>NC_035434.2:143484401-146451901 GCF_002127325.2 Helianthus annuus
ATGTAAGATCATGTGCATGATTGTTTTTATTGTGTAAAGTGTACAACTATTTTATAAGATAGACTCATTAAATGATTATAATTCATTAATTTGAATAGCAGAAATAAATAATAAACTCATTAAATGATTTGTTCAAATTACCATTGTATCCTTTATTATTTTTATTCTTAATTTGTAATTTCTTCTCATTTGAACTCTCCACTATATATATATATATATATATATATATATATATATATATGTATGTATAAAAATATTCTTTATAATTAGATTTTATAAATTAAAAGCCTTTAGAATCCGGTTTTTAAGTGCCGTTTAATACCTCAAATTTCCTACAATTTTATTATATGTTTCTTTCTCTTGTGTTTTCACTGATCACTGTCTTAGAAGCCAAAACTCAAATTTTCTATGATTTTATTATATAAATATTTTAAAAACCGTAAGGGAAGGGGGGTTTCTGGTGGGCCTCGAATTCTTAAGGCTTCTCAAAGACTTTATTATTGTGTTGTATCTTTCATTTAAATTCTTGTTAGGATTCTCTTGAACTTTTTTTCTAGATCCGCCACTAGTATGCTAAACGGATTTTAATATTTTTATATGCTTTAAAAATTTTCTAACTTCTAAGACATATAGTATCACATATAGGTTAATTCTTCCATTTAAAACACACTTCTTTATTTTGTTTAGCGGTTTACGTGATGGGTTACCATTTATACTTTTGATTATCTATCAAACCCATAATCAATGGGGTGGTGGTCCATTGGCAAAGGCAAAGCCTTTAAAACACTTAGGTTAGGAAAAGAAAGGTCTTGGGTTCAAGTCCCATAGACGACAAAAAATTAAAGAAATTATTCGTTCAAAAAAAATCTATCAAACCCACTGTGGAAGAGAATACTTGATCAAACAAATGTTTGATCGATCTTACGGTTATGCGTATAATACTCAAAACTCAACCTACCAACTCAATTAAGACAAAATACACCCCACAAATGTTTTCCTCCACGTGTGATATTTGTTTTATATAATATTATTGGATATCAACTCAAATGATCAAAGTGATATAGTGGATAATGGTTGCTTCATAACCCATAGATCCAAGGTTCAAAACCCGTATGTGGTGCGACTTAAATTTTTTCCCTTTTCACCCGTTATAATATAATCGGTATACATGTTTAACCCTTAGGTTTGTTTTCATTTTTATTTTCCCACATAATTTTCTTTAAATATCACAATCTTGATTTTTAAAATTTTATTTTCCATAAGTTGCTTAAACATTGTTATTAACTTTTTAAAGCAAACACAATTTTCGGGATTTTTTTTCTGCTTTTTTTATATTTTAGTTGTCGGTTTCTTTTTTATTAACGTTATATTTACTTCTGTATTTATGTTTTGATCTAAATTTCATTAAAAATTAATCCACCTCTTGTTGCGGAGCACATGTGTAAATCGTTACGTGCATTCTATCTGTAAAGGAGAAATGAGAAATACGATTACCTTAAATTGAAATTAAATATGCAACAAGGACCTAACAACATATCTAGTTCCTTCTCTATCGTATGATCATATCGTTTTACTAGGTTAGAAACTCGTATATTACACGTCTTTGGGTTAAAAAAAACCGTGTGTTACACATATTTGCCTTAAAATAATTTTAATATAAAAAATATAACATTTAAATACACAATGAAGTAATTAATTATTTATTTAATTAAATGCATATCATATTTATCATTTTTCAATAGTCAGAAATTAAATATAGATGACGGTGATATTATGCAGTTACGTTAATCATTTTTTTGAAACCTCTAGTCCTATAAAAATTTGAAAGAAAAAATAAGATAGATGAGTATATTTTGTTATAATAAAATAACTTGAACATCAAGCTTGAAAAATAAATAAAAAATACAAAAGGTCAAGAAATCCAAATAACCCAAAAGACATAATCTCATCAAGTAAAAATAATAGATAGGAACAAACAATGAAAATCCATTATTTCAAGAAATGTCAAGTTTGAGCTCCTTAGTAGTAAACTCCTTAACAATGTTCAACAAATTTTCATTTCTTCCTTCAAACATAGTTGAAAATCTATTGAAAGTGTAAACATCACCGAGTTTACGCTTAGATTTTTTTTCTTGTAACATAATCGAAGTGTCTTCTTCACTAATGGACAATGGTATTAAAATTCAAACCTTTCACATAGGATAATGTAGCAACATTCGTCTCTTCAGATATATTTCTAAAAAATATAATTATTATTACAATGTCATAAATGAATTTAATATTAGTAAAATCAGATTACTTTATGAAATATAAACCTGGCGATTATTTATTATTTTAATCAGGTCCAAAATAACTGATTATTATCAGTTATTTTCTTAATTTCATAAACCTAATATCTAGCTGTTTTCAAGTTATATTCATTGAATATGATATGATATGTTAATGGTACTAATGAAATCGGTAGTAAAAAAAATAGAAAAGGTATAATAAAAAAAATCATGGAAATACCTTGCAATTGGTTTTACGACACTTTTATGACAATAGAAATTAGTGCACTCATAAACCATTAAACCAAGTGTTCATCACAACAAAGTCCTTAAAAACGTACTTCACGAAACCCAAACCCATTATTATCACATTTTGTGATTGTAATTCATTCATCATATATAATTTATTATTTAATCAACATATAACTTAGTAGATACAAAAAAAATTATTTACATGTAATACACAAACAATGTTAAAATATTAACTGAAAAATCTAATAATGTTTTTCACAATAAAAAAAAACAATGAGAAAAAACATACCTTATCAACAAAAACCGAGTGCATAATAATAAGAAGTTAAGAGTTAGATTATATCTTTTACATCAAGTTCATAAAATTGTGTAATTACAAGGTTTATCTTTTCATACAATAATTTTATAAAATGATGCAATTACAATTATAATTAAAAATAAGATTACTACATTTTCGGTGTTATGATAAAATACAAATAGGTCTTAACATGTTAAATGTGAGTAGTGAAGACTTTTTTATTTTTTGTTTTCATCTATTTAAGCATGATTTTTAGTTGAAAAAATAAATAAATAAATTGTACAGTAACTTTAATAGAGTAATTATATAGACTAATAATAAAATAATTTTTCTTTTTTTTTTATATTTAAGGACAAGAATAAATGTTTGACTAAATGAGAAATTTAAAAAAAATGAAAATACAAAAGCTTTAATTGCTTCTCACATTCATGTTAATACCTATTGTGCAATAAACTTATCCTATATTTAAATATTTTTTTGACAAAACGGGCGCTAACTAATATTTCATAATTATCATTTGTAGGTTGCCGAGATACTAAATTAAAATGTAAATAATTTTCATGAAGTTTCATAATTTATTTTTCTGATATATCTTTTCCAAATAATTATATATTGACTTAATAATATAGGGGAATGTTCAAATGAAAACCAATAGTTATCGCGAAAACTCGAAAACTAACTAAAAAAGCCAAAAAAACATACCAATTTTTTTTTGCATACCAATTTTCGCCACTTTTAGTATATAAAAAAAAATTTAAAAAAAAATTTTGTGGTGCACATGTGTAGTACACATACACATGTGTAATACAAAAAAAAATGTTTTTTTATATAAAAAATCCTGCGATTTTTTATAAAAAAATTGAAAAAAAAAATTTGGTGTGTTTTTTAGGGTTTTTTTTAGTTAATTTTCGAGTTTTCGCGTTAAAAGTGGTTTTCATTTGAATTATCCCTATTATATATCTTATGATGTTATTATTCTTCATCAAAAGTTATAAACTTTATGCTATGTTTTTTTCTATTATAATAACAACAAGAATTGTTAATTTAGAAAAGGTTAATTATGTACAAATCTTAATATATACAAACACATATACTAACGCATTATTTAAACAAAAATCAAGCTCGTTAAAATAGCATTATATAAAAAATCCAAACAAGTTATTAAAACTAATATCAAATACAAAAAAATAAAAAAAAATGTATTTGTAATCAAATAAATTATATATAAAATTTGATTTATCCTGTAAAAATATGATTTATTACAAAATTAAAGTTTATTGAAGAAAAAATGTATATTGAAAATAACTGAATATTAACGCAGTTTTAGAAAAATATATGATATTTAAAAAGATAGATTAATGTATGTAATAATTAAATATCATATAAATTGAGTTTGTTAAATCTTAACGAGCATTAAAAAAAAAGTTTGACTTGTGATCACCCACAAGCAAAAACAATATTATTTATTGATTTTCTTAAAATTAGCTTCTTTGTCACCTTATTATAAATAGGTCGTTATTAATTATGTAGCTGTTTTCTTAATCATTAATATGATTAATTTGATTGCCAGACTGTAAACATTTCAATGCCAATATATGGTGAATCATAGCATTGTTGGTATTTATTATTTAATTTAGCCTTTAAAGTTAAATAATTAATAATTTATAAATGTTCTATAAACGACTAATAACTATTTCTTTAGTTAATTAATGTGTTAAGTGTAATTGTATAAAAAACTTTAACTAATATTTATTTAATATGTAGGGTCGGAACCATACATAGATCAGGGTTTGTTGACAGTTGGGCGTATCATTTTTTTGCCAATAACGGTTAAAACTTAGGTGTCTATTGTTTTTCTTAAAATGATAAAAGATTAAAATCATTTAAACCTAAATTATCATTTTCTTTTGGGATTTTTGAATTTTACAGACGGTTAAGTTAAAAAAATGTTAACCTAGATTATCATTTTGTTTTGAGATTTTTGAATTTTTCAGATGGTTAAGTTAAAATGTTTCAAACTGAATTAAGTGGTGGTTTAGCTAAAGAACCATCCTATTAAAACAACTCCGGCCCAGGACAAGAGCGGGGTGGGCGACCGTCTACGACCGACTTTTTGAAAGCCGAAAATTTATTTATTTTTTAATATGCCTTATGTATAGTTTTTTTTTTTTTTAAACAAAAACCTATGGTTAAATTTAAAACCTAACTAGTAGATGCCCCGCCCGCGTTGTGGGGCGATAACCGAATAATTCTCAACCAATTAAAAAAAGGCTACTATAATTTTGCTAGGGGAAAAAACCAAAAACGATGATAAGATCGTAATTTTGGGCTCAGGGCAAAACTGTAATTTTTCAGGACTAATGAGCTAGTGTTAGGCAACTCCTTAAGACGAAAAAAAATTAAATCGAGTAAACCAATTAAAACAAAAAACCTTTATAGTTTTGGTAAAAAAAAACTAAAACGATGGGAAAACGTAATTTTTAACTGAGTGCCAAATCATAATTTTAATTCGGTGATAAATTGTAAACTAAATGACCAACGGGGGAGTGCCAGGAAGTTGCCGACACGACTGTAATTTTACACTGGGGGCAAAATTGTAATGTAACCAGGAAAACAAACAAAAAAGATGGGGAAAATGTAAAGTTAAGTTGAGGGTAAAATCGTAACTTGGCTGTGAGAAAAAAAACTAATGACAAAACTATAAATTTATACAGGGCAAAATCGTAATTTTGAACCTAGGGCAAAATTGGAATTTTTAGCCAGGAGCAAAAGCGTAAATTTATTTTTAAGTGGGGGTAAAAACATAATTTTGAACTGATGTGAAAATCGTATTTTTAAGGGAAAAAAACTAATGGCAAAACTGTAAATTGAAACGGGGCAAAATCGTAATTTTTTAACCGGGGGTAAAACTGAAATATTTAGCTGGGAGCAAAAGCGTAAATTTATTTTTAAGCGGGGTCGAAAACATAAATTTGAACTTATGGCAAAATCGTAATTTTTAAATCAGGATAGAATCGTAATTTTGTTGGGCCAATAGGGAAGTGCCAGGCAGCTGCCTGGCACTATTACCCCTGCCGCCTTTTTGCCCAATTGATGGGCTCCTGCCGCCCTTTTTGGCCAATTGATGGGCTCACCTATTATTACCCGCTGACATCAACAAGTTATATTTGTAGTAGTTTAAATATGTTTTTTAATATGTTTTTTTATATATATGTTTTTTACCCAACTAAACCTAATATAAAACGTTAATCTTTTAAATCCAATTAAAAAAAAAAAGCTAAAATAGCTTTACGGTTCAATTTAAAATAAATCATTTTGCTACAATAGGTTTGTTTTATTTATTGTTATTACGATTGTTGTAGTATGATTGATTATATATATATATATATAGGAAGGTTAACGTACATTACGGCTTAATGTACATCACGTACGACAGGTAATTACGCACGTTCATTTTAAAATCACGCACGTTATAACTCAAAAATCTAAAATCACGCATGTTGAAAAACACAATAATCACGCATATTGAAAACATTAATCACGCATAGTATATAACAAATCCCGCACGTTGTTGTACGTGAAGTACGTTAAGCCGTAATGTATGATATACTTTATATATATATATATATATATATATATATATATATATATATATATATATATATATATATATATAGGGGACGGTTCATTTGAGAAGAAAATTTGATTGAGAAGAAAAAGAACAAAGGGTAATTTTGTAAAACATTAAATAGTTTTTTTTACTTATCTCATTTATTATCATTTTGACTAATTAATTACTCATAAAGGCTATTATCCTCCACACTAACTTTTTTTGCCTACACACATAAAAAGTTATCCTACTTATTTCGAAATTCATCCTACACGTTGAAATTTACCAGACACAACTCGTAATTTATCATACACTTTAAATTATTTTATTTTATTTTTTTGAAAAAATATATATTTTGAAGATAAGTTACAAATTATTTAATGTAGTTAGCTATTAAAAAGAAATACTACAAATTAATGACCTATGTAGATTTACCAATGTACCCTTATAGTAACTTTAAATACTTATATTAAATGAAGTAAAATAAAGGATTCTTATTGGCTGAAATTTATTCTTTTTTCTTCTTACAAAAAATGTCTTCTCATTTGAACTCTCCACTATATATATATATATATATATATATATATATATATATATATATATATATAGGGGGAGGTTCATTTGAGAACAAAATTTAGTTGAGAAGAAAAAGAACAAAGGGTATAATTGTAAAATATTAAGTAGTTATTCTATAATCTCATTTATTACAATCTTTAAGTAATTAATTACTCATAAAGACTATTATTTTCTACACTAATTTTCATTGCCTCCACACATTAAAAGTTATCCTACACATCTCGAAAATTATCCAACACATGCTTAAATTTATCTTACACAACCCGTAATTTATCCAACACACCTAGTAATTTATCCTACACTCTAATTTTTTTTTAAAATATATATTTTTTGAAAATAAGTTACAAATTTAATATAGTTAACTATTAAAAAGGAAGACTAGATATTAATGATCTATGTAATTTTACAAATATACCCTTACATTAAAATTAAATGCAAATATTAAATGAAGTAAAATGAAACACTCTTATTGGTTGAAACTTATTCTTTTTTCTTCTTACAAAAAATTTCTTCTCATTTGAACCTTCCACTATATATATATATATATATATATATATATATATATATATATATATATATATATATATATATATATATATATATATATGTATATATATATGGGAGGGTTCAAGTGAAAACTTCTTTTATCACGAAAACTCGAAAACTAACTAAAAAAGCTTAAAAAACATACCAAATTTTTTTACAGTTTTTTTTTATTAAAAATCATTATTTTTTATAGAGTTAAATGCCATTTTAGTCCATGTGGTTTGAGTCATTTTGCCAGTTTAGTCCAAAGGTTTCATTTTTTACATCTGGGTCCAAAAAGGTTTCACCGTTGCCGTTTTAATCCACTGGGTTAACTTCATCCATTTTTTCTCTTAACGAGAAGGGCAATTTGGTCATTTTATATGTAATTCTGTTAACTAGAAGAGCAATTTGGCCATATAAAATGACCAAATTACCCTTCTCGTTAACAGAAAAAATGGATAAAGTTAACCCAATGGACTAAAATGGCAATAGTAAAACCTTTTTAGACCCACAGGTGAAAAATGAAACCTTTGGACTAAACTAGCAAAATGAGTCAAACCATAGGGACTAAAATGGCATTTAACTCTTTAGAGTTAAATGCATGAACATGTGCAGTACAATTTTTTTTTTTTTTGAAATAAAGTTATTTTTTATATATAAAAAGTAGCGAAAATTTGAAAAAAAATGGTATGGTTTTTAGGCTTTTTTAATTAGTTTTCAGATTTTCACTCTAACTAATGGTTTTTAATTAAACCTTCCCCTATATATATATATATTTACAATTTAGGTCCATTTTTTTTTGTCCCAAAAGGCCTTTGAATTTCCAGGGACACTTAATTTTAAAACGGTATATAGAAAAGCATGATAATCTCTTTGGCATAAAAAAAAATATTCTTTGGCATATTGAAAGTAACCATCGTTAAGTACGTACATTATTTTCATTTTTGCTAATATGGTAAGAATGTATCATACATAAATAAAGAGACTAAAAGGGCACGTGTGATGCATTAGACAATATAGATACTATTAATCACGTAACATGTTAATTTAAAAAAAAATATAAAAAGCATTGCAATATTATATTTAAATTTAAGAGAAAAAATACTCGATTTTATAGTATATTTTTTATTTTAAATAATGTCGTATAAAAATGTTATGGAGATTCAAAAAATTTGGGAAATTTGAAAAAAAAAATCAACAATAGTAGGTTATATCAATTTTGTGACACTCTTGGATTATCCGTATTTGTAACCCGACTCGTTTCCGTATTTCTAACCCGACTCATTTTCATATCCATTTGTAATTCGGATCCTTTATTTATGTAATAAAATTCGAATATTCTATTTTCGTTATTCGTTTTAAGACTTTTATTATTGTTATGGTTAAATAAATGTAATTTTATATACTAAATAATAAAACAATATATCTTTAAACCTCGTTTATTGCACGAGTTAAATAAATGTAATTTTATATATTAAATAATAATAAGTTATATATTCAAGAACCTCGTGAATGTACGGGTTGAATAAATATAACTCTATAAATATCAAATAATAAAAAGAGTTATATTTTTAAAACCTTGTGTATTACCCGGGTTGAATAAATGTAACTTTGTATACTAAATAGTAGAAAATATCTTTAAAAAAACTTGTGTATTGTACGGGTTGAATAAATATAATTTTATATATCAAAACATTAAAAAGTTATATCTTTAACCCCCCCCCCCCTTTATTACACATGTTGATAAATGTAATTTTGTATATTAAATAAAAAAAAGTTTTATCTTTAAGAAACCACTTGTGTTACACAGTTTTAATAAATCTAACTTCATATACCAAATAATCAAAAAAAGATATATCTTTAAAAATACTAACAAATATACTAGATATGCTATGGATAGAGTGATTGTGAATATGGTTTTTGAAAATAAGATACGTTATTCAAGAGAGAATTAGCAGCCATTTGAGTGATAGAATGTTGGTACAAATTCTGACAATTTGATTTATATAGTTTGTAATAAAATCAATATAATAATTTTTTTAATAATGAAAATAAAAATAAATAATATATTAATATAAAGTTTGGTTTTCATGATAAATAATTTGTTTTATTTAAAAATATCATAAATTAACAATTTAAATTTGAGGAAAATATTTTATTATAAAAATAGAAGGGTTATTCGAAGTTTAAAGTAGGATAAAATTTAATATTATTTATTTATTTATTTAATATAAGATAAGTAGGGAAGAAAAGCGGGAAAATAAAAAAATTGATGTCTCCAATGAATGACACGTGTCATATATCGTTTTACTTTAGTATAAATATAAACTAGTTTAAGTACACGTGTGTTACATGGGTGGCTTCACACAAACATATGATATTTACTGGCGTTGAGATAAACTTTGTAATGAAAAAATGTTCCAATACTAACGTAAAAAAAATTACAATTACAATAAATAATATATATAAATAAGTACGTGAAAATCACAACTCGTTAAAAACTTCTTTATAAACAACATTTGTTGTTTTATTAGTAGGTTTGTCGTCGTTGTCTAATATCAACAGTAACCGGTTGTAGTCACTTTGACAACAACAGTCCATACGACACCTTGATCAGTAGTTAGAACCACTGGACCGATAGGATAAGCTTTTAAATCATTCAACATATTATACCACAGGGGCAAGGGGCAATGGCTGTAATTGTCAATAAAATTAATACTTTGTCAAAACAATAAACATGTTACATACATTAGATATTATGTCATATGTAAGATACCAAAAGAAGATCAGATATAGTTTATATATTACCTGGTCAATCTTTGAAGAGTCCAAAATATAAATGATAAGGCCACGATCCAAAATATCAGTTTCTTCACTATGTTTAACTACATCGGTAACAGGAAAAGCAAGGTCTGGAATAACAGACTGCAACCCGCTAGGTCGGAAAAATAGAATATTGAAATCATGATCGCCAACTAATTCAAACACAATAAAATCACCAGCTATCAAAAAATGGTCATTTGCAATTTCTGAAAAATCAGCAATGTAATAGTTCGACTCCCATAGACTATTTATTTTAACAGTCCATATATGATTATTGCCAAATCGATTACTGAAATCATAGTCCAAAGTATCAGTGTTAAAATAACGCTCCATGAAAGTTTTTGGCAACCATTGCATTTGATAGAAAAAGTATATAAGTAACGAAATAACGGTTGGTAATCATAAGTAACAAAGTTTAAAGGCTACCTATTTCTGTTTTGCGGATATAGCATCACATTATAGAACTTGGTACTCACTTCCATTTCTTGGTCACTTTTAAAATGAGTTATTTTAAATGTTTGAGCATCGACAACCTAGAAAACTATAAAGTCTTTTTCTTATACACCATGTTCACGAACGACTGCTGACCAACCATTAGACAAACAGTAACTGTTGTAGTCGCTTTGACAATAACAGTCCATAAGGCACCTTCATCAGTAGTTAGAAATACTAGACCGATAGGATAAGCTTTTATGTTGTTCAACATATTATACCACAGGGGCAAGGGCTGTAATTTTCAATAAAAGTAATGATTCGTCAAAACAATAAACATGTTACATAGAATCGATATTATGTAATATGTAAGATAACAAAGAAGCTCATATATAGATTATATATTACCTGGTCAGTCTTTGATGAGTCCAAAATATAAATGAAAAAGCCACACTTTATAATTCTTCAACAAATAAAATAGTAATATAATAAGAATACAACAACTCAAAACGAAAATACACATGACTGATATCTTTAAATATTCAAACAAATTCAGTATTATCTATAGGTATTAAAAAATTATAAATAAAAACAAGAAGTATAGCCGTTTGATTCCACATGCATGTATGACAGATTTCTTGATAACTGACTGAAAACATTAGGGTTACATTTTTAGAATAAATAAAATATCAATTTTTAGAACATGATACGAAGCAGTAAATTAAATAGAAGCATACTTTTTTTATTAAAAACCAGCAAATCTACGTTTAGGGTTTAAGAATCTATGTTTATACGTAATGAAAACAACATCAAATTGGAGATTTCAAATAACAAACAAACATCAAACATCAGGTTAACATATCTGATGGAAAACCCTAAAACCTAAAAACCGATTAAAGATCTGCAATAAATCAACAATAAACCTACAAATCAATTTTTATAACATGAAAAGAAGTAGTAAATTAAATAGAAGCATACGGATCTGTAGAAAACCCCCAAATCTAAGTTTAAGGTTTAAGAATTATTTAAAATCCCCAAATTATACTTAATGATTTAAACAATGTGACGCAATTAATGTGTGTTTATACATAATCAAAACAACATCATATTGGAGATTTCAAATAACAAACAAATGTCAAACGTTAGGTTAAAAGATCTCATGGAAAACCCTAAAAGCTACAAATCGGTTCAAGATCTACAATAAATGTACATATACAATCTACAATAATATACAATCTACAATGGATTGTTAAAAGAAAATTACCAAATCAAAAGTCATTCCAGAAACCAAAAGAAGTCACAGATCGTCGATATTTGAAGACTTAATCTCACAAATCCAACTATTAGGGTTTGTGATAAGAATAAAAGTTGTTGTGACACATGTGCCACCGCGACCATCAAACAAATACCAAGCCGATGAAATATTGTATTTCATACTTGGGATCTTGTATAAATATGTGTATCTTTTGCACATATCAATTCTTGATAAATTTCAAACTCTACAACGCTTTCTGGAGAATTATACGCAAACTGGTGCGTAAACGTACTCAATTTGATGCGACAAATACTCCGGAACACCATCATATACTTATCATACCTTAAATAACCTTTACATAACTTAGAAATAAGTTTTGAAGGCTTTGGTATGGCAAAAGCAAGTTAATTCGCTTACAGGGACTAAACTTGACAAACTGCGAAAGTATGACGATTCGTACTAAAACAGACATTCCGGAACATGTCCATAAGTTAAACATGCCATAAATATCCTCTCCATAGCTTAGAAATAGGTTTTGAGGTGTTTGGTATGCTAAAACAAACTTTTGGATCATTCAGGGGCTAAAAGTGTCAAAAAGTGCACAAGTTTGCACTTTCGCGCATAACTTACGTTCTGAATACATCCAGACATCCAAAAATTTACGTAAGCATCCTTATATTATGCCTTAGTGTATGGCATGAGAAAAATCCATTCGTCACGCATTTTGGATCGTTTTTTGCGCTTATGCGCATTCCGTCGTAATTAACCGAACATCGCGATCGTACGGCCAAACGAACCAACATCCGACATATTTTTGAGCATGTTTCATGTCCATAATGTTTAGGCATCATTTTAGGGCCTTAAAGTTGGCTTTACGGGCCTTAGAAGTGTCGGAAATGGCTTAAACATGCAACAGGGACCAAAACTGCCATTTTGAAAGTATGTGCAGATCAGACATGCCCAGGCAGCCCGCCTGAGTTTTGTCTGATCCTGATGCGGGCCGCGTGGCCCCTACAGTTGCATAAACTTTGTTTTCTTGCAAAACTTGGCCTTTCAAACACTCCAAAGGGCAATGCCCTTTCACCATCTCTGGGGTTAAGGTCATTATAAGCCACCACAACATCTTGACAAGTGTATGGATGAGATCATGGCACGATATTCAAGAAATGATCCTAACGGTCTTGCTTTTCCTATAAATACCCCCCCCCCTTTTGGCTAAAAACCCACAAAATCTGATCTAAAGCTCTAAGTTGAGGCCTTTGCTTCATACCTGAGCTCCTGGATCGAGATTAGCTTTCGGGGACCTTTCGTAAGTGTTCTTTCATTCTTTTATTCGCTTTTCGAGTCCGAAAGTCAACGTTTTGTTTGACTTTCTGCGTTGACCAGCCTATGGTCAACACGAAGTTCGTTGGAACTTCATAACGTGAGCGTGATCACGATGGGTATAGTCCGTAGTGACTATACCTACTGATTACCACGTTATCTAGGCTCAGTGACGAGTCGTAGTTTCGGCCAAAATGCGCATTCTTGCGTATTTTGTAACCAAACTACTCGTGAGCATCAAAGCCGTTTGTTTTGATGCCAAACCTGTTTTCTAAACTTAGTTAAGCATGTTCTAACATGCTTAGCTCGTCACTTTTAGTATAGTGCTTATATAGGGTCGTAAGGTAAGCGATCTAAACCATCGCTTATACTTTCGAACCCGACCCATTTGGTCGATCATTAGGATCCGACCAAACACATTAGGTGACCATAGCTGTAACCTTCCGAGGTTATACCTTGTGGTCACGATGTTAGGCGTTCCAAACGCGTTCTACGCAAACGACGCGTTAAGGTAGCATAAGCTACCTAAACGGGTCGTAATGGGTCGTAAGCACTTAGGTTAGGTTTCATTTTAGTATGTATACCTTGTTAAACCATATTACACGAGTCTCCATACTCGTTTGGTTTACGAGCCCGCATACTATCCGATCCTCCGATTTAGGTCCGGTATATTAACATAGCTACCTATTAGGTGCCGTTTGATTTTCCGTGACCTCTAGCATTATTTCGTTGTTATACAAGGACTTCAAAGCAATCTCAGGTGAGTACATTGAACCCCTCTTTTACTGTTTTCCAAACTGTTTTGGGGTGAAACACATGTGCCTACTCGTTACTTTCATGCTTTCCTGTTTTCACATCATATACTTGCTACGTTCATTAGTACATTTATAGTACATGATTTCAATACATTTTATGCTATGTATGCCCATTGTGTGCTGATGTGTGTAAAATGCAACATATAAATCACATCAATTAAGGCATAAAACTAACCCTTTTTAAGTACTAATGTTGGAAAAAGAGTGTTTTTGTCTTCCTTTTGTATTTTCAGGATGAAATGAGCTCAAATTCACAAAAGAAGCAAAAAGACAACTAATTCTAGCATAAATACAAGGAAAGGAATAAAAGTATGCTGCCCGGACCCTCAACGGCATCCTCCAAAGCAAAGAAGAGAAAGCAGAAGTCTGAACACGCCCCGTGCTCAGCCAGCACGGGGCCGTGCCCAAGAAGCAACATAAAAGACAAACTTATAGAAGCTTCCATTGCCCACCACGGGGCCGTGTCCAGCGGGCACGGGGGCGTGGTGAAAGTACAGCAGGCGCATTAATTGTAATTGCGAATTACAATTAATGAGGAGAGAGAGTGTCAGACGGGCACTGGGGCGTGTCCAGCGGACACGGGGCCGTGCCCAGCCATCTGTTCAGCCTATAAATAGGGGTGCTTGGTTTCATTCCATCTCATCCCTTGGCACACCACCTCTCTCACACTTCATCCACCACCCACCACCACCATAACACCATCATCCACCACCATCATCCATTGTCCATCGTAGAGTGTGTGAGTCGTCTCGGGATCCAAGATTGATAGTAAGAGTTCTTGACAATCAAGGCCATGTTTGCCTAAGTCTCTTACATCACTTGGTGAAGACAAGTGTTTAGTATAATACTTTTTATTTTTAATCTTTTGCACCTTTTATTTGGTTTTGTATTAATGACTTTAATAACTAGTTACTTATGTTGAAGGTGATCTTTCCTTATCGTTTGTCCGTGGTGTCTTGGCATTATTTTACTGTCTATATAAAATAAAAGATTTTCACCATTCATATCTCCACGGTCTATATGGAGGTATGTTGGCTACCTGGTCGGGGGTTAAGGGAACGATTTGGTAAGGGTCTTGCCCTTGTTCAGCGTTTAGAGGTCCTGCTTGGGACCTGGGTCAAATTTAGTAGGATCTCCTTCAATGCCCATAGGTATTGGATGGCGGGGATCCAAACTCTTTGACCCCCTCATAAGTTAACTACTATTAATACTATAACCCGGCTATTTAGGACTGTATCCCTGCTGACTCAGACTACTTAGCCGAGGGTAACGTCACCGCCGAAAGCGGGGCCTACCACAATTTGCATTAATAACTTAATTCATTATCTTTCAATAATCCGACCCTTTAGGATTGTATCCTTGCTGACTCAAACTACTGGGTTGAGGGTAACGTCGCCTTCAAAAGAGGGGCCTACTACAATAACTAAGATAATCTCTTAAACAAGTGCAAAAGTGCGAAAATAATCAAAGGTTATACTAATACGTGTCGGATCCAAGTGATTCATCTTGTCTATATGTTTTTATTTTATTTTATTTTTCAGCATTTAGTTAGTTTTTATTTTTTCTTAGTTTAAAACATTTTTCTCACTTTTTGATTTGATTAGACGTTGAGGATAAACCGGTATTAAAAGCTCTTGTGTCCTTGGACGACCTCGGTATCTTACCAACACTATACTACGTCCACGATGGGTGCACTTGCCCATATGTGTGTTTAGTGTTAGTGAATATCGTGTTTTATAAATTTAAAACTTGGCTAAAAGTGTAAAAAGGGCTTAATTATACATCTAAATTATATATACACTACACACGCATCAAGTTTTTGGCGCCGCTGCCGGGGACACAAGGATTTTAAGAAAGTTAGGAATCAACGGCCTAATCATATTTTTATTTTTCTTTTTAATTTTTAGGATTTTTCTTTGTTTTTTAGCTTCTGCAGAGCTTAGCACGGGCCGTGCCCGCTGAACACGCCCCCGTGCTCAATCATTGGAACTGGCAATCCTGTTTTAAGTCAGACAGTAAGCTGAACACGGGGCCGTGTCCACTCAACACGCCCTCGTGCCCAAGATTCTCTTACTGAAAACAGAACCGTTAGATCCCGGCGGTTGGTAATTTCTGACACAAACATGAGTGATAGTAATTCTTTTTACTTTCGGCACTCTTATGGTATGTGGTGTCGATTATGTGGAGGCGAACATGAAGAATTAAAATGTTATTTTCTAAATTATAGGCCCCACAATATAGACCCACCGATTCCTTATAACCTTAAGAGGGGCGAAAGTAAAAATAAGCACTATCTCTCCCTCGAATGCGCCCAGCCAGATATTCTAGGGGAAATGCTCCTTGACGAGTTATTTCAACTAGAAGAACTAATTCTAAATTGGTCAATGGAACTTAGGAAGGATTTTATTGATCCACCCCAAGATGATGACCATGAGGAAATGTTGGAACCGCATTCCGACAGCCTCGTTGCTCCCGAAAATACCTTCATACCTAGAAAAGACTTGGACGATAGTCGTCCCTGTGCCGATTGTGCCGTAAAGGACTCCCCATCGACTTCGTTCGATGCATACATAGACCTGAGCGATTCGACATACACCTTCTTTAACGAGAGCCCGGGAAAGGGTTGGACTTGTCCACCTAGAATGAAAATAGGAATTACCCTCACTGATAACCTCTTGCGTTCTCGCCTTAGTATAGGACAATTAAGGTATCTTAGGCACTTTGGGGTTGTTCCAACAAATCAAGAACCACCCGATATAAATAAACTCCTTAGGAGCAACAAACTCCATAAAACAGCCTCCCGACACGGGGCCGTGTCCGGTCAACACGACCCCGTGCTCACCCAGAAGATTCTCTGCTGATTTTGTCAGAATACGGACAAAATGTGTCAGGATTTTCTCTGCACACGGGGTCGTGCCCAGCGGACACGGGGCCGTGTCCAGTGTGCTGTCGTTTTCTTTAAATGCAGCCTGATTCCTGCTCATTTTTGACCACTTCACTAAACAGAGATTCCTGGGATCTTCACATATACCATCCTAGGTAAGTGCTAAAAGAAGGTTCCCAAGGACCATCTTGTCTTTTCCACTTTTGTTCTTTTCTCCTTCTTTCAAAATTTTTCAAACAACTCCTCCATGGAAGCTTGGAAACCCCATGATTCCAATCTTCTATGTGAAGTTTGTAAGATTATTGGCTGCGGATTCTTGTTTAAAGTTAGTTCCATAACTTTGTTTTAAATTATCTAAGCTTAAACCACAGTTAAAAGATGTTAAAATAATTTAAAACCCAAGAATCGCTAGACAAAAATCCTGCAGACGACTGAACACGGGGCCGTGCTCAGTGAGCACGGGGCCTTGTTCGAGGTACTGTTCTGCAAAAGTTTAGTTATCTTTGGTTTCTTTCACAGAAAATGGCCAGCAGGAATAGCGGATCATCTTCACGAAATAACCGAAATGGAAGAAGGTCGTCCACAGCAGAAGATTCCCTAGTAAACTACGTTTACGCCTTGAGGGAAGCCATAGACGAAATGACGGGAGTAGAAGAAGCATTAGTGGACCGTATTAATCATCTGACGGTAGGATTGGAGGGCTGTCTTCGAGAAGTAAACCTCCTGCACCTGAGGTTAAACCTTCTCGCTTCCCCGCCTTTGGTTCCCGTAATAACCCAAAGAGCGTGGAATGTAGTGCCCGAGGTCATCATTCCGACCGAATGGCACGCCATGCACCAAGGGCCTCAGCAAAGGGTGGTGCAAGGAGTCCCGGTGAATGTTCCTCCTCAGGCCACTGAAGAGAATGAAGCTACTTTCTACCTCCCAAGGGAGATAGAAGAGTGGCTTTGAACAACAACCGAGGAGTCATCGGCTAAAGGATATTACTACATCGGGAAGCTATTCCCAAAATTTTCCTAAATAAGTAGAACCTTTATGATAACCTCTTGTATCCCCTTAGTTATTTAGTTAACTATATGTAATTCTCTATGTTTGCAATGATATGATGGTTTCTAAGGCTTGATGGTTATTGATAAATAAAACACACTCATGGTGGTAATGGATGAAAAAAAAAAAGGGAACGAGAAAAATGGCCCCATGCACAAAGAACAGAGCAACCCGACACAAATCTCCATCACAGAAGGCTCAACACGGGTCGTGCCCAACCAACACGGCCCCGTGCTGAGCCCCCTGCAGAAAAACGCCCAGTTCAGGTAACTGGACACGGGCTGTGTTCAGCGGACACGCCCCCGTGTCCAGGCTTCTGTCTTATTTCTTTAATTTTTGTTACTGGCACCTGACCACGGGGCCGTGCCCGGTCACCACGGGGCCGTGTCCAGGATGCCAGTAACATAAATCTTTGCTTTTTAACCCACTTTTACACATTCTAATCAACCGAAAATCTTATTTTTGGGACACATTGAGGACAATGTGTAATTTAAGTGTGGGGGGATGCTAAAACCTTGAATTTTGCAAGTCCTAATTACATGCCTTACACAAAACTCTATTGGAACCGCTAAACACCCCAAATTTTTTCAAAAACTTTTCGTTTTTTTTACTTGTCTTGGTTTAATTTGGGAATAACAAGTTCTAGAAAGGTTATATTTTTACAAATTTACAACTGATAGCGTCATGATAACAAAGAACCAACATAAGAAAATTACGAAACGGCATAACAAGTCTAGCTAAAAATTCGATTATATATACTTGATCACATTAAAAACCCATTCCCACAAAAGTGAGTTTTGAGCCTTTATTGAGCATACAAATTTACATCTTTAGACTAAATGCTCATTTTTCGTTTCTTGTGTGAATAGCCGCTTGGTTCTTACAACTCTAGAACTTGCCACGACGATACATTCCCGGTCCTTACCAACTTAAACCCAAGTAAGTAAGTGATGGAGGCATTAGGACTAACCTTATTTTTCTTTCTACACCATTATTTTTCGTTTTTTTTACCACCTACCCAAAATCCCCCTAGTTAGCCCCTTTGAGCCTAAACCTTTCATTTCATTACACTAAAAACCTTTTTACCCACCAAAAACCCTTTTTTATTTTTCACCCTTTATTTTAGTAACAAGCTCGGTTTTTCGCAAGCTCGCTATTTTATGTGACTGATCAAAAGAAAAATATATATATATATATATATATATATATATATATATATATATATATATATATATGATGAAGTTAAAAACAAACAAAAGCTATATAAAAGCTTGTTTGGAGAAATACTTCAAAATAAAGAGTCACTAAAAACAAGGTGTGTCACGAAAACCGACGCTTTTTACGATTTTCGCCCTTTTACTAACCACTAACCCAACCACCCACCTTTAACCCAAGCCTAACCATTCACCCAAAAAGTCCTCTTGATATTTACAAAGGTAAAAAGTTAAAAAGGAGGAGGATTGATTGCTTGGCAAGCCTATGGAAGGCGTAAGTTCCATGCCGCTCTCGAGTGATTCACTAAAAATACACCTTCGGCCGAGTGTTGAGTGATCCCCCGTGAGGTATGTGAACTTGTATATAAATAGAATTTTAATAAGGCATGCTATGCCCGAATAAGTAATTTATCCTATGAAACGTTCTAAATAAATCATAACGAATAGGATTGTAAATAAATAAAAATAAAACTTAAAAAGATCTTGGATTCCCGACACTCTATGACAAGCCAAAAACTTTCTCTTCTACCTATTCCGTTTGGGAGTGTAAGCCACATTTAAAGAGTTTTGCTTGGGGACAAGCAAAAGTTCAAGTGTGGGGGTATTTGATGTGTGTAAAATGCAACATATAAATCACACCAATTAAGGCATAAAACTAACCCTTTTTAAGTACTAATGTTGGAAAAAGAGTGTTTTTGTCTTCCTTTTGTATTTTCAGGATGAATTGAGCTCAAATTCACAAAAGAAGCAAAAAGACAACTAATTCTAGCATAAATACAAGGAAAGGAATAAAAGTATGCTGCCCAGACCCTCAACGGCATCCTCCAAAGCAAAGAAGAGAAAGCAGAAGTCTGAACACGCCCCGTGCTCAGCCAGCACGGGGCCGTGCCCAGGAAGCAGCATAAAAGACAAACTTATAGAAGCTTCCATTGCCCACCACGGGGCCGTGTCCAGCGGGCACGGGGGCGTGGTGAAAGTACAGCAGGCGCATTAATTGTAATTGCGAATTACAATTAATGAGGCGAGAGAGTGTCAGACGGGCACGGGGGCGTGTCCAGCGGACACAGGGCCGTGCCCAGCCTTCTGTTCAGCCTATAAATAGGGGTGCTTGGTTTCATTCCATCTCATCCCTTGGCACACCACCTCTCTCACACTTCATCCACCACCCACCACCACCATAACACCATCATCCACCACCATCATCCATTGTCCATCGTAGAGTGTGTGAGTCGTCTCGGGATCCAAGATTGATAGTAAGAGTTCTTGACAATCAAGGCCATGTTTGCCTAAGTCTCTTACATCACTTGGTGAAGACAAGTGTTTAGTATAATACTTTTTATTTTTAATCTATTGCACTTTTTATTTGGTTTTGTATTAATGACTTTAATAACTAGTTACTTATGTTGAAGGTGATCTTTCTTTATCGTTTGTCCGTGGTGTCTTGGCATTATTTTACTGTCTATATAAAATAAAAGATTTTCACCATTCATATCTCCACGGTCTATATGGAGGTATGTTGGCTACCTGGTCGGGGGTTAAGGGAACGGTTTGGTAAGGGTCTTGCCCTTGTTCAGCGTTTAGAGGTCCTGCTTGGGACCTGGGTCAAATTTAGTAGGATCTCCTTCAATGCCCATAGGTATTGGATGGCGGGGATCCAAACTCTTTGACCCCCTCATAAGTTAACTACTATTAATACTATAACCCGGCTATTTAGGACTGTATCCCTGCTGACTCAGACTACTTAGCCGAGGGTAACGTCACCGCCGAAAGCGGGGCCTACCACAATTTGCATTAATAACTTAATTCATTATCTTTCAATAATCCGACCCTTTAGGATTGTATCCTTGCTGACTCAAACTACTGGGTTGAGGGTAACGTCGCCTTCAAAAAAGGGGCCTACTACAATAACTAAGATAATCTCTTAAACAAGTGCAAAAGTGCGAAAATAATCAAAGGTTATACTAATACACGTGTCGGATCCAAGTGATTCATCTTGTCTATCTGTTTTTATTTTATTTTATTTTTCAGCATTTAGTTAGTTTTTATTTTTCTTAGTTTAAAACATTTTTCTCACTTTTTGATTTGATTAGACGTTGAGGATAAACCGGTATTAAAAGCTCTTGTGTCCTTGGACGACCTCGGTATCTTACCAACACTATACTACGTCCACGATGGGTGCACTTGCCCATATGTGTGTTTAGTGTTAGTGAATATCGTGTTTTATAAATTTAAAACTTGGCTAAAAGTGTAAAAAGGGCTTAATTATACATCTAAATTATATATGCACTACACACGCATCATGTGCATACTTAGTACATCACTTTACAATACATCTCATGCTACGTACGCCCATTGTGTGCATACTTAGTACATCACTTTACAATACATCTCATGCTACGTACGCCCATTGTGTGCATACTTAGTACATCACTTTACAATACATCTCATGCTACGTACGCCCATTGTGTGCATACTTAGTACATCACTTTACAATACATCTCATGCTACGTACGCCCATTGTGTGCATACTTAGTACATTGTTTTACATTGCATTTCCGTTGCATATGCTCATCCAACATATGAATACATTATACTACATTTTGAACCGTTGTAACCATTTGACTATGTGAACCGTCTTAACCCTTTGATTATATGAACCGTTTGTAACCATTGAACCGTGTGAACCAGTTGTATCTGTTGACACGATTTACTTTTGACGATAGACATTTGACTATACATAAACATTTCCACAATTGTTAAACATTTCATCTTGATGGTTTGGTTTGAGTAAGTGATCTAAGTAACGAGGCGTGTGTAATATGATACAAGCATGGTGGATACGCCGCTGGTACTTCCTATATATAAGTGTTTGTGTGGTATTACATATCGTAGCATTATTTGAATCATTTCAGTTTGAGACATATAACATTTTATACAAATAACACACTTTTCACAAGACCTTGATTTACAAACAACTTATCTTATACAAACTCATTTTACATGGTTATTCAGTTAACCATACATTATTCTCTTATTTATACATATCATCTGATCTTACCGTTCTTCAAATGATTTACAAGACAAAGCAAATTACAAGGTTCATGACTAAACATTTTCTTAAACACAAGTCATGAATTCTGTTTTCGCAAAACCTATGTATCTCACAGGCATTTTTATGCTGACGTACCTATTTTCATATGTGTTTTCAGGAGATGATGCATAGGACTTATCAAGACATACTTAGGCGGACCTGTGCCTTAGTGACGTAAAACGAGACAAGAACTAGTTAATTTATGTTATGTACTCTTTGGTTCTTGTTTAAACAATGTATACTTTCATATTTGATTAATAAAACGAAACTTCATTTGCCATGGATTTGAAAACAATTGATTCTGTTACAACACTCCCCGACGTTTCCGCCAAGTTTTGTATGTTCTACATGGTCGGGGTGTGACAGTTGTAATGGAAAGGACATATCATATATGGAAATAGAGATTTTTTAAAAGAATCGAAAGATTGATTTGATTTGTTGTGTGATTGATAAGAGGAGTAGATGATGAAGAGTAAGAAAAAGAGAAGAGAAGAATATGGTTGTCAAAGTTTTTGCCGTTCAAAACAGACGCGTGTGTGATATTAGATTGCCATGTGGCAATAATTGGCCTAAAGCAATGACAAGTGGCATAAACTTGTTTTGTTTTACTATACTTTATAGATATAGATATAGATATAAAAGCTACAGTCTTACCATACCTTGTTATAAAGTAAAGTAAAGAAAAGTAAAAGGTAAGTCATTGACATGATATACAGGAATCATGTATACCAGTATTGGATAAAGATCATTACAGAATACTAATTATTGCGAGAACAAAAAGAACAACTCTAAATCACTAAATTTTGGGATTTGAGGTTCATATTTCTTAAATTTTATGTTTCTTACATTCATATGTGTATTATATATACATAAAAAAAATCATATAATTTTTCCCGACACATAGTCTACATACATGTAGGTAAGTTAGCCTACACATAACCTACTTGTGTGTAGGTTACTTAAAAACTGAAGATTTTTATTATTTTGTTTTAAATTCTAGTGTGAGAAACAATAAATCTTACATTTATAACATTTTCATTTACTTTTTAGGTTTTTAGGATTGGAAAAATGAGTGATTCATTATGTTTTGCGTGTTCTCGCAATATTTAGTGTTCTGCATTGAACCTTCTCCTATCAGTATATTACTTTTACGATATGTCACTTAAGTCTTAATAAATACGCAATATACAACCTCACGAGTATAATCAAATATTTAAATACAGATGTGGACTGAAATAAACTGATTAAGAGAATCACTTTAAACTCTAGTAATCAACGAATGAAATTAAAATTTCTGGGCGTAGTCGCCTACTATAAACATACATAAACTTATTTAAACAGCCAATAAAAGCCTGATCATCTAAGTAAGCCTAATGGCAAAAGGTCACCCAAGCCCGCGAACGCAGATAGTCCTGGTGATGCAGCTCGTAACCATTCCAGAGGAAACCCACTGCCTGAAAGCCCACTGTGGTAAAACTCATGGCTCAACCTAGAGCAGTTTGTTGGGTGTCAAATCCAGCAAATAAATATAAAATAAACCTACTTAGACACACAAAAAATAGTTTGAATGGAAGTCAGGTTCATGTCCATAAGGATACAGATTAATTAATTATGCCAAAAAGATTTTATCCAGATACGATTGTTTTGAAAAAGGGGGTTTTAAGTTTAACTAAAATGTAAAAACAATTTTAATTTAGATTAAAAAGAAAAGCTAATTAAAGTGGTTGGAAAATTTAGATGTTAAAAACTAATTTCAACACTAGGGCAATTTCATGATTTGGTTCGACTTAAGATCATTAACGGTCACGGTGCAATGACCCTTTTAAATAATAGTTTGTATCAATACTAGATGTCACGCAGTCCGGACATCCACTCTATCTTATGTCTAACCAAACGTCGTTCGTTCATTAGAGCCAACCGGTTACTCTAAGCTCACGCCGTTCGGATCTCAGTGTGCGGCTTGCATGATAGAAGTATCGATTATAATCAAACACATACGTCGTTCGGAATGTTTAATTATATTATGTGATTCTATAATAGTTTGGGTTCATAGACAAACTCAAAATATTATTTTGTTCCTAGTATCAAAAATTAAAACTCTATTAGAGTTCTAAAAATTGATTGAACTTTATTAGAAAAATTAATAAGTTGACCAAGTTTACTAACAATCTGATGCGGGCCCAAGTGTGGAGGAGCGGGCCATCTTGTATTTGGAGGCCCAAGATCGCGTGACAAAAGGGGCTTCACTAAAATGGCTCTAACTTGGGCTACATGTGTCCATTTTGGGCGTGCGACCAGGCGAAACGATCGCGAGAACGAAGCCCATCTTTCTACAAACCCGTAGGTGGTTTGGGTCAACGTTCAGACCCAAAAACGCTCATTTCTATGAGTTATTTACCTTTTTATGTTTTTAGTGCTTTTCGTGGACTTTTATTTGGTTCTAGCTTTTAGCCCAAGTGTGTTTTGAGGCCCGTTTTGAATTTACGTTGTTATTTATATGAATGTAATGGGAGGAAGATAATCAGTTTGGAAGTTTATGAAAAGTCATTTTTTTCTCCCAATTCAATTGTGAGTGTCTTGAGTGTGAAACCCCCAATTTTCGGTATTCCACAAGAATCAACGAATTTTGGAAGAATTGTTTCTGGTATTCTGTGTGAATCAACAGGTCCGATTTCGTGTCCCATTTCCTAGTCTACATCAGTTGGTATCAGAGCCAAATTCCTGGCTCAAAATGCCTCCGAAGAGAAACAACAACAGGCCTCTCGATGAAGTGTATGAACGGGAATTAGAGCAACGACTTATGGCAAGAATGGATCAACGTTTGGATCAAGTGGTCAATCAGTTGACTGATCGGATGGCTAACTTGATCAATCGTAGGAGGCAACGACACAATGATGGGTATGGTACTGATCTTAGTAATCCATTTGGTGATAGTTCGGATTCCGATGACGAACAGGAAGGTGGACCAAGGGAAGAGCGTGGAGACGGTAATCGGCGTTGGGAGTCGGGAATGCGGACTAGCATTCCAGAATTTGATGGTGACACTTTGAATCCAGAAAATTTCATTGACTGGCTTGTTGTGGTTGAAGAGGTGTTCGAATTCAAAGAGGTACCCGAAGATGTAACAACTCTCATTAAAATTAATAATTAGAATGATAATTAGTCAATAAGGAAACCCTAATTAAGACACCCGAATGATTTGGCACTAACCCTAAAATTTTCAAAACAATTAGAATCAGGATCAGGGCCCCTAAAACTAGGGGGGTAAACCCTAGTTATAATTATCTACAGAAAACGTTGTAAAAATTTCGAAGTAACACGAAATCAACTCAGCAAGCCTAGAGGGGACACAAGGCTACCCTAGGGTAGATTGCTACCCCAGGCGTGTCGCGACAGAATCAGGGACACCTCCCGCGACTCGCGGGAGGTACCAAATTTGGGTATAAATAGGGGGGTCTGGGATTAAATCAGATTGCTCACTTCGACGAAAAAACTCACAATATACGTTGAGCTATGCTTAAATTACTACCAAACACACACTAATATCGAATCACTGCCGCAGAACAGGGTAATTACTCGATCGCTATTACGATTCAGTTTCCGGGATCAATATATCCAAAGAATGTCTAAGTGCCGCCCACATTTGGGCTATGCTTTGTCGTTTGTCGGTAATCCGATAAATTAGTTGAAGCATTGTACTTTTTCGTTTGTCGATAATTCGATAAATGAGTTGAAGTACTATACTTTGTCGTTTGTCATTTTGATAAATGAGTTGAAGTATTACACTTGGTCATTCATTGTGAGAAATTGATCTCGGGAGTTATCGTAACTGCTGTATTGATTACTAATCCTGTTTTGTATGCTTTATTGTGAAATTAGGTTAACAAGGATAAAATCATATTCTGTCAGTACTAAATCTGCAATGTGAGTCATTCTCTTTTTATTAACTGTTTTACAATATTCCAAATCATTTTTCAAAGTTATAATTACAGTGATTAAGTTTATGTAATCACCAAATTACAGCCGGTATGTGGGGTATTGTGCACAGTATTACTATTGTTTTAATCACATTAGGTGGGCGAGCCTAAAAGTAAGTGATATACGTCACTCATTGGGACAGCCAATGGTGATATGACCACAGTCACAGAGCTGGTCTGTGACAAATACCTATTCTTGAAATGTTGGTTGATAATAAACATATGTAAAAACTCTTAATACTGTAAATTATAACAAATGTGTCGTTTTCAGTAAAATGAATGATTCACTCAGTATTTCCCCGCTGACAAAATCTTTTTCAAACATGTTTCAGGTGATCTGCTGTAAATCAGGAACAAGTGCTTAGCAGCATTTCAAGCTTAAAGTAGTGGCTCAATAATAAATAAATAAAGATGTTTTATCACTAAACTTATGTATTGTAAATTATCGGGGTTTTATCCCGAATTGTAAAATAAAAATAATCGGGAAAAATATTTAGCTTTACAACGATCCTGATATTCAAAACTTTCCGCTGCTAAACTCAATTAAACAAATATCACGGGGTTTCTGTCCCGCGGCTCCGGAAACAGGTAAAACCGGGTCGGGGGCCGTGACAGAAACAAGGTGGTATCAGAGCCACTGAGTTAAGCTAATTAAGTATTTAAACAATACTTAATTTTCCTGATTACTATTATGTGATTATGTGATTATGTGCTTTTAATTGATTATTTGTTAGTTACAGTATGGGTAAACAAAAGTTGCAAGATATCTATCTTAAACTAGATAGATCAATTTACGAAGAAGGAAGTTCGTCCAAAACTAAATTTTCAAAGCTCCCTACAATTCCTGAAGAAGGAATATTTGTGCAAAAAGCGAATTATGAATATCCATTATCTCCTAGAAAAAAGAGTATGATTATTAAGAAAAGTAAGGAGCAAATCCGAGAAAAGAAGATTAAAAAGGAAACCCAGGAGTTACTTAAGAAATCACCTTGGGAAGATAAACTCGATGAAAAATGGGCAAATTTGTATATGCTAGCCACTGTGGCTGAACATGCAAATCTCTATATGCCCTAAATCTAGCAAGCAGTACTTCCCAATAAGTAAATAAATAAAAGTTAGTAAAATACAATTTGAGTTTGTTTTCCTGCATTTTGTACAAATAGTGTGCAATAAAACTTCCATGTTATTTGTTAAACTTTGTTCTAAAGTTTTAACTTGATATTTTGGGCATTTTGCATATATGCTACACAGCATGAACGAGATATCTGAAGCTTTTCAGAACCTCAATCTGTACCCAGTAAACATAGAAGTTTCTCATGAATTCACGGGATATCTTGCTGATGTGGATCAACCTGTAAAACTCCCTACTCCACCAGTGACCAAACCAAAAAGGAAGCCAAAGAAAAATTATGTATGGGGAAGTCGTATACGTAAGAAAAAGTCAGTTACAAAAACCCCTAAAACTAGTAAACCTTTAGACAAAGGAAAAGCGATTATAATCCAGGAAAACCCTAATCCACAAGAACAAGAAACTGAAGCTAATAATGAGGTTAGGCAAATGGAGGAGCAGTTCGATCAGTATTCTCAGGAAATAGAAATAGAAATAGAAATAGGGCAAGGTTCTAACCCAACTCAGGTACAAGTTGGAGAGAGTTCTAATCAAACCAGAAGAGTTACTTTTCAGGATCAGATAGATATTTTACTAGAAAAATGTGAAACTATGCAACCTGCCAACACCGGTATCTTTACCTATCCTACTGAAAACCCAATACCTATGAACCTTACACCAACAATCACTGAACCAATAATCCATGACCAACCTGTAGAAATGGAAGAATGGTGGACTAACGATTGGCAATTTCAAAATATTGTCAATAGCCCTTACTCGTTTCTTCCACAGTTCGACCCAGAACCCCTACCCAATCCACCAATGAGCAATGAGAATTTGGCTGAACTTCGCCATTTCGGTGAAGAGTTGATGGATGCAGGGAATAGAATTAGGGAAATAGGGGGACAGATTGCCTGGAAATATGACGAGAGGGAATTCCGTTTCTAGAATAACAACTAGGAGGATGGGAAAGTTATCTTTGTATAAAAGTAAATAGTGAAACCAGTTGTAACATAACGAATAAAACGTTGTAAAATATCGGTGTGTATTGATGCATACTATACTGATATGAAATGCAATCGAAAAATAGATAATTTTGGCTTTATGTGTTATAACTTGTTTAATGATTTGTATAAATTGTTAATTGCTAATTATTCATAATAACTTATCATCAGATGGCAAATAACGATAACGAACCAGTAAATGAAGTTAATCAATCGGAGCAACACCCAGAAGATCAATATATGACCAAACAAGATATTGAAAATATGGTTGCCCAAGGAATAGCCAACGCAATTCCAATGTTCGTTGCTGCTATGAAAAATCCAAACGATTCGCAACATATCATACCTAGCAAACATACTATCGAAGATAATTTCAGTAATAGTATAAACGGGGGCAATGATCATATAAATCATGACAATGAATCTCAGCACACGCAGCGCCCTAAGAAACGAAAGGCTGCAACACCTGGTTGCACTTTCAAAGAATTTCTTGCTTGTAAACCCGCTGAATTTGCAGGCAACGAAGGAGCAACTGCAACACTGCGATGGTTAGAGAAAACCGAAGCAGTAATTGCAATAAGTAAATGTGCTGAAGAAGATCAAGTTATGTATGCCTCAAATCTGCTTAAGGAAGGAGCACTAGAATGGTGGAACACAGTGCTACAAGCAAAAGGAAGACGGGTGGCTTATGCTATGACTTGGGAAGAATTTAAGAATCTTGTCGAAAGAAAATTCTGTCCTGAGTATGAAAAGGAACAAATGGCAAATAAATTCCTAAATCATCGAATGACCGGAGTAGATTGTCGGGGTTATACTTCGACATTCTTCGAATATGCGAGAGTGGTACCTAACCTGGCTTCGCCAGAACCAGTACTCATTTCTCGATATATTTGGGGATTAATTAGTGAAATTCGAAATATCGTTAAGGCTGCGAGACCTCGCACTATTGACGATGCAGTGGAATTAGCTAATACCTTAACCGATGAACTAATCCGTACAAGAGATGAAGATAGGAAGAAAGAATTGGCTCAGAAAATTACCCAAGGATTTAGGGTAGGTAATAGTAGTAATTTCAAGAAAAGAGGAACAGGGCAATCTTCAAATGTGCCATTATGCAAATTTTGCAAAAAGAGACATTTTGGAAAATGTGATAGAATTTGCAGTTTTTGCAAAACAACCGGACATCGGGAAGAAAACTGCAGAAAGAAAACCATAATTTGTTATAATTGTGGAGAAGCTGGACATATCAAACCAGAGTGTCCTAAATTAATCAACCCAGCAGACAACAAACCCAAGGCAGCTGAAGGAACTACTAAGAAGAATGCTAGAGCATTTCAGCTGACTACTCAAGAAGCAGAACTCATTCCGGATGTGATCGCCGGTACGTTTTTAGTCCACAACGTCTATGCAAAAGTATTATTTGACTCTGGTGCGAACCAAAGTTTTATAAATACTTCATTCTGTCAAGCTCTTAAGTTACCATTAACTACAGTTAGGCAGATCTTTACAGTCGAAACTGCAGATGGGAATTCCATAGAAATTAATCAGGTTTTGCAAAAAGTAGACATAGAACTTTTAGGTCATAAATTTACTGCAAACCTATTTCCTATGAAATTAGCTGAATTCGATGTTGTGTTAGGAATTGATTGGTTAATAGCCAACCATGCTCAAATCATATGTGATAGAAATTCCATAGAAATTCAAGCACCCACTGGAGAAATAATTAAGATTTCAGGAGATAAACCTCGGAAACCATTGAAGTTCATATCAGTAATGAAAGTTGCTAATTATGAACGGAACCAAGGAATAGTATATATGATTTCAGTAATCATTTGTACTAAAGGCAAAGAACTCAAGGAAATTCCGGTAGTCTCAGAATACCCAGATGTCTTTCCAGAAGATTTACCTGGGTTACCACCAGACAGAGAAGTAGAATTTAGGATTCATCTAATTCCAGGAACTACACCGATAGCCAAGGCACCTTATCGATTAACTCCTACCGAAATGCTAGAATTAAAAAAGCAATTAGATGAATTACTAAGCAAAGGATTTATACAACCTAGTTCATCCCCTTGGGGTGCACCAGTGTTGTTTGTGAAAAAGAAAGATGGATCAATGAGAATGTGTATTGATTATAGAGAATTAAATAAAGTTACAATTAAGAATCGATACCCATTACCTAGGATTGATGATCTTTTTGATCAATTACAAGGAGCTAGGTATTTCTCTAAGATAGACTTAAGATCTGGATACCATCAATTGAAAGTTCAAGAAGAAGACATACCTAAAACTGCTTTCAGAACTAGGTATGGTCATTATGAGTTTACAGTCATGCCCTTCGGATTAACCAATGCCCCAGCTGCATTCATGGACATGATGAACAGAATCTGTAAACCATATTTGGATAAATTTGTGATCGTATTCATTGACGATATACTTATTTATTCCAAAAGTCAAGTAGAGCATTGTCAGCACTTGCATACACTCTTAACTTTGTTAAGAAAAGAAAAGTTATATGCTAAATTCTCAAAGTGTGAATTCTGGCTGCAAGAAGTGCAATTTTTAGGCCACATGGTGAATCACGAAGGTATTCACGTAGATCCTGCTAAGATCGAAGCCATTACTAACTGGAAGATTCCACAAACTGCAATGGAAATTAGAAGTTTTATAGGATTAGCTGGTTATTATAGACGGTTTATTAAGGATTTTTCCAAGATAGCTGTACCATTAACTAAGTTAACCTGTAAAGCCACTAAATTTGAGTGGGGACCAAAGCAAGAAGAAGCCTTTAGAATCTTAAAGCAGAAATTAACCAATGCGCCAATCTTAGCCTTACCAGAAGGAATAGAGGATTTTGAAGTATATTGTGATGCTTCAAAACTAGGATACGGATGTGTGTTAATGCAACGCAAGAAGGTAATTGCATATGCTTCCAGACAATTGAAAAAGCATGAAGAAAACTATACGACTCATGATTTAGAATTAGGAGCCATAATTTTTGCCCTTAAGATTTGGAGACATTATCTGTATGGAAGTAAATTTACTGTCTATACAGATCATAAGAGTTTAAGGTATATATTCGGGCAAAAAGAGTTAAACATGAGGCAAAGAAGATGGATGGAAGTCTTGAGTGATTACGACTGTGATATTCAGTATCACGAAGGAAAAGCAAACGTAGTCGCTGACGCCTTAAGTCGTAAGTATCATGAAAAACAAAGGCGAGTCCGTGCTCTTAGAATAAATCTACAAGTAGATTTAAGAGAACAAGTGAAGGAAATCCAGAAAACGGCAATCAAGGACGATGTCGAAGGAATGAGAGGTTACCTAAAAGAATTGGAACAAGGAAATGATGGAATTTGGAAATTCCACAAAAGCAGAATTTGGGTACCTAAACAAGGAAATTTAAGATCAAAAATCTTAGAAGAAGCTCATAAATCTAGGTATACTATACACCCAGGAAACAATAAGATGTACCAAGATTTAAGGAAGAATTTCTGGTGGATAGGAATGAAAAAGGATATAGCCGAATATGTATCTAAGTGTTTAACCTGTTCACAAGTTAAAGCCGAACACCAGAAACCCTCAGGCTTACTACAACAGTTAGAAATGCCTGTATGGAAATGGGAACTCATAACAATGGACTTTGTTACTAAGTTACCCAAAACCAGAAAAGGTAATGATGCAATTTGGGTAATCGTGGACCGATTAACCAAATCAGCTCATTTTCTACCAATAAAGGAAACCTTTAGCATGGAAAGATTAGCCAAGCTATATGTGGATGAAATAGTATCCTTACATGGAGTTCCACTCTCCATTGTATCGGATAGAGATAGTCGTTTTACCTCTCGATTTTGGACAAGTTTCCAAGAATCAATGGGAACTCGACTCAATTTAAGTACTGCATATCATCCACAAACAGACGGACAAAGTGAAAGAACGATCCAAACTCTGGAAGACATGCTCAGAGCATGTGTAATTGACTTTGGAGGTAATTGGGATAACCATTTACCATTGATTGAATTTTCCTATAACAATAGTTATCATTCAAGTATTGAAGCCGCTCCATTCGAGGCACTGTATGGACGTAAGTGCAGAACACCCGTGTGTTGGGCAGAAATAGGAGAAAGTCAATTATCAGGTCCAGAAATTGTGCAAGAAACCACAGACAAGATAACTCAAATCAAGGAAAGATTGAAAACCGCTAGAGATCGCCAGAAGAGTTATGCAGACAATCGTCGCAAACCGCTTGAATTCCAAATAGGAGACAAGGTACTTTTAAAAGTATCTCCTTGGAAAGGAGTGGTAAGATTCGGTAAGAAAGGAAAACTGAGTCCCCGATATGTTGGACCATTTCCAGTGATTCAACGAATTGGACCAGTTGCTTATCGCTTACAACTACTAGAAGAACTAGCTGGAGTACATGATGTATTTCATGTATCCAACCTTAAGAAATGTTTATCAGATGAATCTCTGGTAGTACCTCTTCAAGACATAGAGGTAAATGAAAAACTGAAATTCATAGAAAAACCTTTACAAATAGAAGACCGGAAAGTCAAATTCCTCAAACACAAGCGACTTGTGTTGGTAAAAGTCAAATGGAATTCCAAGAGAGGACCGGAATACACTTGGGAATTAGAGTCAGAAATGAAGCGCAAATATCCTCATCTATTTCAGTGAATCTCGAGGACGAGATTTTTCCTAAGGTGGGGAGGATGTAACAACTCTCATTAAAATTAATAATTAGAATGATAATTAGTCAATAAGGAAACCCTAATTAAGACACCCGAATGATTTGGCACTAACCCTAAAATTTTCAAAACAATTAGAATCAGGATCAGGGCCCCTAAAACTAGGGGGGGTAAACCCTAGTTATAATTATCTACAGAAAACGTTGTAAAAATTTCGAAGTAACACGAAATCAACTCAGCAAGCCTAGAGGGGACACAAGGCTACCCTAGGGTAGATTGCTACCCCAGGCGTGTCGCGACAGAATCAGGGACACCTCCCGCGACTCGCGGGAGGTACCAAATTTGGGTATAAATAGGGGGGTCTGGGATTAAATCAGATTGCTCACTTCGATGAAAAAACTCACAATATACGTTGAGCTATGCTTAAATTACTACCAAACACACACTAATATCGAATCACTACCGCGGAACAGGGTAATTACTCGATCGCTATTACGATTCAGTTTCCGGGATCAATATATCCAAAGAATGTCTAAGTGCCGCCCACATTTGGGCTATGCTTTGTCGTTTGTCGGTAATCCGATAAATGAGTTGAAGCATTGTACTTTGTCGTTTGTCGATAATTCGATAAATGAGTTGAAGTACTATACTTTGTCGTTTGTCATTTTGATAAATGAGTTGAAGTATTACACTTGGTCATTCATTGTGAGAAATTGATCTCGGGAGTTATCGTAACTGCTGTATTGATTACTAATCCTGTTTTGTATGCTTTATTGTGAAATTAGGTTAACAAGGATAAAATCATATTCTGTCAGTACTAAATCTGCAATGTGAGTCATTCTCTTTTTATTAACTGTTTTACAATATTCCAAATCATTTTTCAAAGTTATAATTACAGTGATTAAGTTTATGTAATCACCAAATTACAGCCGGTATGTGGGGTATTGTGCACAGTATTACTATTGTTTTAATCACATTAGGTGGGCGAGCCTAAAAGTAAGTGATATACGTCACTCATTGGGACAGCCAATGGTGATATGACCACAGTCACAGAGCTGGTCTGTGACAAATACCTATTCTTGAAATGTTGGTTGATAATAAACATATGTAAAAACTCTTAATACTGTAAATTATAACAAATGTGTCGATTTCAGTAAAATGAATGATTCACTCAGTATTTCCCCGCTGACAAAATCTTTTTCAAACATGTTTCAGGTGATCTGCTGTAAATCAGGAACAAGTGCTTAGCAGCATTTCAAGCTTAAAGTAGTGGCTCAATAATAAATAAATAAAGATGTTTTATCACTAAACTTATGTATTGTAAATTATCGGGGTTTTATCCCGAATTGTAAAATAAAAATAATCGGGAAAAATATTTAGCTTTACAACGATCCTGATATTCAAAAATTTCCGCTGCTAAACTCAATTAAACAAATATCACGGGGTTTCTGTCCCGCGGCTCCGGAAACAGGTAAAACCGGGTCGGGGGTCGTGACAGAAGACAAGAGGGTTCCTTTGATTGCTACCAGGTTACGTGGTAGGGCATCTGCTTGGTTGCAACAACTGAAACTGTCTCGTGAAAGGATGGGAAAGTCAAAGGTCACAACCTGGAGGAAGATGAAGAAGTGCATGAGGGCCAACTTTATTCCTCATAATTACCAGCGTTTAATGTACCAGCTGTTACAGAATTTAAAGCAGGGATCCAAAACGGTTGAAGATTATACAACAGAGTTCTATCAGTTGGTGGCTCAGAATGATATCCAACTTGTCTCTCGTTACATTGGTGGTCTAAGGCTTCTGATTATGGAGTCTGTGAATTTGTTTGATCCGATGACTATTTCTGATGCACATCAGCGTGCCCTGGTTTTTGAAAAGCAAAACCGACGTAGTGGTGGTTCAGCCTCATCTGCCTTGACAGGAGGTAGTTCGGGTTCAGGCAATGTGGCGTCTCGTTTTGTGCCCAACCAAGCAAAACCGGCTGGTGGCGCTTCTGGATCTAGTTCTAAAGGGGCCGGTACTATTAACATGAAATGTTTTAATTGTGGAGAGACGGGTCATCGCCAGGCAGAGTGTAAAAGGGCTGAGAAGAGACACTTGTTTAACGAACCTGATGGATGGGAAGATGATGATGAGGTTGGTGAGACTTATGAAGATGGCCCGGTTTATGATGAGGAGCCTGAGTATGAAGAAGAGGAGGTGGCTGGAGATGTGGGGTTACTGGTGGTTAGGCGCTCATGCTATACACCAAAGGCCAGTGATGATGATTGTCTTAAGCATAACATCTTCCATTCGACATCTACTGTGCTGGGAAAGGTTTGTACCTTTGTTATTGACTAAGGGAGTTGTGACAATCTAGTTTCTGAGGAGGCTGTCAGAAAGCTAGGTTTGAAGACGGAGAACCACCGTAAACCTTATAAGCTCCAGTGGCTCAAGAAGGGAGGCGAGGTACAAGTCAGTAAGCGTACCCTTGTTTCTTTTTCTGTTGGTAAAACATATAAGGATGATGTGTTGTGTGATGTGGTACCTATGGACGCTTGTCATTTATTGTTGGGGAGGCCTTGGGAATATGATCAATGCGTAGAGCATAACGGGCGTTCTAATACCTACAGTTTTATGTTTGATAATGTGAAGATAACTTTGTTGCCTAATAAACCCAAGGAAGTAGCCGCCAAACCCACTGGTACCCTGTTGACTCTTTCTCAGTTTGAGAATGAATTGGAGGTGGGAGATGATGTTTTTGTGTTGATTGGTAAGGAAGTGGTTGACGGGGTCAACATCCCTGATGCTATGGTTCCTTTGCTTGAAGAATTTTCTAATGTTTTCCCTGATGAATTGCCTGATGGATTGCCACCTTTGCGTGACATCCAACATCATATTGATTTGGAGCCTGGGTCACAGTTACCCAATAGACCACATTACAGGATGAGCCCTGGTGAGCATGAAGAGTTGTGAAGGCAGGTTGAGGAATTGATTTCTAAGGGCCACGTTCGTGAAAGTATGAGCCCTTGTGCTGTTCCAGCTTTATTGACTCCAAAGAAGGATGGCACTTGGCGTATGTGTGTTGACAGTCGAGCAATCAACAAGATTACTGTGAGGTACAGGTTTCCTATTCCTCGACTTGATGATTTACTTGATCAGATTAGTGGTGCTACTATTTTTACAAAGTCAGATTTGAAGAGTGGGTATTACCATATTCGTCTTAGACCGGGTGACGAGTGGAAAACTGCCTTCAAGACTCGTGAAGGGTTGTATGAGTGGTTGGTGATGCCATTTGGTTTATCAAACGCACCAAGTACTTTTATGCGTGTGATGAATCAGTTGCTTAGACCTTTTATTGGGAAGTTCGTGGTTGTGTGTTTTGATGACATTCTCATTTATGATGCTTCTTTCAGTGACCATGTTGTGCATGTGAGGCAGGTTTTGGCCTTACTTCGCAGGGACCGTTTTTATGCAGCCACCAAGAAGTGTGTGTTCATGACCCCTAAAGTGTTATTCTTGGGGTATGTTGTTTCTGGTGATGGGATACAGGTTGATGAATCCAAGGTGGCGGCAGTTCAAAATTGGCCAACTCCTACTACCATTACTGAAGTTTGTAGTTTCCATGGGCTTGCTTCTTTTTACAGGCGGTTTATTCCACACTTCAGTTCTATTATGGCCCCAGTGACAGATTGTATGAAGGGGAAGACGTTTGTATGGACAGATGAGGCAGAGTTGGCTTTTCAAGTTGTGAAAGAGAAGCTCACTACAGCACCAATTCTGGTATTGCCTGATTTTTCTCAAGTTTTTGAGCTTCATACTGATGCCTCAAAGGTTGGAATTGGTGGGGTTCTTAGTCAGGGTGGTCGACCTGTTGCTTATTTTAGTGAGAAGTTAACTGGGCCTAAGTTGAGGTACAGTACTTATGATCTATAGTTTTATGCAGTGGTCCAAGCTGTAAAGCATTGGCGTCATTACTTGTTTCAAAAGGAGTTTGTTTTATTCACTGATCATGATTCCCTAAGGCATATTCGTACTCAAGACAAGGTATCTCATAAGCATGGGCGATGGTTGGCCTTTCTTGAGAAGTTTACTTTTGTGGTCAAGCACAAGACTGGTGTTTCAAATAGGGTTGCTGATGCCTTAAGTAGGAGGAGTAATCTGCTTGTTTCTATGAGGGTTGATGTGCCAGGTCTGGAGGTCATTCGTGAGCAGTTAGCCATTGACCCTTATTTCTCAGTTATTTTGCAGGATGTGGAAACTGGGAAGAAGTCAGATTTTCTTTTGCATGACGGCTTTTTGTTCAAGGGGAATCAGCTGCGTATTCCTAATTCTAGTCTTCATTTACAGATTATTAAGGAGTTACATGGTGAAGGGCATGTTGGTCGTGACCGTACTTTACAGCTGGTGCAAGCTTCTTATTATTGGCCTACTATGAGGAAAGAGGTGGATCGTTATGTGAAGAGGTGTCGTATTTGTCAAGTTTCAAAGGGGACGGCTACCAATGCGGGTCTCTATATGCCTTTTCCAGTTCCCTCACAGCCATGGGTTGATATTAGTATGGATTTCGTGTTGGGGTTACCTCGTACTCAGAGGGGTAATGATTCTATCTTTGTTGTTGTGGATCGGTTTTCTAAGATGGTCCATTTTATTCCCCGCAAGAAGACGATTGATGTTGTTAATGTGGCCCAACTCTTTTTTCGGGACGTGTACCGTTTGCATGGGCTACCTTCTTCTATTGTGTCTGATCGGGATACCCGCTTTCTGAGTCATTTTTGGCGTAGTTTGTGGAAGATGGTAAATACTCAACTCAACTTCAGTAGTGCTTATCACCCACAAACTGATGGCCAAACTAAATTTGTTAATCGGTCACTTGGGAATTTGCTGAGGTGTTTGATTGGTAATCATGTGAAGGCATGTGATAAAAAATTATGCCAAGCTGAGTTTGCTCATAATCATGCTGTTAATCGGAGCACCGGGTATAGCCCATTTCAGATAGTTTACTCATCTCAGCCTCGGGGACCACTTGATTTGATATCTCTTTCTGTTTCTGGATCTGTCCCAAAGAAAGTTCAAGATGTTGTAGAGGGTTTACATGAAGTTCATAATGCTGTGTATGATCATTTGACCCGAGCTAATATGAAGTATAAGCAAGCTGCTGATCAGAAGCGTAGGCATGTTGAGTTCGAGGAAGGTGATTTTGTTTGGGCTGTTTTGACTAAAGATCGTTTTACAGTTGGGGAATACAATAAGTTGTCAGCCAAGAAGATTGGCCCAGTTGAAATCGTGGAGAAGATCAATCCGAATGCATATCGTCTAAAGCTGCCAAGTCACATTCGTTGTTCTGATGTGTTTAACGTGAAGCATCTGGTGCCTTATTATGGTGATTCTTCTGATGATGAACCTGTTGGTAATTCGAGGACGAATTTTGTCTATCCGGGGGGAATGATGCGGGCCCAAGTGTGGAGGAGCGGGCCATCTTGTATTTGGAGGCCCAAGATAGCGTGACAAAAGGGGCTTCACTAAAATGGCTCTAACTTAGGCTACAGGTGTCCGTTTTGGGCATGCGACCAGGCGAAATGATCGTGATAACGAAGCCCATCTTTCTACAAACCCGTAGGTGGTTTGGGTCAACGTTCAGGCCCAAAAACGCTTATTTCTATGATTTATTTACATTTTTATGTTTTTTAGTGCTTTTTGTGGACTTTTATTTGGTTCTAGCTTTTGGCCCAAGTGTGTTTTAAGGCTCGTTTTGAATTTACGTTGTTATTTATATGAATGTAATGGGAGGAAGATAATCAGTTTGGAAGTTTATGAAAAGTCATTTTTTTATCCCAATTCACTTGTGAGTGTCTTGAGTGTGAAACCCCCAATTTTCGGTATTCCACAAGAATCAACGAATTTTGGAAGAATTGTTCCTAGTATTCTGTGTGAATCAACAGGTCCGATTTCGTATCCCATTTCCTAGTCTACATCACAATCTAATATTTTCCGGATTGAATCTGTATAAAAACAAGAATCACATAAACAAACCATTAAATTATAGAACATAACCGTTTCACATAAGTTTATGAACCAAAACAAAGAAAATAAACTCCGATGTCGAAACTATAAAGGTCTAGCCGGCCATGATGGCTAGTTCAATCAAGTCTAAAATGAAACAAAACATTAAAAGCTAACAAACCAAAAATATTAGTCTTCAAAAACTCCAATGCTTGTTGCTTCCCAAAAAGTGCAGCCATCCAAGATCCTTGTGAACGATTAGGAGGGTACGAGTGGTCATCACTCATCATTTATCACTTTCTCAAAACTTCCAATCAAGTTCCGCCACGTGATCAAGCTTTATTCCATCACTGGTGATGGATTTTAGTGAAAATGCCCATCACTCACAACACCCAATAATAAACCCTCACATTCCTTCACGTTCTTTCATTCTTAACGTGATGATGATCCCTTGGTCCCTTTTTTTCGTTCAAGTTGTTGGTCTTGATCCCCTTCTTTTTTTTTTCATTTGGTCCTCCTTTTTTTTCATTCAAATTGTATATATCTCTTTTCTCCTAAATGGGCCTCCATCTTTTTTTACACAATAATATCAATATCGATATGGCCATCCAAATTTAGCCCAAGAAGATTTAAGTAAGCCCAATTTAATTTGACTGTTGTAAATCATGACTTTTGCTGGACTTGTTCTTCTTACAATACATTTTAAAACTACATCTTTAGCTTTAAATTGTCCTCCATTTAAAACCACCAACAATTGCCTTTTATATTCCATGATTCCTTTGCTTTTAAATATCCATCTTTATCACCCGCGATCACTCCGCATAGACAAAAACAATTAAAACAAAACAAAGTAGATTCCATTCCAAAAAACAAGTGTTTCACAAATAATGAGATATGACTATGAAATATGCATGATATGTAATGAAATTTTAATATTAAAGTGCTATAAAACGTGCCTAAAAACAGTGGCGCAGCAATGAAGGGGCCGGAGGGGGCGCCCGACCCCCCGAACTTTTCGCTCAGTGGTGTTTTGTATGTACGTTTCATATAGAATTTTTTAGGTATATACGTTTTCGACCCCCCGATTTTATAAATAATAATTTTTTTAGGTATATACTTTTAGATCCGGTGACTTTCGACCCCCGATGGAAATTTTCAAGCTTTGCCACTGCCTAAAAATGCAACTAACACAGTTTTTACTTCAGACGAGACTTGAACTCATAACCTCCACTTTAGAAGGTTATTGGGCTGCCAATATACCAGATGATCGTAGGTATACATACATAAACTTAAGATGAACCTACCATGCATAAGTCGGTGCTAAAGCCGTTTTAGGAAGGATTCGTTAAAAAAGCCGATCCTTTTCACGTAATCGTTCGTTCGCACTATAATAGACACAAAACGCACAAAACCTAGGGTTCTTCTCATTCTCCTTCTCATCTTCAACCACTGCAAATCATGGATCGATCAGATACACGACGCGTTAGAAGTGTCGAAGCCAGAGACCACGATTCACCACCAACCGCTGGCGAACGGTGGAAAGGCGGTTACGACGACGTAGAAGACGACGGTTCTGTTAAAATACATGTATAATTCCAGTATAAATGTGCCCCTTATTTATAAAAGCTTTATATAAGCTGTTTTGTTCGTTAACCATTTCCTTTTAATTTGTTTGTGAGGTTGGGCTCCCTGTGTCTCGGTCTCGTTCCTGCTGGGCTTCCGTTCCTTGGGCCTGTAGCCGTTAAAGTTAGTTCCTGCTGGGCTTCTTTCTCTTGGGCTTGTAGCCGTTGAGGACAGCTGGTGTCTCGCTGGTGTGTTTAGGGTTTTAGCCCATATAATGGGCAGATGGTTCCAGTTTCAATCATTGGAGCATTTCATCCTTTCCTGCTCATCATTCACTACTCTCTCAAGATACCCTATCCTCACAAGTTAATTCGTGAGTCTAGGGTTGTTTACCTTCTCTTGTATTAGATCATCCTGGTGGAGATCTTTTATTCATTGTTTGGTTGTGAATCTGTGCCGACTGATTCATTCTGTTTCTTGTATTTGATTCATCATAATAAAAGTATTTTATTATCAAGTTGTGACATGGTATCAGAGCCCCAAGGTTGATTTAGGGCTCTGGTTCTTCTTCCGCTGCGGTACAAAGCTCCGGCTGACCTTCTCCTGTCCGTCTAGGGTTTTTTACGACGTTCTGTACTCGGATCCCTGTTTCCGGAGTGATTCTGCTCAGAGGAGGCGGTGTAGATCTGGGAGTGTGAAACCCTAATTTCTAGGTTTTGATACTTGTGGTTTGTTGCTGTGACGGTGCTTCTTCAGAAACCCTAATTTGTGGCTCTCATCTGTTTGGTAAAGAAGAACCTCGTTGGTCTCTTTTAAGAGCAAACCAACAGGCTTTGTGTTTTCTTTTTCGGGGCTCTCTGGTCAGTGTGTGCAACCCTAAGTGAAGGTTGCAGACCTGATCTCATTGCCGTGCACCCACTGTGAGATCGTTCCTTCTCTTTCTTTTTACTTTCTGTTGCATCATTGTGTTTTGTGTCTAGGCATTCTTGATACCAGGCTAGGCTGTAACCGGTTTGTTTATTGGGACACAGAGAGGGTTCACTCTGTTGCATTTGTGTCTGGTTTGGTCTGTTGTGGTGTGGCTCCCTGGTCATTGTCTGCGGAGGCACCTTTTGAGTGATGAACCTCTGATCGGACCTCTGTCCAGGTTTCGCCTTGAGTCTGTTTGTCTTTCTTGCCTATCCTGGTTGCTTAATCTGTACTGGTTGGTTAATTTGTGTTCTTGTCTTGTCTGACCTGTTCTGTGCTTACTGTCTGTTCTATTATCTGCATTACTGATCTGTCATTATGCCTGATAAAACTGAATCTTCTGTAACGCTGGTTAGCAAGTTAGATGCTAGTGACCCCTTATATCTTCATGCTAGTGATTCAAGTGGTCTCACAATTGTTAGCATAAAACTGAAAGGGACTGAGAACTATGTTGTGTGGTCTAATGCTATGAAACTTGCTCTAATGGCTAAAAACAAACTAGGCTTTATTGATGGAACTTGTAGTAAGTCTAAAGATGATGATGTTCTTGCTAGTCAGTGGGATCGATATAACTCTATTGTGCTTACTTGGATTTTGAACTCTGTGTCTGATGAACTATATGTTGGCCAAGTCTATTCTAAACTTGCCTCAAAAGTGTGGGATGATTTAAAAGACACATATGATAAAGTTGATGGGTCAGTTGTGTTTAGCTTATATCAAAAAATCAACTCTGTTAGTCAAAATGGGTCTAGTGTGTCTGAGTATTACCACAAAATTAACACTATGTGGAAACAATTTGATGCTATGCTTCAACTGCCTTCCTGCACCTGCAATGCTTCTGTTAAATTCAATGAGTTCAGTCAATTAATCAAACTTATGCAATTTTTAATGGGGTTAGATGACATTTATCAACCTGTTAGAACCAATCTGTTGACAAGGGATCCTTTACCAACTATCAAAACTGCTTTTTCTATCATCTCTAGAAAGGAATCTCATAGAGGGTCCAACAATGTTTCAAAGGTTCCCAATGTAGGATTTGCAGCTAAGTCTAACAATTTCAATGATAACAAGAAAAAATTCAATAAAGGTCCCAACCCAAATCTAAAATGTTCTCATTGCAACAAGATTGGACACACAGTTGATAAATGTTTTGAACTAAATGGTTATCCTCCAAACTATAGATCAAAACCTACTCAAAGCAGCTCTCAGTGGGGTAGGTCAAACAATGCTGCTAGTAGTGGTTCTGGTCCTTCTTTGAATAATACTGTGAATTATAAAAATTCTAGCTCTTTGAACTCCCTGACTGCTGATCAATTTTCTAAGCTGCTAGGTTTGCTAAATGAGAATAAAACTGATGACCCAAATAAGTCAAATGTTGGAGGTAAATGCTTTAATTCCTTCTCTGAATATAAAAATATTTTCTGTTTTAACTCGAAACTTTTCTTTTCTCAAAAACAAAACTGGATTATTGATTCTGGTGCAAACCAGCACATGGTTATGTCTAGTGATAATATGTTTAATCTGGTTGATGTGTCTGAATATAATATTACTGTTAAACATCCCAACGGTACCGATGCAAAAGTTACTCAGATTGGGTGTCTTAGACTTTCTGACTCTGTCATTTTAAAAGATGTGTTTGTTGTTCCTGAATATTGTGTGAACCTTATTTCTGTGTATAAGCTAGCTAAAGACAATAAGCTTAAGGTTGTGTTTGATGAAAACTCTTGCTATATTCAGGATTCATGCTTAAAGAAAACCCTGGTGACTGGTAGGCAAACTGAGGGTTTATATTTCTGTGGTAACTCTCTAAGTTCTAGTTTTTCTTGTCTAAGTATGGCTGAAAAAGCAAAGCTCTGGCATTCCAGGCTGGGTCACCCAGCTGAACAAGTGTTAAAGGTCCTTCAGCTTAAAACTGAGTCTATGTCGAATACTTGTGATATATATCACAAGGCCAAACAGCATAGGTCACCCTTCCCTCTCAGTGACCATCAATCGACTAAGGTTGGGGACCTTATTCACTTAGATGTTTGGGGTCCCTACAAGGTCACTAGTGTGGAAGGATACAAATACTTTCTTACTATTGTGGATGATTTCAGCAGATCTGTTTGGGTCTATCTGATGAAATCTAAGTCAGAAGTTTTTGAAAATATAGAGAGTTTTTACAACCTTGTTAAAACTCAGTTTGAAGTCAATATAAAAATGTTTAGGAGTGATAATGGATCTGAGTTCACCAATTCTCAAATGACTGCTTTTGTTAAACTAAAGGGTATCATTCATCAAACCTCCTGCACCTATACTCCACAACAAAATGGTATCGTGGAGAGAAAACACAGACACCTGTTGAATATTGCTAGAGCTTTACTATTTCAATCCAATGTTCCTCTTAGGTTCTGGTCTGAATGTGTTCTGACAGCATCTTACTTAATTAACAGGCTTCCTTCTTCTGTGTTACATGGCTGTTCTCCTTATGAAAAATTGTTTGGTTTCAAACCTTCTCTTGATCACTTGAAAACCTTTGGTTGTCTTTGCTACTTCACTGTTTTAAACAATCCTGATAAACTTGAAGAAAGAGCTCAAAAATGTGTTTTTATGGGATACTCCAATCTTAAAAAGGGATATAAGGTGTGGAGTCTAGAACAGAAAAAATTCATTTTCTCCAGAGATGTTAGTTTCCATGAAACCACATTTCCTTTCAAAAATGAATCTCATGCTATTCTAGAAGGTCCAAATAACTTAAACCAATTAAACTTTTTTGACAACTATGAATTTTCAAGTGACCTAAATCCCAATGATGAAGAGAAGGTCATCACTGACTCACCTACCATGACACAGCAACATAGTGATGAGGTTGAATCACCTATGGATAGTGATACTCAGCAATCATCAGGGACTGATGGTTCATCTGAGAGTAATGAGTCCCTAAGGAATGAAACTGGTCCTGTGAGGGCTGAGTCTAGTAGTGTTAATGACGAGTCAAACCTTCCTGAGGGTACCATCCCTACTAGAAGGTCCTCTAGATCCTCAACTACCCCAAAAAGATTTGAGGACTTTATTGTTGGAAATGCTAGATATAACTATGATAAGTATGTTGATTATACTAGTCTGCCAAAAGAAAATGTGTGCTTTGCTGCTAATATTAATAAACTTGTTGAGCCTTGTACTTATAAAGATGCTATTAAAGATAAACGGTGGGTAGACGCTATGAATGATGAATTATCTGCCCTGTATAGGAATAACACGTGGGATATCGTTGACTTACCTAATGGGAAAAAACCTATTGGGTGTAAATGGGTCTATAAAGTAAAATACAAATCAACAGGTGAAATTGATAGGTTTAAGGCTAGACTTGTTGCGAAGGGATTTAATCAACGGGAGGGAATAGATTTTGAGGAAACCTTTTCTCCCGTTGTTAAAATGGTCACTGTAAGGTGTGTCATTAGTATGTCTGTTCAGAATAACTGGCCATTATATCAACTTGACGTAAACAATGCTTTTTTATATGGCAATCTCAGAGAAGAAGTCTATATGTCGTTACCTGATGGTCTAAGTGTTGAAAAGCAAGGTAAAGTGTGTAAGTTAAACAAGTCTTTATACGGTCTAAAACAAGCTCCACGTATGTGGAATGAAAGACTGGTTCAGGTGCTGATTAAAATTGGCTTTAATCAGCCCAAATGTGATCATTCCCTGTTTATTAAATCTGTTAATTCTGTGCTTATCGTTCTCCTTGTTTATGTTGACGATATTGTGTTAACCAGAAACAATGAAGATGAAATAAATAAAGTTAAACATCTTTTGAAAACTGCATTTTTAATAAAGGATCTCGGTTTATTAAAATTTTTTCTGGGAATTGAAGTGATAAAAACTATTGATGGTGTGTGTCTTACTCAAAGAAAATATTGTATGGATCTCTTAAATGAATATGGGATGAGTGGAAGCAAACCTTCTAGCTGTCCCATAGAGCAAAATCATGTTTTGACTAACCTAACGAAGAAAGAGTCACAGATTGTTGACGTAACTCAATACCAAAAACTAATAGGTAAACTCATTTACCTATCTCACACCAGGCCTGATATTTCCTACTCTGTGCAGTATTTATCCCAATTCATGCATAAGCCTACAGAGGCTCACACTCAAATTGCTTTCAAGGTACTACGATACCTTAAAGGTGCTCCTGGCACTGGGATTATGTTTAAAAGGAGCCATGTTTTTCAGCTAACCGCCTTTGCAGACTCAGACTGGGCAAAATGTGTGGACAGCCGAAGATCTGTTACAGGTTTCTGCATATTCCTTGGTGAATCCTTGATATCATGGAAAAGTAAAAAACAAAGTGTTGTTTCAAGGTCTTCTGCCGAGGCAGAATACAGATCCATGTGTAGTGCCACATGCGAAGTGTTGTGGCTTCTAAATGTTTTGAGAGAACTCCAAGTTGACGTGAATATTCCAGTTCAGCTAAAATGTGATAACACTGCAGCCCTGTCCATTGCTGCCAATCCTGTCTTTCACGACCGAACCAAACATTTCGAAGTTGACTTGTTCTTTTTAAGGGAGAAAATTGCTTCAGGGTTGATCAAAACACATGGAGTTAAAACTGAACATCAGCTGGCTGATATATTCACCAAAGGCTTGCTGCCAAAGGCCCATTCTGACATGTGTAAGTCATTAGGCCTCTCCAATTTTTTTGCACATTTACACTGAGGGGGGATGTTAAAATACATGTATAATTCCAGTATAAATGTGCCCCTTATTTATAAAAGCTTTATATAAGCTGTTTTGTTCGTTAACCATTTCCTTTTAATTTGTTTGTGAGGTTGGGCTCCCTGTGTCTCGGTCTCGTTCCTGCTGGGCTTCCGTTCCTTGGGCCTGTAGCCGTTAAAGTCAGTTCCTGCTGGGCTTCTTTCTCTTGGGCTTGTAGCCGTTGAGGACAGCTGGTGTCTCGCTGGTGTGTTTTGGGTTTTAGCCCATATAATGGGCAGATGGTTCCAGTTTCAATCATTGGAGCATTTCATCCTTTCCTGCTCATCATTCACTACTCTCTCAAGATACCCTATCCTCACAAGTTAATTCGTGAGTCTAGGGTTGTTTACCTTCTCTTGTATTAGATCATCCTGGTGGAGATCTTTTGTTCATTGTTTGGTTGTGAATCTGTGCCGACTGATTCATTCTGTTTCTTGTATTTGATTCATCATAATAAAAGTATTTTATTATCAAGTTGTGACAGGTTCACGCGACAGAAAGCACTGTAGCAAGGACAAAAGCAGCAGCAGCAGTCACCGGAGAGACGAGAAGGATCACCGAATTCGCGATCAGGAGAAATCGAAGGTCTGCGACGAGTCAAAGAAGAGAGAAAAGGATTCCAAAGCTGTTAAAGATCGAAGAAAGGAGGATGAGTTTGATCGTGAAAAAGATAGGGTTCGTGATAAGGATTGGGATAAGGATAGGGATAGGGATAGAGAACTTGCTCTTGAAAAGCAAGATGAGCGGGGCGAGTCCGAGCCACACGCGGTTGCTTTACTTGCTTCTTCCAGTAGTAAGAAGGCGGATGCGGATAATGCGGAGTCGCAAGATAATAAGGTGGTTTTTACAGAGATGGAAGAGTTTGTATGGGGTCTTCAGCAGCTTGATGAAGAATCTCATAACCCTGAAGCTGAAGATGTTTTCATAGAGGAAGATGTAGCAGCATCACCACCAACCGAACAAGAACAAAAAGAAAATGGCGGTGGTTGGGCAGAGGTGAAAGACGTTATCCAAGACGAAAAATTGGCAGATGTGGAAGAAGCCGTGAAACCTGATGAAACAATTCACGAGAGTTCACTTGGAGATATGGGCCCGCCAAAGAAGCCGAAAACCTGAATCGTCTGCGTTTGCTTGAAAAAAATCAACTCAAGATGTAAAAATCTTCGCTTGGCGTTGTAGTCAAGATGTTAAGACTCAAAAAGCCCGACTAAAATAACTAAAAACGCCATCCTATACAAAACAATAAAGTCGCTGAATAACGGCGCATTAATTGATAACAGGGCCGGCTCAAGGGGGAGTGAAATAAAGCAAAAGCATTAGGCCTCCATTTTTCTAAAGCCTCAAATTCAAACAAAATATATTATATGTTGGTAATTTTGGCTTTGAGATTGTTAACATTGATGTTTATAATCTATAATTATGCGTATACAAAGTTGATATATGAGTAATAGGATTCATAGCAATTTTTTTCGTTTACAAAAAGGGCCCCAATTTTGCTATCCGCTTTGGGCCTAGAAAAATTTAGAAAATTTTGAGCCGGCCCTGATTGATAACATCATTCTCCATTTCAACCCAACATGATTTAATATAAGATGTAGGTGAATCGATATATCTATGTGTTTATGCATACATGCTCAGTAGAAAAGATTTAAAATAATGTTGTTAAGAATCTAAACTTATAGGTTAAATGTTAATTACGATGTATATATGTTTGTAAAATATGCCATTGATTGTCTTATTTCTTATGATCATGTCATAATTCAACAAGTGAATGATCCAGCGCCAAAATGTTCAAAGGAGTCACATGGACGACCCACGGTCGAATTGCCTTTGAATATTTACTGACAAAAGTCATAAAACTGATTCTAAAATCAAACATGATTTTATAAATAATGCTACATCTTCTATTTCATCTTCTATAAAAATAGTTTTATAAAACTTAAAGAGTTAATTACTGTTTTCGTCCCTGTGTTTTGTCAAAAATCACTATTTCAGTCTATTAGTTTAAAAATTGCGATTTCAATCCCTGTGGTTTCACTTTCGTAACTATTTCAGTCCCTGTGGTTTCACTTTCATAACCATTTCAATCCATTTATTCTGTAAGTACAGGGACTGAAATAGGTACGAGGTGGACTGAAATGGTTACGAAAGTGAAACCACAAAGACTGAAATCGTAATTTTTAAACTAATGGACTGAAATAATATTTTTTGACAGAACACAGAAACGAAAACAATAATTAACTCAAACTTAAATATCAAAGTGTGTTGGATGATACTTTCCCCAATATAAAATTCATTATGTCAAACTAAGTTGGATTACACAAAAGAGCAATACTCGACCAAAGAGGAATTGAGACAAAGCTAAAACCAAGGTTTCAAGATGCTTTACTCTCTCTCTCTCTCTCTCTCTCTTTTATAATTCTTAAATTTGAGTTAAAACCAAGGTTCCAAGGTGTCAAACCCTTTAAGTTATATCGTTTAAAAACAATTATAACATTCTGTTTGACTTAAAATCAGTCAATTATTTATTAGGGTCAACAAAAGGTGATTGCCTTCGATAACGAAAATGAAAGTTGGGAATGTTATTGGTCAAATTACTAGTATAGTTTATTATCGGTCTAAATTGTAAAAATCCAGTATTTTCATCAAAATATTAGTTTTTTTTTGTTTATAGTGGAAGGTTCAAATGTGAAGATTTTTTTTTTTTTTTTGCAAAAATAAAAAAATAATTGCTTCATTTTGCTCCATTTAACATTTGTATTTAATGTTATTGTAAGGGTATATTGGTAAACTTACATAAAAAAATAATTTGTAGTCTTCCTCTTTAATAGCTAATTACATTAAATTTTAACTAATTTTTAAAATATATACTTTTTTTCAAAAAAAAATTAATAATAATTTAGAGTGTAGAATAAATTACGAGGTATGTAAGATAAATTTCGACATGTGTAGTATAAAATTCGTTAATGTGTGTATATATGTAGGATAAATTTTTATGTGTAGGATAAAATAAATTTGACTAATTAATTAGAGAAAGAAAAAAATAAATAATATAAAATTATAAACTATTTAATATTTGATCTATTATATCATTTTTCCTTTTTCTTCTTAAAATTAAAAAAAAAAAAAAAAAAAAAAAAAAAAAAAAAAAAACCCTACTCATTTGGTCTCCCACTTTATTATCTATGGGCTTGCTTATAAGAGCATACCTTCTAGGCCTCTACTCATAAGTAACCCAAAATTACATACAGCAAGCCCAAGAGTCAAAAAGATAAAAGCCAAATAATTAAAACTAAAATTTAGAATTGCTCTCGTTGAGAGTCGAACTCAAGACCTCCCGCTTACTAAACGGGTGCTCTAACCAACTGAGCTACGAGAGCTGTTGACGGTTTTCAAGAAATAACATCTTATGAAACGTTTGTTACATTATCTTATTTAACATAAAACATTAGATTATCTGTAACAGTTATGGAAACAAAATTCTACGTATCTTATTGATATACGGGTGAGTGAATTAATTTATTATGATAGCCTTTTTTTTGAAAGGAATTTATTATGATAGCCTCTCTCTAATAAGTAATAATAAAATAAGTTTATGCCTTTACTACATTGAGTGCAAGTGAAATACCTTGGGAACATGATTTATGGATACTAACGGGAAAATATCTAGTTTGTAATTGTATTGATTAAAAATATGTATCATCCTGGTAGGTGAATGCGAACTTAAATTATTGTGGTTATGTGAGCATAAACTTAAATCGTCAAGGGTAGGTGAGTGTGAAACATAGATGTGTATCACCATAAGTGGTACGCGATCATGCTTAGCGATTTTTTTAAGAATGCCCGACAATGTTCTCGTGACTTCCCCTTTGGCTTGCTCAAGCATTTCTTTGAAAAATGTTAAGCTACTATCGCTTGACAAAAAATCATCTTCGAAATCATTGGGCAGTAAAAATACACCCAAGTTATCGTTCGAGAAATTAGCAATTGAGAAGTGAGGTTGAGAAGGTGATTGTTTGAGTGAGAATAGTGAAAAATTGAGTGAAAACAGTATAAGATTTGTGTAAAATGGTGAATATGGATGGTTATTTATAAAGTTTAAATAAGAGTAAATTACAAGTTTCGTCCTTTATGTTTACACCAAATTTCAGGCGATATCCTTTGCCTTTAAAATTGACGGGTTTGTACTTAATGTTTCAAAATCTTACACGGTTTGTCCTTTAACACTAACCGAGATAAAATTTAACGTTAAATCAGGTCACATGGACCCCATATGAGGGTAAATTCGTCTTTTTATTCTTTTAATACAAAAATAAAAAACAAAAAAAATATAAAACTTCATTTATCACCTCTCTCTCTCTCTCTCTCTCTCTCTCTCTCTCTCTCTCTCTCTCTCTCTCTCTCTCTCTCTCTCTCTCTCTCCCTAAGATGACTTCTACCACCAACACAAGCACCACCTGCCACCACCTTCTACCACCCAAATCATGTTGGACCTCAAATTAGTATTCCAATTAGCAGCCAATTCTAAACCGTAATTCATAAATCAGACATGTCGTCAAGGGTTTTCAAAATCCTAAACCTGTTCGAACTTGCTGCATCACAATTTACCATCAATATCAAATGTTTTGAAACCGGTAAATTACGTGTTTAATTGCTTAACCATAAACACAATCATAACTGGAATCGATAACTCGGGTGAAGAAACGAAAGTTGATGAAGGGGACACTTGCAATCACCACTACCATTCAGATTTCATTAGTCTCCACCGTGTACAACCTCCACCACACCCGATTACCCACCTATAACCCACTCCACCACCACTGCCTAACTTAACCACCACTACCATTCAGATCTACAAAAAACCCCTAACCCTAACCACCACCATCGTTCCGATCTACGAAACTAGGTTTTTTTAAGGCGACGATATTATGGAGGTTGACGGTGCTATACAAATGGTGCAAGAGTGGTGGTGTTGCGGTGTTCTGATGACGGTGCAAGAGTGTTAGAGAAGAAGATGGTGGTGGTGTGCTCTGATGATGGTGGTGCAGGAGTGTTGACGGTGGTGGTGGCATGAATGGTTGTTTCCTAGAGAGAAAGAAAATGGGCCTAAATAGGGTGTGGTGGTTATGGGTGAGGGTGGGTGGTTACAGGTGAGGGTGGACGGCTGTGAGGGCGGTAGGGGTGGTGGTGGTTGTGAGGGCAGTGGTGGCTATGGGTTGTTGGCTGAAATCTAGAGAAAGAGGGAGAGAGGAGTGATAAAGGGGTGGAGTGAAAAAGCAGGTCATAATATAATATTGGTTTTCTAAATTTATTTTCCTTTTTTATTAAAATAATTTTGAATATATAGGCAAAAAGATCAAATTGCCCTTGGGTAATCAGATTTAACAAAAAAAAATTAACCAGAGTAGGGCTAAAGGGCGTAACGTGCAAAATTTTGTAACATAAGGTACAAAACCCATCAAATTTAAAGGCAAAGGACAGCGCCTGCAATTTGGTACAACCATAAAGGATAAAACTTGTAATTTACTCTTTAAATAAATAATTAAATTAATTTTTTTATTTGAATTCAACGGTCGAAAGGACCATTACAATCTCAAACAGCTAAATGTTTCACTTTGTCGAGCAAATACATCATCCCGGAGAACCAACCCGCCCAGCCTACCTGTGGGGGTGGTGGTGGTGTTCTCGTGTGGGTTCGAACCCGTGGAGGTGCCCCATCCCACCTTATGAGCATGGTTGTATAAATCCCGACTAGGTGTCGATTAATCAAAATTAATCCCAATTAATTCCAATTAATCGCTAGTCCCCACCCCATCGCCTAACTAGCGACTAGTGATTACTTCAACACGGATAAAGAATTGAATGTAAATGCTCTTACTTATCCATAATTTAAAAATGCAATAATCGTTGATGTCCTCAAAGTGGCCTAACCCTAAACTAGACACTCTAAATTTTAAATTTATAACTAATACTCTCTAAACCCTAGACCACACAACTAGCAAGTGGACTGATCAATGTAGTAAAGCTTAAGTAAGTTCGAGTATCGAACCCACGAGACTCTACTAATTACGTTTACTAGTCTCGATTAACTTATCTAAAACTAACTCAATTAAAGTGTTTATTGTTTAAGGGGGAGGGGGTTCTAACAAACTACTAAAATTAACTAACTTAACTAAAACTGACTAAAACACTAAGGATTGGGAATGTGATCAGATGATGGAAAACACACTACCTATGTCTGAACCCTACAAATGTTTGACGCGTTCTATTGGTTTTGGAACTAATATGGAAACCGGGGATCTTAAGATGCTAAACTTAGAGATTTACCTAGAAGACCCCTGACCCTTATCGAGAAGACACCTATGGCAATCTAATAAGCTGTTGATTGACCGGTTTATAGGACTCCCTCACAGGCTATCCTATTATATTCTATTAATGAAATACCCTTAAACACTCTACCTCACAGCGCGAAAATCTAGGGAAACAAAGGTATTTGATCAAACTCATCTAGCAGACAGAGATCGTGAACTAGGGGATCATCTCATGAAGAATCTAACCTAGTAACCTAATCACTCGAGACTAACTAACAACCCCTCACCTCACGGCTATTGAAATTGGTAGAACACTTGAACCTAAACAAACCCTAATAATCACTCCTATGGTAATCGTGCACAATAAACCACAAACTGATAAAAAACACACAATAGTTGATCTTACATGAACCTATCCAATGAAAGAAATTCAACAAGGATCATGTGGAGTAACTAATAATCAATGAACAAGTCTAAGCATGCAAACACATAAGATCATGAAAACTAAAGTTATTACTTCGTAATTAAATCCACATACATGTCCAAGAACCAAAAGAACATAACCAAACAAGTGTGATCATCCTTAACCTAGGTAGTGCATAAGGTTTTTAGCCTAACATAGTCATAACCATAAGAATCATCAAGCTAGGTTCACAAAACATGATTGAATCAATTAAGACAAGGAAAACAAAGAAATCGAATGATGAAACCCGATAAATCTTCGATCCCAACGCTTAAAGTCTTCAACTTTTTTGTGTCTTGATCTCCAAAATCACCTTCTCTTAGCTGTAAATTCGTGTAGGTTTGTCCAAGTTATGATTTTTATGTTTAAAATTTATTTTTTTATAACACTATTTCCAAACCCCAAACCCTAATCAGCTTTCAGCACGAATTAAATCCGTTGCGCCTGTAACACCCCGTGTTACGAAAGTCGAAGTCAAAGTCAAGATTGAAGTCAAAGGAAGAAAATATTGCTAATTGCGATCTGTCACTCCTTGCTCAACTACTGTTTTGACTTCTTTGACTTGTAATCGAATCTTTTATTTTATTTGCTTTAGTTGTATTATGTGGAGTATCTATTAATAATCGAGATTTAATCGATGTTTATAGCATGTTTTATCGCTTAATCGCTTATCGCATCGCAATCGCATTCGCGCCTGGATTGATAGGTTCTGTATATTGTTTTACGTGTGTGTGTGTTACTTATGTGTTACTTGTGCATGTTTACTTTATGTTTTGAGGTGATTAATCGAAACGCAAACGCAACTCTATCGCAACGCAACTTAATCGCGAACGCTAAACGCAAGTTATTTATAGTGATTGTATGTTAGATATAGTAGTTAGGTTATTTGTGTAACTAATGGGTAATTATATCGCATCGCTCGCTCGAAACGCATCGCAACGCTCAACACGCGAATCGAAATGACAAAACTCAACACGCCGGACACTTGGATCGAATGGCCAACCGATCGAGTGGCCATCCGATCGGATTACCATCCGATCGAGGCGCCATCCGATCGGTGTCCAATCCGACCCTTGTGCACTTTTGTAACACCCCGAAAACAGGTTTGGTAATCAAACCACGTTAATACTAAAAAACGGGTAAAGTACCGTTAGTTGTAAAATTTACCCGGTGAATATTAAGGTTTCTAAATAAATAAATCTAATGGTTTAAATAAAAAGGGGTGAAGGAATGTTTATGAGAAATAAAGTTATGAGAGGCCCGAGTTAACGGGACTTAGAATGAAACGGGTTATAACCCCGGAACCTACTAAGTTAACTAGGAATAATTAACCTAGTTATTTATGTGTAATCGAGTGAATGAATAAAGATTAAGATTTTTAACCCACTTTATAAAACTTTTAAATATGAGGGACTAAAAGTGGGCAACTTAGGAAATGTTTTAATTAAAACAATAATAAAAATCAAAACACACACACATGTGTGTGTGTGTGTGTGTTCGATCGACCAGAAGCAAGAACAGGGGGTTCCAAAACCCTAGTTTAACAAAATCAACAAATTGAAGCTTGATTCAAGGCCAAATCGATGCATGAATACGCAGAAACGATCACCTAATCGCAGGGATCATAAGGTATGTCACAAAACCTAGATTGGTTAAAGTTGAAAATTTAGACAAGTAGGTTACTTGCAAATATATGGTTGGGTTATGATCCAAAGTCGAAATTGAATGTCTATGTATGTTTAAATTCGTTAGTTATGATGATATTATGAAAGACTTGATGTAATATTACTTGAAGATGATTAACAAGTAAACTAGAAAGTGGGTTTTGACTAATTAATGAAGGTAATGATATGGTTGTGCTAGAAATCATCATAAATGATAGTTGAAGTAAGACACTTGAACAAATCGCAAGTTGAGTGTTTGGCCATACATGATAGAGGATGAAATTTGATGTTAATTTTGGTAAAAATGACTAGTTATGAGCTAGTTAGTAAAGGTGTAACAATATGCCCAATAGGTGTTTGTTAAAATGCCTAAAAGAAAGCTAAGATGTTGAAATTTTAAGCGAAAGGCACATTAGAGTAATATGGCAAATTATGCAAAATATGAAATGATAAGAGTTTTAAATATCAAGTCGATTTAGACTTAATGTTGTAAACCATGTGATTGAAAGTAGTTAACTTTGATAAGTTAAGTAACTAATCATGAAGTCGAATAGTAACTTCGACATAGAAAATAAGTGAGGTGGAATAGTCGTGATTATTAATGACTAATTTAACCGCCTTGTAAATGATTGACAATAGTTTGACGTTTAACGAGCTAGGTGGAGGCTTGGGAAAGAAGCGGTCAAATGAATCAAGTACGAGAAGAGAAGCGTAAACCGGATGAGAGGTAAGTAAAACTTACACCCTTTTTTAGGATACGTGTTTATTTTGTAAACTATAATGTGTCTAATGTAATATCCGAAATAAAGGTTCCGACACGATTGATACAAGTCGGAACAAATATGAATGATGAAAACCATGGTTTATGGTATATGGGGCGAAACGGTGATTTAGTCATAGAATGACTAAGAATTTATAAATTCTCGTTAAGATTTCCTTATATGTAATTTAATAATGAGAAAATAAGCTAAGAGAAAAAGGATCCAGTGGTAAAAATCCGAAATGGGTCGGATGGGTGAAATGGGAAATTAAAACCATGTTTTCATTCTAATTTATGTAAATATTGGTTTTATAGTCCAAACGGGTCAAATGGTGATGATAATACCATTTGACAATATCGACTAGCGTGGTGGTCAAGTCGCATTTAACAGGAGCGAATAACAATTTGGATAGATGCTACGCCATGGAATATTGGTTAATTAGCGCGAGGTATAAAACGGGTCTATAGGTTTACTAGAGCCAGGTACGCATATATATAGATTTATGGTTAAAGTGCAAAGTTGGTCAAGTACCTTAGCAAAGGACCTTTGTCGTAAAAGGGGGAAATAAGTTGACCAAAATGCCCTTGATAGATAAATCGGGCAAACGACCTTTAGAGGTCGTTTAGATACTAGCATTATGATTAGATAACTCTTAGGCACATGTAAGAATGGTAAGCATAAACCTTGTGGGTCAAATGCCTAAGAGCGAGCCATTTACGAAAAATGACAATCCAAAGGGTAAAATTTAGGATAACGGTCCATTATGTTAAATCCACGACAAAATAGTTGTGGTGGAATATAAGAAGCTATTAAAAAAATGGAAATACGAAGTGTAGAAAGAGAAGTGCGAGTTTGATGCTTAAATGCATGAAAATCACTTTAAATGGGTCAAAGTGAGTAGATATGCAAAACGGGTTAAGATTTCATAAGAAACCCGTAATTTGAACCTTAAATATTGGTAAGTGAATATAACATGATGTCCATGGTATTTTAAAGGTAATAAACAAGTTTGATTGATAAAATCACGAACGGGTCAAAAGTGTTAAAATTGAATTGCAAGCCAAAAGCTTGAAATTTAAAAATTTTGTAAATTCAGATGTCGGAATTTTACTCCATGAGATGAAGAATTAAATTACGAATGCGTAGGAAAAAGAATCTCGTAAAACGGAGGTCTAGATCAAAAGTTATGCCATTTTGAAGTTAGGTTTTGGTTAAAACTTAGCTGGGCAAATATGCAGCACCAGCATCACACATTCTGTCGAATTGAAGTCGTGGCGTCGCGCCACGGCCAAAGGCATTTGCCGTGGCGCGTGGAGACGGGGTAAGATATTGAAATTTTTGTTTATTTTGATTATTTGACCCAATTACCTTGTTGTACTTGTTATTTAACTATCAAAACTGACTTCTAAGTTGGTTTTGATCATAGGAGAATGTCGAGAGTCCCGGATGAAGATCAAGCGTCGAGCAAGAACCGAACACACGTTAAATGAAGCTTCCGCGTCAAATCTTGATTTGTTTTGTTATAAGTGAATTATGTAAACACTTACAAATATGTTTTTGAAATGTTGTAAACATATGGGAATGTAAGTATAACAAGTTTTTGTAAAGTCACATTTTAGCGTTAAAATGTGTATTTTAATTATTAAAATCTTGATTCATTAAGATGGGCGTTACAACTTTCCTCTTTTGAAACCCTATAAATACCCTCCTGTCACATCATTTATGATGTGACAGCTCCTCTACTCGACCAGCCGCACTCGGACCTTCTTTCTCTCGATTTCTCGCGATTCTTGTAAGCTTTCAACCTAAATCTTGTACTCTATGATCTACACACACTTCTTCATCATTTTCACCTTTGAATCTTAACTTTTAACCGTGAAATCAGTGGGTTTGAGGTGTTTTAGGGTGATGTCATCATGGAGTTCTTATGAACTTCAAGTTTTGGCCTCATTCCACCAATAACAACTCAGATCTGAAGGATTTCCACATGATTAAACAACGATTTCGCATAGATCTAACACTTTCAAAGTAATAAGGATTGAAATATGGTTTTCCAACTTCCTTTCAACTCTTTTACACTCAATGCACTCAAAACCGGTAGAATCAGAGCTCGTTCTGATCTTTTACTCTTTCTTAGTGATGTGTTGGTTCAAGATCTGAATTCTATCCAAGCGACAACCGATTTCGGGTTAAACATGAGCAACCGTCACGAACCAGTCAACTAATCGGATTAGGGTGATTCTTGTTCGATCGAACGACTTGGGACTTGACGAGGTTTCGTTGTTTAGTACGTTATCACACCGTCTTGATCAAAACTGCAAAACTTTTCAAAATAATCAAGTACCAAGACGATCAGGTCGTTGGGACGAATTGTCGTCCGATCGGATTGCCATCCGATCGAACAGCTACCCGATCAGAATGTACCTGAGGTTCAACACTTAAACTTTTTATTCAACTTTCAAAGGTCTGAACGTCGAACGGATTGCCGCCCGATCGGAAAGCCATCCGATCGAACGACCATCCGATGATATGACATTTGGAACTTCGAAATGCTACAACGAAAACTTCAAAGCCATCATACACAAACACAAACACATCCTTACCAAACGAATGTCAATCCAATCGAATGGCCATCCGATCGGATGACCAACCGAACGGATTGACATCTGATCGAATGGTCAACCGATCAGATTGCCATCCGATCGGATTACCATCCGACACTTGATCACATTTCACCGTTTTACGTGTCACTCATCGTTTATGCTATCGTTAACTTTCCAGGCTAATCTCTCAGCGCTCCCTTCAATCCAAGACAGTGTTTACTTGTTAAACGTTATCGGTGAGTATACTCGAACCCTTTTTGCTTTACGCACTTTTGGGTGTTAAATACGTTACTTATTCCAAATCACAATCGACACACAACGCAAACACTATTTATACGCTGACTGTTATTGCATGCTACGTGTTATTCGATGAATGCTTGTATGTTATGTTAACACAGTGATTGTTGCCTGACACCTTAGCAACGATAGTACTATAGTTTGGACTCAGCACCTATCGTGGACAGGGGTTGTTAAGGGCTTTACTTCACGTGTCCCAGTGGGGATATGTGTTGCGCATTCTACAACTCACAGTCATGTCTGTGCATATTTCTCTGTCGATAACCTACTTGCCTTCACTTTGTACATGTTACATGCTGGTTATGCGTAAACGATTTCGAATTCTATTATACTATATCAAACTTGTATGCTCACCTTTACACTATGTGTATTGACCTATATTTTAGCGTATGTGACAGGTGTTTGAATGCTTAGGATGCTGTGCTTGCTTGCTATCTTTTGTGGAATCAAGATAGGATGGGTCTAGAAACAAACAATTTAAATTTTGAGTTGTCGAAACAATTTATTGTCTTAGATAATATGTCTGTAATAATTATTTTGCTAGATATGTTTTGGTATGGGACTTAACGTTAAATATTCGGTAATATTAGTTGTTATGGATTTCTCCTGGACAATCTGTTTCGCTCAGTGCCGCGCCCCAATGTTTCCGTCATCGGTTGGGGTGTGACAGCGCCACATGATGGGTGAAACATTGGCTCTCCGTGTAGCACGAGCTTCCTTGTTGACCGCCCTTTGACTTGGGGTCATCGCACCACGCGACGGTAATGTCTCTCTTGTCGCGTAGCACGAAAGGTATGATTTCTCGATTTTTGTTCCTGTGAACTACCCGATCACGTACGACTCATCCGGAAGCATAGTTTTCTTCACATTAGCTCGTTTTTAGCTCTTTTCTCATCTAGAACCATGCAAAACACACAAGACACAATAATATGCAAAACCGAAGGTAAAATGACACGATAAATAATACAAACTATACACGAAAACTGATGTAATTTATATTACATCAATCGTATGCTGAGGTAAGTCGAATAACAATAGCATCTCGTTTTCAATCTGGGTTAAGATAAAATAGTTACAAAGTTAGCAAAGGCTCAAGGCTTATATTAACAAGACCCTAAGGCTTACATTAGCATGTGACACTATTAAAGGTTCTTTCATTCAATACAATAAATATATAATATACACTGTTTAATAAAACTATTATGTGAAACTTGAAAAGTCATTTTTATTAGTTAAAACTGTTACTAGAAAAAAATTCATCCTATTCCATAAAAAAAACTATTATTATGGGGCACATGGAGCATGTGGGTACCACAAATCAGGTACACTACTCGAATCAGGAACACCACCGTCACTTATGTTGATATAGATTCCAAGTAGTGGGTAAGTGTAACGCCTTGCTTTTTGTAACTTTTCGTATTTAGAAAGTTTGTCGTGTATTTCTATTTCTAGAAACTTGATTCCCTTGTAATCGTATTTCGTTCGAATCGTTGCAAACACGAGGCTTCGATCATAATAAAATTGATTATTTTATGGGAATTATACATTGTTTATTCATGTTGCTTATACATTAAATTCATCTATACTTAATACATATTCATGATTCTCGTGATAACTTGCAAACAACGAACGTAAATACTTGCTTTAGATTCTTGTTACGTGCAAACACTTGATTATACGTTCACGATACATAACTATGTTGTTATTTCATTAATATACAAGTTTAATACTTAAATTCATGTTTTACATACAAGTTATACATTAATGCACCTAATACATCAAACATAAGGGACTATTAATGACAAAAATTGAAAAACGTGCGGCTAGAACCAAGCCGCGACACGCACCCGGACCAAGGTCCTTCTCCATAACGCGTGGCAGATTTGGATCCGCATTAGTCCTTTCCCAGCTTGCGGATTGGCTTGTTTTGGTCTCTAACTTCCACCTAATTGCATTTAATACATTCCTAACCCTTAACCATAATCCCCCACTATTTGTATAGCACTTCCCACACTCATTTCCACTTTCCAACTCCACAAACACTCTCAAAATTCTCAAGAATCATCACAACTTTCTGATTTTTTTTTGGTAGAAAACATTCAAGACTCAAAGTGAGTTCTAGCTCACTTCCTCATCCATTTTCTTCTTGTTTCTTCTTCCATTTCACTTGGATAACCTCTGGGAAGGTTTTCACAAGTTTTCCATGACAAACTAAGGTGAAACCTCAGCATATTTGAGGTCCAAAGTGAGATGTATTTTCTGATTTTGTTCATCTTATTGTAACTCATTTTCTTCCACTTTTTCTCACCATTTCTTCTTCTACAAAGCTTGGAACACATCTAGGGGTGTTTCCACAAGATTACCATGGTAATCTAAGGTGAAACCTCGCCATTTTGAGGTCCAAACTTTATGTTTTGAAGAAACTTGGTTAAACTTTTACAAAACTTAACTTTTCTACTTGAATCTTGTACCTAACAATCTCCTAAACCCATCAATGGTTGTGGAACTTGTTAGAGTCGATTCTTACAAGTTTAGAGGAACAAACAACCTCTAAACTTTCTAATTTATTAGGGTTCAATACAACCCACAAGTGTTGAGATCACATAAGTTTGGCATAGTTCATATGGTGAGACTTATGTTAGATGCAAGTGTGAACTTTGGATGCTTTGGTATTCCTAACTCGATTCCACACCTCACTTGATGATTTACTTAATAATATACTAGTTAGTTCTTATTTCTTGTTATTCATGACCCTCTGAATCATCCTTGTGATGATTTTGTGTAGTGGTGAATCATATAAAGAGGTTAAACCTCCATGCTTGACTTACATGATAATACATGGCGATCTATGATGGACTTAGTTTTAGGATAATATTATAACTATATAAATGTATATATCTATATAACCATGGCCGGATTTATGATGATAATCGGACCATGATTATTCGTCATAAACTTAGGCTATCATATCTACGCATCTAAGACTCTCGTTATTGATTCCAATGGGCAAATTGGGACCCATGAAACCACACATAACTTAGTGTCATAAACGAGTACTTAGAACTAGATACTACTTTTGTATACATACTTTTGTACTTTAAATTCTAAGTCCGAATCTTCCATCTTAAATCCTTTACTTACACACCTTCGTTCCCCATATAGGGTGACTTTGGTGTTCCATCCTCTAACTTAATAATCTTCACAGGATTTCAATGGAAGCTTTGCAAAACCGTGAGTACACTTGACTTTTTTTTACGCTTTAACGCACTTTTGGGTGTAACATGTTTTATTTATCAAATACACAATTCACACAACAAACTTATCCAATCACTCGATCCACCAAACTTGTTATTTGTTATGCTTAGGTTGTTTATGCTAGAATACATACATGCACTCTATTTTTCATTAACTTAGCTAGCCCACCTTAACAAATATAGCGCTATAGGAGTAGCACATCGCCCGTCGGGGTATTGTTAAGTTATTATACATAACGGTCTCGTTCACTTTAGTGGCGAGGGATGCACATTATTCTTGTGGACACTCGGGTTTGACTTTTAGTTATGCATGCTAGTTCAACCTTGTTTATGAATTGCCATGTTGGATTTGAGATAATCTTGTATACTTATGATATGTATTTAAACTTGTGTACTCTCTAATGCTTTTGTGTTGAACTATACTTTTAAACGTGTTGCAAGTTGATGATGATGATAATTATGATGAAATCTAGTAAGGATGACTTTAGAAACTCATAAGGAAATGCTAGATTTGTTATCTTATTTTGATTAAACTTGTTGTATTTTGAATTTCCAAGTGTTGTATTTTGATTTCCATGTTGTACTTGACAAATTTTTGTTATGAAATGAAATCAGTTTTGAATTAATTATTATCACAATAATGTTATGTGTAATGAACAATCTATTTCGTCTTACTCCGATGTTTCCGCCATCGGTTGGGGTGTGACAGTAAGAGTACTAGTCACCGAATTGAGGATATAGTTTTTTGATCGTTAACAATGGTAATATTGTCGTTGGGTGAACTTTTCAAATAAAAAGATATTTTTTTCGTTTTACATACTTAAGAGCCTGTGGAATGCTTAACCGTTCAGAGACAAATGTCTGACCAATTCAGATTAGAGGTCTTAACCATTCAGACTCTGTATATATCTTAACCATTCAGAGGCAAATGTCTGAACCATTCAGACATCTGCTCGTGAAACCAACAGTCTGAATCATTAAGTGTTGAACCAGTAAGAGATCTGAACTATTAAGAGTCTCATTAAGAGGTAAACAAACAACCCCTTAAACAAGAGGAGGATGAAGATGAAAATGCCCGTGCTGATACACTGAAAGGAAAATTCAAAAACAGTTAGATCGTCAACAATGGACAAACACGGAAGAAGTAGCTTTAGCTAAAGCATGGGTTCATTGCTCCGAAAAGAAAAAAGAAATCAATAGAAAACAAGTAACAAAGAAATCAACAAAAAAATATAATTTATGGAACAAGGTGCTTAATCACTACAACCAACTCTTGGGCGAAAGCAATCGACTGCTTCATCAAATACATTCAAAATGGGGGCGTATGTTGACTCAAATGAATATGTTCAAAGGGTTTTGGATACATGCAGGGCATGAGGTACTTAAACCAACTACAACAATACCAGAACAAGGGGGGAAGGGGCACTCTAGGGTAAGTACCCTAGCCTCGACCAACCATCATTCGCTACATCAAAAAATGCAGCAAGTATCCATTAACTAGTAAGTGGTGGCGGTGCCTACCCTAGTCGCAAACTTTGTTTTTTATTTTCTTAAATTTAAATAATGTCAAATGTTAATATAAAAATAAACTTCATTAAAATGAAAATAAAAATACATAATTGAAATTAAACTAAAAACCGGAAAATAAATAAAAATCGACGACTTTTAAAATAAAACAACCTAGAAATCCAGTAAATGGCTTGTCGACCAACCTTATTTTTCCGTAAGTTCTCGTTTGCGGGCTACAAGGACTTTTTGTACTTCGATAGTGAGATTTTCGTGAGGGGTAATATACGTTTGAAAATTTTTATCTTTCCCCTCTTGGAAGACCCTTCGGTTGTTCGTTAATCAAGGCGTAGAGGCTTAGATATTTTCTTCTTTTGCATCGGCCAACTTTTGCATCCTCGTTTGCTTGAACCAGCACCTCTAGATTTTTTTTGAGAATCCATTATACAAAGTTAATATAGGGTTTTGGTAAGAAAGGTTTTTTGGAGTGTGTGTGTTTAAATTATTTGGGTGAAAAACCGTGAAAAACCGAATCTTCCATCTTAAATCCTTTACTTACACACCTTCGTTCCCCATGTAGGGTGACTTTGATGTTCCATCCTCTAACTTACTACTCTTCACAGGATTTCAAAGGAAGCTTTGCAAAACCGTGAGTACACTTGACTTTTTTTACGCTTTAACGCACTTTTGGGTGTAACATGTTTTATTTATCAAATACACAATTCACACAACAAACTTATCCAATCACTCGATCCACCAAACATGTTATTTGTTATGCTTAGGTTGTTTATGTTAGAATACATACATGCACTATATTTTTCATTAACTTAGCTAGCCCACCTTAACAAATATAGCGCTATAGGAGTATCACACCGCCCGTTGGGGTATTGTTAAGTTATTATACATAACGGTCTCGTTCACTTTAGTGGCGAGGGATGCACATTATTCTTGTGGACACTCGGGTTTGACTTTTAGTTATGCATGTTAGTTCAACCTTGTTTATAAATTGCCATGTTGGATTTGAGACAATCTTGTATACTTATGCTATGTATTTAAACTTGTGTACTCGCTAATGCTTTTGTGTTGAACTATACTTTTAAACGTGTTGCAGGTTGATGATGATGATTATGATGAAATCTAGTAGGGACGAATTTAGAAACTCATAAGGAAATGCTAGATTTGTTATCTTATTTTGATTGAACTTGTTGTATTTTGAATTTCCAAATGTTGTATTTTGATTTCCATGTTGTACTTGACAAATTTTTGTTATGAAATGAAATCGGTTTTGAATTATTTATTATCGCAAATAATGTTATGTGTAATGAACAATCTATTTCGTCTCACTCCGATGTTTCCGCCATCGGTTGGAATGTGACAGTAAGGGTACTAGTCACCGAATTGAGGAGATAGGTTTTTGATTGTTAATAATGGTAACTAGTTGATTTCCCCTGCGCTTTGCGACAGGATCTTGCGGTATTGATATGGTTTATTTCGTACTGACACAATACATGCATTCGGTATAGCAATCAACATCTACTCTACATCGACCAAAAACCATAAAACGAACACGGTGCCAATACCAATGTTGTTGGGTCCGGCTCAATATGGTACAATATAGTTAATTAGTGATACTATCAGTTTACTTTACTGAAACTAAAAGCAAAAATATAAATACCGGTACCAAATATCGTTGTTGTTCGTTCTGTTTTACGTTCGGTACAGTAGCGACACAGTTCCTACTTTCAATAAGATTTACTGAAAACCATAAATATGAATACCAACACTTATGTTGTTTAGTCGGTTTCTTTTCAGTATGGTGGCAGCATAGTATTCATCTTCAATAAGATTTATATTGGAATGTTGGAAAAAATACATAGATGTGTATTTAGATTATTTTTAAAAAATTAACGTACACAAATTATTAAAACAAAATAAATTAAATGAACAGTACCTAAAACAAATACTTTAAAAAAGTTATTTATTATTCATGATCCCTCTACTTTAATATATAAATATTATTAATAAAAAAATCAAATAAACACTAAATAAATTTTTACTAAAATAATAAATCTTTAAAAAGTTTCTTTTACTGTTCATGCTAAGTTTCTTTTAATATGTATAATGTATAATGTATAATATTGTCATTGGGTGGACTTTTCAAATAAAAAGATATTTTTTCGTTTTACATACTTAAACTTTTATAAATACCAATCACTATAAATTATAAATATTATTAAAAAAACAAGTCAAAGTTACTGTAACGTCTGTCACATCGTGTTACATTATTTTTTTTGACTTTAGTCCTTTCACTTTCAGTTTTTTCACTTGGAACCCCTTAACTTTCTAAAAACTTATGAAATGTCATTTTGACCCCATTGAGTTTTAAGTGCTTATTTTTGTATATGTACGTGTCAGTATAAACTCAAGTTGGTTTACTTTTCGACGTAAATTTTTTCGGGTCAAATATAATAAACTCAGGTTGGCTTATTTTTAGGTACGTTTTCCATTGATGTACGTTTTGGCGTAAATTTTGTTTGGAAACAAATGAGGTTAAATATAATACGTTTTCATTAGACAACATAAATTCGACTTAGTTTATGCTTCGACGCCACCGCAACACGCGGGAGAAATTTACTACTTTTTACTATTTTACATCATCCAAGTTACAAACAAAATTATCCACACAGAGAAACAATTATTCTCCATGGATAAACAAAAATCAAAAGTTGGTTCAAGGAAAAAAAATCATTTAAATACCAAGGAGCCAGTTTGAGCGTCAGAGGAGGTGGTTCGAGCGTGAGTTGTCAAGAGTATAATGCGCAACCTTTTTTACACAATCACAACTCCACAACCATATCCATACCAATTAAATCTTTATCCGCCACATTTTTTACACAAACTACATAAATCTTTATCTGCCACATTTTTTACACAAACCACAAGCTCCTGCTCTAATTCCTACCGGTCGACTAAATTTCTATTTAGAAGCTAAACAAGCGTTTGGCCCGTTTGCATATAGAAGCCCACCTTTTCGGTCCTTACGTGAGAAAGTTGAACTATTGCCCCTATTTTATAAAGCTCTTTGAAGAATCAAAATGTTGTGGCCTGAAACGCAAGAGGGAACTAATTTGGATTAAGATGTTATAGAAATGCGAGTTAGGGGTTGTTTGGTAATATCTGAATGGTTAAGTGCTGAACCAGTAAGATGTCTGAACCATTAAGTGCTGAACCAGTAAGAGGTCTAAACCTTTAAGAGCCTGTGGAATGCTTAACCGTTCAGAGACAAATGTCTGACCAATTCAGATTAGAGGTCTTAACCATTCAGACTCTGTATATATCTTAACCATTCAGAGGCAAATGTCTGAACCATTCAGACATCTGCTCGTGAAACAAACAGTCTGAATCATTAAGTGTTGAACCAGTAAGAGGTCTGAAACATTAAGAGTCTTATTAAGAGGTAAACAAACAACCCCTTAAAAAAGAGGAGTATGAAGATGAAGATGAAGATGAAAATGCCCGTGCTGATACACTGAAAGGAAAATTCAAAAGCAGTTAGATCGTCAACAATGGACAAATGTGGAAGAAGTAGCTTTAACTAAAGCATGGGTTCATTGCTCCGAAAAAAAAAAAAGAAATCAATAGAAAACAAGTAAAAAAGAAATCAACAAAAAAATATAATTTATGGAACTTAATCACTACAACCAACTCTTAGGCGAAAGCAATCGATTGCTTCATCAAATACATTCAAAATGGGGGCGTATGTTGACTCAAATGAATATGTTCAAAGGGTTTTGGATACAAGCGGGGCATGAGGTACTTAAACCAACTACAACAATACCCGAACAAGGGAGGAAGGGGCACTCTAGGGTAAGTACTCTAGCCCTGACCAACCATCATTCGCTACATCAAAAAATACACCAAGTACCCATTAACTAGTAAGTGGTGGCGGTGCCTACCCTAGTCACAAACTTTGTTTTTTTATTTTCTTAAATTTAAATAATGTCAAATGTTAATATAAAAATAAACTTCATTAAAATGAAAATAAAAATACATAATTGAAATTAAACTAAAAAACGGAAAATAAATAAAAATCGACGACTTTTAAAATAAAACAACCTAGAAATCCGGTAAATGGCTTGTCGACCAACCTCATTTTTCCACAAGTTCTCGTTTGCGGGCTACAAAGACTTTTTGTACTTTGACAGTGAGATTTTCGTGAGGGGTAATATACGTTTGAAAATCTTTATCTTTCCCCTCTTGGAAGACCCTTCGCGTTGTTCGTTAATCAAGGCGTAGAGGCTTAGATATTTTCTTCCCTTGCATCGGCCAACTTTTGCATCCTCGTTTGCTTGAACCGGCACCTCTAGATTTTTTTTTGAGAATCCATTATACAAAGTTAATATAGGGTTTTGGTACGGAAGGTTTTTTGGAGTGTGTGTATTTAAATTATTTGGGTGTGTGTGTTTAAATTATTTGGGTGAAAGATATATGTATAGTTTAAAAAAAAGGTTTTTTATTTTTTTTATTTATTTTATTAATTTGACCGCTGAACGACAGTCAGATTTCTCGAAATCAAGACAACTCACACAGGAACCTGGCTTCGCCAACCCGCTTGTGTAGGGCTGGCATAACGGTTAACCCGATCTGTTAAGACACGAACACGATAAGATACGAACCCGAAACACGTAAACACGAACACGACACGAAATCTTATCGTGTCAAATTTTTGAAACACGAACACGAACCTGTTAATAAACAAGTTACACGAAACGACCTGTTAAGACACGAAGAAATTACCAACTTATCATACGACCTGTTTAAGACACGAACACGACTGAATTGGGGAAGCTGTGAACCGGATATGGAATGGTGGTGTTTGTGAGAGAGATTTAAAAATTAGGGATTGGATTGTGGAAAAAGAACCGCGTATGTTTGTGTATAATTTATCTCAGGTACCACGATTAGTGACCCCACGTCCCACACCCACATATAAATTTTTTTAATATTTAATTATTAACATGTACTTAATGAGTCTTAACAGGTTAACGAGTTTTAACCTGTTTAGACACGAAACCTGTTAAGGTCTTATCGTGTCGACCCGTTTTATACACGAAACTTGTTAAGATCAAACATGAAACATGATAACTTCGTGTAGGTTCGTGTCAGAATTGCATGCTAGCCCTACGCTAGTGGCTGCCCTGGTGGTGCCCCGTCACCCTAATAACATACCATTACCCATAGCAGGGTAGTTCGGTGGATAGTTTCTCTACCCCCTCTCTCTCTCTCCTCTTTCTCTCTCTAGAAATTACACCACTTCCTTCTCTAAAACCAAACCAATACACTCACAAACCCTGTATCTACACCCCAATATTAAAAGCCCTAATTCAATTTCCCTAATTTCATACTTTTTCGACCTTAATTTCTCCATCAAAGTGAATGGACCCTAATTCATGGACTCGTTTATCCACTTCGATTTCTTCTTCAAGGCGATATCAATCTCGATCAGGTTATAATCTTTATGTGTGTTTTCTTGTAATTTGTTAAAATATTTATGTTTTGAATTTGGAGTACTAGTGTGTATTCTGTAGTTAGGTTAAGTTTTTACTTGACATGTTAGGGTTAGTTGTTTTCTGATGTTTTGTTAAGGAGTGTTATTGGAATGATTGTGATGTTTGTTTGTTTGTTTGTTTAAAAAGATTTCTAGGGTTTGAGATTTCTATGTTTTGTTGTGTTTTGTGTGTGTGTGTTTGGGGGGGGGGGGGGTATGATTAGTGTCGATGCTGGTGTATAGATATGAAGATGTAGGACAATTTGTTTCATGGTGTTATTTGAGACACCTTAGGCAAATCTCATATCGTTTTGTTTTGTTTAAAAGCCCAAGACGCACTCAAGGCGCATAGGTCGATTCCGGAGTCTAGACGCTTACAAAAACGAGGGCCTTTTTAACTAGGCTCATAGTATAAAATACCGTTTATAGGCGTTTTAGACAGGTTTTAGGCTTGTTGTTTAGGGCTAGTTTACGCTGTTATAGATTGATTCCAGCCTTATTTGGGGCTTTTTTTTTGTTTAACCTTTTTGGTCGGATTTTGATGCCTGTGAAATTAGTTTTGAATCTCCCGTTCATGTTTTCCAGCAGACGCATTTCATCTCGTGGAAGAAACTGATGTCGATGAGCCGAGGCCCGAGTACTTGTGCCCGTTCTGTGCAGAGGATTTTGACATTGTGGGTCTTTGTTGTCACATTGACGAAGAGCATACACTTCAAGCAAAAAATGGGGTATCGTACTATCGTCATCTTTTTACCACTTTATTCTGTGTTTCAATAAACCTTCTAATAAAAAGTCTAGAACTTTATGTAGTATAGGTTCGGTACTATTTGTTTTTCTTGTTGTAACTAGTGGGTTACCACCCGCGCTCCGCAGCGGGTTCGAAACATAGATAAAAATAAGCAAATCGTGAGAATTAAAGTTGTTTGATGTTTTAGGTAAGGGGCTAAACATGCCATTATTAAAGTTGATGGGCTAAACATGTCATTATTACAGTTGATGGGCTAAACATGTCATTATTACAGTTGATGGGCTAAAGTTGTTTTAGTCAAGGGGATAAACACGCAATGTTGCAGAAATCGGCCTAGGCGGCCGATTAATCGGCGCCTAGGCGCTAGTCGGTGGGTTACTGCCTAAATTTATGCTAGTCGGTCAAAAAATCGGTTATGGTCAAAATCGGTCAAAGTCGGTGAAAATCGGTCAAAGTCTGAGAAAATCGGACTAATCGATCTCATGGTTTTTGACCCAATAAACCCAAAGTTTGAAGCCTAGCCCATGGTTTAAAGCCCAAAATTTAATTATAACCTATTTTAACATTTAAGTTTAGGTATTTTAACATTTAATCCCCTCTATCTTTCACTAGTTTACATATGGTTCCTAGACTTTTAAATTTATTAATTAGAAGTATAAAGTTATCTCCTAAACTTGTAAATTTATTAATAAAAAGTATAAAGTTATCTATATATATATAAAAATTTGTAAATTTATACTTAAAAAGTCCAATCCGATTAATCCCTATTAATCCCGATTAATCCCTAGGCGGTACCTTACTGCCCGACTAACGCCTTCTACAACATTGTAAACACGGCCTTATTGAATCTGAGGGGCTAAAGTTGTTTGTTATTAAAGTTGAGGGGCTAAAGTTGTTTGATGTAGTTAAGGGGCTAAACATGTCCTTATTGGGTCTAAACATGTCATTATTAAAGTTGAGGGGATAAAGTTGTTTATTATTAAAGTTGAGGGGCTAATGTTGGTCTAGTTAAGGGGATAAACATCTAACTACCAAAGTTGAGGGGCTAAACATGTCATTATAAAGTTGAGGGGCAAAAGTTGGTTAATGCCAAAGTTGAGGGGCCAAAGTTGGTTGATGTGACAAAATAGCATATTTATAGTATGTACAATGTGTAGGTATGTCCAATATGTGCAAAAAGGGTGGGAGCCGGTTTGGTCAGCCATATCACCATGCAGCATGGAAGTCTTCTTAAGATATCCTTTTATCAAAGTCATTACCTTACAACATTTTCGATGCTTTTCTTGTAATTGCATATTTTTGTCACTCAGGTAATGTTATCTTTGTATTATGGTACCCATTGTTGTCTTTTCTTGACTAAATATTACGTTCAACGCAAGAGGAGAATCCGTAGAGTTGGATCAAACTCAACTTATTCTGCTTTAAAGAGAGAGTTACGCGAAGGAAACCTACACGCTTTTCTTGGTGGCTCATCGTTCTCGGGCATGTCATCCGTCAACACAGAGCCCGACCCGTTGTTATCTTCTTTCATGTACAATAATGTTGTGGACCCATCACAAGATCAAACTCGTTCCTCTACCGAAGCAATATCGGTAGTTGAAAGCTCAAATAAAGATTTCGTGGCAAGGTAACCTTTATTTGTAATACTATTTTGCGATATCTTTGATAAGAGGTGCCAAGATGGGTGTGTTGGGTAATCGTCAATATTGATTAGGGTAGAAATAATAATCTAAATCTTGAAATAAACGGGCACGCTGGGTTGGATTGACCCACAAGGCCACAATCACTTTCGTCTTTCAAACCTTTATGTAAATAATGTATGCGTTAAGCATGATTACAAAAACAATTTGGGAGGTTATTTACATTAAGAGTTAAGTTCAAGGATGGTCCATGTGGTTTACCAAAATTTTGGATTTGGTCTCTAGCTTTCCAAAAGTACATGGATGGTCCCTGTAGTTTGCATTCTGTAACACATTTAGTCCCCGACTTTTTCCAAAAGTACATGGATGGTCCTTGTGGTATGCACTTTGTAACACATTTAGTCCTGGACTTGGACCTTCTGAAACCTTTAGATTTGTTGGCTAGAGGCTAAATGCATTACAAAGTGCAAACCACAGGACCATCCGTGTACTTTCGAAAAGCAAGGGACTAAATCCAAATATTCGGTAAACCATAGGGTCCATCCGTGTACTTTACTCGTACATTAAAAGTAGACAAGACTTTGGGTGACTTTTAGCCAGTTCTACCTGTTTATCTTTTAGCTAATTTTGTTTTCTGTCACCTGGTGCCCACTAATACCCTGCAAACTAATGAGACGAGGTTTAGCTACTTGTTATGATTTGACGCATTTGTGATGAACACAATCCAAATTTTGGACCAGCTAACCTTCTTTGATTTTGTTCTTTACTTGCATTAAAAGATAAAACACCTTGTTGTGGATTATGCCTGACTTATTGTTTTGGCATTCACATTGGTTTGTTGTTTTTTGTACATTTGAATGACATTTTGATAGTGACTTTTAAGGTAATTTGTTTCAGGAGTGAAAAACATCAGGTTGCTGGTGAAGATCAGGAGGAAAAGGCTAGGAGAAGTGAGTTTGTGCAAGGGCTGCTGCTGTCATCTTTCTTAAATGATGATTTATAAGCACCTACTAAAACTTTAAAATGCTACATAATAATAATAAATCTACTGTCAAGTAAAAAATCTGTACTATGAGCTAAGTTTCTATAATCAAAGGAATGAATGTCTTCTATTGTATTTATAATCTTTATTATAGTATGCATATGCTTAATTGATGATGCATGCATAAGGACCTTGGTTTTAAAAAGCAAGCACAAAAGCAACAATGTTTAAAACCGAGACGCCAAGTGCAAAAGCATGCCTCTTTTCGTACCCGAGGCGTAAAATATTATATAACCAATTTATTTATTTCTATATCGCTTTAGCATCATTTACCTAATATTTAGAGTGAATTACAAGTTTTGTTCTTTATTTTTATACCTAATTTCAAGCGGTGTCATTTGTCTTTAAAATTAATGAGTTTTGTATCTAATGTTTTTAAATCATGCATGTTATGTTCTTTAGTCCTAACCTAGTTAGATTTTTATGTTAAATCTAGTCATGTGACTAGCACATGAGGTTATATTTATCTTCTCATTGTTACTGGGCTATTGTACTCTCTCTTCACTCTCTCTTACACACATACCTCTTATCACTTACCATCACCACCACCATCCACCTCACTGCCACCTTTTACCACATGCTGCAACTACCTCCAACCCAACCCACCCAACTCTTTCCCCCCTCTCTCTCCCCCAGCCGTATAACCCACGAGCCGCCACCCCCACCACCGCCAAGAACCCACCGCCACCACCACCAGCAAAAACTCCGGCAAGATACGATGACCACAGATCCCACAAACTTCAGCCTGTTCCTATTTTTGATAGTGGCCGCAAATCCCACATGGGTTCTCTCTCCCTCTTCCTCATTCTTGAATCTTGGTTGATGATGATTGTAAAGCAATGATTTTTATGGGTTTAGATTAAATCAATGGAAGCCCAGATGTATAGAAGTGTGATTTGTTGCGATTTGAGCAGAGTATATGTTAGTATTGAATATTATATTGGCTTGAATTTTGAACTGGGTATGTGTTAATATTGAATGGGGTTATAAAAGATGTAACCTGGGAAGATATATCTTGTTTCTTGAATTTTATTGAAATGAAATTGGGTTTTGTTATTGTTTAGTCAATGAAAGTTGGGATTTTAGTTGGGTAGTGATAGTCTTTTAAGGGTAATAATCCTTTTTGGTATTCTTTATGTAGGGTAGGGATATGGTAAAAAATGTTTAAAATGTGAGAAGGGTAAGAAGTGTTTTAAACCATTGGATATTTGATCTAATGATTGAGATCAATAGGGTATAAAAATGTAAATTGTGTTTTAATTAGAAGAACTTTATGTAAAATTGAAGGGCAATAGTGTCTTTTCAAATGTTTCAAATATGGTAACCGTATCCTACACAACCAAAACCTCTATCATTCTCCTAAAAACCAGCGACTTTCCTTCAAAAGTTGATTATCCGATTTCCTTGACTATTAACCCTTGATAAAACACTATATGAAGATATAACACTATGAACCAGAAAATCAAGATGTCTGTACAGAATATAACACTATTGATTAGGGATAAAACACTATGAACCAGAAAATCAAGATGCCTGTACAGAATATAACACTATTGATTGGGGATAAAACACTATGAACCAGAAAATTAAGATGTCTGTACAGAATATAACACTATTGATTGGGGATAAAACACTATGAAAGGAAAATTAAGATGTCTGTACAGAATATAACACTATTGATTGGGGATAAAACACTATACATCTAAATATCAAAAAAAAAAAAAAAAAAAAAAAAAAAAAAAAAAAAAAACTCTGTTCATGATAAAACACTAAAACAACTTACCCTAAACAATTCAATGTATAAAACACTACATAAACACAAAATCAAAGCATACTAACACCAGAATCGCAGAAGGTTAACAGCTGATGCGTAGATGAAAATCTTATTGGATCTTGCAAAAAAAATACAAAGTTCGAATCAATCCCTAAAAAATGTCATCGCCATTTTTTTTTTTTTTTTTTTTTTGCAGTTATCTTGGAAATCAATTAATTGATAAGAATGGAAAATTACTAATACACCCTTTTGAATTAATTAAGATAAATGACACTTGTCATTCCCAAATTATTTCTCACACTTCTCACAAAAGTTGAACTTTGTACAGGATCCTTTACCTCTTTATGTAAACAATGTGTATATATTTGGGATTTTTGTTTTGTTTTATTTGTTAAAACATTTTATTTAAATAAAATGACTAAAGTACCCTTTTGTGATCTGATCTAACTGAAAAAATTAATTAGGTTAGGCCTAAAAGACATAACGTGCATGATTTTAAAACACAAAATATAAAACTCATCAATTTTAAATATAAAGGATACCGTCTGAAAAAAGATATAAAGATAAAGCACAATCTTTGCATTTCACTCTAATATTTATAGATGAGTAAGCTTTATATTAGTTTTAATATTTGTCAAACTGGAACTTGTACGCAATTTTACTATTTACATATACTTGAAACGTGACTCACGTTAAATATGACGGTTCGGCCACTTATTAAGATTTTTTTTTTCTTTCCAATTCACCTAATCTTATACAAGTAGTGAATTTACTACTTGCATGACTCACTTTATGTCACACCCCGATTTCCACGTGCATCACCGGTGGGCTCGGTGGGGGATTTCCGTGACATAGTTGGCAACAATATAGTCAAACCACACAATATATAAATGCACAGCGGAAGCAATAAGATAAATATATTTCAACCTTTGAATGTAATATCAAAGTATCACAATTTGTCGAAATATAATCTACAGAGGATCAAAATAAAATATAAGTATTGTTCAACAGACGTAGACATCTTAAGCTTGCGAGACTCTTTATTGATGCTAAGGAGAAATATCCAGCCAATTACGTTTAGAACCTGCATTTAATCTTTTTAGAGAAAATACGTCAGTTCACACTGGTAAATACATTCAACCGACACTTTTGTAAAATGTTTAATAAAATTGATTTGAATGCACAAGGCACAAACTCTTTATAACTTGAGATAATTTATAATTAAATCTTGTAAAAGAATTACATGTTTACTATGCGTTCGGTCGCCCGGGTCGTGCCGGGTTAAAGGTTAATAGACACGCCACAAAGCATAAAGCCGTGGCGGGAAAACCAACGGTTACACCTTTAATAATATAGACACATTACGGGTGTACGCCTACACCCGTGTGTCGGGGTCGTGGCCATTTCGTGAAATGATGCCAAGGATATCCGGGACATGGTCATTAAGCTCCCAAAGGCGTAAAGCCAATAAAACAAGTTTTTAAACGGGTCACATTGATAATACCCAACTACTAATGAGTTGGGGTCAATTGCCCGAACAAGCGGTATTTTAAATACCGTAACCCAAGCCCGTATAACGGAAAATAAGTTAAAAGTATTTACCTTTGCAAGTAATATCCTCAATCAAATAAATGCAAGTATCTTTTACTGGTCTCCTATTCTGTAACGAAGGTTTATAACAACCTATTAGAATCCTAACGGGTCTTTAATGTAGCCTTAGCTAGACCGATTGGTTTCGAAGGATAATTATGGTTAAATCGCGTGAAAGGCGAAAACCGGGAATGGAATGTGATTCGTACCCAACAAGTTTGAAGACTTGTTTTATATGGGAAATACAATCACACTCTGGATTTTGAGGTCAAAACGATGTTTGACCCGTTTCGGCTAGTTTATGTAAACTAGTTACATAGGCCGAACCGTGCGCGCAAAAAGCGTAACGGGTAACCGTAAGAGTCCTACACAGGTTTCCTAAGTCAATATGCTTTAAAGAGGTTGTGGTATCAGTAGGATACCTTCCATAATGCCCGTAACGAGTTTAAATCCATTATATGCCCCGTAGGGGTATTTCGGTCATGTTTAAGGATCATAAAAGAGGTTTCTAAGTTCTACAGGAAATCTGAGTTTTCCGAACAGTTTATAAAGTCCAAAATACTTTATTTATTATTTGAAATCAGTAGCAACTGGAATCGGGTCAAAATACCTTGTAGAACTCAAGTTATGTTCGAAAAGGGTATATTCGGTACTTACCGAACCGATGCCATAACCGCAGGTTATGAGCAGGTAAAAAATCATTAAAAACCTTTAAAAATCTCAAAATATTATTTTACATCAGTGGGTAAAAGGTTTGGTGCCGAAATTTGGGTTTAGATAGGCGTTATGCTAAATGCGCCGTTTAATTACTAAAGTTTCCGTAATTGCGCTATTTAGCATAACTCCTATTCTAGACCTCGGATTGACATGAAATTTTAGGGACATGCTTAGAAATCAGTGACTAAGGTTATTGTCCTTTCACATGTCAAAAATTCTCGTTTTAAATTGAAAAGGGCGTTACGGTCAACTTTTAAGCATTTAACGGAAATGTGCTAAAGACTCGGACAAACAACGAACCGGTCACAGAGGGTTACACCATCATGTAACCTGGTCCTAAGAGAGTCCTAAGGCATATCTAAAACATACCATAACGGGTCAGAACTGAAGTCAAAGCAAAAGTCAAAGTTTTGCGACTTTCGGTTCCGAACCGGGTCAAAACAGTAAATGGTCGGATCAAACAAGCCTAGACTAGCTAATATACTTATTATCATGTTATATGAGTGTTAAAACTGGTTCACGCCATCTACATTACTGATTATGCATAAAATCGCAAAATAGCATTCTGTTGACTTTTTCTAAGCAAGTTTGACTCGACATTCGGACTAGTTAGAGTTGGAATCAGAGGGTGCCCTTTTAGGGGTTTAATGCCCACATGATTACCAACATATAACTACTTTTGATTCGACAAACCACTGGACCATTTGTGATTTATCGTCAAGTCAACCGTTAATTACGACGGATTGACTTTTAGGCTATAACTAAGCAAAAACTAAGCCACAAAGGGTTAGGCATACTTACAGAAGCTTGGTGCACGACCAGAGATGTTAGAAGAATGCTCTTGAGCTCCAGAAGTGGTCAAGAAAGCAGGTTTGAGGTGTGTTTCAAATGTGTGCACTACATTGCCTTTTATAGTGAAAAATTGTGCATAAGATCATCACAACTAAGTCTATAATTGCTCATGGATGATCAGCAGCTGTCCCTGAGTGTTAGGGGACATGTAGGGGGCGCCCATGCTGCCATAATTGCACCCAAGGTCGGTTAAAACATCAAACAGTGAATCTGTGCATGTTTTCTGCATCTGGCACCTTGACGCGGCCCGCATTAAGGATCAGGCTAGGCTCACGTGGGCCGCCTGAATCCTTATGTCAGGAACCGGATCTTCACATGGCCCGCGGCCCGCATAAGCTTCCTTGTTTCTCTAACGCGGGCCGCCTGAGGCCTGTAATTCAAGATTTTCAAATCTTTTGCCATTATTAGCCTGACCTTTCGGTTTCGAAGGGGTAACTTTGCGATTTGGGCCTCGATTATTTACGAATAAGGGCCTCGTGACTTTTACCTGCGCCGTTAAGTCCCCGGTTAGTTTAATTACTATCCGGAAAGCCTTATCTTTCATTGTTGACGCTTCTAACCCCTTGCATACGGATTTGATCATAACTTTCTCGTTTTAAAACGGAACTTCGCGAAATTTATATCGTATATTCTAGTGAGCGTAATTTACTGTTACAAAGCCTCGGGTATGTTAAAGGGTCACTCAGAGGTATCACTTAAACATGTTGACACAATTAACCCCTGTAGTTTGTAATCTCTCACTTTCTTCTGTATTTCGTTTCGTACGATCCATGATTTATCCGTTTGAAGGTACGAGCATCATTTAGGGTTACTGTACAATGTATTTATCCCCCGTTGACATTTTTAACCCTCGAATTTACATACTTTCAATGTTTGTCAACTTTAGTCCTTTATTCAGTATTTATCACCACGTGTAAACTCAAGACACGTGTCAATACGTTATTGGACGCAAAAATTTCGAGGTGTTACATCCTCACCCCCTTAAAAGAAATCTCGACCTCGAGATTTATTGGAATAGATGAGGGTACTTCTCCTTCATCGTGGACTCTACCTCCCACGTGTACTCGGGACCTCTACGGGCATCCCATTTTACCTTCACTATTGGTATATACTTCCTGCGAAGTTTCTTGACCTGTCGATCCTCGATCGACACAGGTTTCTCAACGAATTTTAAGCTCTTGTCGATGTGTACATCTGTATGCGGTATAACCAGTGATTCGTCAGCGAAACACTTCTTCATGTTACAGATGTGGAACACATTGTGGATACTACCGAGCTCTTCCAGTAAGTTTAATTTGTAGGCAACCGATCCGACACGTTAGATTACCTCGAAAGGTCCAATATATCTCGGGCTTAGTTTGCCTTTCTTACCGAATCGCATCACCCCCTTCCAGGGTGATACCTTAAGTAATACCTTGTCGCCTACTTCGAAATTGAAAGGCTTACGCTTTAAATCTGCGTAGCTCTTCTGCCTGTCTCGGGCAGCTTTCAATCGATCGCGAATTTGGACAATATTGTCCGTCGTTTCAAAGATAATATCAGGTCCTGTCATTTGGACATCTCCCACTTCTGCCCAACAAACGGGCGTCCTACATTTCCTACCATATAGAGCTTCAAAAGGTGCAGCCTTAATGCTTGTATGGTAGCTGTTGTTATAGGAGAATTCGACCAATGGTAGGTGGTTATCCCAACTGCCACCTAGGTCGATTGCACATGCACGAATCATATCTTCCAACGTTTGGATCGTACGCTCACTCTGTCCATCTGTCTGAGGGTGGTAAGCCGTACTGAAATTTAAACGCGAACCCAATGATTGTTGGAAGCTTCTCCAGAAGTGTGATGTGTATCTGGTATCTCTATCAGAGATGATAGACACAGGCACTCCATGAAGGGCAACAATCTTGTCTACAAACAACTGGGCTAATATATTGGAGCTATGAGTCTCCTTTATGGGTAGGAAATGTGCTGACTTGGTCAGTCTATCAACTATTACCCATATTGTATCGTTTACCTTCTTTGTCTTTGGTAATTTGGTGATGAAGTCCATCGTCACCATTTCCCATTTCCACTCGGGAAGTTCAGGCTGTTGTAGCAAGCCTGACGGCTTTTGATGCTCAGCTTTCACTTGTGCACAAGTCAAGCACTTTGCTACATAGGTGGCTATAGACTTTTTCAAGCCTATCCACTAGAAATTTGCCTTCAAGTCCTGGTACATTTTATCAGCACCAGGATGAACGGAATATCGGGAACTATGGGCTTCCTGAAGGATAACGTCACGAAGACCTCCATAAACAGGAACCCATATCCTCCCATTCAATCTCAGAATTCCGTCTTTGCCATAAGATAATTGCTCTTCAGTTATCCCTAGCTTTTCGTTTGGATAGTTAGCTTCTAACACATCTTCTTTCTGTGCAGCTAGCAATCCTTCGTTCAGACTGTTCTTGATTTCAATGCTCTTGGCATTAATTCTTATCGGTTTCACTCTCTCTTTCCTGCTCAAGGCATCTGTGACTACATTGGCCTTGCCTGGATGGTATCTTATTTCACAGTCATAGTCGTTCAGAGTTTCCATCCAACGTCGCTGCCTCATGTTCAGGTCTTTCTGATTGAACAGATGCTGAAGGCTTTTGTGATCAGAATAGATCACAAACTTAATGCCATAAAGGTAATGTCTCCAAAGTTTTAGTGCAAATACAACGACACCCAACTCCAAGTCGTGGGTGGTGTAGTTCTTTTCATGCACTTTCAATTGTCGTGATGCATAGGCAATCACCTTGCCCCTCTACATAAGCACACAACCCATACCGGTGTGCGATGCATCACAATATACGACAAATTCTTCCATTCCGTCTGGCAATGTCAACACTGGAGCATTGCTCAGCTTTTGTTTGAGGATATCAAAATCTTCTTGCTGTTTAGGGCCCCAATCGAATTTTATTTTCTTTCTAGTTAAAGAAGTTAGGGGTGCCGCAATTCTTGAAAAGTTTTCGATGAAGCGTCTGTAGTATCCTGCTAGACCTAGGAAACTGCGAATTTCCGTAGGTGTCTTCGCCTCCTGCCAGTTCATGACGGCTTCCACTTTAGCGGGATCCACCTGGATACCACGCTCGCTGACTACATGTCCAAGGAACTGGAGTTCTCGTAGCCAGAAGTCACATTTAGAGAACTTGGCATAAAGCTTTTCTTGATGAAGCAGTTTAAGGATACATCGAAGATGCTTTTCGTGGTCAGCTTGACTCTTCGAGTAGATAAGGATGTCATCGATGAAGACAATGACAAATTTATCCAAATAAGGCTTGCAAACGCGATTCATGAGATCCATGAATGCGGCAGGTGCATTGGTGAGCCCAAAAGGCATCACTAGGAACTCGAAATGACCATATCGAGTCGTAAACGCAGTTTTGTGCACGTCTTCGTCCTTGACCTTCAATTGATGGTACCCTGATCTTATATCAATCTTGGAGAAGTAGCTCGCTCCTTGCAACTGATCGAACAGATCGTCGATCCTGGGCAAAGGATACCTATTCTTGATCGTCACTTTGTTCAGCTCACTGTAATCGATGTATAGACGCATCGAACCATCTTTCTTTTTGACGAACAGGATTGGCGCTCCCCAAGGAGATGAACTTGGTCTAACAAAACCTTTGGCCAACAAATCATCTAGCTGTGTCCTCAATTCTTTCATTTCCGTGGGTGCCAATCTATAAGGCGCTCTCGCGATAGGTGCGGCTCCTGGAATGATGTCGATACTGAATTCCACTTGTCTGTCTGGTGGCAAACCAGGCAGTTCTTCTGGGAAAACTTCAGGATAGACGGAGATGACTGGAATGTCTTCAATTCTGGGTTTCTCCTCACCGATGGTTACATGTGCCATATAAATGACACATCCTTTCTTCAAACATCTGGATGCCTTTAGCATAGATACATGTGCAGGCAATCCATGTCGTGTATCTCCTTGGATGGTAAGTGGTTCTCCAGACAGAGTCTTGATTATCACTTGTTTCTGGTTGCACACGATTTGGGCTTGGTTATGCGATAACCAATCCATACCCAATACTACATCAAAACCAGCTAACTTAAAGGGCAATAGGGATAAAGGAAATGAGTGATTCCTAATGGATATAACACATCCATCTAAAACAGTTGAGACTGTTCCCATAGTCCCATCAGCTAGTTCTACTTCGTATTTTACATTCAAGGTTTTAACAGGCAATTTTAATAACTCGCAGAACTTATCATCCACAAAGGATTTATCTGCTCCAGAATCAAACAAGACTCTTGCGAAAACATCATTGATAAGGAACGTACTGGTTATGACATTGTCATTCTGAATAGCCTCTTTAACATCCATCTGAAAGACCCTCGCATTGGTCTTCTTACCTTCTTCAGCCTTCTTTGCTATCTTTGGGCAGTTCGTCTTGATATGCCCCTTCTCATTGCAACTGTAACAAGTTGCATCCTTGAGTTTCTTGCACTCAAGAGTCCTATGCTCAGAGGACTTGCATATCCCACATGGCTTCGGTGGGGATTTCTTTTCAAACCTGCACCTTCCAAAGTGGTGCTTCTGACAAACCTTGCACAAGGGCTTATCGCCCGACTGTCGGTCATTTCTCTTGTTCTCTGACCCCCTCTTGTGGTCACGATTTCCCCGGTGCTTCTTGTTGGATTTACGCGAATCATCATCTTCACGCTTCCTCTTTTCACTGTTGGCATTCCTCAACGATCTCTGCCTCACTGCATCAAGCGTGAGAGACAGAGATATATCTGCCACGAATCTGAAGGTAGCAGGCCTAGAAGCCTTTACGCTAGCTTTTATTTCTGGGGCCAAGCCCCCAATGAAGCGCGCAATCCGTTTGGGTTCCGGTGTTACAAGATACGAAACCAATCTCGACAGAGTGTTGAAAGTCGTGAGATATGCCTGGCAGTCCAGGTTCTTCATGACCAGTGATAGGAAGTCAGATTCGATCTTTTCAACCTCGTGCTGTGGGCAGTAATTTTCCTTGATGAGAGCCATAAATTCCTCCCATGTCATGCTATACAAAACAGCCTTCCCAGAGGCTTGAACCAGAGATCTCCACCACGCTAGGGCTTCACCCTTGAACGACTATGAAACAAACTTCACCAAATCTCTCTCTGCACAACCACTGATGTCCACCACAGTGTCCATCTCGTCTAACCAGGTCATACAATCCACAACGCCTTTTTCCCCAGTGAAATATCGGGGTTTGCAAGATACGAAATACTTATACGTGCAACCCCTGGCGCGAGGTGTATCATCGACTACTTTCTTCTTAGGGTGGACGCTATTCTCATTGGATGAGTGTCTATCGTCGTCCTTCTTAGGCTTAGACGGAGTTGAGGGTGGTTTGCTGTGAGATTTAGAGTGGGTTTTTGGCTTTGAGTGTGGTGTAGACAAGGTTCTGCTTCGGGACTCGGTGTATTCCTCGTACTGTCGATCCAAGGCTGCCTTGACAGCGTTGTCTACCAAAGCTTTTAGTTCAGTGCCCGTTAAATGAATCTGGGAGTTATCATTGTCATCCTCCTTCGAATGACTATTAACCAGATGTGGTCTATGCAAACTTGAATCTCCTTTGAATGTGGTCTTGTATGACAATAAGTATGGCCTGTAGGCACTTCATCACTAATGGATGTTTTAAATAAATGATAATCTTTATTGACGATTTAACCCATGATTTACCAATCATTAATTTGGGTTTTGGAATCCCTTAATGGATTCGTATATAAGAATGACGCGTGTGATTTTAACGAATCACATCTGCCAAGGATGTTAACATGTTTACAGAGGTTAACTGGAATCTGAATCTTTTAATTAAGTCTTACCATCTTGGCCGGGTCTTATAATGACACCAGGCTAGGTTTCACTATTAAGATTCTTTATTTAGGCAGATTAATTTAAAAGGAATGATTTTTGATTCATTTTATATAATAGCAAAAATGAAATTTATAACATATATCCCATTAATCATAATAATGGTTGCACACTGCCCTAAACGGGATTTTTAAATAAATAATTACCTACGCAGAGGTTTACAGAAAACAAGTCCACGCAGGGACCAAATACATAGATAGATGTCCGCACAGGGACTAAAAAGATAAGTCCACGCAGGGACTGAAACGCAATTGTCCACATAGGGACTAAACACGATAGATGTCCTCGCAGGGACTAAAATACTTAAGGCAATTGTCCTCGCAGGGACTTGATTGTAATAGTAAATACTATAGTACATAAAGAGACTAATGATCTCGTTTCTTCCTCCCTTTTAGTAGGTTTGCTAGGCCTTTAAGGAATCCACGATTACTTTTACGTTCTTGCTCAAAGTCTCGTTCCACTCGGTTTAGACGGTGGAGGATTTCTTCTTGCTCCGGTGGAGAAAAACGTGGCTGCTGCGACGGTTGTTGAACTGGAGGTCTAGGAGGTACTGGATACCCATGAGCTGAGTAATCTGTTCCCCAAAGGTTTCCATAAGCTCTATCGGGATAGAGGGCATTGTAATTAGCCGCTACCACGTATGAGTCGGCATCGTAATTATAGTTGTAGTGCGTATGAGTCGGCTGCTCAAACGGGTTGTACGCGGTGGAACCGGCGTACGCTGGTATCGGATTGTCATATCCGAATGGTGGCGGAGGTGGTGCAACTGGTACAGAATTCACCTCTGCAGGGTGACCAGAAGGTTCCCCTAACTGTGGTTCTTCAGGCACTGGCGGGAAGTGACTTGCACTCGAGTGGCGAGGGGTGCTAAAGTGGAATTCCCCTCCTCGGGTAGACATCCGTGCGCCTGATCTCCTACGCCTTGGCGGATCAGGAGGTGCTTGCTGAACTGGTGGTGGAGGAGGCGGTGGCGTAACTGCCACGAAACGCGAATCCTCGGAGGGATCCTGCTGCTGCTACTGCTCATGAGGCGAGAAGTGGTGAGAAGGTGTGAAGTACCAATCACACTGGTTAAACCTCGCCTGGTAACTGTCGGGACCTTGATAGGGTGTTCCATGGAAGGATGACCCATCAGAGATCTCGATTGGATGGTTGGGAGTACCTCTTGCAGGCTCTATGGGATCTGTGTCCTCGTCCATATCTACCGCATTATCTTCGGAGAAATGGTCTTCAGGTCCTAAAGGGTTATAACCTATTGGTTCTTGGACATAATCAGCCGGGTTAAATCGGCCTTGAAAAAAAGGAGTAGGATCGCCATAGGAACGGTGCGAAGCAGATCGCTGGAGAGGTATAAACGAAGGTTGAGGGTTACAGGGATCGATCTCCGAATTTGGTCCAAAAGAGTGACGGTATGAAGGTGTCGAACTGTGCGAGGTAGAATGTCTTGTAGGCTCAAAGAGGTTTCTTCTACGTCTCTGAGGTTCTTCGCTCCTCGTGCTGGAAGGAGCTCGCATGTTCGAAGGTCCGGCCTCGTGATCATTGTGAGTAGTGATCGGCCCTTTGCCTCTTCCTCCTCTTCTAATTGCTGGTGGCATATTTCCTGCTTAACAAATCTTTAAATCATAATAAACAATAAAAGACAAACTGGAATAACAAATTCGAATTTGTCCTATGTTCTTGTCTAGACTCAAGTATGTGCAATTGTGTCATTGAGATTAAACACATAAGGATAGTGTTTAATTCACTCAACGTTGGCTCTGATACCAACCTGTCACACCCCGATTTCCACGTGTATCACCGGTGGGCCCGGTGGGGGATTTCCGTGACATAGTTGGCAACAATATAGTCAAACCAAACAATATATAAATGCACAGCGGAAGCAATAAGATAAATATATTTCAAACTTTGAATGTAATATCAAAGTATCACAATTTGTCGAAATATAATCCACAGAGGATCAAAATAAAATATAAGTATTGTTCAACAGACGTAGACATCTTAAGCTTGCGAGACTCTTTATTGATGCTAAGGAGAAATATCCAGCCAATTACGCTTAGAACCTGCATTTAATCTTTTTAGGGAAAATACGTCAGTTCACACTGGTAAATACATTCAACCGACACTTTTGTAAAATGTTTAATAAAATTGATTTGAATGCACAAGGCACAAACTCTTTATAACTTGGGATAATTTATAATTAAATCTTGTAAAAGAATTACATGTTTACTATGCGTTCGGTCGCCCGGGTCGTGCCGGGTTAAAGGTTAATAGACACGCCACAAAGCATAAAGCCGTGGCGGGAAAACCAACGGTTACACCTTTAATAATATAGACACATTACGGGTGTACGCCTACACCCGTGTGTCGGGGTCGTGGCTATTTCGTGAAATGATGCCAAGGATATCCGGGACATGGTCATTAAGCTCCCAAAGGCGTAAAGCCAACAAAACAAGTTTTTAAACGGGTCACATTGATAATACCCAACTACTAATGAGTTGGGGTCAATTGCCCGACCAAGCGGTATTTTAAATACCGTAACCCAAGACCGTATAACGGAAAATAAGTTAAAAGTATTTACCTTTGCAAGTAATATCCTCAATCAAATAAATGCAAGTATCTTTTACTGGTCTCCTATTCTAGAACGAAGGTTTATAACAACCTATTAGAATCATAACGGGTCTTTAATGTAGCCTTAGCTAGACCGATTGGTTTCAAAGGATAATTACGGTTAAATCGCGTGAAAGGCGAAAACCGGGAATGGAATGTGATTCGTACCCAACAAGTTTGAAGACTTGTTTTATATGGGAAATACAATCACACTCTGGATTTTGAGGTCAAAACGATAAGGTTTGACCCGTTTCGGCTAGTTTATGTAAACTAGTTACATAGGTCGAACCGTGCGCGCAAAAGGCGTAACGGGTAACCGTAAGAGTCCTACACAGGTTTCCTAAGTCAATATGCTTTAAAGAGGTTGTGGTATCAGTAGGATACCTTCCATAATGCCCGTAACGAGTTTAAATCCATTATATGCCCCGTAGGGGTATTTCGGTCATTTTTAAGGATCATAAAAGAGGTTTCTGAGTTCTACAGGAAATCTGAGTTTTCCGAACAGTTTATAAAGTCCAAAATACTTTATTTATTATTTAAAATCAGTAGCAACTGGAATCGGGTCAAAATACCTTGTAGAACTCAAGTTATGTTCGAAAAGGGTATATTCGGTACTTACCGAACCGATGCCATAACCGCAGGTTATGAGTAGGTAAAAAATCATTAAAAACCTTTAAAAATCTCAAAATATTATTTTACATCAGTGGGTAAAAGGTTTGGTGCCGAAATTTGGGTTTAGATAGGCGTTATGCTAAATGCGCCGTTTAATTACTAAAGTTTCCGTAATTGCGCTATTTAGCATAACTTCTATTCTAGTCCTTGGATTGACATGAAATTTTAGGGACATGCTTAGAAATCAGTGACTAAGGTTATTGTCCTTTCACATGTCAAAAATTCTCGTTTTAAATTGAAAAGGGCGTTACGGTCAACTTTTAAGCATTTAACGGAAATGTGCTAAAGACTCGGACAAACAACGAACCGGTCACAGAGGGTTACACCATCATGTAACCTGGTCCTAAGAGAGTCCTAAGGCATATCTAAAACATACCATAATGGGTCAGAACTGAAGTCAAAGCAAAAGTTAAAGTTTTGCGACTTTCGGTTCCGAACCGGGTCAAAACAGTAAATGGTCGGATCAAACAAGCTTAGACTAGCTAATATACTTATTATCATGTTATATGAATGTTAAAACAGGTTACACGCCATCTACATTACTGATTATGCATAAAATCGCAAAATAGCATTCTGTTGACTTTTTCTAAGCAAGTTTGACTCGACATTCGGACTAGTTAGAGTGGGAATCAGATGGTGCCCTTTTAGGGGTTTAATGCCCACATGATTACCAACATATAACTACTTTTGATTCGACAAACCACTGGACCATTTGTGATTTATCGTCAAGTCAACCGTTAATTACGACGGATTGACTTTTAGGCTATACCTAAGCAAAAACTAAGCCACAAAGGGTTAGGCATACTTACAGAAGCTTGGTGCACGACCAGAGATGTTAGAAGAATGCTCTTGAGCTCCAGAAGTGGTCAAGAAAGCAGGTTTGAGGTGTGTTTCAAATGTGTGCACTACATTGCTTTTTATAGTGAAAAATTGTGCATAAGATCATCACAACTAAGTCTATAATTGCTCATGGATGATCAGCAGCTGTCCCTGAGTGTTAGGAGACATGTAGGGGGCGCCCATGCTGCCATAATTGCACCCAAGGTCGGTTAAAACATCAAACAGTGAATCTGTGCATGTTTTCTGCATCTGGCACCTTGACGCGGCCCGCATTAAGGATCAGGCTAGGCTCACGCGGGCCGCCTGAATCCTTATGTCAGGAACCAGATCTTCACATGGCTCGCGGCCCGCATAAGCTTCCTTGTTTCTCTAACGCGGGCCGCATGAGGCCTGTAATTCAAGATTTTCAAATCTTTTGCCATTAGTAGCCTGACCTTTCGGTTTCGAAGGGGTAACTTTGCGATTTGGGCCTCGATTATTTACGAATAAGGGCCTCGTGACTTTTACCCGCGCCGTTAAGTCCCCGGTTAGTTTAATTACTATCCGAAAAGCCTTATCTTTCATTGTTGACGCTTCTAACCCCTTGCATACGGATTTGATCATAACTTTCTCGTTTTAAAACGGAACTTCGCGAAATTTATATCGTATATTCTAGTGAGCATAATTTACTGTTACAAAGCCTCGGGTATGTTAAAGGGTCACTCAGAGGTATCACTTAAACATGTTGACACAATTAACCCCTGTAGTTTGTAATCTCTCACTTCTTCCGTATTTCGTTCCGTACGATCCATGATTTATCCGTTTGAAGGTACGAGCATCATTTAGGGTTACTGTACAATGTATTTATCCCCCGTTGACATTTTTAACCCTCAAATTTACATACTTTCAATGTTTGTCAACTTTAGTCCTTTATTCAGTATTTATCACCACGTGTAAACTCAAGACACGTGTCAATACGTTATTGGACGCAAAAATTTCGAGGTGTTACACTTTAAAAATAGTTTACACATCAATGTATAATTTCAATTTTGATTAATTGGTTACTTATCGGTACCAAATTTGCAAAAATTATAGAACATACTTTAGGTTTCTATAAAACTGAATTCTATGCCCTTAATGTTTAAAAGTAACACTAGTTGTATTTTCTATAAAACTAAAAGACACGGCATGTAACCAAAAATAAACATAAAGAACACTAAGTGTTACTTTTACACACTTCAACATTTACCATGCAAAAAATTCCAACATGTTTTGTTTTCACCAAACTGCAAAGTAATTAGCCCTAAACGAACTACGAAGTGGAGTCCCTTTTGCAAAACATATAGAGATTAATAGAAAAATTAGCTACTAAAGTTAACTTACGTTTAGTAATTACCCTAATTTTGCCCATAAATTCTCCTCCAATCCCCGACAGACCCGACGCCATGAGTGATTACCGTTAGTGATAGTTGATAACCTAGAAAATCCGAAAGAGCAGGTTGCGATAAGAGGTAGGAACGATGAATGCGGCTCAATTTTAGGGATTTTTGGCGTTGGTTCACGGAATTCGGATGACGTCGAGTGGTAGATGGTTACTACATACTGCAGTTATGTCTGTGGTTTAATTTCGAAACTGGGTCTTGAATGTGGACCTTTTTTCCTAAACAATTAATATTTGTGTAACTTTATTAAAAAAACATGGTTTAGTTTTGCTTTTTATTTGAGCCTGATACATATACAATATATAAAACTTTACTAAAAATTGGAGACCCTTGACTTTTGATGGCCCTATGTCACACCCCAACCAATGGCGGAATCATCGGGGCATGGCACTGAGCGAAACAGATTGTTCAGAAGTTTCCATAACAATTATTATCACTATTCGATTTATATAATACATCACATACCGTACCTCAAATAGCAAACAAATTATCACAGATAACATCAAGTCAAATATTCTGTTCCGACAACTCAGATTTTAAATAAAAAAATTGTTCAAATGCTTCTAGAGACTCGATCTGCAAGATCTACAGACAACTATGCTCTAGACGCTTTTTCTAAGCTCGCCTTCCTAGCAGATAAGCATCCTAATTGCCTGCCACATAAGTTCAAATAAAGTCAATACATAAAATGTAAAGGTGAGCATACAAGTTTGATAATAGCATAATAGAGTTCGAAATAGTTTACGCATAACCAGCACGTACACAGAGGAAAACGAAGCATGTTAATTATCGACATGGATCTATCGATACCAATGACTGCGGGTTGACTGCCCGAGGCAGTTCGCAATACATGATTACCACCGTAATCCATGCAAGTAATTGTCCTTAACAACCCCCGTGTGAACGGGTGCTGAGTCCAAACTATAGTACTATCATCGTTAAGGCAGGTAGACAGCATTCCACGTGTAAACATAACAACAAGCATTCATTTAGTCACGTAATACATGCGGTAACGGTTAGCGTTTGAAATGATTGAGTAGTGTGTTCGATGTGATTTCGTATAAGTAATGTATGTAACACCCAAAAGTGCTAAAAGCAAAAAGGGATCGAGTATACTCACAGCGGTTGATGGATTGAAGGGAGCGCTTGAGAGTAGGGTTAGCCTGAATAGTTCGATAACATAACGATGAGTAACGCGTAAAACGAATACAAGTGTTGATGGGTCGAACAGCCTGGTCGATCGAACGGTAGGTTCGATCGGACGGGTTGTTCGTTCGGTTTGACAGTCCGTTCGGACAGCCTGTTCGGTCGGCCGGTGGGCTCGATCGGTTGGGCTGTTCGAGTGGATTGTTTCTTCCTTTGTGTAGGATGTGTTTGTGTATGATGGCTTGTCCTTTTGAAGTTTTCGTTGTAGTATTCGAGAACATTGAAGTGTCCTTACCTTTCAGGTCGATCGATCGAACGGGTCATTCGATCGGTCGGCTTAACCGATCGGTTAGGTACTTCAGTAATAAGTCCTCAGCAGGATGTCACCTGATCGGACGACATGTTCGATCGGGTGGCACTCAAATACGTCGAACGAGTTGAAAATCGATTAAGTGTTGAAGCATAGTATCTCATGATCCGAAGAGTAATTCAAATCAAACCGTAGTTCAATCGAAAAACACTTCGTTCAATACTAGACTTCATGAAATTGTTAAAGTGTGGGGCCATGTGCTAGCCGATCGGTTGGCCTGGTCGTTCGGCTGACATGTCCGATCGGTTGGGCTGTTCATTCGAACAGCCTGTCCGATCGGTCAGCATCCTGACCTGGTCGGCCTGTTCGTCTAACACTTGGCTGTTCTGATTGCTTGACGTTATATCGAGGTATTTTTACAACGAGCTAAACCATGGAACCTTCGTTCTTACTTGTTTCCCCTGCTCGGACAGGAATCACCCAAGTCCGGCCGGTGAACTGTTCGGAACGGTAGTTTGACGTTTAACCCGAAATCGGTGAACCTCGTGGATAGAATCCCGAATCTCGAACCGCACAACTACTAGAGTGATTAGTGAGTGGGTTCAAGCCCCGTTTCTACCGGTTTGAAGGCATTGAGTGTAAAAGAGTTAAAAGAAAGTTGGAAAATCCATCTTTTTCCACCGTGAATATGTTTAGATCTGTGGTAGATCTTTGTTTGTTTATGTGGAAATCGGTTAGATCCAAGCTATTCTTGGTGGATTGAGGCCAAAACATGAAGTTCTTCAAGAACACCATGATGACATCATCCTAGAATGCTTGAATCTTGATGATTTCACGGTTAAAAGTTGAGTTTTGAAAGATAGAAAGGTGTAGGAGTGTGTATAGATCAAGAAAGTACAAGATTTAGGATGAAATCTTACCGGGATTGAGAGAAATCTGAGGAAAAGTGAAGAGCACGAGCTGGTCGGTCAGAGAGCTTCCAAAAGTGGAAAGAATGACAAAGACAGGGCTATTTATAGGCTTCCCAAAGAGGAAAGGGCTGGCCGATCGGCCAGGCATCCCGATCGGACAGCCTGTCCGATCGGACGGTCTGTCCGATCGGCTGCACTGTTCGATCGGCTGAAGGCCTGATCGATCAACAGCCTGTTTCGAGTGTTCGATGCGACGATTTCTGATATTTTGATTTCGATTGGAGATGATACGAATACGATAGAGTTTCCTATTCAAATTACTTTTAATCCCAACCACTATATCTACATACAAGCCTCTATATTTCACACTATCTTTTCGCCACCATTTATCATAATTCGATTTCGATTGAGTTTCGAGTTTCGATTGATTACCACACATCACATAAAGTAAACATGCACAAGTAACACATAAGGCACACACACACGTATACTAACACCAGAGTTCGCGTAATTCAAGTTTCGAGTTCGATGCTGGTTAGATTAGCTCGATTATTGATTAATTGACTTTATCGCATTGTTACTTCCTACTATTCACAGTCGTTTAGCATTTCACATCGATTTGAACATTCGATCACTTTGATTAATAACACTTACTCCACATAATACAACTAACAGAAACACCAACATAGAATAGACTAACTATAGTCAAAGAAGTCAATCTTGACTTTGACTTTGACTTTGACATTCGGTAACACGGGGTGTTACACCCTAGGCCCGTGCCTAGATTGGTATGTCTAACGGGCCGGCCCTGACTAAAATATTATTTTTCAGAATTTTAAAACAGTTAATCAAAACACATTTGATCTATGCTGTGCTTAACTATCTGCTTTTGATCTATGCTGTGTTTGACTATCTGAATGTATTTTCAAAACCTTAGCTAGTCTGAATTCTGGATTTGTCAATAAATTTGATCTTCAACTCCTATACATGCCCTGATAAAAAAATTGCTTATCAAATTATTCATGATAAGGGTCCACATCTCGTCATATTGACGGATTAAATGTTCAATTGGTCAATTCTGGGCCGGCCCGTTGGGCTTTCCACCATAGGCACAGGTCTAGGGCCACCAACAATCAAAGGCCTTCAACTTTTAGTAGGTTTTATATATTGTAAATGTATTAGAACCAAATAAAAGCAAAACTATACTAGTTGTTTTGCTAAATTAGTCTAGATAAAAATTGGTTAGGAGTAAGGCCCAATTTTGAATTAACCTACACACACATAAGTGCATGCCTAGAGCAACCATTCGACGACCCGATCTCAAGATCATCAAACAATTTGCCTCAATTAAAGCTAGAAAGGTAAATTTTATTTAAACATATACTATATCTCTACAAAACATGTAACTCAAAAAAAAAATAACTTTGTAAACTATAAACTTTTTAGTTTAAAATTGTCGGTACCAAGTCCAGGTAAAGGAGGAGGGTTTTGTTACTAAATATGTTGACAAGAATAATTTTGCAAAAGAGCCTCCACTTCATAGTTCACTTAGAGTCTCCAAGAACGTTGGAACAGCCCTGAGTCAATTCTTCAAGTTAAAAAAAATGTAGGTCAAAATGAACAATTGCAACAAATTTCATCTCTTCCATTTTCCATTTCTTCAGGAAAATAATCAAAATTTGATGCCTAGCACATCACTTTCTCAAAATTTCATATTGAGTTCTTCTTGACCCTATTTTTTTCCCACTCCAAATCATGAATAAACCGGTTTTTCCATTCCAATCATGATTAAATCGGTCTTAGCATAAAATTTCATCATACTTGGTTCAAACCCCATATATACCAACAATGTAACGCAAACATTTGTATATGGGGTTTTTATGAATCAAAGACCATGTATCACCCTGTGAGTGATGTTAGACACACTTCACAATCATCAGTTGAAGTGATTAGTTACACGTCTTATGTCTTCATATGTCGTTGTTTAGATTTTATATATGAATAACACATTATCTATAACAACCGACAAAATTTTGTGCCCATATTAGCATTTCAGAAAATGGGAGGGTCTAAAGTGTAATTTTTCAAAGTTAACATTGAGGGACTTAAGTGTAATTAAGTAAAAGTACAAGTCCAGGGTAAAAAGGGCCATTTGTGTAAATGCAAGGGTTAATTGACATCTATGTGGAAGCTGGAGGACTAAAAATGAAAATTTAGACATTTCGTCCAAACTTGACCGTTTTAGAAAAAAAAACATGGCAACCTGATATAGACCATTTTAGAACGGTGACGGGGTTGGTCTGTGATCTAGCGCCAAAACATGTAAAAACCTTTGAGTAGTCATTTGACTTTGATCAAGACGAGCTTATTTAACTGACATGGTTATAAATAGCCCATCAATTGATCGTTCAAATCACATAGTTCAAACTTTGTCACACTTATTAGACGAATTGATCAAGGTATCGAGGTTCTGAGGTGTTGAATCGAAGCATACAAGCTTAGTAAGGTATGAATAACTCCTTTTTTATAGTCAATTTGTACAAACCATGATCGAAACCACGTCAAATTTGATCCAGCCAGTCGATTTAGGGTTTGTATGAGAATAATTAGGGAAATGGACCGTTTCAAAGGTACTCTCAAATGGAATGTATTGGAGTTGATCAAAAAAAAGTTTCTTATTTTATGATAAAAATAGATTTGATGATTTAAAAGGTTAAATTAGGACTTATAGGTTAAACTATGATTAAGACCATATATCTGGTTACTGATAAACTGTTACAATGCGCATTTAGGTTTTAGTTACGAGAAAATGTTTTATATTTTGAAGCATAAGAATGTGTTAAACGCTTATCATTTCGTGGTCTACATTTGCTTGTGCATATGTGGTTTGATCAACTATATGTGTACTATATTTGGACCCGTAAAATCATGGGTGATTCCATGGTAGGATATTTCGTATTAATTGTATGTTTGTAGAAAAGGCACTATTTGAAACATGTTAACTATACGCACGGGCAGGAAACCTCACATTTGGATTGCCCCTAGATGAAAGTCTAAGGGCTAAAAAGGACTGTAACCGAATTTATATTCGGTATGGTTGAATGGACATATACTATTATAAATTTGTTTAAATAACTCTAATGTTATTTATGATTAAATTAATTTATTTATAAAAAAAACTACTCATCAACAAATTTTGTTGACGTACATTTTCAAAATGTTTGGAGGTAATTAAAGTTATAGCAAGGTTGTGCTAGAGGACATAAACTTCCCAAGAACTTTGTCGTTGGACCTTGTGGCTAGAATGTATATTTCTTTTTGAAAAATATACTACTTGTAACTTTTTGTAAGACCTTGGGATATATTATATCCGTATGTTATAAAAGCACATTTTTGGAAATATCATACATCTTTATCAAAATGTTTTTCCGCTTCGTATTTGATTAATAAATTAAGGTATCAACTGTTGGTCGCACACTCAGAGTAGGAATAAACCGAGGTCTGGCATTATTCGTATTCTTTAGTTGCACTCTTGTTCTCTACTGGTTACCACGGATTAATTACATTCTTCTGTATCTTCAATTCTATCATGTTATCATTTACGATCATGATCATGGTAGCTTCATTTGCATTTGATCTTCAATAGAGATGATGTTGTTCATATCTTTAGTTTCATGTTGTCTTAAATGTCAAAATTCACCCCTTTTATTTTGACTCATCAGTTCCATTATGTCCAAAACCCAACGCTAATCTATTTACCACCCATTAATTTCATACAAGAACAAAAAGGATTAATACTTTATTGAAATGACAAGCCAACTCAATCGTAAAGAACCAAATGAGGAATCATCAAACATTTCTTTGGAAGCTAGTTCACTTGCATTTAACCATGTTTGTGTCATACCCCAAAGACGTCGCAGTGAAAATACAAACGTGACGGTGACGGAGGTTGGTACCCATAAGTATCTTAGTGGACGATGCATCATTAATTTTGGACATACGCCTTAATTAAAACATAAGTTTAAAGCTTAAAGTTTAAAGTTTCAAACACAAACCACAACCACGACATAGTTGTTTGATCCTTATGGATCTTAGTACACTTAGTCCCAAAATAGTTTTAAAATTTGTCCAAAACATTATTTAATATGACTTGCATCAAGTATCACAAGATAAGCCAAAATCCCAAAGCCAAACTCATGTACCTAAAGAACACGTAAAAATCAAGTGTCAACACAAAATGGATGATGAGATCACTTATTCAAAGTGTAAACAATTTGTTTAAGGAAAACTTTCTTAATATGAATTTTATATCAAAACATCCATATATAATTAAGAAAGTCAATTTTATATCCTCATTAAATATCTAAGGGTCAGTTCTCTGATCGCAAACGCTTTCTCTAAAAACCTTGGACACAAATCATCTTCCCAAGATTTAATTATATTAAATTTCTAGCATCAAGTTTTCAGATTTTTTGCGACTTAAGCGATTTTATTGGTGACCTTTATTATGTTATATCCGTTATCACACCCGTTTACGTACAATATATCTACGAGTTGCGCTTCGTAATATATTTACATAAACATGAACATATCATCAAATATCGTAATACACGTATTCCATCAACCTATATATTTCATCATTTTTATAGCATATATACATGAAATAACTCATCAAGTTAACCTATCTATTATTTTCATGCTCGACAAATAAGTTGCATATTAACATGACTTTTAACGAAATTACAGTTTTAATTGTACAAGTGTACATGCATAGTCTTAACTCCTACTATCATGTCAACACATAACATATCACATTACACATACTCATATCCACATATCATATCCTAACATGCAAAGTCCACCTTTGAACAACCTATTTTCGTGTACGTCAAAATATGCGTATTTTAACGTTTCGGTAATGTTTTTAGGCGTCGAAAGTCACGTATGACTAGCCAAACACCATGGATACTTAATATAAGTTAAAATACTTATATTTATCATAAAAATATCAATTTAACTGACTACCGGGTATTTTATCTCGTGTTTTAAGGCGTTTTAAATTATTTTTATCATTCTATAAAAATTATCCCGCCATAATATTGCTGAACAATATATTATTTGCCTCGACTGGCTTCCTCGTTTATATTTTATAAGATACGCGCCGTATCGCTCAGTACGCGCTTAAATTTTCAAAATAGTGTTTTTAAGCGTTTTACTTGATTTTTCCTCACGGATATGATTAAAATAGCACTTTAATCATAAAAGAATAATTTTAGGATTTTAACATTAATCGGGCGGTTACCGACGTTCGTTTCACATTTTGTTCATTACTGTTGGTGCACTTACGTCTGCTGACTACGTCTTACATCGAGTCTTGAAGTTGAACAGATCAAGCATGGCACGGAAACCTAGAAATAGAAGTTTGTAATAGGTCCGCTTATTTGTCACTAGGTTAGGTCCGCTTATGTGTCAGTTTTGGTCAGGATCGCTTATATGGTATGTTGTTGGATCGCTTATGTGTCAGGTTGTAGGAACGCTTATACGTAGATGTACGTATAAGCGGACCAGCATGTCTATAAATAGGTCCTTATGAGCGGTCAGAAACACATATTTGAAGGTGTTTGTTCCGGTATGCTGCCGAAGTGCTGTCAAATCTTGTAATCGCGTTCGATATCAATAATACAGCAAGTTTAAAGTGAATACAGCTTTAATAGCACCGAATTATTAGTTTCCGCCTCTTAATTCGGATACGAACTTCTCTGAACGACTCAAACAGGGCCGAGAACGATCCTACAATTGGTATCAGAGCTCAGGAGGAGGAGTTCTTGCCATTTTAGCTGCATTTCTTCTAATTTTCTACACTTTCTTCATTTTTTCAAAAAATTTCACGGTAAAACAAGCTCAAAATCACACAGTACGCTCGGAATCATGAACTAACAAACCCTTGAAGTTTTCAGATCAAAAATCGACCTAGAAAGCTGTTTTTTTAAGAGGTTTGCTTTTACGTACTCGCACAAAAGTGACGTCATCAATCAGGTCCGCTCCAAAATACCTGTCTGGTTCGCTCCAAGGAACATTTTTGGGGTTAGGTTCGCTCGAAAATTCAACTTGGCCCCCTCATTTGACAGTTTCTGGTTCGCTCATTAGTCAACTCTTCGGTTCGCTCGAAAGACAGTTCACTCAAAGGGATTAGTTGTTTGGTCCGCTTATCTGAACAAGTCTACTGGTCCGCTTATTTGATCAGATTTATTGATTCGCTTTTGTGAACAGGGTGTTAATTTTGAAAATTGTGAACGATGGATACTGAATTTTATAACGCTTTTGCTACCCCAACCTCGATTACTCAGAGTGCTTTGATTGAAAATGAAACTGGAACGTCTCAGAAACCACCGAAACTCATGGATATTGACGATTATAACGTGTGGTCTGAACATTTTGGCAATTGGGTCGAAGCTTATCATCTTGATGCGTGGGAACACACCGAAGAACCATATGTTAAACCCACAAAGAATGATGTTGTGAATGGTACTCCGTTAACACTTAGAGAGATGAGTACATCTGATAAAAAGAAATATCGTGATGAGAAATTGATGGTGAGTTTACTTCAGCAAGCGATAAAAGAAGATATTTTGATACTGCTTCAACATGACGGAACTGCATATTCAATGTGGACAGAATTGGAAGCAAAGTTTACGGGAAGTGATGATATGTTAAAGAACAAAATGTCTCTCATGAAGAAAGAATTTGATTTGTTTCGGGGATTGAAAAATGAAAACACCAAGCAAATTATTGATAGATATTGTAACTTGGTTAGAAATATGACGAAACTTGGTATTAAGAAAGATACTGATGAATTAATTGAAAAACTTGCAGATGCGCTTCCATATGAAACATGGGGAAAATTTTTTATGATGCTGAAGTCCAACAAAGCAGAATATAAAAAGATGAAGCTAGGAGACTTCATAAAGCATTTGGAAGCTCAAGAGATGGAGCAGAGAAAGATCGCTAGGATGAAGAACTACGATGGAGAACAGGATATCAGTTTGTACTACAAGCATGGTGTTACTGATTCAACAAAGTTTTCTCCTAAGATCGAAACTGCTTATAGTGTTAAAGATTCTTCTGAGAAGACGGCATCTCAAGGATCAAGCAATAGCACAAGATTTTCATCTTTCGATCCTAACATCTCTGTAACAAAGAATGGTAGAAAACTTCAGTGTAACATTGTATTAAGCCTTGAAAATGATCAAGACTACACTGAAGAGATTGCTAAAAATCAAATGTTTTTGTTAGGGATGATTTTAGAGTCTTATAGTTGTTTTGTTGCAGGAAAGATCGGAAATCCAATGCTCACGAAAGAGGATTACGATCAAATTGATGCTGAGGAAATGGAATTGATGGACATTAAATGGTGTATGGCAAGTGTGATGAGACGTGCTGAAAAGTTTAAACAAATTACTGGCCGTGATGATTTTCGTGATGCAAACATTTCAGCTTTAGGTTTTGATAAATCTAAAGTTACGTGTTTTCGTTGTCGGGAGAAAGGGCATTTCAAGCGGGAGTGCAAAAACCGTGAAGCTACCGGAGCCCAGAATCCTTTCGGAAACAACGACTATCACAAGAAGGCCATCTATCATCAAATCACACCACCAGCACAGCAGCAGGCACAAACAGCTCATGGGAGAGATGTGATGGATAATTCGAAAAGAGCATGTGTTGTTAGTCAGGGAAAATATGATAATTTTACCTGGGATAAATATCTTTCAAAAGACAGCAAAGTGTGTTTGGCTGAACAAGATGATGAGAAGTTGGCTGAAGGTTTTACTTGGGATGATTTTTGTCCAGATCGAAGTCTTATGGCTAAAGAGATGTCCAAAAATACTTCTCATGCTTTCTTTGCTAATGCTTATGATTTGAAATGTGCAGAAAGGTGCAGAAAAGTCATGGAAGCTGCTGAAGAAATACGAAGAAGGATCAGAGAAGAGGCAGAAGAGGAAGAGCGATTGAAGGAAGAAGCGAAAGCTGAGAAAAGAAGAAGAGCTGAGTTTTTACAACCAAGCAGAAATGTAAAAGAAGTGCCAGAATTTGAAGTAAAGATTGAAGCTGAACCGGTCATGGTCCAAGAAAAGTGCATGAACTGTGATTCGCTGATTAAGCAGAACAATGAGCTGCTGCACAATATTCACAAGTTGAAAGAATCGTATGATACTATGAACAGAGAAATCAACAAATATACAGATTCTGATGGTGAACAAGCTGAAGCTATGAATACTTTGAAGATAGCTTATCTGAGACAGCTTGATACGGCGAACTTTAACATAAAGAAATGTGCAGATCTCGAGCTTGAGTTAGCAACACAAAAGATAGAAACTGAGAAAGTCAAGAAATTATTAGATAGTTACTCATGTTCTACTTTTGTGGTTGACAGGATTTATCCGGTGGTGAAAGATTTAAAGACGTTCAAAGAAGAGGAAACATCGGATGAAGAAAAGTGTGTGACAAATGTTGAAGAAAAGTTGAAAGCTTCTGGAAAAACAACAGAAGCTGAAAAAGAAAAATCTTTCAGGAATCAGACGAATCAAGAATTCCTTGCTAAGAAGCAAGAGGACATGAAGAAGAAGGAAGATCCGAAGAAGGTTGAAAAGAGATCTTGTTTTCAGTGTAAAGCTGTGGGTCATGTTGCGAAAGATTGTCCAAAGACATTTCGACCAAAACAAGAAGTCTCAAGAAAAATGAAAGAAAAAATTGTTGAGAAGATTGAACTGTCAACCCGGAAGTTCACAGGCTTTGAGAATTCAACTTTTGAAAAAGGAGAATGTTCAAAGAGTGCTTCAAAAAGGAAAGAAAATGTGTCAAATCAGAAATGGGTTGTGAAAGGTTCATGTAATTGTTCTGGTGATGAATCTGATTCCATAAAATCAGAGGAGCCACGTGTTGAGAAAAAGGTTGAAAAGAAAGTTCCGAAAGTGGACAATGTGAATTTTCCGCCACTGAATGTTAAAAATTACAAATCTAAAATAGGAAAAGTTGAAATTTCAAATCAATTTTATTCCGACAAGAAGAAAATGGATGTTGAAAAAACTTTTAACGGAAATGTAAAACGCATCTTTGGAAAAATGGTCAGTGGTAAGGCCCAAAGCATTAAGGATTTTTATGCTTCCAAAGGATGGGTTTACAAGTCGGTTGAAAGGAAAGATGAAAATGATGAGGTTACACCCAAGGAAGGTCAGGCTTGGGTGGATATATTTTTTCAAGAATAAAAACCTGACTTGCCGGAGATCCCAAGATGGTATCGTGGATCATGAATCGGCATCCTTCTTAATCTGTGTTTAAGGTTTTGCAGAACTTGCCGGAACTCCCAGGTTTGTAAGCGAGGAGTAGGAATCGGAACTTTTAGATTTCAACCAAAAGATGGTAATTGGTTGAAAAACAGGTTTGAAAGGTTTTATTGCAGAACCTACAAGTGGTTGTATGTTTGTGATTGTTGTTGATCGTACAAGTGGTTAAATCAGGGTCATTGAATTGAACTTGATTTAATTATCATTCATGAAATTGGTAAACAATGTGATGATTATGCTCCATTTTTACAAAAGATAAAAATAATCAAACTTATTTTCCGGAAAAACCATTCTGATTAAAACAAACTTGAGTGTTTTGAAATCATTATGGGAAAATAGTTTGTTGTGAGGGGGAGTTCTGATTGTTTAAGCCAAACGGATGGAGAATTGAAGTGTTTCGATATCAGTTGTCATGTTCTGTACAGTTTGTTTTCAATTTTCTTTAGATGTATTTGAATTTTAGGGGGAGTAAGAATTTTTAGAAAATCCAAAAACATCAGAAAATTTGAAAAAGCCAAAAACATGATAAAATTAAAAAAATGAGTTTTTGTTGCATAAAAGAGGAAATGATAGTACATCAGTGAACTATCACAGTACACTAAAGAATTGTAAAGCCAAAATGTGATAAACAATCTTACTGCGGATGTGTCAGTAGATTTTCGCACATTTAGTAAATTGAAACGAGATATAAACCTAAATCAAACTTACTTAATTCGTGGGTAACTATTCTTGAATATATGGGTAACCCCCGAAATCTTGTTTGAAAGGTCCCGTATTCTGAGATACTAGGTCTTTATGCTCAGTGATATCTGGGGTATTATTCCAGGACTTCTGCTGTATGGAAATACTGACCTAGTCCCCGAATAATACTTTCTGCTAAAAGCTTTGAAATATAAGGCCGCCCTCAGCAAACTGATTAAACAATAAAATTGATAATCTTTGCTGTTGTAATAAAAGATCCTCTAAAGGGGACCCACCAAAAATCGAGCCGTCATCTCTCTGCTGAACGGAAGTTCTGACCTGAGCTCTCACGGTTTCGCATCTACCCCTTTACAGATATCATCTGTGGTATACTCACCTGTAAGACTGAATATTTAGGATCTGGATACGGGAGTATATTCAAGTGGAGTGATACACAATTAAGTTTAAGTCTCTAAAACATTAATATCGTATCTCGAATCAATTGAAGTCTGTGTGAAAATTTAGGTGGACAAACATATTGACAATCTAGGTAAATTGTTTAGAACTTAATATGTAATCAAGCTTAACGGTGCTTGTGATGTGTTTCATAACTGATATGATCCTCTTGCACAAACTCACAAAAATATTGACTGTAAATATTTCTTTTCTGCATTTATTTTCTTCTCAGAAAATCCAAAAAGATTTTTGGTGTGTTTTAGCATAAATTTTGAAAAGTCAAAAAGATTTTCGACAACTGGTGTTGAGATGCTGATTTTTGAAATTCAAAGTGCTAAACTTGAAGAACTGGTTTGGGGAGTGTTTGTGTGTAGATGGTAAAGTTGCTTTGATAAAAACCAGTAATAAATCCTTGAATGCAAAATCATTGTTGTTTTGGTTCAACATAGTTTCTCAATTGTTGAAAAGTTTTAATCTTTGTAGAAACTTATGGTTCGGTAGAGATTGTACAGGACTTGAGCCAGATATTGATCCTAAGAGAGAATGGAGCCAGGTATCAATTTGGAATCTGATGGGAGCCTGTTAACCATCTTAGAACCAATGAAAGTTTAAATTCCAGACTACAATCCCAGCTGTGTGATAGGGGGAGTCTGAAGACACCGTGTCAACAGCTGAGAGAAAGGAGTTTGATGATAATGAAGAAAGAAAACGAGGATTCTTGAAGCGACAGATATTTCAAAGGCAGATTGTCGACTGATGAAGATTGTAGTTTGACGTGTGCGAAGACTCTATGAAGACTCCGTCAACATCCGAGGGGGAGTCTGTTGGTGCACTTACGTCTGCTGACTACGTCTTACATCGAGTCTTGAAGTTGAACAGATCAAGCATGGCACGGAAACCTAGAAATAGAAGTTTGTAATAGGTCCGCTTATTTGTCACTAGGTTAGGTCCGCTTATGTGTCAGTTTTGGTCAGGATCGCTTATATGGTATGTTGTTGGATCGCTTATGTGTCACGTTGTAGGACCGCTTATACGTAGATGTACGTATAAGCGGACCAGCATGTCTATAAATAGGTCCTTATGAGCGGTCAGAAACACATAGTTGAAGGTGTTTGTTCCGGTATGCTGCCGAAGTGCTGTCAAATCTTGTAATCGCGTTCGATATCAATAATACAGCAAGTTTAAAGTGAATACAGCTTTAATAGCACCGAATTATTAGTTTCCGCCTCTTAATTCGGATACGAACTTCTCTGAACGACTCAAACAGGGCCGAGAACGATCCTACAGTTACGCGATAAGCGTTTATATTATTTTCGCCAACATAACTTTTAACAAAGTTTGGATTTACCAACACGTCAAATACCATCAACTAAAACCAAATTTAGTAAAATATTACATTTATTCATTGATAAAACGTGTCACACTAGTACGGTACAGACTCAAAATAGCCGGGTGTCACAGTTCAAGCCTACTTGTAACAAACAAAGATATCTTAAGGATGCTTTATATTCATAAGATGTAATCAAAACCAAAACCATAGATTATTCATCAAGATAACTTACTTAATATAGTGATTAGTGACATGTTAATGTAGTAGAAGTAACAAAGTGAAAGAATATAGAGAAAACAAAATGGTAGATGAAGCTTATCACAATCCAAGGTAAATTAGACAAGCATTCAAAAACAAATCTAGGTTGTTGATTCAAATTGAAAAGAAGAATGTCACAATTACACAAGATAATATGAAAGAGAGTACTATGGTATATAACAACATTAACTAACTAACTCTCATTACTATTCTTTTTTATAACTTGCACCACTAGATCATTTTAGAGTTGTGTTCACGTGACATTCATCACAAAGTCATTCCACTTACTTGCTAATTTCCTAATCCGACTCCATGCTCGTATTTATGCTTGACCCGTATTGTTTGTGGTATTAGTGCCGACTCATCACTTGTATTCATAACAGTAGAGTATTTTTAACGTCTAAAAGATCAATTATCATTCCATTTCTCTTCTTTAAAAGCTTCAGCAAACCACACACGAGCATTAACTATTTCTCAAGTTCTATCTCAACTCCCGGCGCTTAAAGTTCCCTTTTATTTTTTCATTTTATTTTGGCAAAAAACCTTTCAGATGCTAACAAGATAGATCATAGTTACTAAAATTGTTCAACAAGCCACAAATTTCGTATTGGTATGCACTTTACTGAAACGAATAGGCTAATGATCTAAACCGGCCCTATATTGTGCTTTAGATCCACTGGTACAATGTAATGAGGGCAAATTCCGAAAGTTTTGACTGGTATGGAGTTCGCGTATGGAACAACGCGCCAATCACTTTATAGAACGCGTATGGACGGAAAAATTTAGTGGGAGAACAATCAATTTCGCAGGTCTCCTCGTTTTCCTATCATACCAATGTTCCAAGGCTTTGAGGGCAAATTCCGAACGTTTTGATCGGTATGGAGTTCGCGTATGGCACAACGCGCCAATCACTTTATAGAACGCGTATGGACGAAACAATTTGGCGGGAGAACAACCAGTTTCGCAGATCTCCTCATTTTCCTATCGTACCAATGTTCCAACTTCAGTTGCACATAACCATCAGCAAGTATAAATACCTAGGATACCAAGTTTCATAATCAATTTATATATCTACTCTTCTTCAATTTTAGTTTGGATTTTCTATTTTGGTAATTTGGATTTTGGATTTTGGAATTTAGTAATTTGGACTTTTTGTCTTGGTAATTAAGATTTTGGAATTTATTAATTTATGTGTTGAATTGGGTACACCGAAGCAAACTCTATGGTACACTGTATTAGTTCTACCGAAATAAACCTACCCCTTCGTACCAAATATGTCCCCTCTAGCGAATCGTGTACCCGTACCCATTCCTCGTTCTCGTACTGGAGCGAACCACGATCTAGGTAACTATGAGCTAGAGTTAGGCACAATGTAGGGGTTTGTTTATATTTAAGAACCCTATGATTGTGCTTAAAGTACTAAATAGAAACCAAAAAACAACAAGAACAAGTTCCAAACCCGGGTGACTTGTTTTTAGAAGGGGCTATACACCTTAACCATGTTCTTTTCATTCATTTTAGAGTAAATTACTTTTTTGAGTTCTTGTGTTTTAGTAGTTTTAGCCACTTGAGTCCAAAATCAAAAAGTTAAACTCACTAAGTATCCAAATTCTCATTTTATAACTCTTTGAGTCCAAATTACTAACTTTGTTAGATTTTCCCAGTTAGCTTTTTTAAAATGACTAAAATACCCTTTTTCATTAAAAAAAAACAAAAACAAATACATTAAACTATATATTAATATGTGCATTTCCCACCAAAATCACACCACCGCAAAACAATATTAAAACAACAAATTACAAAATTTCACATTCTTAGGTCCATAAACTACCGTCAATCTCAAGCACGCTATCTTGAATAAATTACAACCATTAAAACAACCAATTATCAAATAAAACACCCCCAATTTTTTTTCTTGAAACCCTAACCCTAGACATTAACACGCACAATTCAACATCTTTTACGTCGTTAAGAATAACAAATAGTAATTAACAAACATACTTACTAAATCCCTCAACCAATTTACAAATGACAGGAACTTTCACAAACACGAGCGCACCCTAGATACAAATTTGCCAAACAACATATAATTTCACGATCAATAAACATAGGGTTATAAAAAAGGATGATAAAGTAATGACGATTATCTGATGGATCAAATAAAAACAGGCCTAAATCGGGATAAACAAAATTGGACATAATGTAGATCGACAGATAGAGGAAGATGAGATGATGATGAATAAGAAACTCGATTTGAGTGTTGATTTGAGAAATAAAGAGAAATCGAAGGTCGATCATATCTAATTCGAGTAGTACAATGAAAAGAAGGGTACAGTTTCGGTGGTGTGGTGGGGGTAGAATTGGTGCAGATGGTTGAAAATGGTGTTGCAGAGGGTTGAAGATGGTGGAGGTGGGTGGGTTAGGTTAGTAGAGAGAGGGGGTGTGGTGGGGGTGCCAGTGGATGGTGGTGATGTAGAGGTGGGGTGGTGCGGTGGTGATGATGATGTGGGATAGAGAAAATTAGAGTTGTGTGTGTAAATGTGTATTATATATATAGATGTGTGTATTGTTGTTTTATATGTGTGTATTTTAATATATGTTTAATAAAGTATTATGTTTAACTTTTATTTTTAATTGTAAAAGGGTATTTTGATCATTTCATAAAAAATAACTTAGAAAATCTAACATAGTTAGTAATTTGGCATCAAAGGGTTATAAAATGAGAATTTAGGTACTTAGGGAGTTAAACTTTATATTTAAACTCAAGTGGTTAAAACCACTAAAACACATGGACTCAAATAGGAATTTACTCTTTATTTTATCATGCAAATTGTTTATGAAGTCACTGTTTGAAAAAGATTAGGGTCAATTAAAATTTCCCTATTATCCGTTCTGTATAAATTTCAAAAATCAATTTGGTCACTTGACCCGTTCCCATCTATGTACTTCCGCCTATGGTTCTCATTACCATCAATATTTTGTTCAATACAAATCCATCATATGAGGCGGACACAGGTATTATTTTCTAGGGGTGCAGTCGAGATTTTTACCTCAAAAATACACCACATTTTTTTTTCTAGTGGGGCGCCCGCCCACCCAAGCCAAATCTTGGGTCCGCCTTGCTTGGCATGCGACAACAGAGAAAGCAAGATTATATGAGAAATGTACACTCTTTATTACTTGATAACACTGCACAAAGAGAGCTTTTAAAGTTTCTTTCAAGGTAATTTGTGACATTTGAAGTCACCTGTATTGTAACAGTCTCTTACCAAAATCAATGGCTAAAATTTATTTACATCAACAATCTAATATTGTTTCTAGAACTTTCGAATATTTATAGCATTCTTGAGACATCTAAGGTTGTTTCCAAACCTTTCCAAGGGGATTTTTAGATAATCCGTATGAAGTTCTTTTAATATTAAAGAGTTGTGTGGAACTTTTTGAAATTTATAGGAATTTTGATTAATATTTTAGGTGGATCATTATAATAAGCAACTAGAATTACGATCCGCCGCAATGCGGCAGGAATTCTTTAGTTATAACTAAGTCGATTTAGGACGCGCACGTTATGTTAAACCTGTCAAACGGGAAAAAAAAATAGACAATGTAAAAACGTTCACTCACACACGTATGTTGCATCGTGTTAACTCGCAAAATTTAGAACGAAATATAAAAACGTTAAACCAAAGACGCACGTTGCGATGTGTTAAGTCACAAAATTTAGAACGAAGCATAAAGAGAAAAATTTGCAGAAAATGAAAACTATAAAGAACCAAAGTTGAAAGCAAAAAAAGTTGTGAGGATAGATTGCAAAAGATAAAAAGTTTTGTGTTAAAAGTAAAAAAACAAATAGTTTTGGGTTAAAAGTAATTTATGAAATACTTTTGTGTGAAAAGTAAAAAAATCAATTTTTTTTGTAAAACCCCCAAAGCGAAGGTTACAACACATAAATCAAAAAATGAAACTGGTTAAATCGCAAAAGATGAAAACTTTTGAATTAGAAGTGAAAGATCAAATTAATCAAAGGGGTTAAATTGTATAAGATGGAAACTTTTGAATTAGAAGTGGAAAATAAAATTAATTAAAGGGGTTAAATTATCAAAGATTAAAACTTTAAACTCACATTGTCAAAGATTAAAACTATAGGGTTAAAAAGGAAACAAATATTACCAAAGATTAAAACTTTAAACTTAAATTGTCAAAGATTAAAACTTTAGGGTTAAAAAGGAAACAAATATTAAAACTTTAAACTTAACTTGACAAAGATTGAAGCTTTAGGGTTAAAAAGGGAAAATTCAAATTTTTTTTGAGAAACTCCCAAAGCTAGTGGTACAACTACCATATGCATAAAGTAGTTGGTTTTTAATAAGGTTTTAATGGAAAACAATAAAGAAGAGATATGATAGAAATATGTTATTTCCACATGATAGAAATATACAATTCTATTAATGTGATAAAAATGTTACATCTCAATGACTTTTGTGTATTAGAATTTAGAGTAATTGATATTTTAACTAGTTGATAGGGTTGCGATTGGACTAAGCCAATCTTAATGTGACTTACAAAATATTTGAAGATCGTATTTGCTTGACTTGTGCTTGAACGTCTCGGTTTACTGGCTAGTCTGGTATCTTGTAGGGGAGGGCCTCACTGATTTACGAAGTGTTTGTGCCTAGATGTGTTTACACGTCTAATGCACCACTCGTCGGGAGCTGTGACCGCTCCCTTGACAAGTCCATGGCAGGACGATGCCAGTTACAACGATCATAAACAAAACTGATCGGTTGGTCTCAGGCGACCTAGAGCGCCACACAGGGCCTCGGAAGATGACTCTGCGACATTAAGCTCAGCTCAATAAGTTAGGCTAGGCTCAAAACTGGTTATGCAACTCAATGAGGGTGTCTTTTTATTCATTATTGTAATGCCTATGAATAAAGGCTTGATTTTTCTGTTTGTATGAGAGAAATAAATCAATAAAACCAGTTCCTTTTTTGATTATTCTTTCTTATCTTTGATTATCATTTACAACATGGTATCAGAGCAGAGTTTCTGATCCTAGAAAATTTTGTTCATCATCTACAATCTATCCCAAGCCAATCCAAACCAGAACAAAAACCCGGTAATCAAAAATCAAAATCAACTCCAAAAAAAACCCGAACCTGTCAGCAGCAGATCCATCATCTTCACTCCGCATCAAAACAACAAGCTCCGCATCAAAACAACAACAGCAGCAGTCGCCACGTCCATCTTTGTCGGTGAAACCTCAAAATAAACCCCAAAACCTGGTCAAACTCCAAGAATCAAATCCAGTAGAACGAGGAACCCTAGTGTCGCTTCCGCTGAAAACCCGCTGCCGCCGCTGAAACCCTAGTTGATGCCACCGCCGCTGAAAACTCTAGTTGCTGTCACCGTCCAGTCGATCATCATCAGCAATGTGACAACTCGTATTTCGAACCTACTTTTGTGTAACGTTACGTAATTATGTGAACTCTATTTGAATAACATGCTATACGTGCCATGTGAGAAATTGTGAATGTTTGTTTATATGGTTGAATGACCCACAACCGGACACAAACCCATTCGGTCCATGTTGTTGGACTCGAGACCATGGGACAGCCCAAGTAAGGGTTCGGCCCACTTCCTTCTCATACGTATACACGCATACGCACACCATTAGGGTTTTACTTCCCACAATTCGCAACCAAGAACACACACACAAACACTAGACTATCTCTCTCTCTCGACTCGGAACCAAGGCAGCCGAACACCCCTTTCCATCAAAGCTTTTGGGATTCGGATCATTCCTTTTCTCATCTCGGTTAGTAATATGTTTACCGATTACGTGTTTTATATGTGGCTATGTGATGATATTATTGTTAATCGGATTACATGATCGATTAGGGTTTATACTAGTGACTCGGATCATATATTGTATGATATTATGAATGCATGATAACCGGATCGGAGGCTACTGTTATTGTTATTGTTCTTGTTGTAAAGTGGTCCGAATATATGCTTGTTAACCGGCTGTGATGATTGTGTTTTGCAATTAAGATTTAGGTTGCATGATAGTTAAATAATTCGGTTTATGTGTGAATGATGATTTCGATGGTTACTGTTCTTGTGGGTGATGAAGATGTTATGAATGTGTTTGAATATGGAATGATTATCGATTTGATCTGATTTTCGAAACTGCTAAGTTGTTAGCTGAAATTACGGAATGATTGTTACTGATTAATTAAGGAAATCTGTTACACTTTGTCTCGACACGGGTTGCGAGTCGAGAACCCTTAGTCTCGACTCGAGACCACCTTACCAACACAAACAGCACAAACCGAGACCACGGTTGCGGGTCCGGTTGCGACTCGAGACCGTGTAGTCTCGACCTGACCATGATGACTCGAGACCACCTTTGTTGCGACTCGAGACCCCGAAACCAGTACACCTCGAGACCGACTAGTCTCGACTCGAGATCGTTAGTCTCGACTCGAGACCGTGAACACTTGCACACTATTGGACTTTCACTGTTACGAGTCCAATTGATTGGGCCGGATACTTGGACTTCGTTATTTACGTAACTGTTCCTGCTAATGCTCATACGTGAATTGCCATGATTATACTTGTGTACATTATGTGTAGAACATACGTGCTATATTCGAATACGAACCTGACTTGTATGATAACCATGCTAGGACGTGGTTGATCACCATATAGCTTGATTTACTTTCTGTGTATCTGCCGAGCAAACCAAGGTGAGTTCACACAGCCAAGGCATGGGGTTCCCGGGTGGGAATGGGATTGGATGACTTATTGTATATACTCAGATGGTAGAACCTCACGATAAGATACGGCTAGACTAGTAACACTTATTGAACTGATCTTCGCACACCTGCCAAGGGTTGGCCGCGATATTATGACTGACTTCGCACACCTGCCATAGGAAGGCCGCGAACTAAATGTACTAATCTTCGCACACCTGCCTGGGAGGCCGCGATACAAATAAACCTAGTCTAGAATACTTGGGAAAACATCCCCTAATATCTTCGCATACCTGCCTGGGAGGCCGCGATGGAAACTAATACGATACATGACATAACGAACGAACATACTACTACTCACACTATACTATTTCTGAACTATTAACTGTGAACTCGCTCAACTAGTTGTTGACTCTCTGCTGCATGCCTTGCAGGACCTTAGGTACTTATGGAGCTTGCACAAGGAGGAGCAGGTCGTTGTGGGATACGGATCGTAGGCGTTATGATAAACAATTGAACTTATAACTTTACTTTGGGTTTTCATATTATGCTTCCGCTACTCAATTTACGTTTTGTTAAACATAAATCATGTCGTGATGAATTACATTAACTACTTTTAGTATTAGATGCTATGTTCGATATGATTGGTGGCTTGATCCTGGTCATGTCACGCCTCCAAGCGGTGGTACTCCGCGTGTGGATTTTGGGGGTGTGACAGATTGGTATCAGAGCCATTGGTTATAGAGAACTTGGTTTTAATATGGGAAAAACGTTTTTATTAAAACCAGACTATGACCAGAACAGTGCTCTCAACGATCCACAACGACGCTTCGCTCCACGTGCAAGACTCAACATCCTAGGTAATAAGGTTTATGTTTATTACCTGCTTGCTAGAACTATATAGAACTTTGCTCATAGTATGCTTAGATTACATTGCCTACTATACGTCACTACATGAGAACACCTATGAGCTTACACTCTTCTGTCGTCGCACTACTCGCGAACCTTTCTCACTTACTCTACTTTTACTATGAAGATCATGTCTGGACGTGTGAACATGACTCAAGCCCAGTTGACGGCACTTATCAATGAACGAGTAGCTGCGGCACTTGCAGCTGCACCAGCAGGTCAAAACGCTCCACAACCTGTCTGCACATTCAAGAACTTCATGGACTGTCGTCCAAGCACTTTCAGTGGCACCGAGGGGGCAGTGGGACTCCTCCATTGGTTTGAAAAGCTCGAGTCGGTATTTGAGATGTGTGAGTGCCCTGAGGCTCGCAGGGTCAAGTACGCCACTGGCACGTTGGAAGGGGTTGCGCTAACCTGGTGGAACGCGCAAGTTCAGGTCCTAGGGTTGGCAGCTGCTAACGCCACACCCTGGGAAGATTTCAAAGAACTGATCAAACGAGAATACTGCACGCGAGACGACATCCACAAGTTGGAGGATGAGTTATACCACTTGAAGATGACGGGGTCAGAGATCGAAGCTTATACGAAACGATCAAACGAACTGGCCATCTTGTGTCCAACGATGGTGGACCCTCCAGTTAAGCGCATTGAGTTGTATCTCAAGGGGCTTGCGCCAGAGATTCAGAGCCACGTGACGTCGGCTAACCTCAACAACATCCAAGACATTCAGCGTCTTGCTCATCGACTCACCGATCAGGTAGTGGAACAGAACAAGCTGCCAAAACGCATCAGTGCTACCACTACTGCTGTCACTACTTCTGCTACTCCCAGTGACAACAAGAGAAAATGGGAGGGGGATTCCAGCAAGGGATCAGTTTCTGTTCAGTCGCAAGCACAGCAGCGCAAGACAAATGACTATCAGAGTCCGAATCAGCAATCATCAGGCAGTCAGGGGCAGGGTGGATATCGGGGAATTCACCCATGGTGTAGTAGGTGCAACAAACACCACAGTGGAAGATGTCGCAGGGAACATTGTCAAAGATGCCTCAAGATGGGTCATGAGGCTAAGGATTGTAGAAGCTCATGGCCAGCAAATCAGAACCAGCAACTCCCACCGCCAGCTCCACAGAACCAGCAGCAGCAGCCACAGCGTGGAAACCGGGGATGTTTCCAGTGTGGGGCTGAAGGTCATTTCAAACGTGATTGCCCTCAATTGAACCAGAACCAGAATCGCAACAATAACAATAACCAGGGCAATGGGAACAACAACAACGGGGGAAACAACAACAACAACAATGGCAACGAAGCTCGGGGTCGTGCTTTTGTGCTAGGTCAGGGCGACGCAATGAATGATCCCAATGTGGTTATGGGTAAGTTTCTTCTCGACGATATTTATGTTACTGTCTTATTTGATTCGGGTGCTGATACAAGTTATATGTCCTTGAAAATGAGTAAATTGTTAAAACGTACACCAACACCCCTAAACACCAAACATGTCGTAGAGTTAGCAAATGGTAAAAGTGTAGAAGCCGCACATGTAATCAAGGGTTGTAGCATCGTTTTAGCTGGTCAGACCTTCACGATTGATCTTATACCCATAGTTTTGGGTAGTTTCGACGTCGTCATCGGTATGGATTGGTTATCCCAACATCACGCAGAGATTTTATGCAAGGAAAAGATCATTCGTATTCCTCGTTCTAGTCAAGAACCTCTCGAAGTTCAAGGCGACAAGAGTGGTGCTGTGGTTGGCATCATCTCCTTCTTGAAGGCTCAGAAATGGTTACGAAAGGGTCACACTGCTATTCTGGCACTTGTCACTGATGCAGCAGCAAAGGAAAAGAAATTGGAGGATATTCCAGTTGTACGCGACTTCCCTCAGGTGTTTCCTGAAGATTTACCAGGTCTACCGCCTCATCGTCAGGTCGAATTTCAAATCGAGCTCGCTCCAGGAGCAGCACCAATAGCCCGCGCACCGTATCGTTTAGCTCCAACCGAACTGGAAGAACTGTCGAAGTAGCTACAAGAGCTCTTGGAAAAGGGCTTTATTCGTCCAAGCTCATCGCCTTGGGGAGCTCCAGTACTTTTCGTGAAAAAGAAGGATGGCACTTTCAGGATGTGCATCGACTACCGTGAACTCAACAAGGTGACGGTGAAGAACCGTTATCCTCTTCTGCGTATAGACGACTTATTCGACCAGTTGCAGTGTAACACCCCGAAAATATTAATGTTACATTTTAAACTAAATATCAGTAGTAAGTTAAGATAAAAGACTAGGAAAGATAACCTAGTTAGTAAGAAATCTTAACATAATATGATAAAGTATAATTAAATGCCCTTTTCTATAGCTCATGTATAGTGTTGTAAAAGTCGCTAGGCGGTCCCTAGTCGGCCGACTGGGGAGTTGGGAGTAATCGGAGTACTCGGAGAGTACTCGGGGAGTACGCGGACATGGTAAATATAAAGAAAATTAATTGTTATATATTATTTATGTGTTAAAATAAGCATAATTCATGTCAACTGAATATAATTTAAAATGAAACATGTTTAAAGTTCAAATATTCTGAATACAAGTCCGACTAGTCTGAGTACAAGGCCGAGTAGTCCGAGTACAAGGCCGAGTATGCCGATTTTGACCGAGTTTGACCGATTAAAAGTCAACAAACCACGTTGACCGCCTAGACCGACTAGGCCGACTACGTCCGACAACATCCGACTAGGCGCCGACTAGGCCGACTAGGCACCGAGTACTCCCGAGTAATCCCGAGGCCGACTAATTGAGACCGCCTAGGAGGAAGTCGCCTCGGAGGGGGTCCGAGGACCGAGTACTCGCCGAGTACTCGGCCGAGTAATCCGACTTTTACAACACTGCTCATGTATAATTGAGGGACCAAACTTGTCAAATCTGGAACTTCAATTATTACTAGTAAAATAACACACCAAACACACACCTAAGTGTGTGTTTGATCTACCAGAACGCAGGCAACAAGGGGATTTCCCCTCAAACCCTAACATTCACAAAATCCATTAATTGAAGGTTCGAATCAAGTCCAAATTGAAATCTGAACATAGATTTGTGATCACCTTGACTAAGGGATCATAAGGTATGCAAAATTTCATGATTCGGTTCTACCTTAAATTTTAGATAAATTCATGAGATTCAAATTTGAGCATGCATGATAGTTGTTTTGATTGAAATAGTGTATAGGGATGAACCCTAGTCGAGTGCTTGTTGAAATTTGGCCTAATTCTTGTAAAGTTCATAATCACCATTAGAGGTGATATGGGGGTTTTTGTAGAAAAGTATGAGACATTAGGATTATGATGTATCCTAGAGTAATTCAAGTTCTATGAACAAGGTTCAGAAATTATTAATGTGAAAATTTAGTGAAATTGCCTAAATTGATGTTTATCATGGCTAAATGATAAATGTTAAACTTAGTTATGAATTGTAAGAAATCATGCACATAAGATGCTTGATAAAATGCCTAAAAGACATTGATCGACACAAATGTGGTGTTGGTAAAGTAACAAGCTTAGTCATGAGCCGAATGGTTCTAATGGTAATTGGCTTGTATGTTTTAGGCAATACGAGTGAGGCGTCGGGAAGTCAAGCCGGTGCGGACGCTCGTTTAAAGGGAAAGCTTTAAGGTACGTGGTTAACGCTACTATAATATTGATGATCTAGTTTTCATTTTAATGGTTTACTAGTTATGAACAATAGAGAGTCGTGTTGGTTTGGTTGCTTAAAATGAGGGACTTCATAATGGCAAACCAAAAACGAGCCAACAATGGTGGGTACAAACCGGGTAACGGAAGTACCTCATCCGTAGACCATAAACCCGTGTGTCGGGTAATGGGAAGAATATTATTAACACGCAAACCGGTAATGGGAGCGTGTGTGTTGAAGCAAAGGATCCAAAACGGGTCATACTTGTTGCAAAGAAATGCCCCGTACTGCGCTTTGATGACTTAAAAGTGCAAAAATTGGTATAAACGGGTCAAAACAGCAAAACAGGAAAAATATGCAGAAGCTACCGTAAATTACGGTAACCACCGTAATTTACGGTAGAGGGTAAATCGTTACGGTGGTTCTTTACTGATTTACGGTAGAACCATAAATGCCCAGCGCCCACCGTAAATTACGGTGACCACCGTAATTTACGGTGGAGCCCAGCCAAAATTGTTAAGCTTTGTATAATTACACAGTTCAAATCCGTTTTAAGCGTACTTTTAATTATGAGAAATTTGAAGGATTCTAACATTATTATTTTGTTAAATTTTCCAGCTTTCAAGTAAGTCAACCAAGCGGATGGTGATCAACGCAAGGCTTATGAACCGAACACATTCAAGAAGTACTGCCGAAAATTTTGTCTTAGAGAAGATTGTCGAGGAAGTTGGAAGGGCCATCGAAGTTAGCCTACCAAGATTTGTGGAAAGAATGCAAAACACCTTACTTTCGACTATGGAGGAAAGAATTGGTGAATTAAGAGAAGACCTTACCAGTGATAGAGGCAAGGCTAAGGAAAAGAAAGGTTGTTCTTACAACAAGTTTATGGCGTGTAAGCCCCCAATTTTCAATGGAGAGGTGGATCCAATTGCTTGTCAAAGGTGGATAAGCGATATTGAGGGTGTTTTCGAACGAACGCATTGTGATGAAAGTGACTTCGTGGCTTATGGAACTGGCCAACTTAGAGGCCAAGCCAATGATTGGTGGGACAACCTTAGAAACGAAAGGGGTGTTGAAGCAATAAGGGCAATGACTTGGGAAGATTTCAAAGCACCATTCCTCAAACATCATAGCCCCAAGGCAGTGATAAATAAGATAAAGGAGGAATTTATGCAATTGAGACAAAAAGGTGAAACCGTCGATAAAATTACGGGGATGTTCATGGATAAGCTCAAGTTTTGTGATGACTTGGTCAAAACTGAAGAACAGAAAATTTATTATTATCACACCATGCTTAGGGCTGAATATAGGGAGTTCATGACCCCCTCACATTATGAAAGCCTCACCGATATAATCAATGCGGCGCGGGAACGCGAGATTGAACTAAAAAGGCAAATTGAAAGAGGTGAGAGGGGGGCCTTGGATGAAAACCCGAGTCCCGCAAAGAAGCCAAAGGTAGCTGAATCTTCGAAGAAGGGAAGTGCAAAAGGAGGTTCTCCGAGTTGCAAAACATGTGGACGCACTCATAAGGGTGAATGCTACTTCAAGAACAAACCTTGTGTGGCATGTGGCAAGATAGGGCATGGGGTTGCAAATTGCCCAGACAAAGTAACGGTGTGCTATAAATGTTACCAACCGGGTCATAAAAAGTCAGAATGTCCGGAATTGGTGGGAAAGAAAGAGAGTGCCGACTCTAGGGATGAAACCCCAAAAGCTAAGGCAAGGTCGTTCCAAATCACTGCTGCAGAAGCAAAAATGGAACCCGACGTGGTTACAGGTATATTTACTGTAAATTCGATCCTTGCACGTGTTTTATTTGATACCGGTGCGAATAAGTCTTTTGTTTCACATAGATTTATTCAAAACCCCATGTTTACATTAACGAAATTACCTATGCCAATGGAAGTAGAAGTAGGTAATAACAAAAGTTTTCTTGTCTGTGATGTATGTCGGGAATGCAAATTGAATATCGATGGCGAGGAATACTACATTGATTTAATACCCATGTCCATGGGTGAATTTGAAGTGGTCGTCGGAATGGATTGGCTATCCCGCTACCATGCTAAGGTGATATGCTTACGTAAGGAGATACACCTAACGTCTCCGAGCGGGAGGCGTGTCATCATCTATGGGGAGAAGGCTTGTAATCCCATGATATGCTCGATGGTAGAAGCCCGCAAGTTTATACTACACGGGTGTAAGGCATATTTAACTTACGTACGTGACGTCGAAAAAGAAACGCCAAGGATTGAAGACGTACCTGTGGTGCGTGAATCTGAAGATGTCTTTCCCGAAGATCTTCCGGGAATGCCACCAGAGCGCGAAATAGAGTTCGGGATTGAACTGACCCCGGGTGCTAAACCAGTTGCTAAGACACCTTATAGGTTGGCACCGTCAGAACTGCAAGAATTAATGTCTCAGTTACAAGATTTACTTGAAAAGGGATTCATTCGGCCTAGCGTGTCTCCTTGGGGAGCTCCCGTGCTATTTGTAAAGAAGAAGGACGGGAGCATGCGGATGTGTATTGATTACCGGGAGTTAAACAAACTCACGGTAAAGAATCGATACCCGCTTCCGAGAAGCGATGACTTATTCGATCAATTACAAGGCGCTAGCTGGTTTTCAAAAATCGATTTGAGATCGGGTTACCACCAATTAAGGGTAAAGGAAAATGATGTACCAAAAACGGCATTCCGAACACGATAAGGACATTTCGAATTTCTCGTGATGTCTTTCGGATTAACGAATGCGCCCGCGGCTTTCATGGACCTCATGAATCGGGTTTGCAAACCGATACTCGATAGATCGGTGATTGTTTTTATAGACGACATCCTCGTTTATTCAAGAAACGAGGCGGAGCACACTAACCACTTACGAGAAGTATTGGAGGTGTTAAGGCGAGAGAGATTATATGCTAAATTCTCAAAATGCGCCTTCTGGTTACAAGAGGTGCAATTCCTAGGGCACGTCATAAGTGCCGAGGGAATATTGGTGGATCCGTCAAAAGTGGAAGCGGTGTCAAAGTGGAGCCCTCCAAAGAATCCATCCGAAATTAGAAGTTTCTTGGGGTTGGCAGGTTACTATCGGAGATTCATTCAGGATTTCTCCAAAATCGCAGCACCGTTGACCAAATTGACCCGCAAGAATGAGAAGTTCGTCTGGGGAAGCGATCAAGAAAAGGCATTTCAGACATTAAAAGAAAAGTTAACCTGTGCACCGGTGTTGACTTTACCGGATGGTACGGAGGATATGGTAGTGTATTCGGACGCATCACACCTAGGCCTTGGGTGCGTGCTAATGCAAAGGGGAAGGGTGATCGCATATGCCTCTAGACAACTTAAGCCGCATGAAACCAAGTACCCGACTCATGATCTTGAGTTGGCGGCCGTGGTCTTTGCCTTGAAAATCTGGAGGCATTACTTGTATGGTGTGAAAAGTACTATTTTCACTGACCATAAGAGTTTGAAGTACTTCTTCGATCAAAAGGAGTTAAACATGAGGCAGAGACGTTGGTTAGAAGTGGTGAAAGACTACGACTGCGAGATCCATTACCACCCCGGAAAGGCTAATGTGGTGGCGGATGCCCTTAGCCGAAAGGACGAATGCGCCCCAATACGAGTACGGTCTATGCAGTTGGTAGTAACTTCAGGTTTGCTTGAGCGTATCCGAGAAGCCCAAACCGAAGCGTTAAAGAAAGAAAATTGGAAGAAAGAGCGTATAAAAGGGATGGTAAAAGACCTTACGGAAGGAAGTAATGGGATGAAATGCCGGAATGATAGGATTTGGGTCCCAAACACATGTGGTGTTAAGAGTCTTCTGCTTGACAAGGCTCATAAGTCTCGCTATTCGATCCATCCCGGAGCGACTAAGATGTATAGAGATTTGAAGCAAAACTATTGGTGGCCGGGGATGAAAAGGGATGTGGCTAAATACGTGGAGAAGTGTTTGACTTGTTTACAAGTCAAAGCGGAGCATCAAAAACCATACGGCAAGTTGCAACCATTAGATATTCCAGTTTGGAAGTGGGAACAAATTACAATGGACCTGCTAACCAAACTGCCCAGAACTAGCCGTGGTTTTGATGCCATTTGGGTAATTGTGGATAGATTAACCAAAAGTGCCAATTTCATCCCTATCCGAGAAACTTATACGTCAGAGAAGATGTCGGAAGTGTACACTAATGAGATAATAGCACGCCACGGAGTGCCGATATCCATCGTGTCCGATAGGGATACCCGGTTCACTTCAAATTTTTGGTGCGATTTCCAAAAGCAAATGGGAACTAAATTGTTCATTAGCACCGCGTACCATCCTCAAACGGATGGTCAAAGTGAAAGAACAATACAAACATTGGGAGATATGTTACGGGCGTGCATAATTGACTTCGGGGGTAGTTGGGATGTTCACCTACCGTTGGTTGAATTTTCATATAATAACAGTTACCACGCAAGCATCGGTATGGCCCCGTATGAAATGCTATACGGTAGGAAGTGTCGAACTCCGGTATGTTGGGGTGAGGTTGGTCCGCGTGAACTTGCACATAAGGATATAGTCGGACTCACGAATCAAAAGATCGACATAGTCCGAGCTCACCTGAGGGCGGCTCAAAATCGACAGAAGGCGTATGCAGACAAACGAAGAAGACCAATTGAGTTTCAAGTTGGTGATAAGGTGATGTTGAAGGTATCACCATGGAAAGGAATAATCTGGTTTAGAAAAAGGGGAAAGTTAAGCCCAAGGTTTATCGGACCCTTCAGAATTATCGAGCGGGTCGGTAGGGTGGCATACCGTCTCGAACTGCCGCAGAGTTGAGTGGGATACATAGCACGTTCCATGTATCACATCTCCGGAAATGTCTAGCTGACGAAACCGCGTATATTCACTATGACGACATCGAGGTGGATAATAGTCTCAACTACGCGGTGAGACCAATTGCAATTCTAGACCGTAAGGTGAAAAGCTTAAGGAACAAGATGATCTATCAAGTAAAGGTCAAATGGGAACACCGAAAAGGATCAGACACCACTAGGGAGTCTGAAGAGGAAATGAAACGACTACACCCTACACTTTTCGGTACGTGTATGAAATTTTTGTCATATACATAAACAGGTTTCGGGGACGAAACCCTCTTTAAGGAGGGTGGACTTGTAACACCCCGAAAATATTAATGTTACATTTTAAACTAAATATCAGTAGTAAGTTAAGATAAAAGACTAGGAAAGATAACCTAGTTAGTAAGAAATCTTAACATAATATGATAAAGTATAATTAAATGCCCTTTTGTATAGCTCATGTATAATTGAGGGACCAAACTTGTCAAATCTGGAACTTCAATTATTACTAGTAAAATAACACACCAAACACACACCTAAGTGTGTGTTTGATCGACCAGAACGCAGGCAACAAGGGGATTTCCCCTCAAACCCTAACATTCACAAAATCCATTAATTGAAGGTTCGAATCAAGTCCAAATTGAAATCTGAACATAGATTTGTGATCACCTTGACTAAGGGATCGTAAGGTATGCAAAATTTCATGATTCGGTTCTACCTTAAATTTTAGATAAATTCATGAGATTCAAATTTGAGCATGCATGATAGTTGTTTTGATTGAAATAGTGTATAGGGATGAACCCTAGTCGAGTGCTTGTTGAAATTTGGCCTAATTCTTGTAAAGTTCATAATCACCATTAGAGGTGATATGGGGGTTTTTGTAGAAAAGTATGAGACATTAGGATTATGATGTATCCTAGAGTAATTCAAGTTCTATGAACAAGGTTCAGAAATTATTAATGTGAAAATTTAGTGAAATTGCCTAAATTGATGTTTATCATGGCTAAATGATAAATGTTAAACTTAGTTATGAATTGTAAGAAATCATGCACATAAGATGCTTGATAAAATGCCTAAAAGACATTGATCGACACAAATTTGGTGTTGGTAAAGTAACAAGCTTAGTCATGAGCCGAATGGTTCTAATGGTAATTGGCTTGTATGTTTTAGGCAATACGAGTGAGGCGTCGGGAAGTCAAGCCGGTGCGGACGCTCGTTTAAAGGGAAAGCTTTAAGGTACGTGGTTAACGCTACTATAATATTGATGATCTAGTTTTCATTTTAATGGTTTACTAGTTATGAACAATAGAGAGTCGTGTTGGTTTGGTTGCTTAAAATGAGGGACTTCATAATGGCAAACCAAAAACGAGCCAACAATGGTGGGTACAAACCGGGTAACAGAAGTACCTCATCCGTAGACCATAAACCCGTGTGTCGGGTAATGGGAAGAATATTATTAACACGCAAACCGGTAATGGGAGCGTGTATGTTGAAGCAAGGGATCCAAAACGGGTCATACTTGTTGCAAAGAAATGCCCCGTACTGCGCTTTGATGACTTAAAAGTGCAAAAATTGGTATAAACGGGTCAAAACAGCAAAACAGGAAAAATATGCAGAAGCTACCGTAAATTACGGTAACCACCGTAATTTACGGTAGAGGGTAAATCGTTACGGTGGTTCTTTACTGATTTACGGTAGAACCATAAATGCCCAGCGCCCACCGTAAATTACGGTGACCACCGTAATTTACGGTGGAGCCCAGCCAAAATTGTTAAGCTTTGTATAATTACACAGTTCGAATCCGTTTTAAGCGTACTTTTAATTATGAGAAATTTGAAGGATTCTAACATTATTATTTTGTTAAATTTTCCAGCTTTCAAGTAAGTCAACCAAGCGGATGGTGATCAACGCAAGGCTTATGAACCGAACACATTCAAGAAGTACTGCCGAAAATTTTGTCTTAGATGATCATTAGTAATAATTTTGTAATAGAAGGAATACTTATGTATCCTTTTAGTGTTGTGTTGGTTTTAAAACACTTATGTGCAACACTAGGATTAATATTAATGTTTGTGCTTTAATGATTATGAATTTTCTTAGTTAGTCGGTAAAAATATTGTGTATTTTAATTGAGAGTCTTACATGCAGGGGTCGAGTTACTACTCCAAGATAGACTTGAGGTCAGGGTATCATCAGCTGAGAGTCCGGGATGAGGACGTCTCCAAAACTGCATTCAGAACTCGCTACGGTCACTACGAGTTTCTTGTCATGCCATTTGGATTAACGAACGCGCCTGCTGTATTTATGGATCTGATGAACAGGGTGTGCAAGCCGTACTTAGACAAGTTTGTGATTGTCTTCATCGACGACATTCTGATTTACTCCAAGAGTCAGGAGGAGCACGAGCAGCACCTACGATTGATTTTGGAACTTCTTCGAAAGGAACAATTGTACGCCAAGTTTTCCAAATGCGACTTCTGACTTCGTGAAGTCCACTTCTTAGGCCATGTGGTGAACAGGGATGGGATTCATGTCGATCCATCCAAGGTAGATTCGATCAGGAACTGTCCTGCACCGCGTACACCAACGGAAATACGCCAATTCTTGGGTTTGGCGGGGTACTACAGACGATTCATCAAAGACTTCTCGAAGATCGCACAGCCGCTTACACTGCTGACACAGAAGGGTGTCACCTACCGTTGGGGAGGTCCCCAGGAAACCGCTTTTCAGTACCTAAAGGATAGGCTTTGCAGCGCACCTATTCTCTCATTGCCAGAGGGCACGGACGACTTTGTGGTTTATTGTGACGCATCGATACAGGGGCTTGGTTGTGTATTGATGCAACGGGATAAAGTTATTGCTTACGCTTCACGGCAACTCAAGATCCACGAACGAAATTACAAGACGCACGATTTAGAGCTGGGAGCTGTTGTTTTCGCGCTTAAGATATGGCGACACTACCTGTACGGTACCAAGTGCACAATTTACACCGATCACATGAGTCTCGAGCATATCCTTAAGCAGAAGGATTTAAACATGCGTCAACGAAGATGGGTTGAACTTCTGAACGATTACGAATGCGCTATTAAGTACCATCCAGGCAAGGCCAATGTTGTGGCTGATGCCCTCAGTCGGAAAGATACTACACCTAGGCGTGTACGAGCTTTGCAACTCACCATTCAGTCCAGTCTTCCTGCACTGATACGAATCGCTCAGATAGAAGCATTGAAACCCGAAAACGTCAAGGCTGAAGCCTTACGCGGCTCAAGGCAACGAATGGAACAGAAGGCAGACGGCGCCTACTATGTAACAGGGCGTATTTGGGTCCCACTATATAGCGGATTACGGGAACTTGTGATGGATGAAGCACACAAGTCTCGCTACTCGGTACATCCAGGGTCGGATAAAATGTACCACGATCTCAAAACAACATATTGGTGGCCTAGCATGAAAGCCCACATCGCTACTTACGTTGGAAAGTGTTTGACATGTGCAAGAGTCAAAGTGGAGTATCAGAAACCAGCGGGCCTACTTCAGCAACCTAAGATACCGCAATGGAAATGGGAAGAAATTTCCATGGATTTTGTTACAGGCCTACCCAGATCCCAACGTGGGAATGACACCATATAGGTGATCGTGGATCGACTCACCAAGTCTGCACACTTCCTGGCTATAAAGGAAACGGATAAGTTCTCCACTCTCGCAGACGTTTATCTTAAAGAAGTTGTTTCGAGGCACGGGGTGCCCACCTCCATCATTTCAGATCGGGATGCACGATTCACGTCAGAGCTGTGGCAAGCCATGCATAAATCTTTTGGCTCACGGTTAGACATGAGCACAGCATATCATCCTCAGACGGATGGGCAGTCTGAGCGAACGATCCAAACTCTTGAAGACATGCTTCGGGCATGTGTTATTGATTTCGGCAACGGCTGGGAAAAACACCTCCCTTTGGTGGAATTCTCATACAATAACAGCTATCACACCAGCATACAAGCCACTCCATTCGAGGCATTGTACGGACGTAAATGCCGGTCACCTCTCTGTTGGGCAGAGGTGGGGGATAGTCAGATCACGGGTCCAGAGATTGTAGTGGACGCCACGGAAAAGATTGCACAGATACGACAATGCATGGCGGCAGCACGCGACCGTCAGAAAGCCTACGCGGACAAGCGTAGGAAGCCTTTGGAATTTTAGGTCGGGGACCGGGTTTTACTCAAAGTCTCACCCTGGAAGGGTGTGGTTCGTTTTGGCAAACGGGGCAAACTAAATCCGCGGTATGTCGGACCGTTCGAGATCATTGAGAAGATAGGCAAAGTGGCCTACAAGCTAAACCTACCAGCTGAACTCGGGGCAGTTCACAACGTATTCCATGTGTCGAATCTGAAGAAATGCTTGTCAGATGAGACCCTCGTAATTCCTTTGAAAGAGCTCACTATCGACGAACAGTTGCACTTCGTCGAGGAACCTGTAGAAGTCACGGACCGGGATGTTAAGGTCCTCAAACACAAGAGAATCCCTCTTGTCCGAGTTCGTTGGAACTCCAAACGTGGCCCAGAGTACACCTGGGAACGCGAAGACCAGATGACAGAAAAGTATCCCCAGTTATTCAGAACCAATACGACCACTACTGAGGCTGAAGCTACTACTGCGGAATTTCGGGATCAACGGGGGGAGGATGTGACACCCCAGGAAAACCAGTGAACGATATAACCTATCTAGCTTCCTCAGTGAGTGCGTACCAAATTTCGGGACGAAATTTCTTCTAAGTTGGGGATAATGTGACAACTCGTATTTCGAACCTACTTTTGTGTAACGTTACGTGATTATGTGAACTCTATTTGAATAACATGCTATACGTGCCTTGTGTGAAATTGTGAATGTTTGTTTATATGGTTGCATGACCCACACACTTCCTTCTCATACGTATACACGCATACGCACATCATTAGGGTTTTACTTCCCACAATTCGCAACCAAGAACACACACACAAACACTAGACTATCTCTCTCTCTCGACTCGGAACCAAGGCAGTCGAACACCCCTTTCCATCAAAGCTTTTGGGATTCGGATCATTCCTTTTCTCATCTCGGTTAGTAATATGTTTACCGATTACGTGTTTTATATGTGGCTATGTGATGATATTATTGTTAATCGGATTACATGATCGATTAGGGTTTATACTAGTGACTCGGATCATATATTGTATGATATTATGAATGCATGATAACCGGATCAGAGGCTACTGTTATTTTTATTGTTCTTGTTGTAAAGTGGTCCGAATATATGCTTGTTAACCGGCTGTGATGATTGTGTTTTGCAATTAAGATTTAGGTTGCATGATAGTTAAATAATTCGGTTTATGTGTGAATGATGATTTCGATGGTTACTGTTCTTGTGGGTGATAAAGATGTTATGAATGTGTTTGAATATGGAATGATTATCGATTTGATCTGATTTTCGAAACTGCTAAGTTGTTAGCTGAAATTACGGAATGATTGTTACTGATTAATTAAGGAAATCTGTTACACTTTGTCTCGACACGGGTTGCGAGTCGAGAACCCTTAGTCTCGACTCGAGACCACCTACCAACACAAACAGCACAAACCGAGACCACGGATGCGGGTCCGGTTGCGAATCGAGACCGTGTAGTCTCGACCTGACCATGATGACTCGAGACCACCTTTGTTGCGACTCGAGACCCCGAAACCAGTACACCTCGAGACCGACTAGTCTCGACTCGAGATCGTTAGTCTCGACTCGAGACCGTGAACACTTGCACACTATTGGACTTTCACTGTTACGAGTCCAATTGATTGGGCCGGATACTTGGACTTCGTTATTTACGTAACTGTTCCTGCTAATGCTCATACGTGAATTGCCATGATTATACTTGTGTACATTATGTGTAGAACATACGTGCTATATTCGAATACGAACCTGACTTGTATGATAACCATGCTAGGACGTGGTTGATCACCATATAGCTTGATTTACTTTCTGTGTATCTGCCGAGCAAACCAAGGTGAGTTCACACAGCCAAGGCATGGGGTTCCCGGGTGGGAATGGGATTGGATGACTTATTGTATATACTCAGATGGTAGAACCTCACGATAAGATACGGCTAGACTAGTAACACTTATTGAACTGATCTTCGCACACCTGCCAAGGGTTGGCCGCGATATTATGACTGACTTCGCACACCTGCCATAGGAAGGCCGCGAACTAAATGTACTAATCTTCGCACACCTGCCTGGGAGGCCGCGATACAAATAAACCTAGTCTAGAATACTTGGGAAAACATCCCCTAATATCTTCGCATACCTGCCTGGGAGGCCGCGATGGAAACTAATACGATACATGACATAACGAACAAACATACTACTACTCACACTATACTGTTTCTGAACTATTAACTGTGAACTCGCTCAACTAGTTGTTGACTCTCTGTTGCATGCCTTGCAGGACCTTAGGTACTTATGGAGCTTGCACAAGGAGGAGCAGGTCGTTGTGGGATACGGATCGTAGGCGTTATGATAAACAATTGAACTTATAACTTTACTTTGGGTTTTCATATTATGCTTCCGCTACTCAATTTACGTTTTGTTAAACATCAATCATGTTGTGATGAATTACATTAACTACTTTTAATATTAGATGCTATGTTCGATATGATTGGTGGCTTGGTCCTGGTCATGTCACGCCTCCAAGCGGTGGTACTCCGCGTGTGGATTTTGGGGGTGTGACAAGCAAAACCCACGAACCTTAAAGGTTCGTCTCATCCCCACGAACCCTCGTCTTCGCTGTCCACGAATCCTAACAGTACTAATCAAAACTCTTGCTCACAAAACCTCTACCGTTCTTTACCCTACTCAAACAATCCCCAAATTGAACGATTTCAAGATGTTAGCAATAGCAAACCGGTTAAGAAACCTGCAAAACATAAAAACCCGATCATTCACGACTGCTACAATCGCTCGAAATGAAACTAACAACAGTAGCAAGAAGAAGGTTTCATTGTTTTCGAAAATTAGCTCACTTGGAAACCCTAATTTGGCGATGACACCGGAGCTTGATGATTGGGTTGATACAGGGAAGAAGGTGCGAGCCTCAGAGGTTAAGTAGATTATTCATGATCTTCGTAAACGCAGACGGTTCCATCATGCATTGGAGGTTTCAGAGTGGATGAACAAGAAAGGCATTTATGCATTTACACCTACAGACCGTGCAGTGCAGTTGGACCTAATTGGCAAAGTCAAAGGCGAAGGGCTCCCTTTTGAATAAAAGGAAATATTAAAAAAAAACAAGTAATGTTTCTGCTCAAAAAAATAAAAGCTCAAAAAATCAAAACCCAAACCCAAAACTAAAAAACCCAAAACCAAAAACCCAAAACCAAAACCAAAACCCAAAAACTCAAAACCAATGCCAAGACCCAAATGGCCAAGTTGAATTTTTTCAACTTAAGGGGAAACCAAAACCCAAAATAGGTTGCCATGTCGAAAGGCGGTAGCCTCAATCAAACCAAAAGTTGCCATGTCGAAAGGCGGTAGCTCAAATCAAACCAAAAGTTACCATGTCTAAAGGCGGTAACTCAATAGCTCAAACTACCTTGTCAAGAAGACGGTAGCAAAACCAAAAACCAAACATAATCAAAACCCAAAATCAAAACCAATCCAAGTTGAATCGTGGCAATCCCACAATTCATCTTGAGGGGGAGTGTTAGAAAAGGAAAAAATAATTTAGAAAATTATGGATCCTTCAACATCTTATCCATATTTATCAAAATATTTCTTTTTTATTCGTTATTGTAATGCCTATAAATAAAGGCTTGATTTTTCTGTTTGTATGAGAGAAATAAATCAATAAAACCAGTTCCTTTTTTGATTATTCTTTCTTATCTCTGATTATCATTTACAACAATCTCCAAGAAAAAAAGTTGAGTATATGAAACTTGAAAAGTTTTGTTCACTTAAAGATCAAACGGATATACTTTTTGTGGTTTAAGTAACTGAAGGGGTATGGTCCCAGATCTCGCGCCAGCATCGACCGCGAGTGACCACTACCCTTATCAAAACCCCCACTAGCTAACAACCTACTTGTGCCCATGCGAGAACGCGTCGGCACAAGGGTTGAATCCAATCTATCTAGTAACAAAGGAGGACTTACATGGAACATGAGAACGGTAGAGTGATGCGACATAGCATCACATCTGGTGTACGAAAACGGAAGTATTCACAGCGATGCGGCATCGCACCGCATCCAGTGATCACTTCTATCAATACAGGAAAGCCTTACCTTAGGCATAGAAGAAGATGAACGTAGCGGTGCGGCTGACACCGCACCATACGGGCATTTTCGTCACGACAAGGGATGCAGGCAAGACGACGATGCGGCTAGCACCGCATCTCGCGTATTCCTTGATCACAAGTAGGAGACGCGGTAACTTCAGATATTACCGCACGTAGCGATGCGGCTTGCACCGCATCCTATGCACTCAAGCAAGTGGTACTGACACCACAGTGCAAGTGGCACCAATGGCAGTTACCTGTCAGAGCTACGTAAGCAATGGACTGACGTGGCGTAACCTCCATAACCGACAAGCCTGACACACCTGAAAAGGTGCAGCACGTCGTCAGCCCATCCATCATCATCCTCCTTCACTCCTCGGCTATAAATACCAACCCCAAACCAGGTTTGAGGTATCTCTTCACAACTCTCTCACTACTACTACTATCTTACTTTGCTTCCCAAGCAAACTACTGATTCTCACGCCGGAGAGTGGTAACAAGGAGCACCCCCCACCCCATCCTCCTTGTTACGAGTCACGGCTTGTTTCCTTGTGCAGGAGATCAACCACCGGTGATCCAGCCAGCGATCCTCGAGAGGAAGGGATTAACCCTTCTTGACTAGACCAGTGTGTTAACCCTGCCCGGTTAACCATTGTTTCATCATTGGCGCCCACCGCTACTCTTAGCATTTTCTAAACCATCCTTTTTCCTCTCTCACGATCATGACTGATCACCAAAACAACACTGCGGATAACCAAAATCCTCCAATCCCAAACCCGGTAGGGGTCAATGCCTCGACCTCACAACCCGGACACATCGGCACGTCCACACAAAGGAGCCCCTCCTTTATGTTCGGACATGACTTATCACAGTTCCCATCTGTGATCCCACCAGGCATGACCATTCATGCCTGGTACGAGCAGCAAGCAGCCACGCTGACCACAGCATACAACCGCGCTTGTACTGAAGCGAATATACGAGCTGGGCTTCCCCCAGCACCGCACACCCCTGTTGAGCGTATTTTACAATACGACGGCAGGATACATTCACGCCCGGCTTCAAGAAGCCGACGTGAAGAACGGGGATCGTCTTACTGTTCGGTCCACACCCTCAACGAGGACGATTCCTCATACGGGTCCCACACCAGAGGACCGGTACATACCCGCCTTGGCCCCCATGGCGAGGACAGGAGGCGATCAACCTCCAGACGCGGCCCAGGCATTCAGAGCCGATTGGGCCCACAACCATACACCGAAGGGTACGGTCACACCGACCCTGATGACCATAGCTACCGCGGTGATTCGCATGACACCAGTAGCAGACCGGGAGGACGCAACTATGTTCCTCCCAGTCACCCCCGCAACACATACCTTAGGGCGGCAAAGCGCCCTGCGAACGAGCCATACAGGCCAAAGGCAGCGGCCGAAAATTCCAAGTTCGGCACGCAGATTGCCAACGCCCATGTTACCACGACAAAGTTCCCATTCAACGTTGGGAAATACAGTGGTTCGACCGACCCGGACGACCACATGAACATCTTCATGGGCGCGGGCATCAACGGCCAGTGGGATGAACCCACTTGGTGTAATTTTTTCCCCCAGACCCTTACGGGCCTGGCCAAGGCATGGTTCGATTCTTTGCCAGTGGGATCACTGGATTCATTCGAGGACTTGCGTACCAAGTTCCTCGCCCATTTTTGCCAGCAGCGACGCCACGAACGAGATTCGTTGGACGTCATGAACATCTGGCGAAGGGACGACGAATCGCTCGAAGCATTCGTCGTCCGATATAATAAAGAGTGCCTGGAGATAGGTGACGTGGCAGACCAGATGGCACGAAACCACTTCATCCGGGCGGTCAAAGACAGAGAGATGATCATGACCATCTCTGGCAAGGAGGGCTTGCCTAAAAAATGGGAAGATGTCATGACCGCGGTCAAGACATACGCCCAGACACAGCGGTCACTTGAACCGCATGTGACAAAGGCAAAGCCCCAAGCCGAAACATCCCACCAAGGGTCCAAGCGTAACAATAAACGCAACCGGGACATTGGAAATCGCGATATTTCCAAACCATACTTCCCGCGAACCAACACGTTCGACCCAAAGAACTACAACCCCGCCCGAGACAGTCGGGCGTCAAAAAAAGAATCTCGGGACCGCAACTGGACCGAGATCACCATGTCGCCAAGTGAGGTCCTCCTTGCGGACCCACAGTTCTTGCAACCGGCCCAACCAATGAAGTCCAAGAAAAATCAGGACCTCACACTCTACTGTGAGTACCACAAGGACTCGGGCCACACCACCAACAACTGCATCAGTCTCCGACTGGAGATTGAGCGCGCCTTAAAGGAGGGGAAACTGCAACATCTTTTGCCAGGTGGGCAAAAACCCACCAAGCGTATTACCCCTCATGGCGAAGGTACCTCCTCCGGGAAGAGAACCATGCACGTGGCTTCCACCCACATGATCCACGGAGGCAAGGGCAGGCCGCGAAAAGCGGCAAGAAGGCCGGAATGTGACTGGAAAGACGAGCAACTCGTCTTTCCAAAAGTCCGAGGCGGACCGCGCGATAGGCGCGCCGTCGTCATTTCAGGCCAACTGGCACACTACTGCACCGAGCGTCTATTCATCGACCCGGGCAGTACATCTGATATAATCTACGAACAATGCTTCAACCAATTCGACCAGGAGGACAAAGATCGGTTGCAAGCAGTAGATTACCCGTTAACCGGGTTCGCAGGGGAAACTGTCTTTCCCCTAGGCCAGATTACTTTCCCTGTGCGTCTTTCCAGCGGAAACCGCACAAGGACAGAAGAGGTAAAGTTCATGGTTTTACCTCACACCTCCAGATATGACGTACTCCTCGGGAGAGAATCCCAAGGAGATTTCAATATGATTACGTCGGTCCCCCACTCTACGGTTGGTTTCCCAACCGAATCGGGGGTCGCGATAATCTATGCCCGCAGGGACGTCATGATGTCGGACGAAGTACGTCCGACCAAGGTCGCAAGGCCCACTCCCAACGACCAACCAGAAAAATGGGTTCTCAACGCGAGATACCCAGAACAAAAGGTCACATTGGGTCACGCCTTATCCCCGACCACAAAAGCGCAACTGAAGCAGCTTCTCTTCAGGAACCAGGACATCTTCGCGTGGACACCCGCAGACATGACCGGGGTCCCATGTGATATTGCGCAACATCATTTGAATACCTTGCCAGGTATTAAGCCAGTGATCCAAGGCCAACGCCACCTTGGGTCAGCTAAAAATCAGGCGATGCAAGAGCAGATCGAAGAACTGCTCTCTGCAGGCATCCTGCGGGAAGTCAAATACCAGACGTGGTTATCCAATCCAGTCATGGTAGAAAAACCGTCCGGGGGCTGGCGCATGTGCGTCGATTACAAAGACCTTAACAAAGCCTGCCCCAAGGACTGTTACGCGCTTCCAGAAATCGACGAAAAAGTCGATAATCTCGCACCATTCAGGTGGAAGTGTTTCCTCGATTGCTACAAAGGGTACCATCAAGTACAAATGGCAATCGAGGATGAAGACAAAACGGCATTCCGGACTCCCACCGGAAATTACTGCTACACAAAAATGCCGTTTGGGTTGCGCAACGCGGGCTCAACCTACCAAAAGTTGATGAACGACACTTTCCGCGGCCAAATAAGCAAAAGTGTCGAAATCTACATGGACGACCTGGTCGTCATGAGTATGGAAGAAGATACCATGCTCACAGATATTGATAGAACATTCCAAACTCTGCGAAGCGTTAACATAAAGCTCAATCCAGGGAAATGCTCGTTTGGAATGGAAGAAGGCAAATTCCTTGGGTTCATCGTGACTAAAGATGGATTCAAGGTAAACCCGGAGAAAGTCCAGGCGATCGAGCGCGTGCCATCGCCTTCATCGATGAAGGATATGCAACGGCTAGCCGGCAGGCTAGCGGCACTCAACAGATTCTTAGCCAACCATGCAGCTAAGTCTTATCCGTTCATCAAGACCCTGCGGAGCTGTTCAAAGAAAGAACAATTCCAATGGACCGCAGAGGCGGAACAGGCCTTCCGGGAAATGAAGGAGTGTTTGATACAACTCCCAACTCTAACCGCACCACGCAAGGATGAGCCACTCATACTATACCTATCCGCCGCGGATAACGTGGTGGGTGCGGTATTAATAGTGGAGCGAAAGGGGGTTCAAACACCCATCTATTACATCAGCAAGATGCTCAATGACCCAGAGACGAGATACTCAATAATGGAGAAATTGGTGCTAGCATTAGTGCACGCTTCAAGACGGTTGCGACGCTACTTCGTAAACCACGTCATCACAGTGCTAACCAATTACAGGATCGGCCCGATCCTATCCAAACCCGACATCTCTGGGAGATTAGCGAAATGGGCAATCGAGCTGGGCGCGCACACGATACACTATAAACCGCGCCCCGCGATTAAAGGCCAGATCTTAGCTGATTTCGCCGCCGAAGTACCGGTGAATCGCATCCAAGAATGCGAAGAAGCACAAACTCCTGCACCAACGCCACCCTCCTCAGAGACATGGGCACTCTTCACAGATGGTGCCTCCAACGACGAAGGTGCGGGTGCAGGTCTGCGACTCGTCAGCCCTGACGGCCAAGAGCTTACATATGCAATCCGCCTCGAATTCAAAAGCACAAACAACGAGGCAGAATATGAGGCTCTGTTAACGGGGCTACGTTTAGCAGTCAAAATCGGCGTGCAACATCTGGAAGCACACGTCGACTCTTTGTTAGTTGCAGGCCAAGTACGCGGCGACTATGCCGCAAAGGGGGATATCATGATCCTCTACCTCGAGCAAGTCCTGCAATTAAAATCCAAATTCGCTTCGTTCAATATTCGCCATATTAATCGAAGCGAAAACAAGTCCGCAGATGCACTATCGAAACTCGCATCTACCAGCTTCCAACACTTGGCAAAGGAGATACGCATCGAAATCCTGCAAAATCCTTCGGTACCCCTGCGCCAAGTCAACGTCATTCAATACGGTTCAACATCATGGATGACACCTATTATCGCATATCTACAATCAGGTGTGACTCCCGAAAGCAAATCAGAAGCACGCAAACTACAATACAAAGCGTGCCAATATCAAATGGGAGACGGTATCTTATACCGCAAATCATACCTCGGGCCACTACTACGATGCGTCAACCCCCAGGATGCCACATACCTCATTCGAGAGATACACGCGGGCATATGTGGCATACATGCTGGACGACGCATGGTAGTGGCCAAAATCATGAATGCCGGGTATTACTGGCCCGGCATGCACCTGGACGCCGTCAAAGAGTTGCGCAAGTGCATCGACTGTCAACGTCATGCTCGAAAAACCTTGCGGCCAAAAAACAACTTAGTCCCCGTCACAACCGCATGGCCCTTTCAGAAATGGGCAATTGACGTTGTGGGACCTTTCCCTGACGCTCCAGGTGCGGTTAAATTTATCATAGTAGCGGTTGATTACTTCACAAAATGGGTGGAAGCAAAACCGCTCGCCTCAACCACTGCTATGATAACAAGGAAGTTCATTTGGGAACACATCATCTGACGTTTCGGTTTACCAATGTGCATTGTCACCGACAACGGTACCAACTTCGCTGCCGACGAATTCCAAAAATGGCTAAAAGAACTACATATTCAGCACATATTCTCATCAGTCGCACACCCGCAAGGGAACAGCCAAGTCGAGAGTATCAATAAAAGCCTAGTCGAAGGGATCAAGGCACGGTTGGGAACGGCCAGGCGTGGCTGGGTCGATGAACTCCCAAGTATCTTATGGGCTCACCGTACAAGCCCAAAAACAAGCAATGGGGAAACACCCTTCAGCCTAGTCTACGGTTTAGAAGCAGTGATCCCCGCAGAAGTAGGTCTCCCCTCTCCTAGAATGTTGGCTATTGTAAAACTAGACAACAACATGGAACGCAGGATCGATTTGGACCTCTTGGAAGAAAGGCGTGAAAACGCTGCCATCAACGAGGCCAAATATAAATCCAAACTTGAAAAGTACTACAACGCGCGCGTCCGCGTTTGTACTTTTAACCCAGGAGACTACGTCCTACGCGACAATGAGGCATCTAATGCCGAGCGCCCAGGCAAACTCGCCCCCAAGTGGGAAGGACCCTACCTCATCAAAGAGGTCTTAGGGAAAGGCGCGTACAAATTACAAACACTAGAAGGCGAACCTATCGCACGCACATGGAATGCACAACAGCTTCGACGCTGTTATATGTAAGCCATGTTCTTACATTTCTCTATGTAACCTATCGGGCCGCAGGCCATTTGCAAATAAAAAAATAAGCAATTTTATACGTTATTATTTGTTATTACTATTACAAATGCGTGTTCCACTTTGCGGTATCCCAAAAACAGATTGGCAAAATCTTCATTCGCGATACCCATACAAAGTGGGAACCACACACAGATATTGTAATAGGCCAGCAAAAGGCAAAAAGACTTGCATGTTTATCCGGCCGGATAAACAAGTTTTTGTTAAACACTTAACACAATTCCTGAGCCCAAAAAGGCAAACAATGGAATTGACGCGGACTCATACGACAAAGGTATGGAGTACACTCGACCCCATTCACAAATCGGTAGAGTTCCGGACATATAAGCTTTTACAAAGTTTACACAATTCTAAAACCCTAACACGGTAAATAACAGAATTGACGCGGGCTCATACAACAAAAGTATGGAGTATACTTGACCCCGTTCATAAATGGGTAAAGTTACGCATACATACGTTCAGACATGCAAGAATTAAAAACACTTGTACAAATTGAACAAAAAACTTTATATTCAAAAAATTCAAACACCCACACGGTGCTTAATGGATTTACATAAAGTTCCTAATATATACAAGAGGAATACAAAAAGGAGGCACACTCGCCAACCTAAACCCTATTTTGTACCGCTGGTTCCCGCATCTCCTCCGGCACCACCAGCGGGTTCTTCCTCTTCCGCTTCCGGATAAAGCATCCGCAAGCGGTCAACATAGTCCGCAGCCTCCAAACAATCGTCCAGTTCCCCTACACAGGAGAGAGGCGTATCATAAAAGGAGGCTACGGCCGCTTTCAGGCGACCTTCGGTATCCACATCACGGAACCCGGATTGCTTATCAGTATAACCGCCTGCGGATAATACATTGATATGCCCAATGCAGCGGTTATAACCAGCTTTAAAGCCAGCATCGCGCGCACGTTCCTTAACCAGGTCCAAACCAGATGCGGTCTCAGGGGCATTCATGATAGCCTCAACAATCTGAAATAAAAGGATCATAAGTCTGGATACTAATCCAAGCAAATGTAGAGGCAAAGGATACTTACACGCGCGATGCCGTGAGTCCGCAACCACTCACGGTCAGCCTCCAGCTGGTTAAAAGAGGACACCAAGGCATCCTTGGCCTCAGCAGCGGCGTCAGCCCGCTTCTCCGCAGCAGACACGCGGGCAGTAAGGTCTTTAACCGTGACCTCCCGGGCCTGAACCTCAGCCTGTCAAAAAATAGTAAACAGTTTACACGATAAACATTTACGAAACAAGGAAGAAAGTAACACAGTTAAAGAAACATACCTGGAGGCTGACAACAACTTTGTCCAAACGAATGCGCTCCGCATTCGCCTCTTCAAGAGCCTTAGAAGCACGACTCTCCCTTTCTTCAGCCTCCTCAAGGGCTTTCGCGGCACGAGCCCCGGCTTCTTTGGCCTCTTCAAGCGCCTTCAGGGCGTCGGCCTTCGCTTGCAGCGCTTTAACAGAAATGGCCTCAGCCGCAGCTTTCTCCTGCCTCAAGGTAGCGTTCGCTGCCTTGGCATTTGTCAACTCCTGCCGAGCATGAAACAGAATGTCATTCTGTTTAGCCCAAGATGCATTCCACTTCTTGCGCTCATTGGACATTTTTTCATTCCAACTCTTGCGCTCATCAGCAAGAAGTTTAGCAAGGGTACGCACCTGTTTCAGCTGGGCAGCGGCAGCCCATTCAGAAGTCTGTTTCTGCTTCTCAAAAGCAGCCCTATCTTTCTCAAGCTGCTCCGCACCCACACGAGCAGCCTGGACCAGCTTTTCCGCTTCTGCCCGCATGCGAGCAGCATCTTCCTCGCGCCGGCCCAGCACTTTATAATCTTCCAAAATGGCATTTGCCACAATGGAAGTCCCTACCAGCATTGTTGAGAGTTGGTTTATACGCAGCTCTCGGGGTGCGGCACGGGCGCGCTCGACTTCAAAAGGGGTGCCCAGACCACCCAGTATCTCCTTGCATGCCGCAGGGTCATTAGAAATATCGTCCCCCTGCATAACAGTCCAGGGGGGTTGGTGATACACCATACTGCGACCCTGGGAGTATGTGCGGTAGTAATACTCCAATTCAGACTCCCCAGGCTGAATTGGAGGCCCATCATAACCCGCACCACCAGCAGACGAGCCGCTACCCTTCTCACCAGCAGGAGACTTCTACGGCTCAGCATCCTGCTGCCGCACCTCAGCATCAGACTTCTGCTTACCGGCATCGGAAAACCTCAAGTCCAATCCATCACCCTCATTAGGAGAGATCAGATTGTCCGAGGAGTCCACAGTGTCAAAAATCCGGTCGGCAGTCGTTTCCACCGTCTTCTCCAAGGGGGGATCGCGAACCGGCCCAACCAAAGGGACCGTAGGCTCCTGGGGCACGACCGTCTCCTTCGATACCCCCGCACCCGCAGCAGCGGTATGCGGAGGAGAAGCAGGGAAGTCAAAGAAAGAATACCCCGCATCTCGGGATTCTGCAACACAAAGAGCATTAATGATTATTCCCACCTATTGTACATACAAAACAAGGAAAAGGGATATACTTACCAGCAGCAACTGCAGGTTTCTTTTGCGTCGGAGCAACTCTCTTGGTCTGCAGTCTCCGACGTTTCGGTTCACCACCACCAGCAGCCTTCTGCTCTGGTCCCCTTTTCTCTCCAACAACGGGGGGAACCACAGCAGTTCCACCCGCAGCCGCACCACTACCTATAACACCCAAACCCTCAAGGGTGTCAGATACTACGACGTAATCGGTATATCCCCGAGAACAAGATCGATAGGTACCTGCGGCTTCAGAAACTGAAGAAGGGGCAGCTGAGCCTTCAGCACTCCCCTTGCCACGACCCCGCACGGTCTTCTTCACCGTTTTCTTCTCCACAGTCTTTTTGGGGACACGTTTCTCAAACTTCCCCAAATCCGCAAGGATACCTGGATTGACACAATCAACAAAACCAGTCAAAAAGATAAACTGAAAAAACTAATATCACATACGACATACCTCTTGCGTCTACCGGAACCGGGGCATCCAGCACCGCACGCGACGGTACGCGGAAGTTGCTAAGAATTTCAAGGTTGAAGCCTTTCTTCAGCTCAACCGCAATCAGTTCAACCTGGCCCTTGAAATCGGGCTCAAACATTCTCCACAAGCCAACCGCATCCGCTGATACATGCATGCAGGTTACTACAAAGGCTTAGGAAGTAAGGAAAATAACAAAGTGTAAAGAGCTTACCACCACCCTGTTCCCGCAAAACGGGCCTTTCCTTCCTATCTGGTCTCGAGAGCATCATCCGCAATATCCACAGTTGATCATTATCCAACTTCTTGAGTTCAATAGGCCGCAGCCTAGAGAACCAGTCCACGGTCTTTGCGGTAGCAACAGGAATATCTTCATCAGAAACTTCAACGTTGACATTCCTGAAAGACATGGTAGCATAGACCGCACAGGCTTTCACATAGAAGAACCTCTTCTTCCAGCCTGTCACACCCTTAGGGGGCGTCATCAACTTCAGACTCCCATGCCGTTGAGTAAACGAGAAAAAACCGGTGTTCACCGTCAACTGGTAGAACCGCCGGAAATTTTCCACTGTAATGGGCAAGCCATGGGCACGGAATGTGTATTCAAAGTTCCTAATTCGGAACATTCCGAAAGGACTAAGTTGGGAGATATGGAGATGATAATACTCCAATACCTCCGCAACAAACACCGTCACCGGCAACCTAAGGTTGCCGTCGTTGAAAAAATCAGCCCACAAGGTTATATAACCGGCCGGAGCATCGGCACCGGTGTCCCCCACTTGTGGGTAGGTAGCATCCCAATCTTTGGCCATCTGCACAGTGGCCATCAGGGTTTTAAAACCACCCTTTGACCACTTCAACACCGGTAACCCACCACCGGGAACGTCAACGTCATCATCTTCGTCTTCATCAGCCGATACTACCGGCTGTTCAGGGTTTTCACCCTCCACATTGTGTGGATTTGATGGTTCAGCCATCAGAAAATATCAAGAGATATGAAGGAACGTGAGTAGAAAAACCAAAACCCTCACTGAAACTTCAAGGAATTTCGTCGGAGAAGACAAAGAAGAAGTTCTCTCACCGACAAATTTTTGAAATTTCAAACAAGTGAGGGGAAACCACGAACGGTTTCCCCTTATATACCCATCGCAATTAATGCGGAGGGAGAAAACAAATCATCACGTTCAAAAAGCGCGAATCATATGACACCACGTGTCAAGCGCCGTTTTCGCTGACGGTTATCACGCGCGCGTGGCCGCCCACGCGCCTGACAAAAGAGACGTTTACACTCTTCGCTACAGTGCATTTAATGCCTCGGGCAGTGCAAACGTCCTTTCATTTCAGCACATGCCAGGAAGATCTCACCAACTTCCACCAACTCACACGTGAGATCAGCCACGTATGCAACAAAAAGCGACTACATTATCCAATTATAAGCGGCATGCGGTTTCTCTGGTATACCGCACCATAACCCATACCGCATGTCGTTTTTTAACATACCCCTAAAAATAGGTAAAAATATATATCTCTACACTATAAGGGGGTATAATACCTATCCGCACTACCCACGAGCACACGTGGAATATGCGGACATGACACACACGAGCCCGTTCAGGTGTGTCAGATGCTCAGAACCAGCGTTGTCTGTTGGACTGAACCGCATCTCAGACACAGGGGAACCGCATTGCCTTCATTCTCTTCAAGCTTCAAATCCCTCCTGTCCGGTTCACAACCGCAGAGGGTACATGAACACCTTCCTTAACAAAAGGAAGGAAGGGAATGCACGCGAACGCACATCAGCAACCCTGTCTCCTGAACCTTCAAGAGCTACATCCGAGCCACACCCGCTTCGAGCAAATGTGGTAATGCAAAACCACAGGCACTCACGAGGAGCTACGGACATAACCATAGCTTCCGCAGAGTGGTTGCTACGGAAGAGCCAAGCTCACTCCACATCACCGGGCAATGCTACTGCAAGGCAAACTCGGTATTGGAGCGGGAAGGTAAGTGGTTCCAAAACGAACGCAGATAAGCGCTCTAACCGAGCCCTCGTCGAACAACAAGCGTCCGAACAGCGGTAACAAGTCTGCTTATGACTTTGTTAGCCCGACTATGGGCCGCGTAGAATAAACAATGGTGGGCATACCCTTGCCTATGACCATGTTTATTTACCCATAGTACGAATATACATTGTTCGACCAAACATGGCCAACAATGACGCAACGAGGTAACCGCAAAGAACGTGCGGTTACTAGAGAGCTATGACGACAAACACGAAAACCCAACAAAAAAGGGATCGTCGTCTCATAACTAGATGCTGAACATAGAGCTTGAGCAAAGCACTTGCAAGCATCAACAACTTTTGATCCCAGTCTCAAAGATTGGTCCAAAAGTTTCTTTTCTTCTTCATGCACCAATTCAACAATTGGTATGAAGAAAAGACCACCTTTAAAGGATGGGAAACCTCCACATACCTTCAAACCACCATCTCAGAGGTTGGTTCGAAGTTTGTGCAGCATTACTAACAAGGTCTCCAAGAGACCTTCGGCACAACAACAGGTGGCAAGCCACCTGGTGACATAAATCGGCTGAGAATCTCGCATCAGACGAAGATTCCTTCACCGATACGGAAGAGGCGTCAGATGACCCTTCCAGACCTCCAGCTTGATTTACATACAAAAAAGACCACACATGGTCTAGGATCTTCTCCAGACTCCAAACTACCTTCCAAACACCATAGTCCAGTACTCCTCCCACATACAACTTGTATGTGGCAGCAACACTAGACTGGGGGGACTTGAAGGGGTATGGTCCCAGATCTTGCGCCAGCATCGACCGCGAGTGACCACTACCCTTATCAAAACCCCCACTAGCTAACAACCTACTTGTGCCCATGCGAGAACGCGTCGGCACAAGGGTTGAATCCAATCTATCTAGTAACAAAGGAGGACTTACATGGAACATGAGAACGGTAGAGTGATGCGACATAGCATCACATCTGGTGTACGAAAACGGAAGTATTCACAGCGATGCGGCATCGCACCGCATCCAGTGATCACTTCTATCAATACAGGAAAGCCTTACCTTAGGCATAGAAGAAGATGAACGTAGCGGTGCGGCTGACACCGCACCATACGGGCATTTTCGTCACGACAAGGGATGCAGGCAAGACGACGATGCGGCTAGCACCGCATCTCGCGTATTCCTTGATCACAAGTAGGAGACGCGGTAACTTCAGATATTACCGCACGTAGCGATGCGGCTTGCACCGCATCCTATGCACTCAAGCAAGTGGTACTGACACCACAGTGCAAGTGGCACCAATGGCAGTTACCTGTCAGAGATACGTAAGCAATGGACTGATGTGGCGTAACCTCCATAACCGACAAGCCTGACACACCTGAAAAGGTGCAGCACGTCGTCAGCCCATCCATCATCATCCTCATTCACTCCTCGGCTATAAATACCAACCCCAAACCAGGTTTGAGGTATCTCTTCACAACTCTCTCACTACTACTACTATCTTACTTTGCTTCCCAAGCAAACTACTGATTCTCACGCCGGAGAGTGGTAACAAGGAGCACCCCCCACCCCATCCTCCTTGTTACGAGTCACGGCTTGTTTCCTTGTGCAGGAGATCAACCACCGGTGATCCAGCCAGCGATCCTCGAGAGGAAGGGATTAACCCTTCTTGACTAGACCAGTGTGTTAACCCTGCCCGGTTAACCTCGAGAGGTTTAATGACTTCAATTCTTTGGTTTTTTTTTCTGGTTGCCTACATTTGTGTCGGAACTGTACAAATTTCGTAACCAAACAAACCAATACCATTTGAAATTGAATTCCCGTTGCATCATGCGAGAGACTTCAGTAGTTATTACTTTAAATTATATATTTTATTGGTAATTACTAAAAAAATCAAACCCATCCTATTAGTTTATTCCATATGTCAAATGTAAACTCAAAAAGCTATGTAAATATTTTCTACAACAATGAGAAATAATTTAATTTTTTTATTAAACTTAAATTACAACAATAAAATATAATATAATTTAACTGTTATATATAAATTAATTTATTTAGTTCAAAAGTGTGTATATATATATATATATATATATATTATTTTAAATTATGGACAACCATACCTAGCAATTGATTAGTATATACTGCTTAAATTATCATAAACTACATTTAACAATTTATTTCCATATTATAAATTAGCAACTTTTTGCTGCATTGTGGTGTTATACCCCAAGCTTGGGAAGTTTAAAAAAGAACGTTGATTTTTCACTTTTAACCCAAAGTTTTTCATCTTTTATAATTTAACACACACTTTATTATTTACAACTTTGGTCCCCCATACTTTTTATCTTTCGCAAGTTTTACGTTTCGTTCTAAATTTTGCGAGTTAACACGTCGTAGCGTGCATGTGAGGTTCAACGTTTTTTGCTCTATTTTTTCATATTTGATAGACCCGTCGCAACATGTCCATTTTTTCCCTTTTGACAAGTTTGCCGCAACGGGCGGGTCCTAGATCGACTGAGTTATTATTTTCTACGTTTTACGTTTCTGGTTAATTTATTCGCATTAACACAGTGTAACGGGTGTGCGTGGTTCAACGATTTTAAATCTAGTTTCCGTTCAGTGTAATTGTTCCCATTTTATCTATTTGATTTTTACGATGTTGAGAGTCGATGCCGTTGTGGCATTGGTGTTACTTGGGACGGTTTTACGAACGTTTTTAACCTATTAAATTTTTTACTAATATTTTGTTTCGGTTTACCCCTATACTTCCTTTACTTAAGAACTATTTTTTACGTGCATATTTTATGTACGGGTAGGTATAAATATGATTTGTTCTACATTCCGACGTAAACTTTTTTTATAGACGAGTCAGATCAAATATAATACGTTTTCGTTTACAGAAACCATTTTTACGTGCATATTTTTATGTACGTTTTGGTATAAATTCAAGTTGTTCTATGTTTGGACGTAAACTTTTTTGGGAAATGATTCAGGTCAAATATAAAAAATTTCGTGCTTATTTTATGTATGTTTCGTAAAGTTTGTTTCGAACCGAGTGGAGTTAAATTATGGTTTCTTTTTCTCCCATTTTTTCGAAAGCTCTAATTAATCCCTTTCGATTACATGTGCAGATTTAACTTCATACCCGTTACATTTTCTATGTATGCATTGAGTCACATATAATACGTTATGGTTGTTGAATATGAATTTGATTACTTTACGTTGATCCAATCACAATGTTTATACATGTTACATTGAGTTCAACTGGATACGTCAAAATGAGTGTTTTCATATGGTTAATGCATCATATAACGTTTGGAATAATTCATTCAATGTTTACGATGTACCCGCGTCGCAACGAGGGCGGGTCTTAATCCTAATTAGATATTAATTAATAATATTAGATATTAGAGTTATTATTATTATTACTATTATTATTATTATTATTACTATTATTATTATTATTATTATTATTATTATTATTATTATTAAATTAAGAAGGAAGTGCCATGTGGCCTTAATTTGATTATTTTATTAGAACTTAGATTAGATTAGATTAGATATGAAAGGTACCGTTCGTGTCAAATAAAACTTTTGAAATCAAGACACGGCCAAATTTGCAAACTCAGGTGTTATTCATCACAGCAACGTTGTATTCGACCAGTGTTTTTAGAATCGCTAGGCGTTAGTCGGCCAGTGGCGTATCGACTAGCGATTAATCGGATTGGGATTTTATATGTAATTTTCAGTTTTATATGTATATAAACACATTTTTATATGTTTTTTCAAGTAGATAGGATTAGTTTCCGGAATTTTTAGGTATTGGTCAAGAATCTAGCCGGGATCGCTAGACTGCCACCTATTTTCGACCAATTAGGACTAGATTTGACCACTAATGACCGCCTACTAATTAATTGGCCGATTAGATAAAAATTACTCGGTGAACCTCCGACCAGCGATTAATCAGCGACTAATCGAAAACTAGTCGAGATTTTTACAACCATGTATTATGACTCGCTTGAGTCACAAGTGAACCCACATCCATCACGTGTCCAAATTCTATATAAATGTGTAGGATCGTTGAATCGATCTAAACGAGTCGATCAGAAGAGTTCTTGACCAAATCAGAGGCGGAATTCAGTGATTTGATCTTCATTCAGCTTGATATGCACATAGAATCACTTATAATGTCTCTTGTATTGATTTGACAAAGATACACGATCTGGAGACACTTCGGCAGAGCTTCGCTACCGGAATCCAAAGTTCTACAAATGAAATCACAAGACACCTATATATAGGCCAGCCACTTCGCATGAACATGCATGTCCAGTTCGCACGAACTGGTCACGTTGTGTGAACCTGCTTGTTGTGACCTGTTTTCCGTTTCTTTCTAACGACGTGTAATGTTCTTTCTAATCTATTACATGACTCGATACAAGACGAAGTCAACAGACATATGCACCAACAAACTCCCCCTTGGATGTTGACGAGTCTTCAGTACAAGTCTTCAGTATGACGAGTCTTCAGTCTTGATCAGTCTTCTCGCTCTCTCCAAAGTATTCTCCATTGTACGCATCCTCAATCTTTCTCTTTTCTCTTCCAAAATCTTAACCTGACTCTATTCTCTCTTTTGATCAGATCTCTTGATTCCTTACGCTCTTCAGCATTAGCAGCTTCTATCTCGAGCGCTGTTCCAGAATCTGTACCTGGCGCTTACGTCTTCAGACTCCCCTTTGCTAACAGACTCCTCCTTAAGTTGTTCCGGGATCGTACCCTGGCTCAAACTCTGCTTTAAGCGCAAATGGTATCGCAGTCTGGAATCTTCTATCTACAGGCTCTGGATCGAAATCCTGGCTTTACAGATTTCACAGATTTAGGAACGTTTCCTGGTTTTCCGTAGCAATAAGATCAGAAATCCGGCTTTAATCTGTTTATGCTCAGGATTCGAAACTTTAGCTCTTTCAAAATACCTGCACATACTCTACCCAAAACATAAGATTTTTCATTTATAACAATTTTAATCTCTGTTTAATCACTTGAGTGAAAGTTAAATCAAGTTCAACTTAATGACCTTGATTAACCACTTGTATTCGTAACATTCAAATTTGGTTTTTAATCATTTCAAAATCATTTTTCATCTCAAACAAACTCTCCCAAAACAATAGTTCATCATGTTTAGCATTCGGAATTTTGAAAATCAGCTTTTCAACATCAGTTGTCGAAAATAAGATGAAATAAAATCTTTTTGAATTTTCAAAATTTTATACTAAAACACATTCTTTTTGGATTTTTAAGTTTTTCAATGAGATAAAATGCAATAAAGAAATATTTACAGACAATATTTTTGTGAGTTTGTGTAAGAGGATCATATCAGTTTTTGAGACAAATCACTAACACCGTTAAGCTTTAAACATTTTAAGTTCTAAACGATTCACTTAGATTGTCAGTATACTGATCCACTTAAATTTTCACACAAAGTTCAACTGTTTCGAGATACGAGAATTAGTGTTTTAAGCACTTAACTTATTCGTGTGTCCCACCTCAGAATATACTCCCGTATCAAGATTCCTATATTCAGTCTTACAGGTGAATGTACACTAATGATATCTGTAAACGGGTAATGCGAGACCATGAGAGCTCAGGTTAGAACTTCCGTTCAGACAAAGAGATGATGGCTCGTCTTTAGGTGTGTCCCGTTTGGGGATCTTTTCTTCAACAGCACATGATTAGCATTTTTCAATGTTTCATCATCTGAGGGTGAGCTTTATGATTAAAGCTGTGCAGAGTATTATACGAGGACTAGGCTATTGCTCCCGCAAAATCAGAAGTCCTGGTATAATACCCCAGATATCATCACGCACAAAGACCTAGTATATCAGAAATAGATAATCTCTCAAACAAGATTTCGGGGGTTACCCATATATCCGAGAGATGTTCCCCACGAGATAAGTAAGCTATTCGTATTTAGGTTTATATCTCGAAAACAATCTACTGAACGAGTAAAAACCTACTGACACATCATCAGTGAGACCGTTTATCACATTTGACTTTCCAATTCTTTAGCATGCTGTGATAGTCCACTGATGTACTATCATTTCCTCTTTTTCACAACGAAACTCAATTTTAAATTTTTCGATGTTTTTGACTTTTTAGATTTTATCATGTTTTTGAATTTTTCAAATTTTCAAAATTTCTAAAGTTTTTACTCCCCCTAAAATCAAAAATATGTTTCAATTTTTGATTTTCAAGGAAAATTTGAAAATAAACGCAATAAACTGACAAACTGATTTTCAAGCAATTCACATCAATTCTCTTGGCATAAACAATCAGAACTCCCCCTGACAACAAACTGTTTTCCCATTATGATTTCAAAACACTTAAGTTTGTTTTAATAAAAATGGTTTTTCTGAAAAATTAGTTTTATTGATTTCACACATTATGAGGTTTCATCACATTGTTTCAAATTACCACTTGTAAGATCACTTTTCCTTTTCTTTTAACCACTTGAAAAAAAAATTTAACATTTTTTAGGTTTTTCACACAAACATTTTTCAAGAATGATTTTAACACTTTTCAAGAATAATACCACTTGTATGTCGAAATATCATTGAATAACCACCATCCACAACTGTGATATCTCTCAAGAAAGATGTCGATTCCTACTCCCCAACTACCAACCTGAGAGTTCCGGCAAGTCAGGATTTTCAGTTATAGAGATTCTCCCAAGCCTGACGGTCCTTGGGAGATTCCGAGTCATCATTTCTCGGTTTCTTTCCTTTCTTCTTTTTTTTTCATAGAATTCCTTTACCCCTTTGACCTTCCCGTCAATCATTTTTCCAAAAATATTTTAAACTGTGGGGTTAAAGGCTTTTTCGACATCAAATTCTTTCTTTTCAGAATAGAATTGATTCGAAATCTCTATTTTTCCAACTTTTTGTTTAAAATTTTCAGTCCGTAATGGTGGAAAATTTGCGTCATCCATTGGCGGAACAGAATTTTCACTTTTTAGCTCAACTGGTGGCTCCTCTGACTTTGACGAGTCAGATTCATCGCCAGAACTAACATTTGATTTCTTAACAACCCACTTTTGGTTGTTAAGCTTCATTTTTCTTTTGTAAAAATTTTTGAACTCTCAACAACCTCAAATTTTGAATTTTTAAAAACTATGAATTGTTTGGTTGGTGGTTCATTATCAACCATCTTTTCTTTCAGTTTTTCAGAAACTCCCTATTTTGTTCGGGTTGGCTTTGGACAGTTCAATGCAATGTGCCCAACTTTTTTACATTGATAACAGGTTCTTGTTTCCTTCTTCTGAGTAGCTTCATTCTTCATTCCCTCTTGCTTCTTAGCAAGGAATTCTTTGTTCATCTGCTTCCAAAATGAGCTCTTTTCTTCTTCTGATGATGTTGCTCCTGAAACAAATTTAATTTTTGGTTTATAAATTTTCTCATTTTTATCATTTTCTGGTGGAATAAGACCTAATCCCTTCTTTTTGAAATTATTGTTATGGTTTGGTTTCTTTCGATAACCAGAACCAGAACTGTAACCCTTTTTCTTGTTTAACCTTTGTTGAACTCTTGAGGTGTATTGTTTTGGTTTTCCAGAAAGATTTACATCTTTTATTTCAGAAATATTAATTTCTGTTAATTTGAAAACCTTGTTAATCATTTCAGTTTTAACACCTCTTATTGGAAATTATTCATCAGAATATAATTTGTCAGAATCATTCAAAGTATATGCTACTTTGAATGTTTCGTCATTCAAATTATTTTGTGACATCAGAAAATCTTTATTGTAAACCCGTTTGCCCTTTTCGACTGTTGGACTTGATGTATCAGACTTTGACTCCGACTTTGACTCCTCGGTTTCATCTTTATCCAACACCTGATTGACCACTTTCTTAATCAACTCGGACTCATGACCAGTGTCAGATGCAGTGAATGTGATGTCAATATTGTCAGGCAATCCATCTGAAGGTTCAGATTCCCACTTTAAATTGGTTGCCTTTTTGACTCTTTCTGAATTAGGATTTCGTGGAGAATATCCATTTTCAAGCGGAGGCGGACACTTGTGATAATTGACACTTTGTTTCTTACCAATATCCTTTTCTTCAGGTTTAATCTCTTCAAATGCTTTCATGCCTTCTATTGTCGGATAAATCTTGTCAATCACGTAAGAAGCACATAAGTAACTTTTCAATAACCTATTTACTCTCTCACTTTCTATCCTTTGAGTTTCCAATTTTTGTTCAAGTTCAGCACATTTCTCAATGTAATTATTGATGATTTTCTGCTTCGTCATGAATGCTCCATTGAGTGTCTTCATAGCTATCACTTGTTCACTGCTTGTCTTGTTGTATTGATTCATAGATTTGTTTAACACATCATAGGATTCTTTCAATCTGTTCATGTTATGAATCAATTTGTTGTTGTGCCTTTTAAAGGTATCACAATTTTCACACTTCTTAGGCATCTTTTCAGTATCAACTACTTTCTCGACCTTGACAGCTGGAATTTCTTTAACCAGCTTCTTAATCACTCGAACATTTTCATCATCACTGTCATCTTTTTCTTTAACAATTGCTGCCTTGTGATGCTTCTTTTTCGCAGCTTGTTTTTCTTTGATCTCTTCCATTTTACCTGCAAAATACAAATTATCGTCATCACTATCAGGTGAAAAATTTCTTTTATAATATTCAAGTTTTCGAATTTCTTCACTATCATCACTCTCTTCATCTGATGAGTGATCAAAGATTGGTGCTTTTCTTGAAACCCTTTTTGTTGAAACTGATTCTTCTTCTTTCTTTGTAGGACAGAATTGCTGAGATTCGTAATAAGCATACGGCATTTCTTCTTCAGCAGTTGAATCTTCAAAGATTTGAGCAACAAATGCTTTCATATTTGAAGGTCGGTTAGGATCATAATTATCCCAATTAAAACCTTCTGGAAGTCTTTCATCATCTTGATCTATCAAACCATAACAAGCTCTCTTTGATTGTTCTTCGATCTTCTTAGCATGTGAAGTTTGTGACGATTGTTGTTGATGCGGAGCAACTTGATGATAAATCGCTTTTCGATGATAATCATTGTTGCCGAATGGATTTTGAGCTCCACTTGCTTCGCGATTTGTGCATTCTCGCTTGAAATGGCCCTTTTCCCTGCAACGAAAACAAGTAACTTTATATTTATCAAAACCTAAAGGTGAAGTTCCAGCATCACGGAAATCATCTCTTCTAGTGATCTGTTTAAACTTCTCAGCTCTTCTCAACACACTAGCCATACACCACTTTATATCCATAAGCTCCATTTCTTCTGCATCGATCTGATCATAATCCTCTTTGGTGAACATCGGATTACCAATCCTTCCCGCTACCAAACTCTCATACAATTCTAAAACAGTCACCAATAAAGACATATGACCTTTAGCAACCTCTTCCGAGAAATTTTGACCATTCTCAAGATTTAATGCAATGTTGCATTGTACTACTTTGCCATTCTTGGTGGCTGAAAAATTTGGATCAAATGATGGATATGAAGAGAATCCAGTTTTGCTGTTTGATCCTTGAGATAACCCTCCAGAAGATTTGTTTGCGTTAAATGCAGTTTCAATCTTTGGTGCAATGATGGTCTTATCATTCATACCTCCTTTGTAATATAGACCAATGTCTTGTTCACCATTAAAGTCCTTCATTTTTGCCATCTTCCGTTGTTCCATCTCTTGAACTACGAGTTTTTCAATAAACTTACTCAACGATAGATTTGCAAATTCTTCACTATTCTTTAACATCATAAGATACGTGCCCCAAACATCTTGTGGCAACGCATCGGCCAACTTTTCAACCCATTCTTCTCTATCTTTCTTGATGCTCAATCGCTTCATATTAACCACCAAGTTGCAATATCTTTCTATAATCTGCTTGGTGTTTTCTGTTTTTAATCCACGAAATAGATCAAATTCTTTCTTCAAAAGCGATTTTTTTGTTTTTGATCATGTGTTCACTTCCAACAAACTTTGTTTCTAGTGCTTTCCATATTGAGTGTGCACTTCCGTTGTGTTGCAATAAAATCAAGATGTCTTCCTTAATAGCTTGTTGCAATATACTGATCATCATCTTTTCACTTTTGTATTTCTTTTTCTCATCATCAGTTAGATCTTTAATAGCAACATTCTCTCCGTAATCATCAATCGGTCTAACATATCGTTGTTCAACACATTCCCACGCATCCAAATAATTCGCTTAAACCCAATTTTCAAAACGTTCCTCCCATCCGTTATACTCCTCGATATTCATGAGCTTAGGCGGTTTTTGCATGGTGCCCATTTTATTTTCTAAGTTCGCACTCTGAGCCATAGTGATCGGGGTAGCAAACGCGTTGCAGAATTCGTTTTCCATGTTTCGATTTTAACAATTCACAAAGACCCTGACTTTTCAAATGATCTGGTTAATTCAAACGACTTGGACTAACTTCGTGCAGTCTGGACAACTTCTCACACGACCTGGTTATCCTTTCAAATGGACTGGTCACTTCGTGTGACTTGACTCAAAACAAACTGGAGATCAATTCGTGCGAACTAGGTCTTCAAACGGTCTGAGTTCAATCAATGCGAACTGGATCAACACCCCGTGCGACCTGAACAATTTTTTCAAACGACTTGACCCAAACCAAACGTCCTGAGTTGATGCGATCTGGTCCAAATCCAAACGACCCGGACTAAAAGTTCAAACCGTGCGATTTATAATAATGACAAACACTTTTTGATATTAAAACTTATCCTCTTAAATCACATGCAAATGACCGACAATTTTGATATTAAACATTTTTTGAATGGACCGTTTGATTATTAGTGGACCGATATTAGTATATAGTCAAAGCACATGAGCCGAACACTCAATTTACTCTAATTGGACCTCACTTTGAATGTGGCCGACAATTTTGATTGTAATTAAGAATTCACGTGAGATCTGATACACTTACCATATGATTGGGCCGATTGAGTTTTACATGCAAGATTTTAATTGGGCCAATATTCAATACTGTTATATGATTGGGCCAATATTCAATCAATTAATCGAACGATCTGGAGATGTGATTGATCAAATCCTCCTCGTGCGATTTGGTTTCAACAAACTCAAACGAACTGGATAAACTTTCAAACGATCTAACAAGGTTCAAACGACCTGGATAGCTTTTAACCACTTCGCACGAACTGGAAGAATCAAACCGTGCGAACTGGTTAATTTTCAAGCGAACTGACAGTTTTTTCGAACGATCTGGTGTGATTTCGGTTGAATTTTGTCAAAATTGATCACGTTTTAGGTCGAATTAGGATCTGATTTTTTTCAAGGATTGTTTAAAACAGTGTTTCGCGTATTATATGTGAAAATCAAGCCATTTTAACCGTAAAATCTTGGTAATTTGATGAAAAAGTGTAAAAGAATGAGTAGAAGTTAGAATTTTCGGTGAAAACAAGCTGAAATGGTAAGAACTCTTCCTCCTGAGCTCTGATACCACTTGTAGGATCGTTGAATCGATCTAAACGAGTCGATCAAAAGTGTTCTTGACCAAATCAGAGGCGCAGTGATTTGATCTTCATTCAGCTTGATATGCACATAGAATCACTTATAATGTCTCTTGTATTGATTTGACAAAGATACACGATCTGGAGACACTTCGGCAGAGCTTCGCTACCGGAATCCAAAGTTCTACAAATGAAATCACAAGACACCTATATATAGGCCAGCCACTTCGCATGAACATGCATGTCCAGTTCGCACGAACTAGCCAGTTCGCACGAACTGGTCACTTCGTGTGAACCTACCTGTTCTGACCTGTTTTCCGTTTCTTTCGAACTACGTGTCTTGTTCTTTCTAATCTATTACATGACTCGATACAAGACGAAGTCAACAGACATATGCACCAACAAAATGTAAATCATCTATAAATTAAAAGTATCGAGATTTCATGTGAGAATTTCATATATAACTTTTTATAATATATCGTAATCGTAATCTATACTATATAATAAAAGAAACCTGATTTGGGACACATGTCATTCAATGAGGGCATCAATAATTTATAGATAAATTTTAAATTTTAAATTAAAAAGATTTAAATATTATATTTGAATTTTATGTTGATTATAAATCTAAAGTCTAAAATGTGTTTTAAATCTAATCTATAATTTATGGATTCATTGAAATTTGAAAAGTTACATAATTAATCTCCATACTAATTAGCTTATTATAGATGTGGAGAAAGTTACAAATACACGGAACATGATCTTGATTAAATATCGTTTCTGAAACAATACCAAATTTTTAAATCAAAGTTCATATCAAGTATTTGTTAATTCTTATCTGAATTACAATTAGTATTTTTTTTAATGTAAGTTTTTTTTTATAAAACTGCTGAAAATTCAAAGATATTTCCAGGACAAATTAGATAAGTATGCACAATATATTAGTTAAATAGAATATAATCGATAAATAGAGCTTAGTAAATATGATCACACTAAACGTATATTTTTATGTATACTAATAGAACAATTAAACTAAGCGGATAAATATTAATTCAAAAGTTAAATATACGTGTCATCCATTGAAGGTATCCTCAGATCGATATTTATCTTATATTAACTAAATAAAAAATAAATTAATACTAAATCTTATCATACTTTAATAAAATATTATCCTCAAATCTAAATTGTTAATTTAATATATTTTTAAAACAAATACTTCTCTCTCCTACTTATCTTATATTAAATATATATATAAATAATAAACTAATATTAAATGTTATCCTAATTTATTAAAAAATATAACTTTTTTTATTATTTGGTATACAAAATTATATTTATTCAACACGTGTAAAATGCGGGGTTTTGAAAAATATAACTTCTTTTATTATTTACTATATAAAGTTACATTTATATAAACCGTGTAATACACGAAGTTTTTAAAGATATAACTTTTTATCATTTGCTATGTAAAATTAGATTTATTTAACACGTGTAATACACAGGGTTTTTAAGGATATAATTCTTTTATTATCTGTTTGATTTTTCAACCCAACTATACACAAGTTTTTTAAAGATACAACGTTTTTAGTATTTAATATACAAAATTACATTTATTTAATATGTGTAATACACATGGTTTTTAAAGATATAACTCTTTTTCAGATCTATTCAACACGTGTAATATACGGGGTTTTTAATGATGTAATTTTTTATTATTTTGTAGATTTATTCAACCCGTTATACACGGGTTTTTTTTAAATATACGACGTTTTTAGCATTTAGTATACAAAATTACATTTATTTAATCTGTGTGATACACATGGTTTTTAAAGATATAACTTTTTTTTATTTTTTTGATGTATAAAATTACATTTATTTAACCCGTACAATATACGGGGTTTATAAAAATATAACTTTTTATTATTTAATATATAAAATTACATTTATTCAACCCATGTAATACACGAGGTTCTAACCTAGTTAATAATATATATTGTAATTAATTCTCATTATACTTAAATCACATATTATACATTAGAACCCTTTTAAGCCAACAATATATTTTAATTAATTCTCACTATTATCACATATTATACATTAGAACCCTTTTAAGCCAACAATGTATCGTAATTAATTCTCATTATACTTGATCACATGTTATACATTAGAACCTTTTTAAGCCAACAATATATCGTAATTAATTCTCATTATACTTGATAACATATTATACACTAGGTTAGTTTCCCGTATTTACACAGGTTGAACAATTTAAACTATATAATAAATATTTCTTGTAAATGCAAATCAAAGATGGAGACATTTATATACCAAATTGACATAAATGAGTTAATATAAAAATGATGTATGTCAGTATTATAAACTTCATCAGAGAAGCATGTAATCAAACTGTCGTTGAAAATAATACAAAAATAAATATATTATTTAATATTTATTATTGTATTTACGTATTACATTACATTTAATGAGAAATAAAAGGTTACAATTATAACTCGCATATTACTGAAAATAATTCGAATCCAAAAAATATTCACATAATTCATAAATATCTATATATTTATTTGTACACAATATTACATCTTTTATTCGTACATTTACCATCTCTATCTAGAATTCGTAGTTTTACCCCGTCTCTACATTTGATTCTCAGATACAATTGACCATGAGTGAATTTAGTAATGTTAAAAACAAACCATCCTTGAATAGTAACTGGTCTTAGCTTATATTAATTGTCATTGCAAAATCGACATATGAAGTGGAGATCCGTGGATATATGGTCACAATGCAACATAACAAATTAGGTGTTGATAGTAAAACGGCCACTGCTTACGCACACTCCTAGACCGACCCGTAAACTCTTCCAGTAGCTTTTGATTAAAATCTCATACACAAATATATCAATATAAAAAGGTACAATAATAATAATGGTAGCAATTATAAATACAAATACAGTGATAATAATGATATTAATAAAACAATATTACTTTTTGGTATACATATATATTAATAGTTGTATTAAAAAAACATAATATTTATGTATAACATTAAATATAAATAGAAAGTATAACAATATTAATAATATGTAATCAAATAGAAATTACAAACATAAATATACAGTAACATTGGGTATTGAGATGCTATAAATAATATGGAACAATGAGATTAAAATAAAGATGAGATAACATAAAAATATAGATAAATGGGAACTTGATAATGTGATTTAAAAAGAATGTACTATTAGGTCATATGTAATGGGGCTTTATAAAGGCGTGAAAGATTTTGATAATGCCCTTACACTATTACTCACGGGCATTATAGGGGCATGAAAAAGGAGAGACATTTCTAGAATAATGTCCAATAAGGAGTAAAAATAAGGAAACTAATAAATGAAAAGACATTATGAAGCCTTAACCATTACATGAAGCATTATAATGGTGATGTGGCAAAAAATGCCCCTTAAATGGCATTAACCATTACCCATGGTCTTAATAACAAAAATTTTAAAAATTATAAAAGAAGAAACTATGATTAATAATATCCTTTTATTGGTAGTTGACAATTAGCATCTCTTTGTATATTACAAAGACATTCAATGTTTCAAAAAGAAAAAAAAAAGTTAAATGAAGAAAAGAAAATGTATGGCTATTAAAACATAATTTTTGTGTAAGTTACTATAAAATCAAATTGATATTACTTAAATAGCTTATACCTTGAGAAAATAAAGATAGTAATCGTATTAATTTGAATTTGAAAATTAAGATTTGGATAAAAATATTAAGTAAGGATTAATTTATTTTTCCGAGATTTAAGGATTAAATATTTTTTTTTTGAATTTAGGATTAACTAATGAAACTAAAAAGATTATGTTTAAGGCGAGAAAATAGAATTTTAGATAGCCTCAATGATTGTTATGTGTCTCAAATTGGTTTACTTTATTATATGTACTAGGTTGGTTTCCCGTGTGTTACACGGGTTGAACAATTTAAACTATATAGTATACATATTTCCTGTAAATGCAAAACAAAGATAGAGACATTTACATACCATATTGACATAAATGAGTTAATATAAATGTAACCCATCAACTCGTACATATTAATTAATGTCGTAGAGTTCGATAAGACGACTCTAATGTCGGTTGAATGAGATCAATCCGAGTCTATTTGATACCCTTTGTACGACTTCTTATTTTTGAATCTTTGTATTTGATTCTAAACCTATTATTAATATTATTGATAATAATTTTAGTTATATATATCAATAATATATATATATATATATATATATATATATCAATAATATATTTAGTCTAACATATTAATATTATTATGAATTTCGAAACTTGTTTAGCTAGGATTTAAGATTCTATTGAAGTTTTAGTTTAGGTTATTGAATTAATAATAAGAATTTGTATTAGATTAGATTAAATATTATTATTATTATTATTGGTATTAGATTAGATTAAATATTATTATTATTAGTATTATTAATAATTTTAATCAATTAAACGAGAGAATGACAAGTGTCCCAAAACAGGTTTCTTTTATTATATAGTATAGATATGTTAGAACCTTTTTAAGCCAACAATATATCATATTTAATTCTCATTATACTTATCACATATTGTCACACCCCGACTTATGGCGGAATCATCGGGGCACGGCACTAGGCGAATCAGATTACTCAAGAGAATCCATAACAACTATGAAGCGACAATATATTATTACATTTGTTATCCCATACTAACAAACAATACAATCACATAAGTTATCACAGATTTCTTGTCCTCTTGAACAATACAAATCCGACAACCTAGATTTTAGATGAGTTTCTAGACTTCCTAGCTTGATTTGATGTAGACTGCGACTAAACCTGCAACATACGTTAAAACAACGTCAATACAAAAGTATTGGCGAGTATACAAGTTTTGATAGAGTAGCGTAAATAGTTAAAAGTGCTACGAATTACCAAATACATAAACGAGATACCTCAACATACATGCATAAATGACGGATACTACCAGCTAAGTCACTCGAGTTGTGATTGTTATTGCTATTCATCCTAACTAGACCCGTCGGGTTCTATAGTACTATACTAGTTAAGGCGGGACCTTGCGAGTATAAGTCCTAACACATATGTAACTAGCATCACATGTAAATATGCATAACAGTTATTCGCAAGTGATAAACAGTTTAATTGTATAATTCGTTTTGATAGGTTCGATTTGATAGGAACGTATGTTACACCCAAAATGCGATAAAAAGGGTTCGAGTATACTCACAGTCGGTGCTCAGCAAGTAAACACAACTTGGATGGATTGAAGGGAGCGTGTCCGAGGTTAGCCTGATTACAAATTGATGGCGTAAGCGTTGAGCAGTGCGTTAAATGGTGGGGAATGAACCAAGTGTCGAATGGTAATCCGATCAGATGGCCATTCGATTGGATTGACATTCGTTTGGCAAGGAGGTGTTTGTGCATGATGGCTTTGAAGTTTTCGTTGTAGAATTATGAAAACAGAGAAGTATCTCTACGCTTCAGGTTGATCGATCGGATAGCGGTCCAATTGGCAGGACACTTAGTGAGAACATATTCACAGCAGACTGGTCACTCGATCGGATAGCAATCCGATCGGTTGTCAATCCGTTAAAACTGACATGTTGTGGAGATTTGTAAAATGTTTAAGTGTTGAAGATCCAAGTGTCAACGATCGGATGGTCGATCGAACCATCTTTCAATCCTTTTAACCATGAATATGTGTAGATCTATGCGAAAACATTGTTTAATCTTGTGGAAATCCTTGAGATCTAAGTTGTTCTTGGTGGAATGAGGCCAAGACTTGAAGTTTATAAGAACTCCATGATGACGTCACCCTAGAACACCTCAAATCCGTTGATTTCACGGTTAAAAGTTGAAATTCAAAAGAGGAAATGATGAAGGAGTGTGCGTAGATCATAGAAGTACAAGATTTGAGGTAGAAACTTACAAGAATCGAGAGAAATCGAGAGAAAATAGCCCCAAAGCGTGCTGGTCGAGTGAGAGCTGTCACATCAGTGTGAATGATGTGACAGTGGGGGTATTTATAGGCAAGAGGGAGGAGAAGGCGGTGCAAGGTGTCGGATCGGATGGCTATCCGATCGAGGGCATCCGGCGAGTTGCGTTTCGACGTTTTGTTTTGTTCGTTTAAGCATTGCGATAGTTTGGTTACACATTTTCATACCCACATTCATATATTTATTATAATTAGTCACAAAGGGTCGTATAAATATCCACATTTCAAAGCCTGCGTTGCGATAATCGAGTGGTGCGTTTCGAATATGCGTTGCATTATGGCACATCACGACTATCGAGGAGGGTAGAATAGGTCCTCACTCAACGTCATCGTGAGTGTTAGTATGTGCGATGTGATGTGTTATAGCGATAAAATATGTGTAATATGCGAAAATACTGCGAAGTAGCAATGTATTCGATATAGCTACATTATGATCCGAATCTCTGGTGCTAGGCGTAACGAGTATAGCGAGTAGTAACAACGCACGAACATGCGGGTTGTTACACATATTATACATTAGAAACTTGTTTTACACAAAGTAGTTTTTTTAACGGCGGAGGATTCTATGATTATAGAACAGGGCCAGCAAGACTTGAAAACCCAAAGATACACAAAAACGGAAAACAAAAACAAAACAAGAAATATAATTACGTTATTACATCTCTAATATTAAACTCTAATCATCTCTCCCAAGAAATATTCCCGAACTTCGATCTAACTTTTAGCCATAGAAAGGTGTTTGCTTTTATTTCCTCCACCGTTTTATTGTATTGTACAGAACATGTCTTCCTTCGAGTTCTTCTTCATTCCTAGCTTTCCAAATTTGCCATGTTGTCGTCAAAAAAATTGCGCTAATAACCTTTATCCACTCCTTTAACCCCTTGTATGTTTTCACCGACTCCAACATCCCTTCAGCCACACAAGTATGGTCCACCATATATATTTGGACTCCTTGCAAGTCACCAGCAAGTGATCGACGTCTTCAGGTTGTGTGCCACATCTCGAACACATGTTGTTTGGTAGTGCAAAGTAGTTGAGACTTGACTATATGACTTATTTGGGTCACAAGTGAGCCTTCCTATACAGATGTAATGTAAATTACTAGTAAATTGCCCCGCGCGTTGAAATGTTGTCGCGACGTAAAACGTAAAGTAACGCCAATCATACCGTCTGATGAAAACGTATTCAGTGGCGGATCCAGGAATTTTTTCCTGGGGGTGCGGAATATTTTCAAAGATTTTAGGCCCCTAGCTGTGTAAAAATATCGGTTCGTAACGGGTCGGGTCGGATCATGTAAGACAAAAGAACATCAAACTAAAATTTATAAATCATCAAAAACACGTCAAACGTCATTACAAATTACAAACGTATTTAAAATTGTGCCCTACAGGTTTTTTTTTTTTTTTGAAATATATCCAAAATATCATCAAAAGATACTAAACACGCCATAAGTTCATTACATTCTTACTCATTGTTCCTAACACATATAATTTGCTCCATAAGTTCATAAAATAACACCAAACACTTAAACAAAATAAATAATCATGTTCAACCATAGCCCATAACTTCCAATTATTATTTTTTTTTGAACGGCAAACTCACTTTATATATATATATATATATATATATATATATATATATATATATATATATATATATATATATATATATATATATATATATATAGGGGGCTGCTAGAATGAGAACCACCCCGAGTTGTAAGAACCGCGAGAACTACACCCCACGGAGCGCCGTTCGTCATGATTTTTTTTTTACAAGTAGATGTGTGTATTATAAACACAGCCGTAAAAAATCATGGCGAACGGCGCTCCGTGGGGTGTAGTTTTTTACACCACAAGTTTGGTGTTTTTTAATTTTTTTTCTTTTTTCTTTTTTTTTTTCACCAAACTTGTGGTGTAAAAAACTACACCCCACGGAGCGCCGTTCGCCATGATTTTTTACGGCTGTGTTTATAATATACACATCTACTTGTAAAAAAAAATCATGGCGAACGGCGCTCCGTGGGGTGTAGTTCTCGCGGTTCTTACAACTCGAGGTGGTTCTCATTCTAGTGGCTCCCTATATATATATATATATATATATATATATATATATATATATATATATATATATATATATATATATATATATATATATATATATATATATATATATATATATATATATAAAGTGAGTTTGCCGTTCAAAAAAAAATAATTGGAAGTTATGGGCTATGGTTGAACATGATTATTTATTTTAGCAAGAAACACAACTTTCAATTATATTTTTAAACATTCAAGCCCTAATATTAAATGTTGATTACTTGTAACTAATCATTTAAACAAATAAAGCTATAAATAAAACAACAAAATCATTTAACTACAAGTCTAGAACAACAAAAAAATATAAAAAGATTAAACCATTACACGTCTATATTTTCTCATAATCATCACATAAAACAAAATAAATAAATAAATAAATAAATAAACCATACTAGTTCTATATTGGAATTCTGGCGTAATATGGGTCGGTCCAACCGGAATTTTGGTTTTTCTTGTAAAAAAGCCACCAGGTCATGAGCAGTGGCGTCAAGTCGCTGGGAGTTTTTTTTGGGGGCGGGATTTGGAAATGGAATGGGTGGATGGGTTTGGGTTATTTTATTTAGTTCAAATTTCTTTAGGTTGGGTTTGGGCTTGTGTTAATAAAAATTGATTGTAGATTGTCCTTTGATTGGATTAAATAATTAAGTGAATAAGTGGTTAATAATTATTTTTTTTCTAAGTGGGGCGGTTGAAAATTATCAAGGGGTGCGGGTGAAAAATTCCAAGGGGTGTGGAGTGTGGACAGGATTTCCGGCGAAAAATAACATTAAAAAATATTTTTTCATGGGGTGCACCCGCCCACCCTTGGCTTAGGGTGGGTACGCCCCTGAACGTATTATATTTGACCCAACTGGTTTCTGAAAAAAAATTTACGTCAAAACGTAGACCAACAGAAAATGTACATAAAAATAAGCATGAAAACGTATCATATTTGACCGATGGACCGATATATTCCGAAGAAAATTTATGTCGAAACGTAAACCAACTTGAATTTTATAACAAAACGTGCATAAAAATAAATACAAAAGAGATAGTGTTTTTTAAGTTAAAGAATGGTACGGGGCGTTGCGGCAATTTCGAAACGTAATGTGACTCGAATTTATACCGTCTAATGAAAACATAATATATTTGACCCGACTCGTTTCAGAACAAAATTTACGTCAAAACGTAAAACAATTGAAAACATACATAAAAATAAGCACGAAAACGTATTATATTTGACCCGACTCATTTCCGGAAAAAAATTTTACATCAAAACTTAAACGAACTGAAAATGTACATAAGCATAAGAACATATTATATTTGACCAAACTCATTTTCGGAAAAAATTTACGTTGAAACGTAAACCAACCTGAGTTTCTACCGACACGCACATAAAAATAAACACGTAAAACTCGATTACAAAGTCTCTAGAAAGTTAAGGGGTTGTAAGTGTCATCGATAAAAATTAAAAGAGTAAAAGTATAAAAAAATAATTAAATACAAAAACACAAAAAGGGCCAAAATAACAAAAAAAACGTTATTCACAAAGGTTGCTAATTGTAACATAGTTAATTAATGTATCAATTAAAAGTTCTGAGATTTCAAGCGAGAAGATTTTATATCGCCGTCCAGCCCGAGGAAACCTTTGCGTGCCTCCATTACTTTTGGCAGGCCTACGCCCCCTTACAAATTATCTACCTGAGACTGTCCCTTAGCACGACGTCCCAACACAAGGTTAGAATTCTAGCTCTTTACCTTTCTAAGCCAACAATATATCATAATAATTCTCTCATTATGCTTAAGCACATACTTATCCTATACAATAAAACCATGTTTTAAGAAAATGATATTTTAAGAGCATTATAACTTATAAGTTATACATTTGTTTACACATGCTAATAATAACATAGTTTGTACATTAACTAATCCATATCAACAAAGTTCCATCACTAAAAAAAGCCCATCAAATCCATCATCAAAAAGCCCCACAACTTGGACTCTTCCTGCTCATTTTTTCACCATTTTCAAACCCAAAAAGATTCTGTCGTCAGTTCCATCTATCTGTTATAACTTACTTATACCACCACCTACATTCCTCCTTTCATCGCCAGAAATCGTGGTTCTTGAAGAACACAAAATCCGGATGATACACGTTTAAACTCCGCAGCCAGTTTTCAGTCGAGTTCATCAACGACTTCACTTTTTCCGTTCCGTGGACCCCACTTTGCGTCCAATCAGAACTCTTGAACTTGTAAGCCGCAAGTCCGAAAATTGGTAAGGTGATCCCGGCATCATCAACTTTGACTACAGTTGACCCGTGATGAGGTGGCTTGTCGCCTTCCATATCTGAACCACACAACATCAAGAACCTTAGAGACCCACCAATGAAAATATCGAACCATTGTGCAAAAAACACCAAAAAATACGAACTTTTGATCAACCGAGCACACCCTACGTGAAAATAGTATGACCTGTATTGTAATTATAGAAAAAAAGAAAAAGAAAAAGATGGATACTTCTTAATGGTGTTGATAGAGAATGAAAAGTCAAGAAACTCGCATCGAGATTCTGTAAAGACGGGCCAACGGGAATTCTGTATATGGGATACCTGCAAAAATGCATACAACTCGGGTGATCAGAAAAGGGATAAAATCATAAAATAATTATCAAGTTTAAATTTTGTTCCAATAAAGTCACTCATACTGTTTTCTAATCTAAAAACCACTCAAGTTTCATTACCATTCTTTTCATAATTGATTATCTTGAAACTTTGTTATTATTTATTGTTTTTTTTTTTTTTTTTTTTTTTTTGCAATTACCTCCTTGTTCAGGTTAAACCAAAAAAAAAACAATTACTATAGTAACCAAATTACATATTTGTTTCATTTAGGTCACTAAATTTTTTTTAGAGTAATATACCATTTTGGTCCCTATGGTTTGTTCACTTTTGCCATTTTAGTCCAAAACTCAAACTTTTTGCATCTGGGTTCCTGTGGTTTCAGTTTTATTGTCATTTTGGTCCAACAATGAAATCAGGTCGTATTTGTCTTATAAAATCCTGCTATTTTGTCATTTTCCGCAGGGGCAGAATGATCATTTCTTTTTTATAAATAAATATCATATTTTATAAGACAAATATGACCTGATTTGCCCCTGAGGAAAATGAAAAAATTGCACGATTTTATAAGACAAATATGATCTGATTTCATTTTTGGACCAAAATGGCAATAAAACTGAAACCACAGGGACCCAGATGCAAAAAGTTGAGTTTTGGACTAAAGTGGCAAAAGTGACCAAACCACAGGGACCAAAATGGCAGTTTACTCTTTTTTTTTAAATAATATTTATAAAACAACATTCATGGCGATGGAACAATATTGAAACTTAAGTGGTTTTTAGTTTTTTTATGGTTAGAAAAGGTAAAGAGTTATTTTAGGAGTAAAGTACAAGGATGGTCCATGTGGTTTACCAAAATTTTGGATTTGGTCCCTAGCTTTCCAAAAGTACATGGATGGTCCCTGTGGTTTGCACTTTGTAACGCATTTAGTCCCCAGCCAACAAACCTAAAGGTTTTAGCAGGACCAAGTTAAGGACTAAATGCGTTACAAAGTGCGAACCACAGGGACCATCCATGTACTTTTGGAAAAAGGGACTAAATGTGTTACAGAGTGCAAACCACAAGGACCATCCGTGTACTTTTGAAAAGTTGGGGACTAAATCCAAAATTTTGCTAAACCACAGAACCATCCGTGTACTTTACTCTTATTTTAGTGAAACATTGAACAAACTCGGTTACTATAGGTAAAATATTCCCTTATAAAAATAAACATAGTAAAAGGGTTATGTTTAAATAATAAACTTACCAGGCAACCGAAACCCAACTTGATCGAGTCAGATCACAACTACGATATGTTTTCAGTTCTGGAAACTTCGATGCAAGATCTGATATCTGTAAATATTAACGACAACACACGAATTAGCACGGTAAAAACATGTCGCAAATCTAAATGTTTCATGTTTGGACTTTGGCCATGCTTATGCTGTTTTGAGGTTGTAATAATCAGTTGATCGTTTAAATAACTAACAAATAGAATAACCAAAAGCAGCATCCGTTTATATTATTAAGATATAAACTTAAAATACGGCGCTTTATTTTCTATTAACTACAATAACTTTTTTCATAATTATTTCCTAATAAATTTAAAAAGTACGTTTAAACTTGTTACAGTTGCCTATTATCTCACCATAGTGTGAGCTTCATTGGGGAACACAAAAAAAGTGGGGAACAGTGGGGAACCGACTCAAACGAACTCCGATTGGACTCATTTCAGCGGCGTTGGAACCGGCTCATCGAACCCTAACTAGGATCTCTTAACCCTAAATCCTAAATCATAACCCCTAAACCCTAAATATATTAGGGTTTGGCTTTTAGGGTTTAGCTTTAGGGTTTAGTCTTAGGGTTTAGCTTTAGGGTTTAGGGTTTAGCTTTAGGTTTAGCCTTTAGGGTTTAGCTTTTAGCGTTTATAGTTTAGATTTTACGGTTTACCTTAGATTTTAGCCTTATTTTTTAGTTTTAGGGCTTAGAGTTTAGGAGTTAGTATTTAGGGTTTAGGGTTAAGAGATCTTAGTTAGGGTTCGACGAGCCGGTTCCAATGCCGCTGGAATGAATCCAATCGGAGTTCGTTTGAGTCGGTTCCCCGCTGTTCCCCACTTTTTTAGTGTTCCCCAATGAACCTTCCCCTATCACCATATTAATAAAGAAAAATGTAGAATTGAAGTATTGCAGCTGATGTGAAAAAATAAAATGCCCCCTAACTAACTTTTAAAACAGAAAGTTATTAAAAAAAACACCACCAAATAAATAACCCGAAATTAAAAAAAATATACAAAACTCTCGCCGTGGTAAGCTTAAAGTTACAACATCGTCGCTACAGTCATGTTTTTTACAAAAATGGTCCCCAAGTACATAATTTTTGCCCAGAGAAACCCTTGCCCTAACGATGACAGTTTTTTTTCCCGTTTAAACGACCACACACAGAAGAGTATTTCAGTTATTAACACGTGTCCCGCGAACTGTCGGCGGGGGTGGAGAGAGAGACTTGTCGTAGGGAGGGAGGGATTTCTTTTTTACTAGTTTTTTTCTCTTAGTGGCAAAAATGTGAAGAGAGTAAAATACCCATGAGAGTGTTAGGATCAAACGAGTAACACAAGAACACAAATAAACAGAAAGCAAGTAAACGACACGAGACATTTTACGTGGTTCAGTTGCAGCATGCAACCTACATCCACGGCGGCAACTAGGGTTTTCATATTATTGAGTGATAATGAGTTACAAGTAAAAGAGATCTATATATATATCTATAGGCTAGAATTACGGTTAATCCCTTTGCTAAACAAGAAACTAATAAACTGAGCCCATTAGGGTTAGGGCCAGCCAAACCCTTTCCCTTGTTCCTCCTACATTTCGGCTAGCCCTAGTGGGCCGATGACAATAATCGATTATCGCCAATCAACAAATGAGTAGTTTTAGACCATAATATGAACAATTTAAAGACTATCAACAACTTTCAATACAACGATAATATAAGAAATCTTAGGGAATAACTTTAAAAGGGGACGGTATAAAACACACACGCACTTGAATGAGTTACCTTATCAGCTAAAGGCGCACGATGATACGGTAAAGCACGCTCAAAGTATTCAAAGATTAAAAGCCCCGGAGGAGTTCTAATCTCGCCTTCTTCATTACCCCCGTTTCCCACAAGAGAATCACCACCTCTAAGCACAAGCTTATTAGAACTCTTGGTAACCGAACCGACATTATTTTCTTCAACTCGAGGCTCATAACTGCCGTCACTACTGGTCGCTCTTGACGACCCGGAATCACTTTCCTCACCAGGCCTTCTGTTCAAATATATATATATTTTTAAATATATTCGTCAAAAACCCATAAAAGATCACAGTATAGAACAACATTATAACTAAAAGCGGACCTATTGCTGGTTATGGGTGTTGATGGGTCTACGTATAGTTGAATGGCGGACAAATATGGCACGTAGTATTGCACAACCGAATCACTTTCGTTCAACACAAGAGGAACTCCGGCTCCGTACGCGCTCCATTCCTTTAACGATTCCCAAAGATCCCCGAGTATAAAGTATGGGTGGCAACCGTTTTCTTGATTCCTCCATCCCTTCATGCTAGTCTGCATATATCAATTAACTATGCAGTTATCATCGGTGATATTGACCGATATAACCGATATATCGATTGCTATATATATAAATTCTGCATGACATTAAAATTACCATATCCCACCGAGATAACCTATATCTCAAATATCGGTCTAGACCGATATCCGATACTTTACCGCATTAACTGCATAGGTCATTAATAAGTTTCACATCAACAATTTCACATTCTACCAACCACCCAAGAAAACAACATCAAAGAACACTAAAACAAAAACTTTCCACAACTCTAAACACACAAAAGCAACAAACTTTAACATCAACAATCCCTTGTCAAAAATCTTGTTTCAATACCTTAGGTAAATGCTGAGCAACAACAACAGGAGTAGTATGTTTCATAAACCGATCCAAATTAGTAACCACCTGATTCCTACAACTACTCATCAAACACTCATCTTGTTGAGGTTGTACTTTCTGCTCCTCTTGTTGTACTTTCTTCTGCTGCTGCTGCTGCTGGTTATACCTCCTCATCGCCGGTGGGCTATAAAACCTGTCCTCCCTGACCCGGATCCGACCCGAATTCGACATACCCAGAAACAAAAAACAAAAAAGATTTGTGGGTTTCAAGTCTTGATCAAGAATCACGATGACCCAGATGAGATATACATATGTATACGTATAAAGATTGGATTTTTATGGGTTTTTTCGTGAGATAAAAGGGGGGTTTTGTTGGGATTATTGAATTGGGGGTTGTTGTAAGATTGGAGTTTTGATAAAGATTGAATTTTTAGGGTTTTTGAAGAGAGAGATGATGGAATTGAAGAGGGAAAGATGGAGAATTGGGTCTGAATGAAGGTTATTGTTTTGACGATGCAGGGGATTAACCGACTAAAATTGAGGGTGTAAATTTACTATGGTGTGGTTGTTATACAGGATTACTGTTTTGTTTTGTTTACTTTGCCAAAATGAACTAAACAGGGTAAACTAAAATTATGTTTGCTCTGTTTTTGGTAGTTGTATTGATGGGCATTCAAGTGTTACTTTATTTACTTTGATTTGATAGTAAAAATTTGGGAAGTCAAAAGGGAAAATCACTGAAATGTTGACGCCGTCATTTTAAGAATAGCCATTTGACACCTCTCAACGAGCCGTTTCCGTTTACTGAAACGGCAGAAAAAAACCCTTCAACGCCAGCCAATCAGAAGACGACACGTGTCCGACAAACCCCAAGCTGTTTCAGGCGACCAACTTTGATGAAAGATCTCAGCCGAGCCGTTTCTCGTGGCTCCTGGACCCAAGTCGGCTGAGGACCCCAGCTGAGTACCTTCAACGAGCCGAGCCGTTTCAGCAGGTTGGAGCTAGCTTGTCAACTGCGCTATTTACGTACACACGGGACCCACCACTGCAGCCAAGCCGTTTCAGCGTACTGTTTGAGCCGTCTTAGCCTACTGTTCGAGCCGTTTCAGCTGTTTCCAAGCCGTTTCAACAATTGTCGAGTGTATATATGTTTAAAGGTGTTCTTGGGATTTATACAGCATCAAATTTTGTAGTAGAAACTTAAAATTATGAAGATTCGTTTAGTTGTATACAGCGGGGGAAAGTGGCAAATCGTTAACGGAAACTTAGAGTATGTTGCTGATGCAGATGCAAGTAGACGTGGATTAGAAATTGAACCCAACCTTTCATACATTGGTCTTTTAAGTAAAGTTTCTAAGATGTGTGGTTGTCACACCCCGATTTCCACGTGTCTCACCGGTGGGCCCGGTGGGGGATTACCGTGACGTAATTGGCAACAATATAGTCAAACCACACAATATATGAATGCACAGCGGAAGCATAAAGATAAATATATTTCAACGTTAAATGTAATATCAAAGTACCACCATTGTTGAAATAAAATCCACAGGGGATCAATAGTAATAATAAAGTATTGTTCAACAGACTTCAGGCATCTTAAGCTTGCGAGACTTCTAATGATGCTAAGGAGAAATCCCAGCCAATTACGCATAGTACCTGCATTTAGTCTTTTTGGGAAAATACGTCAGTTTACACTGGTAAATACATTCAACTGACACTTTTGTAAAATGTTTAATAAAACTGGTTTAAATGCACAATGCACAAACTCTTTATAACTTGGGATAATTTATAATTAAATCTTGTAAAGAATTACATGTTTGCTATGCGTTCGGTCGCCCGGGTCGTGCCGGGTTAAAGGTTAATAGACACGCCACAAAGCATAAAGCCGTGGCGGGAAAACCAACGGTTATACCTCTAATATATATAGACACAATGCCGGGTGTACGCCTACACCCGGATGTCGAGGTAGTGGCCATTTCGTAAAATGATGCCAAGGATATCCGGGACATGGTCATTAAGCTCCCAAAGGCGTAAAGCCAACAAAACAAGTTTTTAAATGGGTCACACTGATAATACCCAACTACTAATGAGTTGGGGTCAATTGCCCGACCAAGCGGTATTTTAAATACCGTAACCCAAGCCCGTATAACGGAAAATAAGTTAAAAGTATTTACCTTTGCAAGTATAAATCCTTAATCGAAATAAATCGCAGATAGCTTTTATTGGTCTCCTATTCTGGAACGAAGGTTTTAAAATAACCTATTAGAATCCTAACGGGTCTTTAATCTAGCCGTAGCTTAGACCGGTCAGTTTCAAGGGATAGATACGGTTTAATCGCGTGAAAGGCGAAAACCGGGAATGGAATGTGATTTTGACCCAACAAGTTTGAAGACTTGTTATATAGGGGCATAATAATCACACTCTGTATTTTGGGGTCAAAACAATATGGTTTGACCCGCTTCGGCTAGTTTATGTAAACTAGTTACATAAGCCGAACCGTGCGCGCAAAAGGCGTAACGGGTAACCGTAAGAGTCCTACACTGTTTTCCTAAGTCAATATGCTTTAAAGAGGTTGTGGTATCAGTAGGATACCTTCCATAATGCCTGTAACGAGTTTAAGTTCATATTATGCCCCATATGGGTATTTCGGTCTTTTTAAAGATTATAAAAGAGGTTTCTGAGTTCTACAGGAAATCTGAGTATCCCGTACAGTTTATAAAGTCTAAAATACTTTATTTATTATTTAAAATCAGTAGCAACTGGAATCGGGTCAAAAGACCTTGTAGAACTCAAGTTATGGCCGAAAAGGGTATATTCGATAATTACCGAACCGATGCCATAACCGCCGGTTATGAGCAGGTTAAAAATAATTAAAAATCTTTAAAAATCCCAAAATATTATTTTACATCAGTGAGTAAAAGGTTTGGTGTCGAAATCCGGGTTTAGATAGGCGTTATGCTAATTGCGCAATTAAATTACTAAAGTTTCCGTAATTTGCGCTATTTAGCATAACTCCTACTCTGGACCTCGGATTGACGTGAAATTTTAGGGACATGCTTAGAAATCAGTAACTAAGGTTATGATTCTTTCACATGTCCGAAATTCTCGTTTTAAATCAAAAAGGGCGTTACGGTCAACTTTTAAGCATTTAACGGAAATGTGTAAAAGACTCGGACAAACAACGAACCGGTCACAGATGTTTATACCATCATGTAACCTGGTCCTAAGAGAGTCCTAAGGCATATCTAAATCAAACTTTAACGGGTCAGAACTGAAGTCAAAGCAAAAGTCAAAGCTTTTGCGACTTTTGGCTCTGAACCGGATCAAAACAATAAATGGTCGGATCAAACAAGATTAGACTAGTTAATATACTTATTATCATGTGTTATGAGTGTTTAAACAGGTTACATATCATCTACATTACAGATTATGCATGAGATCGCAAAATAGCATTTCTGTTGACTTTTTCTAAGCACGTTTGACTCGACATTTGGACTAGTTAGAGTGGGAATCAGAGGGTGCCCTTTTAGGGGTTTAAAGCCCACATGATTACCAACATATAACTATCTTTGATTCGACAAACCACTGGACCAATTGTGATTTATCGCAAAGTCAATCGTTAATTACGACGGATTGACTTTTAAGCTAAACTAAGCAAAAACTAAGCCATAAAAGGGTTGACATACTTACAGAAGCTTGGTGCACGACTAAGGATGATAGAAGAGTGCTTTGAAGCTCCAGAAGTGAATTAGAATGCAGGTTTGAGGTGTGATTCAATTGTGTGCAATGTAGTGCCTTTTATAGTGAAAAATTGGGCTTTGGATCATTACAACTCACCCTACATTGGATCATGGATGATCAGCAGGTGGCCCTGGGTGCTAGGGGTCATGTAGAGGGCGCCCATGCTTCAATTAATGCACATAATGTCGTTCACAAGCTCAAACAATGCATCTGTCCAAAGTTTCTGCATCTGGGGTCCTTACGTGGCCCGCATTAGGATTCAGGCAACATGGACGCGGGCCGCCTGAATCTTCATGTCAGTAAACGAATCAACAGGTGGCTCGCGGCCCGCATTAACTTGCTGGTTTCACCCACGCGGGCCGCCTGAGGCCTGAATTTCAAGATTTTCAAATCTTTTGTCATGATTAACCTAACCTTTCGGTTTCGAAGGGGTAACTTTGCGATTTGGCCCTTGATTATTTACAATGAAGGGCCTCGTGCCTTTTTCCCGCATTGTTAAGTCCCCGGTTAGTTTAATTACTATCCGAAAAGCCTTAACTTTCATTGTTGACGCTTTTAACCCCTTTCATACGAACTTGATCATAACTTTCTCGTTTTAAAACGGAACTTCGCGAAATTTATATCGTATATTCTAGTGAGCGTATTTTACTGTTACAAAGCCTCGGGTTCGTCAAAGGGTCACTCAGAGGTATAAATTAAACATGTTGACACAATTAACCCTTGTAGCTTGTAATCTCTCACTTTCTCCCGCGTTTCGCCCCGTACGATCCATGATTTATTCGTTTGAAGGTACGAGCATCGTTTAGGTTTACTATACAGTATATTTACCCTTCGTTGACATTTATAACCCTCGAATTTACATACTTTCAAGGTTTGTCAACTTTAGTCCTTTATTTAATAGTTAATACCACGTGTAAGCTCATGACACGTGTCAACACATTATTGGACACAAAATTTCGAGGTGTTACATCCTCACCCCCTTAAAATAAATCTCGACCCGAGATTTACTGAAATAAATAAGGGTATTTCTTTTTCATCGTGGACTCAACCTCCCACGTGAATTCGGGACCTCTACGGGCATCCCATTTGACCTTTACAATCGGTACATGCTTCCTTCGAAGCTTCTTTACCTGTCGATCTTCAATCGACAAAGGTTTCTCCACAAATTTCAAGCTCTCATCTATATGCACATCTGTATGTGGTATTACTAATGATTCATCAGCGAAGCACTTCTTTAGATTGCAGATGTGGAACACATTGTGAATTCCATTGAGCTCCTCCGGTAAGTTTAACTTATAGGCAACTGACCCGACACGTTCGATAACCTCGAAAGGTGTCACAACCCCCGATCCCTGTTCCCCGGGAACGGGCGGCCGCGAGCCAGTTTCGGTGGTATCACGTTATTAATCAATTTGGCAGCGGAAATTTTCATCAGGACCGTAGTTCGGAAATGTTAAATCAGAGTAAACCACCTTGTTTACTAATATTAAACATATGGGTAAAACCCAAGTTTTCAATACACACGTTTCATAGGAATAAATCATATTTATTTATTAAAAACATCTCTTTTATTCTTAGATAACTTTATTGCCACTTTTCCAAGCCTTCAGTGCTGTCCAGCTGGCTTCTATTTGGCTTTCACATCTTGTTACCTGAAACGCGTTTTTAAAACATTTTGTCAGTGGGAAATACTGGTGAGTGACTCCCAGTTTAATCAAGTTTAAGTAAAAACCAATTTGCAGTATTGAGGGCACATCCGCAATTACATTTGTATCCAAGACATCACAATTAACATCAGTGGTACGGTCATACTCAACTTATGGGATGTTACCACGCCAGTAACCAATTTTGTATACAAAACCCCAACATACCCACTATAATTGTATTCTTTACAAATACTCAATAACTGCTTTGTATATATTTAATTAAGTGAGGTTTTGTAAAAACAGTAACCAAAAAGTTTACAAAAAGTGAATCAACTCACATTGCTGTTTTAGGTTTTTCGTAAGGGTTTCCTGGAGATAATCTATAAATTACACAAATGCACGTGTGTTAGTATAATAACCCATTTTAACATTAGTAATACCCTCCCCGAGACGACATTCCAACGACTACGTCGGGCAGAACCACGACAGCCGTTACGGAACCCTAGATCAATCGGGCAGCGTATCTAATACGTCTCTAGGGGTTATAATACTTACATCGTAGCAGAACCTCGCTATTTTAGGGGGTATAATACCCGGGTATAGTAACGCCACTACAGAAAATTAAGAAAGAAAGAAAGGAAATGAGCGAACAGACTGAAGGCCCGTTGCCTTCTATTTATAGGGCTAATATCGCGTCTTCACGCGGCCCGCGTTAAGTAAGGCTAACCCTTACGCGGCCCGCGTCAACCTCCGGTCAATGTATAGCTTGGCCCGGTCACCCTCTAGACTTGACACGGTGATGACACGTGTCATCACCGGGCTGCGCCACATTCTAGGTCGCTCGCGGCCCGCTTTAACTTAAACAAACTCGTACGCTGCCCGCATCAACTAATGATTTCAGCGGATTCTGGTTGCATTCTAATGCGGCCCGCGTTAAGTTGAGGTGAGGTCAATGCGGCCCGCCTCAACTTAATAATTATTGTTTTTAATTTATTTTATATGTTATATTGTACTTTGGGCTCGGTTTTCACATACGGGGTGCATATAAAGACATGTTGAGACATTTAAAGATATATTAGGGTGTCAGAAATATTATGAGGGTGTCGGTTTTACCGAGGGTTGTTATATCCTCCCCACCTTGTTTCAGAGCTCGTCCTCGAGATCTACTGGAACAAGTGTGGATATTTCTTTTGCATTTCCGATTCAAGTTCCCATGTGTATTCAGGTCCTCTTTTGGAGTCCCACTTTACTTTGACCAATACTAATCTCTTATGCTTGAGATTCTTAATTTTCCTATCTTCAATCTGTAGAGGCCTCTCTACAAATTTGAGTTGTTCATTAACCTCTATATCCTTGAGAGGTACTACGAGTGATTCATCAGCTAGACACTTTTTGAGATTAGATACATGAAATACATCATGTATTCCTGCCATTTCCTCTGGCAGTTGTAGCTGATAGGCTACAGGTCCTATTCTTTTAAGAATTTTGAAAGGTCCAATATACCTAGGACTAAGCTTTCCTCTTTTAATGAATCTTACCACTCCTTTCCAAGGAGAGACTTTTAATAATACTCTATCTCCTACTTGAAATTCTAATGGTTTGCGTCTGTTATCAGCATAGCTCTTTTGTCGATCACGTGCTGCTTTCAGTCGTTCTTTAATTTGAATGATTTTGTCAGTTGTTTCTTGTACTATCTCAGGTCCAGATAATTGTTTTTCCCCAATTTCTGCCCAACAGACTGGGGTTCTGCACTTTCGTCCATAAAGTGCTTCGAATGGTGCAACATTGATACTTGTGTGATAACTGTTATTATAAGAAAATTCTATTAAAGGTAAGTGTTCATCCCAATTACCTCCAAAATCAATTACATAAGCTCTAAGCATGTCCTCCATTGTCTGAATTGTCCTTTCGCTTTGCCCGTCTGTTTGAGGATGATAAGCCGTGCTTAAATTCAACTTGGTTCCCATTGTTTTTTGGAAACTTGACCAAAAATGAGAAGTAAAACGGCTATCTCTATCGGAAACAATTGATAAAGGGATTCCATGTAATGAAACAATTTCATTTACATATAATTTGGCTAATTGTTCCATACTAAAGGTTTCCTTCATTGGTAAGAAATGAGCTGACTTGGTTAACCTATCTACAATCACCCAGATTGTATCATTACCTTTCCTTGTTTTGGGTAGTTTGGTAACAAAATCCATTGTTATCAATTCCCATTTCCAAACTGGTATTTCTAATTGTTGTAACAATCCTGAGGGTTTCTGATGTTCAGCTTTAACTTGTGAGCAAGTTAAACATTTAGAAACATAGGCTGCTACATCCTTTTTCATCCCTATCCACCAGAAAATTTTCCTTAAATCCTGGTACATTTTATCACTTCCTGGATGCATCGTATATTTAGACTTATGGGCTTCTTCTAATATACGGTGACGTAAATTTCCTAATTTAGGTATCCACATTCTCTTTCTATGGAACCTCTAAATTCCATCTGTTCCTTGTTCTAATTCTTTAATCATTCTTTTTAATCTTTCAGTATCCCCCTTGATTACAGATTCTTGTGCTTTTCTAATCTGACCGTTTAAATCTACTTGAAGATTTAATTTAAGAGAACGTACCCTTTTTGGCTTTTCATGATACTTTCGACTTAAAGCATCTGCCACTACATTTGCTTTTCCTGCATGATACTGGATATCACAATCATAATCACTAAGTAATTCCATCCAACGTCTCTGTCTCATATTCAATTCTTTTTGCCCAAAGACATACCTTAAACTTTTATGATCTGTAAAAACGGTAAACTTACTACCATAAAGATAATGTCTCCAAATCTTAAGGGCAAAAATTATAGCTCCTAGTTCCAAATCATGGGTTGAATAATTTTCTTCATGATTCTTAAGCTGTCTAGAGGCGTAAGCTATAACCTTTTGACATTGCATTAATACACATCCATATCCTAACTTTGAAGCGTCACAAAAGACTACAAAGTCTTCAGTTCCTTCTGGTAACGCTAGTATAGGTGTATGGGTTAATCTTTGCTTAAGGATTCTAAAGGCTTCTTCTTGTTTTGGTCCCCATTCAAATTTAACAGATTTACAGGTTAACTTTGTTAAAGGGATGGCTATTCTAGAAAAATCTCGGATAAATCTTCTATAATAACCGGCCAATCCTAAAAAACTTCTAACCTCAGTTGGTGACTCTAGGTTTTTCCATTTGGTAATTGCCTCGATCTTTGTTGGATCTACATGAATTCCTTCATGATTAACTAAATGTCCGAGGAATTGCACCTGTTCTAACCAAAATTCACACTTTGAAAACTTAGCATAAAGCTTTTCTTTTCTCAATAAACTTAAAAGTAATTGCAAATGCTTTGCATGCTCCTCTTTACTTTTAGAGTAAATTAGAATATCATCTATGAAGACAATTATGAATTTATCCAAATATGGCTTACATATTCGGTTCATCATGTCCATAAATGCGGCTGGGGCATTGGTTAAACCAAATGGCATGACAGTAAATTCATAATGACCATACCTGGTTCTGAATGTGGTTTTAGGAATGTCCTCTTCCTGTACCTTTAATTGATGATATCCTGATCTTAAATCGATTTTAGAGAAAAATCGAGCTCCTTGAAGTTGATCAAACAAATCATCGATTCTTGGTAATGGATACCGATTCTTAATCGTGACTTTGTTTAATTCACGGTAGTCAATGCACATACGCATTGATCCGTCCTTCTTTTTAACGAATAAAATCGGCGCTCCCCATGGTGATGAGCTTGGCTGTATGAATCCTTTCTCCAACAATTCGTCTAGCTGTTTCTTCAGTTCTTGCATTTCAGCGGGTGCCAAACGGTAAGGTGCTTTGGCAATCGGTGATGTTCCTGGTAGCAGGTGAATTCTGAATTCAACTTCCCTGTCAGGTGGTAGTCCTGGCAATTCTTCTGGAAAGACATCTGAAAACTGGGACACTACTGGAATGTCTTTTAATTCTTTTCCTTTCGTGTTAGTGATTATAGAAATCAAATACACTATAGATCCTTTCCTTATATAACTTGCAGTTTTCATCACAGAGATGAATTTAGTGGATCTAAATGGTTTATCTCCTTTAATTGTGATCTTTTCACCTCTTGGTGATTTTATCTGTATTGACTTTTGATCACATAAGATATTTGCTTTATTGGCTATTAACCAATCCATTCCTAACACGACATCAAATCCTACTAGATTTATTGGGTAAAGGTTTGCAATAAATTTTTGATTAAAAATTTCTATTCTTGCTCATTGCAAGATTTCAGAAATCTTAACGGTTTCTCCATTTGCTGTTTCTACTAGACATTCTTGTGGTAGTTTAGTTAATGATTGATTTAGGAGTTTGCAAAATGAAGTATTAATAAAACTTTGGTTGGCACCAGAGTCAAATAATACTTTAGCAAAAATATCATTAACTAAAAACGTACCAAGAATGACGTCTGGAATCATCTTGGCTTCATCTGCAGTTAGAACAAAAGCTCTAGCATTTTTAGGATTCTTGTTATTTGCAGCTGGAGCCAATTTCGGACAATTTGGCCTGATGTGACCTTTTTCTCCACAATTGAAGCAGAATCCATTACTGGATTTCTTCTTGCAATTCTCTTCCTTGTGTCCTGGTGCTTTGCAGAAATTGCAGTAAGTAGAGCATCTTCCGGAATGCTTCTTTCTGCAAGCTTTGCAGTATGGTGCAGAAGTAGAACCTACATTCCTACGATTGGAATTCCCAGAACGGAATTCTTGAGTAAGCTTTTGGGTTAGGTTTCTCCTCTGATCTTCTTCTCTAGTCCTCACTAGTTCATCAGTCAAAGTATTGGCTAGTTCTACGGCTTCCTCTATGGTTTGGGGTCTAGCTGCCTTGACTACATGTCTAATCTCTCCAATTAATCCCCAGATGTAACGGGAGATTAACACTGGTTCAGGTGATGCAAGGGTAGGTACTATCCTAGCATATTCAAAGAATGTGGTAGTGTAACCCTTACTGTCTACCCCGATCATTCTAAGATTCAGAAATTTATTTGCTATTTGTTCCTTTTTCATTAGGAGGGCAGAATTTCCTTTCTACCATATTTTTGAATTCCTCCCATTCCATGTTATAAATTCTATCACTTCCTCTTGACTGGAGGATAGTGTTCCACCATTCTAAGGCTGCGTTTTTAAACAGATTTGAAGCAAGCATTATCTTATCTTCTTCAGCACATTTACTTATTTTCAGAACAGCCTCAGTTTTCTCTATCCAGCGTAGGGCTGCAATGGGTCCTTCATTGCCCGAGAATTCTATTGGCTTACAGGACCAGAATTCTTTGTAAGAACAACCATATGGCATGGTTCTTCTTCTTTTGGGAATGGGCGCTTGAAGTACGGGTCCATTGTTCACGCTGTGTTCCGGTTCACTTGGTCGTTTACTGCTATGCTTACTTTTATTATTCGCTTCTTGAACTGTTTGAATAATAAATGGCATTGCATCTATAATTCCTTGTGCCACTATATGTTGAACGGCACTATTATCCATTTGATTTCCATTGTTGTTTGGATTCTCATTAACCACGTTATTGTTACTCTGGTTATCGTTATTCAGATTATCCTGATTTTCCTCGTCGGCCATTTGAATTTTACACAATTACCAAATATTAATATCACAAATAATATTTGAATATAGCCAATCACATGACACACACTTTTAACCAAAAGCGTCGAGCATTGCGACTTTTACTCTATTTATATAGTATGCATCATTACACACTAGTACTGAAATTTAAATTACAATACCGACTGGAATGTAAAGCTATAATACTAATAGTAGGCATCCATATTGTTTTTTTTCTAACACATACACACATATACTATTTTATTATTATTATTACTATTACTACCGTTCCTGCCATCACCTTCACTGATATGGATTCATCCAAAAATCCATATTACGCTCATCGTATTTCCATACGAGGCGTTCTCCCACCTGTCGCATTCTATCACTGCTTTCTAAAATTTCCTCCCCAAAAGTCCTAAGTTCTTGGACATTTTCTGCACTCATTGGGGGTGCAGGTTCTAGGACTGGGTTTGGAATTTGTGGTACGGGTTCCTGATACGGAGGCATAGGGGCCTGGTACGGGTATGGATTCTCTAAAATTTCCCTAACATATGCATCACTAATGTTGTAGGGATCTTGAGGATCTAACCCTGGGTAAGCTCCTAAGTTGGGCATTGGCATATTTTCCTGTATTGGGTTTTGTTGCACGTAGTCCCTAACATCGTCCCACCAGGGGTCGTAGTTGTTTGGGTCTAGGGGATCTGGTGCAGGTACCCTAGGTATCTCCTCCGAGTTGTAATCAGGCATTTCTATCTGGTTTTCTACTTCCATGGGTTGGTCAGGATTTTGTGGTTGGGGTGCTAGCATTTGTTCCAGGTTTGGGTCAGCAGCAGTGGTTGCTAAAATATGGATATTAGCGATACCCCTATTGAGCATATCCTGATTATAAGCATCAGTCTCTCTTTTTGTTGCGGCTAACACTCGCTGCTCCTGCAACTTTTTCATTCTTTTCCTACGCTCGTGCGCTCCCCTATTGAACCATCCCCTCTTTTTATGAGGAAATGGCTCTTCAGACTGAGCCTTAAACATAAAGATTCCTTCTTCTGTGTCAGCAGAATACCCTGAGAGGGCAGGCTAAGAAGAGGAGGTGCCTTCGCTTCTAGGCGAACCAGACAGTTGACGATAGGTGTCAGAAGGTCCTTGGTCGCTCATACTGTAAACTAACAAATAGTCAGATAACACATAGCAAGAAATACAATTATACACGTATTTCCATAATTTATTTCCTAACACTTTGAACTTTGATGTCAGCAGAACACTTCTGTGGCTGAATCAGTGGCATAGCTCTGATACCACCTTTTGTCACAACCCCCTGATCCCTGTTCCCCGGGAACGGGCGGCCGCGAGCCAGTTTCGGTGGTATCACGTTATTAATCAATTTGGCAGCGGAAATTTTCATCAGGACCGTAGTTAGGAAATGTTAAATCAGAGTAAACCACCTTGTTTACTAATATTAAACATATGGGTAAAACCCAAGTTTTCAATACACACGTTTCATAGGAATAAATCCTATTTATTTATTAAAAACATCTCTTTTATTCTTAGGTAACTTTATTGCCACTTTTCCAAGCCTTCAGTGCTGTCCAGCTGGCTTCTATTTGGCTTTCACATCTTGTTACCTGAAACGCGTTTTTAAAACATTTTGTCAGTGGGAAATACTGGTGAGTGACTCCCAGTTTAATCAAGTTTAAGTAAAAACCAATTTGCAGTATTGAGGGCACATCCGCAATTACATTTGTATCCAAGACATCACAATTAACATCAGTGGTACGGTCATACTCAACTTATGGGATGTTACCACGCCAGTAACCAATTTTGTATACAAAACCCCAACATACCCACTATAATTGTATTCTTTACAAATACTCAATAACTGCTTTGTATATATTTAATTAAGTGAGGTTTTGTAAAAACAGTAACCAAAAAGTTTACAAAAAGTGAATCAACTCACATTGCTGTTTTAGGTTTTTCGTAAGGGTTTCCTGGAGATAATCTATAAATTACACAAATGCACGTGTGTTAGTATAATAACCCATTTTAACATTAGTAATACCCTCCCCGAGACGGCATTCCAACGACTATGTCGGGCAGAACCACGACAGCCGTTACGGAACCCTAGATCAATCGGGCAGCGTATCTAATACGTCTCCAGGGGTTATAATACTTACATCGTAGCAGAACCTCGCTATTTTAGGGGGTATAATACCCGGGTATAGTAACGCCATTACAGAAAATTAAGAAAGAAAGAAAGGAAATGAGCGAACAGACTGAAGGCCCGTTGCCTTCTATTTATAGGGCTGATATCGCGTCTTCACGCGGCCCGCGTTAAGTAAGGCTAACCCTTACGCGGCCCGCGTCAACCTCCGGTCAACGTATAGCTTGGCCCGGTCACCCTCTAGACTTGACACGGTGATGACACGTGTCATCACCGGGCTGCGCCACATTCTAGGTCGCTCGCGGCCCGCTTTAACTTAAACAAACTCGTACGCGGCCCGCATCAACTAATGATTTCAGCGGATTCTGGTTGCATTCTAATGCGGCCCGCGTTAAGTTGAGGTGAGGTCAATGCGGCCCGCCTCAACTTAATAATTATTGTTTTTAATTTATTTTATATGTTATATTGTACTTTGGGCTCGGTTTTCACATATGGGGTGCATATAAAGACATGTTGAGACATTTAAAGATATATTAGGGTGTCAGAAATATTATGAGGGTGTCGGTTTTACCGAGGGTTGTTATAAAAGGTCCTATGTATCTCGGGCTTAGTTTGCCTTTCTTACCGAAACGCATCACCCCCTTCCAGGGTGATACTTTAAGTAACAATTTTTCACCTACTTCAAAGTGAAAATCTTTACGCTTTGGATCCGCGTAACTCTTCTGCCTATCTCGGGCATCTTTGAGACGGTCGCGAATCTGGACAATCTTGTCCGTCGTCTCGAAGACTATCTCTGGTCCTGATAATTGGACATCTCCAACTTCCGCCCAACAAACAGGCGATCTACACTTTCTACCGTATAATGCCTCGAAAGGCGCAGCCTTAATGCTGGTATGGTAGTTATTGTTGTAGGAGAATTCGATTAGTGGTAGGTTCTTATCCCAACTACCACCCAAATCGATAGCACATGCACGTAGCATGTCTTCCAACGTTTGAATAGTACGCTCACTCTGACCGTCTGTCTGAGGATGGTAAGCCGTACTAAAATTCAAACGTGTGCCCAAAGATTGCTGGAAGCTCTTCCAGAAATGAGACGTGTATCTAGTATCTCTGTCGGAGATAATAGACACAGGTATGCCATGTAAGGCTACAATCTTATCAACGTATAACTGGGCTAACATGTCGGAGCTATAAGTCTCCTTGATGGGTAAGAAATGTGCTGACTTAGTCAGTCTATCTACTATAACCCATATTGTGTCATTTCCTTTCCTCGTCTTAGGTAAATTGGTAATAAAATCCATAGTTACACATTCCCACTTCCATTCGGGAAGTTCAGGCTGTTGTAGCAAGCCTGACGGCTTTTGATGTTCAGCCTTGACTTGCGCACAAGTCAAGCATTTGGCTACATAAGCGGTTACAGACTTTTTCAAGCCTATCCACCAATAATTTGCCTTTAGATCCTGATACATCTTATCAGCTCCCGGGAGAACAGAATATTTGGAACTATGGGCTTCCTGGAGGATAACATCTCGTAGTCCTCCATAAATTGGAACCCATATTCGTCCATTTAATCGTAAAATTCCGTCCTTGCTAAGAGTTAACTGCTCCTCATTTACTCCCAGCTTCTCTTTAGGATAGTTAGCTTCTAACACAGCTTCTCTCTGTGCAGCTAACAACCTTTCAATCAAATTATTCTTCACTTCAATGCTCTTGGCATTGATTCGGATGGGTTTCACCCTTTCCTTTCTACTCAGGGCATCAGCGACTACATTCGCCTTGCCGGGATGATATCTGATTTCACAATCATAATCATTTAAAGTCTCCATCCAACGGCGTTGCCTCATGTTTAGCTCCTTCTGATTAAACAGATGTTGAAGGCTCTTGTGATCCGAATAGATCACAAATTTGATACCATACATGTAATGCCTCCACAGTTTTAGTGCGAACACAACGGCACCCAGCTCCAAGTCATGGGTGGTGTAATTCTTTTCGTGCACCTTTAACTGTCTCGAAGCATAGGAAATAACCTTGCCTTTCTGCATTAGCACACATCCCATGCCAGTGTGTGATGCGTCGCAGTAAACTACGAACTCTTCAGTACCTTCAGGTAATGTCAGCACAGGAGCGTTGCTCAACTTTTGCTTCAGAATATCAAAGGACTCTTGCTGCTTAGGGCCCTAAATGAACTTTACTTTCTTCTTGATCAAGGAAGTTAAGGGCGCAGCAATCCTTGAAAATTTTTCAATGAAATGCCTATAATATCCTGCTAACCCCAGGAAACTACGAATCTCTGTAGGCGTCTTTGGCTCTTGCCAATTCATGACAGCTTCTACTTTAGCGGGATCCACTTGGATACCACGCTCGCTAACAACATGTCCTAGGAATTGGACTTCTCGAAGCCAGAATTCGCACTTAGAGAATTTGGCATAGAGTTTCTCGTGATGCAGGAGTTTGAGAATACAACGAAGGTGTTTCTCATGGTCAGCTCGGTTCTTTGAGTAGATAAGAATGTCGTCGATGAAAACGATGACGAATTTGTCTAAGTATGGCTTGCAGACGCGATTCATGAGATCCATGAACGCAGCCGGTGCATTAGTGAGCCCAAAAGGCATCACTAGGAACTCATAGTGACCATAACGAGTCCTAAATGCGGTTTTATGTACGTCTTCATCTCTGACTTTCAGTTGATGATAGCCTGACCTCAAGTCAATCTTCGAGAAATAACTTGCCCCTTGTAACTGATCGAACAAATCGTCGATCCTCGGTAAGGGATATCTATTCTTTATCGTGACCTTATTAAGCTCGCGATAATCGATGCACAGACGCATCGATCCGTCCTTCTTCTTTACAAACAGGACAGGTGCTCCCCAGGGAGACGAACTAGGTTTGATGAAACCTTTAGCTAGTAGTTCATCCAGTTGGGTCCTCAACTCCTTCATTTCGGTTGGTGCTAGCCTGTAAGGTGCTCTAGCAATAGGTGCTGCTCCAGGGATGATATCGATCCTGAATTCCACTTGCCTATCTGGTGGCAACCCAGGTAGATCTTCAGGGAAAACTTCTGGATATTCCGAAATGACGGGAATGTCTTCTATCTTTGGTTTAGGCTCTTCAATAATCACCTGTGCCATGTAGATGACACAACCCTTCTTTAGACATTTTGAAGCCTTGAGCATAGTCACTTGCTCAGGCAATCCGTACTGGGTATCTCCCCGAATGGTTAGCGATTCACCAGACGGAGTTTTTATCACCACTTGCTTTCTGTTGCAGACGATTTGGGCCTGGTTGTGAGATAACCAGTCCATACCCAATACTAGGTCAAAACCGGCTAATTTAAAGGGAAGTAGAGATAGACGAAAAGAGTGGTTCTTAATGGATATCACACATCCATCTAACACAGTGGATACGGTTTCTATGGTGCCATCTGCTAGCTCTACCTCATAATTCACATTTAAGGTTTTGACAGGCATATTCAGCAATTTGCAAAATTTATGATCTACGAAAGACTTATCAGCACCCGAATCAAAAAGTACTCTTGCAAAGATATCATTTACGAGGAAAGTACCTGTGATCACGTTATCGTCTAGTACTGCTTCTTTCGCCTCCATCCTGAAGACTTTCGCATTGGTCTTCTTGGCCTCTTCAGGCTTCTTGGCATATTTAGGGCAGTTGCTTTTAATGTGCCCTTTCTCGTTGCAGCCGTAGCAGGTTCATCCTTTATCTTTTTGCAATCCACGGTCTTGTGGTCCTTGGACTTGCATAACCCGCAAGCATACAACTTCGACTGAGTCTGCGAGTTTGATTCGAGTCTACACTTTCCAAAGTGATGTCTCTTGCAATTCTTGCACTTGGGCTTCTCACCAGACTGTTGCCCATCCTTCCTTGACTCAGACCCTCTCTTGTTGTCACCGTTTCCACGGTGTTTCTTGCCTGACCTTCGTGAAGTATCATCTTCACGCTTTCTCTTTTCAGCCTCTTTGTTCCTCAGCGATCTTTGTCGGACCGCATCAAGAGTAAGGGACAAAGATATGTCGGCTACAGATCTAAAGGTCGCTGGCCGAGAGGCCTTTACGCTTGCCTTTATTTCGGGGGCTAAACCACCGATAAAATGAGCTATTCTCTTTGGCTCCGGGGTTACCAGATACGGAACCAACCGGGACATCGTGTTGAAGCTCGTGAGGTAAGCTTGACAGTCAAGGTTCGTTATAACCAACGATAGAAAGTCGGTCTCAATCTTTTCAACTTCATGTTGAGGGCAGTAATTCTCCTTGATGAGAGAAATGAATTCCTCCCATGTTATGCTGTATAGAACAGCCTTTCCCGAGGCCTGAACCAGAGACCTCCACCAAGCCAGGGCCTCGCCCTTGAATGATTGTGACACAAACTTTACCACATCTTTCTCTGCGCATCCACTGATGTCCACCACGGTGTCCATCTCGTCTAGCCACGTCATACAATCGACCGTTCCTTTCTCCCCAGTGAAGTCTCGGGGTTTGCATGATACAAAGTACTTGTAGGTGCAGCCTCTGGCGCGAGATGCGTCAGTATACACCTTTTCTGGACGGACACTGTTTTCATTGGACGAGTGATTATCATCGTCCCTTTTAGGCTTGGACGGTGGTTTGCTGTGAGATTTTGAGTGGGTTTTCGGCTTTGAGTGTGGTTTAGATATGGTTCTGCTCCGGGATTCAGTATACTCCTTGTATTGTTGGTCCAGGGCTGCCTTAACAGCATTGTCGACAAGAGCTTTTAATTCAGCGCCCGTCAGATGAATCCGGGCGTTATCGTATTCGTCTTCTTTCGAATGACTATTCTCCCCACTTGGATCAGCCATGGTAACTTGAATCTGCTACAGAAGACAACGAAAAATTTTATTTAGGAGTTTATTACGGAATTGTCTTTTATGGCAATTCATTAACCATGGTAAACAGAGATCATATCTGGTTAATTTATTACCCACTTTTATTTAGGATTTGAACATACTTATCCTAATTACAAATAATATTGTTATTGGCATAAAAGCCTAATCACGAGGACGTTTTATAATATTAGCCGGGATTACAGAGAATCAAGGCATGAAGGTTTGAACCATAGTCCTTTTACCTTTTCTGACAGGGAGTCATAGACTACCACTGCCTTTTGTCTTATATGACAATAATTATGGCCCGTAGGCACTACACCACTAATGGATGTTTAATAAGTTTGGCCTGTAGGCACTACATCGCTAATGGATGTTTAATAAATGATCATCTTTATTGATGATTTAACCCATGATTAATAAATCATTAATTTGGGCTTTGAAATCCTTAGAAGGATTCTTATACAAGAATGACGCGTGCGATTTTTAACGAATCACATCTGCCATGAACGTTAACATGATTACAGAGGTTAACTGGGAATCTGAATCTTTTAATCAGGTCTTACCATCTTGGTCGGATCTTATAAAGACACCTGGCTAGGTTTTACTCTTAAGATTCTTTATTTAGGCAGATTTAAATTTAAAAGGAATGATTTTTTATTCATTTCATATATAATAACAAAATTGAAATTCATAACATAACATTCCATAAATTTCAAATATGATTTCACGCCGCCCTAAACGGGACTTTTTAAATAATTAAATACCTACGCAGAGGTATATAGAAAAACAAGTCCACACAGGGACCAATTACAAGATAGATGTCCGCGCAGGGACTAAAACATAAGTCCACGTAGGGACTGAAATACGATAAATGTCCACGCAGGGACTAAATTGTAAATACAACAATACATAAGGAGACTAATGATCTCGTTTCTTCCTCCCTTTTAGCAGGTTTGCTAGGCCTTTGAGAAATCCACGATTACTCTTACGTTCTCGTTCGAAGTCTCGTTCCACACGGTTTAAACGGTGGAGTATTTCTTCTTGCTCCGGTGGAGAAAAACGTGGCTGCTGCGACGGTTGCTGAACCGGAGGTCTGGGAGGTATTGGATACCCATGAGCTGAGTAATCTGGTCTCCAAGAGGTTCCATGGAGGGCATTATAATTTGTCGCTACCACATATGGATCGGCATCATAGTTATAGTTGTAGTGCGTGTGAGTCGGCTACTCAAACGGATTGTACGCCGTGGAAGCGCCGTACGCTGGTATCGGATTGTCATATCCGAATGGTGGCGGAGGTGGTGCAACTGGTGCAGAATTCACCTCTGCAGGGTGACCAGAAGGTTCCCCTAATTGTGGTTCTTCTTTAGGCACTGACGGAAAGTGACTCGCACTCGAGTGGCGAGGGGTGCTGAAATGGAATTCCCCTCCTCGGGTGGACATCCGTGCGCCTCATCTTCTACGCCTTGGCGGATCTGGAATTACTGGTTGAACCGGTGGCGGTGGCGGTGGCGTGACTGCCACGAACCGCGAATCCTCAGAAGGATCCTGTTGTTGCTGTTGGTCATGAGGCGAGAAATGTTGTGAAGGTGTAAAGTACCAATTACATTGGTCAAACCTCGCCTGGTAGCTGTCGGGACCTTGATAGGGTGTTCCATGAAAGGATGCCCATCAGAAATCTTGATTGGATGGTTGGGAGTACCCCTTGCAGGCTCGACGGGATCTGTATCCTCGTCCATATCCACGACATTATCTTCAGAAAAGTGATCCTCTGGTCCTAAAGGGTTATACCCTATTGGCTCTTGGACATAATCCGCCGGGTTAAACTGTCCTACAAAGAAAGGTGAAGGATCGCCGTAAGTGTAATAACTCTCATTAAAATCCATAATTAGGATGATAATTAGTCAATAAGAAAACCCTAATTGAGACACCCAAGTAATTCTGCACTAACCCAAAATTTTCAGAACAATCGAAATTAGGATCAGGGCCCCTAAAACTCAGGGGGGATAAACCCTAGTGATATTTATCCACAATATTACCTTGTCCAGATTGAATTTCAATTTAATAGTGAGTCATGCAAGCTGGTCCCGAACCCAGCTAGCCTATGTAATTAGACTGCACCCCTTACGGACCGTAAGGGGAAAAGCCATACGGTCCGTAAGCCTGTCCAAAAATCACTATAAATAGCAGACATTGGCAATTGCTTTCTGTGTTGAAAACGACGTAAGAATTCTTTGTAGATGTCGAGTTATAAGCAGAAACAGTCCATAGTATACTAATATCGAATTGTTGCCGCAAAACAGGGTAATCACTCAATCGTTATTACGATTCATTTTCCGACTGATCAATATATCCAATGGATGTTTAAGTGCCGCCCACATAGGGTTTTACTTTGTCGTTCGTCATTAAATCGATGGATGTTTAAGTATTGCACTTTGTCGTTCGTTGTGAGAATTTGATCTCGTGAGTTATCGTAAATGCTGTATTGATCACTAACCCGGTTTTGTGTGCATTATTATTTAAATTAGGTTAACAAGGCTAAACCATATTCTGTCCGTGTTAAATCTGCAATGTGAGTCATTCTCTTTTTATAAATTGTTTTACAATACTCCAAATTATTTTCAGAGTTCTAATTACAGTGATTAAGTTTATGTAATCACCAAATTACAGCCAGTATGTGGGGTATTGTGCACATTACTACTATTTTAATCACGTTAGGTGGGCGAACCTAAAATTAAGTGATATACGTCATTCATTGGGGCAGCCAATGGTGATATGACCACAGTCACAGATCCGGTCGAGTGACAAATACTGTGGGTAGTTGGTAGATATCAGAAACATATGTAAAAACTCTTAATACTGTAAATTATAATAAACGAGTCATTTTAGTAAACTGAATGATTCACTCAGTATTTCCCCGCTGACAAAACCTTTTTCAAACATGTTTCAGGTGATCTATTGTAATTCAGGAAAAAGTGCTGGGGAGCATTTCAAGCTTAAGAAAGTGGCTCATTATAAAATAGAGAAATATGTTTTGTAAAAATAAAGATTTCTCAGTAAAATCTTGTTATTATAAATTATCGGGGTTTTATCCCGAATTGTGAAATAAAATAATCGGGAAAAGTTTTTAGCTTTAAAACGATCCTGATGATAAAAATTCCGCTGCTAAAATCACATAAATAAATATCACAGGATTTCTGTCCCGCGGCTCCTGAAACGGGTCAAACCGGGTCGGGGGCCGTGACAGAAATGAGGTGGTATCAGAGCCACTGAGTTAAGCTAATTAAGTATTTAGAGATACTTAATTTTTCTGATTACTATTATGTGATTATGTGTTTTATTAAACTGATTATTTGTTAGTTACAGTATGGGTTAGCAAAAGCTGCAAGATATCTATCTTAAATTAGATAGGTCAGTCTATGAAGAGGGAAGTTCATCCCAAAACAAATCTTCAAAACTCCCTACAATTCCCGAAGAAGGAATATTTGTGCGAAAAGCACAATATGAGAAACCGCTTTCTCCTAGAAAAAGGAGTATGATTATTAAGAAAAGTAAAGAGCAAATCCGAGAAAAGAGGATTAAAAGGGAAACCCAGGAATTAATCAATAAATCACCTTGGGAAGACAAGCTAGATGAGAAATAGGCAAATTTGTATATGCTAGCTACAGTAGCAGAACACGCAGATCTTTAAAAACCCTAAGTCTAGTAATAGCACTCCCCAGTAAATAAATAAATAAATCCGAGTGTGTTCTTTCCTGTTATTTTGTACAAATAGTGTGCAATAAAACTTCAATGTTTATTTGTTAAACTTTGTTCCAAAGTTTTAACTTAGTATTTTTGTGCATTTTGCATATATGCTACACAGCATGAATGAGATATCTGAAGCCTTTCAGAACCTCGTTCTTTACCCGGTGAATGTAGAAGTTTCCAAAGATTTCACTGGATACTTTGCTGATGTGGAACAACCTGTAGAATTCAATGCTCCACCTTTGACAAAGCCAAAACGAAAGAAAAGAAAGAATTATGTATGGGGTAGTCGTATCCGTAGGAAAAAGCCAGCCACAAAACTTCCTAAAATAAACAACCCTTTAGGAAAAGGAAAAGAAATTGTAATCAAAGAAAGTACTAAACAGCAAGAGATGGAAACTGAAGTCAAGAAAGACTCTAGGCAAATGGAAAAACAGTTTGAGGAATATTCTAAAGATATAGAAATGGAAGTAGGACAAGGTTCTAGACCAACTCAGATAGAAATTGGAGAGAGCTCCAACCAAAACCAAAACCAGGGAATAACTTTTCAGGAGGAAATAGATTTTCTATTGGCAAACTGTGAGACTATTCAACCTGTCAATACGAATGTTTTTACCTATCCTAGTGAAAATCCACTCCCTATGAATTTTGAACCAGCAATCCCATAACCAATAGTCCACTCTCAACATGTAGAAATGGACGAATGGTGGACGAATGATTGGCAATTTTAAATATTGTCAACGACCCTTATTCCTTTCTTCCACAATTCGATCCAGAACCCCTACCTAATCCACCAATGAGTAACGAAAATATGGTTGAACTTCGCCATTACGGTGAAGAATTGATGGATGCAGGAAATAGAATCAGGGAGATAGGGGGACAAATTGCCTGGAAATATGATGAAAGGGAATTTCGTTTTTAAGACGACAAGTGGCGAGAGATAGGAGGGTGGTAAAACTATAGTTGTAAGAAATAGTGAAATCAGTCTGTAACATAACTACGAATAAAACTTTGTAAAATATTGGTGTGTATTGATGCATACTATAACCAATATAAAATGAAATCGAGAAATCGATAGTTTTGACTATACGTGTATTGTAAATTGTCTGATTGTTTGTGTATAATTGCTATTTATCAAATACTAATAAAAATTATATATATATTATCAGATGGCAAATATTGGCAATGAACCGGTAAATGAGGTTAATCAGTCGGAGCAACATCCAGGGGATCAATATATGACTAGACAAGATATTGAAAATATTGTTGCTCAAGGGATAGCCAATGCTATTCCAGCATTCGTTGCTGCTATAAAAAGTCCAATCGAACCGCAACATATCGTTCCTAGTAAACGTACTTCTGAAGATAACTTCAGTAATAGCATAAACGGGGGTAATAATCATGTTAATCATGATAATGAATCCCAGCACACGCCGCTCCCTAAGAAACAGAAAGCTGCAACACCTGGTTGCACTTTCAAAGAATTCCTTGCTTGTAAACCCACTGAATTTGCAGGCAATGAAGGGGCAACTGCATCACTGCGTTGGTTAGAGAAAACCAAAGCAGTAATTGCAATCATTAAGTGTGCCAAAGATGATCAGGTCATGTACGCATCAAATCTGTTTAAAGAAGGAGCACTTGAATGGTGGAACACTGTGTTACAAGCTAAAGGAAGAAATAGGGCTTATGCTATGACTTGGGAGGAATTTAAGAATCTTGTAGAAAGAAAATTCTGTCCTGAGTATGAAAAGGAACAAATGGCAAATAAGTTCCTAACTCATCGGATGTTAGGTGTGGATTGTCGTGTTTATACTTCGACATTCTTTGAATATGCTAGAGTGGTACCAACACTGGCTTCGCTAGAACCGGTACTCATTTCTCGCTATATTTGGGGATTAATTAGCGAAATTCGCAATATCGTTAAGGCTGCGAGACGTCGCACTATTGACGATGCCGTAGAATTAGCTAACACCCTAACTGATGAATTGATACGCACAAGAGATGAAGACAGGAACAAAGAACTAGCTCAGAAAATTAACCAAGGATTTAGGGTGGGTAATAGTAGTTTCAAGAAAAAAAGTGCAGGGCAATCTTCAACTTTGCCATTCTGCAAAATTTGCAAAAAGAAACATTTTGAAAAATGTAATAAAATTTGCAATTTTTGCAAAACGATAGGACATCGTGAAGAAAACTGCAGAAAGAAATCCATAATTTGTTACAATTGTGGAGAAGCCGGACATTTCAAAACAGAATGTCCTAAGTTAGTCAAACCAGTAGAAAACAAAACCAAGGCGACCGAAGGAGCTACTAAGAAGAATGCCAGAGCATTCCAGCTAACCACTCAAGAAGCAGAGCTCATCCCGGATGTGATAGCCGGTACGTTTTTAGTTCACGACGTTTATGCAAAAGTATTGTTTGACTCTGGTGCAAACCAAAGTTTTATAAATACTTCATTCTGCCAAGCTCTTAAGTTACCCTTAACTACCATTAGGCAGATGTTTACAGTCGAAACCGCAGATGGGAATTCAGTAAAAATCAATCAGGTTTTGCAAAAAGTAGAAATAGAACTTTCAGGTCATAAATTTGATGCAAACCTATTACCTATGAAATTAGCTGAATTTGATGTCGTGTTAGGAATGGATTGGTTAATAGCCAACCATGCTCAAATCATTTGTGATAAAAACTCTATAGAAATTCAATCACCTACTGGAGAAGTAATCATGATTACAGGAGATAAACCTCGAAAGCCACTGAAGTTCATATCAGTAATGAAAGTTGCTAATTATGAACGAAAACAAGGAATAGTATATATGATTTCAGTAATCATTAGTACTAAAGGTAAAGAACTTAAGGAAATTCCTGTAGTCTCAGAATACCCAGATATATTTCCGGAAGATTTACCTGGGTTACCACCAGATAGGGAGGTAGAATTTAGGATTCATCTAATTCCAGGAACTACACCGATAGCCAAGGCACCCTATCGATTAGCTCCTACCGAAATGCTAGAATTAAAGAAGCAATTAGATGAATTACTAAGCAAAGGATTTATACAACCTAGTTCATCCCCTTGGGGTGCACCAGTGTTGTTTGTGAAAAAGAAAGATGGATCGATGAGAATGTGTATCGATTATAGAGAATTGAATAAGGTTACAATTAAGAATCGATACCCATTACCTAGGATTGATGATCTTTTCGATCAATTACAAGGCGCTAGGTACTTTTCTAAGATAGACTTGCGCTCCGGATATCATCAATTAAAGGTTCAAGAAGAAGACATACCTAAAACTGCTTTTAGAACTAGGTATGGACACTATGAGTTTACAGTTATGCCCTTTGGGTTAACTAATGCACCTGCAGCATTCATGGACATGATGAACAGAATCTGTAAACCATATTTGGATAAATTTGTAATTGTTTTCATAGACGATATACTTATTTATTCAAAAAGTCAGGACGAACATTGTCAGTACTTGCATGCACTCTTAACTTTGTTAAGAAAAGAAAAATTGTATGCCAAATTTTCGAAGTGTGAATTTTGGCTACAAGAAGTGCAATTCATAGGACACATGGTGAATCATGAAGGTATTCACGTAGATCCTGCTAAGATAGAAGCAATTACCAATTGGAAGGTTCCGCAAACTGCAATGGAAATTAGAAGTTTTATAGATTTAGCCGGATATTATAGACGGTTTCTTAAGGATTTTTCCAAGATAGCTGTACCATTAACTAATCTAACCTGTAAAGCCATTAAGTTTGAATGGGGACCTAAACAAGAAGAAGCCTTCAGAAATTTAAAGCAGAAATTAACCAATGCACCAATCTTAGCCTTACCAGAAGGAACAGAAGACTTTGAAGTATATTGTGATGCTTCAAAATTAGGATTTGGATGTGTGTTAATGCAACGCAAGAATGTAATTGCGTATGCTTCTAGACAATTGAAGAAGCACGAGGAAAACTATACTACTCATGACTTAGAATTAGGAGCTATAGTTTTTGCCCTTAAGATACGGAGACATTATCTGTATGGAAGTAAGTTTACTGTTTATACAGATCATAAAAGTTTAAGGTATATATTTGGGCAAAAAGAGTTAAATATGAGGCAAAGAAGATGGATGGAAATCCTGAGTGATTACGACTGTGATATTCAATATCACGAAGGAAAAGCAAACGTAGTCGCAGATGCCTTAAGTCGTAAGGATCATGAGAAGCAAAGGCGAGTCCGTGCTCTTAGAATAAATCTACAAGTAGATTTAATGGAACAATTAAAGGAAATTCAGAAAACGGCAATCAAAGACGATGCCGAAGGAATGAAAGGTTACCTAAAAGAATTGGAACAACGAAATGATGGAATTTAGAAATTCCACAAAAGCAGAATTTGGGTACCTAAAATGGGAAATTTAAGATCTAAGATTTTAGAGGAAGCTCATAAATCTAGGTATACTGTACACCCAGGAAACAATAAGATGTACCAAGATTTAAGAAAGAATTTCTGGTGGATAGGAATGAAAAAGGATATAGCCGAATACGTATCTAAATGTCTAACTTGTTCACAAGTTAAAGCCGAACACCAGAAACCTTCAGGACTACTACAACAGTTAGAAATGCCTATATGGAAATGGGAACTCATAACAATGGACTTTGTTACAAAGTTACCCAAAACCAGAAAAGGTAATGATGCGATTTGGGTAATTGTGGATCGATTAACCAAATCTGCTCATTTTCTACCTATGAAAGAAACCTTTAGCATGGAAAGGTTAGCCAAACTGTATGTAGATGAAATAGTATCCTTACATGGAGTCCCACTCTCCATCGTATCGGATAGAGATAGTCGTTTCACTTCCCGTTTCTGGACAAGCTTCCAAGAAGCAATGGGAACCCGACTCAATCTAAGCACTGCATATCATCCACAAACAGACGGGCAAAGTGAAAGGACGATCCAAACTCTAGAAGACATGCTCCGAGCATGTGTAATTGACTTTGGTGGTAATTGGGATAACCATTTACCATTAATCGAATTCTTCTATAACAATAGTTATCACTCAAGCATCGAGGCCGCTCCATTCGAAGCACTGTATGGACGCAAGTGCAGAACTCCCGTATGTTGGGCAGAAATAGGAGAAAGTCAATTATCAGGTCCAGAGATCGTACAAGAAACTACAGACAAGATAACTCAAATCAAGGAAAGATTAAAAACAGCCAGAGATCGTCAGAAAAGCTATGCAGATAATCGTCGCAAGCCACTAGAATTCCAGATAGGAGACAAAGTACTATTGAAAGTATCTCCTTGGAAAGGAGTAGTACGATTCGGTAAGAAAGGAAAACTGAGTCCAAGATATGTTGGACCATTCCCAGTGATCCAACGAATAGGACCAGTAGCTTATCGTTTACAACTACCAGAAGAATTAGCTGGAGTACATGATGTATTTCATGTATCCAATCTCAAGAAATGTCTATCAGACGAATCCCTGGTAGTACCTGTTCAAGATGTGGAGGTAAATGAAAAGCTGAAATTCATAGAGAAACCCTTACAAATAGAAGATCGGAAAGTCAAGTTTCTCAAACACAAGCGACTAGTGCTAGTCAAAGTCAAATGGAATTCAAAGAGGGGACCAGAATATACTTGGGAACTGGAGTCAGAAATGAAGCGGAAATACCCTCATCTATTTCAGTGAATCTCGAGGACGAGATTTTTTCTTAAGGTGGGGAGGATGTAATAACTCTCATTAAAATCCATAATTAGGATGATAATTAGTCAATAAGAAAACCCTAATTGAGACACCCAAGTAATTCTGCACTAACCCTAAAATTTTCAGAACAATCGGAATTAGGATCAAGGCCCCTAAAACTCAGGGGGGATAAACCTTAGTGATATTTATCCACAATATTACGTTGTCCAGATTGAATTTCAATTTAATAGTGAGTCATGCAAGCTAGTCCCGAACCCAGCTAGCCTATGTAATTAGACTGCACCCCTTACGGACCGTAAGGGGAAAAGCCATACGGTCCGTAAGCCTGTCCAAAAATCACTATAAATAGCAGACATTGGCAATTGCTTTCTGTGTTGAAAACGACGTAAGAATTCTTTGTAGACGTCGAGTTATAAGCAGAAACAGTCCATAGTATACTAATATCGAATTGCTGCCGCAAAACAGGGTAATCACTCGATCGCTATTACGATTCATTTTCCGACTGATCAATATATCCAATGGATGTTTAAGTGCCGCCCACATAGGGTTATACTTTGTCGTTCGTCGTTAAATCGATGGATGTTTAAGTATTGCACTTTGTCGTTCGTTGTGAGAATTTGATCTCGTGAGTTATCGTAAATGCTGTATTGATCACTAACCCGGTTTTGTGTGCATTATTATTTAAATTAGGTTAACAAGGCTAAACCATATTCTGTCCGTGTTAAATCTGCAATGTGAGTCATTCTCTTTTTATAAATTGTTTTACAATACTCCAAATTATTTTCAGAGTTATAATTACAGTGATTAAGTTTATGTAATCACCAAATTACAGCCAGTATGTGGGGTATTGTGCACATTACTACTGTTTTAATCACGTTAGGTGGGCGAACCTAAAATTAAGTGATATACGTCATACATTGGGGCAGCCAATGGTGATATGACCACAGTCACAGATCCGGTCGAGTGACAAATACTGTGGGTAGTTGGCAGATATCAGAAACATATGTAAAAACTCTTAATACTGTAAATTATAATAAACGAGTCATTTTAGTAAACTGAATGATTCACTCAGTATTTTCCCGCTGACAAAACATTTTTCAAACATGTTTCAGGTGATCTATTGTAATTCAGGAAAAAGTGCTGGGGAGCATTTCAAGCTTAAGAAAGTGGCTCATTATAAAATAGAGAAATATGTTTTGTAAAAATAAAGATTTCTCAGTAAAATCTTGTTATTATAAATTATCGGGGTTTTATCCCGAATTGTGAAATAAAATAAGCGGGAAAAGTTTTTAGCTTTAAAACGATCCTGATGATAAAAATTCCGCTGCTAAAATCACATAAATAAATATCACGGGATTTCTGTCCCGCGGCTCCTGAAACGGGTCAAACCGGGTCGGGGGCCGTGACAGTAAGAACGGTGCGAAGCAGATCGCTGGAGAGGTATAAAGGATGGTTGAGGGTTATTGGGATTGTTTTCCGAATCTGGTCCAAATGAATGACGGTATGAGGGTGTTGAGCTATGCGAGGTAGAATGTCTCGCAGGTTTAAAGAGGTTTCTTCTTCGTCTCTGTGGTTCCTCACTTCTTGTACTGGAAGGAGCTCGCATGTTCGAAGGTCCAGCCTCGTGATCATTGTGAGTAATGATCGTCCCTTTGCCTCTTCCTCCTCTTCCTCGTCTGATTGCTGGTGGTATATTTCCTGCTTTCAAAACTTTAAATAACAACAAACAATAAAAAGACAAACTGGAATAACAATTCGAATTTGTCCTATGTTCTTGTCTAGACTAAAGTATGTGCAATTATGTAACTGAGATTAAACACAAAGGCTAGTGTTTAATTCACTCAGTGTTGGCTCTGATACCAACCTGTCACACCCCGATTTCCACGTGTCTCACCGGTGGGCCCTGTGGGGGATTACCGTGACGTAATTGGCAACAATATAGTCAAACCACACAATATATGAATGCACAGCGGAAGCATAAAGATAAATATATTTCAACGTTAAATGTAATATCAAAGTACCACCATTATTGAAATAAAATCCACAGGGGATCAATAGTAATAATAAAGTATTGTTCAACAGACTTCAGGCATCTTAAGCTTGCGAGACTTCTAATGATGCTAAGGAGAAATCCCAGCCAATTACGCATAGTACCTGCATTTAGTCTTTTTGGGAAAATACGTCAGTTTACACTGGTAAATACATTCAACTGAAACTTTTGTAAAATGTTTAATAAAACTGGTTTAAATGCACAAGGCACAAACTCTTTATAACTTGGGATAATTTATAATTAAATCTTGTAAAGAATTACATGTTTGATATGCGTTCGGTCGCCCGGGTCGTGCCGGGTTAAAGGTTAATAGACACGCCACAAAGCATAAAGCCGTGGCGGGAAAACCAACGGTTATACCTCTAATATATATAGACACAATGCCGGGTGTACGCCTACACCCGGATGTCGAGGTAGTGGCCATTTCGTAAAATGATGCCAAGGATATCCGGGACATGGTCATTAAGCTCCCAAAGGCGTAAAGCCAACAAAACAAGTTTTTAAACGGGTCACACTGATAATACCCGACTACTAATGAGTTGGGGTCAATTGCCCGACCAAGCGGTATTTTAAATACCGTAACCCAAGCCCGTATAACGGAAAATAAGTTAAAAGTATTTACCTTTGCAAGTATAAATCCTTAATCGAAATAAATCGCAGATAGCTTTTACTGGTCTCCTATTCTGGAACGAAGGTTTTAAAATAACCTATTAGAATCCTAACGGGTCTTTAATCTAGCCGTAGCTTAGACCGGTCAGTTTCAAGGGATAGATACGGTTTAATCGCGTGAAAGGCGAAAACCGGGAATGGAATGTGATTTTGACCCAACAAGTTTGAAGACTTGTTTTATAGGGGCATAATAATCACACTCTGTATTTTGGGGTCAAAACAATATGGTTTGACCCGCTTCGGCTAGTTTCTGTAAACTAGTTACATAAGCCGAACCGTGCGCGCAAAAGGCGTAACGGGTAACCGTAAGAGTCCTACACTGTTTTCCTAAGTCAATATGCTTTAAAGAGGTTGTGGTATCAGTAGGATACCTTCCATAATGCCCGTAACTAGTTTAAGTTCATATTATGCCCCGTAGGGGTATTTCGGTCTTTTTAAAGATTATAAAAGAGGTTTCTGAGTTCTACAGGAAATCTAAGTTTCCCGTACAGTTTATAAAGTCTAAAATACTTTATTTATTATTTAAAATCAGTAGCAACTGGAATCGGGTCAAAAGACCTTGTAGAACTCAAGTTATGGCCGAAAAGGGTATATTCGATAATTACCGAACCGATGCCAAAACCGCCGGTTATGAGCAGGTTAAAAATAATTAAAAATCTTTCAAAATCCCAAAATATTATTTTACATCAGTGAGTAAAAGGTTTGGTGTCGAAATCCGGGTTTAGATAGGCGTTATGCTAATTGCGCAATTAAATTACTAAAGTTTCCGTAATTTGCGCTATTTAGCATAACTCCTACTCTGGACCTCGGATTGACGTGAAATTTTAGGGACATGCTTAGAAATCAGTAACTAAGGTTATGATTCTTTCACATGTCCGAAATTCTCGTTTTAAATCAAAAAGGGCATTACGGTCAACTTTTAAGCATTTAACGGAAATGTGTAAAAGACTCGGACAAACAACGAACCGGTCACAGAGGTTTATACCATCATGTAACCTGGTCCTAAGAGAGTCCTAAGGCATATCTAAATCAAACTTTAACGGGTCAGAACTGAAGTCAAAGCAAAAGTCAAAGCTTTTGCGACTTTCGGCTCCGAACCGGGTCAAAACAATAAATGGTCAGATCAAACAAGCTTAGACTAGTTAATATACTTATTATCATGTGTTATGAGTGTTTAAACAGGTTACATATCATGTACATTACAGATTATGCATGAGATCGCAAAATAGCATTTCTGTTGACTTTTTCTAAGCACGTTTGACTCGACATTTGGACTAGTTAGAGTGGGAATCAGAGGGTGCCCTTTTAGGGGTTTAAAGCCCACATGATTACCAACATATAACTATCTTTGATTTGACAAACCACTGGACCAATTGTGATTTATCGCAAAGTCAATCATTAATTACGACGGATTGACTTTTAAGCTAAACTAAGCAAAAACTAAGCCATAAAAGGGTTGACATACTTACAGAAGCTTGGTGCACGACTAAGGATGATAGAAGAGTGCTTTGAAGCTCCAGAAGTGAATTAGAATGCAGGTTTGAGGTGTGATTCAATTGTGTGCAATGTAGTGCCTTTTATAGTGAAAAATTGGGCTTAGGATCATTACAACTCACCCTACATTGGATCATGGATGATCAGCAGGTGGCCCTGGGTGCTAGGGGTCATGTAGAAGGCGCCCATGCTTCAATTAATGCACATAATGTCGTTCACAAGCTCAAACAATGCATCTGTCCAAAGTTTCTGCATCTGGGGTCCTTACGCGGCCCGCATTAGGATTCAGGCAACATGGACGCGGGCCGCCTGAATCTTCATGTCAGTAAACGAATCAACAGGTGGCTCGCGGCCCGTATTAACTTGCTGGTTTCACCCACGCGGGCCGCCTGAGGCCTGAATTTCAAGATTTTCAAATCTTTTGTCAGGATTAACCTGACCTTTCGGTTTCGAAGGGGTAACTTTGCGATTTGGCCCTCGATTATTTACAATGAAGGGCCTCGTGCCTTTTTCCCGCATTGTTAAGTCCCCGGTTAGTTTAATTACTATCCGAAAAGCCTTAACTTTCATTGTTGACGCTTTTAACCCCTTTCATACGAATTTGATCATAACTTTCTCGTTTTAAAACGGAACTTCACGAAATTTATATCGTATATTCTATGAGCGTATTTTACTGTTACAAAGCCTCGGGTTCGTCAAAGGGTCACTCAGAGGTATAAATTAAACATGTTGACACAATTAACCCTTGTAGCTTGTAATCTCTCACTTTCTCCAGCGTTTCGCCCCGTACGATCCATGATTTATTCGTTTGAAGGTACGAGCATCGTTTAGGTTTACTATACAGTATATTTACCCTTCGTTGACATTTATAACCCTCGAATTTAAATACTTTCAAGGTTTGTCAACTTTAGTCCTTTATTGAATAGTTAATACCACGTGTAAGCTCATGACACGTGTCAACACATTATTGGACACAAAATTTCGAGGTGTTACAGTGGTACTACAAACATTACAAAGTTATCGTACCGGTTGTCTTCGTTTAGTGATCCAATCGATATAATTAATGACGAAGATCTTGCAATTTTTTATAATTTTGCCACAGAAAATCTTTTTGAAATATATAAATTATACATCGTTGAAGAGTTTTTTGTTGGGTCATCTAGTTTTTCAACTCCAAATAAATTTAAAGTTCCTGATTTAAATGTTTGTGTTAACGAAGCAAATGATGATGTTTTAAACGACCACCAACCAAATCCCGATAATTCATTTGAAAAGTTAATGCCATCTTCATCAATTACTTTTGAGCTAGGGTACGTATTTAATAACAAAGAAGAAATGAAACTTGAGTTGGGGAAAAAACGTTTGTTAGAAAGATTTGAGTTTAAAGTAGATAGATCATCTAAAACGCGGTACGAAGTGTCATTTTAGTGGACGGTTACGACTGGCGTTTTCGTGCATACAGTGTTGGCGGTAGTGGGTTGTTTTTTGTTAAGAATTTTAACGATAAACACACGTGCTCGAAGACGCTAACGTACCCACATCTTCGTCAGGCAAACCCAAAGGTTGTGGCTCACTATTTAAAAGAACCTTTAAAAGACAGCGGTAGAAACAGCTGAAACGGCTCGAACTGTTGGCTGAGACGCTCGAAACTGTTGAAACACCTTAAGACATGAATCAGGTAAATTGTTTTTGAAAACATTAATTCTCTTTGCAGCAGTTTATTAATGTTGGAATAGAAACAAACAAAAAAGTGAACAATTTATTGTTTTCTTTTGGGAACAGCGTTTGAAAAAAAAGAAATAGTAAACAAGTTGGTTTATTTATTTTTGGTTCAAAAGGTTTTGGTTTTACCATTAAACTTTGATCGTTATGTGGGTTGGATAAGTGAGTTCAATTCAAAGTTCGCGAGAGAAACTTGCGAGTAGATGATTCGGTTTTGAAAAGTTGTTCGAGACTAATCAGTTGGTATTCGTTTCAATGGATTGGAGCAAGAGGGTAAATTTGGCACTTTCTAACAAGTCGGTTAGAGTATATCTAATTCAGACAAGTTTCTTGTTCAACAAGTTTGGTTGCTGCTACATTTGTTTTAAATCGACAAGCAAGTTGATTTATAATCAGAATTGAATGTGCAAGGTCAAAGTATTTGGGTTGAACAAGTTGGTTTAGTCAACGAATATTTTTTTGGGTTGAACGAGTTTGGGTTTGCCTGAGGTTTGAGTTGGCAAGGAAGAATCGATCAGGAGGATCAAGACCAATAAGAGGGTTGGTAAGAAGATCAAAGGGCCAATCGAGTTTCTTCAAGAAGTCGCTACCCATGTTGCAAGTCAATATGAGTCTAAATTTTAAGGGAGCATGTTATGATCTAAGAAAGCTAGTGTTTGCTCAAGTTCGCAGCCGAGTCAATGGTGGTGTGAGTTCTTATGGCCAAAGGACGAGTCGTGGAGAAAGGACTAGTGGAGTACAAGGTCGCAAGAATGTTCGAGCTAGGAAGGAGCCAAAAAACACAGCTATAAATCAAGATGAGTTCTATGAGAATCAAGTCAAAGAAGATATGTTAGAGCTTACCTATTTCAAGTCGGAAATTAAGGGGGTGATTGTTGGCGGTAATTCCCGACTCATCACAAGTCGGTGATGCGAAAGGTGACAAAGGAGTTCAAGTCACAAGTCGGTGAACTTGAGGGATCAATGTTGACAAGTTGGTTATAATTGGTTAAGTTTCCTAATTACATTATAATTATATATGGTAATGTCTTGGTCACCAAGTTGGGGTTATTTAGTAATGTCTTGGTCACCAAGTTAGGGTAAGCCTATATAAACCAAGGTAGGGTTAGGCATTATTAAAAGATAAGAGTCAAGAGAAGAGATAAACTGACTTATGGTTTGAGAGTCTGTAATCAGTCTTGAGTTATTTTCTGATTAATAAGATTGAGAGTTATTCGATCTAAATCCTCTTCTTCATCCTTTCTATTTAGTTTGATTATCGACTGGGACTTGAAATCACACATCAAAAGCTTGAATGAGAACATTTCTCAATTACTCACGTTTAAAAAACAATCCCAAATGAAAAAAGAACAATTACAAATGGAAAAAAAACAAACGAAAAAAAGATTTTAAGTTCCTCGATAAAGACCTCTCACATCTAGTATCGGCGAACCGGGCCATTTTCGAAGAACTGAAATAAGCAACCCAAGCCAAGTATTGCAAAAAATAAATTTAGTAGTTTCTTATTATTATTATTTCAATTGTAGTTGCTTTTTTATTTGAAACTAGTTTTTTTACTATCGCCGTGTTGCGGCGAACGTCTTTTGTTGTTTAGTCTGTGTTTACATGTGTTTTGAAATCACTACAAGCGCGTTGCGCACGGTAACCGTTGAAAAGAATAAAAAGAAAATATAGGAAAAAACACTAAAAGACAACAAAAAGAAAATCAACCAAAAAAATTGTATGGTAATAATGTTGTTCGTATGAAACCTGTGGTCAGAGATGAGCAAATGATACTGGGTACCGGTACCGACTTTCCTGAACCGAAAGATCTTAAGTACCAATTCGGTACGACTTATGGCGTTCCTGGTACCGGTTCGCTACCGTTTTTTACCTTCATTTTCGGTACAAGTACCGATTCAGTATTGGTTGGCACCGAGCTCATCCCTACCCCTGAAAGTAAAAAAAGAAATCATTAAAAGTTGAAGAAAATCAACAAAAAAAGTTACATGATACCGTTGTTGTTCGTACGACACCCGTGATCAGGGATGAGCAAATGGTACCGGGTAACAGTACCGAATTTTCCAAACTAAAAGATTTTCAAAATCAATTCGATACCGACTTTTGGTGTTTTCTGTACCAGGCTGGTGTCGGTTTATACCTTTATGTACCGATAACCGTATTGGTATTTTTGATACCAATACCAGTTGACATAAATTTATCTAACTTAAAAAGTAAAGAAGATAATAAAAATAATTAAAAAACTATATTTATTTTTATAATCTTTTTTACGATTGAAAACATTGTCTTTTTAGTATACTTATTTTCAAAGTTTTCTTTTAACTCTTAAAATAGCTTTAAATAATGAACAAAGACGATTACAGACTAGTGGCAAGTAGACGAGCAACAAGTTGCGCCGCTATCCCCTTCTGAATAGCAAACCCTACCCTGCTAAACACAAAATTCTGCCCCTTAACATGCGCGGTGTTACTGCTTACCACCTGCTGAACCCGCTTGAGGAACCGCACCGCGTCAGGGGCGAGAGCGCCAAAAGTATCGAAAGCGAATGGGGTGAACACGTGCTGATTCTCGATGCAAGCTTTCTCATGCTTAGCTACTTTGGCCGCCTCTGCCTTAGTTATTGCTTGACCCGCCACAAACCCGTGGTCCCTTAGCCCAACGAGGGGGGACACACCTGTCAAATCAACACACGCGTGTTTTCCTCCTTCCCATCCAAAAACAAGAATGTCAGCGGGCCGTAGGGTAGATCTCCCTTCTAATGGATCGGTCAAGAAGTTCACCGGAGCTTCCTTTTTCGCCGAGATCCCTGCCCGCTTAAGGACATCATAAAGCACATCACGAACTAAATCGTGTCGATATTTAAATCCTGGTAATTCTTTGCAATGGATTGCATGCTCCCCAAAAGTATCCAAGCAAGACTTCCGACATACAGGACATGGGTCATCAACCGGGAAAAGCGGTACCATCAGCCGGTACTTAAGGATAGCCCGGTATTCCACAGCCGACATACATTGCCCTAAACCTTCAATGGGAACAACAGACAGGAAATCCTGAGCATGGGGGGCTCGCAAACACTCAAACACGGCTCGCTGCCGCGGAGACAAAGCAAACTTCTCTTCAATTGTCTTGACGATTTCACCATATAAGGCATTCGCCAGAATTTTCTGGGCTTTAATGGGGGCGGTGTCTTTAATGTAGAAACCGCCGAGATCAAGATCGGATATGCAGGTTGTCCAACGCACCCGTGTAATCAGAGTCCAATAACCCACCACCACATTCACGAAGGATGTGGTCTTGAAGAACCCAAGATTGGGCTCTTGAAGCCACAAAAGCATAGGAAGAGGCATCCTCAGCTGAGCAAATCCCAAGCCCCCCAAAACGGGTCGGGAGGGAAGCTAACCTCCATTGTATACTTATTATTATTATTATTACTGTTTAAAACCTTGCCTTTTTAATATATAGGAGAATTTGGTTTGTACTTTTTTATGTAATTTTAATTTAAGTATTTTATTATTTTAATAGATTTGTGTTGTTTTCTAATAAATAAAAATAGTAGGAAATGATTGAAATGTATTTAATCCATAATTCGTCAAGGATGGACTAGCTAAAGCCTCTCAATCTAGATGACACTTACGTGACACTTTAACTAACCACTTTCTTGTTAAACCCAACCTAAAAATGAGAGTTTCTTTTTTCATGAATCCCCTTTAAGGCATGTTAAATAATTGGAATGATTGCAAAGGGGTGGGTTAAAATGAGAACCACATTAAATTTGTAATAACCGTAAGAACTAATCAGATACACCAATTTTTTTTTAATTTTTTTTTCTCAAAAGTCATAAAAAAATCACTTGTTTCAGCAAAAAAAAAAATGCCGCATACCCACGTTTACATTAGCCGTAAAAACATATTTATCTTCGTACAAAATTTACACCAGCGCATAAAAAAACTTGTATCAGTCAAAACTATCGACCCGACAATTTTTTTTTACTTTTTTTTACAGATGTCTTTATAATATTTTCATCTATGTTTGTACAAAAAAAATTTTTTGCCAAACTCGCGCGGAAAGAAAAAGTTCTCACGGTTCTCACAACTTGTGATGGTTCTTGTTTAAACCGAGCCCTAATTGCAAATTCATTTAAAACGTTTTCTAAGAGATCACCAAAATAACCATTTTTTGTGTTATACATTTGTAATTATTTTAGAAAATATTTACATCTATAACCATACGTCACATGAATCCATGATTGTGTATATTCAATCTTCTTCTCCAATGCCTCATCAATAAAGCACAACATGCTACACAATTTTCCAAAACATCCCATAATCAATAAGTTGTTTTTTAGATTGATTTGGGTTGATCTTGATCAGAATTGTTACTTTTGTTTTTTTTTTTTTTGGTCTGATAGATACTGTGGTTTGTTATTTTTGGCATTTCAGTCGATCTCACTAATACCATTAGGGATGGCAATGGGTCGGGTTCGGGTCGGGTATTGGTAATCCCATACCCATACCCGGTTGTAAAACCGTTTCCCATACCCGACCCAATACCCGTCGGGTATATGTCGGGTAATTACCCGTCGGGTACCGGGTATACCCGCGGGTATCGGGTAAACCCATTAGTTTGTTAAAAAAATATACATTGGGATTTCCAAATACATATTTTACTATTATAATTATTATATAATTTTATTTATACAACAACTATTATAAATTAAAATATACATTAAATACATATAAGTTTTAGCATAAATTAATAATAACGTTATAATATTTATACACTTAATATGTATATACTTCACAACATACAAAATATAAATACTATCATCAAATACATATGCTAAAAGAAAATTTATTTTTTTCACATTATGTACATACTAAAATAAATTACTAATAGATAAGGGTTAATGGAAAATAAAAATATAGATTAAAAACTTCGGGTATATGATCGGGTATATAGTTCGGGTAAACGGGAATGTGGTTTCGGGTAATCGGGTCGGGTATCACCTAATCCCATACCCGACCCATACCCGTGAAAATTTTTAAAACTAAACCCATACCCGGCCCAATACCCGTCGGGTATCGGGTATACCCATCCCATTTGTGTTGGGTTTCGGGTATACCCGTCGGGCTCGGGTATTTTTGCCATCCCTAAATACCATTGAAGGGGTATGGTCCCAGATCTCGCGTCAGCATCGAACGCGAGTGACCATTACCCTTATCAAAACCCCCACTAGCTAACAACCTACTTGTGCCCATGCGAGAACGCGTCGGCACAAGGGTTGAATCCAATCTATCTAGTAACGAAGGAGGACTTACATGGAACATGAGAACGGTAGAGTGATGCGACATAGCATCACATCTGGTGTATGAAAACAGAAGTATTCACAGCGATGCGGCATCGCACCGCATCCAGTGAACACTTCTATCAATACAAGAAAGCCTTACCTTAGGCATAGAAGAAGATGAACGTAACGGTGCGGCTGACACCGCACCATATGGGCATTTTCGTCACGACAAGGGATGCAGGCAAACAGTCTCCGCGGACGACGATGCGGCTAGCACCGCATCTCGCGTATTCCTTGATCACAAGTAGGAGACGCGGTAACTTCAGATGTTACCGCACGTAGCGATGCGGCTTGCACCGCATCCTATGCACTCAACAAGTGGGACTGACACCACAGTGCAAGTGGCACCAATGACAATTACCTGTCAGAGCTACGTAAGCAATGGACTGACGTGGCGTAACCTCCACAACCGACAAGCCTGACACACCTGCAAAGGTGCAGCACGTCGTCAGTCCATCCATCATCATCCTCCTTCACTCCTCGGCTATAAATACCAACCCCAAACCAGGTTTGAGATATCTCTTCACAACTCTCTCACTACTACTACTATCTTACTTTGCTTCTCAAGCAAACTACTGATTCTCACGCCGGAGAGTGGTAACAAGGAGCACCCCCCACCCCATCCTCCTTGTTACGAGTCACGGCTTGTTTCCTTGTGCAGGAGATCAACCACCGGTGATCCAGCCAGCGATCCTCGAGAGGAAGGGATTAACCCTTCTTGACGAGACCAGTGTGTTAACCCTGTCCGGCTAACCATTGTTTCATCAACCATCATAACCTTTGTTATTTTTTGTGTATTTACCAAAATACCGAAATCCTGCAAAATCCTTCGGTACCCCTGCGCCAAGTCAACGTCATTCAATACGGTTCAACATCATGGATGACACCTATTATCGCATGTCTACAATCAGGCGCGACTCCCGAAAGCAAATCAGAAGCACGCAAGCTACAATACAAAGCGTGCCATTATCAAATGGGAGACGGTATCTTGTACCGCAAATCATACCTCGGGCCACTACTACAATGCGTCAACCCCCAGGATGCCACATACCTCATCCGAGAGATACACGAGGGCATATGTGGCATACATGCTGGACCACGCATGGTAGTGGCCAAAATCATGAATGCCGGGTATTACTAGCCCGGCATGCACCTGGACGCCGTCAAAGAGTTGCGCAAGTGCATTGACTGTCAACGTCATGCTCCAAAAACCTTGCGGCCAAAGAACAACTTAGTCCCCGTCACAACCGCATGGCCCTTTCAGAAATGGGCAATTGACGTTGTGGGACCTTTCCCTGACGCTCCAGGTGCGGTTAAATTTATCATAGTAGCGGTCGATTACTTCACAAAGTGGGTAGAAGCAAAACCGCTCGCCTCAACCACTGCTATGATAACGAGAAAGTTCATTTGGGAACACATCATCTCCCGTTTCGGTTTACCAATGTGCATTGTCACCGATAACGGCACCAACTTCGCTGCCGACGACTTCCACAAATGGCTAAAAGAACTACATATTGAGCACATATTCTCATCAGTCGCACACCCGCAAGGGAACGGCCAAGTTGAGAGTATCAATAAAAGCCTAGTCGAAGAGATCAAGGCGCGGTTGGGAACGGCCAGGCGTGGCTGGGTCGATGAACTCCCAAGTATCTTATGGGCTCACCGTACAAGCCCAAAAACAAGCAATGGGGAAACACCTTTCAGCCTAGTCTACGGTTCAGAAGCGGTGATCCCCACAGAAGTAGGTCTCCCATCTCCTAGAATGTTGGCTATTGAAAAACTAGACAACAACACGAAACGCAGGATCGATTTGAACCTCTTGGAAGAAAGGCGCGAAAACGCTGCCATCAACGAGGCCAAATATAAATCCAAACTTGAAAAATACTACAACACGCGCGTCCGCGTTTGTACTTTCAACCCAGGAGATTATGTCCTACGTGACAATGAGGCATCTAATGCCGAGCGCCCAGGCAAACTTGCCCCCAAGTGGGAAGGACCCTACCTCATCAAAGAGGTCTTAGGGAAAGGCGCGTACAAATTACAAACGCTAGAAGGCGAACCTATCGCACGAACATGGAATGCTCAACAGCTTCGACGCTGTTATATGTAAGCCATGTTCTTACATTTCTCTATGTAACCTATCGGGCCGCAGGCCATTTGCAAATAAATAAATAAGCAATTTTATACATTATTGTTTGTTATTACTATTACAAATGCGTGTTCCACTTTGCGGTATCCCAAAAACAGATTGGCAAAATCTTCATTCGCGATACCCATACCAAGTGGTAACCACACACAAATATTGTAATAGGCCAGCAGAAGGTAAAAAGACTTACATATTTATCCGGCCGGATAAACAAGTTTTTTTTTAACACTTAACACAATTCCTGAGCCCAAAAAGGCAAACAATGGAATTGACGCGTACTCATACGACAAAGGTATGGAGTACACTTGACCCCATTCACAAATGGGTAGAGTTCCGGATATACAAGCTTTTACAAAGCTTACACAATTCTAAAACCCTAACGCGGTAAATAACAGAATTGACGCGTCCTCATACGACAAAAGTATGGAGTCTACTTGACCCCATTCACAAATGGGTAAAGTTACGCATACATACGTTCAGACATGCAAGAATTAAAAACACTTGTACAAACTGAACAAAAAACTTTCTATTCAAAAAATTCAAAGCACCCACACGATGCTCAATGAATTTACATAGTCCCTATTCTATACAAGAGGAACACAAAAAGGAGGCACACTAGCCAACCTAAACCCTATTTTGTACCGTTGGTTCCCGCATCTCCTCCGGCACCACCAGCGGGTTCTTCCTCTTCGGCATCTGGATAAAGCATCCGCAAGCGATCAACATAGTCCGCAGCCTCCAAACAATTGTCCAGTTCCTCTACACAGGCAAGGGACGTATCATAAAAGGAGACTTCGGCCGCTTGAAGAAGCGACTCGGTATCCGTGTCCCTAAAACCGGACCGCTCCTCGATCTCACCGCCTATAGACATAACGTTCAGATGGGAGATACAGCGGTTATAGCCAGCTTTAAAACCAGCGTCACGAGCACGCTGCTTGACCAAGTCTAAGCCAGCTGCGGTCTCAGGGGCATCCATGATAGCCTCAACAATCTGCAATAAAAGATCATAAGTCTCGGATGATAATCCAAGCAAATATAAAGGCAACAGATACTTACACGCGCGATACCGTGAGTCCGCAACCACTCACGGTCAGCCTTCAGCTGATCAAAAGAGGACACCAAGGCATCCTTGGCCTCAACAGCGGCATCAGCCCGCTCCTCCGCAACAGACACGCGGACAGTAAGGTCTGTAACCGCGGCCTCCCGGGCCTGAACCTCAGCCTGTCAAAAAACAGCAAACAGTTCACTCGATAAGCATTTTCGAAACAATGAAGGAAATATACAACAGAGGTTACGACACATACCTGAAGGCTGGCAACAACCTTATCCAAACGAATGCGCTCCGCATTCGCCTCTTCAAGAGCCTTAGAAGAACAGCTCTCCTTCTCTGCGGCCTCTTCAAGGGCCTTTGCAGCACGCGCCCCGGCTTCCTTGGCCTCCTCAAGCGCCCTTAGGGCCTCGGCCTTCGCCTGCTGCGCTTTAACCGCAATGGCCTCAGCTGCAGCTTTTTCCTGGCCCAAGGCAACGTTCGCTGCCTTGGCATTCGTTAACTCCTGCCGAGCACGAAACAGAGTGTCATTCTGCTTCGCTCAAGATTCGTTCCACTTCTTACGCTCATTGGACAACTTTTCGTTCCAACTCTTGCGTTCATCAGAAAGAAGTTTGGCAAGAGTACGCACATGTTTCAGCTGAGCAGCGGCAGCCCACTCCGCGGTCTGTTTCTGCTTCTCAAAAGCAGCTCTATCCTTCTCAAGCTGCTCCGCACCCGCATGGGCAGCCTTGACCAACTTCTCCGCCTCAGCCCGCATGCGAGCAGCTTCTTCCTCGCGGCGGCCCAACACCTTATAATCTTCCAAAATGGCATTCGCCACAATGGAAGATCCTATCAACATTGTTGAGAGCTGGTTTATGCGCAGCTCACGGGGTGCAGCACGGGCACGTTCCACTTCAAAAGGGGTGCCCAGACCACCCAAAATCTCCTTGCATGCAGAAGGGTCATTGGAAATATCACCTCCCTGCATAACAGTCCAGCGGGGTCGGTGATACACAGTACTGCGACCCTGGGTGTAAGTGCGGTAGTAGTACTCCAATTCAGACTCCCCAGGCTGAATTGGAGGACCATCATAACCCGCACCACCGGCAGACGAGCCGGCACCCTTCTCACCACCAGGAGACTTCTGCGGCTCAGCATAATGCTGCCGCGCTTCAGCGCCAGTTTTTTGCGGTTCGACATCAGAATGTTGCTTCTCAGTATCAGCAAACCGCACACTCAAATTATCTCCCTCATTGGGAGAGATCAGATTGTTGGACGAGTCAACGGTGTCAAATATCTGGGTCGCAGCATTCTCTGCGGTACCCTCCTTCCGCACGGTTGACTCAGGCACCACCTTGACGGGAGGTGTCGACGGCACCTCCGTTGCACCCGCACCCGTGGCACGCGGGGGTGACTCCGGAGCATCAAAGATAGAAAAATCTTCATCTTGAGGCTCTGCAAAAACAAAGTCAAACAACTGTCAAAACAAGTTGTACATAACATTTCAGACAAGCTATGCAACACTTACCAACAGTAACCGCAGGTTTCTTCAATGTCGGAACAGTCCTCTTAGACTGCAACCTCCGACGTTTTGGCCCACCGGCACCAGCAGCCGTCTCTTCTACTTGCCTTTTGCCCCCACCAGACTGCGGGCCAACATCTGTACCCAAACCCTCAAGGGTATCAGATACTATCACATAATCCAAGGGTCTACGAAAAGAAGAGTGAGAGATACCTGCCGCCTGCGGTACCAAATGAGGCACAACTGGGACCTCCAATATTTTGTTTTGGCGAAAGCGCACGCCTTTCACCGTCTGCCTCTTAGGCACACCCTTCGCATCAGGGTCCCCTAAGGCCCCAAGATCACCTGCATGAAAACCATGCAAAACGTGAGTCAGTACAACCCTCATTGTTATCACAAAAATAAAGGATCCTAAACATACCTTTCCCCCGCGGCAACTCAACTGCTAATGCGGCTTCAGTAGGCACCCGGAAGTTATCGCGAATGATAACATTAAACTCCTCCTCGCCATCCGCACAAACAACTTTTTCCACCTGACCCTTGAAGTCCGGGGCAAACATCCTCCATAAAGGAGCCTCCTCTGATAGCAAACGCACAAGTCAGTAATGCACACAAGGATAAGAAAGTTACACAAATGAAAAGTACGTACCACCACTTTTCTCCCGCACCACGGGCTTCGATTTCTTGTTCCTCCGCATCAACATCATGCGCAACACCCACAACTGGGTGTTGGTCAACTTCACAGACTCAATGGTCTGCAACCGCGGAAACCACTCCACCGTCTTCACACTTGGGACCGCAATGGTCTCTGCAATGATCGTCTCGGTCACATTCCGAAACGTCATCCTTGCAACAATGGCAGCAGCCCTGATGTAAAATAACTTCTTCTTCCACATCGTCATCCCCTTGGGAGGAGTCATCAGCTTGGGAGTACCTTCTCGCTGACGGAAAGAAAAGAACCCCAAGGAAACCGTCATTTGATAAAACCGTCGGAAATCTCCAACGGTGGGCTCTATGCCAAGAGCACGAAAGGTGAACTCGAAATTTCGAATCCGAATCATACCAAACGGACTCATTTGAGAGATATGGACTTTATACCACTCCAAAACCTCGACAACAAAAACGGTCAGAGGTAACCGGAGATTGCAGTCACTAAAAAAGTCCGACCACATGGTCACGTAACCGGCCGGAGCGTCGGCACCGGTGTCACCTTCAGATGGGTAGACTGCCCCATATTCAGAGGGCATTTGAACGTCAAGCATTAGACGATCAAAGCTTTTCCTGGTCCACTTTAACGCCGGTAAACCACCACCGGCGACTCCCTCTTCCTCCTCCTCCGCCGCCACCGGCGAAGATGGCTCTGGGTTTTCACCCTCTACATTGTGTGGATTTGATGGTTCAGCCATCAGAAAATATCAAAGATATGAAAGAACGTGAGCAGAAAAACTAAAAACCTCACCGGAACTTCAAGAAATATCGTCGGAGAAGACAAATAACAAGGTTTCTCTCACCGGCAAATTTTTGAAATTTCGAACAAGTGAGGGGAAACCACGAACGGTTTCCCCTTATATACCCATCGCAATTAATGCGGAGGGAGAAAACAAATCATCACGTTCAAAAAGAGCGAATCGTATGACACCACGTGTCAAGCGCCGTTTTCGCTGACGGTTATCACGCGCGCGTGGCCGCCCACGCGCATGACAAAAGAGACGTTTACACTCTTTGCTACAGTGCATTTAATGCCTCGGGCAGTGCAAACGTCCTTTCATTTCAGCACATGCCAGGAAGATCTCACCAACTTCCACCAACTCACACGTGAGATCAGCCACGTATGCAACAAAAAGCGACTACATTATCCAATTATAAGCGGCATGCGGTTTCTCTGGTATACCGCACCATAACCCATACCGCATGTCATTTTTTAACATACCCCTAAAAATAGGTAAAAATATATATCTCTACACTATAAGGGGGTATGATACCTATCCGCACTACCCACAAGCACACGTGGAATATGCGGACATGACACACACGAGCCCGTTCAGGTGTGTCAGATGCTCAGAACCAGCGTTGTCCGTTGGACTGAACCGCATCTCAGACACAGGTAAACCGCATTGCCTTCATTCTCTTCAAGCTTCAAATCCCTCCTGTCCGGTTCACAACCGCAGAGAGTACACGAACACCTTCTTTAACAAAAGGAAGGAAGGGAATGTACGCGAACGCACATCAGCAACCCTGTCTCCTGAACCTTCAAGAGCTACATCCAAGCAACACACCCGCTTCGAGCGAATATGGGAATGCAACACCGCAGACACTCATGAGTAGCTGCGGGCATAACCATAGCTTCCGCAGACTGGTTGCTACGGAAGAGCCAACGTAACTCCACGTCACCGAGCGAAGCTACTTCAAGGCAAACTCGGTATTGGAGCGGGAAGGTAAGTGGCTCCAAAACGAACGCAGATACGCGATCTAAACGAGCCCTTGTCGAACAGCAAGCGTCCGAACAGCGGTAACAAGTCTGCTTATGACTTTGTTTGCCCGCCTATGGGCCGCATGGAATAAACAATGGTGGGCATACCCTTTCCTATGACCATGTTTATTTACCCATAGTACAAATCTACATTGTTCGACCAAACATGGCCAACAATGACGCAACGAGTTAACCGCAAAGGACGTGCGGTTACTAGAGAGCTATGACGACAAACACGAAAACCCAACAAAAAAGGGATCGTCATCTCACGACTAGATGCTGAACATAGAGCTCGAGCAAAGCACTTACAAACATCAACTACTTTTGATCCAGATCTCAGAGATTGATCAAAAAATTTCTTTTCTTCTTCATGCACCAATTCAACAATTGGTTTGAAGAAAAGACCACCTTTCAGAGGTGGGAAACCTCTGCATACCTTCAAACCACCATCTCAGAGGTTGGTTCGAAGTTTGTGCAGCATTACTAACAAAGTCTCCAAGAGACCTTCGGCACAACAACAGGTGGCAAGCCACCTGGTGACATAAATCGGCTGAGAATTTCGCATCAGACGAGATTCCTTCACCGATACGGAAGAGGCGTCAGATGACCCTTCCAGACCTCCAGCTTGATTTACACACAGAAAAGACCACACATGGTCTAGGATCTTCTCCAGACTCCAAACTACCTTCCAAACACCATAGTCCAGTAATCCTCCCACATACAACTTGTATGTGGCAGCAACACTAGACTGGGGGGACTTGAAGGGGTATGGTCCCAGATCTCGCGTCAGCATCGACCGCGAGTGACCATTACCCTTATCAAAACCCCCACTAGCTAACAACCTACTTGTGCCCATGCGAGAACGCGTCGGCACAAGGGTTGAATCCAATCTATCTAGTAACGAAGGAGGACTTACATGGAACATGAGAACGGTAGAGTGATGCGACATAGCATCACATCTGGTGTATGAAAACGGAAGTATTCACAGCGATGCGGCATCGCACCGCATCCAGTGAACACTTCTATCAATACAAGAAAGCCTTACCTTAGGCATAGAAGAAGATGAACGTAACGGTGCGGCTGACACCGCACCATATGGGCATTTTCGTCACGACAAGGGATGCAGGCAAACAGTCTCCGCGGACGACGATGCGGCTAGCACCGCATCTCGCGTATTCCTTGATCACAAGTAGGAGACGCGGTAACTTCAGATGTTACCGCACGTAGCGATGCGGCTTGCACCGCATCCTATGCACTCAACAAGTGGGACTGACACCACAGTGCAAGTGGCACCAATGACAATTACCTGTCAGAGCTACGTAAGCAATGGACTGACGTGGCGTAACCTCCACAACCGACAAGCCTGACACACCTGCAAAGGTGCAGCACGTCGTCAGTCCATCCATCATCATCCTCCTTCACTCCTCGGCTATAAATACCAACCCCAAACCAGGTTTGAGGCATCTCTTCACAACTCTCTCACTACTACTACTATCTTACTTTGCTTCTCAAGCAAACTACTGATTCTCACGCCGGAGAGTGGTAACAAGGAGCACCCCCCACCCCATCCTCCTTGTTACGAGTCACGGCTTGTTTCCTTGTGCAGGAGATCAACCACCGGTGATCCAGCCAGCGATCCTCGAGAGGAAGGGATTAACCCTTCTTGACGAGACCAGTGTGTTAACCCTGCCCGGCTAACCATTGTTTCATCAACCATCATAACCTTTGTTATTTTTTGTGTATTTACCAAAATACCCTTTTAAGGAAATAATGATAAAATAAAAATAAGGTAATGCTAATTATTTCTCACACCAAATATTTTTCAAACGCTTAGATAATACACAATTTCATGGAATACCTCTCTTAATGTACCCGTAAACTGATGTGTGCTCCACGCTCTACTCACGTTCATATCGGAAGAAGCATGCATGCCTTTTGACTATTCCTTATTAACGTTTATTATCATTCCTATTTTTAATATTTTATATTTTCCTTGTTTTTAGTTTCCTTTATTTAATTAAGGAAGATAGTGGGGTTTCATCTTCCCCATGATCTCCATAACTGTAGTCTAACTTTCTTTGTAACCCTATATATATGGGATTTTCATTTATGAAAGGGATATGCAGAAAAGAATTAGTAAAACTCCAATTTCTCTCTATTCTCTATAGTTTCCATCTATTTTCTTTGGGTCATTTGATTAACGATTCGGTTCGTATCATAAACCAGATAGTTATTTTTTATTTGTAAAGCGTGAGGCTTCAAGGACGAATGTGGTAGATTAGGTGGTGTCCTTTTGGAAGGTTGTTTGGGGTTCTCAAGGATGTCCATGGCTTGATCCCTCCTTCCCCAAGATGCTAAAAATTGGAAGAAGTGGGTCTTATCACTCACAAATAGCTTCTGTTAGATACAATTTTGAGGATAACGTATACAAATCGCTACTATTAGATACAATTTTGGGCATAACATATGGATAACTCTAAGAACATATGACTACAAGACTTCATTTTATATATTTACAAACTAACATAGCACTGCATCAGGGCCAAGCACAAAATTTGTCCTTAGTGTTATGGTTGATTTTATCAGTCTATTGATCTATTAGTGCATTGTGTTGCTTTAAATCAAATCAAGAAATAATAAAACCTAGAGTTAACTGCCATTTTGGTCCCTGTAGTTTGGCTAGTTTTGCCACTTTAGTTTAAATCTCAAACTTTTTACATCTGGGTCCCTGTGGTTTCACTTTTATTGCCATTTTAGTCTAAAATAAAAATCAGCTGCTGATGCGTGTGTAGTGTAATATATTTTAGATGTATATTTTAAGCCCTTTTTACACTTTTAGCCAAGTTTTAAATTTATAAAACACGATATTTACTAACACTAAACACACATATGGGTAAGTGCACCCATCGTGGACGTAGTATAGTGTTGGTAAGATACCGAGGTCGTCCAAGGACACAAGAGCTTTTAGTACCGGTTTATCCTCAACGTCTAATCAAATCAAAAAGTTAGAAAAGATTTTTAAACTAAGAAAATGAAAATTAACTAAATGCTGAAAAATAAAATAAAAAAAATAAAAACAGATAGACAAGATGAATCACTTGGATCCGACTCGTGTATTAGTATAACCTTTGATTATTTTCGCACTTTTGCACTTGTTTAAGAGATTATCTTAGTTATTGTAGTAGGCCCCTCTTTTGAAGGCGACGTTACCCTCAACCCAGTAGTTTGAGTCAGCAAGGATACAATCCTAAAGGGTTGGATTATTGGAAGATAATGAATTAAGTTATTAATGCAAATTATGATAGGTCTCGCTTTTGGCGGTGACGTTACCCTCGACTAAGTAGTCTGAGTCAGCAGGGATACAGTCCTAAATAGCCGGGTTATAGTATTAATAGTAGTTAACTTATGAGGGGGTCAAAGAGTTTGGATCCCCGCCATCCAATACCTATGGGTATTGAAGGATATCGTACTAAATTTGACCCAGGTCCCTTGCAGAACCTCTAAACGCTGAACAAGGGCAAGACCCTTACCAAACCGTTCCCTTAACCCCCGACCAGGTAGCCAACATACCTCCATATAGACCGTGGAGATATGAATGGTGAAAATCTTTTATTTTATATAGACAGTAAAATAATGCCAAGACACCACGGACGAACGATAAGGAAAGATCACCTTCAACATAAGCAACTAGTTATTAAAGTCATTAATACAAAACCAAATAAAAAGTGCAAAAGATTAAAAATAAAAAGTATTATACTAAACACTTGTCTTCACCAAGTGATGTAAGAGACTTAGGCAAACATGGCCTTGATTGTCAAGAACTCTTACGATCAATCTTGGATCCCGAGACGACTCACACACTCTATGATGGACAATGGATGATGGTGTTATGGTGGTGGTGGGTGGTGGATGAAGTGTGAGAGATGTGGTGTGCCAAGGGATGAGTTGCAATGAAGCCAAGCACTCCTATTTATAGGCTGAACAGAAGGCTGGGCACGGCCCCGTGTCCGCTGGACACGCCCCCGTGCCTGTCTGACACTCTCTCTCCTCATTAATTGTAATTCGCAATTACAATTAATGCGTCTGCTGTACTTTCGCCACGCCCCCGTGTTCACTGGACACGGCCCCGTGGTGGGCAATAGAAGCTTCTATAGGTTTGTCTTTTCTGCTGCTTCTTGGGCACGGCCCCGTGCTGGCTGAGCACGGGGCGTGTTCAGTCTTTTGTCTTCTCTATTTTGCTTGGGAGGATGCTGTTGAGGGGTCGGGCAATCCACTTATGTTCCTTTTCTTGTATTTATGTTAGATTTAGCTGTCTTTTTGCTTCTTTTGTGAATTTGAGCTCATTTAATCCTGAAAATACAAAAGGAAGACAAAAGCACTCTTTTTCCAACATTAGTACTTAAAAAGGGTTAGTTTTATGCCTTATTTGATGTATTTTATATGTTGCATTTTACACACATCAGCTGCTATTTCTCAAAAAAAAAACTTGGTTTTTTGTCCTTTTCTACAGGGGCAATTTAGTCATTACAAGTATTATTATAACACACTATTAATTAAAATAATTAAATTAAATAATCCCCATACAGTTCATCTTCTTCCCCCAAACACTAATCATCTTCTCCAATCACTCCACAAAACAAGATTTAACAAACAAAATTGATGTACAAAGCAAAACTGACTGAATAATCAAACAATAAACATATCTCCATACATATTTCTGCTGAGATCCAACCGAGAAAGCATCAACAAGAAACAAAGAAAATTACCCACATTTAAACCACCTACCACAACCAAGAATCACCAAACAACAATACCTAGAAATGTATTCAGCAACAATGCTCAAATCTCTCATATGCACCTCCGACATCATCTTCATCGGTGGAGGAGCTTCTGGAGGTGGTAACGGAGGCGGCGGCGGTGGTGGAGGAACGATGATATAGGTCTGCAAAATCCAACCACTACCGACGCTCTGATTAACCACCACCGCTGAAAAATCCAACAAACAAACAATAGGACCGATGTTGCGGTGATTATAGAGGAACGATGTTGCGGTGATTATAGAGGAGATTCATGGTGGTTTGTGGATGTCACAACTTAGGTTTAGAGATTATGAGAGAGAGAGAGAGAGAGAACTGATAGATCGGAGTTGATGTAGATTAGGGTTCTTCAAGTTTGAAGAATGCGAAGGAAGATGAACTGTATGAGGAAGATTAGGGTTCTTCAAGTTTGAGCTGGTATTTATTTATATAATTGTGAAATGACCATTTTACCCCTGAACAAAAAGACAAAATAGACAGGTTGTAACAGTTAAAAAAGGGGGGTTTTGAATTTTGGACTAAAATGGCAACAAAAGTGAAACCACAGGGACCCAGATGTAAAAAGTTTGAGATTTGGACTAAAGTGGCAAAATTGACAAACCACAGAGACCAAAATGGCAGTTTACTCTAAAACCTATAATGAACATGACAAAAACAATATCACACCACTAGCATAGTTAGAAAAAAAAAAAAGTATCATTCATCTAGTCAAGCTTTTAAGAAGTATCATTCATCTTGGAATTTTTTATCGCAAAATGATGGATCGATCAATATGGATTTGGTTTTTGGGTTTTTGTTTGAATCCATATTGGTTTATGAGTAGTCCGCTAGGCCAACAAGCGGACTTGGAAAAGCTAAACTGAATCCAATGTTGGGTCTAGCGGATGAGACCCATTTTCGTTGGAGTTCAAGCGACCATGACAAGCAACCAAGATGATGGTTCTAAAAGACGATTTTCAGGTTGTGGCGAAGATAACTTGGCAACGATTTGGTGGGGTTTCATTACATTGAAAAGTTGTGGCGTTTTTTCAGCAAACTCTAGACATGCAAATAAAAAACCTGCAACTCCACCCGATGAGGTACGAATCAAGTGGAGGAGGGGGGGCTACGGTGGGGAAAACGACTTGGCAACGATTCATGTCAGAGTTTCCGATCGTGGATGTGTTGGTATAGGGTTGCCATAAAAACGACGTGCTGGTCAAGTTCTCTTGTCATAACAACTGATTCAGTTCAAGTCCACTTGTCGGACCACCCAATATGGATTCAAAAAATACCCAAAAACCAAATCACTTTCAAAGATCACCTTTTTGCAAAAAAAATCTCTTCGTCTTGTCAACATGTTCATAACTCAAAAGCAGATTCTAAAAGTAAGAGATTATTAATGAATTTTAATCAAATCTCAATTTTTTTTTTCTCAAACTTCCATCATTGATGGATTATTAGAATGCTAGTTGGTATATAATAAAAAGATCATGAGCAACATTCTAGTAATAGAAATGCAATATTAAAGTACATATGTACAATATTAGCAAACCTAGCAACAAAACAAGGGCAAATCCAATGTTAAGCAAGATGCCCATAAAAATAGTGGAAGGTAAAAACATCTTTCCACCACAAACACATGTATGTTTATGTGGCATATAATTCAAGGTTTTGATCCAGTTAGTATGAGATTATTGAAGAAAAATATTTTCAAAGTTGGGATTGTCTGTAAACATTTCCTGGGTTAAGATTATTTTCGACCAATAGGTCAAAGTTAGGATTATAAAAAATTAATTCCCTAAATTCATTTGGAAAACATAAGTGAAACTAAAACCATACTACACATAGAGAAAACGTATTCAACTAGGGAAGTAGTCAATTTCAAGAAAATTGCAACACACATACCATACTACTACATAGAGAAAACTAAACATGCAATTTTAAGGCTAAAACCCAAGCTTCTTTTATAGAAACTAACGAGCCAATTAACATCATGTTTATAGTATGATTTGAAAACGACAAAGCAAAGCAAAGCAATCTTAGAATGTACATTTTGAAAGAGACTATTGTCTTTTTTTTTGAAAGGAGAACTTCTATAAAACCACCGAACCCGAAAACCGGGACGGGAAAACAAACAAAACAAAATCACATAATTACAAATTTACACCAATCCGACCAACGAATGTTCCTAAACTTGGATCTGTTTCTAAACCAAAGGAAGCCTAGAGATCTAATCTCGCTGAAAACATCTTCAACCTTAAACAGCATACCATTAAACCTCACGTTGTTTCTAGCTTTCCAAACACACCAGCACGTAATCAAAATAAGACCGTGAAAAACCTCTTTTTCTTCATTCTTTTTCCCACAGTGATGATACATCTCAAGAAGGTCACGAAAAGAGAAAGCATAGAACAAGGGAACACGACTCCATAAGCACACCTTATGCCAAATAACCGAAGAGATAATACAAGAGGTGAACAAATGGTCCACAGTTTCTTCCGCGGAGTTGCATAACGGGCAAACATCATCAGCAATAGCCATACCTCTAATTTTTAGAGCTTCGGCGGTAGGGATCCTGTTCATTTCAGCTTTCCAAGCGAAAAGATTGCATTTAATCGGAACCCATGAGCACCACTTCATGACATACCTGGAGCTAAAATCAAACGAGCTGACAATGATAGACTTGACGGAGCCAACGCTGAAAGTTCCTGAATTATTACCAAGCCATCGCCATCCATCGGTCCTGCTGGATAACGAAAAATTCCGAAGCAAATCCATAAGAGTGCTCAGCTCAACCGATTCATCAGCCTCAGTCGGATCATGGCGCCACAGCCAGTTCCCATCCCCACCAATTCGGTCTTTGATCGAACAGTTTTTAACCATCTCCAAACCGAAGAGATTTGGGAATCGCGACATCAGTGGTTCGTTCAAGAGCCAAGGGTCCAGCCAAAAACAAATATTCTCACCGTTGCCAACAATACCCTTAAAACACGACCGAATAAAAATATTAGGAGCTAACGGTTTCTTGAACACCGAAACAATCGACCGCCAAACTCCACCGAAAGAATTTCTCACAGGAAGAAAATCCCAGTTAGATGCTCCTTGATGAATGGCCGAGATCACCTTAACCCAAAGACTTTCGGGATCAGATTTAAAACGCCACCCCCATTTAGCCAGGAGAGCGGTATTAGAAAATTTAATTTTGCATATGCCCAGGCCCCCCACCTTTCTAGGAGAAGCCACCCTATCCCATGCAACCCAATGAGTTTTCCGAACATCACTCGAACCTCCCCAAAGAAATTTTTTAATAAGAACCTCCAAATCGTGGATGACTTTGACCGGCGCCTTATAAAGAGAAAGGTAATAGGTTGGAAGAGCTTCAAGGACCGAGCGGACGAGGGTAACCCTTCCACCAAACGATAACATCCTAGCTTTCCATAAGGAGAGCCGACTCTCAAAGATGTCAAAAACCGGTCTCCAATTGCATATTCGATTCATATTCGCCCCTACCGTAAGACCAAGGTATTTGAAAGGAAGGGTATCCGACTTACATCCCATCAAAGCGGCCATCTCCATAACCTCCGCGTTCATAACCCCAACCCCGTAAAGACAAGATTTGCCTAAATTAATGCGGAGACCCGAACACGCAAAGAAACATCTAAGAATTCGGACCACGTTTAAGACGTTCTCTTTGGACCATTCTCCAAGAATCATAGCATCATCGGCATACAAAAGGTGGGAAAGGGTAGGTCCGTCATTCGGGAGAGCGATACCTTTAAGAATACCCGTCTCGCAAGCCTTGTCAAGCATACAAGAGAGAGCTTCCATAGCAATGATAAAAAGAAAAGGCGAGATAGGGTCACCTTGTCTCATGCCTTTGTTGCATTTAAATTCAAAAGTTGGAGACCCGTTGACAAGAACCGAAGCCCGAGCCGAGGATAAAATCCCAGAAATCCAATTGCACCATTTAGACGGAAAACCCATTTGATCAAAAACACTGACAACGAAACCCCAGTTAATATTATCATACGCCTTTTCGAAGTCTATCTTAAGGAAAAAAGCCGAAGATTTTCTATATTTTAACCAAGAATATACTTCGTTAATCATAAGAGGGCCATCGAGAATGAATCTGTCACTAAGAAAACCCGATTGAGAAGATGAAACAACCGACCCTATGACCTTCTTAAGACGACAAGCTAGCACTTTAGAAATGACTTTGTTAATCATGCCGACGAGACTAATAGGACGGTAGTCGCCAAGGTTCACTGGATCTCTAACCTTGGGAATAAGGGTGATAAAAGCCGAACCGCAACCAAGGTTGAGAGTCCCCGAGTCGAAAAAGAAATCCATAATCTTGCCAAAATCATCTTCGAAGAGGGACCAGAAATGCTTAATAAAACGGAAGTTAAACCCGTCGGGCCCAGGGGCCCGGTCATCGCCACAACTAAAAACAGCCGCTTTAATCTCCTCTTTACTGAAACGACATATCAGACTTTTCGCATCAACATCAGTTAACCTCTTAATATTCGGAATAGTTAAAGCAGGTCTAACTGGATATTGTTCGACAAATTTAGACCTGAAAAAATTAAAAACCTCCTTTTTGATAAGTTTCGGCTTTGTGACCCATTTGCCGTCAATGTCGAGTCCGTGAATAGAGTTACAAGCCTTCCTACAATTAACCATAGAATGAAAAAAACTGCTATTTTCGTCTCCATCCTTAGCCCAGCGAACCCGCGACCTTTGTTTGATATCCTTGACTTTATTATCTTCCGCCTCCTTGACAATTTTTTTATTCTCCAGCAAAGACCATTCCTCGTGTTCATCCAAGTCTCTAAAGTCGAGGATATTTTCCAGCACAGAGAGCTCTTCCTTAGCCCTTGAAACATCTTCCCCTTCTTTCTTTAAGGTCTCATCTCTCCAATCTTTAATACGGGACCTAAGAATCCGAAATTTATTGAGCAAAGCCAAGTCAGGGTGACCCACACTAGAAACACCAAGACAAACATCAGTAACAACCTCTTCAAAACCGAGTCTACCGATCCAAGAGTTGAAAAACCGAAAAGGACGAGGGCCAAAATTAGTCGGATTGGTGACAAGGGTAATCGGACAATGATCCGAGAGGAGACTAGGGAGGGCCCTAACCGTCGCATCAGGCCACGCATTGAAGAAGTCAGAATTGACCAAATAACGATCAAGCTTACTAAGCTTTCCACCGTTCTCAGAACTCCGAGTGAACTGTCTGCCAACTAAGGGATATTCGAGACGACCCGCATCAAAAATGAAAGAATTAAAATTATTAGCGCAAGCTGGCTTGAAAACCGAATTCCGACGTTCCTCACGGAAGCGAACAGCGTTAAAGTCACCGACAACGATCCAAAAACCATCATAACTGTTGATCAGATCAACTAAAGAATCCCAAAGAGACTTTTTGGCAGTCACACTCTGAGAGACTATTGTCTAAACACATATATTTTTTCATTAAGAAATCACGTCAGTATCACCGCAGAATAAACTACGAATAGAACTAGTACAAACTAAGAAACAAAATATATTATTTATAAAATCTTAGTGTTAGCATCTTAACATCGTGAATCATATTCCAAAACCCAAACACATTCATCAAAAACAAATTAGACTTTTCAAAGTCAAAATTATTCCAAACACCACATCATTTTCTCACACGGTCAACTCTAGGGTACCAAGTCACCACCACATCGAAACGACACCGTTTCACCCGTTTATGTCACTTTCCCTATTCTGTTCTCAATTCACACTACCTGTTCAGTTGATTTAAGAGCCTTGTACATCCCACCCCCCCTCTCTCTCTCATCAAGATCCATCTTTATGTTCATACCCGTTGACCCATATCAAACCCTAAAAAACCCAAATCAATTTCAAACTAATTCAGATTCAGATCTTCAAGATCTGTCAATTTAGACTCTCAGATCTCACCCTGTTTCATAAAGGTAAGTTCTTTTTCATCTTTACTCTTTGATCTTGAAGAAATCTTGATTTGAATGATAAAAAATTGATCAAGAATGATAAAGATTTGATTTTTATGTGTTTTCCTTTCTGGGTATTGTTAAAGATTGGATTTTTAAACATTTTCTGTGTTGGGTTGTGTGAATTATTGCAGATCTGGTTGAATTCTTGAAAAAAAGTGAATACCCATCAGTAAAAATTGAATCTTTAAGATGTCTATTGTGTTGCCAAAAAGTGACTCTGTTCAGATTAGAGAGGTGTGGAATGATAATCTTGTGGAAGAGTTTGCTTTGATTAGACAGATTGTTGATGATTACCCTTATATCGCAATGGATACCGAGTTTCCGGGTGTTGTTCTTCGTCCATTGGCACACTTCAAGAATATTAATGACTATAATTATGTGACTTTGAAGGATAATGTTGATATGTTGAAGTTGATTCAGTTGGGTCTCACTTTTTCTGATGAGGATGGGAATTTACCGACTTGCGGCACCGATAAGCCGTGCATTTGGCAGTTTAATTTCCGCGAGTTTAATGTTAATGAAGATATCTTTGCGAATGATTCGATTGAGATGTTGAAGCAGTGTGGGATTGATTTTAAGAAGAATAGTGAGATGGGTATTGATGCGAATCGGTTTGGGGAGCTTTTGATGTCTTCTGGTGTCGTGTTGAATGATAATATCTGTTGGGTTACTTTTCATAGCGGGTATGATTTCGGGTACTTGCTTAAGTTGTTGACTTGTAAAGAATTGCCTAAATCGCAAACAGGGTTCTTTGATCTGATCAAGATTTATTTTCCGATTATTTATGATATCAAACATTTGATGAGGTTCTGTAACCATCTTCATGGTGGACTGAACAAGCTTGCGGAGATCTTGGAAGTTGAAAGGATCGGTGTTTGTCATCAGGCAGGGTCGGATAGTTTGCTTACTTCTCATGCGTTTAAGAAGTTGAAAGAAGGTTACTTTAATGGGAACACGGAGAAGTATGCTGGCGTGTTGTACGGTTTAGGGGTTGAAGATGGTGAAAAATAAGTAGGGGATGTAATTTGTGAGAGTCGAGTTGTTTGTGATTTAGTATGGTTTCGTGTTTAAATCTTGTGTACACAATTGGCAAAAAGAGTTGTTGCCTGTTTGATGGTCTTTTTTTTTTTCGGATCGTTTTATGTAACCAAATACCTCAAGGGTCTTGTAGTTTGAGTACTGTAAATTATTACAGTTAGTGTTTTAATAACAATCTTAACCTTTTACTTTGTTTTGGTTCTTAATCATTGTTTCTCTTGTTGTCTTGGTTTGTTAAGTGTTATCGTGTCGCACGATGTGATCACGGTGCTTAGTAGCCAGTTTAGAGGATTCAAGTACCCTGTACGAGCCAGAAAAAAGGCCTTAGGCACTAACAAATTATATAAACTATTTTTTAAACGATGATTAACGTTTTATATATAAGTTTAGTGCCCCCGGGGAAAACGTGCCTTGGCCGGGAGTGCGGCTTACCATCCTTGGGCCGACCCTGCTTAGAACCATGGTTATGATGATGATGGTTGTGGTGGTAGCCATGGTTTTAAAAAACGGCTGAGGTGTGCGCCTCGAGGCGCGCCTCAAGGCGAAACGGCCAAAAAACAATTCTGAGGCGCGCCTCAGGGAGTTTATATTGTATGTGCGCCTCAGAGGGGCTGAGGCGCTAAAAAGGCTGCGCCTCGGGGGTTTTTGATATTTGTTTTTTATGTTTTTGAGTTTTTGTGTCAATTTCAAGCAGTTTATGTCTTTTTTATATGTGTTTTTGATTATTTTGATGAATTTGATGATGAATTTAGTTAGTATTACTATTTTATAAGATATATAATATTTATATTTATTTTTTTAACTCCGCCTCGGGCTTACGCCTCGGTTCGCCTCGAGGCTTACGCCTCGTGAGGCGAAGGGAAAACGCCTCGAAACTCGTTTCCGTTTTTTTAAACCTTGGTGGTAGCTATCGCGTCGGCAACTATGGCAATGGTGGTTGACACTGATGTTTGATGGTCGTGTGTAAAACATGGTTATGATGATGCTGCTAGGGATGATGATGGTGGTGGCTAGTGGAGGAGCTAGTAAATCTTAGAAGGAGGTGAATATAATTAATAATGATTAATGGTTTCTAATGGTTAAGCAATGTCAAAGTATGCAAATCATTAAAAAGCAAAGGGGACATTTAAAATTCATTAATTTCTAAAGACTACATGTTTGATTAACATATATGAATTTAGACTATGGGGTATGGGGTGGGGTTGAGGCGTCGGTTGGGTACAAACGCCTACATCACCACCCCGAGTGGGTTTGGGTTTCGGCGTGGCCCTTTTGGCGGGGGTTTCAGCCCGGGCGTTGGGCGGGGCTACGAACATGACATGGCGGAAGCTCGTTGGCCAAGACTACTAGCCGTTGGGCATGAATTTAAAAAAAAAACTTTTTTCCTATATAAATACCCTAACATATTTAACATTTTTCTCACACAATATCAAACACATAAAACACAATCTTGCCATGAGTTCTTCAAGTTCAAGTGAATCGTCATCATCATCTTACGATGGTGCGGAAATATTTCTACAAACGATCGCGACGGTGGTGAAAGCTATCGTGGAAGACGATGAGGAAGAAACTTCGAAACCTAAACGGAGGAGGTACATCGCTCGTGAACGGCACACCGCTAACACTTTGTTGGTAAGCGATTATTTCTCAGCTGAACCTAAGTATGATGAACAAATGTTTAGGCGTCGTTTTCGTATGAGTAGAAACTTATTTTTAAGGATATCTAGGGATCTTGAGGAGAAGTATGTTTTTTTCCAACAAAAACCGGATGTAACCGGGCAATTAGGATTTAGTACGTGGCAAAAGGTCACGGCCGCACTTAGACAGTTAGCGTATGGCAATAGTTCGGACATTATGGATGGCTATTTAAAAATGTCTGCACATGTAGCTAGAGAAAGTCTTCACAACTTTTGTTCGTGTATTTTAGAACTTTATAAGAAAAGATATTTGAGAAAGCCGTCGTTCGGTGACATGCAACAAATATTGGAACATCACGACGATTATCATGGGCTACCCGGGATGCTAGGTAGTTTAGATTGTATGAAATGGCCTTGAGAACTTTGTCCAACCGCATGGCAAGGCGCTCACACGAGTGGGTATCACAAGATGCCAGCCATCATGCTTGAAGCAGTTGCGTCCCAAGATCTTTGGATATGGCATGCGTTCTTCGGTATGCCAGGTTCACATAACGATATTACCATCATAAACCACTCGCACATTTTCAATGATCGGGTAAATGGTATAGGACCCAAAGGAAGTTTCTTTGTAAACGGGGTTGAGTACGTGTATGGGTACTACCTAGTTGATGGGATTTACCCGGAGTGGGGGGTTTTCGTAAAATCGTTCACAAAACACAGTACCATAGATCCAAAGAGATTAAAGTTTAACAGGGTCCAAATGACTGCACGTAAAGACATCGAGCGAGCGTTCGGTGTTTTGAAGAAAAGATGGCGAACATTGGCAATGCCTTGTCGACTATGGGACAAGGATCAGATTGGAAACGTGATGTACGCATGTATCATTCTTCACAATATGATTTTGGAGGATGAAGGTAGAGCGATCGTTACCTACTATGATGACGATGACCCCCAACCAGATAACGTAACAGTTACAGACGAAGATAAATCAACAAATCAACAAATGAATTTTTGATCAAGTTAAGGGATATATATCACAACCTTCGATCTGATTTGGTGGATCATGTTTCAACGATTCCTGGGTTCGAATCCGACGAAGACGACGATTCAAACGAAGATGATTGTTTTTATTTTCATATTATGTTTTCTTATATATATTTATGTTTATGTAGTTTTTAATGGTTTATATCTATATATATATATATATCTAAAAAAAATATAATGATGTGGCTTGGCCACGCCACCCCAGCCACGCCCACCATACCCCTATGAAATTGGGTTTCCGTATTGGATGCCCCATAATCCACGTGTGTGACAACCCGAGTTTCCAAGGCTTCTACTTGACTTAGTACTTGTTCACTAGATGTCGTTTCTATATACATGATGTGCCTTATATGTGTGTCTTATATATATATACTTGATGTGCATCATTGGTGTATGTTTATTATATGGTGGTGTTAAATTATCTCTATATATATATAAATGAGAAGTGATTTGGGCTAGGTGGCATTGAATTTGGGGCATTTTTGCTGATGTGGCAACCTCATTTTTGGTGTTTAGGAGGGAATTAACAAAAGCAATAGCCTTTCTCGATATGAACAAAATTGGACGCGGGATCCGGATTGTTGTGGCTCGGGTTTTCCATTTCCGAGTTGACCCAATGCATAATTTCGGATCCTTTATAAAGTTTTTCATTTTCTTATCTCTCATCATACCTACCTCAACTTTACCTTCTTCTCTCAACGTCAAGAACATTCAATCGGTTATCTTCTCACCTTCTTTACGAAAATTACTTCAAGATCAAAGGTAAAAACGCTAAATTGAATATAAATATTTGTTATATACATTATGAATGAAGATCTGACTTTGATTGTATGTTATTAATTTATATACATAGTTATCTTTTAAAACATTGTTTCTGCTTCTATCAACTATGATTTGGTCTGATTCTTGAGGATCCGATCATAAATCTTGAATATGTTTGTTTTCACTTTGTTGTTTATGTAGGATTCATATTTATTCTAATGGATTGAACATGCTTAGTGTTGTTAAATAAAAACCTAAATCTAGATCAGATGTTTTGCTTGATTGTTTATGATTGTTTCTTCTTTCTAAATTAATAATTCCGTCAAAACAATCGGAATACGGAAATTGTCAAGGAACAGATGTTAGATCAAACCACCTAATTTGTTTTTGTATATTTTTCCGTTATTTTTTTTTAATTAACAATAATCTGTGTTAAAAATTATTGAATTTTGGTTTAAATATGATTAAATGTAATTAATTGTCTGTTTATATAATTGGTCAATGTTTCTATAATTATTTTCATACTAACATATTATTTACTTCCTTTTGCAGTTATGGTTCCAATCAACTCTTCAACTTCTCTCCAATCTTATTCCAAGAATACCATCGGTTTCTATAAGTTCAATGAATTTATTAAGTGGATCTACATATATATATGGGTTGACGTTCTTCTATCCATACCATCTATATCTACAATTCATTGAATCCATTCCTCAAGTTCACATATCGCTTTACAATCTGTAAGTTTTTTTTTTTAAATTAATTCTTTAGTTTTTATTCATGTGTTATTTGCTTTTATGTTATGTGCTAAATGTATTTTGATGTTTATTTAACCCTAATTCCCTTTGGAATGTAACATTTTTTAGATTTATCTTTAATTTTTGGTATTTAACGTTATTTACACTAAACCCTGTATCCGATAGAAATCAACGTCTGTCTTTACTTTTTATATGAGTTGATTTCTAATCAGTTATATTTCATTATGTTTTTTAATGATGGGAATGTCATTCCAGATCCTTAATCCCATTAGCATTGATTTTCATGTTGATCTAACGGCGATTTTTGATGCTTACTATTTCGTAAGATTTTGTTTATATGATTTTTTCAGTCTGATGGACTTTTTAGGCTTATGTTATACATGCGATGATACTTATTGTCATATAACTTTATATTATTTGTTCAGTAATATATATTTTTTTTCATTTTTTACTTTATCTATATTTGATCATAGTATACTAGGTTATATTATACTGCGGTAATTTGTTTATAGTAATGTCAATGCAAATCATTTTCTAAAATAATCTTTAACTACATCTGACGTGCTTTGTTTATGTAACCTTTTATTTATGTAGGTATTTCATATGGCTGAAAGTTCATCAAGGTATGTCATTTTTATAATCTGTCTTTTGTTTTAATTTTTTTTATCATGCTAACCTTAACATAAGAGATTTGATTAACATCGTAATCTTTAAATCAGTTTCAGGGGACCCTGCTTCTGTAGGCACATGAATAAAGCAGACGAGTTTATTATGGTAAATGACAACTTAATAAATATTTTTTTTTATTTTCTCTATCTTCTTATTAAGTACAGACTTTTATTATTGTATTGTTTATATTTTTTTCCCTATAATAATAAATCAATTTCTTTTTTTTATTAGTGCATTCCAGATGCCGCTGTGTGTAAACTATGGGGTGTATATAAATGTCCTACGAATGTTGATATACACACAGAAGATGGCCGAGTATTTAATGTTGGATTAAGCGCTGCTAAAGGAAAAATATTCTTTTTTCATGGTTGGTCCAAAGTTGTAGAACATTTACGACTAACCATAGGTTGTTTGGTATTATTTAATCCTATAGATTCTACTACCTTTAAGTTAACATATTTTCTTGATGGGGTTAGTAATAGCACTTTTTGGACGTATCTGCTCCCTACATCATCTCAATTTTATGTAAGATAAGTTATATATAGAGATTTCATACTCTATTGATGTATTACTTTAGTTATATGTAATTTACTTTTTGCTGATTATTTTTTATCCTTCCAACAGGTCATTCCTGAATGTATCCTTCCAAAACACTATGATTATTCGTCAAATGATGTAATCTCTACTGTAGTTACAGAAAACAACACGTTTGACGTTCTCATTGAAACATCTGACGGAAAAGTAGGTTTTTCCGTTGGTATTGATGTAATTGTTAGTCAGTTACAGCTGAAGGATGGTTGTTTTCTATTTTTTACAAAATCATTTGGTAATTTTTTCCATTTAAAAGTTTGTGGGAAAAACGGTCTTGAAATGAATTTTCCGGATTTAGAGGTCGACGAGGTAAGTTACATATTTGTACGCCATTGAATATTTTATGCATGTTTATTTTAATTCAGTTCTATATATTAAATTTTCAGACTGACGTTGCACCTATCGATGCTGAAGATGATGTTTATGAAGTATTACCTGGTGGTGTTCGTCATTTTGTTCGTACGGCTGGTGATCGTTATTTTGTAAGTTATATAAACTTTATATGTTTCTTTCTAAACACTGTTATTTTGGTTTCATAATTTTAATTAATTTTTTTTTTGTACAACAATACAGAGGATTCCCGATCCTGTTTCACGTATGGCTAGACTTGATGAAGGTTTAAGAGATATCACCGTTAGACTTATTCATCTGGATCCGCCAAAGCAATTTACTCACGGTACCAGACGTGAAAGGAAAAGCGATGGATCTGGATGGCGATATGCTTTAACCAGTTGGAAGAAGTTTATGAAAGCTGCTGGAATTAAGGTCCGTGACAGGGTTTATTATTCTTTTGATGAAAATGACCAGGTTTTGAGTGTTGATCTGGTTGTACCTTACGTTAGGCTTAGTCATTAGAGATAAAACAATTATGTCATGATTTTTGGCTTCCATATGTTACTTTTTAAGTTTTTATATGGTTTTTATGGTTATTGACATTTGTTTTGGTTTTCAATTTTATGTTTTTATATTTTTTCATATATTAACTGTTATTTTAAACAATCAATTTTGTCATCATTTTCAAAATCTATTGTATATGTTTAACAGTTAATGGTCAATTGTCATTGACAGATTCTAATGAAGTTAATAATTTATTAAAAAATGAAAGTAAACACACTTTTTTCTTAAACATTCAAATAAATTTATCATTAGTTAAACTAATATTTATCCCATTTTTAATGAATATTGTATATCTCTATATACATAAAACTATGATTGTCAGATTTAAACTTGGATTATGCCTTCGAAATGATACAAAATAAGTTTTTGTCAACTATATTTAACATAAATAACCAATTAGTTATATTTCTTATTATATTATAAATTCAACTTTCAAAATATATCTATAGAGATGATATTTTATAAATTATTTTATACCGAAATCCAGTGTATATAATTAACATGTATAGTTTCCATTTATGCAAATTTTCATAACTGTTAATTACCTATATCGTTTTATAAATTATTTTGTTTCCTTATTTATTGTATTTTAAAAAAGATGTTTATTTTGATTACATATATTAATATTATATTTCTAAAAATAATACGTTCTATTGTTTTATATAAATAGATCAATTGTTTTCTGTTTATGGCAAACAATTAGTTTTTCAACACCCTACTTCTAAACTTATTGCATCTTAGCTACAATGGAAATCGAAGGTCAGATCACCTTGCTGAACGACATTGATGCTCTTTCCACAAACTACACTATCAAGGTTAAAATTGTTAGTTTGTGGAGGAAGAAAATGAGAGCTAACGAAAGAGAGACTTATCGTATAGATATGATACTGATGGATGAGATGGTAAATTTTTGATTTATTCTTTTTTGTTTTAATTAGACTGAGTTTCATATCCTTTTAAGATATCTTTTGCATGTTTTTATGGATTTTACCTACAGGGTACCAAGATCCAAGCATTTTGCTTGCATAAGCTATTTTCAAAGTTTGAGAGGCATCTTATTGTTGATGAATGCTTAATCATAAAACGTCCTTCTCTTGCTGCCAACACTACGTTTTTCAAGATTGTACCTAACAATCAAAAGTTATCTTTTCACTACCATACGTTGGTGGAGAAGTGCAAAAATTGGGATGGTCCGCAGTATGTTTTCAATTTTGTTGATTTTAACGATGTTCTGTCACAGAAAATAAAGGAGGGTACCACAGTAGGTATGTATCGATCGTAATAATTTTTCATTATTTATATACATTAATATTTGTTTTATGTATTTTTTTATGTTTTTTTTTTTACATATTTATACTTTAATGATGTGTTGTTATGTATTTTTCAATATTTTTTTAGATGTCATTGGTTATGTTTGTGTTTGTTATAACATCGAGGATACGAACAAAAAGGATGGTAGCAAAGGGAAACGCCTTAATCTTAAGCTTCAAGATATTGAGTAATAGCACTATTCATAAATTATATGTTTTATATTATATATTAGGCTTCCAAATTTACAAAATGTTTTTTATCTTATAATTTTTTGTTATAATATTTTGTAGAGATGTTCAGATCGATTTAACTCTTTGGGATGATTACGCTAAGGACATGTATTCTTACATGGTTAGTGAAAAGCGTGAAGCACATGTTGTCGTTGTTGTCCATTTCGGTGCTGTTAAGACATACAAAGGTATTTAGTTCAAACCAATTTACTTACCTCATATTACAATTTATTTAGATGTTGATACTTAATATATATTTTATTTAATGATTACTTTTTGCACATTACAATAGGAAAATGGGGTTTGTCTAATAACTTTGATGGTTCAAGAATTTTCATTAACGACAACTTTGATGACATGCTGTTGTTTAGGCAAAAGTAAGTCATATTATAATAAAAATTTATTTATTTATTTTTAATGTTGTTATTTATTTATTTTTTGTTTATTGAAGTTTATTTTTATTCAAACTGTTCTATAGGTTTCTTGCAAAACTTGCTGCTTCAACTGAGTCGAGTAGCCATGCTGGGTCATATATCATGTGTTCTGTCGAAGATGAATTTTTAAAGAACGATGTTTTTTCACCAATTGCTTATCTTGGATCAATCCTAGAGGTTCTCATTAACAATTCATATGTTATATTTTAAATTATATGTAAAGTTTAGTCTAATTGTTGTCTTTTGTTATGTAAACAGCCAAAGAAAGTTGTTGTTGTTGGGACTATCGTTGCAATTGTTTCAGATAAGATGTGGTATTATGATGGGTGCAACTATTGCAAGTCCAAAGTTGAGCAAAAGTTTGAAACATATGATAAGGATGATGGAACAAGTGATGTTAAAGATGAGAAGTTGTATCAATGTTCTAACAAGGATTGTAATGGTAAAGAAGTTTTCCCGTTGTCCAGGTAAAATGTTTTTTTATTCCTACTTTAACCTATTGTTGTGTTATACAAGACAATGTAGCTTGTATTTTTATATATTCATGAATACGTATGTATTAATATATATACCTTTTTAAATATTTAAACTATGTTTTTAAGGTTCAAAATACCGGTTCGTGTTCAAGATTCAACTGGTACGGTGACACTTACATTGTTTGATCATGAGGCGATGAAGTTTGTTGGTAAAACTGCAAAGGAACTTATAGAAATTCAGGACGAGGTTATTTATATTTATACTTTATTAAAAATCAGTTGTAATTAAAATTGTATATATTTTACATAACCACACCGTATATTATGTAATATATAGTTATTGAGGTCGAATGAGAATCCCGGAGAATATCCAGTTGAGTTTGAATCATTGCTTAACATAAAGTGTGCTTTCGTGATTAAAGTAAGTGACTTTAATATTGTGAATGCTGTCGAGAATTATGGAATCTCAGTTGTTACCACTGATGAAGACATATTGGATAAGCTGAACAAAAAATTCAAAATTGACCAAGTAAGCTTACGTTTTCTAAATGTAGATATACATTTACTTTCATAACTGTTTAAAATATCTTCAACAAATTTTCTTTTGTTTTCTCATTTTTGTTACAGCTTGATGTATCTGATTCTTTTGGTATGACTCAGTCTGAGTTCCAAGCTACCGGTGGTGACAGTTTCAAGGTATTCAATTGGAAAATCACTTTTATGTAATTTTAATGTTGTCTAAGCACTTTTTTTTTATTTCTTTAAGGATGCGGATTCTTACACTGGGGATAACACCACACCTGTGTCGAAGGATTACGTGAGTGACTTGAAGCAACCATCTTCTGATATGAAGCGTAACCTGGATGATGTTTATTTGAATGATGAGGTAGTGGGGTCGTCAGCGAGTAAGCCTCGCATGTGTGTTGAGAAGAAGGTTGTTGACGAAGATCTAAGCAACAATTGATGAAGGATATTTGTCAAAGGGTGTTTTTAATAAGAAACAAATTATTTGTTTTTTCAGTATTGGATTTTTTTTGGTATGCTATGACTAATTTTATGTTTAAAGACATTATCTGTTTTGCGGTATGCGTTATGACATATTCATGTTTGGTTAAATATTGTTTGATTGTCAATCATGTTTTGTTATATTCGTTTTTTTACTAGAGTACGTTGATGACTCTAATTTTTTTAATTTACTCATCCGAAAACATAAACATAACTAAATCAAACTTAAATTTAACCTTTAACATTTATTAATTTTTTGTCATCAATTCAACATTTACATTTATAAAACTATATATGATATATGATATTTAATATTCCATTACACCTTTAAACTTTTTTTAAGTAATATTTTAAATATGTCAAATTTTTATTTTCGTTACATTTCTATACTTATTTATAGAAAATCCAATTTTTAGCATTTTTAATCAATCACCAATAAATGTGAGATTGTTTTTATATTTAATGTCATTAATTTTCTTCCATACCATTTTACCAATTTATAGTATTCATTCCATAAATAACTAATAGCGTAGTTCTATAAATTCGCAACACTTCATACTCTTTTCACTAGCATCTCATGGTTTTGTGAATTTTCATTCTCGAGTTCCTTATACGGTTGAAACATTTCGTTAATCACTTTTTATATTTCCATTCATTTTTTAGTTATTTTGTTAAAAAAATTTTCATTCATGCATTTGTTTTTCATTTTAAACTTTTATGGTTTTTGTTGTAGTACTCTGTGGTGTTAACAAAATGCAGAATACGTTTCAACAGCTTACTTCATATTTTTCTGAACCTCCACACCCTGGCATCGGTAATAAGTGTACGTGTTTTCATACTTTCTTCTAATATAGAAATTGTTATTCAACATTTTTTTCGAAATATTTTTATATTTTAACAACTACATTTTCCCGCAAAATCCATTCAACAATTATTTGTACTTTTTTTCATTTTTTTTTCTTTGTAGCTGACGAAGGTAAGTATAGACGTTGGTTAAGAAAAATATATCTTGATTATAAGAAGTCAAAATCAACAGCACTTCCGGCTTATTTTGTTAGAGGTAATTTTTTTTTCATTTATATATTCATATATGTTTATAATACATATATTTATATCATTTACTGTTATAAATCTCATTTTTATATAAAATCGATAATACATATAACAGATTCTAATAACCAAAACCATTGTCTTTCATACCTCATTTTGGTTTTAATCCAAGAAAACATTAAAATTTAATATTTTATTCTAACATAGTAAATGTTTATTATTCGTAACCAACCAGACATAATAATGGAAATGTTGAATCTAAATATGTCTATAATTATAAGTTAAATATTGAGCAAACATACTTCTTTAAGGCAACCTAATTTATTACATTAGTAAACGAAATAATATCATTGGTTTGTTAATTAACGTGATGTCTAACAAATAATTATTTTAATAAATATACTAAAGAACCATATGTCAACATTTATTAACTTTTTCTATTTTACTATTTCAGCTGTTCGGGCTAAACATAGGCGGAAGTTAAGAAAAGTATACCTTGATAGTAAGAGATCAAGGATTAGTAGAAATTTGATTTCTAAAAGTGGATGCTCAACCTCTTCATCATCAACACGTTTTATTTTGAACAACAAAGAGAATTTAACTCCCAATTTTTCAATACCAACATTTACTACCCAATCATCAACTCTTATACCGACACGTACGTTAACTTTTAAAATGTAGTTAATGTTATTGAATTAACATTATGGATATACTTTGTCAGCTGCAATTATGTTATAGTACTTTGTATACTAACTATTTTTATATCGTATTAGGTAATCATTTAGATTCCTTGGTTAACGTAACATCTTCAAATTTTACACCTTCTACAATGAGGAAGGAAGGAAATGTACTACAAGATAAGTATACAACACCCAACCGTACACCCTTTGCAAATATAGATAACATAACACCAGGTAATCATACCCAATAACAAACACTTACTACTTTTTCATTTTTATAATTTTTTTTTTATTTTTATACCAAAAAAATGTCAACAAATAAGTTTCTAAATAATTATTTTGTGTTATCATGTTTTTTTCATGAATAGGAAATAATTCTAAATCTTCGAGAAACGTACCTTTATCATCGGGGCCAATTTCAAGTAAAAATATGAGGACAAATGTTTTGCATCATTCTTCAACATCAGGACGACGTATGATGCTGTCAAACAAGGAAAACATTACACCACTGTCGTGTATTACAAACATACGTACGCAAGTTCCCAGTGTACCATATTGTTCTAATGCTATGTCTTCTTTGACTCCTATATCACACGGTAAATGTTACAATTATATTATACATACATTATTATTTGTAGAATTCATATACTTAACTAACAAGTATTTTTTTCTTTGTTATTTAGATAATATTGCAACCTCGTCAACTTTACCATTGAATGACCGCTACTCTTTTAATCCTCCAATAACAAATAAACGTAACACAAGATGTCCGATATCCGAAATTACCTCGCTAAAAAAGATTTCTTCTGGAAAGCGTAGACTTATTCATAAACCAATTGAAATAGAAGCCATACCAATGGCTCCTCTTGAATCTGATGATGAAAATCATATTCACGAGATTGTTGCAGACGCCACCAAAGGCGTATCCAAAGGTAAGTTAGTAATGTTAGTCGTATTTTTTTTTCTTATTTTAACTCTTCTACAAAATTATTCAGTTTGTGTTTAATGTTCAAATTCGTGTTTAATGTTCAGATTACGTTGACCATGGTGACCAATCACTTACGTGTGGTTTATGCTTTGCAAAGTTATGGGCTACCGAAGGTGGAAAGGGTCGCATTACACTTCAAAAACAAACATATAGCTTATGTTGTGGATATGGTAAAGTTGACTTGCCTGAATATAAAGATTCTCATCCGTCTTATCAGATGCTTTTTTCCTATTTAGATCAAGAAAGCAAGTTTTTCTTAAAGAATATAAGACGTTACAATTCTATGTTTTCCTTTACTTCAATGGGAGGAAAAGTCGATACTAAAATAAACAAAGGAAATGCTCCATATGTTTATAGAATCAGTGGTCAGAATGCACATAGTATGGGTAGTCTTCTTCCTAAGGAGGGTGCCCAGCCAAAATTCTCACAACTTTATATCTATGATACTGAGAACGAGCTTGCTAATAGAGAGTTGCTATTTGGGTAAGTATCTTTTTTGGTTCTGTTTGTTAATGTTATGTTATAACATGTAATTCTTTTTTTGTTTATTTTAAACTTTATACTGTAATTAACAATCTATCATTTATTTGTAGTGATTCTACAAGCAAAGCATCTTTAAGGGCAAAGGAACTTGATGCTAAATTTATAAAGTTTCTTACCAACATGTTAGATTCTACGAATATGCTGGTTAAAACTTACAGAATGGTACGCGACCACCTGCACGAGAATCCTAACGTTTCCCTTAAGCTTAGGTTAATCTCACAGAGAGATCGTGACGGAAGGACATACAACTTACCTACGTGTTCCGAAGTTGCTGCTTTAATAGTTGATGAATCTAATCTCAAGATAGAAAGTCGTGATATTATTGTTGAAAAGCGTTCAGGAGTCCTTAAGCGTATTAGCGAGTTACATCCTTCTTAACTTGCTCTCCAGTATCCGATTCTTTTTCCGTACGGAGACGATGGCTATAGGATTAATATTCCTCATTGGGAATTTGGTCCTAACACAAAAAAGACAAGACCAACTTGCACTATGAGGGAGTTTTTTGCTTATAGAATTCAAGATAGACATAACAAGTTTTCTCTAATTCTTAATGCAAGAAGGTTGTTTCAGCAGTTTTTAGTTGATGCCTACACAATGATTGAAAGTGAGGCTCTCAACTTCATACGTTTTCAGCAAATCAAACTGAGATCTGACTCACTTAACAGTCTTAAAAATGTTCAAGAGGTTGGTCAGAGTGATTTGAGTCATACCGGACAACCTGTTATATTACCGTCATCGTTTACTGGTGGTTCTCGATACATGATGCAAAACTATTTGGATGCTATGGCGTTATGTCGGAATTATGGGTATCCTGATTTCTTTATCACTATCACATGTAATCCGAAATGGCCTGAAATTGTTAGATTTATCGGTGACTCATCAATTAAGCCAGAAGACAGACCTGACATACTTTGTCGATTGTTTAAGATGAAACTCGATGAATTGATAACTGATTTGAAGCAAAAAAAAATTTTTGGTGATATTAATGCAGGTATGTAAATTCGATATCCAAATTTAAGTTATTAGTTTTTTTTTTCTTTGTCATTCCTTTTTATCTACTATATTTAACATATATATATATATTTTTTGTAGTTGTTTACACAGTTGAGTTTCAAAAGCGTGGATTGCCACATGCACACATTTGCTTATTTATGAAAGCTGATCATAAGCTTCCTACGGTTGAACACATTGATCCATTTATCTCAGCTGAAATTCCGGATAAAAACGAGGATCCTGAGTTGTATTCTCTTGTGAGTGACTTTATGATTCATGGTCCTTGTGGACATGCCAACAAGAAATGTCCATGCATGGTTGGGAACCGTTGTTCTAAGAATTTTCCAAAGAAGTTTTTGGAATCCACTTCCATTGATTCTGATGGATTTCCCGTTTATAGGAGAAGAGATTCTGGTCACACGGTTGTGAAGAAGGGTGTTACTTTGGACAATAGGAGCGTAGTTCCATACAACAAAAAGCTTCTAAAAAGGTATCAGGCGCACATCAACGTCGAGTGGTGCAATCAGGCGGGTTCAATTAAGTATTTGTTTAAATATATTAATAAAGGACCTGATCGAGCCACGGTAGCTGTTTTTGATTCAGACAGGGGTCCAGATGAGGAGATCCCAAAAGATGAAATTAAAGAATATTACGAAGCTAGATATGTTTCCGCATGTGAAGCAAGCTGGAGAATATTTGCCAACGAGGTTCATTATAGGTATCCTTCTGTCATGAGATTACCTTTTCATCTACCAGGACAACAAAATGTTGTATTTAGTTGTGACGACGATATTGAGGATGTCTTACACAAACCTCAAGTAAATTCTTCGATTTTCTTAGAATGGATGAAGATGAACAATTCTAAGCCTGAAGCAAGACAACTTACATATGTTCAGTTTCCTTCAAAATATGTGTGGAAGTTAAAAGATCGTTGCTGGCAGCCACGTCAAAATTATGTTGTTATTGGGAGAATATATTCTGCGTCTCCTTCTCTTGGTGAGGCTTATTATCTAAGAATTCTTCTTACCAAGGTTAAAGGACCAAGGTCATTTGAAGAAATCAGAACATATGAAGGTGTTGTTTATCCTACTTTTAGGGATGCGTGTTATGCACGTGGCCTGTTAGATGATGACAATGAATATATCGAGTGTATTAAAGAATCCAGTTTCACTGGTAACGCTCATTATCTTCGTTCTTTGTTTGGAACACTACTTTTGTCTAATACTCTTTCAAGACCTGAAGTTGTTTGGGAGAAAACGTGGGAGCTAATGTCCGAGGACATTTTATACAATATGCGTAAAGATAGTGGCATGAGCGGTATGTTTTTTTTTATCCTTTTTGTTATATTTTTTTTATGTTATATGAACAAATTGTTTCGTTATATTAAGTAATTTTTCGTTTTCATTGTAGGATTCGTTGTATCAGATGAACGTTTAAAGAATATAACATTGACCAAGATCGAAAAATTTCTTCTTCGTAATGGATCCAGCTTGCACAGGTTCTCAACGATGCCTTATCCTGATGATGACTATCTAATGACCGAGAGCAACCGTTTGATAAACGAGGAGCTTTCGTTTGACATTGATGAACTTAGGGGTGAGTTCAATAATCTGCACAACTCTCTAAACGAAGATCAAAGAGCAGTGTATAATGAAATTATGCATGCTGTTAGAAGTGGAAAGGGGGGTGTGTTTTTTGTGTACGGTTATGGTGGTACGGTCAAGACTTTTTTGTGGAAAACTTTAGGTGCATCCATTAGATCCACTGGACAGATTGTTATTAATGTTGCTTCAAGTGGTATTGCATCTTTGTTGCTATCACGAGGTCGTACTGCCCATTCACGATTTCATATTCCTATTAATCTCAACGAAGATTCGGTCTGCCATATCAAGCCTAATACTGAAGTCGCTAATCTTCTAAACCAAGCCAAGTTGATTATTTGGGATGAGGCACCGATGGTACACAAACATGCTTTTGAGGCTCTTGATCGTACAATGAAGGATGTTTTGAGTGTATTTGATTCACGAAATTCAGAACTTCCATTTGGTGGAAAAGCTATTGTCTTTGGTGGTGACTTTAGACAAATCCTACCGGCTGTACAAAATGGAAGCAGGCAAGATATTGTAAACGCATCTTTATGTTCATCCCATATCTGGTCCCACTGCAAGGTGTTAAAGTTGACAACAAACATGCGTTTATCGGTAGGATCCAGTACCTCAAACATCGAGGAAATAAATCAATTTGGTAAATGGCTTTTAGAGATTGGCGAAGGCAATGTTGGTCATTCTAACGATGGTGATTCACATATTGAATTACCTGATCATCTTTTGATAACTGATGAGAATGATCCGATTCAGGCTTTGATTGACTTTGTATATCCTTCAGTTTTGGATCGTTTTAAAGAGCGTCACTACTTTTCTGAAAGAGCTATACTCGCTCCTAAGAATGAAGTTGTTCATGATATAAATGATCGTTTGCTTGAATTGTTTCCGGGTGAAGAGGTAGAGTATCTTAGCTCTGATAGTTTATGTCCTACTGAGGATATTAATGATCCGTTACATCAAGATTTATATAATCCAGATGTGTTAAATAGTGTGAAAGTTTCTGGATTACCAAATCATAGATTGGTATTGAAATTGGGTGTTCCGGTAATGCTTTTGAGGAATATTGACCAGCAAAACGGTTTGTGCAATGGTACGCGTCTTCAAATCACACGTCTTGGTAAACGTGTTATCGAGGCTGAGATATTATCTGGAAGTAATGTCGGTTCAAGAACTTACATCCCAAGAATTAGCATGATACCATCTGACAAAAAAATACCCTTCAAGTTTCAACGAAGGCAGTTTCCAATAACCGTATGTTTTGCGATGACTATTAACAAAAGTCAAGGACAATCTCTATCCAGAGTTGGTCTATACCTTAGAGATCCCGTGTTCTCACATGGTCAGCTTTATGTTGCTTTGTCGAGAGTAAAGACTAAGGATGGCGTTAAGGTTCTAATATTCGACAAAGATGGGAGACCAACAAACAAAACTGCAAACGTTGTTTACAAAGAAGTTTTTGGGAAATTGTAGATTAAACTTATGTTACGTACGTGATTTATCCTAACCTAAATGTTATTGTAATTGTTTTTAATAGTTATTTTTTTATATATATAGATGTTGTCATTTATATATTTTATAATTTTCTGGTTAATAATATAAAATTTTGTTATTTGTATATAGTTAACCTCATTGTTATATCCCTGTAAGACGATATTTCTATGAATTAAACATTAAACATAACATATAAACAAAAAGTAGAACCCGTGAATATTTATAATCACTGTTTCATACTAGAAGTCCATAATAGATAAAGATGTTAACTAGAAACATGTTAACCTACTACAAAACAACTTTTAACATCAAATATGTTACTGTAGCTTCCATCATTACCCAAAATTACCATATATTATGGTCAACAGTTTTTCATACTTTCAAACATCACCTTTAGCGTAACACACCAGCATGGAACAAAACACATATACCCGGAAAGTACTGGAACTTGCAATGATCACCTTCTTGGATGTTGTTATCCTTTAGCCATTTCGCCCAGCCTTTCACAACGTACTTGATACTGTTTTTATTTGGCTCCGGCCTAACATCATGTTTTGTCTCCACATTTTCCCTGTTGGCAATCTTAACTTTCAATGTTTCGTCAATTCCTGTGATCCTTGCTACTTCAACTGGTAAGCGCTATAAGTTAGAAAAAATAACAATAATTTCCATTAATGATGTTGAGATATTTGAAAAAGACCATAGTTAACCAAATTATAAAAACATATTTCACATGTTTTAACATTTTCTTTATGTTGGAACTTACAAAGCGTTTCGTGTATGGCACAACAAATATAAGTGGTCCGATATCATCATCATCAAAGTCATCTGATTCTGCCGAAGATTCTTCAGAAGCCGATAGCACGACAACATCGTTTTCAGCTCCAGCCATTCTAACAAACATTTATAAGTTTAACCCATTTTTTTAAAAAGGTCAAGTAATACCATATAATCCCATTTATCATTATATTCAAAATCAAAATCAAGTACAAATCTTTGTTCTTACATCATATATTACCCAATAATATTTTCCTTATTTATAATCTAAATATAAAGCATATAAACAATATTATACAGAATGTCATAAATAACAATACAAATCTATGTCCAACTATGTGATTTAAGAATACAGTAAATCATACTTTATTCAACAACAAAAACCATTTATTCATCCAAATCAAAATATAAACCAACCAAATCAGTTTCTTCATACGACTATCAACATAATATTTCAACCAAATCACACTACAAACCTAACAACCTAAACTTCCAAACACATGCTAAACATGTAATCCCTTTTTAATTTACATAACATACTAATTAATTTTTTTAACTTTAAGTAACTGAAATTTTAACATTATCTTACTGATTAATCGTTTTTAGGGTTTGATCGTGTGAGTTATTAGGAATAAGAAACACAACTTTAGTTTTGAAATCAGAATAACAATCTGTTTAAAAGTGATCGGATGTAAAATATGAAACTTACCTTTACTAATTTCTTGATCCTCTTTTTGGCTATTCTTGATTTATGTGAGGAAGATGAAGTAAAAGCTGTTTTAGGTATTATATATATAGAGATTCGGATAGATAATGTAAAAGGTAGAGATATTTTGATTATTTTATTTGGTTATTGTATTATACATAACATTTACCTCTATAACTTTATATTGTTTTAGATTTAAAAAATTTAGTATAATAACATTTTACTTAATAGGTGTATAATTTAAGTTTTGGAGCTGAATTGAAAACATTAATACAATTACACAATTATTTATAACATAAGTTTATTTTTAAAGTCATATTATTTTAGTCACTTTATAAACTATATGTTGTGTAGATGTAATATTTTAAGTGTGATGGTTGTAACATAGAAGTTATATCTGTACGTTTTCATACTATCATATCATATTTGATATTTTGACTATTACAACAGATCTGTCATTTAAAAAGATTTCGTACAAAATGAGGTATAATAAACGCACATATGTATTTTTTGTGTTGTAATTTTTATTATATATATTCTATTTATAATGTCAAACTTTACAATTAACATATTATTTATTTTTCCTAAATTATATACATGAAATATCAAAAAATAAGTATATAATTTTATATTATGATTTTCACTTTGTTGTTTCTATCCGTTTGTATGATAATACATTTTTAACTAAAACAGTTACACAATACGAGTCTACTGAGATGCCGAATTTATTTAAATTGCATTTGAATCCCAAAACATTTAATGTACTACACGGCTTAACGGTTTATAATAATACTTCAAATATACTTCACAAAGACGTATTCTCAATTTTATGGTTTCATACATGTAATCAATAATTTTATAGTATTAACCAAGTTGATAAGTCTTTTACATATTTATTTTTTTATATATAAATTTTTTTTTAAAATGTAATTTACTTTCTTTTGTTAGTTACAAATTATATAAACAATTTGAATGACATATAAATAACCACAACTTAATATATAAATATGCATATGTAAACATTCATAATCCACAAGCATTTATAAATGTTACCAACATTACTTACATACTAAAATATGGCATCATATAAGATATAGAACTAAGAGGTTTTAAACTTAAACTACTAATTAAGGAAAGAAAAAAACTTAAACAGTATTTGCATGTCCCAAAAAAGAAGAAGTCATTTAACAGTTACACAACCATCATCATTTAGTCTGCACAAACATCTGAAGCATTCTGTTATCGAAAATGTTTTAACCTGCATGAACTGGATCAACCTTTGATAAGATCAGCAGATTTTGCGAACATACAAAGGTGAAATGCAATGTGTCACCGGAATGAAGTCCGTTATCCTTCATGAACATCGGCCAACCTTCGATAGCATACCTAACAGCATCTCCATTCTTCTGCCTCCTAAGATTCATATCTATTGTTTTTCGTTTCATGTTCATCACTTTTAACTGGTGCACTTTGTTTTTGAATCCTCCAATTCTTACAATATCAGCAGGCATTCTCTGCATGACAAATATAGTTTTATAATTAATTTATGCTTATTTATATTAGAATATTTATGTTTGTCGTTGAGTATTTTAGAAAATCATACCAATCGTTTATCACCCTTTTTTTTGAACTCATGAACACCACTATTGTAAGCATCATTTACCATTGCAACACCTTTTCTTTGCACATCCACTATCTTCAATGCTTTCTCATAACTCTTTGTATTTTCTTTAACCTTTTGAAACATTATACAAAATGTATTATTATAGTAATATATACAAAGGTAGCAGTTATACCGCTAAGCCTCATTACTAAATGTTGTTAAGTTAAGTTATACGCACCAAGCGGCTGCGTGTTCTCTGTCCAACAGTTGTCACTTCTGGCATTTCCACTTCGAATTCAGATATCATGCTTTTACTGATTTCTTCCTTACAACCTTCCACCATCTTTTTTCCTTTGTTTTCAACCTGTTAAAACAATTAATAACGTTAAATAAAAACTGATCAAATAGTTATTAAATATATATAAATGTTTGTAAATATATTATTATAAGTAGTCATATATTATTTTGTTTAAAACCAATACATATCCTTTTCTTGCTTGGTTATTGTCTTCTATGCTCAAACTCTTTCTTGCTGCCTTTGACATTTGTTTTCCTTGATTGTTTTTATTCACCTTTTCTTGGTTATCTCCGAGAAGCCTTTCTATTTCCTAAATAATTAAATCCATAAAATATTATACTAATTTCAACAAAATCTATACAAATGATTACTTATTACCTTACTAACTATTTCATCTGTTGACTCTTCATCTTCACAGAAATCCTGTTATAAAATAACATAACGAAATTAATACTATTTACATAATTCTACTCTAAGGTACTTTAAATTACTTACAAACTTAACGTTTTTGTAGTATGTCTCTCTAGGTACTTCCATCAGAGAGTCGTCTTCACTTTCTTCTTTCTTGGTAAAAATTACCTCAACTCCTCTACGGTAAATTGTCAATTCAAATGTGACGGTGTCCGTTTTCTTCAACAGCAGTATATCATCTTCTTGTATTGCAAGATCATCAAATAACTTCGGGCAACCTTTTGTAAAAACATAATGATCATTGATTCTGTCCGAGTCAATGTTCCAAGTCTGACCTGCTGCAAAGATTTTGTAACAATCTTTGACTGGCGAATAAGTGTAACAGTTTGTTACGTAAGCTTCCGGAAGCACCTGAAAAGTTTTTAAATATTTTTATTGTTGTATATATATATGTATAGCATTTAATTAAAAAGTTTTTCAAAATAAATTTTAATTTACAACACATGTTAGTAGACTTACTACAATCTTTAAGATGTTGTAACGGGTGACTGTCACAAACGATTCACCACAGATGTTGTCGACAAAACAATCTATTTCTATGTTTTTGTCTTCCATTATCCGCAACCGCAATAACGTCCTCTTAGGCAACTCAAGCTCCCTTATTACATTACTCCACCCGTCAGTTATAACCGATTCACCACTTACACTTCTCAATGAAACTGGCCAACTTTTTCCAGTTTCATGCTTTATCAATATCTTGGTTCTTTGCCAATAATGTCCATATACGTTCTTCACAAACTCAATTGGAAGCACCTACGGTTACATTTATGTTATATATTTTTATTAATAAAAGATATACAGAATTGTTTGTATACATTGTATCATACCAGTTTTAACGATGATTCATCTTCTAAGAAAGCCACACATGACGAGCTCATTTTTAAAAACCTGTAATATACAACATATTTCAGAATCATTTACTATTGAACATAAAGTTATACATATTTGTTCATAGCAATATAAAAATTAGTTGTTAACTAATATTCAAAAAAAAATATATTGATAACTATGACTTTTTAAGTGTTATATCTACAAAATTTAAATTCATATAATTTTATTAATATTCTCATTACTTATAATCCGCATATAAACAATATTAAATTAACTGTTTTCACATGATCATATATCAATATAAATGACGAATGATTCATTAGTTTATATTAAACTATACATATATTATAATGATGAGCAAAAATAAAAACACATAACATTAATAAAATCTTATGTAAATAAGGTTAATAATCATACGATTAACCAATAAATCAGATGTAATAAATCATACTATTAACTAATAAATCAGTTTCTTTACAACCAGTTAAACTCCTATTTCAACTCTATAAACAATATCAAGATAATATTTCAAACAAAATCATTTAATCATCGGATTCAAACTATAAACCAAGATTGGAGAGTTTTTTTAACAATATCTACACAATGTTTCAACCAAATAACACTATTAACCCATAAAAGTAAACTTCAAATAACATGCAATACATATAACCCTTTTAAATATACATCACATACAAAAAAATTGATTTCTTTACAAATAGTTAATCCAAGATTTCAACTGTATTTCAGCAGTAATCGGTTCAAACAAACATAATCGTCTTACTTATTTGTAATAATAAACACAACTTCAGATTATATATGAAATTAACAATGCTGTAGAAGTGATCGGAGATGTAATCGGAATTTTACCTTTACTAATCCTTCAACCGCCTCTTGCTGTTCTTGAGAGTTGTGAAAGAAGTTGATGTGAGGTGAAGTTGCAGTATAGGGAGAAGTAGGTGATATGGTATGATTATGAAAGATATTATAAAAGTTATCTTTTTTTATTTGTATATACGGTTATTTCATTCTTAAAATATACTTTTTTTTCGTTATATTTTCCTATATTAAATCTAATAATAAAATTGATCCGTAAATCTTAAAGATTTTCATTATTTTTTTGGTAAATATTACATAATATACGAATAACATTGAATTTATTTATCAATTTATATATGTCATCTCAATATATAATTGGAAATACAAATCAGCCGTCTATTTTGAAACAATTGTTTTACAATTTTATGTGAACTTATTTCTTTTGTCACATTTATGTTTTAGATATTTGGCTTTCATATGTTATAATTTTAGTTTGTTATGTTTAATAGTTTTTCACAGTGTTTAATGGTTTTTATTTTTAAGTTATTACATGTTGTCATATGTTGGATTATTATTACTTTTTGTTTTAGTGTGCAAACTTTATAGATCATTGGTTTGACTTCCAATGCAGTTTTTTGTTATCATATCCAGTCATAGAAAAACTCACAGAATGTATGATTATGTATTCATACACCTTATTAATCATACAATCTTTCCGTTAATTAATTTAAGTGTATATATTTATTTTATTACAAATATAGATTTCCTACCCGTGAGTATTCACGGGTTATAACCTAGTGTTGTATAAATAAAACAAAAGATGGATTCCTAGCCAAAATACCCACACCCGAATCACCCACCTGCATTGATGTGGAATTTATATTAATAATATATGTGTTAGTTAGTTAATAAATGTTGACCAACACCCTCTCCACCCGAAAACCCCACCTCACGAAATCCCTTTGATTTCAGCGGATATGTTGGGCCCAAAGTCAAACACGGCCCAATGGCCTGATTTGTTTGATTTAACACGTTAAGGATTACGAAACAATTTATTGTAAAACCCTACACTTCTCTAAACCATCGACGGCAGTAGAATTCATCGAAGCCCCTTCTCTTCTTGTCGAGCTCCTTGGTTAGTGATTTCTCATCTATTGAAATTCGTAGTTGTTTGATATGGTCCATGTGTGAATTAATTGTCGAATATTGTGTATGTATGTTACTTAAAACGTAGTTGGAGGTTATGAACAAGATGCTTAATCTATATGATCAAATAGTGTGAAACTACATGATTAGACAGATTGTTATTGTTGAAACTGATTTGTGTTAGCTTGAATAAATATTATAGTCTGCATGTAAATTAGGAGGTATAGTTATTATGATGATGGTATATTAAAGTCAACAAGCCTTTTTGAATGTTAGCTAATTATTGGACCAATAACAAAATTGGATAGATCAAGGATTTGATTCACATAGGCCTGACACAAATGAGCTGTATAAGTGATTGCACGTGATTTGTTTTAAATGATAATCATTGAGATTTGAATCATATACTATGTGTTAATATTATATATGTGAGAAACATAAGGTATGATTATACTTGTTAGATTTATATAATTGGATTGGGCTGGGTAGCGAGTCAGGCCACAAGCAGGATGTGTCGCACATAATCTGGGTTACATAAGAGGGTTCAGTAACACAATGGAATCCGTTTGTGATAGTGGATCAGCTACACAAATAATTGGGCCTTAAAACACAACATGGGATGTATGATTATGACTTAATTAGATGTATGTAACTTGGGTCAATTAATTGTAGATGTCTTGTATATATGCAACAGGTGTAGAGACTATCTCGAATTGTACCTAATTTTATATAAGATCTCAATTTGATAACTGTACATTTACATGTGGTCAAGGGTAAAAGAGTTATGTGTGTGTGAACATAAATCTGGTTATGAATCGAATGCTTGTTAGATGATTATCGTTGGGCATTAAATTTCTAGCTCGAACGAACAACTTGAACTACATGCTACACATTTAGTAAATGAGTAATATGTGAACATGATGTACGTGAACAAATTGTGCATGGGATGTGTGAATTATGTGCGTATATAACTGATTATTGTTAATAATCACAATAGGGATTGGTTGTCTTCCTGTAATCAAGTAATTTAACATACCGAGCAAACCAAGGTGAGTTCACACAGCCAAGGCATGGGTTCCCAGGGTGGGAATGGGTTGGATTATTTATTTGTGTTTACCTAGCACATGGAACTTAGTTATATGGTCCTCGGGTGAGGACGGGTTATTGATAAGATACAACTAGACTAATGGTACTAAATTGAACTGATCTTCGCACACACGCCAGGGTTGGCCGCGATATTATGACTAATCTTCGCACACATGCCTAGGAAGGCCGCGAACTATACTCTAAACTTCGCATACATGCCAGGGTGGCCGCGATACAAACATACCTAGTCTAGAATACTTGGGAAACTTTCCCCTAATCTTCGCATACATGCCTAGAGGGCCGCGATACGAACTAATACGATACATGACTTAACGAACGAACACAAGGCTTACTTTACTATTACTATTACTGAACTGTTTACTATGAACTCGCTCAACTAGTTGTTGATCCTCTGTTACATGCCTTGCAGGTCGTTAGATACATGGAGCTTGCACAGGGAGGAGCAGGTCGTTGTGGAGCATGGATCGTGGATGCCATGTTAAAACATTTAAACATTTGAACTATGATATACATTGGGATTTTCATACTTATGCTTCCGCTACACTTGATACTATAATTCTGTTTTGAACACCTATCGTATTGAATGATTGGTTTGCATTTATTTTACTTGATATTAAATACATGTTCAATATGATTGGTGGCTTGATCCTGGTCATGTCACGCCTTCAAGCGGTGGTACTCCGCGTGTGGATTTTAGGGGTGTGACAACGTGTCAACCCATGCCCCAAACCACCGCTCCACCATACCCCACGGTCTTATAGGGGATTCATGAATGTATGAAGCAAAGTCAAAATTTTCAATTTTGATTATAACTACAGCAACTTTTCGAACCCTCAAGGGAGGCTTTGTTTTTTTTGTAGATTAGGGTTTTATATTCAGAAGGGGATGGCGGCGTAGTCTGTTGCCTGTCTACCTGCTATCCTTATGTAATTTGCCCTATTGATTAGAATGAAACTATGTAAAATTTGTTTTTAAAAAAATCAAATTCGAAAAAAAATTATAACTAGTATTTAGAGTCACGCTTTATGGCGGAACTAAAAAACCAAACAAAACGTATACATAAAAATGTTGAACCAAGTACATGCGTTTAGATCGAAATGTAAAAGATAGAAAACATAATTAAGCTGACTTATGACCTGCACGTTACGACATGATCGTTAAACCGCAAAAAAATATGTTTAACGACACACGGGTGTTGCAGCTTAAACCAAGTTTAAGGAAGAAAAAGGAAAATTACACAAAATATGACCAGTAAAGCATAATGTACAATCACATAAAGCATAAACTTGTAAGTAAAAAGTGAATAGTAGTATTGTCAAAAAAGTTTACGCCTGTTAGGTCTGGCATATCGTGTCAACCTAACCTGTTAAGATACAAACACGATAAGACACAAACCCGAAACAAGTAAACACGAACACGACACGAAATCTTATCGTGTCAGATTTTTCAAACACGAACACAAACCTGATAATAAACAAGTTACATGAAATAACTTGTTAAGATACGAAAAAATTACCGGCGTATCATACAACCTGTTAAGAAACGAACACAACCTGTTATTAAATATATAAACTTTACTTCCAGGTATTTTTTTTATTTAAAATTAGGAGCCCAACATATATTGTTTATTTCAAATTTTAAACGTGTCGTTAACAGGTCTTAACAAGTTAACAAGTATTTAACCTATTAAGACACGAAATTAAACAGGTGTTGACGTGTTGACCTGTTATTGACACGAAACCCGTTAAGGTTAAACACGAAACCTGCTAACTTCGTGTAGGTTTGTGTCGTGCTATCAAACCCTACAAAAGTGAATAGTGTTTGAGACACAACTTAAATTTGCTAATTAATATATAGGAAATTTTATTTTAAGATAACAAAAAGTTATTTACCAACAAAAAAATATAATATAATCGTTTTTAAATTTGTGAAATTTATATCGTTGTCTTTAAACCTTCATAGGATATGAGAGTATGAAGTATGAGTAGAAAGAAAATGATGGTAGTCATATAACAAATTGTATAAACGAAATTGGTGTTGGCCCAAATTTACACACACATAGACTAAATAACCTTATTCCAATATACATCATAGACCTTTACTTGCTATATAAGAACCTTACTTGTTAATTGGACATTTATATTTATATATATTTAAAGGCCATGTCTAGGAATGGTGCTCGATAGTTCGCTGTTGGCCTGAACACATTACGATTTTACTCACAGTTTAGAATTACGATTTTGTCCACAGTTCAAAATTACAATTCTGCCCCCAATTTATAATTACAGTCAAACTCATAATTACAGTCTTGTCAGCGTTGTAACTTTTGACAAATTATAATTTTACCTCTAGTCAAAATTACAATTTTGCCCTTAGGTCAAAATTACAATTTTGATGCAGTCTTGTTATCGTTGTAGCTTTTAATAAATTACGATTTTACCCTAGTCAAAATTACGATTTCCCCCAATTCAAAATTACAGTGTTGCCATTGTTTTATTTTTTTAGCAAACATATGGTAATGTTTTGTCTAATTGGTTGACTCGATGTAACTTTTATTTGTTAGCACTTGCTTATTGGTCTGACAAATTACAATTTTTTATTTTTTTCTAGCAAAACTTCGATAGTATTTTCTTTAATTGATTAAAAAATATTTGGTTTAACGTCACGCAACAACGCAAACGGAACATAAAACTAGTTACGATTAAAATCATTAAATTGAGACAAACAATACAATTTCATTTGATGATGAACAAATGAAATAGTTTTTTTTTTCTTCTTCATCTTGAAGCAAGCGTTTCTTTCTGTGGTCTGAAAACGATTGAAAAGAAAACAAGAATCGAATCGATCGGGAGGAAAGGAAAGGAACCCAGTTTCCTCCCTCCTTTCGATTTCTCATGGATACGCAAACTTCTTGGGATTCCTTGCGAAAACAGGTTCTTTTCTTTCCATTATTCCTCATCCTTAAATAAATCTCCAATTTTCTACTTTCAATCTGTCATCTAATTATCTTTGGTTTCTGTGATTGACGTCGTTATAGCGCCAGTTTTTTATCTTTAATTTTAGGCAAGGGGAATGATTGGATAAATTAGGGTTTTATAGACCGAAACAGTTAAGATTGTGTTGAAATTGCTACTTCTGTTTTAACCACATTATCGATGATTGATTTGAGGCAGATTGAAGCTTGTTGAATCTCACAATTTGTCATCATGTCATACCTTGAGGTTTTTAGATGTATATAAATACATATAGATGATGCATGTACGTGTATATATATATATAGGGAGTGTTCAATTCAGAACCAAGAACTGCATAATCTACTTGTACGTGGTGCTTTGAATGTGATACGATAGACAATTACGCCACATTTTCTCTCTTCCCAACTAGCAATTTTACTCCCCACGCTTTTCGAAAGGTAAATTTACTTGAATTTATACTGTCTAATCAAAACGTATATATATTTGACTTTACTCGTTTTTGAACAAATTTTATGTCAACCGAAAACGTACATCAAAATAAGCACAAAAACGTATTATATTTGACCTGACTCGATGTAGACCAACTTGAATGTATACGGACATATTTGATATAAAGTTTTAAGTATTCATTGGGTATATTTGATATTTTTTATTGCGTAAGTATGGTACCACGATAAAATATAATTATAATTAGGAAAGCGTTGATGCCGAACACATGTGCGCAATAATTTTAGATCCAGTACAAGAGAAAGAGACTATTATATAACCGTATTACAACTATATATAGCTTAACGTAGTATACAAATGATGATGCACTTGTTACATTCTTTAGTTGATATTGATGTTTCTTTAGTTAATATTATTTGGGTAGTAAAATCATTAACTTAATAAACAATACAAATGATGAAGGAACAAATGAAATAGTTTTCTTCGTCTTCGGTGCCAGTTAGGCCTGTAAATAAATCGAACGAACACGAACATAGACATGTTCATGTTCGTTCATTGACATTAACCAAACACGAACACGAACATATAATCGAACCCATTTTTTTTATCATGTTTGTTTATTAAGAAAATGGGCATGTTCGTGTTCGTTTATGTTCGTTCGTTTAAAACCTAAACGAACAGTTTACGAACATAAACAAACAAACTTAAACAAACGTAATTTAACAAACAATAAACAACATAAATGAACATAAAGTATTTTTTTTTTTTTTCAAATAAATTAGTGATTGATTACGATAAATTCCATTGGAAAACCCATTTTATTAGTTATTACTAGAAAGGCCAATTACCAGTTAGTTATATTTATATAAGTAGTTGCAAAGTTTCTTTTATGTTTAATATTTAAATAAATATAACTACTTATGTATTTAAATTCGAGCGAACGTAAACGGACATTCATGGACATTGAACGAACAAAACGTGTGTTCATGTTCGTTTGTTTATTATATAAACGAACATACACGAACTTCCTGCCGAACAAGTTCACAAATAGTTCATGAACACTCGGTTCGTTTACAGGCCTAGAGCCAGTTTTTATCGTTTATTTTAGGTTTTGTTAGGCAAGGGGAATGCTTAAATAAATTAGGGTTTTATAGACACCCATGAGTGGATCTAGACTGGAACAATAGCATTAACAATGATTGACGCGAAGCAGAATAAAGTTTATTTAATCTGTTGAATCTCACAATTTGTGATTACGTCATGAGTTTCTTTATGTATATAAACGCATATAGATGCGTGTATACTCTCTGTGTGTATGGTATATAGGGAGTGTTCAAATCACGAGCAAGGACTATGTTTAGAACTGTGAGAATCGTATAATACACTTGTACGTGGTGCTTTGAATGTGATACATAAGACGGTTACGAAACCGCCACATCTTTTCTCTTCCACTAACTTGATTATCTTTAATGGATTATGTACACGTTTGAATTTATTTTAAGTATGATGCTGACCTTTTTGTATGTTGCAGTTTGACTTAAACTCTAGTTTATTGTGTTTTATCTACGTAGGCAAGGAATCTCGAAGCAGAGTTGGATGATCAAATGCATATGTATCGTAAACTAGTATCTACAAAAGTCGATGATGGTAACGACGGTAATCTTGGGTCCAACATAGAACAGCTACTTAAACGGCTACATCAAGTAATTTCACAAATGCAAGCTTGGGTGTCATCTGGTGGGTCCGAAATATTTTCTCACACGTTAACTCGTCATCAGGAAATTCATCATGATCTTACTCAGGTACTTCTATTTCTATGTTGTTTATTGTTTCTTTCATCCATAGGTGAACACTTTTATTAAGTTTACTATACGACTTTTTGAACATACCACAATTCCATGACTCAAGGGTTGCAAATGAACCGAACGAACACGCACGTTCATTAATGAAATTATATCTTAAAGAACTGTTCATGAACACTTACCGAACGAGATTTTATGTTCGTGTTCGTTTATTAAGGAAATGAACGTGTTCTTGTTCGTTTGTGTTCGTTCGTTAAGTTTAGGTAACGAACGAACGCAAATGAGCGTTCATGAGAAACGAATGATCATGAACACAAATGGGCTCAAAAAGCCGTTCATAAACACAACAAAAAAGAACATGTATTAATTTTGAATAAAATCAGTATCTTTCATCACAAATATTACGTAGATCCACCCATAGTATACAGTATACTAACCTAATATTTTATTAGCGTGAATTTTGAAGTATCGAACCATACTTATCAAAGGCGCGAAGCGCTCTCAAGGCGCTTACGCTCCGCTTAGGGCCTAGACGATAGGCGCAAAAAAAGCGTGGGCCTGATAAAAGAAAGCGCACTTAAATATTTTTTTTTTTAAAAAAAGTTCATTAAAGCAATAAAGTACTCAAAACCAAAACCAAAACCAAAATGTTCATACTCGCACTTAAAAAGTCTCAGATTAAAAAAATACTCAAAACCAACATATTAATATTCGAAAACAAAAAGTTCATTAAAGTAATAAAAGAGTAAAACTTGAAAGCAAAAAAATACTGCAGAAAAAGCCCTATAAATACTGTAGAAAAAGTAGAATTTACGAATTAATACGCACTGAATATTACCAAACGAGATTTTGATCTTTAGTGATATCATTTGTTAGTAAAAGCCCTATAAATACTGCAGAAAAGGGGATATTACGAATTAATAAAAAAAATATTAAATATCATTAGGATTTAGGCTGCGCTATAATTAGCTTGGAAGCAAAAGCGCAATTACTGGGAATCGCCCAGAAAAAACGCCTAGGCGCCAAAAGTGCACGCTTTTGATAACTATGTATTGAACACAAACGAACACGTTACCAAACGTTCACGAACATAAACAAACGAACGTGACATCTGTTCATGTTCTCGTTCACGGTTCATTTAAATAAACGAACACAAACGAACTTCCCGCCAAACGGTTCACGAACTGTTCGCTGAACATTCAGTTCATTTGCAGCCCTACATGACAAAAGCATCAAACCTTCAGACATTTAAGTAAACGAGGGGCATACACAATAGTCATCTGTTATTTATTGCATTGGGTTTTTTTAAATCTTAAATACTTGTATTAATATCTGCTGCTTGACAATATTAAGCTTTGTTGACTGTACTATTATAGGAGTTCAATCGACTTCGTTCTAGCCTTAGAGCTAAAAGAGAGCATGCATCACTGCTAGAAGATTTCAGGGAGTTTGACAGAGCGAGATCAGATATAGAAGAGGGCAGAGGGTCCCACGAGCAGTCTCTTCTTAAGGAGCGTGCCACTCTCATGAGAAATACGGGACAGGTGCGTTGAATACATTTCTTGTTTAGATTTGTTGCTCTGCGTCCATTTTTAGTATCTGATGTAGAGAATGAGTTGATAAAGAAAGATTTTATAGAAGCAATGTTTGAAATAGCATATCGAGTGACTTTCTAATACGGGTGGGCACAAAGTTCTGAAAACTGACAAACGATACTTTATGTGTTTGGGTCTAGTCGTATTTTTTTTTGGTGATTACTTTCTGAATTTATTAGAGTTTATGTTTATCATAGTTGTTAAAAGCCATCGCCTCTTGCGCCTAGGCCCAGTTTCCTAGCAAGGCGAGGCAATTGCGCCTTAAGTCAAGGCAATTGCGCTTTAATTCTCCAGGTGATGGATCATGCGCATATTCCAGCGAGATTCCTAGATTCTGGACAGTTTCCGGCCAAATTCTCTAAATTCTGGCAAGATTCCAGCTAGATTTCTATTTTATCTAACGAAAACTATTTTTCTACACTAATAAACTAGCATTTATAACTTTTGGTACTAAAGAGACGATATAAAATGTTATATGATAGCTTTAGTTTTATTTTATTTGAAGAATCGTATTAATTTTCTATTATATTAAAATGTTTCAAGTTTTTTTGCTGTGCGCTTTTTTTTCTCAGGCCCACGCTTTTTTTGCGCCTTGCGGCTAGGCCCCAGGCGAGACCTATGCGCCTTGAGTGCGCCTAACGCCTTTAATAACTATGATGTTTATCATGTCTTTAAGTCAATTCAGGTCTTCAAAATCGATACTCTCTTGGTCTCACCAGTCACTGATTTCAAGTTCAGAATTTGATCGATTTTGCTTGTCAAAATCAAGCTGACCTCTATGTATAAGGCCAATCGATATTGACTTGATGGTTACGTATGAAAGATTGTAATGGTGTAAAATCTTGATGATGTTATTGAATAACTGAAACCCCTTATATAGGGGAAAATACAATCATCTAAAAATACAGGAGATATCTACAATATCTACACCAATAATAAAGATAATACTAAACATATAAAAATACATAATAATTATCGCTAAGACACCCCCGCAGTTTGAGCGGGCGGTGGACAGACGCTCAAGCTGGACCGAAAAGACTGGAAGAGCTGCCGCGACAAACCCTTGGTAAAAATATCTGCATATTGAAAAGCCGAAGGCACGTGCAAAACCCGAATGTCACCCACACGCACTTTATCTCGGACAAAATGAATATCAATCTCAATGTGTTTAGTACGCTGATGTTGGACCGGGTTATTGGACAAGTAAACGGCAGAAACATTGTCGCAATAGACAACTGAAGCTTGTTTCAAAGGCGTAAGCAGCTCGAATAACAAATTACGAATCCAAGTAACCTCTGCCACAGCATTTGCTACCCCGCGATATTCCGCTTCAGCACTTGACCTGGATACTGTAGGCTGTCGTTTAGACGACCACGATAGAAGGTTGTCACCAAGGAAGACACAATAGCCTGAGGTAGAACGACGTGAATCGGGACAACCACCCCAATCCGCATCAGAATAAGCAACCAGCGAATGGGAGGAGGATTTAATAATCCGAATACCATAGTCAACGGTCCCCTGAATATACCGAATGATGCGCTTCATGAAGGCAAAGTGCGAGTCCCGTGGCTCATGCATGAATAAACAAACTTGTTGAACAGCATAAGAGAGGTCAGGTCTGGTGAAGGTCAAGTACTGTAATGCACCAGCCAAGCTGCGATATAAAGTGGGGTCTGCAAATAGAGGGCCATCAGTGGCACTCAGCTTGGAAGACAAGTCAACGGGAGTGGTACATGGCTTACACTCTGTCATAGAGGCCCGTGCAATAATATCCTTAGCATACTGTGACTGTGTTAAAAATATGCCGTTGCCGGTATACTTCACCGAGATACCCAAGAAATGATTAAGACGACCCAAATCCGTCATAGCAAACTCTCGAGAAAGAGTGGAGATGATATTATGAAGTAAAGTGTCATTCGATGCCGTAAGGATAATATCATCTACATATAATAACAGATAAGCAATATTACCAGCCCCCTGATGATAGACAAACAAAGAGTTGTCGCACGCACTGCTTCGGAACCCCTGTGTAAGAATAAAATTGGCAAACCGTGTGTACCATGCCCTCGGTGCCTGCTTGAGTCCGTATAACGATTTTTTCAAGTGACAAACGTGATGCGGGAAACGACGATCAACAAAACCTGGTGGTTGATGCATGTATACGGTCTCATTTAAGTCCCCGTGCAAAAAAGCATTTTTAACATCCAATTGTCGTATCGACCAAGACCTAGAAACCGCCAAAGAGAGAACGGTACGAATCGTGCTCGGTTTAACAACTGGGCTAAAGGTCTCATCACAATCAATGCCCGCAGTTTGAGAATTGCCATTTACCACTAATCGGGCCTTGTACCTTTCTAACGAACCATCAGATTTAAATTTGTGTTTAAATAACCACATGCAACGAATGACGGGATGGTCCGACGGTCGGGGGACTAATTCCCACGTTTCATTATCCTGTAATGCACTAAATTCAGCCTGCATAGCATGTAACCAATTCGGATCGGCAATGGCGTTGGCATAGGATTTTGGTATGGGAGACAGGGTAGGGGCGGTAAAGGCTGAATGAGTAGTGGAAGGATTATGACGCGACTTGGACCTCGTGGTCATGGGGTGACCTGAGGCCGAATGTTGGCTGTGGAAGGGTGCCGGAGGGACAGGGACAACGGGTTGGGACTGTGGTGGGACGGAAGACGGAGCAGCAGACGCTGCGGTGGTACCGGTAGCAGTTTGGGGTAGGCGGACTGGTTTTGGGCGACGGCTGTACGTAATTGGAAAAGGGGTGATAACGGATGGTTTAAGAGTAGGAGCCTTGAACGAAAAACCCAAGGGCAAGGAGTCGTCCAAGAATGAATAAGTGGATGGAGGTTGCGGAATTGTGTAAGGGAAAGTGCTCTCGTCAAAAGTGACGTGACGAGAGATTAAGACCTTACCGGTGGTAGGGTCGAAGCACCGATAACCTCTAAAGTCGGGGGGGTACCCGAGAAAAATGCAACGGACTGACCGAGGGTGTAATTTATGGGGTTGAGTGGCAGATGTGTTCGGGTAACAAGCACACCCAAAGACACGTAAGTGTTCGTATTCTGGGTGGCGAAGGTAGAGGACAAAAGTGGGTGTGTAAAAGTTAAGTCTTTTTGTGGGAAGTATATTATGAAGGTAGACGGCCGTGTGCATTGCTTCCACCCAAAAAATAGGTGGAAGGTTTGCGTGGATGAGCAGAGTACGTATGATGTCGTTGAGGCGACGAATCATACGTTCTGCACGGCCGTTTTGAGAAGAGGTCTGAGGGCACGCAAAACGAAATAATAGCCCTTGTTGGTCTGCAAAATTTTTAAAGGCTCGGTTATCAAACTCCCCCCCTAGGTCACATTGAAACGTTTTTATTTTTCTGCTAAACTGGGTAAAAATAAATTGGTGAAATTTAACAAATGTGGGGAACGTTTCTGATTTAAATTTTAACGGATAAACCCACACAAAATTGGAAAAATTGTCAATTAAAACCATATAATACTTGTAACCTGATTTACTTGTGACAGGTGATGTCCACAAGTCGCAATGAACAATATCAAACGGAGCAAACGTAAAAGAATTAGACGAATAAAAGGGTAAACGTTTACTATTTGATAAACGACAAGAGTTGCAAACATGAGATGAATGGTTCTGGTTACAAGAAAAATTAAAATTGCGACTTAAAATATTTAAAACTTCAGTGCCGGGGTGGCCAAGCCGATCATGCCAAGGTTGAGAACTGGAGGCGAGGAAAGTAGCTTGTGGTGGAAGTTGTGGAGGAGTGAAAGGATAGAGATCCCCGGTACTGTTGTGGCGAGACAGCAAGCGTTTAGTTTTGAGGTCCTTCAAAGAAAAACCAAATGGGTCAAATTCCACAGAAACGTTATTGTCACGAGTAAATCGTCTAACAGAAATTAAATTCTTAATTATGTTTGGGCTGTAAAGAACATTTGGTAAGATATATGTTCGATTGGGTAATGGGTGAAAGCCAGTGCCAGATCCGAGAATTGGTATATTATTGCCATTACCGACTAAAATAGATGCATTAATAGGATAAGAATGTGGGAGGATGATTTTACCTGGTTCCTGTGTAAGATGGGAGCCAGCACCTGTGTCCATGAGGTCATTATTCCAAGCAGAGTTAGATGGATTGAGCTGGACATGTGCTAGAGCAGCGCTGAGGTCAGCCGGACTTAATGCATTGAAACCAGTGGGCTGCGGCTGCGGCTGAGAATACTGGGCAGCAGTCGGATCGCTGAAGTGGGCCGGGTTATAACCTGCAAAATGGGCCGGGGCTGTTGGTGTGTTATTAGAATTGGGCTTCCATGGGTTTTGGGTTGGATATGGGCATGGTGGGGGAGTCCACCAAGCCCAGTTAGGAAAACTTGGGTTGGAGGCCCAAGGTGGATAAGAGTTACCCGCGTGACCAGAGCGACCCCTGCCTCGGCCCCTGCCTCGATAGTAAGAATTGCGGCCCCTACCTCTGCCTCGAGAAGCAACAGGAGGGTTATCGGACCCGCTGAAGTGTGGTTGCGAGGGCTGAGCAGGTGTAGCCGAGGTATTCTGAGAGACCCCTTGCTGCTGAGCGATTAAAACAGAGCTGCTGGAACGTTTTCGTGCCTCGATTCTGAGAACTTCATCATTAAGCATGGTAATAGCCTGATCCCAATCGACCCCTTGCTGATTGATCAGGGCTGCTGTAGTGTTATACTCCTCTGGAAGCCCGCGTACGAGCTGTAAGACCAGCCTGGAGTCTGAGACTGGCTGGTCGACATCGGCTAGCTGATTCGACAAGTCAGATAGTTGTTGACAATAGTCTTCCACTGAGGAACAGGAGCCGAGGGTTAGATTACAAAACCTGGTCTCGAGAGACGCGGCTCGTGCCTTTTTATTGCTGAGAAAAATCTTCTCCAACTTCACCCAGGTGGCGCGTGCAGTGGCCTCCGTGTCGAGGATGCGCTTCAAATAGTTGTCTGATACAGTGCTGAATATCCATTGCATAACCAGAGCATCGATCTCTTTCCACTGAGCATAATCATCAGCTGTCTCAGCCGGAGCAGGGGACCCGTCAATGTGATTCAGAACCTTATAAGCAACCGCATGTAAACGGAATAATTTCACCCAAGATGTGTAGGTGACGGTGGTACCATCAAGGGTTCTGATCTTGGTTTGAATGTTTGTGACCGAATAGGCCGGATGGAGAGGGTTGTTTTTGGGGTCGGCTGAAGAACTCGGGGCTGTGTTATCATCTTTTTTTGTCATGGTGGCTGGATCGAAGGTCTAGGGTTGCAGGAGGGTAAAAAAAATCGCAGGAGATGGCAGGGAGGAAACGTAGAGTTGAAGAAGATAGAGAGGGTATTCAGAACCGTAGCTCTGATACCATGAAAGATTGTAATGGTGTAAAATCTTGATGATGTTATTGAATAACTGAAACCCCTTATATAGGGGAAAATACAATCATCTAAAAATACAGGAGATATCTACAATATCTACACCAATAATAAAGATAATACTAAACATATAAAAATACATAATAATTATCGCTAAGAACGTATAGTAATCACAATTGAAAAAGTAAACGAACAAGATTGATAGAAAAATAAACAAGTTTCTGATTGAAACTTGAATACAGAATTACATTACGATGTTCGATCGATACGGAGGTTGAAACGGCGTGATGGTTTGCCACAACTTCCCAAACTGCTTGTTTCGTTGACACTCTAAACCTACGACGCATGACTGTCATGGGCTTGGGCTTTCAATGATCCAGCCATTGTCGTTCTTCGTTACACTTGGAAGCCTCGAATTGCACTAACCATTCTTTTGATGGAGTTAGATTGCTTCTGATATATGTTACAAAAGTTTAATCGTTTTTGTTTTTGCTGTTCGGTTACCCATAAGCCATAAATGATAGTTTGATATTGTACAGCGAATGCTTTTTAATGTGTCACTTGTGTTTGAGATTTTATCGTCTGTTCTCGATTGGTTCGGTTATTATTTTATAAGAAATTGACTCCACCTAGTTGGCTTTGGTTCTTCGGAAGTCGGAATTAAGATGACTTCTATGTATGAAGGCGTTGACGTCGGTCAAACCAAGTCATCTAAATCAAGACGACTTCTGTCAGTGTCAAGTCCAAGGTTGTGGGTTCGACCTGGTGGCTCATTCATTGTGGGTTCAAGTCCCATTTAAAACCAAAGTCAAGGGTGTGTTTACTATGTCTAAATTTATGTGTTTCGATCATTAAGAAATAGAACCAAGATCTGTTTTTCTCTGTTTTTACACACCCATATGCACATAGTTATTTTTATCGTTTATTATGTTGGTTCTAATCGTGTTTGTGGGTCACGGGTCAAAGTTTGGAGTCGGTTATTTTTTGTTGGGAAATTGGCCTCTAATAATCTCACCTAGACGGCTAGACCTTATTGGCCATTAATAATCCCACCTCAGAATATTCCCCACACTAGTCCCACCTTTCACCTATTTTTCCTACAATGGTCCCCCGTTAAAAAAACTTAACGGAGTTAAGTTTTTTTCCAAATTACAAACAGATTTTTTAGGGACTTTGATTAGAACGACGATACGAGTTTATTGATGTAAAACTTGCCTCGAAACGGTGCTCCAAACGATGAAAACGACGCTTCAATTCGGGTGTTTAAATTTCCAATTAACCAAAATCAAGTCACTTGGAGCACCATTTCGAAGTAAGTTTTACATCAATGGACTCATATCATCGTTCTGATCAAAAACCCTAAAAAATATGTTTGTAATTTGGAAAAAAGCTTAACTCCGTTAAGTTTTTTTAACGAGGGACCATTGTAGGAAAAATAGGTGAAAGGTGGGACTGGTGGGGGGGATATTCTGAGGTGGGATTATTAATGACCAATAAGGTCTAGGTGGGATTATTACAGGCCAATTCCCCTTTTTATTTTTGCCAATTATTTCTAAAATAGAATATAGTTAGTTTATAAATTATAAAATTACCTCATTGTTTTATCTAAAAGTTTCATGTTGATGCAGATGGACGGTGTGATATCACAAGCGCAAGAGACCCTTGGCTCGCTTGTATTTCAACGCTCGACGTTTAGAGGCGTTAATTCGAAACTTAGCAACGTTAGCAGCCGCCTTCCAACTGTAAGCATCACATTACAGCTGAACTAGACAACTAAAACATGGTATATTTCTTGTTACTAACATTTTTGCATGCACGGGTGTTATGTTTGTTACAGGTGAATAGCATTATCTCGGCAATAAACAAAAAGAAGTCTATGGACACCATCATTCTTTCTCTAGTCGCCTCGGTTTGCACTTTTTTAATTCTGATTTACTGGCTGACAAAATAGCAATTTGTCATCGTAGTCTTGTGATAGCGGCTGCTGCTGCTGCTGCACAATTTGGGGCTTTGAGGTATACATTATGTCATCAATTGATTGTAAAAATAATCTTTTTTTTGCCCATTCATGTATAGAATCAACAATTTTTTTTTTTTTTTTTTTGCAAAATACAAGGTTTGCCTAAGTGGTTTTACAACTCTGCTGGTACTTTTATATATATTGGAGGGTTCAAATAAGAAGAAAATTTTTGTAAGAATAAAAACGAATAAATTGCCATTTTAGTCCCTGAGGTTTTGACCAAAATTGCCACTTTAGTCCAAATAGTTTTTTTCTTGTCATTTTAGTCCAAATAGTTTTGTTCTCTGCCATTTTAGTCTCTGACTTTTATCATTTTTTGCCATTTTCATCTCCCACCACCACCACCTCCCACCACCCACCCCATCACAACCTTCTATCATCGCCACAACCTGCCTGCACCGTCACCACCCACCCCACCATCATCACCACCCATCATTTCCACCACCACCGGCCACTTTTCCGCCACCCACGTCATCAACCAACACCACCGCCATCATCGTAAAACCAACAACCACCGCCATCATCTTCACTGTAAACCGGCACAACACCATCCCCATACCATCGCACCTGCAAAAAAAGAAAGAAAAATATAGTTTGACCAAAATTCACCTAAGTTAACTAAATTTTTTGAATGGATTTAGTGGGTTGGATGAAAATGACAAAATGACAAAAGTGAGGGACTAAAATGACAGAAAACAAAACTATTTGAACTAAAATGGCAGAAAACAAAACTATTTGGGACTAAAATGGCAGAAAACAAAACTATTTGGTCGCAAAACTACCTTAGAACATTTTTTACGAGTCAACTACTAACAAGAACAAGAAAACTATGTTATCGTGTAACTTTGATCTTTAGTTGCAATTGATGTTTTTGTTTTAAAGTCTAGTTGGCATGCTTCACTGTATATATTGAAATGATTATGTGTAAACATAATTGAGGTTTGGTTTGGTTTGTTTTTTTTTTTTTTTGGCTTTTAATCATTGTTGTAGATGTAGTTTTTGTTTCAGTGTTCAATGCAAAACCTTGAGCTCATTTGAATCTAGCCTACAAATAATGAACCAAGCTTAGATATGCCGAGTTTTTGTACTCGGGTGTGCTTATATATATTTTTTTTCTCATGCTACTTGTTGGAATAATCCACTACTTCAAAGGTAAAATCATGTAAATGCTAGAGATGTTCACGGTCCTGATCGGTTGATTTTGACGGGATGTCTGGACCGAATAGGACCGTGAACTGGCCATAACGGCTCGGTTTTAACGGTTTGGGCCGGTATTTTCTAGAACTAGGAATCATACAAGTTTTGTTTTCAAAATCTTTGAAAGGTAATGGTAGGGTAAAAAAGAGAAGATTGAATGTTTTACCCAGGAAAGAGATTTACTAAAAAAGTAAGGAAAAAACCTAAAGCATGAAATTGGTTTTCTTTTTTTTTTTTTTTTTTTTTAACGGTAAATTTCTTTACTCCTGTCGTCTGTGGGATGTGGGATTCGAACCCAAGACTTCCCCTCCCAAAGTGTTTTAAAGGCATTGCCTTTGCCAATGGACCACCACCCCATTGGTAAGATTATATAGATTCGTTGATTTTTTTAGATTTTTTTTCATATATGTATATTTAATTCTTATTTTCTATTAAGATTATATAGATTCGTTGATTTTTTCCTTTTATTTAAGTTGTATATATATACTCGTATATGTGAAAAATAAATTAAAATGTTAATAGGATAGATGACTTGACACCTATTTGATCACCCGATCGGTTCCAAAACAGTAGGCTGAATGGTTAAACCTAATTTTTCAAACAGCAAACCGAAGCGTATCGCTCTTAACCCAACCGGATCAGTTGATTTAGCTCGCTTTGTACGGTTCCATCGGTTTAAGAATGTCTAAACAACCCTAGTAAATGCTCACTTTATGGAACAAACCATCTAAATCACACTTGACCAACCGTAGGAAATTCTATCCTTTTCGACTCTTGATAACGTTACACAGTAACATCTAGACTAGTCAATCAATATACGAAATGCCTAAAAACATAAAGTACATTTTTAGGGAAGACGAGTACATTCAGTAAAAGTCAGGGTAGCAGACTTAAAAACGTGATTTATGTTTTTTTTGAGTCAGATGATGAATTCTGAATAATTGATATTTTCTAGATATACATGCATCTTTCATTAAAAAAGAGTTGATTTTTCAGATTTTAGTGGAAGGAATGCATTTAACTTTGTTTGGTGATATTTCATTACTTTTAAAGTGGGTACTTGGGTTGTTGGGGTAAATATGTCTTATGTTTTGTTTTTGGAAACAATTGGGGCTTGTTTTTTTGGACAGAGAAATCTTGTAAAGAGATTTGATCCACTTTTTGATTAGATTAGACTTCTATTAAATCATGTGGAATCATATGCTATGTTTAGTAACAACTCCCCTCTTGTCCCCTTTCTTTCAAATCAAATCATTTAATAATCTCTTTCCATAAGTAATAAATTTTATTTTTGAACGAAAAATTTGGATCACTTGGATCACAGACGGACCACTGGAGTATCATCGTGTCACAAATGAAAACACCCGATCATATCAATCTCCACTAGTCATAATGCATATACACAAATTCAGGAGAAAAACCCAATAAAAATGGGAAAACTCCCTTGTGGGAATCGAACCCAGGACCTATTGGTCTCAAAGCCTTATCCCACCCCAAAGATGCCCCACTAGGCATAATGCCTATACACCAATTCAGGAGGAAACCCAATAAATATGAGAAATCCCCCCTTGTGAGAATCGAACACAGAACCTATTGGTCTCAAAACATTATCTCATCCTAATCCTAAGATGCTACTAGGCTATAAAGAGATGGCCCATAACTAATAAATATCTAACCTACAAATAGATTTTTTCATTTTTTTCTGGTTTTAATTATTGACTTCTAGTTTGTTAAAATTGAATCCAGTCATTTGAATCAACAACTTAAATTTGTATTCGTATCAATGATAGCAACATATATTGAAAATAAATAAAAACAACAATATATTTTTTGAGTTAATCTTAGTTGATATATGATAATTTCTTTTGTAGTTATGAATAGAAAAGAACCACTAAGGCTATAAGGTGTGGTCATGACCCTCATGATCACCATGACACTCCACATCAGCGCCATGTCACCTACTTCTAATCCATCATCCAAAACCACTACCCTAAGGGTGTGGTCATGACTCAAACCACTATTATCTTACTTTAATTTATTTTTGTGAAAAAGAAAGAAAATATTAAATATGGAAAGTAGGCTCATGGTTGCCATGGTTTAATCCATGAGAATCATGGTGGATGATACAAAGGGGTGGTGTAGCAATCCATTAATGGTCCTACGTGGCGATTAATGACCCAACCATGCCCCTCACACCCTATAGCCTAATAATAAGTATAAAGATAAAAATGTAACAAGTTTTCAACAAAGTATTTCCCTTTTATGTAGGTAGTGCCTTTTAAGGTTCTAACCCCTTAATAATTCACCCAAAAGCCAATTCTATGTTATAATCAAATTAAATACAAGTAGACTTTATACAAGTAGACTTTTTAAATAGATAAAATAATTATAGCTCTGCAACTTTAACATTCTTTTAAATTCTAGTAACCAAATGGGAAAATGTGAATACGAGACTGTTACACATCTAATTTTAGATATGAAACTTATCAAGACGACGTAGTTTTGATTAAAACAAAAATTAAAAAACTGAATTCTTTTTATTTTAAGAAACTAAATCTCCATGAATCCCATCAATTTCGTTGATATTTGTTTCTTTCTCTCACAATTCGATATCATGCTCTGTCGTGAAGAACCATGAAACAATTAAAAATGCAAACCTTAAATTAGTTTGAAGAACCAAGAAATAATTAAAAATGCAAAGCTTAAATTAGTTTGAAGGGGAGCAGGAACGCAGATTAATTGATAAATTTCTAAATAACAAAAATATACAAATTGATAAATTTCTAAATAACAAAAATATACAAAGTGTAATTAAATTGGTTTCTACTGTTTCATTCGAAAGTAGCCGCTTTGATTTTTAATCCTTTATTATCCTTTTACTGTAATTCAATTTTAATGAAAGTATAGGGGTTGTTTGGCAACTTCTGAATAAGTAAGTGCTGAATCAGTAAAAGACTTGAACCATTATAATGCTTAACCGATCAGAGACAAATGTCTGACCAATTCAGATAAGAGGTCTTAACCTTAATCATTCAGAGGCAAATGTCTGAATCATTCATGTTCGTGAAACAAACAATCTGGACCATTAAGTGTTGAACCAACATTAAGAGTCTCATTAAGAGCTACACAAACAACCGCTTAGTTTTAAAAAGGTCTGAACCATTAGAAGATTCATTAAGAGCTAAACAAACAATCCCTTAGTTTTAATGATTAACTTTTTTAGTTATAGTTACAAGATAAAGTAATCAAGACGGTGTGATTTTATTAGTTATAGTTACAAGATAAAGTAATCAAAACGGCGCGTTTTTAATGTAAATGAATTAAAACGACGTATAATAGCCCCATATTTATTTTCCCCAACAAAATATTATGTTTAGAAAAAAGTCTTTATTCATAATTGACATACAAGTCAAATATTCGAGTTATCTGTCGCTTGTCATTCTCTTTTTACTTGAAAAAAAAATAGCCTTGAAGTTCTTTAAGTATGAAAATTTAATTAATGTGTTTTTTTTGAACGGCCAACGAATCCTTCAAATGGGTTACTGGCGAAATTCATCACATCGGGATACACTCGCCTCCGAACCGGGGAAAACCCTCACCTAGGGCTGAAGCCCGTGAACACTCGCCCGAAGGCACGATAGTGCGGTGAGGTAAAACCCGCTCAGTTCAAGGATCAAAATAGCGATCTCCACCTTTTCGTCTAGTCTCCCATCATCACCAGGTGCCGCAGAAAATAATGGGGAGATCAGAAATCGAACTTGAGTCCCTTAGAACACCAAGTCTTAACCTTACCACTCTACAACCACCTCATTAGCTAATTAGCTAATGTGTTGTTTAGTATGGAATTTTGTAGCTTAGAATTTTAGTTGATGTGTGTTAGGAAGAATTAAAAAGTCAACATTGCACATGATTAGGTCAAACATGGTCTCATTAGGTTAAAAATGATCAAGCATGACAAGTCCTACAAGCCCCAATGGTAGTTCAACAGACATAGAAGTCCCAAACACACACACACACAATGCCATACCATACCAATCTGACACATGTTTCCAAAGGATTCCATAGGCACACATTCAAACAAACAACGTAATTAGCCAAACTACCATCATCAGAGATAAACAAATAGAAATACATGTTGTATCACCTAATTAGGTTTTAATGTTTTATGTTATGGTGCCAAAGTTCTTCAAAATTGGTGGTGATCTTACTATTAACGGGCTTTGTCATGTGTTAGCGAGTTTTTATAGGTTACGCAATGTCCCATTAGTCCATAACAAACCATTTATGTGTTAATAACCTATGTTTTATTGTAAGTCCACCAATTTACCAATACTGGGTATTGCCGTGTTATAGTGAGTCGTTTTAGATTATACAAAGTCACATTAAGTCATAACAAGCCAATTAAGTATTAATGACCTTTGTTTGATGATAAGGCTAGACGGTATGGGGCTCGTCCACGGGTCGACATGGTTCGGCGAGGGGCCAGCACCCCCCCCCCCCCCCCCCCCCCCCCCCGGGGTCGTCCCCGTCGCAAACGTCGAACAGTCTTTCTCTCTCCCTCTCCATCTACTTACTCCCCCATCATTTTCTCTTTCTCATATAAAAAAATTAGTCTTCATTACAAATGTTAGACATTTATAATTTTATTGTTAGCCATGGTTGTCGTTGGTAATCACCAAACCACCACTGCCGCCGGTAATCATCGATTTCATATGCATGTTTTAGTTTCTGTGCGAACAAATAAACTCAGATTAACTCCAAAATGTTTTATTTCACAATCTGCATGTTACAAAATATACACCAGAAGTTTATAAAAAAAACGTTAACAAATAACGATCACATGATTACTTGAGAATGATGAGGGATTTCATCCACAAGAGACTGTATAGATATATAAAACGACAGAGATCCGTAGGGATGTTGAAGAAGATCACGATATCGTCATTATTGTCGGTGGTGTGAAGGTGAAATGGTGGCGGTGCTTTGGTAGGTTTGGAAGACAACTTCTCCATGTGGCGATGGCAAAAACAACAGCGATGGGGGAGGTCGTGTTGTCTCGGTTGATGGGGGTGGCTGTTGGCAATTTTTGGGTGATGGTTGTGGTTTTGTGGTGGTGGCAGAGACTAAGAAGACCAGTTTTGCTAGAAGGTTTTGCAAACCGGTTTCTTTTTGTTTAGAGTAAACTGTCATTTTTGGTCTCTGTAGTTTGATCACTTTTGCCACTTTAGTCCAAAACTCAAACTTTTTGCATCTGGGTCCCTGTGGTTTCAGTTTTATTGCCATTTTAGTCCAAAAATGAAATCAGATCATATTTGTCTTATAAAATCCTGCAATTTTGTCATTTTCCTCAGAGGCAAATCAGGTCATATTTGTCTTAAAAATTATGGTATTTATTTATAAAAAGAAATGATCATTTTGCCCATGCGGAAAATGACAAAATAGCAGGATTTTATAAGACAAATATGATATTATTTCATTTTTGGACCAAAATGGCAATAAAACTGAAACCACAGGGACCCAGATGTAAAAAGTTTGAGTTTTGGACTAAAGTGACAAAAGTGACCAAACCACAGGGACCAAAATGGCAGTTTACTCTTTTGTTTTAGATGGTTTTGCACATTTATGCAGTGCCCTTCTTATTTTGACTTCTTACAAAAGCTACCCTCAAACTTATTCTGGATATATCTAACAAAGTGACACATATTTATAATTTTCACATGTAACTAGTTGTTTACCATGCGCGCGCGTTGCGGTGCGCTAAACCAAATCGTTCTATAAGAATGACAAAACATGTCAAATAACAAAAAGTAACTCAAACTAAAACGTCACGTATTTTCGGTACCGGTTCGGCACCGGTATTCACCGATTTTTACCCTCAAATACAACCCCCGCCCAAGGGGCCACGCCGAAACTCAAGCCCACCCGGGGTGGTGACTTGGGCGTTTGTACCCAACCCACGACACAACCCCAGCCCCACACCCCATATTCTAATATTTCCTAGATTTTTTTTTAACACATAGCCGTTGGCAAACGGCTAGCACAAACGGCTACTTGTCTTGGCCAATGAGATCCCGCCATGTCATCTTGATAGCCCCGCCCAACGCTCGGGCTGAAACCCCCCGCCTAAGGGGCCACGCCGAAACCCAAGCCCACCTGGGGTGGTGACTTGGGCGTTTGTACCCAACCCACGCCACAACCCCTGCCCCATACCCCATATTCTAATATTTCCTAGATCTTTTTTTTAAACACATAGCCGTTGGCCAACAGCTAGCCTAAACGGCTACTTGTCTTGGCCAATGAGATCCCGCAATGTCATCTTGATAGCCCCGCTCAACGCCCGGGCTGAAACCCCCGCCCAAGGGGCCACGCCGAAACCCAACCCACCCGGGGTGGTGAATTGGGCATTTGTACCCAATCCACGCCACAACCCCCGCCCCATACCCCATACCCCATACCCCATATTCTAATATTTCCTAAATCTTTTTTTTTTAAACACATAGCTGTTGGCAAACGGCTAGCCCAAACGGCTACTTGTCTTGGCCAATGAGATCCAACCATGTCATTTTGATAGCCTCGCCCAACGCCCGGGCTGAAACCCCCGCCCAAGGGGCCACGCCGAAACCCAAGCTCACCCGGGGTGGTGACTTGGGCGTTTGTACCCAACCCACGCCACAACCCCCGCCCCATACCACATATTCTAATATTTCCTAGATTTTTTTAAACACATAGCCGTTGGCAAACGGCTAGCCCAAACGGCTACTTGTCTTGGCCAATGAGATCACGCCATGTCATCTTGATAGCCCCGCCCAACGCCCGGGCTGAAACCCCCGCCTAAGGGGCCACGCCGAAACCCAAGCCCACCCGAGGTGGTGAGTTGGGCGTTTATACCCAACCCACGTCACAACCCCGCCCCATACCCCATATTCTTATATTTCCTAGATCACTATTGATTTAGTTTGTTTTAATTAATATATTTGTTTTAATTAATATATGTTGAAATCACTATTTATTTAATTAATATATCAGATGGCAATATCGTAAATAAGTAGCACTATTCATTCACTTCTAATTTTATTAGTATATAATATAATTATCAAATAATGATAAACTAAGTTTAAGTTTAAACGACAAGCAAAAAAAGTAAATGAATACGCATTATGCATTTTTGTCATTAGGGTATTTATTAAATTTGAGTTAACCATTTAATTGCAGAATATATGTATTGTTTTCCATTAATTACAGAAGTTATGTATATCAATATCTAAACTACACATATAGTAATTATATACATACATGCTCAAAAAGTTTTAGTTTCTTTATGTATATGTCGCTATAAATTCATGTTTTCATATAATTTTTTTTAGAAATGAGTTAGGTCAAATATAATGTGTTTTCAACGTAAACCTTAAAACTTCACATTTCGATATAATCTTTTTACCCGAAAACGAGTCTGGTGAAATATAATACGTTTTCATGCTTATTTTTGTGTACGTTTTTTGTTGGTCTATGTTTGACATAAACGGGTCGGGTCAAATAGAATACATTTTCACTCGACGGTATAAATCCGAATTATAGTACGTTTTGACTCCGCTAAGTTTTAATACAAAGGTAAGGATGGTATAGCAGTTAGATGGAACACTCACTAAACGAACCAACTCAGGTTCGATTCTGTTTATTTTGTAACCACGGTGTTTTAGATCGGATACATCGAAACATAGGTTTTTATATGGTTAACGCATCATATAACATGCCGCCAACTATAAACAACTAAGGCTTCGCCACCGCAACGCGCGGCATGGTAACAATCTAGTTTAATAAAAAAATAATTATTTTCTTTATAAATAATACCATTTATCCCCTTTTTCAAACCAAGTCAACCCAATCTCTCTCACTTTTTTATACATTTCTTAAAATTCTATAAAGTTTTAGCCATATCTTCTTCATCGTGGTGTTCGTCTTGTTTTTTGCAAACGCTATAATGCAGGCATTATAGATGATCATTGAGGAAGAAGAAGATGCAGAAACCACGTCACAACTGCGAACTAGGCAAGCCGCCATAAACCGAAACCGAGAAGGTTAGGTTCTTTCGTCTTTATTTTTCGGTGTTAATAATTTAGTTATATTATTTTTTGCTGTTAATAATTTAGTTATATTATTTTTCGGTTTTAATAATCTAGTTATATTATGTAAAGTGTTAATTATTTATTTTTACGCTCACGTGTAGGAGCCCATGATAGATTAGTGGCCGAATATTTTGCCGATGAACTTGTGTACATGGCTGCAATGTTTAGACGTCGGTCCGAATGAGTCGTCTACTGTTCTTACGTATAACATATGACTTGTCGCGGTCTGATCCGTTTTTTACATTACGATATGACGCTAGGGCAAAAGGGGATTCACCACTTTACAGAAATGCACAACGGCCATTTGCCAACTGGCATACGGGATGACACCCGATTCACTGGACGAGTATTTAAGGATGTCCGGAAGAACTGCACGAGAATGTTTGTACAAGTTTTGCAAATGGGTGGTGAAGCTGTATAACAAGAAATATCTATGGAAACCAAACACAAATGACGCCCAAAAATTGTATCAATTACCTTAAGAAAGGCATGGTTTTCCAGGAATGCTCGGAAGTATTGATTGCATGCACTGGCCATGGCAGAACTGCCCTACTGCATGGCGAGGTCAATTTATGCGAGACGAACATGGACATCTAACTATAATACTGGAGGCTGTTGCGTTACAAGATCTGTGGATTTGGCATGTTTTTTTCGATGTTCCTGGTTCGCTTAACGACCTTAACGTCATCTACCAATCAGAGATCTTTAATGAGTCATAACAGGAACTGGTCCAGACACCAAGTTTACGGTTTCGGGGGTGGAATACAGGCGCAATTATTATCTTGCTGATGGAATATACCCAACCTACTTTACAATCGTTAAAACTATTCCGCGCCCGGCAAACAATAAGAGAAAGAAATTTACCAAGTTTCAACAGGCGACGAGAAAAGACATTGACCTGTGTTTTGGGGTTCTACAATAAAATGACATATCATTGACCATCCAGCGCGTGCTTTTACACCACAGAAGTTGCGATACTGTATGTATGCTTGTATCTTGCTGCATAACATGATCATCGAAGACGAAGGTATAATGATTTGTGAGCACGGCAAAAATGCGCCTAACATGAATTCTGTTTCGGTAAGTCTAGAACAACAAGATTTAAACGGGTTCTCCTTACGTAACAAGTACACACATCTAAACCTTCAACCGGACTTGGTGGAATACGTTTGGAACAACGTACAAACGGGCCCAATAACGACGTGCCAAATGAAGACTAGTAGTTTTTTTTAATTAAGTTTATCTTGTTTTTTAATGTAATGTAAGCATTAATATTAATTTTAGAGTTTAAATTAATTTTAGTTTTTTATATATTTCATATTTTACATGCAAAAATAAAAATAAAAAATAAAAAAGAGAGGAGATTCATCATCCACACCCTTGCTCCATCCTTTGAGGGTCATCCTCAAAGGTGTGTGACATGGTGTATGACATGGAGGACCATCCTTTAAGGATGAGGCTACTCCACAATCCATAGTCTAAGTCTACTAAGTTATATATTAGTGGGTCTTATGAACCTTGTCTTGTGTTAGTAAGTTGTTTTATGTTACATGTCACCAGGGGCGTACCAACATTTAGCTAAGGGTGGGCGGGCGCACCCCATGAAAAAATATTTTTTAGTGTTATTTTTCGCCGGAAATCACGACCGCACCCCTTGGAATTTTTTACCCGCACCCCTTGAAAATTTTAAACCGCCCCACTTAGAAAAAAAAATAATTATTAACCAGTTATTCACTTAATTATTTAATCTAATCAAAGCCCAATCTGCAATCAATTTTTATTAACACAAGCCCAAACCCAACCCAAAGAAATTTGAACTAAATAAAATAACCCAAACCCATCCACCCATTCCATTTCCAAATCCCGCCCCCAAAAATGTGTTAGGAACAATGAGCAAGAATGTAATGAACTTATGGCGTGTTTTGTATCTTTAGATGATATTTTGGATATATATATATAAAACCTGTAGGGCACAATTTTAAATACGTTTGCAATTTGTAATGACGTTCGACGTGTTTTTGATGATTTGTAAATTTCAGTTTGATGTTCTTTTGTCTTACTTGATCTGACCCGACCCGCTGTGAACCGATATTTTTATACAGCTAGGGGTCTAAAATCTTTGAAAATATTCCACACCCCCAGGAAAAAATTCCTGGGTCCGCCACTGCATGTCACATTAGGTAATGAAAAACATTTAGGTGTTAACCTTGTATAGAACTACTAACTAACATACCCACCATGGGATTACAACTCTCAACCTCATGGAGAAGAATACCTTTCTATCACACCTTGGTAGGCTACGTACACCCTTTAGTCATTTAGGTGTTAATAACCTGTGTTTGATAATAAGTCCGCTAGTGCACTATTAGTTATGTCCTTTTATAAAAGAAAAAAAAAAGCAAAAAAGGCCTGTATTAGTGAGCTGCTTTAAGGGGACTAGGGGTGGTTTCACTAGTGATAGAATTTATCACTCACAAGCACCAATCAAGTTTCGCCATGTCATTGACCATTTTTCCATCACTCACAACCATTTTTAGTGGGGGTGGTCATCACTCATCACCACACCCAACAATTTCCCCCCAACCAACAATTCCACTCACAAAAATAAACCATAACGCGTTGTCACCATCACGAAAATGATTAACGCGTGGAAGATTAACGCGTTGAAGGGAGAGCGGCGGCCGGGATTAACGCGTTATAAATGGATTCCGTTATACTATCACGTAAAAAGGGAGACCGCCCCGGGTCTCCTAACTTAGGGATGAACACAATACTCGTTCGGTATCGAAAGTACATTAGGTCATGGTTAGTTATTTAGGTGTTAATGACCTATGTTTGATGAAAAGTAGTGCTCATTTCATATCTTAATAAAAAAATACAATTATTTTAAATTTATAGAAACAAATACACTCTTTTGGTGTTACAACACGTTTTCTAGGTCCATTCTATGAGTTATGTTATGAAATTATCACATCGTGTTTTCTAGGTTCACTATATGAGTTATGTTAAGAAATTATCATTTCGAGACATAGAAACTTATGACATGTGTATCATTGATTTCTATATTCTCATGTTCCGAGTACATATGCAACATTGGTTCTCATATCCACCATATTGTAATCCAAAAGCGTGTACATTATTAGAAGGAAACATATGCTACTAGTGGTGGCTACGTGTATTTAAGTTCTACCTATGGTGGGTCCGGGTGAGTTTTCCCCTCCAAGTCTTAAGTTCGAGTATGAGTGATAGGGGTTTCTCATTGAGGGGTTTAAATTAGGGATTTATTGTGTGAGGAGGCTCTCTAGCGCGAACCCAGTTAAAACAATGCATGCTAGACCTCCCGACATTCATGAATAATTGAAAACTTAAAAAAAAAAATTACATCAAGGTTTCTAGCTTGGCCAAAATATTCGGAGACATTGCCAATGAGCTAGTGGTGGAGTGGTAAGGGAGAGACCTTGTGTTCCAAGTGACCCAAGTTCAATTCCTGCCCCTAGCATTTAGTTTCTGCGGCACCTGGTGATGATGGGAGACTAGGCGAGTAGGCGGCGATCACTAGTTCGATCCTTGAACTGAGCGGGTTTTACCTCACCGCACTGTCGTGCCTTCGGGCGAGTGTTCACGGGCTTCGGCCCTAGGTGAGGGTTTTCCCCGGTTCGGAAGGCGAGTGTATCCCGATGTGGTGAATTTCGCCAGTAGCCCATTTGGAGGATTCGTTGGCCGTTCAAAAAAAAAAAAATATTCGGAGACAACCTATTTCAACATTAATTGACCAACTCTCATTGAAAACGTTGAAAGTGACACATTTTCGTACACCTATGTTCACATATTCCGAACACATGTGAAACAATGCAACCCAATTCCAACAAATTTTAATTATGAAGTCCACCCTTTACATCATAAACCAAGTTGTGAAATTTAGTTTTTGATATTGAAAGATGTGAAAATCGAGTTTTTTTCCAAACTAGTGTAGATACAAAAAGTATTTACCTATTTGGGTACTTTGAAAAATATTTACCTATTTGAATACTTTTCTATATCCTTTTAATTTTTTACCTAATTTACACATTTCTTTTTATTTTTCTACCCAAAGTTAAGTTAGATTACTCACAAAATTAGAATCACCAAAAATATGAGTAATTATTTTTTGTAAAAAATAAAAAATTCTGCAAATATTCAAAAAAAATCTGCAAAAATTCTACAAAAAAATCTGTGAAAAATCTACAAAAAATCTGCAAAAATATATTAAAAAATTCTACAATAATTCTGCAAAGTTAAAAAAAAATCTGCAAAAAATAATTATAAAAAAACCATAACAATAATTCTGCAAAGTTAGAAAACATCTGCAAAGAAAATTATAAAAATACATTATATGATTTTTTTATAATATTTTTTTGCAGATTTTTTTTACCTTTGTAGAATTATTGTAGAATTTTTTAATATATTTTTGCAGATTTTTTGTGGATTTTCGCAGATTTTTTTAGAATTTTTGCATATTTTTTTTAATATTTGCAGAATTTTTTTATTTTTTTTGCAAAAAATAATTACTCATATTTTTGCTGATTCTAATTTTGTGAGTAATCTAATTTAACTTTGGGTAGAAAAATAAAAAGAAATGTGTAAATTATGTAAAAAATTAAAAGGATATAGAAAAGTACCCAAATAAGTAAATATTTTTCAAAGTACCCAAATAGGTAAATACTTTTTGTATCTACACTAGTTTAGGAAAAAACTCTGTGAAAATCGGAGAAACGATGGAGTAGTTATAGTGTATTATTCTGATAGATCACTCACGGCTAGTGTCAGTTGCATATTTGGTTAACTGACAACTACTGAAAATCTTATTGGGAGTTTATAATTTTCTTTTCCAAAAGATAATCTATTGAAAAAAGAACTCATGTACAGTCTTGGTGTTTTTAATGAACTTTTCATGCGGGTAATCAACGACATAGGTTCGTTGCAATTAATTTATAACCAAAACAACTAAAAAGCCTTAAAAAATCTCATCTAAAAAATTGTCGTTACAATTTCAGGTGGATTGCCGATGAAATGCCCACTGCAAAGCGTATTGAAAGCTCCCTTGTTGAATCGTTGCTAATCACCAAGGGTTTAACGGCATAATCTTTCGAAAATCCAATTTTTGAGGGATTTGACTTTTCCATCATATATCATCGTCGACGCATACTTATAAGATGTATATTGTACTTCTTTTTTCTTGTTTTGGAAATGTTCTTACGGTTTAAACACCACCTTTGAGGCTTTGATTAAGAGTGGATGGAATTATATTTGTTGAACTTAAATTTTTCTCACAGTCTAAATTATTTAGCAAGTAGCCAAGTACAATAATTAATTTACGCTCAAACTATAATCCGAACCCCTAGCCCAGTTGGTCCCATGTGGTGGGGTTGGGCCTGTTCCTCCTTGGAGGTCACCGGTTCGATCCATGGTTGCGGTGTTATGGGGGGAGGACGTCCCAATGATGGATCGTTCCTATCGAGGCATGGTGCGGTCTTGAGGGCAACCCGGTTTTACCCAGCTGTTACCCCAGCGAGTCTCTCGTGTGGGGGCAGTATGGTTTTCGGGCGAAGGTCAGCTTGCGCAACGGCCGGGGCCCGATCGAACATCGCGTCCGGAAGAGCGGGGCTGACAGGGGATTGTCTTTGACATGAATCCGGTGACCAATAGGTCCTGTACATAGAAAGTCACCCTTCAAAAAAAAGTTAAGATCAAAATATTATTTCTTTTTCCATTTTCCATTCTATCGTCTTTTTCCGTACTTAAATGGAGATGGAATCAGACACTCAATTCTGAAGTTCTCTCGTCCGATCTCCTCACCAAAAAAAGTTTTAAATAAAACGAAGAGTTAAATGCTTGGTTGGTCCCTGTGGTTTGCCAATATTGCAGACTTGGTCCTAGTGGTTTACTAATTACACGCTTGGTCTTAAAAGTTGTCAAAAATGCACTCGGTTGGTCCCCAGCCCTAACATCAGTTAAATATCTCAGTTAAGTCCATGTTAAATGACCAAAATACCCTTTCTTATTAACAAAACCCACTGCATATCACCATCATCATCTTCATCAGGTGTTTAAAAGCACACACATCGATACACACAACCACTTCACACTTCACACTCCCAAAGCCTCTCCAATGGCTTTACTCCTCTGTTCCCTCATCTTCATCCTCACCTCCGACGAGACAACATCCACAGATCCAACCGTCAAAACCTACATTTTGACACCGGAATATGGCCGGAGAGGCGGAGCTTTTCCGATCTGAATCTGGGACCGATTCCGAAGCGATGGAGAGGCGCTTACCAGATCGGAGTACGTTTCAATTCGAGAAATTGTAACCGGAAGATCATTGGAGCTAGGTTTTTCTCCAACAGACATGGTACTCACACGGCGGTGCGTGCGGGATCAGAGAAAAGGGAGTAGAGAGAGACGAGACGGAGTCTCGGTGATCGCGGCGGTGCGTGCGGGGAGATGGTAGGGGTGGTTCTGGATTTCATGGGTGAATCGGTGGGGGGTGTGGCAGTTGTTTTGGCTTGGGTGATGACGATGATGATTGAAGATGGTGACGGCGGTGGTACCCTTTATTTCAACGAAATTCCGGTAAGAACTGGTGTCCCCTTTCTTCTCTCTTTTCTTTTCTTTTATTCTCTGATCGTTGATGATGATGTTACCTTCTATCGTTGATGATGATACTGATGACGTTGAAGACGAGGATGATTATGATGATGAGGGGGTGGTGTTAGCCGACGGCGGCGTTCGCCGCCGGAGCCACGCCGTTCGTCGCGGATGATGAAGATGATGCAGATGATGATGGAGATGAAGATGATGATAGTGATGAAGATGATGCAGTGGTTTTGTTAATAAGCAAGGGTATTTTGGTCATTTAACATGGACTTAACTGAGATATTTAACTGATGTTAGGGCTGGGGACCAACTGAGTGCATTTTTGACAACTTTTGGGACCAAGCGTGTAATTAGTCAACCACCAGGACCAAGTCTGCAATTTTGGTAAACCACAGAGACCAACCAAGCATTTAACTCTAAAACGAATTTCAAAAGGAATAATAATAATAATAATAATAATAATAATAATAATAATAATAATAATAATAATAATAATAATAATAATAATAATAAAGCCAAAGATTTTTGGTTTTGATTGATATTAAGTTGACAAAAATGATGGAATTCTGGAAGAAAATTAAAGTAATTAAAAGCCAAGATTACGATTATCCTTGTGTTTTACTTTAGAAGATTTAATTAATGATGTTATTTTAATATTAGAATAATGTGGTTGAAAAAGCCGACATTTTAAATTCATAATTAGACTTGTATCCACATACGCATCCACCATGTAATTGTCGGGCACTTGTTAGCTTACGAAAAACGACATACCCCACATCACAATTGCCACGTATGCTTCATTGCCTAACTATATTGCTCATTCTTATCGCTTTTGATAAAACAAACCAGTCGGATATTTTTTTTAACAACACTTTATATATATATATATATAGTGGAGGGTTTAAATGAAAAGAAAAATTTTGTAAGAGTAAAAAGAATAAGTTTTAAGCCAATAGAAATGCTCCATCTTACTTCATTTAATATGTGTATTTAATGTTATTAATAAGGGCATATTAGGTAAATTTCTAATTGTAATTAATTAGCTAACTAATTAAACTTGTAAGTCACTTTTAAATATACTCTTTCAAGATAAAAAGAATTTAGGGTAAAGGGCAATTTTCGACATGTGTAGGATAAATTTTAGTGTATGTGTAGGATAAATTTAGATATGCGTAAGGTAAATTTCGGTAAGTGTAATATACATGTAGGATAAATTTTAAAATGTGTAGGATAAAATGTTTTTTTGCTTTATTATTTAGAGATAACATAATTAATGGGAGGAGTTATAAACTATTTAATATTTTACCATTATGCCCTTTCTTCTTTTTCTTCTCACATTAAATTTCTTCTCAAATGAACCTTCCCCTATATATATATATATATATAGAGGGTAGGAATATGGTAAAAAGTGTCTAAAATGTAAGAAGGGTAAGAAGTGTTTTAAACCATTGGATATTTGATCTAATGGTTGAGATCAATAGGGTATAAAATGTAAATTGTGTTTTAATTAAAGGGACCTTATGTAAAATTGAAGGGCAATAGTGTCTTTTTCAATGTTTCAAATATGGTAACCGTATCCTACACAACCAAAAACACATACATTCACTCCTTTTCCTTAAAAATCGGAATTAATAATCAATATCTAAATCAGAAGCCTCTGTGTTTTATATAAGATTCAAGGTGTGGTGTTTTACGTTTAGAAGAACTGTAATCAGATTCATGGCGTGGTGTTTTAAAACATCTGGATAAATTGACTATGATTCAAGTCATGGTGTTTTATCTGGAATCCAGAAAACACCATGACTTGAATCATAGTGTTTTATTTGGAGACATTGTTCAATACAAAAATGACTATGATTCAATACAAAACATTCCCAGATTTTAAAACACCATGACTATGATTCAAGTCATGGTGTTTTATCTGGACAATCAATACAAAACATTCCCAGATTTTAAAACACCATGACTATGATTCAAGTCATGGTGTTTTATCTGGAGACATTGTTCATGGCGTGGTGTTTTAAACATCGGGAGACATTTACTATGCTTCAAGTCATGGTGTTTTATCTGGAATTCAAGTCAAATAAAATACCATGACTTGAATCATAGTCAATGTCTCCAGATGTTTAAAACACCACGCCATGAACAATGTCTCCAGATAAAACACCATGACTTGAATCATAGTCAATGTCTCCAGATTTTTAAAACACCACGCCATGAACAATGTATCCAGATGTTTAAAACACCACGCCATGAACAATGTATGATTAAAAGATGTTGCGATTAAAAGATGATGAAGAATATAAAACAATCGGATGTATAATGTTTCCTAAAATTTCTCCTAATTCAAAATTCGATTCAAACCCTAAAAAAACTCATCGCCAGTTTTTTTTTGGCAATTATTCTTGGAAATCAATTAAATGATAAAAATGTCAAATTACTAATATACCCTTTTGAATTAATTAGGATAAAGGACATTTGTCATTCCCAAATTATTTCTCACACTTCTCACAAAAGTCCCACTTTTTACAGGATCCTCTACCTATATATATATATAAAGAGCCAGCAAGGGGCTGGAAGCAAAACAAAACGAGAGAAACAAAACAGATTACATTATTCCTACAATATCAAAAACCTTCCAGTTATCCCATTTGAGCGGCTTTAGCTTCGATCGGTTGCAAATCCAAACGTAGGTATCCTCCTTAATCTGGTCCACCATCCTATTGAACGGGATGAAATTGTCTTCAAAAAGTTTCTCATTTCTAGCCCACCAAATTCTCCAAATAGTCGCGATGGCAATCATGTAGACCGCTTTTTTCCACACTTTGTCTCCCGGGCTTTGAGTAATAAGGGTGATAAAGTCTTTTAGATTGTCACATTCGGTGAACTTTATCCGAACCCAAGCCAAAACATTCCACCACACACACTTGGCCAATAAACAGTTGACAAAAATATGGTCCGTATTTTCTTCGTATAACCCGCATCGAGGACACATCGTGTCACCGAGAGTAATACCCCTGTGCATAAGGCCAATCTTCGAAGCTACCTTACCCAACATCACCCTCCATAAAAGATAATTAGCTTTTGACGTAGCCCAATTGTTCCACTCGTACATGAACCCATCATCCGCCTGTTGGTGTAAAGCTTTTTCAATGTCGATTCTCACTTGTTTTACAGTGAAGGAACCGGCCGGATCATTTCCCCATTTCCAGCAAGAACCATCTTGAACAAATTTTTCTTTAATATCTATGCCGATTTTGGATAGAGTTACCTCGACCGAAGCTATATCTTTCCATACCCCGGGGACCGATTTTTTTATCGGAATCAACGACTGCGAAGCGCTAATACCTCTATGAACGGCTGCCACAACTTCAGCCCACAACTGACTCAGGTTAACTTTTATCCTCCACCACCATTTCGAAAGCATAGCGAGATTAAACTCTTGTATACCCCCCATACCCATACCTCCATCTTTCCTGGATTTAAGCAACAAATCCCATTTAATCCATCTCATGTTATGTCTCGAACTACTTTTACCCCATAAGAAATCCCGTCTAATCTTCTCGAGCTTTTTAATAATGCATTTAGGGGCTGAAAACAGAGAAAGAAAGTAAGACAGCAGGCTACCAAGGACCGATTTTGCCAAAGTCATTCGACCCGCAAACGAGAGATACCTAGCTTTCCATTTTGAAAGCTTGGCAGTGAATTTATCGACGATAGGCTTCCAAAACTTGGCTCTTTTCATGTTAGCACCAATAGGGATACCTAAATAAGTGAACGGAAGATTCCCCGCTTCACAGTTTACCAAATTGGCTACCTGAACCACTTCATCCTCCTTTACTCCAATACCAAAAACTTTGCTTTTCTGCCTATTAACTTTGAGACCGGTGACGAGATAAATCTACCTTAGAATACGGTTGAGGGCTATCATGTTTTCATTAGACCAAGTACCTAAAAAATCACATCATCCGCGTAACAGAGATGTGTCAACATAGGGCCTCCGTTCGGAAGTTTGCAGCCCTTATAGATGCCCGAGTCGCATGCCCTATTCATGAATAACGTGATTACCTCCATAGCTATAATAAACAAAAAAGGGGCTAAGGGATCACCCTGTCTTAGACCCCGCTTGTACTTGAATTCTTTGGTTGGCGAACCGTTGACAAGGACCGACCCCATGCCAGATTCAAGACATCCTCTTATCCAACATATCCATTTCTCCGGAATAGACATTTTAGATAACATACGGGCGAGAAATTTCCAGTTAATAGAATCATATGCCTTTTCGAAATCGACTTTAAAAATAAGCAACTTAGATTTTGATTTTTTCGCCCAAGCCACCGTCTCACTAATAATCAGAGGATTATCAAGAATATTTCTTCCATCGACGAAAGCCGACTGAACGGGAGAAGAAATCTCGTTAATGACCTTTTTAAGCCTATTAGCCAAGACTTTAGCTATAATTTTATACAAGGAACCAACCAATGAAATCGGATGGAATCTGGCAATAACTTAAGGATCCTTGGATCTGGGTATTAGAGCTACGAAAGAAGAGTTACAACCTTTGCTTATATTGCCAGTCGAGTGGAATTCATGCATCATCTCCACAATAAAATATTAAATCTTTTCCCAAAAAAACTTATAAAATTTTAAATAGAACCCATCGGCACCGTCACAGTTTTTAACAGCCGTGTAAACCTCTTTTTCTGAAAACCTTTCACAAAGAATCCTCCCGCACTGCTTCGACAACCTCGGCAGCCCATCGCCGTCAAAATCAGGTCTACGCCTGATAGGTTCAGCAAATTGTTTCCTGAACCATTTTCTAATCTCCTCTTTTAATTCCCCTGGGTCAGAAACAACTCTGTTTTGAAAACACAGCCCGTTTATCCTGTTATTAGCCAAATTAGTAGAGATGATCTTGTGAAAAAAGGAGCTATTTTCATCGCTGAATTTTGCCCAGATAACGCGAGCCTTTTGTTGGAGATCTTTCACTTTGATAGACTCTAATTTGTTTACCTTGACCCGGAGATCAATTCTCAACTTCTTCTCTACCGCCGAAGCCGTCCCGTCAGCAACCTTTTCCTCTATACTCCGAATACACTCTTGCAGATCCAGAACATCTTTGTTATCTTTCTCTTTAACTTCTATTCTCCACTTTTTAATGGCTGCCTTTATTCGACGCAGGAAGTCAGACAAGACCACATCTTTTTTACCTACCCCCAACAGTATAGGCAAACCCGAATGAATAATCTCCAAAAGTCTTTTCTCCCCGATCCAAGAGTTATAAAATCTAAAGGGGATGGGGCCAAAATCTGTAGCTGTACACGACAGGGATAACGTGCAATGATCCGACAATCCTTGTTTATGAACCTCGAGTCTCGCGTTCAGCCAACGACACATAAAAGGGCATTAACCAAAAACCTATCCAATTTGCTTTATTTAACCTCACAATGGCCCGGGATATAAGTAAACATACCTCCTGTCATGGAGAATTCCAGAAGCCCAGAATTATCGATGAAGCCATTGAAGGCCTCTGTAGCAGCCCTATCGAATTTAGAATTCACTCTTTCTGGTTCAGCACGAACATCATTAAAGTCGCCTAGAAGGACCCAGAAGCCGTCTTGTTGAGCAATCAGAGCCGCTAACTCAACCCATAAATTTCTCCGTAACACCGAATCGTTTGGAGCATGAATGTTCACTATATTTATTCTATCGGCAACTCCAGCCAAGAACCCCGACGTTAAAAAGAAATCTTTGGTTTTTAGAGATAACATCAACTGCAAGAACATCAGGGTTCCAGATCGAAATCAACCCACCGGATCTACCAACCGAATCCACGGAAGCAAAATTAAATTCTGCCGAATCCCAAAATTTTCTAGCATCAAAATCACTTAAACCCCCTTTGTGAGTTTCCTGCAGCCCAACAAAATCTGCCTTTAACCTTCCTTTTAAATTTCTGACCCAGTAACCTTTCCTTGGATCAGCATCCCCATTCAGATTTAGCGAGATAAAATTCATTATAAACAGGTTGGGTCCGATTCCCCAATTACTATCTTTCTCAATTGATTCTCGAAACCAGTCGTTCCAATCCCCAGGTTAGCTCCGACCTCCATGGTTCGAGAGACTTCTTCTTCATATTTATCTCGAGACTGCGCTACCTCCGGCGAACATTCCGGAGATCGGCTTGTGATCCTCTCGTCGCTGACATATCCGCTCCGTCGTTACACCCAAGGTTTTCTTGGCTGAAAATCTCTTCTAAATTAAAAGGGTCCGAGTTATAACTCTGTTCCATACCCTGGTTTAGATCTGGAATATCTAATCTCTAGGCCTTGTGTGTTTGAATTACAGATTTTTTGGGCCTACATGTTATATAGCTGGGCCTGGGAACTGATGTAGTGGGCTCCTCCAAAGGCCGGTTAGCATCCTTTTGGGGTCCATTCTCTTCCCCCACTTCTCTTTCCTCATTATTACCAAAAGGTGGCTGATCATGTTCCCCATGCACGCAGTCTTCATGCATGCTTACCTCAGGATTTAGCGATAAAGCAACTGTTGACTCCCCCATGCAAGATTCTGAACGGTCATCCATGCAACCTTTGGTATGACCACTTTCATTAGGCGGAAAATCGCCAAAAGCCGATGACACTTCCGGCGACCCTCCATCCGAGTCAATCGGCTCAAGAAAATCAGGAAACCACTGCCCAGAAATTTCCTCCACCCATACGTTCAACTCGTGATTCTTCCAAGTTACCTGAAATTCTTCTGAAACTTTTTTCCCGGACTTAACCAGGATCGCCAGTCGTTCTTCTGTCATGTTTTCGTCTGATTCAGCTGCTTCCGATTTGACAAGGATACGTCCACACCTTTCTCCGATACGATCGAATACGTGCATATCCCACAGAGTGATCGGAACTCCTTATATCTTAATCCATGCAACTCTCTCATAAACAGGAGGCACCCCTTCCCAAACGTACACCCTAGAGAACCACTTTTCCCATTCCTCGATCTTATTGACATGAAACTCTTCCGCTTCCACTGCGCTATTGAAACACATCAGGACCTTAAGACCTCCCAGATATTTTAAACCTAACCCGTCATCCATGATTCTCGAAAGATGGCATTTGAGGTTATTGAGAATATCCAAATCTTTTGCTTCCCCAACCAACGCCTTATACTCCCATCTTTTTTTAGTCTCAACATTCATTGGAGGTAACTCAATAAGATTAATTGCTTTGACATTAGAGCTAGGAGCTAGAACGGATTTGTAAGATCTCTGACCCTGGTAAAAGGTTGAAGACTTACTAGGTTCATACACCGGTTTCATAGCGGGAACCGCCCTATTTAATCTATCAAAGACAAAAACTCTTTCCCCTCCCTTGTTATGATCAATCTTGGACCCAAATCTGTCAAATTTGGCCAAGCTAACATTAATCACGGCTCCGTCAATTCTAACTCCTTTCAACTTCTCGATCTAACCAGCTGGTTCGTTGATGTTGGAAAGTTTTATAAAACCAAATCTATTTCCCGCACGATCCTTTTTGAACGGAACAAACACATCCTCCAAACTTTCCAAGTGATCAAATGCCTTCCATAACATAGCACGATTACACGATTCCGGCAGGTTGGAAATGAAAAACGAAGTGGTGTTACATAGCCGGGCTTCCCTATTCGAAAAGATCTTCTCCTGACTTGCTTGTTTCCTATTCAACATGGTGTTCCAACCGTCATTATGAACGAACTTGTTTCTGCCGTAATAGCCTTTTCTACCGCCAAACTCCATCGGACACGACATGAAGGGGAGGATAAACGGCGCTATAAGAGGTTAATAGGATTCGTACTAGTCTAGCTAACTTATTAAACAATAGGCGCGACCGGTAACAGACCTACTAAGCAATCAAGGACCGAAAATTGTCACCCAACCGAAGAGAAAAGAAAACACAAAGAGGACTGTTCAAGAGGCGAATGGACTAGGAAGAAGACTGATTAGGGTGAAAGGTTGGGGCCTGGCCTCACGAAGAAGCGGGCTGCAAAACCTTGAACACTAATCGGAATTGATCCGTCGTCGTCGAGCCCTCAATAATACTAGTAGGATTCTTTCGTGTTCCGTGACGGAAGTTTGATCAGATTGACTCGGTTTGTTACGATATCGACACTGTTATAAAAATCGTAAAAGAAAACTAAAAACAAAAAAATAGTGCTACGTCTAAAATGATATTGTAAGGCCCAGACCCAGGAAGCCTCACAATTGGATTATTGCATCAAACATATTTCTTAAGTTCTTAAATGGATAATAGTCGTCAAATAGCAGCGGAAAGTACATCAATAATCCAATATATCAAGTCATCAAATTTAAAATATAACAGGTTACATATTGTAGATAGGATGCTAGTCCGAAGAGTAGGGTAGCCTTCAATTTGTGTCGTGTGTTGGAAATTTTATAAATAATTTTATATTATCAGTTAATATAATGATTATTTAATAATTAAGCCAAGATGAATGAGAGATCTTATGCATTAAGTTTGTGTGTTGGAACCATAAACATGTGGGAAATTGAGCTTGTACCACATAGGTGGAGAGATAAATCCTTTGTGGATTTATAATTATAATTCTCTACACGAATGTATTCTTGTGTGACAACTCCTACTGTTTAAGTTGAATTAAGTTCTCATTGAATTTGAGACTTAATTTTTATTGAATTCTGTATTCAATATGACCTTAATTGTTATTGAATTTTGTATTCAACATAACCTTTCAGTTGGAATTCTAAACAACATTATATACAAGTTGTGTGCTTTGTCTAGAAGATACAGCAAAATAGAAATTCGTATGGTTCATAGCACACACAGAGAATTTCCTAACTTCGAATCCCTGAGAACTCTTGTTTCAGGTATTTTTTTTCAGGTGCTAGGCTAATCCCGGCAGTACAATCTGCTTAGGCTGTTGTACCCTGGGAAACAGACGGGTTCACCTGGGTGGCCCGAAATCTGTTTTAAGGGAAGCGTGATCTTCACGTGCCTCAGTCACCGTTGTTTTACGTTTTTCCTTAATTTTTTCTTGTAACCTTTTCTTAGTTTAATTTACATTTCTTGTATTGTAATTTCTTTCAGTTTAGTTCTGTTCCTCTTTATGTATTGTAATCAAAATGTTTATTAATAAAATTGTTATTTTATTTATTTTGTCAACGGTTGTCCTACAAGCTTAAAACAAATTTTTAAAACCCCTTCACTGTTTTGGTTTTTAAATTTTTTTTATAAATAGTTTTTTTGTTTATTAGCAAACTTTTGTAGTTTGTATTGGTTTTCTGTAAACCAATTTGTTTTTGCCAGAAATTGATTGAATTTTTATTCTTGTTTTAGAAATGGCTACTGTTGCAGCAACCACATCAACCACTGTTGGATCCACATCCACTACCAAAGGACCATTGGTTGGTACCCAAGCGGCTCAAGCAGTTGCTAACCATGCTGAAAAACCGGAGAAGTTTACTGGTTTTAATTTTAAGAGATGGCAACAAAAGATGTTGTTCTATCTGACCACTCTAAACCTTGCGAGGTTTTTGACGAAGTCTCCTCTTGTTCTCGCAGAAGGGACATCTGATGTCCAATCTGTGAGTGCTGTTGATCCTTGGAAACACTCTGAGTACCTATGTCGCAACTTTGTGTTGAATGGCTGACGTGCAGTCGTGGTACACGCAAATTTAATCCCAAAAATCAACTATAGATAGTGGTAAGAGGGTATCAAACTCAGGGAGTATGTGGAAAGTATGTCGATTGTATAGCTTTGCAATTAAACTACAATTAACCTAATTTGCAGAAAATAAAGATCAATGATTTTAGATTGTTGTTTTAGAAAACTAAAATTAATAACTAAGAGCAAATTGAAATTGGTTGTTTAACAGATTAGGAAAACAATGACCATCTTAGGATTCGGTTTCTTTAAACAATTGTGTATAAATTCAACTAGAAAGAGTTACATAGACATAACTCATGTATAGATAATTGAAGTGATAAAAGGGAACAAAGTACTCGGATTGTATAAACGTGAGGTTGTTTCCCGATGACCAATTAATCAATAACCAACCCTAACCCTTCCCGTGATATCTCGATTGCCAACGGCACTAAGAATGTACGATCGAGACTAGAAATTGCACTATCAATTAACACGCTACAAACAATTATGCATACACCATGATAAACAAGCAAACACAAGTTATCATTCTAGAAATTCAGAATTAAACACACAAAAGTTCAAGAGAAACCTACACCTAAGATGATCACGGAAAGTTCTAGCCATACATAGCTTGGTGAATCATCATAACAAGCAATTCAATGTTCATACAAATCGAAAACACAAACCGAATGTTAGGAATTGTTTTGAACCAAGCCCAGACAGCCAAAATCGCCCCCAAAGTGTTTCACAAACGTTCAATGATGAGAATAGGTGAAAAGACACCCCAAAACCGTCTTAATTGTGGCAGTTACAAAAGTGATCGCAGGCTCCACCGTAATTTACGGCTCCACCGTAAATTACGGTGGAAACAAACATGTTACGGCAGTTTGAATCTGTTTTACGGTGGGAACAAAAGGAATTTCAGGTCCATCGTAAATTACGGTGGGACCGTAAATTACGGTGGCAACCTGAATTGTGTGCTCTTTCATCCTTTGCTCCGCATTCTCAAACCGTTCGACTTGAAAGCTTCCAAAGCTGCACTTTTCCTCCATTTGAGCCGCTAAACCGTACCTGAGACATAGACAACAGTAGTTATCTAATTCAAGATAATTACACACATAAATGAGGGATAAACTTGTCTTTTAGCATTGCAAAGGGTTGTCCAATGGACCACCCGTCACATCCCCACACTTAATCGTTGCTTGTCCCAAAGCAACTCATCAAATCAGTTTCTAAACTAGTGATTAATGTAAACCAAGCAAAACAAGCAATCTTTTTACTAACCCCTTTTTTTTAACACCCAAAACAATGCACCCCTTTCTAAATCTCTCCTCTCGGCTACAATTGAATACTAGCAAAGATAAGCTAGACACACAATAGGCAAACGGGTGGTTGCACAATCATAGGCTTATACCTAAATCAATTCTTCTCCTATAAGTGCCAAACATGAATGCAAATCAAAGGGACTTCAAGGTTGTAACGTGGCTAGGTGTATGGGTAGGAAATGGGATATATATGAAGTAGCGAAAATTTGGCCCGGTCTTTTTATTACACAAATAAACAATATAACAACTACCAAACTAACTACTAAGTACAAGACAACTAAACATCCTTTCTTTTCATTTTTCATATTTTTTCTCTTTCTTTTTATATATATATATATATATATATATATATATATATATATATAGAAAATAACCATGCAATAAAGCATCACATATCTACATCACATTACTACAACTACTACTAATACTAAAAGTCCGGGTCAAATTGGGCAAATTTTTAGGTAAGTAGCTAGGGGTAACAAATGATAGGCTTTAAGGCACAAAATTGGGCAACTAAATGTCCAAACCCCCGCCCCTCTCACTACCATGCTCATATATATAACTTATGAGGTCCAACCCCCCAAATCCCACACTCGCTCACACCAACGACGAGGCTACCTAAATGCCCTTATCCTTTCTACATTCATGTCTAACTAAGGACTCAAATCGCATTCAAGCACAAGTTCTAACGCACCCCCACCCGTAGCCACTCTCATCAAAGATAAGCATTATTTATATACAAGTGTGGCTACAATTCTCACCAAGAATGAAAAAGGTATCAAGGGTTGCCGGTGCACCATTTGGGGTTAATTTAGGGTGTTCAAATTTTCACATCGTTTCGCTTGGCTCAATTTTTTTTTCAAAATCTTCAAAAATTCCCCCCATCCCCACACTTAGGATACATTGACCCCAATGTATGGCTTTAGGAGGCTTTGATCACTAAAATCATTCAACATCACAAAAAGCTTCTTCACTGAAACCCCAAATTTCTTTTTGGATTTTTCATTTTATATTTTTTTTTTACTTTTTTTTAAAACAAACACGACACCACCAACAAGCACTATCCCAAACTCAACAAAACAAACATACACCACCCAACCGCCCAACCATAAACAAAACAAAACTACAAATATACACAAATTATACAAAGGAGAGAACACCACCTGACTAATAGTAACGCGGTCCTGGAGGTCCAAAAATGGAAGACATCATGTCATTCCATTCTCCAAATGCAAACGCGCCGCTGCTACTCCCTCCTTGCTGTTGGGCTCCCTCTTGCTGCCTCGGGTCAATCCATTGTGAGTGGTGAGCGGTGGAGTCGGATATGAGACACTACCATCAAAAGGCGGTAACGAGGCATAATCCACATGTTGTGGATCCTCAACAACCGGCCTTTCGGCATGCCAATCTGCATGCATCCTCCTCGCTTGATCGTCGTAGTACCTATTATTCGTTTCCACCTCTCGGGAATACGCAAATGTGCGGTTCCATGCCTCACTACGATCAAGATTTTGCTTCAAAGAACGTTCAATACTTGCACTCATCATGGTATTTTGGTCATATAACGTCCGCTCCGGACCCGACCATGTATCGAAGACAGAAGCCGGAGGACGTTGGTTTGCTATTACTTCTTGCATGGTACCTTCATACGCCCACCCGGGCACATAAGATCGCTCAGTATAATCGTAGAAAGCACCACCAAAACCTCCACCATGACCTCCTTGACCCACATTCAAATTCACACCGCCTTGCGGTTGCTCCTCATAATCTTCATCCCCACTTGGGACCTCCGCTTCACTCTCGGGTTCATCCTCTTCACCCGGTAACAAATCTCTTGCATTCGCCTTAAGAGCTCTCCATCTTTGACCCTCGGATTTTAGCTTGTGATACCGCTCCGATTGGGTATATGTCCAACCACTTCCCATTTTGTCTAACGTAAACGGTTGGTGCCTCTTCGTTACCCCTCGATCCTCCGAAGTAAGAGCTTTCTGCTGTTTCATCAACCCCGTGATGATCCTACAATATGGGACAATGTCCCTTCCATATTTGTTTCGGCTGATCCACAGGTGGTGCATGATGAGATAGCGTATCGGAAAACGGGGAGACCCATGCATTAGCGAATAGAGAACAGGTACCTCCGGGAATCTCACCTGTTCCTTATTTCCTCTGCGCGGTATCACATTCAACAAACAAATTGCTAGCAACAGCTTTGCCTCGATTCTCAAATTTTTCCGGTACAAAATTCCATGATATGTACCCGGCAAAAATAATGTTGCTAACATATCGTTCCACCGCGGATGCTTCTCCGGTTTCACTAACAGATCATCGAGAGTGGGAATCCTGTAATCACGAGCCGGGAGACTGTCATACTTCCCGAGCTTCTTCAATGTGTCAAAGGACATCTCCACCGGTACCCCGTGTACCTCACCAATTAACTTCATCTGTGATGGCTTGTCATAATTGCTACATTTCAAAGTCGCCATCCATTCTTGTATCTCGGTCATAAACAGGTTGCTTTTGTCTTTATCGAAACATTTAAGCGCCGATTCCCATCCTAACGCTCGAAATTTATCAAACACCCCAAACTGTTGGAACTCCACTTCCCGAACTTCTCGTTCACAAATAAAGGCCGCTGCCTTGTTTTTGAGCTTATTCATTCTATCATGATATAACGTTGGCTGCCACTCCTCTGGCTGGTCATCCAGAGGACCCGAATCCCATACCGGCTTATCATGTGGATCCAACTCCATTTCTTCTTCACTCCCACTCTCGCTTTCACTTATCCGGCCCACATATTGCCTTTTTCGCGGTTGTTGTTCCACTTGTTTGCCTTTCCCTTTCGATGATGACGAACTGGATCCCGCTTTTTCTTTTGTCTTAACCATTTTCCTACACACATGAGAACAAACAACACAAGGAAACAAAGCAAAATTAGGCTCCTCTCTCCAAAACATCCCCACACTTGCTTGTTACTATGGTTGTAGATGCTAGTGAACTATAAGTGTATAAGTTTTTCAAAAATTTGGGCATGGTGTCTCTACAATGTAGAAATCCCCAAAAGTTCACTACTTTACTAACCATCCTACATCTACAACCATACTCATATTCAAGAACAAGTAACAAGTAACACTATAAACAAGCAAGTGGGGATGAACAAACATCAACAATAACCTCAATCTTCACAATGCATCATCAAAATACACAAATTAAATTTCCATACCTTGTTTTGAAGATGCTAAAGTGCTTGTGAAACAAAAACTCCAAAAACCCCCAAAAATTTTCGGCCTAGAGTTTGGAATTCGGACCCAAAAACAGCGTTTTCTTGTAAATCTTTTGGCAAAATCGGAAACTACGTGAAAAATTAGTCAAGATTGACTCCGATTTCACTTAGTATGGACAAGAATTGATGAAGTTATGGAGGTTTGAAAGTTTGAAGGAGCTATGGAGTTGTGGATTTGAAAGAGATGGTGATGGTGATAGATGAAGAAGAATTGTGTGGTTAGGGTATACTCACGTGATATGATTTGTGTTTTTATTATATATATATATTTTTTTTATGTATATCGGAATCCCAAACGACGGACCAGCATTTTCTGCGCACCGTAACTTACGGTCCCACCGTAAGTTACGGTGAGACCTGGACATCAAAAATCCGCCGTAAACCAGTAGGTTTACACCGTAAAGCTCCAATTTCCTTCATTTCTACCGTAAATTACGGTAATACCGTAATTTACGGTACGAGCTGGGCATTTGGGGTTTTTCCACAAATTGAATTTTTGAGTGAATTTTTTTATATTTTTTTTATTTTATTTTTTCGATTTTTTATGGTTTTTAATTTTTTCAAAAACGTGTAAAAATCACCCTACCCCCTCAAAAGTCCCGTGTTGTCCTCAACACAATGTTAGAGTAATTCGTGACCCGAACGTCCCCACACTTGTTTCAAACACGGATTTCAAGGAAATACGGCAATTGTGCAAACTATACAAAACAAACAAAACAAAACACTAATATTTACACTACCAAACCTGGGCCTCTCTCATGGTTGTTCCTCATCGACCGGGCGCAAGATGTAGCCCGCTTTGTCAAGCTCCAAGTTGTTGATGTCGTTCCCCTCCAAGTATGGCTTCAACCGGTGACCGTTCACCGTTTGTTGTTTCAATGTTTGCTCGTCTTGGATATCTACATCACCAAACCTTCCAACTCTCCGAATGACGTACGGACCCATCCATTTGCTTTTAAGCTTACCCGCGAACATCTTGAGTCTTGAGTTATACAACCAAACTTTTTGCCCCACTTCAAATGTTTTCTTTCTCAATTTCGCATCATGCACCTTCTTGAGTTTATCTTTATAGGCCGATGCACATTCGTACGCCTCATCCCGAATCTCTTCTATTTCGCTCAATTGCAACTTTCTCAACTTCCCCGCCTCATCATAATCCGCGTTAACCGTCTTAATTGCCCAATGTGCTCTATGCGCTAACTCCATTGGCAAGTGACAACCCTTACCATACACCATCCGGTAAGGCGTTGTGCCAATAGGAGTTTTGTAGGCCGTTCGGTATGCCCACAATGCATCATCTAACTTACTCGACGAATCCTTTCTATCCGTTCTTAATGTCTTCATGAGAATCTCTTTAATTTGACGGTTGGACACTTCGACTTGTCCACTTGTTTGCGGATGGTAAGGTGTGGCAATTCGGTGATTCACGCTATACCTCTTCAATAGTTTCCCAAAGTTGAAGTTCTTGAAATGCGAACCGCCATCACTTATAATGACCCGCGGGATTCCAAAGCGAGAAAAAATGTTGGATTGGACAAATTTACAAACAACCGAATGGTCGTTTGTTCATGTTGCAATGGCTTCAATCCACTTCGAGACATAATCCACCGCTACCAAAATGTATAGGAAGCCATTTGAATTCGGGAAGGGACCCATAAAATCTATACCCCATACATCAAATATCTCAACAACCAAGATTGGTTGTAACGGCATCTCATCCCTCTTCGATATGCTTCCCATCTTTTGACAATTTATACAATTTCTAGCGAATTCACATGCATCCTTGAAAATGGTGGGCCAATAAAACCCACATGAGAGCACCCGATAGCCCGTTTTGTGCCCACTAAAATGACCCCCACATGCGGATGAATGGGCATGGGTCAAAATTTCCAACACTTCTGTTTCGGGCACACACCTTCGTATAACTTGATCCGGTCCAATCTTGAAGAGATCCGGTTCATCCCAAATGTATTGTTTTACTTGAACCATGAATTATTGTCGACGCTTTTTGGTCCAATGACTTGGGATGGCACCCGTGGCCAAATAGTTGACATAATGAGCATACCACGGTGCAACGAAGGTGGAAACGGCTAAAAGTTGCTCGTCGGGAAAACTTTCATTGATTTCACTCACATCATCGGTTCCTTCCACCGGAATCCGAGACAAATGATCCGCCACTACATTCTCACTTCCCTTTTTGTCTCGGATTTCTAGATCGAACTCTTGTAACAATAAGACCCACCGAATCAAACGAGGCTTCGCGTCCTTTTTCTCCATCAAGTACCGGACCGCGCTATGATCCTAATAAACCACCACTTTGCTCCCCCAAATATACGAGCGAAACTTATCCAAAGCATACACCACCACTAGTAATTCTTTCTCGGTTGTGGTGTAGTTAAGTTGCGCTTCGGATAGAGTTTTGCTTGCATAGTAAATCACCACCGGCTTTCTATCAACCCGTTGACCCAAAACTGCACCAATAGTGGTGTCGCTTGCATCACACATTATCTCGAACAGCTTTGACCAATCCGGTGGTTGCAAGATAGGAGCTTTGACCAAGTGTTCCTTCAAAACAGTGAAAGCTTGCATACACTCGTTAGTAAAATCAAATGGGACATCTTTTAACAACAAGTTGCATAGAGGTTTAGTGATAACACTAAAACCCTTTATGAAACGTCTATAAAATCCCGCGTGTCCCAAGAACGATCTTACACCCTTAACATTTTTCGGAGGTGGCAAAGATGATATTACCCGTATTTTTGCCTTATCGACCTCCATCCCCCTTTCAAAAATTACATGACCCAACACAATGCCCTCTTGCACCATGAAATGACTTTTCTCCCAACTTAGCACTAAATTTTTCTCAACACATCTTTTTAATACTTTTTGTAATTCATTGAGACAGGCATCAAAACTAGTGCCAAAAATGGAGAAGTCATCCATGAATACTTCGAGCGACTCTCCAACCATGTCCGAGAAAATACTCATCATACATCGTTGGAAAGTTGCCGGAGCATTACACAAGCCAAATGGCATTCGCCTAAAGGCAAAGGTGCCATATGGACAAGTAAAAGTGGTCTTGTGTTGGTCATCCGGGTGTATGGCGATTTGGTTGTAACCCGAATACCCATCTAAAAAACAATAGTATTTTTGACCCGATAGTTTTTCAATAATTTGATCAATGAATGGTAGCGGAAAATGATCCTTAGAAGTGGCGGCATTCAATTTCCGGTAGTCAATACATACACGCCACCCGGTAACCGGTCGGGTGGCAATTTGTTCACCACTTTCATCTTTGACTACTTGAATGCCGGCCTTCTTAGGCACAACTTGGGTGGGACTCACCCAAGCACTATCCGAAATCGGATAAATAATTCCCGCATCCAACCATTTAATTACCTCTTTTTTAACTACCTCCCGTAGGTTCGGATTCAATCGCCTTTGAGCCTCTCGTGTCGGCTTTGCATCTTCAGTGGTAATGATCTTATGCATGACAATGGATGGACTAATTCCTTTGAGATCGGCAATCGTCCATCCAATAGCTCCCTTGTTCTCTTTCAAAACGTCCAACAACGCTTGCTCTTGTGACAACTCCAAATTAGAGGCAATAATGACCGGTAAAGTGTCAGTATCCCCTAAAAACACATACTTCAAGTGGCTAGGCAAGTCTTTGAGCTCCAACTTTGGCGGTTCCTCCAATGATGGTTTCGTACCCGAATCGATGTCCACCGATAGACCTTCAAACTGATGGGTCCATGGCGGTCTACCTTCCTTCAACGCCATCGCATCTTGCTTTTCCTCTTCAACCCGGAGTGCATAAGCATGTACCTGTTCAGAAAAGTCACATAGGCAAATATCCAAACCATCCTCCTCATACTCATGCGGGTTGCATCCGTCAACTATATCTGCCATGAAACACTCATCAACACCATTAGCATTAGAATTGTTAGTAAAAACATTCAAACACATTTTTCTATTTCCAAAAGCCATATCAACTGTACCAAATCTACAATCGATAATAGCATGTGCGGTGCTAAAAAATGGCCGACCCAAAATTATATTTTGTTGTTGCCTAGGGTCCGCCGATGAGTAATCCAAGACTAAAAAGTCAACCGGGTAATAAAACTCATCAATTTTTACGATTACATTTTGAACCATACCCCGAGGTAGCTTATGAGACAAATCGGCCAAAACAACCGTTGTCTCCACCCTTGCTAACGGACTAAAGTCATATTGGTCATATAAGCCCGCCGGTAAAATGCTAACCCCGGCTCCAAGATCTAGCAATGCCTTAGCCATTTGAAAATTACCAACTTGTATATTAATCAATGGCGTGCCCGGATCTTGGAGCTTAGGAGGAAGCTCCCCATTCAAAACCGCACTCACTTGCCCGGTTAAATCCACCCGCTTAGGCACTTTCTTCTTGTTTTGCCTTTTTTGTGTACATAATTCTTTTAAAAATTTTGCATAGGCGGGGACTTGTTTTATTGCATCGAGGAGTGGGAGATTTATTTTCACTTGTTTAAACATGTCCCACATCTCTTCTTTTTGAGGACCTCTCGACACAATAAAATTTTTCTTTCCCGGGTCAAGTAAGGCCGATGGAAACGGGACTTGACTCGGTTCACCCTCAACTTTTTCGCTCTTTTCATTTTCACCCAAACCCGATTTTTTAACAATTGTTTCTTTTGGGTTAACCGGTGAAACTTCATCATCACTTTCATTACCCGTGACATCCTCAACTACTCCCTCAACCAATTCGGGTGACAAATTGGCTTTGAACTCTTTTCCACTTCTTAAAACACTAACATGATTAATATTAACATTACCTCGTGAAAAACCATGTGAAGGGTTTAACTTAGTGTCGCTTGGAAGTGACCCTTGCTTTTCTTCAATTCAGCCACGTCGGTTGCTAATTGACCCATTTGGGTTGTTAGTGATTGGATGCTTTTGTCACGAACCTCATCCTTTTGCATTCGAACTTCATCGAGTTGGTTCCGTTTTTGCATCTCCATTTTCATGCTCTTTAGCATCTCCATCATCTCGTTTCCACCCGAAGAACCCCCTTGTTCTTGACCCGTTTGATATTGTTTTTGATAGCCTTGGTTGTTTCCGCCTCGGTATCCACCTTGGTTATTGTAAGATTGGCGTGAACCAAAATTACCTTGGCTACCTTGAAAATTCGGGTTAGCTTGATTTGAAGGGTTCCCATACCGAAAATTCGGGTGGTTCCTCAACCCGGGGTGGTAGGTATTAGAGTTCATGTTATTGTAATTCCTACCACCTCCTCCTTGACTTTGACCTTGCACCGCATGGACTTCTTCGTATTGCCCTTCCATCATCCCTTGGAAATTTTCAGCCGCATGACCTATTTCATTACACAAAGCACAAACATCATAAATTTGGTTAGTGGTTTGAACATTACCATCATCTATGGCGTGCACTTGAGGTCGGGCAATGGCCGGTCGGGCTCTTCTTGAGGCTTGAGCTTTCCTCTTTGATGTAGTTGCCATGCTTTCCAAGAACTCCCAATCATCATTCTCATAATTTGTACCAAAAGTCCCACCGGTAATAGACATCAAATCACGTGCATCTTCGGCACTCAACCCCTCGTGAAAGGCATTCATCAACTCCCACAATTCAATTCCATGGTGAGGGCAATTTTTAATCATCATATTGAAACGCTCAAATGCCTCATGAAACATCTCACCATGTTGTTGTTGGAAGCTTCTCAACCCCTTTCTTGCATCGTTGGTCTTTTGGGCGGTGTAAAACTCATCCAAGAAAGTTTGTTGCATCTCCCCCCATGTATATATGGATGCCAAAGGTAAGGTGTAGAACCATTTCTTCGCCTTATCTTCCAAAGAAAATTGGAATAATACCAATTTGATGTCATCAGCCGAGAACCCTTGACTCCCAAGAGTGTTACAAATCGAATCATAAGCCTCTAAATGAAAGTAAGGCTCCTCCGTTGCCAACCCTTTATATTTTGGTAAACTTTGCAAAGAGTTGGTCCTCACTTCAAATGTTCTCCCTTGATCATTGTGAGGAATAACTACCGGTGAAGGGTTTTGAGTGATTACCGGCTGAAAATGTGCTTCGATGCCCCTCACATTTTCTCTAAGGTGTCTCCTTGGTACACCAAACCTACCCCTTGGCCGAATAGGACCCATTGGCCTTGGTACATGCCCTTGTGGTGCATTTGGTTGTTGAAATTGCTGTTGCGGCATCGGTGGCCGTTGAATTGGCCTTTGGAATTGTTGAACATTTGGTTGTACATTTTGTGGCCGAATTTGTTGCAATGGGATAGGATGTTGCATTGGTGGCCCTTGTGGTCTTGGCCGAATGTGTTGTGGTACGAGTTGTTGTTGTTGTGGCATTCCACCAACACTTGCCATCCCTTGAGATTGACTTTGAACATATCCAAATACTCCTTGATCACCATAACCCCCGTAAAAATACCCATCCTCATCATAACCCTCAAATTCTTCAAACCCTTCATCATACCCATCTCCTTGAATTCCTGACGATTGTCCAAATGGAATGTTTGAATATTGAAAACCCGCTTGGTTCGATGGTCGAAATGATGAAGCATGAACAATCGTTGAGTTTGGTCCTATGGTATGACCTGAATATGATGGACCCGCACCCGGAAAGAAATGGGATAATGGTGGTATAGTAGTAGAAGGGTTAAATGTGATGGTTGGTTCTTCTTGGGTAGTAATGTGTTGTGTGGTGTTGGTTGATGTAACATTTTGGATTGTAATGGGTTCGGTAATGTTTGGTGGAAGGGTGGTATTTGGTGACGGTTGTGTGGAAGTAGGTATAAATGATGAGGTCGTTTGACCCGTTGTAGGTGGAATTTGTGAATCGCCATGATGTTTCTTGGTGTAATTGGTGAAGTGGGTGAACCAATGATTCGGTTTTCTCGTAATAAAACCCTGTTTTGCCTTAGCGTTCTTTCGATTTCCGGATCAAATGACAATGGTGACGCTTTGTGAGAGCCTCTAGTATGCATGCACCTGTAGAACCTGCACACTAAACACACCAGTGTAAACCCGAAAATAACAAAACAAAACTAATAAACTGACACACGTTGCGCACTACTCCCCGGCAACGGCGCCAAAATTTGACGTGCAGTCGTGGTACACGCAAATTTAATCCCAAAAACAACTATAGATAGTGGTAAGAGGGTATCGAACTCAGCGAGTATGTGGAAAGTATGTCGATTGTATAGCTTTGCAATTAAACTACAATTAACCTAATTTGCAGAAAATAAAGTCAATGATTTTAGATTGTTGTTTTAGAAAACTAAAATTAATAACTAAGAGCAAATTGAAATTGGTTGTTTAACAGATTAGGAAAACAATGACCATCTTAGGATTCGGTTTCTTTAAACAATTGTGTGTAAATTCAACTAGAAAGAGTTACATAGACATAACTCATGTATAGATAATTGAAGTGATAAAAGGGAACAAAGTACTCGGATTGTATAAACGCGAGGTTGTTTCCCGATGACCAATTAATCAATAACCAACCCTAACCCTTCCCGTGATATCTCGATTGCCAACGGCACCAAGAACGTACGATCGAGACTAGAAATTGCACTATCAATTAACACGCTACAAACAATTATGCATACACCATGATAAACAAGCAAACACAAGTTATCATTCTAGAAATTCAGAATTAAACACACAAAAGTTCAAGAGAAACCTACACCTAAGATGATCACCGAAAGTTCTAGCCACACATAGCTTGGTGAATCATCATAACAAGCAATTCAATGTTCATACAAATCGAAAACACAAACCGAATGTTAGGAATTGTTTTGAACCAAGCCTAGACAGCCAAAATCGCCCCCAAAGTGTTTCACAAACGTTCAATGATGAGAATAGGTGAAAAGACACCCCAAAACCGTCTTAATTGTGGCAGTTACAAAAGTGATCGCAGGCTCCACCGTAATTTACGGCTCCACCGTAAATTACGGTGGAAACAAACATGTTACGGCAGTTTGAATCTGTTTTACGGTGGGAACAAAAGGAATTTCAGGTCCACCGTAAATTACGGTGGGACCGTAAATTACGGTGGCAACCTGAATTGTGTGCTCTTTCATCCTTTGCTCCGCATTCTCAACCCGTTCGACTTGAAAGCTTCCAAAGCTGCACTTTTCCTCCATTTGAGCCGCTAAACCGTACCTGAGACATAGACAACAGTAGTTATCTAATTCAAGATAATTACACACATAAATGAGGGATAAACTTGTCTTTTAGCATTGCAAAGGGTTGTCCAATGGACCACCCGTCAATGGCCTCTCAGATGCCTTATATAACGTGTATCTCAAGGTTCCAACTGCCAAAGAATTATGGGAGTCATTGGAACAGAAATACAGGACTGAGGATGCGGGTACTAAAAAGTATGTTGTTGCTAGATTTTTGGACTATAAAATGATTGATTCAAAAACTGTGATGAGTCAAGTCCAAGAACTGAAGATTATTCTTAGTGACATTCTGTCGGAAGGAATGAATATGAGTGAAACATTCCAAGTGGCAGCAATTGTTGAAAAGTTGCCTCCTAGTTGGGTGGACTTCAAGAATTACCTTAAGCATAAGCTAAAGGAAATGACCATCGAAGACCTTCTGGTTCGTCTTCGTATTGAGGAGGACAACAGAATATCACACAAAGGAAGTCAAGTTGAAGCTTCTGCAAAAGCGAACCTTGTGGAACATGGTCAATCCTCAAGGGGTTACAAGGGTAACGAAGGCCACAAGTTCAATGGAAAAGGGAAAAACAAAGGTGTTGACCTTGGGCCAAAGAAAGGTGGTGTGAAGAAGAAAGTTGGTCCCTTTAAAGGGAAGTGTTACAACTGTGGACAAATTGGTCACCGTGCTGACCAATGCGAAGAGCCTAAATGTGACACAACTCTTATGGTTGATGATGATGGTATGCCATTAGTGGCCATGATTTCAGACCTCACTGCCATGGCGGAGGAGGTAAATTTGGTGGCTAACGAGCCAAAAGGGAGGTGGGTTGATACTGGGGCAACCCTCCATGTGTGCCCAGATAGGACCCTCTTTAATACGTTTAAGGAGATGGTGAGAGAAAAGTTGTACATGGGTAATGCTGCTACAGCTGATATCAAGGGATAAGGTGATGTGATCTTGAAGTGTACTTCTGGGAAAGAGCGCACTTTGAAGAATGTGCTTTATGTTCTAGACCTGCGCAAGAGTCTTGTGTCGGGTTGGATGCTTAACAAGCATGGCTTTCATCTGGTTTTTGAAAGTGATAATTTTATTTTAACTAAGCGTGGTATGTTTGTTGGAAAGGGCTATGCCCAAAATGGCATGTTTAAACTTAATGTAATGGCTGTTAAGAAAAACATGAATAAAAATGCTAGTACTTCTGCTTACTTGGTTGAGTCTCCAAATGTTTGGCATGGACGTCTAGGTCATGTAAATTTTAATTCGATGCGTCGTTTAATTAAATTAGATTACATACCAACTTTTGCCATTGACTCTAAAACAAAATGTAAAACTTGTGTTGAAGCCAAACAAACAAGGTCATCCTTCAAATCAATTGAAAGAATAACAGAACCCCTTGATCTGATTCACACTGATGTGTGTGACTTAAAGTCAATTCCCACCAGAGGTGGTAGTAAATATTTTATTACCTTTATCGATGACAATACAAGATATTGTTATGTTTACTTACTTAAGAGTAAGGATGAAGCAATTGACAAGTTTATCTTGTATAACCAACAATTTTAAAATACACACACACATATATATATATATTTGGAATTCATTGTTTTTAACAATTTTTGAGTCAACATTATGAGTGATAAAGAAATATCTGAAGCTTTCCAAAATATTTCCGATCTGGGAATTGATGAAGGACAACCTGGAAGACGTCTGGATATGAGGGAGATAAGGATGAACGCATAGTTTTTTAAGCCTAACCTACTGAACACCTACCTCCTAAGAAGAGAGGATGGTTTAATAAAGAGAAAAGGGAAAAGATGAAGAAAAAGAAAAATACAGTAGCTACTATAACCTTAACCAAGGGAACGGCTCAAATCCCACTAACCAAACCACTGTGGGAGGAACTCGATCATAGATTAGCAAATTGTGATATATTTCAACCTATAGCCGAAGAAATAAACCTAAACCTACTTTCTAACCTAGAACCGATGTTACCATTCAACCCAGACCAAAGAGTAGAACCAATCCCGTTTAATCCAGAACCCATACCTTTTTATCTTGAACCAATATCAGTCAATCTAGAACAAATGCCATTTAACCCAGAAGAAATTCCTAGGATCCATGCGCCGTAACAACCAATCCAAGATCCAATGGAGCAATGGTGGACAAATGATTGGGCATTTCAAAACTTAATGCAGGAACTCTATTCCTAAATCCCAGAATTTCCACCTTACCTACCAAACGAATACCCATCCATGAGCCCATAAAACGTAGCTGAATTAAGACACTACGGAGAAGAACTAATGAATACAGGAAATCAAATCTGATCAATAGGAGAAAACCTCATCTGGAAATATGACGAGTGTGAGTTCTTCTTTTGAAGTCGACCAAGCCTTATGTAATATATATATATATATATATGTATTTTCCCTGTATTTTTGTAAAAAAAACAACACGTAATTAAACTAAAATATACTCATATATAATATATATAAATAGTAAAAGTCGCAATGTTCGACGATTTTGACAAAACATGCTTTGAGTATTCTTTTGATTATAATAATTCTGTGATATTAATATATGAAAATGTTTGCAATTCAGATGTTGAATGAAGTACCACATAATCAAGAAATTCACGCTAGTCACGGAAATCCTTTGGATAAAAGTGCTATAGAAAACATAGTAGCTCAAGGAATAGGTGATGCAATACCCCCTAATCATTGAAGCTATTAAGAATCCTATGTCTGTAAACAATAGTAAGACTATAGGCAGTAAATATAATCATCACTCTAAACTTAGCCAAAGTGACAATGGAGACAATGATATTCTTGTCAAAGCTCCATTTCTTAAATGAAAGAAGGCCATAACCTACGGATGTACTTATAAAGATTTCCTTTCTTGTAAGCCAATCGAATGCTCTGGTAATGAAGGAGCCATTGCAGCACTACGCTGGCTAGAAAAGACTGAAGCCGTTCTGAAAATTAGTAAATGTGTTGAAGAGGATAAGAATGTATGCTTCCAATCTTTTCAAAGATGAAGCATTAGAATGGTAGAATACTATTCTTCAGTCAAAAGGAAGTGACTTGGCTTATGCTATGGAATGGAGGGAATTTAAGGAAATGACTGAAAGGAAATTCTGTCATCCTCATGAAAATGAACAGATAGCTAATAAGTTCCTAAACCATAAGATGATTGGTGTAAATTGCCGCAAATTTACTATCAAATTCTTCGAATATGCAAGGATAGTACCAGCCCTGGCTTCGCTCGAACCGGTATTAATTTCTCGTTACATTTGGGGATTAATCTGTGAAATCCGAGACATGGTTAAGGCAGCTAGACCTCAGACTATTGAAGAGCCGGTTGACCTAGCTAAGACTCTGAAAGAAGGACTGATACGCACGCAAGAAGAAAACCAGAAAAAATGATTTAGCTCAGAAGATTACCCAAGAACTACGTTCTAGTAATACCTACAGGAAGAGAGGATCATGTCAGTCATCTTCACCACCTCTCTGTAAATTCTACAAAAGGAAGCATTCAGGAAGATATGCTCGGTACTGCAACTTCTGCAAAACACCTGGACATAGAGAAGAAGAATGTAGAAGAAAAACTAAAACTAGTGTATGTTTCCACTGTGGAGAGACAGACCACAACCGTCCAAACTGCCCGAAGCTAGCAACAGTAATAGACAACAAGGTAAAGACAACCAAGGAGCTAAGAAGAACGCATGAGCTTTTGTACTAACCGCACAAGAAGCAGCGATGATTCCCGACGTGATCTCCGGTACGTTTCTCGTTCATGACGTCTATGCTAAAGTATTATTCGACTCTGGTGCAAACAAAAGTTTTATAAATACTGCATTCTGCCAATTACTCAATCAACCATTAACTAAGCTTAGCCAAGCCTATACGGTAGAAACGGCAAATCGAAACTCCACCAATATCCGCGAAGTACTTTAGAAGGGAAAAATAGAATTATTAGGACATCAGTTCACAGCCAACCTACTACCAATGAATCTAGCCGGATTCGATGTAGTATTAGGAATGGATTGGCTATATTGGCCAATCATGCTCGAATCTTATGTGATCAAAATTCTATTGATTCATACGCTAACTGGAGAAAGGATCACAATCCAGGGAGACAAGCTGACGAAACCAACAAAATTCATCTCTGTGATGAAAACCGCAAGTTACGCATGGAAAGGAGGAATAGTGTATATGGTCTCTATGATCATTAGCACTAAAGGAAAAGAATTGAAAGATATTTCCGTAGTATCAGATCATCCCGATGTTTTCCTAGAAGAATTACCTGGACTGCCACCTGATCGTGAGGTTGAATTCAAAATTCACCTAATCCCAGGAACTGCACCAATTGCCAAAGCACACTATCGTTTAGCACCAACGGAAATGCTGGAATTGAAAAAGCAATTGGACGAATTGTTAAAGAAAGGTTTCATACAACCTAGACCATCGCCTTGGGGAGTGATTGTGTTATTCGTCAAAAAGAAAGATGGATCGATGCGCATGTGTATTGACTACAGAGAATTAAATAAGGTCACAATTAAGAATCGATACCCACTACCAAGAATTGATGATCTATTCGATCAACTTCAAGGAGCTCGATTTTCTCAAAAATAAATTTACGATTCGGAACTGAAAGTGCAAGAAGAAGACGTTCCTAAAACTGCTTTCAGAACAAGATATGGACATTATGAGTTTACAATCATGCCATTTGGTTTAACGAATGCCCCAGCTGCATTTATGGACATGATGAATAGAATATGTAAACCATACCTGGATAAATTTGTATTTGTCTTTATAGACGATATACTTATTTATTCCAAGAGCAAGGAAGAGCACGCCAAGCATCTACATGTACTTTTAACATTTTTGAGAAAAGAAAAGCTTTATGCTAAATTCTCAAAATGTGAGTTCTGGTTACAAGAAGTGCAATTTCTTAGACATTTGATTAACCATGAAGGAATTCATGTGGATCCTACAAAGATCGAGGCGATTACCAAATGGAAGGTTCCAAAATTACCAACGAAAGTCAAAAGCTTTCTAGGACTGGCAGGATACTATAGACGCATTATTTAAGATTTATCGAGAATAGCCACTCCATTAACCAAATTAACGTGCAAATCGGTTAAGTTTGAATGGGGACCAAAGCGGGAGGACGCTTTCACAATCTTAAAGCAAAAATTAACTAATGCGCCGATACTTGCTTTGCTAGAAAGAGCTGAAAACTTTATAATATATTGTGATGCGCAAAATCAGGTTTTGGATGTGTGCTGATGTAATGTAAGAAAGTAATTGGTTACGCCTCTAGACAACTGAAGAAGCATGAAGAAAACTACACAACTAATGATTTGGAATTAGGAGCAATAATTTTTGTCCTCAAAATTTGGAGACATTATCTATATGGTAGTAAGTTCACTATCTTTACAGACCATAGAGTTTAAGATATATTTTTGGGCAAAAAGAATTGAACATGAGACAAAGGCGATGGATGGAGATTCTAAGTGACTACGATTGTGATATCCAATACACGAAGGTAAAGCTAATGTGGTAGCTGACGCTTTAAGTCGTAAGTACCATGAGAAGCCAAGAAGAATACGTGCTATCAGATTGAATTTGCAATTAGATTTAATGGTTCAATTGGAAGATACTCAGGAAGCAGCAATCAAGGATGATGCTAAAGGATTAAAAGGAATGACAAAGGAATTAGAAAAAAAGGAACAGATGGAATTTGGAGTTTCCATAAAAAAAGAATTTGGGTATCTATCCAAGGAAACCTACGAAACATAATTCTAGAAGAGGCTCATAAATCCAAGTATACGATGCATCCAAGAAGTGACAAGATGTATCAAGATCTAAAGAAGAATTTCTGGTGGATAAGAATGAAGAAGAACATAGAAAATTATGTTTCTAAGTGTTTAATTTATTCATAAGGTAAAACTGAACATCAGAAACCCTCGGCTTACTTCAGCAACTGGAAATGCACTTTTTCGTCATGTGTCCGCCACATCACCTAATGGTGTACTGGTTCACCCATCACTTCATTAGTTAGGTATTAATGACCTAATGATTATCAGTTATAATCTTTAAAGCATTATATAAAAAAATAAGTATCAAAATAATATAAACATAATTCGTTTCATTAATCTATAAGTAAAACATAATTCATTTCATTAAACTATAATTAAAAAGATTACAAACGAATAAATTAAAAACAATACATAAGAACTAGAATAAACGATCTAATTGTTTAAATGTGCACGCAAAATTCTCCAAGCCGCAAGATGACGAAAGCTTGTGTTCTGATGTGTTTCGTACTCGATACATGCCGCCTCAATCGCTTGATCTTCAGTCATGCCCTCTTCGCAGTTGAGGGCATTGATGAAAAGCCTCTCAAAAAACCCACAACTTGCTCGTGTCGTAATAAACCTTCCAGTAATGTGATTCAAATTACGATTATTTGCACGAACTTGATGACGAAAGTGAGTCAAAATCGCATTCCAAATAGTAGCATTATTTGGAGAGTGCCCTAACTCCACAACATCCACCCAACTCATTGCCAAAGCAATATCCTTCCTTGGTCCATCGGTTCCCATGAAATTGGATGAAAATACGAAAAAGATAATACTTTAGGAGAGTGTTTGATGAATAAGTTAGTGAGTTTGTGTGTGTTAAAAGTGTGAAATAGGTTTATATATAGAGAGTTTTTTAAATTTAAACAAAATATTTTCTTTTTATTTAGGATAGTTACTGTTCAACGGTAAACTTCCGCAATACACCCAAACCCGCGTGGTCTAAAGCACAAGCCAGACAAAAGAACACCCAACCAAGAGGATGAGGGCGGTGTTTCACTCGTGGTTGAAGCATGGTGGGCAAACAACGCGGCCATTAAGTTTTAAGCTTGGTGTAAAAGACATAGAATCACTTTCAAAATTAATATCAACACACGTGCATGCAATATTGATTTCACATACTGTTACACAAGGCCCATCACATGTCACACATACTGTATTACTATTACACGTAGTGCTACACATTGCCTATCACATGTTACACACCCATACAAAGATAATAGCTCGCAATTCTTGCAATCTATTATGACCTTGCTTGGGGTACGGTGGTAGGCTCTAGAGGTTTGCTTTCATGGCTGTAACACAACTTTACAGGGACAAAAGGATTGACGCGACTGCCATCGCAATTTCTAAAGACCCCCTAAATATCTATGTAGCATTATTGAGCATAGTTGATTTGATTGTTTGTTTTAGCGGGACTTTAAGAAAATACACGAGTCTCAAATTAGAGAAGATAAGATATTTTTTTTGATTTTTAATATACAAAGTTTTTTATTAGAAAGTTAACAATGCTTTCATTTTAAAAGAAACACACGAATAGGATAAATATAACTGATTAAGAGACATTAATAAGAGTTGAGTTGAGTTGAGTTGAAAAGATATTTCATAGAAAAAAATAATGAGAAATATATTCTTTTAAGACTTGTATTTAAAAAAGGGGGACAATTTTGGACTTGAGCCGGAAACACGGCATAAAAATTAATATTTTTTTTGAGTTTTCCTATCTAAATATGGTTAATTAATGGGTTGGATACGAATTAACTAGAACTAGGACTAAGACCCGCCCGCGTTGCGGCGCGGGTACATCGTAAACATTGAATGGATTAGTCCAAACGTTATATGATGTATTAACCATATGAAAACACACATTCGACGTATCCAGTTGAACTCAATGTAACCTGTATAAACATTGTTATTGGATCAAACGTAAAGTAAATGGAATTCATATCGAACAATCATAACGTATTATATGTGACCCAACTCATACATAGAAAATGTAACAGGTATGAAGGAAAATATGCACATGTAATCGAAAGAGATTAATTAGAGCTTTCGGAAAAAGGGAGAAAAAGAAACCATAATTTGACTCCACTCGGTTCGAAACAAACTTTACGAAACATACATAAAATAAACATGAAAATATATTATATTTGACCTAAATCATTTCCCACAAAAGTTTACATCAAAACGTAGAACTTGAATTTATACCAAAACGTACGTAAAAATATGCACGTAAAAATGGTTTCTTTAAACGAAAACGTAATATATTTGACCTGACTCGTCTATAAAAAAAAAGTTTACGTCGAAATATAGAACAAATCATATTTATACACACCCGTACATAAAATATGCACATAAAAATAGTTTTTAAGTAAAGGAAGAACAGGGGTAAACCGAAAGAAAATATTAGTAAAAAATTTAATAGGTTAAAAACGTTCGTAAAACCGTGCCAAGTAGCACCAATGCCACAACGCCATCGACTCTAAACATCGCAAAAATAAAATAGATAAAATGGTAAAAATTACACAGAACGAAAAGTAGACTAAAATCGTTGAACCACGCAAACCCGTTACAGTGTCTTAATGCAAAGAAATTAAGCATAAACGTAAAACGTAGAAAATAATAACTTAGTTGATCTACGACCCGCCCGTTGCGGCGAACTTTTCAAAAGAGGAAAAATGGATGCGTTGCGATGGGTCTGTCAAATATGAAAATATAGAGCAAAAACGTTGAACCTCACATGCACGCTACGACATGTTAACTCGCAAAATTTAGAACGAAACGTAAAACGAAAAATTTGCGAAAGATAAAAAGTATGGGGGACCAAAGTTGTAAATAACAAAGTGTTGTGTTAAATTATAAAATATGGAAAACTTTGAGTTAAAAGTAAAAAAAATTAAAAGAGGTTAAAACTTAAAAGATAAAACTTTTGGGTTAAAAGTGGAAAAGTAATTTTTTTTTTTGAAAAACTCTCTAAGCACAAGTTACAAGTGCTAATGCATAAAAAACTTACTAACTTATATATGGAATAATAACACGTTTAATTAAATAGATCGATCTATGAACCCATTTACGCCCTATTTCACCTGGTTAATTATTATATCTCATCAACCCAATTAACACGTTTACATCTTGATAACTACCCAGCAACCGTTTTCATACGTTTAGATAAATGAGTTAAACGAGTCGTGTTCACTTTACACGCACGATTATGATTATAAGTATGCTAGCAAAATTATTATTATTATTATTATTATTATTATTATTATTATTATTATTATTATTATCTAATTAAAAGAACATGATTTACTTGTATAGAGTGGAAGGTATCAAGAAAGTTATTGTAGTTGTATGTTATGCAAATGGAAGTTGTACCCATAGCATGGATTCTCCAAAAGGAGCAGTGTGTTCCTTTTGAAAAAGATGCTATTTCTAACTTGCCAGTTAACTTGTGATTGGATGTCTTCAAAGTTCCCACCTGCTGTTTTGTTTTTCTCCAATGACAAATGACTAAGAGACAACCCTTGGCCCATTTTGGAAGTAAATATTTTTGTAGGACAAACTAAAATAAGGGAATACTGATTTTTTATTATGTATTTCCATTATTATATTTAGTAAAAGGACGTAAACGTATTTAAATTCCATTTCTCATATTACAAACGCACGTGTTAGCGGTCACATAATTGAGTTAACTAATTAGATGAGGTTGAAAACAATAGGGTTTCGTGCATTCATCTTTATTGGTGCCATAGTTTTTCTTTCTTTTCGAGAAAAAGGAAAAGAACTTAAATGATAAACTCATGTTTATCTTAATAAAAAAGAGCTTAAATGATAAACTCACGTTTATCTTAATAAAAAAGAGCTTAAATGATAAACTCATGTTTAACTTAATAAAAAGCTTAAATAGGGACAGAGCCAGGCCGGTTCAACCTTTTTAAGAGCTTAAACGATTTAAAACCGAGGCCTTCTTTATAGAAAAATAGTTGTTTTCTTAAGATTTTAATACATGAGAATATATGGGATGCATATCACATATCAAAGTTAGTAAATTTAGTTAAGAAAGCCGTTATATAATTTCAAAACGCTAGAGGGCCCAACCTTCAACTTATTATTATTTTTTACATTATGTAGTGCGTATTAATTAAGATTGTAGATTTGTAGGTAAGAACAAATATGTGTTATAAGTGCAAATGGGTGAAATTTTTACTTATAAGAAACAAAACCTAATTTGATTCACATGTTTTTTTTTTTTTTTTTACAAATCTACAATCTTGATTAATATGCACTACTTCGCTATATAATGTAAAAAATAATAATAAGTTAAATTATATAATAAAGTTTTTAAAATTTTTACATTAATATGTGAATCAAATTATATTTATATAATTAAACAAACATAACCCGGTAAAATCTCACCCTTATCAATGTATATTGAAGCAATCAAAGCCTCCATGTTAAAGACTATTTAGTGTGTAATTTTCCTTTAAATGTATGTTTAATTAACTGCAGAAAAAATCAAGTCACTGTAAAATTATGTACAACGTATAAATCAAAGCATTATGATTGTGCTAGCTAGATTAGGGCTATATTTGCCTCAGGTGAAAACTTTCCCCCTAGAGATAGGTATATTGCAAAAATGATTAATTCCATAATAAGGTACCACTAAAACAGCACAGAGTATAAATGTAGTAACATAATTAAACTGCATTTTTGAACTATTTGTGTCAGATTAAAAGCTTTACCTAAAACTGTACTGTACTTTAACTGAAATCATGTCTCTTTAGTCTTTATCTAGGAAACCTCTTTCACATAGTATTTTTCCACTTAAAGCACAACTTTTTCCAATTAAAGCACAAAGCATTCACTTTCCTTAAACAACTTCTTTCTCAATTCTCCCCTTTCAATTTCACACACCCCTTCAAACCAAGAAAGAGGCCCAAGAACAATGTCAAATGAAGAAGAGTTACTTTCTTCTTGTGATGCCGAATTTAGAATAGCGAAAAAGACTGGAACTTGTGATGCTGATTTTAAAGAAGATGATGAAGAGGAAGAAGAAAGAGATGTAGAAACTTTTGATGGTAATGATGAATCAAGATTGAATCAAGAACTGAATCTTATAGACAGTTTTAACATGGGCAGTTCAACAGAAAGTACAACTCCACAAGTATCAGAAACAACTGAACCTAGGGTTTTCTCATGCAACTATTGTCAAAGAAAATTCTACAGCTCACAAGCATTAGGTGGTCACCAAAATGCCCACAAAAGAGAGAGAAATCTTGCAAAAAGAGGCCAAAGATTAGGGTTTCTTTCAACTCCAATGATTTCAGCAGCTGCAGCTTTTGGCCATGCATATATGCAACAACAAAACCACCATGGTCAAAATTACTGTTCTACCCTTTCATCACTTCCTCTCCATGGCTATAACAACAACAACAACAACAATAGATCTCTTGGAATTCAGGTACACTCCATGATCCACAAACCTTCTAGTTCTATGTTTTCGGCTTCGAGTTCTTCGGGTTTCAAGAGCTTTTATGGACCAAAAGGATGGTCATCAAGACCTCATGTTGATCAGCAGCCAGCTATAGGGAAGCTCAACTTGGCTAGCTACACCTCAACTCTCACGGCAGCTCCACCGTCGTCCCACGGTGGCTTTGGGCGGTTTGAAGTGCTTAGGACAGGAATAAATTCATCTGTTAAAGATGAGATTGGTGGTTTATGGTGGCCGGAGTTGAAGATTAATCAAGATGAGTCACAAAAACTTGATCTGTCCCTCAAGCTCTAGTCAATTCAGTTACATTTTTTTGTTAAATCTTTGTGGTTGAGAATCCATTATACTTATGTTTCTTTTTCTTTACTTTTTTGTTTATTTTTTTTTAATTTAAGTTAATATAGTGTGTATATTTAGATCTTGGAAAGATTGTTTCAGGGTATTGTTCTTTTATGTTTTTTTATTAGTTTTCATCATTTCTAACCCACCCCACAAAGACAAAGTGGGGATGGTTAGGAAGACGCATGAAGTATAGTCCAAAGAACCAACCAGAACTATGTTTCATATATTATTGTTATTCCCCACAAGTCTAGTTTAATTTAATTTACTTATAATTCAAATTTGAACATTCAATAATCCTTTTGGGTCTAACTTATATTTATGGGTGAAGTAAAATAATTGTTGTATTTAACTCCTAAGTAAACCATTTTGATGTTGTCCGAGTACATAAAGGAGGGACATCCCGACTTTAATGTGTACTCAAAGAACCCTATAGGGAGGACACCTATAGGGACAACAAAGATCCTCTCTATAGATCACCCTATAGAGATGACATATCGTTTCTATAGGGTTTTCGTACCTTTTAAGCTAGGCTACCTTATAGAGACGACATATCCTCTCTATAAGGTGAAAATAATTTTTTTTTGCTTTTTTTTTTTGTTTTTTTTTTGTTGAACTGGAAACTTTAAAAAAACATTTTAACTTATAGAGACGACATGTTGTCTCTATAACTTTAAATATTTTTCTTTTAATTTAATTTCATTAATGATCAATATGTATGAAAATTATAATAAAACTAAAAAATAAAGTTTAATCTATAACAAGTTCGACTATTCAAAAAATTATTTAAATTTAGGCGGCATAATTTCCCACCATTCCAAATTTTTTTGTGGGAAAAAAAAGGCTAACCTATAGAAAGGACATCTCGTCTTTACAGGGAAACATAATTTTGTTTTGTTTTTTTAGTTTTGGTTAATAAATAATTTATTCTTTATTTTTAACTAAAAATATATATATTTAACCCTATAGAGACGACATGTCGTCTCTAAAATGTTTGAAATAAAAATTTTAAAAAATAAATAAACTAACCTTTAGAAAGGATATATCGTCCCTAAAATGTTTAAAATAAAAATTTAAAAACATAAAGGAGGGACATCCCGACTTTAATGTGTACTCAAAGAAATTAAGATAAATCTTGACATTTAAAAGTTAAAAAATATAGAGTTAAATGCCTGATTGGTCCATGTGGTTTGCAAATATTGCGGATTTGGTCCCAATTGTTCAATAATTAGACATTTGATCTAGTGATTATAATTTTTGCACTCGTGTGGTTCTTATCACTAACCTATGTTAAGTTTTCCAGTTAAGTATATGTGAAATGCTTATTTTACCTTGAAATTAAAGATAGAACAATTAAAAAAATAAAAAAGAAAACAGATGGGCCCATCCTTATCTTCTTTTTAATTCCATTTTCACACCACACTACTCCTGCTCCACCGCTTCTTCTTCACCTTTGTATTTTCTTCTTCAACCTTGCCTAAAACTCTGTTGTTCATCTATTTCTCCCCTACGCACCAACAATAAAACCACCAATTTCACCCGATTCAATACCACAAGCCTTCAATTCTTTACCCGCCAGTCAGATAATAATATGCGAAAACTCCATCACCAAACCACCAGCCTCACAGATCCAAACCTAAACCTAAAGAACATGTATTCGGTTACCCCACAAACACCGTCGAACACATCTACCACCGGTGATGTGTGTAAAATGCAACATATAAATTATATCAAATAAGGCATAAAACTAACCATTTTTAGTAGTAATGTTGGAAAAAGTGTGCTTTTGTCTTCCTTTTGTATTTTCAGGATTAAATGAGCGCAAATGAACAAAAGAAGCAAAAATACAGCTAAATCTAACATAAATACAAGGAAAGGAATAAACGTGGCATGCCTGACCCCTCGACAGCATCTTCCCAAGCAAAAACAAGAGATCAGAAGGCTGAACACGCCCCGTGCCCAGCGGACACGGGGGCGTGCTCAAGTGTCTATATAAAATAAAATATTTACACCAATCATATATCTACGGTCTATATAGAGATATGTTGGCTACCTGGTCGGGGGTTAAGAGAATGGTTTGATAAGGTTCTTGCCTTGTTCAGTGTATAGATCCTGCAAGGACCTGGGTCAAGCTTACTAGGACCTCCTTTAATACCCACTGGTATTGGATGGCGGGGGTGCGAATGGCTTGATCCCCTCATATGTAAACTACTATTAATACATTAACCTGGCTACTTGGGATTGTATCCCTGCTGACTCAAACCACTTAGCCGAGGGTAACGTCACCTTCAAAAGAGGGGTCTACCACTTTACGCATTAATAACTTAATTAATTATCTTTCAATAATCCAACCCTTTAGGATTGTATCCTTGCTGACTCAAACTACTGGGTTGAGGGTAACGTCACCTTCAAAAGAGGGGCCACTACTATAACTAAGATAATCTCTTAAAAAGTGGAAAAGTGCGGAAAACATCAAAGGTTACACTAAAGGCGAGTCGGATCCAAGTGACTCATCTTGTCTATCTGTTTTTATTTGATTTTTATTTTCAGCATTTTTAGTTTTTATTTTCATGTTTAAAACCTTTTTTCCAAAATTTTGATTTGATTAGACGTTGAGGATAAACCGTATTAAAAGCTCATGTGTCCTTGGACGACCTCGGTATCTTACCAACGCTATACTACGCTCACGATGGGTGCACTTGCCCATATGTGTGTTTAGTGTTAGTAGAATATCGTGTTTTATGAATTTAAAACTTGACTAAAGTGTTAAAAAGGGCTAAAAAATATGCATAAAAACCTATAACGCTACACACGCATCAAGTTTTTGGCGCCGCTGCCGGGGATACAAGGATTTTAAGAAAGTTAGGAATCAACGACCTAATCGTTTTTCTTATTTTTCTATTTTTTTAGGATTTTTCTAGAATTTTCAGCTTCTGCAGACTGCAGCACGGGGCGGTGCCTGGTCGGACACGGGCCGTGCCCAGCATTGTTACTGGCAGTTTTTATTTTCCGAGTTACATAGAGCTGAGCACGGGGCCGTGTTGTTGCAGCACGGGGCCGTGTCAAGCTCTCCAGTAACAGGGATCCGGAAAACAATCACTGTAACTCCGACCACGGGCCGTGGTGAAACTTCTGACCATAGTTCTTTTTGTTTTAATTGCAGGACTTGGAACCCAGGCGCCACACCTGAGCTTTCTACGTAGTGTATGAGCTCCAGTTCCAGTAGAGACATAAAAGAACTTCTAGACGAACCCGAACGCTTTCTAAGAAAAAGACTTAAAGCTAAAAACCAAGAGAAAGTTTCGGGGGACCCACTTCCAATGGCGGATCAACGTACCCTCATGGATTACCTACGGGCACCGTAGGTAATCTTTGCGCCGCTATCAAGGCACCGAATGTCGATGCCAACAACTTCGAACTTCGGCCGCATTTGATCCAAATGCTCCAAAACTCCGCAACTTTCCACGGGCTTGCGGACGAAGATCCCCATTTACATATTACCAACTTTTTGGAAATATGTGATACTTTTCGGATCAACAGAGCATCAAATGACGCCATCCGCCTACGAATGTTTCCATTTTCACTAAAAGACCGAGCTAAGGCTTGACTTAATACCCTCCCAGTTGGTTCGGTAAACACCTGGGATGAATTAGCCCAAAAGTTTTTATATAAGTATTTCCCTCCTGCTAAAACGGCTAAATTAATGACTGAAATTAATACATATTCACAAGAGGACGGGGAATCCTTATATGAAACTTGGGAAAGGTTCAAGGAGCTACTAAGAAAGTGTCCTCATCATGGTCTTGCGGTATGGCAACAAGTATCCACTTTCTATAATGGGTTGCTGCCGCACACAAGACAAACACTTGACTCTAGCTCCGGGGGACTTTTAGGTAATCGTCGCCCAAATGAAATTTATAATCAAATTGAGGAAATTGCTCAAACCAATTTTCAGTGGCACACTCCCCGAGGCACAAAATCTATTGCCCCGGGCGCCCATAAGGTTGACGAAAGCACCTCTTTGCGAGCCCAAATCGAGGCCCTTTCTTCAAAAATCAAAAAGTTAGAAATGGCAAAAACGGCCTCAGTTATGGCTTGTGAAAGGTGTGGTGGACCACATGAAAATTGAAGTTGTATGAAAGAAATGGATAATCAAACTGAAGCGGTAAACTACATTGATAATAGACCTAGGTCGTCAGGTCCTCCAACGGGTACCTACAACCAAGGATGGCGTAACCACCCTAACCTCGGTTGGAGAGAACCCGGTAATGGTAGTAACCAACAAAATCAAAACCAATGAACAAACTTTCAACAACCAAGAAACGAGTCGCAAAATTTCTCTCAACAACAATAAGGGGGACAAGAGAGGCTTGAGGACACCATCTCTCGCCTCATCTCCGACACCGACAAGAAAAACTTGGATCGATTTCAACAACCGGAATTAAACTTTAGAAATCAACAAGCTAGTATTCAAAACATTGAAAAAACAATTAAATGAACTAGCTCAAAATTTCTCCGAGAGACCACAAGGCGCATTACCCAGTAATACCGAAACCAACCCGAAGGCGCAAGTACATCTCATCACATTGAGAAACCGTACCGTAGGTCCCGAGGTGGCTCCGATACCTCCAACCGATAAGAGCCCGTCTAACCAACCCGCAACTTCGCCGACACCCCGAAAAGAGACGAATCCTCCCCCAAATCAAGAGCCTACCAAGACTCCTCCAGTACCGTACCCCGGTCGGTTACTTCGCCAAAAGACCGATGAGCAATTCACAAAATTCATAAATTTACTAAAATAATTGCATGTTAATATTCCATTTGTCGAAGTCCTAACTCAAATGCCTAAATATTCAAAATTTATGAGGGACTCCCTCACTCACAAAAGGAAAATCGAATCATTGCAATTAGTAAATTTAAGCGAAGAGTGCTCCGCCTTGCTACTCAACAAACTCCCACAAAAGAAGATCGATCCCGGAAGCTTCACCATCCCTTGTTCGATTGGGGAATCACCCATACGCAATGCACTAGCCGATCTTGGGGCTAGCATCAACCTCATGCCCGCATCAATGTTCGACCAACTCGGCCTAGGAAAAATAAGCCCTACAAAAATGAGCATACAATTCGCCGATAGGTCCGTTAAATAGCCACAAGGTGTCGCTGAAAATCTATTGGTTAAAGTCGGATACTTTGTCTTCCCAGCCGACTTTGTCATACTAGATATGGAGGAAGATACCGAAGTACCACTCATCTTATGGAGGCCATTCCTAGCTACGGCCCACGCAGTGGTAGACATGAATGGGGGGACACTAACATTGAGGGTTGGGGACATGGAAATGAAGTTTGGAGTTGGGAAAAGAGTAGAAGATGATGACTCGGTCAACTACATGAAAGTCATAGACTCAAGTTTGGATGATGCTCTCCGACGGTGCAACATGGGATGCAAACCATCTTACTTGGGTAACATATGACTGGCTTTGGGTCTAGCCAAGGACCCTTGTAAACGTGGCGCACCACGGAGGCATTCCGCGGAACTATCCTTAGTTTAGTTTAGATTAACTTTTATGCTTTCTAGTTTAGTTTTAATTTTCAGGAATAAAACACACTCGGGATGGTGAAGGATACTAAGGGAAGCTTGAACCAACACCCCATGCAGAAAAACAGAGCATCCCGACAATTTTTCTTCATTTCAGCAAGTTCAGCACGGGCCGTGCTCAGCCAACACGCCCTGTGCTCAAGGGTCTGCAGAAAAACGCTCAGTTCAGGTAACTGGACACGGGGCGTGTTTGCTGAACACGCCCCCGTGCCCAGCCTTCTGTTACTTTCTGTTACTGGCAATATGAACACGGGGCCGTGCCCGGACACCACGGCCCGTGTCCAGATGCCCAGTAACATAAATTTTTGTTTTAACACACCTTTTACACATTCAATCAACCTAAAAACTTATTTTTGGGACACATTGATGACAATGTATAATTTAAGTGTGGGGGGGGGGGGATGCTAAAACCTTGAATTTTGCAAGTCCTAATTACAAGCCTTACATAAAACTCTATTGGAACCGCTAAACACCCCAAATTGTTTCAAAAACTTTTCATTTGTTTTACTTGTCTTGGTTTAAATTGGGAATAACAAGTTCTACAAAGGTTATATTTTTACAAATTTACAACCGATAGCGTCGTGATAAAAAGAACCAATATAAGAAAATTATGAAAAGACATGACAAATCTAGTTAAAATTTGATTATATATACTTGATCACATTAAAAACCCATTCCCACAAAAAGTGAGTTTTGAGCCTTTAATTGAGCATATAAATACACATCTATAAACTAAATGCTCATATTTTGTTTCTTGTGTGAATAGCCGCCTGGTTTCTTACGACTCTAGAACTTGCCATGACAATACATTCCCGGTCCTTACCAACTTAAACCCAAGTAAGTAAATGATGAAGGCATTAGGACTTACCCTTTTTATTTTCAACACCATTATTATTATTTTTTTACCACCAACCCAAAAATCACCCTAGTTAACCCCTTTGAGTCTAAACCTTTTCATTTCTAAACCCACAAAACAAACACTCTTTACCCACCAAAAAACCTTTTTCATTTTAAACATTTTATTTTAGTAAAAAGCTCGGTCTTCATGTGACATTCCTTATCAAAAAAAAAAATGATGAAGTCTAGCAATAAACAAACAAGTTCCTCAAAAAAAACTTTGTTTGAAAAATGCTTCATTTGAATAAAAAGTCACAAAAACAAAAAGTTTTACGAAAACCGACGCTTTTTACGCCTTTCGCCCTTTTCTACTAACCACTAACCCAAAACCACCTACCTTTAACCCAAGCCTAACCCTTCCCCTAGTCCTCTTGATATTTACAAAGGTTTATAGTTAAAAAGGGGGAGGATTGATTGCTTGGCAAGCATATGGTACAAGTAAGTTCCATACCGGTCTCGAGTGTTTCACAAAAATACATCTTCGGCCGAGTGTTGAGTGATCTCCTGTGAGGTATGTGAACTTGTATATAAATGGAATTTTAAAGAGGCATGTTATGCCCAAATAAGTAATTTCTCTTATGAAACGTTCTAAATAAATCATAACGAATAGGATTGTAAATAACATAAAAATAAAACTTAATAAAGATCTTGGAATCCCGACACTCAAGACAAGCCCAAAACTTCTCTTCTACCCATTCCATTTGAGTGTGTAAGCCACATTATAAAGAGTTTTGCTTGAGGACAAGCAAAGACTCAAGTGTGAGGGTATTTGATGTGTGTAAAATGCAACATATAAATTACATCAAATAAGGCATAAAACTAACCCTTTTTAGTACTAATGTTGGAAAAAGTGTGCTTTTGTCTTCCTTTTGTATTTTCAGGATTAAATGAGCGCAAATGAAAAAAAGAAGCAAAAATACAGCTAAATCTAACATAAATACAAGGAAAGGAATAAACGTGGCATGCCCGACCCCTCGACAGCATCTTCCCAAGCAAAAACAAGAGATCAGAAGGCTGAACACGCCCTGTGCCTAGCGGACACGGGGGTGTGCTCAAGTGCCTGCAGAAAAGACAAAGTTGTAGAAGCTTCTATTTCCCAACACGGGGCGTGCCCAGCTCAACACGGTCGTGGTCAACACTAAGATTCGCAGAATCCAAGCAAATCTTGATAGTATAGATACGCTTCTGCACACGGGGCCGTGCCCAGCGGACACGGGGGCGTGGTCAACTAATGCAGACAAACTGCAATTAATGAAGAAAGAGAAAGTGGATGGACACGGGGCCGTGCCCAATGGACACGGGGCCGTGTCCGGGCTTCTGTGCAGGCTATAAATAGAGGTGCTTGGTTCACTTCAAACGCATCCCTTGGCAAACCACCTCTCTCTCACTTCACGCACACTCCACCACCATCATAACACCCTCATCCACCACCATCATCCATCATTCATCATAGAGTGTGTGTAGTAGTCTTGGGATCCAGGATTGATAGTAAGAGTTCTTGACAAACAAAGGCCATGTTTGCCTAAGTCTCTTAGATCACTTGGTGAAGACAAGCATTTAGTGTAATACTTTTGTTTTTTAATCTTTTCGCATTTTTTATTTGGTTTTGTATTAATGAATTTAATAACCAGTTTCTTATGTTGAAGGTGAAACTTCCTTATCATTTGTCCGTGGTGTCTTGGCGTTATTTTACCGTCTATATAAAATAAAAGATTTACACCATTCATATCTCTACGGTCTATATAGAGATATGTTGGCTACCTGGTCAGGGGTTAAGGGAATGGTTTGGTAAGGTTCTTGCCTTGTTCAGTGTATAGATCCTGCAAGGACCTGGGTTAAGCTTACTAGGACCTCCTTCAATACCCACTGGTATTGGATGGCGGGGGTGCGAATGGCTTGATCCCCTCATATGTAAACTACTATTAATACATTAACCCGGCTACTTGGGATTGTATCCCTGCTGACTCAAACCACTTAGCCGAGGGTAACGTCACCTTCAAAAGAGGGGCCTACCACTTTACGCATTAATAACTTAATTAATTATCTTTCAATAATCCAACCCTTTAGGATTGTATCCTTGCTGACTCAAACTACCGGGTTGAGGGTAACGTCACCTTCAAAAGAGGGGCCTACTACTATAACTAAGATAATCTCTTAAAAAGTGCAAAAGTGCGGAAAACATCAAAGGTTACACTAAAGGCGAGTCGGATCCAAGTGATTCATCTTGTCTATCTGTTTTTATTTGATTTTTATTTTCAGCATTTTTAGTTTTTAGTTTCATGTTTAAAACCTGTTTTCCAAAATTTTGATTTGATTAGACGTTGAGGATAAACCGGTATTAAAAGCTCTTGTGTCCTTGGACGACCTCAATATCTTACCAACGCTATACTACGCTCATGATGGGTGCACTTGCCCATATGTGTGTTTAGTGTTAGTAGAATATCGTGTTTTATAAATTTAAAACTTGACTAAAGTGTTAAAAAGGGCTAAAAAATATACATAAAAACCTATAACGCTACATAGCATCAACCGGCTACCCACCACCACCAACGAACACCTCCCGGAAAAATTAAGTGGGTTGTCGGGGGCCACCATTAGTTCGTCTTCAAACCTACACCTCCAGCTCTGTCTACGTTTCAAACACCCACTTTATAGTTGCCATTTGCTTCCATCTCCACTACTGGTGGAAAGGGTTGTGTGGCGGCAATGGTCGTCACTGATGGAAAAGGGGGCAAGGGACGGTGGTGTAGATGACATGCATCTTCATTGTCATTTTGTAGGACAATGGTGTAGATGACGGTGATGTCTTCCTCTGTTTAACGGCGGCGTGCTTGATAATGGAGATGTTTGACCTCTTGTTCTCGTTGTTGTAAAATATAGAAAGAAGATGGTTATTCATTTATTTTTTTAATTGTTCTATCTTTAAAATAGACATTTCATATACACTTAACTGAAAAATTTAACATAGGTTAGTTAAATACAACACGAGTGCAAAAATTACAACCACTGTGACCAAGTGTGTAATTATTAAACCACTGGGACCAAGTCTGCAATATTTGCAAACCACAGGGACCAGCCAGACATTTAACTCGAAAATATATTATTTGTAATAATTGTAATAAACTAACAAAATTGTTATGGGTTTTGGTTAATTGATGATATTCGGATGATAATATTCTGATAATTACAAAGCAAGAATGTGGCCTCTATATATAACAAAAGAGAGGCACCATAAAAGGAGATAAAACGGGAATGGAAATCATGATGGAGAAATAGTCTTGGAGAGACAAATCAGGAGAGAATGTTGCACAATAAAAGCCCTATATTCTTCCCATATTCTATACTCCCCCTTAAGTTGGAGCGTGAAGGTTCCGAACACCCAACTTGCACAGTAGGAAACAGAGTGAGTTGGCCCCTAAGGCTTTTATAAGAACGTCAGCAATTTGATCTTTAGTGGCAATAGGCATGGGACATATATCTATAGAATCAACTCTTTCCCTTACAAAGTAGCAGTCCATTTCTATGTGTTTGGTGCGCTCATGAAAAACCTGGTTATTTGCTATGTGACGAGCAGCTTGATTGTCGCAAAACAATTGGGTCGGTCGGACAGGAGCCATGTCAAGCTCGCGTAAAAACCACCTCACCACAAGATTTCACTAACAGCATTAGACATGGCTTGATATTCGGCTTTTGCTGAGGATTTGGAGACATCTGACTGCTTTTTGGTCCTCCAAGAAATAGGAGCTCCTCCAAGAAGAAGTAAATAACCAGTCCTAGACATCTAGTCATTTGACATCGTAACTAATCAGAATCCCAATAGGCCAAGAGATTCGCCCCACCTTCTTTAGGAATGAGAATACCTTATCCTGGAGTTTCCTTCAAATAACACAAGACACGAGTAGTGTAACAACCTGACATTTCGGATCGTTACGTGTCGCTGTTATTCTTTACGTAAACGCTTGTACTCTTGGGGTTCGATTAACACAATGGGTTAAAACTACATTTTAACGCGTTTTTTAAACGCATATTACAACGCTTATTCGAAACGCAGTCATCGCATTTAAACGCTATTTTATAATGCTTGTTACTTAAAAGCATTTTATCGCATTTTACATTGCTTATTTAGACTAAATGCTTATCACAACGCAAACTCAACGCAGACTTGAAACGCGGATTTAATTATGTTATGTGTGTTAATTGTATGATTACTTGTTTGGAATGTTATGTGGTTATCAACGCAGTGCTTATACGCACCAACGCTCACTCGCAACTCGATTAAACGCAACGCAACGCTTAACAAACAAACCAAAGTTGGAAAACTAATTCGCGCAAACTCGGCCGTCTGAATGGCCTTCCGTCTGAATGGACATCTGCCCGGATAACAATCCGACCGGATGGAGCCATCCGAACACCGCCACTCACGCACCACCTTAAACCTCGCCCCTCCCCTATAAATACTAGTCGTACGCCCTCATTCTAACACTTTGACACTCTCATCCGCTCCCAAGCTCTCAGTCACGATTCAAGGCCAATTTGTAAGCTTTTTCCCTCAAATCTTCACCAACCTTCATCTCTAATCACTTCTACACCATAAACTTGAAATCACTGTTTTGGACCTCTTGAAGGTGGTTTCCACTCGGTTTGCTTAGGCAAACTGTGGTGGAGCACCGTTTAATCGAGATTGGTTCCAGATCTAAAGGATTTCCAGACTTTTCAACTAAGTTATGAAAGATTTCAACACTTTTCCAACTTATCTTGAACTTCTCCTCGAAGTTCACACAAGATTGATGGAATGTGGACTCAATCAGACTCTCGACTCGTTCCTTAGTCAAGAGCCGGCTTGAAAACGGATTTCCACTGGAGAGATGGACCGATTAACGGGTTAAACATGAATCTTCATCAAGAACAGCTCGGCTGTCCGAATGGGCAGGACCCATCCAACCTATTGAACTGAACTTGGTATGTTTCCATTGTTTGACATGTCGTCACGCCGTCTACGTTAACTTAAAACTTTTACTTAGAAAGTTTCTACAGAACTTCGAACAGAGACCATCCACCGGAATGGCAATCCGTCCGGATGACCTGACCCTTATAATCTCCATTGTTTAAACGCTTTTAACTAAACTCCGAATTTTAACATTTTCGCAAACAAACACATCCTATTCGAATGGCCATCCGCTCGGATGGAACCCATCCGTTCGGATAGACTGTTGAACACTTTTTACCTCACTCGACATTCTGTTTACAACCATTTATCCCTGAGGAAGACTTATGTTTCTGTTTCCGTGCACTGGCTAACCCGACGCGCTCCCTTCAATCCAATCAAGATTGTGTTTACTTGCTGAGCGCACACTGTGAGTATATTCGAACCCATTTTCGTTTAACACACTTTTGGGTGTTACATACTTCTATATCAAAACACAACACACAACACAAACACTTATTAAACACTAACCGTTCTCGCATGCTATACGTGAGTTGTCGAATGCTTATTACTATGCTTATATAGTGTTACACTAGACCGCCTCTTGCAACGATAGTACTATAGTTTGGACTCAGCACCTGTGTGACAGGGGTTGCTAGGGATCACAATACTTTACTTCACGTGTTCGCTTCGGTGAACATGTGTCGCGCTTACTCCTCAACGCAGTCTCGTGGTTAGGTTGTATCATTGTTGATAGTTACATGCTTCGTCCGTTACGTGTTACATGTTGGTTATGCGTAAACGCTTTTTATACTATTATTATGCAAACTTGTGTACTCACCTTTACTTTATGTATTGACTTTTATTTTAACGTATGTGGCAGGTTGATGGAGTTTTTATGCTGAAATCAAGATTGGCAGTCTAGAAACTCATCTAATAAAAATCTAGGTTGTCAGACTTGTTTTTTTTAAGGGATGTGACTCTGTGATAACTGTTTGTGGAATATTTGTTTATTGGTATGGGACAATGAACCTTTTAAATATTGTCATTTAATAGTTGTTATGGATTCTCTTGAGCAATCTGGTTCGCCTAGTGCCACGCCCTGATGTTTCCGACATCGGTTGGGGTGTGACAGATTGGTATCAGAGCCATAACTATAGGGAATTAGGTCGAGTCGTGTAGAATTGACCTAGTCTATAGTGTAAGTACCAACAGACCAGCTTCGTGCGAACCCAGTAGGGGTTTCGTACGAACCCACTTTTGATACTCTCATTCGAACCCGCGAAAACTACATCTTCGTACGGACCCGCGCACTACAGCTTCGTACGAATGCGACCTTTCCTAAGGTTGAAAACTATTTTGCCTTTCCTAAGGCTGACACAATGCACACGTTTTCGAAAACACTCGGATAACACAATTGAGTGATTGGGTCGAGATTAGGTGTGAAAACCAGGAACTCTCGATAAGATCACTCACTCTCCGCATATTTTTACTCTCAGCACGAGACTCTCCGTTGAGTTAGGAGTGACATCCACACCTCAACGGGGAAATCCCCATCTCTATCTCGTGGTTGTTTAACCACAGTTAGGAGAAAAGTTGTTAAGTTAGGGGTGAAACCCACATCTAAGTAATGCGTTCTACTCCCTACTTTGATTTTACAAACTCTCACCAAAGTCTCAATTGTTCCAATGACTCGGGTCACGTAGTAACCAGAAGGATGAGTTTCGTTCACCGTGTTTCGGTGAGAGCACAGTCTATTAGGCCAAAGCGTGTACTCGAGGTCATTGTGAATAATCGAATCACTTTGGGTAGTCGAAGTCTAACACCCAAGGCACTCCATTTTATTTCTAGCCTACAGTCGCCGATTTTACGCGTCACCGATTTTATGTGTTTATATGTTTCGATTTTGGAGAATTTACGCTTTATCGCTTTTTGCTTTCGCTGTAATATGCCACTACCGCAACCTAAGACGCTAACTAATCGCGAACAAACTAAGAACTCTTGTATGCTACACTCGACGCTTATGCTACTCACTGTCGCTCGCGACTCTCAAACGCGCTACGTGACTTGAAAGATAGGTGAATACGTGCAAAATATGTGAATTATGTGCCCATACGTGCTTATGTGTTTATGTGTATACGTGCTTATGTGGTTTATGTGCCTACGTGACTAAGTGCCTATGTGCTTGACGTGTTACTGTGCTTTACATAATAATAATAATAATAATAATAATAATAATAACAATAATAATAATAATAATAATAATAATAATAATAATAATAATAATAATAATAATAATAATAATAATAGAGAGTGTTAAAACACTAAACTTTTAAAACAAAACCCGATATAATCGAATCTCATATAATTCATATGACGACGTCTGTTGCAGAATCTGCACTCGACAATATCGTCATTTAGATCCCACACTCAACGTGCTGCCCTACGAAACCATGCTGACAAGCATATCGCTTCACTTGTGGCCAAGGAAATGGCCAAGGTCATACCTCAGATTGTCAGTGAAATCAACGAGGTCAGCAGCAAATCTTTTGTCGAGTCAAAGAGCGACGCGCCTCGAACTCCCATAAGTTTTAAGCAATTCAAAGCCTGCGGTCCTGCAAACTTCACTGGCGAAGATGGACCCACTGCTATGTTCCAGTGGTTTGACTCTATCGAGGTTACCTTCAGGCAAAGCGGATGCCCAGAGAATCTCTGCACTGTGAATGCTACCAGAGTCTTTCAACCCAGGGCTCTGGATTGGTGGACTGCTGAGCGCAACAGGCGCGGTAATGATGCAGCTTATGGCCTCTCATGGGAGGAACTCAGGGAGCTTATGAAGAAGGAGTTCTTTCCTCCTCATGAAGTTCAAAAGCTGGAGAATGAATTCTGGCACATCAAGCAGGAAGGAGGTAACAAGCTGGTCTCACCGCTCACTTCAAGCAGCTGAGTATTATCTGTCCTAGCCAGGTGGACATGCCTGATAAGACAATCAAGAAGTACATTCGAGCTCTCCCCGACTGTATAGCTGACTTTGTTCAGGCAACAAAACCTACTACTATTGAGGAAACCTATCAACTCGCAGCTGAGATCAACGACAAGCGAGTCTTAGCTGGATATTTCAAAACCTCGACCATGAGTCTCAATCAGGCTACTGCTACTCCCACCACCGACAATGTAGCATCTCAAGGTTCAAAGTCTTCATGCCAGAGACGCAAGCGAAAGAAGAACAACAACAAGAAGAACTATGCTACTACCGCCGCTCCACTCAACGCCGTCCACGTACAGCCCAACAACCAGAACTGACAAGCTACTGTTACCAACGCACCGCCTACTAAGCGTGCGTACACTGGTATCCACCCTCTATGCCCAACTTGCACATATCATCATCGAACAGGGGTCAACTGTCATTTCTGTGTGAACTGCAACATCTATGGGCATTTTACTGCTCACTATCGTTCAGGCCCACGCCAGCAAGCTGCTCAAGCTCTTCCAACACCACCAGCTCAACCCCTTGCTCTTCAGGGTAACCCAGCAGCTCCAGCACCCGTGGCTAATGCTTGAACTTGCTACACTTGTGGTGACCCTAATCACTTTGCTAACGTCTGCCCACATAAGTCATGAAACAAGAGCCGCAACAGCAGCAGCAGCAACCACCACAGCAGCAACAACAGCAACAACAACCTCAGCAGCAGCAGTAGCCACAACAAGCAGCCCCCGGCAGAACCTTCAGCATCAACATCCGCCAGGCTCAGACTGACAACAACGTTGTCAATGGTACGTTCCTCGTTAATGGTATTTATGCTTTGTGTTTATTTGATAATGGAGCTGATAACTGTTTTGTGTCGTTTGAATTCGAAAAGCTCCTCAGACATAAATATTGTACTCTCGAACTCAACAATCACGTTTTCCCGATCGTTCTCATTCCTATGCAACTTGGTAGCTTCGATGTCATAGTAGGCATGGATTTTCTTCGTGAAAATCGTGCTGAAGTTGTTTGTTTCGAAAAGATGATTCATTTTCCCTCTCAAACGGCGATCAATTATGTGTTTATGGCGAAGTATCCTTGAAAGAACTGAAACTGATGTCGTGTATCCAAGCGAAAAAGTATCTACGTAAGGAATACCTGGCTTTCTTAGCTCACATTGTAGTAGCAGAGGAGGAAAAGAAGCCAATGGAAAAGGTACTTGTGGTTCAGGATTTTCCTAATGTCTTTCCTGACGATTTACCCGGTCTACCCCCGACCCGAGATATCGATTTCCGTATCGACCTTATTTCAGGAGCTAACCTGGTCGCTAAAGCCCCTTATCGTCTCGCATCGTCCGAAATGCGTGAACTTTCTAGTCAACTCCAGGAGTTACTTGATAGAGGCTTCATACACCCTAGTACATCACCATGGGGCGCACCCATCCTTTTTGTGAAAAAGAAGGATGGATCGTTCCGAACGTGCATCGATTATAGGGAACTCAATAAGCTCACTATCAAGAATCGCTACCCTCTACCCCGAATCAACGACTTATTTGATCAACTGAAAGGCGCTACGTGTTTCTCTAAGATCGATCTACGCTCTGGTTATCACCAGTTGCGTATCCAAGAAGAAGACATCCCGAAAACCGCTTTTCGTACCCGTTATGGCCATTACGAATTAGTGGTCATGCCTTTTGGTCTTACAAACGCACCCTCAGTCTTCATGGATTTGATGAACCGTGTGTGTAAACCCTTCCTTGATCGCTTCGTCATCGTGTTTATCAATGATATTCTTATCTACTCGAAGTCGAGAGCCGAACATGCGCAGCATCTCTGTTTAGTTCTCGAGCTTCTCCAAGGAAATCGCCTCTACGCCAAGTTCTCCAAGTGCAAATTTTGGCTCGAGGAGGTTTAATTCCTCGGTCACATCGTCAACAGTCAAGGAATTCACGTCGATCCTGCGAAGATTGAAGCAGTTAAGAGTTGGATTACACCGAAAACCCCGTACGAAGTTCGTTCTTTTCTCGGATTGGCGGGTTATTACCATTGATTTATCGTTGATTTCTCTAAAATCGCTGTTCCTCTCACCTCCCTAACGCATAAAGACAAGCCTTTTGTTTGGGGAACTGAACAGGAGGATTCCTTTCAAACTCTCAAGCGTATGCTTTGCAACGCTCCCGCACTCGCACTTCCCGACGGAAACGACGACTTTGTTGTCTATTGCGATGCATCTAACCTTGGTCTCGGTTGTGTTCTCATGAAACGGGACAAGGTTATCGCGTACACGTCTCGACAACTCAAGGTCCACGAGAAGAACTACACAACCCACGATCTCGAACTCGGTGCAGTTGTTTTTGCGCTTAAGATATGGCGCACCTTTATGGTACCAAGTGTACGGTCTTCACTGACTATAAGAGCCTACAACACATCTTGAACCAGGAAGAACTGAACATGCACCAACGCAGATGGGTTGAACTTCTCAACGACTACGACTACGAGATACACTACTACACAGGCAAGGCAAACGTCGTCGCTGAGGCTCTTAGCCGACGAAGCTATTTAGATAGTGTTCGTAATGTTCAAGATCAACACGACCTCGAAGCCCTCATTCGCGATGCTCAACACGTCTGTTTTCTCGAGAACACCTTAAAGGAAGAAAGAATTTGTGGAACCGAAAACCAACTAATGAATAAACCGAATAGTATTTTTCACTATCTCGATCATATTTGGATACCTAGTCGCAATATTCTCCGAGTGATTTTGCTGACTGAAGCCCACAAATCCTGATATTCCATTCACACCAGTGCCAAAAATATGTACCAGGACCTCCGTGCCAGGTACTGGTGGCCAAGAATGAAGAAGTATACCCCCAAAACATATACAAAACAGTAAAAAGAGGGGTTTAGTGACACTCACCTTTGGGTGCGTTCCCACAAATTGATTTCTACACGTCATATTATATGTAGAAACAATTTTTAAATCAATATATATCACAAAAATCCTAAGTTTCTCAGTTTCTTAGAATTGTCACATAACTTTGAGATTTTCTCGAAAAGTTATCGTTTTTGATTATGTTGGCACGTTAATATATATATGAGTCCATATATATATAGGGGAGGGTTATCTTGAGAACGCTAAATATTGCGAGAACCGTGAGAACGAATGAAAAAACCAATCAAAACCAATTTTTTTAATACAAATCTCATTGTAATTAAGATACAACATCAAAAAAAGAATTTACAACATCAAATAATTCATTTCTCCTTTCAAAATCACTCTTTTTAGATTTTTTACACATGTGTAAATATGTTAGATTTACACATGTGTAAATGGCAAACTTACACATGTGTAAATTTTCTTTATTTACGAATTCATGTAAATTTAAACGTGTAAATTAAACTTCTAACATTGTATTCGAATAATAATGATAAGTGTAGAAAATTTTTTTGAATTTGAATTGTTTTTGACCAAGTTCTCGCGGTTTTTTCATTTGTTCTCACGGTTCTCGCAATATTTAGCGTTCTCATTTAAACCTTCCCCTATATATATATATATATATATATATATATATATATAGGGGAGGGTTATCTTGAGAACGCTAAATATTGCGAGAACCGTGAGAACGAATGAAAAAACCAATTAAAACCATTTTTTTTAATACAAATCTCATTGTAATTAAGATACAACATCAAAAAAAGAATTTACAACATCAAATAATTCATTTCTCCTTTCAAAATCACTCTTTTTAGATTTTTTACACATGTGTAAATATGTTAGATTTACACATGTGTAAATGGCAAACTTACGCATGTGTAAATTTTCTTTATTTACGAATTCACGTAAATTTAAACGTGTAAATTAAACTTCTAACATTGTATTCGAATAATAATGATAAGTGTAGAAATTTTTTTTGAATTTGAATTGTTTTTGACCAAGTTCTCGCGGTTTTTTCATTTGTTCTCACGGTTCTCGCAATATTTAGCGTTCTCATTTAAACCTTCCCATATATATATATATATATATATATATATATATATATATATATATATATATAGGGGAGGGTTATCTTGAGAACGCTAAATATTGCGAGAACCGTGAGAACGAATGAAAAAAGCAATCAAAACCAAATTTTTTAATACAAACCTCATTGTAATTAAGATACATCATCAAAACAAGAATTTATAACATCAAATAATTCATTTCTCCTTTCAAAATCACTCTTTTTAGATTTTTTACACATGTGTAAATATAAGAGATTTACACATGTGTAAATGGCAAACTTACACATGTGTAAATTTTCTTTATTTACGAATTCACGTAAATTTAAACGTGTAAATTGAATTTCTAACGTTGTATTCGAATAATAATGATAAGTGTAGAAAAAAATTTGAATTTGAATTGTTTTTGACCAAGTTCTCATGGTTTTTTTATTTGTTCTCACGGTTCTCACAATATTTAGCGTTCTCATTTAAACCCTCCCCTATATATATATATATATATATATATATATATATATATATATATATATATATATATATATATATATATATATATATATATAGGGGGCCGCTAGAATGAGAACCACCTCGAGTTGTAAGAACCGCGAGAACTACTTGATCCGGGGCGAGGTGGACCAATTTTTTTTTTCAAAAATGTAGATGCATGTATTATAAACACATTCGTAAAAAAAAAACTTAAAAAAAATGCCGTGCGTGTAGTTTTTTACACCACAAGTTTGTGGTTTACGAGTTCCGTTGAATACATTTTTACATCCTGTTGACCACTTGGACTGTTCATCCTCGCGATCTTTTGCTGTTCCAAATCCTGACTTTCAATCTTTTCAATAAATTGGGAAATAGTCAACCCATCATAAACACCCGTATTCTTCAGAATCATCAAATAGGTTCCCCACTCTTTCTGTGGTAACACATCGGCTAACTTGTCTACCCACTCTTCACGATCTTTTGCAATACTCAGCATCGACATGGATCGCACTAAGTGGCAGTATCGCTCAATCAGCTTTTTCGTATCTTCTCCCGGTAAACTACTGAACAGATCAAACTCTTTCTTGAGCAACGCCTTCTTGCTTTTAATCATGTTCTCACTACCCTCAAACTTAACTTTGAGTGCATCCCAAATCGATTTTGAAGTTTTGTCGTGCTGAAGTAATATGAAGATGTCTTCTTTAATGGCTTGTTGAAGCAAACTGATCATCATCTTCTCGGCTTTGTACATATTCCGTTCTTGATCTGTAAACTCTGATAGCTCTTTGATAACCTGCAAATCTGTTCGTGGCAACACATATTTCTTTAGAATACATTCCCAAGACCTTAGATGGTTTGCCTGAACCCAATTTTCGAATCTGTCTTTCCACCCATAGTATTCTTCAATACTCATCAGTTTCGGGGGATTTTGTGTAGTTCCTGTCTCATTTTCCAAATTCATGGCTTGAGCAATGGAAGCTGGAGTAGTCGGAGATGAAGCGAACGCGTTGTAAAACTCTTCACTCATGATGACGTATCACGTTTTACAAAAACAGTTACTTTCGAGCGAAATTAACAAATATCAAGTACGAGCGAAATCACAAAGTATCCTTTGGAGCGGAATCACATAAGCTGATGTTTGGAGCGAAATTACCCTGATCACTGGAGCGAAATCAGATTTTGTTTCTCAGGAGCGAAATCAGATGCAAGCTTCAGGAGCGAAATCACTTGTTTGACTATCTGGAGCGAAATCAGAACGTTTGCAGAAGCGAAATCAGAAAATTTGCAATTTGGAGCGAAATCAAGATGATAACTCGAGCGAAATCAGAAATGTCCATTACGAGCGAAATCAACTCGGAGTCTATTTTTGTCCATTTTTAATCCAATTTTAGCCATGATACTTTCAAGGGTTTGTCTATGTCCAATTTTAAACAATCTGTGAAATTTTGATCTGGTTTTGACCGATAAAACTTCCTGAAATGATGAAAGAAGGTGTAGAAGCTAGAAATTATGATGAAATTCGGCTGTAAACTGCAGAACTCCTCCAACTGGCTCTGATACCAGTTGTAGGATCGTGCAGCTGACCCAAATGAGTCGTTTAGAGAGGTTCTGATCTATTTCAGGTGCGGAAAACAAGAAATAGACTTAGTAACAGCTTGATCTTCACTTAATTCACTGATTGTATTGATTTGACGTTGTTTACATTCAATCCTCACACCGGCAGCACTTCGGCATGGAATACAAGGACATTGTTCCTGATTTCTCTCTAAAGCACACAATATATAGTGCTTCTGATTTCGCCCGAAATGACATGAAGTCATTTGGAGCGAAAACAACATTTGATATTTCGGGCGAAATCACCTAATAGTGATTTCGGGCGAAATCACATGCATATGCATTAGGAGCGAAATCAGCATTAAACACATACACACTTTCCTATTTTCTCGTAAAACGTGCCCTAATCTATACAATGTAATCTAAGACTCGATACAAGACGAAGTCGACAGATGCATGCACTAACAGTTTTAAATTATTTTTATCATTCTAGAAAAATAATCACACAAAATTATTACTGAAATAATTACCAGTTGCCTTGACGGGCTGCGTTGACGGTATTTTGTCTAATACGCGCAGTATCGTGTAGTATGCGCTCAAACTCGAAAAATAGAGTTTCTTAGCGTTTTAATTTATTTTTCCTCACGGATATGACTAAAATTACTATTCTAATCATAACGGACTATTTTTAGGATTTTAACACTGATCGGGTGGTCAGCGACGTTCGTTTTGCATTTTAATCGTTACGCGATAAGCGTTTATTTTATCGTTGCCAACATAATTTTTATAAATGTTTGGACTCACCAACACATTAAATATCATATATAAACATTATAATCAGTCACATACAGCCTTTTTATCTATTCACTACACGTGTTACAATCGTACGGTACGACCTGAAAAGACGGGTGTCACAACTCAAACGCTTAAAAGACCTCTCCGACTCTAAGTTTAAATAGTAGCTTAAGGCTGGAGGGATGAACACTCGATTTCCCGAAGAACGACACGAAGAACACTCGATTTTGGACACGGAAACAACAATTGTATGAAGACACTGCCTTCGTACGAAGATTCTGTTTCCCCACTCGACACTTCAACTCGATCGTTTCAACACTATGGAAGACTTATGCACTTCTGTTCTCGTACGCAGGCTGATCCGACACTCTCTCCACTCTTTTCCAGACCGTGTTTAGCTGTTAAGCACGCACTGTGAGTATACTCGAACCCCTTTTCATTTAACGCACTTTTGGGTGTTACATTCGTTCTCTATCAAAACACGACGCACACAACGCTAAACTCTTTTAAAATGCTAACCTCTCTCGCATGTTATACGTGAATAGTTGAATGGTTGTTCGCTATGTTTGCACAGTGATGACTTGCCCTACCACCCTTAGCAACGATAGTACTATAGTTTGGATTCAGCACCTGTTTATTCAGGGGTTGTTAAGGATCACTTAAGTTACGTGCTCACTACGGTGAGCACGTATCGCGCATACTCTACTCGCAGTCATGTTGGTTAGCTTGTATCATTGTCGATAGCTTACTTGATTCTCCTCTTTACGTGTTACATGTTGGTTATGCGTAAACGCTTTATTACTATACATATGCAAACTTGTGTACTCACCTTTACATTATTGTATTGACTTTTATTTTAACGTATGTGACAGGTTGATGGATTACTAGTGGAAATGGTCTAGGGTTTCTAGAAACACGCGATTGCAAGTTTTGTTATGCCATGTTTTGTTGCTTCAGAACCACTGATTTCGTTTTGACTTATGTGAGGATATTTATTTGATTGTATGGGAAATTGAACCTTTTAAATATTGTCACAATTAGTCTTATGGATTCTCTCGAGCATCCTATTCGCTTCTTGCCACATTTCGATGATTCCGCCATCGGTTGGGGTGTGACAACTTGTATTTTTCTCGAGTCATTTCCCACAAGAACAACATTAACATAAATGAGCGCAACAACAAAAAGTTTGTTTTCTTTGAAAATGAAGAGAGAATGACCGGCGGGAGTTTGCTTGAAACCAATATCTAATAAAGAATGAGTGAACTTTTGATACCAATTTCTTGAAGCTTGCTTGAGACCGTACAAGGATTTCTTAAGTTTGCATACCCTATTGTCATCTTGTTTTCCAAAACCTTGGGGTATCTTCATGTAAACATATTCATGCAAGTCGCCAAGCAAAAATGCATTGTTCACATCAAGTTGGTGAATGTGCCAATCGCGCTTCACGGCCACGGTCAAAAGGGTCCGCACCGTCACTAATTTTGCAACAGGGGTAAAAGTTTCATGGAAATCAACCCCTTCCATCTGTGTGAAGCCTTTAGCCACAAGACGTGCCTTGTATCATTCAACATCTCTATTTGGCTTGTACTTGATCTTGTAGACTCATTTCGAATCAATCGCTCGCTTTCCTTTTGGTAGCTCTTCCAAAGACCAAGTCTTATTTTCTTCAAGAGCTTGGATCTCTTGTTTTATGGCTTCGATCCACCTGACATCTTTCACGGCTTCTTTAAAATTTTTAAGCTCATTATTTGTGGTAATGGCCGTCAGAAAAGCTTTATGAGTGTTAGTAAAATTATCATAGGAAATAAAATGTGCTAAGGGATGTACCGTGGATGAGTCTTGATGAAGCAATGATTGCGTATGGTCTAATGATGGGGGTAGGTTGACTTCAAAACCATCAAGTCGCACAGGTCGTGATTTGCTTCTTATTGGTTTTACATTTTCAATTGTGGGCCCATGTGTTTCATTGGTAGTTTCAAACCCTATTTCATGTTGGTCATCATAAACGGGTTCATGGGTGTTTTCGAGTTGGTTTTGGTTGGTTTGGTTTGGGCCGGATGTGGTAGGCCCACTTGTGTCTTCATTTGGTCCAGATAGATCCGGACCGTCATGGTTTTCTAGTGGCTCATGGGTGTTTTCGGGCTGAGGTTGGTTGGCTTGGTTCGGCCAGATGTAACAGGCCCATTGGTGTCTTCATTTGGCCCAGATAGATCTTGACAACCATGTGTTTCTTGTGGCTCATTTTCGGAAAAACTAGAAGTGGGGAGGTGTTGGGATTGAACCCTACCAGAGGAACAGATAATGAAAGCCAAAACCGGATCACAACAGTGGACTCATAATAAACAGCTGCTTACACTTGGTTTTCCCCTTGACAGTGGTATTCTAACAGCTGATGGATCTTAAGTACTGCTCACTATAACAACTAATGAACCAAACACTGATGAGATTCTAAAGACTGCTGAAGACAAACACTGTTGCTCTATCTACTGATGTTTCCTAAGAACTGCTGAAGACACAAGCACTGCCCATTCAAAGACTGATCACCTTTGAAGAAAGCACTGAAGCTCAACATCAGTGCTTAGGCTACAACAGTGGAACGGTTGTTATCTCTTGTTTTGTATTGTACTTATAATCAGATGTTACACATCAGTAGTTTGTTTAGAACAATGTTTATAGGTTGTTAGTTTGTTAAATGTCACTATCATGGTGACGTCAGCTGAGATGCTTCAGTGGTTTGGTTTGCCTATAAATGGAGCAGTACCCTGTACTGTTACATTTGATTGACTGAGTGGATTCTTCTTCTTCAGTCCAATCCTTTCATCTTGTGCAACCAACCTTGGGGTATTAGGCTGAGGGGGAGCTTAGTTATGTAAGCATGCTTGTAATCTTTTGATTTTCATTGTAATCATTCGACTCAAAGTAAAGCAAGTGTTTATCATACTATTCTCTTCTTTGATTGTGTTTACAAAGTTTGTATCCATTTCCGCTGCACTTTACATCATTTCATATACTCTGAATGTTCAATTCATACAAACAAGCACAATCATGACAGCCTCCGATCCTAACAATTGGTATCAGAGCTTGGACAGTCAAATTCGATCTAACAATCAATTTGACATAACAGTTCAGCTCAAAAATTTATTGATACTAAGGTTGATTGCATTTTGTTGAAAAACAGAGCAAGAGAAATCATGTTCAAAATGATTAATCTGATACTCTGTAAAACAACCAAGATGTCATAAGATTCACAAATCTCATACAACTAGTGATGTCATGCACAAATCACTCATAGTCCCCAGATCTGGAAACTTATCTGGTAACTATGATATGATTATCTTCATTTAAAATTGATTTCAACTGTTGTTATGAAATTTGTGATGATTTCATTATGTTTTATGCTAAAGTATGAACCTCAGATTAACAAAACCTATGTTCAAAATAAACACTAGTGTTTTGCTAACTTAGAAAAAGGGAAATAAAACTTTAGTCATGAAACCTTATGTGTTAAAAGGCAGGTTGAGAATCCTCAAAAGGACCAAATCAACTCTGTTAAAACACATGAAGAAAATATGGGGTCAAAACTGTCCAAATCATATGTAATGTGAGAATTGGTAATAAAACATGTACAAATGTGGCCAGATCTCTCAAAACATTGCTGAAAATGATATTGGATTGAGGATTCTTTCATAAAAACCTCCCAGTAAGTATCTTATTACTTATGAATGGGAAGGGTAAACATGGAAGAAGAAAATGAACAAATCTCAAAAGTGTCTTATCTCAAAACTCTTGAAGCCAAAAGAAAAAGAGTATAAGCATAAAACACTTATGAGGTCAAAGTTGGGTAAACAGTGGTCATCATGCAACTGTGTGCTTCCATCAAAAACAGGAATCGTTCAGGTAACAATAGCATCTCCAGTGATTGACCTTAAAAGAAGAATTTATAATCAATTGTCAAGAAAATGACCCTAAACAATGGTCAAAATAACTTGAGAATGATATGATCATGTTCTTCTTGAAAAGCTGTCAGATCCTTTTGATGTTATTTTCAAAACATCCTTTAACTATTTCTTAAGGTGTTTTTCTCAAATAAAACCGGATATATTACTTCATTTTTTCTGAATAATATATTTTGGACTTTTACTCATTTTTGATAGTGAAAGTTTTCTCACCGGTCAGGATATAATTTCCTTATTTTTGTGTGAAATTACTATCCCTAAATCTGATCAAAAGGAAATGGCATACATGTCAAAGTCATGTTAAGCTCAAGTTTGTTTGTCACAGATCATAAATTGATTGCAAGTTGATTTTGATCTACTGAGATACTCATGTTCTAATTCAAATAATTAGACAAAAATTGAGTAGCCTTAGTAGAAAGTCTTCATCACCTGGGATGCTGAACCACTGTCAGGAATAATGAACATGTGGAAAAGCCTTGAACAAAGATTCCTGAGATAACTGCCAGCAATTTAAACTTGAGAATTTACATCCAAAATGTAAATTGTTGAGTATAGCATTTCTGCAGAATAACAGATGTTGAACATGAGATTGTGTTTACACAAAATCAATACCCACATCTAAAACAAGCAGATGCTAAAATTATTTGTCAAAAGTCAAAACACTGCTGCACAAACAGTTGTTATACTCATGACCCTCAGTATTGTTTTCTACCACTGTTGTACCTTAAAATGCTGTTGTGCCTAAACATCTGCTATCTAAAGTCTGTCCACAGCTGAAAGTCAACCCCTGCTCCTTGAAAATCTTGAAAAACACTGATGTTCAAAATCATTGTACTATCCACTTATATACTATCCACTGATAGTAAAAATCATCCACTGCCTCATTTTGTTACTGTTGTAACTACTGATGGTTGATCCATCAGTGGCTGTCAAAACAACTGTCCTCCATTATTTACTCTTTCATCAGGTGTTGACACATGGTCAGCTTTTTAGTCGTCAGATCGTTATAACCGCTGCCACCTCAGCATTCACTTTTTCCCTAAAATAAAACCCTGATTAAACCCAAACAGGGGCTCACACTGTCGAATTGAATTCCAAAAATTCTCTTCTCAAAGCAGTTTCCCACTCTTCTTCACAAAAACTTTCTTCGATCTTCTTCATCAAAAAATGACGAAATCAAAATCGAGGTCAAAATCAAAACCACCTTCTTCATCCACCCCAACAGACGCCACTCAAATGGCCGCCGAAACCACATAAATTCGTTACAAAGCCCCTCACAACTATGTGGGTATACTCACAAAACCTACAACCGACAACACCTTTGACACCATCATTGACACCTTATCTGCATCAAAGTACAAAACTTTGATAACAGCAGATGCTCCTATCTAAAAACCCAGAGGGAGTTCTGGAACAATGCCACCCTTGAAAAACAAGGAGACACTGTCACAGCCATCAACCCCTCGATACAGGGTAAAAAGATTCAAATATCTCCACAAACTATTTCTGAAGTCTTGAAACTCAATGATCTGAAAGGTAAAACTTCTTTTTCGAAAACTGAGTTGAAAAAGGATTTCATAAATAGGGGCTATGCAGAGCAACCAAAAAGGGATCCCTTACAAAAAGGTTATTTCCCTTCTGCACCCAGATTTTTGTTTCACACTCTATTGATGTGTGTTTCTAATAAAACAACATCTTTTAATGAAATACCATCGAAAATTCAATGCCTGGGATATGCAATTTTAAACAATGAAAATTTTAACTATTCCCAGGAAATATTTGATGATTTGGTAAAAAAACGTTGATAATAAAGCATTTCTGCTCTTTCCAAGATTTTTAAGCTACTACTTTGAACAAAAATTTGTAAAGGAAGATGCAGAATTGCCCAAACAAGGTGCTTCTTTTAAAATAAACTGTTTAACACCTGAAACATTCTCTAGAATGTTGGCACCAATAAAAACAAAAGCAGAGGTACCTGAGCAGAATTTAGCTGATGAAACTGCTCCTCAGGTATCGGCTGTTGAGCCCACTGCTCCAGGTGATCAAAGCAGCACACCCACTGTTTTGAAACCCACACCTGCCACCACAAAAAGAACCAAAAAGAAAACATCCAGAAAGCCCACCAAACCCAAACCAAAGGCAACTCTGGAAGATGAGATCCTAGAGTCAATGCCAATGACAACACAAAAGTCACCAATAACCACTGCTGCTACTTCCTCACAGCAGATGGAAGAAAGATCTCAACCCTTGCCTCAAACTCCTCATGCATCCTCACAAAAGGATCAGGTTGTAAGCACAGGGACCCCACAATATGAAGCTCTGGACCCACTCGGATCCATCTTCCACAGTCCTAATCCCAAGGACATGTCTCTTTCATCCCCTTCACGCTCACCCTCCATATTACCACAATCAATGATACCTTTGTTGCATACAATTGGTATTACTCAGACACAAACCAGTTCCTCTCAAACACCTATCACTGAGAGTATACTCCCACAAGTGACTGGGTCTGATGTTGATACCTCTGTTATCCCAGCAACAACTGAGGAGGTTACACTACAGGAATTACAAGAAATTCCTGTCAGTAGTTCAAGTGGAGCAGCCACTACAGATGTTGAACCCACTGGTTTACATTTGGACAGTGGTTACATTCATAAGACTCCCATGAAGGAAATTTCTTCAATAGCACCACTGAGAACCACCAGTGAGATTGTTTTAACTACTGGCAACATCAAAAGGTTATCAAGTGCTGAAGAAAGAAGTCCTCAGTACCAAGAACAAGGGGCATCAATGGCTGAATTTTGGGACTCTGTTCCTTAGTCATACATTGGTAAAACCACTGCTGGTGGGGATTCAGATGATCCTGTTAATTCATGTGATGATTCAAAATACCAGGAATTGACGGGCAGGGTTGAAAACCTGGAAACCTCAGTTGCTGAAATAAAGGATATGGTGCAGCAGCTGTTAAAAGCTCAGAAAGCCCAATCCACTGCTCCTCCAGCTCAAGCACCTGCTCAACAGGCACCTGCTACAAATGAGTTATGGAACATGTTCCAACCACTGCTGGAAAGACAAAAGCAGATGGCAGATCAGCATCATGCTATACATGTTCAAAAGCTGACAAATATGGTGGAATCAAGTTCAAAGATACCCAGGCAGATATCAAAGCTCACATTCAAAGTGCCTCTGGAAAAGTTCCCTCCACTGTTCTCTTCATGAATGAACCCTTCTCAGATAATGCCAAAAAGGGGGAGAAGATCAAGTGGAAGAAAAAGGGAATTGATGATGGTATATATGTTGAGCCAGAAAATAGCCAAACTAAAACTGCAGTATCAACACACACCACATCACCACACACCACCACAACTACTGCTCCACCACCATCTGTGTCTACAGCACCAAAACCATCATCACCATCAAAATCTGCCACCCCATCATCACCTCCTGCCAAAAAGCAGAAGACAACAGATGTTACAACATCTGTTGTAATGACAACAATAGTTGAAACACCTGTTGTTCCAACTACTGTTAGTCAGTCACTCATCACCACTCAAACAACTGCTATCACAACTCCTGCTCAAAAGCAGAAGACATCTGCTGATACATCAGTAGTTGTAATGACAACAGCGGTTGAAACACCAGTTGTTTCAACAGCTGTTAGTCAACCATCCACTACTGCTCTCACCTTTCCTACATCACAACCAAAGCTCTTTACCAGAAAAAGAAAGCCAATCTCTGCCGATGAGGACATACATGATCCTAATGCTGCAAAATATCCACTAGAACTTGAAGCTATCAAAAATGAGATGAGGCAATTCTATACAGAGGAAGATCCTTCAAAAAGAAGATTCCCCTCACTCATAGGCTTTATGGCACCAGAGGATATGGATGATTATCTCAAGCTCAAGGAAAGACAGGCTAAAGTAAGAGCTAAAGTTGAAAGTGAAGGTCTAAGTGACGAGGCCATTGCTGAAAAACTGGAATTCTTCCTCTCAAAAGTAAAGCAGATGGAAGAGTTTGCACAAGAACTGAACAAAGAAAAGGCTGATCAACGAAATAAGTTAAGAAAAGAATATCTAGCCTACATCATGAAAGAGAAATTCTATCCTGCTGAAAAAAAAACAGTTTGAAGAATGGCCAATAGTTGTTTTAAAGCATGAGGCAGAAAGGATTGAAAAAATAAAGAATGATCCTAAAAAGAAGAAGAATGCTCCAAATTGGAGCAAATACAAAAAGCTCATTGCTGACCTAACTGCTGAGTACAAAAGGAAGAAAAAGGAGTTGGTGGATGCAAAAATGGATACTGCTGAAGCCATATCAAAATGGTCAAAGAAGCAGACTGATGAAGCCTATGAAAGGCTGAAGAAAAGGAAGATAACTGTTTCAGGCACTTCAAAGAAACGTGAACAAATGATGAAGCTTGAACAGCAGATTGAAAACCTCAAAACACTGTTCAAATCAGCAGATAATCCTACTCTTGTGACAAACCAAGAAGAAGGAAAACAACTGTCTGAAGAAGAGGTCAAAGAAAAGGAAGCTGAGTACTTCAATGATGCCATCATGAAAATGGGTCTAAAAGAAGAGAACTCAACAAAGCTTCAGAACCTTTTTAAGAAGGTATTAACCAAGCCTGCATCACCAAACACTTTGACAGGCATGACAGACTTTGAGAGGCAGGAGCTGATCGAAAAAGAGACTGCAGAAGACATAGCTGCAGCTAACAATGTCATTGAGATGGCCTTCAAAAGAATGTCTAGAAGTCTGCAAGTTTTCACAAGGCCAACATCTCCAAACTCATCTTCAAATAAATCTCTCCCAAGAAACCCATTAGGATTAAAAATACTAAAGTGGATGTCTAATCAAAAGACCCACGTATTGACCTTGGTCAGATCCAATGGCAAAATGAAGTATATATCAAGGAAAGAAGCACTAGGCCTTAGTGTTGAAGATTTGCAGGATCTCCTTGAACTTACATTGTGTAGGGATGAAGATGACCTGAGTTCCAAGAATTTTGAAGAAAAATTTAAAGAACAAGCTAAGGAACTTCTGATGAGGAATAAAGGTCCAGAATAATGAAGGGTTTTGGCATTATCTGTTCCAGGTGGAGATTGTTGGGATTGAACCCTACCAGAGGAACAAATAATGAAAGCAAAAACCGGATCACAACAGTGGACTCATAATAAACAGCTGCTTACACTTGGTTTTCCCCTTGACAGTGGTATTCTAACAGCTGATGGATCTTAAGTACTGCTTACTATAACAACTAATGAACCAAACACTGATGAGATTCTACAGACTGCTGAAGACAAACACTGTTGCTCTATCTACTGCTGTTTCCTAAGTACCGCTGAAGACACAAGCACTGCCCATTCAAAGACTGATCACCTTTGAAGAAAGCACTGAAGCTCAACATCAGTGCTCAGGCTACACCAGTGGAACAGTTGTTATCTCTTGTTTTGTATTGTACTTATAATCAGATGTTACACATCAGTAGTTTGTTTAGAACAGTGTTTATAGGTTGTTAGTTTGTTAAATGTCACTATCATGGTGACGTCAGCTGAGATGCTTCAGTGGTTTGGTTTGCCTATAAATGGAGCAGTACCCAGTACTGTTACATTTGATTGACTGAGTGGATTCTTCTTCTTCAGTCCAATCCTTTCATCTTGTGCAACCAACCTTGGGGTATTAGGCTGAGGGGGAGCTTAGTTATGTAAGCATGCTTGTAATCTTTTGATTTTCATTGTAATCATTCGACTTAAAGTAAAGCAAGTGTTTATCATACTATTCTCTTCTTTGATTGTGTTTACAAAGTTTGTATCCATTTCCACTTCACTTTACATCATTTCATATACTCTGAATGTTCAATTCATACAAACAAGCATAATCATGACAGCCTCCGATCCTAACAGGAGGGCATCTTTGGGCCGAGTTTGATTTAGCCCACCATTGTCTATATCCTTTTCTTCATCCCACCTTTGAGGTAAAACAAAAATTTCTTCTTTCTCCTTAATGTTTCGAGTAAAAGGAAAAATATTTTCAAGAAATTTGACATCTCTAAAGGTCACCATCTTGCTGTGTTTGAGATCATAGATTTTGTTTCCTTTGGTTTTGGGAGGATGCCGAAGGAAAACACCAGGTCTCCCCCTCACTTCAAACTTATCTCCATTCGTCTCAACACTCCTATAGTAAGCTAAACAGCCAAAAACTTCATATGATCATAGTCTGGTTTTGAGTTATGTAAAATTTCATACGGCGTTTTATTCTCAATCACTTCAGATGGTAAACGGTTTATAACATGTGCTGCTGTTAAAACACATTTTCCCCAAAATTTTGTAGGTAGATTCGCCTCGAATTTTAAGGAGCATGCTATTTCTAACAGGTGTCGGGGTTTTCGTTCCACTACACCATTTTGTTGGGGTGTGTGTGGACAGGAAGTTTCTAGCAGAATCCCTTGCTTCGCATAAAAATCAAGCATTTTGTGTGAAACAAATTCCCCACCATTGTCACACCTTATTCTTTTGATATCATTCTCAAATTGAACTTTAACCATTTTGTGAAAATCTATGAGGCAAATACTTGCCTGATCTTTGTGTTTGAGAAGGAAAACCCACACGGGACGACTAAAATCGTCAACTATTTTTAAAAAATAGTTCGCACGTGTAAGAGATGGTGTGCGATATTTGCCCCATATATCACAATGTATTAATTCAAAACAAGCATTTGTCTTGGTAACACTAGTTGGAAACGACAATCTTGTAAATTTTGCTTTAACACATGAATCACAAAAAACCTTATTATCCAAAGAAGTGTTTTTTTTTTAAAATCCAAATGACATAATTTAGAGTTTGATGGGGTGACCTAATCTCTTGTGCCACATATTTTGAGTAGAGATCATCCTCGCAATCAGTCGTTCTAATTAATTTCCACGAACGCAAGTCCTGCATGGTACAAAAATCAGGAAAAAATGTATTAGCACATTGAGGTTCTTTAGACAGTCTACTAACAGAAATCAAATTGCATTTAAATTTTGGGACATGAAGAACTTCTCTAATTATCGCCCCACTTGGAAGAGCACAATCTCCTCTTCCCTCAACGGATACAACCTCCCCATTTGGTATAATGACGGGGGGCTCATAGCGTCTTCTCCTTTTGTTTTTAAGCAAGGAATCATCATAAATAATATGCTCGGTAGCGCCCAAGTCGACTATCCATTTTCCTTTTTTATCCATATAACCACCCAAATTTGCTTTGGGTCTGCTGCGTGTACTCCCCTACACAGGGCCTTCATTAGGACCAGTAATATCAATAGCTTTCGTACGACCATCAGATCCAGTCTCCACCACATATTCCACATTCTCACCATCACCTGAACTCCTAAACCCATCGGTTCTGATTGCCGACTGGTGAACAAACAGCTCTTCACCGTCATCTTCTGGGTTATGAAACCAAACCCTTTGGGGTCGTTGAACCACTTCACAGTGCCTGATCTTCTACCGCCGTCAACAGCCATTTTTATGAAACCCTAGTTTTTTCTTTAAAATTTGGTCTTGCCCGCTGATTTACCATTATCGCCACCCATTGATATTGATTTTGATCAGAGGATCTTCACAGAGACCGCTCTGATACCATTACAAAATTGTTATGCGTTTTGTTTTATTGATGATATTCGGATGATAATATTCTGATAATTACAAAGCAAGAATGTGGCCTCTATATATAACAAAAGAGAGGCACAATAAAAGGAGATAAAACGGGAATGGAAATCATGATGGAGCAATAGTCTTGGAAAGACAAATCAGGAGAGAATGTTGCACAATAAAAGCCCCATATTCTTCCCATATTCTATATAAACAATTACAGAATAATGTATACTCAAGAGTCTAGATAAATCTTTAGATATTTAAAAGTTATAAAGTGTATTATTTATAATAGTTATAATAAACAATTACAGAATATTGATTTGATAAAAATGTTATGAACGGAAATACAATAACTCTGAAAACTATATTAAAAAATAATTCTTACTAATTAAATATAGTAGGTGAAGCTAGTTTTTCTTTTAAAGTATATTTAATTAATTTAATAGTTTTTAAAATACCTTTTGTGTTCTATTTAGCAGGAAAATCTTAAAATCAAATAAACATTTTAGCAATTGGTTATCTTATCAATTGAAAAAGACTTATTAGATGAAACATATTGCAAAAGTTTTACTAAACGCTAGATATGATTAGATAGGAAGTTTGAAGTTTGGTTTGGATAGGAAGTGTAAAAATAAATAATAAGAGGTCAAGTGGGAAATAACAAAAATATAGGGAGTGACATTTTAGTCAATCTCATCTCATCTTCTCTCTTTCTCTTTCCTTCCATCTTTAAAACATATCATCTTCAATTATTTCTTCACTTTCTCTCTCTATAATCACTGCTAGGGATGGCAATCAAACCCGAACCCGCTGAGTAAACCCGAAACTCGACACATTTGGGACGGGTTTGGGGTCGGTTAATCGGGTTTGGGACGGGTTTGGGAATAGTTTTTATTTTTTTTCACGGGTTTGGGACGGGTTTGGGATTTAGTGATATACCCGTTTACCCGACCCAATTACCCGATAAAGTGTACCCGTTTACCCGATTGTATACCCGATATAATTTCTTTTATATTATTAAATATGTATATATATATATATATAATACATCCATTTTTTACACATATAGGTATTCTATTCCGTATACATTGTAGTTATTATATATATACTTTTATAATGACAATCCAAAATGTAACCGGTTAATAGTTACCCGATAGATACCCAATGGGTTTTGAGATGAGTATACCCAACGAGTAATCTTTTTAAATTAACGGGTTTACCAGAAACCCGCGGGTATACCCGATACCCGATGGGTATTTACCCGCTAGAAACCCGACGGGTTTTGGGACGGGTTTGGGACAAGCTTATCTAACCGGGTTTGGGTTTGGGATTACCTAAACCCGTCCCAAACCCGACCCATTGCCATCCCTAATCACTGCATCATATCACAATTTTCTTCATCAATCAATGATTCAAACACTCAATCAAAGTATTCTTCAACCTTTTTAAAGAAACCTAGTTTAATTTTATACAATTTCTCATTTTTTTCCTCGTGATTTTGAAGCAAATCACTCGATTCGTTTGATTCAATCGTTGACCAGTGATTCTAGCATTCAAATTTCGTTAATCGTTGAAGAAATCGGCTTCGATCTATGTAAAGAATCTAAAGAATTTTGTCAATCATTGCGTTTTATGATCTGGGTTTTCAAATCACGTTTTAGAAAAAAAAAACTCTTTTTTTTGTGTTTTTAGTCCATTGCGTTTTAGAAAAACACTTTTATTTTGTGTTTTTAGTCCATTGCATTTTAGACAGAACACTTTCTTTTATGTTTTTTGTCTATTGCGTTTTAGAAAAAAAATTGTGTTTTTATCCATAGTGTTTTACGCATCTGAAACTCTATACGGTCGAAAGTGCCGATCTCCTGTGTGTTGGCACGAGGACGATGAAGCTCTAACAATAGGGTCTGAATTGATTCAACAAAAAACTGATATAATACATCAGATCCGCAATAATCTCTTGGCAGCTCATAGTCGACGAAAAAGTTTTGCTGCTAAACGACGCAAGCCACCTGAATTCAATGTCAGTGATCGAGTACTTTTGAAAGTATCTCCATGGAAAGGCATGGTTAGATTCGCGAAGAAAGGTAAACTAGCACCACGTTTTGTTGGACCTTTCAAGATCCTTGAGAGAATTGGAATAGTAGCTTACGAGCTCGAGTTACTAGAAGAACTCAGTAGGATCCACCCGATCTTTCATGTGTCTAACTTGAAGAAATATCTCGCCTATGAGAACCTCCATGTCCAACCTGAAGATATACAAATCGACGAGTCTATGCACTTTATTGAGAGACCCATTGAAATCATGGATAACGATGAGAAATGGTTGAACACTTACCTCGTGCGTCCGAGTTCGTGCATAGCTTCCGTATTTACCATTGACCCATTGCCCTTCCATGCTCGTGTCCATGTTGACATGGCTCCTACGCTTTCAGGTTATCATCAACACATTCTTGTTAGCATACATCATTGTACTTGATAACGAGCATACATTCGCATAATTTCATATTCAACTTGCATTAATATAACAACCCTCCTAAATTTTTTCGACACCCTAGAATATTTTAAAATATCATTATATGTCTCAAAATATACCACATATGCGAAAACCGAGCCCAAAATACGACATAACATTAAAAATTAAATAAAAACAAGAAAAATAGGTCTCTCACGGGGCGCGTAAGCCACCCCCTTGACCTTACGCGGGCCGCGACAGCTAGACGGTCAGGCGACACCCTGAGCTGCCACGTGTCACCACACGTGTTGACCCTATACCGCTGACTAGGCCAAGCTAGGCCCTACACCCCTACTACGTGGGCCAGGTAGACCGAGGTCTCACCTTACGCGGGCCGCGAGGAGCTGCGAATCAGCTCCTATAAATTGGGAGCTCAGCCTTCAGTTTCAATTCGCACCACGAACAACTTTCTCTCTCAATTTTCTGTAGTATAAGCTCTATAGCAGGCGTAATACCCCCTAAATAACGAGGTTCTGCTCCGTTGTAAGTATCACAACCCCTGGATACGTATTAGATACGCTGCCTGATTTGTCTAGGGTTCCGTAACGGTTGTTGATGTGTGTAAAATGCAACATATAAATCACATCAATTAAGGCATAAAACTAACCCTTTTTAAGTACTAATGTTGGAAAAAGAGTGTTTTTGTCTTCCTTTTGTATTTTCAGGATGAAATGAGCTCAAAATCACAAAAGAAGCAAAAAGACAGCTAATTCTACCATAAATACAAGAAAAGGAACAAAAGTGGACTGCCCGGACCCTCAACGGCATCTCCCAAGGCAAAAGAGAAGAAACAGAGTCTGAACACGCCCCGTGTCTAGCGAACACGGGGGCGTGCCCAGGAAGCAGCAGAAAAGACAAACCAGTAGAAGCTTCCATTGCCCACCACGGGGCCGTGTCCAGTGAGCACGGGGGCGTGGTGAAAGTACAGCAGGCGCATTAATTGTAATTCGCAATTACAATTAATGAGGAGAGAGAGTGTCAGGCGGGCACGGGGCCGTGTCCAGCGGACACGGGGCCGTGTCCAGCCTTCTGTTCAGCCTATAAATAGAGGAGCTTGGCTTCATTCTCTCTCATCCCTTGGCACACCACCTCTCTCACACTTCATCCACCACCCACCACCACCATAACACCATCATCCACCACCATCATCCATTGTCCATCGTAGAGTGTATGAGTCGTCTCGGGATCCAAGATTGATCGTAAGAGTTCTTGACAATCAAGGCCATGTTTGCCTAAGTCTCTTACATCACTTGGTGAAGACAAGTGTTTAGTATAATACTTTTTATTTTTAATCTTTTGCACTTTTTATTTGGTTTTGTATTAATGACTTTAATAACTAGTTGCTTATGTTGAAGGTGATCTTTCCTTATCGTTTGTCCGTGGTGTCTTGGCATTATTTTACTGTCTATATAAAATAAAAGATTTTCACCATTCATATCTCCACGGTCTATATGGAGGTATGTTGGCTACCTGGTCGGGGGTTAAGGGAACGGTTTGGTAAGGGTCTTGCCCTTGTTCAGCGTTTAGAGGTCCTGCTTGGGACCTGGGTCAAATTTAGTAGGATCTCCTTCAATGCCCATAGGTATTGGATGGCGGGGATCCAAACTCTTTGACCCCCTCATAAGTTAACTACTATTAATACTATAACCCGGCTATTTAGGACTGTATCCCTGCTGACTCAGACTACTTAGCCGAGGGTAACGTCACCGCCAAAAGCGGGGCCTACCATAATTTGCATTAATAACTTAATTCATTATCTTTCAATAATCCGACCCTTTAGGATTGTATCCTTGCTGACTCAAACTACTGGGTTGAGGGTAACGTCGCCTTCAAAAGAGGGGCCTACTACAATAACTAAGATAATCTCTTAAACAAGTGCAAAAGTGCGAAAATAATCAAAGGTTATACTAACACACGTGTCGGATCCAAGTGATTCATCTTGTCTATCTGTTTTTATTTTATTTTTATTTTCAGCATTTAGTTAGTTTTTATTTTTCTTAGTTTAAAACATTTTTCTAACCTTTTGATTTGATTAGACGTTGAGGATAAACCGGTATTAAAAGCTCTTGTGTCCTTGGACGACCTCGGTATCTTACCAACACTATACTACGTCCACGATGGGTGCACTTGCCCATATGTGTGTTTAGTGTTAGTAAATATCGTGTTTTATAAATTTAAAACTTGGCTAAAAGTGTAAAAAGGGGCTTAAATATATATCTAAAAACATATATACACTAACACGCATCAAGTTTTTGGCGCCGTTGCCGGGGACACAAGGATTTTAAGAAAGTTAGGAATCAACGGCCTAATCATATTTTTATTTTTTTTAATTATTTTTTAGGATTTTTCTTAGATTTTTAGCTTCTGCAGAGCTCGACACGGGGCCGTGCCCGCTGAACACGCCCCGTGCTCAATCATTGGAACTGGCAATCCTGTTTTAAGTCAGACAGTTGGCTGAACACGGGGCCGTGTCCACTCAACACGCCCCCGTGCCCAAGATTCAGTTGCTGAAAACAGAACCGTTAGATCCCGGCGGTTGGTAATCTCTGACACCAACATGAGTGATAGTAATTCTTTTTACTTTCGGCACTCTTATGGTTTGTGGTGTCGAATATGTGGGGGCGAACATGAGGAATTAAAATGTTTTTTCCTCACTTATAGGCCCCACTATATAGACCCACCGATTCCTTGTAACCTTAAGAGGGGCGAAAGTAAAAATAAGCACTATTTCTCCCTCGAATGTGCCCAGCCAGATATTCTAGGAGAAATGCTCCTTGACGAGTTATTTCAACTAGAAGAACTACTTCTCAATTGGTCAAAATAACTTAGGAAGGATTTTTTAGATCCATCCCAAGATGATGACCATGAGGAAATGTTGGAACCGCATTCTGACAACCTCGTTGCTCCCGAAAATACCTTCTTACCTAGAAAAGACGCGGACGATAGTCGTCCCTGTGTCGATTGTGCCGTGAAGGACTCCCCATCGACTTCGTTCGGTGCATACATAGACCTGAGCGATTCGGCATACACCTTCTTTAACGAGAGCCCGGGAAAGGGTTGGACTTGTCCACCTAGAATGAAAATAGGAATTACCCTCACCGACAACCTCTTGCGTTCTCGCCTTAGTATAGGACAATTAAGGTATCTTAGGCACTTTGGGGTTGTTCCAACAAGTCAAGAACCACCCGATATAGATTAGCTCCTTAGTAAAGACAAAACTCCATAAAACAGCCTGCCGACACGGGGCCGTGCCCGGTCAACACGCCCCCGTGTTCACTCAGAAGTTTCTCTGCTGATTCTGTCAGAATATGGACAAAATGTGTCAGGATTTTCTCTGCACACGGGGCCGTGTCCAGCGGACACGGGGCCGTGTCCAGTGTGCTGTCGTTTTCTTTAAATGCAGTCTGAATCCTGCTCATTTTTGACCACTTCACAAAGCAGAGATTCCTGGGATCTTCACATATACCATCCTAGGTAAGTGCTAAAAGAAGGTTCCTAAGGACCATCTTGTCTTTTCCACTTTTGTTCATTTCTCCTTCTTCCAAAAATTTTTCAAACCTTACCTCCATGGAAGCTTGGAAACCCATGATTCCAACCTTCTATGAAAGGTTTGTAGGAGTTTTTGCTACGGATTCTTGTCTAAAGTTAGTTCTACAACTTTGTTTTAAATTATCTAAGCTTAAAACACAATAAAAGTGTATTAAAATAATTTAAAAAACCTGGAGTCGTTAGACAAAAATCCTGCAGATAGCTGAACACGGGGCCGTGCTCACTGAGCACGGGGCCGTGTTCGAGGTACTGTTTTGCAAAAGTTTAGTTATCTTCGGATTATTTCGCAGAAAATGGCCAGCAGAAACAGCGGAACATCTTCGAGAAATAACCGAAATGGAAGGAGGTCGTCTACGGCAGAGGATTCCCTAGTAAACTACGTTTACGCTTTGAGAGAAGCCATAGACGAGATGACGGGAGTAGAAGAAGCTTTGGTGGATCGTATTAATCATCTGACGGTAGGTTTGGAGGGCTGCCTACGAGAAGTAAATCTCCTGCACCAGAGATTAAACCTTCTCGCTTCCCCGCCTTTGGTTCCGGTGATAACCCAAAGGGCGTGGAATGTAGTACCCGAGGTCATCATTCCAGCCGAATGGCACGCCATGCACCAAGTACCTCAACCAAGGGTGGTACAAGGAGTCCCGGTGAGCGTTCCTCCTCGGGACACCGAAGAGAGTGAAGCTACCTTTTACCTCCCAAGGGAGATAGAAGAATGGCTTTGAATGACAACCGAGGAGCCATCGGCTAGAGAGAGTTACTACATCGGGAAGCTATTCCCGAAATTTTCTTAAATAAGTAGAACCCTTATGATAACCTTATGTACCCCCTAGTTATTTAGCTAACTTAATGTAATGTCTCTCTATGATTAGCAATGTTATGATGGTTTTTAAGATTGATGGTTGACTTGAGTATAAAACACACTCATGGTGGTAATGGATGAAAAAGGGAACGAGAAAAATGGAACCATGCACGAAGAACAGAGCAACCCGACAAAAATCTCCATCACAGAAGGCTCAACACGGGCCGTGCCCAACCAACACGACCCCGTGCTGAGCCCCTGCAGAAAATCACCCAGTTCAGGTAACTGGACACGGGCCGTGTTCAGCGGACACGCCCCCGTGTCTAGGCTTCTGTTTCATTTCTGTAATTTTTGTTACTGGCACTTGACCACGGGGCCGTGCCCGGTGAACACGGGGTCGTGTCCAGGATGCCAGTAACATAAATCTTTGCTTTTTAACACACTTTTATACATTCTAATCAACCAAAAATATTTTTGGACACATTGAGGACAATGTGTAATTTAAGTGTGGGGGGGATGCTAAAACCTTGAAATTTTGCAAAATCCTAAACACAAGCCTTACACAAAACTCTATTGGAACCGCTAAACACCCCAAATTTTTTCAAAAACTTTTTCATTTTTTTTTATTTACTTGTCTTAGTTTAAGTTGGGAATAACAAGTTCTAAAAAGGTTATATTTTTACAAATTTACAACCGATAGCGTCGTGATAAAAAAGGAACCAATATAAGAAAATTATGAAACGGTATAACAAGTCTAGTTTAAAATTCGATTATATATGCTTGGTCACATTAAAAACCCATTCCCACAAAAGTGAGTTTTGAGCCTTTATTGAGCACAAAAATACACATATTTAGATTAAATGCTCATTTTTCGTTTCTTGTGTGAATAGCCGCTCGGTCCTTACAAATCTAGAACTTGCCACGACGATACATTCCCGATCCTTACCAACTTAAACCCAAGTAAGTAAATGATGGAGGCATTAGGACTAACCATTTTTTCTTTCAAAACCATTATTTTTCATTTTTTTTTACCTACCCAAAATCCCCCTAGATAGCCCCTTTGAGCCTAAACCTTTCATTTCATTACCCCAAAACCCTTTTTACCCACCAAAAACCTTTTTATTTATTTTTTTTAGTAACAAGTTCGCTTTTTCGTAAACATCATCTTTTTATGTGACGATTGAAAAAAAAATGATGAAGTCAAAAACAAACAAAAGCTATAAAAGCTTGTTTGGAGAAATACTTCAAAATAAAAAGTCACTAAAAACAAGGTACTTCACGAAAACCGACGCTTGTTACGATTTTCGCCCTTTTTACTAACCACTAACCAACCACCCACCTTTAAACCCAAGCCTTCACCCAAAAAAGTCCTCTTGATATTTACAAAGGTAAAAAGTTAAAAAGGAGGAGGATTGATTGCTTGGCAAGCCTATGGAAGACGTAAGTTCCGTGCCGCCCTCGAGTGATTCACTAAATATACACCTTCGGCCGAGTGTTGAGTGATCTCCCGTGAGGTATGTGAACTTGTATATAAATGGAATTTTAATAAGGCATGCTATGCCCAAATAAGTAATTCATCTTATGAAAAGTTCAAAATAAATCATAACGAATAGGATTGTAAATAAATAAAAATAAAACCTATAAAAACCTTGGATTCCCGACACTCTAGGACAAGCTAAAAAACTTCTCTTCTACCCATTCCATTTGGGAGTGTAAGCCACATTTAAAGAGTTTTGCTTGAGGACAAGCAAAAGTTCAAGTGTGGGGGTATTTGATGTGTGTAAAATGCAACATATAAATCACATCAATTAAGGCATAAAACTAACCCTTTTTAAGTACTAATGATGGAAAAAGAGTGTTTTTGTCTTCCTTTTGTATTTTCAGGATGAAATGAGCTCAAAATCGCAAAAGAAGCAAAAAGACAGCTAATTCTACCATAAATACAAGAAAAGGAACAAAAGTGGACTGCCCGGACCCTCAACGGCATCTCCAAGGCAAAAGAGAAGAAACAGAGTCTGAACACGCCCCGTGTCCAGCGAACACGGGGGCGTGCCCAGGAAGCAGCAGAAAAGACAAACCAGTAGAAGCTTCCATTGCCCACCACGGGGCCGTGTCCAGTGAGCACGGGGGCGTGGTGAAAGTACAGCAGGCGCATTAATTGTAATTCGCAATTACAATTAATGAGGAGAGAGAGTGTCAGGCGGGCACGGGGCCGTGTCCAGCGGACACGGGGCCGTGTCCAGCCTTCTGTTCAGCCTATAAATAGAGGAGCTTGGCTTCATTCTCTCTCATCCCTTGGCACACCACCTCTCTCACACTTCATCCACCACCCACCACCACCATAACACCATCATCCACCACCATCATCCATTGTCCATCGTAGAGTGTGTGAGTCGTCTCGGGATCCAAGATTGATCGTAAGAGTTCTTGACAATCAAGGCCATGTTTGCCTAAGTCTCTTACATCACTTGGTGAAGACAAGTGTTTAGTATAATACTTTTTATTTTTAATCTTTTGCACTTTTTATTTGGTTTTGTATTAATGACTTTAATAACTAGTTGCTTATGTTGAAGGTGATCTTTCCTTATCGTTTGTCCGTGGTGTCTTGGCATTATTTTACTGTCTATATAAAATAAAAGATTTTCACCATTCATATCTCCACGGTCTATATGGAGGTATGTTGGCTACCTGGTCGGGGGTTAAGGGAACGGTTTGGTAAGGGTCTTGCCCTTGTTCAGCGTTTAGAGGTCCTGCTTGGGACCTGGGTCAAATTTAGTAGGATCTCCTTCAATGCCCATAGGTATTGGATGGCGGGGATCCAAACTCTTTGACCCCCTCATAAGTTAACTACTATTAATACTATAACCCGGCTATTTAGGACTGTATCCCTGCTGACTCAGACTACTTAGCCGAGGGTAACGTCACCGCCAAAAGCGGGGCCTACCATAATTTGCATTAATAACTTAATTCATTATCTTTCAATAATCCGACCCTTTAGGATTGTATCCTTGCTGACTCAAACTACTGGGTTGAGGGTAACGTCGCCTTCAAAAGAGGGGCCTACTACAATAACTAAGATAATCTCTTAAACAAGTGCAAAAGTGCGAAAAATAATCAAAGGTTATACTAACACACGTGTCGGATCCAAGTGATTCATCTTGTCTATCTGTTTTTATTTTATTTTTATTTTCAGCATTTAGTTAGTTTTTATTTTTCTTAGTTTAAAACATTTTTCTAACCTTTTGATTTGATTAGACGTTGAGGATAAACCGGTATTAAAAGCTCTTGTGTCCTTGGACGACCTCGGTATCTTACCAACACTATACTACGTCCACGATGGGTGCACTTGCCCATATGTGTGTTTAGTGTTAGTAAATATCGTGTTTTATAAATTTAAAACTTGGCTAAAAGTGTAAAAAGGGGCTTAAATATATATCTAAAAACATATATACACTGACACGCATCAGTTGTCGTGGTTCTGCCCGACGTAGTCGTTGGAATGCCGTCTCGGGGAGGGTATTACTAATGTTAAAATGGGTTATTATACTAACACTTGTGCATTTGTGTAATTTATATATTTTCACCAGGAAACCCTTACAAAAAACCTAAAACAACAATGTGAGTAATCTCCTTTTTGCAAATTGTTTTTACAACACCTCACACGATTAACTATATATGAAGCAGTTATTGAGTATTTGTAAGGATACAATTATCATCGGTATGTTGGGGTTTTGTACACAAAATTTGTTACTACCTTGCGAGGAGTAACATGACCACAAGTTGGGTTGACAGTGGTAATTGATATGACTTGGAAACAAATGTAATTGCGTGAACGCTCTCAATACTGTACAATGGTTTTTACTTAAACTTGATTAAACTGGGATTCACTCACCAGTATTTCCCACTGACAAAATATTTTTAAATGCGTTTCAGGTAACAAAATGTGAAAGCCAAACAGAAGCCAGCTGGACAGCACTGAAGGCTTGGAAAAGTGGCAATAAAGTTACCTAAAATAAATAGTTGTTTTATTAAATAAAATAGGGTTTATCCCTATGGAAACGTGTGTATTTAAACTTGGGATTTTTCCCATTTGTTTAATATTATAAAAGCGTGGTATTTTACTCTGATAAAATATTTCCTAACTACGGTCCTGATGTAAATTCCGCTGCCAAAACTAACAAACACCAAATACCACCGAAACTGGTCGCGGCCGCCCTGTTAGGAAATAAATTATGGAAATACGTGCATAATTGTATTTTATTGTTATGTGTTATTTGACTATTTGTTAGTTTACAGTATGAGCGACCAAGGACCATCCGACGCGTATCGTCAGTTGTCTGGTTCGCCTAGAAGCGAAGGCGCCTCTTCACAGCCTGCCCTCTCAGGGTACTCTGCTGATAATGAAGAAGGAATATTCATGTTTAAGCCTCAATCTGAAGAGCCATTCCCTAAAACTTGGTACGTGCGTGACTATACATATTTTTACAATGAAATTACACACGAATTGGTTTTAAATTTATAAAAGTGATTATTACTTTTACATCAAAACACACACGAAAGAGGCAAGTGTACCCCGTCATATATGTAGTAAAGTATCGGTAAAAACCAAGTATCGATCCACGGAAATGGGCGGAGAAATAATACTAGACCTTTGCCACTAAATTACCGGTAAAAACATACGTTGTTTTGGTTTTAATTAAACTAAAGTAAGCATAAATAAATACTTATAAATCATAGTATATAAATAGCCTTGCTTAATACACAACCGCAGCATGTCAACTAAGTCAGTTTTGGCATTTAGAAGCATTCGGTCAATTTTCCATTTCGAGACAATTAGTATCCCTTTCGGGAATCCTAACATGACAATCATTCGGAAAGTTAAAACGATAAACACACTTTAACCACCTAAAATTGTTCTTTAACGTGCGATTGATAAATGTCTACAAAAATCTCCTAAAAATAAGTTAGTCATCCGTTAGGAGTTTTCTAACCTCACTTAATCAAGGAAAGCAACACCGATAAACACAATGCAACCACCGAGACAAGCATAAACTAGATTAAATCACAACCGAGTTCATTTTACAAATCTTACACATAAATTCACCAAGATAGCAATTTTGGCCGAAACTACTAACTAGGCTAACAAATCATGGCAAGAATCCGTAACAACACCATCTAACCCGTTAGAGTCCTTCCGTGAGGGCAAGCTCTCTTGATTAATAATAATTGCATTTTATTAAACCACTAACCCGTTAGAGTATCATGGTGCCTACATTTTAACCAAGTTAAACTAGTTAACCAAATTAAAAGTTTACTAATACATGATTAAATAAGCTTCATTTTGCAACTATCTTACCTAACCAAGCACCAATCATCCAACACAATTACTTGTAATCAAGAAATCAATATCAATAACAAGGTTGCAAACTAATCATCAAAGATAATCATAGAAAATACTTCATAATGTCATTACAAACATAGATTAACATACTAATCAAGCAAGGGATTGTTGTGTTTTTGCCCAAAGGCTTACATTAATACATAATAATCAGTCTAGATGCTTGAAACATAACAAAATAATGGAAAGATTTGAGAAACCAAACCATAAACAAGCATAAGAATGAGAATCTGGATAGTAAATGAGCAAAACCGGGCAATGTGGCTTGAATCCGAGTGAAAGCAGCAGCCTTCGGAGCCTCAAAATCGCCTGCAGAGCTCCCAAAATGTCCAGAGTTACTACTAAAATGGTTCTGTTCTGTTTAAATGCTTTTTCGAAGTTGCACGGCCGTTCTTCCGATCGCACGACCGTGCACTTTAAGCATTATTGGTGGTGGGCCACCATACTGCATGACGTCACAGATCGTTGACTGGTCTTTGGACACGCACGGTCGTTCTTGGCTTGGCACGACCGTTCCTTTCCGGCATTTGGCTTGCACGCCTTGACTTGTGGTCGTTCCACTCCGAGATGTTGTTTGATCTCGGATCCGCACGACCGTTCTCCATGAGGAACGACCGTGCATTTTCGGGTTTTCCTTCATTGCCTTGCACGGTGAGTTGCACGCCTGGTTCATCGCCGGGACTTTCTTGTTTGTCGGATATGCACGGTCGTGCATATGGCCGCATGACCGTGCCAAACGCCCAGGTCAGTCTTTTTCCACAGAATCTTCGCAGCTTCATCGTTTTGTCCGGAAAGTCCTCGTTTTTGGTATCATCTCGTCTGGTATGCTGTTTTAGGCCTGTAAACCAAAATGTAGATAATTAAGTATCCGAATGATGGTTTTACGGCCGAAAACGCATAAAATGGGGGTAAAACGGGGGACTAAAATATGTGTAAATTAGCGAATATCAAATCTCCCCACACTTGAACCTTGCTTGTCCTCAAGCAAGCAGAACTAAAAAGCAATAAAAGACGGAAAGAAACAAGTACGATAATTTACACACTATTTTATTGAAAACTACTTTAAACGGTTGGCCGGTTTGTCGAAAGACATCATCAAAAGACTAAAACCCAACAAGCATATGCAATTATAATAGCGACAACCAAAAAGCCGTGACTTCACATTTAATTGACTCGACATGTTAATCTTCACACGACTCACAATATTCACACACACTCGGTTTTATTTATGAAACATACATAAAATGTGTATGTGCAAACACTCAACGCCTAGTCAATGAAACATGTAATATCATAAGCTTGTCATAAGATCTCGTCTCCACCAACTAACATGCAAATAAGTGTAAATCAAGAGGTCTTTATGGGTTGTAACGTTAGGCTTGGGCGAAGGGTATGGATGTAGACATTTAAAGTGGCGAAAATGGTTAAAACTCGGTTTTAGCGTTTAACTAGCAAGGACATAATACAATTATACATACAAACGCCTTAAAAAGGCGACTAAAGCGCAATCGAGCTTATCAACGAAATTTTAACATTTAAGCATTCAAAATTGCTCGATTTCTATCAACTTCACCCTATTTTAGGGTGTTTTTATTTTCTGGGTTGTGTTTTTTTTTTTTTTTTTTTTTTTTTTTTTTAAATAACTATACAATAAACCGTAACAAATGCTAGTTAAACGATTATTTTGTCCGAGTTTCAACACTAAAAAGGGTTTAAAAACATAAAAAGGTTAAATTTGGCTAAGTGGGCGATAATGTGGGTAAACAAAGGTAAACGGGAAGGCTCGACATGGTTAATCCTAAAGGGTAATATAAGGTGAACGGGAAGCACAACACAAAGAACAAGGCTTACAACAAAGGGGTAATCTAAGTGCCTCTATCACTTTTACACGAATTCACAAGTTCATGGTCTTAACAAGCATACTAGTGACAAATTCTAAATTACACATAACATCCGGCTCACTCCTATATCCGAAATGAACAAATATATAACAATAGGCTCAAATATGCTCACGTAACGGATGGAATGGGTAAAAGTGTGAAAACTATCATGTAAGTCTTTCTTTGTTTGTCACGCTTTCCGGTTTTCTTTTTCAAAAATATTTTGCTTGTCGAGTTTTTATCAAGTCCGAGGTTTTCTAAAACACAACCAACCGGTTTATTTACTAATATATATACAAAAATACAGGTATTTTTGAATGATTTTTCTGAATTTTCTGATTTTTTTTTTATATATAAATGAGGACAAACAAAGTTAACAAAGTTAACCCCCTCCCCACACTTGAACTTCGCATTGTCCCCAATGCGAAACCCGAAATATAGAGAAAAAGGATAATGGTACTCCCCTCAAGATGATATCTGATGAATCGAGGCTTCCAAAGCTGCGTCTGTCATATGCTCCTGTGAAAGACCTGATAGCCACAATCTGCAAATATGTCATATGGTACAGCGCAACAGAACAGTAACAGAATAAACCCAAATAAACCATAATTTACATAAATACTACTAGTTCAAACAAAGACATAACATAAAGCAAAATGTTTAAAAAGTACAATACAGTCCGAGGGTGTTCGAAATAGTATGCAAAAAGAACACCCGAAATAACAACTACTAATAATAACCATAAAAACTACCAACGAAAATCACCACCAACGCCTACTCGTCATCATCGTCATCGTGTCTTGTAAAGGACGGGCCTGCACCACCGTAACCAGGAGGGTTCCACGGTGGGAACTCTGGAGGGTTCTGGAAGTAGTTGGGATATGCATGGCGCATCTCCCCAAATAGGTATGAAAACCCGGCACTCACTCCCTGATACAAGCTCTCCTGGCTCTGCCTCAGCTGATCCTGACTGGTCCGCAGCTGATCCTGACTGGCCCGGATATGGTCCTGGCTGGTCCTGATCTGATCGATATACGTACCATGTTGTTCCTGCGTGACCCGCATTTGCTGGAACTGCTGATAAAAGTCCGGCCAATCCTGATGCTGGTAGAACTCGTGGTGCTGCGGCTGGTGTGGCGGTGTGTGTGGCTGATGCTGCTCGTGCATCTCTACATCTTCTTCCTCTAATGGGAGCGGAGGTAACGGGTCCCATACCTCGTTATTCAGCCCCCTCAACCTATCCCCGTGATCAGTCTCAATAATAACCCCCATCGCTTTCAGCGATCTGATGTCGACATGCACCCCCTCAGTAATCAGGGTGAGACTCTGAAGTACCTCATCAGTCATAAGATGCTCATTGTAAGCAATTTCGGTCACATACTGACCGCCATGTATTTGACTGCTAGGAGTCCTCCCTGAACACTTCATAAAGTATTCAGCCATACGCGCCGCTAAGTTAATTGGCGCCTTCTCCACCAATGCGTAAAGAAAAATCAGATCTGGTGTTGGACAGTTACCAAGACTGTCCATGCGCCCGCATATAGTGTGGCTGAATACATGGTGCATCACTCGCACCAGAGGGTCTTTAAGTCGCGAAGCTTTTGACATTCTGGGGTTGTATGGATCCCCAACAGCATTTACAGCCCAAAACTCATCCCTTGCTGCATCAGACGGGAAAGTGAACTGCTCTGTGAAGACACTGGCATCATCCATGTCTTCCCTAGTGTAAATACCGAGTCTCCTTCCCAGACGACCAACCGACCACCGGTGCCATTTACCACACAATCGGAAAGCTATCCGCTCCTTGTGGCGGAATTTGGGTCGTCGAGCAGCAACTGGCTTCTCGTAAGCATACGATGCAAAGAACTCGATGGTAAGCTCCAAGTAAACGGGTCGGTTGCAACCGACCAAATTTATTAATGGACGACTCATCATATTTTCCAAACGATCATATTGGTTCAGTTCTTGCATCACTTCCCAATCAAGCCATCTTGGGACTCCGAATTGCCCCCTCCGGGCCCATAATTCGTCTCTTTTTGGAATGCACAAAGCTTCACGCTCGTTGTTAGGATCGAACTGTAGGAAGGGATGATTCATCTGTAATGGGGAACATTGTTAGAAAGACAGAAATAGGAGAAAATGGAATTGAAAACAGCCGAGCAGCAATTTATGAAGTTTCTGTCCAACTGATCTGGGCAAATGGCACGAGCGTGCTTCGATATGCACGGTCGTGCATATCCGCGAATTAACAGTCAAGCCCAGTGAATGTCGGAAACGCACGACCGTTCCTTAAGCGGAACGACCGTGCAACATCGGACACAAGCTGATATCGTTGAACCACCCGGAGTCGCACGACCGTTCCATACAAGGAACGACCGTGCCACAACAGACCTGCAGTTTTTTCGGACCCCTGATCTAGTAACAGCCTGATTTTTCGCAAATTTCAACAAGTATTTGGGCTAACAGGGGTCGGAATCACAATCGGGTGTTCACGATACTTCGATTTAACAAAGGTTAGGGTTTCGATTTGTTTATGAAGAGAACCCTAATAAATCCCTTGTTGAATCGGAAGAAATCTACCTAGAAAGCAAGAAAACATGAAATCTAACGCTAGAGACGTACCGTGCGAAGTTGGGTGCGAGATCGTGCGAAGAATCGTGCGATTTGGCGTGAAAACCGCTCTGGAATGGCTGCAGCTGCTAGGGTTCGCGAATGAGAGACTTGGCTGCAGATGAGGGTTTATATATTGTGCAAAATGACAGAACTGCCCCCAGCCTGCCGCACGGTCGTTCGTCGATTGGCACGGTCGTGCGTAACCGGCGACTCTCATTTTCCTCGGTGATGCACCGAGGGTGCGACTCGCCGTGCCAGATCCTCGAAAACGCACGGTCGTGCGGATCGTGGCACGGGCGTGCATCAGCTGCAGATCAGAATTTTTTGCAGAATGCATTTTCAGCAACTGTTTTGGCCGTTTTTCGCCATTTTTTCGACACGCCAACTGTTCTAACAATATTGCAACATAGAACCTTCGCTCGGCACGAATAGAAACTGTACAAACTATCGGAAACTACCTAACTAACTTAAATTACGCTAAAACTAGAAAATAAATCCTAAATGACTAAACTACCCCTAAAGCGCAAAATACGCTCTTGCTGCATTTTTGATCCACGAGTCAGCAGCGTAGACTCTCTCCTCCCCACACTTATGATGTGTGCGGGGTTTGGAGTTCAATAACCTCCATCACCGACTCTGTCGGCCCGGCAACGTATAACTTCAAGCGATGCCCATTTACTTTGAAAATAACGCCGTCCGCGTTCTCTATTGCAACAGTCCCATACGGAAATATCTCTTTAACCGTGTATGGGCCTGTCCAACGTGAATGGAGCTTTCCGGGAAATAAGCGCAACCGCGAGTTGTAAAGAAGGACAAGATCGCCCGCTTGGAATTCTTTGTGGTCCTTCAAGCGTTTATCATGCAATCTCTTCGTGCGCTCCTTGTATAACACGGAGTTCTCATAAGCGCATTGTCGCAACTCTTCCAACTCGTGAATCTGGAGGAACCGGGCTTCACCTCCGGCTTTTAGGTCCAGATTTGCGGTCTTTAGCGCCCACATCGCTTTGTGTTCCAGCTCAACCGGTAGATGGCATGCCTTTCCGTAAACAAGCCTAAAGGGAGTAGTCCCAATAGGCGTCTTGTAAGCCGTACGGAAGGCCCACAACGCTTCATCAAGCTTATCTGACCAATCCTTGCGGTTTGCACCTACTGACCGCTCAAGGATTCTTTTTAGCCCCCGGTTCGTGACTTCCACCTGCCCGCTTGTCTGTGGATGATAGGGCGTGGATAGACGGTGATGCACACCGTAACGGGACAAAGCTCTCTCGAGCTGAGTATTGCAAAAATGCGTCCCTCTGTCACTGATAAGCGCTTTCGGAGCGCCGAACCGGGCAAATAAGCTTTTCAAAAATCTCACGACCACCCTGGCATCATTGGTGGGTAAGGCCTGTGCCTCCGCCCACTTCGATACATAGTCAACCGCGACCAGGATGTACTTATTACCTCGTGAGGGGGGAAAAGGTCCCATGAAGTCTATCCCCCAGATATCAAAGACTTCACAAACCTGAATCCAGGTCTGAGGCATTTCATCACGTGCCGATATATTTGTCGCTCTCTGGCAAGCATCGCACGCTCTAACCCAACTCTGCGCATCACGAAATATAGTCGGCCAATAAAACCCGGAGTCCAACACTTTCTTGGCGGTAAAGTTGGCTCCATGGTGGCCTCCGGTAGGTCCCTCGTGACAGTGGCGCAGAATATCGGTCGCCTCCTTCCCTGAAACACATCTCCTAATCACCTGATCAGCACCAACCCGAAACAAGTAAGGGTCATCCCAAATGTAGTGCTTGACATCCGAAAAGAATTTCCTCTTTTGCTGGTGAGTCAACCCTTTAATCAGAATCCCGCAAGCAAGGTAGTTCGCAATGTCAGCGAACCATGGCGACTCATCGCATACCTCAACACTCATCAAAGACTCGTGTGGGAAGTTGTCATTTATGGAATCCCAACGCGCGTCCACGATGTCTCCATGCTCTAACCGAGATAGATGGTCAGCCGCTACATTCAACGCACCCTTTTTATCTTGAATCTCAATATCAAACTCCTGCAGCAACAAGATCCACCTGATCAGACGTGGCTTAGCGTCCTGCTTGCTGAAGAGATATCGGATGGCAGCGTGATCAGTATACACAACGGTTTTCGAAAGCACCAAGTACGATCTAAATTTGTCAAATGCGAAGACGACCGCCAAGAGCTCTTTTTCAGTCGTGGTATAATGCTCTTGAGCGTCGTGAAGAGTTTTGCTCGCATAATAGATCGGGTGAAAGTGCTTTTCTCTCTTTTGACCGAGAACGGCCCCTATGGCGTAATCACTCGCGTCGCACATAATTTCAAACGGTAAACTCCAGTCCGGTGCAACTAAAATAGGGGCCTCAATCAACTTTTGCTTGAGAAGGTCAAAGGCTCTCAAGCAATCATCTCCGAATATGAACGGAGCGTCTTTCTCCAACAGACGGGTCATGGGTCTGGCGATTTTTGAAAAATCTTTAATGAATCGCCGATAGAACCCGGCATGACCGAGAAAGCTCCGTATCGCTCTAACAGAGGTGGGAGGTGGAAGTCGTGAAATGATATCCACTTTGGCTGGATCGACCTCCATACCAGCATGCGAAATCTTGTGCCCCAGAACTATGCCCTCCTTCACCATGAAATGGCATTTCTCCCAGTTCAGGACCAGATTCGTCTCCTCGCACCTCTTCAACATTTTCCTCAAATTTTCCAAACAGTGATCGAAGGAATCCCCAAATACCGAAAAATCATCCATGAAAACCTCCATGGAATCCTCGATCATGTCATGGAAAATTGCAACCATGCATCTCTGGAAGGTTGCTGGTGCATTACATAACCCAAAAGGCATCCGTCGGTAGGCGAATGTGCCGAAGGGGCATGTAAAGGTAGTCTTCTCCTGATCCTCAGGAGCGATAGGAATCTGAAAGTACCCAGAGAATCCGTCAAGGAAACAGTAATATAACTTCCCCGACAGACGTTCCAACATCTGGTCGATGAATGGAAGCGGGAAGTGATCCTTGCGAGTAGCATCATTGAGCTTGCGGTAGTCAATGCAAACTCGCCACCCAGTGACGGTACGGGTAGGAATTAGCTCATTCCTATCATTCGAGACTACAGTCATACCACCTTTCTTAGGTACAACCTGCACCGGACTCACCCATACAGAGTCAGAAATAGGATAAATCATGCCGGCATCCAACAATTTAATCACCTCCTTCTTCACCACGTCCTGCATATTTGGATTTAAACGCCTCTGATGCTGTGCACATGGTTTGTACTCGTCTTCCATCAGAATCTTGTGAGTACAAAAAGAAGGATTGATGCCCTTGATATCCATGATTTTCCATGCAATGGCTTTCTTATGAAGTCTCAGAACCTCGAGAAGCCGAATTTTCTCATCCTTTTCCAACGATGCCGAAATTATGACCGGTAGGCGACGCTCCTCGTCTAGAAATGCGTACTCGAGATGTGGCGGGAGTTCCTTTAACTCCAAAGGCGTCGGATCATCAACCGAAGGCTCTGTTTCCCCCTTTTTCACATGGTCAATTTCAAGAAATCTCTCCGGACTCTGGGAACCATCGTCACCAATCTGATAGACTGGCTGCTCGAAATCGTGGCCCTCCTGCGTAATGCCAATCAGGTCCCCACACGACAGACGTGTGTCCGAATCAATCTCATCAATAGTACCTTGAAAATGAGAGCAAACACATGCATCGACAATGTCGACGTAATAAAGCTTGTCATCGTGACATTGCGGATGCTGCATCGATCTTTTGATATCGAATGTCACGTGCTCATTATTCACTCGGAGCGTGATTTGGCCAGCTGCCACATCAACAATCGTCCTCGCTGTATTGAGGAAAGGACGTCCAAGTATCAAAGGTACCCTTGAATCTTCATCCATGTCAAGGATAACAAAGTCCACGGGGAAAACAAATTTATCGATTTTTACAAGCATGTTTTCCACAAATCCGCGCGGATACTTTATTGAGCGATCTGCCAACCGAATGCTCATCCTAGTGGGTGACGGCTCACCCAGATCCAGTTTAGTAAAAACCTTATACGGCATAAGGTTAATACTCGCTCCCAAGTCAGCCAACGCATGGCTAACAGACATGTTTCCAATCAAACACGGGAGCGTGAAACTACCAGGATCTCCCATTTTCGTGGGCAGACGGTTTTGCAGAACGGCGGAACAAGTCTCATTCACCACCACACACGATATATCCTCGAGCTTCTGTTTATTTGAGAGGATATCCTTAAGAAATTTCGCATACTTTGGCATCTGGGCCAAGGCTTCAACAAACGGTATATTGATGTGTAGTTGCTTAAACAACTCAAGGAACTTACCGTATTGTTCTTCATTCTTCTGCTTTTTCAGCCTGCCTGGATAAGGTACCGGAGGAGTGTAATCTTTGACCGGCTCCTGGACTTGTGCTGTACTTGCTGGGCGTAGCCTGGCTTGCACCTCGTCCGGTGTGTCAGTCGGGACCGCTTCAGTGATCGGTACTGAGTCCGATATGACGGGTCCGGTAGTTTTTCCACTCCTGGTCATCACAGCATTTACATCCCTCTGTCCGCCCGGGTTTGGTTCTGTATTACCCGGAAGACCGCCTGGGGGCCTTTTGGACATCATCTGTGCCAGCTGACCAACCTGATTCTCGATATTCTGAATCGAGGCCTTCTGACTCCTCATTTCTCCCTCGTTAGCCAGAAAACGATCCTCGCTTTGTTGGTATCGTTTTTCAGAGCTAGAGAGGAGCTGAGCCATCATATCCTCCAGCTTGGAATTGGACTGAGGGGCCTGTTGCTGGGAGCTACTCCCAGTGCCCTGATTCTGGTACGAATATGGACGCTGCTGGTAGGGTTGATTGTACTGCTGGTACTGCTGACCCTGCTGAGGCGCTGGAGCACGCTGAGTGAACCCCAATGGGTTCTGATTTCCTGCATTCGCTCGCCACCCAAAATTTGGGTGATTTCTCCATCCGGGATTATAGGTGTTGCTGTACGGGTTGTTCTGCGGCCTTACTTGATTACTCACAAAATCTACCTCTTCCTGGCCCTCATATACGACTCCCTGAAAACATGCCCCAGGCTCGTGTGACACTCCGCACTGGTCACATCCCGAGCCAGCATGCGCAGTCATCTGGGACTTGTCGAATCTCGATGTAAGAGCCGAGAGTTGTGCAGTAATGGCCGTGTAATCGTCTACAGCATGAACTCCTGAGCGAGATGATGATGATGTTGCCCGACCTCTATCTCCATCCCGACGAGAGCTGGATTTCAACGCAGCTTTCTCGATAATATCATACGCTTCAGTCGGCGTCTTAGTTCCAAGATCGCCGCCCGCGTTCACGTCTAATCGCTCCTGCGTGTTATAGTTGAGCCCCTGATAGAACGTCAAAACCAGCTGTCGCTTGGAGAAGCCGTGATGTGGCACATCAATCAATAAATCCTTGAATCTCTCCCAAGCTGCATGCAACGACTCGCCCTCATCTTGGCGAAAGGAAACAATCCGGTTCCGTAGTTTGTTCGTTTTCTCAGGTGGAAAATATTTCTGCATAAACTGCTCCGCCAACTGATTCCAGGTCCTGATGGACCCGGCAGGAAGTGACATAAGCCAAGCTCTAGCTTTGTCACGTAACGAAAACGGAAACAACCTCAACCGAATTGCGTCCTCTGAAACACCAGTCATCCTAAATGTCGAACAAAGAGCAAGAAAAGCAGCGATATGCCTCCCGGGATCCTCATGCTCACGTCCGTCGAACTGCACCGAATTCTGCAACATGTTAATAACACTAGATTTAATTTCAAAATTAGGTGCATCTATAGTGGGCTGAAGGATACTCGGCTCCAGGCCTGCCCTTCCGGGCTGATTTGTTTCATTCAATGGTCGGTCGTCGTCCGCCATGACGACTCTCTCCTCGTCTTCTAAGCTTTCGTCTTCAGAGATAATCACCGGCTCGTCAATTGCATTTGCAATGCGTTGTGCAACGACGAGTGACCTTTCGCGCAGCCTCCTACTTCTTCTAAGATTATGCGCTGGTTCGTCAGTCGGCTCAGCAATAGCGGGCGCGGGAGTTGAGGACATCAACCTGCAAACGAAAGACTGACACAATGAATATTTTATTAATAAAATAATGCTTTTTTTTTTTTTTTTTTTTTGAATAAAAGCAGAATATGTATTTATAGGCTGTAAAATTTATAAAAATCCGAAAATGGGCCGAAATTTTTATAAAAATTAAAGCAATGGAAATGATCGAATCGGCTAGTTTAAAAACGATTTTTAAGAGCCGAAAACTCAAAGAATAAATGAATCAATAAATCCGGATTTGAACAAATAAATAGAATAAAAATTTACAAATGTACAAAACAATCACAAAAATGAATAAATTCAATTAAAAACAAGAAATATTAACAGATAAATCAACGAATAAATAATCACGAAGGTATACACAAATATTAACAAGTATATACACCGATAACACAATGACTCGGGTCGTTCCTAAAACTCGCCATTCCCCGGCAACGGCGCCAAAAACTTGGTACGTGCGTGACTATACATATTTTTACAATGAAATTACACACGAATGGGTTTTAAATTTATAAAAGTGATTATTACTTTTACATCAAAACACACACGAAAGAGGCAAGTGTACCCCGTCATATATGTAGTAAAGTATCGGTAAAAACCAAGTATCGATCCATGGAAATGGGCGGAGAAATAATACTAGACCTTTGCCACTAAATTACCGGTAAAAACATACGTTGTTTTGGTTTTAATTAAACTAAAGTAAGCATAAATAAATACTTATAAATCATAGTATATAAATAGCCTTGCTTAATACACAACCGCAGCATGTCAACTAAGTCAGTTTTGGCATTTAGAAGCATTCGGTCAATTTTCCATTTCGAGACAATTAGTATCCCTTTCGGGAATCCTAACATGACAATCATTCGGAAAGTTAAAACGATAAACACACTTTAACCACCTAAAATTGTTCTTTAACGTGCGATTGATAAATCTACAAAAATCTCCTAAAAATAAGTTAGTCATCCGTTAGGAGTTTTCTAACCTCACTTAATCAAGGAAAGCAACACCGATAAACACAATGCAACCACCGAGACAAGCATAAACTAGATTAAATCACAACCGAGTTCATTTTACAAATCTTACACATAAATTCACCAAGATAGCAATTTTGGCCGAAACTACTAACTAGGCTAACAAATCATGGCAAGAATCCGTAACAACACCATCTAACCCGTTAGAGTCCTTCCGTGAGGGCAAGCTCTCTTGATTAATAATAATTGCATTTTATTAAACCACTAACCCGTTAGAGTATCATGGTGCCTACATTTTAACCAAGTTAAACTAGTTAACCAAATTAAAAGTTTACTAATACATGATTAAATAAGCTTCATTTTGCAACTATCTTACCTAACCAAGCACCAATCATCCAACACAATTACTTGTAATCAAGAAATCAATATCAATAACAAGGTTGCAAACTAATCATCAAAGATAATCATAGAAAATACTTCAAAATGTCATTACAAACATAGATTAACATACTAATCAAGCAAGGGATTGTTGTGTTTTTGCCCAAAGGCTTACATTAATACATAATAATCAGTCTAGATGCTTGAAACATAACAAAATAATGGAAAGATTTGAGAAACCAAACCATAAACAAGCATAAGAATGAGAATCTGGATAGTAAATGAGCAAAACCGGGCAATGTGGCTTGAATCCGAGTGAAAGCAGCAGCCTTCGGAGCCTCAAAATCGCCTGCAGAGCTCCCAAAATGTCCAGAGTTACTACTAAAATGGTTCTGTTCTGTTTAAATGCTTTTTCGAAGTTGCACGGCCGTTCTTCCGATCGCACGACCGTGCACTTTAAGCATTATTGGTGGTGGGCCACCATACTGCATGACGTCACAGATCGTTGACTGGTCTTCGGACACGCACGGTCGTTCTTGGCTTGGCACGACCGTTCTTTTCCGGCATTTGGCTTGCACGCCTTGACTTGTGGTCGTTCCACTCCGAGATGTTGTTTGATCTCGGATCCGCACGACCGTTCTCCATGAGGAACGACCGTGCATTTTCGGGTTTTCCTTCATTGCCTTGCACGGTGAGTTGCACGCCTGGTTCATCGCCGGGACTTTCTTGTTTGTCGGATATGCACGGTCGTGCATATGGCCGCATGACCGTGCCAAACGCCCAGGTCAGTCTTTTTCCACAGAATCTTCGCAGCTTCATCGTTTTGTCTGGAAAGTCCTCGTTTTTGGTATCATCTCGTCTGGTATGCTGTTTTAGGCCTGTAAACCAAAATGTAGATAATTAAGTATCCGAATGACGGTTTTACGGCCGAAAACGCATAAATGGGGGTAAAACGGGGGACTAAAATATGTGTAAATTAGCGAATATCACATTCCCTCAGAAAAAGAGAGGATGGTTTAGTAGGGGAGCACATGAGCGTAGGAAGCGAATGAAAAAGTTGCAAGAATAACGAGTGCTAGCAGCAGCTAAAAGAGAAACCGATACCCACACCCAAGACATGCTTAATAGGAGTTTAGCCAACTTCCACATTTTAGCAACCACAGCAGCCGACCCTAACCTGGAACAACTGATAGCACCCCAACCATTACAGCCCATGGAAGTAGAAAATAACCCTGAAAATCAAGTAGAAATGCATGACTTTAAACCGGAGGAGATACCTAGGGTACCAGCACCTAATCCCTTAGACCCAGATTATGACCCGTCGTGGGATGACAATAGGGACTATGTGCAACGTTACCCCATACAAGAAGACATGCCCATGCCGAATCTTGGAGCATACCCAGGTTTGGACCCTCTAGATCCCTATTACGATAACGATGTATTCATTAGGGAGATTTTAGAGAATCCTTACCCGTACCAGGCACCCACACCCCCATACCCTGAACCAATGCCCCAGATTCCAAACCCAGTCCTAGAACCTGCACCCCCAATGGGTGCAGAAAATGTACAAGAACTCGGGACATTTGGTGAGGAAATTTTAGAAAGCAGTGAGAGAATGAAACAGGTGGGAGAGCGACTCGTCTGGAAATACGACGATCGCAATATGGATTTCTGGATGAATCCATATCCGAGAATGTGATGGTAGAGATGGTGATAATAATAATAATATATATGTGGGTATGAAAAAAAAGCTACGGATGCCTACTACTAGTAGTGTAATTTTAATTTCAGTTGTATTGTAATTTTAATTTCCAGTTCTGGCTTGTAGTAGATGCATATATATATATATATATATATATATATATATATATATATATATATATATATATATATAAAGAGTAAGTCGCAATGATCGTTGCTTTTGACCAAAATGCGTGTCATGTGATTGGCTATATTAAATATTATTTTGTGATATTAATGCGTGGAAAATCTTTAAAATTCAGATGGACAATGAAGTGAACCAGGAAAACCAGAATGATAACCACCCGAATAACAATAATCTGAATAATGAGAATCCGAACAACAATAACAATGGAAATCAAGTGGATAATAATGCCATCCAACACATAGTGGCACAAGGAATCATAGATGCAATGCCATTTATTATCCCAACGGTTAAGGAAGTGGATAATAAATGTAAACATAGCAGTAAGTGACCAACTGAACCTGAACACAACGTAAACAATGGACCCGTACTTCAAGCGCCCATTCCCAAAAGAAGAAGAACCATGCCTTATGGTTGTTCTTACAAAGAATTCTGGTCCTGCAAACCAATAGAATTCTTGGGCAATGAAGGACCCATTGCAGCTCTACGCTGGATAGAAAAGACTGAGGCAGTCTTAAAAATAAGCAAATGTGCGGAAGAGGATAAGATAATGTTTGCTTCCAATATGTTTAAGAACTCAGCCTTAGAATGGTGGAACACAATCCTCCAGTCTAGGGGAAGTGATAGGATTTACCATATGGATTGGGAAGAATTTAAAAATATGGTAGAAAGGAAATTTTGTCCTCCCAATGAAAAGGAACAGGGAGCAAATAAATTCCTAAACCTTAGAATGACTGGAGTAGATAGCAAAGGGTACACTACTACATTCTTTGAATATGCTAGAATCATGCCAACCCTTGCATCACCTGAACCAGTATTAATCTCCCGTTACATCTGGGGATTAATTAGGGAGATTAGGCATATAGTCAAGGCAGCTAGACCTCAAACTATAGAAGAAGCTGTAGAATTAGCAAACACCTTGACGTATGAGTTAGTGCGTACACGAGAAGAAGACCAGAGAAGGAACCTAGCCCAAAGGCTTACCAGGAATTCTGTTATGGAAATTCCAACCGTAGGAACGTAGGTTCTACCTCTGCACCGTACTGCAAAGCTTGTAAAAAGAAGCATTCGGGAAAATGTTCCACTCACTGCAATTTCTGCAAGATGCCAGGACACAAGGAAGAAGATTGCAGGAGGAAACCTAATAATGGAATGTGCTTCAACTGCGGAGAAAAAGGCCACATCAAGCCCAACTGCCCGAAACTAGCTCCAGCTCCGAACAACAAGAAAACTAAAAATGCTAGAGCATTTGTTCTGACGGCAGATGAAGCCAAGATGATTCCAGACGTGATAGCCGGTATGTTTTTAGTTAATGATGTTTTTGCTAAAGTATTATTTGACTATGGTGCAAACCAAAGTTTTATTAATACTTCGTTTGGCAAACTTCTTAATCAGTCATTAACTAAAATCCCAGAAGAATATCTAGTAGAGACAGCAAATGGGGAAACCGTTAGGATTTCTGAAATCTTGCAGGGAGCAAGAATAAAATTTTTAAATCAAAAGTTTATGGCAAACCTTTATCCAATGAATCTAGCAGGATTCGATGTCGTTTTAGGAATGGATTAGCTAATAGCTAATAAAGCCAGTATTTGATGTGATCAAAAGTCAATTCAAGTAAATTCACCAAGGGGTGAAAAGATCACAATTAAAGGAGACAAACCATCTAAGTCTACAAAATTCATCTCTATGATGAAAACAGCAAGTTATATAAGGAAAGAATCATTAGTGTATTTGATTTCTATAATCACTAACACTAAAGGAAAAGAACTAAAGGATATTCCAGTAGTATCTAGTTTTCAGATGTATTTCCAGAAGAGCTGCTAGGACTACCACCAGACAGGGAAGTTGAATTCAGAATCCCTCTGCTACCCGGAACAGCACCAATTGCCAAAGCACCTTACCGTTTGGCACCCGCAGAAATGTAGGAACTGAAGAAACAGTTAGACGAATTGTTGGAAAAAGGATTTATACAGCCAAGCTCATCGCCATGGGGAGCACCGATTTTGTTCGTTAAAAAGAAAGATGGATCGATGCGTATGTGCATTGACTACCTTGAATTAAACAAAGTGACGATTAAGAATCGGTACCCATTACCGACAATCGATGATCTGTTCGATCAGTTGGAAGGAGCTTGATTTTTCTCTAAAATCGATTTAAGGTCAGGATATCATCAATTAAAGGTACAGGAAGAGGACATTCCTAAGACCGCATTTAGAACAAGGTATGGCCATTATGAATTTATTGTCATGCCATTTGGTTTAACTAATGCCCCAGCTGCATTTATGGACATGATGAACCGAATATGTAAGCCATATTTGGATAAATTCATAATTGTCTTTATAGATGATATTCTTATCTATTCTAAAAGTAAAGAGGATCATGCAAAGCATTTGCACGCACTTTTAAGTTTATTGAGAAAGGAAAAGCTTTATGCTAAGTTTTCTAAGTGCGAGTTTGGGTTAGAACAGGTACAGTTTCTTGGACATTTAGTCGATCATGAAGGAATTCATGTGGACCCCACCAAGATCAAAGCGATTACTAAATGGAAAACCCCTGAGTCACCAACCCAGGTTAGAAGTTTCTTAGGATTGGCCGGTTATTATAGAAAGTTTATTCGAGATTTTTCTAGAATAGTCATTCCCTTAACTAAGTTAACTTGTAAATCCATTAAGTTTGAATGGGAACCAAAACAGGAAAAAGCCTTTAGAATTCTTAAGCAAAGATTAACCCATGCACCCATACTAGAGTTACCAGAAGGAACTGAAGATTGTGTAGTCTATTGTGACGCTTCTAAGTTAGGTTATGGATATGTATTGATGCAACGTCAAAAGGTTATAGCTTACGCATCTAGACAACTTAAGAATCATGAAGAGAACTATTCAACCCATGATTTGGAATTAGGAGCCATAATTTTTCCCTTAAGATTTGGAGACATTACCTTTATGGTAGTAAGTTTACCATCTTTACCGACCATAAGAGTTTAAGGTATGTTTTAGGGCAAAAGGAACTGAATATGAGACAAAGACACTGGATGGAAATTCTTATTGATTATGATTGTAATATCCAGTATCATGCAGGAAAGAAAAATGTATTGGCTGATGCTTTAAGCCGAAAGTATCATGAAAAGGCAAAAAGGGTACGTTCTCTTAAGTTAAATCTATAAGTAGATTTAAATGAACAGATTAGAAAAACACAAGAATCAATAATCAAGGATGATACTGAAAAACTAAAAGGAATGATTAAGGAATTAGAACAAGGAACAGATGGAATTTGGAGATTCCATAAGAAAAGAATGTGGATACCTAAATTAGGGAACCTGCGTCATCGTATATTAGAAGAAGCCCATAAGTCTAAGTATACGATGCATCCTGGAAATGATAAAATGTATCAGGATTTAAGAAAGAATTTTTGGTGGATAAGAATGAAGAAAGATATGGCAGCTTATGTTTCTAAGTGTTTAACTTGTTCACTAGTTAAAGCTGAACATCAGAAACCTTCAGGTTTGCTGCATCAGTTAGAAATGCCAGTATGGAAATGGGAATTGATAACAATGGATTTTGTTACCAAATTACCCAAAACAAGGAAAGGTAATGATACAATCTGGGTAATTATAGACAGGCTAACTAAGTCAGCACATTTCCTACCAATGAAGGAAACTTTCAGTATGGAACAATTAGCTAAGCTTTACGTAAATGAAATAGTTTCATTACATGGAATTCCATTATCAATTGTTTCTGACAGAGATAGTCTTTTTACCTCTCATTTTTGGACAAGTTTCCAAAAAGCCATGGGAACCAAGTTGAATCTAAGCACAGCCTATCATCCTCAAACAGACTGACAAAGCGAAAGGAAAATTCAGACAATGGAAGATATGCTTAGAGCTTGTGTAATTGATTTCAGAGGTAATTGGGACGATCACTTACCATTAATAGAATTTTCTTATAATAACAGTTACCACACAAGTATCAACGCTGCACCATTCGAAGCACTTTATGGACGAAAGTGCCGAACCCCCGTCTGTTGGGCAGAAATTGGGGAAAAGCAACCGTCTAGACCTGAGATAGTGTAGGAGACAACCGACATGATCATTCAAGTCAAAGAATGACTGAAAGCAGCACGTGATCGACAAAAGAGCTATGCTGATAACAGACGCAAGCCGTTAGAATTTCAGGTAGGTGACAAGGTATTATTGAAAGTCTCTTCTTGGAAAGGAGTTGTACGATTCATCAAGAAGGGAAAGCTAAGTCCCAGGTATGTTGGACCTTTTGAGATTATTAGAAAAATAGGACCTGTAGCCTATCAGCTACAACTGCCAGAAGAAATGCCAGGAATACATGATGTATTTCATGTATCTAGTCTCAAGAAATGCTTAGCTGATGAATCACTGGTGGTACCTCTAAAGGATATAGAGGTAAATGAACAACTTAAACTTGTAGAGAGGCCTCTACAGATTGAAGACAGGAAAATTAAGAACCTCAAGCACAAGAGATTAGTTCTGGTCAAAGTAAAATGGGACTCCAAAAGAGGACCAGAGTACACTTGGAAACTTGAATCAGAAATGCAAAGAAAATATCCACACTTGTTCAAGTAGATCTCGAGGACGAGCTCTAAAACAAGGTGGGGAGGATATAACAACCCTCCTAAATTTTTCCGACACCCTAAAATATTTAAAAATATCCCTATATGTCTCAAAATATACCCCGTATGTGAAAACCGAGCCCAAAATACGATATAACATTAAAAATTAAATAAAAACAAGAAAAATAGGTCTCTCGCGGGGCGCGTAAGCCACCCCCTTGACCTTACGCGGGCCGCGACAGCTAGACGATCAGGCGACACCCTGAGCTGCCACGTGTCACCACGCGTGTCGACCCTATACCGCTGACTAGGCCAAGCTAGGCCCTACACCCCTACTACGCGGGCCGCGTAGACCGAGGTCTCACATTACGCGGGCCGTGAGGAGCTGTGAATCAGCTCCTATAAATTGGGAGCTCAGCCTTCAGTTTCAATTCGCACCATGAACAACTTTCTCTCTCAATTTTCTGTAGTATAAGCTCTATAACAGGCGTAATACCCCCTAAATAACGAGGTTCTGCTCCGTTGTAAGTATCATAACCCCTGGATACGTATTAGATACGCTGCCCGATTGATCTAGGGTTCCGTAACGGCTGTCGTGGTTCTGCCCGACGTAGTCGTTGGAATGCCGTCTCGGGGAGGGTATTACTAATGTTAAAATGGGTTATTATACTAACACGTGTGCATTTGTGTAATTCATAGATTTTCACCAGGAAACCCTTACAGAAAACCTAAAACAGCAATGTGAGTAATCTCCTTTTTGCAAATTGTTTTTACAAAACCTCACACGATTAATTATATATTAAGCAGTTATTGAGCATTTGTAAGGATACAATTATCGTCGGTATGTTGGGGTTTTGTATACAAAATTTGTTACTACCTTGCGAGGAGTAACATGACCACAAGTCGGGTTGACAGTACCGTGGGTGGTAATTGATATGACTTGGAAACAAATGTAATTGCGTGAATGCCCTCAATACTGTACAATGGTTTTTTACTTAAACTTGATTAAACTTGGATTCACTCACCAGTATTTCCCACTGACAAAATATTTTTAAACGCGTTTCAGGTAATAAAATGTGAAAGCCAAATAGAAGCCAGCTGGACAGCACTGAAGGCTTGGAAAAGTGGCAATAAAGTTACCTAAAATAAATAGATGTTTTATTAAATAAAATAGGGTTTATCCCTATGGAAACGTGTGTATTTAAACTTGGTTTTTTTCCCATTTGTTTAATATTATCAAAACGTGGTATTTTACTCTGATAAAATATTTCCTAACTACGGTCCTGATGTAAATTCCGCTGCCAAAACTGACAAACACCAGATACCACCGAAACTGGCATCGGCCGCCCGTTCCCTGGATAGTTAGGGGACGGGGGTTGCGACAATTAATCATTCCTAACAAGCATACGACATGTACCCAATTTCACATCCTTTCAAACCCATATAATCCATCATGTCATTCCATTTATCACATATTTATATACCATGTACCATACGATTATCTATAATCTTATAATCACAACATGTCTAGCCATGTTCCTTATGCGTAGTTGACTTTCTGAGTCAACGATTTATCATTTTAACTTTTTGCTTAATCTCATATACTCATGACATCATAATAGGGTGTTTTGGGGCGTCTGTTTACTGTACTTACGAGCTTGCAAAAATTACAATATTTTTATGTGACGTGCCCCTCGGAAGGATTATCCTTGTGTTAAATTTTTAGACTCTAACTCTCTACCAAAAATTTATAAAAATTCATTTACTAAGCTGTAATCAGATTCGTCACTTCTGACTGCAGCTTACGGAAAAATTCATTTAAAATTCCTCATTTATCCGATTGACGAAATTCCAGTTCGCAATTTTTGGAATCAACTGAAGCTACCTACAGTAAAAATTTGAGATCATAACTCAATTCCCAAATTGAGTTATGACATTCGTAATGGGCTACAAATTCTGCCAGAAAACGCAGCTTGAACCTTCGATACGGAAAAATTCATAAAACGTTTATTTTTCGTCGAAAAAATGCAATTCCAGTTAGGTTTGAAAGGTTTTTCCTGGGAGTTCATCAGAAACTCAACAAACATCAGTTTTTGACAAGATTTAACACTGTTACAGCCAATTACATTCGCTTGTAACTTTCTAGACAGATTTAATTTTCATCAAATCTTTTCTAAATATCTCTCATTCTAACTTCACCTAGACATTTCATCAAACACTTGGTATGCGTACTAACATCTAAGCATAATGTACAAGTAATTTAAGCATATTCTTCTCATATTCACCTCATGAATCATTTCATTCAAACAAGATCACATTATCATCTACATCATGTTACTATCAAAACCTAGCACATAACATATGCATCAACATAATCAAAATAATCAACATACACATGTTCATCATAATCATTCTCATACTCATAAACATGGGTTTCATTCTAAATCACTAAGATAACTAAAATTTAGCCAAGATTCAACTTAAACATGATAACATTAGCAAGCTTTCATCCTAATTTAGATCAAACTCATGTTTTCATCAAAACCCACTTCATGGTTGTTCATCAAAACTGAGAATTAAGACATACCTTGGCTAAAGCTTGCTTAGATAATCACTATTTAGGCTCATGCAAGTTCGAATTCAGCCCGAATCCCATCCAATTCGTCGATTAGGGTTTGAGAGGGGTTTCCCCCTTTCTTCTACTCCTCTGATCGAACACACACGCCCAGGTGTGTGTTTGAGGGTTTTAATTTTTATTTTATATTTTATGTTTCCATTTATTCCATATCAACCCCTCATGTTTGTCACTTGTTCATAATTTACCCAATTTCATATTCTTATTTGTTTTAACCAAGCATTTAACTAGGTTTAATAACCTAGTTATTACATTTCCTTCTTTTAAACGTGATAACATATTAGTAACTAAATATTCGAGTTTTGGGGTGTTACAGATTCCAATAGTCAAAGTACGCTGAGAGTCTAAACATGGACCAGAGTTTACGTGGGAACGTGAAGACCTAACGCGAGATAAATATCCTCACCTTTTTCCCAAAGAATGAGTAGGGGAGACTGTAACATCCACCAAAAACGGATCTTAGAAAGCCGACCCGTTTGTAAACCGGATTTCATGCGCATTAAATAAAGGTGGAGATTTTCGTTATTGATTTATTTTTCTATTTATTATTTAACAAGTTGAATTATAATAAATAAAATAATGTAATTATTTTAGGGTTAAATTAATAAATTCATAAGTTCGTTAGTTCGGTTAGTAGTATAAAAGAATAAGTTAACGTAAATCAAGTTATATTGATAAGGGAGCAAAGCTGTCAAATAAATAAACCCAGATTAAGTTAAGATGTAAACTCGGTGGGCCTGTTATGTAAATTTCCAAACTCGCGACATACAATACCCCACGCGCCTCTCATCGTTTTACAATTAAAACCCGGCCGACTTCCTGCTCGACGACCCGAACCCACAACAACCAACCCGAATAGTTTAAACATGATACGATGATTTGTTTCGTTATTGGGTCATGACCGGATCTTTATAATAATGAATATTAGTTACAGGTAGAGGATCCCGTACATTAATCCGGAAGTGTATTATAGCACTATATATAACACTATATAACACCATATAAACACCGTATAACACTATGTAACACCATATAACGTTATGTAACACTATATAACAAATATAACACTATAGTTTGTCTGATAGCATGTCTATGATAGATGTATAGTGTTATATATTGTTATATAGTGTCATATAGTGTTACGTAGTGTTATATGGTGTTATATGGTGTTACATAGTGTTATACGGCGTTTATATAGTGTTATATATAGTGTTATAATACACTTCTTACATTTCTGAATTAATGTACACTGTCCCTACCCTCTCATAATCAATCACTATTATTCCTAATCAATCCAATTAAGAAAATTAAAAATCACTATAATACCACCATTAAAGTATACCTTGCTCTTATAACGAACACATCGAATTCGGTTTTATAGACCCATAAAAATTATACCAAATGAAACAAGAACATCTTAACATATGTCCATCATCATCCAAATTCATGATTAAGCAAGAACATCTCTCTAAGGCTTTTGATATCTCCTTCTGATACGTGCAGAAATGGATAGGAGAAGAAGAACAACAGAGAAGAAGAATTAGCTCAATCAATGGTGCTCATTTCATTAACCGTTAACTGTATATAACGAATACAACGACTCCTAACTGTTTTTGTTACAATTTTACACTATTAGTCCCTGACTTATTCAAATATTACAAACAAACCCCTGTACTAATATCCATAGCTATATAACCCGTATCAATACTCCCCCCCCCCTTTTAGGAAATTTTGCCCTCAAAATTCAAATCAAAATCAGGGAATCTGGCTTGCATCTCTGCTAAATCCTCCCATGTAGCATCTGCAACTGGTAAGTCCTTCCATCTTATTAAAACTTCCACCCTAGTTCGATTATGACGTTTCACCATTCGTTTATCAATCATTGTAGCTGGAACGAACATGAACCTGGGTTGCTTTGGAAGAAAAATGATCCGCGAATGATCCCCTTTTGCAAGCTTGAGCAAAGACACATGGAATGTTGGGTGCATTTGTGCTTCTGCAGGTAAATCCAACCTATATGCAACCTTCCCTATTTTTTCCACAATTAAAAAGGGACCGTAGTATTTAGGGCTGAGTTTGTTTGGTTTGAAATTCTTAAGAGAGTTCTGGCAGAAAGGTCTGAGCTTGAGGAATACCCAGTCACCCATAACAAATTCCCTTTCGAGTCTATTCTTATCTGCCAGTTGTTTCATTCGATTCTGGGCATGAGATAAAGAATGTTTCAATTCTTTAATAACTCTTTCCCTCTCAATGTACATCTGATCCACTGCCTCATTAGAACAATCCCTAGGAATATAAGGAATGAATATAGGAGGAAGGTATCCATATAAGGCCTGAAATAGAGTGGTGTTGATAGAAGTGTGGAAATTTGTGTTGTACCAGTATTCTACTAATGAAACCTATTTCAACAAGGAAGTATTTGTTGCTAAGATCATACTTCTCAAGTAAGACTCAATGCATTTGTTCACTACTTCCGTCTGACCATCAGACTGAGGCTGGTAGGCAGTGGATAGGGCCAACTGGATGCCTTGCATTTTGGTAAACGCCTTCCAAAAATTGCTTATGAAGACTGGGTCCCTGTCTGACACTATGGTATTAGGCCAACCATGTAATTTGAAGACATGATCAAGGAACAATTGAGCCACAACTTCTGCTGTGTATGGATGGCCTAGGGGTATGAAGTGCCCATATTTAGTGAGCCTATCAATGATCACTAAAATGGTATCCTTACCTTGTGTCTTTGGAAAACCAGCCACAAATCCATAGATATGTCAGAAAAAACATATTTAGGAATGGGAAGAGGCTGCATCAATCCTGGATAAGCCACATTTTCCACTCTGGTCCTCTGACAAATATTACAAGCCCTAAGCCCTGATGTATTGCCTCACCTGTTTATTCAGTCCTTTCCACCTGAACATGCTTCTAATTCTTTGAATAGTAGCATGTACCCCTGAGTGTCCCCCCATGGCTGAATCATGACACAGTTTAATGATCTCTTCCTTTAATCTCCCAATTTTCCCAATCAAAGCCTTCCCTTTCTTTGTAAATAAAGTTCCATCCCACTGATAGTGGTCTATCTGACCCCCAACCTTCAATTTTTGCAACTTGTTAAACAATTCAATGTCTTCTTCCCAAGACTTCTTGATCTTGTCAAACAATACAGGATCTAATGTAGAAACTGTAATAGTAAACAATGTAGGACCTTGAACTCTGGATAAGGCATCAGCCACCTTATTCTTAATTCCTTTTTTTATACACAATTTCATAGTCAAAGCCCATCAATTTTGATAACCAAACATGTTGCAATGGTGTAGTCAGCTTCTGTTCCAGCAGGTGCTTAAGGCTTTTCTGGTCAGTTCTTATAACGAAGTGACCCATAGTCAAGTAGTGTTGCCAATGCTTAACAGCAAAAATGATGGCCAATAATTCTTTTTCATAGACAGAGAAGGCCTGCTGTCTTGGTGACAAAGCCTTGCTGATAAAAGCTAATGGATGAGAATCCTGCATCAGAACTGCACCAATCCCCTTTGAAGATGCATCTGTCTCCAAAATGAAAGGTTTTGAGTAATCTGGTAATGCCAACACTGGTGGGGAACATAAAGCTTCTTTCAAGAGTACAAAAGCCTTCTCAGCCTCTTTATTCCACAAAAAAAAACTATCTTTTTTCAACAAATTTGACAAGGGCTTGGCTAAGATCCCATAAGATTGAATAAACCTTCTATAGTAACCAGATAGCCCCAAAAACCCTCTTAGCTGCTTAATGTTGTTAGGTGTAGGCCATTCCTGTATAACTCCTATCTTTTTAGGATCTGTTGATACCCCTTCATTAGTAATGATGTGCCCTAAATATTCTACTGAAATACCACCAAAAGAACATTTACTTTTCTTAGCATACAACTGATTAGCTCTTAGCAGTTCCAAAACCTCTCTAAGATGAATGAGATGTTGTTCCAAATCCTTGCTGAAAACCAATATATCATCAAAAAATACCAGCACAGATTTCCTCAATAAGGGTTTGAATGTGTGATTCATTAAAGCTTGAAATGTGGCAGGGGCATTTGTCAACCCAAAGGGCATAACCAAAAATTCAAAGTGGCCCTCATGTGTCCTAAAAGCAGTCTTATGTACATCAGCAGGATTCATCCAGATTTGATGGTATCCAGACCTTAGATCCAGTTTAGAGAAAATAGAAGCCCCTCCCAACTCATCTAACAGCTCTTCTATTAAGGGAATAAGGAAGTTGTTCTTCACTATGGCTTCATTCAGTCTCCTATAGTCAATACACATCCTCCAACTACCATCCTTCTTCTTGACTAACACTACAGGAGCTGCAAAGGGGCTAGTACTGTCTCTTATGACTCCAGTCTCCAACAAACAACTCTCTGGTCATTGCTTCTATTACATCTTTCTGTGCCATTTGATATCTATAGGGTTTCAAATTGATCACCATAGATTCATCTTTCAGCATAATTTTGTGATCATATGGTCTAGAAGGTGGTAGAGATGTAGGCACTTTAAACACATCTACAAAAGACTCTAGTAAAGTTTCAATAACATCCACCTGATCTGCACTATGAACTATAGTCTTGTGCTAAAACTGACCCTCCTCACCTCCTGTCATTTGTAAACTGAACAACTGACCTTGTAACACTTGTGCCTCATTGTGAAGAAGCTCATTCATAGTCTGCATTGAGCAAAGTGACACCTTATTTGTTTGACTGCCTTTTAACTGATACACTTTGTTATGGGTGGTTTTCTGCCCATATATCCTGAATAATATTCTGACTATGTTTCTTTTGTTGTGATCAGGATACCAGATCAGGATATTGATAACATCCTAATACAGTATCCTGGTAGTGACTAATTAATTCACGTGCAGATTAATGGTACAAGTATATAACGTTCAAGTGGACTTCTTCTCCTTGAGACTCGGGCAAATCTGTTGAATTATGGACGTTGAAGCCGGAAGACGTGGACCACAAGGTTCACAAAGGGAATATTCGTTATATCCCGGATTTCTAGGCTAGTTAGTTAGTTTTATCTTACTATAAGTAGGATTGATCGGATCAGATAAGAACACACACAATCTCTCGAACTCTCTTTCTCTCTAGCTGCAAACACTCACAACACACTTACACTTGTATACAAATCGCTTTGTAACACTTAGTCGATTCACATCATATCCTGCACTGTATCCTGACATTTGTCAGCTCCTGAGGTTTTGTGCCGGCGATCTAGATTGATCAAGGGCTCTCCTCGTATATCCTGTGTCACCTTTTACATTTTTGCTCATTGTTTGATTGTAGATATAGCTCGATATCCTGATAACTGTTTTTATAAACAACTAAATTAGCATATTTTCAACACACACTCTTAGCACACTACCTCACTTAACTAATTTGATCACTTAATTGCTTCGGTAATTTTTGACCAAAACAATTCGGCGCCCACCGTGGGGCAAGTGGTGCTATTTCTACTAAAAGCTTTTGCAAAATCATTACTTGGTTTTCTGTTTTCAAAACTTTTTGGTACACTATTTTCAATGGCCTCGAGATCAAACATGAGCTCTTCCACCGTGTCTGCTACAACCTCTGCAACAATTGGTTCGGTGCTTCCACCACCTCCTCCGAGAACGCAAGCCTCTTCGCTGCCTCAGGATGTTATCCCCGCTCGCAACATTCAGGGATCTGCTCCTGTTTTGGCCTCTAATGAAGAAATTCTAACTTTGTTTGGTAGTGTACAGGAAAAAATAAGGCAACAGCAGGAGACCAACCAAATGCTGATAAGAGAGATACAACTCTTAAAATCCAGCTCGAGCAGGCCCGCACTGTCACTCCCTTGCAACCCAGAGCTTTGAACTTCAGTTCTGCAGTATATACTGAGGATAACAGTGGGAATATTGTGCCTAGCCATTCTCAGAATCATACTCCTTAGATACCCTTTTCGGTTAGGGTGTCAACTGTGAGAAGCTTAGTATATGCTTCAGGATATGGCCAAAATCCTCAGACTGGTAACGTATCTAATAATAATAATACTCTTGCTACTAATGGTATTGGATCTTTGCAGGATGCAGGTATGACATCAGCACTTTCCAGGGAGCTTCAAAAGTTAAAGGACATGATATCCAGTGTACCTGGAGTAGTCCAACCAATTCCAAAAGTATCCCAGGATAGCCACAAGATATCTCGGTTTGCATATCCTATTTGTGATGTTGAAATCCCGAAAAGATTTCAGAACCCCAACATGAAGCTCTATGATGGAACTACGGATCCTGAAGAGCATATTGCCCAGTATAGGGAAAGGATAGAAATCAACCCTATCCCTCCAGATCTCAAGGAAGCATGCCTCTGCAAGGGTTTTGGTTCTACCTTAACAGGATCGGCCTTGAAATGGCTCTTAAACGTTCCTCCTCATTCAATTACATCGTTTGCTCATTTAGTCAATTTATTTAATAGTCAATTTTCTTGCAGTCGAAGTTTTGAAAAACTAACCAGTGATCTCTACAGGATAACTCAAGGACCTCAGGAATCCTTGAGAGATTATGTGAACAAGTTTAGCCGGGAATCCTTAGATATCCCGCATCTTGATGTTGCAACAGCTGTGCAGGCTTTCAAGATGGGATTGCAGAAAGATTCTCAATTTTACCAGGATCTTGTAATGAATCCCTGCAGGAATCTGGATGAAGCTCGGAACAGGGCTTTAAGATATATTCGGTTGGAGGATGACAAAAAGATGCAAGAGAGGATGAATTCATCCACAACCTATGAGTCAACCAACAGGAAATCAGAATCCTCGTATAAACCATATCGTTCTAAGCCATATGGCAGGAATGACAGCAAGAAAGTGAATGCTGTTGAAGGCGAGGATCCTGAGGAGTATCCTGAGTTGTCAGAATATTGTTTTTCTGTAAATATAACTGAACTGATGTATGCTATGCAGGGTTTAGGAGACAAAGCAAGGTGGCCCCGGAAGAATCAACAAAAAGCTGATTGGAAGGATAAATCTAAGTGGTGTGCCTTCCATGAGGATTTCGGACATGTTACTAAGGATTGCATTGCTCTGAGGAAAGAAATAAGCTATCTCTTGAGCAAGGGATATCTGAAGGACCTCCTGGGAAGAAAGAAGAATAAGGGTCAGGATACTGAGAAGGATCCTGAACGAGCAGTATCACTTCCTGCGGATACCAAGATAATTAACTTCATTTCAGGAGGATCCGACATTTGCGGGACATCATATTCTACGGCGAAAAGGCACGCGAAGGAGGCCAAGGCAGAGAAGGGAGATAAGCCAACAAGGATGTCAACCCTCACGACTGATAAAGTGATCACGTTCGATAGTGATGACAGGGATACTGTCCAGGATCCTCACCATGATGCTTTGGTAATAACTTTATATGTTGCTAACCATTTTATGCGCAGGATAGTGGTGGATAATGGCAGCTCCGTCAACATAATTCAGCTGGAAACATTGAAAAAGGATGAATGTATCCCCGATGGATATTACTTCGAAATCCACTGTGCTCGTTGGGTTCAGTGGAGAAGCCAGGAATACCGTGGGAGAGATAAAGTTGCATGTGTATGTTGAAGGGGTCAACTCAATGCAGCGCTTTTGTGTCATGGACTCCTTATCCTGCTATAATATTATATTGGGTAGGCCCTGGATCCATGATATGAAAGTTGTGCCATCAACCTATCATCAATGCATCAACATCCCTAACCCTTGGGGAGTAGTCAAGGTGGAGAGTGATCAGCAGGAAGCAAAGGAGTGTTATTCTTCTTCGATGAAATCCTTGACAAAGCCCAATGCAGCATAGCAATTAAAGAAGTGAGCCCAGGATATCATGGAGGCTTCAGAGTAGAATGTAAAGAAAATTATCCTGGATCAGGATAATCCAGATATCTTGGTGCTCAGAGGAACCAATATCTCTCAGGATATTGAAAAGCAATTGACTAACTTTTTGAAATGCAGGATGTCAACATTCGCGTGGAAACACGAGGATATGACAGGTATTCTGAAGGAAATTATAACCCACAAGCTCGGAATTGATAGGTCTTTCAAGCCTGTCCAACAGAAACGAAGGAAGTTTGCTCCAGAGCGGAATACTATCATTCAGGAAGAAGTTGAAAGATTATTAAAAAGCAAGATGATTAGGGAAGTAAAATTTCCCAAATGGCTAGCAAATGTAGTTGTGGTGCAAAAGAAAAACGGGAAATGGAGAGTGTGTGTAGACTACACAGACTTAAACAAAGCTTGTCCCAAAGACCCATTTCCCCTACCTCATATTGATTCAATGGTGGACGCTACTGCCGGCCACGAGATGTTAACCTTCATGGATGCCTCCTCGGGATTCCAGCAGATCCAAATGGAACCCTCGGATCAGGAGGATACTGCTTTCATGACACCGACAGGTATTTATTGTTATACTACTATACCTTTTGGTTTAAAAAATGCAGGTGCAACATACCAAAGATTGGTGAACATGATGTTTAAAGACAAGCTGGGGGACACCATGGAGGTGTACATCGATGACATGGTAGTAAAATCTAAAAAAGCTAAGGATCACCTCCAGGATATTAAGGGAGCATTCGATATCCTGGACCAATACAACATGAAGCTAAACCCTGCCAAATGCCATTTTAGAGTGGGGGCAGGAAAGTTTCTAGGGTACACGGTGACCAAAAGGGGTATAGAAGCAAGCCCGGAGCAGATTAAAGCTATCTTGGACATCAAGTCACCTTCAAATATGAAAGATGTACAAAGATTAACAGGGCGAGTAGCAGCATTAAACAGGTTTATATCAAGATCCTCAAAAAAATGCAAGGAAGTCTATGATATCCTAAAGAAGAATAAGAAATTCGAATGGGGAGAGAAGCATGAAGCAGCCTTGCATGAATTAAAGCAGTATCTCTCAACTGCACCTCTATTGATAAAGCCCGAGAATGGTGAACCATTATCCCTGTATCTTGCAGTATCAGGGAATGCAGTAAGTGCTGTCCTAGTAAAGGATCACGAAGGTCAGCAATATCCTGTCTATTATGTTAGTAAAAGTTTATTAGATGCTGAAACTAAATATTCCATTTAGAAAAATTAATATTAGCCCTAGTTATGGCATCAACAAAACTTAGACATTATTTTGAGACACATAGGATTCATGTTAGAACTAATTATCCTATTAAAAATGTGCTTAGGAAACCTGAGATGTCAGGCAGGATGGCTAAGTGGTCAGTAAAATTAAGTGCCTATGATCTAGTATATGAACCTAGAAATGCCATAAAGTCTCAGGCTCTAGCTGACTTTGTGGCTGATTTCAGTAGTGATATTCAAAATGAAGTAGACCTAGAAGTACAACAGCTAGGAGAAAATTTAGAATCCTGGACATTATATACTGATGGTGCATCTAATGTAAGAGGTGTAGATTTGGGTATACTACTAAAATCGCCACGGGGGACATATTACCCCAGGCTATTAGATGTGAGTTTCCTGCCACTAATAATGAAGCAGAATATGAAGCTTTAATTGCAGGATTAGAATTGGCTAAGAACATGAATATCAAGAGTTTACAAGTATATGTTGATTCCTTGTTAATTACTAATCATTTTAATGGATCCTATGCAGTTAAAGGTGAGAAATTGATCGAGTGTCTCGAAATTCTCAAAAAATTAGCATGATATTTCGATGTTTTTACACTTGAACAGGTACCGAGAGAGGATAATGCTGAAGCAGATACCTTGGCTAATCTAGGATCATCAATCAGGATACCGGAGGGAACCCAAATACCAATATTACATATCCTGTATCCTGCGACGTATCTTCTCAAATCTCAGGACAAGGAGGTAATAAGTATCCAGGATCCTGATGATGAGTATCCCGAGGAGGATCCTAAGTCTTGGAGGGCCCCAATCATGAGATACCTCAAGGAAGGACACGTCCCGAAGGATGAGAATCCTAAGGCCTTTAGAATGAAGGTATCACGATTCACTATTATAAATAATGTTTTGTGCAAGAAATCTCTTGCAGGACCATATCTGAGGTGCTTGGAGGATCCCGAAACCAAAGAAGTGCTTCAGGATATACACGAAGGGGATTGTGGTAACCATACTGGGGGCAGGTCGTTATTCTCGAAGGTATTAAGAACAGGATACTATTGGTCGACGATGAGGAAAGATGCTGCAGAATATGCTCGAAGATGTGATGCCTGTCAAAGACACAGTAATATATTACATCAGCCTGCTGAACCATTGTATCCTATTGTTTCCCGTTGGCCATTCATGAAGTAGGGAATGGATATAGTAGGAAAATTGCCAAAGGCTCCAGGAGGAAAAGTCTTCGTGCTGGCAATGACTGATTATTTCTCTAAATGGGTTGAAGCTGAAGCATTTGTTCAAGTTAGAGACCAAGAAGTAGTATCCTTCATTAAAAGGAATATCCTGACTAGATTTGGAGTACCAGCTGAGATAATTTGTGACAATGGTTCTTAGTTTATAAGTAAGAGGACTACTGACTTTTGCAAGAGTTGGGGAATTAAAATGATCACATCCACACCGGTACATCCTCAAGCAAATGGACAAGCAAAATCCTCGAACAAGATAATTGTCAACAATTTGAAAAAGAGACTTGGAGCTAAGAAGGGAAGATGGGCAGAAGAATTACCCTTTGTTTTATGGGCTGATAGAACGACAGTGAAAAGTGCAACTGGCCAAACCCCATTTTCCTTAGTATCTGGAGCAGAAGCGGTGATCCCGACAGAAATGGTGATACCTACAGCGAGATCCAACCTCCGGGATCCTGAGCAGAATCCTGGAGCCCTATGCCAAGAATTGGATACTGTTGATGAGACAAGAAATGCAGCAAAGCTAAGGATGGCAGCATATCAACAGAGGATATCCACAGCGTATAACAAGAATATAAGGACTAGAAGGTTTCATGTTGGAGATTGGGTGTTAAGGAAGGCTTTTCAGAATACTACTAATCCTGCTGATGGAAAGTTAGCTCCTAAGTGGGAAGGACCTTATGAGATTGAATCGGAATCAGGGAAAGGAGCATACCGACTAAAGAATATGGAGGGGGATATACTACCAAGATCCTGGAATTCTATACACCTCAAAGCCTATTTCAAGTGAGTTTAGAATTTAATTTCTAACTCAGGATGGTATGAATTCTATCTCTTTTAAATATAATTCTATTTTATTTGAACCCAGTACTGACTTAAGCATCGGAGGGGTGTTAGTCGGGCTAACACCCACCTTAGTTTACAGTTGTTTTGCAGTATATGCTTCGGGATATAGCTCCAGGATATATACTCAGGATACTTCGAAAGATTTGAGGATTGGCCCCCTCTCTCACGTTTAAGGGATCCTGATCCCTTCACAGGTTTAAATGTATTCACCTTTCTCTCGAATTGGGTTTAAACACCCCGCCTGGAGCGCAAGTTATCCAAGGATAGTTCAAGATAGCGGGACCAATCCATGTAAAAGTGGCTGACAATTTCGTTATTGTTGGCTATATCCTGGATCCTGAAGGTATATGAGGATTGATCACCCTCTCTCGCGAAAGGGTATTTTCATACTCTCTAAGGTTTAAAGGTTTTCACCTTTCTAAGTCTTGGAGCTTATACACTCCTGCATGTAGCGCATGAAAACTTGGGATTTTCCCCAGAATACTAATGGGTTTATCCCCAGAACACTAAGTATTTATCTCCAGTATATTTTAGGGTTTATCCCCTGTAATACAAAAATTATTCAAACAGTTGCAATTGATGTCCAGAAAATTTCTAAGTATTCAAAGACATAATGCACAGGGGACATTCCTACTGAGGCAATTGTGCTAGGCTCAAAGGATCAAGTTTGGACCCAGTACACTAAGTGTCCCAGACTGGGGACATCTTCGTTGGAAAGATTGTAAAAGAATTGAAGATTGAGAATAGGGTTGCACTCTACCTCTGGTATGATCCTTCCTTTAAAAACCTTATCTAAATCATTTGAATTTTTGAAACTATGATTATAACACTCATCATTATCCTGATCAGGATATGTTTTCAGGATATACTTTCTGAATATATCTTTAGAATATGCTTCGGGATATTTGGTTGGAATATTTGGGACATGATACTTGGATTAAAAATTGAAACTATACTTGAGTTAAACATCTATCATCGAAACAAGCTTTATGAAATAAAAGTGAACTAGCCTTTTTATTTGAAAACTTTATCTGAATTGTTTGAATTATAAAAAACCCTATTTGACGAAAGTCTTAATAGGATATTTGCGAGTATTCTGATTAAGATGTTTTCATAATATTTGGATAAAACATTTGAAATAATTGCACTACGTTCGGAACATTGAAATTCAAACTAAGCAATGCATAATGAGAATTGAAAAAACAACAATGATAGATAAGGTCAAAAGGAAGTTATATTATTAACATGGAAAAAGTTGTGCTTTTGGTTTAATCTCAAACCAAGATCCATCTACCAAAAGCACAATTCGTTTCTAACCATATTTACTTAACAGTTGAAGGCTTCATCTCAAACCGAGACCCATCTACCTCCAACTGTTATACTGTTCAAAACAAACCATACTAATTGATGACCAAGGGCTTCATCCTGAAACCCAGGACCCATCCACCTTTGGCCATCATGTTCATTTAAGTGCAGGAAATGTGAATTGTTCAGAAGACAGGAATTAGAAATTGTTTGACAAGCATAACCAACAAACTTAAAAAAGTGGGCTCCGGCCTAGGCATAAATATCCATCATCGCCCACTTCGCTGCAACTAAGGGGCAGCACCCTCTTCCACCATGGCTTAATCAGCAGCATCCTTCCCAGCATCCTTCCTAGCATCACCACCAGCATCCTTTGTAGCATCAGCTTCATCCACCTTCTCGGCCACCTTAGCAGGCTCCTCCGCAGCAGACTTCACAGGAGGCTCCACAGGATTACCACCAAGATTTTTCAGCTTCATCTCCCAAGCCTCAACATTCCATGAAGGGCATTCGAAGCCCAGGGCCTTAGCCTCATAGGCCATTTTTAATCTAGCCTAGAGGAGGGAGATGACAACAGAATTCTTGAGGCCTTCCCGATAGGAAGCCATATCCTGCTCGTGTTGAACCTGGGCAGCATCGGACTTGGCTTGGGCCTCGTGGGTGATCTTCTTGATGGCAGACTGGTGCTCTTGGGCCATTGCCTTGTCCGCGATGGTAGCTTCAGCCTTTTTCAGCTTGCTCTCTAGCATTGTGTTCAAGCCACATGCGTCTTTATAAAGGAATACTAAGCGTTCCAGACCCTGCAATCAAAGAGACAGGTATCAATATATAAATATGCATATTGAACATGTGTGTGCAGGATATAGGATAAGGATACTAATCTGATTATGGAAGTCGGTCATGAATTTGTTGGACTCGGTGAACCCGTGATTCTCAAAGGGCAACACGTCGGATGAGGTTGGGGAATCTGCTTCCTTCCTCTTACGAGAACTGAATGCTTGAGTCCTGGATGTTGGGGGAGCTTTGGGTGCAGTAGCGGTTTTTGAACTAGTAGGCTTTGACGTGACTGCTAGCTTAGGGTCGGTTTCTTGCTTGACAGGCATGAGACCAGAGAAACTGTCCAACTCATCGAGCTGGAAGCCTTCAAGATTGATAAATGGCACCATAAAAAAGGGAGAAATATTTAACTTTTAACGCTCATATTCTGTAATTAGTCTAATCACATACTTACCAGACATTTCTGAACTTGATTTTTAACTTGAGCTTATGAGAGACAGGGAGAAGGTTTTTTCACTGTCAGGAAGTCGATAGATCTCTTTAATCCTGAGCTCTGATTCTGCGCTTGGAGGGGCTAGATCTCTGAAATTTGCTGCACAAGAAATGTGGATGTCAGTCAAGGATATAGTTTTAAGATATATTTGGGGATATTCCTAAAACCCTAAATCCTACCCGAAGTCAACCATCCAACTGGCAGGTCAAAACCCTTGACGATAGAATCCCTTTTTACGAAAAAGAACTTTCGTTGCCACTGATCTTCGTTCTTAGTGGCCTTGAGGATTAGGGGGTTCTTAGAGGTGGAGAATAGGAGAAAACGGCTATTACCATGAGACCTCAGTCGATATGCGATGGGAAGATCTTCGACACAAAGATCGGGGATATGACGAGATTTAATTTGGTCTAACACCAATAAAACTCGCCACACCATTGGCATGGTTTGAGCATAGCTGAGGCCGGTGAGTTCGAAAAAACGGGAAATGAAGGGCGGAAAAGGACACCGGAGTCCCAAGGAGAAAGGATAGGCTAAAAAGCACACCCACTCGTTTGATACCGCGTCTGATCGGACCTCCGGTCAAAAGGACGAATGATAACTCCGGCAGGAAAGGCACCAGAATCTTTTAAAGCGGCAATGTCGGCGTTGTTGAAAGAGCAAATCTCCTTTTCGGGTTCTCGAAGAAGGTTTTGACTTTCGAGGGTTAGGGTTGGCTCGTTTGAACGTGATCTTGTTCGTGAGGCCATGGAAGATTTCAACCAGGAAATAAGAAATTTAAACAGAGAAGAGAAAGAGAAAGAGTACTTGAAAAATTGCTTGAAATGAGATGATCATAATGAAGAATACTCCAGCTAAATATAGGCTGGATATAGGGGGTATGGAGTAAATATCGCATGGGAAGTTGTGGCGTGTCACATCAATCGTCGCTTCGACTTAATAACCTCGATTTAAGAGATAAGCTTTAAAATATATCCGTTGGAATTGGTATACCAACAGATATATTTTGAGGACATTTGTTATGGGTGGTTTTCTGCTCATATATCCTGAATAATATTCTGACTATGTTTCTTATGTTGTGATCAGGATACCAGATCAGGATATTGGTAACATCCTGATACAGTATCCTGGTAGTGACTAATTAATTCACGTGCAGATTAATGGTACAAGTCTATAACGTTCAAGTGGATTTCTTCTCCTTGAGACTCAAGCAAATCTGTTGAATTATGGACGTTGAAGCCGGAAGACGTGGACCACAACGTTCACAAAGGGAATATTCGTTATATTCCGGATTTGTAGGCTAGTTAGTTAGTTTTATCTTACTATAAATAGGATTGATCGAATCAGATAAGAGAACACACAATCTCTTGAACTCTCTTTCTCTCTAGCTGCAAACACTCACAACACACTTACACTTGTATACAAATCGCTTTGTAACACTTAGTCGACCCGCATCATATCCTACACTGTATCCTGACATTTGAAGCAATAAGAAGAACAAGGCAGTTGCGATTATCAGCTCCCGAGGTTTTGTGCCGGCGATCTAGATTGATCAAGGGCTTTCCTCGTATATCCCGTGTCACCTTTTACATTTTTGCTCATTGTTTGACTGTAGATACAGCTCGATATCCTGAGCCGTATCCTGATAACTGTTTTTATAAACAAACTAAATTAGCATATTTTCAACACACACTCTTAGCACACTACCTCACTTAACTAATTTGATCACTTAATTGCTTCGGTAATTTTTGACCAAAACACACTTCATTGTCCACCTGGAACTGCATAGTTAACTCTTTGAAATTCAACACAATATCTCCTAATGGTAATAACCATTGAATTCCCAGTACCATATGATATGTGTCTAATGGAATCACCAGCACATCAGCCTTAAACCACAACCCCTGCATTTGCCACTGGAAGTCATGGCAGATCTTGTTACAAATAATAGGGATTCCATTTGCTACCCCCACCCTCAGAGGCTTAATGTCTGTTAAAGGACAACTAAGCTTCTTAGCTAACTTTTCATTAAGAAAATAATGTGTAGACCCTGAATCCACCAATGTTTGCAGTTGGTTGGTACTAATGTTGCCCACGACTTGCATGGTAGAAAAGGAAGGTACCCCTGTTAGTGCATGTATTGAAATGAGTGGGCCTGCTGTGGTGGTATCTATGACTATTTCAGAATCATCTGGAATTTCCACTTCCTCTTCATCATTCCCTATCAACTCAATGCTATACAATTGTTTATTCGGGCACTTGTGTGTAGGAAAAATTTATCATTGCACCAAAAGCATTCCCCCTAGATCTCTTTGCAGCCATTTCTTTAGTGGTCAATGACTTAGTATTAGTAAATTTTTGAGTAGTAGGAGAAGGAAATAGGGGTAAATGAGATGTGTTAGCTGGAGGCTTAATGGTTGAAATAGGGATAGGGTTATGAACAGAATTAGTTTGAGTGGTTGTGTTTGAAGGATAATATTTTCCACTATGGTGATAATGAAATTTAGGCTTAGCCATCAGGGTACGGTTTGCTGCATCTTGCTTCTTAGCAAACTTATAGGCTTCCTTCATAGATTTTGGTTCAAACATTCTCACAGGACACCCTAATTCTAGTTTCAATCCATTTAAAAAGATACTAACAGCATATTCCTCACATATAGTGACTCTTTTGCATATTCCTCACGTATAGTGACTCTTAAAAGATTTTCATCAAACTTCTCACAATATTCCTCTAAAGATCCCACTTGAACCATAGAGGTTAACAGACCCATAGCATCATGGAAAAGATTTGTAGAAAAACGATCAATAATAGTCCTAGAGTACTCAGACCAAGTTACCTCATAGTTTGGCTTGATCAGTGTTTTGACATAAGCAGAATGTAACAACCCGCACTTTTGTGCGTAGTTACTACTCGTTATACTCGTTACGCCTAGCACCAGAGATTCGGATCATAATGTAACAATATCAGATACATTGCTATATTGAAGTATAATCGAATAATTACGCATATTTTATCACTATTACAAAGCTATTTTCGCAAATAATAACGCTCACGGTGACGTTGAGTGAGGACCTATTCTACCCTCCTCGATAGTCGTGAGGTGTCAAAACGTAAACAACCAACGCTAACAAGGACTATCGGGTGAGTACCATGCCTCCAGCCGTCATGACGATGATGGCAATACGAGCAAGTAGTACCCCGATAATCACTGTGGCACATCACATCGAAGAACGCACTCGAAGGCACACGTAACTCGATCATCGCACTGAATATTGAATATATAGATACGTATATACGGTCCTTTTTAATTATAATAAATAATTAAATAATAATAAAAATATATGAAAATATGGCCAAACAGTCGAAAACGCACCAAAAACGAGAACTAAAGGCTTCCGTACGGACGGGCCAGCCGATCGGCTGGGCCGCCCGATCGAACGGGCCAGCCGAACGGCTGGGCCGGCCGATCGGACAGGACAGCCAACCGGCTGGGCCACCCGATTGAACAGACCAGCCGATCGGCTGGGCCGCCCGATCGGACAGGCCAGCCGATCGGTTGGGCCGGCCGACCGAATGGGCCAACCGATCCGGCCCACCTTTCCTCCTTTTCCCTCCTTCCTTGCCTATAAATACCCCTCTTTCACCCCAAACACTTGTTGTTGCTGCTGCTACTCGACCAAGATGTTCCAGCCCCTTAATCTCTCGATTTCTCGCGATTCTTGTAAGTTTTTAACTCGAATCTTGTACTTCCTTGATCTATATGCATTTCTTCACCTTTCTACCTTTCAATCTCAACTTTTAACCGTGAAATCAACGGATTTGGAGTGTTCTAGGGTGATGTCACCGTGGAGTTCCTCAAAGGTGATGTCATCCCACGAAGGGCAACTCAGATCCGAATGGTTCCCATACGATTTTTACATAAATCTCGTCTAAATCCATGTTTTCTAATCAAGAAGTTACGGATTTGAGATGTTCTAGAGTGATGTCATCCTGAAGTTCTTATGAACTTCAAGTGTTGGCCTCATTCCACCAAGAACAACTCAGATCTAAGAAACTCCATAAGGTTAATCAAGGTTTTCACATCAGATCTATACATAAAAACGGTAGAACCAGAGCTTAGACCAAACTTCTACTCATTCTTAGTGATGTGTTGGTCAAAGATCTGATTCCTGGCAATGTAACCACCAAGTACGGGTTAAACAAAGGAAAACCATCAAGAACGGTAAGTCCTGATGGAACGGGGTGATTCCCGGCCGTTAGAACAGGTCGGAATTGATGAGATTTCAGTTGTTCAACACGTCACAACAACGTCCCGACCAAACCACCGAAAACACGCGAAAATCGTCGAAAAACAGCTAGACAGGCTGGCCGATCGAGCGGCCCAGCCGATCGAGCGGCCCAGTCGATCGAGCGGCCCAGTCGACCGAGCGGTCCAGCCGATCGGCCAGGCGAGCCGATCGGACGGGCTGGCCGATCGAGCAGCCCACTCGATCGAGCTGACCATCCGATCGAACAGCCTATCCGATCGGACGGCCCATCCGAATGGGCCAACTTTCGATCGAACTTTCGCCCAATTTCGTGTAATCCGATACCAATTAACGGCTAATTCGATACTCATATGATCAGTCTGAAATCAGGGCATTCTCAGGCAATATCCCGTCAATCCAACCGAATACGCACTGTGAGCATACTTGACCCCTTTTTGTCGAATTTTGGGTGTAACATACGTTCCTTATAAATCGAACTTATCAAACGAATGATTCAAATTGTTAATTTATCACTTGCGAATAACTGTTTGCATAGATATACGTGATGCTAGTTGCATGTATGCTAGGACTTATACTCGTGACGTCCCACCACGACTAGTATAGTACTATTGCGCCCGACGGGGTCTAGTTATGCCATCGAAGAGTCGAGCATCAAGGACTTAGCTGGTAGTATCAGTTTTGTGAGTATATATGTCGTGTATTACGTTTATGCATGTGGAAATTCACAGCACTTTAATCAATTATACTATACATATCAAACCTGTATACTCGCCAATACTTTTGTATTGACAATATTTTAACGTATGTTGCAGGTTTAGTCGAAGTCTACATCAAATCAAGCTAGGAAGTCTAGAAACTCACCTAAAATCTAGGTTGTCGGATTTGAGTTGTTCGAGAGGACAAGAAATCTGTGATAACTTATGTGATTGTATTGTTTGTTAGTATGGGATAACAAATGTAATGAATATTATCGCAATATAGTCGTTATGGATACTCTTGAGCAATCTGATTCGCCTAGTGCCGCGCCCCGATGATTCCGCCGTCGGTTGGGGTGTGACAGATTGGTATCAGAGCCATAACTATAGGGAATTAGGCAAGACTTGACCTAGTCCGGGTCGACGTCTTAGAGAACGACCTAGTCTATAGTCTAAGCACCCACAGGCTGCCTCGTACGAACCCAGTAGGGTTTGTATTGCGCCTACCTGATGCTTCTGATCGAAATTGCAAAAACTATGACTTCGTGTGAACCCCGCATACTACAACTTCACACGAAGAAGCCTTTCCTAAGGCTGGAATACTACTTAGCCTTTCCTAAGGCGGACATAATACACATGTTTTTTACTCGCATCTCACAACCGAGCGATCCAGTCGAGACCAGGTGTGAATACCAGTAACTCTCGATAGGATTGCTCACTCAGCGCATTTTTCTAGCACGAGAATCTTTCGTTGAGTCAGGAGTGACATCCATACCTCGACGAAGGCCTCCCTTTCGAAATTCTAGTGGAGCTCTCGGATTCATTCGATGAGCGTAACCACAAATTGGGAACGAAACTGTTAAGTCAGGGGTGAAACCCGTACCTTAATGAACCGTTCCACTCCCTAAAATATTTTTCGAAAAGCTCTCACCAGGGACTCGACCATCACAATGACTCGAGCCACGCGATGACTTGGAGGATGAATGCCAGCTGCATCCCAGTGGAAGCATAAATCTTCAGAGTCAATGCGTGTGCACGAACTTGTTGGGTGTGATTGAGTTACCTTGGGTAGTCGACGCCTAAACACCCGAGGCACTCCGAGCACTTTACTAAGCCTATGACTCGTCGGATTTTATGATTTGATGAACTCAGTTACGTTTTATGTGTTTAATTGCGATTTCGCTCCCTGTTTTACAAAACGCACAACTCGCACAGCCATCGCAATCCAAAACAAAGACCAAATGTTCGCAACAAAACTAATGTCTAATTGCCCGCTTTTCTCTCGCATTCTCTCTCTCAACGCGTCCTCGCGTATTCTAAGCCATAATATGTGTGTGTAAGTATAAACTACAACTAACTATATCTACGTACAACCAAATTATTGTGTGAGAGTCTAGGAAGTTTCGTGTCTCCTATGTGGCTCCTATGTGAAGTCTATTTATATTGCACATTACAAGTTTCGATCGCGCTCAATCGCATCGTAAACTCAAAATCATTATGATCGAATCTCATTCCAAATCTCTCTCTCTGTCTAGATGCCTTCCAACAAGTCTATCTCGAAACGAATTGCTAGGACAAGAGCCAAACGAAGCGCCGATAAAAGGTTGCCTCGCTTGTGACCAAGGAAGTGGTCAAGCTCATTCCTCAAATTTTCGCTCAAGTGCACTCTCTCAGCTACGCTCGAGCCGCGAAGGACTTTACGACGGAAGCGCCACAATCTACTTTCCTCTACATACACTTCAAAGCCTGTGACCCGATGGAATACACAGGTGAAGGAGGTGTGACCCAACTGCTCCAGTGTTTCGATTCTATCGAAGTCACCCTTCGACAAAGTGGGTGTCCCGATAGTTTCCGTACTACTTGTGCTACCGGGGTATTTGAATCACGAGCACTCGACTGGTGGACCGCCGAACGCAACAAACGTGGGATCTCCGCAGCTTACGCCCTCTCTTGGGACGAGCTGAAGGAACTCATGAAGGAAGAATATTGTCCTCCTCACGAAGTCCAGAAGCTAGAAAACGAATTTTGGGAAATCAAGCAAACCGAAGGTGACAACACTTGCTATACCGCAAGGTTCAAGCAGCTTAGTACTATCTGCCCATGTCAAGTTGACACTTCAGAAAAAGCCATTCCAAAGTACATCCGCGGCTTGCCTGAATGTGTGGGCGATTTTGTCGAAGCTGCAAGACCTGCTACCATCGAAGAGGCCTACCGTTTAGCCGCGGAGATCAACAGCAAACGAGTCTTGGACGGGTTCTTCTCCAAGAAGCCTGTCAAACAAGCTCATCAAGCAATCATCATCAACTCATCCGACGATTCCTCTGGCGAATCGGTCGATGGTTCATCTGATAACTCCTCTGTAGGTCCTTCTAAGGATTACTCAGACAATGCCTCCGTCAAATCATTAGGCGAATCCGACGACGACGCTGCATCATCTCAGGAAGCACAACCTAGCCGCAAGCGAAAGACTGTGAGCCCAGACTCTTCAACAACTGGACTGCCGCAACCCGAACCTCTCCGAGCAGTCCCAGTTCAACAGAAGTGTGCTTACAATGGGCCTCATCCCCTGTGTTTCACGTGTACGTATCATCACCCGCTAGAAGCAAATTGTCGCTATTGCACAAATTGCAACGGGTATGGTCATCAAACACAGCGCTGCCGTGCAGGACCGCAACTTTGAAGGAAGTCAGCAACAACCGCAGTCTCCGCAGGCGCCCTCCACAGCAACGTTATGTTGCTTCTAATGTTGTTGTAATAATACGACTTATCGCTCTCGTTTTCTTTTATGTGTGGAACTTATTTCATCGATCGTTGCTTGTGGACTCTATTTATCTTATACTAAAGCACCATCTAAACGCTAGCACTATGTACTATATAATGTATTTTACCCTTACAACACTCTTAGAATGAGGTACGATGTACGTGCACGGAACAACTAATCGCGGGTGCACACGGGATTATTTTGGTCAGTGCACGGAGATCGTAGTGAAGTTCTAATGGTGCCATAACGTTTAAAAGCGTGGTCAAGGGTCTTGGCCATGTCAACAAAGTGTGACACCAAAGCACGGGGCATAAGTAGTAGGGGTAACGCAAGGTGTGCTTTACCATACTACCGAAGCTTCGTGAAGAAAGTGCCATGTGGAGTTGGACGTTATTAGACCTATTATATTATAACGGTTATTTTCGACACAATACAAATCGATCGCAAGGCGTAACAAAACTAAATCGTATCACTGCGAGACTACTCGTAAGTTTGCGTACGCAACAGAATTGCCACATCGATGGACTTAGGTAAGTTCACCCGGGAAGAGCAGTTGGAGCAATGCAAGACTGGTCGTAAGTCTAGAACGCAACTCAATCGCAGTTTTGCTAGATCTATCTCGCAATCCGAATCACTCGATATATGGCTGGAAATCGAAATCGTATCTTGCGTTTATCTCGCAATCTCTATTGCTGGTTATTAACCATTGTGTGAACTTCTATCGCCTGGTGTGGATCGCCTATCGTGGATCACTAGACGAGTATCGAAAATCACTCGCCGCTTTTCGCTTTAACGCATTTCGCGCCTATTTCTTCAACTCGATACTCTTATTGCGTGTCGCTATCACTCATCGATGTTCGTGTTATCTGTGTTTTGTTAGCATGCACGACCTCGCTTTACGAGACAAAACTAATAGGGCTGAAACATGGTGGTGTTTTACCATATTAGCAGACTTTCGTGGAAAAAGGCCATGGGGGCTAACATTAGTTAATGTTTGTGGTGTATTCAACTCAATCGAATCGCATATCGCAAGTAACGCAATGACCGTCACTTATCATTTATTTGAGGTCGAATTGATTATCGCTAATCAAACCATCATTCGTCGCTTGGGAGTCATCACAGTTGTGTAGTATTAGGGTACATGACATCGCTTCACGAGACAAAACTAATATGGGAAACGTGATGTTTGCCGTATTAGCAACTCTCGTGGAAACATGCCATGTGGGTTTTATGTGGAATCGAATCAAAAATCGTGTCATTCGGCATCGCTTATCAATCGTCGTCTAACCCAGTGTGCCATATCAGTGTTTCATATGATCAAACTACTCGCACTCACTATCTATGCTTTGTTGCATCTGACCTACATCTACTCATGACTCGATCTAGCATCCTATCGCTTGGATCGAGGGAACGAAATTCTATCTGTGTCTTATCGGCGCGCGTGACACCGCCTCACGAAACAGAGGTAATATGGGCAAAACATGGTGGATACGCCGTTGGTACTTCCTATATATAAGTGTTTTAATCATATTAACAAAATTTCGTGGGAAAGTGCCACGTAGGGGCTCGATGTAAATAATTTTTCTGTACTGTTAAAGAAAACCAATTTTTATAAAATTTTGATTAAAACCGTCGGACAAGTGAAATTTTCTTACGACATGGAGGGAACATCAAATCAGTTCAGCTCTGTGCCCAATGGAAGTTTCATAAGTCCAGTATTTCCTTAAAACTTTTGCAATGACAAAAAGAAATCTTCCCGAAAATGATGGTTCGACAATTGAGTTTCAGCTCGAACCCACGTTGTAGGAAAGCTTTCTTAAAGCTTATTTTGCCGCCGAATTCTTTTAAAATATATGACTCAAAATCTGTTATCAAACTAACAAAAACCCTTCCCATAGCGCTGGTGTGGACATCGATGCAGTTAGCGCCGCGCCATGAGGGGATTTTCCTAAATATCTTCGAAGACTAATCGATTATCGGTAAGTCTAAAACGCTATGGAATCGCTTGTGTGTGTGTTATCGCTTTTGGTTGTCCGAATTGTATCTTCTCACCGCTCTCGCTCGTCGAATCTTAATCGATCGCTCGCTCATCTAGACGCTTTTAATCGCTACCCTCATTCGCATCAACTCTTACGACCCTACTAATGGATTAATTTCGGGACGAAATTTCCTAAAGCAGGGGAGACTGTAACAACCCGCACTTTTGTGCGTAGTTACTCCTCGTTATACTCGTTACGCCTAGCACCAGAGATTCGGATCATAATGTAACAATATCAGATGCATCGCTATATCGAAGTATAATCGAATAATTACGCATATTTTATCACTATTGCAAAGCTATTTTCGCAAATAATAACGCTCACGATGACGTTGAGTGAGGACCTATTCTACCCTCCTCGATAGTCGTGAGGTGTCAAAACGTAAACAACCATCGCCAACAAGGACTATCGGGTGAGTACCATGCCTCTAGCCGTCATGACGATGATGGCAATACGAGCAAGTAGTACCCCGATAATCACTGTGGCACATCACATCGAAGAACGCACTCGAAGGCACGCGTAACTCGATCATCGCACTGAATATTGAATATATAGATACGTATATACGGCCCTTTTTAATTATAATAAATAATTAAATAATAATAAAAATATATGAAAATATGGCCAAACAGTCGAAAACGCACCAAAAACGAGGACTAAAGGCTTCCGTACGGACGGACCAGCCAAACGACTGGGCCAGTCGATCGGACGGGCCAGCCGTTCGGCTGGGCCGCCCGATCGAACCGGCCAGCCGAACGGCTGGGCCGGCCGATCGGACAGGACAGCCAACCGGCTGGGCCACCCGATCGAACGGACCAGCCGATCGGCTAGGCCGCCCGATCGGACAGGCCAGCCGATCGGTTGGGCCGGCCGACCGAACGGGCCAACCGATCCGGCCACCTTTCCTCTTTTTCCCTCCTTCCTTGCCTATAAATACCCCTCTTTCACCCCAAACACTTGTTGTTGCTGCTGCTACTCGACCAAGACGTTCCAGCCCCTTAATCTCTCGATTTCTCGCGATTCTTGTAAGTTTTTAACTCAAATCTTGTACTTCCTTGATCTATATGCATTTCTTCACCTTTCTACCTTTCAAATCTCAACTTTTAACCGTGAAACCAACGGATTTGGAGTGTTCTAGGGTGATGTCACCGTGGAGTTCCTCAAAGGTGATGTCATCCTGATGTGTGTAAAATGCAACATATAAATTACATCAAATGAGACATAAAACTAACCCCTTTTAAGTACTAATGTTGGAAAATGTGTGCTTTTGTCTTCCTTTTGTATTTTTAGGGATAAAAGAGCTTAAATGAACAAAAGAAGCAAAAATGCAGCCAAATCCAACATAAATACAAAGAAAAGGAAGAAACGTGGCATGCCCGACTCCTCGATAGCATCTCCCAAAGCAAAAACAAGAAGAAAGCTGAGCATGGGGCTGTGCCCAGCTGAGCATGGGGCTGTGCCCAGCTGAGCATGGGGCTGTGACCAGCTGAGCATGGGGCTGTGCCCAGCTGAACACGGGGCTGTGTCCAGCGGACACGGGGCGTGTCCAGCTCAACACGGGGCCGTGCTCAGCGAGCAGGGGGCAGTGTCCAGAATGGTCAGCCCTGGCACAAAAGACAAAGTGGTAGAAGCTTCTATTGCCCACCACGGGGCCGTGCCCAGCGGACACGGGGGCGTGTGTTGGTGCATTTGTGTCTGTACTTTGTCTGTATTCGGTCTATCTGTAAACGATGTCCTTGTCAATCCTGTAAGTTTGACCAAGTCAACTGTCCTCCTAGTTTGACTTGGCCAAACAGTTAGTATATGGTTATATATGGTCTGTCTCGAAGGATGAGACATCGAAGGATGATGTGGATCCTTCGATGTGCTCGAAAGTTAACCTTCGATAGTTAACCTTCGATAGATGCAGTTGGACCTCGAAGGATATACCATCCTTCGAGGTATATGTGTATCGTTCGAGAGCTGGATACTCGACAGATGATCTATCGAGCAGTCCACTTGATCCTTCGGTCAGACCTGCTGTGCTGGGTATATAAATACCCATGTAGTGTGTTGTTTTGTAAGAGACTTAAGAGACTTAAGAGACTTGAGAGGCTTGTTAGATAGATGCACACATAGAGAGAGTTTGAGAGCATTCTATCAAAACACACACACACACACTAGAGAGTTTGCAAGTTAGATTTGTAAACATTGTGCTTGTAACCGGAACCTTCATTCGTATTAATACAGTGGTGTTAATCGGTGAACCCTTGTGTGTTTGTGTTTATACTTGTCTCATCCCGGTTTGCTTGCTAGCTTGGATTCCGCACTCGCTAGTGGGTTTGTATAACAAGGTTTAGGTTCGTCATCCTCCGAAGAGGGACCTACAAGTGGTATCAGAGCCGTGGCTCTTTACCTTGTTTAAAACCGGGGTTTTGTTCAAGTCTTGGGTCAGTTTTCGTCAAATCTGCAGATCTAACAGTCACCGTGTTCTTGCTGTGTTCATAATATTCTTGATTTCTTCATATCTCGAAAGATCACAACAGAATCGATAGATCAAGCAGTTCTTCGAAGGGTCATCCTTTTATTATTCGAAAGATCATTCTTTTTCGAAAGGTCATTTGTTTGAATAGAAAGGTCCATTTGTTGTTTTCGAAAGATCAAGATATTTTGTGGGAAAGATCAGATATTTATTCTTGTTCTTTTCGAAGGGTCATAACAACAGAATCGATAGATCATCAAAATTTTCGAAAGATCATTTTTCTTGTTCGAAGGATCAGTTTCAACTTTGAAAGATCATCAGATTCAACGTTGCTTGTCTCGAAGGGTCAACCAACTGTTGAAAGGTCACATCAATCACCTTTATTGAAAGATGTGTTGTTGGTTGTTGTGCACCGCCCAAAGCACTACCGTTGTTTGTTGAAGGTGTTCAATTAAATCAATTAAAGGTCCTCGGCCCATGTGCTTAAATTAAAAAAAAAAAAAAGTGTGTTGCACCGCCCAACAAGAAATTTTAATATTTGATCATATTAAATCACCGCCCATTTTAATATCTCGGCCCAAGGAACCGCCAAGAAAATAATCATTTTGTTGATTATTGCATGCCGCCCAAGTGAATAATTATTGTTGTTGGTTCTTGTTTTCACCGCCCAAAGTGGGTTATAGTGCACCGCCCAAAGGGACTGTTTTTTTTTTTTTTTTTGGTTGATTGATCACCGCCCAAGACAATGGTTTGTTTGCTGTTGTTGTGCACCGCTCAAAAGGGAAAGGTCATCTTTTGTTGATTGGGGAACCGCCCAAAGTGACCAATAACTTTTGGTTGGTTGTTGTTTGTTGACTGGTTCTCGGCACAAGGCACCATCCAACAAGAAATTAAATAATTTCATCGATCAAGGAGCCGCCCCAATTAACCAATAATTTGTTTGTTTGCTGTTGTAGTGCACCGCCCAAGACAATTGGTTGTGTGCTGTTGATTGTGCACCGCCCAAGCCCAAGTAACAAATAACTTTCTTGTTTGTTGTTTGTTATTAGTGATCACGGCCCAAGGCACCGACCCAAGTAACAAATTAATTTTGTTGATTGTTTGTTTGTATCCACGGCCCACGTTTAGAAAATCACCAAAGCCCAAGATCTGCTAATCATTTTTATTTTCGTTTGTATCAACTTACGAAATATCATCCTTCGAGACCGGTTTGGTGTTTGTCTTTCGTGTGATTTTATCTCCATCAAGGGCCGAATCTCCCACACCATCTCGAATTACTGCAGAAATGGGAACAAACGGTCAATGGGATCCATCCGCGTGGACTACAACATCCTTGGCTCCGCAATCATCTGATACGCAATCATCTGCTTATCAATCTGAAATAGATTTCAGGAATGCTTGGATACAGGCTATTGCCCCACGTTCAGCTGCCATGATATCTGCAAATCAGTGGGCATCAGTTACAAATCAAAGGCAAAGTGAACCAAAAATAACAACAGATTGGTTTGGCAATCCAATACAAGTTCCTGTAAAGCCGGCTACAACCACAGACTTTAGTCAGACAAAATCGGCGTTGTATGCTGAAATTGTCAAAGATGCAAGCAATGGTGAATCCTCGGGAAATGATGACAGTTCTGAACATGACAGAAGTTCAGATGAAGATGTCTCAACTTCAGTTGAGGGTGATACAACTTCAAGTTCAAGTTCGAGCGAGGATGGATCTAAATGTGAATCATCAAGGGAGGTTATTAATTCTGATGAAGAAAGGCCAACACCTGAGTGTGATTCCAGTCAGGTATGTGATTCTAAACCTGATTCTATTTCTGCTGTTGTTGAATGTGCTAAATGTCTAGAATATGCAGAAAAGGAAAGTCTTTTTGACATCACACACAAACACAATCAAGAATTGATTGTTGATCTGTCTAAAGCAACTGAGGCTAACTTGTTTTTAACAAGAAATGAAAAAGAGTTTAAAGCAACAATTGCGTCATTAAAGTATGATGTTTCTGAACTTCAAAAGGCTGTTTTGAGAAAACAACATGCTAATAATAATTTAATTGACACAATTGAACAACAGATGGTAGAGTTAGCCACAGTCAAGTGTGAATGTGAAACAATCAAGCAGAAATTGGAAAGCTATTCCAATTCCCGCTATGTATTGGATCACATTATTGATGTTCAAAAGAAAAAGAAGGATGAAAAATTCATTGGCGTAGGATACAAATCATGTCCTCCACCAATGAATCATAACTACTCCAAGTTGCCTAATGACGAGGATATGCCCCGTTTTGAACCTACAGTGCCACTCTGTCTAGATGACTTTGCAGCAGGCCTCGGGTTCACAACTGGTACATCATCCTCGGGGCAATCTGAATCTGAGAATGTGAAAAATTCATCGTCTGTTAAGGAACAGAGTTCTCCAATTATTGAGGATGCTGATTCTTCGGACGATGAATCTGAAGAAAATGAGAAACCACAGTCTAACTCGGTTACACCAGACATTCCAATTGAGAATCACATCTTGTGTGATCCACCAGTGAAACCGAGTAAGGCTGAAACACCAAAGGCAATGAAGCCCAGTGTACCGAGCATTGAAAAGAATAACTTGTTGTATACGCTCAAGGGAGACAGCAAAATCTATTCTGACAAAGATTTTCCAATCAAAAATGTAAATCAAGATTTAATTGAGAAAATTTTTGAAGGACGAACTGATAAGTTTTTGGGAAACAAAGGTAACAAAGTGACGGTCACTCAATGTGAACCAATTCCGTGTGAGCTAATTAGAAAACAATACGGAAACCAAAAACTGCCAGTTGAGCGAAAACAACAAGTGAATTCTGGAAAGGGTAAGGGCCAGGTACAAGAAAAGAGGGCTCAAAACAAGAATGCTCAAGCACCAAAGGCTCAGCAGCCTAAGACTGAACAACCAAGGGTTCAACAACCTAAAGTTGAGCAGTCTAAGGCTCCTCAACCTAAGGCTGCACAACCTAAAATTCAACAATCTAAGGTTGAGCAACCTAAGGTTCAAAGGGTGCAAAACAAAAGAGCTCCAGCTAAGAAAAGAGAACAGAAAGTGAACTTTGTTGGATCAAAGGGTACGGACAAACTTGAAACATTTCAAAATAAATCTAACATTGATTTTGTAAAACAAGTTAGAATTTTAAAACGAAATGATCAGAACAATTATACCCAACACACCAATGGATGTGACTTAGGTCCAAGCACATCTAGATCACAAAGTTCAGTATCTGGTTCCTCGTCTGGTCATCAACACGTTTCTCCGAGGTTTGTAGAGCGGAGAATGTGTTTTGAATGTGGTACAATTGGACATATAATTCGAAATTGTCCATATCTTCATAAGTTGAAAGCAAAGGTTGATGATCCCCGTGAACAAAATCATGCCGCCCAAGAGAATAGAAAAGGCAAACAGGGCGAAAACAAGAAAAAGGATCGGAAGATAAACTTCGTGAAATCAAGAGGAACTGATAAAATTGATACTTTCAAAAGCAAATCCAATAAGGATTTTGTTAAACAAAGTAAAATTTTGAAAAGAAACAGTCAAAACAACTATACACAACAAACAAACGGTTGTGATGTAGGACCAAGTACCTCAAGATCACGAAGTTCATCATCCAGCTGTTACAGTTATGATACTCCGAGGTTTGTTGAGCGGAGATCATGCTTTGAATGCTGTGAGTATGGACACATCATTAAGAATTGTCCATATCTCACCAAGAGAAAGTCAAAAGTTGATGCCCCCCATGGTAACAATTACCATAAAAGACCTGTTTCACCAAAACAGGACCCTCGTTTTGTTAAACAACGAGAAAAGAAACAGAAAAAGAAACAAAGAAAAGAAGTTGAAAAAGTTTTAAAACCGGAGGTCATCCAAACAAAATCTGTTAAATCGGATGTTAAACATGAAAAACAGAAACAAATTTGGATACCAAAACCGGTAACTGTTTCAGGGGGAGCTACATCAATTCCGAATCATCGGGAAATGGATGTTACAATTCTCGATGATGACGGACGACCCAAGTCTGTGAAGGCTTGGGTCCCCCTCTCCAACTAATCTCTGAGTGAGTGTGCAGGATGTTCCAGGAGGAACTATTAATAGTTTTAGGATTGTTGATAGTGGAGCGTCCATGCACAAGTTTGGCGACATAAGGATCCGAAATATTGATATATCTAGGAGAATGTTGTTGCCATTGATGGAGAGAGAGGAAAGAAATAGAAAAGAAGAAGGAGATGTTGGTGAAAGAATGTGGTTGTATGAAGTTGCAGAATTCGACCAAATGAAGAACATGCCAAAAGTTGGTTGTTATGGTTTTTGATCGGGTCTTCAGGAAAGAATACAAGGAAATGTGTGCAGAAGCCTTGGCATGGATTGAACATCCGCACACCATTTCTGAAAGAGAAAGTCAAAGACCTTCGCTGGTGCAATATGGAAGACCAGCCGGAACCGGAGGTTTATGATCTTGTTGCTGTAAAGAGATTTCTCAGTAGCTGCAGATTCGACCTTGAAGTCCACACCGGGTGGATATCAAGTTTGGGAGAGCACTCAGATTCCTTGCAATGCATGAAACAGTTGCAGGATACGGTTTTGAATTTCTAAATCTCTCCTATGCTTGTCGATATTTAAGCTGCTTTATGAATTATCATCTCATACGACACTCTTTGACCTGACACATTGATCTAGAATATCGTCTCACACGTGATTGTTTCTTTATGAAACTCGTCAATGTTGTCATGGTCCACACCGCTTACCGACGTGCCAACTGATTTTCCCAAAAGTCGATAAATCTTTTCTGATAAAAACTTAATTTGGGTAACCGGCATTAAGGTCAAGCAAGAGTAAAACCAACATCGGAAAATCATTTTTGTAAATATCTTTGTGTTTTAAATTTCTCTTAGTTTATTGATTTTAGGGGGAGTAAATCCAAAAATATGAAAATCCAAAAACATCGAAAAATTTCAAAAACACAAAAACAATAGAAAATCAAAAATGAGTTTCCTGGCGAGCAAAAGAGAAAGTGATAGTACATCAGTGGTCTATCCAAGCCTCTTTAAAACCTAAATGAAAAACGATAAGCAGCTCTATATAAGATGTATCGGTAGGCTCACAATCATTTTAAAGTGTGCAGGGTGATATAAATCTTAAACCGACTGAAGACCAGGTGGGAACCATTCATTGGCATATGGTCTTAGTACCGAAATTTCGTTTGATAGATTGCCGAGGTTCTGAGATATTCGGTCTTTATGCTGCTTATCATCTGGGTATCATGGTTGCTTCTATAAATAGACTAAGTCTAAGATCTTCCATGATACTATACATACGTGTACATAATTCATACTGCATTCGACCTCAATAAGTGATAAATAATCACATGTCCATATCAAATAAGTGATAAAATATCACATGTATCCGGGAGTCAAGTTCGTCTCTCTGCTGTACGGAAGTACTGACCTGTTCACGGACTTGCTCCTGTGCCCTCATGCATATGAAAATCAAGTTCCTCATCAATAAGTGATTCTATCACATAGGGCTTGTTTTCAAATCAAAATAAGTGAGAATCTCACATCAATATACGGTCAAACAGATGATAATCGGTATACTCACCGGTAAGATGAACCCTCGTGCATACCTTGATACGGGAATGTGTCGTGATGTGGATGAACACCGGTCGGTAAGTATAAATCATACCTTAATGTATCTCCTAAACATGATTACATCTGATAAGTTGAGCTTAAGTGGACAACAATACCGATAATTGTTATAGGATGCTTATCTTAATGTTAACTAACTGAACAACAAGAGTGTTTTGGCATGACCGTACACTGATATGATTCTCTTACCCTCGAAACTCGCAAAAAGATTGTCTGTATATATTTATTTACTGCTTAACTTTTATTGTTTTCTTTTAAACAGTTTCGTCGTTTGGTGCATATCAGCACGACATTAGCGGTGATGTCGTTTGATAACACTCAAAGGATATTAAAATTGTTGTCTTTCTTAATATTAAAACACACCTAAAATCTGTTTTAATATAAACTTTATAAAAGCCAAAAAGATTTTATTTCTACTTTATTTTCGATCGTACGATGTTGGAACTCGAGTCTTCGTTACCTGAAACCTGAACGAAAACCGAAATGACTAAATCTTCATAAACGGTCGAAATTTGCATGTTTTGAAAGTTGAAATCTGAAATTGATAAATTTGAAAAACTTTCAAACTGTCGGACGGTGTTTGATTTGTGACATGGTCATCTGTGTGTCATTGGTTTATGTTAACTATATTCCAAGCAGTTGTTCTCATTACGCGTTTAGATTTCTTGCATGTGCAGATTCTAAAGGCTAGGAGAACATGGTTGATGGCAAAGCTTCGGAATGAAGACACAACGTGAAGGCACTCAAGTGATGAAGATGATCGAGTTGCCGCTGACCATCATCAACACCACAAGGATCTCACTTCATAAAGATAAAGTATTTCACGAGCATAACTCAAGGGGGAGCTTATGTTAAGGGGGAGTTTGTTAACACACTTCCTACATGATACGGGTAGTTTGTTGATACACTCTCTACTTTCAAGACGTGAAGACTTTGAAGATCCTCCGACATTGAAGACTTGAAAGGACATCAGAGTTTTGAGAACTCGAAGACCAAAGACCATCGAAGTTCGAGACGAGTCTACAACTATAGAAGATAAAGACAAAGCTACAGCCAAGGGGGAGTTTGTTGGTGCATTTGTGTCTGTACTTTGTCTGTATTCGGTCTATCTGTAAACGATGTCCTTGTCAATCCTGTAAGTTTGACCAAGTCAACTGTCCTCCTAGTTTGACTTGGCCAAACAGTTAGTATATGGTTATATATGGTCTGTCTCGAAGGATGAGACATCGAAGGATGATGTGGATCCTTCGATGTGCTCGAAAGTTAACCTTCGATAGTTAACCTTCGATAGATGCAGTTGGACCTCGAAGGATATACCATCCTTCGAGGTATATGTGTATCGTTCGAGAGCTGGATACTCGACAGATGATCTATCGAGCAGTCCACTTGATCCTTCGGTCAGACCTGCTATGCTGGGTATATAAATACCCATGTAGTGTGTTATTTTGTAAGAGACTTAAGAGACTTAAGAGACTTGAGAGGCTTGTTAGATAGATGCACACATAGAGAGAGTTTGAGAGCATTCTATCAAAACACACACACACACACTAGAGAGTTTGCAAGTTAGATTTGTAAACATTGTGCTTGTAACCGGAACCTTCATTCGTATTAATACAGTGGTGTTAATCGGTGAACCCTTGTGTGTTTGTGTTTATACTTGTCTCATCCCGGTTTGCTTGCTAGCTTGGATTCCGCACTCGCTAGTGGGTTTGTATAACAAGGTTTAGGTTCGTCATCCTCCGAAGAGGGACCTACAGCGTGGTCAGAGTGCTGCAGGTGCATTTATTGTAATTGCGAATTACAATTAATTGAAGAGAGAGAGTGTCAGACGGGCACGGGGGCGTGTCCAGCGGACACGGGGCCGTGCCCAGGCTTCTGTTCAGCCTATAAATAGGAGTGCTTGGCTTTATTTCAACTCATCCCTTGGCACACCACCTCTCTCACACTCCATCCACCATCCACCACCCACCACCACCATAACACCATCATCCACCACCATCATCCATTGTCCATCGTAGAGTGTGTGAGTCGTCTCGGGATCCAAGATTGATCGTAAGAGTTCTTGACAATCAAGGCCATGTTTGCCTAAGTCTCTTACATCACTTGGTGAAGACAAGTGTTTAGTATAATACTTTTTATTTTCAATCTTTTCCACTTTTTATTTGGTTTTGTATTAATGACTTTAATAACTAGTTACTTATGTTGAAGGTGATCTTTCCTTATCGTTTGTCCGTGGTGTCTTGGCATTATTTTACTGTCTATATAAAATAAAAGATTTTCACCATTCATATCTCCACGGTCTATATGGAGGCATGTTGGCTACCTGGTCGGGGGTTAAGGGAACGGTTTGGTAAGGGTCTTGCCCTTGTTCAGCGTTTAGAGGTCCTGCTTGGGACCTGGGTCAAATTTTGTAGGATCTCCTTCAATGCCCATAGGTATTGGATGGCGGGGATCCAAACTCTTTGACCCCCTCATAAGTTAACTACTATTAATACTATAACCCGGCTATTTAGGACTGTATCCCTGCTGACTCAGACTACTTAGCCGAGGGTAACGTCACCGCCGAAAGCGGGGCCTACCACAATTTGCATTAATAACTTAATTCATTATCTTTCAATAATCCGACCCTTTAGGATTGTATCCTTGCTGACTCAAACTACTGGGTTGAGGGTAACGTCGCCTTCAAAAGAGGGGCCTACTACAATAACTAAGATAATCTCTTAAACAAGTGCAAAAGTGCGAAAATAATCAAAGGTTATACTAATACACGTGTCGGATCCAAGTGATTCATCTTGTCTATCTGTTTTTATTTTATTTTATTTTTTAGCATTTAGTTAGTTTTTATTTTCTTAGTTTAAAAACATTTTTCTCACTTTTTGATTTGATTAGACGTTGAGGATAAACCGGTATTAAAAGCTCTTGTGTCCTTGGACGACCTCGGTATCTTACCAACACTATACTACGTCCACGACGGGTGCACTTGCCCATATGTGTGTTTAGTGTTAGTGAATATCGTGTTTTATAAATTTAAAACTTGGCTAAAAGTGTAAAAAGGGCTTAAATATACATCAAAAATATATTACACTACACACGCATCACATCCCATGAAGGGCAACTCAGATCCGAATGGTTCCCATACGATTTTTACATAAATCTCGTCTAAATCCATGTTTTCTAATCAAGAAGTTACGGATTTGAGATGTTCTAGAGTGATGTCATCCTGAAGTTCTTATGAACTTCAAGTGTTGGCCTCATTCCACCAAGAACAACTCAGATCTAAGAAACTCTATAAGGTTAATCAAGGTTTTCACATCAGATCTATACAAAAAAACGGTAGAACCAGAGCTTAGACCGAACTTCTACTCATTCTTAGTGACGTGTTGGTCAAAGATCTGATTCCTAGCAATGTAACCACCAAGTACAGGTTAAACAAAGGAAAACCGTCAAGAACGGCAAGTCCTGATGGAATGGGGTGATTCCCGGCCGTCAGAACAGGTCGGTATTGATGAGATTTCAGTTGTTCAACACGTCACAACAACGTCCCGACCAAACCACCGAAAACACGCGAAAATCGTCGAAAAACAGCTGGACAGGCTGGCCGATCGAGCGGCCCAGCCGATCGAGTGGCCCAGTCGACCGAGCGGTCCAGCCTATCGGCCAGGCTAGCCGATCGGACGGGCTGGCCGATCGAGCAGCCCACTCGATCGAGCTGACCATCCGATCGAACAGCCTATCCGATCGGACGGCCCATCCGAATGGGCCAACTTTCGATCTAACTTTTGCCCAATTTCGTGTAATCCGATACCAATTAACGCGTAATTCGATACTCATATGATCAGTCTAAAATCAGGGCATTCTCAGGCAATATCACGTCAATCCAACCGAATACGCACTGTGAGTATACTTGACCCCTTTTTGTCGAATTTTGGGTGTAACATACGTTCCTTATAAATCGAACTTATCAAACGAATGATTCAAATTGTCAATTTATCACTTGCGAATAACTGTTTGCATAGATATACATGATGCTAGTTGCATGTATGCTAGGACTTATACTCGTGACGTCCCACCACGACTAGTATAGTACTATTGCGCCCGACGGGGTCTAGTTATGTCATCGAAGAGTCGAGCATCGAGGACTTAGCTGGTAGTATCAGTTTTGTGAGTATATATGTCGTGTATTACGTTTATACATGTGGAAATTCGCAGCACTTTAATCAATTATACTATACATATCAAACCTGTATACTCGCCAATACTTTTGTATTGACAATATTTTAACGTATGTTGCAGGTTTAGTCGAAGTCTACATCAAATCAAGCTAGGAAGTCTAGAAACTCACCTAAAATCTAGGTTGTCGGATTTGAATTGTTCGAGAGGACAAGAAATCTGTGATAACTTATGTGATTGTATTGTTTGTTAGTATGGGATAACAAATGTAATGAATATTATCGCAATATAGTCGTTATGGATACTCTTGAGCAATCTGATTCGCCTAGTGCCGCGCCCCGATGATTCCGCTATCGGTTGGGGTGTGACACAGAATGCCACTTCATAGCTTTCCCTTCCAAATTAATGGCAACATACCTCACCTTAAAATTTTCTGGTGTCTCATCGACATCAAAAAAATGCTTACATCTATAGATCCAATCTTCCACTTTTGACCCACTGAATTTTTGAAATTCTATCTTACCCAAACGATATAAGCGATCAGCCCTTGTATTGCTATTGATTTCCCCTTGTGAAGTTGAGTATTCCCCATCTGATCTTATTTGATTATTGGTCAGTTTATCAAGAATTTGTTTGATATCCGTGAAGGATTTCTCAGCTTTTTCAACAAATGCTTCGAATTTCAACAAAGATGAAAAATGTTCCTTAATCACCTTTTCCAACTCAGTTTGATTACGAGTAGCCATCTTGAATACAAATGAATTAATCAATCAACTGATTAACTCTGATTGAAATGAACAGAATCGACCGAAACAATGATCAACTCAAAGATCGAAGGAATACGGACAGAACTGATCGAACAATTGATTAATTCCTACTGTTTTGAAACGAATTCAATCAAATTGGTTGCAGAACGGCTGAGGATCGGTGCTCTGATACCAATTGATACGTGCAGAAATGGATAGGAGAAAACAGAGAGAACAATTAGCTCAATCAACGGTGCTCATTTCATTAACCGTTAACTGTATATAACGAATACAACGACTCCTAACTGTTTTTGTTACAATTTTACAATATTAGTCCCTGACTTATTCAATTATTTCAAACAATCCCCTATAGTAATATCCATAACTATTTAACCCGTATCAACTTCATGATCAAATCAGGTAACTCGCCGTGTGTTGCGGCGGCGTCGAAAGTTAAATTAACTCGTATTTATGCTTTATATTTGACTTGACTCTTTACTGAAAAAAATTACGTCGCCGTTGAACGAAAACGTATTATATTCGACTCGACTCGCTTTCGAATACAGTTTACGAACGTACACTGATGAAACACAGAATAACACTGAGGTTAATCCGTGGGGTTATTTCTTCTGTGGGTTCAACCTCTTTCTTGACTCGTGACAACGGCTTGAATCCTGCAAAACAGCAACGCCGTTAGTCTCGTTAAGAGGGGGAGATGGGGGTTTTCCCTCTTAACCAGGCTCCGGCATGAGAATAAGTACTGTTCTGAGAGAATAAAACAGTGTGTGTATAGAGTGAGTGAAGAGAGTAAAAGATTCCGAACCTAAATGATGAAGGGTCCTATTTATAGCCGGAGGGTGAAGAAGGGAGGAGCAGCTATGCCAGCTGTGGGCGCGTGCCAGCTGTCCGACCAAGGGGAATATCCTCTTGGTCTGCTCTGTCACGGCATGTGTAGTGATACACGTGGCGTTCTTACATTTGCCCATGCTGGAAACCTTGTACCGGTGTTGTCAGCTCTGCCCCCTGATTTGTCGCAGGCCTATGTGGCGTTCTGCGAGTGGTGACACGTGTTGTCCTTTTTGTCTGGTAGAGCATCTTTGTTGCCACCTGCATATCTTCCAGAAGCTTCTGGATTGCTTTGCTGATGTGGTCGCCATGTATGCTCAAAAGTGGTGTGGTCCCTGCCATGTAGGCAGGGAATTGGGACCATACCTCTTCAAGTCCCCCTAGTCTAGTGTGCCTTCTAGTTGAGTTGATCGTCTAGGAGGGATTCTGGACTTATGAGAGTGGTGGTTTTATGGCGCGTGGAGTTTGGTGATTTTTATAAAAGGTGAGCCAAATGGACGCATGGCGCATGGGTTTTGGCCCTTTGTGAAAAAGTGAGCCAAATGGACGCATGGCGCATGGGTTTTGGCCCTTTGTGAAAAAGTGAGCCAAATGGACGCATGGCGCATGGGTTTTGGCCCTTTGTGAAAAAGTGAGCCAAATGGTCGCATGGCGCATGGGTTTTGGCCCTTTGTGAAAAAGTGAGCCAAATGGACGCATGGCGCATGGGTTTTGGCCCTTTGTGAAAAAGTGAGCTAAATGGACGCATGGCGCATGGGTTTTGGCCCGTTGTGAAAAAGTGAGCCAAGTGGATGCATGGCGCATGGGTTTTGGCCCTTTGTGAAAAAGTGAGCCAAATAGGCGCATGGCGCATGGGTTTTGGCCCTTATTGTTTCCTTCTGGTGGAAGTTTTGTGGACTTGGGGAAGGTTTTGATGTGACTGTCTGATGTCCCTGTCTTATCGGAGGTGAACAGGCGCCTTTTCAGTTACTTTCTGTCACGTTGTCAGGCCCTGTTGCCCATGCTTCCCGAAAAAAGAGGTGACGTCTTCTCTCTCTTCTGACGTGTCACTCCATTATTGCTTGCTTTTCCTGTATTCTGACGGCCCACTACCCATCGCATTAAATGCGATGGGTATAAATAGGAGGCGGTTACTTCTTTCTCTTCACTTTTTCAAATTTGAAGTGTGCCTTTCTTCTATCTTCTCCGTTCATTTTCCTTTGTTTGAATATTGCTTGAGTTCTTACTTCCGACTTCTCTTTATCTATATCATGTCTGGTACAAATCCATCCCAAAAGAAGAGGAAACACAAGGGGAAGGTTCCTCCTGGTCCTGACCAAGCCGTTATTGGATGGAAGGAAGGGGAGTTTTAGAACCTTGTTCGAGGTATGGGTTTCCGCCCTGAGTGGGGGGCTCAGTATCCTACTGCTGGTTCCACCGCCGTGGACGCTCCTCCCGGTTACATGCCTCTGTATGCTGCCTTCTTTAGGGAGGGTAACTTTAGGTTGCCTATTACCAAGTTCACTGCCGCCATCTTGAGAAACTATGGGCTGCATATCTCTCAGATTAATGCGATTGGGCTCCCTCGCATTACTCACTTTGAGTATGTTTGTAGAGCTTGCCGGGTTGAGCCGACATTCAAGATGTTCAACGTTTTTATAGTGTTACTTACACGAGTGGCTTCTATTCTTTTACTGCTCGGTCGGGTGTGTCTCCGGTTTGTTCTGTTCCCTTAAAGAGCCTGCACGACTGGAAATAGAAATTTTTCTATATTCGTCGTGGTGTAATTCCTATAGATATGCACTACCGGTCGGTGAGTGAGGGGATTCCGAGGGTGGATGCACTGGTGGATTATGCTTCCCAAGATTGGTACAAGAAGATAACACACAAAGCAACTGCTATTGCTCAGTTGGAGGAAATGGCACTAGTTGGCGCGGGAATGAGTTTACTGTGGGTACCCAAGAATCCTTTGGGTGTACCTGTTTATAGCTACCAGGGCAAATGTATGTGACCTTTTTAAAGGATTTTGTATTAACTTGATGTTTGTATTTGTGTGTTTTCTTATGGCTTTGTCGTTTGCAGTTGGATATAGCTTGATAAATGTTTTGGATCCGAAGGCTGCCGGTGCCATGGTTGAGGCGATTCAAGAAGAAGGAAAACCAACGTGGTTAGATCAAATTCGTGGACGTTTCTTGCACCCCTCTGACGAAAGTTTTGCTAAGTATGCTGCAGTTGCCCTAGGTGAAGATGCTGGAGACGATCTTGTTGGTCTTACCCGAGAGGAAGTTGTTGTCCTTTCGAGTAGTAGTTCTGGTCATTCCCTTGAGGGTCTAACGTCCCATTTCGCGCGTGTAGGTGCTGCGCATGCTGCTGCTAACAAGCCTGTTCATGAGGTCGTCGGTGATGATGCAGAGGTGTCTGTTGACCCTTCTGCACAGTTGGAGACTGATGTGCGTGAAGTGTGTTATATTTTTAGATGTATATTTAAGCCCTTTTTACACTTTTAGCCAAGTTTTAAATTTATAAAACACGATATTCACTAACACTAAACACACATATGGGCAAGTGCACCCATCGTGGACGTAGTATAGTGTTGGTAAGATACCGAGGTCGTCCAAGGACACAAGAGCTTTTAATACCGGTTTATCCTCAACGTCTAACCAAATCAAAAAGTGAGAAAAATGTTTAAACTAAGAAAAATAAAAACTAACTAAATGCTGAAAAATAAAATAAAATAAAAACAGATAGACAAGATCAATCACTTGGATCCGACACGTGTATTAGTATAACCTTTGATTATTTTCGCACTTTTGCACTTGTTTAAGAGATTATCTTAGTTATTGTAGTAGGCCCCTCTTTTGAAGGCGACGTTACCCTCAACCCAGTAGTTTGAGTCAGCAAGGATACAATCCTAAAGGGTCGGATTATTGAAAGATAATGAATTAAGTTATTAATGCAAATTATGGTAGGCCCCGCTTTTGGCGGCGACGTTACCCTCGGCTAAGTAGTCTGAGTCAGCAGGGATACAGTCCTAAATAACCGGGTTATAGTATTAATAGTAGTTAACTTATGAGGGGGTCAAAGAGTTTGGATCCCCGCCATCCAATACCTATGGGCATTGAAGGAGAACCTACTAAATTTGACCCAGGTCCCAAGCAGGACCTCTAAACGCTGAACAAGGGCAAGACCCTTACCAAACCGTTCCTTTAACCCCCGACCAGGTAGCCAACATACCTCCATATAGACCGTGGAGATATGAATGGTGAAAATCTTTTATTTTATATAGATAGTAATATAATGCCAAGACACCACGGACAAACGATAAGGAAAGATCACCTTCAACATAAGTAACTAGTTATTAAAGTCATTAATACAAAACCAAATAAAAAGTGCAAAAGATTAAAAATAAAAAGTATTATACTAAACACTTGTCTTCACCAAGTGATGTAAGAGACTTAGGCAAACATGGCCTTGATTGTCAAGAACTCTTACGATCAATCTTGGATCCCGAGACGACTCACACACTCTACGATGGACAATGGATGATGGTGGTGGATGATGGTGTTATGGTGGTGGTGGGTGGTGGATGAGGTGTGAGAGAGGTGGTGTGCCAAGGGATGAGAGAGAATGAAGCCAAGCTCCTCTATTTATAGGCTGAACAGAAGGCTGGACACGGCCCCGTGTCCGCTGGACACGGCCCCGTGCCCGCCTGACACGGCCCCGTGCCCGCCTGACACTCTCTCTCCTCATTAATTGTAATTGCGAATTACAATTAATGCTCCTGCTGTACTTTCACCACGCCCCCGTGCCCGCTGGACACGGCCCCTAGTGGGCAATGGAAGCTTCTACTGGTTTGTCTTTTCTGCTGCTTCCTGGGCACGCCCCCGTGTTCGCTGGACACGGGGCGTGTTCAGACTCTGTTTCTTCTCTTTTGCCTTGGGAGATGCCGTTGAGGGTCCGGGCAATCCACTTTTGTTCCTTTTCTTGTATTTTATGGTAGAATTAGCTGTCTTTTTGCTTCTTTTGTGATTTTGAGCTCATTTCATCCTGAAAATACAAAAGGAAGACAAAAACACTCTTTTTCCAACATTAGTACTTAAAAAGGGTTAGTTTTATGCCTTAATTGATGTGATTTATATGTTGCATTTTACACACATCAAATACCCCCACACTTGAACTTTTGCTTGTCCTCAAGCAAAACTCTTTAAATGTGGCTTACACTCCCAAATGGAATAGGTAGAAGAGAAGTTTTTTTTTTGCTTGTCTTAGAGTGTCGGGAATCCAAGGTTTTTATAGGCTTTATTTTTATTTATTTACAATCCTATTCGTTATGATTTATTTTGAACGTTTCATAAGATGAATTACTTATTTGGGCATAGCATGCCTTATTAAAATTCCATTTATATACAAGTTCACATACCTCACGGGAGATCACTCAACACTCGGCCGAAGGTGTATATTTTAGTGAATCACTCGAGAGCGGCACGGAACTTATGTCTTCCATAGGCTTGCCAAGCAATCAATCCTCCTCCTTTTTAACTTTTTACCTTTGTAAATATCAAGAGGACTTTTTGGGTGAAGGCTTGGGTTTAAAGGTGGGTGGTTGGTTAGTGGTTAGTAAAAAGGGCGAAAATCGTAACAAGCGTCGGTTTTCGTGAAGTACCTTGCTTTTTTTTTAGTGACTTTTTATTTTGAAGTATTTCTCCAAACAAGCTTTTATAGCTTTTGTTTGTTTTTGACTTCATCATTATATATATATTTTTTTTTTTGATCGTCACATAAAAAGGTGAGTTTACGAAAAAGCGAACTTGTTACTAAAAAAAATAAAAAGGTTTTTTTTTTTGGTGGGTAAAAAGGGTTTTGGGGTAATGAAATGAAAGGTTTAGGCTCAAAGGGGCTATCTAGGGGGATTTTGGGTAGGTAAAAAAAATGAAAAATAATGGTTTTGAAAGAAAAATGGTTAGTCCTAATGCCTCCATCATTTACTTACTTGGGATTAAGTTGGTAAGGACCGGGAATGTATCGTCATGGCAAGTTCTAGATTTGTAAGGACCGAGCGGCTATTCACACAAGAAACGAAAAATGAGCATTTAATCTAAATATGTGTATTTTTATGCTCAATAAAGGCTCAAAACTCACTTTTGTGGGAATGGGTTTTTAATGTGACCAAGCATATATAATCGAATTTTAAACTAGACTTGTTATGCCGTTTCATAATTTTCTTATGTTGGTTCCTTTTTTATCACGACGCTATTGGTTGTAAACTTGTAAAAATATAACCTTTTTAGAATTTGTTATTCCCAACTTAAACTAAGACAAGTAAATAAAAAAATGAAAAAGTTTTTGAAAAAATTTGGGGTGTTTAGCGGTTCCAATAGAGTTTTGTGTAAGGCTTGTGTTTAGGATTTTGCAAAATTTCAAGGTTATAGCATCCCTCCCACACTTAAATTACACATTGTCCTCAATGTGTCCAAAAATAAAGTTTTTGGTTGATTAGAATGTATAAAAGTGTGTTTAAAAAGCAAAGATTTATGTTACTGGCAGTCTGGACACGGCCCCGTGTTCAGCGGACACGGCCCCGTGGTGAACTGCCAGTAACGAAAACTTACAGAAGGTGAACACGGGGGCGTGTCGGGTGAACACGGCCACGTGTCGGGCAAAAACTTGCAGGTCAGTAGCCAAACAGCAGATCTGGGAGATGGACACGGGGGCGTATCAGTTGGACACGTCCCCGTGTGGACAGTCTGTTAGCCCGAAAAATAGGTTTTTCTCCCGGTTTCTCCATCCTGGGGCTGCAAGTGCTAATGTTTAGCACTCTAACCCTTGCATTGCACCTGTTTAATCACTTAATACCAACCAACCAAGCACAAACCATCCTAAATTACCATTGTTAAACATTATCCAAACATAAAGTAAAAACAAAATAAAGATAAAAAAATAGTTAGGGAAAGTAAATTGTTCGACAAATGGCACGCAGGCCATGAATTGTTTGATAGATAGAAGGGCACTTAAACCTGTGGGCTCACCACCAACCAGCCCGTTGTTCCTCCAAGCCTCCTACTCCATGTCTTCATCACTACCATCACCTCCACCCCCTTGCCTCGCCATGTACTCCCGGATGCTACCGATATCATCTTGTATATCGTTAATGTTGCGTTCGATAGCTCCAACCCGGTGGTGTGTGTTGTTGGCGAGGTTGTAGGTGTTCCTTGAGCACATGAGGTTTTCCTGCAAAAGATCATGTAAACTTTGAAAGTTAGGAAAACCACCTCCTTGAGAGGAGGATTGGCTCGCATCGCCTTGGGGTGGATACTGAAAATGGGGATGTGGTGCATGAAGAACTAGAGCCTCCTGCGGGTTCCATGCATAGCCTTGCGTTCTCTGAAAGCTCACCGTCCCGTCCTCCGCTTCATAAAGCAAGTTCATGGATCGGCAAATGTGATAATCGACCCGTCCCGACCATGGACTCCTTTCGAAGGACCTTGGGATATTCGTGAAGTGCTTGAAAAGACGGTACACCCATCCCCCGAAGAAGATTGGTGTAGGAGCAGAAGCAAGGCGGTTCAAGTGCATGTTTCGCAGGAGGAGGTAAGGAACATCGAGAGGCTTCTGGTTGTGGATGCAGTGAAGGACAACCAAATCTTTCAACCCAACAACGCCACTACTGTTGTGGCATTGGTTCAGCGAGTACGATAGGAGCCTGTGGATGTATCGGTATAGCGGGTCCCTCAGTTTGGTACTTTTGGTGCTGCTCGGGTTGTAGATTCCTTCACCTATTTGAGCCCATGCGGCTTGGCGTTCGGTTGCATCCAAGTCTCGTAACCCCCCTGTATTCTCTTCATTCCCCGCTTCCTCTTCACTATATAGCCCAATGATGGCTCCAAACTGTGCCATGGAGGTTCTAAACGTGGTCCCTCCACATCGAAATTCGACCGCGTCATGATCAAACGGTTCGCGCCTCGAGTTGAAAATGAAGGTGCTATAGAACTCCGTCGTGCATTGATGTACCGACCTTAGTCGGGTGGTCAATGCGACATGCAGTGGACCCCTCACAATGTTGTTGAAGCGGTCAAGTTGGTTCACCATGGTTAGCAAATCAGTACACGCCCGTCTTGGGTACTCTTCCGGTCTTGTTTGTAGAACCTCGTACCGTGCCCTAGCGTCCAGTTCATTTGCGCCAAACCTTGTGAATTTCGACATCTGAAAAGAATACATAAAAAGTTAGTACGAAACAAGGAAAATCAGAGTGAAACTGCAAACAGTGGGCTGGACACGGCCCCGTGTTCAGCGGACACGGCCCCGTGTCCAGGCGTCTGTAACCCAAAAATTCCATTTTTCGTCCCGGTTTCGAAAACCTGAAAATTTTTAGCCCAATAGTAGCGGTTTCCCCCGAAAATGAAACCCTAAGTGTCATTTTTCCCAAAACAAACCGTTTACCCTTTCAATTTCGTGTTTTTCGGTTCAAGAACAAGGGTTTGGGGTTTCATTTGGAAATCGGACAAATCTATCAACAATATATGCCTAGTTACTTTCTACTACTCTAATCTAAACTACTACTAACAAATTTCATCAAAAATTTTGAGTTCGATCCGGATGAACATGAAGAACCCTAGATTTTTCCCCAATTTTTGATGTTTTAACTACATGCAAGTAACTAATCTAACTACTAATGAAGATAGAATCATACCTTGACGTTGTTAGATTCGGTGGTGACGTAGAAAAACTGCAGAAAATCGCCTCAAACCAGAGAGTTTTCGGCTAAACGGGGCGTGTGGAATGGTGTAACTGATAGGAAAAGAGGGTTTTATCCCGACAGTCGCCTCGACACGGCCCCGTGTCCAGCGGACACGGCCCCGTGCCGGGCAAAGTTTTTGAAAATTTATTTTTTTTTTTATTTTTTTTTATTTATGTGCTCGTGTGCATGCCCCTTATTTCCGAAAAATGGTTAGACGATTTACCGGTTTTTAAACGTACACTTACCTGTAACATGTCGGGTACGAGTTTATTCGTTAACCGTCTGAAGTGAGATCTCCTCTTCCTCATCCTCAATGGATCCTCGGTAGAGTTTCAGCCGTTGGCCATTGACTTTAAATGGTGTCCCATTTCGAGTTTTAATTTCTACTGCACCGTGTGGAAAAACATGGGTGACGGAAAAAGGTCCTGACCACCTAGATTTTAACTTACCAGGAAATAATCGAAGTCGTGAATTAAACAATAGAACTTGGTCTCCAACCCGAAATTCATTAGATTTAATATATTTATCATGCAAATTTTTCATTCTTTCCTTATAAATTTCGGAGTTAGAATATGCATAATTCCTAAGTTCGTCTAATTCGTTTATTTGACAAAATCGATTTTTACCGGCATTTTCCAAATCTAAGTTTACGTTTTTTATTGCCCAGTAGGCTTTGTGGGCTATTTCTACTGGCAAGTGACAACCTTTTCCATAGACAAGTTTATATGGGGTTGTGCCTATAGTGGTTTTATAAGCAGTTCGAAAAGCCCATAAAGCGTCGTCTAATTTGTCGGCCCATTCTTTTTTTTTATTCCTACGGTTTTTTCAAGTATTCGTTTTAAACCTCGATTAGTCACTTCGGCTTGCCCATTTGTTTGAGGATGATATGCCGTTGAGACCCGGTGATAGACCCCATACCTTGTTAATATTTTTTCGAGTTGATGATTGCAAAAATGGGTACCTCTATCACTTATCAAAGCCTTTGGTGTCCCGAAACGAGAGAACAGTTTTTTCAGAAATTTTACCACTACTCTTCCATCATTTGTTGGAAGAGCCTTGGCCTCTGCCCATTTAGACAAGTAATCGACTGCCACAAGTATATATTTGTTTCCCTTTGAAGGTGGGAAAGGTCCCATGAAATCGAGTCCCCACACATCAAAGATTTCACAGACGAGAATGCCATTTTGAGGCATTTCGTTTTTGGAAGAAATATTACCTGTTCTTTGGCATGCATCACATGTCTTTACAAGGTTTTGTGCATCCTTGTAAATGGTCGGCCAGTAAAATCCTGAATCAAATACCTTTCGTGCGGTACTTGCGGCACCATGATGTCCTCCGTATGGACCTTCATGACAATGATGGAGAATTCTCCGTGCTTCATTACCATAGACACATCTTCGGATGAGCTGGTCGGCACACATTTTGAAAAGATAGGGGTCTTCCCAAAAGTAATGCTTTACATCAGCAAAGAATTTTTTTCTTTGATGATGTGGCCATCCTTTGGTGACTACACCGCTAGCTAAGAAATTAGCGTAGTCGGCATACCATGGTTCTTGTCTACTCTCCATCATTTCCAAGGATTCCGTGGGAAATTTCTCGTTGATTTGCTCGTCCCTGGTTGTCTCCAAAGCTGGGTCTTCTAAGCGTGAGAGATGATCTGCAGCAGTGTTTTCTTCTCCTCTTTTGTCCTTGATTTCAATGTCGAATTCTTGGAGGAGTAGAATCCATCTTATCAAACGGGGTTTTGCGTCTTGCTTCTTGAAGAGGTACCTGATGGCTGCATGGTCTGTATAGACTATTGTTTTAGAAAGAACAAGATAAGAACGAAATTTATCAAAAGCAAATACCACCGCTAGTAATTCTTTTTCTGTAGTTGTATAATTTTCTTGCGCATCATTAAGAGTTTTACTAGCATAATAGATTGGGTGGAAATGTTTTTCTTTTCTTTGTCCTAAGACTGCTCCAACAGCGAAGTCACTTGCATCGCACATGATTTCGAAAGGAAATTTCCAATCAGGCGCTATCATGATAGGTGCATTGACTAGCATTTCCTTGAGGGTCAGAAATGCTTGATTGCATTCCTTGTCAAAGATGAAGGGTACATCTTTTTCAGGTAATTTTGTTAGAGGCCTTGAAATTTTTGAAAAGTCTTTGATAAACCTTCTATAAAATCCGGCATGTCCTAGGAAACTTCTGATTGCTCGCACGGAGGATGGAGGAGGTAATCGAGAAATAGTCTCTATTTTTGCTCGATCAACTTCCATTCCTTCGCTTGAGATTTTGTGACCGAGTACTATTCCCTCTGTTACCATGAAATGGCATTTTTCCCAGTTAAGGGCGAGGTTAGTTTCCTCACATCGGGATAGCATTCGTTCAAGATTATCGAGGTATTGGTCATATGAGTCTCCAAAGATGGAAAAGTCATCCATGAAGACTTCCATTGTCTTTTCGATCATATCATGGAAAATGGCGACCATACAACGTTGGAATGTTGCAGGCGCATTACATAGACCGAATGGCATGCGTCGATATGCAAAAGTTCCGTAGGGACATGTGAAAGTTGTTTTCTCTTGGTCTTCTGGTGCTATCGGTATTTGAAAGTAACCTGAAAAACCATCTAAGAAACAATAAAATTTATGACCGGATAATCTTTCTAACATTTGATCAATGAAGGGCAAAGGAAAGTGGTCTTTCCTAGTCGCTTCATTTAATCGCCTATAATCTGTACAGACTCTCCATCCTGTGACGGTTCTCGTTGGTATTAATTCATTTTTCTCGTTAGTTATTACCGTCATACCTCCTTTCTTTGGGACTACTTGAACGGGACTTACCCACGGGCTATCGGAGATAGGGTAGATTAGTCCGGCGTCGAGTAGTTTGATGACTTCATTCTTAACCACTTCTTGAACATTGGGGTTCACTCTTCGTTGTGGTTGAATTACCGTCTTGTAGTCATCATTCATTAAAATTTTGTGCGTGCACATGGAAGGGCTTATTCCTTTAATATCTACAAGCTTCCAAGCGATCGCGTTTTTGTGTTTTTTAAGTAGGTTAACTAATTTTTCTTTTTCTATATTACTTAATTTAGATGAAATAATTACGGGTAAACTACCTTCTTTGCCTAGAAAAGCATATTCCAAACCTTTAGGAAGTTCTTTGAGCTCAATGGGTGGGTCTTTAGAAGACACCTTATTTTGTGGCTCATCTAGATCAAGAACCTTAAAAGTTTGTTCTATGGCTATCTCTTCCTCGACAAAGTGGTCCTCTTCGTTGGTTGTATCGGGTGGTTCAGCTTCATCTTCAATTAGGGGGTCATTGTTGCCAAAAGGATATTTCATTGAGCACTCAAGATCTATGCTCCTTTTGAATGCCCCTAATTGAAGAGGTAGATTGTTGAATTTCCGGTTTTTCAAAGCTCTATGAGTTTGTACAAAAGGTTTTCCCAAGACTAAGGGGGCGTCATCTAGGATGACGAAGTCGGTTGGGATTACCATTTGATTTGTTTGAACCAAAACATCTTCAACTACACCGATTGATTTTATTACTTTCCGATTGGATAGAAAAATGGGTATTTGAAGTGGAGTAAAATCACTAACACTTAATTTTTCAAAAACATAGTTAGGCATTATGTTAACGCAAAGATCCTTATCGATGGTGATATTACTAATAAATGAATTTTGAAAGAAACATGGAACCAGTGTAATGTTAATTTCAAAAGGGTCTTCTTTTATTAGCGAGGTTTGATCATTAGTTAACTTAACACTTACTAAGTCTTTGATTTTAGCACTAGTGTTTAACTCTTTTAAAAACTTGGCATGAGGGGTTATTAAACAATGATTTTCGAAAGTAGGTGACAAGAGGTTAATTTCTTCAAAATTAGACTCTTCTTGAATTTTAACATTACCGGACTCACCATTTTCGTTGTTTAACTCATGTGTCGGTTTTTCACTTTCTTGTTCTTCCATTTTTACACTTTCAACTATCTCTACGTTATTATCATTTTTTAGCTCTTCTCTTGCGCGGGATTCCTCTTCCCTTGCGCGAGATTCTTTTATGCAACGTTCGATAGTTTTAATGTGTTCTAATATCCTATTGGTCACTTCGGTGAGATTGAAAGAATTTGGATCCTCAAAGCTCGAATCCGGTTGTTCGATCCTTGGTTCCTCATAGTACTCATATGAAGTAGATAGTTCACACCATTGTTCTTCATTGTAAGTATATGATGGATAAGGGTCGAAACTTTGTTCTTCATAGTACTCATATGAGGTGGGTTGTTCACGCCATGGTTCCTCATAATAAGAGTATGAAGGTGGTGGCTCATATGTTGAATCTTCAAAGTACGAGTATGAAGGCTCATACCTTGGTTCATCAAAATATGAGTATGAGGGAGCAGGTTCATACCTTTGGTCTTCATAGGATGTGTATGAAGTTGATGGCTCGTACCTGGGCTCCTCATAATGGTTGTATGAATTGGATGGTTGATATGAGTTATTATATTGAACCGAGCGTGCGTTACGACAATTAGTGCAATAATTACCCCTATAATCATCCTCATCATAGGTGTAGTTGTAACCTCTTGAGTATTGATCCATAAGAATCACTCAACAGACCACAACTGAGTCTCGGGACCAGAAAACAAAAATAAGACTGAAACAGAAGCTGGACACGGCCCCGTGTTGAGTGAACACGGCCCCGTGTTCAGGGTCTGTATCTGGGCGTTTTAATTAAAGTTACTGGTCACGCTGAGCACGGGGGCGTGTTCAATGAGCACGGCCCGTGTTCAGACTCTGTATCTGGGTATCTACTCTAAAAATATGCAGCACGGGGGCGTGTTCAGCGAGCACGGCCCCGTGTTCAGGCTACTGTAAATGCAAAACTAAACTAAAATGCAGAAAAATGCGCGCGTTTTGAAAAGGTTTTGAAAAACTGATTAGGCCGTCGATTTTAAGCTTTCTTAAAATCCTTGTGTCCCCGGCAGCGGCACCAAAAACTTGATGTGCGTGAAGTGTGTTATATTTTTAGATGTATATTTAAGCCCTTTTTACACTTTTAGCCAAGTTTTAAATTTATAAAACACGATATTCACTAACACTAAACACACATATGGGCAAGTGCACCTAACGTGGACGTAGTATAGTGTTGGTAAGATACCGAGGTCGTCCAAGGACACAAGAGCTTTTAATACCGGTTTATCCTCAACGTCTAACCAAATCAAAAAGTGAGAAAAATGTTTAAACTAAGAAAAATAAAAACTAACTAAATGCTGAAAAATAAAATAAAATAAAAACAGATAGACAAGATGAATCACTTGGATCCGACACGTGTATTAGTATAACCTTTGATTATTTTCGCACTTTTGCACTTGTTTAAGAGATTATCTTAGTTATTGTAGTAGGCCCCTCTTTTGAAGGCGACGTTACCCTCAACCCAGTAGTTTGAGTCAGCAAGGATACAATCCTAAAGGGTCGGATTATTGATAGATAATGAATTAAGTTATTAATGCAAATTATGGTAGGCCCCGCTTTTGGCGGCGACGTTACCCTCGGCTAAGTAGTCTGAGTCAGCAGGGATACAGTCCTAAATAACCGGGTTATAGTATTAATAGTAGTTAACTTATGAGGGGGTCAAAGAGTTTGGATCCCCGCCATCCAATACCTATGTGCATTGAAGGAGAACCTACTAAATTTGACCCAGGTCCCAAGCAGGACCTCTAAACGCTGAACAAGGGCAAGACCCTTACCAAACCGTTCCCTTAACCCCCGACCAGGTAGCCAACATACCTCCATATAGACCGTGGAGATATGAATGGTGAAAATCTTTTATTTTATATAGACAGTAAAATAATGCCAAGACACCACGGACAAATGATAAGGAAAGATCACCTTCAACATAAGTAACTAGTTATTAAAGTCATTAATACAAAACCAAATAAAAAGTGCAAAAGATTAAAAATAAAAAGTATTATACTAAACACTTGTCTTCACCAAGTGATGTAAGAGACTTAGGCAAACATGGCCTTGATTGTCAAGAACTCTTACGATCAATCTTGGATCCCGAGACGACTCACACACTCTACGATGGACAATGGATGATGGTGGTGGATGATGGTGTTATGGTGGTGGTGGGTGGTGGATGAGGTGTGAGAGAGGTGGTGTGCCAAGGGATGAGAGAGAATGAAGCCAAGCTCCTCTATTTATAGGCTGAACAGAAGGCTGGACACGGCCCCGTGTCCGCTGGACACGGCCCCGTGCCCGCCTGACACTCTCTCTCCTCATTAATTGTAATTGCGAATTACAATTAATGCGCCTGCTGTACTTTCACCACGCCCCCGTGCCCGCTGGACACGGCCCCGTGGTGGGCAATGGAAGCTTCTACTGGTTTGTCTTTTCTGCTGCTTCCTGGGCACGCCCCCGTGTTCGTTGGACACGGGGCGTGTTCAGACTCTGTTTCTTCTCTTTTGCCTTGGGAGATGCCGTTGAGGGTCCGGGCAATCCACTTTTGTTCCTTTTCTTGTATTTGATGGTAGAATTAGCTGTCTTTTTGCTTCTTTTGTGATTTTGAGCTCATTTCATCCTGAAAATACAAAAGGAAGACAAAAACACTCTTTTTCCAACATTAGTACTTAAAAAGGGTTAGTTTTATGCCTTAATTGATGTGATTTATATGTTGCATTTTACACACATCAGAGACAAGGAAAAAGGCGAAGACTGATAAGTCTGGGAGGAAAGAGGAAACCGCTGAGGGCAAGGCTGCTGGTACTTCTCGTAAGCGCTTCCTTGTCTAGATTATGTGGTTGTCTCTGACACGTTGTCTGGTCTAGGAGTTGGTGAGAAAACTCGAGAGTCGGATCCGGATGACAGTGCTACCTTGACTGAGCATATGAGGAAAAAATCCCTCGAGGATAATAAACGCAAACTTGATGAGCAATCCGCTGCTTTTCTTGCTTCCAAAAAGGCGAAACTCCGTAAGGAGGCTCCTCCCGCGCCTTCTGAGTCTGAGATTGATCTGGGTGTTTTTAGTGGGGGTCGCGGGAATCTTCTGGAGGAGATATACGCTGCGTCTGCTCCTCCTGCTGGTAATTGGTTTTTAGTTGTATACTTCTTTCGTGTTTCTTCGAGTTGTTTTTAATTGTTGTTTTGTGACAGTGGTCAAAGCTGGCAAGAAGCCTCGGATGGTGGATATTTCCCAGATCACGCCCCCTGCTTCCCCTCCGTCGATGACGGTTGGCTTGACCCCTCCCCGCGATGATCTTGAAGCGACGAAGAAGGGAGATGAAGGGGTTACTGAAAACGTGGGTGAAGGTGGTGGTGATGCTGGTGGTGCTGGTGGTGAGGGTGTTGATGATAAGGGTAAGGGTATCGAGATGGAGGTGGAGTCCAGTGAAGCTACTCCGCGCCAGACCATTTATACCAAGCGCCCTTCTGGTGGTGACGGGGCTACTTCTGGTGCGGTTCGTAGCCCGCAATTTGGAAATATCCCTGCTGATTCTTGGGGAACCCAGAATCCTGCTTGTGACGACTTACCACACGCCCCGCGCTGGAACCTTACTCAAGGTTCTAGGATGAATGATGTGAACAACTGTCATGAATTCTTTTCTATGTCTCTTCCTCCCGCTGAAAGGATGTTCCAGAAGAACCGTAATCGGTTTGCTTTGTTGGACGACCATGTGCGTGCCGGAGTTAATTACTTTGCCACTTCTCAAGAAATTCTTCGTGAATGGCGGTTGATGGGAGAAGAAACTGTCGAGTTTGAGAATGCAAAGAGGTTGTTTGCTGAAGAGAGGGAGAAGTTTAATGCAGAGAAGAAAGGGTTGCAGTGGAGGGTGTCCGACGCTGAACAGAAACTTGAGGAACAAAAACAAGTTAATGTTCAAAAACAAAAAGATTGGGAAACCGCGTGTGAGCGTACCAATGCTGAGATGCAATCGCAGCGTGAAGCGATTGTTCGGTTGTCTGGTGAAAAGTTGGAATTGATAAGTTGGAGGTTCTTGTGCAGCAGAAGGCGTCGGAGTGTGAAACTGCACAGCGCCTTCTTGACGAGAAGACTGTTGAGTGTCGAGCTTCTGAACTCCTTGCTGAGGAGGCGTCTGCTGATAGTACATGGTTGCTTTCTCGTTGTGTACCCTTGGTAATTTCCTTTGTGTTTGCCCCTCTCTTTCTTCTTCTTTTATTTGTGTGATTTTTCTTTTATTTTGTTGCCTTGTTTTACGCAGCTTGCCGACCGTATTTTAAACTCAACTGAACTTGCTACTTATATGTTCGAGTTGGGTCGAGCGGGTTACAATAGTGGTCGGAAGTTTGGTTATGCTGAGGGCAATGCTGCGGTTATTAACAAAGAGAAAGATTACCATTTCGAGTTGCATAAAGAAGATTGTGACGGCACATATGCTGCTAAGCGCGATGAGTTTTCAACCCTTGACTTTGCTGTCGTTCGGGCTGCGCAGAAGTTGTCCCGGAAACCAGATGGAGTTGCTCTGCTTAAGAAAGCTCTTGGAGATGACGCGGGTGTGGCAGGAGGTACTGGTACCAGCCATACTTGACTGGTGGATTCCGGCCTGTGAGCCGCGTATGGCCTTGATTGGCCCTGTAATGTTGATGGTTTGTTTAGACAATTTTATTTTGTTTTACCTGTTATGCATGTGGGTACTTGATCACGTTTGTTGAAGGATATTTTAACGTTGTCTTTATGCTTATGCGAATTTTGTTATCGTCATAATATGTGCATGTGGAATTACTTTGATTAGGTGTCACGAATGAATGATGGCGCTGACAGGTGATGTTGTGTTAACTACAACATTTTATTCTATCATTTTTGTACGCACGTTGATTTGTGACTACGAAGTGATCGAGTTGCAGGTTATTGTGTGAGCTCAGCTGTGTGCAGCCTTGGGAGCATTACAATGTTTAATTACCTTGCTATTGATATTTTCGTGTTTATGTGGGCACGAAGTTTTGTTTTGGCATTTTGTAGGCTTTGGTTGTGTTTCCGACCCGGCTGTGCACTTGGTTGTGACGAGCCTTGGAGGTCTACAACGTTTCCTATGGTCGAGCCATTGATGTTTTCGTGTACTCCCGAAGTAATAAATGCAGTTGTGACAAGAAATTCGCATGAAATAAAAGTAACCAAACACTTCTTGTATTAAGTAAATGTGTTGGCGTTTCGGCCTTTGCGATTACATAGCTGTTTTACATATAGCACTTCCTAAGCTGTTGAGCGTTCCATGTTCGTGGAACCTCCTTGTCGTTGATGGTGCGCAGTTTGTAAGCTCCTTTGCCGAGTACTGCCTCGATGACATACGGGCCTTCCCATTTGGGGGCTAGTTTTCCGGGCTTTTCTGCGTTGGAAGCCTCATTGTCTCTTAAGACGTAGTCTCCCGGGTTGAAAGTGCAGACTCGGACTCTGGAGTTGTAATATTTTTCCAGCTTCGTTTTGTACTTGGCCTCATTGATTGCTGCCATCTCTCTCCGTTCTTCTAGGAGGTCCAGATCAATCCTCCTTTCTTCTTCATTGTTGATTAAGTTCATGGAGAACATTCGTGGAGACGGCAGCCCGATTTCTGCTGGTATGACTGCTTCAGACCCATAGACTAAGCTGAACGGTGTCTCACCGTTGCTTGTCTTTGGCATTGTCCTATGGGCCCACAATATGCTAGGCAGTTCGTCTACACAACCTCTTCTTTTCTCGCCTAGCCTTGCCTTGATACCATCAACAATGCTTTTGTTGACTGCCTCTACTTGACCATTCCCTTGCGGGTGCGCAACCGAAGAGAAGGTGTGTTTGATGTTCAATTCATTGAACCATCGTTCGAGGTCGTCTGCTGCGAAGTTTGTTCCGTTGTTGGTGATGATTCTGAGAGGTAGGCCAAAACGACATATGATTTGTTCCCATATGAATCGCTTGACGACTGTTGACGTGGTTGATGCAAGTGCCTTCGCCTCTACCCACTTGGTAAAATAGTCGACTGCGACTATTATGAACTTGACTGCCCCTGGTGCTTCCGGGAAAGGACCTACCATGTCTATGCCCCATTGTTGAAAGGGACATGCGGTTGTGACTGGTACTAGTTCATTTTTGGGGCGCATGGTCTTAGGTGCATGTCTCTGGCATCCACTGCACTTTCTCAACTCTTTCACAGCGTCTAAATGCATCCTGGGCCAGTAGTACCCGACGTTCATCACTTTTGCCACCACCATTCGAGGCCCAGCATGAATACCACAAATTCCTTCATGAACTTCCCGGATTAAGTAGTTTGCATCTTCGGCGTCTACGCATCTTAGCAACGGGCCTAGGTATGACTTTCTGTATAAAATTCCATCGGCCATCTGGTAATGCTCGGCCTTGTATTGGATTTTTCTTGCCTCTGCTTTGTTTTCCGGGAGAATCCCAGACTGAAGGTACATGATTATTGGGGTCATCCAAGAAGTTATCCCTGTCTGGATGATGCTTACTTCTCTGAGTGGAACGGATGGGTTGCTTAAAACTTCTATGCGCACATCCTTTGCTAGGTGTTGAAAACTTGTTGATGTGAGTTTACTCAGCGCGTCTGCTGGCTTGTTCTCGCTTCTGTTTATGTGGTGCACCTTGTAGGAGTAGAAGGTTTGTAGCAACGTTTTTGCTTGGCTGAGATAGAGTGCCATTACATCCCCCTTGGCTTCGTATTGGCCGTTGATTTGCCCCGCTACTAGCATGGAGTCCACATGCGCTTCGATGTGTCGGACTCCCATTTTGATCGCCAACCTTAAGCCAGCCAGGAAAGCTTCATACTCGGCTTCGTTGTTCGTGCTTTTAAAATCCAGGCGTATGGCGTATGTGAATTCATGTTTGTCGGGGCTTACCAGCCTAAGCCCTGCACCTGCTCCGTCTTCGTTAGACGCGCCGTCTGTGTATAACAACCATGGCTCTTCTACTTGCTTCTTCTCAGCTTTTTCCATTGCTTTACATTCTCGATCTTTGTCATCTGGAATCTCCGTCATAAAGTCTACCAAGACTTGGCCTTTGATTGATGGTCGTGGTCTGAAAACCACATTGTGACCTCCCAGTTCTATCGCCCATTTGGCTAGTCGTCCTGATATTTCTGGCTTTGCGAGAATGTTGCCAATGTTGTAATTTGTTAGCACATGGATAACGTGGTTGGCAAAGTACCTGCGCAGCCGTTTTGAAGCGTGAATCAGCGCGAGGACTAATTTCTCCATGATGGCATACCGAGTTTCTGGGTCGGTCAAGGTTCATGACACATAGTAAACTGGTGTTTGGATACCTTGACGATCGACAAGTAACACCGCTTCGACAGCCCTATCAGAAGCTGATAGATATAGTACCAAGGGTTCTCCTTTGTTTGGTGCGGTTAGTGTTGGCAACTTGATGAGGCAATCCTCCATCTCACGGAAGGCACTCTCTGCTTCCGGAGTCCATTGAAACTGGCTTTTCTTCATAGAATTGCGCAATGTTTTGATGAACGGAAAGGACTTTGCGGCGTGATTAGCTAGGAAACGATTGAGCGCGGCTAAACGTCCTGCTAATTTTTTCATTTCTTTGATGTTTGATGGGGAAGGCATCCTTTCAATTGCTTGGACTTTTTCTGGATTCACCTTGAAACCATCTTCTGTGACAATGAAGCCTAAGAATTTCCCTTCTTCCATACCGAATGAGCATTTTGATGGGTTCAATTTGATACTTACGCTGCGCAGCGTGTTGAAAGTCTTTTGGATGTTTGCCAGCATCATGCCTTCTTCTTTGCTCATAATCACCAAATCGTCCATATACACTTCTATGTACTTGCCGATGGCATCGCTGAACGTTTCGTTCATCAATCTTTGGTAGGTCGCGCCCGCATTCTTTAGGCCGAAAGGCATCTTGGTGTAACAGTACAGCCCTGTCAGCGTGCGGAATGCGGTTTTGTCTTCGTCTTGGACAGCCATTTCCATCTGAATGTGGCCAGAGAATCGATTTTTTCGTCTATGTCTGGTAAGGCGTAGCAGTCGCACGGACATGCCTTGTTTAGATCTTTGTAGTCGACACACATTCTCCAGCTGTCATTTAGTTTCTTTACCATCACTGGGCTTGCCACCCATGTTTGGTATCTGACTTCTCTAATGATGCCCGCATTCAGCAACTCCAGTACTTGCTCTTTCATGGCGTCGTGCTTTATATCGCCCAGGTGGCGTTTGGCGTGTACCACTGGCTTTGCTTCGTTTGAGACGTTTAAACGGTGTTCTGCTATGTGCCGTGGAACACCTACCATATCAGCTGGTGTCCAGGCAAACACGTCCATGTTCTCGTGTAGCAACTTCTTGAGCGCCGCGCACGTTAAATCGGACATCGCAGGTCCTAGGGTAACTGTTTGCTCTGGGTATGCGCTGTTCAATACCCATTTTTCTTCCTCTGCGCGTGGCGCTGGTTTACTTGCTTTTGTAGGCCTGACCTCATCTGTTGCTAAAACTTCTTTGCTTGCGTATATTAATGCTATGCATGTTTCCGTTGGGAATCCAACGGCTGAATGTGGTGCAGAACATATCATACTGAAGTCTCCTTGGGATTCTCTTCCTAAGAGGATGTCGTGTCTTGAGTGTGCTGGTAACACCATGAATGTGACCTCTTCTGTTCTTGAATTTCTTCCATCTGAGAGTAACACCGGGAACGATATCTGCCCCAGGGGAAAGACGTCTTCGTTGCAGAAACCAGTTTGTGGGTAATCGACTGGTTCCAAGCGCGCCTTGTCCTCCTGGTCAAATTGATTGAAGCATTGTTCGTATATGATATCCGCGGTGCTCCCTGGATCGATGAAAATGTAGTCTGTCTGGTAGTGACCAATCACACCTGGAATGACTATTGGTCGCTTTTCCCTCGGGCCCCCTCTGACAACTTGAAAAATAACTTGCCTCTCGCGCCATGAATCGTCTTGTGTGCGCTTGTTGTAGTTTTTCTTTGGCCTTCGTGGGCCTCCCTGAACCATGTGGGTTTCTAACTTTCTGATTTTTTTGTTATCTGGCCCTTCTTCTCGTCTTTGAATTTGGCGGTAGTCGTGTTTTCCGCCTTTTACTAGGTGAGTGAGCTTTCCATCTCTCAGGGCCCTTTCAATTTCTTGCTTTAGACTGAAACAATCATCGGTTAGGTGACCCGTGTCTTTGTGGAATTCACAGTAGAGATTGGGATCTTGACCCCTTTTGTTGCGCATCTGCAGGGGTGGTTTGAATTGGTGATTTTCAGTGGCCAAGACCTCTGAAGGGGTCTTTGTCAATGGCGTCCACTGTTTCTCTCTGTTTTCTCTTTTTACTTCTTTTCGTTGGGCTATCTGATTGATTGTGTGTCGCGCGTCTTCTCTTGGTGGGCTTCTTTCTCTGTGACTGGAAGTCTTCCATGGCTGGCCTCTGCCTTTTCTGCCGTGTCGGTCATTAGAGTTATGCGCGCGTTGACGGTGGTCGTCACCGGTCAACTGTTTGTCCGTTTGTGCTATTGTTTTGGCTGCTTCAATGAAGGTTTCCCAGTCTTTGGGTCCTCCGTCTCTTCCCTTCACGCGCTTGATTAGATCATCACACTTGACTGCCCTCATGAAGTGCGCGCGCATCATCTTTTCACCTACGTCTCCGATCTCCAGACATTCCTTGTTATATCTTGTGATAAAATATTCCACGCTTTCGTGGTCTCGACGCCATATATTCAGACAATCGGCCGGGTCTCTGGTGTGTCTTCGCTATTGAGAGAAGTGTGCCAGGAACTTCTCTCTGAAGTCGACCCATGATTTAATTTTTCCTGCTGGTAAGCTGTCGAACCAGACGCGCGCTGCGCCCACAAATGTTTGTGCGAACAGATGACACCAAGTTGGTAGGTTCCATCCACCTGCCTTTGAAAACTTGGAGGTGGTCATCTGGATCTGTCAGGCCATTGTATTTGCCCATATTGTGCGGCAGCTTGGTTTTGTCTATAGCAGCTGTGGCGATCTCCCTGATGAACTTTCAATCTTTAGCCATGTCGTCTGGACGATAGCTTAAGGTATAATCATGCTCTGCCCTTGGGTTGTACCCTGCGCGCTTAGCAGGCTTGTACGACGCGTGTTCCGGATGTAATCTGTTGAACATTGTGCTTTCCTTGTACGTTGGGTCTTCCTCTTCGTCTTCCCACTCATTGTTCATATTGCGCGCGCCCAGGCGGCTTTGAATCGGCTTTCGTTGTAAGTTGGAGTGCTGCACATAATTGCTTTCTGTTTTGCCGTAAGTGTCGCGCGTGTCGTGGGCGCTGGGCTTTCTAATGTTTGTTGCATGTCCTTTTTCTGGGCGTAAAGTCCACGCATTGACCTGCTGAGTCGTGTGTGTGCTCAGAGATTGTTGCGGTGGAGTAGCGAACGCCGATTGGTTAGCCTGTGCTTGGAGCAGGGCTTGTTGCGCGCTCAGTTGTGTGTAAACGAGGTTTATAGATGCCATCTGCTCGGCATACCAGGAAGCCAGAGTTTTTCCTTCGGGTAGCCCTAATAGTGCAGAGAAATTTAGTTGTGCCTGTTCTGATGGAGCTGAGGGGCCAGCTCCATGGCTTGATGTGTGCACCGGTGGAGGTGTTTGAACCAACCCGGGTGGAGGTATTTATTGGACTACCCCTTGTGGAGGTTGGAAAGTGGCTCCGTTTGTGGTCTGGGTGATTATCCTGGTGGGGGTTTGGAAAATGGGTCCAGTTGTGGTTTGGCTAGCGACCCTGGACGCACTTCCGAAAATGCTAGGAAAATCGTTGTTTGTTTGCCCTTCCTGGATGATTTCGTTCCTTTGACCCCTTTGGACGTGTGCTGAGTCCGAAACGAGTTCAAAGGAAGAAACTTCTCCATCTACATGGTGTGAAGGGTTTTGCTCAGCCATTTTTACGAGTGTTTCTTGAAAAGAAAAGAGGTGAGATTGGTTTTGCAAAAAAGCGGATGGCGCCAATGATGAAACACAGAATAACACTGAGGTTAATCCGTGGGGTTATTTCTTCTGTGGGTTCAACCTCTTTCTTGACTCGTGACAACGGCTTGAATCCTGCAAAACAGCAACGCCGTTAGTCTCGTTAAGAGGGGGAGATGGGGGTTTTCCCTCTTAACCAGGCTCCGGCGTGAGAATAAGTAGTGTTCTGAGAGAATAAAAAAGTGTGTGTATAGAGTGAGTGAAGAGAGTAAAAGATTCCGAACCTGAATGATGAAGGGTCCTATTTATAGCCGGAGGGTGAAGAAGGGAGGAGCAGCTGTGCCAGCTGTGGGCGCGTGCCAGCTGTCGGACCAAGGGGAATATCCTCTTGGTCTGCTGTGTCACGGCAGGTGTAGTGATACACGTGGCGTTCTTACATTTGCCCATGCTGGAAACCTTGTACCGGTGTTGTCAGCTCTGCCCCCTGATTTGCCGCAGGCCTATGTGGCGTTCTGCGAGTGGTGACACGTGTTGTCCTTTTTGTCTGGTAGAGCATCTTTGGTGCCACCTGCATATCTTCCAGAAGCTTCTAGAAGCTTCTGGATTGCTTTGCTGATGTGGTCGCCATGTATGCTCAAAAGTGGTGTGGTCCCTGCCATGTAGGCAGGGAATTGGGACCATACCTCTTCATACACAAAGTAAGTATAAAACGTATTATTTTTTACCAGACTCGCTTGAGGAAAAAGTTTGTCTCAAAACGTGAGTTGTTTATGTTGAAACGTGAATTTAAAATGACAGGTACGTTAAAACTGCGATACACAGAGCGTTACATCCGCGACACCTTAGTTGTTTATAGTTGACGACACATTATGTGCTGCGTTGGCCACATAAAACATGTGTTTGACGTATCCGATCAAACTTAGTGTAACATATATAAACATTGTGGTTATAATGTACAATGATGACAATAATGTGTGACGTCTACACGTGACATTATACGTGTTTGACTTTGTTACACAGGGTACGTTCGTGACATTAACGTCATTAGATATATATATATATATATATATATATAGAGAGAGAGAGAGAGGGAGTATGAGTTGGGTAAAAAGTGTGTTTTCCTAGAAAGTCTAGGAAGCAATAAGAACGCGACATGTGGCATTGAAGGATTTTAACTAAAAGGGCAATTGTGTAATTTGAATATTATTTTAATTATGGATCATTTTATTAGGATAACTAACCAGAAAATTATGGAAACTAAATATCCCATTTAATTCAAATTGACAGTTTCAATTCAAATCATACAATCCATACAACATAATCACAGGAATTCGTAAAAAAAGGATTTTACAACATTGCTGGAGGATTCTTGACATTGTGTTTTAAAAGCAAGCATATTTCTTGACGTTGTGTTTTAACAGCAAGCAGATTTGCTGGAGGATTCCTGATATTGTGTTTTAACAGCAAGCAGATTTCTTGACATTGTGTTTTAACAGCAAGCAGATTTCTTGACGCTGTGTTTTAACAGCAAGCAGATTGCTGGCCATTGTGTTTTAACAGCAAGCAGATTTCTTGACGCTGTGTTTTAACAGCAAGCAGAATGCTGGAGGATTCTTGACATTGTGTTTGAACAGCAAGCAGATTTCTTGACATTGTGTTTTAACAGCAAGCAGATTTCCTTGACGCTGTGTTTTAACAACAAGCATATTGCTGGACATTGTGTTTTAACGGCAAGCAGATTTCTTGACGCTGTGTTTTAACAACAAGCAGATTCTTGACATTGTGTTTTAACAGTAAGCAGATTGCTGGACACACTGTCAGTGTCTTCGTCTTCAACACAACCCAGTTTCTTCGTCTTCAACACACTGTCATCATCAACATTAAAATGGTAAAACACATAAACCTTAAAATACACTATCATCATCAACATATTCAGATATCATTTTAAAACACACTGTCATCATCAACTTTAATGGTAAAACACATCAACCTTAAAGTGGTAAAACACATCAACCTTAAAGTGGTAAAACACATCAACCTTAAATCATACAACGAAGATACGAAAGTGAATCGAGTAACCTAGAGTTAAATGAGACTGACCTGGATTCGAAAAGGGCTCGCCGGAAACCTTGACTGATCGTTGGCGGTGGCGTCACCCCAGCCGCTCCTCTCTGCCTACCCCCTTTTGGTCGCTGAGCACCACCACCACAGCGCCATCCTACGCCGCCACCTAACCCCACAAAATCCCTCCTCCACTGTGTGTTGTGGCTTTTAGGTTTTTGGAGGTGGGTTTAGAGAGGGAGAGAGAGAGAGAAAAGAGGGGAAATCACATGAATTTAGGGATTGGTTATTGATATGGCAGTTTCTTAACTGATTTAAAACACTTCCAATTACCAAAATACCCTCACTATATTAAAAGTCTCTAATTATATAACTCAGATATTACGAAAATGCCATCCATTTGATCTAAGCCATTAAACACACTCATCTAATGGCCCAGATCGCTTCCTACACTTTCTAGGAAAAACACACTTTCCGCAGGATCCCTACTATATATATATAGGGTAAGGTTCATTGGGGAACACTAAAAAGTGGGGAACAGCGGGGAACTGGCTCAAACGAACTCCAATTGGACTAATTCCAGCGGCGTTGGAACCAGCTCGTCGACTCCTAACTAAGATCTCTTAACCCTAAATCCTAACTCCTAAACTCTAAACCCTAAAGCTAAAAAATAAGGATAAAACCTAAGCTAAACCGTAAAATCTAAACTATAAACCCTAAAAGCTAAACCCTAAAGGCTAACCTAAAGCTAAACCCTATAGCAAAACCCTAAAGCTAAACCCTAAACCCTAAAGCTAAACTCTAAACCCTAATGCTAAACCCTAAAGCTAAACCCAAAGACTAAACCCTAAAGTTAAACCCTAAAAGCCAAACCCTAATATATATAGGGTTTAGGGGTTATGATTTAGGGTTTAGGGTTAAGAGATCCTAGTTAGGGTTCGACGAGACGGTTTCAACGCCGCTGGAATGAGTCCAATCGGACTTCGTTTGAGTCGGTTCCCCATTGTTCCCCACTTTTTTAGTGTTCCCCAATGAACCTCACACTATATATATATAAGCATGGCTCGCTCATTGCGGTGAAAAGTTGTAACAATATTTTAGACAACCGTGTAAAGTCGTAAAAGTAATTTAGACATTAACATATTTACTACTATATACCATTCATCTTAGAAACGCCAAAAAACCCAAAATATCAAACACACCAACTCAAAACGCCATACTTTACTATATACCAATCATCTTAGAAAACGCCAAAAAACTCAAACATCAAAGATTCCAAAAATCGACGTTTCTTTTAGATACACTATTTCCTCAGTAAAACGCCAAAATGGCAAACATTGTTTCTTGTATATTCAATATTGTTCTACCCGAAGTTTCGCATAATGCATTCTTGCCTGAGGTGCTGTGACTCAATAACATTTTGCTACATGAGATGGACAAATCTTCAACAAAAAGATGTTGGTGTCAGTCTTATGTCATTTTTTGTGTTTTGTTCTTGATGAATATTATAATGGCATGAAGAGACGAATGACACTGATGAGTGGTTTGAAGATAAACATGAAGATAAAGATGAACTTCAAACAAAAAACTCACATCATTTTGTCTTTCCAAACGGCCACAAAAAAGCTACTTCAACAACAAAAACATAAAATGAAGCATGCCAAAGTCAAACCGCCAGTGAACATGTTTCAAAGAAGAAAGAGACTGATGACAGTGAAGATTTGGAAGATGGATTGTTTCTATTTTTTTTTTTAATTTTCTTTTTCTGTTGTTTGTTATGTATTTTCAGCTAAGAACAAACGCCAAACAGACATAATGATTGTGAAACGCCATCATGCCATAAAACGCCAAAAACTCCCAAACTATAATAAAAGTAATTTGGACAAGTATTAATAAAAGCTAAAAATGAAAAAAAAAAAGAGGCCAAAAACTACTTAAAGCCATTAAAAAACGCCAAACTTGGAAGATGGCACGTCTATCACCCTAAAAACTCATAAGAAACTGAACAAAAACAGTAATAATACACAGAGTAACTGAAAAGATGGCTACTTTATTAATATCATTTATTATAAATAAAATCCTGCCCAAACTACGTGCCAAAAACATCCTATAAGAGAGACGTCTCTGCACAATCAATTGATCACACCAAAAAACAACGCCATGTTTCCTAGAAACCACTCACTTTAAAACGCCAAAAAAATAGTTAAAAAAGCCACAGATGACAAACCTCGTTTCTTCTATATTGAGTATTGTTCTGAATGAAGTTTCACTGAATGGATTCTTCTTTGAGGTGGGTATCTCTATAAGCTTTTGCTGAATGATATGGACAAATATTCATGAAAAAGAGACAGATGACACTGATATGTCATCATGTCACTTTGTTCTTGATGGATATATGGATGGCATGAAGGGATCAATACATTCGAGCAGGCGTTGATCTTCAACATGTCACCAAACAAGTATATATCAAACCACAATACAGGATGCCACTAAAAATAAGCATCTTCTAAAGACGAGCATTATGTAGGAAAATAAGGATCTAGATAAGGTAGTCAAAACAGGTTCAAAACGCCAAAAAGGTTAAAGTAGAAGAGGCTGATGACAGTGAAGATTTGGATGATAAATTAGATTAGAATTTTTATTTTTTTTTCATTTTCTATTGTTTGTTATCTAATTCTCTGTTGTTTATTATCTAATTCTCTACTAATAAAAAAATGAGTATAAAACGCCAAAAACTACAAACACCAAAACGCCTGATAGTATGAAAACTGTGAGAACGAATGCTAGCAAAGCACGTTGTTGCTATATAAAACGCCAAAAAATGCCAAACAAAGTATTACTGGAAAAAGCAACACTAATTGACAGATGAAACTGAATGAAGCAGTAATTGCGAAAACAGTAAAATCAAGAGACGGTAACATTATTGCCAAACATTTATTATATTAAAAGACACTACATGGAAAATTGAATTTGTTTATCTTTTCAAAACGCCATAATTGCCTGTCACATTATAGGCCTGCATCCTACATGGCACAACAATTGATAGAAAAAAAATAAACATCAAGAAAATTACTAATGTTTTTTACATTATAGGCATGCATCCTACTTGGCACAACAATCAAAGCCATACTTAGCTAAAACGCCAAAATATTTACTATGCTCCTGATCGAAAAAAAACAATAAAAACATCACGTATTTGTTAAACGCCAAAAAATGGAAAGGTGATGTGAGACGCATTTAAAAAAAATAATATAAAAGGACAAAAAAGCCCCTCCGCCCTTCACTACGCCAGAATCCGTTCTCACCGTTCTCACACTTTTGGGCGTTTTCACCTGATCTCGTACCTATATATATATATATATATATATATAAATTCAAAAAAAAAATTGTACTGCACATGTGCAATGATACGGAAAAGCCTAAACCACTTAACCCACCCCCCACCGACTCCCCCCACAAACCTAAACCCCCACCCCCAAAAACATAAATTCACCCTCCCACCAAAAGCCTAACCCCCCCCCCCCCCCACCACCCCCAAAAACCTAAACCCCCAACCCCACCCCACCCCCTTCCGAAAACCTAAAACTAAATCCGAAAAAAACCCTAAACCCCCCGAAAACCTAAACCCCCTCCCCCCACACCCAAAAACCTAATCCTAATCCTAAACCTCCAAAAAACCTAACCCTAAAAGCTAAACTAAACTTAAAAGCTAATTTTAAGCATGTAATGCACATGTCTAGTACACATATAATGCACATGTGCAGTACAAGTTTTTTTTTTTTTTGAAAATTTTTATATATAAAAATAGCGATTTTTTATAAAAAATTGTAAAAGAATTGTATGATTTTTAGGCTGTTTTAGTTAATTCTTTTAGTTTTCTCATTTATATGTAGTTTTCTCTGAATGCTCCCATATATATATATATATATATATAGAGTAAGGTTAACATACAAAAAGCCTTATCATACATCACGTAGGAGACAATGGTAACCGTTGGATCAGGGGTATAATCACGCATGGGACCACATAATCACACATGGGACCACATAATCACGCATGGGACCACATAATCACGCATGGGACTATAATCACGCACGTTCTATGATAATAACGCACGTTATATTTTTTGTCATGTATGTTAATGTAGGTTAAGCCTTGAAGTACATTATACTTTCTCTCTCTCTCTCTATATATATATATATATATATATATATATATATATATATGGGTTGGTTTAAATGAGAACATCCATCTTTTGTGAGAACCATGAGAACAAATCTCGTCCACTCATTTATCTTCCCTTATGATTTAATTAAAAGGTTAAATGGGTAATTCTACTGATCTTCTTTTATACTAACCGGAAACATCGAACATTTGATTTAGGCTTTTCCATCTTCCTTTGAGAATATGTTCTTATCATCAAACATCTCAATCGCACTAATTCCTTCTACTTAGGGTTTGAATTCTACAATTGTTTCTAATAAACTTCATCGATTCCTTCTGTGATCTTTGTCCATTCCATATTCAGGTATCTTCACCCAATTTTTGATTCTACTATATGATTTTGCCAATTCTTCAATTTGTATCATATGTTCGAATTCTTCAATCATTTTTCTTACTTCGATTTGCTTGTTTCTTTTTCTAATGGTGGTGTAGTTTGTGTTCTGTTTATATGGAGATTCATTCAATGATTCCACCATTTAACCTAAAACATATGATAGGGATTAACCCAAAACTAATGATGATGATGATGGTGTATGTTGGTGCATTGAATGTCTGTTGACTACGTTTGTATTGAGTCTTAGGTCTAGATAGGTTGTACGGAGTCGAAAAACAGGATTTGAGATGTTAGATGTGATTTCGCTCATAATAACATAGGTGTCATTTGAAGCGAAATCATGTAGTTGCTATTTCGCTCCAGTGTTCATAGTTAGTGGGGGTTTCGCTCTTAGGTCACTTGGTGATTTCGCTTTTGAGTCACATAGGGTTTCGCTCATGTAGTTTGGAGCGAAATCAGGCATACTATATAAACCCATGTGTGATCTCATTCTGGAACCATTGGAGTGAAATCAGGTCATGCTATAGGTGTCGAAATTCTGTCAAAATCTACTCAGAAAGCATTAATAGAGAAGGAAATTGAAAGGAAAAGCTGTTGTTACTTTGTCTACACTGATTCCGCCTTTGTAAACAAAGATGAACTGCCTTAACTGACTATTCAGGGTCATAGAACGGTCCAACAGTGTATTTCAGAAATTCGGTTTTGTGTTTGATGGGTTTGATGGGTTTGATGGGTTTGTGGGTAATAGTTTGATGATTATGTATTCTTTGTTTGATAAAATGGGTGATGCACGCTATGTGTTCGATGAAATGCCTAGGCATTATGTTGTGTTGTGGACGGTTTTGATTTCTGGATATGCTAAAATTGGGGATGTTGAGGTGCAAGATTGGTTTTTAACGAAGCACTAGTTGAGGATAAAGAAGTTTGGGGTGCTATGATTTCTAGGTATTAATCGGCTTGTTCAATTACTACTTAATTTGTCTTTTTTGTATCATTTGATGATTTAATCATGTTTTTGGGTAGTTAATCAATTTTTGTTTATCTGCTTAGTCGAATAATAAAGTTTAAGTAACAATCCAACGTTAATGTTGTAGTATTGTTAGCCGTAGTGAACTGCTGATGTCCACAAGCCAAATCAGTTAGCTATCATTCAACATAATATGTGATATTCTCCATCCATTACCTAACTCACTCAGTTATAAATTGTTTTTATGATAGAGTGGTGCAGGCCTATTAGCAACTAAGTGGATTAAAAACCAACAACAACTTTGAGATATCATCATTGTTCCCATAGTAGAAATCATTAACAACAGAAGAAAAATAAGAAAGTCTAGCGGTTATAGTAGTAGCACTAGCAACAACATGAAAGTTAGTAGTAGCACCAATCAAACAACTGATTATTACAACATAGAAGTCAATTTGATTCTTGGTGGTCATTTGAAAACAAGAACAAAGATTGTTTGTACGCTTTTTGAGTCTATGTAATTACTACTCGTGTTTTATGTTTATTCGGTTGGTGATTTATTTATTTTTATATTTTATTATGTAATTGTTCCAGTATTGTTGTATATACGGGTTTTTTTTCTTTTTCATATATGCTTATTTAATTTACTATTATGATTTACACACGTGTAAACCTTCATTTGGATGCTTTTTTTTAATATTATGATTTACACATGTGTAAACATTCATATATATGGTTGTTTTTTAACCATTATGATTTACACATGTGTAAACCTTCATATATATATGGTTGTTTTTTTAACCATTTAGAATATTACACATTTGCATATGATTCAGACATGTGTAAACTGCTCACTGTCTTTTATCTCTATTCTACCTAGGTTAAGTTGTATTACACATGCTTAAGTGCTTGTTTTACACATGTGCAACTGAATTACACATGTGTAAATTTGTTCCCTCTCAGTTATATGTATCTGTTCTACACATTTTCAGCTGAAATATGCATGTGTAAACTGTTCTTTACACATTTTCAACTGAATTACACATGTGTAAACTGTTATTTTACATATTTTTAGCTGGATTACATATGTGTAAATTGTCGCTGTCACTAATTTGATTATGTTTTACACATGTTCAGCTCAATTACACATGTACAAATTGTTCAGTGGTCACTTAATTATTTATGTTTTACACATTTTTAGCTCATTTACACATGTGTAAACTGTTCCCTGTCAATTAATTGTGTCTGTTTTACACATTTGCGGCTCATTTACACATATGTAAATTGTCAATTAAACAAGAAAGTATCTTATGTAAAAGGGTACGACACAAGGTAAATTTTATTGATAAGAAAAAAATATTTACAACCAATGGGCATTGGACTTCCCGGATATATAACCCAGGGAAGAGACCAACCCCAAATCATTAGCTATGGTCTAACAATTAGAACCTAACAAGACCCCGACCATAAGCTAAACTAGAAATCAAAAAACAACTTATTCTAGACTTAAAGCCACACTCGGCCCAAGCCTAACATAAAAGTAAATCTATAGAATCAAGTTTCAAACAACCAAAACAATAAAAAAAAACTATAAAAAAACAACTGAAACATTAAAACAACATCTAAAGCATAACACCCGAGGGTCCATCTTAAGCTTCCCAAACACCTTGACCTCGACGAAGCAGCAACATCATCCTCATTTCTCAACCTGCTCAAACTCCAAACAACCATACACCAAACAATATCACCAGCAGACGCTAAACCCAACTTGATTTTCACATCCGCCAACAAATAATTAAACAAATAAACATTTTGACTTACACATGTGTAAATTCTCACTTACACATGTAAATTTGTTTTACACATGTGTAAGTTTCTGTTTTACATATGTGTAAATTCTCAGTTATAACATGTTTATATTTGTTTTACGAAGTCTCTGTTTTACACATGTGTAAGTTTCTATTATACATATATAAGTGTTTGTTTTACACATGTATAAATTTGTTTTACACGTGTGTAAGTTTCTGTTTTACACGTGTAAGTGTTTATTTTACACATGTGTAAATTCTTAGTTAAACATGTGTAATTTTGTTTTACAAACTTTATGTTTTACACATGTGTAAATTCTCAGTTACAATAAAATGTAATTAAACAACATTGTAAATTCAATGAGAATTTAGTAGAACACAAACAAATAGCCAAAGATCAATAGCCCAAGCCCAACTAATGCAAAATCTAAACTAAAGATCTTTAGACGACACTAAATAGGCTTCTAACCATTTGATACACTTGACAAGTTAGGGTCTTGGTTTCACAAGGATATACTGATATTATTTCCAAAAACATGCAGGAAAAAAATTTAGCTCAGCAATAGGTTCAAACTATATCATCATTGCCACAAACACTGCCAGTGCTAGTGCCATAGTTATCGACAACTCCTTTATCACCATGCACTCCTTCAACTTAAACTTTCTTATGTTCAACACGACATTGCCTGCCATCAACATTAATAAAGCCAACTTGCGATAGAAGAAAACTAAGAAGTGTTAGATTAGAGAGTAATCTTGAATAATAGATATGATCATTGAGTATTCAGGAACCCATGATAACATAGTTTTTTTCAACCACATTTGCTCTCTTTAATTATGGTTTTGTCTTTCAGTAAAGGGAGCCAATATTTTTAATAAGTTTATCAAAGGCCACCTTGCTATATCTATAGTGTATCTTAGCTAATAATATTTCAGTCTTATAAGAACTACAATAGTCTTCTTGTAATGTACTAAAGAATAAGGAAAACAAATCAAATAGAGTCTTAATGTCGTGGGGATATAAGACATAGATATTTCATCAAACACCTTGTCTACAACTACTTAAACAAATCTAATCCAACAAAGTCAACCCAAATACCCAATAGATAGATACTGAGACCTTAAACCTTTATTTAAATACCTCATATGCAACTACTCAAACATAAGTAATTCAACAAAATCAATGCAAGAGACATTTAGACCTTTAATCAAACACCTCAAATACAACTACTCAAACAGAAGTACCCCAACAAATCAACCCAACACACACTTAGACATTTCATCAAACACCTTATATGCAACTACTCAAACCCAACTATCCCTCTTACATCCTCACTTAACTTTCAAATCCCAACAAGATCCAAACCGAAAACAAAATTAAAAAAAAACACCAAACACCCTCAATCAACAACAAAACAACAATCAATTGCCTTGAAGGTTAAAAGACGAATGAATGGAAAATCAACAAGTGCAAACACAAAGAAGAATCAGAGAATCAATTGCGGATGTACACCTTACTAATAGTATCGAAGTCGGCTTTTGCTTTAGTTATCTCTGGCACCAATCTTGTCTGCGGTGTCGAAAATCAATTGCAGAGAATTGGGTTTATGATTTCATGAGGATGAAGGTAATTTGGGGGGCTGATGGTCTGTGCGATGGTAATGGGTTTCTTTAGTGGATTTTTACAATTTTTCCCTTTTACATCTTATTTAATGGTTCCCTACTCATTAAATTCCCCATTTAATCCTAGCCCTTGATTGATTATTATCAAGGGATGAAAATGGTTCCTAGTGTTCTCACAAAATTTCATGTTCTCAAGATAACCCTCCTATATATATATATATATATATATATATATATATATATATATATATATATATATATATATATATATATATATATATATATATATATATATATATATATATATATATATATATATATATAGTGTGAGGTTCATTGGGGAACACTAAAAAAGGGGAACAGTGGGGAACCGACTCAAATGAACTCCGATTGGACTCATTCCACCGGCGTTGGAACCGGCTCGTCGAACCCTAACTAGGATCTCTTAACCCTAAACCCTAAACCCTAAATCATAACCTCTAAACCCTAAATATATTAGGGTTTGGCTTTTAGGGTTTAGCTTTAGGGTTTAGCCTTAGGGTTTAGCTTTAGGGTTTAGCTTTAGGGTTTAGGGTTTAGATTTAGGGTTTAGGGTTTAGCTCTTGGGTTTAGCTTTAGGGTTTAGCTTTAGGTTTAGCCTTTAGGGTTTAGCTTTTAGGGTTTCTAGTTTAGATTTTACTGTTTAGCTTAGATTTTAGCCTTATTTTTTAGCTTTAGTGTTTAGAGTTTAGGAGTTAGGATTTAGGGTTTAGGGTTAAGAGATCTTAGTTAGGGTTCGACGAGCCGGTTCCAACGCCCCTAGAATGAGTCCAGTCGGAATTCGTTTGAGTCGGTTCCCCGCTGTTCCCCACTTTTTTAGTGTTCCCCAATGAACCTTCCCCTATATATATATATATATATATATATATATATATATATATATATATATATATATATATATATATATATAGGGCAAGGATCATTTCAGAATCCTATATATTTTCAGAACTTACAGAACCCTAGATCATTAGATTATTTGATCAAGGGCTAATATAGAATGTGGCATTTTAGTAATAATGTAGAAGTTTAAGGATAATATATTAGCTAATGAAGGGTAAAAAGATAAATTTTCATATCTCAAATTATCACATGTTTTTGTATATCCTGATTTCTTTTGATTTCAATATTTGATTTCACTAACTTTCTATTTTTTCTCATTTGTAGATCTACATAAATCGAAAAGAATATGTAGTTGTTACAAAATCCACAAGTGCTAATTGGGAAAAATAATTCGCAGGATCTCATATAATCAAGGCCGTAATCGAAAAAGTATTCTGGTGGCCGTAATCGAAAAAGTATTCAGGTTCTTTTGATTTTGTTTTATTATAAGATCTTGAAGGTATACTATGCAATTTTTTTTGGGTTATATTATATATTTATACACTTGTTCCTTTTCTTGTTTGTTTCCTTATAATCAATGGATTCGCAGAAGATGGTTCGAACAGTGCCTCATTTAATTGTTATACAGTGATATTATAGACTTTTAAGATCCACCCGACAAAGAATTCTAACTATTTTTACCAACTATTTAGCTAGTTTAATGTATTCGGATAGTTATTTAACTAAGCTAAATTTATTACTTAAATGTTTACATATACGTAAATTATTTAGTTACACGTATGTCAAACAACTACATATATGTAAATAGTTGACTTACACACCTGTAAAGCATGTTTCAAAAGTAGTCATTGTTTTTCTTTAGTTTAACATTTTAGAACCTATTTTTAGATTACAATTGTATTTATTATTTACAATTTAAGTTACAAACTTTAATATAAAAGTTAATTACATATATCGGTATGTTATTAAGCTTTTGATCCTGCTCTTATTTACCTTCTTTGTTATTGTATTTATAATAGTTTTTTTGTGATTGTAGGATTTTGATCCAGTTAAGGTGTTCATATTGCTTCAAAATCACTTGGGAAAATCAAAGGAAAGAGAAAGGGGCCAATGAAAATGTATGTGTTGATATCAATTTTTCAATAGTTTGATTGTACACATGTGTAAATATCGATTCTGTTACATATGTACCTGGATATCTATTAACATATGTGTAAACATAGATTTGGTTTATGTTACAGTTAATATAAATTTATTAAATAAATTTTTTGTTATATACATGTACCCAAATGTGTTGATATAATAATGATTAAATATCTATATGATGAATGGTATGAAGAAATTTATGATGAGTTTGAAGATTTACAAATATATACAAATATGTAAACAGGTTTTTTACACGTCTGTAGGAAATAAAAGTGATTGTTTACACATGTAAACATATAATTACTTTGAAAATGATAATGAATATGTAAATGTATAAACCTAAATCTTCATATTATTTGATCAGTAAAAAATAGAGAGAGGAGGAGAATAAAAAATAATGAAAAAAGAATGTAATATTTAACAAATTACTATTATATCCTTTTTATTTAGTTTTAATCTAAAATATAATGATTGGTCTAAATTGGTTCTGCAAGTTCTGTTTAAAAATAGGGTTCTGCAAAGAATCCAACCCTATATATATATATATATATATATATATATATATAAACGTGAACAAATTTCCTAGCATGAACCGCGTGAACTGATCTGAACCATTGATTTCATATACATTTGACAAGGGTAAGATTGTAACTTTATATAAATATTCAATTTAAATTATTTTGTTATTAATTTCAAAATCTTAACAAAAAAGAAATAATCAGTTTCACAATCTCTACAACAATTGTCGACAATTTTGACAATTTCAAAATCATAACTTATTTTTAATTTATTAAGCAAATCTTAACACATTTTATATTTATCAACATTATCTTTCATAATCTCTTCAACAAACATCCATATCTTCTTCATATTGGATCCACAATTCTCGTCTGAACAAGTTTTCAATTCCAGAAGTTTGAACTTCCGTCGTTCATCACGTCCCGCCATTCATCACATTACCTCGTTCATCCAGATTTCAAAACCTGAAAATTATCTCGTCGGACATATGTTGTCATCTTTAACATTGTCGTCGCCATCAATCGCCGGACTTTGAAAGTTAAGCCGGACTAACATTCCGGCGAATATTTATTGTATTACATTGGTTGTTTTATGCTGCTCATTGATCATCGTTGTGACTGTTTTCTGCTGCTGGTTAATCATTGTAGCCCAGGTTATATAATTAAATAGTTATTCATTTTTTGAGTGTGTTCCAATTTCAACTTTAATATTCTCTTAGAACTTGATTTTTTGTGTTTTAACGGTATGACTTTGTATTATATCGATGAAAAAAGGCCCACAAAGAAATAATAAACATTCTTGTTTATTGTAAAAATCTGAAAACGGATACCGTACATTAGTGTACTTATCTTGCAAGTACGTCTGTACACCTGTGTACTTGGATGTTTACATCACAAATACTCACGTGTAACTACTATACTAAGTGATAACTATGCTCATTAATATATTGTGAAAACGTTTAATTCAATTAAATACACAACACCTACATTACGTACATAAACAACCTGTGTAGTAGTTTGAAATACATAAAATCCATACTAATACCATTTTAACGGTATGACTTTGTATTATATCGATGATAAAAGGTCCACAAAAAAATAAACAACATTCCTGTTTATTGTAAAAACCTGAAAACGGATATCGTACATTAGTGTACTTATCTGCTAGTATGTCTGTACACCGGTGTACTTGGATGTTTACAGCACAAATACTCATGTGTACCTACTTTACTATGTGATAACTATGCTCATTTAATATACAGTGAAAACGTTTAATTCAATTAAATACACAACACCTACATTACGGACATAAACAAACTGTGTAGTAGTTTGAAATACATAAAACCATACTAATACCCATTCAACTTTTATTCCACTGTTTCAAAACAGAACAACATACCTAAACCATCAACTGCTTCTAGTATGACAATCACCACATTTGGCGTTAAACACTACATACGAAAAATTCAAACCAAAAAACGTTAACTATTGTCAACCAATATAGACGTACTAAACACAACCACATCCGTTCGCCTTTTCATGTTGGGCTGCTTCAGCCAATACACGACTACGGTGTTTGTTGGCCCCTGATTTAACTAGCTTTATTGGGTACTTTTTCCTCAAATGTGTCAAGCACGCCTTCTTTTCCTTATGCCCAAGTGGGAATCCACTATCCCACTTATCGGCTGTTACCCCGAACCATGTCTCCATATGCCTCATGACAAACACTCCGCAATCCACGGTGTTGTTGACTGTCTTCCATTCAAACTCCAACCTTACCACGTCCGCAATCTCAATTTCCGCACTCTTAGGATGATTCACAATTTTTAAATACTTACAAAAAATGTCTTTCTGAAATCAAAACATCATGTAATAACCGGTCACAATGCGTTCACTAACAACTGACCTAGTTTATGTATTTAAAAGATACATACCACTTTGTAAGGCGTAGTCTTTTTGAAGAAGTTGTCGTAGTTGATCAGGTGAATGGGGCTTTCTACAAAAAAAAAGACAGTATAATTAAAAAAAAAAGACAGTATAATTAAAAAAATCAAATCGTACGCATGTGTACATCCCAACGCCGTTTGCAGTTTAATTAAGTACACATGTGTATACTGTACATAAGTCATATCGTACACATGTGTACATCGTACAACCAAACCTGTTCTTCAATATAAATTGATTAAAAGCCGATTTCGTCGAATATACCAGGTATGCACATGTGTACATTGAATCATACTAGAAATTTACGAAAACAAAAATGATCCTTACTCAATTTTTTTAAAACAGTATACATGTGTACTTCGAAAACCTACTACTAGATAACTCAACAAACAGACTTGCCTAAAATCACTAAAAAAAACATGCCACAAATCCTTATTTGTGATTAACCAAACTTTATACCCAACATAATAAACAAACATAACATATATCATCTGATTACCACTATGTACACCGGTGTACATCAAGAATTAAACAATACCATCATCCGATTTTGCAAACATACACAGGTGTACTGATGGGTTATATATTATCTACAACAAACCATCATACATACAATCAGATAACACAAGAACAACATCTCAACATTCAAGCCCCTAATTCCGATTGGTGTTCTTAGTTAATTAATAAAAGGAACGGAACATGCAAAAACTTTCAGAAACATATAAAGATTAACATTTTCAATGTGTACCTTTGATTGTTAAAGACGAAGCTCTGTTTCACCGGCGATTAAAAAGGATCCGTCGCCGTTCTAGGGTTTTACTCCGCTGGTCGCCGATTGAGTTTAGAGACAGAGGGGAATACGTTTTTGATTTTCTTTTAAAGTGATATGAAAGGATTTGACAAACAAAATACTAGATATTTACGGGATATTATCTTTAATTATGGAAATAATCTTCCATTTTGTTTTAAATGACTATTTAAGCTAATTACACAATTACCCTTTTGCTTTTAATAAAACATTAAAATCTAACCTATTAATTACAATCATGCCACCTGAAGAAACACTGACCTTCTCGATAGTATTCAACAGGGACTTCAACACCTAACGATCCGAACAGCTTAACTGCAAAACAGAACACCGTTAGGACTCGTTACAGGAATGGGGTTATTCCTGTAACCACCCTCTGGCGTGAGAATAAGTCTCGGTTTTGGGAGTAAAGGAATGTATGTATAGAGAGAGAAACGATGAGAGAGTAGATGATCCATACCTTAGATGTTTACCTCTATTTATAGTTTACTATTAGGGTTTCCCCTAACTTAGGATGGGCTCCGATTAGTTAGGGATTTGCATGATCTTCCCAAAAAGTTGGATATTTGGTTGTGCAACCTTCCATGCGAAGATGGAATATTCTAGAATAACCATTTATGATTATTCATTTATAATAAAATAGTAGGTAATGACCGGGTCGAGTTAGCCGATTCGGGTCATACCTCGTCATGTCCCCCAAGTCCGAAGTTATGAAATGAAGTTCATGAGATCGGACTAAGAGAAAAGAAAAGTTATATGTTATGAGAAAATGGCAGCGACAAGACAGGATGTGACAGTTAAATCATCATTGGGGTGACAGCTGTATATACCCTGTCCTGACACGTATTTCCGTCCGTTCGCCTTTTTGAATTTGAAAAGCTGCCTTTATAAATAGTGCCTCTACTTGTGAGATTCAAATTCCATCTCCCTGTTTCTTGGTCTAGCACTTCCTTATTCCACCAAAATGGCCTCTAAAACCGGTGAACCTTCTTCCTCCGTCCCCGCCAACGCTGATGCCTTGTTCTGTAAATGGGGCGCTGTGTCTTATCACAACCTTGTGCAAGATTATGGCATCAGGGCTGAGTGGAATCCCGTGTTATCATCAAAAATGGATACAACGTTTCCGCTAAAAGAGGGCAAAATCACATTGTTTAGTGATTTCTTCAGATTTTGCAACTTTCGGCTACCCATTACCAAGTTCCTTAAAATGGTACTCGATTATTACCGTATTCACATTTCTCAATTACATCCATTGGGATTAGTGAAACTTCGTCAGTTCGAATTTGCTTATGTATCCCTAGGTCACATTCCGGAACTTATTGTGTTTAGGGCTTTCTTTGTACTTGTGTGGAAATCCCCTTTTTTCACCTTCGACCAGAGGGATACCGACGTCTCTTGTCTGAGGGATATTCCTACCAGTTCCAAAGACAAGGATTGGAAAAAGAAATTTTTCTACATCGATGCCTCTGTGATTCCTGGCGAGATGCACTGGAGAGAAAAGGGGCCAAAAGACAAGGTTAAAGACGATGGTCCTTCTAAGGATGCATATATTTCGAACGCCCTATATACCAAGTTGTGTGGCCGCCCTTTCGAGTCACAGTAATCCCAGAAGGGGCCCTGGTGATGGCAGGTATGAGTTTGTTATGGCCTGACATCAGGCAGTACCCTTCCTTTCAGAGGGATGATGCAGGTATACTTGTTTATCTTTGGTCATTTATGTTGCCGTTTTAGAAATAATATGTGTATACTTCACAGGGGAATGGAGCCTGTTTGATTTTGTTGACCCTCCGTGGCATCTTGCAAGGAGGGCCGCGGACCGCGTTCTTGATGAAGGGGAACCGGGCGTGTTGGGGATGCACCTGGAGCAGTTTGTGTTACCTGCTTTACCAGCGGATACTGCTGCACATATTTCTCCCCTGCCTCCTGTCCCGAGTATCGATGTTTCTGCTTTGGAGAAGAGACCCACCCGGATAAAGCTTACTAGGAGGAAATACATGGCGGCCGGTGCGGCCGCTTCTTCCATTGGAGTGACAGCGCTCACTAGGGGAGATGTTCCTGCTACCGCTGTGATAACGAGCCCTGTTCAGTCAAAAAAACGGAAAACGTTTGTTGCTCCTACTTTGAGCGCGTTTCAGGCTGTGCAGGCTGCCTATGCCTTGCCACTTGGTATGTATTTGTCGTCTTCAAATGTTATTGTAAATTATGAGCTTCGTGTTACTGAACTTTGCCACTTTATATGCAGGTACCTCTAGCGGGGCTCAAACTAAAAATGTTACACCAACCCCTATACCGTCTGTGGGGGTGATGCTTCCCAGTTCTGGCATTGGCAGCGCTACGAAGCCCATAACTCAGACCAGCGTTACCGCTGCCATTAGCTGTACCATGCCTCCGCCTACACTTACCGCAACTGTGACTGTCACAGCTAGCCCAGTTTCCACACCACGGACTTCCAGCGTTGATCTTTCTATGTTTGACTCACCACTGAGTATTTTTTCTGCTGCCGACAAGGAGGCACCCGCCGTATCCGTTGTTCACGAGGCGACCAGTGCCGGGGGTGCCGCTGCCAGTGACGCTGGGGGGTCTAGTAGTGGTATTGCTGACGATGGTGCCCGTCTGATCGATGACCTGTATCTGCCCACCATCAGCTGGGATCCCAATGCCCGGGATAAATGCTTCCAACCCCAATGGAAAATCGCCGAATCTTCTAGGCTAATCTTCCCCCCAGTGATTCAACACTGGGTTGAGCGGGCTTACCCCCCAGCTGAGGTGGCATATGTTGAAGGTTTGAACAACGAAAATCCGATGAACTCCATTATGGTCGATTCCGTGAGTCAACCCCGGAGGTTAGCGGAGATCCAGCGCAGGTGGATGCATGATAACACCCAGCTCCACCAGGCGCGGTCTACTATCCAAGAACTGAAAGATGACAAGTACCGCTTGGAGAGTCAACTTCAGGCCGCTGGGTTAAGGAAAGCTAGGTTTTTGTCGGAGAAAAACAAAGCTGGGGATGATTTGAAGAGAGTGACCGCCCACCTTGCTGAGGAGCGAATAATGTGGGCCCGCGACATAGCGGAGAAAGACCGGGTCCTGGCTCAAGCTAAGAGTGTGCAGGAAGAGTTGGAGCGTAAGGCCATAGCTGAAGCTCAAAAGGTGAGATCTGAACTGTCTACTCAGTTGGAAAAGTTCCGAGTTAACACTGATTTCGTGTCTCAGGTGCAAGAGCGGTACCAGGGATTGAATGTTGAGGTAGAGGCCTCCCATGCCAAAGCCCGGTTGCTACAAGCGGAGCTGGAGGAGCGAGAAGGGAAGCTTAAAGAACTTCAAAACCACTGCGATTCCCTTTTTTTCCAGAATAACACGCTTACCGCGTCCTCCGCCGCCCGACTGAAGGAGGTGGAAGGTGCCCTAGAACAATCAAATGCTGAAGTGGACGACCTGACTAGCCAGCTGGCGGCTCTGCGGGCGATAGGAATTGGTTAATATGTAATGGCTTGGTGGGGGCGTTTGAGTATCTCCGTCAATCGCCCCCCTTTACAGCCCTGATAGATCGCCTATCCGCCGCTGCGTATCAATTTGGTCATCATGATGGCGTTTATAAGGGTTACGTGGAATGCCAGCAGCTGGACAAAATAACTCCTGACTTTCACACAGCAAAGGGTAAATTTCAAAGTGACATGTCGAACGCCCTCGAGGCAGCATACACTGAACCGCTATCTTCTTATGAGGATTTAATGGATAAGATGAATGAAGATGGTATAGAATCGCTGTGCTTGCTACTGGACCCTGCGGAGGAGTCTGAGGAGGAATAAAAAATTTGTTTATTTTGTTTGGCATGTATTGTATTTCCTTGCAACTTTTGGTAATAACACTGTTTTACTTGGGTTTTCTGAAAATATCTGCATGATTTGTCAGACGTTTTAATGCTAATGTCATGATTGCTGACGCCGCTATTTTTCTGAAATGTGGCTATGTGACGTGTAATGATTATTTTTCATTAATGCCGCTAACGTCATCACTGTCAAAACTGTTTACCCTTTTACCCTTCTATAAATTGGGCTTGCTTTTCCTGATTTGGTAACTGGACAGGATGGATCGAAAAAGGTATACACAAAGGCTTTCCGATATCTTCCGGGTTCTGGATGCTGCTGACGACCTGGTTCAATTGCAGACTCCGGTAACGAAATCAATGCTTCGGAAGAGAAGGCCACTTCCTCATGCCGTTGCAACCCGGGCGAATCGAGCCTGTAAAAGCGTTGTTTATGAAGATCCTCAACCAGTGGATCCTGGTATTGTATCACTATCGGGTGATGTTTTGAAAGAGCTTACACTAGTTGATCATGTCCAACGTTGCCGCTTGGTGTACGAACGTCGTCGCAGTGGTTGTTCCAAGAAGAATCATGTGGATGATCTGGGAATGATAGCTCTGTTAGTGGTTGGGGGATTAACCGGTGGCTTGGCCGTTGATCCTCCTGTGTTGGTTAGTGGTGGTGCGGTGCTGCATACCCCTGCAGAGGTGATGGCGACCGATTCCCACAAGTAGTTGTTAGAACATGTCCTTTTTGGTTCCCATGTGTTGGTTTTTAACAACAGGGACAAGTACTTGGTTTGTTTAAGATAGGTCGTGTACATGTGTTATCAAAATGCCTATCTTTTTATAGCGGTTAACGTATCTATTACCAAGATACCCGCTGTCAGCGCTGTATGTATTGACCCCATGACTTTTGTGTTTGAAAATATTTCGTGTTTAAGGGTACTTTTTATGGTTTACCGTTATGTGCAGTTATAATGCGATGGTAATTTGTATTGTTAAATAATGATGAAAACCAGAGGTAAATAACTTTTTATTAATTTCAAACTTAAATGAAACGAAGTGACACCGCTGTGGGTGGATTTCATTTGTTTTCCAAAGAAAGGTCTGCTCTTGCTGTTAGGAGGAAGGCATTACTAATAACATTTCCTCAGTTGGGCTATGTTCCAACTGTGCGGCATGGTGGTACCGTCTAGTCTGGATAAGCGATAGGCCCCTTTGCCCAGTTCTTCTTAGATGACGTAAGGGCCTTCCCAGTTGGGTCCCAGCTTGCCTAGGGGTTCCGCCTTACTTGCTTCATTGTCGCGCATGACATAGTCACCCTCTTTGAAAGTGTGCTTTGCCACGCGTTTGTTGTAGTACCTTTCTATTGTCTTCTTGTATTATGCTTCGCTGATTGCGGCTGCTTCGCGCCTTTCTTCGAGTAGGTCTAGGCCTTCCCTTAGAAGCCTATCATTGTCATCGCTTGTGGCTAGGCGGCGTAGTGAAGGCAAGCCCGCTTCTGCGGGTATCATCGCTTCTGCGGGTATCATCGCTTCTGCGCCGTAGGTTAGGCTGAAAGGGGTTTCATTATTGCTTGTCTTAGGCATTGTCCGATGTGCCTAGAGGACGTTTAGCAGTTCCTCCACCCAGGAGCTTCCCTCATAACCTAATCTTCGTTTTATACCATCCAGCAGGCTTCTGTTCGCCCGCTCCACCTGCCCGTTTCCTTGGGGGTGCGCTACTGATGTGAAGATCTGCTGGATTTGAAGGTCGGCGCACCATTCTTGAAAAATCCTGTCAGTAAACTGTGTTCCATTGTCACTCACCAGATATAACGGCAGTCCAAATCGACATACTATGTGTTCCCAAAGGAACTTTTTGGCGTTATCTGCCGTGATTTTAGCTAAAGGTTTGGCTTCCACCCACTTGGTAAAGTAATCGATCGCCACGATCAAGTATTTTAGCTTTCCGGGGGCTGGTGGGAAAGGTCCCACGATATCCACGGCCCATTTTTGAAAAGGCCATGCCGTTGTAACCGGTATTAAGTTGTTCTTGGGCCTGAGTGTTTGGGGAGCAAATTTTTGGCAGCTACGGCATTTCTTGAGTTCTACTACGGCGTCTTCGTGCATCCCGGGCCAATAGTACCCGGCGTTATCGATTTTGGCCACTACTGCCGAGGTCCAGCGTGAATGCCACATAAACCTGAATGAATCTCGCTTATCAGGTACTTTGCTTCTGTTGGAGAGACGCACCGCAAAAGTGGCCCCAAGTATGACTTTCTATACAGGACGCCGTTATTGACTTCATATTGCAATGCCTTTGTTTGTACCTTCTGCGCTTCGCCCCCTAGCGGAAGGTAACTCCCCATTGATAAGGAATTTTAGTACTGGGGTGTACCAGCACGGTTCTTCCGTTGTGACGTTGGAAACATTCCGTGGTTCGATTGATGGTGCCTGTAGCGTCTCAACTTTGACTTCTTTTTCCATGCCTGAGGTGGCGAGTTTGCTGAGGGCATCTGCTATCTGATTTTTGCCTCTATGGACGTGGTTGAGCGTGACGTTATCAAAGGAAGCCATGAGCTCCTTCGTTTTTGCGAGGTGCCTTGCCATTGATTCATCTTTAGCCTCGTATGCTTCGTTTACTTGATTGTTAACCAGTAAAGAATCAACATATGCATCAACCCTTGTGGCTCCCATGGACTGGGCCATTCTTAAACCTGCAAGTAGTGCTTCGTATTCTGCTTTGTTGTTGGAACATTCGAAATCAAAACGTAAGGCATACATCAGCCTTATCTCGTCTGGGCTTATTAACATTAAACCAGCCCCGGACCCTTTTCCGCTTGATTACCCATTGGTGTATAATTTCCAAGGCTGTCGGGCAGTACCGGATTCCGGGACGTCCCGGATGGCGGGGTCCACTATGGTTTCTCCTTCAGGAATTTCAGCTAGGAAGTCGGCGATTACTTGCCCTTTGACTGCTGTTCGTTTTTGGTATTCAATATCCAAGGCGCCTAGTTCAATTGCCCATTTGGCCAGTCTTCCGGAGATCTCTGGCTTGTGCAAAATTTGTTGTAGCGGGTAATTCGTCAAGACCTGTACGCAGTGTGCTTGGAAATATCTTCTTTATCGCCGAGTGGCATGAACTAGTGCTAGGACCAGCTTTTCCAGTGTTGGATACCGCGTTTCAGGTCCAGCCAGTACTCGGCTGATGTAATATATGGGCGTCTGCTTCCCGTCTCTTTCCACCATAAGCACAGCGCTTGCCGCGTTATGGGCTGCTGCCAAATACATTTTAAGCACTTCATTAGGCCTTGGTGCCGTCAGCATGGGTAATCTTTCTATGAAACGTTTCATGTCTTGTAAGGCTTCTTCCGCTTCGTCGGTCCTTTTGAAATTCTTTTTGTTGAGGCAATCTTTCAACGTCTTAATGAATGGCAAAGATTTTTCAGCATGCCTTGCTAAGAATCTGTTGATCGCCACTAGCCGCCCATTTAAAGCCCGGGCTTCTTTCAACGTTCTTGGGGAAGGCATCCGCGTTATGGCGGCCACCTTTTCTGGATTAGCTTTAAAACCATCCCGGGTGACAATCACTCCCAAAAACTTCCCTTCTTCTACCCCGAAAGAGCATTTCTTGGGGTTGAGTTTGATGTAGTACTCTCTAAACTTTTGGAAAGTTTCCTCAATCTCTTCTAGCATTTGCTTTTCTTCCCTGCTTTTGATTACAAGATCATCGACGTACACTTCCAAATTTCTGCCAATTTGTGTTTAGAAAACTTTGTCCATGAGTCGCTGATAAGTAGCCCCAGCATTTCGTAGACCGGAAGGCATCTTTGTGTAACAAAAGATGCCCACGTCGGTGTGAAACGCCATTTTTTCTTCATCTTCTTTGGACATCTTAATCTGATGATACCCTTTGTAAGCGTCTAAGAAACACTTATACGTGTAAGGTACCAGGGAATCGACCTTGAAGTCGATTTCAGGCAGTGGGTATGTGTCTTTGGGGCATGCTTTATTTAAATCTTGGAAATCAATGCACATTCGCCACGTTCCATCGGGCTTCTTTACCATCACTGGGTTGGATACCCACGTATGGTATTGTGTTTCTCTGAGGATTCCAGCTTCCACCAATTTTCGTACTTCTCTGACAACCGCTGCCTTCCGATCTGGAGCCATACTGCGTTTACCCTGCGCGACCAGCTTAATGCCTGGGAGCGTTGCTAGCTTATGCTCTGCCTTATCGCGGGGGATTCCTGTCATGTCAGAATGTTCAATGGCGAAAATATCGACATTTCTTCTCAGCAGTTCTTTCAAGTCATTTTTAATCTCGGGAGAGAGGCTGTCTCCGATTGTGACTGTCTGATCCGGATGGCGTGTGCTTAATACCCACCTTTCCGGACCAATGGCTCCGGTGGGTCCTTGGCGACATCTTTTGGTGTTTAGCTCTGCTCCTATCTTGTCACGAAATGCTGTTGCAATACCCCGCGGGGTAGGGAAGTTCATGAATCCTCGCGTCGTAGAGACTATCGCATCCAATTTTCCCAGAGTGAACCTTCCAATGATTACATTGTGGTATGACTCAGTGCGTACCACAAGGAAAGTTAGGAGTATGGTTCTTTCTCTGGGTTCTTGTCCAAATGTAACTGGGAAGGTAATCTGACCAATTGGGTCCACCTTTTCTCCTGTAAAACCCTTGATGGGGGCGTGCACCGACTCGAGCATCTTCCTGTCTTCTGGCTGCATTCTATTGAAACAATGCTCATAAATAATGTCTTCCGAACTCCCGGTATCCACCAGGATTCTTCTCATGCGGTAGTCCCCGACAGCGGCGGATACGATTAGGGCATCCGTAGTAAGGTGTAAATCTTCCATGCGAGGTTCAATAGTCATGGTTGCTAACATCCAGGGTTCGAGCGTGGAGAAACTCCGCTTTGCCCCTTTTCCCTTGTCGGCGTGTACCATGTTAAGTTATCGCGGTCTTTTTCCCGCCGCCTTATCATTCTCTTCCTTGACGGCGGGTGGACCCTGCTTGATGTCTATCACTAAGTGTGCCAATTTGCCCGCTTTCACAAAATATTCAATCTGCTTTTTTAACTAGAAACAATCGTTCATATCATGGCCGCTTCCCTTATGATATTCACAATATTTGCTTGTGTCTTTGTTAGGATTGTCTTTCAGTGGCTTTGGAGGATTAAACTTGAGGTTCTCCAAGGCTAAGATCTCTGCCGGTGTCTTGCTAAGGTTAGGGTAGTCGGATCGAGGTTTCGAAGACTCATTCCTAGATTAGGTGTTTCGGTGGCTGTCATACCGCGAGTCCGTCTTGTCATTCCTTTGGTATCGATCTCCTCTACCCCTACCTTTAGATCCTCGCTGCTCCCTGTCTTCTTGGTTTTTCAGAGCCTCTTTTTTCCTATTGGCCGCATGACTGGCGGCTACTGCCTTTTCTTGTATGACATAAACTTTAGCTATCCGAAGTATTTCATCGATGGTTGGCGGTACGCCGTCCCTTCCATGAAGTGTTCTCAACAACTCGTCGTCGTTGACTCCTTGTAGGAAAGCTCCACATGCTAGGTCGTTTGTCACGCCCGGGATTGCCAGGCTTTCTTTGTTGAATCTAACAATAAAATTTTCCACCGTTTCATTGTCTCGCCGGTGGATGTGGAGGAGCTCGTTCCTATCCTTTGTGTGCCTGCGCTGCTGGCTAAATTCCAGGATGAATTTGGATTCTAGATCTTCAAAACTGTCTATTTCGCTAGTGGGCAGACTATCCCACCAGACCCGAGCCGCGCCTACCAGCGTTTGGACAAACATTTTGCACCAAAGGGGCATGGGCCAGCAGGCTACTTCTCCTGCACTTTTAAATAAGTTAAGATGATCATCCAGGTCACCTAACCCATCATACTTGCCTACCGTCTGGGGCATCTTTGGCTTTTCCTTGATAGGAGCTTCCGCTATCCTTCGAGTGAATTTGGACTTGAAGGTGGCGTCTACTGGTTTACATGGTCTGGTAAGTTCGTCGTCCTCCACGTTGATGGGTTGCACAGGAGGGGTTATCCCGCCCTGGCTGACCCCCTGGGTTACAGTAAGTGGATTTTGGGTGACGTTGACTGTTGAGCTTGGGCCTCTTCCTGGGGAGAAACGCGGTCTGGATGTATTTCCCCTCTCATACAAAGGCTCCGCTGAGGGAGGGGGCTGACTGTAGATCGGTTGGGACGCTGGAAGAGCCCACCAAGGCTGCATAGGCACTGCATATGGCGGCTGTTGAGAATATCCTTGTGGTGTTCCCTGGGGAGCATACATTGACATGCTATATGGAGGCAAGTATCCGTATGGGGGTGCTAAGTAATATCCGGGAAAGTAAGCCTGGTTTCCCGGAGTCACTGTGGCGTTCATGATTCCTGCGGGCATGACCACAGGCTGATGAGGCGGTGTAGACAACGCTGCTGTGAGCGCCGCCGAATACAGGGGTGGCATGGCGTAGGTAACTGCGGGCTGATAGTAGAAAGATGTGCCGCCTTGCGATGTAATAGTGTTGGGACTAGCGGAGGTAATAACCGGCATGATGTTTGACGTATTGTCTGTGCATTGGACGTTACGGTTGAGGCAAAGACGTTTGTGCCCGTCGTGACTGGTCCCTCTGACTGGAACTGCAGAGGAGTGTACGAAAATAAATCCGCTGCTCTTGTCCAAAAGAAACAGCGGCGGTATCGGCAAAACCTGGTGGGGGTCCTTCTGCCTCAAACTCCAGGTCAAGTGCCCTGGTTACAATCGGAGAGACCGGCGTGGAGACGGCGGGATTCATTTCTCCCAATGGATTACCGGTTAACATCGCCTGACTTGGTGTTGCTGCAATGTTCTGATCGCTTGCCATTGGGGTTCGGTCTTGTTGTTGCTACTGATCTGGTCCCACGGATGGCGCCAATGAAGAAACACTGACCTTCTCGGTAGTATTCAACAGGGACTTCAACACCTAACGATCAGAACAGCTTAACTACAAACAAAACACCGTTAGGACTCGTTACAGGAATGGGGTTATTCTTATAACCACCCTCTGGCGTGAGAATAAGTCTCGGTTTTGGGAGTAAAGGAATGTATGTATAGAGAGAGAAACGATGAGAGAGTAGATGATCCATACCTTAGATGTTTACCTCTATTTATAGTTTACTATTAGGGTTTCCCCTAACTTAGGATGGGCTCCGATAAGTTAGGGATTTGCATGATCTTCCCAAAAAGTTGGAGATTTAGTTGTGCAACCTTCCATGCGAATCGTCACCACCCCTTTCAAATATCAAGATCATATTAATCAACGGTCCAGATCTGTTCACGCAGTTCACTCTTGGGAGGTTGTTCAAGCTGGAACCTCACCCTATATATATATATATATATATATATATATATATATATATATATATATATAGATGTGACTTCAAAGGTGTAATCACATCATGACGAAATGTTGTATGTCGATATGGAACACAAGACCATTTGATATGTATTAGACGACATGTTAGAAGAATTATCATGGACAAGAGTTTGAAACTTAGTTTTAGATGACTAAGGGTATTCGAGCAAGGGTTGTTAGGAATAGATCTCGATATTGTGTTAATTTGTCTACCACCCATATTGTATATACCTCTCTTTTATGAGATTAGATGAGTGTCTTTCTTCGATACTCAATAAAAGAAATTTGTGTTCTGACGACGGGCCAGTGGGGAAGCCCACTTTACCCGCTTTGGACCATTTTTCTGGAAGCTCAATTACGCGTAGGCCCACAAAATAGAATTGCATTGTCCACTAAGGTTTCTCTTCCTTTTGTAACGGGCGGGAAACAGCTAAGCAAGAGGAGCAGAGTTCATTAAATGCCCGATAAGAAAAGGATCTCGTCTGAATTGCTGTACTTCTCCGGCTGGGCATTAATTAAAGGGAACATCTCACCGTTGGGGGTCAGACACGTGTCTGCACCCCCCGAGAACCCTCAAAAACCGTTGGATCACGTGTGGAAAATCCCTAATGACATAGGAGCTGGCTGTTATATAAGAGAAGGCATCAAGGAGCTAAGGCAGGTATCATCTCCGGCACCCTCTCATTTACTACACCCTTATTTACTCACCTCTCATTAACTTCCGACCAACATTCCCCCATAATTAATATACACACATATTAATTAGATTCACACCAAAGAGGAAACCTTCCGGTGATTATACTCATCGGAGGATACTCCTCTCATTTTCCGGCAAGTTTACTTACTCTCACGCCGGAGCTTGGTCACGGATCCCCCTCCCGGGGTCCTCCGTGGCGAGGCTAACGGTTTGCTCTTTTGTAGTAACGAAGATAAAGGCTCTTGACGTCAACGAAGATCCATCTAACGTCATCCGGGAGTTGGGTATTCGACATTGGCGCCATCCGTGGGACATCAGCCTCCTCGGTGTTCCCACATCAAAACTCGACGTCAAAAGAGCAGCTTATCCCATCAAGAACAACATGGCAACCCTACATAACTCACAATCACTCAGACGGCACAAAACGATTTGGACAAAGTCACTGTAGAAGATATTACCCATGAAGAGGGTAACAAGAACCAGGTAGAGAACCCGGAAAATGCAGAGCATATCACTCCTGACTTTGTGGCCATGCACAGGGAGAAGTTAACAAAGTGCCTTGAAGATTTAAAGAGACAGGAAAAGCTCGACAGCCTCAGGGCTAGACTTTCTTTTGACACACCCTCCAGCCAAGAAGGAACGAATCTTCAAAACAAGAATAGCAATGGTGACCAGCTGGAAACATTTATGACTGCCCTGAGGCAGATGTCCTCAGAAGAAAGGGAGGATCTTATCACAGGCCAGAAGTCTAAAGAGAAAGGGAGGGAGAAAGACAACTTTGGTGATAGTGGCTTGGATCAGCCATATCTACCACGAGACTTAGCCGAGGTCTCAAAGTTCACATGAAGAATCGCAGAAGCACCCATGCCCCCCAAGACGAAGTTACCCCCGGGCTTTGACCGTTATGATGGAACAAGAGACCCCGAGGACCACCTGCATGCCTTCCGGGGAGCGGGACAACTAGGAAGATGGCCCATGCCAGTATGGTGCCACATGTTTGTGCAAACCCTGACGGAGGGAGCCCGGCTTTGGTTTGACAGCCTTCCCCCGGGGAGAATAGATAGTTATGAAGAGCTAAGCGAGAAGTTCCTCAGGAACTTTGGCCAACAGAGAAAAGTGGTTAAAAATCCGAACGAGATCCTTCACATCAGACAAAGGGATAACGAGCGAATAGACCAATACATGTAGAGGTTTGTCAAGGAAAGCATGAACATTAAAGACGTCCCGGAGATCATGAAGATCAGTAGTTTCGTAAACGGGTTGAAGCATGCACAGCTGTGTGAAAAGCTGGGGGAGGAGTTCCCCCACTCATTTGACAATCTTATGGACAGGGTCAGGGCCTTTGTCAGGGGAAAAGACACAGTCAGCAAAGCGAAGGAGACGGATGTCACCCCTCGGAGGGCCACCCCAGCTGCAAGGCCCCCTGATAAAGGTACACCTTATTCCCGAAAACCTGCCTTTGATAGAATGTTACACGACAGAACAAGGCCCTCATACTCCCCATATAGACCCCGAGGGAGGGGTCCCCCTCCTTACTCCGACAGCTTCACCCCTCTCACCAAGACCCCAAGCGAGATACTGGCCACGGAAAGGATAAAGAACTCCTTCCCGAGGCCACCACCCATAAAACCGGGACCGAAAGCACAACCAAGCGAGTATTGTGATTTTCACAAAGGTTTTGGTCATAAAACCGATGACTGCATGTACCTAAAAAGGGAAATAGAAACCGCGGTGAAAACAAGGAGGTTAGCCCACTTGGTCAAGGAAATCAAGAAGGGGGGAGGGGATCGCAAGGGAAGAGATGCAAGGGAGCCGGGGAGGGCAGATGTTGATATGATTAGAAGGAGGAACGAATTCGATACCACCCGAAGTGTAAAGGCCAGGATCCTAGGCTCCCCGAACTGCATGAAAGCTCCCATCCTTATGCCGTACCTAGAAGAAAATGAGGTGCAACGACTCCCCCTGAACATCTCAGCCATAATAGCCGGGCACAATGTGTCTCGAATACATGTGGACGGAGGGTCAGGTGTCGAAGTAATATATGAGCATTGTTTCCTCAGATTCGACAGGGATGTAAGAGACAGGTTGGAAGAAGATTCCATCCCCTTAGTAGGATTCAACAACAGTGTGTCACACCCCTTGGGAAAGATCAAGCTCCCATTCACAGTCGGGGTAGGGGATCGAGTTCGAACGATAAATCTGACCTTCACAGTGGTCAGGGCACCCTCAAAGTACAATGTGATCTTAGGAAGACCCGGAATTGGAGACTTGCAGGCACAGGCATCCACCCCCCACGGGGCTTTAGTATTTCAAACACCAAAGGGTCTTGCGTGGGTTAAATCCGCTTATGAAGTAGTCTCTTCCGTATCCAAAGAAGAAGCACCAGAAAAATCCCAGGGGAAGGGAGTAGAGGAATGGGTCCTCTGTGACAGGTTCCCAGAACAAACATTCAAAGTGGGGAGCCACTTAAGTGACAAATGCAAGAGTGCCCTGAAGGAGTTGCTCCTCCATAACATAGATGTGTTTGCGTTTCAACATGGGGACATGACGGGAGTCCCCCGGAGCCTAACTGAACACCGGCTCAACACCTACACATGGGCGAAGCCGGTAAAGCAGAAAAAGCGGAGCATGGGACCTAATAAAAGAAGGGCTGCTTGTGAAGAAACTCGAAAGCTGCTTAGGGCTGGGATAGTCAGAGAAGTGAAATACCCGTCCCGGGTCGCCAACCCAGTCATGGTTCAGAAGAAGGACGGGGAGTGGAGGATGTGCATCGATTTTCAAGATCTAAACAAAGCATGCCCCAAGGACTGTTATCCCCTCCCGGAGATAGACACCCTGGTGGATTCTTTGTCTCAGTACCCCCTGAAATGCTTCCTGGACGCCTACAAGGGATACCACCAAATCCAGATGTCGATAGAAGACGAGGAAAAAACCGCCTTCATCACAGATGAAGGGACGTTCTGCTATACCAAGATGCCCTTCGGCCTCAAGAATGCTGGGGCCACATATCAGAGGTTCATGAACACCTTGTTTAGGGAGCAACGAGGAAGGAACTTAGAGGTGTACGTCGACGATATTGTTATCAAAAGCTTGACGGAGACGGCCATGATAGATGACATAGCCGAAACTCTCAACACTACGCAAGATGTGAACATGAAGCTGAACCCCGGGAAGTGCTGTTTCGGAGTAGAGGAAGGGAGTTTCCTGGGAGTAGTGGTCACCAAAGGAGGAATCAAAGCAAACCCGGAAAAAACCCAGGCTGTAGCCGAAATGCGGTCTCCCAGGTCCCTAAAGGATATCCAGCAGCTAAACGGGAGGCTAATAGCGTTAAACCGCTTTTTATCAAAGGTAGCCGACAAGACTCTTCCCTTCATGAAAGTGTTGAAAGACTGCCTCCAGACCAACAAGTTCAACTGGACCACGGAGGCTGAGACTGCCTTCCAAGAAATGAAAGCTTACATCTGCAAGCTCCCGACGTTGGCCACCCCGGTACCCGGGGACCCGTTGCTCCAGTACCTATCCGCCTCGAAAACGACCATAAGTGCGGTCATGATGGTAGAACGGGAGGGGAAACAGATCCCCATATATTTCATCAGCAGAACGCTTAAGGGGCCCGAGGAACGATACATGCCTCTGGAGAAACTCGCGTTAGCTCTTGTCTTGCATCCCGAAGACTCAGGAGGTATTTCCAAGGGCACAAGATTACCTTGATGACCGATCAACCCCTTCAGAAGGTACTCAGGAAGTCGGAGCTGTCAGGACGATTGGCTAAATGGGATGTGGAGTTCTCTGGAGTTTAAGCCCAGGACGGCCATGAAGGGACAGATACTGGCCGATTTCTTGGCAGAGGTCCCTGAGGACGAAGAGAAGGAACTATTAAAATGGGAAGCCTTAGAGAAAGAAGAAAGAGATAAGGAAGACGAGGCGGTGTGGAAGTTACTCACCGACAGAGCATCTAGTGAAGAAGGGAGTGGGGCAGGAATCACACTGGTAAGCCCCGAGGGGATAGAGCTGACATATGCCATAAGGTTGGATTTCGAGAACACCAACAATACTGCAGAGTATGAGGCCCTCCTAGCGGGGATGAGGTTGGCACAAAAAATGAAAGCAAGACACGTAGAGGCTAGCACTGATTCACAACTGGTAGTGAAACAGTACCAAGGAGAATATGAAGCCAAAGATGGCACCATGGCCTAATACGTGGCGAAAGTAAGAGAGATGGCTAAGGCATACAAAACTTTCAAACTGGAGTATATCCCCCGTGGAAGAAATAGGAAATCTGATGCCCTCAGTAAACTGGCCTCGGTAGCATTCGACCATCTCGCGAAGGAGATCAAGGTGGAGGTCCTGACATCCCCTTCCTTTAACGCAAAGGAAGTTGCTGCGATCGAGGGTACTCAGGAAACATGGATGACACCAATTATTAAGTTCCTCCGGGACGGAATTCTACCCGAGGGGGAATGGGCAACCAGAAAAATAAGGGTCAGAGCCTTGCAATATGAGCTAATCGAAGGGGAGCTATATCGAAGATCATATCTGGGCCCATCCCTGAAGTGTGTTGACATGGAAGAGGCTGAATATGTGATTAGGGAAATGCACGAGGGGATTTGCGGAATGCACTCGGGACCAAGGACGATAGTGAGAAAGGCAACGAATGCAGGGTTTTACTGGCCACGAATGTACGAAACAGCGTCTGAGGAAATCAAGAAATGTGATAACTGCCAAGTACAGATGAGGAAGTTCGTATTGGATAACATTATATGCAGGTATGGGGTCCCGAAGGAGCTGGTGAGCGATAACGGGGTCCAGTTTGCCGGAAGACCTTTCAAACCATGGTGCGAGCAGATGCGGATTCAGCAAGTGTTTACTTCCATCACCCATGCCCAGAGTAACGGGTTGGTGGAGAGAGCTAACCAAAGTGTCATCAAAGGAATGAAAGGAAGGCTTGGAAGAAAACAAAAAGGCTGGCTGGAAGAACTTCCATTTGTGCTATGGGCATACAGAACCACCCCCAAAAGTTGCAATGGGGAAACCCCGTTCAGCCTTACCTACGGGACGGAAGCTGTCATCCCCACCGAGATCGGATCCCCAACTGCTCGGATGAAGCTTCGAGATGAAGAAAATGAACAGGACCTCAGAATGAACTTGAACCTGTTGGAAGAAAGAAGGGAGATAGCAGCAGTCAGGGAGGCCAAATACAAAAAGCTACTGGAGAGTTATTACAACACCAGGATGAAAAAGCTCAACCTCGTCCCGGGGGATCTAGTCCTTAGAGCCAATGAAGCCAGCCTGCAGGAAAACACTGGAAAGTTAGGCCCCAACTGGGAGGGATCCTACCGAGTCACATGGGTGAATGGTAAGGGAACTTGCAAGTTGGAGACGCTTGAAGGAAAGGAGGTCCCCAGGACCTGGAATCTCATGCAGCTTAGGAAGTATTACGTGTATGGGGCTCACCCCCAAAGAAAACGGCCAAGAGCCACTTTTGTAACAACTAACTGTTAAGTCTGGGGACCCCCCAAAGACGGACCTTTTGTAACAATCTATGACGGGAAATGTAAACCCCCCCAAAAAACTTAAATGAAGAACGGACGAAACACGTCCCCTTTTTTGGAAAAAATAATGGGCATTACACCTAGGCAGACGTGCCCAGGAACACCATTAAATCCAAACTAGAACAAACGAACACACGTGTACAAGGCATCCAAGACATGCCAAAAGCCCGGCCGTGGGGCTGATAAGGGTCTAGCTAGCCCAAAACGGACAGAACAAATTAAAAACATAATGCCACATTATAAACTTGTCCACCGATTGGCCTTGAGCAAACAATCATAGTTTAACAAACAAACAAAAAATACAAATACACTCTTACATACAAGATCACGAAAGGGAATCTGTTTTATTAATACAAAGTACATATACAAAGAAAGGCGTCAACAACTTTGGCAAGAATAAGCAACATGCAAAATTAAAAATACAACAAGATGAAATAAAGACACCACTCCTCGCCAAACGGTCCAAAAATCTCCAGGGAAGCACCAAACTGTCCTTCGGTAGGAACCCCTGCAAAACGAACAACCACGGCAAGAAACAGGCAACAAAGCAAAGAAGCAATATACAATCATAACCCATACGATTAAAAGTTGAGGTGGTCCCCGACACAAAGGACCCCTCCCAGGCAGTCAAGCAAAACGCAAAAGTATCCTAGGATAAGTAAAAGTTATTACAACCATATCGAAATGTATCAAGTGTTCGGAATTCAGTGGGGATCACCCCCGGAAAGGGACGGTGGAGACGAAGGACCGGCAGAGGAGAACAGGGCTTTTAATTCATCAATAGAGATCAGGGGATGCTCCAGGATTTTCCCAAGGATGGCTGGGGTTTTACGCCCAAACTCCTCATTCAGCTTGGACAACCTCTTCTTTGCCTTAGAATTGTAAAGAGGAGTCTCCTTTCTGCCCAGGCCTTGAGCAGAATAGTCATAGCCATCCTTTAATCCAGACTGGTAGCCAACATCCCTGTATGCCCTGTACACCTCCTCCAAGCCACTCTTGAAGTCTTCCGACTGAGCAACAGCAGCAAGAAAAGCCCCAAGGCCCTCAGTAATCAGCCAATGCTTCTCCCCCGCCAATCGTTGGTTGTCATCGGAAGTTATCCCATAATCTGCATACATGGTATTGAGTTGCTCCTGGGAAACGGAGCCAACTTCCTTCAAATGCTTCAGCTCAGCAGCAAGCTCTTCCTTCTCTTCAACCAACGATGCCATCTCCCGCTCCCAAGCCCGTTTTTTCCTCTCAAGCATAGCTCCAGCCCCCTAGACAAAGGATCAGTAAGTATAAAAAAAGGGGGGGAGAAGACTATGTACCTTCTCCTCCTGCAGTTTCCTTTCGGCATCAACCACCTGGCACCTAAGCCCAGCAGCAACCGACTGGGAAGCCTTAAGCTCAGCCTTAAGCCCTTCATTTGCCCTCCTCAGATCGTCGATTCGCTGCAACATCCCAGCGCCCCTAAAAAAGCTTTCACACAGGGACATGTTGTACTGGTCTTCGAAGAGGTCGTCCCTCAGAGCAGAGTTTACAAATTTGTGAGAGGGGAGAACAGCATGGTTCAAGAAGTCCCTAGCAGCTTCAGGAGTCCCTATCACGGAAGAGCTAGTCACCTTCCATTTAGGGATATAAGCAGGGGGGATGGCATCGGCAAACAAAGGGGCAAGAGGGGATCGATAAGCAGGACCTTCGAGGAGAGTGGGTTTGCTAGTCCCAGTAGCATGAGAAGGAGAAAGCTCGAAAGCTGAGGAAAAGCGAGCCACCCCCACCTCAGAGGCCTTATCCCGGACACGGGAAGAAAAGGGACCAGTAGGAATCTCTATAGGCTCCCGGGAACTCCCCTGAGAAGTAAGAAAAAGAATAATCAGAGACAAGGCAAAAAGACAGAAAAATGAGATCAAGGAAAGAAAAAGCTTACCAACAAAGGAGCACTCACTAAGCTTGAAGACCTCAGGTGTTTAGACAGGGAACCTTTGACCCCAGCGGGGGGAAGATCAGAAGCAGCTTTCGATGAAGGAGGAGGTTTTTGACCACTGGCACTCCGAAGTCTTTGACGGATGTTAAGGGGAGCAGGGGCTGGCTGAGGACTGGCAGATCTTCTCTTACGAACTAGCTGGATTTCCACATCTTCATCATCGCTTCGGCCAGAAGGATGAACAGGAGGAAAGTTAGGAGAACTTTCCTCCTCATCAGAGGGATTCTCTTCATCACCACCCACTGCAGTAGAGCCCCCGGCCTGAGTGGATCCCCCAGTAACCTGCACCTTCGCATTCAACCTAGGATCAATCTCGTTGTCAACCACATACTTAACATCTTTGGAATCACCCTGAAGTAGCCTCCACAAAGTTATCTCTACACAAAAGAAAGGGACACTAAAGATGACTGCATGACCTCTAAAGACATAAAAAAGGGAGTAACCATAAGTGACAAATCAGGAACAAAGAAGTACCCTTTTTGCCGAAGAAAGCCCTCGGACGAACCGGATAGGAGGGGCTCAACCCTCCCATGGCAAGCATCCCTTCAGAAAAAGTAAATGCCCTCGTCGGATTCTCACACATCCGTTTCCACTGAACGGTTTCGGCTGCAGACAGAGTAGGAACAACGTCTTCGATCGCCGCATCAAGATCCTTCGGCAGAGGGGACTCCGGCAACATGGCGGCAGAAACAAAGATGAATCTGCTTTTCCAGTCCTTTGGGTAAGTAGAGGTGGGCATGAAACTGTAACAGGGCTTCGAGACATTGTTCTGTCGTTTTGCAAAGGTAAACCAATCTCCGTCCGAGATAAGCCTATAGAACATGCAAAACAAGGGAACAGAGGGCTCTCCCGAGATGGCTGCACAAGATAATTCAAAGTGGACCACCCTCATGAACCCTAGAGGTTGAATCTGAGAAAAATGGACACCGAAATGACGAAGCAAAGAGATTTTGAAAGCGGAAAGAGGATACCAAACCCCATAGGAGGAGAAAGCCAGAGTGTAAATAGGTATCCGGTATGTTGTGCACTCCGCCGACTCGCTCGGGAATGTTGTACGCTTCAACAAAGGACTTCAAGTCCTTTGCCGTCAGTATGGATCTTATCGATGAACGGCCACTACGACTCATGATCGGAGAAGAAGCTATGATTCAGGGAAATGGCTATAAAGAGAAAAAGGAGTTGAAGTGTTTGGGTGAGAAATCGGAAAGGATAGCAGGGTATTTAAAGAGGTACCACTGACATGCAAGTAACCGTCATGTCAATAGTCCCTTCAAAATTCAAAAAAGGGGGCACGTGTTATTAGGGGATTAACTCCCGCTATAGGTATCCGGCGATGTGATGATTAGTGGGGACGGTGGACCATAACTGACTTGGAGTGGGCCCACAGGAGGAAAACCACCCCTTTTAAGCGGTTGTGACTCAGCCCCGGATCATGAGCCTCGGGTCTCAGAACCAGGGACTAAAGATGACTTGACGACGGGCCAGTGGGGAAGCCCACTTTACCCGCTTTGGACCATATTTCTGGAAGCCCAATTACGCGTAGGCCCCCAAAATAGAATTGCCTTGTCCACTAAGGTTTCTCTTCCTTTTGTAACGGGCGGGAAACAACTAAGCAAGAGGAGCAGAGTTCATTAAATGCCCGATAAGAAAAGCATCTCGTCTGAATTGTTGTACTTCTCCGGCTGGGCATTAATTAAAGGGAACATCTCACCGTTGGGGGTCAGACACGTGTCTGCACCCCCCGAGAACCCTCAAAAACCGTTGGATCACGTGTGGAAAATCCCTAATGAGATAGGAGCTGGCTGTTATATAAGAGAAGGCATCAAGGAGCTAAGGCAGGTATCATCTCCGGCACCCTCTCATTTACTACACTCTCATTTACTCACCTCTCATTAACTTCCGACCAACATTCCCCCGTAATTAATATACACACATATTAATTAGATTCACACCAAAGAGGAAACATTCCGGTGATTATACTCATCAGAGGATACTTCTCTCATTTTCCGGCAAGTTTACTTACTCTCACGCCGGAGCTTGATCACGGATCCCCTTCCCGGGGTCCTCCGTGGCGAGGCTAACGGTTTGCTCTTTTGTAGTAACGAAGATAAAGGCTCTTGACGTCAACGAAGATCCATCTAACGTCATCCGAGAGTTGGGTATTCGACATGTTCTTAAATAGGAAAATAAATATGTTTGATATTCTAAACAACTCTTTTTAAATTCCAGATGCTCATATCAAACAACATTTCCGTTTTACGTACTATAAGTTCACAACTTTGATTTAGATTAATTGGTTGAAGACTTATCAACATCTTAACTGTCTTGAAGTTTATCTCACTCAACACACTTAACTTTGAAGTTCTCCCCCAAAATGCATTGATGGTATTTAAGGTCACGTATTCATGTGACCTAATTATCAAGTAAAATAGTTTGTCTCACCTAGTAGGATCTCACAACATTTTTTTTTTTTTTTTTTTTTTTGTTATTTGAGTGGAGACTTCATAGGAAGTCATACATTGATAGTATGACTACAAATTTCTCTACTCAGGATCCACAAATAGAGTGTCAAAAACATATTGATAGTATTTGAAGTATGAATATACAATCTTTTCAAGCTAGTTATATCGACATGTGCAAATTTCTTACCATACATTGGCAAATTTCTTACCATATGATGTGATCTAAAATCATATAAAAAAAAGCTATACATTATTTTTAGGGTTAAAACATGTGATTAATTAGCAGTTTTTCTTGCAAATTTAAAATTCAGGTTCATTTTAAAGTATAACATATAGGGCTGTAAACGAACCGAACGTTCAGTGAACAGTTCGTGAACCGTTCGGCGGGAAGTTCGTTTATGTTCGTTCGTTTAATAAACGAACAAACATGAACAAGAAATTCCGTTCGATTAGTTAAATGAACGAACATGAACAAAGGTCTTGTTCGTTCAATTGTGTTCGTGAACGTTCGGTAAGGTGTTCGTGAACATTCGTTCATTTGCGTTCGTTTATGTTCTTATGTTCGTGTTTTAATTAAAGATTTTTATACTTTGCATATATTTTATCTATAGTTTTTATACTATTAAACTTTTATTTATATCATTACCCTAACAATTAAACTAGGAAACCCTCTTTCACCTTGTTCATGCACCATTTCCCTTTCTTTTTCTCATTATTTACATCGACATATATGATCTACCTCCGTTCCACAATAAGGGATTCAAGTTCTAGTCTTACTCTCTGGGTCATCCACCTTTATCCTTCATCGCGTTCGCCAAATTTATTTGTGTTCGCTTGTGTTCGTGAACCGTTCGTGAACACGCTCATTTCCTTAATGAACGAACACGAACATAAAATCTCGTTCGGTAAGTGTTCATGAACCGTTCGTGAACACATTTATTTCCTTAACGAACGAACACGAACAAGGCCTCGTTCGTGTTCGTTCGGTTCGTTTACAGCCCTAATAACATAATTTGTTTAATTTATTAAGAGTTGAGAAGATTTTATGATTAAAAAAAGGTTGTTTAAGGGCTATGAGTACCATTTTGTTGAAAATCTTATATAAAAATTAGATTAATGCTTTGCAGTTAAGTTAAACATATTTAAGTAAGGAATGATGCATAATTAATCAAGGTAGGGTTTGTCCTCTTCTATTATATTGTACGGATCACCTTATTATAATACGATATGAATATCTAGGAAAGATCTCGTTGTATTTGTCAAGATCCAAATATGTTAGTATGCTTCTAGTGGTACATCATTTTACCAAATTTTTTTAACAAACATGTAGCCTCTAGGGTGGTACAACTACAAAGAAACATAGGGCAACGGGGCACTAGCGGGTAAGTCCCTCCCGGCGTTAAACCCATACCAGAACACTGTCGTCACTCACAAGGGTAGGCAAGGCGGGTTGGGTTTGCTTAAGGGGTACCCGTGAACCATTGGAGTTGTTTGAGGTCAAAGATGACCTTGGGATTTGTTGGTGGGCTTTTATTGGTTGGGGAGTTGGACTTTATTTAAATGTAAAAAAAATAGTTTATGGCATAGGTAGGTGACGCTAGTGTTTTATGGCTAATAGGTACTTTGAAATAAAATTGACATGACGGGTATTAATTTGTTGGGACAATGATACTACCCTTGAATACTCCTTTCTCTCTTACAAATAAAAAAAAGCTAGCGACCCAAATTTATTTTCTTTTTTCAATAACCGTTTTATACGAATGCAATTGCATATTTATGAAGTATCATATTGTAAAACAAGTAAATAACTTGGAATTTAAAAAGTAACTAACAGGGTTGGTTATTGTGGTTTGAGTCAAACTAGACATGTGGCCCTGAGTCGCGCGTTGTGACGGCGATGTCCTAGTTGTTTATAGATGATGACATGTTATATGATGCATTAACCATATAAAAATGTGTACTTCAACGTATCTGATTTAACATAGTGTAACCTATATAAGCATTGTGGTTACTGTGTACGGCGATGACATAAACGGGTGTTGCCTGCACATTACATTACGCCTTTTTGGCTTTGTTACACACGTTACATTTGCAACATTAATGCCATCAGACATAGATAAAAAGAGTATGTCTCGTTCGTTACAGTGTAGAGTCGTAAAAGTAATTTAGATAGCGATGTAAGGTCATTAATGTGGTTAGGCATAGCTAAAAAAGTATAATAATGTGTTACACGTTGCACTATCCAAGTTAGAAATGAATGAGTAACTTACTTAAAGAATAAGGGGAGTAAATGTCAATTTAGAAAGTGTGTTTTTATAAATAAATAAATTTGAAATTATGTATAAATAATTAATTTTAGTAAGTCAAGAGTCGTATGTTAATTTTAGTAAGTCTAGAATCATATGTCCACTATTTGAGAAAGAGAATAGGCCAGGGATCGAACTACTGACCACTTGATTAAGAGGACACGCGCACACACACGTTATATATGCACACTGCAGGGGTGTTAAGGGTAAGATGTAGACGGCCTTTACCTCTACCCCGTATGAATAGAGAGGCTGCAACTACTATCGAGCCGGGGGTCTCACTGGAACCAGCCTCTCTATTCCTACGGGGTAGAGGTAAGATCGTCTACATCTTACCCATAACGCCCCATGCGGTGTACACATATAATGTATATATGTGTGGGCCCTTGGAGGGCAAAAGTGAAATTACACTAATTTTAACGTTATTTTACTTAATATCGTGAAAGTAACGTTAAAAGCGGCGGGCGGTTAATCATGCATCATGTGGTATCGTTGATAGCCGAAAGACAAAAGGGTACATGCACTAATCGAGCTTTGTCTCGATTGTTGAGTGTTATGTGCCTTATGTCCAAGGCTTGATCTAAAACTAGCTAGGGGTCTCACTGGAAGCAGCCTCTCTATTCCTACGGGGTAGAGGTAAGGCTGTCTACATCTTACCCTCCTCAGACCCTACCTTAGCTTTGCTATTGGTGGGATATGATGATGATAATGATGATGATTACGCAAACAAATATTATATATAAACAAAGGCGATAGCTGTAACGTGAGTCATCGACCTTTTGTTTTAAGATATATACAATTATGGTTTTTATCTCCTAACTTTTTTGCTTGCATTTCCGTCCTCTTTCTTTTCTTTTAATGGTGGTTCAAATGGTTAATGTTATGGAATGCAACCATTGTAAGGTATGGAATTTGTTCCACATCAGTTGTTTTGGGCAATCAAAGTGAGGTTTATATACCAAGTGAGCTCTCTCACCCATAAGACTAGTCTTTTGGGTTGAGTTCTCTTGTTTGTTATGTAACAATGGTATCAGAGCCAAACTCGGAATGGTGGCTTGGAGAGATCCAGTCGTGACTAACGTGGTCGTGACCAATGAAGCTTAAAGTGGTGGCCTGGAAAGAGCCAGCCGTGAGTAACGAGGACGTTGGCCTTTAAGAAAGATCGATTGTTATGGATTGCAACCATTGCAAAGTATGAGACTTGTCTCACATCGATTGTATGGTGACTAATGTGGGGTTTATATACCGAATGAGCTCTCTCACCCACCAGACTAGTGTTTTGGTTGAGTTTTTTTATTTTCGTGAGCCACATCCATGGCTGCTAAAATCCCATTCGAACCCGAGTACCATCAGAAGGTGCACGTGCATGAAGCCTTGGCGAGACAAGAGTTTAAGCTTCAAACCATCTTAACTGCGCTCCGATCGATTCGAACCGCATTGGAAGCCCTTCACACCTCCACCACCCATTTCGCAGTCGCACTATCAGCCTCGTCACCTGCTTTGGCCATATCACCACAAACTGTTGCAGCACAACCATCGAAACAATTCTATTCAACCGCCCCGTCAGCTCCAAAACAAAACCTGCAACTGCGTCGAAACCAATCTCACCAAAATCAACACCGACCCATTGCGGTCCATTATGTGGAGTTCAAAAATATCATGAACCAATCTCACTAAAATCAACATGTGGGTTTATATTTTAGCATTTGCATTTGTCAGGTGTATGCCTATACCCCATGCATAGTGTTAGAAAAAAAAGATATTTTGGGATCAATATTTCATCATCTCCCATTTTAGTCTCTCAAGATCAAATCTTTATTTTGACCGTTGTCCTACAATTAAGGATTGCCAGCCATTCTTTTTTATTCTTGTTTCCATGTATGGTTTGACCAACCATCTATATATTGTATCTTTTCCTTTGTAAACAATACAACAAAATTCTCAAAAACAATAAGAATTATTTTCCCAGTTCTATACCTTATTTTTCAGTTTTGTACCTTGTATTGAAAACATGGTATCAGAGCAGCGTGATCGATCTTAACTCGCTCATCTATCGTTGCTCTTTTTTCTCTTACCAATTCAATTCTGTCAAGTCTCCTTTTTTTCTCTCGATAACCAAACATGTCGGATGAAAACAAGAATGATGATCTTGCATTGCAGATCACCAATCTCCTCAAAAATAGTATCAATAACCAAACTCAAACCCAAAAACAGAGTCTTTCCGACTCCTTAAAAATCAGCCTCAAGTTGAACAGTCAGAACTACGCCTTGTGGTCTCGGATGATTCGAGTCGCAATCGGCGGCAAATCGAAACATCTCTTAAGCCACTTGACGGGTGATCCGAAACCTCCGGAACCAACCGACAACCAATACGAACAATGGGAACAAGACGACTTAGTCGTGTTCTCATGGTTGATTCAGAATATCGAGCCCGCCCTAGCCAGTAACCTAACCGAATTCCCGACAGCCAAAACATTGTGGGATGCGTTAGTCGTTACATACAGTAGCGGGAAAGACAAACTTCAAACTTTCGATCTTCATGTGAGATCGAACGGTATAAACAAAATGGATCCCTGTTAGAAGATTTTTGGATCATTATGCAGGGAGTTTGAGGAGAGATTGAAAGGAGAGACCCGAACCCTATGACATGTGTCGTTGACATAGCCACATACAACAACTCCGGTCAGAACAGAAGCTTTTCCAATTCTTAAACGCCCTTGATCGACAATATGACCCGATAAAAAGAGAGATTCTCCGGTGGGATCCGCTACCCTCGGCTGAGGGCGCCTACGCCGCTGTTCGGAAGGAAATGGCGCATCAAGGAATCTTAGGAACCGTTGATAATTCATCTTCCCCAAGCGGTGTGGCGGCAGGACTGAATACAAGCGGATCACTCGAACCAGAGAGTCTAGGGTTTCTGTCGAAAGGGCGAACAAATCAGAAAATCTCTAATCTTGGATCATCATCCCGGATTGACAAAACAAAGCTTAAATGTGATCATTGTGGTATGACTAGACACACCAAAAGCCAGTGCTTTCAACTCGTTGGCTACCCAGAATGGTGGAACGATGGTCACAAAAAGGGAAATAAGGAAGGGGGTAAAGCTTCTGCAACCATCGGAAAGACAGGAGAGCCCGACCATAGAGGCGGCGGCGAACAAAAAGGCACCGCCTTTGGAGGCTTCACCTCTGCTGGTGATAATGCAGAGAACGGGGAAGGAGGTAAAGGGTTTGGGACTTTATTCTCAAGCCCTCATTCTATTGCTTTTAATACTTTTAATTACCCTTTTATTGATTTTAGTACTTTTGACTATGATATATCAAAAATAACAAAAGCCTCCCTGGAAGAAAATGTTTATTATGATACTGGACAAAATTTTTTAATTGAAAAAAATAAACCTTTTTATCAAACTAACCTTTCTAGAAAAGGTACTAACTGGAAAAAAGGTAAACGGGGGACTATAAGATTCAACAAAAATTGTGGGCAAGTCAATATAGCCCAAAATTGTGAAAAACTAGATCATTCTTGGATATTTGATTGTGGTGCTACCGATACTATGACGTTTGATGTAGCGGATATAATATCTCAATCTAAGCCTAGGGTTAACTATATTAAAACCGCTAATGGGGGAGGAGCTCCAGTAAAACGAGGAGGGACAATTGAGATATCACCAACTTTGAAACTCTCAAATTGTCTCTATGTTCCTTCTTTGTCACACAAACTATTATCCATTAGTCATGTCACTAAAGAATTAAATTGCACAGTTTTAATGCACCCTACTTTTTGCATCCTTCAGGATATCAGGACGGGAGCGATCATTGGGCATGGCACTGAACGTCGGGGATTGTACTATGTGGAGGAAGTGACTCAACATGGGAATGTGATGCTTGCACACGGAACTACGGATAGAGAAGCTTGGCTTTGGCATAGGAGATTAGGGCACCCATCTATCGATTATTTACATCTTTTATTTCCAAAATTATTTCCTTCAAAGAAAACCTTTAAATTGTGAAACTTGTGTCTTGGCTAAGAGTCATAGACATACTTATAAATTTAATAACACGAAAGTTGATTCACCTTTTTCACTTATCCATTCTGATGTTTGGGGACCCGCAGAAGTTGTTGGAGGACAAAATTTTCGATATTTTGTTCTTTTTATTGATGATTGCACTCGTATGACATGGATATATTTTCTAAGAAATAAATCAGAAGTTTTTGATAAATTTACTATGTTTTACACCATGATACAAACACAATTTAAAACCAACATCCAAACTCTTCGATCTGATAATGGGGGGGAGTTTGTAAATGAGTCAATGAAACTTTTCTGTCAAAACAAAGGAATCATTCACCAAACGACTTGTCCACATACTCCCGAACAAAACGGGACTGCTGAAAGAAAAAACCGTATTCTCTTGGAAATAGCTCGAAGCCTTCTAATAGAATCTCGGGTCCCTAAGTCTTTTTGGCCTGAAGCTCTAGCTACTGCCACTTATCTAATTAATAGGCTTCCCGCCAAAGCCCTTGATCTTAAAACCCCCTTAAAAACTCTGTCTGATTTTATAAAACTCCCACCTACCCTCACACTTGAACCACGGGTATTTGGATGTTCCGCCTTTGTCCATATACCAAAAACAGATCGAGGGAAACTCGGCCCCTGTGCTGAAAAGTGCGTTTTTTTGGGTTATGGTATCAACCAAAAAGGATATCGTTGTTATAGTCCAAAAAGACGTCATATGTACACCACCCTAAATTGCGACTTCCTTGAAACTGAATTTTTCTACACCGCCCAACACAGTGGTCAGGGGGAGAACGACACTGACACCCTAAGTTGGCTAAAATGGTTTCCATCCTCACAAGAAGCTGTTCACAATCCCCATGATGAGTCACTGACTTCTCAAGAAACCGACAAATCAACACCAACCAGTGTCACTAACCGAGATTCTCCTATCTTGGTTCCTGAACCTGAGGTTAGTAACTCTAAAACTAGCAACTCTCAAACTTTTGAAAGTGACCCTCAAAACTTCGAGAATTATGAATTTTCTAATACTCATGAGTCTCACAATAATGAAACCTCTAATAATATCTCTCATGATCCTCAAAATAATAAATCTGATAACCATGAGATACATGTAGAACAACATATGCAGGAAGAACCAGTACAAGAAGAACACATGGAAAAATATACTTTACCACCCAGAGCCAATAGAGGCGTTCCCCCAAAACGGTACTCTCCAGAAAGGGAAACAAAGTCCTCTAGATACCCTATGGCAAACATTGCCAAAGGAAACTTATCCAAAGAAGCACAAGCCTTTGCTTCATCCTTATATGATGAAGAAATCCCCAATTCTGTGGAACAAGCCTTAAACTCACATAACTGGAAGGAAGCAATGGAAGAAGAGATGGGAGCGCTTATAAAGAATGAGACATGGGAAAAGAGTGCCCTTCCTCCAGGGAAGAAACCCGTAGGATGCCGTTGGGTCTTCACAATTAAACACAAACCAGATGGAACCATTGAAAGGTATAAAGCCCGTCTAGTTGCAAAAGGATACACCCAAACGTACGGGATTGACTATTCAAAGACCTTCTCCCCAGTAGCAAAGATTGATACAATCCGTGTTCTCTTATCCATTGCTGCAAATCAAGGATGGCCTCTTCATCAATTTGATGTTAAGAATGCCTTTCTACACGGGGAACTAAAAGAAGAAGTGTATATGGAACCACCGCCTGGGTTCAAAGATAATTTCAAGGATAAAGAAGTTTGTCGGCTGAAGAAAACTCCCTATGGGCTTAAGCAATCCCCTCGGGCTTGGTTTGGCAGATTTGCTCTAGCAATGAAGGGATATGGCTTCCAACAAAGCAACTCCGATCATACATTGTTCCTCAAACGCAAAGGTAAACTTATAACTTGTTTGATTATATATGTTGATGACATGCTTATTACAGGAAATGACGAGGAAGAGATGGAGAAGTTAAAGACAAAGTTGTTCACGGAATTCGAAATGAAGGACTTGGGAAGACTAAAGTACTTCCTTGGAATTGAGGTTCTAAGGTCCAAGCAAGGAATCTTTATATGCCAAAAAAGTATGTTCTTGATCTCCTAGCGGAAACGGGGATGATTGATTGTAAACCAGCTGATACCCCAATGATAGCCAACCAAAAACTTTATATGGAAGATGGAGCAAAATTGGCCGACAAAGAGAGATACCAACGTCTAGTGGGCAAACTTATATATCTTTCACATACTCGCCCAGATATCGCATATGCAGTTGGGGTTGTCAGCCAATTTATGCATCAACCTCAAGTTGCCCACATGGAAGTAGTATGGAGAATTATTAGATACCTCAAAGGTACAATAAGGCATGGGGTCCTTTTTAAACCCAACAAACATCTAGAAGTTCAGGCGTATACAGATGCAGATTGGGCAGGAGATAAAGAAGACCGGCGGTCAACATCTGGCTACTTCACTTTAGTTGGTGGAAACCTTGTTACCTGGAGAAGCAAAAAGCAAAAAGTTGTAGCCTTATCCAGTGCAGAAGCAGAATTCCGAGGGATTGCACGAGGCTTAGCAGAAGTTTTGTGGATACGCAAACTTCTAAAAGAAATCGGATTTATTCAAAACGAAGCTAGTAAGATAATGTGTGATAACAAAGCTGCTATACAAATTTCAGAGAACCCTGTTCAACATGATCGAACAAAGCATGTGGAAGTTGATCGGCATTTCATTAAAGAAAAACTTGATACAGGGATTATCGAGCTCCCTTTCGTTCGATCAGAAGACCAATTAGCAGATATTCTAACCAAAGCCGTTAACGGAAGAATATTTAATCATTGTCTTGGCAAGTTGAGTATCGGAGACCCCACTACTCAACTTGAGGGGGGGTGTTAGAAAATAAAGATATTTTGGGATCAATATTTCATCATCTCCCATTTTAGTCTCTCAAGATCAAATCTTTATTTTGACCGTTGTCCTACAATTAAGGATTGCCAGCCATTCTTTTTTATTCTTGTTTCCATGTATGGTTTGACCAACCATCTATATATTGTATCTTTTCCTTTGTAAACAATACAACAAAATTCTCAAAAACAATAAGAATTATTTTCCCAGTTCTATACCTTATTTTTCAGTTCTGTACCTTGTATTGAAAACACATAGGTCGTGGCCATTTTCAAATGAAATGAGCCGAGGATATCCAGGACACGGTCGTATTAACCCCCAATGTTTATGTTATCAAACAAGACAGATTAATACCACTTGGTCGGGTATGAAATCATTTAATCAGATTGTGATTAATAAATTTACATAACCCGTTTTAATCTGTCTTGTTTGATAACATAAACATTGGGGGTTAATACGACCGTGTCCTGGATATCCTCGGCTCATTTCATTTGAAAATGGCCACAACCTATGCACGGGGTGTAGGCATACACCTGACAGATGCAAATGCTAAAATATAAACCCACATGTTGGGGATAACTCCTTTGTGGGTTCTATAAGTGGTGAGTCGGTTAATCATGACCGGCTTCCAACCGGCCCCAATTGTATGACAAACACATAAATCTGTATACAAGATTATCTTAAATAATTATCCCAAGTTATAAATGGTTTGTGCCTTGTGCACTTAAATCAATTTTCATAAGCTCTTTTCAAAAGAGTCAGTTAATTGTATTTACCAGTGTAAACTAACGTATTTTCCAAAGAATAAGTGGCAGGAACTACTCGTAATAGGCTGGGAGTTGCTCGGTGTCGAAATAGAGGATCTTGCAAATCCTCAAAGATGCCCTAAAGTCTGCTAAACTTCATTTTATACATTCTGTAAAGATCCACCTGTGGATTTGATATTACAGGCTCGTCTATAATAAATACTTTGATATTTCTAGACATTTGAGTTTGTAATAATATTTTATATTCCAAGACTTCCGTTGTGCTATTCTGTGTATGTTTGATCATGATGATATCAATCTTACGTCACGATACTCTCCATCGGGCCCACCGGTGATATGTGGAAATATCAGGGTGTGAAAATACATGGAAAAGTTTGTCACTTGGATAAGTGAAGGGTATATAACTTTGCTCAAAAGTAGGCCCGTCTCCGAAAATCACAAAAAAAAATGGCCCTGTTCGAGATAAAAATTTTGGGCCCTATTCAGAAATCTTCATATAATCTAAACTCATCAATCATTCAATCAAATATATAAATACAACAATAATTGTTATGAAACTTATAAAACAAATTAACAAAAATAGTGTAGCAAAAATGATCAAGTATCGAACCTACTTACTAAGCGACCAGTGTGGTTCTCCTAGCGTTTTTTGAAGCAAAGCTCTCGATCAACTCCTTGTAATCCATAGTATCTAATATTTCACTTTCAATAGATATGGTAGGATAGGTGTTTGTATTTAGGAACGGGAGGCATAGTTTCTAAATATTAAACATTCATTCAATCGCACAAAGTCTAAACATACATAATACATTTAAAGTATTAGACATCAAACAAAGTTACTAAACATTAGCATTTAGGGCCCTAAACATATGAAATCAGAATCACATAATAAGACTAAAGGTTCTAAAAAAAAGGATTATAAGAATTTTATAACTCAATCTCAAGATTATCCACCCCACAAAACCCTGGATTCGCCCTATCAAACACCTCCTGCATCGATGATGATATCCTTGATTTCTCACTCCATTTCGACCTATATATTCCCTCCTCTGCTGCGATGATGATGAATACCCCAAGTCAGGGTTGTCATCTGATGTCTGATGATGATGAACGACTGAACGTAAATGTCGACAGTTCACGTTCTGTTTTCCCACAATTGGGTTATAATTTTCAAAAACTTTTGTTTATTAGTCACTTGGTCTTGGGGATGTGCTTGTTAATTGGGTTTATAAAACTTTGGGTCTTTCAAGCAGACCCTTATTTATAAAACTTTTAATTAGGTTTAAAATTCTTATACACAGGCCCTTATTTATAAAAACATCTAGATTCATTGGGCCTTTTAAGCAGACCCTTATTTATAAAACTTTTAATTGGGTTTTAAACTTGTTCTACAAAGCCCCTTATTTATAAAAACATCCAAATTATATGTGTGTGTATATATATATATATATAGGTAGAGGATCCTGTACATTAATCCAGAAGTGTGACAAGTATGAGAAGTGTATTATAACACTATATATAACACTATATAACATCATATAAACACCGTATAACAATATGTAACACCATATAACACTATGTAACACTATATAACGCTATATAACAAATACAACACTACAGTTTGTCTGATAGCATGTCTATGATAGATGTATAGTGTTATATATTGTTATATAGTACCATATAGTGTTATATATATTCCGGGCCCTGTATTGATTTGGGCCCTGATCGCAGGCCCACCCTGCACCTGCTTGTAGCCGGACTTGCTCAAAAGCAAATTCAACCAAAGGCGAGTCTTGTAATCGAGTGGCGCCCACCATGGCATTTCACAACGACTTCTCCAAATGCTTTGGGACGAACCGAGTGGCATCCACATTGGTTTCCATCAAGTCGTTACTGGATTTTTGCCTTGCAGACAAGTCGAATTCGAGTGGGGTGAAATGATGTGTGCTTTGCCGATGTGCCCCCTGATCTCCATGCATGTCCTCACAAACCCACGTTCACCATGCTATCCTAAATGTTTTCTTAATAGTTCATGTTTTCCTTTCTGTTTGTTTGTAAGCCTCTATATAAAGGGTTTGTCTCTTAGTCTAGAGTTTAGGGATGAACTATATGATTTCGTCTGAATTATCTCTAAATATTCTATCAAGCTTCTCTCTATTTTCTTTGGATCATTTGATAATGATTTAATTCGTATCAATTGGTATCAAAGCCAAACTCGGAGTGGTTTCCCATGGAGTGGTGGTCTGGAGAGATCCAGCCGTGACCAACAAGGCTTGGAGTGGTGACCTAGAAAGGCCGTGACCAATATGGCCATGACCAACGAGGAGGTTGGCCCACCAGGATTGTCGATTGTTATGGACTCAAACCATTGCAAGGTACGAGACTTGTCCCACATTAGTTGTATGGGCAACCAATGTAGAGTTTATATACCAAATGAGCTCTCTAACCCACAAAACTAGTATTTTGGGTTGAGTTATCTTGTTTAGTATGTAACAGTTAACGGTTAATCTTTACTTTGAAACGAATGTAGATTTTTTTATGTTAAAAGGATGTGGAATTTAGGATTGTGCAAATCATGGTTTGTTTGGTTTTCACCGTTAACCATAATCATAATCGCTAGTTTCAATTGTAGGATTTCCTTAACCAGAACTATAATCAAACTTCAATTTTGCTTAATTGATTCTAAGACTTGGTTATGATTCGATTTTGATTAATTTCGGCTAATTAACCAAGAAATGTTTTAACTAGTGAATATGGGAACTCGTACTCTCTTAGATGCCTTTCCCCGATATAGTATAAATCTGCATCTGCATACCAGTAATAAACTTATGTTTGCTATTTTATACTTTATAAAAATAAGTAGCGTGCTGATATAAATAAAATAACAATATTCTTAGCATATTTTATTTTTGTAAATGCTATGACTTATGTAGTCTTTATCTACTTTGGAAAACTTTTGATTTATTTATTTTGGTTGGCACATAAAAGATATATTACATTACAACATAAATATATAACTTATTTATGATTCTTTTTATATATATACACACACATATTATACTCATACTCGTGGTTGTAAAACAAGCCTCTCCCGAGTAGTCGCTATAAGGTAGCCTGCCGAGACGACTTTCTTCAACTCCGCTTAATTACTTAGAATCGGTCAAATGCGGTCAACCTTGACTAGAATCGGATCTAGTAGGTAAACTCAGGTCGAGTTTGACTTTAAAAAAATAAAACATAATTCCTATGTTCGTTTTAAAGAATTAAAGAACGAGTGCCATTTTTAAATGAATGCATATCAATTTTTGAAATAATTTACTATTAATTTGAACATGTATTTTTTCTATTTATATTGATATTTACGTATTTTGTTATAAATATTAGCTAACTTGTGATATTTAACATATATAATATCCAAAAACTAATTTCTATATAATTTAACATGTCCGGGTACTCCCCGAGTACTATCCGCCTATGCTGAGTACTCTCAACTCTCCAGTCGACCGATGTCACACCCCCAAAATCCACCTGCGGAATACCACCGCTTGGGAGCGTGACTGACCAGGATCAAGCCACCAATCATATCGAACACAGCATTTAATAATAGAAGTAGATAATGTAATTCATCACGACATGATTGATGTTCAAAACCAAACTTTGTTTAAGTAGCGGAAGCATGTAAATAAACCCAACATAAATAATAATATATGAAATGTCATAAGTGTTAAATTAAGCATTCATGATCCATGCTCCACAACAACCTGCTCCTCCCTGTGCAAGCTCCATGTATCTAACGACCTGCAAGGCATGCAGCAAAGAGTCAACAACTAGTTGAGCGAGTTCACAGAAAGTAAGTTCGTAGCAATAATACGTATGTACAATTGGTGAGGGCTTCCCACGTTTACATTTATTTCCAGTGGGGGAATCCCACGTTTAACCTTACTAATGGGGGCTTCCCATGTTTATACTTACTAGACTATTTGCGACCATGTGTTCTTCTTAATCCGAGAACAGGAATACGTACAAGGACACGTAGGATTTACGTGAGTGCCCTTCCCCGAGGACAGTGGTACGTGTGGGGTTTACGTAGAATTTACGTAAGTGTCCTTCCGACCCGGAAGACAGTAGCAGATATAAGTTTACGTAGGTTTTACGTAAGTGTCCTCCTGACTCGGGAGACAATGGTAGATACTAGTTTACGTAGGATTTACGTAAGTGTCCTGACTAACCTGAGGACGATGGTCTATAGTCTAGCAATAGTGTAAGTATGAGTAATTATCCAATTCAATTCTTCCAAACCAATTCCCACCCGGGAATCCCATGCCTTGGCTGTGTGAACTCACCTTGGTTTGCTCGGTATGCTATGCTCTAGGGTTTATCAAATGGCTAAGTCCGTTACACAAGACCTAGGATATGTTACACATGATACGATGTAAGTGTTTGCATCAAATTAGGGTTTACAAATCCTTGATATTCAAGCAACTGTGTTTTTGTGTGTTTATTGTGTACATGATGATATCACATAGAATGTTCACGCATGCAGGATCATACAGTTGCATTCACTTCATACAATCATATATCGAATCATTCAGTTATATGCAGAAATGAACAGTTGCATGCAATCATATACAGAAGCATTCGGAAAGCTTAATTACTGGTGTTTGTCATAATCCAAAACCCTTATTTATTTATTCATACGTACAGAATCAATAACTTTAACAACACAACCCACTTAAATCAGGGTTACACACTTAACGGAACTAACAGAACTTGATCATGCATCATGTACAAAGCATACATAAGTCAGACTATCATTACACATAAAATTCGGACAGGGCCTTGCCCTTAAAACTCGGACAAGAAGTGAGGGGGGGGGGGGGTTCCCCTGTTTAAAAGTCGGACAAAGGGGGCTTGCCCCTTAAAACTCGGACAAAGGCTTAAAAGCCTAAAGCTCGGACCAGAACAAGCAAAAACTCGGACCAAAAGGTCTTGGGTTAAAAGTCGGACCCTTAGCCCCCCTTATCTTAAAGGTCGGACACTAGTTTTCATGAAATTCGGACCATCTGTGTTATTGAAAAGCTCGGACCCTTTAAAAGGGTTAAAGATCGGACAGGGTAAAGCTCACAAACTCGGACCTTAATATTATTTCCAAAAGTCGGACTCCCTATTAGGTTTAAAGGTCGGATCTCATGAGTAATGAATAAAACTCAGACAAGCATGTTATATATATATACATAAACATCGGACTTTATTCATGATTCAAAAGCTCAGACAATGAAAGTCGGACATGTGTTCATATCAAATCTCGGATGGCATCAGTTAACAAAACTCAGACAAACATTCAATCATTCGATATTTGCAATTGAAACAGTTACGTTTCCTTTCGATCAACAGTTTCATTCATCATTCTAAAAACCCTAATTTCATTCACCTAGACGGCAGAATCATAATCAATCGATCGATGTTTAACAACAGTAATCATCACAAGAACAATCTATCAAGCATGCAACTAATCATCATCATCATTATCACAATTATCCAGAATCAAATCAAAATCACAGAATATATTATATAAGGAACTAGGGTTTTCATGAACACATAATCAAGAATCAAGAATTGATAATAATCAAGAAATCAATAAACAATTACCTTGTGTTGATTCTAGAGAAAATGTGGAAATCAAAAGTGATGAATGTCTTGTGCCAATGATGGTGGTGATGATGATTGCCAGAGAAAGTGAATGTACGTGCTTGGATTTTTGTGAAAATGATTAGTGAACAAGGGATTAGGGTTAAGTATAATTTAGGTTTCACTAATAACTCTTTACACCCTTTATTATTATATTTTACAATAGTGCACCATCTCAAACAATTTCACAGTTTCACCACCAAGTTTATATATTTGTCAAGTCTTTCAATATTTAACAAACAATCATGCACAATCACACAATACAATTCATTGCATCAAAGCGTATACAATTCCATAGCAACTAATTGTGCAAATAAACAACTAAACAATAAATGAACATGCAATAAATGCGAAATAGGAATCTTGGAAATTCGAGTTGTCACAACCGACTAGGGAGCGCCTAGTGAATTTTGCAGATTGTATTTTTTTGTGGATTCTTTATAATCTTTCTAATGACAAATGCAGATTGTATTTTTAAATGAATATATAACATTCATTTGTGTTCATAAACACTTGTTTGGGTTCATTTACGTTCGTCTATATTCGGTAAGTGTTTATGATCAGTTCATGAACATGTTTATTTTTGTAATGAACGTACATGAACAAGAAATCTCGTTTGGTAAGGGTTCATAAACGCGTTCATTCCTTAATGAACGAACACAAACAAACTGGTTCATTTATAGCCCTCTGCATGCGCGTGGAAACTCTAGATAACAAATTGGCCGATGAGTTTATACTTTCCCATTGATGTATTTGTATAAATGTAGTGACTATATAACCATCATACATGCACTATTTCACGAAGAGTTACAACGTTCACCCAATCATTATAGTAATTCGACCCTTATTTAAAGGAATCATCTGGTCTTAATTATATATATTCTAATCAATTTGTATCTTATAGGTTATTGAATTTGTGTATACAAAAAACGATTTGAGAAACAATTTCTATCTTAATTATAATTCGACCCAATAACCCGTTATTGAGAAACAATTTCTATCTTATAGGTTATTGCATTTGTGTATACAAAAAACGATTTAATCTAAAAATTACTTTATTCTGAAAATTATCCATGTCATACCATATTCGCTTACCTCTTCGCTTTGACACCCAAAGCACTAAACTTTTGTTAAAAAAAAAACTAAATGTAGGAGTTGATGCAAGAGTTAGCAGGCTCTTGAACGGATCAATTTGATAAGTGAAAACAAGATAGAAAAGACTCAAACTTTAAACGGATATAACTTAGGCTACAAGGAGTTACGGTGCTCACGAGTAGTGGATGGTGTGATAATTGTCAAAATTTGCATGTATCCGTACAATAATTAGACAATGATTAGTGCTTAATAACTGGGCTGATTTAACATTTATGACATGAATGTTTTCTGATTATTGTTATCATACATACATGTGCATCATATATTGCAAAATGCCATATCATTATTGCATGCAACACTTATTAATTCAAATGATGCACGAAACAGAGATAGCACAGTTATCAGACAAATTAGAAAAATGCTGACGGAGTTTAGTACATAGACAGACATGGTATTGAGACACATAATGAGCCAGAAACCAAGAGTTACACTAGTATAGTGTGTAGGAAAGTAAGGATCATAAAACTGCCTTCCTAGAGATAGTTTAAGTGCCGGAAAGTGCCTAAAACTCACATAAACTGCTGAATTCAGCAAAATTCAGCTTTTAAACAACTAAATATCATGCAGAATTATGGTTAATTGTCCAGAATGCTTTCCTAAGTGTCGGGAATCAAAACTGTCATAAAAGGTAACATAAAGCACACTAAACTGCATAGTTTAGCACCTTAACGAACCGGTAACCAACCGAACAACCGGACACTACCCAAAACACCAAATTTTCACTAGAAGCATTGTTCTATCATTTCTAAGCTAGTTATGATCCCCGAACATCATAACACCTATCCAAACATCATAACAACTAAACACCTAACTAAATCACTTAAAATCTAACTAACTAAACAAACTTACTATTGAAACATAACCAAGACCCCCCCCCCCATCTTCAATGTTACAAGGTGGGCCACCCACCTTGATTTTTCTCAATTGTTTAATAGATTATGTTCCCTACTTTACTAAGAATTGTAACCTTTGGACTACATGATGTTGGAGGATTTTATAAGTGCCCTCAGGACCTTAACCTTCTCATTTTTCATACAACACAACACACACAACTCTCTCTTCTCTCCCTCTTGTCTTCGGTCGAAACCAACAAGCACACCACTGCCATTTTTCACTTCATTCCATCCAATTTCCAAGTGATCACAAGGTGTAAGAAGCTAGGAGCCTTTGGAAGTGGAAGGACCTCTCTCACAAGCTATTAACCACCACATTCATCATCATCTTCATCTTGTGTTCATCCCTAGCCTTGTGCTAGTAGTAAGACCTTCAAAATCTCATTTTACATCTTGTTTAGTTGGTTAAAAGATGATACAAGTAAATAATCATGAAGAACACTAATGATCAAGAACATAATCTTTAACATAAGACTAAAAATCACCATGAATCATGTTGTTTAAGTGTTATTATGCTTCTTGATTGTTTGTGTTAATGATGTTAAACATCATATGAACTTGCTAGATGGTGATTAAAGACATAATCTAGCAAGATAAGAGGATGATCTTATGAAAGATCAAAATGATCATCCTTATGTGAAAGCATGAACTTGAAGTATAAAATGTTTTCTTGAAAAATGAAGATCAAAGTGTAATATAAATCATGTAAGTGGATGATTTCAAAACTAATTTCTCAAGAAACTAAGTTAAAATACAAGATTTACATAAACTTGGTTCTTAAAGAAACTAACCACATTTTAGTGGTTAATCAAGTGTATGATCATGTTAATGACAAGAAGAATTCAAAAAGAAATATTTTTAGAAAATCATTTTACAAGTTGTAAACATCTAAAATCTTTAAGAATGATGTTTTTAAATAAACAACCACACTTTAGAGGGTAACTAAGCTTACTAAACACTCTACTAAATTACTACAAATTTTTATAAATTTTCAAGTTCATGAAGTTGTGTAAATAGCTTTATTATGGCACTTGGTAAGTATTGTTTGATTTGTTGTTGATTGTGATGATTTATAAAAGAAAATGATATGCTTTGAAAACGTGGAAACCTCCATTTTTAAGGGGAAACTATGGCAAATTTTTTCTAGAAATTTAACACTTAGAAAAATATTTTTAAACAAGTGTTAACAAGTATATTTTAACCATAATTTTTCATATAAAAATTGCCATAATTTTTGTTACAAAAATTACAAGATATTGGAGGTTGGTTTTTGATAATAAAAGTGACTAAATATGTATTTAGGAAAATATATATTTAGATGTCACTATGTGTGTGATTACTTGTATATAATGTGTATTAGTTATATTATTTTAGGACTTGAAATAATATAATTCACCAAAATACCAAAAATTACAATACAAAATATTACCAAAATTCAAAGAGAATAAACATACAATTTATACCCAAAATTGGAGAAACCAAACAAGGAATATAACTTACAAAAATATTCCGGAATTAAATTCATGAGTATATTTTGGTAAATGGTATTTTGGACACCAAGAGAACAAAAATATGATTTTTACAATTATTACAAAAATATATCATATTTTTGACAAGAAGGAAATATATTATTTTTGGGTAAAGAAAAACATATGCGTTTTCTTGAATTACTAGAAAATATATTATTTTTGGAGAAATATATATTTTCTTAAATGAACTTATAATATATTATTTTTGGGTGAAAAATGGATTTATAAATATTTTCTAAGTTAAACTTGAAAATATACTATTTTTGAGACTTATATGAAAATATAAATATTTTTGCCAAGAAGAAGTATAGATAAAGTTCTATAAATGATTTCTTAAAATTATATATTGGTGAATTTTTATTAGAAATATTATTCCGGAAAAATAAATACGAAAATTTAGTATAAGAATACTTGATAAACACAATAAGAATATGTATTCTCGTACGTATAAATACACCGGAATACGCCAACGATACTTGGCAAAAATATACAAGTTTAAGAATACGAGTATGAATACACCCATCCTTGGGGAAGATATACATGTACAAACACATAAATGTGTCAAGTTAAAATATATTATTTTAATTAATATTCCGAAATTTAATAAATATAATTTAAGTTAAAATATTTATTATTTTAAAAAATAATTATATACTTGGAATAATATTGATGACACAAAGAAACGTAACTCAAAGATACTAATTACGACTAAAAGACAAGGCACTACCTATCCGTCTAATAAACCATAGTACGTTTGTAGGTAGTCGTGTGAACAAGTAGCCGCTTTGAGTTACATCGGATTCAAGACGCAAGACTGTGAGTTCATGTCCCCCTTTTCTTTTAACTGTTTTCAGTTTTATAACTTCGGGGTTGAAGTACATGTTACAATTTTTTTACAAACGTTTACATATGGTATGGTTGGCTAAGGAATGAACTGCTAGATCATGTGAGTGGTGGGTACAACGCTTAAGACCATTAATCCTCGTAGTAGGACCGAGGGGCATGAGTGATAGATTTATTTGGGTGTTGCGAGCCCCACCCATGAGTGATAGACCATTAATCCTCGTAGTAGGATTGAGCCTTCCTGCATCACGTCACACATATTAATGGCCTTGCAAACCATTAATTGATTTGTTTCCTTGTTGCTTTCATACCGGTTTACAAATCCATACATACTTACAATGTTTACAAGGTTTATTCGTGCACACATACAAAACACATGAACTCGCTCAACTATTGTTGATGTTTTCAAACTACATGTATTTCAGGGAATTGAAATGGATCTGGCGGGCGTTGGAAGTTTTCAAGTATTGTCTGAAATAAAAGATGTCATCCTCTGTCGAAGAGTTTGGGTTGTGTATCTTATTCTGAATAAGATACATAGTTCAAAGCCTAGCTTTTAGTAGTGTTTTTTGTCAAGTCCTTATGGAACTTTAAACAATTTGGAAAGTTTGTAATATGAATTTGAAGTCTCGGATTTCTGTTAAACAATGATGGTTGTAACATTTTGAAACTTAAATTATGGATGAACATCTTGGTTATATCATATAGTTGTTTGTTATAGTTGAATGCAATGATATTAAGCATGTCACACATAATCACGCTTCCGCAAAAGTCAGGGTGTGACAGATGGAAATGTCTTGACAAACTGGATCATGTATCAAACCTCTTTAGCTAGCTGCCAGGACCAATTTTCCTTGATTAAAGGCTCTGATTTCATCAATCAAGATATTCCTCCCATTTCTTTAATCATTAGCGGTTTCATTTGATAGCTTAAGACACGTAAATCTTTGATTAAAATCAATTTATGCGTCAGTTTACAAACTTAATTTCAGTATTTCTATTTTTATTTGTAGTTGCAAAAATTTGACAAACCTGTCAAATTTATAACCCCTTTTATAAGGCACCTATTTGTACTAGTAGGGAACCCGCGCGTTGCGGCGGAGTCGACAACAGAGGGCGTGCCCATAATTCAAACCTTAAATCGATATAAAAAATCATATATAAGTTGTGTAAATATATAACGACCCGTGCTTTGCGGCAAGGTAAGTTTTTAGCAACTACATATAACAGTTAAATAGTAGGATGACGTTGTATATACATTTTGGGGGTATTTAGTTTTACATTAAACGTAGGAAGGGGAAATTGTAATAAAAAATAAAAAAAGGTGTAGTCTCATTTAGTTTATAAGATTTCGTCTAGAAGTATTGGATTACAAAAAAGGCTGGGGTCTGTTTCCAAGGAGCACTTGTATTCAAATACGAAAGAATAAATTAATGTTTTGTAAACATTACTATAAAACTACTTGGAACAAATTACAGAAACCTCCTGTATGAAAGTTGCATTTAAGTATCCAGGTACAACTGCATGATCATCAGATGTAACCATTTGTCCGTTATTTTGTAGCTCCAAAACCACCTTTTCATTAATAAACAACATATATGATTTTGTAAGCAAAATTAGCCCGATATTACTTGATACAACAAGCATGAAAAGCGTAGTCCGATTTAAAAAAAAAACTAAAATTTGATCTATGCATTTGTTTTATCCTTTTTGGTTAGATTATAGACCAAAAAGAAAAGAAGAATGGTGCTAAGAGATGTAAAAACAATTCACGTTATATAATATAACTTGACCAAAAAGAAGTTAGCTTTGAGATCCCAAAGTATCCTATATGAACATAATTTACCTGTTATAAAGACACCACCACACAAGTAAATAGCATAGAGATTAGGACACCCATAAGGTAAAGTCAAGTTGTTGTCGACAGTTGTATCCATTAGCCTACAAGCACAACTAAAAGACAGTTTATAAGTACGACCCCAAATATCAAATACATCCCACATATACATTTGTAATTCTACCATAACTTCAGAGCCTTATCGGTGGCTACTTTCACACACCCACAAAGGTTGAAAGTTTTCAACTTTATATAGTAACTACTACAGAACTTGAGACCATCGTCACTAAAAACCAAGCAGCCACAGATGTTGAGCTTAGTAAGTTTTGGACAAGCTCCAATGGGAATGTCCGTGCGTTGCCGTGGGTGATTATGTTTTTTAGACGTACACCTAGCAATAATAAAACTATCCTCGAAAGGAGAAAACTAAAACCTGCAAGAGTCATTCTTTCCAAATAAGCTTGAAGCATTAGAGCTTTTCAGTAGTACATCATTCCTCGATACGGTAGTACAAACGGCCTTCCTTCCATGGTTTATCAACATATTCCATGTGGCATAATTTTCTATGTCAAATGATACGGAAATCCAGTCAGGCATATGTTTAGATAGTAATTGGAAAGTAAACAATATATAAGAAATTAAAACTTATTGTTGGCGCTAGGGGTGCTAAACGGGTCGGGTTTGCGGGTTGGTGGGTTCAACCCGACCCGAATCCAAAAATTTTATACGAACCCGAACCCGAACTCGGAAATCTTGTCATACATATGAACCTGAACACGACCCGAATATTAGCGGGTTGACCTTAAGACGACCTTTTCAACCCGAATTTTCAAATTTTTTATTTTGTTTCGCAAACTAATATATTAGAATTAAAATTTTACTACAAAAACACAAATGTATATAATACAATTGCATTTTAAATATAAAATATTATGTTAATCTCTTTTTTTAAGTTATAATTATGCATAAAATACACACCCAAATTAATTTATAGCATAAAACATATTGTAAAAAAAATAATATAATATAAATGGGGTAAACGGGTCAACCCGTCAACCCAACCCGTTTAGCTAAACGGGTTCGCGGGTTCAACCTGAAACTGACCCGAACCCGTTTAAAGTAAACCTAAAACCCCCGAATTTCATGTTAGGTTCGTGTCGTGTTTCTGGGCCGTGTCATAAATTTACACCCCTAGTTGGTGCACACCTCATATTCACACTAAAAAAATCAAGCTGGATAACATCATAAAGATCTAGCGCAGCATTAATCGCACCAGTCTCCAGTTAAGGTGTCCTAACTTCTTTCTGTGCATGTAGCTTGCAAAACCACATTATTATAGGTAAAAAGAGTACATCAAGGTAGCTGAAAGAATATTATCCAAGGAAAAAAAATAAAGAAATGAACAATGACCAAAATTCCCGTTAGTGCAGTAACTTTCTGAATAACAAGAGACAGTTTTTTCAGTTGGAGCAAAGAGCAACAATAAGTACTTGGTAACTAATAACAATCTAAAAACGATGGAAATAGCAAAGTATGTAATAAAAGCTTTCCATTACTGATCAAAGCTTGTTACGATACTTCTCAATCCCAAAGCTCAGCAATCAAAAAATCGAACGGATAAAAGTGATCCCAAATCAATAAGCCATGCATTGAATAAAAAAATAGGTCAGTTAGAACAACGGTGACCAGAGAACAACAATTTAGCTCCGGCACGATAAAATAAAAAACAGAGATTTCAATCACAAAGGGACAAAGAACTATGCCTCATCATTTGTAATAAAAGTAAAAATTATATAGCATGTCAATTTACGGTCCATTTGTGCAACTACCTATCAAGCTCAAACTCAAATTGATACCTTAACCACAGACCATGATTCATAGTTGCTACATTAAACCACAATAAGAAGCACAATAGATCCATACAACCTAAATAAGAGATTATGGTTGTGGGACTCACAAATCACCAAAATCGAACCACCGGTCACCGCCCTTATAGCCGTAAGCTGGCCACCACCATTTATCCCATAGGAAGACCCTAACGTCTCTGTCACCTCTGTTGCACCCAAGCTCGTAGCCGGAGTTATTGCGAGGCACTGAAACAGAAGCCAAACATCCTTGATGTTATCGATGTAAACAAAAATAGAACCATGCAACTGACAGCCTTACCGAAGTACCCTAGTCTTGACCAGAATCTGATTCGTCGCCAATCAGTTCAACACCTTTGCTGAAATTACGATTTTTACAAATCAGTTCATTAAACCGGATACAACTTTGAACAATAAACATCTTAATGAAATAAGGCCCTTATCAGCCAAATCAATTAAAGATGACATATTTAACCAGATGTTCCTATAAACCACAAATACACCAAATTTAAACAAACAAATTCGCAGCAACTGATAAATAAACATAGATATAGAGAAAATCGATACCTTCTGCTGGAATTGGTGGTTACACGTCAAAAATCATCTACTGTAGAAGGTAAGGCATAATCCCTAAATCTATAAATCATTGAACCTTCTTATGTCACCAAAACAACGCTTATTCTCCAAATCAGCTCTCCCCGGTGACGACAATGATGTAATAACCAAATCAGATCTTACCCTCCTTTAAATATGATCAGCTGGAATAGAAGAGCAAAACTTAAACCTGATAATTGGCAAAACAACTCCAACCCCCTCTCAAAATCACCATCCCTCTCGTATTCCGAACACGCATCCGTCGTACCCTCCGGCTCTGTAACCATTGTAACCGAGCATCCGTCATCTTCTCAATTCTCACTTACCCTCCACACCTGAATCACGAAAATTCACCACTTCCAAACCTCATGCCCCTAAATTCAGATCAGTAAATAAATAATTCATCCAATTCACGAACAAAAAAACATATGATGAATCAAAAGAACACAAATTGAGATCTACCATAACTCAAACAAGGATCTATGAACCAATCAACTTAATAATCTATAACAAAATCGAAACTTTAGTTCAGAAACATTGAAAAACAAAGAAAAACGTACCTTAGAAGCTATGTGTGTGTTCTTTTCAATATGTCAAGTGTGTGGGAAACCCTAAAATGTTCATGGGCCACAAAAAAGCGAAATTGAATCGATTAAGAGGAATCTACAACAGAAATTGGTGTTTTACATGATAATCTTGTTTCTGATTGAGTGATTGTTTGTGTATTTGGGGGAAGAACTAAACCTAATCTTGGTCAAATTGAAAACGTAGAGAGGCAGAGACTCCCTCTTGTATATGTGTGTGGAAGCACAAACGATTTGGGAGGGAAGATGGAGAAGCAAGAGTTAAATTAGTTCATTGAACAACGACGATTGATGTATCTGCCATGTAAGAAATGTAAAAAATAATTGAAACCTAAAAGTGAAGGGGGGCATATTTGGAAGGTTGGGATGAAACTCACGAAAAATGCAATGACCTTTCACATTACGTCTTAAAATTAGAGGGTAAAATTACATCTAAGTCCTAAGGAGATGTATTATATAGTTATATAGAAGATATATAGATATATAGATATATAAAAAAAAGATCATTCAAAAATTACAACTTTTCCTTCAAAAATTATTCTCTTATTATTTTATTGCTTTCGCACCTGCGTCATATGGTCTTTTTGTGTAATGATTTGGACCGTCGCAAACTATTTAGATATATCGAGGTAAATTTGATTCTTAAAGCAAGTTTGAATTATTTTAAACTAGTGGGAATGCCCGCGCGTTGCTGCGGGTACATAAATTTTGTTTGTTCGAGCATGTTGCGTGACAGGTTTCACATAACTTATGTTTTTAAAATATTACATAAAAACAATTTAAACCAAAAAAGTAGAAACTACAACTTGAAAATGCGTTCAACAAGCTCATATAGAGGTGCAAGCTCCCCTTGATCAATCAACTCAAACTCCTACACATCAATCATCTCTCCATTAGTCGGGTTTAGTGATCTCTTAATATTTTAGGTTAATAATTTTGTAAGATAATACATCACTTGACATGTTTTAAAATCAAGGTTCAAAAGCAACCTACCGGGTATAGATGTAGAATCCAATCCGACAATCATTCCAATAACATGATGTTGAGGCGAATAAGCAGCCGGTACATATATGCAAGAATCAAGTATGGATAAATAAATAATGTAAAACCTATATGCAAAATAAAATTACAAGCTCAAAAACAAGAAAAAAGAAATCATTGAGGTTGCATCTTTGAACCATTTACTTATGCAAGTCAAATGAGCCAAATGAAAAAGAACTAATAGAGAATGGGTCAAACAGGTTGAAAGACTCACAAAGTTTGTTTTTTAATGCATTATGCATGTAACCTTCGAGATAGTCTTACTCAAAATGTTAGCTTATTATTGTAACAAGATAGTTTTTCTATACTTTTGATAAAAAGTGTTTTGAGGTCAGCCTAGCGTAGCCTGGGTTGTACAAAAAAAGTCCCCATTTTGATCCGAACCCAACCCAACCCAACCCATCTGACCCATGGAACCCTTTTTACCACCTCGTTACGTGAAGCCATGCATAAACACACCAAGTGTCCAAGATTAGCAAACATAGCTTCCGACCCTACGGAAATGAACAAAATTTCAAAAAAATGATAGCTTTACTCCTGCAAGATAAACAATATATGTGTGTAATGTAAAAGAACAAACTCGCCAATGATGCACAGTAAGATACCCCTGAAAGATTTTCTACATCTGCAACAATATACATATTCCTTTTATCATTATGTGTATGAGTCTACGCATAAGCATAATAATGTGATGCAGGTCTCCATGTTGTGAGACGGATAACATTGTATATATGAGATTTGCATATCATGGTAAAAACGCTAGTTACTTGTATTTTTGCAACGTAAAATTTTTTTAATTAAGTGATGTATAGATCTAACATTTTAGCCAACCTTCAACCCCTTTCCATTTAAGCTCTATTTTTTATTTGTACTATGAATCTCACGTCTTACCTCACAATCACATTATCCACATGAAAGAGATGAAGTTTAGTGAAGAACCTAAATGTGTTATTGGCTGATGATCCATGAAAAAAGCATTTGGTTGAAGACTGTAATGAAAAATATGCAAGGAAACTGATCACTGCATGAGGGATGTCATATATGCTTTGATTTTAATGTTTAATGCTTTAATTACGACAGGTTATGGCAGAGAAAAGTTTGCAGGGTCATTGTATCGAGGCATGATATTTTTTTTTTTTGAACGGCCAACAAACTCAATCCCGAGCACTCTCGGGGCACCCACTGGACAAACGGAGTACTCCGAGAGTAACCCGAGTCCACCACCAATTCCGGGGAAAACCCGGTAACCCGCCCGTAGACACGACGGTGAAATTAACGGTAAAACCCGTTTGGCTCAAGCATCCAACCCAGGTTTCCCTGGGTCTCCTATCATTGCCCACCAATGCCTCACTCTGCACCAAGTGGGAGTCGAACCTGCATCTCTCAAGAGAAATGCAAGCCCTCCACCACTTGATCTAGAGATCATTGGCTCGAGGCATGATATTTATAAGAAAAAATGTAGCAATCTGCATATAGCTAAGGATGGTAAAGATCTGGCTAACATTTAACTTTGGCTATAGATAATTTGTTCAGGTACAGAGTATGGTCAGCCCAGAAAATCCATTGCCCAAACACAATTCTCGTGTTAATGTTATTATTGATATTATTAAATATTTATAAATATATTAGTATTATTAATAACGAAGCATTAACTAACGGCCTTCAGCTTAGCATACTTGCTTAAGCTAGTAACAAATAATAATAAACAAATTAAGATGATAATTGTTAAAAAGATTATAAACTGAAAGTAAAGGTGTTTATAAACTGAATTTAAAACTTACCCTGTTTAAAAAGAATGTCAAAAAATAGTTGAAAGTTGTGATCCAAAGCAGTCCGTAATTCACTGTAGCGCACATAAGGTTAAGAGAACTAACTGAAAGAAGCAAAAGAACCAGCACATGTACCTTGTCATATAAATTTTTTTCCTCTGCATACTTCTTTTTAATATCTTGGTTATTTGGCTTCAACCTCAAAATAAAATTTGCATCTGTAATAAGCTAACATATAATATAATTGGCCTTTTAAAGGGCCGTATATAGTTATTTATATGTGTGTGTATTTACATTAAAAGTACCTTTAAGTTTGCCAAGTTCTTTTCTAGCTATCGAACGTCTCGAGTCGCATAAAAAATCATCGCTACAGCCCTACAATCCACATGTTCACCCCGACTTCCATTGCTGTCCTCTGAATGTGAGAATTCGGTTCACGCTTCACTATCTGTAATCATACATGACATACTAATGGTTTATTAAACTCTTTGATAAAAAGTCGTTTTTTGTTTCATCACAAATCGACCCGTTTAGTCATAAACCAAAAAGGTTACCCATTTTGACCCATTATTCTACCTACACAATTTGCCATTACCTTCACCATTCACCATCCGAGTAAGATTAGGGTACTACTTTTGTCTAAAAAACTTGTACGAATTGCTATACTTATTTTATTATACCGACCTTCTTTTATTACACTCCGACAACCCGTTTCGAAGAATAACGGGTTACACGTGCCGTGTTAGAATTAGATGATTTTATGCGTGTCCGAGTTACGATTGATGTCTTTAACACATATAAATTTAGCTACTGGATTTTTTATATACAAATAATAATTACACATAATTTAAGCACATTTAAATCTCAATTAAGTTATGAAAAAAACTATATGCTCAGTTGCCGTCTTATTCTTCTTTTTGGCATACATTCACAATTTGATGTACTTTCAAGACACGAACAGCAAAAACAATTGATAAATTAAAGGGTATATAGCCTAAGATGAACAAAAGCTAGAAATTCATACTTGATATTTTAAAAGAAATTCATACTTGATATTACTGTGTGCAAATCATCATTGTGAGGCCGTGCCCACTTTCGAACTTGAGCTTGTGTTTCCAGTTCCTACAAAAATTAAAGAACATAGTTTGTGAGGATAGGATGAAGAATCCATTGGAATACAGAGATTGAAGAAGAAAGATGAAACCCTAGACCACTGATTCCCCAAATAGGAATAAAATCCAGCAGTTCTTCCCCAAATTATCTACAATAGTTAAAAAAAAGTTACATCAAACAAAGGAATAAGGATGATGAAGCAACAAACCCTAGTTTTGCAGAAAACTAAAATCGTTCTTATTTACGGTTGAATCCAGAAATACATCGTCAAATCATCAATGGCATTCAAATCCATTGGGATTCGCTGGTTGGAGGATTGGGAACGTCATTTGGGATTCACATATTTGATGGAGATGAGTTTACTCTTGGGTGAAAATATAGATGCTACCAGAGAGTGAATGAATCGGTGCATTCATTCAATCCCATTAAAAGTGTAAATTAAGATGAGAAAGTGAATAGCTGCAATTCTAGCAGGTTGGAAGACATAAGAGGATAAATGTCTAAATTGCCCTTAAAGTGTTTTAAAATTTTAGAAAATGTGCAAGTTTACCCCTTCTAAAATGGCTTGCTTCATTTGTACATGATGCTTCAATATTTGTACCTATGACAAAATTACGAAAAGGGTAGAAAACCCAGTTTCTTTAATATAGTAGTATAGATGATATCGGAGATTAAATGTTGACATGTCACCTTGAGTAATCGTGTTGTGTGTAATCATACTTTCCTTAAATTTTAATCTTATACTCCGTATTAAATACAAACACAATTACTAAACTATAAAATTTATCTAAAGGTGAGCCTGTCTCTCCACCTTTGGTGGACCAACTGAGTTACTGAACCAGATGATTCAAGCCTACCTTCACACTTCACATGATCCTGATCCAACAGGAACGGTTTGGACCGAGTTAGATTTAACATTGGACATTTGGGCCTCCACATTATGTAATAGTTCATCATCCACCTCTCAAATACTGTCCCAAGGAGTTATATTTATTTATAGACAATATAAACTTAATTATAACTAGTTTTTTTATATCGTGAGTTGCAGCGAAACCGAGCAAATGATAATATAAAACAAACGTGATTTGAAAATAAAGCATGTTGTTTAGAAAGTCAAATCATTAGAACGATTTACTTTATCATCGTACCGTTTTATCATACCAAATAAATACTTTATTTTGAGTACAACTTCGTTTTTAACAAAACTTATAACGGAATGTTATGGAAAGAAATGAAGCACAACTACGTACTTAAGTTTTTAGAAAAAGTTATAAACGTAAATTATTAAAGAAGTATTAAATTAATGGGTATATTAATATATGTTCAAAGAAAGAAAAAAAAACAATTATTAAAAAAAGGTAAAGGAAATATATGTTTTAAAAAAAAAGAAAAATACGTTATTAAAAGTAAATATAATAATAAACTATTATAAAATATTAAATAATAAAATAATAAAAAAACTATATATTATTATAAAAATAAAGTTACTATTCATCAGCTCTCGTTAACAATATATATATAATATATATATATATATAATATATAATATATATATATATATATATAATGTTATAGGTTTACGTAACGGTCATTTTAAGGTTAGAGCTTGCGTCATAACACCCCTCCCCCCTCCCCCTGGCGTCTCCTTTCTAAACCTTTAGACAGTCGTTTGAGCTTTTCATTAGTTTCTTAAAAAAAATTAAAATGATGAATTTCTTTAATCCTTTAATTTGTGGGACTTGAATTCAAGATTTATAAACTTATGTATTTCTAAAGGTTTTGCTAATGGCCACCAACCTCATGGGTGGTTTCTTTTATTTACTAACTCGTGTAGACTCCATACCCTAGGGATGTTTGGGTTAGCTTATTTTAGAGTAACTTATGACTTATTAACTTATACAAGTTAATAAGTTGTTTTTATAGTGTTTGAATTAACTTATTTAAGAAGGTTTTGTGTGTTGAAAAGTTATTTTTGAGAAGTTAGAATTTGTAACTTCTCACTTATGACTTATATAAGCTAATAAATCCTTATTGAGAAGGAATCCAAACACCCCCCCCCCCTGTCATTGTAATTTTAGAAAATGGGATATGTGGTGTTTTTTGGAAAAATGAGATTTAAATATAAGGGATACTGACTTTAGTTAAATTATAAGATTATAAAATACCAAATGGGATGTGAATGCTCTTACAGGTTTATAAAGTTTGCAAATTTTATAAAACTTTCATCTAGAATAAGTTTATGCTTTTTTAGTAGGATATTAACCAAGTTTTCGCACTTAAAATGCATACACTTAGTTAAATTTTACCTTAACATGTAAAGGTGATTTTTTTTCTTAGGCAGCCTCTAATCCTATTCACAATTTTACACCAACTATGTACACTTCAAACTTTTATAAATCTTAGGTGTACGGATACGTAAAAATGAAAGTCTCGGAAAGCAAATCATTTCTAGCTTAGTATTGTATATTTATTGTAGTAATATATATAGGATCAAAACATGCTTCGTTTTTAGAACATAAATATAAATCCTTTTTTTTGAACGGCCGACAGAAAAATTTTATTCCACTTGTAGCAAGGTGCTACCACCAATATACAACAGTTACATCAACACCAAACCAGATACATGTTCATTACAAGCTAACCAAAATAAAAGCGACTCCAAGCTAACCAGATACATAAATATAAATCCTAGCTAACCATTTAAACATGTTCGGTAATTTATAGCTTTTTGTTGTTATCTAATAACTAATGTGGTACTCTATATGACCCTTCGATCTAAACAAACTTCCCAAAGAACAGTTCAAAAAAAATTAATAGAATGGTTTAAATATTCTCAATACCGATAGGCAAACTAAGTTGGTTTTTGGTTACACATAACACGTCTAACCAGGTATTGTTAGCTTCCGGCTATGGATCACTACAAAGAAAGTGACCTATTTCCGACCAAGCTTTTTGTCGGAAAATTGGTAGGAAAACAGTGTTTCCGACTAGTTTTTAACAAAGTAGCTTTTGTCGGAGAAATATAATCGAAAAATCTTTTCGACAACATGCCGATGATGTGTTTTAATTTGACATATTTCCGACTAAATATTGTGTTACGATTCCGTCAACATTCCGACTAAGTTCTAACCACATATTTTATTGCAAGGTTTTTTTTTTATTTTCTAAATTTCCGACTAAAAGTAATATTCTTCTTGTTTCATTAATTTTTATTTCTTATGACAGATTTCCGAGCAAAGATGTTTTATTATTTTAATTTTTTAAATTGTTCTGACATTATTCCTACAAAGGATTTTTTTTGTTTTATTTTATTTTTTAATTATTTTGTAGCGTTCCAACCATTTTCTGACCAAAAATTCTATTTTTTATATTTTTCCTACTATTTTCTGACCAAAATGTTTTAAAAAAAAAATCTATTTTTTGATTAAAATCATATAAAATCATGTTTACAAGACTAAATTAAAAATTACGATATGATTATCAAATTACGTTCACAATATATAAAAACAACACGGATACTATTACAGTAAAGGTTGATACAATAAATATACAAAAGTGATATAGTAACTTACATATGTTTTCTTTAATCTAGTAGGACAAAATCAGCCCCTCCAAGCCTTCATCATACAATCTATCCCAAAAAAAAAAAAAATCTTAATTGGACTCTTTGGTGGGCTGCCTGTGTGTTGGTAAAAACACATTGCATTTGTATGAGTTTTGTTCATGTTTAACGGGTGCTAAACAATGGTAAATCAACATAAACGAAGAAATTTTGAGCACGCGGGTCGAACGAGCGACCAAAAACGATATGCTGAAAAAAGTGTTCCCCCACACCACATGGGGAACGCAAGTGACCTGGCGCGTGGCGCGGGGGGTAACAGAAGTCAAAAAGACAACAAGTGCTCCCCCATGCCACGTGATGGGATGCAGGTGACACGGCGGGTGCCGCGAGCGGACACCGACGCGGAAAATACAAATTAAGAGATAGAAAGGCGATTTTCAGGTATTCTGCACCAAATTCCTCCCGATTCTTCCATGTTTTCTCACCCTGATTCAAGATCTGAAGCTATGATGACTACCATGAGCGACTAAAACCCTTGTGACTTCCCTCAGATGAACGATTGCTAGGTTTCGCACAATTACTTTGTTTTTCTAATTCTTATGACTGCTACATCTTAATCACTTGTGTTGATTTTGGTAAATGTTATTTATATTTGAACTATATGTTTATTATCAAGCGTATTGGCGATTTTCTTGCATCGTTAGCGGCTTGGTAAATCGGTGGGTAGTTGGTATATCTTAACGGATTGTTATGTTGTACGGTTACTATTAAAAATTGTCCCTAATCATTAATCAAATTCGTTAATCCCAACGCCATGTCTTTGTGATGTTTGAATCAGTAAGCATATTTTTGTATTAAACTTGTAATCAGAATCTGGGTGGGGCTTACTTCTTCTTAATCTGATACCACTTTCTTAAACAATTTGCGTGTTCTTTTAATCAATCAAACAAAACTGCAATCTAGTCAATGGTAGTTAATTAGTTAAATTGCTAAAAACGGAACACAAATTCCCTGCGGATACGACCTTACTTACCCGTACTATAATAGATATTTAAGTAAAATACTTGTTTTTTTATTAGCCCATGACATCTACATCAAAATGGCATTGTTGCCAGAGAATTCGTGCACTTAGAGTTACTTTAGAGTAGTTGTTTTTGTTTGATTTCTAAAAAAACATAAAATCCAAAAATATTTCTTTCCGTTTGTTTCTTGTTTAGTTCAATGCTATACGTAGTTTCATGTCTTCTTATTTGCAAGAAACCCAAACCAACTGCCACCACAACAAAACCCATTACCTGACATGCCACCTCCCCCGTTCCGAAGTCAATCTAACCAGAACAACACCCAAATCAACACCACCACAACGGAACCTAAATGTCCGACAAGCACCATCTCAACAAGGTGAGTTTCACGTGATTGGTGGGGCATTAGAATACCCATGCATGTAGGGCTGCAAACGAACCAAACGTTCGACGAACAGTTCGTGAACCGTTCGGCGGGAAGTTCGTTTGTGTTTGTTCGTTTATTAAACAAACAAATACAAACAAGAAATTTCATTCGTTTAGTTAAATGAACAAACATGAACAGAGGGCGCGTTCGTTCATTTATGTTCATGAACGTTCGGTAACGTGTTTTTAACTTTTATATTTTATTTAAATACTTCAAAATTCCGACAAATAAAATATTTAATAAGTGTCAATGTATTATATATTTTGTTCATGAACGTTTGTTTGTGTTCGTTTGTTATCATTTGTGTTTATGAACAATTTGTGCTTATTTGTGTTCATCATCGTTCGTTTTCATTTATTGCCTAAAATTAACAAACAAACACAAATGAACACGAACAAGTTCATTTCCTTAACAAACAAAACACAAACATAAAATCTTGTTCGGTAAGCGTTCATGAACCGTTCGTGAACACTTATATTTCTTAACAAACGAACACGAACAAGAACTTGTCCGTGTTCATTCGGTTTGTTTGCAGCCATGCATGGACTGTCCACTAGAAAACCAACTACCACAGCCTAACCCATTGCGGGCTGTTAATAGAGCCAACCGAGAGCCACACCTGCACCGTGCAGGTGATTTGTTCGACCTAGGAAAGAACCGAGGTACAGTTAAAGATTAGGATGATGGTAGATACGTTGATGGGTACGCTGATGATGAATATTGGGGTGATGATGAAGGATATGTGGGGAATCAAGGGGGCGGTTTAATCCGCTAGGGCACAAGAATCAACAAGGATTTCAGTTGAGAAATTAGCATAGGGGAAATGGGTATCAAATCCCACCACGAGCAAACAGGACACCAGTTATGCCTCCTTACAGGCAAAGGGGTCCTAGATTCCCATACCCACATATTAGGAGGGTAGAGAGCCATTTCCAATCTCAAATAGCAACACATTCTACTCCATAGTAATGCAAGTAGTGAATGGTGATCAATCATTCAAGGCCTAGCCTCATATTCTCAACATGCTACCTATTTTTCATGGGAAAGGTAATGAGGAACTGTATGCATAGATTGCGGATTTCTAGGCAATATGTTGTATGATTGGTGGCTATGAGTTTACACCAAGTCAGGTGAAGTTGGTGTTGTTTCGGTTTTTATTGATAGATACTGCACATGAGTGGTTTATATCTTTGTCATATGCTAGCATACATAACTATGAGGAGTTACAACAACAGTTTTTAGAAGAATAATACACGCCTCAAAGAACAAGTGTAGCAAGGGCAGCCATCAGAGAGTTTCAATAATTACCTGGTGAGTTGTTGTATGAAGCGTAGAAGAGGTTCAACTAGTTGATACGAAATTGGCCCCATCATGGTATTCAACGATGGGAGTTGATCACTGCTTTCCATGATGGGAAATCTAACAATAACGGAAGAGACATCAAGGCTACAACTGGGGGTACTTTTCTAAAAACTCACGTTGACATTGACTGAGATTATATAGAGATCATAGTCGCTTACTCAAAGAGACAAGCACAGTCGGATAGACGGAAGAAATATGTGGTGATGACCCCGATGAGTGCTAGTACTACAAACGCTAGCGTACCTCAATTGGAGCGAGAGAAGGAGGCGTTGGAACGCCAATTGGCACGTTTTAAAGGTCTTGCAGGACGGGATGCTTTGCATGCAGCTCAGACTTTCCGTGTGTGTGATTCATATGGGTAATTGGGTCACTCTTTGGAAGACTGACCGGGCCAATTTGGTGAAGCTAGAGAAGAGGTCAACATGGTGTATGGTGACCAAAAGAAATATGATACGATTTCGAATACATATCATCCAGGTTTGCATAATCACCCCCAATTTTTTATATGGTAGTACTACTAACCAATCTAATCCAAATTTCTAGGTACTAAATCAGAGAAGCCAACCGTATCAGAAAAGGAAGTCTGGTTACAATGACCAAAATTACAACCACGGTGGTTACAACAAGGGCAATTAGAGAAACTATCAAGAAAATTTGGACCAAGGAAGAGGGAGTAATCAGAATGCTGGAACTATCAATAAGATGATGGAAATTCTGAAGCAGATCCGAAATGATCACGAACTGACACTTGGCAGCCGAGATGGCTCAAGGGAGTAAGGATTCGGGCAGACTACCGAGTGAAACTACAAAGAATCCTTGTGATCAGAGTAGCAGTTCATCTAATGCCAGAATTAATCATGTTAGTATTCTTCGTGCTGGTAGATTTATGATAACAAGGTTGTTTCTCCTCCACCAGTAGTTGAGGGTGGAGGAGATAGATGAGGAATATGAGCCAGATGATTAACAGGAACCTAGTAGCCCTAAAAAGATTTAAAAAGTGAGCTTTCAAGAATTAAGAAATAGGGTAATAGAAACTGAACCAGATGAGGCTAAGGAAAAGGGTACGGAGGGTAATATTGTCTCGTTTCCTAAAGCTCTGATAAATCCAAACACTAAAGTTACCAACAAACTGAAACCACAACAAGATGAGATGTGGGAAGTTTTCAGACAAGTCAAAATAAATATACCGTTACTTGATGCGATTAAACAGGTTTCAGCTTATGCAAAATATCTGAAGGAACTATGTACCAAAAAACGGCATAACAAATTTCCAAAGAAAATTGCTTTAACTGAAAATGTTAGTGCCGTATGCTCTAGGTGCCCATTTAATCCCCACCAAAGCTTCAAGATCCAGGTGCTCATCTAATCCGCATTCATGTGGGTGACTTTAAGATAAGTCGAGCTTTGTTGGATTTGGGGGCTTATGTCAGTGTTTTCCTAGGGAGTCTATACGATCAGTATGACTTTGGACCTTTGAAACTGTCACACCCCGATTTCCGATGGGCCCGGTTGGTGGGTTTATATGTGACGATTGATAACAATTTCACAAATATGCAGCGGAAGATAGGATGATAAAATAATAATATAAAAGTTCAAAACTTATTAAATAAAATTTATAAGTGTTTGATACATTGTCCTACAAGTAGGATCCGATATAAAGGCGAGCTTAAGGACATCATAGGCCTTTAAGCAGTGAAGTCGCAAATTCCAAAGCTTTTCCTTTGACCAAGCCATTCCACCATATATTCAGGGCTCATTACATGCGGTTTAATCCTTTGAAAATACGTCTGCTTTCGCTGGTAAATACAATTAACCAACTTGTTTAGAAATCATTTTCATAAATCATTTAATGCATATTATGATACCCTGTAGGTTAATCATTTAGTACTTCATTGGGATAGATTTCTTGTTACCAGTTTTACATGCTTGTCAATATAGCTGGGTACCATAAATCTATGCCGATATGTGATGGTGCTACACACCACCTTTAAAATAACGTCTTCCGGGAGTATGCCTACTACACCGCACGTATTTTATATGGTCATTCCTAGTTGATGAGTCAGGACGTCCAGACATGGCACCATTACCCCCAGTGTTTAATGTTATTCAAGCAATATGGATTAAACCAAATTCTTATATTTATGAAAGCATTTGCCTATTTATATAATACCTTCTCCAAGCGGCTAATGCCGCATCCCATGTTTTCAAATAAAACTAGGCTAAGAGTATTTACCTTTGCTTAGCAAATATTTTGTTAAATAAGTTCTTTGAAGCAAAGCCTTATTTCAAGTTGTATATCCTAGGCACGATGATCCGTTATAATGTTCACGAGTCTTTTTGTAAGTTACTTGACTCACTACTTAGAATATTGTTCGGTTTCGCTAGATTAAGTGTTAGCCGGGTAGAATGTGGTTTATATCCTTCAGAGTGCGAAGCCTCGTAGGATATGGGTTATTTAACCAAACATTCTGATTTGGAATGATTTTGAACGGTTTGAACCCAATTCGACTAGTTTATATATTTCAAATATATTAAACTAGTCATTTGCGTAAACGCGGCATTGGATGGTTGAATAGGTCTATGACAAGTCCATTACGTCAAAATATATTTCAAAATATTATATAATCAGTGTCAAGGTCAACTTATGTACCTCGTAGGTTTTAAAACCATTTCTACACCAAAAGGGTGTTTTTGACAATTTTAAAAGTATATATAGTGGACTTGTCGATTTATCCTTCAAATGGTATGATCATAAGGTATAACCTCAGAGGGATATTCCATATAATATTAAGGTCACAAAACATACCTTGATTGTGTTTCAAAATAGACCAAACGGGTCAGAATCGAAAGTCAAAACAAAAGTCAAACTGCTTGACCTTCGATATAGAATTGAGGTCTAAACTGAGTATGATGAGTTAAGTATGTCAAAATATGTTTCATTAGTCTATATAAACTAATATGATGTCAAAATGATTGGTTTAGATAGTTAAAAGTCCAACTAGTGCAAAATGAATAATTACTAGTTTTGACTTTTTAGATATAACATGCTTGACTCGTCATTTTGTCTATTAAACGTGATTGTCGGAGGGCATGATCACAGTGGATTCATACATTCGTTATTACGATCACTTAGGAAAGTTCGATTCGTACTTTAACTTAACCATAGTGGTCAGAACTGAAAGTCAAACTGTTTGACTTTCAGTTGAATTCTAACTAAATAATCAAAATTGACCAAAGGAAATGACTTATTAGAATAGTGGGACTACTGGGAACAATAGGAGGGCAGCTTCTAGCTCTAGAAATGCTCCAAGATAGATTTAGGAGTGAATTGTGAAGGTGTGAGTTGAATGAACAACTTGATCACCTATTTATACTACTCCAAATGACCCCAAATCATGACAAGTGTTGCCAAAGATCATTATGAGTTGATTACTATCGCAACTGTAAGACCCATAGTAATTTTTAACATTACTATAATATTAAAGTAACTATTTTATATGAAAAATGCCACTTGACAAAAACTTTTACATAATAAGTATTTAAACATGTTTACAACATCCAAAATATCATTAAAAGTGTTTACATAATCCACTTGTAAAAAAACATAACAAGATCAAATGCGGAGCTTCATTAAGAGGTGTGTTCGGTTCTTGTTAATCGCTTGATCTTCATCCGGAAAGCCGACATCATTCACCTATAATCAAAACCAACGCAAACGTTAGATTTGATAATTTTATAACAAGTTTTATCAAGTTCCTTGGGTCGAATAAACAAAACAACAAAATTTGCAGGTTTTTACCACCGTTGCGCGCCGCGACGGTATCTCCCCTTGGCTGTCACGCGACGCCAAGTCCAATTTCGACAAAATGTTGTTTCTTTGGAGCTGCAATTGCCCAGCTATAGTTTTAATCGAAAAAGGAACTTCAAAGTGTCATAACTTTTTATCTACTTATCTGATTTACTTGATTCTTTTTCCTACGCGTCCGTAATTGAATTACGAACCCGTTTATCACCTCAATTTGCATACAAATCTGATTTATACGCTATTGGCTCTTAAATCCTTTAGGTGATTATTCGACCCGTTTGGCATTATTATCACACTACATGCTATAGAACAATAATTAATTCTTATCATTTTTACCCATCCAGGGCTTGTCAAACATTAACATTCTCTCTCCCATTACATGGTTTACATCCGGACTAACATTCGCCGGGTTATTTTGTAACTTTCTAACGCTTAACCAACATTTAACCACCCACTTCATTTTGACCCGTTTGGAGGTTTTTTAACATATAAGCATAATTTTCGCTCATCATTACTCGCATCTTATTTCTACGTGAGGTTATCTATTTGCCTTCCACCACAACTATATTTGTGGTGGATTAATTATGGTAATCTAACTATTCCGAAGACTAACCTTCGGTTAGTCAATTTAACGGAAAAGGCCCATTTTTGGGCGTTTGACCCAAAAAGTATTATGCAATTAATTCATGCATTTAACAAGACTTTCCTGGTAATAATACTCATTTCCACACAACCTTTAAAGGTCGTTTGCCCAATTTACCCTTCAAGGGCGTTTTGGTCAACTTTAGTCCCTCATTTCACGACGAGGGTCTTTCGCTAAGATGTTTGACCAATATCGCTCCTTTAACTATAAATCTATATTTGCGTACCTGGCTCGAGTCAACGCATAGACCCGCTTTTATACCTCGCTTTTGTTAGCCGAAATTTTATGGCGAGGCAATTATCCATATTGCTATTCGCTCCTGTGAACAAACGACTTGACAACCAAACATTAGTTGATTTTGTCAAATGGTGTTATCACTACCATTTGACCCATTTAGCCTAAATGACCAAACGTCGATGTTTATAAAAACTTGTTATTTAATTTCAAATTCATGCATCCGACCCATTTCGGATTTTACCCCAATATTTCTTTTTCATAAATTCTTTTTCTTGCATAATTAACCCATTTTGGCTTACGCCATGGGTATCCTTTAAACCACAATTTACATTAGTCAACATTTGACTAAATTTCCATTTTACCCCTTTTTTCTTATTATTAGTTATACTATAAGGTAATCTTAACGAAAACTCATTAAATCCTAGTCATTTCATGAGTAAATTACCAATTTGCCCCTTTTTTACCATTAACCATTGTTTTTATCATTTGTTTTTATTCCGACACGTATCATATCGCGTCGGAAGCCACATTTCGAATATTACCTTTATCGTATTTATAGCTCATAAAAATAAATACGTATCCTACAAAAGGTGTAAGCTTTACTTACCTCGCATCCGGTTATGCTCTTTTTCGCGTATTCGATCCGTTTGACCCGCTTCTTTCCCAAGCTTCCATCTAGCTTGTCAAGAGTCAAACTATCATCATAATTCGTAAGACGGTTAGATTAGTCATTATCACATACGACTATTCCATCTTACGCATTCTATGTCGAAACTTCTATTCGACTTCATCATTGGTTAATTTGACTTATAATAGTCATTTACCCTTAATCATACAAAAATGCAAATTTGTGTTCAATAACTCATTTAGGCAATCTCATCAATTATCAAAGACACTTCATTCATTAGACAACATCTACGTGTTTCCATCTATAAATGAAACCCTTTTTATCATGTTATTAGGCATTCCTACGGATACCTAATCAAATCAAGTTCTACTTACAACCGAGTAGACGCGCAAATTTCACTTAGGCATTGTAACAAACACCTAGTGGGCATGTTTTGTATACTACTTTTATCAAGTTTACTGTTATCGTTTTAACCAAGTTTGAACATCAAATTTAAGCCTCTATGTCTAGTGAACATGAACGACACCTAGAACCTATATCATATCATCAAATTTCACATATTCATCATCACTTTTCAAGTGTTCATCCTAATACCATAAAACCCACTTATCACCTATAAGGTCTTTCGTTGGATTTCTAATTATGGCATTATTTTAACAAATTCACATCTAGGGTTCATCCCTAGACTCATACACATCTCTATTTCACTATAACATCCATCATTCATGCAAGAATTTCGTTCATGAATGTTAATCAAAATTTCAAAGTATCACCAAATAACAAAATTCAACATACCTTGCGATCCTCATGCTTAGGTGATCATGAATTTGTGTTCATGCATCGATTTGGGGTTATAATCAACCTTCAATTTGATGATTTTGGTGAACTAGGGTTTGCACCCCTTTTTCTTTTCCTGATGATCGACCTGCTACACATACTTTAAGTGTGTGTAGTGTTTTAATTTTTTGTTTATAAATTATAACTTTCCCTCTTTACAACTTTGGCCCCTCAAGTTTAATCTTAAGTGTTTAAGCCTACTTATTCATGTTTTATTACATGTTTACACATTAATAACCACTACAAGAAAACTGGGTTTTTAGTACCCGCAAAAGCGTCCTAAAATGCTATTTTATGGGACCTTTCATTTAATAGGACCAACGAAAAAAGCGTTTCATGTAAAGGGGTCATAATAAGTCCCAGGACTAAAAAAGTGTCCTAGCATCTCAAATAAGATTATGAAACCAATTTTATGTTCGCGTAATATGTATTTGAAGAACCAAAATAGTGTCCTAATAAAAACATATTAGGACACTTTTACGATGTTCTAACTTGTGCTTATATACTTTTAATCTTTTGATACACTTACAAGCGTCCTTAGAATTTAATTGATAGGACCCTTATGATGTAACATTATAGCAAATTTAGTACCAAGAAAAAGGTCCTAATATACCAAATAAGATTATAAAACCAATTTTATGGTCGCATAATATTTCTATAGACAACTTAAATAGTGTCCTAAAAAAACATATTAGGACACTTTTACAATGTTCTAATATGTGATTACCTACTTTTAATCTTTTGATTAGGGCTGGCAATTGGGTACCTGTTAAGACACGATTAGACCTGTTTGACTGAAAAATACACCCTTTGACTTTTTTAACTTTTAAAATAATTAAAATTACAATGTTAGAATCTATCATTTATTTATCTTTGTACATAAAACATAAAACTGTTTTATAAACATGAGGTAGAAAGTAGTTAAACGAGTCGTAATCATGTTTGAAACTTATGTTGTGCGCGCCGTCAGAAACCTGTTAAACCTGTTAAGACACGATTTGCCAGCCTTACTTTTGATACACGTACAAGCGCCGTTAAAAATTAATTTACAGTACACTTATGATGTAACGTTATAGCTACTTTAATATCAAGAAAATGGTTCTAATATCCCAAATAAGATTACAAAACCAATTTTATAAACAGACCATCAACATATAACATCCTAATAGTTATTGTATAACATCAACTAATGAAAGAAATAAAACTTCATTATATTTCAAATAAGCATGTTCATAACAAAAACACTAACCATAAATAAGTTATAACATTATCTAACATAAAGACTTAACATTTAACAAAGAAATTAAAAGCAATTAAAGAAATAAGAAGCATAAAATCTTGAGTCATCATGCGTCCTCAATCCTTATGTACTACCTACAAATAAACCATCCATGTATAAGCATTAAGTTCCACAATATTAAAATTATTTGTATCACAACTTTAACAAATACATACCGAGATGAATGGATAGGGCCCTGCGATGGATGCACCAATACAATCTTGAATTGTAGAAAATAAACCATATGGCTTGAGCCCAAGCCTAAAACAAGCTTATTTAATAAATAAGCCCAAGCTCGAAATTCGTTTATCGAGCTCGAGTTTGAAAAATTACCTAGCAGCCAAGCTTGAGCTTTAGAAACAAAGCTTGAATCGAACTGAGCTCGAGCTTTCATAACTTATATGAGCTTGGGCTTGGCTCGGCTTGTTTGCAACCCTATTACTTGAACCCATTTTAGACCATATATCCTTTCTAGTTAGGCTCTGCAATATAAAAGAATGTCAAATATCTCAGTCACATACCTCAAGTTCTTGTTTGCCATGCACACACGGGTCATTAATACGAGTATTTCATGGTCACCAATAAAGCAACCAATTCTTACATTGTCAAATCCCAAAACAAAATTTCTAGAAATTTCTCGTGCAACTATATATCACACATTAACACAAACCTTTTTGAAGTTATTGACTTATTGTAAAGGCAATTCAGTAACTAAGCTTCCAAAGTAAATTCTTTTTTGAATGATCTTACAATAGAACTCTCTACAAATCACACAAATCCAATTCAAATAGAATACGCATACAAAAAAACACAAGATTCAAGTTGTAATTTCACAAAATCAAAATAAATTTGAACAAAAGGTTATCGAAAAGCTTACCCAAAGGGAGGACGATTAAAGGTTACCCAAGAATCTGTACAATTATCAAGTAGTTAACTCACCAAACAAGATAACTTGCACCAATTCAACCTAATTTCAAGAATTAAAAATAGTTCAAAAGAATAAAAAAATAAAAAATAGAGGGTTTATAATGTTATATAATAACAAAATAAAATAAAAAACTAATAATAGTGAAAACAAAATCTACTAATGGATCGAAATTTACATATATGATCTTCTACCCTTACTGATTGATAAAAATAGTGAACAAAAAGTGGGTGTGATTAAAATATAAGCATATAGAGTAATACATATACAATTTAATGCTTAATAGATGCATAATGCAACATTTTCTATGCTATAACTATTATGATATTATCTAGTACTAATATATGTCCAACTAATTATTTGCTACCAGCATGAAATATTCAGTTTCAATAGTGTTATTTCCCTTAAGGCTTCAAAGCACAAGATACCCAAATTGCCATAACAATGGAGGTGATTAGGTGTACAGATAAACAACAAATTCTTAACAGGCTTATTTCAACAAATTTGGCTAAAAAGCAAGACTAATTCACAGTTGTTCATAGGTCGCTCAATTAGGCATTATAACAAACAAGATATGATCACTTGAACCGATGAGTTTAAACCCGACTCCAATCCAAACGAAATCCGAACTAGAATAGAATCGAATCTGAATGCGAACCTGACCCGAACATTTTGACCGTGAATACCCACCACCACTACCACCTGCAACGAAAACAACACGGCCCAGAGATGGTGGTTCTACAAAGCATTAGAAGAAAGAAAAAAAATGAGAAGTTGGAACTTTACCGGAACTCCGGCGGCTACTGTCGCCGCCGTCGGACATGGGTCACCGGTCACCCACTATCACTGTCACCTTTCACCCTCAATCAACATCGTCATCCTCATCTATACAGCATCACCATCATCGTCACCATTATAGTCGACGGAAAATAAGGAACGAGAGAGAGAGTGGTGTTTTTCGTCGGTTTGAAAACCAGCGCCGGAAAGTCAGCGGTCTCTATCTCCTTTCTGATCTCTTTTGTAGGATCGTTGTACAACCTATACAAGTCGATCAGAAGAGTTCTAATCCAAACCAAAGGCGGAATTCAGTGATTCGGACTTGATTGCAGCTTAATTCACACACAGATTCACTTTAAATGTCTTGTATATTGATTTGAAAGCGTTACAGATCATACGACACTTCAGCAGTACCTCGGCTCTGGAATCACAACTGTTTCAAATGAATGACAAAGCTCAGCTATATATAGGGGTTACCAATTCACATGGAATGGACATGTCCATTTCGTGCGAAATGGTCAACGGACATTTCGTACGAACTGGCTCTTGCCAGTACGTGTGAACTGATCCAACACCTCTAAAACCCTATTTTCTATGCTACCGAGCTTCATTCTATCCTATCTAGATACAAGACTCGATACAAGACAAAGTCGACAGACATATGCACCAACAGACTCCCCCTTGGATGTTAACGAAGTCTTCGGTGTCGAGTCTTCATATGTCAAGTCTTCAGTCTTGATCAGTCTTCGTGCTCTTTCAAAGTATCTGACACTGTAAGCATCTTTCAATCTCTATTTTCTTTCTTTATCATCATCAGCAGCTAACCTCCCCCTTGGATGTTGATCTAATCTTCAATCTCCTCTTTCTCTCACTCATCAGCAACATCAGCTTCTGTCTTGATCATAGTTCTCGGATCAGAAACTGGCTCTACTGACTTCAGACTCACCTTTGCTAGCAGACTCCCCCTTAAGTTGTTTCGGGATCGCAATCTGACATAGCTCTCGTTCTAAGATCATATCCTAGCTCAAACTCTACTCAGGCTTAGATACGGGGATCTTGTTTTGTAGCATTCACAGACTCAGGAACGTCTCCTGGCTATCTGTAACCTGCACAAGTCTCTTCCCAAAAGTAAATTTCAAACTTTTAACTTCATTTTTCAAATCTTATGTTTTGGGTATTTTTTATATATAACAATTTTAATCTTTGCTTAACCACTTGTAATTGAAACATTCAATTTTGACATTTCAAAATCATTTATCATTTCAACCAAATTCTCCCAACCCTTTGTTCATCATGTTTAGCACTTGGAATTTTGAAAATTAGCTTTCCAACATCAGTTGTCGAAAATAAGATGAAATAAAATCTTTTTGGATTTTCAAAATTTTATGCTAAAACACAATCTTTTTGGATTTTTTGTTTTTAATGAAAAGTAGTAAAGAAATATGTACAGACAATATTTTTGTGAGTTTGTGTAAGAGGATCATATCAGTTTTTGAGACAAATCACTAACACCGTTAAGCTTTAAGCATTTTAAGTTCTAAACGATTCTCTTAGATTGTCAGTATACTGATCCACTAAAATTTTCACACAAATTTCAACTGTTTCGAGATACGAGATTAATGTTTTAAGGACTTAAACTTATTCGCGTGTACCACCTCAGAATATACTCCCGTATCCAGACTCCTATATTCAGTCTTACAGGTGAATGTACACTAATGATATCTGTAAATGGGTAATGCGAGACCATGAGAGCTCAGGTTAGAACTTCCATTCAGACAAAGAGATGATGGCTCGTCTTTCGGTGTGTCCCGTTTGGGGATATTTTCTTCAACAGCACATGATTAGCATTTTTCAATGTTTCATCATTTATGCTGAGGGAGAGCATTAAGATTAAAGCAGTACAGAGCATTATACGAGGACTAGGCTATTGCTTCCACAAAATCAGAAGTCCAGGTATAATACCCCAGATATCATCACGCACAAAGACCTAATATGTCAGAAATAGAAAGCCCTTCAAACAAGATTTCAGGGGTTACCTATATATCCGAGAGATGTTCCCCACGAAATAAGTAAGTAATGATATTTAGGTTTATATCTCGAAAACAATCTACTGAATGTATAAAAACCTACTGGCATATCATCAGTGAGACCGTTTATCACATTTGACTTTCCAATTCTTTGGCGTGCTGTGATAGTCCACTGATGTACTATCATTTCCTCTTTTTCACAACAAAACTCATTTTGAATTTTTCAATGTTTTTAGATTTTAGATTTTATCATGTTTTTGGCTTTTTCAAATTTTCTAAAATTTTTGGATTTTCTGAAAATTCTTACTCCCCCTAAAATTCAAAACCATTTAAAGAAAATTTGACAAACTGATGAGAATTGCTTTAATTCTCCATTCACTTGGCATAAACAATCAGAACTCCCCCCCCCCCCCCCCGACAACAAACTATTTTCCCATTATGATTTCAAAACACTTAAGTTTGTTTTAATTAAAATGGTTTTTCTGGAAAATAAGTGTTGTTGATTTTACCACTTGTAGGATTGGGGTTATGATCATCACTTTGTTTTTCTTTTAATCTCTTGAATGAAAGTTAAATCAAGTTCAATTTAATGACCTTGATTAACCACTTGTAGGAACAAGCACTTTGTAGATGCTTATCAATAATGTCACTTTGTAAGTTAAAATATGACAATTGTTAACCACTTATAAGTTTTTCACAAAAAAAAAAAAAAAACATTTTCAAGAATGATGCCGATTCCTGCTCCACGATTACCAACTTGGGAGCTCCGGCAATTCAGGATTTTAAGTAGAGAATGTTGTCACCCAAGCCTGACGAGTCTTGGGTGATTGTGAATCATCTTCAATCCACCATCTTTATGATTTATAAAACTATTTCACACTTTTTACCTTACCATCTGTCATTTTCCCAAAAATATGTAGCACTTTTCCGTTAAAAATCTTTTCAGCATCAAATTCTTCCTTACCAGAGAAGAATTGATCTGAAATCTAAATTTTACCAACCTTTGATTTCAAGTTTTCTTTTGACAATGACGGAAAGTTTTCATCGTTCATTTCTGGAGCGGAATTCTCATCATTTTTCACAACAAATGACTCCTCTGACTTTGACTAGTCAGATTCATTGTCAGAACTAGTTTCAGATTTAACAACCCATTTTTGTTTGTTCAAATCGACTCTTCTTTTGTAAAAATGTTTCGAACTTTCACCAACTTCGAAAGTCGAATTTTTGAACTCTTTAAAATTTTTAATTGGTTGTTCTTTTTTATCAACACATTTTTTCTTCATTTTAGAGTTAGAAGAAACTCCCTGTTTTGTGTTGGTGGACTTTGGGCAAATCCAAGCAATGTGTCCAACTTCTTGACATTTGAAACAAGTTCTTCTGTCAACTCTTGGTGCAGATGTTTTCAAAACATTCTTTTTCTTTTCTGCGAGAAACTCTTTGTTTGACTGTTTTCTGAATAGTTTCTCCCTTTCTTCTTCTGAACTTGTACCTGAAACAAATTTAGTTTTTGGTTTATAATTTTTCTCATTTTTATAATTTTCAGGTGGAATAAAACCTAAACCTTTCTTTTTGAAATTACTGTTATGGTTTGGTTTCTATTGAAAACCTGAACCAGAACTGTAACCTTTTTTCTTGTTCAATCTTTGTTGAACCCTTGAAGTGTATTTTTTAGGTTTTTCAGTAAGACTTACATCTTTTATTTCAGAAATATTATTTTCTGTTAATTTGAAAACCTGTTTGATTTGTTCAGTTTTAACACTTCTTATTGGAAATTCTTCATCAGAATATAATTTGTCCGAATCATTCAAAGCATATGCCACTTTGATTGGTTCATCATGCAAATTATTTTTTGATAACAGAAATTTTTTATTGTAAACCCTTTTGACTGGTGAACTCGGACTCTTCTCTGATGAACTCGAACTTTCAGATTTAGACTCCGACTTTGACTCTTCATCCATATCCAACACCTGATCGTCCACTTTCTTTAATAACTCAGACTCATGATCAGTGTCAGACGCTGTGAATGTGACGTCAATGTTGTCTGGTAACCTATCAGTTGTTTCAGACTTTAACTTTATATTGACTGCCTTTTTTAATTGTTCCGCATTTGGTTTTCTAGGAGAATAACTTTCCCAGATCGGAGGCGGACACTTGTTATACTTGACACTTTGTTTCTTACCAGTATCCGTAACTTTCGCCTTTTTATCTTGAAAAGCTTCAAGTCCTGCAACAGTAGGATAAACTCTATCAATCAAATAATCACAAGTTGAATAACTTAACAGCAATCGTCTGATTCTTTCATTTTCAATCTTTTCGATTTCCAAATCCTGCTTTAACTTTGCACACTCTTCAATATAGTGATTGATGGCCTTCTGCTTAGTCATTAATGTTGAACTCATCATCGTCGAGACAGCTTCTACTTCTAAGTTTGTCTTGTTCAAACTATCAACCGTTCTGTTCAGCACATCATACGATTCTTTTACGTACTTAACATCAAACAACAATTTTTCTTTCAACTCGTCTAGTTCACTATAATTCTTGTCTTTCTCATCACAATGTTTGCATGGTTCCAAACATTTTAGACAAGGTTTTGTGACCTCAACAATCTTTTCAACTTTGACAATCTTTTCAACTTCGATAATCTTTTCAACTTCGACTATCTTTTCAACTTCGACGATTTTTTCAACTTCAACGATTTTTTCAACTACCTTTTCAGTCACCATTGGTTCTTCATCAAGTACTATCTTTACTTCATTCTCTTCAACTTCGGCTTTCTCTGTCGGTTTTTCTTCAACTTTTGCTTTCTCGGCTTCCATTTTTGCCTTTTCTTCAGCAATCCTTCTTGCTTCCAATTCTTCCAATTCTCTCTTCAGTCGAGCAGCCCTTTTCACTTTCAAAATCTCTATTTTATCTGCAAAAAACAAATTAAAACTAAATGAGTCCAATTTTTTTCTAGCTGTATTAATATACTCTTCATCATCATCAGTATCTTCATCACTTTCTGATGATTTGAAAATCTTCTTTCTTTTTGGCTTAGATTTGACTGATTCTTCTTCCAAGATTCGGTAACACGGTTTTACACAATCAGTATTTCAAACGAACTTGATGTGATTTGACTTTGATGCCAATTGGATGATTTAGAATCTAATCCGTGCCGATAGGTCCTCTTTTCAAACAAGTTGGGTTCAATACGTACGAACTAGAAGTATTTGGTGCGACCAAATGATTTCAAGCGAATTGGACAACTTAGGGTTCAATCCATGCGAATTGGAATACTATTCACACGATTTGGACACTTTGGTGCGAATTGGATGTATGTTTCACACGAATTGGACCTTTGGTGCGAATTTGAAATCCATTTCATGCGAATTGGATCCTCAAAACAACCAAACCATACGAAATGGACATTTTTCAAGCGAGCTGGTAGTCCAATTCGTGCAAAATGAGTGTAATTTCACACGAATTGATGCTGATGTCACAAGGTCGGGTATGTTTTTGACAAAATTGATCACGTTTTAGGTCGATTTTAGGTCTAATTCTTTCAAGGATTGTTTAAAACTGTATTTCGCGTGTTATGTGTAAAAATCAAGCCATTTCAACCGTAAAATCTCAGTTAATTTTGAAAAATGTGAAGAAGAATGAGTAGAAGTCAGAACTTTCGGTGAAAACAAGCTGAAATGGTAAGAACTCTTCCTCCTGAAGAGTTCTAATCCAAACCAAAGGCGGAATTCAGTGATTCGGACTTGATTGCAGCTTGATTCACACACAGATTCACTTTAAATGTCTTGTATATTGATTTGAAAGCGTTACAGATCATACGACACTTCAGCAGCACCTCGGCTCTGGAATCACAACTATTTCAAATGAATGATAAAGCTCAGGTATATATAGGGGTTGCCAATTCGCATGGAATGGACATGTCCCATTTCGTGCGAAATGGTCAATGGACATTTCGTACGAAATGGCTCTTGCCAGTTCGTGTGAACTGATCCAACACCTCTAAAACCCTATTTTCTATGCTACCGAGCTTCATTCTATCCTATCTAGATACAAGACTCGATACAAGACAAAGTCGACAGACATATGCACCAACATCTTTGTCGCGTCGTACGCCACCGTGAGCCACCACCCGAGGGTGGTGGTTGGCCGTATAATTGAGAGCAAGGGGTGTTGTGTGGGCGGTGTGAGGGTTAGAGGTGTAACAGGTGGTTGTGGCGTGGGGGGTGCTTGTCGGAGAACGGAGAGCACTGGTGAAGCCGGCCGGAGGTTAACTCCGGTGGCCGGAGTCAAGTGAGGGAAGGCACAGAACTCGTGAGGGGATGCGGCTGAAGAAAGAATGAGGGGGTTAGTGTTTTGAGGTTATAATATGCTTTATATACTTGGGTTTTGTTTAATGGGTCAGGCCCAAGGCCCGTTAGCGTTTTTTTTAACGGCCCAATACTCTCACGAGGCCCATTTTTGAACCCGAACGTCGTAATATGTCGCAAAATAATAGATTAAGTCGAAAATACTCCAAAACTACGTCGGAAATCGATATTGGGCGCGTATTTCTTGTCGGTTGTTAAAAATGCGTAAATTGACTAGTTCGTCGTTTCTTGTCCGTTTTACGATCCGTTTTCAACTACGGATAATAAAATTGGAAAACAAAGCTAAATATGTCATAATATTTCGTCTTTTAAGTTTATCGTTACGCAGTTTCTCCGCAGATTATCATCCGCGTACTGTAAAGTCAAATAGCCGTTCCTAGGCATTCCAATTGCCTAATTAAGTTAATTCTTGCCTTAAACACTATTTATTATCGCCTAAGCGTTCGTTAATAGGGTAATTAAAAACCGAAAAGTACTGGTTGTCACACCACTCACCACCACCACTCACCGGCCACCACCACCACTACCACCACTCACCGGCCACCACCACCTCTCACCACCACCGGCCACCACCACCACTCACCACCACCTACGGGTAATTAAAAACCAAAAAGTACTGGTTGTCACACCACTCACCACCACCTCTCCCCACCACCACCACCACCATTCACCGGCCACCACCACCACCACCACCGCCGGCCACCACCACTGGCCACCACCACCACCGGCCACCACCACCACTCACCACCACCACTCACCGGCCACCACCTAGTGTTATTGTAAAACTCTAGCGAATAAGCGTCTTATAAAACTTATGTTTTACGACTCAAATATCAAGTGTCCTATTACCGTGTATTATAATAACACCATAATGATTAAGCGTACTATAAAGGTTAAAGTTATAAGACCCTAGTGTCAAGTGTCCTATTAATATATGTTATAATAGAACTCTAGCGAATAAGCGTCCTATAAAACTGATATTTATGACTCAAATATCAGGTGTCCTATTACAGTGTATTATAATAACACCACAATGATTAAGCATCCTATAAAGGTTAAATTTATAAGACCCAAGTGTCAAGTGTCTTTTTAAGTTATATTATAATAAAACTCTAGCGAATAAGCGTCCTATAAAACTAATGTTTTATGACTCAAATATCAAGTGTCCTATTTCGGTGTATTATAATAGCACCACAATGATTAAGCGTCCTGTAAAGTTTAAAGTTGTAAGACCCAAGTGTCAAGTGTCCTATTAAGTTAAGTTCTAATATGACTTCGACTAGAAAGGGTCCTATAACACTAAACATTTATGACTTAAGTACAACGTGTCCTATTAAGTTATGTTATAATAGGACCCCAGATGATCAAGTGTCCTAATACAGTACCACGTAATAGGACACTAACAATTAAATGTCTTATAAAGTACTTTATTAGGATCTACATTTTAAGTGTCCTATTAAATTATATGATAATAGGACCCCAAAAAATCATCCATCCTATTAAATAGTTTTTTAGGAGATCGGTTTAGTAGAGTATATTATAAAAGGACTCCAAAAGTTCATTAGTCCTATTAAATAGTTTTTTAGGACCCTCTTTTACAAGGGTCCCACAAAAAAGGTCCTAAAAAGCCATTTTTGTTGTAGTGAACTAGGTGAATTTATTCCTAGTTATTTTGTTTTATGGGTTAATTTTTACCACCTACGGTACTTTACCCGTCTTTTTAGTATTATCGGGGTTCGATTACCAAACCCGTTTTCAGGGTGTTACAGCAACACATGGAGGAAGGAGAGTTAGATTGGCATAAACCGGATCTATGTGGCAACATAACAGCCATGGTAAGCCAACTGCCATAGTTTTGTCGCTGGGCACCTCTTACGGACCGTAAGAGGTGGGTTACGGTACGTAAGGGGTGTTTTCACTACCTTACTTTTTCAAAACCCCTCACGGTGACTAGTTGCGAGGATCCTCACCCGAGTGTAACCCATATGTATTTTAGTCAAGAGGATGAGTAGGATTAAAAGAAACTAGAGATTTTGCTTTGTTTGATGTTTATGTATGAATGGGATTTGTTATTAGTGAGAAAAATGATGTGTGATAACATGAGTTAGGTAATTAAACATGAAAGGGTTGTACATTATGCTTAGATGGTAGTATGCACACCAAGTGTTTGATAAAATGTCTAGATTATGATAACATGTGAAGTTGTATGCAAGAACAAATGTGTATAAAGGGTGAGTATGATGTAATTATTAGTAACTAACATGAGGAATACGTCTTTGATGAAATCCATGGGGGAATATAGTTGATGGTATGATTCGGTAGAAGTATGCTTTAGGAGCTTGTACTCCATGCTTGAATGGTGTGGTGCACACCATGTGTTGAACTAATTGCTTAAAGGTGATTGAGAAATGAATGTGCACTAAATGTACAACATGTTGACTTATTAGAAAGTAAGGATGGTAGAATGATGTTAAATTGGCTAACGTTAGATTTAGTTGTCAATTGTAGAATCATGAAAGCATTAGTATGTGTAGAATTGATGATGTGTACATTATGTATGTGACTAAGTGATCACATGGTTATATGTGTCCTAAAACATGAGTATGAAATGCATATGGTGTCATTACTATGGTCTACCATATAAATATGGATGTATGTTTATAAGTTGAAAGTATTATATGTCTGATAGTTGATTTTCTGAAAGTCAACAAAGTATGAATAGCATGGTTAGGCTTCCAACACTATTATACGATTAGAGAAATCATGCGATATGTGTTAGATCATTTATGTGTTATGCATGATGTTGAATGGAATTGCGTGGATTTGGAGTAATATAATTGTTAATGTAAGTTTTGTTTATGTTAGTAAGTGACTAACGAAAGTCAAAGAAACCTATGTGTTGGAAATGAATGTTAGTGTGAATGAGCATATTTGCTAACAATGTTGTAAACATGATGACTTGAAAGAATAGGAATCATGTTAAGATGGACCAAAGCATGGAAGGCTAACAAGTTAACGGGAAGCAAGGAAGCTAGTATGAACATGGAAGCTCAAGGTAAGTGATTCCCGTCCTAAATTTCTTATTATGCAATAATTCTTGTATGAAAGAAGGAATGGAATTGTGGAAGGATGGATAGATAATAGTAGTACCAAGGTAAGTAATGTTGCAACGGGTTATATGTAGCTTAACTATGATTGAACATACTTGGTGGGAGGAAACAGGTCAAAATCTAGAAAGTTGTGTAATAGGATGTAGAATTTGGATGTTGTGGTAAGGGAATTTATGTTGGAATGGTTTGGGGTTTTGGATACTTCCATGTAAAGTTTTGGCGCTCACGGAATGCTTTAACGGGGGTCGCGGCGGGGAAAAAACTGAAATCTGGGCGCCGGCACAACACGGGGCGTCGGGGACACCAGATAGTCCAGTCGACGCCTAGATGGGTTGTTGATGTCCTAGTCGACGCTCCATGGCTTCGGCGACGGTCTTTTGGCCGTCGGCGACAACCGAGGGCCCCGTTTTCCCATGTTTCTTAGTTTCTTCGACGCCGGACCCCATTGCCTCATTCCCAAGCCTCGTTAAGCTTCTGAAATGCACCCCAAACTTACCAAAGAGTTTTTGTGAGGTGCGGGTAATGATGGAACTTGTATATGGTGTGTGTACGTACGTACGTATGTACGTATGTATGTATGTATGTATGTATGTATGTATGTATGTATGTATGTATGTATGTATGTATGTATGTATGTATGTATGTATGTATGTATGTATGTATGTATGTATGTATGTATGTATGTATGTATGTATGTATGTATGTATGTATGTATGTATGTATGTATGTATGTATGTATGTATGTATGTATGTATGTATGTATGTATGTATGTATGTATGTATGTATGTATGTATGTATGTATGTATGTATGTATGTATGTATGTATGTATGTATGTATGTATGTATGTATGTATGTATGTATGTATGTATGTATGTATGTATGCTTGCATGCATGCATGCATGTATGTACGTACGTACGTATGTATGTATGTATGTATGTATGTATGTATGTATGTATGTATGTATGTATGTATGTATGTATGTATGTATGTATGTATGTATGTATGTATGTATGTATGTATGTATGTATGTATGTATGTATGTATGTATGTATGTATGTATGTATGTATGTATGTATGTATGTATGTATGTATGTATGTATGTATGTATGTATGTATGTATGTATGTATGTATGTATGTATGTATGTATGTATGTATGTATGTATGTATGTATGTATGTATGTATGTATGTATGTATGTATGTATGTATGTATGTATGTATGTATGTAATCAAAATGCCTGTAAGTAGAGGGGACTTGTGTGTGTTCACGTATGTATGATATTTTGTATATATGAATGTATGTAGCTAGGACTTACAAGTATGAATGTATTAGAATGTAAATTGTAGGTATCGGTATGGATAAAGAGGTATGTATGAATGTGTTGGAATTTAGTATATGTGGACAAATGGAATTTGTATATATGTATACATGGGTCTTAATATGAATGGGATTTCACAATGTTAACCCTGTCGCTATGGAGAATGAAATGGAAGTGCAGGTATATTAATCTCAGGCTCTCGAAAATTCGACACTGGAATACAATGACTGAATTCGAAAAGACAACCAGATAGATCAGTATATGTAGAAAGAATGCAGTGTGGTTATTCAATTATATGAGTGTTTGAATTTATGTATGATGTCACCAATTACTAATGATATGGATATATATGTTGACTGCATGTTACACGGGTCATCATCATCATGGAGTGCAAGCGGTTGAAGATTGATTCAAAACATGGATTGTACGGGAGTGTGGTTATGTAGTTTTGTAAATGTATGTTATATTTTATCTCTTAAATAAGTAATTCTTGTAGAATCGTCATTTTAAAGGGTTTTCAAGCATGTTAGAACATTTATAAAGAAAGAAATTTTATGGTTTGCATTTTCGCTACGTGTTTTCAGTTGAAACATTTTAGGGACTTACATATATTAATCATATGATAGTAAATAATTAATGAGGAGATACAATATGATAAACCGCAAATAATTCAAAGTGTACAACAATCTAAGAGTCTTGCAGCACTTCAAGAAATTAGGTACATGAATCATCATGTAACATGAGTATAACAATACTTCACAAATTAAGAATTGAAACTAAAACTCTATAACACCTCTTTTCACATACACGTACAAGAGATTCATACTTACAAATACACACACAAAGACATATAATCATACACATACATACATACATACACACACATTCACATACACATACATATAAGCATATATACAAATACAAACACATACGATTACGCACACATACACACACATTCATATACACATACATATAAGCATATATACAAATACAAACACATACGATTACACACACATACACACATATCAAATACATACAATACACACATGTACATGTATAAACATGTTACATGCATTCACACAGTGGCAAAGCTTAATTGGGACTGGGGGTGCCCTGACCCCACCAATTTTTAGCTAGCAGTGTTAATTTTACAGAAAAATTTCGAATTTTTGGTAGTGTAAAATACTGGATCTTTTAGAGTCCAACCACCATTGATTTGGATTTTGAGAATCCGACCCCCCACTGAGTTTTTGTTGAAGCTCTGCCACTACATTCACATACATACGAATACATACACATACTCACACATACATGCATACACATACTACACATAAAAATACAAACACATACACATGTATACAAATACGAACACATACAAAAACATACACATACACTGATACACACACACACAAACATACACACACATACATGCATACACAAATGTACAGATAAATATACACACACTCACATACATACATACATGAATACGCACTCACATGTATACATATACATACATACATACATACATACATACATACATACATACATACATACATACATACATACATACATACATACATACATACATACATACATACATACATACATACATACATATATATATATATACATACAAACACATATATACACATAACACATGTTCCTACACATACACCGTAACGACCCCTCATAATTAGTTAAAACATCATCGAGTGCTTGTCAACACAGAGTCTACAACGTGACCAAACCCGAAATCGATTCTAAAAAATACCCCATTTTGTGGCCCTCTACATGACAGTGCTTCTCAACTAATATATATATATATATATATATATATATATATATATATATATATATATATATATATATATATATATAGGATTAGGTTCAAGAGTGAACACTAGTGTAGCTTGCGAACTGAGTGAACTAATCCTGGCCATACACATGTGTAGATCAATGGCCAGGATTTAATGTTGAAATACACTAGTGTATTTTACGATTTGATGATGAGATCCTGGCCATACATGCGTGTAGATCAATGGCCAGGATTTGTTCACTCAGTTCGCAAATACACTAGTGTTCACTCTAGAACCCCACCCTTTATATATATATATATATATATATATATATATATATATATATATATATAATTGCTAAAAGGTAACTATAATTTCATGTTGTATTTATAGTTATGATAAACTATCAACTAACTAGTATATGGTGTTTTATAGATACAGTGTGTGTGCGTGCGTGTGTGTGTGTGTGTGTATATATATATAGGGTGGGGTTATTATAGAAACGTTTTTTTGTAAGAAGTGTTTTAAACCGTTAGATCTTGTAGTTAAGGGTTAAGATCAAAATGGGCTTAACATGTAAATTATGTTTTATTGGTTTTGACTAATTTGGCTAGATTAGGGGTAATAGTGTCTTTTTGTTTAAATAAAGAAATCGCCATCAACCTCCATGCACATGCAAGTTCCCTTCGTTTTTTTAAATATCAATAACTTTTTATACGTAACTTTAAAAAAACCATAATAACGAGCGTTTTTTATCTTTAATATTAGTACCATATTTTATACTTATATATAGAAAAAGAATTACATTTCAGTCGGATGTTTTAGTCCATGGTGTTTTGTCTATGTTCATACAATGGTGTTTTAAATGTATTGTGATTCAAGGCATGATGTTTTAAATATATGGAAACATTGTATTATGATTCAAGTTATGGTGTTTTACCAGCTGGAATAGCAATACAATCATCCTGGGATGGTGTTAAAACACCGACTTGAATAGCAATACAATCATTCTAGATGTTAAGACACCATGACTTTATTACGATTCAAGTCGTGGTGTTTTTGCAATCTGTATGGTGTTTTATACCTGTAAAATAACAAAAAAAACAAAACATTCCTGGTGTTAAAACACCATGATAAGTTATTGATATGTAAAAAAAAATATCCCCTAAAATAGCTCCTAAAGAAGTTACACTTTATTTTATAATTAAATTGGTTTTTGAAGTTAATTACCTTATTACCCTTAATCCATAAAATTAAATAATGCCACGTGTCGTCTCCATAATATTTCTTATACTTCTCACAAACTTTACCCTTTTTACAGCAACCTGAACCTATATATATAAACACACACACTAATTCATTTTTTCAATATAAAAAACTTTTAAAATATAAGATAATTTGTGACAACCCGAACTTCCAAGGTTAGTTTCGTAATTCTGATCCTTACTATTCTTCGTTCATAAGTGTGAATGTGTTAAACTCGTTTATGCTAGGTGTTATTATAATCTTTTTAAACGTGTTAATTTCGTTAAATATGAGTTTTACATTATGGGCCGCAAGCACGCAACATACAACCTGATCCGACCCACACCAATATTTAACGAACATGGCTAGGTCACTCTTGCATCGGTAGCAAAGTATAGGATCGGCCCATTATATTGAGTTAAGTGTATGTGTTACCTTGGTTGGCCCACTCTAGCAATGGTAAACAACTAGGTAATCGGCCCACTTGTGAGTTGTTTACCTTTTGTAACTACAAATACGTAGGCTCCCAAGCATACTCCAGGATAAGAAAACATCACAACATAAAACCCTATTTTCCTTTATATGAGCGACGGCAGCAAGCATTCTCCAAGCATCGCCCTTTCAACCAAATCCTTCTCCTCTCTCATTCGAATTATCATTCTAGCATCGTATTGTGGTTAGTGATGTCATACTTGTTTAATTTTTCAATTACTCAACTTAGTCACGTACGATTATGATCCATAGGATTTCATGCATATGTAAGCGGTATAACGAATCTGTGATATACGTGATGCGATGTATGATATGTTTGGCATGATAATTCTACACGCTAACGATATTAAATTCTGACTCCTTGCGAGAACAATATGTATTTAGATTAGTGCGAATAACGGTAGTTCTCGATGATAAACTGTATGATGCAAAATAAAGTGTGATCATGATGATTAGGGTAGGACACGGTTATGAAACATTGATCAAAGAAATAGTGATGCTGTGTATGATATTAGTTTGGTGTAAACATGATTGCGTGAATTAAGTATTATCTGAATTGATCCAGCTATACGATGAAACTGATGCAAGAGTTTCGCTGGTTCGATGTGGGCTGCAAACCGGTTTGCGGAACACCGGTGCGAGCCGTCGCACACCGCTATAAGAACCCCATTGAGCTGTAATGTGTTAAAAGAATAGTAGCATTTCGATATGAACCTTTCTGTGATTTGAATGATTATGGCATGGCATGTGTTAACACTATAAGTTGTGTTATTGAGGTACTGTTGGACTGAACGATTAAAACGATAATATGCATGCTGTTTGGGGCCCTATATGGCGTGTTGTGGGGCTGGGAGATTATTAGACAATGGTAAATATCACGTGCATTGTTAGGGATTAAAACACATGATTATGACTTGTTGGTTGATGCATGAGAATTGGACTTTATAAAAGATGATTGTTGTAAACTGTGGTTAGAATGTTGGCATGCTGAATAATTCACTGAAACAGACGAATCATTGCTTGGTCAAATCGAGTAGCCACTAAGGTTGTTAATGAGTAGTTGTTGTCATGTTGAGTATTGGGGTCCAATGGGATTTTGACTAAATATATATAATTGCCGGCCATGTGAACTGTAAAGTTGTAAACCTTATATGTTGAATAAATAATTCTATGGGGAATGAATTGTTGGAGATATGTGGTTGGTTCTAGTGGGCGGCACCTCTTGCTAATATTGGGCCATATAGTCGCACAGTTCTATGGACTTAGTATAACAGTGTCACCTACACACATGTATGCACCTCATGGATTGGGCCGAATTTCATAACAGGACACATGAGGACATCGTACACTTGGGTTAAGAGTTATAGGAGATGCTAAGCAGTTTACTTGGAATATGAATACATGATAGATTCCGTTTGTAGCCTGATGCAATTGTATGCTATTATGATGCATGTTATGATGTTAGATTTCATGAGCAATTATTCAAGCATGCGTGATATAATGTGTATACTACCTGTGTAATATGTATAAGGAATGTATGATTAAGTGCTATAAAACTGATTGTCACTCGAAATGATATCAGGATTCGGTTGATTAACTGATAAACGAGTAAACTAACCTAACCGAGCAAACCAAAGGTGAGTTCACTACATTCGAGCATGTGTCCCAGTGGTTGGGGACAGTCAGTGGGTATCCCATAGGGGGATAAGTCTTTGGGTAAAAACGGGTATATTGGTTAATATTCTCACCTATCATCTTTTGTAAGTCCCTCATCGGGTATTAGTTAGTAGCGCTACTTAGGTTTGGCACCCTCACACCGCTCCTGTAGAGGACGGAGGTGAACTAATGACCCAGTCTGGCCCAGTACTAGATAGGAGTACGTGGGAAGGGCAGTCGTGTATTTCAGGAGCCGTCATTGTTCGGAATTGAGATATTAACAATATTACTTGCATTGGTTATTGAACTGTTTTACATACAATGGGTAACAAACGTTTTCTAAAACTGTGAACTCGCCAGCTTTGTCTGATACACGTGTTACATGCTCGCAGGTCCTTAGGTACTTGGAATGCAGGAACTTGCTGGCTGGAGGGTGCGAGTGGTCATGGTTGCATTGATGAGTAATTTAACAAACATTTATTTACTTTGGTTGTGTGAAACATACACTTTGGGATACGTTGATGCTTCCGCTGAACTTAATGGTTTCGAACAACTTGTGCTTGAATTTTATTACTAATAATTTATGAATCTTTGTTTTGAACTTGTGATTCAATGTAATTGGTGGCTCCTAGCTTGTTGTCACACGCCTAACAGGGACACTCCCTAGGTGGTAAATTGGGGGTGTGACAGTTTGGTATCAGAGCCACTGGTTATAGTGAATTTGGTTTTAAAAATGATTTATAAAACCAGACTATAACTGAACTGATACGACATTGACCATGACACTCAGCTCCAGGCAGCAAGGTTCGTCTCTTGTTTACTATTGCATAGCATAGTTAGCACATACTCATGACTAGTATCACACCCGAACGCACACTTGATATTACAATACGAATTACTATGCTATCTGTTTATGCTACGTGTTTTAAGAGTAGGACTCTACTTGAACATACATGCTCTATGTTGTGATGTCGTCGGTCGTACTGCATGAATTTGGGGAAACCTTTTAACATGAGTAGGGAGGAACTGAGATAAGCATGCAAATCGGGTTATTATTATGGGTGCACACATAATAACAACGTGGGGTGCATGTGAGTCCCAGTAAATCTCGACTAGTGTGAAAAAGGAATCCCACGTTGTTAGTCAATCTTGTATTAGAACCTCGAAAACTGTGAATACTATAGCAATACTTGACATCCGCTTGAAATGGTCTGTTAATTCGTTCCTTCTTCCCATACTTATAGAATCATGAACGGACGTGGTGGAGGTCGTCGTGGTGGACGTGGTGGAGGCCGCGGTGGTGGGCGTGGCGAAATCCATATGACCCAAGCTGAGCTAGAAGAATTACTCAACACCCAGGTGGCTGCAGCCTTGGCAGCTTATCAGGCTGGTATGACATGTACCAGACATTCCTTTCCTTTGAATCGTAAACTTGAGTCTTACTTGTTGGTATATTTTCTCTCGTTAATAGGTCAGCCGGCGCCACAAAACCAGCCTCACCCACCGGTTTGCACATTTAAAACTTTCATGGATTGCAAGCCACAGACCTTCAGTGGCACTGAAGGGGCTGTAGGACTTATACGCTGGTTCGAAAAGGCGGAGTCAGTGTTCGCAATATGTAACTGCCCGGTTGGGGATAGAGTAAAGTTTGCAGCAGGCACGCTTGAGGATGGTGCCTTGACCTGGTGGAATGCCCAGGTTCAACTGCTAGGTATTGAGGCGGCGAACGCCACTACGTGGGACGATTTTAAAGAACTGATGAGAGAGGAATACTGTCCTCGAGACGAAATACAGAAGTTAGAGAATGAGTACTATGATCTGAAAATGGTGGGGTCTGAAATTGAAGCGTATGTGAAGCGGTCGTATGAGTTAGCTGATTTGTGTCCGACCTTGTCCCGACCCATGTCCCGAAGAATCGAGTTGTTTATTAAGGGGTTACCTCCACGGGTGAAGGGTTTAGTTACAGCAGCGAACCTCAATAACCTAACTCAGATTGTTAGATTGGCACATAAGATCGTTGACCAGGAGGTGGAGAGCGACTCATTGCCACCTCGTATTTCTAGCACTACCACAGCTGCCACTACTTCCACTGCATCTGCTGCTGATAGCAAACGTAAGTGGAACGATACGGACAAGGGGTCCAACTCTGCACAGCCTCAGAAGAAGACGGATACTGGCAGCACCCGCAGTTTCAGTCAGACAGCATCAGTGAATCAGAACTCGAGTAACAAATCAGGGCAGGGATCATATGCGGGGAAGCTACCCTTGTGCAGCAAGTGTAACTATCATCACAAGGGACAGTGTGCTCGGGTTTGTCATCGATGTAATCGACCAGGGCATATGGCTAGGGATTGTAGGGCCACTTTTCCAGCTCAGCAGCAGCCATCACAGCAGTTGGGTAGGCAACAATCTCAACAAAATCAGGGTACTCAGAGAGGGTGTTATCAGTGTGGAGCCGAGGGGCACTTCAAGCGAGACTGCCCTCAGCTGAAGCAGAACACAGGGGGTAGTAACGGGAACAACAATGCGGGGAACAATGCGGGTAATGTCGCGCGTGGGCGCGGGTTTGTGTTGGGAGCTGGGGAAGCGCGGAACGACGGCAACGTGGTTACTGGTACGTTTTCAGTGAACGGTGTTATTGCTTCTATTTTATTTGATTCTGGTGCCGACTGGAGTTACGTGTCTTTAGAGTTTAGTTCTCAGTTAGGGTTAAGTCCTACACTTCTCGTAATGAAACACATAGTAGAAATCGCAAATGGTAAAACAATCGAAGCTACACATGTTCTATTTGGGTGAAAAATCGATCTTCTGGGTCAAGTATTCGACATTGACTTAATACCTATTACTCTTGGAAGCTTCGACGTGATTATCGGTATGGACTGGTTGTCCAAATACCAGGCGGAGATTCTCTGTAAGGAGAAGATCGTACGTGTTCCCCTTCCTAGTGGAGAATCTTTATCAGTCCAGGGTCATCGCAGTGGGACCCCAGTTAGTATTGTTTCAGCAATGAAGGCTCAGAAGTATCTGCGTAAGGGCTATCCTGCTATTTTCGCTCTTGTCACTGATTCACAGTCTGATGAAAGGAAGATTGAAGATCTTCTAATTGTTCGTGAATATCCTGACGTATTTCCTGAGGAACTCCCTGGTTTACCTCCACATCGTCAGGTGGAATTCCAGATCGACCTCGCCCCAGCGGCAGCCCCGGTTGCTCGTGCGCCGTACCGTCTTGCGCCAGGGGAGTTGCAGGAATTGTCAAACCAACTCCAAGAGCTGTTGGATAGGGGTTTCATCCGACCTAGCTCTTCCCCTTGGGGAGCCCCAGTCCTATTTGTGAAGAAGAAGAAGGATGGGTCTTTCCGGATGTGTATAGATTATCGCGAGCTCAACAAGGTGACGGTTAAAAACCGTTATCCTTTGCCTCGTATTGACGACTTGTTTGACCAGCTACAAGGGTCAAGTTTTTATTCAAAAATCGACTTAAGGTCGGGATATCATCAAGTACGAGTCAGAGAGGAAGACGTTCCCAAAACAGCGTTTCGGACGCGATACGGTCATTATGAGTTCTTGGTTATGCCATTCGGGTTGACCAACGCACCCGCGGTCTTCATGGATCTCATGAACCGCGTGTGCAAGCCATACCTTGACGACTTCGTCATCGTTTTTATCGACGACATTCTAATTTATTCCAAGAACAAGGAAGATCATGAGCGGCATCTACGCCTTATCTTAGAACTCCTGAGGAGGGAGCAGTTGTACGCGAAATTTTCTAAGTGTGATTTTTGGATACGGGAGGTACATTTTCTGGGGCATATAGTTAATGAGATGGGCATACATGTGGATCCTGCCAAGATCGACGCCATTAGAAATTGGGCGGCACCAAGGAATCCTTCGGAGGTGCGGCAGTTTCTCGGTCTAGCAGGGTATTATCGTCGTTTTATTCAGAACTTCTCGAAGATTGCTCAGCCACTCACCTCATTAACACAGAAGAAGGTGGTTTACTCTTGGGGAACGAAACAGGAGGATGCTTTCCAGCTTTTGAAACAAAAATTATGTAGCGCGCCAATTCTATCTCTACCAGATGGTACCGAGGATTTTGTGGTTTATTGTGATGCTTCGATTCAGGGTCTCGGTTGCGTGTTGATGCAACGCGAGAAGGTGATAGCTTATGCTTCTCGTCAGTTGAAAGTACACGAGAAAAACTACACGACACACGACTTGGAGCTAGGAGCTGTGGTCTTTGCGCTGAAGATTTGGAGGCATTATCTATACGGCACGAAATGCACCATCTATACTGATCACAAGAGCCTTCAGCATATCTTCAACCAGAGAGAATTGAATATGCGTCAGCGTCGTTGGGTAGAGTTGTTCAATGATTACGAGTGTGCCATCAGGTACCACCCGGGTAAAGCTAACGTTGTAGCGGATGCTCTTAGCCGCAAGGAACCAAAGCCGAAGCGTATTCGTGCCCTACAACTTACTATTCACTCTGATTTACCTGCTCGGATTCGTTCAGCTCAGATTGAAGCATTAAAGGAAGAAAATATCGAAGCTGAAGGATTACGAGGTCTACACAAGAAGAAGTTCGAGCAACGGTCAGACGATATCTACTACTTCATGGAACGAATATGGGTTCCTTCATTCGGTGATCTTCGAGAGCTTGTGATGGACGAAGCACACAAGTCACGATATTCTATTCATCCAGGGTCCGATAAGATGTACCAGGACCTCAAGGTTTTGTATTGGTGGCCGAATATGAAAGCTATCATCGCAACATACGTGAGTAAGTGCTTGACTTATGCTAGGGTCAAAGCAGAGTACCAGAAACCTTCGGGTCTACTTCAGCAGCCAGAAATACCCATGTGGAAATGGGAACAGATCGCTATGGATTTTGTTACGGGGTTACCTAGAACACAGGCTAGGAACGATACTATATGGGTGATTGTCGACCGTCTCACCAAGTCAGCACACTTTCTAGCGATCAAGGAGACAGATAAGTATTCACAGCTCGCAGCAGTGTACCTTAAAGAGGTGGTTTCTAGGCACGGGGTGCCGACTTCTATTATTTCTGATCGAGATCCTCGTTTTACTTCGGAGTTATGGCAGGCTATGCATAAGTCGTTCGGCTCACGTCTCGATATGAGCACGGCCTATCACCCACAAACGGATGGTCAGAGTGAACGCACTATTCAGACGCTAGAGGATATGCTGCGGGCATGCGTTATTGATTTTGGGAAAGGATGGGAGAAGCACTTGCCGTTGGTAGAGTTTTCTTACAATAACAGCTACCACACCAGTATCAAAGCGGCACCATTTGAGGCACTGTATGGGAGGAAGTGTCGTTCACCCCTCTGCTGGGCTGAGGTGGGTGATAGTCAGATCACAGGTCCTGAGATGGTACTCGAAACTTCAGATATGATCGTAAAAATCAGGGCACGTATGGCAGCTGCTCGGGACCGCCAGAAGGCCTATGCGGACAAGCGTGCCAAAGAGGTAGTGTTTGAAGTGAATGACCGAGTCATGCTGAAAGTCTCACCGTGGAAAGGGGTTGTACGCTTTGGGAAACGTGGCAAGCTGAACCCACGTTATGTTGGGCCGTTTAAGGTTCTGGAGCGTATCGGTAAGGTGGCTTATAGGTTGGAGTTACCTACTGAGCTGGGTAATGTTCACGACGTATTTCATGTATCACAGTTAAAGAAGTGTTATGCTGACGACCCATTAGCGGTACCTTTTCAAGAGTTAAAGATCGACGACAAGCTGCAGTTTGTTGAAGAACCCATCGAGATCATGGACCGTGAGGTCAAAGTGCGTAAACACAGTCGTATTCCCATCGTTAGGGTTCGTTGGAACTCAAGACGTGGACCGGAGTTCACGTGGGAGCGCGAGGATCAGATGAAACTAAAGTACCCTCACCTCTTTCCCAAAGACAAAGCAGAGTCAAGCAAAACTGATGAATCTCGGGGCGAGATTCCCCTTCAAGTTGGGGATGATGTCACACCTGAGCAAAATCCGCAACAATCTTGAATTCTCACTTCATTCTTTCGTGCTTACTTGTCAAATTTCGGGACGAAATTTCTTTCAAGTTGGGGATGATGTGACAACCCGAACTTCCAAGGTTAGTTTCGTAATTCTGATCCTTACTATTCTTCGTTCATAAGTGTGAATGTGTTAAACTCGTTTATGCTAGGTGTTATTATAATCTTTTTAAACGTGTTAATTTCGTTAAATATGAGTTTTACATTATGGGCCGCAAGCACGCAACATACAACCTGATCCGACCCACACCAATATTTAACGAACATGGCTAGGTCACTCTTGCATCGGTAGCAAAGTATAGGATCGGCCCATTATATTGAGTTAAGTGTATGTGTTACCTTGGTTGGCCCACTCTAGCAATGGTAAACAACTAGGTAATCGGCCCACTTGGGAGTTGTTTACCTTTTGTAACTACAAATACGTAGGCTCCCAAGCATACTCCAGGATAAGAAAACATCACAACATAAAACCCTATTTTCCTTTATATGAGCGACGGCAGCAAGCATTCTCCAAGCATCGCCCTTTCAACCAAATCCTTCTCCTCTCTCATTCGAATTATCATTCTAGCATCGTATTGTGGTTAGTGATGTCATACTTGTTTAATTTTTCAATTACTCAACTTAGTCACGTACGATTATGATCCATAGGATTTCATGCATATGTAAGCGGTATAACGAATCTGTGATATACGTGATGCGATGTATGATATGTTTGGCATGATAATTCTACACGCTAACGATATTAAATTCTGACTCCTTGCGAGAACAATATGTATTTAGATTAGTGCGAATAACGGTAGTTCTCGATGATAAACTGTATGATGCAAAATAAAGTGTGATCATGATGATTAGGGTAGGACACGGTTATGAAACATTGATCGAAGAAATAGTGATGCTGTGTATGATATTAGTTTGGTGTAAACATGATTGCGTGAATTAAGTATTATCTGAATTGATCCAGCTATACGATGAAACTGATGCAAGAGTTTCGCTGGTTCGATGTGGGCTGCAAACCGGTTTGCGGAACACCGGTGCGAGCCGTCGCACACCACTATAAGAACCCCATTGAGCTGTAATGTGTTAATAGAATAGTAGCATTTCGATATGAACCTTTCTGTGATTTGAATGATTATGGCATGGCATGTGTTAACACTATAAGTTGTGTTATTGAGGTACTGTTGGACTGAACGATTAAAACGATAATATGCATGCTGTTTGGGGCCCTATATGGCGTGTTGTGGGGCTGGGAGATTATTAGACAATGGTAAATATCACGTGCATTGTTAGGGATTAAAACACATGATTATGACTTGTTGGTTGATGCATGAGAATTGGACTTTATAAAAGATGATTGTTGTAAACTGTGGTTAGAATGTTGGCATGCTGAATAATTCACTGAAACAGACGAATCATTGCTTGGTCAAATCGAGTAGCCACTAAGGTTGTTAATGAGTAGTTGTTGTCATGTTGAGTATTGGGGTCCAATGGGATTTTGACTAAATATATATAATTGCCGGCCATGTGAACTGTAAAGTTGTAAACCTTATATGTTGAATAAATAATTCTATGGGGAATGAATTGTTGGAGATATGTGGTTGGTTCTAGTGGGCGGCACCTCTTGCTAATATTGGGCCATATAGTCGCACAGTTCTATGGACTTAGTATAACAGTGTCACCTACACACATGTATGCACCTCATGGATTGGGCCGAATTTCATAACAGGACACATGAGGACATCGTACACTTGGGTTAAGAGTTATAGGAGATGCTAAGCAGTTTACTTGGAATATGAATACATGATAGATTCCGTTTGTAGCCTGATGCAATTGTATGCTATTATGATGCATGTTATGATGTTAGATTTCATGAGCAATTATTCAAGCATGCGTGATATAATGTGTATACTACCTGTGTAATATGTATAAGGAATGTATGATTAAGTGCTATAAAACTGATTGTCACTCGAAATGATATCAGGATTCGGTTGATTAACTGATAAACGAGTAAACTAACCTAACCGAGCAAACCAAAGGTGAGTTCACTACATTCGAGCATGTGTCCCAGTGGTTGGGGACAGTCAGTGGGTATCCCATAGGGGGATAAGTCTTTGGGTAAAAACGGGTATATTGGTTAATATTCTCACCTATCATCTTTTGTAAGTCCCTCATCGGGTATTAGTTAGTAGCGCTACTTAGGTTTGGCACCCTCACACCGCTCCTGTAGAGGACGGAGGTGAACTAATGACCCAGTCTGGCCCAGTACTAGATAGGAGTACGTGGGAAGGGCAGTCGTGTATTTCAGGAGCCGTCATTGTTCGGAATTGAGATATTAACAATATTACTTGCATTGGTTATTGAACTGTTTTACATACAATGGGTAACAAACGTTTTCTAAAACTGTGAACTCGCCAGCTTTGTCTGATACACGTGTTACATGCTCGCAGGTCCTTAGGTACTTGGAATGCAGGAACTTGCTGGCTGGAGGGTGCGAGTGGTCATGGTTGCATTGATGAGTAATTTAACAAACATTTATTTACTTTGGTTGTGTGAAACATACACTTTGGGATACGTTGATGCTTCCGCTGAACTTAATGGTTTCGAACAACTTGTGCTTGAATTTTATTACTAATAATTTATGAATCTTTGTTTTGAACTTGTGATTCAATGTAATTGGTGGCTCCTAGCTTGTTGTCACACGCCTAACAGGGACACTCCCTAGGTGGTAAATTGGGGGTGTGACAGTTTGGTATCAGAGCCACTGGTTATAGTGAATTTGGTTTTAAAAATGATTTATAAAACCAGACTATAACTGAACTGATACGACATTGACCATGACACTCAGCTCCAGGCAGCAAGGTTCGTCTCTTGTTTACTATTGCATAGCATAGTTAGCACATACTCATGACTAGTATCACACCCGAACGCACACTTGATATTACAATACGAATTACTATGCTATCTGTTTATGCTACGTGTTTTAAGAGTAGGACTCTACTTGAACATACATGCTCTATGTTGTGATGTCGTCGGTCGTACTGCATGAATTTGGGGAAACCTTTTAACATGAGTAGGGAGGAACTGAGATAAGCATGCAAATCGGGTTATTATTATGGGTGCACACATAATAACAACGTGGGGTGCATGTGAGTCCCAGTAAATCTCGACTAGTGTGAAAAAGGAATCCCACGTTGTTAGTCAATCTTGTATTAGAACCTCGAAAACTGTGAATACTATAGCAATACTTGACATCCGCTTGAAATGGTCTGTTAATTCGTTCCTTCTTCCCATACTTATAGAATCATGAACGGACGTGGTGGAGGTCGTCGTGGTGGACGTGGTGGAGGCCGCGGTGGTGGGCGTGGCGAAATCCATATGACCCAAGCTGAGCTAGAAGAATTACTCAACACCCAGGTGGCTGCAGCCTTGGCAGCTTATCAGGCTGGTATGACATGTACCAGACATTCCTTTCCTTTGAATCGTAAACTTGAGTCTTACTTGTTGGTATATTTTCTCTCGTTAATAGGTCAGCCGGCGCCACAAAACCAGCCTCACCCACCGGTTTGCACATTTAAAACTTTCATGGATTGCAAGCCACAGACCTTCAGTGGCACTGAAGGGGCTGTAGGACTTATACGCTGGTTCGAAAAGGCGGAGTCAGTGTTCGCAATATGTAACTGCCCGGTTGGGGATAGAGTAAAGTTTGCAGCAGGCACGCTTGAGGATGGTGCCTTGACCTGGTGGAATGCCCAGGTTCAACTGCTAGGTATTGAGGCGGCGAACGCCACTACGTGGGACGATTTTAAAGAACTGATGAGAGAGGAATACTGTCCTCGAGACGAAATACAGAAGTTAGAGAATGAGTACTATGATCTGAAAATGGTGGGGTCTGAAATTGAAGCGTATGTGAAGCGGTCGTATGAGTTAGCTGATTTGTGTCCGACCTTGTCCCGACCCATGTCCCGAAGAATCGAGTTGTTTATTAAGGGGTTACCTCCACGGGTGAAGGGTTTAGTTACAGCAGCGAACCTCAATAACCTAACTCAGATTGTTAGATTGGCACATAAGATCGTTGACCAGGAGGTGGAGAGCGACTCATTGCCACCTCGTATTTCTAGCACTACCACAGCTGCCACTACTTCCACTGCATCTGCTGCTGATAGCAAACGTAAGTGGAACGATACGGACAAGGGGTCCAACTCTGCACAGCCTCAGAAGAAGACGGATACTGGCAGCACCCGCAGTTTCAGTCAGACAGCATCAGTGAATCAGAACTCGAGTAACAAATCAGGGCAGGGATCATATGCGGGGAAGCTACCCTTGTGCAGCAAGTGTAACTATCATCACAAGGGACAGTGTGCTCGGGTTTGTCATCGATGTAATCGACCAGGGCATATGGCTAGGGATTGTAGGGCCACTTTTCCAGCTCAGCAGCAGCCATCACAGCAGTTGGGTAGGCAACAATCTCAACAAAATCAGGGTACTCAGAGAGGGTGTTATCAGTGTGGAGCCGAGGGGCACTTCAAGCGAGACTGCCCTCAGCTGAAGCAGAACACAGGGGGTAGTAACGGGAACAACAATGCGGGGAACAATGCGGGTAATGTCGCGCGTGGGCGCGGGTTTGTGTTGGGAGCTGGGGAAGCGCGGAACGACGGCAACGTGGTTACTGGTACGTTTTCAGTGAACGGTGTTATTGCTTCTATTTTATTTGATTCTGGTGCCGACTGGAGTTACGTGTCTTTAGAGTTTAGTTCTCAGTTAGGGTTAAGTCCTACACTTCTCGTAATGAAACACATAGTAGAAATCGCAAATGGTAAAACAATCGAAGCTACACATGTTCTATTTGGGTGAAAAATCGATCTTCTGGGTCAAGTATTCGACATTGACTTAATACCTATTACTCTTGGAAGCTTCGACGTGATTATCGGTATGGACTGGTTGTCCAAATACCAGGCGGAGATTCTCTGTAAGGAGAAGATCGTACGTGTTCCCCTTCCTAGTGGAGAATCTTTATCAGTCCAGGGTCATCGCAGTGGGACCCCAGTTAGTATTGTTTCAGCAATGAAGGCTCAGAAGTATCTGCGTAAGGGCTATCCTGCTATTTTCGCTCTTGTCACTGATTCACAGTCTGATGAAAGGAAGATTGAAGATCTTCCAATTGTTCGTGAATATCCTGACGTATTTCCTGAGGAACTCCCTGGTTTACCTCCACATCGTCAGGTGGAATTCCAGATCGACCTCGCCCCAGCGGCAGCCCCGGTTGCTCGTGCGCCGTACCGTCTTGCGCCAGGGGAGTTGCAGGAATTGTCAAACCAACTCCAAGAGCTGTTGGATAGGGGTTTCATCCGACCTAGCTCTTCCCCTTGGGGAGCCCCAGTCCTATTTGTGAAGAAGAAGAAGGATGGGTCTTTCCGGATGTGTATAGATTATCGCGAGCTCAACAAGGTGACGGTTAAAAACCGTTATCCTTTGCCTCGTATTGACGACTTGTTTGACCAGCTACAAGGGTCAAGTTTTTATTCAAAAATCGACTTAAGGTCGGGATATCATCAAGTACGAGTCAGAGAGGAAGACGTTCCCAAAACAGCGTTTCGGACGCGATACGGTCATTATGAGTTCTTGGTTATGCCATTCGGGTTGACCAACGCACCCGCGGTCTTCATGGATCTCATGAACCGCGTGTGCAAGCCATACCTTGACGACTTCGTCATCGTTTTTATCGACGACATTCTAATTTATTCCAAGAACAAGGAAGATCATGAGCGGCATCTACGCCTTATCTTAGAACTCCTGAGGAGGGAGCAGTTGTACGCGAAATTTTCTAAGTGTGATTTTTGGATACGGGAGGTACATTTTCTGGGGCATATAGTTAATGAGATGGGCATACATGTGGATCCTGCCAAGATCGACGCCATTAGAAATTGGGCGGCACCAAGGAATCCTTCGGAGGTGCGGCAGTTTCTCGGTCTAGCAGGGTATTATCGTCGTTTTATTCAGAACTTCTCGAAGATTGCTCAGCCACTCACCTCATTAACACAGAAGAAGGTGGTTTACTCTTGGGGAACGAAACAGGAGGATGCTTTCCAGCTTTTGAAACAAAAATTATGTAGCGCGCCAATTCTATCTCTACCAGATGGTACCGAGGATTTTGTGGTTTATTGTGATGCTTCGATTCAGGGTCTCGGTTGCGTGTTGATGCAACGCGAGAAGGTGATAGCTTATGCTTCTCGTCAGTTGAAAGTACACGAGAAAAACTACACGACACACGACTTGGAGCTAGGAGCTGTGGTCTTTGCGCTGAAGATTTGGAGGCATTATCTATACGGCACGAAATGCACCATCTATACTGATCACAAGAGCCTTCAGCATATCTTCAACCAGAGAGAATTGAATATGCGTCAGCGTCGTTGGGTAGAGTTGTTCAATGATTACGAGTGTGCCATCAGGTACCACCCGGGTAAAGCTAACGTTGTAGCGGATGCTCTTAGCCGCAAGGAACCAAAGCCGAAGCGTATTCGTGCCCTACAACTTACTATTCACTCTGATTTACCTGCTCGGATTCGTTCAGCTCAGATTGAAGCATTAAAGGAAGAAAATATCGAAGCTGAAGGATTACGAGGTCTACACAAGAAGAAGTTCGAGCAACGGTCAGACGATATCTACTACTTCATGGAACGAATATGGGTTCCTTCATTCGGTGATCTTCGAGAGCTTGTGATGGACGAAGCACACAAGTCACGATATTCTATTCATCCAGGGTCCGATAAGATGTACCAGGACCTCAAGGTTTTGTATTGGTGGCCGAATATGAAAGCTATCATCGCAACATACGTGAGTAAGTGCTTGACTTATGCTAGGGTCAAAGCAGAGTACCAGAAACCTTCGGGTCTACTTCAGCAGCCAGAAATACCCATGTGGAAATGGGAACAGATCGCTATGGATTTTGTTACGGGGTTACCTAGAACACAGGCTAGGAACGATACTATATGGGTGATTGTCGACCGTCTCACCAAGTCAGCACACTTTCTAGCGATCAAGGAGACAGATAAGTATTCACAGCTCGCAGCAGTGTACCTTAAAGAGGTGGTTTCTAGGCACGGGGTGCCGACTTCTATTATTTCTGATCGAGATCCTCGTTTTACTTCGGAGTTATGGCAGGCTATGCATAAGTCGTTCGGCTCACGTCTCGATATGAGCACGGCCTATCACCCACAAACGGATGGTCAGAGTGAACGCACTATTCAGACGCTAGAGGATATGCTGCGGGCATGCGTTATTGATTTTGGGAAAGGATGGGAGAAGCACTTGCCGTTGGTAGAGTTTTCTTACAATAACAGCTACCACACCAGTATCAAAGCGGCACCATTTGAGGCACTGTATGGGAGGAAGTGTCGTTCACCCCTCTGCTGGGCTGAGGTGGGTGATAGTCAGATCACAGGTCCTGAGATGGTACTCGAAACTTCAGATATGATCGTAAAAATCAGGGCACGTATGGCAGCTGCTCGGGACCGCCAGAAGGCCTATGCGGACAAGCGTGCCAAAGAGGTAGTGTTTGAAGTGAATGACCGAGTCATGCTGAAAGTCTCACCGTGGAAAGGGGTTGTACGCTTTGGGAAACGTGGCAAGCTGAACCCACGTTATGTTGGGCCGTTTAAGGTTCTGGAGCGTATCGGTAAGGTGGCTTATAGGTTGGAGTTACCTACTGAGCTGGGTAATGTTCACGACGTATTTCATGTATCACAGTTAAAGAAGTGTTATGCTGACGACCCATTAGCGGTACCTTTTCAAGAGTTAAAGATCGACGACAAGCTGCAGTTTGTTGAAGAACCCATCGAGATCATGGACCGTGAGGTCAAAGTGCGTAAACACAGTCGTATTCCCATCGTTAGGGTTCGTTGGAACTCAAGACGTGGACCGGAGTTCACGTGGGAGCGCGAGGATCAGATGAAACTAAAGTACCCTCACCTCTTTCCCAAAGACAAAGCAGAGTCAAGCAAAACTGATGAATCTCGGGGCGAGATTCCCCTTCAAGTTGGGGATGATGTCACACCTGAGCAAAATCCGCAACAATCTTGAATTCTCACTTCATTCTTTCGTGCTTACTTGTCAAATTTCGGGACGAAATTTCTTTCAAGTTGGGGATGATGTGACAACCCGAACTTCCAAGGTTAGTTTCGTAATTCTGATCCTTACTATTCTTCGTTCATAAGTGTGAATGTGTTAAACTCGTTTATGCTAGGTGTTATTATAATCTTTTTAAACGTGTTAATTTCGTTAAATATGAGTTTTACATTATGGGCCGCAAGCACGCAACATACAACCTGATCCGACCCACACCAATATTTAACGAACATGGCTAGGTCACTCTTGCATCGGTAGCAAAGTATAGGATCGGCCCATTATATTGAGTTAAGTGTATGTGTTACCTTGGTTGGCCCACTCTAGCAATGGTAAACAACTAGGTAATCGGCCCACTTGGGAGTTGTTTACCTTTTGTAACTACAAATACGTAGGCTCCCAAGCATACTCCAGGATAAGAAAACATCACAACATAAAACCCTATTTTCCTTTATATGAGCGACGGCAGCAAGCATTCTCCAAGCATCGCCCTTTCAACCAAATCCTTCTCCTCTCTCATTCGAATTATCATTCTAGCATCGTATTGTGGTTAGTGATGTCATACTTGTTTAATTTTTCAATTACTCAACTTAGTCACGTACGATTATGATCCATAGGATTTCATGCATATGTAAGCGGTATAACGAATCTGTGATATACGTGATGCGATGTATGATATGTTTGGCATGATAATTCTACACGCTAACGATATTAAATTCTGACTCCTTGCGAGAACAATATGTATTTAGATTAGTGCGAATAACGGTAGTTCTCGATGATAAACTGTATGATGCAAAATAAAGTGTGATCATGATGATTAGGGTAGGACACGGTTATGAAACATTGATCGAAGAAATAGTGATGCTGTGTATGATATTAGTTTGGTGTAAACATGATTGCGTGAATTAAGTATTATCTGAATTGATCCAGCTATACGATGAAACTGATGCAAGAGTTTCGCTGGTTCGATGTGGGCTGCAAACCGGTTTGCGGAACACCGGTGCGAGCCGTCGCACACCACTATAAGAACCCCATTGAGCTGTAATGTGTTAATAGAATAGTAGCATTTCGATATGAACCTTTCTGTGATTTGAATGATTATGGCATGGCATGTGTTAACACTATAAGTTGTGTTATTGAGGTACTGTTGGACTGAACGATTAAAACGATAATATGCATGCTGTTTGGGGCCCTATATGGCGTGTTGTGGGGCTGGGAGATTATTAGACAATGGTAAATATCACGTGCATTGTTAGGGATTAAAACACATGATTATGACTTGTTGGTTGATGCATGAGAATTGGACTTTATAAAAGATGATTGTTGTAAACTGTGGTTAGAATGTTGGCATGCTGAATAATTCACTGAAACAGACGAATCATTGCTTGGTCAAATCGAGTAGCCACTAAGGTTGTTAATGAGTAGTTGTTGTCATGTTGAGTATTGGGGTCCAATGGGATTTTGACTAAATATATATAATTGCCGGCCATGTGAACTGTAAAGTTGTAAACCTTATATGTTGAATAAATAATTCTATGGGGAATGAATTGTTGGAGATATGTGGTTGGTTCTAGTGGGCGGCACCTCTTGCTAATATTGGGCCATATAGTCGCACAGTTCTATGGACTTAGTATAACAGTGTCACCTACACACATGTATGCACCTCATGGATTGGGCCGAATTTCATAACAGGACACATGAGGACATCGTACACTTGGGTTAAGAGTTATAGGAGATGCTAAGCAGTTTACTTGGAATATGAATACATGATAGATTCCGTTTGTAGCCTGATGCAATTGTATGCTATTATGATGCATGTTATGATGTTAGATTTCATGAGCAATTATTCAAGCATGCGTGATATAATGTGTATACTACCTGTGTAATATGTATAAGGAATGTATGATTAAGTGCTATAAAACTGATTGTCACTCGAAATGATATCAGGATTCGGTTGATTAACTGATAAACGAGTAAACTAACCTAACCGAGCAAACCAAAGGTGAGTTCACTACATTCGAGCATGTGTCCCAGTGGTTGGGGACAGTCAGTGGGTATCCCATAGGGGGATAAGTCTTTGGGTAAAAACGGGTATATTGGTTAATATTCTCACCTATCATCTTTTGTAAGTCCCTCATCGGGTATTAGTTAGTAGCGCTACTTAGGTTTGGCACCCTCACACCGCTCCTGTAGAGGACGGAGGTGAACTAATGACCCAGTCTGGCCCAGTACTAGATAGGAGTACGTGGGAAGGGCAGTCGTGTATTTCAGGAGCCGTCATTGTTCGGAATTGAGATATTAACAATATTACTTGCATTGGTTATTGAACTGTTTTACATACAATGGGTAACAAACGTTTTCTAAAACTGTGAACTCGCCAGCTTTGTCTGATACACGTGTTACATGCTCGCAGGTCCTTAGGTACTTGGAATGCAGGAACTTGCTGGCTGGAGGGTGCGAGTGGTCATGGTTGCATTGATGAGTAATTTAACAAACATTTATTTACTTTGGTTGTGTGAAACATACACTTTGGGATACGTTGATGCTTCCGCTGAACTTAATGGTTTCGAACAACTTGTGCTTGAATTTTATTACTAATAATTTATGAATCTTTGTTTTGAACTTGTGATTCAATGTAATTGGTGGCTCCTAGCTTGTTGTCACACGCCTAACAGGGACACTCCCTAGGTGGTAAATTGGGGGTGTGACAGTTTGGTATCAGAGCCACTGGTTATAGTGAATTTGGTTTTAAAAATGATTTATAAAACCAGACTATAACTGAACTGATACGACATTGACCATGACACTCAGCTCCAGGCAGCAAGGTTCGTCTCTTGTTTACTATTGCATAGCATAGTTAGCACATACTCATGACTAGTATCACACCCGAACGCACACTTGATATTACAATACGAATTACTATGCTATCTGTTTATGCTACGTGTTTTAAGAGTAGGACTCTACTTGAACATACATGCTCTATGTTGTGATGTCGTCGGTCGTACTGCATGAATTTGGGGAAACCTTTTAACATGAGTAGGGAGGAACTGAGATAAGCATGCAAATCGGGTTATTATTATGGGTGCACACATAATAACAACGTGGGGTGCATGTGAGTCCCAGTAAATCTCGACTAGTGTGAAAAAGGAATCCCACGTTGTTAGTCAATCTTGTATTAGAACCTCGAAAACTGTGAATACTATAGCAATACTTGACATCCGCTTGAAATGGTCTGTTAATTCGTTCCTTCTTCCCATACTTATAGAATCATGAACGGACGTGGTGGAGGTCGTCGTGGTGGACGTGGTGGAGGCCGCGGTGGTGGGCGTGGCGAAATCCATATGACCCAAGCTGAGCTAGAAGAATTACTCAACACCCAGGTGGCTGCAGCCTTGGCAGCTTATCAGGCTGGTATGACATGTACCAGACATTCCTTTCCTTTGAATCGTAAACTTGAGTCTTACTTGTTGGTATATTTTCTCTCGTTAATAGGTCAGCCGGCGCCACAAAACCAGCCTCACCCACCGGTTTGCACATTTAAAACTTTCATGGATTGCAAGCCACAGACCTTCAGTGGCACTGAAGGGGCTGTAGGACTTATACGCTGGTTCGAAAAGGCGGAGTCAGTGTTCGCAATATGTAACTGCCCGGTTGGGGATAGAGTAAAGTTTGCAGCAGGCACGCTTGAGGATGGTGCCTTGACCTGGTGGAATGCCCAGGTTCAACTGCTAGGTATTGAGGCGGCGAACGCCACTACGTGGGACGATTTTAAAGAACTGATGAGAGAGGAATACTGTCCTCGAGACGAAATACAGAAGTTAGAGAATGAGTACTATGATCTGAAAATGGTGGGGTCTGAAATTGAAGCGTATGTGAAGCGGTCGTATGAGTTAGCTGATTTGTGTCCGACCTTGTCCCGACCCATGTCCCGAAGAATCGAGTTGTTTATTAAGGGGTTACCTCCACGGGTGAAGGGTTTAGTTACAGCAGCGAACCTCAATAACCTAACTCAGATTGTTAGATTGGCACATAAGATCGTTGACCAGGAGGTGGAGAGCGACTCATTGCCACCTCGTATTTCTAGCACTACCACAGCTGCCACTACTTCCACTGCATCTGCTGCTGATAGCAAACGTAAGTGGAACGATACGGACAAGGGGTCCAACTCTGCACAGCCTCAGAAGAAGACGGATACTGGCAGCACCCGCAGTTTCAGTCAGACAGCATCAGTGAATCAGAACTCGAGTAACAAATCAGGGCAGGGATCATATGCGGGGAAGCTACCCTTGTGCAGCAAGTGTAACTATCATCACAAGGGACAGTGTGCTCGGGTTTGTCATCGATGTAATCGACCAGGGCATATGGCTAGGGATTGTAGGGCCACTTTTCCAGCTCAGCAGCAGCCATCACAGCAGTTGGGTAGGCAACAATCTCAACAAAATCAGGGTACTCAGAGAGGGTGTTATCAGTGTGGAGCCGAGGGGCACTTCAAGCGAGACTGCCCTCAGCTGAAGCAGAACACAGGGGGTAGTAACGGGAACAACAATGCGGGGAACAATGCGGGTAATGTCGCGCGTGGGCGCGGGTTTGTGTTGGGAGCTGGGGAAGCGCGGAACGACGGCAACGTGGTTACTGGTACGTTTTCAGTGAACGGTGTTATTGCTTCTATTTTATTTGATTCTGGTGCCGACTGGAGTTACGTGTCTTTAGAGTTTAGTTCTCAGTTAGGGTTAAGTCCTACACTTCTCGTAATGAAACACATAGTAGAAATCGCAAATGGTAAAACAATCGAAGCTACACATGTTCTATTTGGGTGAAAAATCGATCTTCTGGGTCAAGTATTCGACATTGACTTAATACCTATTACTCTTGGAAGCTTCGACGTGATTATCGGTATGGACTGGTTGTCCAAATACCAGGCGGAGATTCTCTGTAAGGAGAAGATCGTACGTGTTCCCCTTCCTAGTGGAGAATCTTTATCAGTCCAGGGTCATCGCAGTGGGACCCCAGTTAGTATTGTTTCAGCAATGAAGGCTCAGAAGTATCTGCGTAAGGGCTATCCTGCTATTTTCGCTCTTGTCACTGATTCACAGTCTGATGAAAGGAAGATTGAAGATCTTCCAATTGTTCGTGAATATCCTGACGTATTTCCTGAGGAACTCCCTGGTTTACCTCCACATCGTCAGGTGGAATTCCAGATCGACCTCGCCCCAGCGGCAGCCCCGGTTGCTCGTGCGCCGTACCGTCTTGCGCCAGGGGAGTTGCAGGAATTGTCAAACCAACTCCAAGAGCTGTTGGATAGGGGTTTCATCCGACCTAGCTCTTCCCCTTGGGGAGCCCCAGTCCTATTTGTGAAGAAGAAGAAGGATGGGTCTTTCCGGATGTGTATAGATTATCGCGAGCTCAACAAGGTGACGGTTAAAAACCGTTATCCTTTGCCTCGTATTGACGACTTGTTTGACCAGCTACAAGGGTCAAGTTTTTATTCAAAAATCGACTTAAGGTCGGGATATCATCAAGTACGAGTCAGAGAGGAAGACGTTCCCAAAACAGCGTTTCGGACGCGATACGGTCATTATGAGTTCTTGGTTATGCCATTCGGGTTGACCAACGCACCCGCGGTCTTCATGGATCTCATGAACCGCGTGTGCAAGCCATACCTTGACGACTTCGTCATCGTTTTTATCGACGACATTCTAATTTATTCCAAGAACAAGGAAGATCATGAGCGGCATCTACGCCTTATCTTAGAACTCCTGAGGAGGGAGCAGTTGTACGCGAAATTTTCTAAGTGTGATTTTTGGATACGGGAGGTACATTTTCTGGGGCATATAGTTAATGAGATGGGCATACATGTGGATCCTGCCAAGATCGACGCCATTAGAAATTGGGCGGCACCAAGGAATCCTTCGGAGGTGCGGCAGTTTCTCGGTCTAGCAGGGTATTATCGTCGTTTTATTCAGAACTTCTCGAAGATTGCTCAGCCACTCACCTCATTAACACAGAAGAAGGTGGTTTACTCTTGGGGAACGAAACAGGAGGATGCTTTCCAGCTTTTGAAACAAAAATTATGTAGCGCGCCAATTCTATCTCTACCAGATGGTACCGAGGATTTTGTGGTTTATTGTGATGCTTCGATTCAGGGTCTCGGTTGCGTGTTGATGCAACGCGAGAAGGTGATAGCTTATGCTTCTCGTCAGTTGAAAGTACACGAGAAAAACTACACGACACACGACTTGGAGCTAGGAGCTGTGGTCTTTGCGCTGAAGATTTGGAGGCATTATCTATACGGCACGAAATGCACCATCTATACTGATCACAAGAGCCTTCAGCATATCTTCAACCAGAGAGAATTGAATATGCGTCAGCGTCGTTGGGTAGAGTTGTTCAATGATTACGAGTGTGCCATCAGGTACCACCCGGGTAAAGCTAACGTTGTAGCGGATGCTCTTAGCCGCAAGGAACCAAAGCCGAAGCGTATTCGTGCCCTACAACTTACTATTCACTCTGATTTACCTGCTCGGATTCGTTCAGCTCAGATTGAAGCATTAAAGGAAGAAAATATCGAAGCTGAAGGATTACGAGGTCTACACAAGAAGAAGTTCGAGCAACGGTCAGACGATATCTACTACTTCATGGAACGAATATGGGTTCCTTCATTCGGTGATCTTCGAGAGCTTGTGATGGACGAAGCACACAAGTCACGATATTCTATTCATCCAGGGTCCGATAAGATGTACCAGGACCTCAAGGTTTTGTATTGGTGGCCGAATATGAAAGCTATCATCGCAACATACGTGAGTAAGTGCTTGACTTATGCTAGGGTCAAAGCAGAGTACCAGAAACCTTCGGGTCTACTTCAGCAGCCAGAAATACCCATGTGGAAATGGGAACAGATCGCTATGGATTTTGTTACGGGGTTACCTAGAACACAGGCTAGGAACGATACTATATGGGTGATTGTCGACCGTCTCACCAAGTCAGCACACTTTCTAGCGATCAAGGAGACAGATAAGTATTCACAGCTCGCAGCAGTGTACCTTAAAGAGGTGGTTTCTAGGCACGGGGTGCCGACTTCTATTATTTCTGATCGAGATCCTCGTTTTACTTCGGAGTTATGGCAGGCTATGCATAAGTCGTTCGGCTCACGTCTCGATATGAGCACGGCCTATCACCCACAAACGGATGGTCAGAGTGAACGCACTATTCAGACGCTAGAGGATATGCTGCGGGCATGCGTTATTGATTTTGGGAAAGGATGGGAGAAGCACTTGCCGTTGGTAGAGTTTTCTTACAATAACAGCTACCACACCAGTATCAAAGCGGCACCATTTGAGGCACTGTATGGGAGGAAGTGTCGTTCACCCCTCTGCTGGGCTGAGGTGGGTGATAGTCAGATCACAGGTCCTGAGATGGTACTCGAAACTTCAGATATGATCGTAAAAATCAGGGCACGTATGGCAGCTGCTCGGGACCGCCAGAAGGCCTATGCGGACAAGCGTGCCAAAGAGGTAGTGTTTGAAGTGAATGACCGAGTCATGCTGAAAGTCTCACCGTGGAAAGGGGTTGTACGCTTTGGGAAACGTGGCAAGCTGAACCCACGTTATGTTGGGCCGTTTAAGGTTCTGGAGCGTATCGGTAAGGTGGCTTATAGGTTGGAGTTACCTACTAAGCTGGGTAATGTTCACGACGTATTTCATGTATCACAGTTAAAGAAGTGTTATGCTGACGACCCATTAGCGGTACCTTTTCAAGAGTTAAAGATCGACGACAAGCTGCAGTTTGTTGAAGAACCCATCGAGATCATGGACCGTGAGGTCAAAGTGCGTAAACACAGTCGTATTCCCATCGTTAGGGTTCGTTGGAACTCAAGACGTGGACCGGAGTTCACGTGGGAGCGCGAGGATCAGATGAAACTAAAGTACCCTCACCTCTTTCCCAAAGACAAAGCAGAGTCAAGCAAAACTGATGAATCTCGGGGCGAGATTCCCCTTCAAGTTGGGGATGATGTCACACCTGAGCAAAATCCGCAACAATCTTGAATTCTCACTTCATTCTTTCGTGCTTACTTGTCAAATTTCGGGACGAAATTTCTTTCAAGTTGGGGATGATGTGACAACCCGAACTTCCAAGGTTAGTTTCGTAATTCTGATCCTTACTATTCTTCGTTCATAAGTGTGAATGTGTTAAACTCGTTTATGCTAGGTGTTATTATAATCTTTTTAAACGTGTTAATTTCGTTAAATATGAGTTTTACATTATGGGCCGCAAGCACGCAACATACAACCTGATCCGACCCACACCAATATTTAACGAACATGGCTAGGTCACTCTTGCATCGGTAGCAAAGTATAGGATCGGCCCATTATATTGAGTTAAGTGTATGTGTTACCTTGGTTGGCCCACTCTAGCAATGGTAAACAACTAGGTAATCGGCCCACTTGGGAGTTGTTTACCTTTTGTAACTACAAATACGTAGGCTCCCAAGCATACTCCAGGATAAGAAAACATCACAACATAAAACCCTATTTTCCTTTATATGAGCGACGGCAGCAAGCATTCTCCAAGCATCGCCCTTTCAACCAAATCCTTCTCCTCTCTCATTCGAATTATCATTCTAGCATCGTATTGTGGTTAGTGATGTCATACTTGTTTAATTTTTCAATTACTCAACTTAGTCACGTACGATTATGATCCATAGGATTTCATGCATATGTAAGCGGTATAACGAATCTGTGATATACGTGATGCGATGTATGATATGTTTGGCATGATAATTCTACACGCTAACGATATTAAATTCTGACTCCTTGCGAGAACAATATGTATTTAGATTAGTGCGAATAACGGTAGTTCTCGATGATAAACTGTATGATGCAAAATAAAGTGTGATCATGATGATTAGGGTAGGACACGGTTATGAAACATTGATCGAAGAAATAGTGATGCTGTGTATGATATTAGTTTGGTGTAAACATGATTGCGTGAATTAAGTATTATCTGAATTGATCCAGCTATACGATGAAACTGATGCAAGAGTTTCGCTGGTTCGATGTGGGCTGCAAACCGGTTTGCGGAACACCGGTGCGAGCCGTCGCACACCACTATAAGAACCCCATTGAGCTGTAATGTGTTAATAGAATAGTAGCATTTCGATATGAACCTTTCTGTGATTTGAATGATTATGGCATGGCATGTGTTAACACTATAAGTTGTGTTATTGAGGTACTGTTGGACTGAACGATTAAAACGATAATATGCATGCTGTTTGGGGCCCTATATGGCGTGTTGTGGGGCTGGGAGATTATTAGACAATGGTAAATATCACGTGCATTGTTAGGGATTAAAACACATGATTATGACTTGTTGGTTGATGCATGAGAATTGGACTTTATAAAAGATGATTGTTGTAAACTGTGGTTAGAATGTTGGCATGCTGAATAATTCACTGAAACAGACGAATCATTGCTTGGTCAAATCGAGTAGCCACTAAGGTTGTTAATGAGTAGTTGTTGTCATGTTGAGTATTGGGGTCCAATGGGATTTTGACTAAATATATATAATTGCCGGCCATGTGAACTGTAAAGTTGTAAACCTTATATGTTGAATAAATAATTCTATGGGGAATGAATTGTTGGAGATATGTGGTTGGTTCTAGTGGGCGGCACCTCTTGCTAATATTGGGCCATATAGTCGCACAGTTCTATGGACTTAGTATAACAGTGTCACCTACACACATGTATGCACCTCATGGATTGGGCCGAATTTCATAACAGGACACATGAGGACATCGTACACTTGGGTTAAGAGTTATAGGAGATGCTAAGCAGTTTACTTGGAATATGAATACATGATAGATTCCGTTTGTAGCCTGATGCAATTGTATGCTATTATGATGCATGTTATGATGTTAGATTTCATGAGCAATTATTCAAGCATGCGTGATATAATGTGTATACTACCTGTGTAATATGTATAAGGAATGTATGATTAAGTGCTATAAAACTGATTGTCACTCGAAATGATATCAGGATTCGGTTGATTAACTGATAAACGAGTAAACTAACCTAACCGAGCAAACCAAAGGTGAGTTCACTACATTCGAGCATGTGTCCCAGTGGTTGGGGACAGTCAGTGGGTATCCCATAGGGGGATAAGTCTTTGGGTAAAAACGGGTATATTGGTTAATATTCTCACCTATCATCTTTTGTAAGTCCCTCATCGGGTATTAGTTAGTAGCGCTACTTAGGTTTGGCACCCTCACACCGCTCCTGTAGAGGACGGAGGTGAACTAATGACCCAGTCTGGCCCAGTACTAGATAGGAGTACGTGGGAAGGGCAGTCGTGTATTTCAGGAGCCGTCATTGTTCGGAATTGAGATATTAACAATATTACTTGCATTGGTTATTGAACTGTTTTACATACAATGGGTAACAAACGTTTTCTAAAACTGTGAACTCGCCAGCTTTGTCTGATACACGTGTTACATGCTCGCAGGTCCTTAGGTACTTGGAACGCAGGAACTTGCTGGCTGGAGGGTGCGAGTGGTCATGGTTGCATTGATGAGTAATTTAACAAACATTTATTTACTTTGGTTGTGTGAAACATACACTTTGGGATACGTTGATGCTTCCGCTGAACTTAATGGTTTCGAACAACTTGTGCTTGAATTTTATTACTAATAATTTATGAATCTTTGTTTTGAACTTGTGATTCAATGTAATTGGTGGCTCCTAGCTTGTTGTCACACGCCTAACAGGGACACTCCCTAGGTGGTAAATTGGGGGTGTGACATAATTGTTAAAATACAATGTTTATTCATTTATTTTAAAATTTAAGAAAAAAACTATGATCAATATTTGGTTAATTCTACAACCTACACATGTTCTATTGATTTACAGGAAAAATCTAAACGTTAAAAAACAAATAAAAAAACTAGTTTAATGTTTTTTAATTTAAACGTTAAAAAGTACATATATATATATATAGGTATCATAAGTTTATATACAATGTTTTCATGTACATATCGGATGTCGGGCCGGTCTCCTAAAAGGTCCCCTGGTCAGACAAGTCAGACCAGGCAGACTAGAAGTAAGAACCGGATGTCGTCGCAATTTTTATAATAATAAATGGTCTAAAATAAAAAAAATATATAATTAATTCCGGGTTCGGCCACCTATATTCTTATTTAACTGTTCGGGTAGCCCGACCGACTGTAGGTTATCTGATCCAACCTTCCATTCGCATTAAATCGGTTCTAACACTCTAAGCCAATTTGGTTAAGCCCCAAGTTCCAGGTCCGTCTAATTGGTCTGACACTAAGTTTAGAACATTCTTTATATACATAAACAACCAAAATAGATTAGATACTACCGCAACTAAAAGAAAGTATCGTACCTGAGGAATGTCTGCAACGTATGGCCGAGGTTTAAGTTGCCACGCTGATAATTGACAATCCTTGTAATCATAAACATAAAATCTAATTATTAAACAATAACAAATATCAAAACATCAAACAAATTAAGATATGAGTTAGAAAATATACCTTGAGAAAATCAAACGTATCGGAGGCCAATCGACCTTTACTTGGTAAACCTAACCTCATGGCATTCCGTTCTGTTACTTTTACGTCGACATTTCCGCTAACGGCATTCATCAGAGATGAAATGCAGCGACATGCGATGGTGAACATGACAAAAATTTGAGTGGAAGAATGTGATGAAGAGGATGGAAGATACTGTGTGAAATTTAATGGACTGTTGGAGATTGTTGTAGATTGGTTTGAAGGAGATACATCACGATGGTGTGTTGTATTGTTTTCCAATGAGATTTTGGAGCGGCATGATGAGAAGCACCGCCAGGAAGAGTGATGGTGGGTGACAGGTGGTGTTTTATAGTGGACACGCTTTAGTATACGAATGAAGGATAACAACAACTTTCAAAAAAGAGTAACTAGTAGAAGATACGATAGCAAAAAATTATTTATTTATTTTAAATATAATGATATATCAACTACATTATACTGTTGTGATTGAGGTGGTGATGATAGATGGTGGTGGTAGTGGATGGACGAGGAGGTGTTGACATTATGGTTGAAGTGGTGGGTTAGGATTGAGGGAAGGGGATAGAATTTAATTTAATTTTTTGTTTTCATTTAAATAACTTTTACATGTTGCTTTAAAACTTGTCCATTAAATAAAATGACAAAAATCCCCCTTATCTAACTTTTAAAAATGGAGGGGGTTAGCTAAGTGGATGAAAATGGCAAGAAATAACCAAACCACAAGGACGAAAATGACACACACACACACACACACACATATATATATATATATATATATGTATGTATGTATGTATCATAAGTTTATATACAATGTTTTCAAGACTAGACCAGATGCCAGATCGATCTTCTTGAAGATCCACTGGTCAGATGGTCTGACTAGTTAGACCGGAAGTAAGAACCGGATAGCGTCGCAAATTTTATAAAAATAAATAGGATAAATTTGAAGAATTTAATTAAATTTGGGATAGAGACCCTAAACTTCCGATTCAACGCCGGGTTGCCCATCCGACCGACGGTTATCCGATCCAACCTTTAGTTCGCGTTAAATAGGTTCTAACACCCTAACCCGGACCGGTTAAGGCCCTGGCTTATGGTCAGGCCGGCGGTCTGGTCCTATGTTTCAAACATGGTTTATATACATAAATAACCAAAATAGATTAGAAACTACTACAACTGAACCCAAGTATCGCACCAGGGCAATGTCTACAATGTATTGCCGAGGATTATGTTGCCTCACTGATATTTGACAATCCTTGCAATTATATACGTAGAATCTAATGAGAAAATGATTCCTAATATCAAAACATCAAACAAATTAAGATATGAGATAGAAAATATACCTTGAGAAAATCAAGCGTCTCGGAGGCCATTCGACCTTTACTTGGTAAACTTAACGTCGTGGCATTCCGTTCTGTTACTTTTACGTCAACGTTTCCGCTAATGACATTCATCAGAGATGAAATGGAGCAACATACGATGGTGAACATGACAAAAATTTGAGTGGAAGAATGTGATGAAGAAGATGGAAGAAACTTTGTGAAATTTGATGGACGGCTGGAGATTATTGTAGATTGGTTTGAAGGAGATACATCGTGACAGTGTGTTGTATTGTTTTCCAATGAGATTTTGGAGCGGTAGGATGAGAAGCACCGCCAGTAAGAGTGATGGTGAGTGACAAGTGGTGTTTTATAGTGGACACGCTTTTGCATATGAATGTAGGATATGAACTTTAAAAAAGAGTAACCAGTGGAAGATACGATAGCAAAAAAATTTATTTATTTATTTTAAGGATGAGGATACATCAACTACATTATAGTGTTTTGATAGTGGTGGTGATGATAGATGGTGGTGGTGGATGGACGAGGAGGTGTTGAGGTTATGGTTGAAGTGGTGGGTTAGGATTGAGGGAAGGGGATAGAATTTAATTTAATTTTTTGTTTTCTTTTAAATAACTTTTACATGCTGCTTTAAAACTAGTCCATTAAGTAAAATGACAAAAATCCCCCTTATCTAACTTTCAAAAATGGATGGGGTTAGCTAAGTGGATGAAAATGGCAAGAAATAACCAAACCACAAGGACAAAAATGACACACACACACACACACACACATATATATATCTATATATGTATTACAAGTTTATATACAATGTTTTCAAGACTAGACCAGATGCCAGATCGATCTTCTTGAAGGTCCACTGGTCAGATGGTCTAACCAGTTAGACCGGAAGTAAGAACCAGATGGCATCGCAAATTTTATAAAAATAAATAGGATAAATTTGAAGAATTCAATTAAATTCGGGTTAGAGACCCTAAAATTCCGATTTAACCAGCTGGGTTTCCTGTCCGACAATCGTTTATCCGATCCAACCTCTAGTTTGCGTTAAATAGGTTCTAACACCCTAACCCGGACCGGTTAAGGCCCTGGCTTATGGTCAGGCCCGTCGGTCCGGTCCTATGTTTCAAAACATGGTCTATATACATAAATAACCAAAATAGATTAGAAACGACTACAACTGAATCCAAGTATCGCACATGAGCAATGTCTACAATGTATGGCAGAGGATTATGTTGCCTCGCTGATATTTGACAATCCTTGCAATTATATACGTAGAATCTGATGACAAAACGACTGCTAATATAAAAACATCAAACAAATTAAGATATGAGATAGAAAATATACCTTGAGAAAATCAAGCGTCTCGGAGGCCATTCGACCTTTACTTGGTAAACCTAACCTCATGGCATTCTGTTCTATTACTTTTATGTCGACGTTTCCGCTAATGACATTCATCATAGATGAAATGGAGCAACATACGATGGTGAACATGATAAAAATTTGAGTGGAAGAATGTGATGAAGAAGATGGAAAAAACTGTATGAAATTTTATGGACACCTGGAGATTGTTGTAGATTGGTTTGAATGAGATACATCGTGACACTGTGTTGTATTGTTTTCCAATGAGATTTTGGAGCGGTAGGATGAGAAGCACCACCAGGAAGAGTGATGGTGGGTGACAGGTGGTGTTTTATAGTGGACACGCTTTAGTATACGAATGAAGGATAACGACAACATTAAAAAAAGAGTAACCAGTAGAAGAGAAGATACGATAGCAAAAAATTTTATTTATTTATTTTAAGGATGATAATATATCAACTACATTGTAATGTTGTGATAGTGGTGGTAATGATAGATGGTGGTGGTGGATGGAAGAGTAGGTGTTGAGGTTATGGTTGAAGTGGTGGGTTAGGATTGACGGAAGGGGATAGAATTTAATATATTTTTTTTTGTTTTCTTTGACAAAAATCCCCCTTATCTAACTTTTAAAAAATGGAGGCGTTAGCTAAGTGGATGAAAATGTCAAGAAATAACCAAACCACAAGGACGAAAATGACACACACACACACACACACATATATATATATATATATATATATATATATATATATATATATATATATCATTATTTTATATACAATGTTTTCAAGACTAGACTAGATGCCAGATCGATCTTCTTAAAGGTCCACTGGTTAGATGGTCTAACTAGTTAGACCGGAAGTAAGAACTGGATGGCGTCGCAAATTTTATAAAATTAAATAGGATAAATTTGACGAATTTAGATACCGTAATCCCGATTCAACCAGCTGGGTTGCTCGTCCAACCACCGGTTACCCGAACTAATCTCTGGTTCGCATTAAATAGGTTCTAACACCCTGACCCGGACCGATTAAGGCCCTGGCTTATGGTCAGGCCCGTCGGTCCGGCCCTATGTTTCAAACATGGTTTATATACATAAACAGCCAAAATAGATTAGAAACTACTACAACTTAATCCAAGTATTGCACCTGAGCAATGTCTACAATGTATGGTCGAGGATTATGTTGTCTCACTGATATTTGACAATCCTTGCAATTACATACGTAGAATCTGATGAGAAAACGATTGCTAATATCAAAACAACAAACAAATTGAGATCTGAGATAAAAAAATATACCTTGAGAAAATTAAGCGTATTGGAGGCCATTCGACCTTTACTTGGTAAACCAAACCTAATCGCATTTAGTTCTGTTACTTTCATGTCGACGCTTCCGCTAACAACATTCATCGGAAACGAAACGGAGCAACATACGATGGTGAACATGACAAAATTTGAGTGGAAGAATGTGATGAAGAAGATGGAAGAAACTGTGTGAAATTGGATGGACGGGTGGAGATTGTTGTAGATTGGTTTGAAGGAGAGACATCGTGACGGTGTGTAGTATTGTTTCCCATTGAGATTTTAGAGCGACACGATGAGAAGCACCGCCAGGAAGAGTGATGGTGGTTGACGTGTGTTGTTTTATAGTGGACACGCTTTAGCATACGAATGAAGGATAACGACAAAAAAAATATATTTTAAGGATGATTATATAATAACTATATTGTAGTGTTGTGATGGTGGTGGTGATGATAGATGGTGGCGGTGGTTGTGGATGGAAGAGGAGGTGTTGAGGTTATGGTTGAAATGGTGGGTTAGGGTTGAGGGAATGGGAGATAATTAATTTAATTTTTTGTTTTTTTAAATAATTTGTACATGCTTCTTTAAAACTTGTCCATCAAGTAAAATAAGTAAAATGACAAAAATCCCATTGTCTAACTTCTAAAAATGGACGGGGTTAGCTAAGTGAATGAAATGGCAAGAAATAACCAAACCAATGGACGAAAATGACATATATATGTGTGTGTGTGTGCACGTGTGCGCATGTGTGTTTCATAAGTTTATATACAATGTTTTCAAGACCAACCAGATGCCAGAACAATCTTCTTAAAGATCCACTGGTCAGACAGGTTGGACCGGCTAGACCGAAACTAAGAACCGGATGGTTTGCAAATTTTATAAAAATAAACAGGATAAATTTGAAGAATTTAATTAATTTCGGGTTCAATCTCGTAAAATTCCGATTCAACCACCTGGATTGCCCATCCGACCGCCAGTGGTCCAACCTCTGGTTCTAACACCCTAACCTAGACCAGTTAAGGCCTCGGTTCATGGTCAGTCCTGTTGGCCCGACCCTTAAGTTTCAAAACATTGTTTTTATACATAAACAACCAAAATAGATTTAAAACTACCTCAACTGAATCAAAGTATCACACCTGAGGAATGTCTATAATGTATGGCCGAGGATTATGTTGGCTCACTGATATTTGACTATCCTTGCAATCATATACATAAAATATGTTAAGAAAAACAAGTACCAACATGAAAATGCTAAACGAAGTCAGATGTGAGATAGAAAATATAGTTTGAGAAGATCAAGCATATCAGAGGCCATTCCACCTTTACTTGGTAGTCAACAAAGTTAAATTCTCCCTATAAAAATCTTTTAAAATATAAAATCTTAGCTATTCTTATGGGTATATCTTAGATCCAAGTTACATTCATTATGTTATGTGCGATCTCAATGATGTTCTTCTCCTCCTTCTTGATTCTGGTTTTAGTTTTTAGCAAGGCCCCGTATACTTGTTTCATTTTAGTGGGTAACATGTAATGGAAAATAAGAATATAAATTATGTTTACCTTTTAATCTAGTAACCACAGTAAGAGAATATGACATGTTCTTGTGAATGATCCGATTCCCATTTGGGGTGTACGTTTAGGATGGCTAAGATACATTTGATAACCCATGAATAAGAGAGAAGAGAAGTGGATGAATTTTGATGAGGAATTCGTTTATGGTTGTGAAAGTTAAGGTGTTTATGTATCTTCTAATAATCTCTATATATGCACTTAAAGGGACACCCTATTTATCGTCTTAAGGGTAATTACATCCATCGAATATATATATATATATATATATAGGGTTGGGCTATATAGAAAACCCTATCTATATAAAAAAAACCCTAGAAAACCCAACCTCCCGACATTTTTTTTTTTTTTGAAAAAAATAACACATGTAATATACATGTTTTTAAGACTTTTGGGCCAAAAAAAATCAAAAAAGCGCCGAAGGGATAATTTAAAAAAAAAATCAGCAATTTCTGTCTTTTTTGCCTAACACATGTTAGGCACTGAAATTTGTTTATTTTTTTAAAAAAAATCCCTTCGGCGCTTTTTTGTTTTTTTTGGCCCAAAACACTCTAAAACATATGTGTAGTTTTTTTTCAAAAAAAAAAAATGTCGGGAGGTTGGGTAAAAATGGGGGGAGATTTGGGTTTCCAGAGTTTTCTACCTAAATGAGGGTTTTCTGTCTAGCATTGTCCTATATATATATATATATATATATATAGGGTGGGGTTAGTGTAAAAAGGGGTGGTTTTGTGAGAATTGTAAGAAGTGTTTTAAGCCCTTAGTTCTTGTAGTTAATGGTTGAGATCAAGAAGGGCTTAAGATGTAAATTATGTTTTTTTCCACTAGTTTGGCTAGATTAGGGGTAATAATGTCTTTTTATTGTATTATTAAATAAAGAAATTGCCATCAACTTTAATGCACATGCAAGTTCCACCTATCTTTTTTGAACGTCGATAACTTTTTATACGTAACATTTTTTTTAAATAAATTACACCATAATAACGACCTTTTTTATCTTTAATATGAGTACCATATTGTTATATTTATTTAGATTAAAAAGAATACGTATAGCATCATATGAAGCCTACTGGAATGCAGGTTTAAAACACCATGCGAAGAACATACGAAGAACACATATTGGACTGCATGTTTAAAACATTATGAATGTAGGTTTAAAACACCATACGAAGAACACATATTGGACTGCATGTTTAAAACACCATGAATGCAGGTTTAAAACACCATACGAAGAACATACAAAGAACACATACTGGACTGCAGGTTTAAAACACCATGAATGCAGATTTAAAACACCATACGAAGAATACATACTGGACTGCATGTTTAAAACACCAGGACTGCAGGTTTAAAACACCACACAATAGATTTTTGCACATAACAGAAAAGAAACCGTATTACAACGATGATGATAACTTCTTGCGATCTTGAAGATTTATACGAGATGACAGATAAATCACAAATTCTTAAAGGATCTTTTAAAAAACAAATCAGAATCCTAAAATAACTCCCGGGCGGTTATAAGAATATTTATCATTTAATTGAATTATTGAGTAAGTTACTTTTTTACCTTTTTGAATTAATATAACTCAAGGACACATGTCAGCCCCACAATATTTCTCACACATCTCACACTCAAGCCCCTTTTTACTGGATCCTCAATATATATATATATATATATATATATAGAGAGAGAGAGAGAGAGAGATCATGAGAAAACTACTTAAAATGTGAGAAAACTAAAAACTCCAAAAAAAGCTTAAAACCAAACCAAATTTTTTTAACATTTTTACATGTAAATTTAGCATTTTCAAGATTAAAAAAATTGAAAAAAAAAACAAATTACTATTACTCATGTGCAACATATGTTATATTTCACATGCAATTTAGCCTAAGGTTTTGGTTCTTGTTTAGTTTAGCTTTTAGGGTTAGGTTTTAGGGGTTTAGGTTCACGATTTAGTTTTTTTTTCTGGGGGGGGGGGGGGGGGTTATGGTGTTTAGGTTTTTTCGTAGTATTAAAGATATGTAATACTAATTATTATTTTTGTTGTAGTAAAAAGATGTTTTTAAATATGGTGTGGTTTTAAGCTTTTTTAAAAGTATTTTAGTTTTTCTATTTAAATGAGTTTTCTCATAATGCATCCCATATATATAGGGTAGGGATCCTAAGAGAAAAGCATCATATTTGAGAAACATGAGAATCATTTTGGACCAAACATTTTTTCCAAGCTTTTTTATTCTTTTAATCGAACATAACTAAGGGATTTTTTTTTTTTTTTTGCATATATACATATATGAATAGGGTCTACATATTCACACACCCTAATGCCTATTCACACACCCTTATATACGCCTCGTATAGGTCTATACATCGCATATAACCTTTTTCAATTTCCAAGAGAATATCTGATTATGTCATATTTTGTCATATATGACCCGTATATGCCTCGTATAGACCTATACGGGGCGTATAGATAAAAAGACCATTTTACCCCTGATTTAGGCATAGACTGGGGGCACAACAGGGGTATAATGGTCTTTTGCACCACTAAACGCCCAGTCTAGGCCTATATGGGGCGTACAGACAAAAAGACCATTTTACCCCTGATTTACGCATAGACTGGGGGCACAACAGGGGTATAATGGTCTTTTGGACCACACTATACGCCCAGTCTAGCCCTATATGAGGCGTATATTTTTAATTTTTTTGTTTTCTCTTTTTAAAAATAAAAAAAAATCCTAAAAAATAGGAAAATTTGTAAAAAAAATCCAAAAAATTCAAAAAAAATCTAAAAAACAAAAAAAAAATCTAAAAAATCATAAAAATTCTAAAAAATAAAAAAATCTGAAAAATAAAAAAATCTGAAAAATAAAAAAATCTGAAAAATAAAAAAATTCAAAAAATCCTAAAAAATCATAAAAATTCTAAAAAATCAAAAAAATTCTAAAAATCAAACAAATTCTAAAAATCCAAAAATGCAAAAAAATCCAAAAAATTCTATAAAATCAAAAAAATTCTACAAAATCTAAAAAATCATAAAAAATTCTATAGGTGTCGTATAGATCCGATATAGCACTATAGATGTAGTTTAGTATCGTAGCATATGGTGTAGTGTAGGTCTTGTATAGGCCTTTACGGGACATAAATCACACCTATAGTCCTACACGGGACCTGTACTACACCTATAGGCCCATACGGGTGTTCTATTGTATCCTATAGTGTATAATATAAGTCTCGTATAGGCCTATACGGGTGTTGTATCATATCCTATACTTGTTATTTTTATTTATTTAAAATACAAAACTTATTTTTGTATAAAAGTTTGCTAAAACGATTAATATTGTATAAAATGTTTGTAAAAAAAAAACCTCATATACGCCCCATATAGCCTAAAAGTTTTCTAAAACGATTAATATTGTATAAAATGTTCGTAAAAAAACCTATATACGCCCCATATAGGCCTAAAAGTTTGCTAAAACGATTAATATTGTATAAAATGTTTGTAAAAAAAACCTTATATACGCCCCATATAGGCCTATACGTGGCATATATGGGGTATAGGTCATATATGAGACCTATACAAGGGGTTCTATACGCCACGTATAGGCCTATACGAGGCATCTGACCAGTCAAACTTTCCGGCTGATACCCACTCAGACCCTCTTGGAATCAGTGCCTAGACGCCCTGTATAGGCCTGTACGAGGCGTCTAGGGCATCAAAGGTGTCCAAATAGACAATAAGGGTGTGTGAGTAGATTGGGCCTATGAATATTGTCAACTTTGAATTATACACATATGTATATGGTCAAATTTTAAACTATACATATGTGTATATTATGAAAAATATATATCTTTAACCTAATAAGTGTAGGAAATCGGGTCAAACGAACACCAATTGAGCTCATTCCAGCGGCATTAGGACCGACTTGTCGAACAATAACCAAAAAATCTAAACCCTAAAGCTAAACCATAAATCTAAACCCTAAACACTAAGGTTAAACCCTATGCTAAAACTTAAAAACTAAACCTTAAACCCTAAAGTTAAACCCTAATGCTAAACCCTAAAGATAAACCCTAATACCAAACCCTAAATATTAATGCTAAACACTAAAACTAACCCCTAATGCTAAACCCTAAACTCTGAAGCTAAAAATAAATCATTCACCTCAATCATAGATGTAAATACTTATTTTCCAATGTTAAAAAACATATATACATATATGTATAGTTAAAAGATTGACAATATACACATATGTATAGTTAAATGATAGACAATATACCACCTAAAAAGGGTAAATTACACTTTTTGTCCTCTATGTTTTAACCGGATTGCAACGGATGCCCTTTAACTTCAATAAACACAGTCACAAATCTTTATTTGCAAAACTCATTACACTCTACATCCTTTGACCCTAACCTGATTAAAATTTTCAGTTAAGTATTGCATGCGCCTTCCACATGGGGTTAGATTAGTAATTTTATTCACTTATTTGAAATATTTAATACATAAAATAAATAGACCATTTTCTCTCTCTCTATATATATATATATAAAGATAAACACCCTCTCTCTCTCCCTCTTATCTCTGCAACTCCCCCTCTCTCTCTCTCTCTATACCTCTTCTCCACCACTACCATCCGACCAAATTCACCACCCAATCATTTTCCTAAAATTCACTCTTTTTCAAAAACTAGATCATGAATCCTCATCCTAACTGTAACATCCGTCAAAATGAGATTCCAAAATCCGGTCCGTTTTGAAAATTCGGATCCTAACTATTAAACCTTGAAATTTTTTCGCCTGTTATTTGGATTCTCTCAATCTTTACTCGTGCCATAATTCAAGGAATTCTCATACGCAATCATTGTGAGTATACTCGCAACCCCCTTTTTATGTTTACCACTTTTTGGGGTGTAACATGTTACATTATTAAAACTACACTTAAACTTATTTCTTATGCAATGCACAAAAACAATCCTTATACATGAATACTATGTTGTGATACTTGATGCTTACGTGGACCATACTTATGTGATATGTTTTAGTCATTAGCTTTCACGAGCCTCCATTTGACATGTATAGCGTTATAGGAGTAACGCACCGCCCCCCTTAAACTTGTGGTCATGTCGAATTAACTAAACTTTCTTGCGTAAACAGAAGATTGGCTAGAAATATTGCATGCCATGTTAGGTTGATCTTGTATAAACTAAGTTGCCATGTGGATTCGTTTTTAAAACTTTTATTATACATATTCCTAAACTTGTATACTCGCCTTTGCTTTTGCATTGAACTTTATTTTAAACATGTTACAGGTTGAAGATGATGAGTGCTATGAAATGAAGTAGCGATGATACCTAGACACACATTTAGACGTTTTAGGTTTATTATGTTTTGATGTTTTAATGTTTGAACATGTCGTATTTGGATTTTATGTAATGTTTGACAATTTGAAATTTATGAAATAAAATGGGTTTATTTAAGTATTGTCAAAATTAGTGTTATGAAGTCTCTAGCAATCTTCACACTTCGTCTCATCCCGATGTTTCCGCCATTGGTTGGGGTGTGACACTAACCCCTTAAACCTCTTAATTTTCATCTCAATCCTAATCCCAAATTCACTCTTTCTCAAAACCCATATCACGATTCTGACAAATCAACGTTTTTGGAGTACTGTTATCAATGACATCTTTGTTGGGAACCTGAATTAATGATGTTGATGTATGTTGGTAAGAAGTAGCTGAAGAAAATGAACGTGAGTATAATGATATTAGAGTTATGCTTGATGTTTATATGTTTGGTTATGCGTCTTATTCCTTTATTTCAGACCCTGCATGAGTTATCGCACCCCAACTGATGGCGGGAACATCAGAGCGAGACGAACGAGATTGCTCAAAACATCATAACGTATTAAAATGACAATAATTATATAAACCATATTTCATTTCATACTAAAAAGAAATACATGTTTCGAAAGAGAAAGTACCACAACTTGGATCTAAACATGATTAAACATAAAGAAATACATAAACGAAATATTTGGTGCGCTTCTAGTCCAACCTAATAGTTTTCTTGAGATTTCGTTATCAATTTCCTGCAACATGTATTAAAGTATTCGTCAACACAAAATCGGTCGATGAGCATACAAGTTTGGTCTACATTGCATATATGATAAAACTCTCAAATCGAACATGGCAAATTTTATGCTAAGTTTAACAATCATACTAGCTTGCATAACCTAAGTGTCAAACCAAAGTGTCCACTAGCGTAATCTCGTCAACAATTGAACAAGACCGTTATGATAGAATACTTAACAATGAGCCCAAAACGTGTGGTGCGCTACTCCTATAGCGTTATACATGTTAAGGTAGGCTCACGAAGTTAATGACAAGTAGTTTGCATGAATGTAGTCTATCATGTATAAACGTCAAGTATAACAAGCAACATGTTTTTAATGGATTAAGTGTTTGCATAAGATTGATTTTGTATGTCTTGTGAATTTGATAGATTATACATGTTATACCCAAAAGTGGTTTAAAACGAAAAAGGGTCAAGTATACTCACGATTTGCAAATGGTTTCCAAAAAGTGAGTCTTGAATAATTTGAAGGATGGAACACCGAGGTTAACCTAAAAGGATAAACAAAGGTGTGTGAGTCTATGAATTTGATGATGGGATGGATCGAGGATTTGTAAGTATGAAAATATACAAAAGTACATCTTTGTCTAGACACTATGTTTAGTGTGTTTTTTATGGGTACTAATTCACCCATTAGAAGTCCAATTTGAGGAATCAAGAATTAAGATATTATCCACCTTAACACACAATATCCTACCATTATTTTGGTAAGTACCATGGTTTGGTTTTGGATTAGATATTATATATATGTATATAGTCATAACTCTAAGTCTAAGTCATAGTTTGTCAAGTATGGTCATGCATGGGTTGGATGAATCCATTAACCCTATTGTTCACCAATGCACAAATAATCACATGGATGATTCGGACGGTCATGGAATATAGTACGAGAATGTAAATACAAGTATCTAAATCATCTAATCCACCTAAACAACCAAGTGACTTGACTAGATGAGTGCATTCCAAACATGGATAGTGTATGGAGACTTGGTGTAGTCTTGTTCACTTTGTTACTTGAAGCTGTTTTGTGACATAGAAAGTGAGTCAATACACCTATCACTTCTGTAATAATCTTCAATCCAACCTATCCCAACAAGGGAGTTTATGGCAACTTGAAGATGTTCAAGAAATGAAGGAGGATGAACAATGTTTAAAAGAGTTTGTTAAAAACAGAATTTAAACCAACTTTGGACCTCAAGTATGGTGATGTCCCAACTTAGTTTACCATGGTAAACTTGGGAAAACATTCCTAGAGGTTGTCCAAGTGGTATGAAACAAGAAAACAAGAAGAAAAGATGGAAGAAGTGAGTTGAAAGCTCACTTTTACACTTGAAACTTTCTGCCTAAAACTTGCAAATTTTGTAAGATCGCGTGCTGACCCGAACGAGTCAATCGGAGGTGTTCTAATCCGTTTCAGGTGCGAAATAACAAGAAACGGACACGAAAAACAGCTTGTTCTACTAAATCTTGCCTTGTATATTGATTTCACAATGATTACAGGTCAATCGGCACTTCGGCAGCAGTTCGGTACCGGAAACAAGACGTCACTCATGATTTCGCTCATCATAGACCTATATATAGGCATGAGATTTCGCTCATAGGACACATGTCCACAAAAGCGAAATCACATATGTACATAAAAGCGAAATCACCTGTAATATCCTGATTTCCCACATAGTGACATAATTCTAATTTCCCACATAGTGACATGTCCATATGTGTGAAATCAACTTTCTGATTTCCCACATAGTGACATGTCCATATATGTGAAATCAACTTTCATGGGAAATCATCACTACTACTCTATATTCTCGTATAGTGTGCCCTGATCTAACATTCTAAGACTAAGACTCGATACAAGACGAAGTCGACAGATGTATGCACCAACAGACTCCCCCTCAGATGTTGACGAGTCTACCAGTGTCGAGTCTTCGCATCTTCAGTCTTGATCAGCCTTCGGGCATCCAGAATCTCTATCTATCTCTTGCATCTTTAAATTCTTTCTCTAACAAACTCCCCCTCAAAACGTGCTGGGATCAAAGTCTGACTTTTACAGCATCAGAATGGCAATCTGGCTTTACATAGACCTCAGGTATTGAAACCTGTCTCTCATTCAGCTCAGAAAATCCTGCACATTCTCTACCCAAAACATAAGATTCACAAGAATAAGATATTTAACAAATTATCAAAATTGCATGCACCAACACTGACTCTTCTACAATCAATATACAATCAGATATTAACATTGATCATTTAACAAATTTCTTTTTACTGAAACACTTTTCAATCAAATTCTTCCAAACCTGTTCATCATGTTCAGCACTCGGAATTTTGAAAAGCAGCTTTTCAATATCAGTTGTCGAAAATCTTTTTGAAATTTTTCGAAATTTTATGCTAAAACACACTGAAAATATTTTTGGAATTTTGTGAAATAAACGAAATGAAATACAGTAAAGTAATATTTATATACAATATTTTTGTGAGTTTGTGTAAGAGGATCATATCAGTTTATGAGATAAATCAACAACACCGTTAAGCTTTAGACATTTTAAGTTTTAAACGATTCACTTAGATTGTCAGAATATTGATCCACTTAAATTTTCACACAAAGTTCAACTGTTTCGAGATACGAGATTATTGTCTTAGTGACTTAAACTTATTCGCGTGTCCCACTTCAGAATATACTCCCGTATCCAGATCCCAATATTCAGTCTTACAGGTGAGTATACCTAGATTATATCTGTAAGGGGTTAGGTGCAAAACCGTGAGAGCTCAGGTCAGAACTTCCGTTCAGCAGAGAGATGACGGCTCGACTTTTGGTGGGTCCCCTTTAGAGGATCTTTTTACAACACCAGTGACTATCAATTTTATTGTTTCATCAACTTGCTGAGGGCGGCGCTATATTTCAAGCATTCGTAGAAAGTATTATCCGGGGACTAGGTCAGTACTTCCATACAGCAGAAGTCCCGGGATAATACCCCAGATATCACTAAGCATGAAGACCTAGTATCTCAGAATAAGGGACCTTTCAAACAAGATTTCGGGGGTTACCCATATATCCGAGAGATGTTACCCACGAATTAAGCAAGTTTGAAATTTAAGTTTATATCTCGTCGCAGTCTATTAAATGTGCAAAAACCTACTAACACATCATCAGTGAGACCGTTTATCACTAATTAACTTTCCAATTCTTTAGCATGCTGTGATCGTCCACTGATGTACTATCATTTCCTCTTTTATACAACAAAACTCATTTTTGATTTTATCATGTTTTTGTCTTTTTCAAATTTTCTAATGTTTTTGGATTTTCTGTGAAATTTTTACTCCCCCTAAAATGCAAACACATTAACGAAAAATTTGAAAACTATCTAAACTCTTGACCCACTTGAAGAAACAAAATCAAAAACAAACTGTACAAATAAAGTGACAACTGATATCAAATCACTTCAAATCGCCATCCACTTGGCATAAACAATCAGAACTCCCCCTCACAACAAACCATTTTCTCATTTAGATTTCAAAACACTTAAGTTTGTTTTAATCAAAATGATTTTTCCGGAAAATGAGTTTGTTTTTACCACTTGTAGATTTACCACTTGTTAAGTACGGGGATATGGTTCATCATCTTGTTCATCTACTTATCATGTATAGTAAATCAAGTACAATTTAATGTCCCTGATTTACCAATTGCAATTAAGCAACCTCTGTACCACTTGACAAAAACACACTACCAATAGTAGGAATATCACATCTACACAACCATTTTACCAATCAGGATGCCGATTCCTGCTTCGCACTTACCAACCTGGAAGCTCCGGCATAGTCCTTCATCCTGTAAAATTTTAATACTATCAAAAACTTTCATACAACCTCATTAATCATGAAAGATGCCGATTCCTGATCCACGATTACAATCTTGGGATCTCCGGCAAGTCACGTGTTTAATCAAACATAACATCCACCCAAGCCTGACCAGCCTTGGGTGATTTTGGAACACATCTGTCCCACCAACACTTTAATTTATAAAACTCTTTAGCACCCTTAACCTTCCTATCAACCATCTTCCCGAAAATGTGCTTGACTTTCCCGTTGAAAGCTTTCTCAACATCAAATTCTCCCTTATCTGCGAAGAATTGATTTGAGATCTCAACTTTACCCACTTTCTTCATCAAATTTTCCTTTGACAATGAAGGAAAATTTTCATCGTTTACCTCTGGAACGGAAACCACAATCTTCTTATCAACCAATGACTCCTCTGATTTTATGGAATCAGATTCATTGTCAGAACTACTTTCTGTTTTTACAATCCATTTTTGTTTATTCATATCACCTCTTCGTTTGTAAAAACGTTTTGAACTTTCACCTTTTTCAGAACTTGAATTTTCAAACAAATTACCATTATTCACCAATTGTTCTTTTCTATTAACACAAATCTTTTTCAAATTTGAGTTAGAAGAAACTCCCTGTTTTTGGTAATTGGTCTTGGGACAATTCCAAGCTATGTGACCAATTTCTTGACATTTGAAATAGGTTCTTCTGTCAACTCTCTCAGCAAACTTTCTCACATTTTTCTTCACTTCAGCAAGAAACTCTTGATTTGACTGCTTCCAGAATGGTTTCTTCTGTTCATCCTCTGAGCTTCCTCCTGAAACAAATTTTGTTTTTGGTTTATAAATTTTCTGATTTTTATAATTTTCTGACGAACTAAAACCAAGACCTTTCTTTTTGAGATTACCATTATGGTTTGGTTTCTTTTGGAAATTATAACCACAACCGTAACCCATTTTCTTGTTTACTCTTTGTTGAATCCTTGAAGTGTAAGGTTTAGGTTTTGCAGAAAGATTTAAATCTTTTATTTCAGAAATATTAATTTCTGTTAATTTGAAAACCTTTTTGATCATTTCAGTTTTAACACTTCTTATTGGGAATTCTTCATCAGAAAATAATTTGTCCGAATTATTCAAGGTATAAGCAACCTTAAACATTTCATCATTCAAATTATTTTTTGATAACAAGAATTCTTTATTATAAACCCTTTTAACCGGTGAACTCGGACTCTTCTCAGACGAACTCGAACTATCTGATTTAGACTCCGACTTTGACTCTTCATCCATATCCAACACCTGATCGACAACTCTCTTAACTAACTCGGACTCATGATCAGTGTCAGATGTTGTGAATGTAACATCAATATTGTCTGGTAATTCATCAGTGATTTCAGACTTTAATTTGATGTTTAGAGCCTTGTCTACTTGTTCCTCATTTGGCTTCCTGGGGGAATAACTCTCAAAAATAGGAGGCGGACATCTGTTATACTTGACACCTTTTGTCTTACCAGTATCCTCTTCCTTTTCTTTCTTCTTCTTGAAAGCTTCAAGACCTGCAACAGTAGGATAAACCCGATCAATCAGATAATCACAAGTAGTATAACTCAAAAGTAATCGGTTAATCCTTTCACTCTCAATTTTCTCAAGTTCCAGCTCCTTCTTCAATTTAGCACAATCTTCAATGTAATCATTTATGACGCTTTGCTTTGTCATCAAGGTTGCACTCATTTTGTCATTTGCTTTCTCGAGTTCAGCATTTGTCTTTTTCAAACTGTCAACTGTCCTGTTCAATACGTCGTATGACTCTTTCACATATTTCACATCAGACAGTAGATCTTCCTTAATCTTTTCTAAGTCGACAATCTTTTTATCTTTTTCTTCACAAACTTTGCAAGCTTCTGAACATTTCTCACAAGGCTTCGTAACTTCAACTACCTTTTCAACTAAGTTTTCAACTTCTACAGTCTTTTCAACTTCAACAATCTTTTCGACAATCTTTTCTACTTCGACCACTCTTTCAACTTCCACTATTTTCTCAACTTCCACGAGTTTCTCGACTTCGACAATTTTCTCCACTACTTTCTCTACTTCAACAATCTTTTCTATTGCAATCTCAGCAGTTGCTTCATCTTTTGTTTCTACAGCTTCAGTCTTCGCCTTTTCATCAGCGAGTAGCTTTGCTGCTTCTAGCTCTTTCTGCAACCGAGCAATCTTCTTCTGATTCAGCATCTCGACTTTATCTACATAGAAAAAATTAAAACTATCAGGATCAATGCTTTTTCTACATTTGTTAAGATACTCTTCCTCATCATCCGTATCAACGTCACTTCCAAGATCTGGAAATATCGGAATCCTTTTCTGACAATCCTCACTTTTATCCAGAATCCTGGTAACAAGTGCCACATCAGGTTTAGTTCCACTGGGTATATACTTGTCCCAGCTAAACCCCTGTGCAACAACCTCGTCACTTTAATCTATTATCCCAAAATAAGCTTTCCTATTGGCTTCTTCAATCATTTTCCCATGAGCAGTTTGCGGTTCCTTTTGTTGAGGTTGTTGATCGATTTGATGAAAGATTGATTTCTGATAATAATTGCTCTTTTCTTGACTTCCAGTTGACTCTTGGTTCTTACATTCCCGTTTAAAGTGACCTTTTCCTTTACATCGAAAACAGGTAACCTTTGATTTGTCAAAACCAAGTGGAGAGGTAGCCATCCCTCGAAACTCATCTCTGCCCGTAATCTGTTGAAATTTTTCAGCTCTCCTACAGGCACTCGCTAAGCACCACTTCACATCCATCAGCTCAAGCTCTTCTGCATCGATTTGGTCGTAATCTTCCTTTGTGAGCATCGGATTACCAATTCTTCCAGCAATCAAACTTTCATACGACTCTAACATGGCGACAAGAGATGCCATGTGTTGCTTTGCCACCTCAGGAGAAAGATGTTGACCATTCTGAATGTTCAAAGTCACATTACACTGCAGATTTGTAGTATTTTGCTTCTGAGGACTAGGTGTGTTGCTGTTTGGATCAAAGCTTGAGAAAGATGAAGTAGATCCACCACTATGAGTTGTAGTACTTTCATTTGGACTTGCAGAACCAACAGCACTGAATGCAGTACTAATCTTTGGACTTTGACTGGGAGTGGCCTCAAAATTGTTCCCTCGATAGTACAGACTGACATCTTGCTTGGCATTTGGATTTGTCATTATAGCAGTCTTCTGAATATCCAGCTCCTGTTCTTCAATCTTCTGGATAAACTGAGCCAAGTTCATACTCTCAGTCTTCCTCATGAGTTTCACAATCATCAGATACGTTCCCCACTTCTGTTGGGGTAAAGCCTCTGCTAACTTATCAACTCACTCATCATCATCTTTCTGAATATCCAATCTTCCCATTTCTAGAACCAGATGGCAGTATCTATCTATGGTCTGCTTCGTGGTTTCATGATCAAATGCAGTAAACATGTCAAATGACTTCTTCAATAAGGCCTTTTTGTTTTTGATCATGTCAGCACTCCCTCTGAATTTCTGAATTAAAGCCTCCTAGATTGATCGAGCTGTTCCGTTATGTTGAAGTAAGACAAAGATATCTTCTTTAACTGCTTGCTATAGAATGTTGATCATCATCTTTTCGCTAGTATATTTCAACTTGTCAGCTTTTGTAAAATCATTGAAACCCTTTTCCAATCCACGCTCATTCTTGGGTCTCTCATAGTCTTTTAGCAGTGAACACCAAGCATCGAATCTGTAGGCTTGAACCCAATTCTCAAACCGGTTTTTCCAACCCTGAAAATCTTCAATATACATCAACTTTGGTGGTTTCTGATGAGTACCCGTCTCATTCTCACTGTATACAGTCTCAGCAGCAGTGACAGATGCAACCGGTGTCGCAAAAGCATTGTAAAACTCTTCAGCCATGGTTCGATAAACGTTTTCCAATAACAGTCAATTACGAACGAAACAACAACTTAGGATGTAATCACAGGTTATCTGGAGTGAAATGAGGTCTACTGGGGCGAAATCAGGACACTTGGGGCGAAATTAGGGTTATTGGGTGGACATATGAGCGAAATCAGGGTTCTTGGATGGACATATGAGCGAAATCAGGGTTCTTGGATGGACATATGAGCGAAATTAGGGTGCTTGGATGGGCATATGAGCGAAATCAGGGGTCTGGGTGGTCCTATGAGCGAAATCAAGTGACCTTGGGACGAAATCAAGTGACCTTAGAGCGAAATCAGGTACAATGTAACCCTTGGAGCGAAATTAAGATGTTCCAAAAAGTGAAATCAGTAAATGTCCATATGAGTGAAATCAATTCGAAGGGCAATTTGGTCCATTTTTACTTTGAATTTCAGTCTCAAACTTTCAAGGGTTTGTTATTGTCCAATTTTCTATGATCTGTGAAATTTTGGTCCGATTCTAACCGTGAAATCTTCCTGAACAGATAAAAGAAGGTGTAGAAGACAGAGAATGAAGCTGTAATGGCAAGAACTCCTCGACCTGAGCTCTGATACCACTTGTAGGATCGCGTGCTGACCCGAACGAGTCAATCGGAGGTGTTCTAATCCGTTTCAGGTGCGGAATAACAAGAAACGGACACGAAAAACAGCTTGTTCTACTAAATCTTGCCTTGTATATTGATTTCACAATGATTACAGGTCAATCGGCACTTCGGAAGCAGTTCGGTACCGGAAACAAGACGTCACTTATGATTTCGCTCATCATAGACCTATATATAGGCATGAGATTTCGCTCATAGGACACATGTCCACAAAAGCGAAATCACATATGTACATAAAAGCGAAATCACCTGTAATATCCTGATTTCCCACATAGTGACATAATTCTGATTTCCCACATAGTGACATGTCCATATGTGTGAAATCAACTTTCTAATTTCCCACATAGTGACATGTCCATATATGTGAAATCAAATTTCTTGGGAAATCATCACTACTACTCTATATTCTCGTACAATGTGCCCTGATCTAACATTCTAAGACTAAGACTCGATACAAGACGAAGTCGACAGATGTATGCACCAACAAATTTCTTAAATGTTTGTAGTGTTTGAGAGTAGATTTGGAGTGTGGAAAGTGAAAAGAAGATGTGGGGGGCTTATTTTTATAGTGGGGGATTAGGGTTTGAGTTTTAAGGAGGTTGGAAGGTGATTGGGGAAGAAATGAGGTGCAAAAATGGACCAACACATAGGCTGGAGATAAGCAGTTGCAGATCAACCCTTGTCGCGTCACGCGACGGGAGAGTTTTGGACTCTCGTGTGGCGCGAAGGAGTGGGTTTTAAAGTGGGTTGGTTTTTGTCATAGCCCCTAGACTTGGTTTGTGCGTTATTTTAAGTCTTAAACTTGTATTTTAACTCATTTTTAAGTATGCAAAGTTTATTTATGTATGGTATAAGTATGATGCATGTATAAATGATATTACGAATGTATTGTATCTCTCGGTCTCTCATATAAACATGTATTTGGTGATTTTGCATAACGAATAAGTATGAATTTAACACGATAGTTTGTAAAATATGAATTTCTATTATGATCAAAGTCTTGAATTAAAAATGTGGAGGAGAAATACGAATTACAAGATGATCGGAAAATACAACAGAAAAGACGAAACGTTAAATGAGTGTTATTAGGTTGGAATTCAAGAGGATCTGAACACCGCATGAGTTCAAATCCTCCATCGTTGTCTCGTTAATGCGAGTGGTGTTGATGTAGATCGACGACGGTGATTCAAGCGGGTGTGGTATGTTGTGGTGAGGCCGATTATATAGATCGATGACGGTGGCCAAATGTTAGGGGCAGTGGGTGTGACGTGGTAGTGGCCCGACTGGTGAACGGTGGTTGGAGTGGTGGTGGTGCCGAGATTTGGTGGTGGCTGGAAGCTGGGTTGCAGATCTGCGAAGGATTCGATGTTGCAAATCTGACAAGATTTCGTGTTTCTTTGCGCATGGGTTTTAGGAGACGGGGTTAGAGGATCAGATTGTGACTTATTTTGTACAGTGGTTAGGGTTCATATGGTGGTGGTGGAGGCAGAATGTGGTGGTGGTGGCAAGATGTTGTGGTTAGGGTTGGGGAATTGGGGAAGATGATGTATATATGTATTTTTTTGGTTTGATTTATTAAAAACATCTAAATAAAAGTATGAATTGACCAGAATACCCTTAAGTGAATACCGAACTGAAAATTTTAACCCAGTTAGTGCTAAAGGACCTATGGTGTAATGAGCTTTACAAAAAAGGACTATGAATATAATTATTGAAGTTAAAGGACATTCGTTGCAATCCGATACAAACATAAAGGACGAAAAGTGTAAATTACCCTAAAAATTGCATTTTTTTTGCATTTTTGCATATGGAAAATGTATGATCCAGAATACTTCTCAAGTTTCTTAATTAGCCTAGGGTTTCTCACACGATCCTAACCCTATATATATAATATATATAGAAAAAGTGTATCGTACAATATGCCTTAACGTATGTTGTGTACGCGGTGATAAAATCGCACGTTATGGTACAAAAAAAAAATGAAAATCGCATGTTACAGGAAAAATGAAATTCGCATGTACATAAAAAAACTACAAATCGCATAATATGATTATAATATGCTTTGTTGGGACCAACATTGGTTCAAATTAACCATCTTGTTGATTGCTTATTAAGATTGTTTATATCTAACTAGATTAGAACCCCGTGTATTACACGGGTTTAATAAATATAATTTTATATACTAAATAAAAACAATATATTTTTAAAAACCTCATTTATTACATGTATTGAGTAAATATAATTTTATATATTAAATAATAAAAAAAATATATCTTTAAGAACCTCGTGTATTGTGCGGGTTGAATAAAAGTACTTTTATATACCAAACAATAAAAAAGTTATATTTAAAAAAACCCCTGTGTATTCACGGGTGGAAGAAATATAATTTTATATACTAAATAATAGAAAAGTTATACTTAAAAAAACTTCGTGTATTGTACGGGTTTAATAAATTTAATTTTATATATCAAATAATAAAAAAAATGTTATATCATTAAAAACCCTGTGTATTACACAAGTTTATCTATTGTTAAAAAAAATCTTTCTAAGTCAAAATGGATTTTTTTATTATTTTTTAAATTAGGTTAATACTATTTTCGTAGCATTCATAAAACCTTATAATCACAGTTGCATCATATATAAGCACATCACATAACATACACATCACAGTTTCTATACCAAGTAAGCATGTGTTCGTACATATAAGCATAGTTTCTGTACCACGTTAAAGTCACAGTTTCATACCAAGTCAAGTTCATGTCACGAATGCACCTAAAACTAAAGCCGAGATCGAACCGAAACCGATACCGAAACAACAAAAACTCAATTAAAAACTGCGAAGTGAGTTGTACTAACCGATTGCGCGGTGATCTTGGGACCGATTCCGCAGCGAGGGAGATAGAGAGAGATTTTTTATACTCGCAAATTAGTATACTTGCAGGTAGGGTTTGATGAGAGTTTTGGATAGTTATAAAGAAGACAACATGCACTCACGTAATTTATAAACTAATTTGGCAGTTGGGGCGGTTTAAGGATTAGGGCCTTAAGTTCGGAAGTTTGTTTTGAGGAATCAGATCAAATAACATGCATACGCCAACAGTTGAACACAAGAGAGTTGGGACGATTTGGTCCTCAAAAATAGTTGGACCTATAATCATTAAGTGGCAATTGGGCTAAACAACAAAAACTCAATTAAAAACTGCGGAGTGAGTTGTACTAACCGATTGCGTGGTGATCTTGGGACCGATTCCGTAGCGAGGGAGATAGAGAGAGATTTTTTATACTCGCAGATTAGTATACTTGCAGGTAGGGTTTGATGAGAGTTTTGGATAGTTATAAAGAAGACAACATGCTCTCACGTAATTTATAAACTAATTTGGCAGTTGGGGCGGTTTGAGGGTTAGGGCCTTAAGTTCGGAAGTTTGTTTTGAGGAATTAGTTCAAATAAAATGCATACGCCAACAGTTGAACACAAGAGAGTTGGGACGATTTGGTCCTCAAAAGGAGTTGGACCTATAATCATTAAGTGGCAACTGGGCTAGGAAATTAAGTTTTTTTTTCTAACTCAATATACATGCACATGCATACGCACAGGATGAGATGAAAGGAATTATTATCATAAATATTATTATTATTTTGGAATTCGTATGAATTCTTATTAGATTTGATTAAATATTATTGATAATAAAAATTTGTATTAGATTAGATTTTAGATTTGATTAAATATTATTAATAATAAAAATTTGTATTAATTTAGATTAAATATTATTATTATTAGTATTATTAATAATTTTAATCAATTAAATGAGAGAATGACAAGTGTACCAAAACAGGTTTTTTTATTATATAGTATAGATAGATTGTTTTATATCAAACCATTTACAATAAACAACTTTAAACGACATAATCAATCCAACACTTTAAAACATGCATTCAACATCACAAGACAACAAAAAAATTAATAATCGCCCTTCATCTTAATTATCAAAACGTATAATTAAAGCTATGAAAACAAAAGAATTGACAACCTAAAAAGGTTTGGCAACCAATTTAGTACACGTAACTCGACCACTATTTGCATAAGAAAAATGATTTAGATTCTTTCACCCTCAAAGCAACCAAAAAAGCAAAGCAAAAGCATAGTTTCTGCAAATTAAAGTCCTTTAACAATTATATAATAATAATAATAATAATAATAATAATAATAATAATAATAATAATAATAATAATAATAATAATAATGATGATGTTAGCCGCCGATGATACCTAAGTAATAAAATTATATTCCACCAATTTCTTCTCAACATCGACTGCCGTATTGAGTAATTGATATCGATTTGTTAAAAAATTAAATCGATCCGAACTTAAACAAGTTCATCATTACACATTGTGCGTGTAAACAGCTTGTCATTTGTGAGCTACTTGATATCGGCTCGTTAAAAATTTAAATTTTTTTTAATTAAATTTTCCTCATTTCAATTAGTTAACACGAAAAAGGGCAATTACAAAGCAATGGCAGGTAATCAGGCAAGTTTATCATTACACATTGTGCGAGTAAACAACTTGTCGTTTGTGAGCTAATGTAATTTGATATCGGCTAAAAATTTAAATCGATCCGAACTTAAACAAGTTCGAGGTTTAACTCAAGCTCGGCTTATCCAATAAATGAGCTTGAGTCCGAGCTTCACGTATCAAGGTAGAGTTGGCTCACAAACCTACACGAGCTTTTTATTTATATAATTTTTATTTAATATATTAAATATATATTTATTTAATAACAATTACAATATATATATAATTTACATAAAAATAATTATATAATATTGATTATATCAAACGTAAAAATTATACTTATAAATACACATATAAAATATATAAATTATAAAAACATATAGATTAATTAATTAAATCCTTATTAAGGTTGCCGGGTGTGGTTTTAGGCTCCTCCACCACCTCCGACGCCACATCACCCCCACCTTACACCACCTTCCCCTTCCCCTCTTCAAGGGAGGGTGGTGTTCCCCAACTCCTTCAACCTCTAATCAACAAGCAACAACATCACATTCGAGGATGGGGAAATCTTCCCGTGGAGGCGTGGACACCGGAGGGGGTGTTTCCCGTCGGTGAAAGAGTCTACGTCGGCTCCTCCCCACTCGGTGAAAGAGTCTACCCCGCTGCCTATGTAACTAATGTGTAGACCTCAAGCTTGTAAAAATTACTTACAAATCAAGCTTAAACTTTATAAATAAATTTTTAAATAAGTTAAGTAACCAAATTGTATCAAAAGTGAACAAGTCAAACTCAAGCTTAATCGAGTTCTCCTTAGCTCGACTCAAGTAACTTGGCCTCTTCATCACTTGATGTTAAAGTACTTTAAAAATAATATTATTAGCCTAAAAATAATATTATTAGCCGCCGATGCAACCTAAGCAGTCAAATTAAATTCCATCAGTGTCTTCTCAACATCGACTACTGTATCTCATATCATGTAGATTATATTATATCAAAACATTAAAGTATGAAAACTACTACTTTTTTATTAGCAAAAAGCAAACCGCAATTCGAATCCCAATCTACCCCCCTCCTATTCCCTTAAAACCCTCCCATCTTTTCTCAATTTCCAGGAGGGAAAGCGAGAAATTTTTGTGGGATTTGTGGAAATGGAGCCGTACCGTACAGGGTTTCTTTCACAACTCCATAAAGTTTCATAATTTCATCAAACCCATCAGAAATTATCAATCTTTTTTTGTGAATTTTTTGTGGGTTTGTTTTGGGAGTTGATAAAGATTGATGATTTCTTCAAACCCAATTGAAATTATCAATCTTTTTGTTGAAATTTTTGTGAAATATTTGTGGGTTTGTTTTGGAAGTTGTTAAAGATTGATGATTTCTACAAACCCAGATGAAATTATCAATCTTTTTGTTGAAAATTTTGTGAAATATTTGTGGGTTTGTGTTGGAAGTTGATAAAGATTGGTGATTTCTACAAACCCAACTGAAAATATAAATTTTTTTGTTGAAGTTGTGGGTTTGTTTTGGAAGTTGATAAAGATTGATGATTTCTTCAAACCCAACAGAAATTAAATATCTTTTTGTTGAAATATTTGTGGGTTTGTTTGGGTTTTGAGAATGCTATGCAGATTCAGTTGAAGATCAGTTGGTGCAGATAGGAAGTGTGTGATTTTTGTGGGTTTTATGTAAGATTTTTGTATTTGGGGAAGAAAAAGAAGATGTTGTGCAGGATGATACCTAGGAAGAAGAAGACAGGGACTGTGCCTGTGTATTTGAATGTGTATGATCTCACTCCCATCAATGGTTATGCTTATTGGGTTGGTCTTGGTGTTTATCACTCTGGTGTTCAAGGTTATTGATTTAATCCTTTCATTTAAGTGCTCTAAAGTTTTATATAATGATTGCAAAGTTACATGTTAATGTTTTCTATACAACAATTAGTGCAACAATTTAAGTTTTTAAATTGATTTTGTTCCGAGGCTATACAACACCACTGACATACTATGCATACACAACTGATCATATGACCCGTATGACTATACGGCTATGTAGTTAATATCCAGCTATATCAACCGATGTATCAGTGATATATCGGTTATCGGTCCCCTGCCAAGACAGCGGTACAAAATATTGGTCAGAATATCGGTACCGATAATATCAGCGATATTGTCCGATATTTGACCGATATTTGATCGATAAATCACCGATTTTCCCGATATCAGTATCATTCTTCTTATTTTTGCCGTTCATTTTTCTTCTTATTGCTGCTATTAGTGTTTTAAGTCTTAATTGTTAGTTGTACTGTTAAATGTTAGTGTTTTAAGTCTTAGTCAGTTCTTACTTGTTACAATTGTTAGTGTTAAATTGCTATATATATAAATTTAGCATGATATTAAAATTACCGATATCCCACCGCGATAACCGATATCTCAAACATCGGTCCTTGACCGATATCCGATATTTTACCGCATTAACTACTTAGCATCACCCATTATGATAATGTAATAGCTTTAGTTTTATCACTTTAGGATCCGCATTGAATCAATGGTTAGGAATATGAAGACAATGGTTCAAGTCACTTAGCCGATACTGTTCAAACCAAGGAGCCATGGTGCTCTACGGTTCGGGGTACCCTTTAATATTTTAGTACTTAATTTCTTTGATATGATTATTTTTCTGGTAGATCTCAAATCAGTTGTAGAACCTTACCCTACTGGTTTGTTGTTGAGGAAACATAAGATAAGATGATAAGAGATGTCAATCTTGTTTTTTGATTAATTGGTAGAAAAGACTTGACTTATACAAAAAATACTATATTAATATTACATTTTATAATCATAAAATTATGCCGAAGAAGTAAGAACATAGTTATTATCAAAGATTGTAATAGGGTGTGATTCTTGATATTTGGCAGTTCACGGTGTAGAATACGCATTCGGTGCACACGAACATCCGACAACAGGGATATTCGAAGTGGAACCAAGGAAATGCCCGGGATTCACATTCCGTAAATCAATATTGATCGGACGAACAGATTATGGCCCACGAGAGGTTCGTTCGTTCATCGAAAAATTAGCAACAGAGTTCACCGGAAACAGTTATAATCTCATTACAAGAAACTGTAATCACTTCTGCAATGACATGTGTCTACGGTTAACCAAAAGGGCGATTCCTAGTTGGGTCAACAGACTAGCTCGACTTGGTAAGATCCCGAATTTCTGATCATTTCCAGTATTTTTTTTAACAAAACTGGATTATTTTTTTTTTATTTTAGATTATATTATTAGATATAGTGCATTTCAAGATTTAGAAATTGCTCTACTTTTGGTTGAACTTGCCTTGAAAGTCATTTGCTCCTTCTTAGAAGTTTGAAATCTAGAGGAAAAAAATAGGATTATTGGATTTTATCACCCCCAACTATTGGCTATTGGCCGCTGCCACCCCTAACTATCACTTTGACGCCTGTCACCCCCAACTTAACGCTTAGTGTGTTCTGTCACCACGTCGTTAACGGATCACTAACTTTTAATCCTGTTACTATGCTTTTGGGGGTGTCATAGGGATCTTAGGAAGGTTTTAGGGATCTTAGGATACCCCCAAAAGTATAGTAACAGGATCAAAATATAGTGATCAGTTAGCGACATGGTGACAGAACACACTAAATGTTAAGTTGGGGGTGACGGGCGTCAAAGTGATAGTTGGGGGTGACAGCGGCCAATATTTAGGGGTGATAAAATCCAATAACCCAAAAAAATAAACTTTGAGTAGTAACTTTAGACTAGATTATAGTTACATGAATGCATTTGACTATTCGATAAGCGTTTAAAATAGCTTTTGGAATCTTGTTGACCAAAGCTATATGTAAATTGAAACCTGATAATTTTCCAATATATGATAATTAAGACTTGAAAAGAGTATGTTAGGATGATACAATTTTGGAAACTTCTTAGCATATGATTAATTGCTTGTAAATTATAATTGTTTGTCTATGTGGTAAGAGAAGACTTTGACTTTTGAGGTCAACTCTGATTACCTTAAACTGAAAAGAAATATATAGATTTTTTAATCTTTTTAAATCCATAACTAATTCCTTTCAAAAAAAATCCTTAACTAATTTCTTAATACAAGTTCATATTCTTGTGTACCAAACAAGTTTAGATGCATTTAGTGGACCGAGGCGAATTCCCACATGATCCCATGTTTATGATCATTAGAATCCATGAATCAAGATTAGTTTTTAATGATAAATAAACATCTACATTTAAGATACAAACACAAATATGATATTATGGATCTTGTTTTGTTCATTAGTTTTTTGTGCTCTATTATCAAGGCCATGTTAGCCATAACTTAAGCCTGTCAACAGTTAAAAAAAAAAAACTTAAAAAACAATAGATAACAACTAATTATTTGTTTAATCGTTGTGGACTTCGAAGGTTTTCTTTGCAACTGCGTCCTACCTGCAAGTTTAAACGACGCGAAAGTTAGACAAGTTAGAGCAGAAGACGATTCCAACGCTGATAAAAAGCTTAGAGCCCGTTCAAGCCGGTTTGCATCAGCGTCTAAACCTCAACCACAGGCATCCTCTCGTTCGTCAAGTCCGTCGACAACAAAAAACCCATCTTCAGGAACGAATATAAAACCGTTAACAATCAATAAGGATAACAAAAGCTAGTTGGTTTGTAGTGTTCTTGAGGGGAAGAACAATAATGCATATCATTATGATCACAAATTTGTTGAAGTTGAAGGATTTGTTAGAGATTTTGTGTGTTGTTTTACAAAAGTGGACAGGTTTATTTTTGTTTTGAAGTTGGTGGAATGTATATGAAGCCCATAAGTAATGAATGTGAATCTAGTCAGAGTTCAAAATGGAAGTTAAGTTGCTTTCTAGCACATTGTTATGGGGAGTTATTATTTGATTATTTTTTATGGTATTGCCATTGGGATTTACATGGTCACAGACCACTCCATGTGATTGGGGTATTAATTATTATTTTCTTGGTCCAGAAGATATGCCAAATATAGAGTAAAATGCGATTTTCTTCCATGATGTTTTTGTCAGTTTTGCGACTTTCGTTTAAAGGTTTGTTTTTTTATATTTGGAATCAAAAGGTTTGAAATCATGTCATATTAATCCGGCTCGTTAACTACATCAATTTTTATCCTTTACTCAGGGGCATTTCTATCTTTTTATTTTAACTTAACGGACAATTCTGTCTTTTTAACATTAATGCTTGTATATAAAGTGACTAGTGGGGTGCCCACGTGGTGCGACGGGAGCGATATTTTGCATTGTGGTACTCGTTTCTGATAGTTGGTTTATGCGTATAATATTTTTACAAAAGTTTAGAAACGCCAAATTAGTATAACTTGATCCCAAATAAAATATCATTAGAGCTCCTTAGCGATAAAATAGATATTATAGAATTAGCTCAAAGGTTTTCCAATTTGTTAATAGTCAAATATATTCATAAGTTGATGCACCTAGCAAACTATGCATTAATCTTGGAATGGAGAAAATATGGAACACGTATAAATATTAAATCAAACATAAATAATCAGATGAGCACTTTGGATGTTCAGTCCTAAATTCCCTCTTCTTGTATGCACTTAGGATAATCAAACATGCAGTTTTAGGTGGACTTGATATGCACTTAGAAATCATTATGAGTATATATTTGATAACATGATGGAATGCAAATAATCTCATAAGAGCCATCAACAAGCCAACTGCAAATTGACCCCCATGAACTCGAGTTGAGAAGCCGCCTAAAATCTGCAAACAAAGTATTACCAAAATAGGCATGACAAGAATTTCGATTTAAAAGTAATTAAATATGTTATAATTATACAAAATGAAATTATAAGAAAGAAGAGGTGATTGTTTTGAGTTGATTGTGAAAAAGAATAGATGTAACTTCTTTGATTAACGTTTGAATGAATGTGTCCTAATGATTCCATTTAAATAAAAGAATAGATAAATAAATTTTCTTCATTTTTTACTTCTTATAAGTTTATATGCACACGTACTCAGTTTCAAATTGTAGATAATTTAATTAATTTGTATTATATAGCTCTATAAGTTCATATACACGTACTCAGTATCATATTGTACATAACTTTATTTTTATTATACAACTCTTTTTGTTTGTTATTACGAAAAGTTTGGTTCAGTTCGGTTCGGTTCAATTACTTTTGGTTAAATGAGAGTTAAAAAAATTGATTACTGGTTTTTTGTTAATTCGGTTTGTATTGATACATCGAACGAGACTTTGTATTGAAACAAGCTTTGTGCTAATCGGAAACACTACACAAAGTCAGAATTTGATTCTCACGGTTAAAAACAACTAATCTTTTATTATCAAGTAAAAATTTCTTTTGCAGTGGGTTGTGTTCTTATTTTCTTATTTCTCAACTTATGGATGTAGTGATATTGAGAAAGGTTTAGGCATCAGAGATTTGTGACTTGTAAATTTAATTTCAATTTTTATTGTTACATATGTAATAAAATACTTCTGTAATGGCACCTGAATGCTCTAAGCCACAATTCTATTGAGCAAGATTCAAACTTGTTTTCAATTCATTTCAACATTTCAAGATTCTTTTGTTGCACACAAGTATTATTTTCCCCTTAATTCTTATTGGTTTGAGATGTTACACTGAAGTTAAATTTCCACCCATACGTTTGGCTTTACTTTATTTTTATTATACAACTCTTTTTGTTTGTTATTACGAAAAGTTTGGTTTAGTTCAGTTCAGTTCAATTACTTTTGGTTAAATGAGAGTTAAAAAAATTGATTACTGGTTTTTGGTTAATTCGGTTTGTATTGATACATCGAACGAGACTTTGTATTGAAACAAGCTTTGTGCTAATCGGAAACACTACACAAAGTCAGAATTTGATTCTCACGGTTAAAACCAACTAATCTTTTATTATCAAGTAAAATTTTCTTTTGTAGTGGGTTGTGTTCATATTTTCTTATTTCTCAACTAATGGATGTAGTGATATTGAGAAAGGTTTAGGCATTAGAGATTTGTGACTTGTAAATTTAATTTCAATTTTTTGTTACATATGTAATAAAATACTTCTGTAATGGCACCTGAATGCTCTAAGCCACAATTCTATTGAGCGAGATTCAAACTTGTTTTCAATTCATTTCAACATTTCAAGATTCTTTTGTTGCACACAAGTATTATTTTCCCCTTAATTCTTATTGGTTTCAGATGTTACACTGAAGTTAAATTTTCACACATACGTTTGGCTTTAAAAAAAAACATCATCTACTTGTACCTTTTAACCCGTATGTCGATACTGAACAAGACAACTACCGAAACGTCGACAGAAATGTGTAGGTCGTCATGTTGTCTTTCGATTTTTTTAAAACATTGTAGTTTATAAGATATGACAAAAATACCGAAAAGAATTATAAGTTTGTTGTGGAGGGGCAAAAGTGTAATAAGTGTAATAAGTTTAGAGGCTAAAAAATAAATAGTGTTTAAAAGACTAAATTACCCTATTTTAAGGGTCCATATATAAATTAAAAAACGAAAGTTTTTATTTTTGATATCTTAAAATATCTCCCTTATCGATTATAATATAGCATAGATAATGTTTGAAAATGGATCCAGTTTCATTGTTGTTTGTGGGCTGCACAGAATAAGGCTGAGATTTACTAGAAGGATCTTGACCGTTCTTAATTGTTTAAAGTTTGAAGTTTCTTTTTAAATAGAAGTTCAATCAATTTTTAAACCTTTATATATATTTCATTTCACCTCCATTTTAAACCATACTCATTTCACTCTAAATCACTCTCATTTTAGCCATGGATTCACAAAAAAAAAATCTCAAGGTGTCGGTTCAAGCAAATGAGGTGGTGGTTCAAGCAAAAGAGGCAGTGATTCAAGCAAACAAGGTGTCGGTTCGATGTAACACCACCAACCTAATTATTTTTATGGCTAACAACCTAATTAACTCAGATGAAATGAACGTGGTAAATGATGACTATATACAAGAGTATGTTGTTGAATTTCAAGGGAAGAAAAGGGGGAAATTCACTAACCGAGCCGACCGGGTGGATTGGACTTCCGATGAAGAAGTATTATTGGCTAAATCATACATCAACATTTCGGTCGACTGGTAAAAGGGAAATCAACAAAAAAAAAGAGTTTGTGGAAAGCTGTTCTAAAACACTACATAGAGTTTGGGGGTAGAAGCGAGCTGACGACCGATCAACTAAACTCAAAATGGTCGACGATGTTGACTAAAATGAACCGGTTACAATTTATATTTATTTTTAATTACATTCATTGTATTATTTTTATTAAAACCCTATAGGATCACATACATAAAAGCGGGTGCAACAATTTGTATGTTATGGAAAAGGTGCTTGAAGATTACCAAGAAAACACAATCAAGCTTTCAAGCACGTTGGGGCGTGGAAGGTTGTTAAAGAACACACAAAATAGAGTAAGATCTCGTTGTTGAACGAAGAGTTGTTGAACGAAGAATCTGGTGGAAGTTCAAACAAGAGAAAATCATCAGATTCTACCAACTTCGGTGCATCCAAAAATTATAGGACAATCGATAAGTCGCCGGACTTGAATGAGGAATCGGTCCAACACAACCGAAGAAAAGGGGTAAACAACCACCCGATTCGTCAAGCCAATGTGGAGAATTAGGCGAGAAAATAGAAGCGTACGCGTCAATGAAGGAAGCGACGATGAAAGCGTTGATGGATGCTAGGCAACATAATATTATGGAAGCTAGAGCGTTGACTAAGGAATAACACGAAAGTGTCGCCTAAGGCACGATGGACAGAGACTTTAAGATGTATAGTTGGCCACACGACCATCTAGAGTACGAAGTGCAAAAAACAATATACCCTGTAAACGACAAATTGTGTGCAAATATAATTGGCTGACGGATTATTTAGCGGATATTTAGTTTTTTTTCGTATTTTTTTATTTTGAATTTCGTATTTTAATTTTTTTTAGTTTGAATTATGTAACTTTTTTTTATTTTAATGAAATCTAAATTTTAATTACATTTGAGTCATTTAAATTAAAAAAAAATCTAGGGAATTTGTGGATAGGCGCCGCTAGTTTTCTACCCATCTAGGGTACTTGAGTGTAAAATAATGCAAAATTGAACAGGGTAAGGGTACTACCGTCGGGCGACCCTTTCACCCTTAAACAAAACCAATTAAACCGAAGTTGAATAATCTTATATCATAATAGCCGATTTTTTTGGTCGATTTCATTATTAATCAAAACCATTCCCAAACCTAACCATGAATACCTCTCATTTTAAGAAACCAAACAAATAACTTGAAAGATGTAAGAAATTATCTTATTAAAAAAAAAAAAAGAAACTATTCATTTTCTTCTCTCATCCTTTTCAATTTAGATATGGAGCCATTATGCTCATAAAAATAACTAGGGTCGTAGTAACCCGTGTGTTACGTAGGAACGTAGTTGGAATTCGGTATGTATCGCACATCATAACAACCAATAAGTAAATTCAGAAAATTAAGCATTGTTGCTCGACTCTGGACATCAAAATAAAAAGAAAAGATAAAACAATACGGTAAATAACAATGGTAAACAAAAAAAAAAACAATAGGAACTCGGCTTGTTTCGACCCGCTTGTTATAGCAAAGAAAAATATAAGTTAGAAAGTATGTTAAAAATGATATCAACGCGTTCATTAAAAAAACTAAACTCCTTGGTTCACATTGGCATGGGCTAACTATTAAAATCATGCTTTTTACCATATGTTTTAAAACTAGTTTGTTGCCCCGTCCGGGGCACTAAGTCGAATATTTCTCTCTCATAATATGTACGTCGGTGTTTCGATTACTTGTACATACTACTCATAACATCACGATCTCAAAAATTTACATCGAGTCAACCAATTAAAACAAAACACTACCATATTTCTGCTAAAAAAACTAAAACGATGGAAATACTATAATTTTACTGAGGGAAAATTGTCTTTTTTTTTTCAGGACAAATGAGCATGTGTCAGGCAGTCGTCTGGCACGAATAGAAATTACAACGAGTCAACCAATTAAAATAAAACACTGCCATAGTTTTGTTAAAAAAAAAATAAAACGATCGCATGACCGTAATTTTACACCGGGGGCAAAATCATAATTTGACGGGGGAAAAACAAAAACGATGGCAAAACTGTAAATTTAAACTGAGGGCAGAATTGTAATTTAGCTGAGAGGAAAAAAAAACAAAACTAATGGCAAGAATGTAAATTTAAAGGGGGCAAAATCGTACTTTTGCTGGACCTACCTGGCACTATTAGCCGTCGTTCGTTTTAATCAATGGCAGGGAAACACTATTCCCTACCATGTTTTTTGTTGTTATAGTAAATAAATAAATAAATAAATACCTTTTTTTTAAATATGAAATGTTATTTAATGTTTTTTTATATTATAAAACAGAAAAATAGGAAAAATGATATTTATTTAATTAATAGAGTGTGACGAAAATCATAGAAATCTTATCCCTTTTCTATTAGGTATGAGGGTGTCCGGGGCGTCTTCGGTGGGTGGCTTCGGTGAGGGGTTTCCCCGATCAGGAACACCGCCGCCATCAAAGCGGGGTCCCGATTCGGGGTTGAACTTGGGCGTGGGTTCACCGATGGAGGAGAGGGAAATGTGTGGGGCCAGCCTTGGATCCATCCAATCAAAGCTTTTCTTGTTTTTTTTTTTTTTTTTTTTTTTGAATAAAAAAATAAGGGGAGTTAAGAGGGGAGTGGCGCCATCAAATGGGGGTGTTAGGGGAGTTTAAGAGGGGAGTTGACGTGGCACACGGGGATTGGTTTGGCGTAAGAGAGTGCACTCACCTATTAGGTGTGCACCCCTTCACCCTGACGAGCTTCTTCGATTTGTCAAACATGAGGTAGATACGTAAAATTTGTCTATGGGCAGTGAGGAAATCTTGTGGGCTTAGACCACAGTACGGTTGGTCTTTTGTACGTTACCATCTATCTTTAAAAAAGTATTATTTTTAATTTAACATATTTTTAATTAAGACGTTTATTTATAATAACTATATACTTATATATATTTGTGAATGTAAATTAAATACAAGATAAAATTACATAAATAGTACTTTTAGTTGAGATTGGTAGAAGGATAAACGTATTAACAGTTTTAAACAGTGTAAAAACTTAATACCAAATATATGTATTTGTATGTTGGAATTACCTACAAATACAATTCCCATGGGAGGGAATAGTAGTAAAATGTAAATAGCTCTGTGGCATTTTGTAATTGAAGTAATACAAAGAAGTGAATTATTGTTAGCCATGTCGCATCACTTTACATTATTACATGTAAATACAATTCCTATAGGAGGGAATAGTGGTAGATATCTCCGTGGCATTTTATAATTGAAGCAATAAAAAGCAGCGATAATTCCTAGCCATGTCGCATCACTGATTTTATAAAATAAGGTTGATAGTATGATTTTAAAATGAAAATATATACCGAACAGTAAAAGGGTTAGACCATCATTATTTGTAAAATAAGGTTGATAGTATACACTTGATTTTAAAATGAAAATATATACCAAACAGTAAAATGGTTAGACCATTTTCAAGATGAGTCTAAAATCATCGCACCTAGACACTTTTAATCAGTTATCATATTATATTTTTACTTATCTTTTTAAAACATTCATTTTTCTTTACTCTTACATCCTTCAAAAAATATCCTCTTACACAATATCACCACTTTTTACATATTTTTTATTACAACATTTTTTAAACTAAAAAATATCAAAATAAAATTACAAAAACCAAACATTAAATTTTCAAAATTCAAGAACTAAATATTACATAACTAAAAAAACATAATAAAAATGACATAAATTATACTATTACAAAACATTAATATAAATTATGTTTAAGAGATGAGATATATTCCACCAAATCATTTCACAATGCTTGAAAAGATTTACTATCACGTATTTTTTTGAACAATTACAATTTATGTTGAAATTCTATTGTGATTTCATGTTCGTAAGTTAATGGTTCTTTTTTATCATCACTGTCATCATCATCATCCAATCATTATCAACAACAGAACAATTAGAGATTTGACGACGGGGGTAGCCCAAAGACAAATAAAATCACTAATATGCAAAGAGCTTAAAAGGTTGAAAGGTTCATCGGATGAAAAGCTGTATAATGAGTGAATCGAGGAACAGTAACTAGTCACGTCCACCAACTCATCTCACCAACTCACGCTCACCAACTCACAAAGTCAGAGCAGGTCTGTACAGGCACACCCTATTAACCAGGGGTCCAAAGCCTTGAACCCCAAAAGGGGAAACCCTCCATAAGCAAACAGGTTCCACTAGTATAGTCCATACCATTTCGAGAGGTGTCTTCCATTATAAGAAGACAGCTCGAAAACACTTCCTGGACATTCCGAAAAGTGGAGAGATTCCTTAATCTCTTGTCATTCGAAGAGTTCTTGTCACTTAAAAACAACTCTTCATCAGATTCATCTCATTCATTCTATTTGCTTTCTTTTCTGGATCCGAGTCAATCTGGGAGAAAGAACTTCAAAGCAAATAACTCAAATATACTAGTGAACCTCCTTCCACGTTTTGCAAACGTGGAGGGACCCCGCGACCTGCGTTAGGCAAAACTGAACCCTTCAGCCCTTTTGCCTGACCAGCTAAGCTACCATCCTTGGTCCCGTGTTTGTTGCATCAACAAGTTGGCGCCCACCGTGGGGCTACGCCGCTGTTTCTCCTCAAAAGAGACCTGGTACGTGTAGCTCCTTTCGTTCAAAATCACCATGTCAGAAAGTGGATCTCCGGGGGAGGTGAACCAGATTCCTAACACCTCTACCCCGGGAAGTGGTCAAGCTCACACAACAATAACAACGCCTTTTTCAACTCCGGGGAGTACACCCGAGTTCCTCACCTTTAACACACCAACCCCATCCAGATCTGGAGCTCCGTCTCCCAACGTTGGTGTATCTGACACTCCTACACGCGTTGAACTTACCCCCGAGGGGGTCGCTAATAACTTCCTTGAGTTAAGATCACTTCTTAACCAACATGTGAACAGAGAAAGGGAAAAAGGTGTAAGGATTCGTCTAGACTATGACGAACCTGAGCCGACGTTGTCTCCTGGACCACCTCTACCACCCTTCGTTACAAGAGGGGAAGCTGGTCCCAGCAACCCTTCAAACTTTCATCCTTATTTGTCTACTATGACAAACCCCACTGTTCATCCTGTTCTTTCTTCCCAACCAACCGCTAGTGGTACTCCTCTGGGACACGAGTTAACCCTCGACCAACTCCTACAATCCCCAGTGACTAGTTGTCCCACTTCTCTGAATACCACATGGGAGCAAGCCCTGTCCGTGCTCCCTTTAGCACGAAGTGCTGTTGCCAGCACCCCTCTTGGGGTAAGTTGCTCGGTTGGTCCTGGAAGCCTTCAAGGTTTCAATTTCGTGCCCAATGTGATGTCTCAGATGATGGCCCACTTCCCTTGGCAGCACTTCATCAATCAAGTGCTGGCCACCCAGGGAAACCAAGGCAATAATAACAACGGAGGCACGAGACCTGAAGAGGACTTGGCTAAACCTTACAAGCCAAGCAACCTTTCATGCTTTTCAAGACAGATAGCTGATTATGACTTCCAGTCAAAAATCAAAATGCCTGCCCACATCAAAACGTATGATGGGACCGAAGATCCAGAAGATCATCTTCAAATCTTCACTGGTGCTGCTCGAATAGAAAAATGGTCGAATGCTGAATGTTGCCTAATGTTCATGCAAACCCTCATTGGGTCAGCTAGAATTTGGTTCAACGATCTTCCTGCTCAAAGCATTCGAAGCTTTGATGATCTCAGCAGAGGCTTCCTGGCAAACTTCTCCCAACAAAGGAGATACGTCAAAGACGCGACTGTAATCTTCCAAATAAAACAACGAGATGACGAAAGCCTACGAGCATTCATTGAACGGTACAAAAAAGAAGGGCTAACCTACGTGGGGGCTGATGAGAAAATGAGGGTTGCCGGTTTTATGAACGCCATAACCTCTAAGTATCTCACACGAGATTTCAACAAATCTCTACCCAAAACCTTGGAAGAAGCCCTTGAAAGAGCCGAGGCTCACATCCGAGGAGAAGAAGCTGTTGACATCAAGGAACAAAGGAAAAGGGGTTCTGGTTGGCGAAGTAGCAGTCCAGCTAGAAAAAGAGGCAACTTCAACTCTTACGACAGACGCCCAAAGGGTTCAGACCCTCGAAGGGTTGAAGGGCGTAACCCTTCAAGCAGAGATAAAAACATGAGTTTCACTCCTCTCACCAAAACCCCTCAGGAGATCCTGGCAACGGAAGAGGTCAAGCAAAACTTCAGACCTCCCAGGCCTCTTCCCAAAAGTCGGAAAAACGAGAACTCCACTCAGTTCTGTGAATTCCATGAAGAAAAGGGACATCACACCAATGATTGCTTCCAACTGAAAAAGAGAATTGAAGAGGCTGTCAAGTCGGGAGAACTTGCCCACTTGGTAAAAGGAGTCCGAGACAAGATGGCTGAAAGCAAAGGAAAGGAAGTAAACATGGTGTACTCTGATGACAAGGCCCCTTACAAGAAACAACGCCTGGAAGCTTGGGAGCTTCAGTGTGTCTGCTTCCCCCCAACAAAGAAGGACCCACTACCTGGCCCTCTTGTGGTCGAAGCCCTCGTGGGGACATTACAAACATGCAAAGCATACATAGACACGGGAGCAGCCACTGAAATCATGTTCGAAAAGTTCTTTAACCGATTAAGCAATGAGGAGCGTTCAAGGCTTCAACCCTCCGGGACTTCCATAAAAGGTATCGCTGATATAACCTTGAAACCTTTGGGGCAAATAACTCTTAACGTATGTTTCAGGGAAGGTTTAAAGGAAAGGACTCGATCACTAACCTTTGTGGTTATCAATATCCCTTCCAACTATGATGTGATCATAGGGAGGCCCGGACAGTGTGCATTTTACATGGCTGTATCTGTTGGCCATGGCACTGTCAAGTTCCCCACTGAGAGAGGGATTGCAACCCTTCAACCCTCACAGGAAGCTTATCTAATCGAAGGAGAAAGCTCCAATGACGAGAAAGACAAACAAGGGTTAGTCATCAACCCCAAGTACCCCGAACAACGAATAAGGGTCAACCCCAACCTTTCTCAAGAGACTCTTTCATACCTTGAGAAGCTGCTAAAACATCACAGCGATGTATTCGCTTGGTCCCCCGAGGATATGACCGGAATCCCTCGAAACATTGCTGAACATGAGTTAAGAATACCACCAAATATCAAGCCAGTGGTGCAGAAGAAAAGAAGCCTGGCACCCGAAAGAAGCCTAGCAGCTTGCCAAGAGGTTGAAAAACTTGTATCAGCTGGCATTCTTCGAGAAGTTAAGTACCAGTCATGGATTGCTAATCCTGTTATGGTTCGAAAACCTGATAACTCTTGGAGAATGTGTATAGATTTCAAAGATCTTAACAAGGCTTGTCCTAAAGATTGTTACCCACTCCCAGAAATTGATCTCAAGGTTGATTCACTCACGGGATACCCGTTCAAATGCTTTCTCGATGCATACAAAGGCTATCATCAGATCCTCATGAAAAAAGAAGACGAAGAAAAGACGGCTTTCCACACCGACAAGGGCATTTTCTGCTACCAAAAAATGCCTTTTGGCCTCAAGAACGCTGGAGCCACTTACCAACGGCTCGTCGATAAAGCCTTCGAAAGCCAAATTGGAAGAAACATGGAAGCTTATGTCGATGACCTGGTGATCAAAAGCAAAACGGAATACCAGATGCTTGATGACATCCAAGAGACCTTCGAGAATCTTAGAAAAATCAACATGAAGCTTAACCCGGAAAAATGTTCGTTTGGGTTTGATGAAGGAAAATTCTTGGGTCATATTGTGGGAAAGCAAAGCATCAAGGCCAACCCCAACAAAGTAAAAGCTGTTCTCGAAGCTAAACCGCCAAGAACCAAGAAGGAGGTTGAAAGCTTGAATGGGAAGCTTGCAGCCTTGAAACGTTTTACATCAAAACTGGCCGAAAGATCTCTACCATTCTACAAAACGCTCAAGAATTGTTCAGATAAGAAAGATTTCAGATGGACCGATGAGGCTGAGGAAGCTTTTAATCAAATGAAGCAGCACCTTGCTTCACTGCCAGATATCGCAGCACCAGAAACCGGGGAGCTCATATCGGTGTACCTCTCAGTCGCCGATGAAGCCATCAGTGCCGTCCTAACCATTGAAAGGGATAAGGCCCAGGTACCCGTCTATTTTTTCAGCAAAACTTTAAAACTGGCTGAAACCAAATATCCTCCCCTTGAAAAATTAGCCCTAGCCTTGGTCCAAACAGCCAGAAGGCTTAGAAGGTACTTCCAAGCACATCCTATACAGGTGGTCACTGACCAACCTGTTAAGAACGTGCTTGAAAAACCTGAAAACTCGGGAAGATTGGCAAAATGGGCAGTGGAACTAGGTGAACATAACATCACCTATGTCCCACGAAAAGCAATCAAAGCTCAGGTTTTGGCTGACTTCCTAGTAGAAATCCCAAGCCAAAAGACTGAGGAAGTAAACACCACAACCACTGAACCCTCCAACCCTGAAGCCTGGAAACTATTCACAGACGGGGCTTCAAGCGTTGAAGGGTCAGGAGCTGGTATAATCTTGATCAACCCTGAAGGGCTAGAATTCACGTATGCTCTTCGTTTCAACTTTCAGACCACCAATAACGAGGCTGAATACGAAGCACTGATTGCTGGTCTCCGGCTAGCCAAAGAAATGAAAGTCAACAAGCTTGACGTGTTCACTGATTCACTACTAGTATCAAGCCAAGTCAATGACAGCTATGTTGCCAAAGAACCCAACATGAGAAGGTACAAAGAAAAGTCCAAGGAATTAATGAACACCTTTCAAGCATGCAACATCAAACAAATTCCAAGATCCCAAAACAAAAGGGCAGATGCCTTAAGCAAATTAGCGTCCCTCACATTCGCCCACCTCACAAAAAAGGTGTTGGTTGAAGTGTTGAAGGCTCGTTCAATTGATGAATTGGAAGTACAAGATGTGGTCACCGAGGAAGATCCAAATTGGATGACTCCCATAAAGAAGTTCCTTCAAAACAATGAACTACCCAACGACCAAATGGAAGCTGAAAGGGTAAAGATCAAAGCAAGACAATATGTGTTGCAAGGAGAAATCCTCTATAAAAAAGGATACCTTGCACCATTATTAAGGTGTGTGGGCCCTGAACAAAGCAAATATTTGATCAAAGAAGTGCATGAAGGAATATGTGGAGCTCATTTTGGAGCTAGATCGGTGGTTGCAAAGCTTATGAATTTGGGATATTTCTGGCCTTCAATGCATCGTGACACCGCTGAGCAACTAAAGAAATGCGATGCCTGCCAAATCCACTCACCGATACCAAAAAGTCCCAAACACGACTTGGTCCCCATAACCTCAGCATGGCCATTCCATAAATGGGGAATGGACATTGTCGGTCCATTCCCTCCAAGCAAAGGGGGAGTAAAATTCCTATTGGTAGCAATCGACTACTTCAGCAAATGGCCAGAGGTTAAACCCCTTGCCAAAATCACAGGAAAACAAGTCATAGACTTTGTTTGGGAAAATATCATATGTCGCTATGGGTTACCAGGGGTAATTGTCACCGATAATGGGAAACAATTCGCCGAGAAACCCTTCAGCCTTTGGTGCAAGGAGTACAGGATCAACCAAATCTTCAGCTCAGTGGCCTACCCGCAATCAAATGGCCAGGTTGAAAGAACCAACAGAAGTATTGTAGAAGGCATCAAGACAAGATTGGGGAGATATGAAAGTAATTGGCTGGAGGAATTGCCTAGCGTTTTATGGGCAATCAGAACGACGGAAAAAACAAGTCACAAAAAGACACCGTATAGCTTGGTATTCGGATCCGAAGCCGTAATCCCAGCTGAAATAGGAGTTGTAACCCAACGAGTTGTCAACATGGATCCCAATGTAAACACACAAGAGACCATGTTGAACTTGCAACTCCTAGAAGAAGCCCGGGATCAAGCAGCAATACAAGAAGCCAAGTACAAACAAAGGATGGAGGCCTATTACAACAAAAAGGTCAAGAACGAAAGATTCAAGCCAGGGGACCTAGTCCTCAGAAACAATGAAGCCAGCAAAAAGGAAAACCAAGGGAAACTAGGCCCAAAATGGGAAGGTCCTTACACCATCCTCGAAGCACACAAGGGCGGATCCTATAAGCTGGCAGATTCAGAAGGCAAAAGGCTTCCAAGGCACTGGAACGGAAAAACCCTTAGAAGGTTTTATATTTAGAAAGTTTGGTTTGTAGCAAAACAAAAACCTTTTGTAAAAGCAAATGTTGCTTGAATGAATGAAGTTACTTTATCAAACTTGTCTTTCTATCCTAATATCAGGTTGAGAACCTAGCAAAAAACTCCATGGCAAGGGCCATGTAAGGGGATGAGCTCCCAGGCCATATCGCTCAATAGGTTCAAGGGTTGAATGGACCTATATAAGGGGTGAGTTCCTAAATCAATACAACTCCATGAGACTTATCAAAGAAAAACAATAGTGTCTCATAGACAGGTTTGAACAGCCTACACCAATCGTTCCTTAAGTCTAAAAAATGTACCCAATAAACAGACTTACGAAATCAAACAAATCACAACGAAATAAAAGAAAAGGATAGATACTACGTCTTGATGATAAACACTAAGGCAAAGTGACTGCAGCACTGAACCCTTTAAAGTGTAAAAAACATAAAGACAAAGTAAACAAAGACAAGGCAAGAAAATAAAAATAAACAAGCCCATCAACCAAACATACAAACCAAATCAGAAGCTACCCAGTGTTCAACCAACGGATACTTAGCTTGAAAGGTTAAAGGCTTCAACCCGGCAGCAACCATACAAAAAGCTTGAAGGGTTGAAACCCCACAAAACAAACCAAGCAAGTAAAATAAACAAAAACACCAAACCATCATGTCATAGTCAGAAAGGCCATAAAAGACCTTCATTAGATAGTCAAAGCAAGCCCTAGTGACTTGCAGATAAAACTAATGTTCAACAGCCATATAGGCCCAACCAACCAACCATGGGAACCTTAAGGGTCCCCAAAACCTAAACATTGTTTAAAACATTACACAACATAAAATGTTTGCTAAGAAAGCTACGAATAAATGTCAGTTATCAGAGGGCTTAGAACCTTCACCCTTAGACTTCTTGGCTTTCTTTGTCTTCTTCCCCTTCACACCTTCTTCACCACCAACTGCAGAGGTTTCCATACCAGCATCTTTCAATGTTTCAGGCAGACTCGAAAGGGTATCATCACTGTCCCCGGAGTAAGACCTCTTCCTCGACAAAGAGCCCAAAACCTCAGCACAAACCTTCTCATTCAACCCTTCAGGCTTCAATCCCTGTAAAACAGACAAAGGCTTACCAAAGCAGGAGGATACCTCATGAATATAAGGGTAAGTTAGCCTCTCCATCTGCTCAACAGAAGCCTTGAAAATATCAGAAGCCTCGGGGCGATACATGGGTGACTTTTCCAAAGGTTGCCCAGATTCATGAAGTTTATAGCCAGCAGCAAGGCCTTGATGCTTCCCCAGGTTCAGCAGCTTTGTGTAAACATCACCAAGGGCAGAGTTAAACTCCTTGGAATGCAAAAGGTAAGTCACAACCTGCTGGAACCCATGCTCGATCAACCATTGATTATCCGCAGTCACCTGACCAACCGAAGCTTTCAACCCCTCATTCTCTTCACGAAAAGCCTGCTGCTGGACAGACAAGGCCTCTCGATCAGCCTTCAACTTCAGCAAACTTGCTTCAAAGCTCTTCTTCAGGTCACCCATCTCAATGGCATGCATCTTCTTCAGATCCTCAATCTCCTTCTTCCAAGCTGCCTCCTTCTCTGCAAACCCAGCCACTTCCTTCTTCATCGATGCAAGGGAGGATTTCATTTTGTCTTTCTTTTTAGAAAAATCCTCATACTCCCGCATCCTCTGGCGAAAGCGTGTAATCCCTTGGGGAAGCATGGCTGCAAGGTTGCAAGTAGTTAAAACCATGCGAGATAACATAGTGTCATCATCCATCTCAGCAATAGCTTCACGAACGGAAGGAGGAGCAAGATGACTAAGAGCATCTTCACAAACAACAGCATCCTTAAAAGTGTCATCATTCTTAACCAACCAAGTAGGCACATAAGTGCCCTCAGGGTTCAACCCTTCAACGTCTCTGCTCGACGATTCTTGAACAGGGGTAGCAGCACCCTTCTTCCCTCGAACCTTCTTACCACGCACAACTAATTCCTTCTCCTTCTCAACCTCCACTTCAACCTGATCCTCAGAAACCTCGATATCATCACTCAAATCCACTGGTTCAGTAGAAGTGGATTGAGGAGTAGCTTTCAGTAAACGACGAGATAACCGGCGAGTTGAAGGCTTGGGAACATTGGACTTGGTAAAACCCTTCGCATTTGCAACACTGACATAACCTGAACCCTCAAACCTCTGCTCAGAGGTCCTTACAACAACATTTTCACCCGGAACAGTCGGAGCATCTTCAAAAACCACATCGGACGTATCGTCACTCTTGATGAAGTCCAAAGCAGACATAACTGCCAAAAAACAAATAAAGAAAATAAGTCACAAACAAAGTAAGACGAAAAGGCATAGGGGAGAAAATGCATACCAAGGCCATTTCTCATCAACACCGGATCCCGATCAACTTTTGCCCAAATATTACTAACCCCTAAAAGCACTAACAAATGTTCGGGAAAAGGACGAACCCTGGAAGGGCACCCCCGAATGGCTGAAAGAAAGGCATCATTTAATTCAGACTCGGAAGGCTCCGGATCGTTGAGAACAGCATCCGGATGCCTCCACACCATTTTGAAAGGAATGAGGGATTCAGAAACCCAGAAAAACGTATTCTTCCATGATCCAAGGGTCGTAACCATGGAGGAAACGAGACAAGTTTCAACCTTTGTGTTCTCAAAAGTAAACCAATCACCATTTTTGGCTAACCGGAAGAACCTCCGAAAGAGCAACAATGAAGGATCATAACCTAAAGCACGACACAGCACTTCAAAGTGCAAAACCCTAGCCATTCCTTTCGGATGTACTTGCCCAAAAGACACTCGATAATACTCAAGCAAATTTAGAACAAAAAACGAAAAAGGGTAACGAAGATTAGACCACTCAAAATGCCGACAATACAAAGCAATAAAACCAGGAATCGGTTTGTCAATGGAAGCATCGCAAGCAGGGGCGGTTGGATTAAACTGTTTATCAATACCATGTTCAAGACAAAACAGGTCTACCTCCTCTTGTGTCAATCGAGAAAATGACCTCGCTAAATCCTTAAGGGCACCCATGATCGGAAAAAGTAAAAGTGAAAATGGAGAAGAAAACTAACCTGAAGAAGGAAAAACTGTGAATGATTGAAGGGAAAATGATGAAGTTTTGTAACTGTAAAAATGAATATAAGAGTAAAGTAAGGGTATTAAAGATAAAAATAAAAATCTCTGCCAATCCGCCGCCTGACACATGTCCAATCAACTGTCAAATCGATTAAATTTCAAAATTCAAAAAAGTAACCGCCTCAAACCCTTCAAGCCTCCAAACAACGAACCCTTGAATCCCTTTGAAAAGACATGCATAAAAGTCAGAAGTCTTTGAGCATAATACCCCAAAAACCTCTGACTTGGGGGGCTGACGACGGGGGTAGCCCAAAGACAAATAAAATCACTAATATGCAAAGAGCTTAAAAGGTTGAAAGGTTCATCGGATGAAAAGCTGTATAATGAGTGAATCGAGGAACAGTAACTAGTCACGTCCACCAACTCATCTCACCAACTCACGCTCACCAACTCACAAAGTCAGAGCAGGTCTGTACAGGCACACCCTATTAACCAGGGGTCCAAAGCCTTGAACCCCAAAAGGGGAAACCCTCCATAAGCAAACAGGTTCCACTAGTATAGTCCATACCATTTCGAGAGGTGTCTTCCATTATAAGAAGACAGCTCGAAAACACTTCCTGGACATTCCGAAAAGTGGAGAGATTCCTTAATCTCTTGTCATTCGAAGAGTTCTTGTCACTTAAAAACAACTCTTCATCAGATTCATCTCATTCATTCTATTTGCTTTCTTTTCTGGATCCGAGTCAATCTGGGAGAAAGAACTTCAAAGCAAATAACTCAAATATACTAGTGAACCTCCTTCCACGTTTTGCAAACGTGGAGGGACCCCGCGACCTGCGTTAGGCAAAACTGAACCCTTCAGCCCTTTTGCCTGACCAGCTAAGCTACCATCCTTGGTCCCGTGTTTGTTGCATCAACAAGATTGTATGACTATCATTCTTTGTAATTATAACATGCATGTGTATATTATGTTATGTTGCTTATTATTAATCTCAAGCTTCATGTTCTTATTGTTTTCAAGCTTCATGTTTTTATTGGACCTCGTGCCATTTCCCATCGAGCTTTAGGGGCACTAACGTTCTTTTGAAATCTTTTCTTTGCAGACTGATGCAATGGGTTGGGTTCGAGCCGGATACTGGTAATTCCAGTCCCATACTTAGCTGTAAAACCGTGTTCTATGTTCAACCCAATCCCCATCGCGTATTTATAGGGTAATTACCCGTTGAACCCTAAATCCGCGGGTATCACGTATACCCGTTGAGAGACTTGAAAGTACGCTTTTTAGTATTATACTATTATATATATTTTTTTTATTTATAGTACAACTATTACAGATTTACATTACATTACATGCACATAACTTTTATTACAACTATTACAGATTTACATTACATTACATGCACATAACTTTTATTATAAATAAATAATATTATCAAAATACATATTCTAAAAAAATTATTTTCCATGTAATGAATTTATAAAAATAAAGCGCAAATAGACAAGAGTTAAGGGAAAATAAAAATAAAAGCATGTCGAGTATATGATTCTTGTATATGGTTCGGGTAAATAGGTATGTGGTTTGGGTAATCGGGTAAGGTATCATCTAATACCATACCCGCCCCATATACTCATTTAAAAAAAAGCTAAAATCATACCCAATTCCATACCCATCAGGCTTCAGATATACATGTTCTTGATGTTCCGTGTCTCGGGTATACCTACTGGACACAAGTCTTTTTTTTTATCCCTACCCCTAACCCAGGGCCGTCCTTATAGGGTTTTAAGGCAAGGCAAGGGCCTAGGGCCCCAATTTTTTTTTTTTTAAATCTGTTATATAGTTTATACGTATTATTGTATTAAACCCAAATGAACTAAACAATAATTATATTTATTGCAATGCCCAGCTAAAGAACAAGTTTCAGATTAAAAAAAGGTCAACTTTAACTCCAAGCAATATGCCATTCATCTTTAATTTAGGCCACAATAGTCATTCTCGCTAACTTAACGCCGCACACGCTCATTCGGCTTAGTGGTGTCCCCGATTGGGGAGAAAATAGAATTGAAATTAGAGGAAATTAATGGTGTCGCAAAGATAATCCATCTTGGTTATCGACTACATTTTAATGTAATTTATATTTACTGCGATTTACTCAATCACTGTTTACCCTAAATCCACAATAAATACTTTAAATCTTTGAATTTTGATAGTGTGCTTACGATTGAGATTGAGATTGTGCTTCCAATTTTGCGATTGATACTTGAAAAGCAAAAAGCAGAACTTATGTGTTATTTATACCAATTCAAAAGGTCCCCGACTTTTAATTTGTTTAAAGTCTTCAAAAACGTTGAGTCGGCCCTGCCCCGACCAATCTTTTCTTTGCAAACTACCACTTTAAATATCACATATGAAACATAGATTTAGTTTAACTCAAAACCAAAATTAGTTGGAAATAGCTTTTTTTTCTTAAAAGTACACATTGTGGTCGTTTGTTATTAATTAAGTTCCAACATTTTTGTGTGGTTATGGTGTTGAGAACTCGAGATCCGAATCCTCCTCCTTAGGGGACTAGGGGTGGTTCACTAGTGATAGAATTTATCACTCACAAGCACCAATCAAGTTTCGCCATGTCATTGACCATTTTTCCATCACTCACAAGCATTTTTAGTAGGGGTGGTCATCACTCACCACCACACCCAACAATTTCCCCCCAACCAACAAATACCCTCACAAACCAAAATGATAACGCGTGAAGGAAATAACGGAAAATGGTTTGCGTTAATGTATAACGCGTTATGTAAATGAGGCGGGGTGGAAAAAATGAACTTCCACGCGTTATAGTTTTGCCCATCACGCGTTAAAGATGACCGCCCCGGGTCCTCTTAGGGATTCTTTGTTTCTTACTTTCCCTACATGCTAGATTGGGTATTCTTTTAATACAAAGCTCTTTTTTTTTCTAAAAAGAGAAATGAATAAAGGACTTCAGATTTAAAGAATTGAGAAATTTTGAAATTTTTGGTGTATAATAATGGTCAAAAGTAGATGTGGCAAATGCAAATACTATGGTAATGGTCAAACAAGGCCGTAGTCAAAATCTCTAAACCCTCTTACACTGCACAGAAACGAATCCCAAAATGTTCACATGTATTTTTAATGCCTTTTTCTGTAGTTTATAACACACACACACACATTTCTAGATCCACTCTAGTTGTATTTTTTATGTTTTTCTGTAGTTTATAACACACACATATACATATTTCTAGATCCACTCTAGTTGTATTTTTTATGGTATTTTGCAAATTAAGTAGGGATTTCATTGTTTTTTTATTTACAGGTAATCTTAAGTAAAGTTGTAGAGGTTTGAAAGAAAATTACTAAATCTATAAGAATATAATCAAACATTATTATTTTTTTTACAAGTAAAGTTGTAGAGGTTTGAAATAAAATTACTAAATATATTCGCTTTTCGGTTGAATTTGTTATGTATGTATTTAGCAATGGTAAATGCTTGAACTAACTGAACTTATTTTGTTGTTGTCTTGTAATGTAATTATAAATATTTTATATTACCAATCATCTCTTGGTCTGGTGGTCAAGGAGGATGTTGAAAGTTTTGCTTCTCTTCGAGGTTCTGGGTTCAAATCCAGCATGAGTGATTTTAATACTAACTTGTTGATACTAACATACTAACTACTAACCCGGTTAGCGTCATCCTAACCGTACACCGTTAAAAATAAACATTTATATTTATAATATATCAATTTGCAACATGTTAGTGCAATGTGGTGTTGTAAGTGTGGCTTTAGTTGTGGTTTATTCTATTTTTAATTGTACCCTTTCTTTGGTTGTTTGTAAATGTTTGTAGTGTTAGACATTATGTGAGTTTTATAATGTGGTGTTGTAAGTGTGGCTTTAGTTGTCGTTTATGCTATTTTTAGTATACCCTTTCTTTGGTTGTTTGTAAATGTTGTAGTGTTAGACATTATGTGAGTTTTATAAATTAATATATGATTGTTATTTTAAATTAAAAATGGTAATTATGTGAGATGCTAGAAAATTTGTACAGCAAAACATGAACTTTCTAATAATTTGCGTGTTATTTTCTATAGTTTTATAAATTATAAGACTTAATACCGTAATCAATATTATATAATGAACCTAATCGATTTCAACTGAATTTCCCGCGTGTAATCAACCAGTTTCCACCAACGTAGTGAACTCAATACCATAATGAACTTATTCGATTTCAATCGAATTTCCTGCATGTAATAAACCAGTTTCCGCCACCATAACGAACTAAATCGATTTCAACCGAATTTCTTACGCGTAATAAAACGAGTGTCCGCCGCAACGCGCGGAAGTATACCACTAGTTTTATATAAAATGGAAAGTGAATTAGACTAAAGGGTATGGAGAGGATGGGCTTGGAGGGGATGAGCCGCCACGTAGGCGCCACGTAGGCTCGGCTTGAAGGGGATGAACCTAGGGGGTGGGGGATGAACCCCTTTATATATATATATATATATATATATATATATGTATGTATGTATAGATGTATGTGTGTTAGGAGAGAGGAGAGAGGATAAGCTAACCCGGCTATGGGGAGCTGCTTGAGCCGGGCCGGACATGAGGGGGGTGGTGTGGGGGACCGGCGCCGGTCCTAGCCGGGCCTCAGCCGGCCCCCATACCCATTATTCTTAAGGGAATCCAAGAAGCGAATAACTAAGGTGATGGATCCAAGACTTGGTCAACCTAATTATTGATCACTGCATCTTGAATACCACAAAGCACATGTTGCCTTGCTAGGTAGATTTTATATCAACTTGCTTAATATTTTTAAGAGTTAAATGCCATTTTAATTCTTATGTTTGGGTTATTTTGTCAGTTTAGTCAAAAAGTTTCATTTTTCGCATATGAGTTCAAAAAGGTTTCATCGTTGCCATTTAGTCCATTGAGTTAACTTCATCCATTTTTTTTATTAACGAGAAGGGCAATTCGGATATCATTTCTTCACGAAGAAGCTACGAAATACATTAAAAAATAAAATTAAAAAAGATACAACGAAACATCAGAAGGACATAGCAAGTAAACTAATAAACACCTCCCCCCTAAGAAAACGAGACTCCTACCAAATTATAGAGGATAAGTATGAGGAAACGTGAATTTCGGCCTAGACGCTAAGTATGTGTGTGTGTATATATATATGATTAATTAAGTTGTAAAGTTTGTTTGATTAAATGTACAAAAGATGTCATCATCATGTATGTATAGTTATTATAAATTTCTATACACATTTGGTAATCAACGTTTGAATGTGTCAAGAAAATGACAACAACTTTCGTAGAAATTTAAAAGGTGTTTTTTAGAAATCTTATAACATTTAATACCAAACAACCCTCACCATCGTGCCACCGCCTTGCTTACAAATGCCGCCCGCCATCTCGCCATTAAGTATGATAGTCAGCTGCATCAACAAGAGGTACGGTCTAGGTAAAACAAGTTGAAGATGATTTGGAATGAGAAATGGTTATTTTTGTTGTAATTATGGTCTTTTACAAGAATATGTTGGTGGCATTAACGTTTAAAGAGAGGACATAAATGTTTGCACAATGCCAAAAAAAATTTAATTGGGAAATAATATGTGTAACCGATGGACGATGGTCCACTTTGGCATCTTCTCATTTGGTATTATCCGCTTTTTGAGAAATTCTTATCGTGTTTATATCTCCATGTGGATCTTTGAGTAAATTGAACTCACGTGTGGAAACGGCTATAGTTCATTTCATTTTACATCTCATTTCTGCATATCAAACGCTACCTAAAGGTTTAGTGACTCTCCAACGGCTAAAGTTTATACTTTATATTGATATTGGTATCCAAGCATCCAACGTCGTTTTTATATGATTTGATCACCCTCTAAACTATCACGTGTGTAAAAAAGAGTATGATGACCTCTTAGTTAAAACTTTTGGTTCCACCAGTATACGTGTAATACTAGAATTAGAATACCTAATTCTCACAATTATGCTAATGATAGAAGTTCTAATGTTATAACACTGTGGGGTGTGGAAGGCTTGGGCTGAGGGTATTGCTCGTATGTTGCAAGTGTGGGCTCCATTAGTCAAATCCAAACAACTCATAAATTTTCATAGGAATTGATTCAATTCCTTTAACATTAAAATTTTCCAATTCCTTCATAAATATTCTATTTACAACTACAAATTTACTCATTTGCATAATTAAAATGATAGAATGGAATGCAGATTTTTCTGGATGATATTTGAATATTCAATGTTTCTCTGCTTCTACAACCGAACCACCGGTTGTCTCTAATCTCCCGACAACAACTTCTAAGGAACAGCCACAGCAATCTGTTCATGAAACACCCACTCTTGAATGGGTCAATCGAAATGGGTTGTGTGGTGAATTGAGTGAAAAGGATGTGGGTAGAGAGGTTCGGTTGTGTGGGTGGGTTGCACTTCATAGGGCTCATGGTGGCCTTAATTTTACTGCTCAACTTCAACAATGCCACTTCCTTCTTCATCGCCCCTTAAGTTTAAGTTTTATGTTTTTCTTCTTCGCACGCAAGGTGTTCGATGAAATGCCTAGGTGATTTCTTGGGGGTTTTTTAGCGTAGCGGTTCAATTACCTTTTGACCCATCAGCTGCGATTCCTTTTGGGTTGGGTTTTCTTTATTGGTGGTGGCGTACGCGACATTATCTAAGTGTCGACTCCGCTTACTTACTTTTGTTATGGTTGGTTCTAATGGTAGCGGTTTCTGGCCTTGTCCTTTCCGACAGTTTCATTGTTGCCCCGATGGCTTGGTGGGGGCTAAGGGATTCCCAAGGTTAATGGCACATATCAAGAGTCACCATTTGGGCTCAGACGAGAGGAAAGATTCTTTGAGATGTGCAATTGCTGACGATCTTAATCTTTTTACCTCTGTTTGTGAAGCTTTGAGGGTGTCCGGACAATGGTTATGTGGTGAGTGTATGTGCCCTCATGCTTTCAGTCGGGCGTGCCACCATGAGGATAAGGTTATTTGGTTTGTGCCAGGTGAGAGAGATGAACAGGGTTTTATTGTTGGCATCACTAGACCCGGTGTTGAAAACGTTGATACCTCGTCGAAAGAGTTGGGTGTAGATATTGCTTTGCTTGACCGTGTTTTCTCTCTCCCCATCAAGACTGTTAAGAGTATCCCCCTTAGTTGTCGTATGGCATTTGCCCAAGTCTTAACTGCAGCTTTGGACAAGGTGGTTGCTATGCCTGATTCTGTTGAGGCATGGGTTCGACTTTTGATATTACCACGTTGCACCTTGCGGGTGTTCAAGCCTGTTGGTCGTCAGGACAAGAGGTCAGGCAATAGGAAGACGGGCCAATGTCTTAGCATCCAGCGGTCTTTGGCTCAGTGGGGTGATCGTGAGGGTTTTGCTACTCTTGTCCAATCGTTGTTTGATCAGCCCGCGAGTAGGGTTATGGATGGAATCAAAAAGGGCACTGAGGATGATAATGAGTGTGGGGGGACCAATGTGAAACAATGTTTACGTAAGGTTGCTGATGGTCATTTCACTGCAGCAGTTAAGGTTTTATGCTCGTCGGGGGTCGCCCCACTCAATAAGAATACTCTGGAGGCTTTAGTGGCTAAGCACCCATGTATGCCCCCTCCATCCATGCCTGCCTCCTTGCCTTCTGAGTCTCCTCTTGTGGTGGAGTCCGATTGTGTGCTCGAGTGTATTAAATCTTTCCCCAAAGGTACGTCGTGCGGGAGAGACGGCTTAAGGGCCCAACATCTTTTAGATGCTTTTTGTGGGGAGGGGTCTGTGATTGCTGATAGCCTGCTTAGGGCTACTTCAGCTATGGTTAATTTGTGCTTGGGGGGGGGGGAGGTGCCCGAGGAGTCTAGCGGAGTTTGTTGCTTCTGCTCCTCTTACACCTCTTCCCAAACCGGATAATGGGATTAGGCCTATCGCTGTTGGGTCGATTTGGAGGAGGGTGATCTCCAAGGTGGCCATGAAAGGTGTTGGGAAGGAGATGGCCAAATACCTTGGCGATTTCCAGTTTGGGGTAGGATTCCGTGTGGGGCAGAGGCCGTTCTTCATAGTGCGAACAGATTCCTTAATGAGTACCACCAAGATGGGTCTCTTGCTATGCTTACAGTTGATTTTTCGAACGCTTTTAATTTGGTTGATAGGACAGCCCTACTGTACGAGGTAAGAAAAAGGTGTCCTTCTATTTCTACGTGGGTCGATTTTTTATATGGTCAACCAGCTAGATTATATGTGGGGGGTGAGTATATTTGGTCTTCTACTGGTGTTCAGCAAGGGGACCCCTTGGGGCCCCTCCTTTTTGCCCTTGTTCTACACCCCCTTGTTCACCGAATAAGGGATCGCTGCAAACTCCTATTTCACGCCTGGTACCTAGATGACGGAACGCTTATTGGAGATGCCACCCAAGTGGCTAATGCTTTAGATATCATCAGAGCTGAGGGTCCTTCCTTAGGGCTTCAACTTAATATAAAGAAAACTGAAGTTTTCTGGCCAACCTGCAATGGTGTAAAGGTTCAGGAGGGCTTATTCCCTCGGGGGATTGGGAGGCCGGTGCTGGGTGTGAAACTCCTGGGAGGTGCCGTTAGTCGTGATGCAGAGTTTATTAGTGGTATGGCTCTTAAAAGGGCGAAATGTGCAGTCGAGCTGATGAGGTGCCTTAAACGCCTACGCGACCCTCAGAGCGAGCTCCTCTTGCTTCGTTCTTGTATGGGTGTAGCTAAATTACTGTTTGGTCTTCGAACGTGTCAACCTTCTTTGGTTGGGGGAGCTGTCTCTGTTTTTGATGAAGGCCTCCGGGGAGCATTAGAGGATATTGTTGTTTGTGGGGGTGCCTTTTTTGGAGATCTCCAGTGGAGGTTGGCTTCTCTCCCGACCCGGTTTGGAGGCTTAGGGATTTGTACGGCCGAGGATGCCTCTTCATATACTTCCGTGGCTTCAAGGGCTCAATCTTGGGGTTTACAAAACCACATACTCCGAGAATGTGGTGGGGATGTTTTGGACTCCGATTACAGGAGTGCGTTGGACCGTTTGCATAGTTCTCTTCCCGACTTTGATATTGGCGGTTTCTACATTAAAGACACCGCCCCTCCTAAATCCCAGAAAATTCTGGCGAATGCCTTATATGGCGAAATTGTCAAGAGGTTTGAAGAGAAGTTTGTTTTATCCCCTCGGCAAAGAGCTGTGTTTGAATGTCTACGTGCCCCACATGCTCAGGATTTTCTGTCTGTCACACCTATTGAAGGCTTGGGGCAACACATGTCGGCTGTGGAATACCGTGCTATCCTTAGATACCGACTGATGATTCCATTGTTCCCAGTTGACGAGCCTTGTCCGGTATGCCGCAAAGCGTGTTTGGATTCTTTCGGCGAGCACGCGATCCACTGTAAAGAGCTACCAGGGTTTAAATATCGGCATGATTGGGTGAGAGATGTGTTATGTGATGTTCTTAAGCGGGCCGGGATCTCTGCCAAAAAGGAGGCTCCAGTAAATTTCCTGACTGACCCCTTAGAGGGGAGGTCCACTTTACGCCCGGCGGACATCCTTGTGTTTGGATGGGAAGGGGGGAAACACGCTTGTGTAGATTTAACTGGAGTCTCCCCCCTTGTCGGGCTCAAGGACAAGGGCTTTGTTGTAGGGCAAGCGGTGCTCAAGGCAGAGGCGAGCAAAGTGGCAAAACATGAGAAAGCCTGCCGGGAGAATCAACATGTGTTTGTCCCGTTTGCGTTTGATACCTTTGGTGGTCTCGCTCCTGACGCTGTGCGACTCTTGAATCGGGTTCAAAAAGTCGTTAACAGTAATTCTTCGTCGCTAAAGGTTTCAAACTTTGTATTTAGTAGAATTGGTTTTTCTATTCAAAAGGGGGTGGCGGCGCAACTTGTTGCCCGAATACCTGTCATTGCTTTGTAATTGCCTTTTTTCGTGTGATATGAAATTCATCTTCCATTCAAAAAAAAAATGTTTAATTAATTATATTCTTCTAAACTATGCATGTCAAAGTAAAATGTTATAAACTTGTCATCTCATGTTTAATGCAACGTGTGAACTTGCAACATGTAGTTCAACTAATATGTTAATATATTCATTAAATAACAGGAATACATTTCAACGAGTACTGTTTATTTTTCACAAACAAAAAAAAAGTGACAAATATAAGTTCTTTTATTCTATTAAACTTAAAATTTTATGAATCTTTATATATGAAATTTGAATGTCGATTCCTGTCCCATCACATTTCTTTATTCTTTTTTTCTACATGGCAAATTTTTATTGGCCCGTGTTTAAGTTTTTTCTACTCACAGGAAACTATTCCGCTCAAGCCACTGCGGTAACCTCTACTCTCAATCATAGTCGCAAAAGTTGATAAACGCTTCTTAGTCGGATCTGAAAGTACTCGGGAAATACTCAGCCTTCAACACTTTGTTATACAACCGCCCGAAAAACCAATAAATGAAAACGTCTAGTATATATTATAACAAGATCAGAAATAAACAAATAATTCAATAATTACCGTTTTATTTTTAATAATTGCAAGAAATAAAAAATTGAGGGCCCTATATATAAAAACAAGGACCTCACATGCCGTAGAGAATTGTGAGGAAGAAAGGGTTTGGTAAGAAAATGGAATCCCAAGAAAACGAATACTATGTTCCCAATAATGAACAAACAACTCATGCCAACACAACTATTTTCTTTTTTGTTTCTCTTTTAAAAATATTACATACGAATTTGCCTATGTATTATGAATCCATTATTAGGATATGCAATTTTTTCTCTCGTTTATGGATATCAAGTGTGTAAAACATACATTTTAAGTCTCGTGGTCGGCAATGACGGATCTAGAAAATAGTTATAGAGACATCGTTTAAAAAAAAGGCAATAAAATCGAAAAAAACGTCAAATTTTTCCAAAATTTACACTACCGCCGGGGGAGGGGGTACCCCTATTTCCGCCCCTGCTAGTCGGCTATGAAAAGAGAGGACGTTTGATGTTTAGGACCTAAACGGGTTAACTTTGTTAAGATTGTACTCTATGAAATGGACGTCTTTGTTATGAAGGAACAAAGTGACTGTTGTATGCACTGATATAACACACAAGTAAAGTTAAATAAGAGTATGGATATAAGTTTTAAACAATGTAAATTTATAAAAAAAAAAAAAAACTAAAGTTCCAAATTCTGATGTCAGTTTTAGTTTCAAAATTTATTAGATCGTCCATGTTCTGTGATTAATTAACCCTTAATCCATAAACTATGAATAACAAAATGATTATTTCACGCATTTTCTAATAGCATGAGGACAAAGTCTAAAATCATAGCATATATAGTACTTTTTGTCTTAAAAATGTAGCATTATTAATTTCTTTTTTATCCTTGAGTCGTTGTCATTTTTGTTTCTAGTTAAAATTTGCAATTTTATTAGAGCATTTCAATGCAAATAAAAGTAATCTTTATTCTAAATTTTATATGATGAATAACAATGCTCAAATAGAACAAAATTTTATTGTGGGTTGCTTAAGAACATTCAACCAAAGCTAGGAACAAAGAACCAAACCTTTGTAAACCACGTTATATTTAAACTTTTCAAACTATTTTATTTTACAAAGAGGAAAATGCCAAATTAGTCCCTCAGTTTAAGCTACTTTTGCCACTTTATTCCTAAAATAATTTTTTGTATATAGGTCCCTGAGGTTTCATTTGTGTTATCATTTTCATCAAATTGGCAAACTATGTTAGAACTTTTTGTTAATTTCTCCTTTTTTTTGTCATTTTTCTCATTTAATTAAAATATATTATGGCATAAAATGACGATTGTACGCTTCACTGAGGAAAACGACAAAAAGGGGAAGAAGTTAACATAAAGTTATAAGCGTTTGCCAATTTGATGAAAATGACAACAAAAATGAAATCTCAAAGACCCGTATGCAAAAAGTTTCTTTTTTAGACTGAAGTAGCAAAAGTAATCTAAACTCAGAGACCATTTTTACAATTTACTCTTTTACAAAACTATAAAAAATGATAACCTGATATATTGATATATCATATCACACGAATTACCTTACCCTACTTATAAATTATAAGCCTTGAAATGCCCCACATGAATTACCGTTATTTATGGCTTCAGCCATGTATAAATCTATATCTATACATAGAAAAAAAATTAATACCTTGTATAAAAACTATTTAGTTTTTATATTTTGATAGTATTTATACATTTTACAAATTTAACTTATGGAAAAACAATTTCACCCAACTACAATCACTATTTTAACAATAGAAGCTAAACATCAACAAGAATAAAAATAAAACTTCAATACATGTTGCCAAAATAAAAAATAAATATGTATAAAATATGCAAAATCAACTATTTATATTTTACATTAAAGAATCAATCTAGTTAATGTCACAAAAGAATCAATCTTTTCAAGAAAATTAATCAATCTTGAACAATTCTTGCTAAAATTCAAAGACCCAATAACAAAATAACTCGGACCAATTCCCACTGTACACCAACAACAAAAAATCCATACCGGAAAAATAATTTGTCACCGGAATTTATTTTTCCGGCCAAACCTCCGGCCAAATTAACTCTTCCAAGCATAAACCAGCAACGAAAAACCCGACGGACCTTTCAATTCATTCTCCTCCACACTCTCCCATTCCATAATCGACCCGCACCCGGACGAAGCAGACGAAAGCGAAGAATCCGACGAGCTTTTCGCCCGTTTCAACATCCCTTTCTTCATTTTCCTCATCTCGAACCCGAACCCGAAACCCGACCCGGATCCGGAAATACCTGACCCGGGCCCGGAAGCATTCAACCGGGCCAACAATTTATCGTCTTCGTGGTAATCGAATCCGGACTTTTCAAACCGAAACATAAACAACGCGTACCCATCGTCGGATTCTTCCTCCATTAGCCAGTTGTGAACATCCCAGGAAATCTGAATTTGAACGCCGTCAATTTCGACGCGTTCATTTCCACGAAATTTCCATTGGAGATGTTTCACAACTAGCACCCGTTTATTGTCGACGGAGAAGTATAACCTAGAGTCTTCTCCGCCGGCAACACGGGTGCAGTCTATAGTTATTTCGCGGGTTTTCCCGCGAAAAGTGGCCTTAGTGGTGTACTTTTTGTTGGAAATGGCGTACACGTGTTCACGCCTAAGGATGGTTATTTGGGATTTATTTGATTGGATGGATTTGGTTTTAGAGTAGGCTTGTTTAGGTGAGTCTCCAATGAGTAGTGTCATTTGTCCTGACACCGTGGCCGCGATATAAAACCCGGCCACGGGTTCTGGGCCAGATCCGAATTTGGCCCGGGACAGGTCATAAAAGATTTGAATAAAATCATTTTTGTTTGGAGAGATTTGGATCTTTTTGGATCCGTGTCGCTTCCAAAACATCAATGGTTTTATCTGTAGATGGAAAGAGGGGGTGTGGGTGGGGGTGTGGGTAGACGAAGTTGTGGAGATGTTGTCGTCGTCGTTATCGTTGTCGTTCGGGAGGAGGTGGAGGTGGAGGGAGCGGCCGAAAAGGGTTCGGGACCAGGTGAGGGCGAAGATGCCGATGTGGGTGTGGTAGAGGGTGGTGGTGATGTTGGGTTTGGATGAGGGTGGTGGTGGAGGAGGTGGTGGTGGTGACGGAGAGTGGTGGCGCCTGGTGGCGATAGGTTGGTCGGAAGACATGGTGTGAATAATAATATTTTGGATTGAAAGAAAGCAAGTGTAGCTTAAAAGAATGGGTTTATAAAGGGGTGTGGGGAGAACGGGCTGTGGGGACACAGTGGGAGCCGACGGAGCGGTGTGAGATTTTGACGTTTTGGTCAAAAACCTAAAACATTTTTTTTTTAAATTATGAGTATTATTCAATTTACAGTAAATTACAGAGATGGTACCAGCTAATTAAATCCATGTAATTTTCCCTTGATAAAATATTTCTGGACCCACAAACACAGAAAAAACGCAAATAAAATATATTAATTAAAAGTGGGGACACACCAAATGAATAAATAGTGTTATTAAAAAAGTAAGATATTTATTTTTCTAAGAGTTAAAAGTAATTTACATAGAGTTAACTAGCTAAATAAAAGCAAAATAGGTCGTTGAGAAGTATATTCGTAACTTTTAAACCACAAATACCATCTTTATAATTTATGTAACATTAAATATTCATTTATATAATAAAAATCAATATATAATAAAACTTATAATATAATTAGTTGGTAATTGTTGATGTAACATATTAACTTTATTAACTAATTGGGTTTTTCTCCTTAGGTGTATATAAGAAGATTACTAGAGATGGATTAGGGTTAGACTCTCATAACATCACTTAAAATTCGACCTGATACTACCATCAAGAAGATACATCATAAAAGGGAACCAGATTAACCTAACTATCATGTCGAATTTTTATATGTTTCACATATCCCAATTTATTTTCTAAACGACAACCTAATTCTACATTATTTACTTATAACAGAACTTAAACACCTACCACTTGAGAAATACATAATTTTATCAAATGAATTAATTTAAGTTTGTAAACCAAGTATGAATAAATTGGGATGTGTGTAACATATAAAAATTTAAAAATATTATAATTAAAGATGAATATATAACATACAAATACATATTTCCATTTTATGTTATTGAGTGAAACTATAAAGTTTTTTTTATCCATCAAATCAATCCCAAGTATTTTTGTGACATACACTGGACAAACGGAGTATTCCGGGGAAAACCCGGTAATCCACTCGCCCGTATAGACGACGGTGAAATTATCAGTAAAAGCTGTTTGGCTCAAGGATCGAACTCAGGTTTTCCCAGGCCTCCTATCATTGTAAACCGATACTTACTCTTTTTTTACACCAAATAAGAATTGAACTAATTGAGTCTTCACAGAAAAACTCAAGTTCTCCGAGCTTGAATGAAATTATAGAGTTAATATCATAAAGTGACTAAAAGATATTATCATCAAAACTTGAACCCAAGTTCGGCATTAAATGTATGATGAAATTGAACTTGATGAATAAAGTGAACTTTGACCAAAGATATTTATAGGGATTATCAACATTTCACAAGAACCGCAACCGATCCAAATCCAAAGTGCATGAGTTTATTTGAAGCAATAAATAGTAACTAAAACCCTAGGCTTATAGCTAAGTGGTTATGGGGAAATGAGGGAAAGACTCCTGGCCGAATGGTCTCGAGTTCGATTCCTGATCCACCTGGGTTTTACCGGCTCTGTATTGTCGTGCCCTTGGGCGGATGCAGGGTCGGGTTTTCCCCGAAACTGGTGGCATGGTGGGCTAGGGGCTCCGTGCGTGCAGGTTGGGCTGCCGCGGGCTACCTTTCGGCCAATGGGTGCCGCGTACGGAGTACCCGACGATTCTTATGTTGGACGTTCAAAAAAAAATAAATAGTAACTGACATTCCTCATTGCAAGAAATTTCTCACATCCTCTATAGAGTTTTCAAGTAAATTTCAGGGCCGTCTTCGAAAATAAAAAACAGACCCTATGCGAGATAAAAATTTTGGGCCATATTCACGAATTTGAGCTAACAAAAAAAACAAAAAGCAAAGCTAAAATAGAGAATTTGGAGACGCTAGAATTAGAACCTGCGTCTCCTTGTTGTTTAAACAAGGCAGTAATCACCTCAACAAGAACTTGTTTAAGTCATCCATCGATTCAATACATATATATTTTAGCTTACACAACGTAAATCTATACAAAATTAAAAAGATCTGGGCTCTCGGAGGGTTTGGGCCCTGTGCCGTCGCCCACCCCGCACCCCCTCCGGGCCGGCCTTGGTAGATTCTTATAAGTTATAACACCACTAGTGAAAATCAGTAGCCCTATAAACGAACCGAACGAACACGAACATAGGCATGTTCGTGTTCGTTCATTTAACTTTAACCGAATAGGAACACGAACATATAATCGAACACATTTTTTTGTTGGTGTTCGTTCATTAAGAACTCGGGCATGTTCGTGTTCGTTTATGTTCGTTCGTTTAAAGCCTAAACGAAAAGTTCACGAACACAAACGAACATAAAAAAAATTAACTGAACATATTCGAATAACATAAATTAACGTGATTGAAGAAACAAGTCTAATATATTACATTTCATCCGAAAACACATCTAAATAAGGGTTCATAGATACACTAATTAGTTATATTTATATAACTAGTTAGAAACCTAATATTTATTTATATAAATATAACTATTTATGTATTTATTAAAATCTAAACGAACATAAACAAACGTTCACGAACATAAATGAACGAACATAAAAGAATGTTCACGAACATAAATGAACGAACATAAGGTGTGTTAATGTTCGTTCATTTAATTAAACAAACAAATTTTTTTGTTCGTGTTCGTTCGTTTATTAAATAAACGAACATAAAAGAACTTCCCGCCGAACAAGTTCATGAACGGTCGGTTCGTTTACAGGCCTAAAAATCAGTTTTAGAACATTATAGGGACCTCCCTTACATTAGCTATACAATTAGATGTTATGTTACTAACATGCCTCAAGAATTTGATTGATTATATAATTCATAAGAGTTGATGCATGTGGGTACCTTTATTTGTGGGTTTACTTAGTTTAACGTTTGAAATGAGCGCTATGAATTTTTAGTTAGTTGGCCAACTTGTGTCTTGGAAAGTTTCAAATTGGATGTTAGAAATGTTTTAAAACCCAAAACATCTTTAGTTGGTGAATTGACGGGTCAAAAAGTGTTAAAAGACATATTTAAAAACTCGAACATAAGGCATTGTTGAGTCATATTATTGTATGAATTTGTCGATGACTATTCTATAGATTACATAGAAATACTTGTTATATTATGGTTGTTAGTTGGTCATTCGTATGTCAAAGTTGATCGTTTATTAAATAACACGGAATACTTCATTAAGTTAAGCTTCGAGTCATTCATATTGTTTAGAGCGTGTGGAAAATCTCAAGTCATGAAAATCAACATGAAACTTCTCCTTCAATGATCGTTTGTCGAAGGAAGTTTTTTTTTTTTTTTTTAACTTTATTAAAAGCCTAAAGAAAGTTCGCTAAGGGGTAATGACCACTATTTGTTTAAAAGTTTTAACCATTACACATGATTTGAATCAAGCTGAATATAAGCTTTGCATTCAGCTCGAATTGAAGTTTATACTCAAAATTATATGAGTTGGAGCCTGTTAGCTCAAACTAAATAACTTATGTCCCTAGTCTTGAATTGTAAACTTTCTTAAACATGTATTTCATATAATCACACACATTTTGTCATGTTTCACTTTTTATTATCATATGTTAACTCAGAGCCGTTCCAACGTTTTTAGAGGCCCTAACCAAACTACAGAGGTGAGCCCCTTTGAATGGGTATAAAGAAAATATCGGTTCTGCTTTTTTCCTTCTAAGTCTCAGTCACAAGCACAATATCAAAAGTCAAAGATTCAAAGTATCAATTAGGAACTTAAGGAGAACAGTGATTAAGTGAATCACAATATATAGAGATCACTATAAAAAATAGCCGTTAAACAACCTAGATTATCCTTGCGACACCATTAATTTCATGTCTAATTTTTCCTCAATCGACAACACAATTGAGCAAAATGGGCAAGTGCGATGTTACAGTTAGTGAAAATAAAGATGGCGACCTAAATTAAATACGAATTGCAAATTGGTTGGAGTTGGAATTAAGCTCTTTTATTTAAAAATCGGTTATTTATTTGGGTTTAATGCATAATACACATGCTATATAAAGATTTTTAAAATATTTGGAGGCCCTATTTTTTGGAGACCCTAAGCTGTTGCCTAGATTTAGAAGCCTATAGGGACGGCTCTGTGTTAACTAATGTGATACATGAAATAAAGTAAAAATGAAGTTAAAGTTGTTTGCATCTCGTTCATCAGAAACTATAATTAGAACAATGATAAATTTTACAAAAAGTGATATAATTTCAATTAGAATTTTTAAAATATTAACATCCAATATTTAGAAATGATAATATTAAAATCCGGATATCCAATTAGAAGAACAATGATAAATTTTACAAAAAGTGATATAATTTCAATTAGAATTTTTAAAATATTAACATCCAATATTTAGAAATGATAATATTAAAATCCGGATATCCAAATATTTGAATCGAGCGGTCGATATAAATATCTTTGTACAAACCAACTCACACATGTTTGTAGGATCATTTCCTACCTTTCGTAACTCATAAGGCTCGTGTCCTATTGGTTGCCGTTCAAAAAAAAAAAAGGCTCGTGTCCTATTTTTTGATATTACCTTTACCTATAACTACAAACTTCATGTGGGAGAATAGTGTCAAGCAGCTGCCTGACACTTTCTTACTGTACCAACGAGTTTATTATTTTATATCCGTTTTAAAATTACGTTTTTGTTCCTGTTTAAAATTACCGTTTTGCCCTCAACTCAAAATAAAATTATGCTTTTGTCCCCAGCCTGACACTATTCCCTATTGGACCAACACATTTTTAATTTAATTTTATTTCCAGTTTAAAATTACGCTTTCGTCCTTCGTTTAAAAATACGGTTTTGCCCCCAGCTCAAAATAAAATTACACTTTTGCCCCTAACTAAAATTACGTTTTCGCCCCCAGCTAAAAATAAAATTATAATTTTGCTCATAGCACAAAATTACGTTTTTTCCCTCGTTCAAAAACTCATTTTTATTTTTGTTCCCAGTTTAAAATTACGGTTTCACCCTCCGTTTCAAATTACGTTTTTGCCCAGCTCAAAATTGCGATTCTGCCCTCAGCTCAAAATTACGTTTTTGCACCTAGTTTAAAATGAAATTATGTTTTCCCCCCAGCTCAAAATTATTAGCTGCATGTCACTTCCCTATTAGACCAAATCATTTTTTATTTAATTTTATTCCCAGTTTAAAATTACGATTTCGTCCTTCGTTTAAAATTGCGTTTTTGCCCCCAGTTAAAAATAAAATGTTGTTTTTTCCTCTAGCTAAAAATTACGATTTTGCCCTCAGCTCAAAATTACATTTTTGCTCACAGTTCAAAATTAAATTATGTTTCCCCCCTAGCTCAAAATTATAATTTTGCTCTCAGTTTAAAATCATAATTTCGCCTCCAGTTCAAAATATAATTACCATTTTGCCCTCTGTACAGACATACATGTTATGAGAGAAAAATATTCGGTTTATTGCCCCGCAACGCGGGCGGGGCAAAAACTAGTCCTATATAAAAGGTAAGTTTTAAGGGCACCCGGGGTGGTTGGCTTTTAGCCCGTGATAAATTTGTATAACGAGTGATAGTAAACAAACACCACCGCCACCAAAATATTTAACGCGTTAAACTAACAACGCGTGATATTCACAAGTGAAGATGATGTGAGACAGTGATGGTATTGTTGGGTGTTGTTGAGTGTTGTGAGTGATGGGTATTGTTGGGTGTTGTGAGTGATGAACGTTTCCACTAAAATCCATCACTAACGATAAAATAATGGTTGATGACATGGTGAAACTTGATTGGAAATTGTGAGTGACTGATGAGTGATGACCATCCATACCCCCTAATTAAGATAAGATCAACACAAATTTTTGCATTTAATACTTAGACCATGTGTTGTGCGCCATGTGGCAGTCCAGTCAGCAGTAGGGCATTATGGGGCGTTTTTATAAAATGGGTGTAGTGGGGATATGGGTATTGTGGGACATTATGTTAAAAGAGGTGTAATATAATTAAATAAAAAAAAAACTATCAAAAAAATCTTATTGGCCAAACAAAAAGCATTAGGAAAGTGATTGGCCCAAAAGAATGAACAATGGCGTAGAAAAAAAAACGCCAACCACCAATTTTTCAAAAAAAAAAAAAAAAAAAACGCCCGCGGGGGCCGTTACCTTGGCGTTGGGGGGCGTGCTTTTCATAAAAAAACACCCAAAATCATACCACTACGGGTGGTGTTAGTACATCGATCACTTCTCAACCTTATGATCTTTAATCAAGTTGAACTCCTTGCACTTGATGGGTCATAATCTTGGAATCAAAGATCATATAATCAAGTGACCATCGTCCGACAATAAATTTCTTTAAGTCGACAATGTCTTCCATGGTGGTCCAAAATTCCCATAAGTTCATAGTTATGGGGAATACTTTAGATACATTATATAATGAATCATTTACACCAAGGTTTTATGGCTATACTTCTTATTGAACCTGTCATATTAGGGTACTGGGGGCACCCTTCCGGCTGCTCGGGTAGTGCGCCTACACCGCCACAGTGCATGTGAGTAGTGGTTTCGGAAGAACTACTTGATGAGATGAGGGTAGTGTGAATGGATGATCATAGACATATTTGATTATATTTATGTTTTATTTATCTAAATTAGCTTATTATGATCTAGTTATCTCTAGGTAAATATCTAATTTCACCCTTTCTTTCCCTCCTAGAACATGTCATTGGGGAGCTCTTTCGCTTGTCTTACATATATATTACGTATATATTATTTTAATTAAAATAATGGTTTATGTATATATCTGGACACATACATGCATAAGTTCTTCTTTTTTTTATTTATCAAAATATTAAATGTAATTATTTAAAATACAAAGAACTAAAAGTCCTATATAGAATAACATATTGATGGTTAATATCAAACCAAACACACTGTCCATACAAATATTGGGTTACTCTTACTTGGCTAGCATTGTCTAGCCCTACAAAATGTCTCATTGTTCTCTACAGGACACATGGGTTTTCTTTAATTTTGCCAGCTTGTACATATTAAGTACTTTAAAGTACTTACCTTTATCCAATATTAACATGCACCACTAAGCTATAGACTGCTAAGGGTGTAGTCATTACTCAACCCATTATTCTCTTATTTTAATTTATTTTTATGAAAAGAAAAAGAAAATATTAAAAAAGAAAAGGAGGCACATGGTTGCCATGGTTTAATTCATGCAAACCATGGTGGATGAGGCAATGGGGTAGTGTAGCAATCTACTAATGGTCCTACGTGGCGATTAATGACCCAACCCATGCCCCCCACACCCTTCAGCCTAAGAGCATTCACAATAGAACTCATATCCCGATTAATATAATTTAGTTATTATACACATTTACTTAAATAATTTGATTACTTTTAAAATAATCACATCCAATTCATCATATATATTCATAATCAATTAAAAAAATAAATACTCTTTCCACTTACAACCATATTAAAATATAGGCTGGGAAAATGAACCCTCAAAGACGGAGCTGGAACGAAAACTCGATAGAGGCTGAATTCTTAAAATCTAAATCAGTGCAGAGATGGGCTCTTAAAAATCCCATATTTTACACTTCAAAAATATTTTTTTTCAAAAATTTTCAATAAAATTTAACACTACGAACAAAAAACCGGCAAAGACCAAGGCACCCCTGGCTATAAAGAAGCTCCGCCAGTGCCCCAAAATATGGGGGCTTACTTACATTCCCATATAATTTTTGGGGGATGGGAACTCCAATATAGGAATAAAATTGCGCAAAATCTTAACTTTCCCTCATAATTTTGGTATAGGGAGTAGGATGAAGATTCTATGTAGGATATGGATCACAATTTTATCAAAATTATATTAACAAAATAATAAAGATACTTTCTTTATACATTTGGGAACTTGTAGCACTGAACCGTGTACAAATCCAAACGAAAAATAAACATAAATACAATTTTATGTAAATAAAGTGACTCGGACCGTTGTCTTCGATAAGAACTTAAGTCGTGTCTTCTTGTATGATTTTCGCTTCGTTTTTAACCAGAACTTGAACCGTGTCTCCTTGTACGGTCCTTCTTGGCTGCAAGAATGAATAGACTAACGTTGACGGTTGTCGCTGAGTTCAACACGGGTCCTCTAAAACAAATTTTGTGTTTCACTTAGACAACACGTCTATCTTCCAGGACATAACAGCCAAAGCAGTATGTACTGCCAGGGAAGGCCACACGCTCGAGATTACACCAGATAAATTAGTGTATTAAAAGTTTGGAAAGATGGAGATGAAGTTTAGAGAGCGCTCCTCTCTATTTTGGTGTGGAATGAAGAAATATACTAAGGGTCTGTTTGGTATGGGGTAATGGAATGGACAAAGGAATGGAATGAACAAGGTAATGGAATGGACGAGGGAATGCAATGGATCATTACCATTCCATGTCTTGTTTGGTTACCATGTGTGAACGGAATGAATTATTATTGTGTATTGTTCGGTAGGCAATAAAAACGGAGTAATAAAATCAGCGGTGAGAGGTAGTGGTGGTCGGTGGTAGTGATTGTGGGTGGTTATAGGTGGTAGTGGTGGGTGTCGGCGGCGGCGATAGGTGGTGGTAGTGGCGGCGAATGGCGGTGCGGCGGTGACGACGAGTGGTGGTGGCGGCAAGGTGGCCGTTGGTGGTGGGTGGCGGTTGGTGGCGGCAGCGGCGGTTGGTGGTGGCATCGACAATGGTGGTGGGCAGCGGCGCCGAGTGGCGTTGGCGGTTGGTCGCAGCTGTGGGTGATAACGGTGGCGAGTGGGTGGCGGCGGCGGCGGTGGCTGTCGGGGTGAGGTGGTGGCAGGTGGCGGTGATGGCGTCGGTGGTGGGTGGGGGTGGTGGTGGGGGTGGTGGTGGGTTGTGGCGAAGGTGGTGGGTTGTGGTGTTGTTGATGAATAGTGCAAGAGGGGATGGAATGGAAAAAAAACATGGGGGGTGGAAGGAATGATTTTGAGGGAATGGAATGTCTTTTGAAATGGGTGATTTCATTCCATTGACCAACCAAACACCCTTTTCTTCATTCCTTCGTAATCATCCATTCCATTCCACCTATCATTCCTACATACCAAACACTATCTAAGATTTCTTAGTTGGTGTGATTTTTAGTAAAACTCATACATTTTTCTCTCTACATAAAATGAACCTTCATGTTCATTATAAAACTCATACATTTTTCTCTCTACATAAAATGAACCATTAATCAATAGTTGAATGAAATACTAAGGTAGCGTTTGGTATGAACGAATAGAAGGTGGAATGGAATGGTTCATTCTCATGGAATGAAAAGAAACATGTTTGATTATCATGGGGTAATGGAATGGAGCATTCCAAAGGAATGTAACTCCTTCCAAATATAACAATTTTCATTCCTTGGTAAAGGGATGTTTTTTTTTTCATTCATTCAAGGAATTGAATGAAATATAAATTTATTATTATTATTATTATATTTATGTTTATATTTATATTAATACTAATATTAATATATATAAAAAATGTTAGTATTAATTATTTTACCATTATTATTATTATTATTATTATTATTATTATTATTGAGGCAATTATATTTTTGTCGTTTTTAATACAACTGTATTTCGTTAGTTTTTTTTTTTATCAAAATGTACAAAGTAGTGATTCATTCTATTCACATATGTGTAACCAAACATCACAATGGAATGGAATGATCTATTTCATTCCATTGTCCATTCCATTACCTCATCCATTCTATTTACCCCATACCAAACAGACCCTAAATTGTAAAAATTTAGATTTTTGAGATCTCATGAAACATCCTTAATGATTAATCCCTGATATTAATCATATGATTTATTGAACACAAGTTAAAAACCATCCAATTTATTGTAACAAGAATTCAAAATATGTTATGACATGATTAGTAACATAGCATTGTTTATTCCAACCAATCGATTTCTCATTCCTCATTGCATTAGTAAAACCATATTATAGTAATCTTGCATTTGTTATAAAAATTGGACGATACTACAATAAATACATGTGTTAGAAAATATTTAAGATTTTTTATTTAAAACCATATTTAACTTTGTATCTCTAGAATTTTTTTTTTTGTTTCAAAATAACTAGGATTTACATCGAGATAGTTGGTAAACGGGCAACAAGCTGTCCGGGAAATGAAAAATTAGGCATATAAATAGGACAGATTGTCCAAATCATTCGTCCCTTGCCCGGGAAATGCTGGTTCAATTTTCGTCTTGGCTGTAAATGAACCGATCGGTTTGGTTCGATTTGCAATTATAAATTAAAACTAAAATTTTATCTTTAACACTCTATTGGATCTTAACTCACTATATACTAATATACAATTATATTTTCACATAATAGCCGAATTAGCTAAATAAATTTTTTTAACACTAAAGGTAAAAATAAAACCCTATGCCGTTAAGCGATAGTCTTTGACCTGGACAGTCTACTCATCGCCTCATCGTCTCCATTCTCACCCTAAGTCAATCGTCTCACGCTCTCACCGTCATCGTTCTATACAATTTGCTTATCGCCTCATCGGCCATAGCCTCAGCCTCATCACCAGACACAACGTTGTCATTCATAAAAAACGTACTATGAAAAGTGGCATTTTTAAGGAATAAAAACTTGAGACCCAACATTATCACTGCCTCTCTCTGCAAATTTAAACTTGAGGGCACACTAGATAGTAGGACTGTCCAAATCATTTGCCACTTGCTCAATGTTTGCTCGGAAAATGCCGATTCGATTTTCAGTTTAGCTGTAAATGAACCTACCGGCACGGCTTGTAAACGGTCCAAGCTCAAGCAAAGATCCACTTAGTTCAACTCGGCTAGTGAACAACCCTACATATAAATGACATTGATGATTAAAAATCACAAATCTAAATCTAAAATAAGAAGAGTGAGTGACTATCTTATGATTTTAGTTTTAAAGAACCTATTTTAAATTAACATCCTAAAAAAGAACCTGTAGGACCTTTAACCATATGCTATGTTGGGTTGACTATTAAGATTTGAAAAGTCTTAAGTCAATATGAAGTCGTGTTCAAAGTTATTGGAACTGGTTGGGAGAAAGAGTATTATTTGACTTGGTATTCGAATTGACTCGGTGGGTTTCATCTTTGAACCAAATGTTGTTGTCATGACTCAAGAGGAGACTTACCATTTTGGAAACTATTATGTTTTATTGTTTCTATTACCATTTAAAGTTTTTTCCTTTCAAAAAAAGTTTTTTCCTTCCCAAAACATACACAACCAAAATATAGGTTTTCCTTACATTAAACAAAACACTTTGTTCACTATAATCCTTTCTAGAACAACCTAGTGAAGAACACATTCATGTATACATACACAAACACATATAAAAAAAATATAATAGTAAAGAACATAAATGAGATGAAAAAATTAAGGTAAGAATAGAAAGACTAATGTGAACTACTGGGAGTACTCTATATTATTAACAAATTAACAAATTAACAAACTATAAATAAACAACATTTGTATGCATATAAGTGTGTACCTTATGTTTAGGGTGGTTTTCAAAAAAAAAAAAAAAAATTAATGTTTCATTTTTAACCTAAAGCTATTTGTTTTTCTACTTATAACACAAAAAGTTTTCATCTTTTATAATTCAACCTTACAACTTTTGTACTTTCAACTTTGATCCCCACACTTTTCATATTTCGTTGATTTTTCGTTTTAAATTTTGCGAGTTAACACGGCGTAACGTGTGTGTGGTTCAACGTTTTAACATTTCGTTTTAGGCTTCATCCTAGATTTTGCGAGTTAACACTGCTCAATGTGCGTGTGTGGTTCAACGTTTTTACGTTATCTATCTTTTCCCTGTTTGACAGGTTCATTACAACGTGCGGGGTCCTAGATCGACTTAATTATTATTTTCTATGTTTTACGTTGCAATCTAATTTCTTTACATTAATACACCGTAACTTCAGCATTGGTTGTCGCTGGCGGTGTGGTATTGGTGCTATTCGGCACGGTTTTACGCCTCCGCCGAATTACGGCGGGTGGTAAATCTAGTTATTATTGTTTTAATGTTACTCTAAGGCTACAGGGGCAATTTTAATAAATTGATTAATTTAATGATATCCTGTAACTTAGTTTAAAAAAAACTAAACAATAAATTGTAGGACAAATTTCAATGTGTATAGGATTGTATGATACATGTATGATAATTTTTTGTATGTGTAGAATACATTTAAATATGTATAAGATTAATTTCAACAAATTTTCTAGAGAGATGACTAATGGTTGTTTCCATATATGTAGGACAAATTTCGATATGTTTAGTATAGAGTGTTTTATCTGACTAATTAGAAATAAGATAAATAAAGGTTACATTAACAGTGGTGGACTCAAGATTTATTTTCTAGGAGTGCGATCGGAGGGTTTTACTATATTTTTAAGGATTGCGATTAGGATTTTTGCTTAAACAATACACTATTTTTTTATTCATGGTAGCCACTCGCTATCACACGGATCATAGTAGGTCCGCCCTTGTCTACTAATAACAAAATAATTAACGGTTACACCATAATCTTCAAAGTTTCATCTTGATGTTAAAAATAAAGTTAAAATGGTTACATTATTTACAAAATTGTCATCATTATTTACAACTCTTGATTATATTAATGTAGGGTATATTTAGGGCGGCAATTCTTGACACGACCTGCCAATCCGACCTAAACTGACATGAGAAAACAGGTTTGTGTCGACTAATATGACCCGTTGAAAAAAACGGGCCGGGTTCGGGTTGACCTGTATAAAAACGAGTTAACATATTAACCCGTTTAACTATTTAGAAAAATAAACTTTTATATTTTTGTTTTTGTCTTTTTCGTTTCTACTTTACATGGTTAGTTATGATAACACATTATATTATTTATTTGTCACACTCATACTCATCATTAAATATATTATCGATAACCCGTTTAAAACCCAACAACTTGCTTGTAAATCGTCAACTTGTATGACTCATTTAAAATACGGGTTAAACGGGCCAGGTTCGGGTTCTGATTGAACATTATAACCCACCAACATGTAACCAGTCAACCCATCAACCCGATATGATTGACATCCCTAAATATATTAGTGTAGGGTGGAGATTATATTTTTTCTCTTTCTCATTTAAGAAGATTTCTTAAAAGATACCTATATATATATAGGGGAAACCATTTGAGAATAAATTTAATATGTGAAGAAAAAAAAAGAACAAAATCATAATAGTAAAACAATAAATAGTTTATAACTCCTTATGTTAATATCTCTAATTAGTTAGGCAAAAACACTTTATTTTACATATATTCCAAAATTTATCCTACATGTATCGAAATCTATCGTAAACATATCGAAAATTATTCAACACTTAACCCTACATATATCGAAAATTGTCCTTCTCTTTCTCTTTAAATTAGTTTGTTTTGAAATTTAAGCAAAAAATATGAACCAAATTCATTTGTTTCTACAACCTACATATGCTAAAATTATGCGTAGCAATATTACCTACACATAATCTAACACGTGTGGGAAAAATTTAAACGTTAAAAAACATTTGAAAAAACTAATTTATCGTGTTTTTACGTAGATAACATACACATATGTTTGTAAAATTAAAAAAAATATAAACAACTATTTAAAAAATTAACACTTTAGGTTTCATCTCACACTAAAATCTTCTTCTAAAATAAACCTCACCATATTTATATATATAGGGTTAGGGATAAAAACATATGCGAGTTGTGAGAACTTAAAGAACTCGACTTTACAAAAAGTTTTTTCAAATTTTTTTTTACCAAAAATCCTAAAAAAATCAACTTTTCCAAAGAAAAATAGTTTTTGTTTATTAACACCACACATAAAAAATGCTTGCAGGTGGTATAAATGTTGATTCATGATGAACTAACTTTTTATAGCAGGGTATAAAAGCTAAAACGTCACTTCGGTTTTTTTTTTTTTTTTTTACAACTATGATTTTAACATGTTAATCTACATGTGTGTAAAAATTTGGGGCAAAACTCACACAAAAAGCTGAAGTTCTCTAAATTCTCACAACTTTCTCTTGATCTTGATTCTCCCTCTCTATATATATTTTATAATTATGTTAGCACGTTTGAAAAGGTTAACTCATTGGAAACCTACCTTGTAATGAAGGTTAATAAGGCTATAATGATCACATTAAGAGTTGATGTGGTGTAATATAGTGTCATGAACCACATTCTTTAGTATTGAGGTAGGAAACACGTTTCCAAAATATATCTTTAAAACTCTTGTTTTTAATTAATATATATTAAATAACAGTATTGCCACTCTTCTACAAGTAATGAGTGAAAAAACACTTGACATGATATGATTGGTTTAATCTTTTCTGTATCCTTTCATAATTTAAACAATGCATGTTGCATCATCTTTATGCAATTTCCACTAAAGAAATACCAAGATCCACACATGTGTTATTTCATATTTTCTAGTCAAACATAACTGCCGACTTTGCTTCATTAACTGTCAAGATTTTTTCTAATGAGATAAAGTAGTTACCTTGTAACCGAGTTCTTTACAAAGCGCTGTGAGATTTCGTACCACAACTTGTGATTACATATTTGTTTTGGATTGAACAATATAAGGATTAGAAAATATAATATGCATAGCAAAGTACTAACTAGGGGCGAACCTAGCTTGTTAATAGGGGTAGCCCCCGCTACCCCTTGACGCTCTGGCGGTAGTGTAAATTTTGAAAAAAAAAATTAACTTTTTTTCGATTTTGTTATTCTTTTTTTTTAAAGAGTTAATTGCCCGGATGGTCCCTGTGGTTTCACGTTTTTTCACGTTTAGTCCCCACCTTTTGGAAATAGCAGGTATGTTCCCTATGGTTTGTCATTTTGTTACTCGGATAGTCCCCTGACATTTACTCAGGGGACTATTCGAGTAACAAAATGTCAAACCATAGGGAGCATACTATTGAAGTCTATGGGGTTCCACTCTAAAACCAATTGGTGATAGAGGAAGTAACCCAAGATCTTATTAATACAACCGGAAGGTCTTATTCTTTCGATGTGGGATAGGGCTCCTCCAATACCCTCCCGCACGTGTAACCCGGTCTATCAAGAGGTGTACACGTGGCCTTAACCGGAGCTGACATAGAGCCGTGGCTCTGATACCATATTGAAGTCTATGGGGTTCCACTCTAAAACCAATTGGTGATAGAGGGAGTAACCCAAGATCTTATTAATACAACCGGAAGGTCTTATTCTTTCGATGTGGGATAGGGCTCCTCCAATACATACCTGCTATTTCCAAACTAACTGCATGTACTCAGGGGACTATCCGAGTAAAAAAATAACAAACCATAGGGAGCATACCTGCTATTTTCAAAAGATGGGGACTAAACGTGAAAAAACGTGAAACCACAGGGACCATCCGGGCAATTAACTCTTTTTTTAAACGTTGTCCCTATAAGGATTTTCTGAATCCATCACTGAAACTAACTAAACTTGTTTAATGAATTATTAACGTAACCTGAAATCTTTTGTACCTTGGGACTGACTCCTCATAAGATGCATTTGCCCCAATGACGACTAGTAATTTCCTCATAGTAATTTGGTGATCTATAGTGTATTGTTCATCATCAAGTGTCCTCACAAGTATACTAGTAGGTTTTCTTGGGGCATAAGGATTACTTGTTTTAAATGTTTAATTTGTAACCTTAGAGTAAATTTAAGAAAAAGGAATGTGGTATTATCTTCTTCTATGTGTCCCTTATGCGATGAGACCGAGGAATCGGTTGAGCATTTGTTCACCGCGTGCTCGGTAGCCTTAAGGGTGTGGTCGGCGTTCAGTAAGTGGTGCAACATCCCGCCTCTATACCTTTTTGAATTTAAAGACATTTTAGAGATAAATAAATTCATCAAGTGTAGTAAGAAGGAGGAGAAAATCGTTTATGGGTTGGCTCTAACGCTGTGTTCCCGAGTTTAATAAAGGAAAGAAAAGGGAAGAAAGAAAATAAAGGGAGGAAAGAAAGTTTATCTTTCCAATTTGGAAAGAAACAAAATCCTTCCATTTTTCCACATCTCCATCTCTTCATCTCTTTCTTTTTTCCCATAAAAATAATCTTTGGAACACCATAACTCTTTTCTATCCTTCTAAATCTCTTCTCTTCTTTTAAAAATAAAACTCTGAAACACAGTGTAATAATGTCTTGGTGCATTTGGAAAGAGAGAAATGAAGTGGTTTTCAACCAGAAAAATTGTGACCCGAAAGATATCATATGGGAGTTAAAAGCGAGAAGTTTTGCATGGGTTAGAAATAGATCCTCTTGTAAATCTATTAGATGGTCGGACTGGTGTAAATACCCTTTGTATATGTTGTAGTTTGTCTTGCCCTTTGCCCGTTTGGGTCGGGGGTGTTGTTTGTTTGGCATTTTGCCCAGTTGGGTCGGAGGTTGTTTTTAATGAAGTTTAATTTTCAAAAAAAAAAATAAATCTTAAATGGGTTTCGTAAATATTTAATTGCGTAAGAAAGCTCCCCGAGAACTTCATTTATGCTCAAATCATCGAGATCGGTTAGTTATAAGATACTCAAATCTGAATCATAATAACAATGCATGGTTGATCAAAATACTCATGTTCTTACAAGAAGTTACTATACTGCTTAAATTGTTTTAACCATATAAAGATTTTTTTTCCCCTTAATTTGATTGAGCATTGTTATTAAGAACTTGTGGATACCTTCTTGTAGTTGAAATTATGATATATGGTTTAAACATTTCGGATCCTTTAGTACCAAGTAAACTAAATATATTCATTAGATGATTAGTTTCATATATGTATTATATTTTTCTGAGTAAACTGCCATTTTGGTCCCTGTGGTTTGGCCAGTTTTGCCAATTTAGTCTAAATCTCAAACTTATTACATCTGGGTCCCTGTGATTTGCATTTTGTTGCCATTTTAGTCCAAATTTCAAAAACCCTATTTTTTTGACTGTTACAACCTCCTATTTTGTCCTGTAGTGCAGGGGCATTTTGGTCCATGTTAATTTATTATAACATTTCAGTAATTAATAACATCTATCTTCAAGAACATCATCAAACTTCATCATCAAAACCCAGAAAATCAAGAACATCGTCAAACTTCATCATCAAAACCCAGAAAATCAAGAACATCATCTTCAAGAAAATCAAGAACCCATAACAAAACCAGAAACCATCACAAAAACAAAACCGATTTGTAAAAAGAAACGAGGCTCAGATCTGTATCTTCAAGAACATCATCAAACATCATCATCAAAACCCAGAAAATCAAGAACATCATCTTCAAGAAAATCAAAAACCGATTTGTAAAAAGAAACGAGGCTCCAACAACAAATCAAAACCGCCATGGCTGAAAACAGAGGTTGCAAGCGCACTTGCCCTCCTCCGATTCTGCCACGCCAAGCTGCGGAAAATCTCAAATGTTGACCCAATTTTGACTCGGATTAGGTGAAATCATCACAGCCTCGCAGTTTACTCAAAAAAAAATCATAACCACCACCAGAATACTCTGATACTCTGATCATCATAGCCTTGAAACAAACTTAATAAATAATAATGCCACTGCCAGAACAACAACAACAATAAATTATAGCAGATGCAGGGGGTTCAAGTTAATGATTAAAAAGCACAGATTCAAGTAACCACCAGATTCAAGTAACAAAAACCAATCCAATACAGATTCAAGTAACCTTGCATAAATCAACAAACGACACGTCATCACCATCTCACCAAGCACCACCACCTGCCACCACCACCACCCCCCTCTCGCCGCCAAGCACCACCACCCTCTCGCACCCCCTGCAACCACCGCACCTCTCTCTCTCTCTCTCTCTCTTACATAACAACACCATCTCCTTCAAACAACATTCCACTAGAAAGAGAGAGAGAGAGAAACAGGAGAGAGAGAGAGCCGAACGAGAGAGAAACATGAGAGAGAGAGAGAGAGAGGAACGCAGAGATGACGATGACGATGGTGGATCTGAGTTTCGGTAGGGACGACGCCGGAGATGACGATGACGATGGTGGATCTGGATCTGATCGATTTAGAGAGCATCGTGGATCTGGATCTGATCGATTTAGAGAGAAAAGAGAGAGAGTCAGTTATTTGGGGATGATGATGATGATTATGATTTATTTATTTATTTATTTGGGGATGATGTTAATAAAGAAAATGTAAAATAAAAAGCAAAATGACCAAAATGCCCCTGCACTACAGGACAAAATAGGAGGTTGTAACAGTCAAAAAAACGGGTTTTTGAAATTTGGACTAAAATGGCAACAAAATGCAAACCACAAGGACCCAGATGTAATAAGTTTGAGATTTGGACTAAAGTTGCAAAACTGGCCAAACCACAGGGACCAAAATAGCAGTTTACTCTATTTTTCTAGTAATGGTTTCATATTGTTATAAAAAATCCAAATTATGTTTCCACATAATCAATTACATATTTTTACATCTTTAGATTTTTAAATTTTTAACATGAATTAATTATATTGTGTTATGAATTTACATCGACATAGTTGATAAACGGACAACAAGCTGTGCTGCTACCCCTTTTTGAATAGCAAAACTAAGTCTTTTACAAACTACGTCCATAGATCCCGGGGTCATAACATTATTATGCATGGCTCTTTGAACTCAACTAAGTAGGGCCACAGCCTCTGGCGCCAGAAAACCAAAATTATCAAACGCAAATGGGATAAACATGTACTGGTTGTCAATGCACGCTTTCTCGTGTTTGGTCACTTTACTCGAAGCAGCCTTTAAAGCAGCCTGACCCACCGTGAAAGCACTACCACCTAAGCCCACAAGCGGGAAACCCTTGTTAGATCAACACATGCATGTTTTCCTCCTCCCCATCCAAATACCAGAATGTCGGTTGGTAGAAGGGTAGATCTCCCTTCCAACGGTGCCTCTTTCTTAGCAGAAATACCAGCGCGCCTGAATATGTCAAAAAGGACATCCTTTACCAAATCATGTCGGTATTTGAACCCCGAGAGCTCTCTACAATGAACTGCATGCTCCCCAAAAGAATCCAAACACGCCCTATGACAAACAGGGCATGCCTCATCAACTGGGAATGAAGAAATCATGATGCGATTCTTAAGGATAGTATGGTACTCCACCAGCGACATATGCTGGCCTAAAGCATCTATAGGTATAGCAAGAAGAAAATCTTGTGCATGTGGTACTCGTAGACACTCAAAAACGGCTTTTTGTCTAACGGTCAAGTCAAACTGTACTTCGATGTCGTGGACAATTTTACTAAAAAGAGCACTCGCCCATGCATGTTGGGCTTTAGGGGGGCGGTGTCCTTATTAGTGAAACCGCTGAAGTCAAAGCTTGGAATCGTATCACGAAGACAAGCTAAAGCACAAACATAATCAGAATCCATATCACATACGCCACTGTTTCTTAAGATGTGGTCTTGTAGCACCCACGATTGGGCCCTCGAGGCCACAAAAGCATAGGATGAAGCCTCTACAGCCGAATACAACCCCAAACCCCCAAACCTAATAGGTAAGGAAACAAGTCGCCATTGGAAGTCTCCAAAGAAAGGACCTCCATAAACCACCAATTCCTCAATCGCCTCACGCAAACCTTTGTCAAAGAATACCGCTGCATCTTCCATGTGTACAGGTAAGCATGTCCTCAAGCCAAAGAAAAGTTTGGCACTTATACAGGATCGAAGCAAGAGTAGTTCACTCTGCGGGTCACCTAATTTGGGTAGAAGACGCATCAAATCTACCGCCTTACCGCTCTTTTCTTTGCCAACCCACTAATAAAGCTTGCGTCTCTACTAACCCCCCCCCCCCCCCAAAGAAGCTTCACCCCCACTAATGGTCTCCTGATGTCTGTAGGAAATAACCCTTCATGAAACTTGCTACCATCACAAGAAGGCCAAAATAGCTTAGTTTTCTTAATATTAAGTTCAAGACCCAATGTTGGTAGAGACGCAACATTGGTACTTTCAATTGTGTCGTTACATTTTAATCACCATTAGAATGATCTACACATTTAACTTAATCTAGTTAGCTAATTCTTTACCGTTACTTAGGTTATAGCCTAGTGGTTAAGAGGAATTATCTCTTGTGGGGAGACCAAGGTTCAATCCTTGAAATATGTAAGTATTTAAAGGGAAAAATTAGCCGTTCAAAAAAAATTCTTTACCGGTTGTATCTCGACATAACTCATAGACCTTTCTTCTTCTTCTTTATTATTATTATTATTATTATTATTATTATTATTATTATTATTATTATTATTATTATTATTATTATCATTATTATTATTATTATTATTATTATTAGAGTAAATTACGTTTTTGGCCCCTGTGGTTATATCACTTTTACTATATTAGCCCAAAATAAGAATTTTTAACAGATCTGCCCCCATGGTCTCTATAACTATTCATTTTGGCCACTAAGTCTAACCAAACCCCCAACTCTGGTTAATTAATTAGCACATGACTTGCACATGATGTCTAAAAATGTAATTTCCCCTCCCCCCTTTTATGACTATAAATAAAACCCTAGATTATTTTTTTTCACTTCATCTTCTTCCTTAATTCACAAATTTCGAATCTGATTCAATCAAGATTCAATAAACAAACTTCTTAAAACAAGAACAATAGAACAATCATTCGGTTTTCAGCAAGTTTTAACCTGAAATACGCTCGAAATGTCGAGAAGTTTGAAAATTCTCACCGATATAAATCGGAGTTTATCAAATGAGTCTGAAACTCAAAATGAACAATCCGAAACTGTAGACACTTTAATCAAAATTCAATGAATTAGTCCGAAACTGAAATCAACTGATTTAGTCAAAAGTTCATTGAATCAAACTGAAGATCAATTTTCACTCGAGTGTTGAGTCAGATCTGTATTTTCACAGCTTCGAATCAAACAATCTAAACTTTAATTCAGAAACTAAGTAATCTATGATTAGGTAGATTATCAGTTGTTAACATCAAACGATTTAGATTGTTTCAAATCCAATTTTTATTCAAGAAATCTGTTTGTAAAACAATATAAGCTGTCTAAAAGCACCGTAGACAATGAACACATTTAAGAATGATCAGATTTTGATCTGTACATCACCAATCTTACTGAAATCAGTTCGAAATCATCAGACGACACACCGAATTTAAACCGAAATCGGTCGAAACAAGCTGAAATTCTTAATCGACACTCTAAAAGACACTGAAACACGTTTGAAATGAACAAACTTTGATCCGAAAACAGACTGATTCAATTTGAATTCAACAGAAATTCGATTCGATTTCACCGAAACTAATCGAAACTCGTCCGAATCGATTAGTAATCAAAGGGGGAGGGGAAATTACATTTTTCGAGATCATGTGCAAGTCATGTGCCAATTAATTAACCAGAGTTGGGGGTTTGGTTAGACTTAGGGGTCAAAATGGTTAGTTATAGAGACCATGGAGCGGATCTGTTAAAAATTCTTATTTTGGGCTAATATAGTAAAAGTGATATAACCACAGGGGCCAAAAACGTAATTTACTCTTATTATTATTATTATTATTATTATTATTATTACTACTACTACTACTACTTTTAATATCCAAGGAAATCGATGTTTTATTAAAACGACAACTAGAGCCACCTCTAGCAATATCAGTACAACATCATTATACAAGGAATATACAAGGAATATGTTAACATCAAATTTAAGCAAATCCTGTTAGGTGATATCTAACATTTGTGCTCTATGTTAACATTTGTTCCTATTATATTTTGTGGTATGTGACGAGGTATGACCCGGATCAGCAAACCTGACCCGGTCATTACTTATTATTTTATCACAAATATTTAATTATAAACGTTTATTCTAGAATGTTCTATTCTGCATAGCTAAATCACGTAACCAAATCCCCAATCTTTTGGGAAGATCATGTAAATCCCTAACTTATCGGAGCCCACCTAAGTTAGGGAAAACCCTAATGATAAACTATAAATAGAGGTAAACACCTAAGGTATGATCATCTTGCTCTCGTTTACTCTCTTTCTCTCTACATTCTTACTTTCTCCCCAAACCGAGACTTATTCTCACGCCGGAGGGTGGTTACAGGAATAACCCCATTCCTGTAACGAGTCCTAACGGTGTTCTGTTTTGCAGTTAGCTGTTCGGATCGCCAAAGAGTTGAAGTCCTAGCCGGAGCTTACCCATAAGGTCAGTGTTTCTTCATTGGCGCCATCCATGGGACCTTTCGGTAACAACTGCAAGACTGAACCCAATGGCAAGCGATCAGAACACGACAGTAACACCGAGTCAGGCAATGACAACCAGCAACCCATTGCTGGAAACGAACCCTGTTACCACCATGCCAGCTTCACCTGCTGTAACCAGGTCTCTCGACCTGGAAGTCGAAGCGGAAGGACCACCACCAGGTTTTGCAGGCACCTCTGTTGTCTACTCTGGGACGACAACAACAGACCTTTTCTCATACACCTCCTTGCAGTTCGGTCAGTGGAACCAACTGCAATAGATACCAATGTCTTCACCACAGCATCAACCATGAGTGCACAGACTACACGTCATAGCACTATGCCGGTTATCGCATCCGCGAGTCCAAGTGTTATTACACCGCCGATGAGCATAGCTCAATACTATCAGCCTTCGGCTACATACCCCATGCCGCCTCTGTACTCGGCAGCACTAACAGCAGCGTTATCCACTCCACCACACTAGCCAGTGGTCATGCCTGCATGAATAATGAACGCCCCAGTTACGCCGGGAAATCAAGCTTACTTCCCAGGATATTACTATGCACCCCCATACAGGTATTTACCCCCATATAATACCTAATCATACACTCCGCAGATGGCGGCACAAAGTTATGCTCAGCAATCGCCATACGCGGCTTATATGCCACCTTGGTGGACTTTTCCAACATCCCAGCCGGCTTACAGTCAGACTCCGCCAACGGCGGAACCCGTGTATGATAGAGGAAACGCATCCAGGCCTCGTTTTTCTCCAAGCGAAGGCCCCAGCTCTACACTGAATACCACCCCGGTTCAACCCCCTGTTACCCAGGGAACCAGTCAGAGCGGTGCAATTCCTCCAATACAACCCATCAATACTGAAGAAGATGATCTCACCAGACCTTACAAACCAGTGGACGCTACTTTTAAGTCCAAGTTCACCAGAAGAATAGCTGAAGCTCCAATCAAGGAAAAACCTAAGATGCCTCAAACTATGGGCAAGTACGATGGTCTAGGCGACCCTGATGACCATCTCAACCTGTTCAAGAGCGCTGGGGAATTAGCCTGTTGGCCCATGCCCCTCTGATGTAAAATGTTTGTCCAAACACTGGTAGGAGCAGCCCGGGTCTGGTGGGATAGTCTGCCCGTCGGGGAAATTGATAGCTTTGAAGATCTAGAGGCCAAGTTCACGTTGCTATTCAGCCAACAGAGAAGGCACACAAAGGATTGAAACGAACTCCTTCACATTCGTCGGCGAGACAATGAAACAGTGGAGAGTTTCATCGCTAGATTCAACAAGGAAAGCCTGGCAATCCCAGGTGTCACAAACGATCTAGCGTGTGGTGCTTTCCTACAAGGGGTAAATGATGACGAATTACTAAGAACACTCTATGGGAGGGATGGTGTACCTCCCACCATAGACGAAATCCTGAGGATAGCCAAGGTATACGTTACACAAGAAAATACCGTTGCAGCTAGTCACCTGGCCAACAGAAAAAAAGAGGCTCAGAAAAGCCAGGATGACAGAGAGCAGCGGAGCTCTAAGGGTAAAGATAGAGGAGACCGATATCAAAAAAGTGACAGAACAGACTCACGGTATGATAGATCTAGAAGCACCTACTCAAGAAACGAGCCCTCTTCTAAACCGCGGTCCGACTACCCTAACTTGAGCAAAACGCCGACAGAGATCCTGGCCTCTGAAAACCTCAAGTTTAACCCTCAAAGCCGTTGAAGGACACTCCCAACAAAGACACCAGCAAGTACTGTGAATACCACAAGGGGAGCGACCATGATACCAACGACTGTTTTCAATTAAAGAAGCAGATAGAGTATTTCGTGAAGGCGGGTAAGTTGGCTCATTTGGTGCGAGATATAAAACAGGGCCCGCCTCCCATCAAAGAAGAAAATGATAAAGGGGCGGGTAAGAGACAGCGAGAACTAAACATGGTGTACGCCGATAAGGGAAATGGGGCTAAATGGAGTTTCTCCACGCTCGAACCCTGGATGCTGGAAACCATGACAATCGAGTCATGCGTGGAAGATTTGCACCTCACCACTGACCCTCTAATCATATCCGTTGCGGTAGGTGATTATAATATGAGGAGAATCCTGGTAGACACCGGGAGTTCCGAAGACATCATCTACGAGCATTGCTTCAATAGAATGCAACCAGAAGACAGAAGACTACTTGAGTCAGTACACGCCCCTATTAAAGGCTTCATCGGAGAAAAGGTCGATCCAATTGGTCAGATTACTTTCCCAGTTACATTCGGGCAAGCCCCCCGTGAAAGAACCATACTCCTCATATTCCTTGTGGTACGCGCCGAGTCTGACCATAATGTGATCATTGGAAGGTTCACCCTGGGAAAACTAGATGCCATATTCTCTACAGCGCGGGGGTTCATGAAGTTCTCAACCCCGCGGGGTATAACAATGGTATATCGGGACAAACTGGGAGAAGTATCGGACACCAAAAGATAGGGCCTACCAGCGCTATTGGCCCAAAAAGGTGGGTACTAAGCACACACCATCCAGAGCAAACAGTGACAATAGGGGACAGTCTTTCCCCTGAAGTTAAAAACAACCTAAAACAGTTGTTAAGAAGGAATGCCAACATCTTTGCTTTTGAGCACTCTGATATGACGGGGATACCCCGGGATAAGGCAGAGCACAAGTTAGCCACACTCCCGGGCATTAAACCGGCCACACACGGTAAACGGAGCATGGCTCCTGACCGAAAAGCAGCGGTAGTTAAAGAAGTATGAAAGCTGGTGGAAGCTGGAATACTTAGAGAAACAAAGTATCACACTTGGGTATCAAACCCTATAATGGTTAAGAAACCAGACGGTACATGGCGGATGTGCATCGACTTCAAAGACTTGAACAAAGCACGCCCCAAAGATGCCTATCCACTGCCAGAAATGGACTTCAAGGTTGACTCTCTGGTCCCTTATAGGTACAAGTGCTTTCTAGACGCCTATAAGGGTTACCACCACATCAAAATGTCAAGAGAAGACGAGGAAAAGACGGCATTCCATACCGATGTGGGCATTTTCTGCTATACTAAAATGTCTTTTGGCCTCCGAAACGATGGAGCAACTTACCAGCGCCTCATGGATAAGGCTTTCGAAAAGCAAATCGGCTGGAATTTGGAAGTATATTTCGATGATCTTGTAATCAAGAGCAGAGAGGAAAAACAAATGCTTGAAGACATTGAAGAAACCTTCCAAAAGCTTAGAGAATACAATATTAAGCTCAACCCCAAGAAATGTTCATTCGGGGTAGAGCAAGGCAAGTTCTTGGGGGTGGTGGTCACTCGGGACGACTTTAAAGCTAACCCGGAAAAGGTAGCCGCCATAACGCGAATGCCCTCCCCCAGGAATTTGAAAGAGGCACAAGCGTTAAATGGGCGTCTAGTGGCCATAAACAGATTACTGGCAAGACACGCCGAGAGATCTTTTCCATTTATAAAGACGTTGAAAGATTGCCTTAATAAGAAAAAACTTTAAATGGACCAGTGAAGCAGAAGAAGCCCTGCAAGACATGAATCGTTTCATCGAGAAACTAACCATGTTGACAGCACCATACCCAGAAGAACTACTCAAAATGTATCTGGTGGCAGCTCACAACGCGGTAAGCGCGGTACTCATGGTGGAAAGAGATGGGAAACAAACACCTATATATTACATCAGCCGAGTTCTGGCGGGACCTGAAACACGGTATCCAACGCTCGAAAAGTTGGTACTGCCACTAATCCACGCTACCCGGCGTCTCAGAAAATATTTTCAAGGGTATCGCGTACAGGTCTTAACAAATTACCCGCTACAGCAAATTCTGCACAAGCCAGAGATCTCCGGAAGATTGGCTAAATAGGCAATTGAATTGGGAGCTCTAGATATCGAATACCGAAAGCGGACAACAATTAAGGGGCAGGTAATCGCCGATTTCTTAGCTAAGATTCCTGATGGAGAAGTAATACAGGACCCCGCGATCCAAGACATACCAGAGTCCAACACAGCCAGACAAACCTGGAAGTTGTACACCGATGGTTCATCCAACAGAAAAGGTTCCGGGGCAGGTCTCATGTTGATAAGCCCAGATGAAATAAGGCTGATGTACGCCTTACAGTTTGACTTTGAATGCTCTAATAACAAAGCGGAATACGAAGGGCTACCCGCGGGCTTAAGAATGGCCCAATCTATGGGAGCAACAAGGGTCGACGCATATGTTGACTGTCTACTAGTCAATAACCAAGTGAATGAAATTTATGAAGCCAAGGACGAGTCAATGGCAAAATATTTGGCTAAGACCAAGGAGCTTATAGCTTCCTTTGACAGTGTCACGCTCAATCACGTCCACAGAGGAAAAAACCAAATAGTAGACGCCTTGAGCAAACTTGATACCTCGGGTATGGAAAGAGAGGTAAAGGTAGAAACATTGCAAACATCTTCCATTGAACCCTGAGAAATTTCCGCCATCACAGCGAAAGAACCTTGTTGGTACACCCCAATACTAAAGTTCCTCACAAAGGGGGAATTACCCCCTGCCAGGGGCGAAGCACAAAAGATACAAACCAAGGAGTTGCAATACGAAGTAAACAACGGCGTCCTATATAGGAAGTCATACTTGGGACCACTTCTGCGGTGTGTATCCCCAGCGGAAGCAAAATACCTAATCCAAGAAATACACGCTGGGATATGTGGCATTCACGCTGTACCCCAGGTAGTGGTCGCCAAAATCTACAACGCCGGGTACTATTGGTCCGGGATGCATGAGGATGCGGTAGAAGAACTCAGAAGGAGCCGTAGTTGCCAAAAGTTTGCTCCTCAAACACTCCGCCATAAGAATAATTTAATTCATGTCACGGCGGCCTGGCCTTTCCAAAAATGGGCAGTCGACATCGTGGGGCCATTCCCGCTGGCCCCCGGGAAGTTAAAGTACATAATTGTAGTAATCGACTATTTAACCAAGTGGGTTGAAGCCAAACCCTTGGCTAAAATAACGGCTGAAAACGCCAAAAAGTTCCTATGGGAGCACATAGTGTGCCGATTTGTACTGCCGCTATACTTGGTAAGCGATAACGGAACGCAATTCACTGATAGGGTCTTGCAAGATTGGTGCGCGGAACTTCAGATTCAACAAATCTTTACATTGGTAGCACATCCCCAGAGAAACGGCTAGGTGGAGTGGGCAAATAGGAGTTTGATGGATGGAATAAAAAGAAGGTTAGGATATGAAGGAAGCTCTTGGTTGGAAGAACTGCCAAATATCCTCTTGGCACATCAAACAATGCCCAAGACAAGTAACAATGAAACCCCCTTCAGCCTAACCTATGGCGCGGAAGCAATGATACCGGCGGAAGTCAGGTTACCCTCGCTACGGCGCCTCACTACTGATGATGACAATGACCGGCTCCTAAGGGAAGGCCTAGATCTATTGGAAAAGCGACGTGAGGCAGCCGCCATCAGCGAGGCAAAGTACAAGAAAACTCTGAAAAAATACTATAATCAGCGTGTGGCTCAGCATACTTTCAAGGAAGGCTAGTACGTCATGCGTGATAATGAAGCCAGTAGAGCGGAACCCTCAGGCAAACTGGGACCCAACTGGGAAGGTCCCTATGTCATCTAAGAAGACTTAGGCAAAGGGGCTACCGCCTATCGAGGCTAGATGGTACCGCAGTTCCACGTAGCTGGAACGCGGCTCAATTTAAAAAATGTTATATGTAAAGCCCCGCCCCTAATGGCGGGTCTGATTATTTTTCTTTTACAAACAAGTGTAATCCATCTCTGATGATTTCTCTTTTCTAAGTATTGAGTTAATAAAAATTCTTTCCTTTTTTATTATTTCCCTCATTACTTGCATAAACAATAAAATTTACCATCGCATTTTACCTGCACTTTACGGTACAAACAATTACCATCGCATTTAAACTGCACATAACGATAAAAAAGCATCCTGGACACGAAATATTTTTCATATATAAGTCAAAGGATCAAAAACATACAACGCTAAGAGTGGGTATCTTGGTAATAGATACATCAACCACTACAAAAAAGATAGGTATTTTGGTAATAAATACATACAACTATCTTGCAAAAAACCAAGTACTTGTCCCTGTTGCTACATATCAACATACGGGAACCAAAAAACGAACATGTTCTAAATATCTATTTCTTGGAAAGCATTGCTCTCAACTCTGCAGGGGTGTAAAATGCCACACCATAACATTCCAACGGATGAGGATCAACGATCAAGTCATCGACATTCTCCTCGTCCACCGGAAAAGCCATCACCTCCCGATGATCAACCAGGATTGTAACGGAACGGCCACTGCGGCGTCGTTCGTACACCAATCCACAGCGTTGGACACGATCAGGGGGATAGGCTCCCATCAGAATGTCAGCTGACAGTGAAACCACACCTGCATCAGCTTTTGAAAGACCCTCATATATGACACTCTTACAGGACCGGCTAACCCGGGGTAAAGCATCATCGGAGTTCACCTCTTTTCCCTTAATCATCTCCCCCGTCAATGGAATTTGAAGATGAATTAAACCGTCGGCTGCATCCAAACGTCGAAAAATGTCGGAAAGTCTCTGTTTATAGCACTTCCGGCTCATTTTCGAATTACCAAATTTGGAAAAAAATAACTTAACTTATAGAAGTTTAAAAGGTTTGACAGTGATGATAATAGCACAATTAATGAAGAGTAATCATCACACGTCAAATAGCCACATTTCAGGCAAACGGCGGCGTCATTCATCATGATATTAGCATTAAATGTCTGACACAAAATCAAGTGTTTGCACATAACCTAAGAATAACAGTGTTGATACGAAATATCCAAGGAACAGTGTACATAACACTCATTCCTCCTTCAACTCCTCCGCGGGGTCCAACATTAGGCGTAAGGAGTCCACGCCATCTTCGTTCACTTTATCCATCTGATCAGCGTACGCGGGCAGCGGCTCATTGCACGCTGCTTTAAGAGCATCCGCCATATCTCCCTGAAGTTTGTCCCTCGTTGTGTGGAACTCGGGAGTAATCTTCTCTGATTGTTGGCACTCAAAGTAGCCCTTGAAAACACCATCATGATGGCCGGACTTATAAGCTGCGACAGAGAGGCGGTCCAACAACACCGTAAAAGACCCCGACTGGCGGAGATACTCAAACACCCCAACCAGGCCATTGGTTATCAGCCAATTCATGTCACCTCGTAATTCAGCCAGCTGGGTAGTCAGGCTGTCTACTTCGGCGTTTGTTTGTTCCAAAGCATTCTCCGCCTCCTTAAAACGTGCCTGATAGGTGGCGGAAGACTCAACCAATTTGTTCCTCTCGGAAACAAGGGAATCGCACTATTGTTGAACCTCCCTAAGCCGTGCTTCCCGCTCCTCCAGCTTAACCTGTTTCGCCTGAACCGTGGCGTTAGATGCTTCTACCTCAACAGTTAAAGCCTGGTACCGCTCCTGCACCTGAGACACAAAATCAGTGTCAATTCGGAACTTTTCCATCTTAGCATACATTTCAGATCTCACCTTTTGAGCATCGGTAGCAGCTTTACACTCCAATTCTTCTTGAACAGTTTTGGCATGAGCAAGGACCCGATCTTTCTCCGCTATATCGCGGGCCCACAATATTCTCTCTTCAGCAAGATGGGCAGTCACCCGCTTCAGGTCATCCTCTGCCTTATTCTTCTCCGACTGCTCTCTCTCATACCAGCGGCTTGGAGTTGACTCTCCAACCGGTACTTTTCGTCTTTCAACTCCTGAATAGTAGCCCGCGCCTGGTGGAGCTCGTTGTTATCATGCATCCGCCTGCGCCGGATCTCCGCAAGCCTACGGGGCTGACTAACGGAATCCATCATGGTGGCATTCATCAGGTTTTCATTGTTTAACCCTCAACATACGCTGACTCAGCTGGGGGGTATGCGCGCTCAACCCAGTGTTGAATCACTGGAGGAAAGATCAATCTTGAATACTCAGCTATCTTCCACCTGGGTTGGTAGCGCTTATCCTGCACATTCGGATCCCAATTAATAGTGGGCAGATAAAGATCATCACCCAAACGAGCCCCATCATCAGCAATCCCGCTACTAGACCCCCCAGCATCGCTCACAACGGTATCTCCGGCACTGGTTGCCTCGTAAGCAGTGAACACCGTAGACGTCTCCTTTCCAGTTGCAGAAAAAACGCTGAAAGGAGAGTCAAACAAGGAGGAGGGGGTAATGCTGGAAGGCAGCGATGTAGACACCAGACTGGTGGTCACCGCCACAGCAGCCGTGGGCATAGGAGGCGGAATACAGCAACTGACAGTAGTGGGAGCACCTGCCTAAGATATAAGCCCTGAAAGACTTGGTCCGCTAGTAGCGGAAGGCATAGTATCCACAGATGTCAAGGGGGCAGTGGACACACCCTCAACTTGAACCCCATCAGTAGAACTTGTGTGAAACTAGATTTTCAGCAACATAGAACACAAAGTCCATAATAAAGCCTACAAACAAAATTACTTACCAATGGGCAAGGCATAGGTGGCTTGAATAGCCTCGAAAGCAGCTAGGGCAGGTACAGTAATAGTTTTGCGTTTTTCGACACGCGGGTCGAACTTGTCAATTCAGCAACAGTAACAGCAGCACCCCTAGCGGGTACAGTCACGCCAACCGAGTAAGTAGCGGCCTCCGCGGCCATGTACTTCCTCCCGGTGACTTTTACTCGGATTGGTTTTTTCTCTGCGGCAGCAACACTACTTCCTCCGCTGGGGGGAGGCTGAGAAATATAAGCAGCCGGGTCCGCCGGAACAGCTGGCAGCAAAAACTGCTCCAAGTGAATCTTCAGAACATCTGGTTCCTGTTCGCCAATCACGTAGTCCGCGGCCCTTAAAGCAGCGTTCCGCGGAGGATCCATAAAGTCAAACAAACTCTATTTACCTGTGACATGTACACATGTTAGTTCATACAGTTGGCAAAACATAGGCAAAGCCAAAGAGCTACATACCTTCATCATCCCTCTGGAAAGAAGGATACAACTTTATATCACGCCATAATAGGCTCATCCCCGCCATTAACAAGGCTCCCTTAGGGATTAGTGTGCACTCGGAGGGACACCCACACAACCTCTTATACAGAGCGTTGGCCACGTAAGCATCTTTTGGGGGACCTTCGTCTTTAACTTTCTCTTTCGGTCCCATCTCCCTCCAATGCATTTCTCCGGGAATGACACCGGCATCGATATAGAAGAATTTTTTCTTCCAATCCTTATCCTTGGAACTGGTAGGAATGTCTCTCAGACAAGACACATCGGTGTCCCTTCCGTTGAAGGTAAAAAAGGGGGATTTCCATACAAGGACGAAAAAAGCCCTAAAAACGATTAGTTCAGGGATATGCCCCAAGGCTATGCAAGAAAACTCAAACTGGCGGAGTTTAACCAACCCTAACGGATGCAGTTGGGAAATGTGGATGGGATAGTGGTCAAGAACCAACTTGCAAAACTTGGTGATCGGCAATCGGAAGTTGCAATACTTGAAAAAAATCACTAAACAGAGTGATTTTACCTTCTTCAACAGAAATGCCGTGTCTGTCTTCGACGGAAGTACCGGATTCCACTCCACCCTAATATCGTAATCTTGAATAAGATTGTTGAACGAAGTCTGCCCCCATTTGACATACAGGGCATCAGAGCTTGCTGGGGCAGAAAAAGAAGATTCGCCGGTCTTCGAGTCCATTTTTAGATTCAAGAAGTTGAAGGAAGTAACGGTGAACAAGGAAGGAAATGAAATCCCAAACCCTAAACGGAACACCTATATATAGGGGATTGCAACCTTTCGAATTCAAAAAGGTAAAAGCGTGGGAACGCGTGTCAAGACAGGGGAGGTACAACTGTCATCCTAATGATGACTTAATTGTCACATTTTTTCCCATCGCCGCCATTTTTCAAAAAGCATAACGGAACCCCACTCGAGAAACTTACACTCAAAGGGGAAATTTTGACTTTTCCCTTTATAGTCCAATTTCATGAATTTCACTTCATAACTTTGGACTGGGGGGACATGACGAGGTATGACCTGGATCGGCTAACCCGACCCGGTCATTACCTATTATTTTATCACAGATATTTAATTATAAACGTTTATTCTAGAATATTCTATTCTGCATGGATAAACCACGTAACCAAATCCCCAATCTTTTGGGAAGATCATGCAAATCCCTAACTTATCGGAGCCCATCCTAAGTTAGGGGAAACCCTAATGATAAACTATAAATAGAGGTAAACACCTAAGGTATGATCATCTTGCTCTCGTTTACTCTCTTTCTCTCTACATTCTTACTTTCTCCCCAAACCGAGATTTATTCTCACGCCGGAGGGTGGTTACAGGAATAACCCCATTCCTGTAACGAGTCCTAACGGTGTTCTGTTTTGCAGTCAGTTGTTCGGATCGCCAAAGAGTTGAAGTCCTAGCCGGAGCTTACCCATAAGGTCAGTGTTTCTTCAGTATGTAATAGGGCGAAGATATCTCCCTTTTGTTGGAAAAGTGGGCTAACTTTGATGTAGGATACATTATATAAGCCCTTAGTGTTTTGTTTTTTGTTTTCCTTTTCGGGTTATTCGTTGTATCTTCCAGTTTCTTGCTGACCATATATATTTATATATATAGAGTGATGAATAGTAACATAGTAAAATAGAAACATATATAACATCACGAGACAATATATAGACATAAATACATGAAAACAATCACATGCAAAGTACATCTAAAGTGTAGGAAAATCACCCTAAACAAAGCTAAGACACGCATGTACTCCCTAAAAGAGCTAACCTTAATCCTACATCTCCACGAACTCCTATCCTGGACCATGTCCTCAAACAAGTGCAACTTTAGCAAATTATACCTAATTCGTTTACTACAAGCCAATTTGGACCTACCTCTACTCATCTTCCCTTCCACAGTGAAGGTTTCCACTACTCTAACTGGCGCTATCGTCTCCCTCCTCTTCACATGTTCCAACCACCTCCATCCTCCCTCCTTTATCTTATCTGGATATACTAGCCATTCTTAATCATTCCTAAAACCTTATTTCTTATCTTGTTTAATTTTGTGTACCCACACATCCACCTCAGCATCCTCATCTATGCTACCTCCATCTTTCGCAATCGTGTCTTATTGATAGCATCTAACTGTAACCCAATAAAATTTCCCCTTTAATATAGTTGGAAACCTCTTGTCACATAATACCCTTGTTGCTGCTCTCCACCTACTCTAGCCAACCTGGATATGATGAGCTACGTCGCTATTTGTCTCCCCCATCCTTTGTACAAACGATCTTAAATACTTAAACTTAGTGGTCTGCGGAACCACATGACCCTCAATGGTGAGTTGGGTGTCCTCGCCACCTCCTGCGTCATCGAAATTATAGTAAAGGTACCCTGTCGTTAAGCGACTAATCCTTTAACGTTTCCTCTACAGTTGCACGCTACACTTGTAACCTTGCTTTTAGACTTTGTTTAGTCTCTGCTACTAACATAATATCATCTGAAAAAAGCATGCACCATCAAACTGCATGTTAAATCGACTTTGACAACTCATCCAGGATCACTGCAAATAGAAACGAAGTCAACGCTGACCCTTAGTGGAGTCCTACCTCCACAAGAAAGAAATTAGTATCCCCAACATAAACACGAACACTTGTATCTATTAAACTGAATATTTTATTTTGGTTTTGTTACTTTTAAGTTAATATACCACAACATGCTTGCTCACATACATTGGTTATTGTATAACTTATTAAAAACTGATTGAAAAGAAATATTTTGAAGTTTGATGACTTAAATTGGTATGGATGAAAGTATGATTCCTCCTATTTTGTCACATTTTTATGTTTAAATGTGCTGCTTCATAACATCAAACTATTGAAGACCTAATAATTTAATAGCAACTTAGTTATATAAAAAGATAAAATATAGTCCCAAAACATGTCGTTAACCTCATCACATTATCAATAGTATAAGAAAAAAATAAGATATAGTGTTGGCAATTTTGGGGATAAAAGAAAATGACAATTATCATAACAATAATGAAGTGTAAATTTCCATGGTGGTTGTTGATTTTGAAAAGGGTTGGACATCAACTACATAAGAACTCAAATAAACAATGTATAAAGGCTTATGAACAACGAAACTCTCGTTGCCCCACCATGTGCCAAGATTCTTCACATGCATTATAAAAACACCTCAAACTTTCTACTTTTTATTTCCTACAATTTTTTAGTTACATTCATTTTCCAATTTTAAGCCCTTTTAGAATCTTAATTATGCCTAAATTTTCAACAAGTATAATTTTGGTATTTAGAATCAAATAATAAATGTGTAATGACACCTAATAGATTGCTAAGTATAATCCTTAAGATTAAGTCTTAAACATTGCCAACCTATTACATGATAAGGGGACCCATGGTAGTGGATGACAACTTATTTTTCATTCATTTCCCAATCAAGGAAAAGGAAAAGGGTTATTAGGGATTCATCGAGTTTATATGTAAATAATTTTCTTTCTATTTGTTATATATAAAACATATATGAGGTGTTAGGTGAAGAGGACATGAGATATATTCATATATTCTTTTAACCCAATTTGAATTTGAGATAACTAGATGGTTGTTTAAACTCCCCGATGGCAATGTTGTGGAGGCCGACAATGACAACTGCAACATTTAATCCTTTAACCAACCAATATTGTCTGTTTTGCCAACTAGAAGTTTGTGTATTTGTTCCTCAATGAAAGCTTTCAAGAGGTCATTCATCACGGAACGTTTCCACACAAGCACACTTAACTGCAGTGTTATCATCTCAACGACATCCAAAGTGTCTAAAATGTGTTTACAGTATTTGGCATTGAGAGTTTCTTATGAGTGTGGTACTTTTTATGTCCGCGACCAATGTGGGATACATCTAGGCCCGTATTATAACAAAAGTGATGAAACGCAGTCGGTTCATGATGCAGGTGATAGAGAAATGGATAATAGGGTTAAATTAACAAGGATAAAGCGAAGACAAATCAAACATAAGAGATGGATATATATGGGAAGATGACCCCTTCGTCATGTAGCAAACCCTCATGTGTTTAGTTCTACTTTTAATGACCACAAGACGACATATTGAAGCATGTATCACTTGTCTTCATTTTCTATTCTAAATCTTGTTTTTCGTGTTTATTATATTTTACATTTTTATTTCATTATATTCAAATAAAAAATACAGAATTCAGAATTACCTATTTACCACATATACATTTATAAGTTGAGGAAATAGTGCCAGACAGCTTGCCTGGCACTTCCCTATTGAACCAACCCATTTTTAATTTAATTTTGTTTCAAGCATAAAATTACGGTTTCATCCTTTGTTTAAAATTATGTTTTTACCTCTAATTCAAAATAAAATTATACTTTTGCCCTTTGCTCAAAATTTACGTTTTTGCCCTCAGTCTAAAAACCCATTTCTAATTCTACTCCCAGTTTGATTTTACGGTTTCGCCATCCGTCTAAAATTACGCTTTTGCCCCCCCCCCCCCCCTCAACATAAAAATATGTTTTTGCCCCTAGCTCAAAATTACGATTTTGCCCCCAACTCAAAATTACGTTTTTGCCCACAGTTCAAAATAAAATTATGTTTTTTCCCATAGCTCAAAATTATGATTCTGCCCTCAGTTTAAAATTATGATTTCGCCCTCAGTTAAAAATATTTTTACGATTTTGCCCTCTGTTCAAAATTATGATTTTGCTCCCATTTCAAAAGTTACGATTTCTCCCCCAGTTAAAAATTATGATCTTGCTATCGTTTTTTTTTTTTTTTTTTTTTTTTTGCAAAACTATAGTATTGTTTTATTTTGCTTGGTTGACTCAATGTAACTTTTATTGTGTCAAGCAGTTGTCTAACAGTCGCTCATTGGTCCTGACAAATTAGTATTTTACCCTCAGCTCAAAATTACAGACCTGTTATTGTTTTAGTTTTTTTAGCAAAATTATGGTAGTCTTTTCGTTTAATTGGTTGTCTCGATGTATTTTTTTTTAGATCGTGTTATAAGTAGTATGTACAAGTAACCTAAATACATGCATACATGTTATGAAACTAAGAAATATTTGATTTAACACACTGCAACGCGGGCGGGCATAGGTGTAATTTTTATTCATCCAGGCATGCCTGGTACATGCTCGTTTGTCCTGAAAATTTACAAATTTGCTACCAGTTTAAAATTATAGTCTTTCCATCGTTTTAGTTTTTTTTTAGTAAAAGTATGGTAGTGTTTTTGTTTTAATTGGTTGACTCGATGTAATTTTTTTTAGATCGTATTATGAGTAGTATATACAAGTAACCGAAACAAAGACATACATGTTATGAGAGAGAAATATTCGGCTTATTGTCCCGCAACGCGGACGGGGGAAAAACTAGTTACCTACAATGACAAAAATGGTGGTCGAGAATTCAGAAATTATACATATTATTATTATTATACATATTATTATTATACATATTAATTGAAACTGTTGATGAACAGTGTTTTAATATTTTATATTAAAGTGTTTTATTTTTTTAATCCTATTTTCAAGCATTCATTTATTTTAAAATAAAATTTTGTTTACCATTTAATTTAATTCAATTTAATTTAATTTAATTTTAATAAGTTACGTTTGTTAATTTTAAAAAAATATTAAATTTGCAACAATATTTTTTTAACACTACAATATAACTTTTATTGAAAATGGATATTGTATTGCAGTGTATCAAACCGAACCGAAACCGACAATGAATGGTAATTATTATTTTGAAGTACTTATTTATTTTTTAAAAATTTAAAAAAATATTAATCCGCAACAATGTTTTTTTAACACTACAATAGAACTTTTATTGAAAATTGATACTGTATTGCAGGTGTACCAAACCGAACCAAAACCGACAATGAATGGTAATTATTATTTTGAAGTATTTATTTATTTTTTAAAAAATTATTATTCGTCATTTATTTTGATTTTTTTCTAATAATACATGTTTATTTTTTCCAATATTGTGATACATTTTTTTTAAAATAGACAATGTGTCGCTAATGTACCAAAATGTACCGAATCGATTGAACAACATCTGTATCTATACCGCTATTTATTTTCATTGTTTTTACTTTTCATAAACTGACATCGTATCGTCATTATGTCGTAACAAACCAAATGAACGACATCGGTACCAATACCTGTATTCATTTTTATGGTTTCCGATTTCGATCATTTTTAGTTTATACAACTCTGTCTACGACGATATATGAAAATGATATAAATATTGTGACGATCTGAACTAATCAATACCGTTTGAGCATCGGTGTCGGTGCCTGTGTTTATTTTGTCGTTTCCAGTCGAATGATTTCTATACGAAGTGCATGTATCAGACCGTATTGTAACGAACCAAACCGATACCAATCCAATACTCGCAGTAATGTACCGCCGCAATGCGCGGTCAAATAACCTAGTTACCTATTATTACCTAGAATAACAAAAATGGTAGCCGAAAATAGTATTTTGATGCTATTGGTGAAGTGGGGTGGCAACATGCCACCCACAAACGTCTTTTTTTAGCCACGTTAGTCCATACGTAGTCGTTGGGGGCGTTGTCCGCCACGTGTCGTCCTAGTCAGCAAAGGGGCGTAGTGGTGCTAACGCCCAATAATGCCCCGTCAATCATTACACAATTATTTAATTAAATAAAACAAAAACCATCAAAAAATCTTATTGGACAAAGACAATGAAGATGAAGTGTGATTGGATCATCAAAATGGGGCTTGGGCGTGGAATTAAGCACGCTTCAGCTAGATTTTGCCAAAAACACGCCCACGGGGGCGGTTAACACCGGCGTTGTTCGGCGTTTTCTACCAAACAAACGCCCAAACAAGATCGACTACACACGTTCTTATGATTTTGTCTAGTTTAAATTTACAGTTTTATTATTGGTTTTATCTTTTTCTTTCCAGCCAAATTACAATTTTGCCACTTGTTCAAATTACAGTTTTGCCATCGTTTTTGTTTTTTTATATTTCTGTCAAATTACGATTTTGCCCCAATTTAATATAGTCATGCCATCGTTTTAGTTTCTTTTTTGAGTAAATTGCCAAAATTGTCTCTGAGGTTTGTGTATGTTTGCCAGTTTCATACAAAATAACTTTTTTGTACCATATGACCCTTCACTTTTGAGTTTTTTTGCCAAATTTGATTTTTTTTAATCAGACATTTGGATGAAAATGACAAAAAATCCCAAATCTCAGGGATGATTTTTGGCAAAAAAGTTAGATGTTTGGATGAAAATGACAAAAAATCACAAAAGTGAAGGGAATATAGTACAAAAAAAGTTGTTTTGTATGAAACTGGCTAACACCTTCAAAACTCTGGGACGATTTTGGCAATTTACTCTTTTTTTTTACAAAACTATGGTAGTGTTTTGTTTTAATTAGTTGACTCGGTATAATTTTTATTCATGCCAAACGACTACCTGACATACGTTCATTTGTCCTAAAAAATTACAATTTTACTCTAGTTTAAAATTATACTCTTTCGATCATTTTAGTTTATTAGCAAAGTTATGGTAGTGTTTTTTTTTAATTGGTTTACTCGACGTAATTTTTTTGAGATCGTGTTATGAGTAGTATGTATAAGTAACTGAAACACAGACGTACATATTAATGTTATGAGAGAGAATTATTCAGCTTAATGCCCCACAACACAGGTGGGGCAAAAACTAGTAACTAACATATACAGACAGGTGTTATTTTATTATTTAATACATCATATATTCTATATTATATTCGATTAAAATAAAAGAAAAACTAAAAAACCACCATCCCAATTTCGATGGCTCCGTTTGAGCCTTTCGACTTTGTGTTCCTTGATTTGTGGGAGACATCTTATACAGCTAGATTTTGTCGTCCTCACTTTCCATCCAGCTATAAACTACTGTCCCACCTTAATCATTTTTTAATAATAATAATAATAATAACAATATTATTATTATTATTATTATTATTATTATTATTATTATTATTATTATTATTATTATTATTATTACCACAACCCTAAGTTTTTATCGGTAATATGGGTATCTAGTTATATAACTCTATAAATTGTTACCAATATTATTATCTTTTTAGCGGCAACTATCACTAATCGAGTACGGTAATCAGAAGACGAACGGACTTGAATCTTATCAGTGGCAGAGCTTGAACAAAAACTTGGTGAGGGCCGAACTCTTAAAATCCAAATCGGTAGGTGCCGGACTCTTAAAAATCCAATACTTTACACTACAAAAATAGAATTTTCAGTAAAATTAACACTACGTGTAAAAAATCGGTAGGGACCGAGGCACCCACGTGCTTCCATTAACCTCAACCCTTGAATCTCATGGCTAGCTCACTTTATACAAAAAGAATCCAATATTAAATGACTATAATTGGTCATGATGATCATCACCTGACTAAACTAAATTAAGACATATACATAACATTACCCTTTCTTTTTTAACAACAAAACTTTTATTCATATAAACCTCGCTTGTAAGAAACTAGACAGTACAGGACAAAATTACAAACTAACCTAGAAAAACGACTCCAAACGCAAGAATAAGACTAGAAAAGAGAAACACATGAAAACCAACCACGCGAAATGAAACGAAACAAAACAAAAAAGGTCCAAGGGGTGCGAGAGAGTAACAAACTCCCATTGACCGATCTAAAAACACTTTGCACTATACCACGGATACAAAGCGACCTAAGCATCATCCAACAACTTTAAACTCCCGCATAGACTGTCAACAGCAAAACCGTTTAAAGTATACCTTTTTTTTTGTTTTTAGTTCTCCATATCTTTAGATACACAAGGAAGAATTCGATCCAATTGCGCAACCGAGTTAAACAAAAGGGTCCTTGAGTTTTCCCTCTTGAATCTCTGTATAGCCATTATTCTATGTTTTTAAAAAATCATGTTAAGACGAACCAACATAGTCTAGCCATAACAAACTAGAGTTTAAAACATGTGTACCACCTTTTAATTTTTTAAAAACTTAAATATTTACAACGAGGCTTTTTTTTATCGATGTCAACATGTTTGAGGCTTCACACGCCTTTGAACTTGTGGAATATTTTATCAGATTAGGTTGGGTCATAACATTCCAATAATAACGTAAATTTTAGGATTGAAAAATGCACACAATGACATCCATATAAGCAATGTCATTCAACGTACGCATGCTTAAAGCTTCAAATAAGTTCAAAACGCCTCAACTTCTAATGAGGGAGCTTGATCAAAAATTCTTTGGGGGCAAAAAGTAATGGGACCCAATTTTTTTTATATCGCTGTGTTTCAAGTTTTATGTTCGGGTCGGCTATCAGATTCTGGTCAGGTCAAACAATAATATAACTCCAAATAAAACTAAATAATTCATTCATTCAAATGACTCGTTTTTACACGCAAAAAAACTAAATATTATTTAACAAACAAAAGACCAAAATATTTATAATGATGCGAGATAAATAGTAAGCAAGCTTCATGCTCTTTCGGCTCACTAGTTGTTGAAGCTTTGTGATGTTTACTCTCTTGTTCATGTTTTGAAAAAAAGAATGAATAGTTTTGACCTTTTCCATGATATACCTAACAAAAAACAATCAATAGGATTGTGTTAAACTACAATTTTACCATACTTTTTCCCTAATTGATCATGTTCCCCGAATCCCCAATTCCACCATTATAAACCCTAATTTTGGAATCATTGAACAATAATCACAATAAATGCAACACATAGGTTAATCTCATATTAAATGATACAACTAAGGTCGTCTAAAACATTAATGCCCATTATTTCGATTCAATATTAAGCGTAGTTTACAATCTATCATTCAAGAACTAAACAATAGTGAATGAGAAACTAAAATAAATGATTATTTTGTTTAAGTTCGTTTTAAACACCTCTATCCAGCTCGATTTCTTCCATGTTTCGGTTGAATTTGATGAAGGATAAAGGATTGAAGGCTTCAAGAACCTTGAACACATAACTCTTTTTTTTCTTCTATTAAAATCGAATACAGATGGACACTCAAAAGTCAAATCCCTTACGTATTGTTCAGTATTTTATTGTTTAAATATCTTTCAGTTAAGACAAAATGAGACCTCAAGTTTCATTTATTATATAAACTAGTTTCAAATTTTATTTAAACTCAATTCAAGTTTCAAACTTTATATAATAGCCTTGTTCTTCACAATTTTTTAACTCAATATATATAAATTTTTGGACAATAAACTTGGTAGGAGCAGAGAATTTTTAGGGAAAATAATTGGCAGGGGTAGACCTTTATAATTTTAAAAATTTCAGACGAAAAATCGAAAAAATTACATTACTAACCGAAACATTGACGGAGCCGGGTGCACCCCTGGCCCCTTAAAAGTTACGCCCCTGAACTCCTTTTCATAATTTTGGGTTTCTCATGTCATCACTAGAAAACATTAAGTGTCATTTTAAGTGTGAGATAACATTATCATGTCAATAAGTTTACGTTATGTGATATTGGTCCTACAATGCTAGATCCGTCCCTCGTATTCTTCATTATGAAAACAGAAAAAAAAAAAAAAAAAGATGATGCAGTGACGTGCCAGAAGTGCTAGACTTGAGTCTAACCATTTACTTTATATTTCGTACATTTGTACATCTATTTTTCATATTTATGTTTGGTATTATTTGTAATAAAATATATATATAAATACATTACTGAAAGGACAAAATTTATTTATATGTATTAAAAGGATTTGATGAAAATGTGTGAAGAGGATTGTAAAGTTAAACCATCTTTAAAGATGTTACCATAATTTGTTGGTACTTTTGAAACGGGATAGAATTACAAACATGTTATTACCACATAAAAAGAAAGTAAAAAAGTTTGATATGTTGTAAAAGAACGTCTAGATAAATCTCAAATGGGAAAAAAATATTAATATATCATGTATAAATGATTTCAACTAGTGACGAAACTAAAACATTTTAGTTAGAGATCATCTTCTCTGTCATTTATAACTAAGGGATATGATTTTCTCAAAGCCTGGGAGAAGCTTTTGATTTGTCACCCCGCCAGAAGGCGGTGTTTGAGTGTCTGAAGGGTCCCCATGCTTAGGAATTTTTGACCGTTATCCCGATTGAGGGGTTAGCACAATGCATGTCGGCAGTAGAATATAGAACCATTCTCAAATACCGGCTAATGATCCCTATGTACCCAGAAGATGAAACCTGCCCGATATGTCGTAAAGCTTGTATGGATAAATATGGGGAGCACGCAGTTCACTGTAAAGAGCTCCCTGGGTTTAAATATCGGCATGACTGGATGCGAGATGTTTTGGGGGACATCTTAAGAAGAGCTGGGATTTCTGCTAAGAAAGAGGCCCCTGTGAATTTCCTCACGGACCCTATGGAAGGGAGATCTACTCTGCGACCAGCGGACCTGCTCGTCTTTGGCTGGGCTGGGGGGAAACATGCTTGTGTAGACCTCACGGGGGTTTCCCCTTTGGTTGGTTTAAGGGAAAACGGGTTTGTAGCTGGACTAGCAGCAAGAAAGGCAGAATTAAAGAAAGTGGATAAGCACGCTAAAGCTTGCGCAGAGAACCAACATGTCTTTATCCCTTTTGCCTTTGATACTTTTGGCTCCCTAGCGCCAGAAGCCATCAACTTCTTGACGAGGGTTCAACGGGTTATCCACAGCAATTGTTCGACCCCAAGGGGGCAGGGGTTTGTGTTCGGGAGGTTGGGGTTTGCAATTCAGAAAGGGTTGGCGGCGCAGCTTGTTGCCCGTCTACCTTCTGTTTTGATGTAACTTAACAAGTTTTCTGGTTATATTAAAAAAGTATAATTTGTTAAAAAAAAAAAATATTTATATACAAAATTCTAATATATTTTAGGAGTTAACTGTCATTTTCTTTCCTATGGTTTGTTCACTTTTGTCATTTCAGTCCAATTTTAAAAAATGCACCATTTTTCTCCCTGACATACTGGAAACGTGTCACTTCATTCCAAAAATTAAAATCCAGTTAAGTCAAACAGGTTTAATGAAGGGTATTTTTGTCCTTTTATATTTCTTTTATTTTCCCCTTATTTTATGTCTAATTAATAAATCCCAACCCCTATAAAACCCCATTTCCCTCCAATAACCAACACTCCCAACCCTAATTCCCAATTCCCCCCTGTCGATTAACACCCCATTTTCTTCAACTCTGTAGTCACCGATCAAAATAATGGATCATGATGACGAAAACGACCCAAACTGGAGGGTTCGAGCTCCTGATTCAAATTTCAACCCCCAAATCCTTTGATAAGCCACAACTGCAAAATGTCGAAAGACTTCAACTGCCCTTTTCACACGATGGACCCTCTGCCCAATATATAAACCCACATCCGCTTCGTCGGGTAATGCTGCAGAAGAACTTCCGTCAAGGGTTTGCAGAGGTCCACGAAGTCTTCATAATTGTTGGAGAACCACAGCTAGTGCATACGACCATTGTTTCAAGACGAGGAGCTCTTCGATTTTCAATTTTGGGGTCTTGAATTTTGGGGATTGATTGAATTAGGGTTAGGGTTTATAAAATGACTTACAGGTGAATGGGTTTTTAAGGGGCTGGGATTCATCAGTCAGACATAAAATAAGGTGAAAATATAAGAAATATGAAAGAACAAAAATACCGTTCATTAAACCTATCTGACTTAACTGTGTTTAATTTTTGGACTGAAGTGACACATTTCCAGTATGTCAGGAAGGAAACTGATGCATTTTTGAAAATTGGCCTGAAATGACAAAAGTTAACAAACCACAGGGACGGAAATGACAGTTAACTCTAGATTTTAGCGACGGTGATACCCTCTTAACCTCCATATTCAGTCGCAAATCGGTCACAAATCATATTGGTGGCAAATAAGTCACACGCATATTCAGTCGCAAATGTCATATAACATATTCGGTGGCACATATAGAGAATTATTTGTCGCAAAAATATATTTGTCGCAATTTTACAAGGTCACAAATAACTGTTTTTTGAGTACAAAACCCATTATCCACATAGGCATTGGATCTTTTACATATGGATCTAGTGGACCCATGCTGATTAAAAAACATTGGAAAAAAGAAAAGAAAAGTTAAGTTGTGTTTATGTTGATGATTAAATAGGTTACTTTATTAAAGAGAAACCAGACATATTCATTGTGCTTAAAAAATTGTGCTTAAAGCAAAAATAGGAGAAAGGAGTAGGAGCATAAAAATTAAAAAAAAAAATTAAAAGTGGTTATGTTAGAGATTTTAAGAATGAACTTTTTCTTTAAGAAATTTGCACCAATTAAGGAACTTTTAAGTGTTATAACCCTAAAATGCAAGCCCTTATTTATGGTGGTTGTAAATAATTTATTATTATATTATTTGAAGTTGATAAAAAAGTTAAAAGATTAACTCCTTATGATACATAGTAAGATAAAATCTTAGAAAGTGAGATGGAAAACTACTACACCGACAAGGAGTAACTATGGTTGTGTGATTGGTATTATCGTTTAATCATGACCACAAAACTATTCACTTTAGGTATTTTCCTATTATTGAGCTTCAATTAAATGCTATAGTAGAAGTATATTCAATGTATAGTTGATTAGTTGAGTTCAACAGTTCTAGAACTTTTCGAGTTGTTGAGTCTTTGTAGGCTTAAGAATAGATTAAGAGTTAAGAAGCTAATACAATGCCAAAAGTGCTTGAATTCATCTCAAGCAAAAACTAAGATGAATGCAATGTAATATGATTCTACCAATGATAGAGTAGCATTGTGCATATGTCAGTTCTGATATGTTATAAACTATAACCAGTTGGTTTTGATTATAAATGGTTCACTTAATTCAATTAACCGTCAATTTTGGGCGTGTGTAGTTCAAACTAATTATCTATCTATCTTAAAGAAGAAAGTTGGTGGCTTTTACGTCACCAACACCCAAGTTTCAAACTTTGACACCACAACCCCCTTAACTTTGAATTTCCGTAACCACATCCTCATATTTCAAACTTTGACACCACAACCCCTCTACTTTACTTTTCCACTATTACCCCCTCAGCTTTTACACATTTACGCCACCACTCCTCTACTTTTACACTTTCACCACCACTCTCTCATCTTTTACACATTTCTGCCACCACCTCTCTGCTTTTACAATTTGCCTTTTTAGACTTTGCGTTGTTACCCCTTACATTATTACTCTATTTTTTTCATCCACCCAACTTTAAAAAATTACAATTGTAACCCCTAGACTACTACTCATACTTTTGCAAATGTCATTGCATTGTGTTTTACGAAATGTCTTAAGCATTGTGTTTTACACTTCGTGTCTACCTTTGTATTTTACATTTTTTTTGTAATTGTCTTTCACATATTGTGTTTTGCACTTTTTTGAAATTTTCTTTTACACGTTGCACCTTTACGAATCGTGTATTATCTTACTACACGTTTCCATCCGCCGCGCGCCGCATTCTAACCCTCAAGTTTGAATTTCGCCACCACCCCTTCAAGTTTTATGCTTTATATTTTACCCCTTGCACTATTACTTCATTTTTTTACGCCACCACACCCTCAAGTTTTAAGCTTTGTGTCTTTACCACTTGCACTATCACCCTCTCAAGTTTTAAATGTTGCATTTTTACTCCTTGCATTATTACTCCATTTTACTACGACGACCCCCTTAAGTTTCAAACTTTGCGTTTTTACTCCTTGTACTGTGTTACTCTATTTTTACACCTCCTCAACTTTGAAAATTTCATAAGGTTAACACATCATAAAGCGTTTGGACTAATTCATTCAATTTTTGAAATGTATCCACGCCGCAACGCACGCGGGTCTAATTACTTGTTTCATGTAATATACCAGTTATATCTTGGCGAATAGAATAGTACCAATACTTTTAACTTATTTTAACTAGTATTTTGCCTGTCGCGCGTTGCAGCGGCGCGCGGTGGGTGAAAATGTGTAGTAAGACAACACACGATTCGTAAAATGTGATGTGTAAAAGACAATTACAAAAAAGTGTAAAACACATGCGTAAAAGACAATTACAAAAAAAATGTAAAACACAAAGGTAAACATGAAGTGTAAAACCCAATGCCTAAGACAGTTCGTAAAACATAATGCACTGACATTTACAAAAGTATGAGTAGTAGTTTAGGGTTACAATTGCAACTTGTTGAAGTTGAGCGGGTGTAAAATTGGAGTCACAATGCAAGGTGTAAAAGCGCAAAGTCTAAAACTTTAGGGAAAATAAAATTAGTAGGGTAAAATAGAAAGAATGAAAGTGGATGGGGGTGGAGGAAATGTGTGAAAGTTGAAGGGTGGCGGAAAAGTGTTGAGGAGGAAGGGTAAAAAAGGCAAAATGTAAAAATAGAGCGATGGTGATGGAAATGCGTAAAAGATGAGGGGTGGTGATGGAAATGTAAAAGTAGAGGGGTGGTGGCGTAAGTGTGTAAAAGCTGAGGGGGTGATGGTAGAAAAGCGAAGTAGAGAAGTGGTTATGGCAAAGTTTGAAAGATGAAGGTGTGGTTATGAAAATTCAAAGTAGAGGGGTGGTTATGACCCAGTCAGAAAGTTGGAGTATTGGTGGTGTAAATACCACCGACTTTCTCCTTTAAGATATATAACAAATGAAAACTAAAATGTTAAATATAAAAAAATGAGTTAAATGCAATTTTAGTCTTTGTGGTTTGAGTCATTTTGTCAGTTTAGTCCAAAGGTTTCATTTTTCGTCTGTGGGTTAACTTCATCCATTATTTCCGTTAACAAAAAGGCAATTCGGTCATTTTAAATGACCGAATTGCCCTTCTAGTTAACATAGTTACATATAAAATGACCGAATTGTCCTTCTCGTTAATAGAAAAAATGGATGAAGTTAACCAGTAGACTAAAATGACAATGTTGAAATCTTTTTTGGACCCGCAGACGAAAAATGAAACTTTTAGACTAAACTGGCAAAATGACTCAAACCACAGGAGGGATTGAAATGACATTTAACTCTAAAAAAATATAACATAGTTTTCTTGACATAAACCATATTATTTATAAATTATATAGGTTTATTTTAATGTCAATTAAATTTGGTTAATAGGGTTATTTATAAACATATAATATTAACCCAAGCATAAATTAGTTATTAATAAATTATAACCGAACCATTGGTTTCTCAATTGACAGTACTAGACATCTATAATTTTGTTCATAGTTAATTTAGGGTCCTAATATTAACACATGCCAAAAACTTATTTATACATGGTGTATACGGGCCATATACTGCTATACGGTTCGTATAGAATTTAAAAAACTAACAAAGTCTGTGCCGGCAGACTTTGTCAGTTTTTTTAATTCCATACGGGTCGTATAACAGTATACGGCCCCGTATACACCATGTGTAAATAATTTGCCTGGTCGTATACAATGTATACGAACGTGTATACGGGCCGTATACCTTTATACGGCCCGTATTCTTCGAAAATTACATTTTTCTCAAAGTATTTAAAGGATTTAAGGTGTTAATCACACGAGACATTTTACAGTCGTGAGGTGCTCAAAACTTTCTAAAAGTAGAAAAAAAATAAAACATTAACAAGTAACAAAACGGAAGCTATCAACGCGGGATTACGGGCATGGTGTTATTCTTTATTTAATATTTACAGAATAAAAGGAAGGGTGAGGCATTTGATGAGAGTTGTAAGGAGTCTGAGTCTTCGGTTTCATCAGCCTATACCGAAGAAACCAAATTCGCAACAATGAGTCTGAGTCCATTGTTGTTCGTGAATATTTCGAATCATCATAGAAGACGTGTCGGGTTCTTCTGCTAGTGGTCGGGCTTCCAATGCTCACACAGGGTGATAAACAACGCTGATATGAACACAAACCAACTGCTTTATCTTGAGTCGTCGGGAAAACTTTTCCTCAGGGGAGGGTGAGTAGTATGAGTCTGAGTCCATTGTGGAAGTATTAAAAGATGTTAGTTTCTTGACAGTATGGTTTCTCGACAAATGAAGTTATAAAAGATGTTAGTTTCTTGACAGTATGGTTTCTCGACAAATGAAGTATTATCTGTCCTTGCTGCCTCTTCGGTTGGTAAAAGACATAGGATGGTTTCTAATACAGGCTCTTTTAGAGAAGCGTTGGGATTCAAGGGTTTATGAGTCAAAGTTAACATTCAGATTCAAATTCAGAAAGCAGATGATTTTGTACTTGGTTTATTCTCTATAATCTATTAGAACGATCCTTGTTTTGTCACGTACATGCGTTTAATTTCCAACATCCTCGTTTTGTCACGTACATTTCGTAAGAAACTTTTCGAGCACTGAACCTTCAGTTATGTATGCAAATTCACCACCGGTTTCTATAGCACAAGCACATACACCGGTTTCCAAGTAGGGTTTACAACCTGATTTAATATAAACAATGGTTCTCCAATATCAGAACACTAATGAACGTTTAGTTGTGTATACAAATTCATCACCAGTTTCTACAACACAATCACATACACAGGGAGAATGTTCTCGAAATTGAAGGAAAAGAAAAAATGGTTGTATACTATTATACAATCCTTTTTCTTGAGTCGTCGGGAAAACTTTTCCTCAGGGGGGGGGGTGAGTAGTGTGAGTCTGAGTCCATTGTGGTTCGTGAATGTTTCGAATCATCATAGAAGACGTGTCGGGTTCTGCTAGAAGACTATCAGGATTTTGTTGGTTTGTTTCCAGGTAGGGTTTAGAATGTTTGAAGTATTCTTGGTTCAATACCAACTCTTCTGAAAGACAAGAATACAACGTTCATGTATCACAAGGAATGACCGATCTAAGGTAGAGAACCTGATTTAGATACACAAATTCATCACCGGTTTCTACAGCACAAGCACATACACAATTTGTTGGAAGAACCCGACACGTCTTCTGTTAGTTACTCTTTTCTTCGATTTCAACAAATCTTTCAAGGTCTTAAGTGATGGACAATTGGTTAAAAGATGTAGAAGAGTTTGTGTAGAGATCTTTACGTACAAATTTGCATCATCCTTACGGTTACAAATGAAGTATTAAAAGATGTTAGTTTCTTGAGAGTATGGTTTCTCGACAAATGAAGTATTATCTGACAAATGAAGAATTAAAAGATGTTAGTTTCTTGACAGTATGGTTTCTCGACAAATGAAGTATTATCTGACATCATCTGTTCATCATTGTTCTTGAAGATGAAGATGAAGATGAAGAAACAATGCACGAACCTATATACAGTGGTGCCAATGTCCTACTACTACAATCCTTCCAACGCCTGATTCCGATACGGGCCCACAAGAGTTGAGCAAGATACATATGTTGAAACCGGTTTTACCTCATGAAAAGGAAAGAAACAAATTTTTATAGAGAAGCGTTGGGATTAAGGGTTTATGACTCAAAGTTAACATTCGGATTCAGATTCAGGAAGCAGATGATTTTGTAGTGTTTGTTTGAGAAACGAACAAGGTAAACCTGAATTTTCAGATTTTTAGACACTTACTTGAACCGTTAGTAATGCTAGATGTCATTTTGGCTGAACCACAATGTAACACCCCAAAATTTTTGCATCCAATAATGTATTGACACGTGCCATTAGTTTACACGTGGTATTAAATACTAAATAAAGGACTAAAGTTAACAAACTTTGAATGTATGTAAATTCGAGGGTTAAAAATGTCAACGAGGGATAAATATACTGTACAGTAACCCTAAATGATATTCGTACCTTCAAACGAATGAATCATGAATCGTAAGGAACGAATGGTGGAAGAAAGTGAGGAATTACAAACTACAGGGGCCAAATATGTCAACATGTTTAAGTTATACCTCTAAATGACCTTTGGGCATACCCGAGGCTTTGTAATGGTAAATTATACTCACTAGAATGCGCGATATAAATTTCGCGAAGTTCCGTTTTATAACGAGAAAGTTATGATCGAATTCGTTAAAAAGGGTTAAAAGCGTCAAACTTTGAAAGTTAAGACTTTTCGGATAATAATAAATTAACCAAGGGTTAATAAGTTGGGTAAAAGTTCTGAGGCCCTTATTCGTAAATAAACGAGGCCCAAAACGCAAAGTTACCCCTTCGAAACCGAAAGGCCAGGGCAATAATTACAAAAGATTTGAAAATCTTGAAAAATTGGTCTCAGGCGGGCCGCATGGTCAGTAGAAGATATGGGCTTGTCAGAAAGATTCAGGCGACCCGCGTAAGAGTTAAGTGATCTCTTACGAGGCCGCGTCAGCCCCCCAGTTACAGAAAAGTCGGACAGGAGCACTGTTTACTGTTTTAACCGACTTTCTGAGCAATTATGAGAGCATGGGCGCCCCCTAAACGACCCCTAGCACTCAGGGACACTTGGTGATCATCCAAGAACACTTGTAGCACTTGTTGTCAATGATCTAAAGGCTTATGATTGCTATAAAAGGCCACATTGTTGCAACAAGTTCTTTACACCTACAATCTGCCTTCTTGATCACTTCTGGAGCTCAAGTGCCTTATTTGCTCATCCCTGGTCGTGCATAGGACTCTTGTAAGTATGCTCCACCCTTCTTAGTTCAGTTTACGCATAGTTATAGCTTAAAAGTCAATCCGTCGTAATTAACGATTGACTTGACGATAAATCACAAATGGTCCAGTGGTTTGTCGAATCAAAGGTAGTTATATGTCGGTAATCATGTGGGCATTAAACCCCAAAAAGGGCACCCTCTGATTCCCACTCTAACTAGTCCAAATGTCGAGTCAAACTTGCTTAGAAAAAGTCAACAGAATGCTAAATTGCGATTTTATGCATAATCAGTAATGTAGATGGCGTGTAACCTGTTTTGACACTCATATAACATGATAATAAGTATATTAACTAGTCTAAGCTTGTTTGATCCGACCATTTACTGTTTTGACCCGGTTCAGAACCGAAAGTCGCAAAACTTTGACTTTTGCTTTGACTTCAGTTCTGACCCGTTATGGTATGATTTAGATATGCCTTAGGACTCTCTTAGGACCAGGTTACATGATGGTATAACCCTCTGTGACCGGTTCGTCGTTTGTCCGAGTCTTTTGCACATTTCCGTTAAATGCTTAAAAGTTGACCATAACGCCCTTTTTACTATAAAACGAGAATTTTGGACATGTGAAAGGACAATAACCTTAGTTACTGATTTCTAAGCATGTCCCTAAAATTTCACGTCAATCCGAGGTCTAGAGTAGGAGTTATGCTAAATAGCGCAATTACGGAAACTTTAGTAATTAAACGACGCAATTAGCATAAAGCCTATCTAAACCCAAATTTCGACACCAAACCTTTTACACACTGATGTAAAATAATATTTTGGGATTTTCAAATATTTTTAATTATTTTTAACCTGCTCATAACCTGCGGTTATGGCATCGATTCGGTAATTACCGAATATACCCTTTTCGGACATAACTTGAGTTCTACATGGTATTTTGACCCGAATCCAGTTGCTACTGATTTTAAATACTAAATAAAGTATTTTGAACTTTATAAACTGTTCGGAAAACTCAGATTTCCTGTAGAACTCGGAAACCTCTTTTTAATCTTTAAAATGACCGAAATTCCCCCTACGGGGCATATATTGAAATTAAACTCATTACGGGCATTATGGAAGGTATCCTACTGATACCACAACCTCTTTAGAGCATTTTAACTTAGGAAACCTGTGTAGGACTCTTACGGTTACCCGTTACGCCTTTTGCGCGCACGGTTCGGTTTATGTAACTAGTTTCCATAAACTAGCCGAAACGGGTCAAACCTTATCGTTTTCACTTCAAACTCCAGAGTGTGGTTATATTACCCATGTTAAACAAGTCTTCAAACTTGTTGGGTCTAAACCACATTTCGTTCCCGGTTTTCGCCTTTCACGCGATTAAACCGTAATTATCCTTCGAAACTGACCGGTCTAAGCTAAGGCTAAATTAAAGACCCGTTAGGATTCTAATAGGTTATTATAAACCTTCGTTCCAGAATAGGAGACCAGTAAAAGATACTTTCATTTGTTTGATTAAGGATTATTACTTGCTCAGGTAAATACTTTTAACTTATTTTCCGTTATACGGGCTTGGGTTACGGTATTTAAAATACCGTTTGGTCGGGCAATTGACCCCAACTCATTAGTAGTTGGGTATTATCAATGTGACCCGTTTAAATATTGGTTTTGTTGGCTTTACGCCTTTGGGAGCTTAATGACCATGTCCCGGATATCCTTGGCATCATTTTACAAAATGGCCACGACCTCGACACGCGGGTGTAGGCGTACACCCGACAAGGTGTCTATAATTATAAAGGTATAACTGGTTGTTTTCCCGCCACGGCTTTATGCTTTGTGGCGTGTCTATTAACCTTAAACCCGGCACGACCCGGGCGACCGAACGCATAGTGAACATGTAATTCTTTTACAAGATTTAATTGATAAATTATCCCAAGTTATAAAGAGTTTGTGCCTTGTGCATTCAAATCAATTTTATTAAACATTTTTACAAAAGTGTTGGTTGAATGTATTTACCAGTGTAAACTGACGTATTTTCCCCAAAAGATTAAATGCGGGTTCTGTACGAAATAGGCTGGCCACTCCTTAAGCATCGTTAGAGTCTCGCAAGCTTGGGATGCCATATCTGTTGAACAATATTTATATTTTTATTTTGATCCCCTGTGGATTTATTTTCGACTATTCGTGATACTTGGATATTACAATCGATGGTTGAAATATAATCTATCTTTATGCTTCCGCTGTGCATTTAAATATTGTGGTTTGACTATATTGTTGCCAACTACGTCACGGTAATCCCCCACCGGGCCCACCGGTGAAACACGTGGAAATCGGGGTGTGACACACAACCTATTACAGCACTGTATGAACCTGTGTTTTGAAAATAGGCTTTGTTCTTCGTTTATTGGATCGTTCTAATAGATTAAAGAGGTTTTTACTATTTTTTACCATATGTATACGGGCCGTATACGGTTTATACGGCCGTATACTCTCGGTAAAAAAAATTACCGATCGTATACAATGTATACGATGATTGTATACGGGCCGTATATTGTTATACGGCTCGTATACTAGGGTAAAAAATGGTTTATTCTCTTCAATCAATTAGAACGATCCTTGTCTTAAGAACCTGATTCTGATTTAAACAATGGAATTTGTGGATCAACAGAAATAACTGAAAATAACTCTCCATTCTCTTGCACCTGTATACGTTGATTATGGATTTAACTTGCAAGAATTGTGTCCGTCGCATGATAGAAGATACATATCGTCCGTTCAAGTTGATTGTGGAGCATTCACCTCTTTCAACCTACCAAAACACCAAAACCCGTACCGGTGATTGTTTCTCCATACTATTCTTCATAGCCATATTCCCACTCACAAGTTGTTGATACATATCATCCGTTCAAGTTGAGCTTCCTGATACATATCGTTCATAAGAAACTTTTCATGCACTGAACCTTCAGTTGTGTACCCTTCAATCTTCTTGAGTATTTTTCTAACTTTATGTTTGCATCCACCACAGAGAATATTAACTTTGAGTGAAAGAGTTTGGAAACCAGACGGAATCTACGAAGAAACTCTTGGAATTTGTGGATTTCGGTTGGTTCAGAAACTTAACAAGAGAAGCTAGAACTAAAAAAATACAATTAATTACTCGGTCGAATAATGGCCAATAATCTGTTCATAATCGTCGACGACGTCACTAGGGTTTTTTCTCTTCCGGTTACCATGCCTATCATCTCCGTCTACGTTTGGTTTCCTCAACGAAGAACCATCAGCCATTATCAGCCCCTTTTCCTTTGGTTTCTGGTTGATTTTGAGGGTGAGGGTTTTGAATTGATTCCTGCGCGCAAGTTTCAACTATTGGAGTGAAATATTTGTTGGAATTTGTAGATCAACAGAAATAACTGAATACAACCGGTCAAATCACACATTATATAAAGTGTAAACTTATCGTGTGTTGTAGTTTGGAAAGATAACCGAATAGAGATCTGAATCAACATTTACGTCTGATGTCCAAGTTTGATCACATTTGACTTTGTTCTTCGTTTTTTGGATCGTTGTAATAGATTAAAGAGAGTAAACCATTTTTTACCCTTTAAATACGGGCCGTATACTATTATACGGCCGTATACAGCATGTGAAAAAACTATAACCGATCGTTTACATTGTATATGATGATTGTATACGGCCCGTATAATGTTATACGGTCCGTATACTATGGGTAAAAATTGGTAAAAAATGGTTTATTCTCTTTAATCTATTAGAACGATCCTTGTAATCATCAACCGGCTTTGAACGAGTGTAGAACACTCGTAATCCTCAGCCGGCTTTGAAACCGGACAGAATCTACGAAGAAACTGTTGGAATTTGTGGATTTCGGGTGAATAATTTTTAGTAGATACCTTTGGCAGCTTTCATTTGAAGATAAAGATGAAGAAATGAGGGTTTATTCTCTTTAATATATTAGAACGATCCTGATTCTGATATAAACAATGGAATTTGTGGATCAACAGAAATAACTGAAATAACTCGCCATTCTCTTGCACCCGTATGCGTTGATTGTGGATTTAACTTACAAGAATTGGGTCCGTCGCATGATAGAAGATACATATCGTCCGTTCAAGTTGAGCTTCCTGATGCAATTTGTTGGAATCTGTGGATTTCGGTTGGTTCAGATCTCGGAAGTACTGAACAACAGAAATAATAGCTTCGGTTTTATCAACCGGCTTTGAAAACCGGACGGAATCTACGAAGAAACTGTTGGAATTTGTGGATTTCGACGTGGTTGGTGTAAAAGCTCACATTTTACTACCTTGACCATGTTTTTTGACAAATCATCTGCTTCCTGAATCTGAATCTGAAAGTTAACTAGACCCCTCAAGTTGTCATTTATAACAACTAAGCGTCTGGAGAAGAGTATGTTGATATATGAGAGTTGATGCAATTTTCCAAGCATTTTATCGTGTGTTGTAATTTTAATGAAGCAATGAAGATTGAATATGCAAACCGCATCCGTGTTCTGTTATGATTCGAAACATTCCGAATAACTAGCAGAACCCGACACGTCTTCTGTGATGATTGGAAACATTCCGAATAACTAGCAGAACCCGACACGTCTTCATAGCCATATTCCCACTCACAAGTTGTTGATCTTTAGGTGGTGATTTACTCCCGAACAAACCATGCCCACCTTGACCAGAATAGATAAGCGTATCACTCGATCCACTTACATTCGAATAACGCTGAGAATCCCCAACGCTTATGGCTAGATTCTTTCCTTCAATCTTGGCAAAATCAATGCCTGCTTGTTTTATTATCACGAAAGTACTGAACAACCGAGATAACAGCTCCGGTATTTATCACCAACTCATCTTTAGTAGTGTTTGTTTGAGAACCTGATTCAGATACACAACTGTCTCTTTGCTTCGTCCACTAGAACTATTTGTGTATGCATTCTTTTGGTAGTTAACAACGCTAATTAGAAAAAAATCTGTAAAATTAATCATATCGATTACTATAACAGGATGGATGTGACGCACACAGATAGATAAGCTGTCACAGTTGTCAAGACTGTTTGTCGGGTTTCCAATGCTCACACAGGGTGATAAACAACATTGATACGAACACATGTGTTTCGAAATAGGCTTTGTTCTTGGTTTAATGAAGTTATACGTAACATCTAGTTATATTCAGATTTAAACAATGCCCGCCTCAACTGAGATAACGGACATCCATCAAGCTCAAAAAGAAAACTTGTGTTTCCCATAGTCACAAAAGATTGCGGTATCAAAAAATCAATGCCTGCTTGTTTTATTATGACGAAAGTACTGAACAACCGAGATAACAACTCCGGTATTTATCACCAACTCATCTTTAGTAGTGTTTGCTTGAGAACCTGATTCAGATACACATGTACTGAATCAGTGTTTGTATTTCGCATAGCCACCGTTTCCGTAGTAAAAAACGGTTGGGTTTGCACATTCAATATTCAATACTTCATTAAAATACCACTAGTAGAAGAACCCGATACGTCTTCATGTTATGGAGAATGTTCTAGAAATTGAAGGAAAAGAAAAAGATTTGTTGAAATCGAATTTGATAACTATGACAACTTATTAAAAGTAGCAATCACCTCCAATCATTTCCTAGTCAAATCACACATTATAAAGTTTAAAGTTATCGTGTGTTATAGTTTGGAAAGATGACCGAATAGAGATCTGAATAACAAACTGTGGAGAACTTGTTTGTGTTGGGTTCTTCTGCTAGTTACTCGATCAACGAACTGATCGGTAACGTTACTCTACTTGTGCTCCGATTTAAGCGGCGTGTTCCGATCAACGTTGTTAAAGGTGATGAAGAGTTTAGAAACCCTAGAATGATGGTGTTTTTACTGGAAAAAACGTGATACTTGAAAAAACATCCTTATATACGGCCCATATACATTTGGTAACATCAAAAACCTACCAAAATAATTCCATTGAGCCGTATACGTTTTACAAATCGTATAAACATGTATACGGCTCATGAGTAGGGTTCGCACGAAAAGTGTGTTTTTCCTAGAAAGTCTAGGAAGCGATCTGGTCCATCCGATTGGTGTGTTTAAGGGTTGAGATTAAATCAATGGCAATCTTGTAATATTTGTGTTTAATTAATTGATTGTTTTAAACGAATAGGGGCAATTTTGTCAAATGGCCGTTTTTTAAATCAATTAGATAACTACAATCCCTACTTTCATGGGATTTTCCCTCTCTCTCTCCATTATTGATTTGATTTTCTCTCTTTCTCTCTGCAATCCAACCCTAAACATAATAAAACCTGCGATCTCTACTCCCCCTTGCTGTTGGCGACGCAAAACAGGACCCCAAAAGCATTCAGATTTCGGTTCCAAGGCTTGTTGATACCCCTTTTCTTCACTAGGTATTCATATCTTGTGTTGTGATTAAAGTTCTTGAAGTGCATATATGTTTTCGGTCTTAATCTGCTTGTAACTTGGCTGTGTTTTTTCTGTTTTAATTGATGATTGTAGAGAGGCATGTAAAACACAGCGTCAAGAATCTGCTTGCTGTTAAAACACAGCGTCAAGAATCTGCTTGCTGTTAAAACACAACGTCAAGAATCTGCTTGCTGTTAAAACACAGCGTCAAGAATCTGCTTGCTGTTAAAACACAGCGTCAAGAATCTGCTTGCTGTTAAAACACAATGGCCTGCTTGCTGTTAAAACACAATGTCAAGAATCTGCTTGCTGATAAAACACAATATCAAGAATCCTCCAGCAAATCTGCTGACTTAAAACACAATCAGATTTGTTAAACTCTAGTATAAAAACAAACTGTTGTAAAACACATTATGATGTAATGTAATCATCAAAAAAACACAATGTTATGTAATGTGACATAGACAACAACATAAAACACATTCAGAGTGTTAAAATGCAAAATAACTGTTAAAACACAACCTGATTATATATTGACTTCAGATTGTTAAAACACACTGACTTCAACCTCTCTGACTGGTAAAACACATCACCAAGAACATGCTGATAGTTTCAGATAAACACATTGACTTGCAGATTTGAATTCGAAAACAATAAAAATTTTGAAAATCATGGAATTTTAGTTAATGAAGATACATTCCAAAAATAAAATTAAAATGTGAAATTACATGATAGCCCTTCTACTTAAAATCCCTCAATGACACATGTCCAAATCTTATTCCTTCCTAGACTTTCTAGGAAAAATAGACTTTCCACCCAACTCCTACTCTACGGCTCATATAACTATATACGGGCCGTATATAGTAAGATAAAAAAGACATTCTCTGCGCATTTTTCTATTCAAAAACATTCTATACGGGCCGTATATTTTATATACGACCCGTATACACTAAGAATGTAAAAATAAGATATAGAGGGTGTGGGAACAAGGGGTGCCTTAATTTAACATAGTTATGATATATTTGAGAGTACCATTACTACCCAACCAGACTTAATTCATTACCTGATTTAACAAGCTACCAACTCCTTCATTTTATATGTATATTTGACCAATGAGTTTTAAATAATTCTCTATCGTACCACAAATTTAAATAGATTTTACAGGAAATATGTGCCTACTAAAGTACTAAAAGATAACATAAAAAGAAATAGGGATAAGGGATGCACGTCCTTTGTAATAAATAGGATAAAGGTACAAAAAAACGTCAACGTTGGGAGTTAGCCAATCTCTTTATTATGCCGTTAAGTGTCAATTTTATAATGTTCACTTATCAGGAGTTGAACTCACAAATTTCAGGGGTTTTTTATGTTTGGTAATTTTCCATGTTTTCGTATATATATATTTTTTGAACGGTAAATTTGGATCACTGACGGACCACTTTAATATCATCGTGTCACCAGCGAAATCACCTGATCATATCCATCTCCACTAGACTATAATGTTTATACACCAATTCAGGAGTAAACCCTATAAATCTAGGAAAACTCTCCTTGTGAGAATCGAACCTAGAACCTAATGGTCTATAAGCCAAGTTTCTTTCCGTAAATAAGATGCGTAGTCATTTAACTTTGGATCTTGTATTACATGTTCTAATGTTTGTTGATCATCGTATGTTTAACTTAGATCTGACTAGTCTTTAAAACATTTATTTACACAAACCACAACTTTATAAATTTTGGAGAAAATTATTCCTTTAAGAACTAAAAAGGTTTATATTCCAATTTAAAACTAAATTTGAGCACAAAATCACTATCTAAGGTCACAATAGAACATAAAATAGGAAGTGCATGATCGCATCAGTGACAACTAAATCAAAGAATTTTTAGAGTCAACTGAGACAACTAAATTTTATTATATATATCTTTCTCTTGTATCTCATTTATTTTTGTTTCCTTTTTGGTTTATTTTTTTTTACTCTTTATCTTTTAGTGTTTGACTTGCATTTGTCAAAAAGATTATTAACTAATTTCGTGTTTTTTGAAGTTGTTATTGTGCAAAACATTCGCCAAATATTTATGTTTGCGAGTTTTTAAAGCGAATTTTAGGTATGTCGTAAGACAATTAAGACGATGAATTATGAGATAAAAACTACTTATTAGCCGAAATATAACGTGGATGATGTACCCTTACAATCGCTTTGTGGTGCTAGCTTCCATTGATCTTCATACCTTGTATTAGAAGTCTTGCTAATAAATAGTATATTTTTATGCTAAGTTTAGGAAGTGCTTATGTGAATGATCTTACTATTTTAATGGTTAAGATTGAGGTGGTTAGAAAATTGTAAATAATAGAAAGTTACAAATGACTCAAAGGACAAAAAGAATGAATAAACCTCTATTTTGTACGTTGTTAGTTTAAATCTAGTTATGTCAATTTTATTAAAACCAAATAACTTGTATATGCTTTGTATTTTTTAATATATTAATACCATAAAGTCAAGAATTTTATAATCATTTATTTGACCATCATATTATTATATTCGTTATAGAACCACATGTTGGATCAGTTCTGTTTAAATGTAATGGAAAACATGAATAACATACCTGTTACAGCAGACAGGCCAGCAGAGAATCCAGTCAGAGATGCAGCCATCGAGTTCGACATGATTGTCAGGATGATCTGGTTCCTCCTTAGGGTGTAAAGTTATGATGGTGATGAAACCGAAAGTAGGGTAGATTTCGGTTATGGGGAGAGAGACGAGATTGATGTTATGAGGGTTTGTGATTGTGTAATTTTTGTAACCCTTAAACTCTCTAATAATCCCCTTATTTATACACCCAAGAGGAAACCTAATTAGTTAATAAGGGTAATATCGTCCATCAACAATTACCAACTAATTATTAATAGGTTATTAATATATTTTGATCTAATATAATATAAATGATTATAAAGGCCACAAGATTAAATATTACATTAATATATATTTAATCTCACATTCTCCCACTTAGCCGAGTAATCATTTATCATGAGTATTAGGTAAGCCTGGCCAGGAGTTAACACTCATTTTAGCTTTAAACCAAAAACTATAGCAGAGAAATACAGCCGTTGAATCATCATTCGACTCAGGACCCCCATTAATCATACTATAGCCTCAATTTAAAACCTAATAGTTACGATCAAAATATGTATAAGCCCTTTAGCGTCTGATTTGTATTTATATTTGTCTATATGTCATTACACCGGCATAACATATGTTAGAGACATACAAAATCAAACTGAGGAAATTTTATTAATTAAAACATAAGCTAGTACAATATGCCATTAAATAAGGTCTTTAGTAAGTCCCATATTCGATACATGTTCTTCGAAAACTTTAGGTGGGAGACCTTTAGTCATCGGATCCGCTAGCATATTTTTAGTACTAATATACTCAATACAAAGATTATTTTCCTCAACTCGTTCACGTACGAACAAATATTTTGTATCGAGATATAAACCAGCTCCAGTCGAACTGTTACTGTTCGAGAAACTAACGGCAGCTGAGTTATCACAGTAAAGCTTCAATGGTCTAGAAATGGAATTAATGATTTTGAGTCCAGTGATCAGATTTCTAAGCAACATTCCATGACAGGTTGCGTTGTAAACAGCAATGTATTCTGCCATCATTGTGGAAGTTGTAGTTAACTGTTGTTTATGACACTTCCATGAGATAGGTCCGCCTGCTAACATAAAGATGTAGCCCGAAGTGGATTTCTTGTCATCTTTGCATTTTGCAAAGTCAGAATCAGAATAACCTACCACTTCTAAATGATCACTTCTTCTATAAGTCAGTTTATAGTCTTTCGTCCCTTACAGATATCTGAGGACCTTCTTAGCTGCTTTCCAGTGATCTAGGCCAGGATTAGTCTGATAACGGCCTAGCATTCCAGCAATATAAGCGATATCTGGGCGAGTACAGATTTGAGCATACATCAGGCTCCCGACTACTGACGCGTAAGGTATCTGGCTCATTTGCTCCTTTTCAACCTCTGTTGTCGGACACTGGAATGAACCGAAAACATCTCCCTTAACTACTGGAGCGACGGAGGGTTTGCACTATTGCATGTTGTAACGTGTAAGGACACGATCTATGTAGGTCTTTTGAGACAATCCTAAGATCCCTTTGTGTCTATCTCGGTGAATTTCGATGCCAATGACGTAAGAAGCATCTCCGAGATCCTTCATGTCGAAGTTATGCGAAAGTAACCGCTTCGACTCATGCAACATGTCTAAACTATTACTTGCCAATAGAATATCATCTACATAAAGGACAAGTATAGTAAAGTTACTCCCACTCATCTTGAGGTAGGTGCATTGATCAACTTGATTCTTCATAAAACCTTGCCTCTTCATGACTTCATCAAACTTGAGGTACCATTAACGTGATGCTTGTTTTAACCCGTAAATGGATTTCTTCAACTTACAGACTAGATGCTCCTGACCTTCAGGTTTAAAGCCTTCAGGTTGTTTCATGTAAACATCTTCGTCTAAGTCTCCGTTAAGGAAAGCAGTTTTGACGTCCATCTGATGTAGCTCTAAATCAAAATGAGCTACTAGGGCCATAACGATCCTTAATGAATCTTTACGAGAGACAGGTGAAAACGTCTCTTGATAATCAATTCCCTCTTTCTGAGTGTAGCCCTTTGCAACCAATCTCGCTTTATAGCGTTCAACGTTCCCATTCGGATCCAGTTTTGTTTTGAACACCCATTTACAACCTACAGGTTTGACACCGTTGGGTAATTCTACCAAATCCCAAACGTCATTTTTCTTCATGGATTCAAGCTCATCAATCATTGCTTTGTTCCATTCAGAAGACTGATCACTGCTAATGGCTTCATTATAAGAGATAGGATCATTGAGCTTTCCAGCATCCATTTCAGTCAGGTAGGTAACGTAATCATCCCAATTAGTAGCCCGTCTCTGCCTAGATGACCTCCTGAGTTGATTTCCGGGTTCAGCGTTGTCTTGGTTTTGAGCGTTTGATGTGCCTTCGTTATGAGGTATAATGGGTTCTAGTTGTGGAGATGGAGTTTGTGCAGTGGCTTCAGGTGCAGTTGCATGGGGTACAAGAGGAGTAAATGGAGTAATGGTAAGAGACGAGTCTCTCCCCCCCGCGTCTTGTACTTCTTGCAATTCTTCGTAAGGGTTGGTACTGCTCCCACTGACCTTGAAATCCTCCAGGAACGCAGCACGCTTGGTTTCAACAATACGGGTGACATGGGAAGGACAATAGAAAGGATAACCCTTTGAATGATCAGGATACCCGATAAAGAAGCAGGTAACTGTTTTAGGGTCAAGTTTCCTTAGGAAAGGATTATATAATTTTGCTTCAGCAATGCAGCCCCATACTTTCATATATTTAAGACTCGGTTTCCTTCCTGTCCAAAGTTCATAAGGAGTTTTAGGGACAAACTTAGAAGGAACTCTATTGAGTATATGAACAGCTGCTTTTAACGCTTCAGTCCAGAGGAATAATGGTAAATTAGTGTTGGCTAACATACTGCGCACCATGTTCATAAGGGTACGATTTCTTCGTTCAGCGACACCGTTCTGCTGAGGTGTACCAGGCATGGTGTATTGGTTCACAATCCCCTGGCCCTTACAAAACTCATAAAATGGACCAGGAGCTTGACCCACATCAGTATGTCTTCCATAATATTCACCGCCTCTGTCTGATCTCACAACTTTAATTTGACGATCTAATTGCTTTTCAACTTCAGCTTTATAATCTTTAAAAGCTGTAAGAGATTCAGACTTTTCCTTAATAAGATACAAGTACATGTAACGAGAATAATCATCAATGAAAGTGATAAATGAAGTATGTCCTGTGATGCCAGCGATTTGATAGGGACCACTAATGTCAGTGTGAATGAGTTCTAATAAATTAGAGCTCCTAGTGGCACCTTTCTTAATCGCTGATGTCATTTTGCCTTTAAGACATTTGACACATGTTCCAAAATCAGTGAAATCGAGAGGAGGTAAGACTTCATCCTTTACGAGACGATTTAATCGTTCTCTTGAGATGTGGCCTAAACGTTGATGCCACAACATAGATGAAGTCTCTAAGTCTCGAATTTGTTTCTTTTCCATCTTTGTGAGTGATTCATTTATATTATATGACAACAAAGATTTGGAAAAATTATCATCTAGTTCTAATCTATAGAGACCACCATCCAGAATGGCAGTACCATAAACAACGGAATCATAGAGAATAGAGAGTTTGCGATGACCATGAGAAACGACAAAACCGTCCATGTCTAACTTTGGTCCTGATACAAGGTTCTGAGTTACCTCAGGAACATATAAAGTATCATAAAGTTTAATACATAAACCAGTTTTCAAAAATAATTGTAATGTTCCTATGGCCTTCACTTCTAGTTCCCGATCATCCCCAACTTTAAGTGTTCTTTGGTTTCTTCCCAGCTTCCGGATTGTAAGGAATCCCTGAAGTGAATTGGTAACATGAACCATAGAACCAGAATCAAACCACCAAGAATTAGCAGGAACATTTAAATTAAAGGACTCAAGTATCATGAAAAAATCGTTACCTTTCTTAGCCAGCCACTCCTTGAAGTCAGGGCATTCCTTTTGCTTATGTCCTGTCTTCTTACAGAACTTGCAATAGGGTTTGCCTAAGGAGTTCTTAGAGCTGGAAGGTGCACTTGTATTAGGATTTGGATTTGGCTTTTGAACCTTAGAAGCATCCTTTCTTTGATAAGAGTTCTTCCTCTTCTTTGAGCTGGAGGTGGTGAAGTTAGCAACATCAGTAGTGCGATCCATCTTCATACGCTCTTCCTCCTGCACGCACATAGCGATCAGCTCACTCATCGTCCACTTGTCCTTCTGAGTGTTGTAATTGATCTTGAATGCTTCATAAGACGAAGGAAGCGAAGTGATGATGAAGTGAACAAGAAAACCATCACTGATTTCCATCTCTAGGCCCTTCAGCTTATTGGCCATGTCATGCATCATCATGATGTGTTCGCGAATGCCGCTCCTCCCATCATATTTAGTTGTCACCAGCTTGAGGATAAGAGTGCTTGCGTGTGCCTTTGATGTTCCCTTGAATTGATTCTCCACAGAAGCCAAATAGGTTTTAGCATCTTCAGAATCAGGAATGGCTCCTCTGATTGAGTTATGAATGGACTGCTTCATGAACATGAGAGACATGCGGTTACACCTAGTCCATTTATCATGGACTATCTGCTCAGCTGCAGTACTTGTGGCGGTAAGGTCCGCTGGCTTATTCTCTCTTAGAGCATAATCAAAGTCCAGCAGCCCAAGCGTAAGCATGAGGGCATCCTTCCATTCAGCAAAGTTATCACCAGTCAAAGGTGGAATCCCGCAATTGGGTGCTGATAGTGGAAATAAGATGAGCAAGTTATGATACAAAAGAAGAGGTCCTAATGTGATCTAATGGGCATGTTATACTAAGGCAGGCATAAATAATGACCATTTTAATTATGAAGCTGTGATAATGTCTATTACTAACATCAAAATAATAGACTTAGTTAAAAAAAAATTCTACTTAAACGAAGACAAATCAGCTTTGGCCAGAAATGTAATCATTTAAGTATGTGTGCAAAGTAATCGTGGCAAATCAGCTTTGGCCAGAAATGAGACAATCACTTTAATTATGCACTTGTCAAGCATGCTAAACATAAATGAATTAAATCAGCTTTGGCTAGAATTAAGACATTTCACGTTTGTAATGCATACTCAACATAGCTTTCATAATACTTGAACAATAAATAGATGTATTAAATCAGCTTTGGCCAGAATTAATACATCAAAAGCTCATTCAAGCAAAGCTATTTTGGTTTTGTAAAATTATCTGATTCTGATTAATTAATTAAGTGTTAACAAAACCAAGTATTTTATTTCACATTTAAACAGCCTAAGGTGATGAGGTCTCGAGAGAGGTCTCGAGTCATGGTCTCGAGTCATGGTCTCGACTGAGTTTTGAGATCTCGAGTTAGTTATGAGGTCTCGAGTCGCAACCTTAGTCTCGAGTTGTAGCTTTATGGTCTCGAGTAGCAACCTTGGTCTCGAGTAGCAACCTTGGTCTCGAGTTATACAGATTTGAGAGCCCTTATGATTTTGAGTCGAGACCTTGTGGTCTCGAGTCGAGACCTTGCGGTCTCGAGTCGAGATCTAATGGTCTCGATTCGCAGTCTGATGATCTCGAATCCCTGTTAACAGTTGTTTTTTTTGTGATGATAACTGAAAACTCGAAATTTTAGGGATTGTGGGATAGTGTTTCCTGTTATATTGCTGATCTAAATTATCAAATTTTCGTAATAATAACTGATTATCTCTTTAACAGTTTTCGAAAACTTTAATAGATAAAATTAAGATCAAAACAGTAAAAACACCCACTAATCTAAATTATATTCCAAAAGTTAGGGAATTTTCGAGTTTTCTTAGAACATTATGATGAACCCTAAAAAAAATAAAAACATAATCTGGGATCCGAAATCTAAATTTTATGATTTTAGTTAACAGATTTCGGATATTATTATCCCATTTATGGTTTCGAGTCAAAATTATCAAACATATTTTCCGAAAACAGTGATTTCGGCTCATTAGAACCCGAAACCAGCCGTGATTCTTAAGACTTTAATAAATTTCGTTTTCCAGATTATGATCCCAGAATGATGGATACGAAAACAGAACTGATTTATCAATATATGCTCTGATACCACATGTTGGATCAGTTCTGTTTAAATGTAATGGAAAACATGAATAAGATACCTGTTACAGCAGACAGGCCAGCAGAAAATCCAGTCAGAGATGCAGCCATCGAGTTCGACATGATTGTCAGGATGATCTGGTTCCTCCTTAGGGTGTAAAGTTATGATGGTGATGAAACCGAAAGTAGGGTAGATTTCGGTTATGGGGAGAGAGACGAGATTGATGTTATGAGGGTTTGTGATTGTGTAATTTTTGTAACCCTTAAACTCTCTAATAATCCCCTTATTTATACACCCAAGAGGAAACCTAATTAGTTAATAAGGGTAATATGGTCCATCAACAATTACCAACTAATTATTAATAGGTTATTAATATATTTTGATCTAATATAATATAAATGATTATAAAGGCCACAAGATTAAATATTACATTAATATATATTTAATCTCACACCACATTTCCTTAAAAGTTGATGCACTGTTGATTATGGTGGTGTGTGTTTAAACTAGTTAAAAGAACGTGTCTTAAGTTGTCCAATTTTTTTTGAACGACAAATTTCTTTTTATTTCTTACAGTTTATAAGACTTAAACACAAGACCTCTCAATCCTAGTTATAAAGAGACCTAAAAAAAGCCCAAAAATCAAAAAATCTAAATGAAGAATGAAGCACATGCAGATAAAATCTCACCATCATAAGAGATAGACGGTCGCCTTTCATTGCGATTAACAGTTTGATCGAATTTCAGGGTTTTCGAGTAGAACCGTAGGTGTGGGCGGGCGGGAATAAGCGGATGTCCGGCGATGTTTTGATGATGAATAGTATACGAACACAGAAGAAACGCGTGACGACATGATTTGTAGTTTGTACAATTGCTGTACAACCACAAAAAGCTCATACCATTCATTAAACATAGCTTACAACATTATGATGCATGGTAAATAACTAAAGCATAGGGTACAACACCCAATGCTTAGAAATGTTGAAAATTAAAGTTATATATAATTGTTGTACAACCACAGAAAGCTCATACCATTTATTAAACATAGCTTACAACATTATGATGCATGGTAAATAACTAAAGCATAGGGTACAACACCCAGTGCTTAGAAATGTTGAAAATTTGAGTTATATATAATGAATGATGCATTTGATATGAATCTAAAGTGTCTCTAACATACATAGGTATGCCCAAGTTGCTCACCTCATGGATGCAAGAATTGTTTGATTTTACTTGTGCCTCTAAAACCCCTATTTTATTTAGAGTAAATTACGATTTTGGCCTCTGTGTTTATCTCACTTTTACTCTATTAGCGTAAAAGGAATCTTTTATCATCTGTACCTCCAACGTCTTTTTATCTAACTATTTTGACCCCTCCAACTAACACCATCCGTTACCACGGTTAAAAAAAGGTCATGTGCCCCTCACATGAAGGTAATTAAGTCAATTTATTTTACTTTTGTTTTTAAATAAAAATCAAAGAGCAGATCACTGATCACCAATAAAAGATTCCTTTTTAGGATCAAACTGATTAAAGTGAAAGAGTTGTTTGATTTGGACGTATATCATATACCTCTTCCTAAAATACAATTTGAATCAAAATTTTAACCTAACTTAACTTCACCTAAGTGACACATGAACTTTTTTTCCTCATTTTACTTTGTCCCACTCTAAGAAAATGGTTTAACATGTTAACACATAACTCATTTAATGCATTTTAACATTGGATTTTTGTCTAAAAAAGAAAATAATAATTAATTCAATATCTTAACATTGGGTTAACATGTTAACACATAACTCATTTAATGCACTTTAACACAAAGAGGGAATGGTTTGCAATGTTAGTTAACATGACATGTCATTGTTAACAATCTAGATGTTAGAGTACACCACATGGCCTAACACAAATCGGCCTCTTAGGTGCTGTTTGTTTTTTGGTTAGAAGCTCTTCTGAGCACTTATGTCTGCGTCGCGCAGACGCGCGCAGACCTTCAGATCCTGCAGCTTGTTTGTTTTCCTGAAGAGTTTCTCACCAAAAACATCTTCCCCACCTCTTCCCCAAGCAGACATGAACCCAAGTCTGCAAACCTCTTCAAACATCTTCTCCTCTTCTCCCACCAGCTGACACCACGTCCTCTGCCAAAACCTCCATCTCCGACACCACCTCCACCTCCGCCCACCTCCACTCCTCCACCACCTCCACCTCCGACACACCACCTCCTCCGACACACCACCTCCTCCGACACCCATCTCCTCCGAAACCCACCAACCAACCATCATCTTCATCTGCAAACAAAACCCCCAAATCGAAACTTCTAAGAACTGAAAACCCAAACCAAAACATCATCATCTTCAACATTTCGGGAAACAAAACGACATCATCTTCAGCAAATAAAAGACATAAACAGGAGGGAGGGGTTTACCGTCGTCGGAGACACCATCAACATCACCGAGCCTTCCTGAGACCACCGCTGCCGTCCTCCGACGCCGGCTCCATCTTCGTCTTCAGTCTCTCTCTCTCTCTCTCCACGATTTCTCCTCTCTCTCTTGCATTCTCCCTCTCTCTCCTCCTCGTTATACCATCGCCCGTCCAGTAACTCGCGGGGAGATGGGGGTGTGGCTAAGGGTTGGGTTTTGTTTGTGAAGATGGTGATTTTTCTGTGTTTGTTCTAGGTAATCGAGAGAGAGAGTGGAGAAGATAATGTATGTGTTTCATTTGTGTGTGTGAGGGTTTGGTTGCAGAGAGAGAGAGAGAGGAGTAAAAAAAACAAACCCTCTTCCCCTTGCAGACTGCAGACCTTTGGTCCACCTCTTCTTCTGCAGATGCCTGTAGATGTGGTCCGTAGACTGCAGACCTTTTCCTACAGAAAAAACAAACACCACCTTAATATGTAATCTTCTGAATATTAGGAATTGGTCAAATAAAATTCATTTTAATTTGATATCTTTTCTAAATTTTATAATCAGATAAAAAATAACTATTAATCGTGAACCAATACTTTCACAATCATATAATTATATATCTTCACTAGGTTATAGCCCCGTGTATTACACGGGTTGAGTAAATAAATTTACATATTAAATAATAAAACATTATATCTTTAAAAACTTCCTTTATTGCACGGGTTGAATAATATAACTTTATATATTAAATAATAAAAAGTTATATATATAAGAACCATATTGTACGGGTTGATTTAATGTAATTTTATATACCAAATAAAAAAAATTATATCTTTAAAACCACATGTATTACACGGGTTGAATAAATGTAATATTGTTTACCAAATAATAAAATACTACATCTTTAAAAAACCTCATTTATTACACGAGTTAAATAAATCTAATTATATATACCAAATAATTAAAAAGTTAGTAAATGTAATTTTGTATAGTGAAAATAAAAATATTTAATATATTAATACAAAGTTTGGTTTTCGTGATAAATAATTTGTTTTATTTAAAATGTTTTAAATTAACAATTTACAATTTCGGTTATTAGAAAAATAGAAGATTCGAAATTTAAAGTGAGATAAAATTTAATATTAGTTCATCATTCATTTATTTATTTAATTAATATAAGATAAGTTTGGAAGTGAGGCGAGAAAATCATAAAATAAATACCTACAATGAACGACATGTGTCAACACATTAATGTTTTATTATATAGTATACTATAGATAAAAATTTAGATTGATATAAATAGATTATTTTGTTGTAATACAAAGTTTGGTTTTCGTGATAAATAATTTGTTTTATATAAATGTTTTAAATTAACAATTTACAATTTCGGTTATTAGAAAAATAGAAGAATGGTATTCGAAATTTAAAGTATGATAAAATTTAATATTAGTTCATCATTCATTTATTTATTTAATTAAGAGTAAATTACAAGTTTTGTCCTTTATGTTTACATCAAATTTCAGGCGCTGTCCTTTTGGCCAAAAGTTGACAGGCGCTGTCCTTTACCTTTTAAAATCTTGCACATTTTGTCCTTTAAGCCATACTCAGTTAGAATTTTTGGTTAAATCTGGTCATGTGCCTTGCACATGAGGGCATTCTTGTCATTTCAACTTCTAAGGGGCTATTGTGTAAAGAAATTTTATTTAGGGACTAACTTTGCAAAATTAAAAATAAAAAGGATAAACCTTGTCTCTCTTCTCTCTCTCCTCTCTCTGTGAAACTCATCTCCCTCTCTCTCTCTCTTCTCTCTCTAACACAATTCAAACCCTAGCTTATTTATCCAAGAATTATACGCGAATTTGATTTTGATATAACAAATTCATATAGGGCTTTTGATCTATAAAACAAGGCGAAAGATTGCATATGAAAACGGTTGTGGATGGTGATGGTGGAGACGGTGGGTGGCGGTTGCAGGTGGGTGTAGGGTGCAGGTGGTGGGTGGCGGTTGCAGGTGGGTGGCGGTTGCAGGTGGGTGGCGGTTGAACTGTTTTATAAATCGAGTTTGTGTAAGTCATTTGTGTGAATTTGAAACCAAAAACGCAATCAAATTATACTCATTCTTCATCAAAACATGCTGAATTCGAAACCTTAAATCACGAATCAAACCCTCATAAATGGTACTCTGATCAAACTGGAGTATACAACAGCAAACACCCACCAGTCGTCTCCGATCTCGGAACTGTTTCGTCGTCTCCTATCCAAGCGATGTTCGGCCGTCTCCGATCACAGACCTGTGTCGCCGTCTCCGATCACAGACCTGTGTCGCCGTCTCGATCTCACCGTCGTCGGAAACCGTATTCATCGATAAACCTCCACAGCCTCCGGTAATTTTTGAGGGTAATGATTTGGGGGGTTTTTGAAGTTGATTTTAAAGAACTTTCACATTGAGTGTGAATGAGAGACATTGAGTTGTGTGCTGAAAGAAGAAAAATAAGGAGGGTCTCGTCTGGATTGGGGTTGGTTCAAATTACAGAGAGAGAGAGATGAGTGAGAGAGAGAGAGAGATGGGTTGTTCAGATTATAGAGAGAGTTTATATTTCTTTTAGTTTTTGTTTTCTACAAATTATCCCTAAATAAGAATTCTTTACAAACTAGTCCCTAAACCTAAATTTTTTACATAATAGTCTCTGAAGAGATGAAATGACAAGAATGCCCTCATGTGCAAGGCACATGACCAGATTTAACCAAAAATTCTAACTGAGTTTGGTCTAAAGGACAAAATGTGCAAGATTTTGAAAGGTAAAGGACAGCGCCTGTCAACTTTTGGCCAAAAGGACAGCGCCTGAAATTTGATGTAAACATAAAGGACAAAACTTGTAATTTACTCTTTAATTAATATAAGATAAGTTTGGAAGTGAGGCGAGAAAATCATAAAATAAATACCTACAATGAACGACATGCGTCACACACTAATGTTTTATTATATAGTATAGTATAGATAAAAATTTGGATTGATATAAATAGATTATTTTGTTGTAGCAAAATTTGTTAACGAAGTTTCAATAAATTTAACCCATTATTTAAAACTCTGTAAATGTATAAATGATAAATAATATTAGTTAGAGTAAATTACGATTTTGGCTCCTGTGGTTATATCACTTTTACCATTTTAGTCAAAAAAAATATTTTAACATCTGAGCCCCCATTAAATGTTAGGGACCAAAAGGGTTAGAAAAAATACGTTAGGGGCCAAAAAGATTAGAAAAAAAAACGTTAGGGGTTCAGATGTTAAAAATTCTTTCTGGGCTAAAAGAGTAAAAGTGATATAACCACAGGGGGGGCCAAAATCATAATTTACTCTATTAGTTAAATAAATAATATTATAAATGAGAAGGAGATTAAACTAAATAATAATTATCCATAAGAAATTAAACTAAATAATATTTAGTAGGAGGATTATATATAATTAATTAGAAAAGATTAAACTAAAATAATACTTATCTATAAAACATGACCTAATATGTTCAAAAAATGGTTTCTTTTATTATATAGTATAAATTCTGTTTAAAAATTATTTTTTTATACAATGGATATTTTATTTAATAAATATATATATTTAGGAAATACAAGCATGTAAAAGATATCTTCTTTGTAGTAAAGTAATTATGATAATTTTAATTGAAAAATACATTTGAACACATGTGAATTAATAAGAGATACAGAAGGCCAGACTCCAGAGTCCAGAGGCCCAGAAGAGTCAATTAGTCAAGGGACATCGCTCTATAAGTTGGGTTGGGTGCAAGCCCATTATTAAAGGGCTAAGTTAGGCCCAAACTACTAGCTGTAATCTCAAGTATTTGTATTTTGGCTTCTAAATTATCAGGTTATAATCAAACAATAGATAGTAAGGGTGTAGTAAGGGTGTGCACGGTTTGGTTCAGTTCGGTTTTTGGGCAAAACCAAATCCGAAATCTACATGTCGACATCCGACAGTGGCGAAATTAGAAGAAATATCCAGGGGTATCCCAATTTTTTTTATCTAGACCCATTCCTAAGAATTCGATGGCCCCTAAAGGGGCCTGTGCGGCTAATAAAATTGGGCCCTTAGATTTTATATATATATATATATATATATATATATAGGGAGAAGATCATGCGAGAACCACCTCTTATTGTGAGAACCGCGAGAACTAATGTGAACACACCAAAAATGTCTAAAAATAGCCAAAACTCACACAAAAAATTTTTTTTTTGAATTTTTTATAAAAAATCGCTACTTTTCGAAGCCAAAAAAAATTTTTTTTTTAATTTTTTTTTAAAACTAAAAAAAAAAATTTTTTTTTGGCTTCTAAAAGTATCGATTTTAACATGAAAAATATTAAAAAATTCAAAAAAAATTAGATTTTTTTTGATTTTTTTAGATTTTTTTTAGATTTTTTTAGGTTTTTTGGGGGTTTAGTTTTTAGCATTTTAGCTTTGGGGGGGGGGGGGGGGTTTAGGTTTTTTTTTGGGGGGGGGGGGTGGGGGAGGGGGGTTTAGGTTTTTTTTTTTTTTTGGGGGGGGGGGGGGGTGGGGTGGGGTTAGGTTTTTTTTAGCATTTAGCTTGGGGGGGAGGGGTTTTGGTTTTTTTTTTTTGGGGGGGGGGGTGGGGGTTAGGTTTTTTTAGGTTTTTTTTAGCTATTTTAGGTTGTGTTCACATTGGTTCTCAAGGTTCTCACAATAAGGGTGGTTCTCGCATGAACATTTTTAAAAAAGAAACACAAAACCCAACTTGAGTTGAGAAAACTCAGAAAACCTTTGTAAAAAAACCATGTAAACTCAAGAAACATTTCTAAAAAAAAATAGGAAATGTAATATACATATGTTTGAACATTTTTAAAAAAGAAACACAAAAAAACACTAAGTAGTTTTTTTTTAAAAAATGTTACAAAATTTCAGGTTACATAATATATATGTCCAAAAAAATGTAACATACAAATTTTCAACATTTTTTTTAAAAAAATAGTAAGCGTTTTTTTACATTTTTTTTTTCATAAAAAGGTCCGTGTACATTTATATTACATTCCCTATTTTTTTTAGAAAAAAATAAAAATGTTACATAGGGTTTATTTGGGTTTTCCCATTTCCCCTATATATATATATATATATATAGGCTTCGGTTCAATTTAGAACCACCATGAGTTGTGAGAATCATGAGAACTCCTACTTACCGTGTGAGTTGGGTCACAATTTTTTTGCACAAACGTAGATGAAAATATTAAAAACACATCTGTAAAGCAAAAAAAAAATGTCGAGTCAGTATAGTTACGTCTGATGTAAGTTTTGTTTATGCCTAATGTAAATTTTGTTACGGCGATGAAATTTTTTTTACATCTAATGTAAATTTTTGCATGCGACATTTTTTTTGTTGGAACAAGTGATTTTTTTAAAGATTTTTGAGAATTTTTTTTTGTCAAAAAACATTTTGGAAGACCTAGTTTTAATGGTTCTCACAACTCAAATTTTACCATTTCCCTACATATATAATTACTAGGTTATAGATCTGTGTATGAAACGAGTTGAATAAAAATATTAACTATGTTAGTAATAATATTTATAAATTATAATATGATGTTTTAAGATAAGATATAATTAAAATTATGTATTATTTAGGTATAAATAAGTGTGTATAGTAAAACTATTAAAAAAACAAAATTATCAATTGACGAGGTATGACCCGGAACGGCTAACCCGACCCGGTCATTACCATTTATTTTATTATAAATATATAATTACACATGTTTATTCTAAAATCTTCTATTCTGCATGGATAAACCACGTAACCAAATCCCCAATACTTATCGGAGCCCATCCTAAGTTAGGGGAAACCCTAATGGTAAACTATAAATAGAGGTAAACATCAAAGGTATGGACATTCTGCTCTCGTTTACTCTCTCTCTCTCTCTCTACACATATTCTTTTACTCCCAAACCGAGACTTATTCTCACGCTGGAGGGTGGTTACAGAAATAACCCCATTCCTGTAACGAGTCCTAACGGTGTTCTGTTTTGCAGTCAGCTGTTCGGATCGCCAAGAGTTGAAGTCCTAGTCGGAGCCTACCGTTCAGGTCAGTGTTTCTTCATTGGTGCCCACCATGGGGCCATTCGGTAACGTCTGTGAACTTAGACCCAATGGCAAGCGATCAGAACACGGCAACAACAACAAATCAAACAGTGATAACCAGTAATCCGTTACTGGTGACGAGTTCAGTGGTTACCACCATGCCGATTTCATCTGTTATAACCAGGTCTTTGGACCAGGAGTTTGAAGCAGAAGCACCACCGAGGTTTGCAAATGTCTCAGTCACTCCCTCTGGGACGACAGCCGTGGACCCCCTTGCATACACCTCATGGCAGTTACGGCCGGTGGCTCCAACCACCACAACCGCCATTGTTTCTACTCCAGCATCGACAACAAGTGCACAGACTATACGTCACAGCACCATGCCCGTTATCACATCCGCGGGTCCAGGCAACAATACGCAGAAGGTGAGCATGACCCAATATTATCAGCCGCCTATTACGCACGCTATGCCACCGCTGTATACAGCAGCGTTGTCCACGCCACCCCATCAACCAATAATCAGGCCTGCCGGAATTATGAATGCTCCAGTCACACCTGTGAATCAAGCTTACTTCCCGGGTTATTACTATGCACCTCCTTATGGGTACCTACCCCCGTACAACAACCAGGCGTACTCTCTTCAGATAACAGCGCAAAGTTATGCCCAGTAGCCGCCATACGCGGCTTACATGCCACCCTGGTGGTCTTTTCCAACGTCACAACCAACTTATGGTCAATCCCCGCCTACGATGGAGCCTATTTACGATAGGGGAAACACATCAAGACCTCGTTTCTCTCCAAACGGGGGTCCCAGCTGTACACTCAACATCACCACAGCCCAACCCCATGTTACCCAGGGAACAAGTCAGGGTGGGGCGACACAACAAGTGCAGCCCATCAATGTGGAAGATGACGACCTTACCAGGCGTTACAAGCCTACGGACGCTACTTTCAGGTCCAAATTTACAAGGAGAATAGCTGAAGCCCTGATTAAGTAGAAACCTAAGATGCCCTAGACAGTGGGCAAATATGATGGTTTGAGCGACCCTGATGACCACCTCTATTTTTTCAAAAGCGCGGGAGAGGTAGCCTGGCCCATGCCTCTCTGGTGCAAGATGTTCGTTCAAACGCTGGTAGGGGCGACACGAGTATAGTGGGATAGCCCGCCCGTGGGGGAAATTGACAGTTTTGAAGATTTAGTGGCCAAGTTCCAGCTACAATTCAGTCAACAAAGGCGATACACAAAAGATCGAAACGAACTCCTCCATATTCGTCGGCGAGACAATGAGACGGTGGAGAGTTTCATCGTTAGATTCAACAAAGAAAGCCTGGCGATCCCAGGTATAACAAACAATCTGGCCTGTGGTGCTTTCCTACAAGGAGTAAACGATGACGAGTTGTTAAGGACACTATATGGAAGGGACGGCGTGCCCTCCACCATAGATGAAATCCTGAGAATAACCAAAGTGTATGTCACACAATAAAAGACAGTGGCGGCCAGTCACGCTGCTAATAGTAAAAAGGAAGCACAAAAAGCCAATATGATAATAGAGAGCAGCGAAACTCCAAGGGCAAGAACAGAGGAGACAGGATCCAGAAAAGTGATAGGCCAGACTCACGATATGACAGGTCCAGGAGCTCATACTAAAGAAATGAATCCTCTGCCAAGTCAAGGTCTGAATATCCTAACCTGAGTAAAATGCCGGCAGAAATCCTGGCTTCTGAGAACCTGAAACTCAACCCTCCCATGCCATAGAAAGACACGCCCAATAAAGACACCAGCAAATACTGTGAATATCACAAGGGCAGTGGCCATAATACTAACGATTGCTATCAGTTGAAGAAGCAAATCAAATACTACGTGAAGACGGGTAAGTTGGCTCACCTGGTTCGGGACATAAAGCAGGGTCCGCCCCCCAACAAGGAAGACGCTGACAAAGGGGCGGGCAAGAAACAGCGGGAATTGAACATGGTTTACGCAGATAAAGGAAATGGAGTAAAACGGAGTTTCTCCACGCTCGAGCCCTGGATGCTGGCAACCATGACAGTCGAACCACGTGTTGAGGATTTACACCTCACCACTGACCCCCTAATCATATTAGCCGCTGTAGGCGACTACAACATGAGAAGAATCCTATTAGATAGCGGAAGCTCTGAAGATATACTCTATGAGCACTGTTTCAACAGGATGCAACCAAGAGACAAGAAGATTCTCAAATCAGTACACTCCCCTATTAAGGGATTCACCGGAGAAAAGGTTGACCCAATTGGCCAAATCACATTTCTAGTAACATTCGGACTCGCCCCTCGCGAAAGGACCATACTCCTCACATTTCTTGTGGTACGGGCTGAATCCTACCACAATGTAATAATTGGAAGGTTTACCCTGGGAAAACGAGACGCTGTTGTCTCCACGGCACGCGGGTTTATGAAGTTCCCCACACCGCGGGGGATTGCAACAGTTTTCTGGGACAAGATAGGTGAAGTTTTGGACACCAAAAGATGCCGTCAGGGACCTACCTGCACAATCGGCCCAGAAAGATAGGTTTTGAGCACAAGCCACCCTGAGCAAACAGTTACAATAGGAGACAGCCTCTCTCCTGAAGTAAAAAACAACTTGAAACAATTGTTAAGGAGGAATGCCGATATCTTTGCTTTTCAACACTCCGATATGACCGGGATACCCCGGGATAAGGCAGAGCACAGATTAGCTACACTCTCAGGCATTAAACAGTGGCCCAGGGGAAGCGTAGCATGGCCTCTGATCGAAGAGATGCAGTGGTAAGAGAAATTAGAAAGTTGGCCGAGGCTGGAACGCTCCGGGAAACAAAATACCATACATGGGTATCAAACCCCGTTATGGTCAAAAAACCAGATGGCACATGGCGGATGTGCATTGACTTCAAAGATTTAAACAAGGCCTGCCCTAAAGACGCTTATCCACTGCCTGAGATGGATTTTAAGGTTGACTCTCTGGTCCCTTTTAGGTACAAGTGTTTCTTAGACGCCTATAAGGGTTACCACCAGATCAAGATGTCAAGAGAAGACGAAGAAAAAATGGCGTTTCACACCGATATAGGCATCTTTTGCTACACCAAAATGCCTTTTGGTCTACGAAATGCCGGGGCTACCTATCAACACCTCATGGACAAGGCCTTTGAGAAGCAAATCGGCAGAAATTTGGAGGTATATGTCGATGACATAGTAATCAAGAGCAGGGAGGAAAAACAAATGCTCGAGGGCATCGAGGAAACCTTTCAAAAGCTGAGAGAATACAACATTAAACTCAACCCCAAGAAGTGTTCATTCGGGGTAGAAGAAGGTAAGTTCTTGGGGGTAGTGGTCACCTAGGATGGCTTTAAAGCCAACCCGGAAAAGATAACCGCTATAACGCGAATGACCTCCCCCAAAACTTTAAAAGAAGCACAAGTGCTGAATGGGCGTTTAGTGGCCATAAACAGGTTCTTGGCAAGACACGCCGAGAGGTCTTTTCCATTTATAAAAATGTTGAAAGACTGTCTCAACAAGAAAAACTTCAAATGGACCAGTGAAGCAGAAGAAGCCTTCCAAGACATGAAGCAGTTTATTGAAAAGCTACCTATGTTGCGGCGCCATACCAAGAAGAGCTTTTGAAGATGTACCTGGCGGCAGCTCACAACGCTGTAAGCGCGGTACTCATGGTCGAAAGGGATGGCAAACAAACGCCCATATACTACATCAGCCGGGTACTAGCTAGACCTAAAACGTGGTATCCAACACTTGAAAAACTGGTACTTGCGTTAGTCCACGCTACCCGGCGTCTCCGAAGATACTTCCAAGGGCACCGCGTGCAAATCTTAACAAAATATCCCCTGCAGCAAATCTTACACAAACCAGAAATCTCTGGGAGATTTGCCAAATTGGCGATTGAGATGTGAGCCCTAGACATCGAATATTGAAAACGAACAGTAATCAAGGGGCAAGTCATCGCTGATTTCTTAGCTGAAATTCCTGATGGAGAAGTGATACAAGACCCCTTGGTTAATAACATACCTGAGTCTAGCATAGCTAGGCAGACCTGGAACTTATACACGGATGGGTCTTCCAGTGGAAAAGGATCTGGGGCAGGCCTCATGCTAATAAGCCTGGATGAAATAAAATTGATGTACGCCATGCTGTTCGGTTTCAAATGCTCCAACAATGAGGCAGAGTACGAGGCGCTGTTAGCGGGTCTGAGAATGGCCCAATCCATGGGAGCAACATGGGTCAATGCATACGTTGACTCTCTGCTGGTCAACAATCAGGTGAATGAGACCTATGAAGCCAAAGACGAGACAATGGAAAAATACTTGGCTAAAACCAAGGAACTCATAACGTCATTCGAAAACGTTACACTCAATCACGTCCATCGAGGAAGGAACCAAATAGTCGATGCCCTAAGCAAGCTAGCTACTTCTGGCATGGAAAAGAAGGTGAAGTGGGAAACGCTACAGTCACCTTCCATAGAGTCCCGGGAAGTATCCGCCGTCACATCGGAAGAACCATGTTGGTACACTCCCATTTTAAAATTCCTCACGAAAGGGGAATTACCCTCAGACAGAGGCGATGCTCAGAAAATACAAACAAAGGCGTTACAGTATGAGGTAAACAACGGCATCTTATATAGGAAGTCATATTTGGGACCACTATTACGGTGTGTATCCCCAGCGGAAGCCAAGTACTTGATCCAAGAAATACACGCCGGTATATGTGGCATTCACGCCGAATCCCGGGCAGTTGTTGCCAAAATCCAAAACGCTGGATACTATTGGCCTGGGATGCACGAAGACGCGGTAGAAGAACTCAGAAAATGTCGCAGCTGTCAAAAATTTGCCCCACAAACACTCCGCCCTAAGAACAACTTGATCCTCGTTACAGCGGCATGGCCTTTTCAAAAGTGGGTTGTTGATATCGTGGGACCGTTCCCGCTGGCCCCAGGGAAGCTAAAATACTTAATTGTGGTAGTTGATTATTTCACCAAGTGGGTTGAAGCAAAGCCGTTGGCCAAGTTAACTGCTGAGACTGCCAAGAAGTTCCTATGGGAATATATAGTTTGCCGATTTGGATTGCCGCTATATCTTGTAAGTGACAATGGAACACAATTCACAGATAAGGTCCTACAAGATTGGTGTGCGGAGCTTCAAATTCAACAAATCTTCACATCGGTTGCACATCCCCAAGGAAACGGCCAAGTGGAGAGGGCAAATAGAGGTCTGCTGGATGGAATTAAAAGAAGGTTAGGCTTTGAGGGGAGCTCTTGGGTAGAAGAATTCCAAATGTCCTCTGGGCATATCGAACCACGCCTAAGACAAGCAAAAACGAGACCCCATGCCATATGAATAAAGTCTGCGTGACTCTTTTTATCATTGATATAATTGATGTTGATGAACAATAAATAAAATCCCACGTGAATACTTGATCTAAATAGTGGCCTGCAAAACAAAGTATACTAATATATCAAAATAACAATTTAGCTCAAATTCCAATTAACTTTAGTCCACATATTCGTTGAAATAGTTTTGCATCAATTAAATGGCAATTCAATTCACTTAAAACTAATTAAACCAATTAATTTCACTATGTTTCATTTGAAAAGGTTAATAGGATCTTTTTAGTTCATTTTCATCTTAAACATATATCATGACAAATCAAATCAAAACAATATATTTAATACAAGAGCACTGCATTTTACTAAATAATTAGTGTCAAATAAGGTGCACCTAAAATGCACCGATCACCCCCTTCAGCCTAACCTATGGCGTAGAGGCAATGATACCCGCAGAAGTAGGGTTACCTTCGCTAAGGCACCTAACAACGAATGATAACAATGACAGGATCCTACGGGAGGCCTGGACCTCCTGGAAGAACGGCGCGAAGCAGCCGCCATCAGCGTGGCAAAATACAAGAAAACCTTAGAGAAATATTACAACCAACGCGTGGCTCAGCAAACCTTCAAGGAGGGCGAGTATGTCATGCGGGATAACGAAGCCAGTAGAGCGAAACCTTCAGGCAAACTGGGACCCAACTGGGAAGGCCCCTACATAGTTCAAGAAGACTTAGGCAAAGGGGCTTATCGCCTATCCAGGCTCGATGGCACAGCGGTTCCACATAGCTGGAACGCTGCTCAGTTGAAGAAATGTTACATGTAAACTCTCACCCCTAACGGCGGGTTTGATTGTTTTCTTTTTATGAACAAGTGTAATCCATCAGGAACGATGTCTCTTTTTCTTTTCAGTTATTAAGTTAATAAAAGATACTCTTTATTTTCTTTTATTACCTACATGTACAATAACAATTACCATCGCATTTATACTGCATATTACGGTACAAAAAATTACCATCGCATTCAAACTGCATATAACGGTAAAAAATGTCTCTGACACGAAATATTGTTTTCATATATAAGTCAGATGACCAAAACTATACAGTGCTAAGAGTGGTTATCTTGGTAATAAATACATTAACCACTACAAAAGATAGGTATTTTGGTAATAAATACATACAACTATCTTACAAAACCAAGTACTTGTCCCTGTTGTTAAACACCAACATATGGGAATACCAAAAAACGAACATGTTCTACTTATCTACATATCGGGGAACATTGCTAACACTTCTGCAGGGGTATGCAATGCCTCACCGTAATACTCCAATGAATGAGGATCGACGATTAGGTCATTAATATTCACCTCGTCAACCGGAGAAGCTGACATCCTCCGATCACCAACTGAGCCTGCACATCGATGGCCAATCCGGCATCGTTCATATACCGCTCTACAACGTTGGACATACTCGGAAGGAAATGCTTGCATCAAGGTGTCGGCCGATAAGAGAACCACACCTGCTTCGGCCTTAGAAGGGCCATCATCTCCGATACTCTTGCAAGACCTGTTTATCCAGGGCATGGTATCGCCGGAGTTAGCTTTCTTACCCCGGATAATCTTCTCCGTCACCGGAACCTGGAGACAGACCAGAGCTTCCGCTACATCCAAATTTCGAAGTATGTCGGACATTTTCCGATTACGGCATTTTCGCTCCATTTTTTCATTTACCAAATTTGGAAAAAGTATGACACAATTTATAGAAGATTAAGAAGGCTGACAACCGTGACGACAACAAAATTAATAACAAGGCATCATTACACGTCAAATCGCTACACTTAAGTAAGACGGCGGCGCCATCATGATGATATTTGCATTCATTGTCTGACGCAACTTGAGTGCTTACATGCACCCCAAACAAAACCAAACTGTGTTTTCACAAAATATCTAAAGGAACAATGGAAATAACAAATAAAAAACACTCATTCCTCTCCAAACTCCTCCGCCACATCCAGCATCTAGCGTAAGGAGTCCACGCCGTATTCGGCCACCTTGTCAACCAGCTCCGCATACGCGGGCAGTGGGTCATTACAAGCCGCTTCAAAAGCATCCGCCATCTCCGCTGTCAGTTTGCCCCTATTCTCCTGGAACACGGGAGTGATCCTATCAGTTTGTTGGCAATTAAAATAACCCTGGTAGACGCCATCATGGTGCCCTGATAGATAAGCGGCAGTAGACAGGCGGTCCAAAAGAGTAACAAAGGACTCTGATTGGCAGAGATACTCGAAAGCCCCAACCAAGCCATTGGTTATCAACCAGTTCCTATCACCTTGTAAACCAGCCAGGCGGCTAGTCAGGCTATCCACTTCAGCGTTTGACTGGTCCAATGCACTCTCCGCCTCCTTAAGGCGCGCCTGGTGGGCGGCTGAAGATTGAACGAGCTGATTTTTCTCTGAAACGAAAGAGTCACACACCTGCTGCAGCTTCCTAAGCTGCTGCTCCATCTCTTCCAGCTCTACTTGTTTGGCTTGAGCTTTGGCATTAGACGCCTCTAACTCCACGGTGAGACCTTGATACCTCTCCTGCACCTGAGACACAAAATCGGTGTCAATATGGAATTTTTCCATCTCAACAGATAGCTCAGATCTCACCTTTTGAGCCTAAGTAACGGCTTTACGCTCCAGCTCCTCCTGAACAGCCTTGGCGTGAGAAAGGACCCGATCCTTTTCCGCTATATCGCGGGCCCATAATATCCTCTCTTCAGCAAGGTTGACTGTCACACGCTTCAGATCCTCCTCTGCTTTGTTTTTCTCGGAGACAAACTGACTCTCCCTGAGACCAACAGCTTGAAGTTGGCTTTCCAAGCGATACTTTTCATCCATCAGCTCCTGAATGGCAACCCGCGCCTGGTGGAGTTCATTGTTATCATGCATCCACAGGCGTCGGATTTCTGCCAACCTCCGGCGCTGACTGACAGCATCCACCATAGTTGCATTCATCAAATTCTCATTATCCAACCCCTCTACATAGGCTGATTCAGCCGGGGGGTACGCTCGCTCAATCTAGTGATATACCACTGGGTGGAAAACCAACCTGGAAGACTCCGCTATCTTCCACTTAGGTTGATAGCGTTTGTCCTGAGCATTCGAATCCCAACAAATGGTGGGTAGATAAAGATCATCGCCCAAACGGGCCCCATCATCAACAAGATCACTACTAGATCCCCCAGTATCACTTACAGTAGTATCTCTGGCGCTTGTTGACTCACCAGCAACAGAAGTTGTAGGCACCTCCTTCTCAGATGCAGCGGAAACACCAACCGGAGATTCAAACAGGGATACGGGGGTAGCGCTGGAAAAAAGCGGCGTAGAAACAGGGCTGGGTGTCACAACCACAGCAGTTGTAAACACAGGCGGTAGCATTGACGAGCTAATAGTAACATCACTCGCCTGGGATATAAGGTCTGAAAGGCTTGGCCCGCCAGCAGCGGAAGACACAACATCCCCATATGTTAAGGGCATAGAGGACACACCCTCAACTTGGGCCTCAGCAAACGAACCTGCATCAAATCAGATATTCAGAACAAGAATATAGAAGTTCAACACCTACATTGACAAATAAAATCACTTACCAGTGGGTAAGGCGTGAACAGCCTTGATTGCTTGAAAAGAAGTTAAAGGAGGCATTATCCTATGTTTTTTCTGCACGCGCATAGGACTAACCAAGCTAGTAGGGGCAGAAACAGCAGTAGTACCTTCCGGGGCCACATAAATGCTAACCGCCACAGGTGAAGTAGTAGCCCCCGCGGTAATAACTTTCCTCCCGGTTATCTTTACCCGGGTTGGTTTCTTTGTTTCTGCAATGGAAACACTGCTTCCCCCGCTGGGGGGAGGCTGAGACACGTAAGCATTCGGATCCGCCGGTACGGCAGGAAGCAGAAATTATTCAAGATGTATTCTCAGTACATCAGGCTCTTGTTCCCCAATCGCGCGATCCGCGGGCCTCAGAGCAGTATTGCGCGTGGGGGGGGGGTTCAACGAAATCAAACAAACTCCATTCACTTGTTTCACATTCATACACATTATAACAAGCACAATTTGCTAATTAAATTAAAAGCAAGTTGACGTGTGCCTTCATCAACCCTTCGAAAAGTAGGATTCAACCGGCTATCACGCCATAGCAAACTCATCCCCGCCATCACCAGGGCCCCCTACGGGATCATTGTGCACTCGGAGGGTGTTGGCTCAACTTCTTAAACAGAGCCATTTTGACATCGGCATCAGCAGGGGGACCTTCGTCTTTGAACTTGTCCTTGGGCCCCATTTCCCTACAGTACATCTCCCTGGGGATAACACTGGCATTAATGTAGAAGAACTTCTTTTTCCAGTCCTTATCCCTGGAACTAGTTGGGATATCCCTCAAGCAAGACACACCAATGTTTCGTCTATCAAAAGTAAAAAAAAGGATTTCCAAACAAGAATGAAAAATGCCCTAAACACAGTAATTTCAGGGATATGACCCAGGGCTATGCAAGCAAACTCGAAGTGACGAAGTTTAACCAACCCTAAAGGATGCAGTTGGGAGATGTGAATGGGATACTCGTCAAGAACGGACTTACAAACTTGGTGATTGGCAACCAGAAATTGCAGAATTTGAATAAATCACTAAACAAAGTGATTTTGCCTTTTTTCAATGGAAACGCCGTGTCTGTCTTCGAGGGCAACACCGGATTCCATTCCGATTTGATATCATACTCCTGTATAAGATTGTTGAATGATACACTGCCCCATTTGCAATACAGCGCATCGGAACTTGCTTCGGCCGAGGAAGATTAGCTGGTTTTGGAAGCCATTTTTTGTAGTTAAGAAATTGAAGAAGTTGAGAGTAAAGATTGAAATAGGAAAACCCTATTCGGGAAACCTATTTATAGAAAGGGATAACAACCTTTCGAATTCAAAAAGGCAAACGGATGGGAACGCGTGTCAAGACAGGGAAGCTACAACTGTCATCCTAATGATGACCTAACTGTCACACCCTTTCACATCGCCGCCATTTTTCAAAAAAAGTAACGGTACTCCCACTCGAGAAACTTGCACTCAAAGGGGGTATTTTGACTTTTTCCTTTTTAGTCCGATCCCATGAATTTCATTTCATAACTTCGGACTGGGGGGACATAACGAGGTATGACCCGGAACGGCTAACCCGACCCGGTCATTACCTATTATTTTATTATAAATATATAATTACACATGTTTATTCTAGAATCTTCTATTCTGCATGGATAAACCACGTAACCAAATCCCTAATCTTTTGGGAAGATCATGCAAATCCCTAATTTATCGGAGTCCATCCTAAGTCAGGGGAAACCCTAATGGTATACTATAAATAGAGGTAAACATCAAAGGTATGGACATTCTGCTCTCGTTTACTCTCTCCCTCTCTCTCTACACATATTCTTTTACTCCCAAACCGAGACTTATTCTCACGCCAGAGGTTGGTTACAGGAATAACCCCATTCCTGTAACGAGTCCTAACGGTGTTCTGTTTTGCAGTCAGCTCTTCGGATCGCCAAGAGTTGAAGTCCTAGTCGAAGCCTATTGTTCAGCTCAGTGTTTCTTCATTAATGAACATGTAAAATAATAAACAAACAACGTGAAAAAAAGTAATTTACAATCAATTAAATAAACTAAATGATAGAATGCTAATTAAGTTTAACTTCTGATCTTTGTAGAATAGGCCTTTTCATTCCCAATGCCATATTATTTTATTATTATATTAATAATATAACTTCATCTTCTTCTTCAAGAAGCGCCACCTGCAAGTCCCGTACCGGAAATTTTCGTTTCCGTTAAATCTCAAATTTCATTTTTTTTTCATTTCTACTTAGGGGTATCCTGACATTTGCTTTGGGGTGTCCCAGATAAATAAAACGGATAATAAAAGAAAAATTGCACTTCGCGAAGAAATTTGAGGGTATCCCAGGCAACCCCTCACCATCATATAGATCCGCCCCTGACATCCGACATCCGATTGAAGTGCTCGTCACAAAGTATTTTTCGTCCATGACTTAATGAACTTGGTTAAGCTACTTGAAACGCAATATAGAATCCCCAAGGCCAAGGTTTCTTTCCTCTTTGTCGAGGTGTGTATCGCAGTATAAGGCCACAACACTACGGGAGATGTGCCTTCCCAATGGAGCTCTCTTTGTTAATGTATCTCGGCCTAATAAGCACTAGATGGTTATTAATCCCTAAAGTGTGCAGTGCGTTATAAACATATTATGCTAGTGGGTTTCGGCGTCGAACCTAGAACATTACAATTGAGTGGTCACACATATTAACAATGCAATCATCAACTTGTTATTGTTATCATTACACTTCATTCGGTTTAGGTTTATAATCTTTATCAAGAAGACAAAAAATGTAATGTGACATGAAGATGTTAATCTTGAATTGAAGAGATATAGATCAAGAAGGGTTATAGATCATAATTATGGTGAATTATCAAGAAGACAAAAATGTAATGTGACATGAAGACGTTAATCTAGAATTGAAGAGATATAGATCAAGAAGGGTTATAGATCATAATTATGGTGAATTATTTATTTATAGATCATAATAATTATAGGGATAATTGTTGGTTTATTAGATATGTTTATCTAGTTAGATATTTTATTATTTAAAAGAGAGTTTTAGTTGGGTTAGGACAAGAATAGATCTAGTATAAATAGATGGTTAGGGTCATTGTAATTGGTGTGCTTTGTTTAATAATAAAAGAGTCCAACAGTTCGTTCAAATCGTGTTTGATCAAGGGTCTAATTTCCAACAACCATTCAGTATAACTTGAAATAATATATGTGTGACATACATGTTAATATGTTTATAACCAAAAAAACCCAATTTCCTTGGTAGAGAAGGTATCATGAAGGTGTTTTGTCTCTAAACTAAATTAGATAGAGAAGTACAACTCATGGATGACATAGTCTATAAAAATTATTTGATAAAAAAAGTATTAGAAAAATGAATGGATAGTGTTGATGCAACAAACTGTAGGACCGGTTTTTCGACCGTTCGATTGCGTAACGAACGTTTCACGTGCGGAATCCGTGAACGTGCGTGACCGAACACACAATAACGTACTACTAACGTGATTCCATTGAGAAATATGACGTGTACGGTACAAGAATCACAATTACACAACTTTCTCTCTCTAGACTTTCTCTCTCTAAACTTGGATCTCCAAAACTCTAAATGTGGAGGAAAGTCTTGAAAGAATCTTCACTAACTTTACTTTTCTTATGTCATCTATCCTATTTATAGGCCTTGGAATTAATGAGACTTCTCATTAATTACCAAAATGCCACCTTGTTATTTCTAACTAGTTATGACATTATGTGCTTGATTTCTTCCGGTTTTTCACTACGACTTGAATTGACGAAGGCGATAGACAAAAAATGCATCAACAATCTCCCCCTTGGATATTGCTGTCACACCCCCAAAATCCACCCGCGGAAAACCACCGCTTGGGAGCGTGACTGACCAGGATCAAGCCATCAATCATATCAAACCATAGCAATTAATAATAGAAGTAGTTAATATAAGTCACCATGACATGATTGATGTTTCAAAAACCAAACACTGTTTTAAGTAGCGGAAGCATAGTAAAGTAAATCCAAATAGTTATACGAGTTATGAGTTCAATATCATTAACGATCCATCTGCCCACAACGACCTGCTCTTCCCTGTGCAAGCTCCAAGTATACTTAAGGTCCTGCAAGGCATGCAGCAAATAATCAACAAACTAGTTGAGCGAGTTCACAGAAAGTAAGTTCATAGTGTAATGCATAAGTATAGCTAGTGGGGGCTTCCCATACTAGTGTGTAATAAAGGTGGGGGCTTCCCATGTTCATCCTGGTTAATGAGGGCTTCTCATTAACGGTACTTACTAGACTAACTTCCGACCATGTGTTCTTCTTTACCGAGAACAGGAAAACGTACAGGGTCACGTAGGCTTTACGTGACGTGCCCTTCCCCGAGGACAGTGGTACGCGTGGAGGCTACGTAGGCTTTACGCAGCGTGGCCTTCCGACCTGGAAGCCAGTAGATGGTATTGGGTTACGTAGGCTTTACGTAACGTGTCCTCCCGACCCGGGAGACATATGAAAATATACTGGGTTACGTAGGCTTTACGTAACGTGTCCTGTCTAACCTGAGGACGATGGTCTATAGTCTGGTATATGCGTAAGTACGAGTAATCATTCCATATCCAACATATCCAACCCAATTCCCAACCCGGGAATCCCATGCCTTGGCTGTGTGAACTCACCTTGGTTTGCTCGGCAGATACACAGAAAGTACAAGTAGCAAGTAAATGGTCACTCACGTCCTATCATAGTTATTATACGAGTCAGGTTCGTATATAGCACGTATATAGTAATCACGTATAGTCATGGCAAACATGTACGCACGTAAGCAGATAAGACATAGCATGTGAGGATCCAATTGTCTAAGTCCAACAATACCCGGCCCAATGACATTAGCAGCCCAATAACAAAACAGTCCAGTTTCTCAATCGGCCCAAATAGCAAACACATACAAGTCCATTAATAAACAGTTCACAACTCAAATCATTGGGCTCAACAGATTGGGCCCGTGACAGTGAAGGCCCAACAGTGTCTGTGCAACGGTGGTCTCGACTCGCAACGGGGTTACGAGTCGCAACGAGGATCTCGAGTCGTAACGGCTGGATACGAGTCGCAATGAGCAGTCTCGGTTCATCATGGTCTGGTTACGAGTCGTAATCTGACTCGCAACCGTGGTTGCGGTTCGTGCGGTTTGGTCTCGAGTGGGGGTTCCGACTCGCAATCCGAGTCGCAACCGGACGTGTAACTGATTTCCATACTTCTAGTCAAATCAAATCCCGTGATTTCAGCTAACAGTTTGGTCAGTTTCGGTAACCAGATCAATTAACATAATTTTCAACAATTCCTTAGCATGATATCGATCAAATAGGATAATTGCAACACAAATTCATAAGAACCCTAATTAATTCCATATGAACAACATTAACAATTCGCATGATCCGGTCCGATTACTAGCATACACGTTAACTCAACAATTTAGCATAACATCCATATATGAACACACATCAGTCGATTAGCACACGTACAATCTGATATCATCATCTAAATAATCCGATTCACAACAAACATGAAGCCGATTACATTTATCAACATTCAACCCGATTCCTAACATATTATCTTGTAACCACTATTGTTCATCATACAATTCCAACCGGATAACATCATGTAACACGTATAGCATAACAGAAATCACAAATCCAGAGGTAATACACTAACCGATTTACAAGTGAGGTGTGTGATCCGGGCAAGAGTGCTCCTTGGTGCCGTCGGGTTCAAGCAGCCGAGAGAGAGATAGAGAGCAAAGCTTCTAGGGTTTGTGTGTGAGTGCTTGTGGTTTGCAAAAGTTGGTAAAACAAAACCCCTATCTTGGTTTTGTGTGTGTTGCGAGTGGGGAGTGGGCCGAGCCCACTCGGTTGTCTAATGGACCCGAGAACAAGGAGTGGCCCAAAGGGCTTGTGCGAGTGGTGTTGTGCGGTTCAAGTTGTGTAGCCTTGTGCGGTTTGGCCCGTTTACATACATACACATATTATATGCACAACACACGTAATAACAAAATCACATAATTATTCAATAAACAACGTTCTCATAACCACGTATCGTTACACAAAGTGAGTCTAAAGTTCGGGTTGTCACATTATCCCCAACTAATTGGAAATTTCGTCCCGAAATTTGGTATGCACTCACTGAGGAAGCTAGGTAAACTGTACTGTTCACTGATTTTCCTGGGGTGTCACATCCTCCCCCCGTTGATCTGGAATTTCGTCCCGAAATTCCGAAGTAGTAGCTTCAGCCTCAGTAGTGGTTGCCTTGTTCCCGAATAATTGGGGGTACTTTTCTGTCATCCTGTCTTCGCGTTCCCAGGTGTACTCTGGGCCACGTTTGGAGTTCCAACGAACTCGGACAAGAGGGATTCTCTTGTGTTTGAGGACCTTCACATCCCGGTCCGTGATTTCTACTGGTTCCTCGACGAACTGCAACCGCTCGTCGATAGTGAGTTCCTTAAAAGGAATGATGAGGTTTTCATCTGATAGGCACTTCTTTAGGTTCGATACGTGAAAGACGTTGTGAACTGCCCCGAGTTCAGCTGGTAGGTTCAACTTGTAAGCTACCTTGCCAATCTTTTCTATAATTTCGAATGGTCCGACGTATCGCGGATTCAGTTTACCCCGTTTGCCAAAACGAACCACACCCTTCCAGGGTGAAACTTTCAATAAAACCCGGTCCCCGACCTCAAATTCCAATGGTTTTCTACGCTTGTCCGCGTAGGCTTTCTGACGGTCGCGTGCTGCCGCCATGCGTTGTCGTATTTGTGCAATCTTTTCTGTGGCGTCCACTACAATCTCTGGACCCGTGATCTGACTATCTCCCACCTCTGCCCAACAGAGAGGTGACCGGCATTTACGCCCGTACAATGCCTCGAACGGAGCGGCTTGAATGCTGGTATGGTAACTGTTATTGTATGAGAACTCCACCAAAGGGAGATGCTTTTCCCAGCCGTTGCCGAAATCGATGACGCATGCCCGAAGCATGTCTTCAAGTGTTTGGATCGTACGCTCAGACTGCCCATCCGTCTGAGGATGATATGCTGTGCTCATGTCTAATCGCGAGCCAAAGGATTTATGCATTGCTTGCCAAAGTTCTGACGTGAATCGTGCATCGCGGTCCGAAATGATAGATGTGGGCACCCCGTGCCTCGAGACAACTTCTTTAAGATAGACGTCTGCGAGAGTGGAGAATTTGTCCGTTTCCTTAATCGGCAGGAAGTGTGCAGACTTAGTGAGTCGATCAACTACGACCCATATCGTATCGTTCCCACGCTGGGATCTAGGTAGGCCTGTAACGAAATCCATGGAAATTTCTTCCCATTTCCACTGAGGTATCTTAGGCTGCTGCAGTAGGCTAGCTGGTTTCTGATATTCGACCTTGACTCTCGCACAGGTCAAGCACTTTCCAACGTACGTAGCGATGTGGGCCTTCATACTAGGCCACCAATAAGTAGCGCTGATGTCGTGGTACATTTTATCCGACCCTGGATGTACCGAGTAGCGAGACTTGTGAGCTTCATCCATTACAAGTTCGCGTAGACCGCCATAGAGAGGGACCCAAATCCGGCCCGTTACATAGTAGGCACCGTCAGCCTTCTGTTCCATCTGTTGTCGTGAGCCGCGTAAGGCTTCAGCCTTGACGTTTTCGGGCTTCAGTGCTTCTGTCTGAGCAGCTCGTATTTGTGCAGGAAGGCTAGACTGAATCGTTAGCTGTAGCGCTCGCACGCGCCGTGGTAAAGTGTCCTTTCGACTAAGGGCATCAGCCACAACATTGGCTTTGCCTGGATGGTACTTGATAGCGCATTCGTAGTCGTTAAGTAACTCGACCCATCGTCGTTGACGCATATTCAAATCCTTCTGCTTAAGAATATGCTCGAGACTCCTGTGATCGGTGTAAATCGTGCACCTGGTACCGTACAGGTAGTGTCGCCATATCTTAAGCGCAAAAACAACAGCTCCCAGCTCTAAATCGTGCGTCGTGTAGTTCCGTTCGTGAACCTTGAGTTGACGAGAGGCGTAAGCAATAACCTTGTCGCGCTGCATCAGCACACATCCCAATCCCCGAATGGATGCATCACAATAAACCACAAAGTCATCCGTGCCCTCTGGCAAAGAGAGGATAGGTGCACTGCAAAGTCTATCCTTTAAGTGCTGAAAAGCAGTCTCCTGGGGCTCTCCCCAGCGATAGGTAACACCCTTCTGTGTCAGTAACGTAAGTGGCTGAGCAATCTTCGAAAAGTCTCTAATAAACCGTCTGTAGTAACCTGCCAGACCCAAGAATTGGCGTATTTCCGTTGGCGTACGCGGTGCAGGCCAGTTCCTGATCGAATCTACCTTGGATGGATCAACATGGATCCCATCCCTGTTAACCACATGGCCTAAGAAGTGGACTTCACGAAGCCAGAAGTCGCATTTAGAAAGCTTGGCGTACAACTGTTCTTTCCGAAGGAGTTCCAAAATCAGGCGAAGATGTTGCTCGTGTTCCTCCTGACTCTTGGAGTAAATCAGAATGTCGTCAATGAATACTATGACGAACTTGTCAAGATAGGGTTTGCAGACCCTGTTCATAAGATCCATAAATACAGCAGGCGCGTTCGTTAACCCGAATGGCATGACGAGAAACTCGTAGTGTCCGTAACGAGTTCTGAAGGCTGTCTTGGAGACGTCCTCATCCCGGACTCTCAGCTGATGATACCCTGACCTTAAGTCTATCTTCGAATAGTAACACGACCCTTGCAACTGGTCGAATAAGTCGTCGATGCGCGGAAGAGGATAACGGTTCTTCACCGTCACCTTGTTGAGTTCACGGTAGTCGATGCACATCCTGAACGTACCGTCTTTCTTTTTCACAAAAAGTACTGGAGCTCCCCAAGGCGAAGAGCTTGGTCGTATGAAACCCTTTTCCAAGAGTTCTTGTAGTTGCTTTGACAGTTCCTCCAATTCTGATGGAGCTAGACGATATCGTGCGCGAGCTATGGGTGCTGCTCCCGGAGCGAGCTCGATTTGAAATTCGACCTGACGATGAGGCGGTAAGCCAGGTAAGTCTTCAGGAAACACCTGAGGGTAATCACGTACAATTGGAATATCCTCCAATTTCTTTTCCTTTGCTGATGCGCCTGTAACGAGAGCCAGAATGGCTGCGTGACCTTTACGTAAGCACTTCTGAGCCTTCAAGAAAGAGATGATGCCAACCACAGCACCACTCTTGTCACCTTGAACTTCTAGAGGTTCCTGACCCGGACGAGGAATGCGAATAACCTTTTCGCTGCATAAGATTTCTGCCTGGTGTTGGGACAACCAATCCATCCCAACCACGACGTCGAAACTACCCAAAACTATGGGAATGAGATCAATAGAGAAAGCTTGGCCAGCTAGGATAAGATTACAACCCTGAACTACGTGCGTGGCTTCTAGACTTTTACCGTTAGCTAACTCTACTACATGTTTGGTGGGTAAAAGTGTTGGTGCACGTTTTAGCAGTTGACACATTTTCACAGACATATAGCTTGTATCCGCACCCGAATCAAACAAAACAGTAACGTAAATATTGTCAAGGAGAAACTTACCCATGACAACGTTGGGATCGTTCACTGCATCGCCTCGACCTAGCACAAAAGCGCGACCACGAGCTTCATTGCCGTTGTTGTTGTTGTTGTTTCCACCGTTGTTGTTCCCGTTGCCCTGGTTATTATTGTTGTTGCGGTTCTGGTTCAATTGAGGGCAATCGCGTTTGAAGTGACCTTCAGCCCCACACTGGAAACACCCCCGGTTTCCACGCTGTGGCTGCTGCTGCTGCTGCTGGTTCTGTGGAGCTGGTTGCTGAGGCTGCTGATTCTGATTCGCAGGCCGTGGACTCCTACAGTCTTTGGCCTCGTGACCCATCTTAAGACACCTTTGACAACGACCCTTGTTACATGGGCCGTGGTGATGCCTGTTGCAGTTGTGGCACCTGGGTTGACTACCCTGATATCTCCTCTGTCTGTGACCACTAGAGGATTGCTGACTGGGACTCTGATAGTGGTCAATCTTCTGCTGCTGAGATTGTGGCTGAACAGATGCTGAACCTTTGCTGGAATCCCCATCCCACTTTCTTTTACTGTCACCAGATGTAGCAGGAGTAACTGAGGTGGTGACGTTAGCAGTAGCATTAACACGCTTGGGCAGTTTATTCTGATCCACTGCCTGATCAGTGATACGGTGAGCAAGGCGCTGGATTTCCTGGATGTTTTCGAGATTAGCCGACGTCACGTGGCTCTGAATTTCTGGCGCCAACCCCTTGAGATACAACTCAATGCGCTTGTATGGAGGGTCCACCATAGTAGGACACAGAACGGCCAGCTCATTCGACCGTTTAGTATACGCCTCGATTTCCGATCCAATCATTTTCAAGTTATACAGCTCGTCTTCTAGCTTGTGAATATCCTCACGTGTGCAATACTCACGCTTGATGAGTTCCTTGAAATCGTTCCATGGGGTGGCGTTAGCAGCTGCCAACCCTAAGATTTGGACTTGGGCGTTCCACCAAGTCAGTGCTATCCCTTCCAAAGTACCAGTAGCAAACTTGACCTTGCGAGCCTCAGGGCACTCGCACATTTCGAATACTGATTCTAACTTTTCAAACCAATGGAGGAGTCCCACTGCCCCCTCTGTGCCACTGAAAGAATTTGGACGACAGTCCATGAAGTTCTTGAACGTGCAGACAGGCTGCTGCGCGTGTTGACCTATTGTGTACGAATAGGACGAGAGTTAAATACGAGAATTAGTGTAGGATCTAAAGATCCTAGTGTGTGCCTATACTGCAGGATATACTACCTGCTTGAGCTGCTGCAACTGCCGCAGCAACTTGAGCTTGAACGAGAGCCTCTAGCTGGGCTTGTGTCATGTTGATTCTTCCAGACATGATCTTCATAGTAACAAGTAGCATACGTAAGAATGGTTCGCGAGTATGGCGATGACAGAAAAGTGTAGGCATATAGGTGTTCTCATGAAATCAAAGCATGTGTATCTAAGCGTAACGCGAGCAAAGTTCTAAGCAGTTCTAGCAAACAGGCAATAAACATAAACCTTATTACCTAGGATGTCGAGTCTTGCACGTGGAGCGAAGCGTCGTTGTGGATCGTTGAGAGCACTGTTCTGGTTATAGTCCGGTTTTAATAAAAACGTTTTCCCATATTAAAACCAAGTTCTCTATAACCAATGGCTCTGATACCAATCTGTCACACCCCCAAAATCCACCCGCGGAAAACCACCGCTTGGGAGCGTGACTGACCAGGATCAAGCCATCAATCATATCAAACCATAGCAATTAATAATAGAAGTAGTTAATATAAGTCACCATGACATGATTGATGTTTCAAAAACCAAACACTGTTTTAAGTAGCGGAAGCATAGTAAAGTAAATCCAAATAGTTATACGAGTTATGAGTTCAATATCATTAACGATCCATCTGCCCACAACGACCTGCTCTTCCCTGTGCAAGCTCCAAGTATACTTAAGGTCCTGCAAGGCATGCAGCAAATAATCAACAAACTAGTTGAGCGAGTTCACAGAAAGTAAGTTCATAGTGTAATGCATAAGTATAGCTAGTGGGGGCTTCCCATACTAGTGTGTAATAAAGGTGGGGGCTTCCCATGTTCATCCTGGTTAATGAGGGCTTCTCATTAACGGTACTTACTAGACTAACTTCCGACCATGTGTTCTTCTTTACCGAGAACAGGAAAACGTACAGGGTCACGTAGGCTTTACGTGACGTGCCCTTCCCCGAGGACAGTGGTACGCGTGGAGGCTACGTAGGCTTTACGCAGCGTGGCCTTCCGACCTGGAAGCCAGTAGATGGTATTGGGTTACGTAGGCTTTACGTAACGTGTCCTCCCGACCCGGGAGACATATGAAAATATACTGGGTTACGTAGGCTTTACGTAACGTGTCCTGTCTAACCTGAGGACGATGGTCTATAGTCTGGTATATGCGTAAGTACGAGTAATCATTCCATATCCAACATATCCAACCCAATTCCCAACCCGGGAATCCCATGCCTTGGCTGTGTGAACTCACCTTGGTTTGCTCGGCAGATACACAGAAAGTACAAGTAGCAAGTAAATGGTCACTCACGTCCTATCATAGTTATTATACGAGTCAGGTTCGTATATAGCACGTATATAGTAATCACGTATAGTCATGGCAAACATGTACGCACGTAAGCAGATAAGACATAGCATGTGAGGATCCAATTGTCTAAGTCCAACAATACCCGGCCCAATGACATTAGCAGCCCAATAACAAAACAGTCCAGTTTCTCAATCGGCCCAAATAGCAAACACATACAAGTCCATTAATAAACAGTTCACAACTCAAATCATTGGGCTCAACAGATTGGGCCCGTGACAGTGAAGGCCCAACAGTGTCTGTGCAACGGTGGTCTCGACTCGCAACGGGGTTACGAGTCGCAACGAGGATCTCGAGTCGTAACGGCTGGATACGAGTCGCAATGAGCAGTCTCGGTTCATCATGGTCTGGTTACGAGTCGTAATCTGACTCGCAACCGTGGTTGCGGTTCGTGCGGTTTGGTCTCGAGTGGGGGTTCCGACTCGCAATCCGAGTCGCAACCGGACGTGTAACTGATTTCCATACTTCTAGTCAAATCAAATCCCGTGATTTCAGCTAACAGTTTGGTCAGTTTCGGTAACCAGATCAATTAACATAATTTTCAACAATTCCTTAGCATGATATCGATCAAATAGGATAATTGCAACACAAATTCATAAGAACCCTAATTAATTCCATATGAACAACATTAACAATTCGCATGATCCGGTCCGATTACTAGCATACACGTTAACTCAACAATTTAGCATAACATCCATATATGAACACACATCAGTCGATTAGCACACGTACAATCTGATATCATCATCTAAATAATCCGATTCACAACAAACATGAAGCCGATTACATTTATCAACATTCAACCCGATTCCTAACATATTATCTTGTAACCACTATTGTTCATCATACAATTCCAACCGGATAACATCATGTAACACGTATAGCATAACAGAAATCACAAATCCAGAGGTAATACACTAACCGATTTACAAGTGAGGTGTGTGATCCGGGCAAGAGTGCTCCTTGGTGCCGTCGGGTTCAAGCAGCCGAGAGAGAGATAGAGAGCAAAGCTTCTAGGGTTTGTGTGTGAGTGCTTGTGGTTTGCAAAAGTTGGTAAAACAAAACCCCTATCTTGGTTTTGTGTGTGTTGCGAGTGGGGAGTGGGCCGAGCCCACTCGGTTGTCTAATGGACCCGAGAACAAGGAGTGGCCCAAAGGGCTTGTGCGAGTGGTGTTGTGCGGTTCAAGTTGTGTAGCCTTGTGCGGTTTGGCCCGTTTACATACATACACATATTATATGCACAACACACGTAATAACAAAATCACATAATTATTCAATAAACAACGTTCTCATAACCACGTATCGTTACACAAAGTGAGTCTAAAGTTCGGGTTGTCACAATTGCCGCAGTCAATTCGTAGTGAAACTTGTAGTGACTTGTCTTTCTCTTTCTCTCTCTCTCTTGAATCTTCTTCTTGCTTTGAACAGAATCCCGGTGGATCTGTCTTCAGCTTCCATTGCTCTCTTTCTTCAGAATCTTCAGGCTCCCCCTTTCGTCAAGCTTTCGTGCTTTTGGGATCGACGCCTGGCTTTCCGTATCAACCAATTCTGAAACCTGCACATCTCAAACTCTCTATTACAAACCAATAAAGTTGTGATTCAACTTAATGAATCAACTAAACATTTGAGAATTATCACATTTAAAACTGATTAAAAATTTGAAACATTCCAATTTCTGATTCAAATTAATGTATCATCTTAAACATTTCAAATCAATTAGCCAACCTGTCTGTTCATCATGTTTAGCCTTTGAGATTTTGAATGTCAGCTTTTCAACATCAGTTGTCGAAAATCTTTTTGGATTTTTCAAAAATGAAACCTTATGCAATGACAGAAATTTAAATGCAGAAATGAAATATGTACAAACATATTTTTGTGAGTTTGTGTAAGAGGATCATATCAGTTTTTGTGACACATCACACGCACCGTTAAGCTTTTAGACATTTTAAGTTCTAAACGATTCACGTTTCTTGACGATATAGTTGTCCTCTTAAATTTTCATACAACTTTCATTCTATTCAGGATACTATTTAAGTGTTTTATGAACTTAGTTCGATTCATGTGTCCCACCTCTTGAATATACTCCCGTATCCAGAATCCCAATATTCAGTCTTACAGGCAAGAATACTACAATGATATCTATACATAAATTAGGGGTTAAATGCGAGAACTGAGGGATCTCAGGTCAGAACTTCCGTCCAGCAGAGAGATATCAGTTTCGACTTTGCAGTATGTCCCCTTTAGAGGATCTTTTCAGCTACAACAGATGATTATCAATTTTATTGTCTAATCAGCTGAGGGCTTTATGCTATGTTTCAAGCATTTTGCGGAAAGTATTAGCCAAGGACTAGGTCAGAACTACCGTTCAGCAGAAGTCCCGGAATAATACCCCAGACATCATAGAGTATAAACGCCTAGTATATCAGAATACGAGACCTTTCAAACGAGATTTCAGGGGTTACCCATATATCCAAGAATAGTTACCCACAAATCAAGTAAGTTTAAATTTAGGTTTATATCTCGTTTCAATTTACTAAATGTGCAAAAATCTACCAACACATCCATAGTAAGATTGTTTATCACTTTTAAACATTACATATCTTTAGCGTGTTGTGATAGACCACGTTTATATCTCGTTTCAATTTACTAAATGTGCAAAAATCTACCGACACATCCATAGTAAGATTGCTTAATTGCATTTATACATTACAAATCTTTAGCGTACTGTGCCAGTCTAGCTGATGTACTATCATTTCCCCTATTTGCACCAAAAACTCATTTTTAATTTTTCGATGTTATTTTTACTAAATACATTTCTCCCATCTTCAAGAATCTTTATTTGACTTTGAAAATCTTTGTCAGTTTTTACTTTTTCATTTTCTAAATTTTTTATTTGATTTTTCAAAACATTTTCTGAATTTTTAAGATTTTTGTTTTCTAATGTCAAACTCTCTAAATCCCTCAAGAGTTTGGCATTTTCTGATTTTAGATTTTCACAGTTTGAACACTTCTCTGTCATCTTTACAGCTTCAGTTTTCATTTCCACCTTGATAGCTGAAATCTCTTTAACCTGCTCTTCTTTTTCTCGAACATTTTCCTCAGATTTGAATTTTGCTTCATCAGCTGCTTCTGCATCACTAGTCTTTTGGAATTCAAGTTCTCGTTCTTTAATCTTCTCGATGAAAAAGCTCAAATTCACGTCTAAGTATATCTTCCTCAAATCTGACAAATACGTGCTCCATCTATCACCCGGTAAAACATTTGCTAACTTGTTAACCCATTCCTCATTAGTCTTGGTTATCTTCAATCTCACCATCTCCCAATACAACTCGATATACCTTTTGATCAATTCTTCAATTGATTCTCCATCGATACCTGTAAAGTTATCGAACTTATTCAGTGCAATAAAAATTTCAGACTCCATTTTCGGTATCAAAAGATTCACAATGACGAATTCTCAATCAATAATGAAATTCGAACAAACAAACAACTATTCGATTGAATATCAAAGATTAGGCAACAACAAATCGAGTGAAGATTCTCTCGGGCGAGGATCCTATTCTTGACAAACACCTTGGATTTCCTGCAAACAAACAAGTAAACGATTAGTAAAAATATCAAACAACTGAATAGGAAGGAAGATTGATCGAACGGATAGTATGCTGATCGATCGGACAAAAACGCTATTCGATCGAGTGAGTCACACAAAAAAACAATTTGTTGTACGATCGGCCGACAACACTTATTTAACAATGACAAATAACAACAAATCTTTTAGTGGGCCTTTGCACGTGATTGGGCCTTTCTTTTAATAGAACGGTGCAAATGGATGATCAATCAAAGAGTGGGCCAAAAAGCCTAGTTGGTCGGTTTAATGGGCAAGTAAAACCTTTGATTGGGCCTTCACTGTTACTCAAACAACCTAGTGGAGTGGTGATTTAAAACAACAACTGAGATTGGGCCTTTTGCTATTAATGGCGGCAACAAAGCAAACAATAACAATCATTTAACAAACTCAAATCAACAAACAACACATGGGCGGTGAAACAAAGTCATACTGGGCCTAAGATAGTGAGTGGGCCGATAATACAAAAAGACTTGCTTTTATTGGCAAACACGCAATAACTACTATCAAATGGGCCGTCCTTTTTTTTTACTGATTGGGCCGACAAGTGTATTTGGGCGGTTAACAAAGGCTGATTGGGCCTTTGTTATTAATGTGGGCGGTGCACTTCAATCAACAACAACAACAAGTCAAATAATGGTATTTGGGCGGTGGATTAAAGAACTTGGATTGGGCCAAACATTTCAATGTGGGGCGATGATGTAATGGGGCGGGGTGCACTTTGTTTAAAGCACTTTGATTGGGCCTTATGACATGTAGTGGGCTGCTGAATCACACAATAGACGGCGGCAACAGGAAGATGATTGGGTATGATCAAAGGTGGCCGACATCACTTCTGTACATTCACATGCATTTCAATTAAATGAAATTCAACAACATTCAATCGTTGACCAGTTCACTTTGTTAAATGAAATGCATCACATTCATTTGTTGAAATCAGTGGCCGACAATAGGTGCACATGGACCTGCAATAACCTACTGACAATGATGACACAAAAGCGAACCACAATTAAATCAATATGAGCGGACCAATAAGCACAGACCTTTGAGCGAACCAGAACTAATGCCACATGAGCGAACCAAATCAATTCCAAATAAGCGAACCAAACTTCTGACCTTTTGAGCGAACCTATTCACTTTATCACGAGCGGACCTCAATTTAGACCAAATAAGCGAACCATGTCTGCTGTTTGACGCGAATCCGACCCGAAAAACCGCGATATCTCCAAAACGACTTGGATTTTCGATCTGAAACTTGGTAGGGTTGTGATTCAACGTTTTTCGCACAATATGTCAAAAATTCAGACGAAACGGACCGTGAAATCACGTTCAATTTGTCAAATTTCCGTAAAAACCGTAAGAAATGAGTAGAAAATGAAGAAATCGATGAAATCGGATCTGATTCGGCTATGAAATCTGATACGAATGATGCGTTTGATCAAGCAATCGAGCTCCTAGCTCTGATACCAATTGTAGGACCGGTTTTTAGACCGTTCGATTGCGTAACGAACGTTTCACGTGCGGAATCCGTGAACGTGCGTGACCGAACACACAATAACGTACTACTAACGTGATTCCATTGAGAAATATGACGTGTACGGTACAAGAATCACAATTACACAACTTTCTCTCTCTAGACTTTCTCTCTCTAAACTTGGATCTCCAAAACTCTAAATGCGGAGGAAAGTCTTGAAAGAATCTTCACTAACTTTACTTTTCTTATGTCATCTATCCTATTTATAGGCCTTGGAATTAATGAGACTTCTCATTAATTACCAAAATGCCACCTTGTTATTTCTAACTAGTTATGACATTATGCGCTTGATTTCTTCCGGCTTTTCACTACGACTTGAATTGACGAAGGCGATAGACAAAAAATGCATCAACAATACAACATTGAAAAGCAAAAAGTTATAAATTCTCATCTTCAGAAGATTATTCAACTTGAAAAAGAAGGAGAGCAAGCTCGAAAGAAAATCAACGAGCTTGAAAATAAATTGAAAGGTTTTGTAATTTCTTCAGCGTATGTGAATATTTCATGTCCAAAACCGATCAATGCAATTCCAATAAGTGACGATGTCACAAACTTTGACAATGTCAAAGTTGAAGATTGTGATGAGAAATCTGATGATGTAAATGAAAAAATTGAAAAACAAAAATTGTTTTTAGAATTAAAAGAAAAATTCAAAAATACTGTTTTGCAATCTACTGAAATAGGTGAATGCTCAAAGCAAAAACCTGTTAAGAAGATTGTTGAACAAAAACAAATTGTTAAAAAGTCGAAAAATGTTCAAAACAAAAATAAAAGCTCATCAGATCAATCATCCAATCGCAATCAAAAATTACAAAAATTGAAAAACGAAAACTCAAAAATTGTTGGTAATAAGTGGTGCAGGTTTGACCACAGTGTTCAAGAGTCAAATCCAACAATCAAGAGGAGGAAAGAGTATCACCAAGCCAAACAGTGCTTTGATCTGAGCGTTTGGTATGAAAATGGTGATTGGTACGATAACAGAGTGTGTTACAGATGCGGCTATCAAGGACACATTGCTGTTAACTGCCAGAGACAGAGATTTGAGATGAGGAGATGCTATAATTGTCAAATCAAAGGTCACATTGCCAGAGATTGCCCAAGGAGATCAAATGAAAGATTGAGGGTTAATTCTCAGAAATTGGCAAAGAAACCAGTCACTGTCAAGCCCAAGGAACTGAGAGTTTCAGACCAGAAAGTCAAAGAACAGAAGGTCCAAGAACCTAAAGTTCAAGAAAAGAAAGTGAAGCTTTCTCAAGGGCAAAAAGACAAACTGCGAAAGAAGAGGAAGAAGGCCAGAGAATATCTGGAGAAGATTTTGTCCTCGGGTTCACCCGACAGATCGAATAAGAGTTCTGATGAATCAACTCCCTCGATTGCAAAGTCAAGCAAGATGAATTCATCAGATACAAATCTGAGGACGAAAAAGGACAAGAAGAAGGTAACATTTTGTGGCAATGAATCTGTTTCTTCGGAAACAAAGGAGCCACATGTCGGCAATGAATCTGACTCAATAAAGTCAGACAAGCCACATTCAGGCAATGATTCTGGTGCGTCAAAACCAGAAGAGCCAGTTATTGAGGTAAAATCTGAGAATTCAGGTTTAACAATGGATGATACAAACTTTCCACCATTGTTGAGCAAGAATTCAAAATCACCCAAGGACAGTCAGGCTTGGGTGAAACTTTTCAAATGAAAAACCTGACTTGCCGGAGTTCCCAGGTTGGTAAGCGTGGAACATGAATCGGCACATTTCTTGAGAAATTTCACTCTGGTGATTTTTCGTCTTTCAAAAGATAAATCAGGGACATTAAGTTGTACTTGATTCATCTTTCCTACAAGTGGTAATTTGAAAAACAAAGTGATGAAACCCCGTGTTTATGAAATGTCACACAAAACTAATTTTCCGGAAAAACCATTTTGTTTAAAACAAACTTAAGTGTTTTGAAATCATAATGGGAAAATAGTTTGTTGTGAGGGGGAGTTCTGATTGTTTACGCCAAGTGGATGGAGAATTGAAGTGATTCTCATCAAGTTGTCAAGTTTGTACAGTTTGTTTCAAATTTTCCCAGAAAATCAAAATTGAAACATATTTTGATTTTAGGGGGAGAAAAATTTTAAAAAATTAGAAAATGTCAAAAACATTGAAAAGTCAAAAATGAGTTTTGTTGTGAAAAAAGAGGAAATGATAGTACATCAGTGGACTATCACAGCACGCTAAAGAAATGTAATGTCAAATGTAATAAACGGTCTCACTGATGATGTGACGATAGGTTTTTGTACATTTAGTAGATTTATTCGGGATATAAACCTAAAATTTCAAACTTGTGAAATTCGTGGGGAACACTATTTGGATATATAGGTAACCCCTGAAATCTCGTTTGAAAGGTCTCGTATTCTGATATACTAGGTGTTTATACTCTATGATGTCTGGGGCATTATTCCGGGACTTCTGCTGAACGGTAGTTCTGACCTAGTCCTTGGCTAATACTTTCCGCAAAATGCTTGAAACATAGCATAAAGCCCTCAGCTGATTAGACAATAAAATTGATAATCATCTGTTGTAGCTGAAAAGATCCTCTAAAGGGGACACACTGCTAAGTCGAAGCTGAAATCTCTTTGCTGAACAGAAGTTCTGACCTGAGATCCCTCAGTTCTCGCATTTAACCCCTAATTTATGTACAGATATCATTGTAGTATTCTTGCCTGTAAGACTGAATATTGAGATTCTGGATACGGGAGTATATTCAAGAGGTGGGACACATGAATTGAACTAAGTTCATAAAACACTTAAATAGTATCCTGAATAGATTGAAAATTGTATGAAAAATTAAGAGGACAATTATATCATCAATCTACATGAATCGTTTAGAATTTAAAACGATTAAAAGCTTAACGGTGCGTGTGATGTGTCTCAAAAACTGATATGATCCTCTTGTACAAACTCACAAAAATATGTTTGTACATATTTCATTTCTGCATTTAATTTCTGTCATTGCATGTTTCTTATTTTGAAAAATCCAAAAAGATTTTCGACAACTGATGGTGAAAAGCTGATATTCAAAATCTCAAAGGCTAAACATGATGAACAGATAGGTTGGTTAATTGGTTTGAAATGTTTAAAATGATTCATTAAGTTGAATCAGAATTTGGAATATTTCAAAATTTTTGATCAATTTTAAAGGTAAAAGTCTCAAATGTTTAGTTGATTCATTAAGTTGAATCACAACTTTATTGGTTTGTAATAGAGAGGTTGAGATGTGCAGGTTTCTAAATCTGTTGATACGGAAAGCCAGGCGTCGATCCCAAAAGCACGGAAGCTTGACGAAAGGGGGAGCCTGAAGAGACTGAAGAAAGAGAGCAACGGAAGCTGAAGATAGATCCACAGGGATTCTGTTCGAGCTAGAGTAGTTGAAGACTCTCACTAAAGATTCCGTCAACATTCAAGGGGGAGTTTGTTAGTGCAGTTGTCTGTCGACTACATCTTCGTTCGAGTTTTAGAGAGAGAGAAAGTCAAGTCGCTACGAGTTTCACTACGAGATTGACTACGGCAATATCCAAGGGGGAGATTGTTAGTGCACGAATGTCAATCGCCTTCGTCAATCCGAGCCGTAGCGAGATAACGAAGAAGTCAAGTCTTTGTAAATGTCATATCTAGTTAAAAGGCAAGGTGGCAAACTTGTAATTAATGATAACTTTCATTAAAATGCCTTGACCTATAAATAGGGGTTTATGTCATTAGTTAGATTAGATTTTGGTGAAATAGAAGATTTGGAGGAAGACTTTTAGAGAGAGAAAGTCTAGAGAGAGAAAGTAGTTGTAATCGTGAATCTTGTACCGGATTTGTCATATCTTTCAATAAATCACGATTAGTAGTACGTTATTGTGTTTTCGGTCACGCACGTTCATGGATTCCGCACGTGAAACGTACGTTACGCAATCGAACGACGTCAAAACCGGTCCTACACAAACACGAGACCAAAGATAGTAGCTGAGTTGGTTAGGCAAAAAGGTTGAAGGGTTTAACCTTGCCTAACGCAGGTCGCGGGGTCCCCCACGTTTGCAAGACGTGGAAGGAGGTTTACTAGTTTGTGGTTGTTGTTTGCTGAAGATTCTTTCTCTGAGATGTTCTCAGATCCAGAAGTGAGAGCAAACAGAATGTGTGTGGTGGATGTGAAAAGGAGTGACTTGTACGTAAGCAAGTCCTCCACACGAATGACCAGAGATTAGAGAATCTGAGCTGATCAGGGGATGTCTTCTGGAGTAAATGAAGTGTCATTTTATAAGGGAAGACATCTCCCAAAGTGGCATGTATTAGACTAGTAATCCTGCTTGCAGTGGAGGGTTTCCCCTTTTGGGGTTGAAGGCTTTTGACCCCTGGGTAATAGCGTGTATTGTGCAGACCTGCTTTGCTTTTGCGACTGAGGGTTGGTGAAGCGAGCTCCGGATGTGACTGGCCACTGTTTCCTCCTCGCTTTTCCCATCTTACAGCTTTTTAACCATTGAACCGTTTAACCATTTAAGCATTTGCATATTTAGTCACTTTATTTAGTCTTGGGCTACCCCCGTCATCAGCCCCCCAAGTCAGAGGTTTTTTGGGTAGTATGCTCAAAGACTTCTGACTTTTATGCATGTGTTTTATCGCTTGAAGGTTTCAAGGGTTCATTGCTTGATGGCTTGAAAGGCTGAAAGCAGTTAATATTTGAATTTGAATTTTAAATGACTGACAGTTGATTTGATTGATGTGTAGCAGTTGATAGGGTGGCGGTTTTGCAGAAGTTATTATTTACATTTTTGCCCCTATATTAACTTGTTTATGTTTTTCTTAATTGCCGTTTCATTTTTCCATCCAAGTATTTTCTGCAAGTCTTCCCCTTTTCTTTGAAGGTTAGTGTTGTTTTCTTTTGCTTTACTTTTTCATAGTTTCTTGGCAAAAATGGGTGCCCTTAAGGATTTAGCAAGATCCTTTTCCCGGTTAACCCAAGAGGAAGTAGAGTTGTTTTGTAAGGAATATGGCATTGGGATTGAGTTTGCACCTACTGCTCCTGCGTGTGATGCTTCGATTGATAAATGCCCAACTGGTTTCATTGCCCTTTATTGTCGTCACTTTGAGTTTTCAAACCTTCGCTATCCGTTTTCTCTGTTTGTTTTGAATTTGTTAGAGTATTACCGGGTTTCTTTTGGTCAGATTCATCCGAAGGGCATGGCTAGGGTTTTACATTTCGAGGTTTTGTGCCGTGCCCTCGGATATGATCCTTCCTTATTGTTATTCCGTCGTTTTTTCCGATTGGCCAAGAATGGCGATTGGTTTACTTTTGAAGCATCTAAGGTTGATTCTGGCCTTATTTCATCTATGGTACCACACTTGGAACTTGGAAGAGTCGTTTTTTCTGGGTTTCAGACACTATTGTTCCGTTTAAAACTGTGTGGCGTCACCCGGATGCTGTTCTCAATGAACCGGAACCCCTTGAATCTGATTTAAATGATGTTTTTCTGAAATCTATTAGTAAATGCCCTGCGAGGGTTCGTCCCTTTCCTGAGCATTTGCTGGTTTTATTAGGGGTTAGTAAGTTGTGGGAAAAAGCTGACCGGGATCCGGTTCTGATGAGAGATGGCACGGGTATGCATTTTTGTTTTCCCCTTTTTTTTATCTTTCTAATTTTTGTCTCATGTTCTGTCTGTTTGTTGCTTGCAGTTATGTCTGCCTTGGATTTCATCAAAAGTGATGACACTTCGGATGTGGTTTTTGGGGATGTTCCTGTTGTTCCTGATGAAAATGTTGTGGTTAAAGGTACCGAACAAAGGTTTGAAGGTGGTGGGTATGTTAGTGTGTCGAATGTTAAAGGTTTCTCTAAGCCTCTTGCTCCCAAGACTTCGACCCGGCGATCTACTCGTCGTTTGAAAGCTGCTCCTCAATCCACCTCTACTGAACCGGTGGAGTTGAGTGATGATGTTGAAGAGTATGAGGACCAAGGTGTTGAGGCGGGTTCTGAAAGGGAGAGGAAGTTAGTTGTTCATGGCAAAAAGGATTCAACCAGAAAGGTTGCTGCTACACATGTTCAAGGCTCTTCGAGTATGGACGTTGAAAGGTTGGATCCCGATGCAGTTTATGTGCCAAGCTGGTCGGTAAAGGTTGATGATAGCTTTAAAGATGCTGCTGTTTGTGAAGAGGCCTTAAGTCATATTGCTCCTCCTTCGGTTCACAAGACTATCTCCGAGATGGATGATGATGTGATGCTGTCCGGATGATTCTTAGTACTTGCAACCTTGCAGCTATGCTTCCTCAGGGGGTTGCTCGTTTTCGCCAAAGGATGCGAGAGTATGAAGACTTTTCCAAGAAGAAAGATAAGATGAAGTCTTCGATGGCGTCGATGAGAAAGGAGATAAGCAGCTTTGCTGAGAAGGAGGAAGCTTGGTCGAAGAAGGTTGAAGGCTTGTCCAAGCAGCATGAGATTGAAATGACTGATTTTAAGAAGAGCTTCGAGGCTGATCGGTTGAAGCTAAAGGCGGACAGGGAGGCTTTGTCTGTTGCCCAGAAAGCCTTTGATGCAGAGAAAGAGAGTTTGAAGGCTTCGGTATCTCGTGCAACTAGTGATAACCAGTGGTTGATTGAGCAGGGCTTTCAACAGGTTGTCACTTACCTGCTTCATTCTACTGAGTTTAATTCTGCCCTTGGTGATGTGTATACAAAGTTGCTAAACTTGGGAAAACACCAAGGTCTCGTTGCTGGTTACAAACTGCATGAAGCTGGGCATGCTCTGGAAAAGTCTCCCTTATTTCGCCCAGATGCTCCTGATGTGTTCAAGAGCTCAGTTGAACAAATGGAGAGGCTAACCTATCCTTATGTTCATCAGGTTTCCTCTTGCTTTGGTAAGCCTTTGTCTGTTTTACAGGATTTGAAACCTGAGGGTCTGAACGAAAAGGTGTGCACTGAGGTTTTGGGCTCCCTTTCAAAGAAGAGGTCTTATTCCGGGGATAGTGATGATACTCTCTCGAGTCTGCCTGATGTTTCAAAGGATGTTGGTTTAGAGGCCTCCGCGGTTGGTGGTGATGATGGTGCTAAGGCCAAGAAGTCTAAGAAAGCCAAGAAGTCCAAAGCTGAAGGTTCCAAGCTTACTGCCATCTGATGATTATTCGTAGCTTTCTTAGCAAAACACTTTATGGTCTGTAATATTATTTTGAACAATATTAGGTTTCCAGGAACCCTTAAGGTTCCTGTTGGTGGTGTGTTGGGCCTGTATGGCCGTCTGGACAGTAGTTTACCTTGCAAGTTACTAGAACTTGCTTTAACTGTTATCTGAAAGTCTTTTATGACTTTCTTTGCTATGATATGATGGTTATTATGTTACTTGTGTTATGTTTTTATGCTCGCTTTGCTTAGTTTGTTCGGTAGGCTCTTAACCCTTCAAGCCTTTTGGTTAGCTGTTTTTGGGTTGAAGCCTTCAACGTTTCAAGCTTATTATGTGGGTGGTTTGAAGCCTTGATAGCTTCTGGTTTGGTTTGTATGTTTTATTGAGGGATTTGCTTATTTTTCCTTTGGCAATTGTCATTCTTTTTTAGCCTTGTCTTTGTTGAGTTTACTTTGTCTTTATGTTTTTTACACTTTAAAGGGTTCAGTGCTGCAGACACTTAGCCTTGGTGTTTTTGAACAAGAAGACGTAGTATCTATCCTCTTCATTATTTCTTTGTGATTTACTCGATTTCGTAAGCCTATTTGTTGGTTATATTTCTAAGGCTTAAGGAACGATTGGTGTAGGTTGTTCAGACCTGTCTATGAGACATTATTGTTTTGGCTTAATAAGTCTCATGGAGTTGTATTGATTTAGGAACTCACCCATTATATAGGTTCATTCAACCCTTGAACCTATTGAGCGATATGGCCCGGGAGCTCATCCCCTTACATGGCCCTTGCCATGGAGTTTTTTGCTAGGTTCTCAACCTGATATTAGGATAGAAAGACAAGTTTGATAAAACAACTTCATTCATTCAAGCAGTACTTGCTTTTTACAAAAGGTTTTCATTTTGATAAAAACCAAACTTTTCTGTCTAAACATAGAATTTTCTCAGGGTTTTTCTGTTCCAATGTCTTGGATGCCTTTTGCCTTCTGAGTCTGCTAGCTTGTAGGATCCGCCCTTGTGTGCTTCGAGGATGGTGTATGGACCTTCCCATTTTGGGCCCAGCTTTCCTTGATTTTCCTTTTTGCTAGCTTCATTGTTTCTGAGGACTAGGTCCCCTGGTTTGAATCGTTCATTCTTAACCTTCTTGTTGTAGTAGGCTTCCATCTTCTGTTTGTATTTGGCTTCTTGTATTGCGGCTTGATCTCGGGCTTCCTCTAGGAGTTGTAAATTCAACATGGTCTCTTGTTGGTTTGTTTCGGGATCCATGTTGACAATTCGTTGGGTTACAACTCCTATTTCAGCAGGGATTACAGCCTCGGATCCAAATATCAAGTTGTACGGCGTTTTCTTGTGGCTTGTTTTTTCGGTTGTTCTAATTGCCCATAGAACACTAGGCAATTCCTCGAGCCAATTGCTTTCATATCTTCCTAATCTCGTCTTGATGCCTTCCACTATGCTTCGGTTGGCCCTTTCAACCTGGCCGTTTGATTGCGGGTAAGCCACTGAGCTGAAGATCTGGTTGATCCTGTACTCTTTGCACCAAAGGCTGAAAGGTTTTTCAGCAAATTGCTTTCCATTGTCAGTGACAATCACTCCCGCCAGCCCATAGCGCCAGATGATGTTTTCCCAAACGAAGTCTATGACCTGCTTTCCTGTGATCTTTGCAAGGGGTTTAACCCCGGGCCATTTGCTGATGTAGTCAATTGCTACTAACAAAAATTTTACTCCTCCTTTGCTTGGAGGGAAAGGCCCAACAATGTCCATTCCCCACTTATGGAATGGCCATGCCGATGTTATTGAAACAAGATCATGTTTGGGACTTCTTGGGATTGGGGCATGGATTTGACAAGCATCACATTTCTTCAATTGTTCAATGGTGTCACGATGCATCGAGGGCCAGAAATATCCAAGGTTCATGAGCTTTGCAACCACCGACCTAGCTCCAAAATGAGCTCCGCATACTCCTTCGTGTATTTCCTTGATCAAATACTTGCTTTGTTCAGGACCAACACATCTTAGCAAGGGGGCAAGGTAACCCCTTTTGTAGAGGGTTTCTCCTTGTAACACATATTGTCTTGCTTTGATTTTAACCCTTTCGGCTTCTATTTGATCGTTGGGTAGTTCACCATTTTGAAGGAATTTTTTGATGGGAGTCATCCAGTTTGGATCTTCCTCAGTGACTACATCTTGGACTTCCAATTCATCAATCGATGGAGCCTTCAACACTTCAACCAACACCTTTTTAGTGAGGTGGGCAAATGTGAGGGACGCTAATTTACTTAAGGCATCGGCCTTTTTGTTTTGGGACCTTGGAATTTGCTTGATGCTGCATGTTTGGAAGGTGTTCATCAATTCCTTGGATTTCTCTTTATATCTTCTCATGTTGGGTTCTTTAGCAATGTAGCTGTCGTTGACTTGGCTTGAGACTAGCAATGAATCTGTGAACACTTCAAGCTTCTGAACTTTCATTTCTTTGGTCAGTCTTAAACCGGCGATCAGTGCCTCGTATTCAGCCTCATTATTGGTGGTCTGAAAATTAAAACGGAGAGCATATGTGAATTCTAACCCTTCAGGGTTGATCAGAACTAAACCAGCTCCTGACCCTTCAACGCCTGAAGCCCCATCAGTAAATAATTTCCAGGCCTCAGGGTTGGAGGGTTCAGTGGTTGTGGTGTTTACTTCGTCAATTGTTTGGTTTGGGACTTCCACAAGGAAGTCGGCCAGAACTTGAGCTTTAATGGCTTTTCGTGGGACATAGGTGATGTTGTGCTCACCCAGTTCCACTGCCCATTTTGCTAGCCTTCCTGAGTTTTCAGGTTTTTCAAGCACATTCTTGACAGGTTGGTCAGTGACCACTTGTATAGGATGTGCTTGGAAGTACCTCCTAAGCCTTCTAGCTGTTTGAACTAGAGCTAGGGCAAGTTTTTCGAGGGGAGGATATTTAGTTTCAGCTAATTTTAGAGTTTTGCTGAAAAAATAAACGGGTACCTGGGCCTTGTCTCGCTCAATGGTGAGGACTGCACTGATGGCTTCGTCAGCGATTGAAAGGTACACCGATATTACCTCCCCGGTTTCTGGTGCTGCAATATCTGGTAGGGAAGCTAAATGTTGCTTTATCTGATTGAAAGCTTCTTCAGCTTCATCAGTCCATTTGAAATCCTTCTTGTCTGAGCAGTTCTTGAGCGTTTTGTAGAAGGGCAGAGATCTTTCGGCCAATTTTGAGGTAAAACGCTTCAAGGCTGCAAGCTTCCCATTTAAGCTTTCAACCTCCTTCTTGGTTCTGGGTGGTTTAGCTTCGAGGACGGCTTTCACGTTGTTAGGGTTGGCTTTGATGCTTTGCTTTCCAACAATGTGACCCAAGAATTTTCCCTCCTCGAATCCAAATGAGCATTTTTCTGGATTAAGCTTCATGTTAACCTTTCTGAGGTTCTTGAAAGTTTCTTGAATATCGTCAAGCATTTGATGTTCCGTCTTGCTTTTAATCACCAAGTCGTCAACGTATGCCTCCATGTTTTTGCCAATTTGGCTTTCGAAGGCCTTGTCGACGAGCCGTTGATAGGTAGCTCCTGCATTTTTGAGGCCAAAAGGCATCTTTTGATAACAGAAGATCCCTTTGTCCGTGTGAAAGGCTGTTTTTTCCTCATCCTCTTTCTTCATGAGGATTTGGTGATAACCTTTGTATGCATCAAGAAAGCATTTGAACGAGTATCCTGTGAGGGAATCGACCTTGAGATCAATTTCCGGTAGTGGGTAACAATCTTTAGGACAAGCTTTGTTAAGATCTTTAAAATCTATGCACATTCTCCAAGAGTTGTCAGGTTTCTTGACCATAACCGGGTTTGCAACCCATGATTGGTACTTGACTTCTCGGAGAATGCCGGCCGACACAAGCTTTTCAACCTCTTGGCAGGCTGCCAGGCTTCTCTTGGGTGCCAGGCTTCTTTTCTTTTAGACCACCGACTTGACATCCGGTGGTATTCTTAATTCGTGCTCGGCAATGTTCCGAGGGATCCCGGTCATATCTTCTGGACACCAAGCGAATACATCACTGTAATGTGTTAGCAGCTTTTCAAGGTATGAAAGGGTCTCCTGAGAAAGGTTTGGGTTGACCCTTATCCATTGCTCAGGGTATTTAGGGTTTACGACCAACCTTTGCCTGTCTTCTTCGCTGTTTGAGCTTTCACCCTCAATCATGTAAGCTTCCTGTGAGGGTTGAAGGGTTGCTATGCCCCTTTCGGTAGGAAATTTAACCGTGCCATGGCCAACAGACACTGCCATCTAAAATGCACACTGTCCAGGTCTCCCGATGATCACGTCATAGCTTGAGGGGATGTTGATAACCACAAAGGTTAATGATTGGGTTCTTTCTTTTAATCCTTTGCTGAAACGAACATCAAGGGTTAGCTGCCCCAAAGGCTTGAGGGGTATGTCAACGATACCTTTTATAGAGGTTCCAGAAGGTTGAAGCCTTGAACGTTCTTCATTGCTTAAACGGTTGAAGAACTTTTCGAACATGATTTCAGTGGCTGCCCCAGTATCTATGTATGCCTTACATGTTTGCAGTGTTCCCACGGTGGCTTCTACCACGAGAGGACTGGGAAGTGGGTCCTTCTTCGTAGGGGGGAAGCAGACACACTGAAGCTCCCAGGCTTCCAACCGCTGCCTCTTGTGAGGAACCTTTTCATCAGAGTATACCATATTGACTTCCTTTCCCTTGCCTTCAGCCATCTTGTCTCGAACTCCTTTTACCAAATGAGCGAGTTCTCCTGACTTAACAGCCTCTTCAATTCTCTTTTTTAGTTGGAAGCAATCATTGGTGTGGTGACCCTTTTCTTCATGAAACTCACAGAACTGCGTGGAGTTCTCATTTTTTCTGCTTTTGGGGAGAGGCCTGGGAGGTCTAAAGTTTTGTTTGACTTCTTCCGTTGCCAGGATTTCTTGAGGGGTTTTTGTGAGGGGAGTGAAACTTATGCCTTTTTCTCTGCTTGAAGGGTTCCGACCTTCAGACCTTCGAGGGTCTGAACCCTTTGGCCGCCTGTCATAGGAGTTGAAGTTTCCCCTCTTTCTAGCTGGGCTATTGCTTCGCCAGCCGGATCCTCTTTTCCTTTGTTCCTTGATGTCTACAGCTTCCTCTCCCCGAATGTGAGCTTCGGCCCTTTCAAGGGCTTCTTCCAAGGTTTTGGGCAGAGACTTGTTGAAATCTCGTGTGAGGTATTTAGAGGTTATGGCATTCATAAAGCCAGCCACTCTCATTTTCTCATCTGCCCCTACATAGGTCAGACCTTCCTTTTTGTATCGTTCAATGAATGCTCGAAGACTTTCATCATCACGTTGTTTTATCTGGAAGATCACCGTCGCGTCTTTGACATATCGCCTTTGTTGGGAGAAGTTTGCCAGAAAACCCCTGCTGAGGTCATCAATGCTTCGAATGCTTTGAGCAGGTAGGTCGTTGAACCAGATTCTGGCGGATCCAACAAGAGTTTGCATGAACATTAGGCAACATTCAGCGTTTGACCATTTTTCTATTCGGGCTGCACCAGTGAAGATCTGGAGATGGTCCTCAGGATCTTCAGTCCCATCATACGTTCTGATGTGGGACGGCATCTTGATCTTTGATTGGAAATCATAATCGGCTATCTGCCTTGAGAAGCATGAAAGGTTACTTGGCTTATAGGGTTTAGCCAAGTCCTCTTCAGCCCTTGTATCTATATTGTTACTATTGCCGTGATTCCCCTGAGTGGCTAACACTTGATTAATGAAGTGTTGCCACGGGAAGTTGGCCATCATCTGGGTCATCATATTGGGTACGAGGTTGAAGCCTTGAAGGCTTCCTGGACCAACCGAGCAGTTTATTCCGAGAGGAGTGCTCATAACAGCACTTCGTGCTAAAGGGAGCACGGACAGAGCTTGCTCCCATGAGGTTGTTACAGAAGCTGGATAGCTTGTTACTGGGAATTGTAGGAGCTGGTCAAGTGTTAGCTCGTGTCCCAAAGGAGCACCACTAGTAATCGGTTGGGAAGAGAGGATAGGATGCACCGTAGGATTTGTCATAGTGGACAGATAAGGGTGAGGGTTTGGAGGGTTGCTGGGACCAGCCTCACTTCTTGTGGTAAAAGGAGGTAGGGGTGGTCCGGGAGACAGCGTTGGTTCAGGTTCGTCATAGTCTCAACGAATCCTTATACCCTTTTCCCTTTCTTTACTCACGTGCTGGTTAAGAAGTGACCTTAACTCAAGGAAATTATTTGCGACCCCCTCGGGGGTAAGTTCAACAGGTGCTGGGGTGTCAGATACACCGACATTGGGAGATGGAACCCCAGATTTGGACGGAGTTGGTGTGTTGAAGGTAAGGAACTCGGGTGTGCTCCCCGGAGTCGAGAAAGATGTTGGTATAGCCACATGAGCTTGGCCACTACCCGGGGTGGAAGTGTTTGGAATCTGATTTACTTCTCCAGGAGATCCACTTTCAAACATGGTGACTTTAAGTGAAGAGAGCTACACTACTAGGTCTTTTTTTGAGAAGAAATAGTGGCGTAGCCCCACGGTGGGCGCCAACTTGTTGATGCAACAAACACGAGACCAAAGATAGTAGCTGAGTTGGTTAGGCAAAAAGGTTGAAGGGTTTAACCTTGCCTAACGCAGGTCGCGGGGTCCCCCCACGTTTGCAAGACGTGGAAGGAGGTTTACTAGTTTGTGGTTGTTGTTTGCTGAAGATTCTTTCTCTGAGATGTTCTCAGATCCAGAAGTGAGAGCAAACGGAATGTGTGTGGTGGATGTGAAAAGGAGTGACTTGTACGTAAGCAAGTCCTCCACACGAATGACCAGAGATTAGAGAATCTGAGCTGATCAGGGGATGTCTTCTGGAGTAAATGAAGTGTCATTTTATAAGGGAAGACATCTCCCAAAGTGGCATGTATTAGACTAGTAATCCTGCTTGCAGTGGAGGGTTTCCCCTTTTGGGGTTGAAGGCTTTTGACCCCTGGGTAATAGCGTGTATTGTGCAGACCTGCTTTGCTTTTGCGGCCGAGGGTTGGTGAAGCGAGCTCCGGATGTGACTGGCCACTATTTCATCCTCGCTTTTCCCATCTTACAGCTTTTTAACCATTGAACCGTTTAACCATTTAAGCATTTGCATATTTAGTCACTTTATTTAGTCTTGGGCTACCCCCGTCATCAGATAGTAACAACCATGTGAAAGTTATAACTTCAACATCTTCTTCCACATGTGAAGATATGGTGGGACAAAATCATCACGCACTCTAACCTTATTCTTCCAATGATTAAAAAACTTGTGACTTCCAAACGATTATATGTTTATAATCAGTGACGGATCCAAGAATTATTTTCTGGGGGTGCGAACGAAGGGTTCAACCAAATTTTAAGGGGTGCAGTCGGGATTTTTACCTCGAAAATACACTAATTTTTTTTCAAGGGGGGGCGCCCGCTCACCCAAGCCAAAGCTTGGATCCGCCCTTGTTTATAATATATTTTAGTTTAATAATATTGCTTTAGGACTATGCGGGAGGTGTGGGGATGGGCGTGATCCGACATGGCCAAAAGCCATGCTATGGAACACCGTGCCAGCCTAGCATGGTCATGGCAGTGGACTTCGGGCGTTGAGATCGAAGTCCACCAGCATGGTGTGATGTTTCTCATAAACCATGGTTTTTGCACTTAAACTATTTGAATGTAAATGTTTATGGTATACTAGGTTATCACCTGAGTGCTACCCGGGTTGGAGAAAACTATTAAGATAAATATCAAGTATACAAATAAAATAAAATACAAAGTCTCATGTTACATAAATTAGTGATATAGTGGATACACACTTTAAAGATAGTCGAGTCCCTTTGAAGATGCATATCCTTCGAGTTACCAAAACATTTCCCTTAGTAAACTGAGTTTCCTTAAAAAAAAAAGAACCAAATTAAGTATTACAATATGTAACATATGGGGACTGCCGTTAACAACCCTCCGATGTGTGATTTTGATCTTGCGGTCTGCAAAGCTATTTAATTATTAATTATCCGAAAAGACCATTGAATGTGACTGATTCAAGTTGCCAAATATTTGATATTTTGAGAGGGGGCAAGCGAACGGTAGATGAGCAACTTTCAAGTGGCTATATCTTCTCCATTTGCTACAAAAGGAGTCATGAATTTGATATCACTAAGGTCATATTAGCCTATTAGATAAAAATAGAAGATTTGGGGGCTAAGGTTTGCCATCCCCAATTTCAGTTTTGGTTTGGAAACCTAGTACAAACTAATAACGGTCTATTGATAGGCTTAGCAAGTGATCTTAAGAGTCTTTAACGATAATCTGTCATGGACTCATGCTAACTCTCAGGCTTTAGCAAAACGTTTGTAGGGATCAATGTTCATGTTTGTTTTCCGTTATTTTGCTTCAGGCTAAATGTCTCCGTTTAGCAAAATCTTTGCTTTAAAATCTTAAAGGCCTCTTCTTGCCTAGGTCCCCATTCAAACTTCACTGTTTTACAGGTTAGCTTAGTTAATGGCACAGTTATCTTAGAAAAATTCTTAATGAACTGCCTATAGTACCCAGCTAATCCTAGAAAACTTCTGACTTCTGTGGCTGATTGCGGGACCTTCCATTTAGTGATCGCTTCTATTTTGGAAGAATCTACGTGAATACCTTCGTGATTCACCATGTGACCTAAGAATTGCACTTCTTGTAGCCAAAATTCACACTTGGAGAATTTGGCGTAAAGCTTTTCTTTCCTTTACAAAGCTAACAGTACATGTAAATGCTTACAATGCTCCTCCTGGCTTTTGGAATAAATAAGTATATCGTCAATAAAGACAATTACAAATTTATCCAAATATGGCTTACAGATTCTATTCATCATGTCCATAAATGCTGCAGGAACATTTGTTAGTCCAAATGGCATGACCGTAAACTCGTAGTCACCATACCTTGTTCTAAAAGCAGTTTTAGGTATGTCTTCTTCTTGTACCTTCAACTGATGGTATTCGGAGCGCAAGTCAATCTTAGAAAAATATCTAGCTCCCTGAAGTTGATCGAAAAGATCATCAATCCTAGGTAATGGGTATCGGTTCTTAATTGTAACCTTATTCAATTCTCTATAATCGATACACATTCACATTGAACCATCTTTCTTCTTCACAAACAACACTGGTGCTCCCAAAGGGGATGAACTAGGTTGTATGAATCCTTTACCCAGCAATTCGTCTAATTGCTTTTTCAGTTCTAACATTTCGGTGGGTGCTAACCGGTAGGGTGTCTTGGCTATTGGTGTAGTTCCACGAATTAGATGAATTCTAAATTCTACTTCCCTATCTGGAGGTAATCCTGGTGGTTCCTCCGGGAATACATCTTGGTATTCTGATACTACAGGAATTTCCTTAAGTTCCTTAGCCTTAGTGCTAATGATTACCGAAATCATATATATTATTCCTTGCTTTCGTTCAAAACTAGCAATTTTCATTTCTGAAATGAACTTCATCGGTTTACGTGATTTATCTCCTGTAATCATAATTATTTCCCCTACGGGTGTATGGATTTCTATGGCATTCTTATCACAAAGGATTCGAGCATGGTTGGTTACTAACCAATCCATTCCTAGTACGACATCGAATCCAGCTAAATTCATAGGTAAAAGGTTTGCATAAAATTTATGACCTGAGAGTTCTATTTTTCCTTTTTGCAAAACCTTATCTATGTTAACAAAATTTCCGTCTGCCGTTTCTACTGTATAAATCTGCCTAAGTTTGGTTAAAGGTAAACTAAGAGCTTGGCAGAATGAAGTATTTATAAAACTTTGGTGCGCACCAGAGTCAAATAATACTTTTGCGTAAATGTCTTGTACAAGGAACGTACCAGCTATCACATCAGGGATCAGATCTGCTTCCTGGGTTGTCAGCTGAAAGGCTCTTGCGTTCTTCTTATTAGTTCCTTCCGCAGGTTTGGTTTTGTTGTCAGCTGGTTTGACCAGTTTAGGGCAGTCTGGTCTAAAATGTCCAACTTCTCCACAGTTGAAGCAAGTTGTTGATTTCTTTCTTCTGCATTCTTCTTCTTGGTGCCCCGGAAATTTGCAGAAGTTAAAGTACCCCTTACATTTTCCAAAGTGCTTTCTTTTACAGGTACTGCAAAATGGAGTAGTGGAGGATTGCCCAGTTCCTCTTATCTTGAAGTTGCTACTAGTATTACCCCCACGAAATCCTTGGGTGATCTTTTGAGCCAATTCCTTTTTCCTGTTTTCTTCCCACGTACGTATCAGCCCGTCGGTCAGGGTGTTGGCTAATTCCACCGCATCGTCAATTGTGCGGGGTCTCGCAGCTTTAACGATATCACGAATCTCGCTAATTAAACCCCAAATGTAGCAAGAAATAAGTACCAGTTCTGGCAAAGCCAGAGTTGGTACAATTCTAGCATACTCGAAGAATTTCGAAGTATACCCTCGACATTCAACATCTACCATCCGGTGGCTCATGAATTTATTCGCCATTTGTTCCTTTTCATACTCGAGACATAATTTCCTTTTCACCAATTGCTTAAATTCTTCCCAATTCATGGCATAAGCCATGTCACTTCCTTTGGCTTGCAACACCGTATTCCACCATTCTAATGCCTCTTCCTTGAAAAGGTGAGAAGCATACATAACTTTATCTTCCTCGGCGCATTTACTTATTTTAATTACTGCTTCGGTTTTTTCCAACCAACGCAGCGCGGCAGTCACCCCTTCATTGCCTGCAAATTCAACGGGTTTACAGGAAAGAAATTCCTTGTAAGTGCAACCAGGTGTTGCCACTTTCATTTTCTTGAGTATTGGGGCTTGAACCACATTATTATCATTGTTGCCGCCTCAATTAACACTGTTATTAAAATTGTCGTCACGAGTACGCTTGCTGTGGTTGGCTTGAGAAGGTTCAACAGGGTTTTTAACAGCAGCGACAATTGCGGGGATAACGTTGGCTATTCCCTGAGCGACGATGTTTTCTATATCTTGTCTGTTAAGAAAATGATCCTCATTATTTTGTTCTGATTGATTAACTTCATTGACTGGTTGATTTTCTGCGTTTTCCATCTGAATAATTAACAATATAAATTATTTCCACAAAATAAATAATAACCAAACATAATAAAGCAATCACACATAATCGCGTCAACACGTATATGTCGACTTTGCGACGTTTATATTTTATATATTAGTATGCATCGATACACACCAGTTATATTACAAAAGTTTTATTTTAAGTTATTTACATGATTATATTTTTATTATTTATTATTATTTTATTATTATTAAAAACACAACCACACAACCACAGTCAGCTGGCTTTTCAGAAACGACGCTCCCCCTCGTCGTATTTCCATGAGATCTTCTCCCCCACATCCCGAATTCTATTTCCTGCATCCACCAGTTCCTCACCATAGTAACGAAGTTCAGCTAAGTTTTCGGTGCTCATAGGTGGGTTTGGTGCAGGCTCAGGGTCAAACTGGGGAAAATAGACGTTGGGGTTATTCATGAAGTTCTGAAACTGCCAGTCATTTGTCCACCATTCTTCCAACTCTCCGGGTAGAAGTTGGGAGTTGACAATAGGATCTAGGATAGCAGGCTCTAAATTGACTGGAAGTTGTGATTCAGCGGGGTAATTGAAGAGGTTTTCATCGGCAGGTCCGATGAGATCACAATTTTCCAGTTTGCGATCCAGCGCCTCCCATGGTGGCATTTCCTGGGCTTGCCCTGAACTTTTCCCGATCTTTCCTTTCCCTTTATCTTTTGGATCCTCAGTCTTTTTAACCTTCTGTGCAGCTGGTTTCTTCCTACGCCCACGTTTCCAGTCCAAGATTCTCCTCCTCTTTTTCGGCTTTGGTTTCTCCTGGGCCTGGGCCTGGGCCTGGAATGTTAGTGGTTCCTTCGTATCTGCCAGATAGCCAGATGGGTTTCCTGTGGTATCCATATCGGTAGTATGGATAGTAAAATTTTGGAGTGCCTCCAACAGTTCATTCATGCTGTTAGCACATATGAAAAAACACACACAAATTTAAGTTAAAATTTTATTTATTGTAAATTAAATTTTCACGAAATCACAGAATGGCAATCAGAAAAATTAAGTATTTCTAAATACTTAATTGGCTTAAATCAGTGGCTCTGATACCACCTTTTTCTGTCACGGTCCCCGACCCGGTTTTACCCGTTTCAGGAGCCACGAGATAGAAACCCGTGGTATTTGTATTTAATGTGGCAGCGGAAATGTTAACAGGATCTTTTAAACTGAAAATGCTCAATTATTTTATTTCACATTTTGGGACAACCCCATAATTTACAATAAAGGAATTTCATGAGGAAGTTCCCTGTTTTACAAAACATGTTTATTTATTTTACTGAGCCACTTTCTTCAAGCTGTAGTGCTATGCGGCACTTTTCCCTGGTTCACAGTAAATCACCTGAAACATATTTAAAAAGATTTTATCAGCGGGGAAATACCGGCGAGTCACTCAGGTTATGTAAAATGACACATTAGTTATAGATTACAGCATAAGAGCGATTACAATGGCCCATATCTTATAATTATCTGGCCCCGTGTCACACCCTGGTGACGATGGTCATACCACCATTGGGTCCTTTCACCCAATAGTGATGATTATCACTGTTAAAAGTGAGAAATAATAGTAATGTGCACATACCCCACTTGCCAGTAATTTAAGATAACCAAGACTTAATCCCTGTAACATATAACTGGAAAACATTTAGGTATTTGTAAAACACTTTTGACAAAAGAGAATGACTCACACTGCAAGTTTAACTGGATAGAACCTTGCCTACTGATTTAGCCTTGTAACCTAATTAAATGACAATGCACACGAAACTAGGTCAGTAACTTAATACAACATTTAGGATAAACTCACGAAATCAAAACCCTCACGACGAATGACAAAGTATAGCCCGGATTTGGGCAGCACTTAAACATCCATCAGATCGGTTTCAATCGATCGGACATTATATCGTAGTAGTGATCGAGTTAATACCCTGTACTCGTAGCAGCGCCTCGACACCTTAATACTCGTTTTTAAGCAGAATATGGACATTTTGAACTAAAATTTCGAACACAGATGCAAGTCCCATGCACAGGCAATTTATAGCAGAATTTTGGGTTTTACGCGGCCCGCGTAAACCCAAGGAAGCTCTTACGCAGCCCGCGAGGGCCTCCTATTCTACGATTAGGGCTAGCGTGTCACGCGTAGGCCCGCCACGTGTGCGACACGTGGCCTAAGCGCTTATCCGGAGATCTTTGATCTATCGCGGCCCGCATAGACTATCCTTAAGTCTTACGCGGCTCGCGAGCGGCTAGAAAATTCAAATTTCTTGGTTTTTAGTATAAATTAGGGTTTTAGGGCTCCGGGTTTCTACTTACGGGTCATTTTGGGACATTTTTGCAGGTCCTTACAAATATGTAATAAAGCTTTTTAGGAGGGGGAAATATGTAAAAGTCCCATATAAACATATGGTTATGAGGTATGTATTAGAACTGGTATATATTAAACTAGTAATAAGACCCCGCTTTGCGGGGGAAAAGGATGATGGCTAAATGAAAATAAAAATATTAACTACAACATTATTCTCAACTAATATTTATCATGAAAATTATGGCAATTAGTATGTAGGCAAAGAGAAGGTGGTTGTTCAATAATCGGTGACCTCGCTTACAAGTAGAAGAGTAGCATGATCAAGTATCAAAGTTAAATAATCGCGTACTACCAGGTTATATAACCACGTACCACCAGGTTACATAATTGTATGAATTTATTTTGTTACTTTACGACATTGTTCGGTCCAACATCTATCACGATAATTTGTTTACAGTATTCTAATTATTGCAACTTGAGTTTGAAGACACATAACATCTTAAACTCTAGCAACCTAATCATGCATTCCAGATATGCAAAATAATCATACTATAAATAATAACTTTACCCTAATATAAAGAACTATGCAAAAGAAAATTAACCATCAAAGATTACTGTGTCGAATGGCGGGAGCTCGGCTTTGAATTTTGTGCATAGTGTTTCCAGGATTTCTTCATTTGTTCCTGGTGCTTGCCTAAGAAACTATGAAACTGGTTGCAAGGAAAACTAAGATTTCAAAACCTGCCCACAAAAATGAAAGCCATATAGATCAGAACCATGAAGCTGTTGAAATTTAGTGAATTAATGGATCTCTTTCTTACATAATAATTATAAAAGCATCATTGATCGTTGCATTATTGGTACAATATATTCAGTTCTTTGTAGTTTAACTCAGTTAGTCAACTGTGAAATAACCAAAGGAATAGATATTAATAATAAGGAAAACAGTGTACCTTTACCAACAAATTATTTCTACACAAATGGGCCTAAAGTTTGATGATTTTAAAACTAAAAGATGATGTATTTGACATTCATAAGTCAAACATGGGCTCAATCAACATTTGAGGCTATTTCAAATTTCTATTTTATAAAATGTAAATGTTTGGATTTGGTGTTAAAGCAGCTACAAATCCAACCATTTCAAGTCCAAATTTATATAAGAAAAATGCAACAAACATATTTAATTGTGAACAAAATATCATATTTAACTGAAAACTATCGTCATCGGACAGGATGAGCGGACACGAAAAGAGAAGCAGCGATGGCGGTGCCCGCCAAGGAGAAAAGCAGAGTGGAAGGCCAGAGAAGGATGAGCGGATGGGAAAGGAGGTCACAGCTTTAGATCCAAAAGGAACAGCTGGGATTGTTTACTGTTCCTAAGAAATACGTGAATTGTATATATTGATTAATTATATCCTTAGCTACATGGAATTTTGATGTTTTTCTTTTTGATATCAATCTAGATTTTTTATTTTGGCAAGATTCCCTCTTTTTTGTTTTTGTTTTTTTAATTATTTGACCATTAATGTTTTGGTTTTTATACTTTTGCCCCCTCGACTTTTGTTAGTTTTTTAAAACCATCGCACAACATTTGTTTTGTTTTGTTTTATATTTTGACCATTAATGTTTTGGTTTTTATACTTTTGCCCCCTCGATTTTTGTTAGTTTTTTAAAACCATCTCACAACATTTGTTTTGTTTTGTTTTATATTTTCACCACTAAGGTTTTGGTTCTTAACACTTTTAGCGGCTACATTTATTTTCTTTTTTTTTTCTACTTTTTTTAAGTTTCAAATTAGCCCTATACATTATAATGAATTACGTTTTTAACCTAATAGTTTTATAATTTTATTTTTCTTTTATAAGTTTCGTTCATTGGGTTTTTTTTTTACAAATAACTAAATACACGATATAGCTTTTTTTTTTTTTTTTGGAAACGGCTCAACATCATGTCACCACCACCATTTTTTCCGTTCGTTTGTTCGGGTCGCAACACCACGTCATAGGTACCATGTCACCGTTTTTCTTTCATTTGTTACATTTTATTTCAATTTTTATACATTTATATTTTGCATCTTCATATCGGTCTTTATAGTTTAGTTCTTACGCAAATTCCCCGCCACAACGCGCGATGGGGAAATTCTAGGTCTTTTTTTTAAATCTATACATTGGTGTGTGCTTAAAAAATAATTAAAAAAAAAAGAATTGAAAAGTTAAATGACGTGTGAGCTAAGGGTGTAAGGAGTGGGTGCGGCAAAGGGTTTGGCAAAGTGTTTTGCCGCGCGGCAAACACCGCCGCCGACCCTTTGCCGATGCGGTTTGGTTGCTGAATCGGGGACCATATGCCGCTCGGGAAAGGATGAATTTTTGAACGTTGGGGCGAGTTAACGGCTATAATACCGTTTAAAATAAAAAAAATATTTTTTCTTAAAAAAATTAAACTATAAATACCAAACCAAACCATAACCCAATACTTTCAAATTTATACCCCAACCAAACCAAAAAATACCACCAATTCTTCCCAAACATTTACAAAAAAAAATGGCGGATGAACTCCCGTTATGGTTCCCACCCATGAGTAGCGACGATTCATCCGATAGTAGCATTCTTTTTTTTTTTTTCAAAATCTCATCGAGGAATCCGAACTTCAAGACATGGGCACATCTAACCGAAGGAGATATATTGAACGTCAACATGAGGAGGGGCATGAGACACTCATGGCGGATTATTTTGTCGAAGACCCGAAGTACAACGAAGATATCTTTCGGCATAGGTTCCGTATGTCGAAACGTTTGTTTCTAAAAATTGTGGCCGACGTGGAAGAGAACGACTCGTGGTTTAAAGAGGCCCTCGATGCGCAGTAGGAAGGGCTTTACGCCGTTGCAAAAGGTGACATCGGCTATTAAACAGCTCGCAACTGGTAACACTCCAGACGAGAACGACGAGTACTTGCATATGGCCGAAAGAACTTCCCGCGAGTGCCTAGAATATTTTTGCGACACAATTTGGAAAATATACGCTCCCGAGTTCTTACATAGACCGACAAGCCACGACATGGCACTTTTATACCAAGCTCATGAGGAAAAACATCACCTTCCAGTTATGTTCGGTAGCCTTGATTGCACCCATTTCGTTTGGCGATTTTGTCCGACAGAGTATCGAGGCCAATATATGCGAGGAGATCACTGATACCCGACTGTTATGCTCGAAGCGGTTGCTTCTCAAGACTTATGGTTTTGGCATGCTTTTTCCGGTCCACCGGGTTCTCAAAACGATATCAATGTGCTACAACAATCTCCGTTATTTTTAACGAAACGAAATGGAACCGCGCCAAAATGTCCATTTTACATTAACAACCATTTATATAAACGTGGTTATTTGCTCGTGGATGGAATCTACCCTTCGTGGTCCGTGTTTGTGAAGTCGATCCCTTACCCTCACGAAGTAGACCAAAAGAAATTCAAGAGGCAACATGAGGCGGCAAGAAAAGACGTCGAACGGGCTTTTGGTGTTTTGAAGGCGAAATGGGGTGTATTGAGTCGACCGATGCGAGTAAGATCCGTTAAAAAAATTAGGAGTGTTGTGTACACGTTTATTATTTCACACAACATGATTTTGACAGATGAAGGAAGGGCGATAGCACCGGTGTACATTCGGGATCCTCCAGTCGAGCCCGCTCTAGACGATACGGTGTTGGGCGAGTTGATGGATGAAGACACGCATTGGAGACTAAAACACGATCTCATAAATCATCTCGCAAGTCAAGATTTGCCCCACCTTTTGGTCGATTCCGAAGAATACTAGTTTAACTTATTTCAAGTTAATGTAATTTTATTGTTTTTTAATTTAATGTAATTTTAATGTTTTTAATTTAATTTAATGTTATTATTAGTTTATTCTACATTTATTAACTTAAATATTAAATATACTAGTTTACAAAAAAAAGTTTACCACTTCTGCAAGTGTTTAAACCATTGCCAACACTTTTCAGCAAAGTTTAAACACTTTTCACTGATTGACGTGGCGCACTCTGATTGGTTGTTTTTTTTGGTTTGCCACTTTAAGGTGTTTAACCATTCCTTACACCCTAACATTCAAATATAAGCGGGAAAGGATAGTTTGTCAGTCAACTGAAAGACGTTTGCTCTGTCAAGAATTAGGGTTCTCTGGCTCCGAAGAATTAGGGTTTTCTCGCTCCGTAGAAATTCGGTTTCTCTCTGTCAATTTGGTTTGTTTAAACCTAGATTTCTGCAAAAATTCGTAGTTTCTTCAATGTCGATCGGAACCCTAGGGGTTTACTCTCGATTCGTTTGTGTAATCTGGCTAAATTTCTTGGTTTAACGGCGTAATCAGTCAAGATGACAATAAAGACTAATGTTTCTTAGGTTTCTCTGTTTTGTTGATTATGTGCCTACAAGTTGTTTGATGAAATGCTTAATTAGCAATTGAAATAAATTCCTTAGGATCTGTTTTATTTTTCCACAAATGAAAATGTCAACTAAATAAATAGTTATTACATCTTTCATTGAGCTCTGTTTATTTATTTGACTAGAATGTGATCATTGTAAACTTGTATGCTCATAGATGAGTAGTAAGCGAACTAGTAGGCAAACCTGGAAGCCTAGTAAGCAAATATGGAAGCCAGTCACTAGTAGCAACAAATATACCAATGACATTCAACAAGATGAGCTTGGTTCTCTTGTGTTAGCGTTTGACCACGGCGGAATTGCACTAGTCCTTGCTAGCCAAACGCTTGGTCAATTGATCTCTTTTGTATATGTTTTCTAAAAAAAGTTCTCCTTGGTTTTTAACTTTTTTTCTACCAGATTTACCACCTTACGAACCCTACCACGAGCACCGGTTTCCCAGCGGCATGGTGTTGTTCCTGTCCAATTTCACAGATAAAGTGTTACATGGTGTATATGAAGCTATACATCCGTTCGGGTTTCCTGGAAAGTTAATAGGTTAACTAGAATGATCTAAGCAGTTAATGCGGAGAAATATCGGATATCGGTCAATGACCAATATTTGAGATATTGGTTATTGCTTACTAATATTTATTATCTAATATAGGTGGAGTTCCGTGTGAAGCATGCTTCTAACCCCTTATATGAAGATACCTATCAACATATTCTTGTCGGTTCTTATTTGCCTTTCGGTCTACTTGGAGTGTCTAAAACAAACAAGCTGATTTATCAACATATTCTTGCTGGTTCCTATTGGCCTTTCGGTCTACTTGGAGTGTCTAGAACAAACGAGCTGATTTCAGCATTTCAGTCTACTGATGACGATGTTATAAGAGAAACTGAGACCGGTTCTGGGTCATCTAATCAGACGCTTTTCAGATGAGTAGTAGGCGAACCTCGAAGCCTAGTAGGCAAACCTGGAAGCCTAGTAAGCAAATATGGAAGCCTAGTAAGCAAATATGGAAGCCAGTCACTAGTAGCAACAAATATACTAATGACATTCAACAAGATGAGCATGGTTCTCTTGTGTTAGCGTTTGACAGGGACGGAATTGCACTAGTCCTTGCTAGCCAAACGCTTGGTCAATTGATCTCTTTTGTATATGTTTTCTAAAAAAAGTTCTCCTTGGTTTTTAACTTTTTTTGTCTACCAGTTATGGCCTTACGAACCCTACCACGAGCATCGGTTTCCCAGCGGCATGGTGTTGTTCCTGTCCAATTTCACAGATAACGTGCTACATGGTGTATATGAAGCTGTACATCCGTTCGGGTTTCCTGGAAAGGTAATAGGCTATGCAATCAATCTCGGCGCTATATCGGTGATATCTCACCGATATATCGGTTATCGGACATCGAATAACATATCGGTATGAAATATCGGTTGAAATCTCGGTGGCGAGAATATCGGTGATAATTACCGATATATCGCCAATATCTTGTAAATCTCATATCGGCATCTCGCCGAGAATATCGGTGGGCCCAAATTTTGTCCTTTTCCCTTTAAAATATGCCATATCCATCAAATTTTGTTGTGTTTCACGTAGTGTGATGCGGAAGCGTTAGAGTTATAATCAAACTCTTTTATGCTCATTATGAACAAGAGTACAAGATGCTTCATAAGGCTTTACAAAGCTTTAGTGTTGTGAGTTTGTGTGGGTTATGTGGGGTGAGCGCAAATGAAGCCTAACATCTCTATTTATACTAATTGTAGTTTCTCTAGATCATTTTAAGTCTAGAGATTTCTACAAATCAAAATATCTTGACTGATTTATGAAGTTTTCAAGAAGGTTCTAGAGTGTTCTTGGCTGCATCTTTTGGGTAGATTTATGTAGCCATTTCTAGACCATTCTTAGGCCTTTCAATGCTAGTCTTGAACCTTCCAAGGGTGTTTCAACAATATGTAGGTTGTTCCGGAATATTCTGGGCAACCTTAGATGGCCCTAAATACTTCCTGAAGTTGTGAAAATTGTTTTGAATTTAGGCGGTTGGTGACATCATCCCCCACCTAAATCCACACGTCCTCGTCGTGCTTACGTGCTAAGCCCTTACTCCATCCTCTTCTTGTAATGTCGGGTGACCTTTGTGATGACTGTGAGGTTGAGATCTTGTTTGGGAACCAATCTCTAGTTGTATTGATGTTATTGCCATACTTTGACGTCTAGTGTTCTTCTCCATCTTTAAAGTGTAAACCTGGTCTTCGTTCATGATGCAAAATTTGTTTGCGAACCTTAAGACCGTAAATTGTTTAACTGAAAACACGCAGCAAAAATGCGAATCATAAAATTTCTTTCTTTATAAACGTTCCAACATGCTTAAAAACCATTTGAAATGACCCTTTTACAAGACTTATATCCTTCATTCTCATTTAAGAGATAAAACATAACATATGTTTACAAAACTACATGACCACACACTCCCGTACAATCCACGTTCTGACACGATCTCCAACCACTTGCATTCCATGATTATGATGATCCATGTAACCTGCAGTCACCGTATACATCCACATCATTAGTAATTGGTGATTTCTTACATAAATTAAAACATATATATAATTAACATCCACATCACATCCTCTCTATATATACTCATCCATCCGGATATCTTTACGAATTCAATCGTTACATTCCGATGTCGAATCTTCGTGAGTCCAACATCAAGATACCTGCACTTTCATTTCATTCTCGTTAGTAACGTGGTTAACATTGTTTAATCTCATTTATATTAGAGTTAAATGCCTTTTTAGTCCATGTGGTTTGTGCCATTTTGCCAGTTTAGTCCAAATAATTCATTTTTCTCACGTGGGTCCAAAAAGGTTTCACCGATGCCACTTTAGTGCACTAGGTTAACTTTATTCATTTTTCTGTTAACGAGAAGGGCAATTCGGTCATTTTATATGGTTGAATTGCCCTTTTAGTTAACAGAATTACATATAAAATGATCGAATTGCCCTTCTCTTTAACAGAAAAATGGATGAAGTTAACCCAGTGGATTAAAATGGCAATGTTGAAACCTTTTTGGACCCACAGGCGAAAAATGAAACCTTTGGACTAAACTGGCAAAATCGCCCAAACCACAGGGACTAAAATGGCATTTAACTCTTTATATTAAAACCTATGTATTCACATGTACATAACCCATTAGTCCACGTATACTAAATTCCAACACTTGCATTTATGCAGTTAATATCGGTGATATATCGGTCATATGGGTCCCTAGTAAAATGTCGGTGTCAAATATCGGTCAGAATATAGAATATCGATACCATAATATCGCCGATATTGACCGACATAACTGATATATCACCGATATTTCGTTCGATATAACCGATATATCACTGAATTATTAGTGTAAAGTTGCTATATATATGTGTGTGTATATGTTTTAATTTATGAAAACTTATCTTTTTACTAGCAAGATTTTTGAAAGACTTAGCTTTTGTCTCAAACGAAACATGCCATTTTATTTCCATCTATCCGGCCCAGATGTATGGAGGCGTACAGATCGATTCTAGGTTGTGTGATTTCTTCGCATGCCTTTTTACACATGGACATATGGGCTAGCTACCCTACGTCACCCATGTTAACTAATTAAACCAAATGGACTTTGGGTAAATCTGTATGTTATGTTATATATATATATGTGTGTGTGTGAATGTTTTGATTTATGAAAACTTATCTTTTTACTAGAAGATTTTTGAAAAACTTAGCCTTTGTATCAAATGAAACATGCCATTTTATTTCCCTATATCCGATCCATACGTACGTTTTGTGTTTCCCTTCTTTACGTAAGGTTATCAAGAAAACTGGGACGAGATATGAAAGAGTGTTCAAGCGTATTGAAAAGACTATTGTAGAAATAAATATACTGGATTAGATATCATGTTTTCATTAAATTGTTAAGCCTTGTTATACTTTTAAGAATTAATGGAATTATGTTTTTGATCTGACTCTCTAAGTAACATGTCAGCTCATTCTAGGTTGGAGTGTTACAATTATTATAGGTAATTTTAGGTTATAAAAAAGTCCCCAAATCATATGATTGATTTTTATAGTCCCCAAATTCGTGCGGTTTATCCAAGGATCAAATAAACGCAAAACTGTGGGTAGATCTATTTCTTTCCCTTTTTACCATTAAACTTTTGGGGTGTATCATGTGTCGCAATTTCTCATATTTGTTCACTTTTATCCTCAACACGCAAGATCAATGTGTGATTATGTGTTATATACTTGTACTTGTTTGTTACCTGCTTTGTGTCTCTTGTTTCACATGTGGATCCACTGGCTGACCGGTTCCCCATGGCCATGGGTTGAACTAGGTATCACCAACATCATTTATTATTGTTGAAAATATGAGGTGTGCTGAACAATAATAAACACCTTTGTTTAAGCGTTTATTGTTTAGAAAACCAAATTGATTCATGAATGCATCAGTCGATTCAGTAAATAATTCGCTCAGAGAGATCCACATGTGAAACAAGAGACACAAAGCGAGTAACAAACAAGTACAAGTATATAACACATAATCACACATTGATCTTGCGTGTTGAGGATTAAAATTAACAAATATGAGAAATTGCGACAAATAGATCCACATGTGAAACAAGAGACACAAAGCGAGTAACAAACAAGTACAAGTATATAACACATAATCACACATTGATCTTGCGTGTTGAGGATTAAAGTTAACAAATATGAGAAATTGCGACAAATAGATCTACTCATAACAAATATATACACCCCTAAAGTTTAATGGTAAAAAGGGAAAGAAATAGATCTACTCATAGCTTTGTGTTTATTTGATCCTTAGATAAACCGCACAAATTTTGGGACTATAAAAATCAATCCTATGATTTGAGGACTTTTGTTACCTATAATAATTGTAACACCCCAACCTCGAACGAGCTGACGTGTCACTTTTACAGAGTCAGATCAAAAACATAATTCCATTAATTTTTAAAATTATTACAAGGCTTAACAATTTAATGAAAATATGATATCTAATCCAATATATTTATTTCTACAATAGTCTTTTCAATACGCTTGAACACTCTTTCATATCTCGTCCCAGTTGTCTTGATAACTTGACGTAAAGAAGGAAAAAACACAAAACGTATGTATGGGCCGGATAAAGGGAAATAAAATGGCATGTTTCATTTGATACAAAGGCTAAGTCTTTCAAAAATCTTTCTAGTAAAAAGATAAGTTTTCATAAATTAAAACATACACACACATATATATATATATATATATAACATAACATACAAATTTACCTGAAGTCCATTTGGTTCAGTTAATTAATTAACATGGGTGACGAAGGGTAGCTAGCCCATATGTCCATGTGTAAAAAGGAATGCGGGAAAATCACACAACTTAATTCCCTTATAACATGTTTATTTATTTTTTCCTACGATCGATCCATACGCCTCCTTGTATGTATGTATGTATGTATGTATGTATGTATGGCACCAATGTATAGATTTTAAAAAAATCACACCAATGTATATTTTTTAATTATTTTTTAAGCACACACCAATGTATAGATTTAAAATCACACACCAATGTATAGATTTAAAAAAAAAACTAGGATTTCCTCACCGCGCGTTACGGCGGGGAATTTGCGTAAGAACTAAACTATAAAGATCGATATGAAGATGCAAAATATAAATGTATAAAAATTGAAATAAAATGTAACAAATGGAAGAACAATGGTGACATGGTACCTATGACGTGGTGTTACGACCCGAACAAACGAATGGAAAAAATGGTGGCGGTGACGTGATGTTGAGCCGTTTCCAAAAAAAGCTATATCGTGTATTTAGTTATTTGTAAAAAAAAACAAATGAAGAACAAATGAAGAAATCCTGGAAACACTATGTACATAATTCAAAGCCGAGCTCCCGCCATTCGACACGGTAATCTTTGATGGTTAATTTTCTTTTGCAAAGTTCTTTATATTAGGGTAAAGTTATTATTTATAGTATGATTATTTTGCATATCTGGAATGCATGATTAGGTTGCTAGAGTTTAAGATGTTATGTGCCTTCAAACTCAAGTTACAATAATTAGAATACTGTAAACAAATGATTGTGATAGATGTTGGACCGAACAATGTTGTAAAGTAACAAAATAATTTCATACAATTATGTAACCTGGTGGTACGTGGTTATATAACCCGATAGTACGCGATTATTTAACTCTCATACTTGATTATACTACTCTTCTACTTGTAAGCGAGGTCACCGATTATTGAACAACCACCTTCTCTTTGCCTACATACTAATTGCCGTAATTTTCATGATACATATTAGTTGAGAATAATGTTGTAATTAATACTTTTATCTTCATTTCGCTCCCTGGGGTATGGCCAGTTTTGCAACTTTCGTCCAAAGGTTTGTTTTTTTGCATCTGGATTCACATGGTTTGAAATCTTTCCATCTTCATCCGGCTCATTAACTCCATTTATTTTTCGCTGTCAAGAGGTATTTCTGTCATTTTTTCTAAGGGCAATTCAGTCTTTTTCACATTATGTAAAAAGATCAAATACCCTTGAAAAAACCGAATTGCCCTTTAAGTTAGCAAAAAAGATGGAAATACCCCTGAGTTAACGGAAGAAAATGGATGGAGTTAATGAGCCGGCTGGAAATGGCAAGATTTCAAACCTTTTGGATCTAGATGCGAAAAAACAAACCTTTGGACGTAAGTCGCAAAATTGGTCAAACAACCTCACGGAGGAAAATTGCATTTTACTCTTTGTTATTTCTCACAAAAGTCACTCCACATTTTTTGCATATAAAAACACTACACTTTCTGTTTTTTCTCGCAAAGTCACTAAACCTTTTTCTTTATCTATTTATTTGGGGATCAAGTTAGTTTAGATGATGCAAATGGGTTCTTTTTGTTTGATGAGAAATTGAAAAAGTCGGGAACTTTATCAAGAAAGAAAGATGGTGGTATATATAAATGAGCCTCCGGGGTGCGCCACGTTTATAAGGGTCCTTGGCTAGACCCTCCTTATCGGGTGGTTCTGGCTCATCTTCATTTAGGGGGTGATCATTTCCGATTGGATATTTCATTGATCATTCAAGATCGACACACCTTTTGAAGGCCCCTAATTGAATGGGTAAGTTGTTTTTCTTCCGATTAATCAAAGCTTTGTGGGTTTTCACAAAAGGTTGTCCCAACACTAGAGGAGCGTCATCAAGGATGACAAAGTCGGTTGGAATTACCATTTGGTTGGTTTGGACCAAGACATCCTTAACTACCCCTATTGATTTTATTACTTTCCGATTAGATAGAAAAATGAGTATTTGAAGTGGAGAAAAACCACTAATACTTAATTTTTCGAAAATGTAGTTTGACATTATATTAACACAAAGATCTTTATCAATTGTGATATTACTAATAAATGAGTTTTAAAAAAAATAGAACATGTAATACAAACATCCGACCTGTCCTTGGTTTTACCCTAATGAACTTACATGTTAATTCTTTTTTTGTAATAAACTTACCTTTTTTCATAAATGTTTGTATTCAATCCCATGTAATAACTGAAATAATTGAACTGATTATTCAGTTATGATTTTTTCGTAATAATTTATTAAATAGTACAACCCGTGTATCACACGGGTAAATAACCTAGAAGTGTTCACGGTTCGGTTTTTAATGGTTTTTGGGTCAAACCGTAACCAAACAGTTAGTAACGGTTTTTTATTATTGAAAACTGAAGAAGACCAATAATGGAGTTGTAGTGTTTATTTTATATGAATAAAGTTGGATGATCCGAACAACAAAAAAAAAAAAAAAACCCAATCCAAATTCATTTGGATCCCGTGTGAAATTATGTGTTTATGGTATGGTACATTTTTTTTGTTGGTAATGTTTGCCAAACATGAATGGTTATCCACTTAGGGGGTGTTTGGCCTAGCTTTTTTAACAAAGCTTATAGCTTTTTTTAGCTTTTTTTACAAAATAAGCTTTGTTTGGTGTTTAGTTTAGCTTTTTAAGCTTATGCTTATTAGCTTATATAAGCTAATTTGAAGAAGCTTATTTGATGATGGTTTTTTAGCTTATTTGAAGAAGCTTCTTTGTGTAAGGGCAAATGATATAAAATAAGCTATAAGCTAATCCAAACACTTACAAAGAGCTTATCAAATGATAGAAAATAAGCTATAAGATAGTTTAAAATATAAGCATAAGCCAAAAAATAAAAGCTAGGCCAAACACCCCCTTATAAGAAATCATATAAAAAAATTTCTTTTGTAAATTTAATTTTTTTAACACAACCCATAACCCATGAAGCTCACGGGTATATAACCTACTAATATATACATGACATACATGTTAATCTGTTTATAACCAAAAAAACCCAATTTCCTTGGTAGAGAAGGTATCTTGAAGGTGTTTTGTCTCTAAACTAAATTAGATAGAGAAATGATTAAAAAACCTGCGACTTCCAAACGATTATATATTTATATGTTTATAATATATTTTAGTTTAATACTATTGCTTTAGGACTATGCGGGAGGTGTGGGGTCCGTGGAGATGGGCGTGATCCGACATGGCCAAAAGCCATGCTATGGAACACCGTGCCAGCCTAGCATGGTCATGGCAGTGGATTTCGGGCGTTGAGATCAAAGTCCATCAGCGTGGTGTGATGTTGCTCATAAACCAAGGGTTTTGCACTTAAACTATTTGAATGTAAATGTTTATGGTATATGCAAATAAAATAGCAAGCAATAATATATAGGTAACTTGATTGCAAGAAGTTGAATAATTAGAGACATACACAAATTATTTACAAACGTTGCCATTTGTTTATTACAAATCAAGTTCTGTTTGGTAATGTTTAAAATTTATCTTCTTATTTATGTTTCAAGCAGAATTAAACATAGCTTCCAAGGTGTAGATTTGTGGATTATTTCTTTGAACAACAAATGCTACCCTGTTATAATTTACACCAAAATCCTATATTACTCAACCTAGGTTTGAACCTCAAACTCCTCCTTCAAAAAGGCATGTGCCTCTACGAACTGGGCTAGCCCCAGAAAGAATATTTAATAAATTATCATAGATTACATAAGAATTTGATGAAGTTGTCCATGGAGGTTAGAGAGAAGCTACAATGTTGAAGACTACGAAAGAAGAAGATACAGGAAAAAAAAAAAAAAAAAACATGACACTTTAGGATGAGTGGTAATCAATGCTCAAACTTAAACAACATAAGAAGCTAAAGTGACTGTAAAAGTGAGTTTCATAAAGTATATTGTAATTGTAGGATACATAATGAGACTATTATGCCTTTTCAGATGGCATGCTCGATGCATATTTTACACATAGTGCTTTGTAATGGACTTCATCTTCATCTATTATGTAAACATGATAAACAGATGTGTCTTTTAATATAATCAGAGTTTGTAAAGAAAAAACCAATCATATAACATCTTTACCAGCTCAAAAAATGAAATAAGCTAGTTTGTTTAGTGGGGAGGGGTGGTTATTACTTGCAAAATTTCATCACTCACAACATCCAATTAAGTTCCGTTATGTCATCAACCATTATTCCATCACTCACAACCTTTTTTAGTGACAATGGTCATCACTCACAACACCCAACAATAAACCCTCACACCCCTCGCATCCAATTATCACAGAATAGCCATAGCACGTGAATTTTATCACGGAATCCAAGTTTCGCGTGTTAAAGTGTTTGAGTGGCGGTGGTATGTTTGTAACATTCATGCGTGGAAGAAAAGTTTCACGGGAACTTTTGTTCCCACCCCGCCTCCCCTTAAACATATACATGTAAACTACATTTTTTTAGCTTGTAGGGACATGTCGTCTCTATAAGTTAGGTTATCTAGGCTTGTAGGGACGATATGTGGTTTCCATAACTTTTGTACCTAGAAGACCGTCCCTACAATTGTGCAAAAAACCGTGTACGTCCGGACACGCTAACCGGTCCACCCCAGGCCCTACAAGGTCCTTAGACTGTCCATAATGGGCGTTCTTTTTTTTCAAAAAAAAGCCCCCAATAACGCCGCTAAACGCCGAACAGCCGCCCCCCATGGCGTGTTTGGGCGTGTTTGATCGATTTTTTTGGTTTTGGCGTGTTTTAAATCAAGCTGTTGAGGCATGTTGTTGGCCAATCGGATAAGACCATATGGGTTTAAAGAGATAGAGATGGAATTTTTGGGTTTGGGTTTGCCGGAATTTTTGGATTTGGGTTTTGTAGTTAGCCGGAGATGTTGCAAGTTAAACAAAGAAGAAGAAGGGATGGAGGCAGATGGTTTGATTTAAAAGTTTGCTCAGTTGTAACATTAGGCCCCTGTGGTTTTAAACTTCAGTATCTTTAATATTTCAAGTTTCAAAAATGCTATATCAGTCCCTAAAGTTTTGTTTATTAAATGTCTCATTTGGATCTTTTATAAAACCTAAAACTTTGCCATGTAATTTTTTAGTATTGTAATTTTTGTTTTATTTAATGAAGTATTATTAGTTTTTAATTTAAAAAAATTAATAATTGTGTAATGATTGGTTGGGGCATTATTCCACTACGCCCCTTTTGTAAAAACGCTCAATAATGTCCCCTTGTTGACTGGACTGCCACATGGCGGAAAATGCCCAAGGGTGGGGGCTTATTCACCAAACCGCTACACATGGTCTTAGGTCGTGTCATAGGGGTCGTCTTAATAGGCAAACTTTTAGGGACGACGTGTTATCCCTATAGATTTAAAATGGAAAAATTGTTGTAATACCTAGGGACAATACGCCGTTCTAATAGATCTAAAATCATTTTTTCAGTTTTTTTTTTTTAATTCTATGTTTCGGAGGAATGACATATTGTTCCAATAGATCTAAAATATTTTTTTCCAGTTAATGTTTCTAAGAAAAACCTAAAGAAATGAATTTAGATCTAACGGAGATGGCAGTGGTGGTGGGCGATGTATATGGAGGATGAGGTGGTTGTGGAGGTTATGAAGTGGGAGGTGGGTAGTTGTGGTGGGGTTGTAGAGAGAGAGTGGTTTGGTGGTGGTGGAGGTAGAGGGAGAAAAGGGTAAGAGAGAGACATATTCACATTATCATCCACGTCATCGTATATCTACGTCAACAAAAACTAACTGGGTTAACCCAGTTAGAAAAGGATCGATTGGGGTTAAATTCTTACAAGTTGGGATTGTTGGAGGAATTTTTTTAAGTTGTGATTATTATCGACTAACAGGTGAAACTTATGCTTATTAAAATCCAATAACTCTTTTGCATGAAAAATGAAAAAAAAAAAAACCATCTAATACGGGAAATTTATGAAGAAAAGAAAATCAAATTTATGTTTTGAATGTCAAGTCATCATAATATGTGAGCTTATATCTCACACATTACACGTAATATGTGAGCATATAGCTCATTCTAGCACATAGCCGTCTCTGAGAATTTGAAGGTTCTATGTGATCAGGTCAGATGGACCCCTAAAATATAAACTTGTATATAAAATATCAATTATACGGCGATAATTGTGATAACAATAAACAAAACAAAACTTCAAAATTATTGACTCTTTTCATCTCACACTTGCTATTTCCAAGCTAAACCTATATAGATTCTTCTCACCTCAAAAAATGTCATATTATATAGCAATGTTTTCAATAACTATTCTTGTATTAGACTATGGGGTTTGGAGGGGTTTGGGTTGGGGCATTGCTCGACACGTGCCGAGGATGAGATCCACAAGCTAATACTAAAAAAATAGGGGTGTGGTGGGGCGTCCTTTAGCTGGGTGTGGCCAGCCATGTGGAATTTTTTTTTCTTTTTTTGTTTAAACTATTTAAAATTTCATTTAACAAAATTACACACTAATTAAATTAAAAGATTACATATAATATTAAAAAATACAAAGAAAATAAAAAAACCTACAAAAAAGTAAAAAAAAACATAAAATTAAAAACTAGATAAAAGTTACTCCATATTATATTTTTTCATTATTTCTTCTTTCATTTCCAACATCATTGCCAATTGTGGGCCGGTAAGATGATCGACGAGCATGGCGAGAAATTTTATATCTTCGCGTTTTTCTTTTGGAGATATCTTTTTATCGAACGACGCTTAGATATCTTTTTTTCTGGATTTGGGTTGGGATAGGGTAACTTGTAACACCCTATGTTTCGAAAGTCAAAGTCAAGATTGAAGTCAAAGGAAGAAAAGATTGCTAATTGCGATCTGTCACTCCTTGCTTAATTACTGATTTGACTTCTTTGACTTGTAATCGAATCTTTTATGTTTTTCTCTTTAGTTATATTATGTGGAGTATCTGTGAATAATCGAGGTCTTATCGCATGTTTTATTGCTTTATCGCTAATCGCATCGCATTCGCATTCGCGACACGAATCATGCGTTCTGGATATTGTTTTACGTGTGTGTGCCATTTATGTGTTACTTGTGCATCTTATGTTTATGTTTGTGGTGATTAATCGAAACGCAATCGCAACTCTATCGCAGTGAATCGCAAACGCTAAACGTAAGTTATTTATGATGATTGTATGTTAGATATAGCGGGTTTCGATTGAGCTAATCATAGTTATTGTCTAATACTATCGCATCGCACGCTCATTCAAATGCATCGCAACGCAACGCCCAACACGCGAATCAAAACGTCGAAACGCAACTCGTCGGAGCCACTCGATCGAGTGACCACTCGATCGAATGGCCATCGGATCAGATTGCCATCTGATCGGATTTCCATCCTATCGGAGTGTCATCCGATCGAGGTGCATCCTATCCGACACTTACCCTCCTTTCCCTTTTTGGCAACCTATAAATACCCCTCCTGTCACATCACTTGATGTGACAGCTATCTCATTCGACCAGCCGCATTCAAGCCCTCATTCCTCTCGATTTCTCGCGATTCTTGTAAGTTTTCAACCTAAATCTTGTACTTCTATGATCTACACACACTTCTTCATCTTTTTCACCTTTGAAACTCAAATTTTAACCGTGAAATCAACGGATTTGAGGTGTTCTAGGATGATGTCATCATGGAGTTCTTATGAACTTCAAGTTTTGGCCTCATTTCACCAAGAAAAACTCAGATCTGAAGGATTTCCACATGATTAAACAATGATTTTGCATAGATCTAAACATTTCCAAAGTTAAAAGGATTGAAAGACACTTTTCCAACTTTCTTTTAACTCTTTTACACTCAATGCACTCAAAACCAATAGAATCGGGGCTTGTACAGACCTTCTACTCTTTCTTAGTGATGTGTTGGTTCAAGATCTGGTTTCTATCAAAGAGACAATCGATTTCGGGTTAAACAAGAACAAGCGTCACGAAACAGTTAACTAGTCGAGAGTGGGTGATTCCTGTTCGATCGGGTGACTTGGGTCTTGATGGAGTTCTGTTGCTTAGTACGTTGTCAACCGTCTCGAACAAACCGCAAACTTTTCAAAATAATCAAGTCAAGATGATCAGATTCGTTGGGACAGATTTCCGTCTGATCGGATTGCCGTCCGATCGAACTGCAATCCGATCGGATTGCACTTGAGCTCCCATAACTTAGTCTTCAACACTTAAACAATTTTCAACATGATCAATGCATAGTTAGTTCTAACGGATTGCCATCCGATCGAGTGACAATCCTGCTGTGAACTTGTTCTCCAAGGGAATGTCTCGCTGAACGGATCGCCATCCGATCGAACTACCGTTCGATCGAACGACCTGAAAGGTAGAGATACTTCTCTGTTTTCAAAATGCTACAACGAAAACTTCAAAGCCATCATACACAAACACATCCTTACCAAACGAATGTTAATCCGACCGAATGGCCATCCGATCGGATGGCCATCCGAACGGATTGACATCCGATCGAATGACCATCCAATCGGATTACCGTTCGACACTTGGTTCTTTTGCACCGTTTTACGCGCCATTCTTCGTTTATTCTATCGTTAACTGTTCAGGCTAATCTCTCTCAGCGCTCCCTTCAATCCAAGAGAGTGTTTACTAGTTAAACGCTATCTGTGAGTATACTCGATCCCTTTTTGCTTTACGCACTTTTGGGTGTTACATACATTACCTATTCAAATCACAATCGACAGACAACGCAAACACTATTTATACCTTGACCGTATTTGCATGTTACATGTTATTCGATGAATGCTTGTATGTTATGTTAACACAGTGATTGTTACCTGACACCATAGCAACGATAGTACTATAGTTTGGACTCAGCACCTGTCGTGGACAGGGGTTGTTAAGGGCCTTACTTCACGTGTCCCAGTGGGAATATGTGTTGCGTATTCTACAACTCGCAATCACGTCTGTGCATATTTCTCGGTCGATAACCTACTAGCCTTCACTTTGTTACATGTTACATGCTGGTTATGCGTAAACGTTTTCGAACTTTATTATACTATAAAACTTGTATGCTCACCTTTACACTGTGTGTATTGACCTTTATTTTAATGTATGTGACAGGTGTTTGAGATGCTAGGATGTTGCTTGCTTCCATGGAATCGAGTAGGAGAGTCTAGAAACAAAGACAATTTATTTAAATCTGAGTTGTCGGAACATGTTTTGTTTTGAGAATATCTATGTCTATAATAATTTGATTACTTGATGGGTTATGGTATGGGACATAATATTAACTATATGGTAATTTAGTTGTTATGAAATTTCTCTTGACAATCTGTTTCGCTCAGTGCCACGCCCTGATGTTTCCGTCATCTGTTGGGGTGTGACATAACTGGAATAGACGAGTCGTCGTATGGAAAGTTTGTGTATACACAGTTTCCTATATACGATGTGATTCCAGCTAGATCAGGACACGGTGAGTATACTAAACCGTGTGGCGGTTGTTGTGGATGACCGTGTGTAATGGGTATTTGTTGATGAGGCGGTGGACTATTTGGTGGCGGGCTAGGGTTCGGGTTTTCTTGGTATCCAAAGGGGTTGTTTGGGTCTTAGCCGCGGTTAAAAAAATGCATTGTTGGATGTTGTGGGTTGATTTTATAAAAATAAAGAGATATGGTAGAAGAAGTAGAGAAGTGGTAAAAATTGTAAAAATTTGGTGGGTATTTATATATTGGTTTAATATGTAAATAATTTTTTTAAAACTAGATGTTTGGCAACGGCTACTCCTAACGGCTATTTTGAACCAACCAACCAAAGTTAGCCATATCACTCTGTCCCACACCAGGCACAATCTCCACGCCAAACGAGCAACGCCATGCCGAATGCTTAGTCGGTGTGGTGTAGCCAGCGTTATACCCAATTCATCGCCCCAACCCACGCCCCACACCCCATAATCTTAGCACGTAAGTTACAATAATATAGATAGTGTTGTGTGTACATATCTATAGAGAGAGAAAGAGATGGGGGTTAATTATATAGACATCCATACATATGTGTAATTAACCTTATATAATAAAAATATAACATAACTATATGGATTAGATATAATAGAAAGTTTATTTGGCTAAGAATGCTAGGAAGTAATCTTGACCATCCATTTAGTTAATCAAAGGCTAAGATTAAATGAGGGAAATTGAAGGGAAGAAAAGAGACGCGTGGGTTTGTTTAGGGGCATTCTATTCAATCCAAGGCAATAGTTTCTCTCTCCTCCAATCCCCCCCCCCCCATTTTTTAAACATTAATAACTCTTTCATACGACATTATTTTTTATAAAAATTGCACCAAAAAACGAGCGTTTTTTATCTTTAAAACGAGTATACTATTGCTATATTTTCGAAATTTTTTTTAAACCCAGTTGCGTAAAACGCAATGGAAAAAACCCAGTTGCGTAAAATGCAATGAAAAAAAACCTAAAAATGACATTTTTCTAAAACGCAATGCACAAAAAACACAAAGAAATGTCTCATTTGTAAAACGCAATGGCCAGAAAACACAAAGAAATGTCTTATTTGTACAACGCAATAGCCTAAAAACACAAAAGAAAGTATACTTTCTAAAACGCAATGGACTGAAAACACATAAAAATGTGTTTTACCTAAAACGCAATGCCCAAAAAACATAAAGAAATGTCTTATTTCTAAAACGCAATGGCCAGAAAACACTTAAAATGTCCGTTTTCTAAAACGCAATGTACTGAAAAAGTATAAAAATGTGTTTTACCTAAAACGCAATAACTAAAAACACTTCAAAAATATGTTTATCTAAAACGCAATAGCCAAAAAACACATAAAATGTCTTATTTCTAAAACGCAATGGCCTAAAAAACACAAAAGAAAGTGTATTTTCTAAAACGCAATGGACTGAAAACAAATAAAAATGTGTTTACCTAAAACGCAATGAACTAAAAACACTTCAAAAATGTGTTTTTTTTCTAAAACGCAATGACCAGAAAACACATAAAACTCTCTTATTTCTAAAACGCAATGGACACAAGCTGACCTGTCTGTGAATTTGTCTGAACCAGAGAGTAGCAAATCAAAAATTGTCTATGAATTACTGTCTTCGAAATGTGGCAATTTCTGGAAAATTAAATTTTCTGATGCATTTTTATTAAAGCAATTTAATCAAAAAAAAATTTCAACCCCAGCCAGGGGCTCTGCCCCTTAGACCCCGCCAGGGGCTGCCGCCCCTGGGACCCTGCTACCAGGGGCGCTGCCCCCGGACCCCGCTAAGATCGTAAAACGCAATGACTAAATCAAAAACCCAGATAATAAAAATTAAATTAAAGAATTTCTTACATGGATCGAAGTCGGTTTCTTCGACGATTGACGAAATTTGAATGATTGAAACACTTATCAGAGATCGAATCGAACGGATCGAGTGATTATCTTCAAAATCACCGGAAAAAAAACGAGATTTTCTATGAAATTAAACTGGGTTTTCTTCAAAAAAGCTGAAGAACACGTTGATCAGGTGTTTGAATCATTGATTGATGACAAAAATCGCACTATAATGTAGTGATTATTGAGATAGAAAGTGAAGAAATGGTTGAAGATTGTGGGTTTTGAAAATGATGGGTTTTGATGTTACTGAGAATAAGAAGGAAGAAGAAAATGATAAGATTGACTAAAATACCGTTACTCTTTATTTTAAATTTTGCTACATGTCCTAATTCTATTGTTTCTTATACTTTCTAGACAAAATAAACTTACTATTTGATCCTAACCCCTAAATAAAAATAAAAAAAAAAGTAATTGACTTTTTGTGATGTTTGTTTGTAGAGAACAAAGGCAAAATGACAACACATAATCGGATTTTACAAATTTTCTAGAATCAAATCCAACGTAGAATGGTACAAAAAAGAAGCAAAATAAGTTACCATTGATTGGACATGAAAATCCATATGAACAAATTTGACCACTTTATTTCCGTGTGGAAGATCCCACATTGTAGTCTCACCCATATTACTTCTTTTTTCTTAGAAAATCATTACAATGGTTTTTTTTACCTTATTACTTTTTTTCTTAGAAAATCATTACAATGGTTTTCTTTTACCTAATCTAGTGTAGCTATATGGTAAGAAAAAATAATGTTTATAGCTATTAGATGTGCAAACATCAAAATTCTCAGTTGTCCGGAGAATTTGGTTCATCAGTTAATTATTGTATCATTTCTAGTGTTGATGTAGGTTTGGTTTCCGCGTGAGCCATTTTTTGATGGACATCTGGATGAATAGACGAATCGAGACTTTAATCTTAGGTTCAAACCTGACAAGAGGGCGAGGGTTTACGGATTCCATCCGCTTCCCGCACGTCAGGGGGACACAGTCTCATGGTGATCGAGTAGTTGATCTTAGACATAACCCCGAACAGTATGGTTTTACATGTGACATTCTTTTTCGTTCAAAAAATATTTATTTCAGTCAATCATATGACGTGCATGATTCACCACTTGTTCATCAATTGTTTGCTCTCCTATTATCAACAAATATACAATGAGAATATTTGATAATATGTTCATTGTTCAACCTAAAATGCTGATAGTATTTGTTAAAAACTTAGTTAATCATATAAATATAGTTACAATAATGCTAGTTTACGATGAAAAATGTAATGTAGTAGTATTCGGTGCTTTCCATATCCCTAACATTGTATAACCAAAAAATAATAATCAAACACTATTTCTTTTTATTTATATAGTTTTCTACGACGTGTCGACGTGCATGTCCACTTGTTCATCTTCACTCTCCTATTATCAACAAATATACAATGAGAATGTTAGATCATTAGCAATATTGGTAGTATTTATTTAAAAATATAGTTAAATCATATAATATTATTACAATAAAAGCTAGTTTACGCCTTTACGAAAGAGCCGGACCTATAATATAAGTAAAATAGGCTTGGACCTAGGACCTCCAAAAATTAGGGCTTCCAATTAAAAGATAATTAATATGCTAACTATTAATATTAGTGCAAACATGTTTTTTATTTGGTTAATTTCCTATACAAGCAAACCACTGTGTTATACAGTTGTGTTAGATTTTTGCTTTGTTCTAAACACAGATAAAGAAGTATTGTTTATAATAATAAAAAAAAGAAAAAACGGCCCCAAAATTTCATTTCGCCTTGGCCTCTAAAAAGGTTGGAACAACCCTGGTTTAGGTCAGGCGGGGTGGTGCGTGATACCACCCCATCACTCGTTAATCCACAACGGAACACTGCCGCCGGCCATATTATCACGCGTTATATTATTAACGCGTTGAAACCATAACGCGTTGAATTTGAAAATTGGAACGTTGAAAGGAATGATTTTTGACCGTTTGTAATTGTTTTTTGACCGTTTGAAACCCTTTTTTTAATCCTCAATACTCAATTAAAAAAAAACAAACAACAAATTCTCTAAACCATTCTCACCACACTCAATACAAAAAATCAAAAAACTCTCCAACTCAATCTAAATAATTTTACAAGAAACATGGAAGGTTCAAGCAAGAGAGGTGAGGGTTCGAAAAAAAGAGGTTCGGGTACGAAGAAAAATCCCGTAAGACCCAAGGTTCGAAAAAAAGAGATTCGGGTACAAAAAGAGGAGTTTTTCACACGTGGCGGCATGGGAAGTTGCGAGAAATCACCCGAAGTGGGTCCCCGTTGAGTTGGTTGACATGCGTGGTCCTACGGCTCCAAAAAAATTAGGAGGTTCGAAAAGATCAAAGACATCCGATTCGGGGAACTACACGACTTCCGCGTCGGATAACTTGCACGAAATGAACTTAAACGACAACCCCCTTGACGAACCCGATCAACTCGTTGACGACCCCGTTGAAGAAGATACACCTACAAGGCCACGCCGCAGGAGAGGTGGTGAATCGTCAAGCAAAGGGAAGGAAGCGGTGGCGGAGTCGATCTTTAGAATCGAAGAGGAGAAAATGACCCGATACAAGAAGGCCGAAGAAAGAAAAGATATAATTATGTCCGCAAAAGTTGAACGCGAGCAGGCGTACAAGGAATACTTGAAAACGGTTGAAAGACAAAATGATTTAAAAATCTTGTGTGAAAAGCACAACCATCTCGACGAACCGTTTAAGTCAATTGTCATTCAACAAAAGCGCGAGATTTGCGCAAAGTGGGGTTGGGAGATGCCACCCGTTTAGTTTTTTTTTCCCAATGTTTAGTTGTTTTTCTATTTTGCTATGTAATTTATTTTTTAAGTTTAATGAAATTTATATTTTAGTGTTTTATTGTTAATTTCTAATTTTAAAATGAAAATTAAAAAAAATTGGGAGTGATAGAATTCCATCACTAGTGATACCACCCCCACTACAATTCTATCACTAGTGATAGAATATTGAGTGATGACATGACATGACATGATTTGATTGGATAGTGGGAGTGATAGAAATCTATCACTAGTGACCACGGGGGTGGTCACTAGTGATAGAATTCTATCACTCACAAGCACCAATCAAGTTCCGCCATGTCATCAACCATTTTTCCATCACTCACAACTTTTTTTAGTGGGGGTGGTCATCACTCACCACCACACCCAACAATTTCCCTCCAATCAACAACTACCCTCACAAAACAAAAGAATAACGCGTGAAGAAAATAACGAAAAATCAAGTCCGTGGTGCTATAACGCGTTGAACTTTGAGGCGGCAGTGGAAAATCACGCGTTAATGTATCACGTGTTAATGTATAACGCACGGCCCCGTGTGGCCTTATAGTGGCAAATGTAATGTAGTAATATTCTGTGTTTTCATATCCCTAACATTAATTTGTATTACCAAGGATAATTATAAAACACTATTTCTTTTTATTTATATAGTTTTCTAGAAACATAAATAAGAGATGATCGTGGTTGTACTAAAATGTAATGATCAAAAATCTTCAATTGATTGGAATACTTATAAAAAGAAAGGGATGAGACAGAAAGAAAAAATTAAAATAAAATGTCACAAAGTTCAAACTAATGATGGAAAATTCACAAGCATGCTGCTATCATTTTGAAAGGATAAAAGTAAACCAAAATAATGAGAAATCGCCTATTTATCGTTGTGGGGAACAAAATCAATTCCCCAAACAGGGAAACATCATTGCCTAAGTTATTTGAGCAAAAATAGAACATTGATTTCATATAAACAGTATAATATATAGTGAATCAAATCAACAGTAAACTACAAATATAATAAAATATTATATATATTTTTCTTATAGTTTTATTTCTTAATATTATAATAATTGTTATCTCCTTTACTTTTTAAGTCTGGTACATAAAGGTAAAAACCAGCACCAGACTGGTACATAAAACGCCAAAAGTCGGTACCGGATTGAGTTTGATAATCTGTTAGTTCGAGAAATTTGGTACTGCTACCCAGTACCATTTGCTCATCCCTGATCACGGGTACCGTACGAACGACAACGGTATCGTACAACGTTTTTTTTTTAGTTTCAGGGGTAGGGATGAGCTCGGTGCCAACTGATACCGAATCGGTATTGGTACCGAAAATACCCGTTATGGTATCGGTATATGAAGGTAAAAACCGGTAGCGAACCGGTACTAGGAGCGCCAAACGTCAGTACCGAACTGGTACTTAGGATCTTTCGGTTCAGGAAAGTAGGTACCGGTACCTATTACTATTTGCTCATCTCTGACTACGGGCTTCTACTGAACAACATCATTACCATACAACTTTTTTAGTTGATTTTCTTTCAGTTATTTTTTAGCCTTTTTTTCTACATTTTCTTTTTATTCTTGTCAGCGATTCCGTGTGCAACGCGCTCGTAGTGATTTCAAACACGTATAAACACAGACTAAATAACAAAAGAAGTTCGCCGCAACGCGACAACGGTTTTTATAACTAGTTATTATAATAAGGAATAATTTATGTATATTTTATTCAGTATTTAAATTTCTAGACGCCAATATGAAATAGCTCGATTGGCAAAAGGATTTTCCATTAAGTGGTTTCTTTTTTGGAAGGTTTTAAGTTCAATCCCTACTAAGAGCAAATTTTGTAAATATGAGTGAGTAGCATTGGGAAGGATTCGAACTTGAAGAGAGGGTTTTAAGAGCTTGTCTCGCTCTTTGGAGTAAGCAGGATGCCAACTGATCTGCTGTTCAAAAAAAATTTAAATGTCTATAAGGGTCATCAATTTTATTTTTATATAATAGGTATTATAATTTTAATAGGGATAATTTATGTGAATTGCATATAAGTATTTAATTTTAAATTAGGGTTTAATAGAAGTATCACAAATTGTGTCATTTATATGAATTTTTTTATAACTATAAAAAAACTTGTAATATAATGAAAATACATTTTTAAACGACAAATTTTATTAAAAAATCACAACCAACAAGGTGCTAAATACAAGAACAAAGAAGATCAGAAATTAAAATTGCATCATACATGCTATTCTAATCTATACAACCTTGCCCTATGTTTTAACCAAATGCATGTGTGCGATTCAAGACTAGCCACAATCTCCTCCCAAGCCTTGATTTTTCCATTAAAAATCTTGTCTTTTCTTGCCACCCAAAGAAACCATAAGGACGTCGTATGAACCAAGCGAATAATCTTTTAAGCGCCATCGGGTGTGTTTTATTTTCCGGCACCTACGAAGTCTCCCGAATGGAATTCGTCAAAGTTGCAAAGTATTAACTGTTTTAAAAAACAAAACAATTATAATATCCATTTTGTCGATAACTCATCAAATATAGTATTAATTTTTAGAAAACTTAAGGTCATATGTAGAATATAACATGTTTTTAGTTAAAACTGATATAAATAAGACAAAAATGACATTTTAGTGGTCAATATAACTGTTTTAATATACTGGTGTTGATAGAAAAACTTAAATACTTGGCTGTCTTCCAAATATACTCTCTTATAATATGATAATGATGCAATTGGGTGATTGAATTGTTTTAAGGGTAAAATGATCTTTTTAAATGCTATTAAAAAAAGAAAAGAAGGAGGTGGTAGACTCATGGTAAAAAGCAATGTTTTAAAAACCGGTAAATACCGACCGGTTATACCGGTATTACCGTTTTCGGATTTAAATCCGGTCCGAAACACCCCGGTAAGTAGGAGAAACGGCATCGACTTTGTACCGCCGGTAAAATCCGGTATACCGGTACAGGCTCAGGTCTGTTTTTGGGTTAGGATTTTACTTTTTATCGGCCCATCTTCATGTTTACTCTCAACTTTAACCTAACGACTTTTAATATTTTATCTCCTTCGACCAAAATTCAAATCAATCCATCATTCGTGACTTGCTCCAGACTTCCATCGCTCCATCATTCGTTCCATATTTACATCTACATCCAATTTTGGATTATTTTTTGAGTTGATGTTGTAATTTATGGAATTATACAGTTAACTAGTCAACCCGGTTGAATCGCCCGATACAACCCGGTTTAACCGGTTAAACCATTTTTGTGCGTAATCCGGTATGATTAAAAAACCGGATTTTAAAACATTGGTAAAAAGTGCAAAACAAGTAAAAGTGAAGCTGTAATCCCAACAAAATTATTAGAAGAAAAGGACAATCTGACTTAAATATTCACCGTGTGTTTGACCAACTGAAGTTTGGTCATATTTTTATATAATATTTACATCACATATATTTTATTATTAATATTTACCAATAGTCTTTCAATATAATTTTCAACATCTACATTTACAATCGCATTGAGAATAGTCTCTCTGCTATTAGTTTAAATGGGTGGTTGGTCATTCCCATTAGACCAACCAGTTTATTATTTTATAAACACTTTAAAATTACGTTTTTTTCCCTGAATAGTGTTTCTCTACCATTGGTTCAAATGGGCGGATGGCAATACCCATTGGACCAGCTAGTTTATTATTTTATACCCACTTTAAAATTACGTTTTTGCCCCGAGTTAAAAAATACGGTTATGCCCCAACTTCAAAATACATTTACCCTTTTACCCTGAGCTAAAAAAATAGGATTTCGTCCTCGGTAAAAAAATTACGCTTTTACCCTCAGCCAAAATTACGTTTTCGCCTCAGTTCAAAATAAAATTTTGTTTCCCCCCAGCTCAAAATTACGATTTTACACCAGTTTATTATTTTATACCCACTTTAAAATTACGGTTTGCCCAAACTTTAAAATTACGTCTTTGCCCACAGTTCAAAATAAAATTATGCTTTTGCCCCTAGCTAAAATTTACGATTCTTCCCTCGGTTCAAAATTATGATATCACCCTAAATTCAAAATTACGTTTTTGCACCCAGTGCAAAATAAAAAGATGGTTTTCCCCTAGTTAAAAATTAGAATTTTACCTTCAGGAAAAAATTTGACTTTTCCCCCAAGCTAAAAATCATGTCAAGGAGCTGCCTAACACTCTTTTTACTTTTTCTTTCTAGCAAAACTATAGTATTTTTTTTAATTGTTTGAGAATTATTCGACCATCACCCCGCAACGCGGGCGAAACATCACCTAATTAAAGACAAAAGGGTAAAAATGTTTAATTACTAAATTTCTTTTTGTTTTTCTTTTTGTCTTTTAAGAAATGCGATTAATTTAGGAAATGCTCACATGTTGGCCAAGGATCATGTCATTTTTACGGATGATCGGCCTTGTTTATGGATGTCTCCTCTCTTTCCTCTCACATTCTCTCATTTACTCTCATTCGTGGTCATCCATAGTAATAGACTTCTTTTGTTGTCACTTATCTGTTGTCTATAGACCTCGAGGTCACTAGGGATGAACGTGATATCGGTATTGAAATTCATCAAAACTGGGTACCGGTACCGAAATATTCGGTACGGTATGGGACCGGTACGATACCGTTATTTGAAGGTAAAATTCAGTATTTTACCCATTGGTGAAGCTTGGGGGGTCGATTTTCCCAATTCCAGAGGGGGGGGGGGGGGGGGCGCCCGCCCCCTCCTGCCCCAGGGAAGCCGTGCCCCTAATTTTACCGGTATCGTACCGAAATAAGTCAGGTCAAATGTAATACGTTTTCATGCTTATTTTTATGTGTGTTTTCAATTGGTTTACGTATTGACGTAATTTTTGTTCGAAAACGAGTCGGGTCATGTATAATATGTTTTCATCATCATCATACTAAGTAAATCCCACCAATAGCAAAACTAAGTTAGGATCTGAGGAAGACAAGATGTAGACAACCTTAACTCAATCTCTCACACGGTGACTATACACCGAATATAAACAACCACACGTGGAAAAGGTGACCGGCGACGGTGTTCCCCGCACGATAAAAGAGTTCACCGCTACCTTTACCACACCCATCCTGTTCACCCTTCCACATTGATTTGTATCTAAAAACAATAAAAATGGTAATTCTAACATTCACATAACCACTTGATTTATATTTTTCATATATTAAGATTTGGGTTGCAGCTCATAAATTTCAAATCAATCATTTTTGCTACAATAGTTTTATTTTGTTTTGTTTATTATTATGATGTTATCACAACTTTTATCATATTTACTTATTTTTTAATATATAAGTTTATATTAAGAGACTTATTTTTTCTACTCACACACACAGGGCTGGTCTGTTAGGCTTACCAATTTAGGTACAAGTCTAGGACTATCAAAAATCAAGGGACTTCAACTTTTAGTAAAGTTTTATATATTGTATATGTATCAGGGTCAAATAAAAAGCAAAACTAAAGCATGTTTTTTTAATAAAGTTACACAAATAAAAATTGTTTAGGATAAAAGGCCCACATTCAAGACCCAGTTTCGAAATTAAACCACAGACATAACTGCAGTCTGTAGCAACCATCTACCACTCGCAATTATCGTTCCTACCTCCTATCGCAACCTGCTCTTTCGATTTTCTAGGTTATCGGCTATCATAACGGTAATCACTCATGGCGTCGGGTCTGTCGGGACTGAAGGAGAATTTATGGGCAAAATTAGGGCTAATTACTAAGCGTAAGTTAACTTTAGCAGCTAATTTTTCTATTAATCTCTATATGTTTTTGCAAAAGGATCTCCACTTCATAGTACGCTTAGAAACCACTTGAATTCTTATGGGCCCCCTCCTTTTTTACACATTTCTTTTCATAGGTTTAAAACGATCATTCATAAATGTTAGTTAATCATTTTGAAGACCGAATTTCCTTTTTCTCAAATTTAGCTTTCTTTTTACAAGTCACCTTATTCAATCTATAAACAAACATCTCCATCTTGTTTCTGGTTATGTCAACTCGAAATAACCATTGTCAAGTCACGTCTTCGAAATCTACGCGTGATAGAAAATTACAAATAATTACAAAGTCTATTGTCACGACGTCACCACCCTTTAAAAATTCAACACGTTAAAATGATCACATGTTAAAGAATGTCGGAACATAGATTTTCTTTGGATCTTGCCTACGTTTCACACGTGTTATAATCGTAACAATCATAATGTCCACTAAATCTTGATGTCCAATATCAAAATTCAATAGAAGTGCATCATGTTTCATAAATCATGAAAAAAATAATCAAGTTCAATAGGGTATGGAATAAAGATGGATGCTCAATAAAGATTTGAGTAATGCCACATGATGATGGTGAATCATTGACACTTATAACAATTTTTGATCGATGATTTCCCGCACAAGGAAAACCGATATGTGATCATAAATTGCACGAGTACATAACACTTGAATCATCAATTATGTTAGTTAATAATGTTTTCAACACTCAACAGCACATGAACAAAACATATACTATAATGATATAAATCAACTAACTGGAAATAATTGATGAAAAAATCTGAAAAAAAAGAGGAGTAGTTGTTGAAAAAATTGGTGAAATGTGTTTTTTTTTATCAAGTGGAAAAGGACTAATTTCAACAACTATGGCCTCAAACAATCATATAAAATTGGGTTTAATGTAATTATTAATTATTGGTTTGTGTTATGCTATGTGTGAGCTTCACAATGAACTAAACTATGTCAAATTTTAGCTAAGATAAATGAGATATCGCTGCTCGAAGTTGTGTGATTGAAGCGGTGAAAACTGCAAAAAATACGGAAGGGAAATAACTATACAAGTGATATGAGTGGGAACTTGTCCCACATAGTAGGCGAGACAAACCTTGAAGTGGCATATGAGGCAGGTTGAGTACTCATAGATGTTTTCTTAGACAAAGTAAGGCACCTATATGTGAAAAACACCATGACTCACATCTATGCATGTGACGTGGGTGATGGAGGCAATGCAGCACTATAATGAATTACTTTTCCTTTTGCACTCTCGCATCACCGAGAGCCGCCTTTATGTTATGAATTGGTCTAGTGCTTTGTGCCAAAGGCAACCAAAGACCTTTGAACTCGTTCGTTAGTAGTCTTCTGGATTACGGTACAAAATTTGGATTAAAAACCCCTCTGATCAAAGGTTGGTCCAGAGATAAATTAGAACCTACTCACATGTTCAAAGACTGGTCCAAAGATTGGATCATAACCTACTCGGTTATGAGGTAGTCTTCTTTACTACCACTACTACACCCATTTGTGACAAATTTTTATTCCATCGATGAAATAAAAAATTGTCACAAATGGGTGTAGTAGTGGTAGTAAAGTAGTAGTAAAGAAGACTACCTCGTAAGAATTTACCTTGAGAGTGCCCTTAGAAAAACAAACAATTAGAATATACAGTTTATTTTTAACTCCGCCGACGATATATAATTTAGTTTTATCGTTGCTGAGTAAAAGAGGTTGTTACAAAATAATAATAATAATAATAATAATAATAATAATTATTATTATTATTATTATTATTATTATTATTATTATTATTATTATTATTATTATTATTATTATTATTATTATTATTACCAGGTAAACAGAATCTGTAGAAGAATGGGTTAAAATTTAAAACACTGTTATCAGCTATATTTACATAAAATCTGATTATCAATTGTTCAACTTGTTTTCTAAAACATTGATAAGCATGTTTTAAAAACATAATTTAAACAAATTTTATACAAAAACAGCTTCAAGACTGTTGATCAAGTGATTGAACGGTACAACAAAGTTCAATTGATCCATAATAAAGCAACTCTTCAATCATTTGTTCAATGTGATGATCTTCAAGCTTCGCGAAAAACTGATGTTGATGATTTTGATAATCCATATCACCGTTACTGTTACTATTAGTGTTACTATTATTGTCTATCTGGTGTAGCATCGCTACAGTGGGCTTCGTATCTAGCAAAGATTTGCTAAGATGGACCGAACGCGTTCGTTTCGGGTATTGGATTGATGGTTTGGTCATACGAAGAGAAGCCATATAGCATCTATGCAACTTTGCAGTCAAAGTTGATGAGAGTAGCTTTGAAGAAGAAATTGAAGAAGATTGTGATGAATTTGGGTTATGTGGGAAGTTGGTTCTTGCACGTGGGCCGCACATGAGCCTGGCCGCCTCGTCGTAGGCGCAGGCCGCATCCTCGGCCGTCTCAAATGTGCCTAGCCAAATTCTTGTCTTCCTGGTTTGGAAAAAAAGGAGTTTGGTGAATACATTGTGATGTACAATTTATTATGCATAAAGTACAAGAAATGAAACCGGTCCGCGGTTGGAGGAAAGTAAACTTACAACAATGGATGCCGAATTTCGGAAACCCATGAACCCCAATGCCGTTGCCGGACGCCGCGGTAGCGTTGTTGTGTTCTAGCCATGTGTGCACAAGGTGTATTTGAAAATGTCACAGTGAAGTGAAAAAGATATTTGGTTATGTTAGATAGGGGGCTTATAAACTTATAGGAGGGGAGTGAAGTGGAATTTTTTGTTTTTTTTTTCTCTTAAATAAAGTATCATATCTCTTTATTCCAATTATTCCACATCATGTACAGGAACAAATGTTTAATGAATGGTTCATCAATGATATCTTTTTAAAACTAAATATTCAAAAAGGGTAACGGCACAGCTTGTTACCCGTTTACCAACTATCTCGATATAAATTCATAACACAAAAAATACGAATAATGTAAAAAAAATAATAATAATTGTATAATATTCTAGGTCTAATAAGGAATGGTGTTTGATTTGGAGATTTCGAAATGAGAGACAATTCATATAAAAGGTATAGCCCCGAAGAATTTAGTATAGCCTCCAAGAAGGAGAGTATTTTTTATTCGACTGTTAATTTTTCAATTTTATGGTTTTTGGATAGAAATAGAAAGTCTAACTTAGTTGAGTCGAGTGGCTACAAAATCCTCTTAGACTATCTTCAATGCATCTTTAACACCCATGTCTTTAGAAGCCCTTACATACCCTTACCATTGGAGCAATGGTGCTCTTTGAAGCCCTTAACAATGAAACCCTTAATTATGGATGCATGTTTGTATTGTTTTTGGTGATAAGGTGGACCCATACTAAAAAAAAAACTTCTATTTAAGAATTGTGTATAGTGAGTAGATGATGAGGTGGAAATTTAGAAGAGTAACGATATTTGTAGGGTTGAAGATGAAATGAAGGTTTTTAAGGATTTGTAAGGATATGATGTGATAGCTAAGGATGTTTAAGGGCACCCGTAGCGTTGGAGATAGTCTTATGTTCGCGTAGGAGTTTTTTTTTTCAGCCCGTTTAGTTTCTGTTGGAAATTTTTATAAATAATATTATATTATGAGTTAATATAATGATTATTTAACAATTCTAAACAACATTATCTACGCGAATGTATTCTTGTATGACAACTCACACCCAGTGGTAGCCAGGAGGGTGCGAAGCACCCGACACGCGCACGCGCCCGCGCCCGGGCACGGGCACGGGCACGGGAACGGGACGAGGGCAATGGGCGCAATGTGGCGCTTTGATGGCGCACTTTGCACTTCGCACGCTCGCATCGCTGCGAGCCGCTTGGAGCAACCTTTGCTATTTTTTAGATGCGTCTTGGTTCGTGTGACTTGAGCAAGTGGTCTGGTGACTATTTAGATTCCTACTGGTTAAGGTGAATTAAGTTCTCATTGAATTTGAGACTTAATTGTTATTGAATTCTGTATCCAATATGGCCTTAATTCTGTATTCAATATGGCCTTAATTTTATTGAATTATGTATTCAATAGATTCCTACTGGTTAAGGTGAATTAAGTTCTCATTGAATTTGAGACTTAATTGTTATTGAATTCTGTATCCAATATGGCCTTAATTCTGTATTCAATATGGCCTTAATTTTATTGAATTATGTATTCAATATGACCTTTCATTTGGAATTCTAAACAACATTATATACAAGTTGTGTACTTTGTCTAGGACACACAGAAAATTAGACATTCGTATGGTTCATAGCACACACAGAGAATTTTCTATCTTCGAATCACTGAGAACTCTTGTTTCAGGTATTTTTTTTCAGGTGCTAGGCTAATCCCGGCAGTACAATCTGCTTAGGCTGTTGTACCCTGGGAAACAGACGGGTTCACCTGGGTGGCCCGAAATCTGTTTTAAGGGAAGCGTGATCTTCACGTGCCTCAGTCACCATTGTTTTACGTTTTCCTTAATTTTTCCTTGTAACCTGTTCTTAGTCTAATTTACATTCTTGTATTGTAATTTCTTCCAGTTTAGTTCTGTTCCTCTTTATGTATTGTAATCAGAGTCTTTATTAATAAATTGTTATTTTATTTATTTTGTGAACGGTTGTCCTACAAGCTTAAAACATATTTTAAAACCCGTTCACTGTTTTGGTTTTAAAAATTTTTATAAACCGTTTGTTTTGTTTATTAGCAAACTTTTGTAGTTTGTATTGGTTTTCTCTAAACCAATTTGTTTCTGCCATAAATTGATTGGATTTTTAGTCTTGTTTCAGAAATGGCTACTGTTACAGCGACCACATCATCTACTGTTGGATCCACATCCACTACCATGGGACCATTGGTTGGTACCCAAGCGGCTCAAGCAGTTGCTAACCATGCTAAAAAACCAGAGAAGTTTACTGGTTTGAATTTTAAGAGATGGAAACAAAAGATGTTGTTCTATCTGACCACTCTAAACCTTGCGAGGTTTTTGACGGAGTCCCCTCCTGTTCTCGCAGAAGGGACAACTGATGTCCAATCTGTGAGTGCTGTTGAGGCTTGGAAACATTCTGAGTACCTGTGCCGCAACTATCTGTTGAATGGCCTATCAGATGCCTTGTATAACGTGTATCTCAAGGTTCCAACTGCCAAAGAATTATGGGAGTCATTGGAACGGAAATACAGGAATGAGGATGCGGGTACTAAAAAGTATGTTGTGGCTAGGTTTTTGGACTATAAAATGATTGATTCAAAAATTGTGATGAGTCAAGTCTAAGAACTGTAGATTATTCTTAGTGACATTCTGTCGGAATGAATGAATCTAAGTGAAACATTCCAAGTGGCAGCAATTTGTAACACCCCAAAATGCGCAATTTATTTATGCTATCTTAAATGTCTAATATTGTAATATTAACTAAGTTAAAAGAATGTGGTAATAGTTCAACAAGAATGAAAATTTATGTGTTAATTGTCAACCATTAGAATTAGAGGGGCTAAACTTGTATAAAGTAATGGAAGTTTGCAATTAAATAAAATAAAACACAAAACACACCTCCTGGTGTGTTCTGTGGATCGATCAAAGAAGGGAACCAAGGAGAAAAACCCTAAGTTCTACAAATTTGCAAGATTGAAAGGGAAATCAAGACCAAATAACATGCATGAACTCGATTCTCTAGCAATCTAAGCTTGTCCTACAAAGAGGTAAGTCGAAATTCTGAAATTGATGAATTATAGAATGAGGGTTTCGACCCAATCATGAATGCATGCAGAAATTTGTGTGTTTAAGAGTTAGGAAAATACAATAGAACAAGAATTATGTTTGATTCTAGATAGTTGGGTGATTTTTAGCAAAAACCCACTTGAACTAGGGTGATGATGATGAACATGAATGAAATTACATGCTAATTATTGTAATAGTAACTATGAGAGTTATTATTGATAGATTAGTAATAGTTAGAAACTGATTTGGAATGATTATTGTGGGAAATTTGATTGTTTTGATGATCTAAGAATGAACTAGTAGAATCATGCTTTGAACACTTGTACCCTATGCTTTATTCATGTTATGCATACCAAGTGTTTGACAAAATGCCACAATAAAGATGTTAGTCTTGTATGTCATAAACCTTATGTGAATTGAATGTGTTTAAGAAGTATGAGCCAAATTGTGTATAGTTTTATCAATTGATGTGTGTAATTGAGTATGAAACATAAATTAAAAGAATGAATGGTTATATGTAGGCGTTAAGGAAGAAAGTTCGAGTCAAGTGAAGCAACAAGGGAATCAAGACCGAGGTACGCTACTTGTACAATTTTAGCTTTCGTTATAGATATGTGTTGATCAAATAATGTATTAAATTCGAATCAAATAGGGAGAAAATGTTTGTTTGGACCCTTCTTAGGAATGGGTCGAATAATGCTATTGTAAATCTAGAAGGAATGGTAAGAAGTTCCGTTGGAATATATTACCGTGCAAGAATGAAAGAATGAAGTAAAGCGTAAGTTGTAAATGTCACATTGGTTACAAGTCCGTAAGTTGATTCTTGAGTTAGAGAAAGTAATTTTGTTCTAATGAGTTTTTGATGTTGTGGTCATGTAGGTAAATCTCATGTCTAGCTATCAAGCTCCGCCCGGTTCGAACACACCTCAAGCCCGTCAAGCGTTCCGCATTTTGCAAAAGTCAATGTTAAACATTTTGTTAATATGTTTTCGTCTAGTAGTTAAACCTAGTTTTATTATGATTGTCTTTTGAAGAACTTGTCGTAAGTACGTACATAAACTAGATGGTTTGCAAGTAAAGCATGATATGTTTTGACGTGTATATTGTGCCTTTCAAATGATTTTGGATTATGTAAAACAGGGGACCGCTCGTTTTTCAAACGGGTCATGCCCAAATTTTGTTAGAAAAGTATGTTGTGATTTAATAAATATTCAAAGGGAATTATGGACGTTACACAATTGTTGAAAAGTTGCCTCCTAGTTGGGTGGACTTCAAGAATTACCTTAAGCATAAGCGAAAGGAAATGACCATCGAAGACCTTGTGGTTCGTCTTCGTATTAAAGAGGACAACAGAATATCACACAAAGGAAGTCAAGTTGAAGCTTCTGCAAAAGCGAACCTTGTGGAACATGGTCAATCCTCAAGGGGTCACAAGGGTAACAAAGGCCACAAGTTCAATGGGAAAGGGAAAAACAAAGGTGTTGACCTTGGGCCAAAGAAAGGTGGTGTGAAGAAGAAGGTTGCTCCATTTAAAGGGAAGTGTTACAACTGTGGACAAACTGGTCACCGTGCTGACCAATGCAAAGAGCCTAAACGTGACACGACTCTTATGGTTGATGATGATGGTATGCCATTAGTGGCCATGATTTCAGACCTCACTGCCATGGCGGAGGAGGTAAATTTGGTGGCTAACGAGCCAAAAGGGTGGTGGGTTGATACTGGGGCAACCCGCCATGTGTGCCCAGATAGGACCCTCTTTAATACGTTTAAAGAGGTGGTGGGAGAAAAGTTGTACATGGTGCTGCTACAACTGATATCAAGGGAGAAGGTGATGTGATCTTGAAGTGGACTTCTGGGAAAGAGCTCACTTTGAAGAATGTGCTTTATGTTCCAGACCTGCGCAAGAGTCTTGTGTCGGGTTGGATGCTTAACAAGCATGGCTTTCGTTTGGTTTTTGAAAGTGAAAATTTTGTTTTAACTAAGTGTGGTATGTTTGTTGGAAAGGGCTATGCCCAAAATGGCATGTTTAAACTTAAATTTAATGGTTGTTAAGAAAAACATGAATAAAAGTGCTAGTACTTTTGCTTACTTGGTTGAGTCTCCTAATGTTTGGCATGAACGTCTTGGTCATGTAAATTTTTATTCGATGCGTCGTCTAATTAAATTAGATTACATACCAACTTTTGCCATTGACTCTAAAACAAAATGTAAAACTTGTGTTGAAGCCAAACAAACAAGATCATCCTTCAAATCAATTGAAAGAATAACTGAACCCCTTGATCTGATTCACACTGATGTGTCTGACTTAAAATCAATTCCCACCAGAGGTGGTAATAAATATTTTATTACCTTTATCGATGACAATACAAGATATTGTTATGTTTACTTAGTTAATCGTAAGGATGAAGCAATTGACAAGTTTATCTTGTATAAAGCTGAAGTTGAGAATCAACTCAACAAGAAAATAAAACGTGTGAGAAGTGATAGAGGAGGTGAATATGTTTCACCATTTGGGGAATTGTATGCAAAAAGTGGCATAATACACAAGTGTACCCCTCCTTATACACCCCAATCAAATGGCATCGCGGAGCGAAAGAATCATACACTAAAAGAAATGATAAATGCCATGTTGATAAGTTCTGGGATGAGCCAGGACATGTGGGGGGAGGCCATTTTGTCGGCCAATTTTTTGTTAAATAAAATACCTTTCAAGAATAAGGATATAACACCTCATGAGTTATGGTGGGGACATAAATCATCCTATAAATACTTGAAAGTGTAGGGGGTGCCTGGCCAAGGTGATTGTTACACCCCCTAAGGCACTTAGAATAGGGACAAAAACTGTTGATTGTATTTTCATTGGATATGCCAAAAACGGTAGCTCACATCGTTTTCTTGTATATGAATCCAAGAATCCTGATGTGCACAAGGACTCTATCATAGAGACAAGGCCAGGAAATGTGACTTACTTTGAAGAAGAGTTTCCAATGTTAGTACAAACTCATGCGAGTTCTTCAACAACCAATCATACAAGTTCATCAACAATGGTTGATGAGCCTGTTCGAGAGGAAACTCAAAAACAATTAGAGGTTGAAGAGGGTGAGCCAAGAAGAAGTAAAAGGCAAAGGACTGAGAAATCCTTGGGGCTTGACTTTCTTACATTCATGGTTGAGAGTGAGCCTCAAACCTATCGAGAAGCAGTCACCTCTTCATATGGACCTCAATGGAAAGAAGTGATCAAGAGTGAAATTGATTCTATCTTGCAGAATCATACTTGGGAGCTAGTAGATCTTCCACCAGGGTGCAAGCCACTTGGATATCGATGGATATTCAAGAAAAAGATGAAAGATGATGGCTCTGTCAACAAGTATAAGGTAAGGCTTGTGATCAAAAGGTTTAGACAAAAGGAAGGTCTTGACTATTTTGACACATACTCGCCTGTGACCAAAATAACCTCAATTAGATTGGTGCTTGCAATTGCAGCTTTGCGAAATTTGGAAATACAATAAATGGATGTAAAAACTGCATTTCTCAAGGGGGAATTAGATGAAGAGATTTACATGGAGCAACCAGAGGGTTTTTCTGCTCCTAGCCAAGAGAGCAAAGTGTGTAAACTCGTCAAGTCATTATATGGCTTGAAGCAAGCTCCAAAACAATGGCATGAAAAATTTGACCAAGTTATGCTTAACAGTGGTTTCAAAATAAATGAATGCGACAAATGTGTCTATGTGAAAGACACTTCTAAAGGTTATGTGATCTTATGTCTTTATGTAGATGATATGCTTATCATTGGGAGTAATGATAAGATGATCAGATCTACTAAAGACATGTTGAAAGCGAGATTTTACATGAAAGATATGGGTCTAGTTGATGTGATTCTTGGAGTAAAGATCATTAGAACCCAAATTGGTTTGGTGCTAAGTCAATCTCATTATGTGGATAAGATCCTTGAGAAGTTCAATCCTGGGGACACGAGTGTAGCTCAAACTCCAATTGATACCTCTCAACATTTGTCAAAAAAATAGAGGCGAGAGTGTTGCTCAATTGGAATACTCAAGGATCATTGGCAATCTTATGTATCTCATGTCATGTACTTGACCAGACTAGCATATGCTGTAAGTAGGCTAAGTAGATATACTAGTAATCCTAGTTCAGAGCACTAGAAGGGTATGACAAGATTATTATGGTATTTGAGATACACGAGAAATTAGGGACTGCATTATGGCCAAAATCCAGCTGTTGTGGAAGGATTCAGTGATGCCAACTGGATATCCGATACGAAAGATTCTAGATCTATAAGTGGTTATGTGTTTACCCTTGGAGGAGCAGCTGTTGTGGAAGGATTCAGTGATGCCAACTGGATATATACTCGCGTACGTAATGTACGTTAAGACCAATTATACGATACAATAAATATATAAAAACACAAGTTCTTAGCGAGCCACTTTTGTGAGTTTTGATTCTGAGCAACAAAGTTAAGGTTCTTTAGTTTTTGCCAATTACTCTTTTTCTAATTAATTAAAATTAAAATTAAAAATCTTTCTATACTAATAAACAAAAATCTTTTTTGGACACGTGTTATTCTCTAGTAATTTCTCACTCTTATTTTCTTATTTATCTCTTTTATTAAATAATAATAATAATATTAAACATCAATTTAACTAAATCTATTTATCTCTTTTGTTTAATTGATTTCTTTTTTAACTTTAAAGTTTCAATCTTTGGCAATTTAAGTCTAAAGTTTCAATATTTGGTATTTTAACCCCTTTGATTAATTTGATTTTTCACTTCTAATTCAAAAGTTTTCATCTTTTGCAATTTAACCCCTTTAATTTTTTTTACTTTCAATCCAAAACTTTTCATCTTTTGCAATTTAATCTCAACTTTTTTTTTTACTTTCAACTTTAGTCTCTTATATATTTTTCATCTTTCATAAGTTCTCCGTTTAACGTGTCGTTCTAAATTTCCGACTTAACACGCCGTAATGTGCATGTGGGATTCAACGTTTTTTCATCTATTTTTTTCTGTTTCTTTAATTTTTATTTTTTTTACTTTCAATCCAAAAGTTTTCATCTTTTGCAATTTAATCTCAACATCTTTTTTACTTTCAACTTTAGTCTCTTATATACTTTTCATCTTTCATAAGTTCTCCGTTTAACGTGTCGTTCTAATTTCCAACTTAACACGCCGCAACGTACATACTAATAAACAAAAATCTTTTTTGGACACGTGTCATTCTCTGGTAATTTCTCACTCTTATTTTCTTATTTATCTCTTTTATTAAATAATAATAATAATATTATTAAACATCAATTTAACTAAATCTATTTATCTCTTTTGTTTAATTGATTTCTTTTTTAACTTTAAAGTTTCAATCTTTGGCAATTTAAGTCTAAAGTTTCAGTCTTTGGTATTTTAACCCCTTTGATTAATTTGATTTTTCACTTCTAATTCAAAAGTTTCCATCTTTTGCAATTTAACCCCTTTAATTTTTTTTTACTTTCAATCCAAAACTTTTCATCTTTTGCAATTTAATCTCAACGGTTTTTTTACTTTCAACTTTAGTCTCTTATATATTTTTCATCTTTCATAAGTTCTCCGTTTAACGTGTCGTTCTAAATTTCCGACTTAACACGCCGTAATGTGCGCGTGGGATTCAACGTTTTTTCATCTATTTTTTTCTGTTTCTTTAATTTTTATTTTTTTTTTACTTTCAATCCAAAAGTTTTCATCTTTTGCAATTTAATCTCAACATCTTTTTTACTTTCAACTTTAGTCTCTTATATACTTTTCATCTTTCATAAGTTCTCCGTTTAACGTGTCGTTCTAATTTCTGACTTAACACGCCGCAACGTACGTGTGGGATTCAACGTTTTTCATCTATTTTTTCCTGTTTGACATTTCCGTCGCAGCGCGTCTATTTTTCCCCATTTGATAGGTCTGTCGCAACGTGCGAGTCAGAGATCAACTTAGTTATTTTTTTCTCGGTTTTAAACACAGGCTTGTGGTCATATAAGAAACATTTGCTTTTCATCTAACATGATATATAACTATTGAATCCCCGTCGCATTGCGGCGGGTGGTTAATCTAGTATTATATATAAAAAAACACAAGTTTTTAGCTTCAGTCACTTTTGTGGGTCTTGATTTTGAGCAACAAGGTTTAGGTTCTTTTGTTTGGCCAATTACTATTTTTCGTAATTAATTAAAAATTTTTTTATTTCTAATTAGCAATAAGAAGTGGGTTATGTTTATGCGTTGCGATGGTTTGGTTTTTAATGTTTAACATACAATTTATTTTCTGGATATCTTTATTTAACATCACATCTACATTTTCATTCACATTTTGTCCGCTGGCCGCCACGTAGCACGGGCGTAAAACTCTAGCTAATAAAAAAAATTGTAGTTTTGGCTTTGAGAAATGCCCGTTTCACTAAAAACTTGTCAGGCATATCTATACACTTCATTTTAGTACATCTTTGATCTTTGGACTTAACAGCTAGTTGTTGGAATAAAACTAGTGATGGGAGTATGTGACAAGCCAAATATTTAAGGAAACGATTTTACTCGAAATTGTGCTAAACATGCGAATTCCTGGTCAACCTGGTGTATCTTTATAGAGGGTCCTAACGCCTAACGCTTAACGAAAAGTGTGTGCTACAAGTGTTTACACTTGTTGGCACTACACCGATCAGAGTCTAGATGAATCTAGATGAGTCCACTACACCGATCAAAGTCTAGATGAATCTAGATGAGTCTGAGGCATGATGAAACCAGTCAAAATGTTTTTGAGTTTAAAAGTAATGGGCCTAAATGTTTTTGTTAGTTAATGATTAACTTATTATACAAATTTGGGCCTAATTTTATTGGGCTCCAATATACACTATTTGTTAATATTCTTTTACTTAACGATCAAAAATAAATATTATAATCCATAAATTCAATAACAAACGGTTTTTTTACCAAACCAAAACCGTATCGTAAATTTTGTTTTTTCAGAAAATACAAAGCCGAACCGTTAGTTTTTTTTGTATGGTTTGGTTATTTCGGTCCATGTTTATCGATCAATATGGTTTCGTTTTGGTTACCTGGTTTTCTGCTCAACCCTGCTTATAACCAGATAATTGGTGGTTCCAGATGAATATGGATGACAACTGACAAAATGGGTTCTATATGGTGTTTGTTTTGTTGTTTAGGTCCATACGAGTGGAAACATTTTATTCACTCCTAACTATGATATTTAGTTCTTATAAAATATGTTTTTAAAAGAGTTTAGAATATAAAAAGGTGCTAGATTTTTTACTAAAAGATTTTATTCATATAATTTGATTAATTTCTTATGGCCTCCTGGCCAGGGGCGAAGGTTACTTGGTGCCCGGGGGTGCACCCGCCCACCCCAATGTTTTGGTTAGAAGTGTATAGGTTCCGATTTTTTGTCCAGAAATTTTAAAAATTATATAGGATCGCCTCCCCCAATTATTTTTCCTAAATATTTATACAATATATAAATTGAAGTAAAGTTTCTTACCACTTTGTATATCCTAAATATTTATACAATATATAAATTAAAGTAAAGTTTGTTACCACTTTGTATATAAGTGATGGGTAGTTTTGTAAATGTATTTGGTTATCCCTAGATTACCACCACACAATAAACTTAATCGCAAATTTTTATTTGTAAGAACGGGTCCTTTGAATGAATGAAATTTTTTGTTTTATTTGGAACTATTATTATTTTTCACCCAAATCGATAGCCGACCCGACCCGGAACATAACGATAGGAAAAAAAATTTTGGGTCTCATCATTTTACGCCCCCTCAGAACTTTTGGTCAAGCTCCGCCACTGCTCCTGGCAGCCAAAGAGTGGGGCCATTTAGTAGTCTTGACAAGAAATTGGTACATGACTTCATTTACTTTGTCTATTGTTTACCAGTTGGCTTATTGATATGATTAGTCGAATATTTATATTACAACAAAAAGAAAACAAAACTAAAGTGGCTAAATTCAATTCACAACACTTCCTTGTTTGTATAACTATGCTACAAGACGATACTCTGTGTCAAAATATTTAATTATATTATTGTTTAAAAGACGTACATCATCTCATCGTCTGATTCGATTAATGTTGATGGCCACTTGGTCTAGCGACACCAGTTGTTTATCCCTATCAAAGTGGTGCGCGTTCGCGTGTTACAAAGTAGGCAGTAAGTGAATTTCAGAAGTAGATTTTCGAGGTTTTGTGGTGTGCCGTTAAATATATATATATATATATATATATATATATATATATAGGTAAAGAGTAAAATACAAATGCGCTTATCGTACGATACGTACGCGATCATCCCAGCCGTTAGATCAGGTGCAGATCTGGTGCGAATTCAATACATATCGCATGTGAAAAAATGGTTAGCATGGGGTAGTGTGAAAAATGGCATGGGGTGTGTAGATGGACAAAATCGCATGTGGAAGATTTGAATATCGCATGTGAAAAAATGGCATGAGGTAATGTGAAAAATGGCATGGGGTGTGTAGAATCGCATGTGAAAGATTGAATATCGCATGTGAAAAAAGGGCTAGCATGGGGTAATGTGAAAAATAGCATGGGGTGTGTAGAATCGCATGTGGAAAATTGAATATCGCATGTGAAAAAATGGCATGGGGTAATGTGAAAAATGGCATGGGGTGTGTAGAATCGCATGTGGAAAATTGAATATCGCATGTGAAAAAATGGCATGGGGTAATGTGAAAAATGACATTGGGTGTGTAGAATCGCATGTGGAAAATTGAATATCGCATGTGAAAAAATGGCTAGCATGGGGTAATGTGAAAAATGGCATGGGGTGTGTAGAATCGCATGTGGAAAATTGAATATCGCATGTGAAAAATCTCTGTGTGTATTACTGTTCATCTTCTTTGATTGTTGGTCGATCATTGTCAGTCTTCTTCCGTTTGACCCTTACAACTCCCAAATTAGTAGTTCTTATTATCGATATCGCACTAAAAGGAACGAAGGGAGGTTGGGGAAGAAGATTTTCAGGTTTTTGAATTTGATTTAGGGTTTGATTTTGAACTATCATCGGTCAATTACAGAGATTTATGACCTCGCAATGACGTTTAATCTTCCTGGTATGATTTAGATATATTAAAATGATTAATTTAATTATTTAAATTAGTTTCGCTCGCGTTTGATCGATTGAAGATCGTACGGCTGAGGGTATCGCGTACATAATGTAGGATAAGAGGTATTGTACGTTAACCGGCCTCTATATATATATATATATATATATATATATATAGAGAGAGAGAGAGAGAGGAAGGGTAACATACATTACGGCTTAACGTATATCACGCACGACAGGTAATTACGCACGTTCATTTTAAAATCACGCACGTTATAACTCAAAAATCCAAAATCACGCATGTTGAAACACAATAATCACGCATATTGAAAACATTTATCACGCATGTTATAGAACAAATCACACACGTTGTCGTACGTGAAGTACGTTAGGCCGTAATGTACGATATATAATTTAATTAATACATTCTGAAAATGAAATTAAAACTTTCAGAAAATAAATTCTTACAACCATCTATTAAAATTAAAAACTAGGATGCTTTTCTCATTTTATAGTCTTCTCCAATGTTTTCAGTTTTTGTTTAGCAAATAAAACAAGATTACATAATTGGGTGACTTAGAAGATAACTTTAATAATGACTTTAATTCAAGAAATTGGGTACTTGAGTGACACATTTTTACATAATCCCAAATTATTAATCAAGAAAAACATCCTTAAAAAAATAGCAAGAGTTTATTAATAAAGTGCATATATAAAGACCAACCATATATCTAAATTTTTGATCAAACTGCTAGTATATTGAAACATTGTTAAGCTACTCAAACATTTTATGTTTTGTTTATATCAAGCTCTAATTTAAGTACCTGTGTACTACACTGGTTACGTAAAGTAAATTGTATTATCTATCGTAAAAAATATGTCGGTGTATGGTTAAGTAACAAAAATATCCTTTCTTCATTTTTTTTACCAACAAGTGATTGTTTCTTGATAGATCAAATACAAGAGTTAACTTGTGGACAATCCGAAATGGAGACCTTCGTAACTTTGTGGGACGTCGGTATAGCATACTACTGATAGTTTGTAACACGAAAGGTCTTTACCATAACAAATGTTACGAAATATGCTAGAAAATGTTTGTCGGTTTATAAGAGGAAAAAAGCAAGAAAATTACTAGGGTGTGACATACTCTTATAATCATGTTAGAGAATAATTACGTCTACATGCATAATACACGTAAATCTATTGTTGTTTAATGTTTATCCGTTTTAGTGAGTGTATTAGCATTTATTCTAGTCATTTTAGGCTAAAAATTATGTCGTATGCAAAGCCTCATTGACGTACATATAATCAACAAATGTATATCCATCTATAAAATTTAATCTATACGTCACATGGACTCTGGTGCTATTCATTTTCTTCACGTATTTGAAACCGAAATGACAACACAAGAGTTGAGTTTGCCATTTAAAGTGCAAAATTTAGAAAATGAATATCACTAATTCATAATTTATTTAAATATATACAAAGAAAGATTGGTATACATTGGTGGTTTTATCAATGACGGTGATCCAAATATATTGAATATCCTTAGAACCTCAAGATCAATCATTATTTGTGTTTGGTTTTTGATGTATGTATCAACTACTCGCATGAGTGGTGTTGTGAAACCTTTTTAACTTGTCAACATGAGACAACATAACTTGTGTTGCGTCATAGATGCAAGTGTTCATGAAACCCGTTAATAAAATCACCTGTTGTCAATAACATGTTTTTTTTAACATCAAATTTTGGATTACTGACGAACCACTGGAGTATCATTATGCCGCTATCGGAATCACACGACCATATCCATCTCTACTAGGCTATAATGCCTATACGCCAATTCAGGAGGAAACCCAATAAATTTAAGAAAAACCCGCTTGTGAGAATCAAACCCAGGACCTCATGGTTCCTAAGACCACACGGTATGGGCGTCGAACAGCGGCGTTGTTGCCATTCAACGCCTACAAAGCTACATATCCCCCCCGCGTTGTACTTGGCGTTGTACCATGGGCTCCAAATTCTCCACCGGCGTTGAGGGCTAAATAGAACGATGTGGACGATGTTGATTGGTTGTTTGAAACTAAACATTTAGCAGCTAGTTTTAGCTAGTTTGATCCTATAAAAAAAACTTTTTTAAAAAAAAAAAAAACCTATATATTGTTCCACATTTCAGACGAGTTTTATGGAAATCACACTCAGTCACTCATTTATTCTCCTCTCATCCACATATTCTCTCCCACTTTTACAAAATTTATAAAAAAAAAGGAACGCTCAAATTCTTCACCTATCTTCCTCTTCGTCATCTGGGTTTCATAACTTAATTTTATTCTCTTTGGATGATGAGGGACTAACACTTAAAATTCGGCGGTTCAAAAGCTAGTTGAAGTTGTAACGGAAAACGAAAGATGCTCCTCTGAACCAAAAAGGAGAAAATACATAGTACGGGACCGAGTTGCCGCACATGATTTATTAGTAAGTGATTATTTTTCACCAAACCCTACATATGATGATAGTACTTTCAGACGACGATTTCGTGTGAGCCGTGGATTATTTCTTAGAATATCAAATGATTTATCAAGTAAATGTGAATTTTTTCGACAAAGAAAAGATGCGCGTGGTTGTCTAGGATTTAGCACGTTGCAAAAGGTCACGTTCGCGCTTAGACAATTGGCCTATGGGATGGCTTCCAACATAATGGATAAATATATAAAAATGTCGGAACGAACCGCGAGGGAAAGCTGTCACACCCCGACCCACAGCGGAAAGGTACGGGGCATGATGATTGCCCATAGCTCATGACAACTAATTATTGTTTCAATATTTAAAGCATATCCATTTAAATAGTCACATAACATATAATAATCAAAATTGTTCATACATTGTTCAAAACAAAACATATCAAGATTTCAAATTATTATCCTAAGGCCCATGTTACGTGTCCACATCACTTGATCATCAACTTTGAAAACCTGCACCACGTTAGAAAAATATATTTTTGGGTCAACAAATATGTCGGTGAATAATTTCCTCCGTTTTATAGAAAACAGTTTTATATTTATTTCTTTAAAAAAAATATTTTTAACATGCACCTCAAGGTTAGTGTGTAAATGGTCTCATATCATCAACATAGTCAACATATCCATAAATCCAAATTTACCAAACAAGAATACACCATCAATAACAACACAAACAACCAAAATAAATAGACTCCTGATAATAGCGTGCTTTAGGCTCAAGCCCCGAGGAGCGAGTCTAATACTGTTGGTGCTACTAGGCTACAACCCATGGCCATGGAGAACCTAGTCAGCCGTGTGGATCCACTAGACACCATAGCATGCAATAGACTTGACATCAAATAGCATCAAGAATAATAGAATGCACATAAGACGTTCACATAATAACACTTGATCATAGCATGTTAAGTAAATCGAAAAGTGTAACATGATGCACCCCAAAATTTGTAAAAGATTAAAAAGGGGAAATGGAAGAAATTACTCACAGGTTGCGAAGAGTTAATCCACGAGAATGCACCGCACGAAAAGGAACGGTTTATATCTAAATAATAACCGCAGAGTAAATAAACGAAATACTAAACATAAGGATAACCTATTGATTTTAGGAAATTGGGTTTCTCCTATTTGGGGACTTAGAATTATATCAAAATAACCAAATTAATGTTTATATGATTCTAGAATTTTATTTAAATGGCAAAATCATAAATTTATCATTTTAATGGTTTTCAAATATGTGATAAAGCCAATAATTAAATAAGTTCAGAAAACTCATCTAATTATCATATATAATAGATTAAATGATTATTATATATTTTAATCTAAAAGCAATAATTTTGTAGTGGGAATTATTTGTATAACAATTTCACAAATTCTTTAAGTGCATAATAGTTACCAAGAACTATTGAAACAATCTATAAAAGTTCTACAACAATTATATAATCAGTAAAAATTAATAAAAGTATTTATAAAATCTATTTGTGATAATCTGGTATTTTTAGGTTAGTAGAATATATATATATATAAACCATAATAAATCCAATTTAAATTTATATATTCCAAAAAAAAAAAATTAAGGAAAGTACTATAAAATTATCTAGTGTTTATATAATCTGAAATAATCAACAAAAATATTTATTGAATTTATTTAAGACTATCTTATATTTTCATTTGATTTATCTATTGATTAAAACATAAATAATTCACCAAAATTCCAATTGATATCTAAAAATTCCCAAAACTTACACACAAGATATTAGTATGATATATAACAATATTATACTTTCAATTTCACCAAAACACAAGTATAAATCTAAAAGCCCCAAATTCTATACATGAAGAACCCTAATTTTAACTAAAATTAAATTCGGATAAATTAGCCTTCTATCACTGGAATTGATAGAGGGCTTTTGTAGAGCACGAAAAAATAAGCAAGTTGGGCTTTGGAATCACCTGAAAACGTTGAGAATTGAAGGAGATATCGTTGTGTGAAGTTACAAGACCTAGAATGATCTTCGTTCAAATTCGGGATGTAGATGTGATGAAATGGAGAAATTTTAGTGCGGTTTTGCTTGAAATGATCAGAGGAACAGGTGATATGAGGCTTGGAAGCCAATTGTTACGAAATCGATAAAACCCAGTTCATGTTCTTGAGGTATACTAATGGTGAGTTTAATTTGTATAAAAATGGATTGGTTTTATGTGTTAATTACTCAATTTTAATGGCTGAAATGTTATTCCACTAATTGCGATTTAATTGGGAGAAAGTGGAAGGTTAACCGTCAAGTAAATAGCTCGATCAGTTGAAAAATGGATCTGGGTCGCTCGTACAGCGGGTTTCGGTGGAAAGGGAGGGAAACAGCGTGTTTCAAGCTGTGTTTATCAATAAACGAGCTGGAGTATGATACAAGAACTGATGTAGTCCAGTTGTTTAGTCGCGTTTATGTTGTGTGTGGGGTTCCGGGTTCGAGTCCGGTCTGCTACAGATTTTTTAATTTTAGATGTTAAACATGTTTCTGTAATAACACTTTGGTCCCTCTAGTTGATATAATCTGCTAACTACATTAACTTATTACACTAACCTAGTTAGTGTAGATATCATATAACACTAACAATGAACCTAACCTAGTTAACTAAGTTCTTAAACAAATAACTAACTGAGGTAACTGAGTTTGCTAACCTAGTTAGTTAAGTCCCTATAAAGATAACTTAATTGGGTGTACTAACCTGGTTAGTTGATTTGTTTTACTTTTATTGTTTGCATAAATTACAACAACAACCCCTTAACTTGTAACTTTATTTAACTAACCAATCTAACTTCGTTAATGCTTCACCTATATAAATCCAACCGAGCTAACGGAGGTGCTTTAGAAAATTAACGTTTTAGTTCGGTTTAATCCATCGCGATACATTACCTTTAATTGATAAATAAAATATTAGTATTATATAATCATTAAAATTTCGTTTCTTTTATTTGATAAAAAAAGTCTGATTTTGCAATCCGGGTCGGATTTCGGAGATCCGCTTTTTACGGATGTTACAAAAGCCTCCATTATTTTTGTGAGTGTGTCGTTCAACTATATGTAAAAAATATTTGAGAAAACCTACGTTTAGTGACATACAACTTTTGGAGGCTCATGAAGAGTGACATGGTTTCCCAGGGATGATCGGTAGTTTAGATTGTATGAAATGGGAGTGGGAAAATTGTCTAACATCGTGGGCTGGGCAACACAATAGCGGATTTCATAAAAAAACCGACTATGATGCTCGAAGTGGTTGCATCTTAAGATCTTTGGATTTGGCATGCATTCTTTAGTATGCCTGCTGGAAATAATGATATAAATATTTTTAATTAGTCACCCATTTTCAACGACTATATGAACGGTATTGGGCCGAAAGTATCTTCTTTTGTTAATGGTGCAAAGTATAAATACGTTATTATCTAACATATGGTATATACCCAAATTGGGTTGTGTTCGTAGAATCATTTACCCGGGGAACGACGTTAGACGAAAAGCGACATAAGTCCGGGGCTCAAATGGTGGCACGAAAAGACGTCTAACGAGCGTTTGGTGTTTTGCAATCTAGATGGCACATTTTGAAAGTGCCGTATAGAATTATGAAAAAACCAAGAATTCAAAATGTGATGTACGCGTGCGTTATTTTGCATAACATGATTTTGGAGGATGATGGATGCGCAATTTGCGAGTATTACGAGGAGACGAGTCAACCAAGCACCGAAGAAATAAGTAATGAAGAAAAAGAAGCGAACTTAAATGAAATTAAAAATAATACAACACATTGCAACCTTCGAGTGAATTTGGATGAACACATTTTGAGCATTCCACGAGACGACCTTGACGAAGATGAAGACGAAAATTAAAGTTTATGTATTTTTTTAGAGTAAATTGCCAAAATTGTCCCTGAGGTTTGGGCATGTTTGAAGTTTTCATTCAAAACAACAATTTCTACCATATAGTCTTTCACTTTTGGAATTTTTTTGCCATTTTCATCCAAACATCTTACTTTTTTGCCAAAATCGTCCCTAAGATTTGTGATTTTTTGTCATTTCATCCAAATATTTGATAGAAAAAATAAAGCAAATTAGACATTTGGATGAAAAGGGCAAAAAATCTTAAAAGTGAAGGACTATATTGTACAAAAAAGTTGTATTGGATGAAAATGACAAATATACCCAAACCTCAGGGACGATTTTGGGAATTTATTCTTTTTTTTATTTTTTAATTTTATGTAGTTTTCTAAAGTTAATTGATTTTATATAATTTTTAAATAGAAAACAATAATATTAAATAGGTGACATGTGTCGAATAACGCTCTCTTTCACACCCCTTCCCACACCCCTCTTTTTTTCCACCACGCCACTATTCTGACACGCCCTGACGTGGCGTCTACATGTCGAATAATGTCCATTCTTCAAGCACTTTCACACCGTGTGATCTAAGCCTTATCACATCCCAAAAATGTCGTTAGGCTTAGACGATAATGCCATGGGCAATAACATGTTATTCTATGTTCATCAGTTTTAGGTTCGTCGTATTTATCTTAACTTGATGCTTCCTTGATATATCCGACCTTTTCCTTTTTAAATTTGATGTTAACTTTTTAGGTTACTGGGTATGGTGACGGGGTGAAGAGGGTGACGGGATGAAGACCGGGGGGGGGGGGGGGGGCGTGGGAGGACGGGCGTCGCCGAGGGGGGGCCCACCTGTTTGCTCCGTCGCAAACGGCGAAGAAAGGACGAAGAGGACGGGACGGAGGGGGCGGCGTGGAGGGACGATGACACCGTGGCAACGCCGGGGTAAAGGACGGGACCATACCCACTAACCTTACGTGATAACCTCATAGACATTGATTCTCTAATTATAGTGATCAAATTTGCCCTCTACTTGAGATGAAAATTTAAAAGTGTTTTAAAAAGATTTGGTTGGCTTGTTGTCTAAGAAATCAAAAGTTTTGTATTAGCATTAGCCAAATTAAGCCATTTGTTTATTTTACTTATGAGTAAACTTCTGTTTTGCTCCCTGTGGTTCGATCACTTTAACGATTTTGCCTCAAACCTTTAAAAATAGCCATTTTCCTTCAATAGTTTGCTATGATTTTTCCATTTTGCTCCCTGCAGGGAGCAAAATGGAAAAACAAACAATTTGGATGGAGTTAGAGGCGGGGAGCAAATTGGAAAAACCATATCAAACTATTGGAGAAAAATGACTATTTTTAAAGGTTTGTGGCAAAACCGTTAAAGTGACCAAACCACAGGGAGTAAAACGAAAGTTTACTCTTTTACTATTTGACCAAATATTTTTGTAAAAGGTGAAATATTATTATAAAATGTGAGTTAGTTTGAATATTTTATAAAAAGAGAAAAATGCCCGGATAGTCCCTGTGGTTTCACCTTTTTTCACCTATAGTCCCTATCTTTCTAAAACTACTTGAATAGTCCCTGTGGTTTTCCGTTTTGTTCTCGGATAGTCCCTGGGTCTAACTTCAGTTACTTTTCTCTGTTAAGTGGGTGTTAAGAGGGTGTGAAATGACAAAAATACCCTTTCCTTAAAAGGCCAAACCATAGGGACTATCCGGGCATCTTCTTCATGAAAGAACTGACCCTTCATCTCCCTCATCCCTCTCTGTCGATTTCTACTGCACACAAAGGAGGTGCTTCTTCTTCACCATACAAGGAACACACACATACAAATTGACCAGATACCCTCTCCATCTTCACATCTCCAGCCGAGTAAAGGAGCTCCGGCAACAGCTCCGACCATCTCCGGTCACCCACACACCCCTCGACACCTCAGACACCCCCCTCCGATCCTCGTAATTCCGACAACCACACAAGTCCCGACCACACCTACAGCCGGCGAGAAACGAGAGCAAAAGAACGAAAAGAAGGAGATCCGTGGATGGATCGACGGAGAGAGAGAGAGAGACGCGATGAGAGATGTCAGAGGATACCGGTGGTCGACGGCTGGAATTAACTGCGGCGACGCCGCCGTCTACAGCGGCGGTGGTGCTCGGTGGTGAACAGGCAGTGGTGCGGTGGTGCAGTTATGGCGGCGGTGGGGTCACGGCAGCGCGACAGAGCCTGTGACGGCGATGGTTTTGATGGTGAATTTGTTCAGGTTAGGCTCGTTCAACATCAAATGGGTTTGGCTCGATTCAGATTCATCTTGGGTCTCATTTTCAGGTTCAGGTTCGGTTCAACTTAGTTTTCGGGTCAGCTTCGGATTACATGCAGTGAAGGTGACGGTGGTGGTGGTTTTTAGTGAGAGAGAGAGAGAGAGAGAAAGAAAGTGAGGGTGAGGGAGAGATGATGAGGGTGTTGGCTGTCATATGTCTGTACATATGAGAATTAGGGTTCTAAAAACAAAAGGGAGTGATAAAGATAGGGACTATAGGTGAAAAACAAACTGAAAGGGTATTTTTGTCATTTCACATCATTTTAACAGAGAAAAGTAACTGAAGTTGGACCCAGGGACTATCCGAGAACAAAACGGAAAACCACAGGGACTATTCAAGTAGTTTTAGAAAGATAGGGACTATAGGTGAAAAAAGGTGAAACCACAGTGACTATCCGGGCATTTTTCTCTTTATAAAAATGACCAGTTGACAGTTTTATAATAATTTATCCAAAATGAAACAAATGTTATCATATTTTAACCTAAAAATATATAATTTGTTATAAACATGTTATATAAATAATCTTATGGTCAATATTAGTTAGTAAAGCGCCAATGATCTCCAGATTAAGTGGTGAAAGGTTCGAATTACTTTTGGGAGATGCAGGTTCAACGGTGTAGAGTGGAGCACTGGTGGGCAATGATAGGAGACCCAAGGAAACCTTTGTTCGATCCTTGAGGCAAATGGTTTTACCAGTAATTTCACCGTTGTGCCTACGGACGGGTGAGTTACCGGATTTTCCCTAGAATTGCTGATGGATTCAGGTTACTCTTGGAGTACTCTGTTTGGTCTAGTGGGTGTCCCGAAAGTGCTCAAGATTGATTTTGTTGGTTGTTAAAAAAAATTTAGAATAGTGTTATAAAGATCTAAGGTCATGGTCTTATGAGATCTTCCATGTGCGCTTAATTATTCGATAGCAGGTAGAAGTTTCAAGGCGCCCCCCCCCCCCCAATCAATCTGAATAACTCCCCCCAAAAAAAAACCAAAAGTCATTCAACTTGGTTCTAATATCATCTTTAATCATTCCTAGACCTTGTCCCATATATTGATTGTTATTCAAGTTAATTTTCCGTAAAAGCATAATAAAGTGTGATTGAAACATTTGTTGAAAAACAAACATATATCTATACTGTATTATATAACACATATAAGAAAAAGTAATCTTACATAAACTAGGTCCCCCCCCCCCCCGGCGGTTGCGGCGGGTTTTGTATAACAAAATTTTTTAAACGAATTTCAATAATCAGGACGACTAAGCTTTATTTGTAGATTTTTTTTTACTGTAAAAAATGTACCAAATAGAAAATACATATTAACAATGAATACTAATGTCATCACGATTACAATACGTCACAATGATCAACATTACCAAATAGCAATTACATATTAACAATGAATACTAATGTCATCACAGTTACAATACGCCAACAATACGCCAGAATGATCAACATATTTGTTTGAGATTTTTTTACATCAAGTATCACATAATGTATCCTAGTTGTTAACATCTTTCTAAGCTTCATTACGTGAGCATAACGTGTTTATCGAAATTCGTTATGCAACTCATCATCCGAGAATGCCTTCCTAGATTTGTTGTAGACGTACGATAAAATATGACATTCTCATATAAAAGAGTTTTTCCTAGCCTTAGTGGATTAGAAGCATTGATCATTGAATTATGGTATCGGATTTTTTGGCTACAACACGAACATTAGGATTCTCATAAGCTTTCTTTAGTGCGTGATAAAATATCCTTGAAACCACATATTCACTGACATGTAACAGCTTTTGTCAGAGGAGAGAAAGTTAATATGTTACACCTCTTTCGCCGTTTACGTAGATGTAACATCATATGCTACACTTTTTTTCAATAGCAAATTTTGCAGGTTTTACGAAGTGTAACGTTTTCGAACTTAAAATTTACAAGTTTTCAATGTGTAATGCATGTAAAAAACACGTTACATGTTTTTATAGAAAAAAAAGTGTAATAGACAAGCCTGTTACATGTCAGTGTGTCAGACAGAAAAGCGAAAAAACAAAAAGCTGTTACACGTACTTTTGTCAGTCTGTAACATGTTTCTGAAAAGTTGTTTTATGTAACATCCAATTTCAACTATAGGTTTTCTAGAAGGATGATAAAGATTGAGATTCTTAAAGTTTTTTGAACTCATAAGGATTTTCTTATATAAAAGGGTGGGGTTCTAAAGTGAACACTAGTGCATTTGTGAACTAAGTGAATAAATCCTGGTCATTGATTTACATTATCAGATCATAAAATACACTAGTGTATTTTCATCATCAAATCTTAACCATTGATTTACACATGTGTATTGATAATCAAAAACTAAGATTAGTTCACTAGTATTCACAATCAAATGGGTTATTCACAAATAAACCTAACCCTATATATATATATATATATATATATGTGTGTGTGTGTGTGTGTGTGTGAGAGAGAGAGAGTGATCCAAGAAATTTCTCAAATATTACTGGATATATAAATTTTCTCACATACTAAATCAAATTGTGTTTACGTATGCGCATATGCATCATGTGATGTTAGATTGAAAATGAAAAATGAGATGCAGGAGTGTAGGACTAACATGGCTCCTATCTTTAGGCAAGTTAACGTATCCATCAATTAGGTTATAGTCTAGTGGCCAAAAGAAATTATCTCGAAGACCAAAGTTTAATCTTTATGAGATTTAAGTATTTAAGAAGAAAAAAATAGCCGTTAAAAAAAACATAGACATATGCCAAGCATCAGGGCGGCTTAAGCCCAATCCAAATAATGCCATTGCTTTGGGCCACCAAAGTTTTGAGGTCTCAGATTTTATAGGCTTGACTTTAGGTTAGACCTAATTTTGTCATTTGGCATTGATTAATTAGCATTTTCCCTACGTTTCCACTTTCTATTGCTTTGCTGCATATTCCAAATCTATCTACCCAATCGGCAAATCCACACCGCTCACTCTGTATTGATAAAGGAAAAGACTATTTGATTTGATCTTTGTTATAACTTGTTCGACAAGGATAAGGAGAAGCATTTAGCCATCAAAAAATCATTGTACGCTTTTACAGGTAGAGTAGAACATGTGATTTTGAATTGTGAAGAACATTCATGTACTAATCGTGAGGTTTGTTTTCTTTTGTTTCTTTATCCTATTTGTGAAGCCAGTTTATAAACACATAAGTAATATTCCAATTTTGTAGAAGTGTTGAACAAGTGCAAAAGTTCATGTTTCTCTTTGATTGAGCTTGAATATTGTTTGTTCTTTTTGACTGTTGTGTGTAGTGATGGAAACATGTCTAATGTGGGGCATAATGAATTATGCTATGTGAATCTGTATTGATTGAGTTTTGTCCAACTTAATGTGGGAATGTTAGTCCTTGAGGTTCTAGTAAACTTTTTTTTATAGATTGTTATTAGGCCATTCAATTTACTGGCCATAACTGTTTGAATATGTTACATAACCCGATCCGCTTGTTTTGTCAGGCTTAGGTGTGCCTAAAAGGGTCCCAATTTTGAAGGTCGTTTTGGCCTTCAAAATGGTTGAACCGGCCCTGCCAAGCATTTGGATAAACTGCAAAAGATCATTCCTACCCTTCGTATATGATATGTGAACCCACGTGGATTGAGTTCCAACCCCGTGCAATATCTTTGGATCTCTACACATTATGGTCTTCTTCTATCTCATGTTCACGTGGCACTGGTTTGGATAAACTTTATTTGCATTTATAAGACTGGAGGGTATGGTGATGGTCATCCCCAAGGGAATGAGCTGCCACGTAGGACGCCACGTCACCGGGAGTGAGGATGGGCCTAAAGATAAACCAAGGGGGTGGAGGATGGGGCCCCACACTATTTATAAAAACAAGAGTAAACTGCCATTTTGGTCCCTGTGGTTTGGACAGTTTTGCCATTTTAATCCAAATCTCAAACTTTTTAAATCTGGATCCCTGTGGTTTGCATTTTGTTGCCATTTTAGTCCAAATCTCAAAAAGTCTCATTATTTACTGTTCCAACATGTCTTTTTTGTCTTTTTGTGCAGGGTAGTTTTGTCCAATTACTTTTCATTGAAACATTTTCTTAATTAAAACCCAAATAAATACCCTCCTTATTAATACTGTGTTCCCCAATCCCCATTTTCCTCTCTACTTTCTCTCTTTCTACACCATTTCCTAAACAAGTGTCTTAATCACAAACAACTACCATTAATTAGGTCTGGCGGAATTAGGGGATAATACACCACCATAACTTCACTCAAGCACACAATCACCACAAAATCCTTTCAAATCCACACAATTCATTCACAAATCAAACCGTTAAATCTCAAATTCACACCTCACAAAACCTAGATCTACAACCAAATCAATGTAATTTCACTATTTCATGAACCGATGACATCATCAGGTAGATAATACGACGTCGTCACAGGCGGTGGTGTAAAATGAACGTCAGTCATCGGTCGTTGCATCCGGTTGAAGCGGCGCCGTTGCCTCCGGCCGACGGACGCGCCGTTGTGCCGCCGCGAGTGAGGATGAAGGTTATTCAAGGTATGCCGGGGACGATCGACGGTTTAAGCTTGCAGTTTTGTCAGTTTGTGTCACACCCCGATTTCCACGTGTCTCACCGGTGGGCCCGATGGGGGATTACCGTGACGTAGTTGGCAACAATATTGTCAAACCACACAATATAAATGAATACACAGCGGAAGCATAAAGATAAATATATTTCAACTTTATTCGTAATATCAATGTATCACCATTGTTGAAATAAAATCCACAGGGGATCAATAATAATAATAAAAGTATTGTTCAACAGACTTCAGGCATCTTAAGCTTGCGAGACTTCTAATGATGCTAAGGAGAAATCCCAGCCAATTACGCATAGTACCTGCATTTAGTCTTTTTGGGAAAATACGTCAGTTTACACTGATAAATACATTCAACTGACACTTTTGTAAAATGTTTAATAAAATTGGTTTAAATGCACAAGGCACAAACTCTTTATAACTTGGGATAATATATAATTAAATCTTGTAAAGAATTACATGTTTACTATGCGTTCGGTCGCCCGGGTCGTGCCGGTTTAAAGGTTAATAGACACGCCACAAAGCATAAAACCGTGGCGGGAAAACCAACGGTTATACCTCTAATATATATAGACACAATGCCGGGTGTACGCCTACACCCGGATGTCAAGGTAGTGGCCATTTCGTAAAATGATGCCAAGGATATCCGGGACATGGTCATTAAGCTCCCAAAGGCGTAAAGCCAACAAAACAAGTTTTTAAACGGGTCACACTGATAATACCCAACTAGTAATGAGTTGGGGTCAATTGCCCGACCAAGCGGTATTTTAAATACCGTAACCCAAGCCCGTATAACGGAAAATAAGTTAAAAGTATTTACCTTTGCAAGTATAAATCCTTAATTGAAATAAATTGCAGATAGCTTTTACTGGTCCCCTAATCTGGAACGAAGGTTTAAATTAACCTATTAGAATCCTAACGGATCTTTAATTTAGCCGTAGCTTAGACCGGTCAGTTTCAACGGATAGTTACGGTTTAATCGCGTGAAAGGCGAAAACCGTGAATGGAGTGTGATTTTGACCCAACAAGTTTGAAGACTTGTTTTTATATGGGTATAATAATCATACTCTGGATTTTGGGGTCAAAACAATATGGTTTGACCCGTTTCGGCTATTTTATGTAAACTAGTTACATAAGCCGAACCGTGCGCGCAAAAGGCGTAACGGGTAACCGTAAGAGTCCTACACTGTTTTCCTAAATCAATATGTCTTAAAGAGGTTGTGGTATCAGTAGGATACCTTCCATAATGCCCGTAACGAGTTTAAGTTCATAATATGCCCCGTAGGGGTATTTCGGTCTTTTTAAAGATTATAAAAGAGGTTTATGAGTTCTACAGGAAATCTGAGTTTCCCGAACAGTTTATAAAGTCTAAAATACTTTATTTATTATTTAAAATCAGTAGCAACTGGAATCAGGTCAAAAGACCTTGTAGAACTTAAGTTATGGCCGAAAATGGTATATTCGGTATTTACCGAACCGTTGCCATAACCGCAGGTTATGAGCAGGTTAAAAATAATTAAAAATCTTTAAAAATCCCAAAATATTATTTTACATCAGTGAGTAAAAGGTTTGGTGTCGAAATCCGGGTTTAGATAGGCGTTATGCTAATTGCGCTATTAAATTACTAAAGTTTCCGTAATTTGCGCTATTTAGCATAACTCCTATTCTGGACCTCGGATTGACGTGAAATTTTAGGGACATGCTTAGAAATCAGTAACTAAGGTTATGATTCTTTCACATGTCCGAAATTCTCGTTTTAAATCAAAAAGGGCGTTACGGTCAACTTTTAAGCATTTAACGGAAATGTGTAAAAGACTCGGACAAACAACGAACCGGTCACAGAGGGTTATACCATCATGTAACCTGGTCCTAAGAGAGTCCTAAGGCATATCTAAATCAAACTTTAACGGGTCAGAACTGAAGTCAAAGCAAAAGTCAAAGCTTTTGCGACTTTCGGCTCCGAACCGGGTCAAAACAGTAAATGGTCGGATCAAACAAGCTTAGACTAGTTAATATACTTATTATCATGTTCTATGAGTGTTTAAACAGGTTACATATCATCTACATTACTGATTATTCAAGAAATCGCAAAATAGCATTTCTGTTGACTTTTTCTAAGCACGTTTGACTCGACATTTGGACTAGTTAAAGTGGGAATCAGAGGGTGCCCTTTTAGGGGTTTAAAGCCCACATGATTACCAACATATAACTATCCTTGATTCAACAAACCACTGGACCATTCGTGATTTATCGCAAAGTCAATCATTAATTATGACGGATTGACTTTTAAGCTAAACTAAGCAAAAACAAAGCCACAAAAGGGTAGACACACTTACAGAAGCTTGGTGCACGACTAAGGATGATAGAAGAGTGCTTTGGAGCTCCAGAAGTGATTTAGAATGCAGGTTTAAGGTGTGTTTCACTTTGGTGCAATGTGGTGCCTTTTATAGTGAAAAATTAGGCTTAAGATCATTACAACACACCCTACATTGGATCATGGATGATCAGCAGGTGGCCCTGGGTGCTAGGGGGCATGTAGAGGGCGCCCATGCTTCATTAATTGCTCAAATGATCGTTCACAAGCTCAAACAGCAAGTCTGTCCAAGAATTCTGCATCTGGGACTTGTACGCGACCCGCATTAAGATTCAGACTGGGCTCACGCGGGCCGCCTGAATCTTAATGTCAGAAACCGTATCAACAGGTGGCTCGCGGCCCGCTTCAACTTGCTTGTTTCACTCAGGCGGGCCGCCTGAGGCCTGAATTTCAAGATTTTCAAATCTTTTGTCATGATTAACCTGACCTTTCGGTTTCGAAGGGGTAACTTTGCGATTTGGCCCTCGATTATTTACGATTAAGGGCCTCGCGACTTTTACCCGCATTGTTAAGTCCCCGGTTAGTTAATTTACTATCCGAAAAGCCTTAACTTTTATTGTTGACGCTTTTAACCCCTCGCATACGAATTTGATCATAACTTTCTCGTTTTAAAACGGAACTTCGCGAAATTTATATCTGTGACAACTCGAGTTTCTGACTTTCACTTTCGCATTAGATGCGCGTTGACTTTGACTGTTTAGTTGTTTGGATTGTGGACTTGAAATTGTACGCGTTGTGTTTTAATGAAACGTATTGTCGTTTTGCCTATATGTGATTACTTGCTGTGGTAGAAAATAATATTAGAATTATTATTAAAACACTTAGTCTAGATCACGAAACATGACATACAGTTCGAAGGATCTCGAAACATATCCTTCGATTCGAAGGATCAACTTTCGGTTCGAAGGATCTCGAAACATATCCTTCGACCAAGGACCCTATCCTTCGACATCTTTCGGCCCAGTCTTTCTAATGGGCTTGGCCCATTCCTGTGATACGTTTATATACGTGAATGCATGTAAACCGGAGTTATTTTCAAAAACCCTAGTTTCCTCTTGTGCGACGGCAGCAAGCTTCAAGACCTTTTTCCCTTCTCTTTGGAATCCGATTCAGTATTGGATTGTGGTTAGTGATTCTAGTTCCGATTGGTGCTTTAGTATATGATTGATCTTGGTTAATTGTGTGTGTGATAAAACATGTACGTGTGTCTAATTCTGAATAGTCGGCGAAATAGTGTCCTACGATTTTGATGATCTTGTCGTGTTAATTGATTTAACTGATAATCGAACACATGATTACACGATTTCATTGTTAACCGATCTTGTTGCTAGTTGATCGCATGTGGGCCGATTTAATTGCATATGTATATACCTGATGATTGATAGCATTTGTATGTGCGATAGATATTGTTCATCTGAATCGGATTGTTCATATTGTAATCGGTTGGTATGTATGTCTTGGAAAATATTTATGTTAATCGGATTGTTACGCCATGGGTTCGAGTATTGATCTTGATTAGTTATGAACTTGTCGTGTTTTAAAGTTAACCTGATTGAATGTAAATAGGTTGTGTTCATGTATGGTTCGATTAGGGTTCTTGAGAAACAATTGAAATCTGCCTGTTTGATCGATGACGTACTGAAACTGTTAGGAATTGATAGTTGACCGAAAGATAGTGTGTTGACCGAAACATAATCTGTGTGTCGAAGGATAACTATGTCGAAACATAGCTGATGTGTCGAAAGATAACCATGAATCGTAAGATGATAACTGTGTATCGAAAGACGTGTCGAAACATAATTGTGATAATTGTGATAATTGTTAGACCGAAGGATGAGCAATGTATCGAAGGATGGGTAATGTGAATCGAATGATAGTTGATGATTAAATGTGAAATGATACGTGTTGTGCCGATATGCAAACTGACTGTTATGTGAACATTAAATTGCATGCGTATCATTGTGAACATGAACTGATTTGTTATACGTGCATACAATAGGACGTGATTAATTACTTGTGAGTGCATAATCTAGCATACCGAGCAAACCAAGGTGAGTTCACACTCTTACCAAGGCATGGGATTCCCGGGGTGTTGGGAATGGGATTGAAAGGATAAGGTTGAATAGATACACTACTGACACTATGACTAGACTACCATATTACTGTCCTCGGATGTGAAGGATACTTATACTGATCACTATCCTCGGATGTGAAGGATACTTATACTGATCACTATCCTCGGTTGTGAAGGATACTTATACTGATCACTATCCTCGGTTGTGAAGGATACTTATACTGATCACTATCCTCGGATGTGCAGGATACCTATACTAATCACTATCCTCGGTTGTGAAGGATACTTATAGATACGATTAGTCTAGTGGTTATACAACATGGGAAGCCCCCACCAATAGAACGTACTAACGGCCCAGTAGAGCCACCTGTTACAAACGAACTTACTATTACGCATTTACTTTCTGTGAACTCGCTCAACTAGTTTGTTGATCATTCTGTTACATGCCTTGCAGATCGTTAGGTACTTGGAGCTTGCACTGGAGAAGCGGGTCGTTGTGGGCAAGGATCGTGGTTTCTACGATGAAACTATTATGACATTTAAAACTATTAGCTATTGTTGGTTTATTTACTATGCTTCCGCTACACTTTAAAACTATGGTTATGTTTTGAACACCTATCATAATGAATGGATGGTTTACATTTATTTTACTTAATATTAATTACATGTTCAATATGATTGGTGGCTTGATCCTGGTCAGTCACGCTCCCAAGCGGTGATACTCCGCGTGTGGATTTTGGGGGTGTGACAGATTGGTATCAGAGCCATTGGTTATAGAGAACTTGGTTTTAATATGGAAAAACGTTTTTATTAAAACCAGACTATAACCAGAACAGTGCTCTCAACGATCCACAACGACGCTTCGCTCCACGTGCAAGACTCAATTTCCTAGGTAATAAGGTTTATGTTTATTGCCTACATGCTAGAAATTGCATAGAACTTTGCTCGTAGTATGCTTACATTACCTTGCTCACAACTTGTCATTGCATGAGAATACTTATGTGCTTACACTCTTCTGTCATCGCACTATTCGCGAACCTTTCTCACTTATGTTGCCTTTGATGTGAAGATCAATGGCCGCACGAATTAACATGACTCAAGCCCAGCTAGAGGCTCTCGTTGCTGCGGCAGTTGCAGCCGCCCAAGCAGGTAGTATACCCTGCAGTATAGACACTAGGATCTTTAGATCCTACATTAATTCTCGTACTTAACTTTGCCCTATTCGTACACAATAGGTCAACCCGCTCAGCAACAACCTGGGTGCACCTTCAAGAATTTCATGGATTGTCGTCCTAGCTCGTTCAGTGGCACGGAAGGAGCAGTTGGACTCCTCCACTGGTTTGAAAAGCTCGAGTCGGTTTTCGAAATGTGTGAATGCCCTGAGGCTCGCAGGGTGAAGTTCGCCACTGGCACACTTGAAGGGATTGCGCTCACTTGGTGGAACGCACAAGTGCAGATCTTAGGGTTGGCAGCTGCTAACGCCACACCCTGGAATGATTTCAAAGAACTGATCAAGAGGGAATACTGCACTAGAGAAGACATTCACAAGTTGGAGGACGAGTTGTATAACTTGAAAATGGTTGGTTCGGAAATCGAAGCTTACACTAAGAGATCAAATGAGTTGGCTGTGTTATGTCCAACTATGGTGGACCCTCCATACAAGCGTATTGAGTTGTATCTCAAAGGTTTGGCACCAGAAATACAGAGCCACGTTACCTCAGCTAACCTCAACAACATCCAGGAAATCCAGCGTCTCGCTCATCGCATCACCGATCAGGCAGTGGATCAGAATAAACTGCCTAAGCGTATCAGTGCTACTGCTACCGCTACTGCTTCTACTACACTTGCTACTCCCAGTGAAAGTAAGAGAAAATGGGATGGGGATTCTAGCAAGGGATCAGCTTCAGTGCAGTCGCAAGCTCAACAGCGAAAGACAGACAGTTACCAGAGTCCCACTCAACACTCCTCAGGCAGCCACAGACAAGGAGGGTATCGAGGAAACCTTCCAAAGTGTAACACCTGCAACAAACATCACAGTGGCCAGTGTAATAAGGTTCGTTGTCAAAGATGCCTCAAGATGGGTCATGAGGCCAAAGATTGTAGAAGCGCTTGACCTGCAAACCAGAATCAGCAGCAACCTCAAGCACAGCAGAATCAGCAGCAGGGTAACAAAGGGTGTTTTCATTGCGGCGCAGAGGGTCACTTCAAAAGGCATTGCCCTCAGTTGAACAGGAACCAGAACAACAACAACAACCACAACAATAACCAGGGCAACGGGAACAATAACAACAACAACGGGGGAAACAACAACAACAATGGCAACGAAGCTCGGGGTCGTGCTTTTGTGCTAGGTCGGGGTGACGCAGTGAATGATCCCAATGTGGTTATGGGTAAGTTTCTTCTCGACGATATTTATGTTACTGTCTTATTTGATTCGGGTGCTGATACAAGCTATATGTCATTGAAAATGAGTAAACTATTAAAACGTACACCAACACCCCTAGACACCAAACACGTTGTAGAACTAGCCAATGGTAAAAGTGTAGAAGCCGCACAGGTAGTCAAGGGTTGTAGTATTGTTCTAGCGGGTCAGACTTTCTCGATTGATCTCATACCCATAGTTTTGGGTAGTTTCGACGTCGTCATCGGTATGGATTGGTTATCCCAACATCACGCGGAGATCTTATGCAAAGAAAAAGTTATACGTATTCCTCGCTCCAGTCAGGAACCTCTCGAAGTACAAGGTGACAAGAGTGGTGCTGTGGTTGGCATCATCTCTTTCTTAAAGGCGCAGAAATGTTTACGAAAGGGACATACTGCCATTCTGGCACTTGTCACTGACGCATCAGCAAAGGAAAAGAAGTTGGAGGATATACCAGTTGTGCGTGATTTTCCTCAAGTGTTTCCTGAAGATTTACCTGGTTTACCTCCTCATCGTCAAGTCGAGTTTCAGATTGAGTTAGCTCCTGGAGCAGCACCAGTAGCCCGCGCACCGTATCGTTTAGCTCCAACCGAACTGGAAGAACTGTCGAAGCAGCTACAAGAGCTCTTGGAAAAGGGCTTTATTCGTCCAAGCTCTTCGCCTTGGGGAGCTCCAGTGTTATTTGTGAAGAAGAAAGACGGTACGTTCAGGATGTGCATCGACTACCGCGAACTCAATAAGGTGACGGTGAAGAACCGTTATCCTCTTCCGCGCATAGATGACCTATTCGACCAGTTGCAAGGGTCGTGTTACTATTCCAAGATTGATTTAAGGTCAGGGTATCATCAGCTGAGAGTCCGCGAGGAGGACGTCTCCAAAACCGCTTTCAGAACTCGCTACGGTCATTACGAGTTTCTTGTCATGCCATTCGGGCTTACGAACGCGCCTGCAGTCTTCATGGATCTTATGAACAGGGTGTGCAAACCCTATCTCGACAAGTTCGTCATTGTTTTCATCGACGACATTCTGATTTACTCCAAGAGTCAGGAGGAACACGAGCAGCACTTACGTCTTATCTTGGAACTTCTTCGAAAGGAGCAACTGTACGCAAAGTTTTCAAAATGCGACTTCTGGCTTCGTGAAGTCCACTTCTTAGGCCATGTGGTGAACAAGGATGGGATTCATGTCGATCCATCCAAGGTTGATTCGATCAGAAACTGGCCAGCACCACGTACACCGACAGAAATACGCCAATTCTTGGGTTTGGCGGGTTACTACAGGCGATTTATTAAAGACTTCTCCAAGATCGCGCAACCACTTACTATGCTAACACAGAAAGGTGTCGTTTACAGATGGGGTAATACGCAAGAGACCGCTTTTCAGTACTTAAAGGATAGGCTTTGCAGCGCACCTATTCTCTCATTGCCAGAGGGCACGGATGACTTCGTGGTTTATTGTGACGCATCGATACAGGGGCTTGGTTGTGTATTGATGCAGCGGGATAAAGTTATTGCCTACGCTTCACGGCAACTCAAGGTTCATGAACGAAACTACACGACGCACGATCTAGAGCTGGGAGCTGTTGTTTTCGCGCTTAAGATATGGCGACACTACCTGTACGGTACCAGGTGCACGATTTACACCGATCACAGGAGTCTCGAGCATATTCTTAAGCAAAAGGATTTGAATATGCGTCAACGAAGATGGGTTGAACTTCTAAACGACTATGAATGCGCCATCAAGTATCATCCAGGCAAGGCCAATGTTGTGGCTGATGCCCTCAGTCGGAAAGACACTCTACCTAAGCGCGTGCGAGCGCTACAGCTTACTATTCAGTCCAGTCTTCCTGCACAGATACGAGCTGCTCAGTTAGAAGCACTGAAACCCGAAAACGTCAAAGCTGAAGCCTTACGCGGCTCAAGGCAACGCATGGAACAAAAGGAAGACGGCGCCTACTATGTAACGGGGCGTATTTGGGTCCCACTTTATGGCGGCTTACGCGAACTTGTAATGGATGAAGCTCACAAGTCTCGCTATTCGGTACATCCAGGGTCGGATAAAATGTACCACGACATCAGCACTACTTATTGGTGGCCTAGTATGAAGGCTCACATCGCTACGTACGTTGGAAAATGCTTAACCTGTGCGAGAGTCAAGGTTGAATATCAGAAACCAGCAGGCTTACTTCAACAGCCCAGGATACCACAGTGGAAATGGGAAGAAATTTCCATGGATTTCGTTACGGGCTTACCTAGATCCCAGCGTGGGAATGACACTATCTGGGTGATCGTTGATCGACTCACAAAGTCTGCTCACTTCTTGGCTATCAAGGAAACGGATAAGTTTTCTACCTTAGCAGACATCTACTTGAAAGAAGTTGTTTCGAGGCACGGAGTGCCCACCTCTATTATTTCGGATCGCGATGCACGATTCACGTCAGAGCTTTGGCAAGCGATGCACAAATCCTTCGGCTCACGATTAGACATGAGCACAGCATATCATCCTCAGACGGATGGGCAGTCTGAGCGAACTATCCAAACTTTAGAAGACATGCTTCGAGCGTGTGTCATCGATTTCGGCAACGGCTGGGAAAAGCACCTCCCTTTAGTGGAGTTCTCATACAATAACAGCTATCATACCAGCATTCAAGCCGCTCCATTCGAGGCATTGTACGGACGTAAATGCCGGTCACCTCTCTGTTGGGCAGAGGTGGGGGACAGTCAAATTACGGGTCCAGAGATTGTAGTGGACGCCACAGAAAAGATTGCGCAGATACGACAACGCATGGCGGCAGCACGCGACCGTCAGAAAGCCTACGCGGACAAGCGTAGAAAGCCATTGGAATTTGAGGTCGGGGACCGGGTTTTATTGAAAGTTTCACCCTGGAAGGGTGTGGTTCGATTTGGTAAACGAGGCAAACTGAATCCGCGGTACGTCGGACCATTCGAAATCTTAGAAAAGATTGGCAAAGTAGCCTACAGATTAAACCTACCAGCTGAACTCAGTGCAGTTCACAATGTATTTCACGTGTCGAATCTGAAGAAATGCCTATCAGATGAGACCCTTATAGTTCCTTTTAAGGAACTCACTATCGACGAGCGGTTGCAGTTCGTCGAGGAACCAGTTGAAATCACGGACCGGGATGTTAAGGTCCTCAAACACAAGAGAATCCCTCTTGTTCGAGTTCGTTGGAACTCCCAGCGTGGCCCAGAGTATACCTGGGAACGCGAAGACCAGATGAAAGAAAAGTACCCCCAGCTATTCGAAACCAATGCATCCACTTCTGAGGCTGAAGCTACTACTACTGAATTTCGGGACGAAATTCCAAATCAACGGGGGGATGATGTGACACCCCAGGAAAACCAGTGAACGATGTAACTTACCTAGCTTCCTCAGTGAGTGCGTACCAAATTTCGGGACGAAATTTCTTTTAAGTTGGGGATAATGTGACAACTCGAGTTTCTGACTTTCACTTTCGCATTAGATGCGCGTTGACTTTGACTGTTTAGTTGTTTGGATTGTGGACTTGAAATTGTACGCGTTGTGTTTTAATGAAACGTATTGTCGTTTTGCCTATATGTGATTACTTGCTGTGGTAGAAAATAATATTAGAATTATTATTAAAACACTTAGTCTAGATCACGAAACATGACATACAGTTCGAAGGATCTCGAAACATATCCTTCGATTCGAAGGATCAACTTTCGGTTCGAAGGATCTCGAAACATATCCTTCGACCAAGGACCCTATCCTTCGACATCTTTCGGCCCAGTCTTTCTAATGGGCTTGGCCCATTCCTGTGATACGTTTATATACGTGAATGCATGTAAACCGGAGTTATTTTCAAAAACCCTAGTTTCCTCTTGTGCGACGGCAGCAAGCTTCAAGACCTTTTTCCCTTCTCTTTGGAATCCGATTCAGTATTGGATTGTGGTTAGTGATTCTAGTTCCGATTGGTGCTTTAGTATATGATTGATCTTGGTTAATTGTGTGTGTGATAAAACATGTACGTGTGTCTAATTCTGAATAGTCGGCGAAATAGTGTCCTACGATTTTGATGATCTTGTCGTGTTAATTGATTTAACTGATAATCGAACACATGATTACACGATTTCATTGTTAACCGATCTTGTTGCTAGTTGATCGCATGTGGGCCGATTTAATTGCATATGTATATACCTGATGATTGATAGCATTTGTATGTGCGATAGATATTGTTCATCTGAATCGGATTGTTCATATTGTAATCGGTTGGTATGTATGTCTTGGAAAATATTTATGTTAATCGGATTGTTACGCCATGGGTTCGAGTATTGATCTTGATTAGTTATGAACTTGTCGTGTTTTAAAGTTAACCTGATTGAATGTAAATAGGTTGTGTTCATGTATGGTTCGATTAGGGTTCTTGAGAAACAATTGAAATCTGCCTGTTTGATCGATGACGTACTGAAACTGTTAGGAATTGATAGTTGACCGAAAGATAGTGTGTTGACCGAAACATAATCTGTGTGTCGAAGGATAACTATGTCGAAACATAGCTGATGTGTCGAAAGATAACCATGAATCGTAAGATGATAACTGTGTATCGAAAGACGTGTCGAAACATAATTGTGATAATTGTGATAATTGTTAGACCGAAGGATGAGCAATGTATCGAAGGATGGGTAATGTGAATCGAATGATAGTTGATGATTAAATGTGAAATGATACGTGTTGTGCCGATATGCAAACTGACTGTTATGTGAACATTAAATTGCATGCGTATCATTGTGAACATGAACTGATTTGTTATACGTGCATACAATAGGACGTGATTAATTACTTGTGAGTGCATAATCTAGCATACCGAGCAAACCAAGGTGAGTTCACACTCTTACCAAGGCATGGGATTCCCGGGGTGTTGGGAATGGGATTGAAAGGATAAGGTTGAATAGATACACTACTGACACTATGACTAGACTACCATATTACTGTCCTCGGATGTGAAGGATACTTATACTGATCACTATCCTCGGATGTGAAGGATACTTATACTGATCACTATCCTCGGTTGTGAAGGATACTTATACTGATCACTATCCTCGGTTGTGAAGGATACTTATACTGATCACTATCCTCGGATGTGCAGGATACCTATACTAATCACTATCCTCGGTTGTGAAGGATACTTATAGATACGATTAGTCTAGTGGTTATACAACATGGGAAGCCCCCACCAATAGAACGTACTAACGGCCCAGTAGAGCCACCTGTTACAAACGAACTTACTATTACGCATTTACTTTCTGTGAACTCGCTCAACTAGTTTGTTGATCATTCTGTTACATGCCTTGCAGATCGTTAGGTACTTGGAGCTTGCACTGGAGAAGCGGGTCGTTGTGGGCAAGGATCGTGGTTTCTACGATGAAACTATTATGACATTTAAAACTATTAGCTATTGTTGGTTTATTTACTATGCTTCCGCTACACTTTAAAACTATGGTTATGTTTTGAACACCTATCATAATGAATGGATGGTTTACATTTATTTTACTTAATATTAATTACATGTTCAATATGATTGGTGGCTTGATCCTGGTCAGTCACGCTCCCAAGCGGTGATACTCCGCGTGTGGATTTTGGGGGTGTGACAGATATCGTATATTCTAGTGAGCGTATTTTACTGTTACAAAGCCTCGGGTTCGTCAAAGGGTCGATCAGAGGTATAAATTAAACATGTTGACACAATTAACCCCTGTAGCTTGTAATCTCTCACTTTCTCCCGCGTTTCGCTCCGTACGATCCATGATTTATTCGTTTGAAGGTACGAGCATCATTTAGGGTTACTATACAGTATATTTACCCTTCGTTGACATTTATAACCCTCGAATTTACATACTTTCAAGGTTTGTCAACTTTAGTCCTTTATTTAATATTTAATGCCACGTGTAAACTCATGACACGTGTTAACACATTATTGGACACAAAATTTCGAGGTGTTACATCCTTACCCCCTTAAAATAAATCTCGACCTGAGATTTACTGAAATAAATAAGGGTATTTTTCTTTCATCGTGGCTTTAACCTCCCACGTGAATTCGGGACCTCTACGGGCATCCCATTTGACCTTAACAATAGGTACATGCTTCTTTCGAAGCTTCTTTACCTGTCAATCTTCAATCGACAAAGGTTTTTCCACAAATTTCAAGCTCTCATCTATATGCACATCTGTATGGGGTATCACCAGTGATTCATCAGCGAAGCACTTCTTTAGATTGCAGATGTGGAACACATTGTGAATTCCATTGAGCTCCTCTGGTAAGTTTAACTTATAGGCAACTGACCCGACTCGTTCGATAACCTCGAAAGGTCCTATGTATCTCGGGCTTAGTTTGCCTTTCTTACCGAAACACATCACCCCCTTCCAGGGTGATACTTTAAGTAACACGTTTTCACCTACTTCGAAGTGAAAATCTTTACGCTTTGGATCTGCGTAACTCTTCTACCTATCTCGGGCAGCTTTGAGACGGTCTCGAATCTGGACAATCTTGTCCGTTGTTTCGAAGACTATCTCTGGTCCTGATAATTGGACATCTCCAACTTCCGCCCAACCAACAGGCGATCTACACTTTCTACCGTATAATGCCTCGAAAGGCGCAGCCTTTATGCTGGTATGGTAGCTATTGTTGTAGGAGAATTCGATTAGTGGTAGGTTCTTATCCCAACTACCACCCAAATCGATAGCACATGTACGCAGCATGTCTTCCAACGTTTGAATAGTACGCTCACTCTGACCGTCTGTCTGAGGATGGTAAGCCGTACTAAAAGTCAAACGTGTGCCCAAAGATTGCTGGAAGCTTTTCCAGAAATGAGACGTGTATCTAGTATCCCTGTCGGAGATAATAAACACAGGTATGCCATGTAAGGCTACAATCTTATCAACGTATAACTGGGCTAACATGTCGGAGCTATAAGTCTCCTTGATGGGTAAGAAATGAGCTGACTTAGTCAGTCTATCGACTATAACCCATATTGTGTCATTTCCTTTCCTCGTCTTGGGTAACTTGGTAATAAAATCCATAGTTACACATTCCCACTTCCATTCGGGAAGTTCAGGCTGTTGTAGCAAGCCAGACGGCTTTTGATGCTCAGCTTTGACTTGCGCACAAGTCAAGCATTTGGCTACATAAGCGGCTACAGACTTTTTCAAGCCTATCCACCAATAGCTTGCCTTTAGATCCTGATACATCTTATCAGCTCCCGGTGAACAGAATATTTGGAACTATGGGCTTCCTAGAGGATAACATCTCGTAGTCCTCCATAAATTGGAACCCATATTCATCCATTCAATCGTAAAATTCCGTCCTTGCTAAGAGTTAACTGCTCCTTAGTTACCCCTAGCTTTTCTTTAGGATAGTTAGCTTCCAACACAGCTTCTCGCTGTGCAGCTAACAACCTTTCAATCAAATTATTCTTCACTTCAATGCTCTTGGCATTGATTCGGATGGGTTTCACCCTTTCCTTTCTACTCAGGGCATCAGCGACTACATTCGCCTTGCCGGGATGATATCTGATTTCACAATCATAATCATTTAAAGTCTCCATCCAACGGCGTTGCCTCATGTTTAGCTCCTTCTGATTAAACAGATGTTGAAGGCTCTTATGATCAGAATAGATCACAAACTTGATACCATACAGATAATGCCTCCACAGTTTGAGTGCGAACACAACGGCACCTAGCTCCAAGTCATGGGTGGTGTAATTCTTTCCGTGCACCTTTAACTGTCTCGAAGCATAGGCAATAACTTTGCCTTTCTGCATGAGCACACATCCCATGCCAGTGTGTGACGTGTCGCAGTAAACTACGAACTCTTCGCTACCTTCAGGTAATGTCAGCACAGGAGCGTTGCTCAGCTTTTGCTTCAGAATATCAAAGGACTCTTGCTGCTTAGGGCCCCAAACAAATTTTATCTTCTTCTTGGTCAGGGAAGTTAAGGGCGCAGCAATCCTTGAAAAGTTTTCAATGAAACGCCTGTAATATCCTGCTAACCCCAGGAAACTACGAATCTCTGTAGGCGTCTTTGGCTCTTGCCAATTCATGATAGCTTCAACTTTAGCGGGATCCACTTGGATACCACGCTCGCTGACAACATGTCCTAGGAATTGGACTTCTCGAAGCCAGAATTCGCACTTAGAGAATTTGGCATAGAGTTTCTCATGATGCAGGAGTTTGAGAATACAACGAAGGTGTTTCTCATGGTTAGCTCGGTTCTTCGAGTAGATAAGAATGTCGTCGATGAAAACGATGACGAATTTGTCTAAGTACGGCTTGCAGACGCGATTCATGAGATCCATGAACACAGCCCGTGCATTAGTGAGCCCAAAAGGCATCACTAGGAACTCATAGTGACCATAACGAGTTCTAAATGCGGTTTTATGTACGTCTTCATCTTTGACTTTCAGTTGATGGTAGCCTGACCTCAAATCAATCTTTGAAAAATAACTTGCCCCTTGTAACTGATCGAACAAATCGTCGATCCTCGGCAAGGGATATCTATTCTTTATCGTGACCTTATTAAGCTCGCGATAATCGATGCAGAGACGCATCGATCCGTCCTTCTTCTTAACAAACAGGACAGGTGCTCCCCAAGGAGACGAACTAGGTTTGATGAAACCTTTAGCTAACAGTTCATCCAGCTGGGTCCTCAACTCCTTCATTTCGGTTGGTGCTAGCCTGTAAGGTGCTCTAGCAATAGGTGATGCTCCAGGGATGATGTCAATCCTGAATTCCACTTGCCTATCCGGTGGCAAACCAGGTAGATCTTCAGGGAAAACTTCTGGATATTCCGAAATGACGGGAATGTCTTCTATTTTCGGTTTAGGCTCTTCAATAATCACTTGTGCCATGTAGATGACACAACCCTTCTTTAGACATTTTGAAGCCTTGTGCATAGTCACTTGCTCAGGCAATCTGTACTAGGTATCTCCCCGAATGGTAAGCGATTCACCAGACGGAGTCTTTATCACCACTTGCTTTCTGTTGCAGACGATTTGGGCCTGGTTGTGAGATAACCAGTCCATACCCAATACCAGGTCAAAACCGGCAATTTAAAGGGAAGTAGAGATAGAGGAAAAGAGTGGTTCTTAATGGATATCACACATCCATCTAACACAGTGGAGACGGTTTCTATGGTGCCATCTGCTAGCTCTACCTTGTAATTCACATTTAAGGTTTTGACAGGCATATTTAGCAATTTGCAAAATTTATGATCTGCGAAAGACTTATCAGCGCCCGAATCAAAAAGTACTCTTGCAAAGATATCATTTACGAGAAAAGTACCTGTGATCACGTTATCATCTAGCACTGCTTCTTTCGCCTCCATCCTGAAGACTCTTGCATTGGTCTTCTTGGCTTCTTCAGGCTTCTTGGCATATTTAGGGCAATTTATTTTAATGTGCCCTTTCTCGTTGCAGCCATAGCAGGTTGCATCCTTTATCTTTTTGCAATCCACGGTCTTGTGGTCCTTGGATTTGCATAACCCGCAAGCATACGACTTCGACTGAGTCTGCGAGTTTGATTCGAGTCTACACTTTCCAAAGTGATGTCTCTTGCAATTCTTGCACTTGGGCTTCTCACCAGACTGTTGCCCATCCTTCCTTGACTCCGACCCTCTCTTGTTATCACCGTTTCCACGGTGCTTCTTGCCCGACCTCCGTGAAGTATCATCTTCACGCTTTCTCTTTTCAGCTTCTTTGTTCCTCAGCAATCTTTGTCGGACCGCATCCAGAGTGAGGGACAAAGAAATGTCAGCTACAGATCTAAAGGTCGCTGGCCGAGAGGCCTTCACGCTTGCCTTTATTTCGGGGGCTAACCCACCGATAAAACGAGCTATTCTCTTTGGCTCCGGGGTTACCAGATACGGAACCAACCGGGACATCGTGTTGAAGCTCGTGAGGTAAGCTTGACAGTCAAGGTTCGTCATAACCAACGATAGAAAGTCGGTCTCGATCTTTTCAACCTCATGTTGAGGGCAGTAATTCTCCTTGATGAGAGAAATGAATTCCTCCCATGTCATGCTGTATAGAACAGCCTTTCCCGAGGCCTGAACCAACGATCTCCACCAAGCCAGGGCCTCGCCCTTGAATGATTGGGACACAAACTTTACCACGTCTTTCTCTGCACAGCCACTGATGTCCACCACGGTGTCCATCTCATCTAGCCACGTCATGCAATCAACCGCTCCTTTCTCCCCAGTGAAGTCTCGGGGTTTGCATGATACAAAGTACTTGTAGGTGCAGCCTCTGGCGCGAGATGCATCAATATATACTCTTTCTGGACGGACACTATTTTCATTGGACGAGTGACTATCATCGTCCTTTTTGGGCTTTGACGGTGGTTTGCTGTGAGATTTTGAGTGGGTTTTCGGCTTTGAGTGTGGTTTGGATATGGTTCTGCTCCGGGATTCAGTATATTCCTCGTATTGCCGATCCAGGGCTGCCTTAACAGCATTGTCGACAAGAGCTTTTAACTCAGCGCCCGCAAATGAACCTGGGCGTTATCGTATTCATCTTCTTTTGAATGACTATTCTCCCCACTTGGATCAGCCATGGTAACTTGAATCTGCTACAGAAGATAACGAAAAAATTTTATTTAGGAGTTTATTATGGAATTGTCTTTTATGGCAATTCATTAACCATGGTAAACAGAGACCATATCTGGTTAATTTGTTACTCACTTTTATTTAGGATTTGAACATATTTATCCTAATTACAAACAATATTGTTATTGGCATAAAAGCCTAGTCACGAGGACGTTTTATAGTATTAGCCGGGATTACAGAGAATCAAGGCATGAAGGTTTGAACCGTAGTTCTTTTACCCTTTTCCGACAGGGAGTCATAGACTACCACTGCCTTTTTGTCTTATATGACAATAATTATGGCCCGTAGGCACTACATCACTAATGGATGTTTATAAGTTATCGTCTTCATTGACGATTTAACCCAAGATTTATAAATCATTAATTTGGGCTTTGGAATCCTTAGAAGGACTTATACTAGAATGACGCGTGCGATTTTAACGAATCACATCTGCCATGAACGTCAACATGATTACAGAGGTTAACTGGGAATCTGAATCTTTTAATCAGGTCTTACCATCTTGGCCGGATCTTATAAAGACACCTGGCTAGGTTTCACTCTTAAGATTCTTTATTTAGGCAGATTTAAATTTAAAAGGAATGATTTTTGATTTATTTCATATATAATAATAACAAAAATGAAATTTATAACATAACATTCCATAAACTTCAAATATGATTACACGCTGCCCTAAACGTGACTTTTTAAATAAACAAGTACCTACGCAGAGGTTTACATAAGATAGATGTCCGCATAGGGACTAAAAGATAAGTCCACGTAGGGACTGAAATACGATAAATGTCCACGCAGGGACTAAATTGTAAATACAACAATACATAAGGAGACTAATGATCTCGTTTCTTCCTCCCTTTTAGTAGGTTTGCTAGGCCCTTGAGAAATCCACGATTACTCTTGCGTTCTTGTTCGAAGTCTCGTTCCACACGGTTTAAACGGTGGAGTATTTCTTCTTGCTCCGGTGGAGAAAAACGTGGCTGCTGCGACGGTTGCTGAACCGGAGGTCTAGGAGGTATTGGATACCCATGAGCTGAGTAATCTGGTCTCCAAGAGGTTCCATGGAGGGCATTATAATTAGCCGCTACCACATATGGATCGGCATCATAGTTATAGTTGTAGTGCGTGTGAGTCGGCTGCTCAAACGGATTGTACGCCATGGAAGCGTCGTACGCTGGTATCGGATTGTCATATCCGAATGGTGGCGGAGGTGGTGCAACTGGTGCAGAATTCACCTCTGCAGGGTGACCAGAAGGTTCCCCTAATTGTGGTTCTTCTTCAGGTACTGACGGAAAGTGACTCGCACTCGAGTGGCGAGGGGTGCTGAAATGGAATTCCCCTCCTCGGGTAGACATCCGTGCGCCTGATCTTCTACGCCTTGGCGGATCTGGAATTACTGGTTGAACCGGTAGCGGTGGTGGCGGCGTAACTGCCACGAACCGCGAATCCTCAGAAGGATCCTGTTGTTGCTGTTGATCATGAGGCGAGAAGTGATGAGATGGTGTAAAGTACCAATTACATTGGTCAAACCTCGCCTGGTAACTATCGGGACCTTGATAGGGTGTTCCATGGAAGGGTGACCCATCAGAAATCTCGATTGGATGATTGGGAGTACCCCTTGCAGGTTCGACGGGATCTGTATCCTCGTCCATATCCACTGCATTGTCTTCAGAAAAGTGATCCTCTGGTCCTAAAGGGTTATACCCTATTGGTTCTTGGACATAATCCACCGGGTTAAACTGTCCTACGAAGAAAGGTGAAGGATCGCCATAAGAACGGTGCGAAGCAGATCGCTGGAGAGGTATATAGGATGGTTGAGGGTTATTGGGATTGTTTTCCGAATCTGGTCCAAATGAATGACGGTATGAGGGTGTTGAGCTATGCGAGGTAGAATGTCTCGCAGGTTCAAAAAGGTTTCTTTTTCGTCTCTGTGGTTCCTCACTTCTTGTACTGGAAGGAGCTCGCATGTTCGAAGGTCCAGCCTCGTGATCATTGTGAGTAATGATCGTCCCTTTGCCTCTTCCTCCTCTTCCTCGTCTGATTGCAGGTGGCATATTCCTGCTTTCAAAACTTTAAATAACAATGAACAATAAAAAGACAAATGGGAATAACAATTCGAATTTGTCCTATGTTCTTGTCTAGACTCAAGTATGTGCAACTGTGTCATTGAGATTAAACACTTAAGGATAGAGTTTAATTCACTCAACGTTGGCTCTGATACCAACCTGTCACACCCTGATTTCCACGTGTCTCACCGGTGGGCCCGGTGGGGGATTACCGTGACGTAGTTGGCAACAATATAGTCAAACCACACAATATAAATGAATGCACAGCGGAAGCATAAAGATAAATATATTTCAACTTTATTCGTAATATCAATGTATCACCATTGTTGAAATAAAATCCACAGGGGATCAATAATAATAATAAAAGTATTGTTCAACAGACTTCAGGCATCTTAAGCTTGCGAGACTTCTAATGATGCTAAGGAGAAATCCCAACCAATTACGCATAGTACCTGCATTTGGTCTTTTGGGAAAAATACGTCAGTTTACACTGGTAAATACATTCAACTGACACTTTTGTAAAATGTTTAATAAAATTGGTTTAAATGCACAAGGCACAAACTCTTTATAACTTGGGATAATTTATAATTAAATCTTGTAAAGAATTACATGTTTACTATGCGTTCGGTCGCCCGGGTCGTGCCGGGTTAAAGTTTAATAGACACGCCACAAAGCATAAAGCCGTGGCGGGAAAACCAACGGTTATACCTCTAATATATATAGACACAATGCCGGGTGTACGCCTACACCCGGATGTCAAGGTAGTGGCCATTTCGTAAAATGATGCCAAGGATATCCGGGACATGGTCATTAAGCTCCCAAAGGCGTAAAGCTAACAAAACAAGTTTTTAAACGGGTCACACTGATAATACCCAACTACTAATGAGTTGGGGTCAATTGCCCGACCAAGCGGTATTTTAAATACCGTAACCCAATCCCGTATAACGGAAAATAAGTTAAAAGTATTTACCTTTGCAAGTATAAATCCTTAATTGAAATAAATTGCAGATAGCTTTTACTGGTCCCCTAATCTGGAACGAAGGTTTAAATTAACCTATTAGAATCCTAACGGGTCTTTAATTTAGCCGTAGCTTAGACCGGTCAGTTTCAACGAATAGTTACGGTTTAATCGCGTGAAAGGCGAAAACCGTGAATGGAGTGTGATTTTGACCCAACAAGTTTGAAGACTTGTTTTTATATGGGTATAATAATCATACTCTGGATTTTGGGGTCAAAACAATATGGTTTGACCCGTTTCGGCTATTTTATGTAAACTAGTTACATAAGCCGAACCGTGCGCGCAAAAGGCGTAACGGGTAACCGTAAGAGTCCTACACTGTTTTCCTAAGTCAATATCTCTTAAAGAGGTTGTGGTATCAGTAGGATACCTTCCATAATGCCCGTAACGAGTTTAAGTTCATAATATGCCCCGTAGGGGTATTTCGGTCTTTTTAAAGATTATAAAAGAGGTTTATGAGTTCTACAGGAAATCTGAGTTTCCTGAACAATTTATAAAGTCTAAAATACTTTATTTATTATTTAAAATCAGTAGCAACTGGAATCGGGTCAAAAGACCTTGTAGAACTTAAGTTATGGCCGAAAAGGGTATATTCGGTATTTACCGAACCGTTGCCATAACCGCAGGTTATGAGCAGGTTAAAGATAATTAAAAATCTTTAAAAATCCCAAAATATTATTTTACATCAGTGAGTAAAAGGTTTGGTGTCGAAATCCGGGTTTAGATAGGCGTTATGCTAATTGCGCTAATAAATTACTAAAGTTTCCGTAATTTGCGCTATTTAGCATAACTCCTATTCTGGACCTCGGATTGACGTGAAATTTTAGGGACATGCTTAGAAATCAGTAACTAAGGTCGATTATTTCACATGTCCGAAATTCTCGTTTTAAATCAAAAAGGGCGTTACGGTCAACTTTTAAGCATTTAACGGAAATGTGTAAAAGACTCGGACAAACAACGAACCGGTCACAGAGGGTTATACCATCATGTAACCTGGTCCTAAGAGAGTCCTAAGGCATATCTAAATCAAACTTTAACGGGTCAGAACTGAAGTCAAAGCAAAAGTCAAAGCTTTTGCGACTTTCGGCTCCGAACCGGGTCAAAACAGTAAATGGTCGGATCAAACAAGCTTAGACTAGTTAATATACTTATTATCATGTTCTATGAGTGTGTAAACAGGTTACATATCATCTACATTACTAATTATGCAAGAAATCGCAAAATAGCATTTCTGTTGACTTTTTCTAAGCACGTTTGACTCGACATTTGGACTAGTTAAAGTAGGAATCAGAGGGTGCCCTTTTAGGGGTTTAAAGCCCACATGATTACCAACATATAACTATCCTTGATTCGACAAACCACTGGACCATTCGTGATTTATCGCAAAGTCAATCGTTAATTACGACGGATTGACTTTTAAGCTAAATTAAGCAAAAACAAAGCCATAAAAGGGTAGACACACTTACAGAAGCTTGGTGCACGACTAAGGATGATAGAAGAGTGCTTTGGAGCTCCAGAAGTGATTTAGAATGCAGGTTTGAGGTGTGTTTCACTTTGGTGCAATGTGGTGCCATTTATAGTGAAAAATTAGGCTTAAGATCATTACAACACACCCTACATTGGATCATGGATGATCAACAGGTGGCCCTGGGTGCTAGGGGGCATGTAGAGGGCGCCCATGCTTCATTAATTGCTCAAATGATCGTTCACAAGCTCAAACAGCAAGTCTGTCCAAGAATTCTGCATCTGGGACTTGTACGCGGCCCGCATTAAGATTCAGACTGGGCTCACGCGGGCCGCCTGAATCTTAATGTAAGAAACCGTATCAACAGGTGGCTCGCGGCCCGCTTCAACTTGCTTGTTTCACTCAGGTGGGCTGCCTGAGTCCTGAATTTCAAGATTTTCAAATCTTTTGTCATGATTAACCTGACCTTTCGGTTTCGAAGGGGTAACTTTGCGATTTGGCCCTCGATTATTTACGATTAAGGGCCTCGCGACTTTTACCCGCATTGTTAAGTCCCCGGTTAGTTTAATTACTATCCGAAAAGCCTTAACTTTTATTGTTGACGCTTTTAACCCCTCGCATACGAATTTGATCATAACTTTCTCGTTTGAAACGGAACTTCGCGAAATTTATATCGTATATTCTAGTGAGCGTATTTTACTGTTACAAAGCCCCGGGTTCGTCAAAGGGTCACTCAGAGGTATAAATTAAACATGTTGACACAATTAACCCCTGTAGCTTGTAATCTCTCACTTTCTCCCGCGTTTCGCTCCGTACGATCCATGATTTTTTCGTTTGAAGGTACGAGCATCATTTAGGGTTACTATACAGTATATTTACCCTTCGTTGACATTTATAACCCTCGAATTTACATACTTTCAAGGTTTGTCAACTTTAGTCCTTTATTTAATATTTAATGCCACGTGTAAACTCATGACACGTGTTAACACATTATTGGACATAAAATTTCGAGGTGTTACAGTTTGCGTACGCCGTCGTTTCGTTTGCGGTTATGGCGTTAACTAGTGATTTTCCGTCGGTTACTGCCTTCTGGTATTCATCAGGTTTTGAAGATCTTATTGTTTTAATTTGTTTTTTATATATCTATTTTTAAGTTTGTTAGTTGATGATGTAAATATGTAATAGGTGTTGAAGTAGAATTATGTTGCCGATTGTTTAAGTTAGTGAGATTTGTTAGTTGGAGATGTGATTGATGTTGAAGTAGGATTGTGTTGTTAATTGTTTTAGGAATAGATGAAGTTGATTTATTTGAGTTTTTTAATTAAGAAAATTTTTTAATTAAAAGTAATTGGACAAAACTACCCCTGCATAAAAAGACAAAAAAGACATGTTGGAATAGTAAAAAATGAGACTTTTTGAGATTTGGACTAAAATGGCAACAAAATACCAACCACAGGGACCCAGATTTAAAAAGTTTGAGATTTGGACTAAAATGGCAAAACTGGCCAAACCACATGGACCAAAATGACAGCTTACTCTAAAAACAATTAAAAAATATAAATTAATTTGATTTTAGAGAGAGATAGAGAGAGGAGAGAGAAAGATGAGAGAGAGAGAGAAAGCAGGCCCGTCGTGATCGTCGCTGGGGAGACGGAGAAGCCGGGACGCTCCGGAGAGGGGCGGTGTGGGGGTCCAGCGTCAGGGCTCGCCGGGGCAAGGCCGGCCCCCATACCCTCCAGTCTAATCGAAATTGGTGAAATTGTTGCCTATATATTTTTGGTTATCTAATTTGTTTTTGATTATGTAATTTGATAATATGAATCGGTGTAAACGAGTCAATCTACTCATGAGTTACTTAAGATTGGTTTAGTAAAAGTTTGAAGTGAATCGAACTTGAATCCGAGAAATAGATAGCTTAAAAAATTAAGCTTATTTATAACAGTTGGGAATCTAATTCTAATAAAGAATTCCAACTAATATCACGTTACATTTTCTAATTTAAGATTCCAACTAGTGTCATATGGCATTTTCTTCTCAATTCACTAACAATATTATTTAATTAATATTTAATTATAATTAATGATTATTAATAATATTATGCTATTAATATTAATCAAAGTCCCTAGTCCCTGGTGATTAAAAAAATACTTAAAGCTTTTGTTAAAATAATACTTCAACTTTTTTAACGGCAGTTATTTATAATTTTAAAACCTAAAGTAAATTACAAAAATCATCATTTATGTATGTTACTTATTGCAAATTGTGTCATTTGTCTTTAATAAATACAAAAAATGTACTCGATATTTGCAAACCCTTGCAAGTTATGTCCTTTAGTCATAACACTACTGTTAGTTTTCATGGTTAATTTTGACTAAATCAACCCCATATAAGGGTATTTTGGTCATTTTATCCTAAATGTTAAAATAAATAATCATAAAAAACAATAAATAAAACAATTTTAAAATTAGATATGTATATATAGTTATAATACATACAAACACTACATTATTAACCCCTCTTCTCCTTCTCTCTCTCTCTAACTATCCTACCACCACCACCTACCCCCACCACAACCCACAACCCATCTGCCACCACCACCACTTCACCTGCCACCACCAACATTACCACCACCGATCTGTCCCCTTTCTCTTCTCTCTTCACACACATCTGGCTGGGGATCCTCATCGGCGCCGACAGACCCGTCCTCAATCCCACCGGTTTCACGCTCACCCCGATTAAATACAAAACCCTCCAGGTACCCCGTTTCCTAGTCGGTTCGGTTATTGGCCTGCACCGATTGCACCACAGACTCCACTGGAAAATTAACCTGTATCACCGCCGATTGCGGCTCCAGCAAGGTGGAGTACGAAGGCGACCAGGGTTTGGATTTCTATGACGTCAACTTGGATTTCTATGACGTCAGAGAGGAGACAGATCAGTGGTGGTGGTGGCAGATCTGTGGTGGTTAGGGGTGTTCAAAACCGGATATCCGAAATTTTCGGATACCAGATTTCACTATCCGAATACGTATCCGAAACTTCGGATATCCGGAATTCGGATATCCGAAATTTCGGATACGGATTCGGATAGTGAATCGGATATCCGAAAATCCAACTTTTTATTTAATTTTTATTTTTTTATTATTTTTTTAATATTCGAAAACGGATATTTTGGATAGTTTCGGATATCCGAATATAAGTTTTCGGATATTTTTCGGATATTTCGGATATTTTCGGATACTTCGGATATTTTCGGATATTCGGATATCTGAAAAAAAATGAAAATTAAATTTTCGGATATTTCGGATATCCGAAATATCCGAAAATTTTGAAAATCACTATCCGAATCCGAATCCGAAAAATTCGGATATCCGAATTTCGGATATCCGAAATTTCGGATATCGGATTTTTCGGATATTTCGGATTCGGATATCGGATATTTCGGATCGGATTTTCGGATACGGATAGTTTTGAACACCCCTAGTGGTGGTGGTGGCAAGTGGGGTGTGGTGGTGGTGGCGGTGGTGGTAGGATAGTTAAAGAGAGAGAAGGAGAAGAGGGATTAATAATGTAGTGTCTTTATGTATTATATGTATATATACATATATAATTTTAAAATTGTTATTGTTTTTAATGATTATTTATTTTAATTTTTATGATAAAATGACCAAAACACCCTTATGTGGGGTTGACTTAGTCAAATTTAACCATGAAAACTAACTGTGTTATGACTAAAGGACATAACTTGCAAAGGTTTGCAAACATCGAATACGTTTTTTGTACTTATTAAAGACAAAGGACACAGTTTGCAATAAGTAACATACATAAAGGACATTTTTGTAATTTACTCTAAAACCTATGATCTTAATACTTTTTAAAATGAATATATATGCTTACGTTTTCTCATATGATCCATAATTTTCATATTCCACATGTTAGTTGTGCTTTCCGATTTATTCTTGTATTTCACAATAATTCATGCTTTAGATGGATATTATGAAGTGCTCAGGTCAATCACATATTTCTAACAGGATTTTTGTTTTTTTTAACGGGAAGTGTTTGAATCTTATTTATCCTTCTTTTCAGGTTGTAACGGATTCATTTCAAAACGGGTGATCTTTTATAGGTCAAAATGGTTTGAGTCATGTTAGGCCAATGTTTCAACACCTTTTGTGATTGTATTTTTTATATATACACATATTGTAAAGTTTGATGTATTTTTTTATGAGTAGCAAAAACATATTATTAAAAGTATGATATAAGAGTTCTTTTTAACAAAATGATTAAGAATTAAGCATTCAAATACTTTTGACACATTTGGTCATTTCACTTTTTTGTTTTTTTAAATGAAATATGTTACTCAGTTGAATCTTTCCGACAAAATACAACTCTAATTAATTGTTTCCGTAAAAATATAATTTCAGTTATATGATGTATAGAGATTTATAAATTATATATATACACATACTGGCATACAACCCGTATAATACACTATATATAACCTACTTTGTATAATAAACTAAAAACACGAATAAAAGACTAATATTCTAAACTATGGATACCTTGAAATTTCTTCTATTTACTCAAGTTGCACCCTTGTTCTCTCTAACATGAATCAATTTAAAATTTTATGTTAATCAGTATTTCAGTGTAAAATTACTTGACGCTTAATAATTGAAAATAAAACAACTAAAAACTACAAAGCCCCATGGCCTCATCTTTCAGATCTCCTCAATCCTTCACTCATTTTACAATTTGCCTTGAATACAGATTGTAAATAAGCATGACTAATACTTTTATACACAACCGGGTTTCTCACAAGGGGTTTTTCTCATGTTTATTAGGTTTCCTTCTAAATTATTGTATAAACACGATAATACTACAGTACTCCGTCAGTGATCTAAATTTTACCGTTTAAATAAAAATACTTTTATACGCACGTCTTAAATAGGTATATATATCTAACTAGGTTATAACCCGTGGTACCCACGGGTCGCTCTATTTTTAAGGATATTAATATTTTATTAGTTTTATTAAAACGGTTTTTTTTTATAAAATTTGTGAGGATATATATTCAATAATTCAATGTTAATCGTACATAAAAATATATTAAATTAATGATATAGTTTATCTTAAGAAAAGCTCCACTAACTATGAAATGACATTGATCAACTCATTTAAGGCTGAATAGGATGTTTTGGATAGAAATGCCCTTTCAAATTTCAATTAAAGGGATTTCTGACTTAAGTTGTTAAACGCCTATTAATAGACCATGGCCATGAGCAGCTAGCAGTCGTCATCACTTCTTCATGCAAGTCATGAAAAAAAATTTCTGCAACAAACCTTCAAAAATTGTTAGACATGCAGCAATATTCAATAAAACAGTAACCAAAATGCAATTTCAATTTCCAAATGCACAATATCATAAATACGGTACCTTAATATGAAAATAAATAACGTGTATTTTTAAGGGGTAACTTTGTAGAATAGTAACCAAGTTTTAAAAGTGTTCCAATTAGGTCACTTAAGTTTCAAAAGTGTTTCAATCAGGTCACCCAACATTCATTTTTCATTAAAATTAAGGGTCTTTTCATCTATTTCATAAGTAACCAGTAACCATGATGATGTGGATTTTTGTTTCTTTTTTCTCTTTTATTTGATGCTAACTTTGAGTGATAACGTGAATTGTAACTTGTTTTTTTTAATTTTTAATGTAATTAAAGTGTTTTTATTTTTAATAAATATAATTTCATATATTAGAATAATCTGATCCCAACATTTTATCCTTCATTTTTTTCTTGACCTATAGAAAAAAGGACATGAGTTGATTTGAATGTTAAGTTATCTAATTGGGACAAAAACGATCCGAGTGACCTAATTAGAACACTTTTGAAACTTGGTTACTATTCTGTGACATATTCCCGTATTGTTAAAAAGGGAAAATTGAAAACTAATCAAAATTACTATCATTATTGTTTTCTTATTTAAGTTGATTGAAATATTTTACAAAACAATTGAATATGTATGTATTTATTGATTGAATGATTGAAACAGACCGTAAAAGTCTTGAATTTTTTTGTGAATTTTTTTGAAAGTTATAGACACAACCTTCAAATTTGCAAACTTAAATAAATAACTTGAATTAAAATTTTAGTTTTTAGAATGACATTCAAACTTCCGAAGTTAAAACTTATTATACAAATTAATCAACAATTAATGCGGCTATAATTCTTTAGTACAGCCTTGAAAATCCTCGTCCTATACATAATAGAATCTCGTGTAAATATATGGTATCACGAATGCCCATTTCTTGAATTTATTGAAAAAAAATTGTCAACATAGAAACATATTAATTAGCGGGTTTACCACGTCATACAATGAGCTAGAAAGTGAAAATTAAGTGGTCTCATTGATTGACACGTGGCATAAAAAACTTTATCTATTATATAAAATAGAATAGATTAAGCTTCACCCCTCTGAGGAAATAAATCCCCCAGAAACTATACTATTCGAATATTAATTAATCAAAATATTTATGGGTTGTTCGATTTGTTTTTGATAATGAAATTTTTTATTTAATAAACACGAGTTGTACAATTTGTTTTTGAAAACGACTTTTCTATTTAATAAACGTACACAAAAATTATTTGTGATTGTAAAGTGAAGTGTCCAAATGAGTCGGAAAGGATCTACTTCTTTGATAATTCTAATTGGTGTAGTGTGTCGAAAGGATCAACTTCTTTGATAATTCATTAAAAGACTGGTATTGTATTTTGCATGAATGCTTTTCAGATCAGTTGGTTATTCAACTGTTGCATTTGCTCTTGCTGTTCTTGAAGGCTATTAAACCTTGAAAACATTACCAACATACCCCCCATTACCAGGATGAAAGGGTGGGTAAACTTGTAACTTTGATGGTTTTATTGGTTTTTTTTTTTTTTTTTTTTTTTTTTTTTTTTTTGAAAGGCAAAACAACTCAAGTTAATCTTTTTGGAAACAACTCAAGTTAATCTTTTTGGAAAAGTGTTAATTTGGCTCGGCTCGGCTCGGTTAGAAAGTGAGCCTAGCTCGGCTCGTGACAATTTAAATTATGTAAACAACGGTTGAACAATGTACAAAGGCTTTACCATTTAATTTTATAATATCTTTTATATTATATTTGTAGAGACCTATAATGGCATACATAATGAAGATGAGTCCGAATTCAAAATTAAAATATAACTAATTTGAGTAGAAATTATGACAACCTGCTCATTTAGAAAACGGATTCTTTGCTCCATGCTAGGAATCATAACTTTGGGTGACAGATCAAGAACAAAATCCTTCTAACTGTTGCAACTTATATAAAGCTGAACATAGATCATCTAACCAACATAAATAAGCCTTAAAGAAATCTGGTTTAGAAAAATAATAAGAGACTAACTCATCTATATCCTCATTGTTAATAGCCAAGATGCTGACCGGGTGAAGCATTTAAACCCTGCCAAAGAATGCAACCCATTCATAATCTGTTATGAATACAAAAAAACATATTGAAATATGACAACAACTTGCATTATTATAAATGCACTTACATACAAATCCCATGGATTCAGTTTGTGATTAACTAATCGACCTTTGGAGGAGTTAATGAAAAGTAAAGGACAATCATTTGACCCAATGTATTTCTCTTAGTTGCTCTGAATCACATGCAATAAAAAACAACAATCTTATAATTTGATAGATGTACTAATAAAGAGGCGATCAGAAGTGGAATGTTTTATATGGCTACATAAGCAGAGGATACCAATAGTTAATAGTAAATTATATAATAACTTACGTTCTATGCAGTGGTATAAGAATTAAACTCAATAGTCTTAGATCATAATAACAACCTGATAACCCCATAATTTAAACAGTGGATGGAAATAGTATGAGTATGAAAACAATCCACAGTAATATTCACCTAAAATATTAAATGAGCAAAAAAAAAAAAAAAAATTCAGATGACCCGTGACCACAAATTCTAAGGTATATATGGAATTTTTTTTCTAGTTAAGTGGTGTGGGGAGGCCATCCTTCAAAAGGCGTTCCTTAGTTCCCTTCAAATACATAATCTAGAATAAAATTGCATCGAGCTATATCACAAACATGTAAAGAATATTGTGACCTATCTTGACTTAAACTCATTCTAACCCATATCCATCCTGGCCCAGTTTTTTATCAGCCTAGCCTATCCTGACCCAAACCCATTATGACCAAAACCCATTCTGACCCAACAACTAACCCAATCCAACTTGCCCATTTTGCAACCTCTAATTTTACACATCATCTTCTTTATGACCAGTAAATGAAACAGAAACTTAGCCGATACTATGTTGGTCGTAAGATTACCTAATGTATGCATAACATCCAATGGAAGGATTGCTAAAAGCTGCCAAAATGTAATAAAACTAACTTCAAGAAATATAAAAATATGCAATAGATACATGAGTTCGGTTAGTCTCTTCATACCTGTCCGCGATTGATATTTGGCCATTTATGAAGATTTAAGGCCTAGGGGTGCTAAACGGGTCGTGTTCGCGGGTTGGCAGGTTCAACCCAACCCGAACCCGAAAATTTTAGACAAACCCGAACCCGACCCGAATCCGAAAATCAAGCCATACATATGAACCCGAACCCGAACCCGACCTGAATACTCGCATACTGACCCGAACCCGACACGTTCAACCCGAATTTTTTATTATTTATTTTTTTCAGCAAATTAATATATTAAAAGTAACACGACTACAAAAAAAACACAAATTTATATAATAAAATTACATTAAATCATAAAAATTTATGTCAACTTCCATTTTTAAGTTATATTTATAGCATAAAACACACGTCCAATTTAATTTATGACATAAAACATATTTTAAACGATAAAATATAATATAAATGGGTTAAATGGGTCAACCCGCCAACCCAACTGGGTTGACCCGAACATGACCAGTTTAGCTAAACGGGTTCGCGGGTTCAACCTGAAACTGACCCAAACCCGTTTAGACTAAACCCAAACCCACGAATTTCGTGTTAGGTTTGTGTCGTGTTTTCGGGTCGTGTTTTCGGGCCGTGTCAGAAATTCACACCCCAATAAGGCCCATGCCATGTATATAATGAAAGTCTCAATAGCAAACTGAACTGCAGTCATCATTTCTGGGTTTGGGAGAACTTCTAGAACATGTAAAACATTAAGTAGGATGAATTGCGTTCATTACTCTGATCAAATCTTTTAAAAAACTTGGTATTAATTGCAGAACTTTGAGGATAAAAAGTTTCTAATAGTCTTGAGAGCAGCCTCTGTACACTATCTACTTCCACATGGTTGGATTACACAGCCATTAGAACAACAACATGAATCTAGAATCGTCCTATAGTCTTTTTCATTTTATCTATAAATTTAATAAAACGGTAAGACAAGTTACATACAACTATTCAAACAAATTATGTGTCTAATGGTTAAATGGTGAAACCAATAAAGGATAATATTATTTTCACTTCTGTTTAATCATATTACAACCTTCGGTTTGTTTACACAACATCGGTTAGCAACACTCACCTCACAAAGTCAAGGCGCCAACATCATAACCAATATTGTTCTTGAGCCAGTTCAGCCACTCTTTTATAACTTTTCTTATAAAATCCTGGGAATGATCAATGTTTTGTGCTGCATGAAATATATCACCTGCAACTAATAACATGAACAGATAAAGTGGCATCAGTTTATTGAAACCAATAACAACTTTTCATCTATTAACGGTTATTACTAATGGCATAATGGTTATAAAAAAATAACATGAACAAATAGGTTGTTTTATCGTAACCTACAAGCATAACCACATCATGTTAGTATCTTGTATAGCTTGTTTTGTTATGGCTATTAATTATCTAGTTGCGAGTAGTCAAAATCCGTTAATCATTTTAAAAAGGCACATAAAAGGGGTGACTCACCTGAATAGAAAACCCGAATGCCGGACTTGAGAAGGGAAGCAAATAAAGGAGTCAGTCACGCACTCGCCGATTCTTCCATGTTCGCCATGTCATACGCTAAAACTATATTATGACATAAAAAAAAACTTTAGTAATCGAACTCAGAATAATTAACTTAAATATGAACTTGGGTCTTCATCACCCTAAGTCATAACAAACCCCTCTTCGTCTCGAACCACCACCCTCGCGAAGATTCAAATAAAATTATGAGATTTGAGCACAAACCTCAACTTTCACCAGAGTTTCATTAGAACCAACAACATCCATGGCTGCAATACTATATAAACAGAGGAAAAACATAAGTTTCTTTAAATCTTTCACATAATAAATATAAAAAAACAACTAATATTTGAAGTGACCTGGTTATAAGCTTTGAAGGATAATCTTCTATGAAAGGCTCTCACTATTCCCACACATATATCTTATTTTCACGCCCTTTTCCACTCTATCTCTCTCTATATATACATAGATATATAGAGAAAGAGATCAAGAGGAGCGGTGTGTGAATATTAACTCTCGGAAACGGGAAAACATATAGAACATCACCTTCATGTAAAACCTGCAAAAACAATCATGAAATGATTGCAGTCACCGTATTAAAAACTTAAAGAGCAATCAGATTCAAGAGATGGTGGTTCAATGTATGTATTTTACTGTAACAATCTCAATTTAAAAACTATTTAGCATATCAAAAGAATAAACATAGCCTCTGCATCATTGGGTAACTTCATACTCTACATATAGATATTAGATACCATTTCATCCGACTAATTATAACTATAGTGGGGACATAACCATTAAGTTTTAACACTGATGCATTTCAAAAATTGGTCAAAAGCACATTACATCACTTCCCATTAAGTTTAGTTGTTCAACTTGTTGTTCATAAAGTCGCTTTCGCTTTAGACATTGTATGGCCGTTGAAATATAGCCAAAATGAAAGAAAACAACGTTAATAATACAGTTTGGACCGACTATCTGCTTCTGCTTATAAGCATAAACAGTTTAATCAGCAATCCCAAACACTTCTTAAGTAAAGCCTGTGAGTAAATTCGATCTATACCCCTTTTATTTTTGGCCTTGGTAAACTCCTTTGCCCTTTGTACCTCAGCATCATCTTTCTTCAAGAGTACATTTTCTTTCTTAGCAAGCGTATCAATCGTCTGCATTGTTTATAAAAACGGCGAAAATTAAGCAATTCAAGAGTAGTTCCAACTCTCGTAGGATGTTGGTGATCGAGTTTGGCTCAAGAGTAGTCCCAAATGAAGGGGTATGGTCCTAAAATAACAAACTGAAGGGGTATGGTCCTAAAATTACAGTTGAACCCAACACCAGCTGACTCGGACTTCAAAGCTGAAACAGTGACCACAAAACAGCCCAACCCAAATTAAATCAACACCTGTTCGGAGTTGACAAAATTTCAACTCATTTGATAGTTTCATATTTCTGTAAAAGGGTATTCAAATGAGTTGAAAACTGAAATGGGCTACCAAGATCTCGACTTGTTTGACCCGTTACCCCAAAAACATAGAGCAAAACACACAAAGAATTCAATAATATGTGTGTAACACAAACGGATGCCTACAAGTGTAGCAACATCGTTTTGAATCAGTGAGAGTAAAAAACAAAATATAAAAAAAACTTAATTACCAATATTAGTTATCTTCACCTCAACTATTTTTTATTATAAAACCCCTAAACGCAAGCCTATAATTTTAGGAACTTGACATGTGAAAGTTGGAGAAAACAAAAGTTTTAAGGTGTTGTTTTTTTCTCTCTATGTTTGTTTGAATAAGTGCGTTGTTTACAAAGAAAGCACGAATCATGAAGAAAACTTACATTTATGAAATTAGAGAACAAACCCACCTCAATTATCAAACAATACACATAGATTTTCAATCTTTATCCTTTGGGTACCGGTTATAAGATCGCAAACCAACAAACACACTATTTGCAAACAATAAAAAATCAATATAACAAACAATAATTTGGGGATACCTAAACACCATGGATTCTGAAGCGAAAAACGGATGACTAATGACCGGAACCCTAGCCGTCATAGCTGAAGGGGTGGCTAGGGCATTTTGTCCTAGTTTTCAGATCTGTAACATAAAACCACACCAAGAATGATAGCAAGAATCAAATAATAATCAAAACTATTCAAAATCCCCGTAAGCAAGCAACCGATCAAACATAAAAAATGAAACATAAATCAAAACCAAAAGAAGTCTAATCGATTAACAAAAGGATTAAGATGCAGTAGATAAAAAGTTAAAGATGAGAAAAAGTGTACATTGATGTAAAATCCGTGCTGGATGTCTGCAAGTAGAGAAGAATTACAACAAAACATTAGTTTTTCGTTGAAATTGTGACCTCAAATCTAGATAATCGATGGTGAAAAAGGTAACTTCAGAATCACCATTGTTGATTTGCTAAAAAAGATGCGGTGCAGGTAGGGTTCTGGGTGAGAACGATAGGGAGACGAAGGAGCTCTGGTTGAATTTTGAGAAATTCTCTATTTTCCAAGTGAACCTTACTGATGGCGGATCATCAACTATTGGTGCATCAACAGCATTAGCATTTTCTGACCAGAAAAGGGACTAAGGGAGTACATAATTTAGTTTACTATCAATCAAATTACCTATCTCTACACAAGCACGAACATGAAATACATAGATTCCATGGACGGAAAACAAAACAGCACAAATCCATATATACCTTCCACTGGTTGAGATCCTTCACCAGCAGCAAACTCAAAATGTGGGACTGACATCTCTTCCTCTTCCAGCTGCAATATTAAGGTAAATAAAATACAAAAATAATAATAACAATCTAATAAACGAATTCGAAAGGTTCAAGAAAATAATGACAAATCCCTAATGAATCTTTTGTCACCCAGTATATGGTATATAAATAACCATAAGTAAATATGTGAGTCGTATAGGGTGCATATCCTTTTTACATGAAACAATCATTTATTACCATCTATCATCTTAGATTCAAACTAAGCACATGAAAAAATCCTTGAAACTCAAGAATGATTCAATCAAGTCCTTAACAAAAATAGTGTGTTTATCGATGATCCAAAACTGAAAACCAAAACTGGTACAAAAACAATAAAAAAAGCAAAATACAGAAAACCAAATGTAATAAAATGCAACAAATTGGGGAAATCGAATACTGACCATCCTTCGAATTAGGGTTTCAAGTTTGCTATTCACAGAACAAACGGCAATTGTGACATTATTGAAACAATAGCAGATCTGTAAGTCAAGAAAGGCAAAGAATTATAAAATGGAAACCTTAAACATACCTCAAAGAATCGAAGCGGCATCAATGGAGAGGAGAAAACACAAAGATAGATGAAAAGAATGAAAGCGGCGTTTGTAGTTTAGGGTTTACAGAGAAAATGTTCTGATGTATTGCCTTTTATATAGATCCGAATTCAAGGTAACGGATGACCCGTATTTTATCGGATCCCGTGTCCAAACGAAAAAAACAAAGTGGACGTGATTTTCCCGCCAAAAAGCAAAATTTAGAGGCCTGAGAAGCTGACACATCAGCAAAAATTAACACATTTATTATATATAATAGATAAATACCCTTGGATAGGTTTAGTCCTAATCAACAAAACAGAAATGGTTTTGTAGGTTCATAGAATTTATTTATAGTTGGTCCCACGAGCACATGCTAATGTTTTCCTCCCAACAACATATATGTAACCTTTTCTTGTTTTAGGGTTTTCTACAACGTCATATATTAGATAAGATTTCTGCACATGGTATATATTCAAGTTGTAACATGTCACTTTCCTCTGGTCAAATAACCTAACTTTATATTGATTATGGAAATTTTTCTATAACTTCTACATTGACCAAATGTCTCTTTCATTTTAATTTTGTCGATACTATCTGATGATGGGGTAGCCCAAAACCAAATAAAATGAATTAGATATATAAACGCTTAAAAAGTTAAAGGGTTAAAAGGTTCAGATCCCGCAAACTCGGGTGAGCACCAAAAAGGATGTGAACAGTGAGCCATCACTTCTCTGATTACTTGTCCAACCTCTCACAACCGTAAAAGAAGACATGTGCACAGAGTGTAGTCTTTTACCCGCAGGTCCAAACGTTTCAACCCCTAAAAGGGTAAGTCCCCCACTGCAAGCATGTTTCACTAGTCAATGGTTTCTTCTTTGAGAGATGTCCTTCCCTATAAAATGACACTTCATTTGGTGCTGAAGGACATTCCGATCAGCTCTGATTCTATTGGGATCTCTGCTCTTTTCTCTCGAGTGCTTCTTCCATGAAAGTCTCTCTTCTTCACATTCAACACACACATTTCCATTGATCTCACATCCGAAGCTGAACACACTTCAGTGGAGGATCTCGAGCAAACAACAAAAACTAACTAGTGAACCTCTCTCCACGTCTTGCAAACGTGGGGGGACCCAACGACCTGCGTTAGGCAAACCTGAACCCTATAACCCTTTTACCTAACCAGCCCAGCTACTACCATCGGTCTAGTATTTGTTGCATCAACAAGTTGGCGCCCACCGTGGGGCTACGCTACTAATTCTCTTCAAAAGACCTAGTAGTGTAGCTCCATTTCTGCTAAAAAGTTAACATGTCGAAAGGTGAGTCTCCGAGAGAGGTAAACCAAATCCCTCGTACCTCTACCCCAAACACTAGCCAAACTCCTGTGGCTATACCAACCTCCATCTCGACACCGGGAAGCACTCCAACTGGAGCAACATACCCCGAGTTTCCCACTTTCCAAACACCGACACCATATCGCTCCGGAGCACCATCTCCCAATATTGGTGTCTCTAACACCTCCTCACGTGTTGACCTCACTCCCGAAGGGGTTGCTAATAACTTTCTTGAGTTAAGGTCTTTCCTTAACCAATACGTGAGTAGGGAACGAGACAAGGGAGTGAGGATCTGTCTGGATTATGACGAGCCAGAACCATCAGCAACAACTGTGTCCAGGAATGAGGCTGGTCCTAGCAATCCTCCTCCAAATCCTAACCCATATTTGTACACGAGGTCAGATCCAACGTCTTTTCCTCTCTTTTCTTCCCAACCAATTGCAACCGGTGCTCCCTTGGGGCACGAGCTGACTTTGGACCAGCTCCTACAATCTCCACTAGCAAGCCTTCCACCCTCAGCAACAACTACATGGGAACAAGCTTTGTCTGTGCTCCCCTTGGCACGGAGTGCCGTTATGAGCACTCCCTTGGGGGTAAACTGCCCAGTTGCACCTGGAAGCCTTCTAGGCTTCAACCTTATGCCTCAGATGATGGCCCAGATGATGGCAAGCTTCCCATGGCAACACTTTATTAATCAAGTGCTGGCCATCCAAGGGAACAACAATAACAACAACACGGGTGCAAGACTGGAAGAGGATTTGGCCAAGCCATACAAACCAAGCAAATTTGTCGTGTTTCTCCCAGCAAATTGCTGATTATGATTTTCAAACAAAGATCAAAATGCCGTCTCACATCAAAACATATGATGGGACTGAAGATTCTGAGGACCATCTTCAGATCTTTACTAGTGCTGCTAGAATTGAGAAATGGTCAAATGCTGAATGTTGTCTCATGTTCATGCAAACCCTTGTCGGGTCAGCCAGAATCTGGTTCAATGATTTACCTGCCAGAAGCGTTTGAAGCTTCGATGACCTTAGCAAAGTGTTCCTGGCCAACTTCTCCCAGTAAAGGTGGTACGTTAAAGATGCTACAGTAATTTTCCAGATAAAGCAAAGAGATGACGAAACCCTTCAGGAGTTCATAGAAAGGTATAAAAATGAAGGTCTAACGTATGTGTGGGCAGATGAAAAAATGAGAGTAGTCGGTTTCATGAATGCAATTACCTCCAAGTACCTTACCAGGGATTTCAACAAGTCCCTGCCAAAGACCTTAGAAAAAGCTCTCGAAAGGGCCGAAGTCCACATCAGTTGAGAGGAGGCTGTAGACATAAAAGAACAAAGAAAAAGGGGATCTAGCTGGCGAGGCAACAGTCCAGCTAGAAAAAAGGGGAACTTTCATTCCTATGACAGACGCCAAAGGGGTTCAGAGCAACGAAGGTCTGAAGGCCGAAACCCTCCCAGCAGGGAGGAGGCCATGAACTTCACGCCCCTTACCAAGACCCTTCAAGAGATTCATGCCACAGAGGAAGTAAAACAAAGCTTCCGACCTCCCATACCTCTCCCTAAAAGCAAAAGGAATGAGAATTCCACCCAATTTTGTGAATTTTTCGAAGAGAAAGGCCACCATACTAATGATTGTTTTCAACTCAAAAAGAGGATTGAAGAGGCCGTCAAATCCGGGGAGCTTGCCCACTAAGTGAAGTGGGTAAGGGACAAGATGGCCGAGGGAAAAGGCAAGGAAGTTAACATGGTGGATTTTGATGGAAAGGTTCCCCACAAACGACAGCGGTTGGAAGCTTGGGAGCTTCAGTTTGTCTGCTTCCCTCCAACAGAAAAGGACCCACTTTCAAACCCCCTTGTGGTTGAAGCAACTGTGGGTACATTAAAGACAAGCAGAGCATACATAGACACTGGTGCAGCCACTGAAATTATGTTTTAGAAGTTCTTCAACCGTTTGAGCAATGCGGAACGTTCGAAGCTTCAACCCTCCAAAACCTCCATAAAAGGTATTTCCGATATACCCCTCAAGCCTTTGGGGCAACTAACCCTTAATCTCCGTTTCAATGAAGGCAAGATGGAGAGAGTTCAACCTCTCACTTTTGTGGTAATCAATATACCTTCAAACTATGATGTCATCATAGGAAGGCCGGGGCAGTGTGCATTCTACATGGCAGTTTCTGTTGGTCATGGCACGGTTAAGTTTCCTACCGAGAGAGGGATTGCAACCCTTCAACCTACTCAAGAGGCTTACATGGTTGAAGGGGAAAGTTCCAAAAGTGAAGAAGACAAGCAAAGGCTGATCATAAACCCCAAGTATCCTCAGCAAAGGATAAGGGTTAATCCAAGCCTTTCACAAGAAACTCTCTCATATCTTGAAAAGCTGCTAGTACATTATAGCGATGTATTTGCTTGGTGCCATTAAGAGGGAGATCTAAAGGCCTTAAATGAAAGTTTGAGCTGAATTAGTTAAACGCTCGTATGGTGCTCGTACACAACATACCTAGTTGTTATTATAAGTAGTTTATGCAAGGAGCTAATAATAAAGTGTGCAAAGGATTAAATTTGAGGCTAAACTCAAATTTGTAATTAGTTCAAGTGACGGTAGTAACCGTAGAATGATTCCTTATACTCGTATTAAGTATGAAAAGGTAATTAGGAAGTGGGTAGCTTTGTATTAGTACCACTAAGTCATTAGATGTTTATAGTATACGTATAATGTTATGCTAAGCCCTCATATGAATAAGAAAGTAATTAGAAGAACGTTAGTAAGGGGATAATGGGGTTTGCTCATGATTACAATAATGAATTATACCGTGCATGATTCATGTGCGGAATGAAATAAATCGATTTATTTATATTAATAAATGTATGAATATGTTACGCTTATTTCGAAAGATAGAAATAAGCCGTAAGCATAAGCTTGTACGACCAATAGTATACATTTGGAATAAATTTCAATGAACGAACCGCTAGTGATGATGTATGCTAGGAACTAGCATTATAAAGAAAAAACGACACTAATAAGTGCTCTGGATCAGATTCTGACTTATATGTGATTATGAAAGTAATTTACTTGATTTAAGATGGAGGGACAATGCGTACAAATACGTTTATGCATGAATGAAACTCTTGCCAAGATCCCGAATGCATCTATGTTGTATTAAGCATCGTGAATGAATAGATGAAAAAGTAAGAGGAGAAGTGGTCTAGTTGGAATGAGAAAGGTTTCTGGGACGAAACCTCCATTAAGGGGGGTAGACTTGTAACACCCCAAAAATGTTTAGTATTATAATAAGTGCAAATAAACAAAGAATTCAACTTAGTTAATGAAATTTGGCAAAATGATATTTATTTTATGGGGAAAAACCTAACTTAAACACTCTTTCAACGTGCAGGGTTCAATGTGTAAGTAATAAATTAAAAGGTTTTAACTATTAAATAAAAATCTAAAAGAAAACACCCATAACTGGGTTCTGGTCGATCGAACAAAAGAGAAGGGAAAGGGGTGAAACCCTAACTTCAAGAAATCAAGAATTGAGCTTGAATCAAAGGAGAAATCTAATGCATGAACCCCTAAATGCGAGTAGCTAACCTCAATTTCTATAGTGGTAAGTTTAATTTTCTGAAATCATGATTTGTTGAATGAGGGGTTCAACCCAATCTCGAATTTTTATGTCTAAATGTGAGAAATCTGAGATAGGGTTACCTTCTAGGACAAGAATCATGTTGTTTTTTAGGTTATTTGAAAGATTTTGGTAAAAACCCACTTTGTGAAATTGTGGTATGAATAGGATGATCAAAGTAGCTATAATCATGTGGAATCTTGAAATATGATGAGGTAGTAATGCTTGAATCCTAGAAGATTATGTAGGATAAAAGAAGGTTATGAACATGGGTTGATTATTGATGAATTATAAGATGAACTGGTAAGAATTCATGCTTTGTATACTTGTACATAATGCTAGTAAATACGATGCCCACCAAGTGTTTGATGAAATGCTTAAAAGAATAATATGTATAATTTGGAAGATGAATGAATGAGATTTAGTAGTACTAAATAAACGAATGAATGTGTTGTTATAGGCGCGAAAGAAGAAGGTTCCAACACTAGGAAATCGGAAAGTCACAAGATCGAGGTACGTTAGTGTACACCCTATTTCTATTATGATATTATATGCATAATAATCTCAATCGAGTTGTGTTGTTATGTTAAAATTGTGAGATTTGAATTCTATGATTTTTCGAAAGTAAAAGTAAGATCCGTCATAACGGATTGTGAGGAATGAAGAAGTTATGAAAGTTAATGCATCATATCCGGTTCTTTTAGTTGAACCGGGTATGGGAAGTTAAGTATGTAAGTATGAAAGTCTACTCGATCCGCCTTTCTCGGATTGGAGTATGATGTATGAATGTAAAGAATATGTTGTTCGTCATGAACGAATCGAATGGAAGTTATGTAATGTTACTAGTATCCGTTCATAGCGGGTATGTTAAGAAAAGCATGCTTAGTCTCTACTTTGAGGCAAGCATGTAATGAACCGTTTAACGGTTTTTGAATGATGTAATACCGCGAAAGTGACGAATCGGTTTATCGTTTAGATGTGTTAGTGATGAAATACTAAATTATTTGTTTATGTTGAATGTAGGTAAATCCTCACTTTAGGCGACTTGGCAATTTGGAGCGAGCTCATGCACACATTATGACCATCAAGCGCTTCCGTTATTTCGTATTAATGTTTTGGGTCAAAATACTCGTTTTGAATAACCTTGTTAGTCGTTGCACTTTTTAACACTTGATGTTATGGTTTTTAGTCGTGTCTAGTCGAACGGGTTGTAGACTTATTTGTTTTGATGATGGTTAAAACAGGGATATGCTTGTCTTATGGACGGGTCATGCCCAAATTTTGTTAAAATTGTGCATAAATGATATTAGTACTATTGCCTCAAATTGCGAAAAGTTGGATGCTCTTAAAAGTTTATGTTTCTAGTGGTTTTGGTCGTCATTTTTATTAGACGCAAAGACGGGCCTTACAAGTTGGTATCAGAGCCAAGGTTTGAGGGATTCGAGCATATGATGTGATGCTTGAACTCAAACCGACGGCTCGTTCAAAAGTGTGTTCTCTCCAAGATCGCCAATGAGGTAAAAATTTAAGTTTCGGTAAATGTGAGTATGTATAGTGTGCTTACGATGTAAATGTTTAAGTTAAGTATGTGGAGGAGTAATAATGGGAGGTGAAACGGGAAGTTCCAGGAACCGTAGGGCTGGAACCGACCCGAAAAATGATTAAAAAGGCCTAAAACAAGTCTGCAACGAATTCAGCAAACGGGGGGCTGTCGTCGACGGGCTTCTGGACGTCGCCGACGCCCCCTGTTTTGTGGCCGACGCCACTTTACAGGACCCGTCGCCGACGGGGTCCTTGGGCGTCGCCGACGGGTTATGTAAAGGCAATCCGCTGAAAATTTTTGTTTTTCACATTTCGAGTTACCATGTTGTCCGAAGCCTATTTAATGATTATGTGGGGTCCATGTATGGCCTAATAGATGTATGTAACCACAATTAGTGGTTACCATGGAATGGATTCGTAAGAGTCGAAAGTGATGAATCGAATGACAAGATAAGAGTTATGAAATTTAAAAGATCAAAAATTGAAATGTAAGAATGTGAATTAAGTAAATGCAGACTAATGAACTATTATATAATGAAAGGCATGTAATGGTGTTAAAAAGAACGACACGGAATAAATGATGGAACGTAGAGAATTAAAAACTTGAAATGCATGATTACAAATGTTGTAATAAAAGGTTGAAGTATGTGTTATATTGAAAGCTTGTGAATTATGTGTTATATTGAAAGCTTGTGAATTATAATTTAAGTTTCCGTACTTCTCAGAAGTTCCCATTTTATGTTCTTGTCAAGTTATTAGAAGATATAATAAGTTATGTAAAGTTACGTAGATCATTGGCGATAAAGTAAAATTTATAAAAGTCGAATGTAACGTATGGAATAGCATGAAATGAATGACGAATGTATAAAATGGAGTTGGAAACGTATGATAATGAATAATGAAGGAAGTAAATATAGACTAAAGTACTTGAATATGTGAAGGAACCTGAATTGTTAATAAATGAATATAAAAAAAAGATGATGAGATTAGTGGTGAAAATAATTTGAAGAATGTGAGTTAGATGGAATTCGTATGAGAATTCGGATAAATGTATGCTTTGATCAAAATTATGCATTAGAGGCTAGTACCCTGTGTTTGGAATGGTGTGATACTTATGCGTATATAATGATTTGCTTTAGTATGATTAAGAGGCGAATATGTGCTAAATGTGAATCATACGAGCTTATTAGTAAAGGATATGTTGAAATTATGTTATATAGTTGCTTCAAATGAAATTTGCTATTTGTAGAATCATTAGCATGTGAAAGTACGTGTATGTGAATGCATATGTGCATTGTTTAGAGGATCACGTAAATTGTACATGTCATACAATACGAGTATGAAATACGTAGGATGTTATTATTATGACCTACCATATTTAGATGAATACATGTTTAAAAGTTTAAAGTGTGTAAACGAGACAATTGACTTTTTGAAAGTCAACAATATAGGGATATCATGGGATGGCCATTAGACACAATTGTTAAAGTAAAGAGTTGATGTGTTATGTACTAGATGAATTACGTGTTATGCTTGATGATAGTTTAGTTGTATGGAATTGAAATGAGATAACTATTAATGAATGTCTCATTTATATGAAATTCTACTAACGAAAGTCGATTAACATATGAATAGAAAGAAAGTGAACACTCGTACGTATGCTCACATAAGCTAATGATAATATGAACGTAATGATATGTAAGGATGGAAATCTTGTCAATTGACTTGAGCATGGATGGCAAAAAGGGTTGAGAGGAAGTAATAAGGTAAGCATGAACACGGACGCTAAAGGAAGGTGAATTCGCAATCACTTCGAATTTATTTACATGAAGATGTATACGTGTTTGAATATTTGAAATTAAGTGAAACGTATAAATAAATGAGAACTTGGTAATGTTAATGAAAGGTATGGAAAGGATATTAGTTCAGATGTTAGCTAAAGACGTTTTGTAAGTATGTTCGAATTGAAGGTATGTACAACACATACTACAATACTTATATATAAAAAGTACTGGGTGGTGGTTGACCTTAAAGGGTTATATTGTAGAAGTCAGTAAATAATAATTACTTACAAATGCTGGAAGTATTAAGTAAGAAATACCGTGTAATGTAGGATACGCGCTACATGAATTACGACATGGAATTACCTGTTAGGACCCAACACTTGAAGTTGAATGTAGAAGATTAATACGAAAAAGTTTCATAAGAAATGACATGGTAAATGATACGGCAGAAGAAAGAAAGGTACAGAGGAAAATGTTTGAATCTGAGAAATGGATTCAACCATGTAAGGAATGAAAGGATGGATCTATAAGCAAACACGGATCAAACCAGTAAGAGTGAGAGGTAATAAATTAAAAGTTCGAATCTGTAAGTGAAGACGGATTAACAAGTAAGAATAAAAACTAAGTACCAAACTCAAATAAGTCATATGGGTCAAATGGCGATCGCCATTTGAACCCGGTATTTAATGTTCGATTTGTCAAGTTTATTACTTATAGGTGAGCATAATGTATAGGCATGCATTGTCACAGTTTGGAAAGTATTAACCGTCGCAAAGTATGAATAACGAGTCAAGGGATTTGACCCGCGCTAGGTACGTATAAAAAGATTATATTTTTTATAGGAGCTTAGGGCTCGACTAGAGAATGATGTGTCAAAATAGGATAACTGATACCCATATGTAAGAATGTATTTACAATTAGACTTCCGAAAAGTCAAACGAAGTAAATGAAGTCCTTGCAATTATGCAAGTATAAGGTACGAACGTGTACCTTGATGCGACCACAATAAGTAAGGGGGTGTTAGTCTGACCTTGAAAGGTCAAACTGCGAAAGTTGATGAAATAACCAACAAAATGAAAGGATAGTATGTAAGAAATGGAATGTATGATATGTTTTAGCATGTACGTAAGAAAATTGTGAAAGAGACAATCGGCGAACAAACACCCTGTAGGACGCAAATATGAAAGGTTATGTGCTAACTATTATTTATAGATAAATATGATGGAATTCTTAGTGAGATGATAGTAATGAAGCTAGTGGAAGGATGCTCACGAGTGGGAGCATATTTCATGAATGAATGAGACCAATTCTGGTACGGAAGGTACATATAAAGAAGCGGATCAATCCGGCACACGGATAACTTACTTATGCATTGAAGGCGAGGTTAGTAAAATGTTTAAATCTTGATTAATGATTAAGAATCCATAAATTTAATTGTACGTGTGAACAAAATGAATGGTAGAATAATTATGGTATGGTATACAATGATATACCTGTAACGGTCAGCGTGAGAAGGTATGAATGTCATTAAGAGGGAGATCTAAAGGCCTTAAATGAAAGTTTGAGCTGAATTAGTTAAACGCTCGTATGGTGCTCGTACACAACATACCTAGTTGTTATTATAAGTAGTTTATGCAAGGAGCTAATAATAAAGTGTGCAAAGGATTAAATTTGAGGCTAAACTCAAATTTGTAATTAGTTCAAGTGATGGTAGTAACCGTAGAATGATTCCTTATACTCGTATTAAGTATGAAAAGGTAATTAGGAAGTGGGTAGCTTTGTATTAGTACCACTAAGTCATTAGATGTTTATAGTATACGTATAATGTTATGCTAAGCCCTCATATGAATAAGAAAGTAATTAGAAGAACGTTAGTAAGGGGATAATGGGGTTTGCTCATGATTACAATAATGAATTATACCGTGCATGATTCATGTGCGGAATGAAATAAATCGATTTATTTATATTAATAAATGTATGAATATGTTACGCTTATTTCGAAAGATAGAAACAAGCCGTAAGCATAAGCTTGTACGACCAATAGTATACATTTGGAATAAATTTCAATGAACGAACCGCTAGTGATGATGTATGCTAGGAACTAGCATTATAAAGTAAAAAACGACACTAATAAGTGCTCTGGATCAGATTCTGACTTATATGTGATTATAAAAGTAATTTACTTGATTTAAGACGGAGGGACAATGCGTACAAATACGTTTATGCATGAATGAAACTCTTGCCAAGATCCCGAATGCATCTATGTTGTATTAAGCATCGTGAATGAATAGATGAAAAAGTAAGAGGAGAAGTGGTCTAGTTGGAATGAGAAAGGTTTCTGGGACGAAACCTCCATTAAGGGGGGTAGACTTGTAACACCCCAAAAATGTTTAGTATTATAATAAGTGCAAATAAACAAAGAATTCAACTTAGTTAATGAAATTTGGCAAAATGATATTTATTTTATGGGAAAAAACCTAACTTAAACACTCTTTCAACGTGCAGGGTTCAATGTGTAAGTAATAAATTAAAAGGTTTTAACTATTAAATAAAAATCTAAAAGAAAACACCCATAACTGGGTTCTGGTCGATCGAACAAGAGAGCAGGGAAAGGGGTGAAACCCTAACTTCAAGAAATCAAGAATTAAGCTTGAATCAAAGGAGAAATCTAATGCATGAACCCCTAAATGCGAGTAGCTAACCTCAATTTCTATAGTGGTAAGTTTAATTTTCTGAAATCATGATTTGTTGAATGAGGGGTTCAACCCAATCTCGAATTTTTATGTCTAAATGTGAGAAATCTGAGATAGGGTTACCTTCTAGGACAAGAATCATGTTGATTTTTAGGTTATTTGAAAGATTTTGGTAAAAACCCACTTTGTGAAATTGTGGTATGAATAGGATGATCAAAGTAGCTATAATCATGTGGAATCTTGAAATATGATGAGGTAGTAATGCTTGAATCTTAGAAGATTATGTAGGATAAAAGAAGGTTATGAACTTGGGTTGATTATTGATGAATTATAAGATGAACTGGTAGGAATTCATGCTTTGTATACTTGTACATAATGCTAGTAAATACGATGCCCATCAAGTGTTTGATGAAATGCTTAAAAGAATAATATGTATAATTTGGAAGATGAATGAATGAGATTTAGTAGTACTAAATAAACGAACGAATGTGTTGTTATAGGCGCGAAAGAAGAAGGTTCCAACACTAGGAAATCGGAAAGTCACAAGATCGAGGTACGTTAGTGTACACCCTATTTCTATTATGATATTATATGCATAATAATCTCAATCAAGTTGTGTTGTTATGTTAAAATTGTGAGATTTGAATTCTATGATTTTTCGAAAGTAAAAGTAAGATCCGTCATAACGGATTGTGAGGAATGAAGAAGTTATGAAAGTTAATGCATCATATCCGGTTCTTTTAGTTGAACCGGGTATGGGAAGTTAAGTATGTAACGTATGAAAGTCTACTCGATCCGCCTTTCTCGGATTTGAGTATGAATGTAAAGAATATGTTGTTCGTCATGAACGAATCGAATGGAAGTTATGTAATGTTACTAGTATCCGTTCATAGCGGATATGTTAAGAAAAGCATGCTTAGTCTCTACTTTGAGGCAAGCATGTAATGAACCGTTTAACGGTTTTTGAGTGATGTAATACCGCGAAAGTGACGAATCGGTTTATCGTTTAGATGTGTTAGTGATGAAATACTAAATTATTTGTTTATGTTGAATGTAGGTAAATCCTCACTTTAGGCGACTTGGCAATTTGGAGCGAGCTCATGCACACATTATGACCATCAAGCGCTTCCGTTATTTCGTATTAATGTTTTGGGTCAAAATACTCGTTTTGAATAACCTTGTTAGTCGTTGCACATTTTAACACTTGATGTTATGGTTTTTAGTCATGTCTAGTCGAACGGGTTGTAGACTTATTTGTTTTGATGATGGTTAAAACAGGGATTGCTCGTCTTATGGACGGGTCATGCCCAAATTTTGTTAAAATTGTGCATAAATGATATTAGTACTGTTGCCTCAAATTGCGAAAAGTTGGACGCTTTTAAAAGTTTATGTTTCTAGTGGTTTTGGTCGTCATTTTTATTAGACGCAAAGACGGGCCTTACATTTTGGTATCAATTTTGATATTGACCTTGACTTCTGAAATTATTTGAATTATTATTGTTCAATCTTGGTGAACTGCTTCTAGGTCTCTCATATCTGCCTGGTGGAGATCTAGGCTGAAATCTTGGTTCATTTCTTTGAAAACGAGGAACTTGTGGAGTTCCTTTTTCAGCCTTATCTACACCAACAGCAACATTCTCTGGTTGCTTAGGAGCAGATTTCTTTGGAGAATTTGCAACTTTCTCCTCATTATCACCTTTCTTCTCAGGTGACTTCTCTCTCTTTTTCTCACTCACTTGTGCTTCATTCTTTTTATTAGGACAGCAGCTAGCTACATGTCCCTTTGTGTGACAGTTGAAGCACGATCTCCTTTTCGAAGACTTCTTGTCTGAAGCCTTTGAACTAGATTCAGGTTTTGATGATGATGCCTTAGAAGGATTTGGTTTAGTTTGCTTAGTTTCAGAATTTTCTATGTTCTTATTTTTTGCAAACTCTACATTTGATTCGTTTTCAATAACAGCTGTTTCGTTTTTCATGTCACTTCCTTGAACAAAATCAATCTTTTTAGCAAAAGTTGGATTGTTATTCTTAGGATGTGAAGTTTTCTTTTTCAAAACAGGTTTGCTGTTATTATCCTTCTTAGCATCATCACTCTCAAACATGTTTCCTTGACTTGATCTGGAACTACTAGGTGTTGTTGACATAAAATTTGTTAGCTCATCTTCATCAGGTAGGAATGAATAATCATGACTAAGAGGAGGTGGGACTTCATTAAAGCCCTTGAATCCCAAACTAGTCTTGTCATTACTCTTCTTTAACCCACCCATCATGTGTTTCATAACAAAAGTAGAATCCCTGAATTGACCTAATTTCTTTTCAAGTTCAACAATTTTGAGTTGTTCATCTGACAACTCTTTGCATTTTTCAGAAATCTCTTTTGTTTTCTCAGCCATCATTTCATGAGCTAAGTCTATGACTTGAAGTTTTTCATTTAATTTGCAGGTTACAGCTTCAATTTCACTTTCATAACCTTTTATTTTCTTCAAGTATAGAGATTCATTTCTTTTAGCAAAAAAGTTTGATTCTTTAGTGTTAGACATCTCGCTTACCAAACTTTGATTTTGTGTTGACAACCTGTCAACCTCACCCTGTAGTTCACAACATTTTAAACACACAGAATTAGACTTTACCTCTCCTGTTTGTTTGTCAAGGTTGGCTATGAGAGCCGCAAGCTGAGCTTCCATTCTTTTATATTTAGCATCCTTTTCTTCAGCTTCCCTTTCATGATCAGACTTTTTCTTTTCTTCTTCAGCTTCAGTTGTCTGATCAGCTTTATCTCCTTCAGCTTTACTCTTAATCTTTACCTCAGCCTCAACATCCACTTTTGCTTCAGCATCTCCCACAGTAGCTTCATCATCATCAACTGGCACTATCTCTACCATGAATGCCTGAGTGGCATTCTCATTATCTTCAAGATGAATACTCCAATCATGTGAACCTTCTCGTGCTGTAGAGATCAAGGCCTTTGAGCTAGAATTGTTTGATGCATTCCTGTTGTTTGAACTCTAACTCGAAGTCTCTTGCTTTTGTTTTTGACATTCCCTAGCGAAATGCCCATAACTTTGACAGTTAAAGCACCTCACTTTGGTCTTGTCAAAGCCAACAGTCCTCCCTACAAACTTCCTTCCTGTTCTGTTCATGAATCTCTTCACTCGTCTAGAAATCATGGCCATTTGCCATTGCAAATCCATCTCTTCAAGATCATCAGGGTCAATCTGATCATAGTCTTCATCTAAAGTGGCAGGATCAGATATCTTCCCCTGAATGTAGTTCTCATACGATGCAACGAAAGAGGCAAGTAGAGCAAGATGTTCTTCAGCAGACTTCACACTCATAGGCATCGACTTAGCACTACTACTCTGCTTAGAAGCTGATGTTCTCTTTGCTCCTGTTGATCCTCCTGAAGCAGCTACAAAACAAACATCACCATCCTCATTTACTGTGACCTGCTCATTCTCACACGATAGAAACGCAGTAGCAGAGTCGCTAGAAGCGTTGTGAGATGAAGAAGATGTAAGCCCATTGTAAATTGCTGGATCTTGAACATGATCATATCCAGTGTCTTTCTTCTTCATACTGAGCTCGTAAGCTCTCAGCTTGCCAACTACTTCTTCAAGCTCTTTTGTCTCATAATCTGCTTCTCCCTTCATCATGAGAGCGTAGATATCCCACTTGGTAGGTAAGGCATCGAGCAGCTTGTCATTCTTCTCTACGTCAGTATAGCAATCGATCTCATAATTTTCCATTTCTGACATCAGATGGTAGTAACGAGTGATGATGTCCTCAAGTGACTCATGTTTCATGTACTTGAAAACAGCAAACTGCTTCTTCAGTAGATCAATCTTGTTCTTCTTGACATCTGCATTTCCCGCGTATCTTTTCTCTAATGCATCCCACATATCCTTTGAATTAGTGTACTTCTTGAAGGTATGCTTGATGCTATCAGGTAACGACATCTTTATTGCAGCCAAAGCTCTCTTTTCAGCCTCATACATCTTTTTATCAGCCTCTTGCATGTTCACATAGGCAGTTCTACGTGGTCTGCCCTCAAAGTCGTGTGTTGGGTTTGTGTACCCATCTTCGATACATATCCACATGCGAGTGTCCTGATATTCACTGAAGGATTGAAAATGATCCTTCCATGTCAAATAATTTTCCACCTTCATCATCTTAGGCGGTTTGCTGGTAGTGCCAACCTCATGCTCCATCTTCAAGAGCTCATTCAAAGTAGACATGTTCGACATTTTAAACGTTGCAGACTGAGAAAACCGTACAAAATATCTCCAAAAACAGTGGTTACCAAATTACACCGTTAGAATCGTCTCGAAAATACGAATCCAATGATATATAATGTTCGACATTTTTTTTTCCTAAAAATGTAAGGAATTCAACGGTGCAGACGATTTTGTCAAACGAGCTACGGATCAATTTCTATTTGCAAAACAGTCAAATTTTCTCGACGCTTGCCAACAAAAATTCCTCCCTTTTAAATTTGCTGGTTTTAAAATTGCTGTTAATTTCGCTGGGAAGCAATTAATTTTGCTGGTCAGTCAGTTAAATTTGCTGGTCTATTTCGCTGTCAAGTTCAAGTTTGCTGATAAATTTTCTGCCAAGTTCGCTGATCAATTTCGCTATTACGACGACCAGTAAAGTCGCCGAAAACCGTAATAATTTCGCTGAGGAAAATTATACGGTTACCAAAGTCGCCTTTGGATTTAACTTCGCCGGTCACCGAGATATCTAGTCCCAAATTCGCTGACCAGTTAAATATGCTAGTTCAGTCTGCGAAGTTGTTAAATTCGCCGATAGTACAAATTCACTGGTTCAGTAAATACGGAAACTTAATTTGTTCGAAATTCTGAAGATTTTTCAGATTCTCCTAACACTTTCCTGCAGAATCGAAACACCAAAAGTATCAGTAATTTTCGAAAATCAGTAAGAAACAGAACTAAGAACGTGAAGAACACGAAGAACAATCTTCGAATCTTCAAGTCTTTCAGCCAACAACTTTTCCAGAATTGACAGAAACTTTCCTGAAATCCTGCAAAACACCAAACAAACAAACCATAAGATCAAAACAACTAAAAAATTTCGAAAATTTTTATCAAACCAACACAAAATTTCGAAACCCTAATTGTCAGGTTTTATAAAAAATCGAAAAAAACTCCCTGTTTCTGCCAATCATAATTCTGAACCGAGCCTTCAAGAGCCTAATGCTCTGATACCAATTGTAGGTCCCCTTGATGTATGGATCTTTCACAGAATTGTCAATCCAATCAAGAGTGCAGAATCCTCTTGATCAGAATATCACAGAATGAGTAGAAACAGAAATCAACAATTCACAATCAAACCGGGTTTCTATTGATTATCAATCTCACGAATTACAATCAATCAAAACCCTAACCAACACTCAAATTCGTCCAAGCCTCTATTGCCTCTCACGAATTCTAATGCCTCTCAAACCCTGTTTTGGCTGATTAACCTAAACCCTAAAGCATAACCTTGTTTATATAACACAAGGTTTGCTACTTGGGCTAGGTTAAACCTCATGGACTGCGAATTGCTCTAAGCCCAATTTCCCCCCATACACCCAATTCGTTGGGTTTGGTTTGCCCAAACTTTACATCTAACTATTACAAAGCTAAACCCGCTAACCATTTATCGTTTAACTAATTACAAGATATCCAAAGACCAAATCTAAGCTGTTGTCACAAATATGCACCAACAGCCAAACCACAACCACAAAACAGAAACCTTAAGGGTTCCTGTAAAACCTAAAATTGTTTAAAGTAACATACAAACCATTAAATTGTTTAGTAGTGCTAAGAAAGCTACGAATATTATTCAAGCATCAACAGGAGGCTTAGAAGCCCCTAGAACCATCACCCTTAACCTTCTTGGCCTTCTTTGACTTCTTAGCTTTTGACCCACCATCACTCCCAACAGCTGAACCTTGGAGGCTTGCTTCCTTAGAAACATCGGCATCATCTGAAAAAGTTTTATCACTATCTCCTGAACGAGAACGTTTCTTGGACAGGGAATTAAACACTTCAGCACAAACTTTTTCATTAAGCCCAGCCGGCTTCAGTTCTTGTAAGACAAAAAGAGGTTTACAAAGCAATTTGCAACTTGACTTACATATGGGTAAGTCAACCTCTCCATCTGTTGGACAGATGCCTTAAACACTTCGGAAGCATCAGGACGGAAAAGGGGAGATTGGTTCAAGGTCTGGCCAGACTCGTGAAGTTTAAAACCAGCAATAAGGCCTTGATGTTTCCCCAAATTCAACAGCTTCATATAGACCTCTCCAAGGGCAGAGTTGAACTCGTTGGAATGAAGGAGGTAGGTAACAACCTGGTGAAAGCCTTGCTTAATGAGCCACTGGTTATCACCAGTGGCTTGAACAACCGAAGCCTTCAGACCTTCTTTCTCTTCATCAAAGGCCTTCTGTTGAACAGTCAAGGCTTCCCTATCAGCTTTCAACTTCAACCGGTCAGCTTCGAAACTTTTCTTGAGATCATTTATCTCAATTTCGTGCCTCCTTGTCAATTCACCCACCTTCTTGACCCAAGCTTCCTCCTTCTTTGAAAACTCATCAATTTCCTTCTTCATTGCAGCCATTGAAGACTTCATTTTTTCCTTCTTCTTAGAAAACTCCTCGTACTCCTGCATTCCCTTCTGAAAACGGGTAACACCCTCGGCTACTAAGGCAGAAAGATTGCAGGAACTTAACATCAACCTTGATATAAAGTGGTCACTCTCCATCTCAGATATAGCACCACGAACGCTAGGAGGAGCAAAGTGAGCTAACACATTAGCACAAAAATTCGGATCCTTGAAGCTATCACCAACCTTCACAGTCCAATCAGGGACATAAACTTCATCTTTGTTCAACCATTCAACGTCTCTGCTCGATGAACCTTAAACAGGAGTAGTCACAACCTTTTTAGCCGAAGCTTTCTTCTTACCATGCACATCTAACTTTTTCTCCTTCTCGGCTTCAACATCTTGATCCTCGGAAACCTCAATGTCATCACTCAATTCCACCGGATCAGAAGAAGTAGATTGAGGTGCACTCCTTAATAAACGACAAGCAGAACGATGGGTTGAAGCCTTGGGAACATCAGGTTTAGTAAAACCCTTGACGTTAGAAACACTAACATAGCCAGCATCCGCAAACCTCTGTTCTACACCCTAGCAACAGCATCATCCCCTTCAGCGGCTTGAGCATCCACAAAGGAAACATCAGACGTATCATCACTCTTGATAAAGTCCAAAGCAGACATAACTACAAAACATTACAAAACAAAAACACATAAGCTACCAAATAAAGAAATCCCAAAAAGGCAGAACACGGAAAATGCATACCCTGGTCATTCCTCATAAGTACCGGATCCCGATTAGCCTTATCCCACAACTTGCTAACACCTAACAGAACTAGCAAATGTTCGGGAAAAGGACGAACCCTTGAAGGGAACTCTCGGATGGCTTTAAGAAAAACTTCATTCAAATCAGACTTGGAAGGTTCCGGTTCATTGAGAACGGCATCCGAGTGTCTCCACACCATTTTAAAGGGAACAATAGAATCAGAAACCCAGAAAAATCGATCCTTCCAAGTACCAAGTGTGGTAACCATGGAAGAGATTAGGCAAGTGTCAACCTTGGATGTCTCAAAGGTGAACCAATCACCGTTCTTTGCCAAACAAAAAAATCGATGGAATAACAACAACGAAGGGTCATAACCACAAGCCCGGCATAAAACCTCGAAGTGGAAAACCCTAGTCATGCCCTTCAGATGAATTTGACCAAAGGAAACACGATAGTACTCCAAAACGTTTAATACAAAAAGCGAGAAAGGATGACGAAGGTTGGAAAATTCAAAATGACGACAGTACAAAGCAACAGAACCGGAGGGACATTGATCAACGGATTTATCACAACCCGATGCAACCGGATTAAATTTAAGACCAATGCCCCATTCCATAAAAAAATTCTCCACTTCCTCTTGAGTAAGGCATGAAAAACTAACAGAAAGATCTTTCCGTGCACCCATGATCAAAGTAAAGAACAAGCAAAACACACAAGGAAATGGGAACTAACCTGAGTTTTGAAGAGGAAATCAGAATTCTCGGAAGAAGATAAGTGAAAAATATCACAAAAAGATGTTAATAAATGAAAAAGTAATTAAATGAGAGGTTATTATTACCTAGTGTATAAAAACCGCCGACTGAAAACTGCCACCCATTAATCACATCAGTTGTCAGCTTTAAAATTCAAAATTCTCAACTGTTCTCAACCCTTGAAGCCTTCAAACCTTCAAGCCTTTAAGCAATACAAATAAATGTGTAAAAGTCAGAAGTCTTTGAGCTCATTTCCCAAAAACCTCTGACTTGGGGGGCTGATGACAGGGATTGCCCAAACCCAAATAAAATGACTTAGATATATGAACGCTTAAAAGGTTAAAGGGTTAAAAGGTTCAGATCCCGCAAACTCGGGTGAGCAGCAAAAAGGATGTGAGCAGTGAGCCATCACTTCTCTGATTACTTGTCCAGCCTCTCACAGCCGTAAAAGAAGACATGTGCACAGAGTGTAGTCTTTTACCTGTAGGTCCAAACGCTTCAACCCCTAAAAGGGTAAGTCCCCTACTGCAAGCATGTTTCACTAGTCAATGGTTTCTTCTTTGGGTGATGTCCTTCCCTATAAAATGACACTTCATTTAGTGCTAAAGGATATTCCGATCAGCTCTAATTCCATTGGGATCTTTGGTCTTTTCTCTCGAGTGTTTGTTCCATGCAAGTCTCTCTTCTTCACATTCAACACACACATTTACATTGATCTCACATCCAAAGCTGAACACACTTCAGTGGAGGATCTCGAGCAAACAACAAAAACTAACTAGTGAACCTCTCTCCAGGTCTTACAAACGTGGGGGGACCCCACGACCTGTGTTAGGCAAACCTGAACCCTCTAACCCTTTTGCCTAACCAGCCCAGCTACTACCATCGGTCTAGTATTTATTGCATCCACACTATCAAACAATGTCATTTTTGTGTTGCATGATTTAAAGGGTTTAGGTATGTCTAACTAGAGTCATATGAGTTCATGACAAATTTCGTGTGATATTGAGGTCAACCGATATAATCCGTAAGAGATAAGTTAATATACACATAACACACCACTAATAGATAATTTATGTTTATCTAATGGCCAATTGATATACAAGACACTCTACATGCTAAAAGAAAATGGATTTAGGGTTGTCTAACTAACACATAACTCGTATATTACTCAAACTCATTTGTAAGTAGTGGTAAAAACTTGTTCATATTAACATTCGAGTTGAGTTCAAGCTCAAAGGAGCTTCGCTCGGATGAATAAATTTTCATCCTTGGTTCCCTTGTATATTTATAGGTTGGTACTCCTTTTTTAAAGACTTGTATAATTTGAAATTGTTCTTAACTTGCTATTTGAGTTGGGAGTCTCACTGTAAGTAGTCTCTCTATTTCTATTGGAGTAGAAGTAAGGATTTCTACATCTTATCCTCCTTAGACCCTACCTTAGCTTTGCTATTGATGGATTTACTAAGTATGATGATGGTGATAGAAAAACATATAAGATCATCAAACTTTTTATCCTATGAATCGACTAAATGTTTTTACCCAAACGTTGCAAGCTTGGGGTAACTAATCGAGGCATGATCTAGAGATTCGATTCAACCCCCGCAATTTGGACAATTAATAGAAGAAAAGATCTCCATACCATGACATTAACCTTGTTTCCCTACCACAAAATTCTGGATATGTCTACCAAATATAACTAGGTTTAAAATTATAATCGGTAGACAAATAAATACAACTTGGTTTATAGTAAGGAAACCCTGCTATAGTGTTGGATATTTTAGTGTAATCGGGGATTGACTTGGTGATCAAAGCGAATAATAATACACATCAAGCAAGTTAGGAGGTGCGGGAGTGCACGCTTGTTTGAGTTATTATAATTTAAAGTGTACGGGCGGAGCCCGTACTCTAAGGGGGTTCCAAGGGGGCAGCTATTGCAACCCCCGACCCCTACCCCGGGAGCGGGAGCCGCGAGCCAGTCAAGTGGTATCGGTGTTTATTAATTTGGCAGCGGAATTAAAACATCAGGACCGTAGTTAGGAAATGGTTTCAGAGTTTCAAAACACCAAACTTTTATAATAGATAAATGGTATAAAACCCACGTTTCATACACAATACATTTGTAGGGATAAACCCTAATTATTGAAAATAAAATCTCCTTTTTATTTAAGTAGCTTTTATAGCCATTTCTTTAAGCCTTCAATGCTCTCCAGCTGGCTTTTAATAGCTTCACATTAAGTTATCCGAAACGCGTTTTAAAAAGGTTTTATCAACAAGAAATACTAGCAAGTGCCTCCCAGTTTAATCAAAACAGCTTTTATAATTTTACAGTATTGAGAGCCATTACAATGTTTATATCTACCAATATACTCATTCAGTATTTGTCATGTTCACAGTTCCATGACTGTGGTCATATTACTCATTGGCTAACTCGTCGTCTAATAGTAACGAATTACACGTAATGTATACAAAACCCCACATACCGGCAGCAATTGTAGAATACATAGAATCAATCACTGTTAAGTATAATTGAAAACATTTGAGGTTTTATAAAACAGTTTGGTAGAAAAAGAGAATGACTCACATTGTTGACTTAGGTAATACTATTGCTTCCTGTTGGTGTTCCTGATTATTATCTATTAAAAAATAAACAATGCACACGTGTTAGTAAGATAACCCAAATCACATTAGCCATACAACATGAGACAGAACTCCAACAAACTGAGTCAGGCAGAGCCTTGACATGCGTTACGGAGCCCTAGATCAATCGGGTATGGTAACGAATACGTGATCGGGGGTTAAAATACTTACAACGATGTAGAGCTTCGCGTTTTAGGGGTATTATACCCGTTAATTTTCGCCTATTAAGAAGTTGAGAGAGAAAGATGTGATGAACGAGTTTGAAATTAAGCCAGAGGCCTCCATTTATAGGCTGATCGGGGGGTCTCTCGCGCCCCGCGAGCCCCTCACCCGCGTTCCTTCGGGGCCCGCGAGCCAGTAGGCTAGGGCTTAGCGTTGGTGAATCAACATAGTAGAGTTAACACGCACAGGGACACGTGGCTGCATGGGGTTCCGGCATACCCGGGGCTGTCGCGCCCCGCGAGCCACCTGGTGAACTCGGTCGCGGCCCGCGAGCACCTATATTATTTGTGTTTATTTGATTTTTGTAAAAACTAAGGTTGTTCGGGCCCGTTTTTCATATACGGGGTGTATATTAGGGCGTTTTAGGGATGTGTTTTAAGGGTTGTTATAACAGCACCCCCTTGGCGGGGGTCCGGGGGCAGAGCCCCTGGGTGCAGGGTCCAAGGGGCGGCAACCCCTGGCGGGGTTCAAGGGGCAGAGCCCCTGGCTAGGGTCCACCGAAATAATTTGATCTGAGAGTGACATCACGCCTCACTGATCATCCGGCAATCTAAAATTCCCCAACAAAGATCAAATTAAGTTCTGTGAAGATGGCAAGCGAATTGATGAAGGATATGACAAGCAAGTTTGACAAACTGGAGAAGTTCGAAGGGCAGGACTTCCAAAGATGGCAGAAGAAGATGCACTTTCTTCTCACAACGCTGAAGGTTGTGTACGTGTTGACTACTCCAATCCGGGAGATACTGGAGGAGGGCAATCTAGAGCAAATCAGGAAGAGGTCGAAGTGAGAGAACGACAATTATATATGTCTTGGCCACATTCTGAATGGTATGTCTGATCTCTTATTTGATGTTTATCAAAATGTTGAAACTACAAAGTTACTGTGGGACACTTTGGAAGCCAAATACATGGCAGAAGATTCTTCTAGCAAGAAGTTTCTTGTCAGTAATTTTAACAATTACAGAATGGTTGATGAAAGGCCTATGATGGAACAGTACAATGAATTGGTACGAATTCTGGGGCAGTTTTCCCAACATGATATGAAGATGGATGAATCTATCTCTGTTTCGAGTATCATTGACAAGTTACCTCCTTCTTGGAAAGATTTCAAACATAATCTGAAACATCAGAAAGGAGAGTTAACTTTGGTTGAACTTGGAAGCCACTTCAGAATTGAAGAAGGCTTGAGAGCACAGGAAAATGTGTTGGTCAATGATGAAAAGAAACGGGTTGCATCAAGTTCTGTGAACATGGTTGAGACGGGTGAATCATCCAAAGGAAATAGTAAGTTCAAAGGAAACAAAAGTTTCAAGGAAACAACAATTCGGGTTCAAATAAAAAGCCGAATTACCATTGCTGGAAATGTGGTAATGTTTGTCACTTTAAAAGGGACTGTAAGATGATGAAGAATAACAACAAGTCCGGTTCAAAGAACAAAAATGAGGCTGGTTCTAGCGGGTCTAAGGACCCGAGCAAGCAAGGTCAGAATTTAGTGCAATTTAATAATTTGGTTCAGAATTATGTGTCACTAATTTCTGAGGCATTTTATGTGCAGGATGATAACATTGCTTGGTGGGTTGATTCCGGTGCAACAAGCCATGTATGCAAGGATCTTCGTTGGTTTAAAGACTTTCAACCAATCGAAGACGGATCTATCATCGAGATGGGGAATGTTGCAACTGAACCTATCAAGGGAATATGAAATGTGAATCTTTTTTTTTTACTTCTGGAAAATCTTTACTTTTGAACAATGTTTTGTATGTGCCTGGAATTCAAAAGAATCTGTTAAGTGGCATTGTGTTAAATAATTATGGGTACAAACAAGTATTGGAAAGTGACAAGTATATCTTATCAAGACATGGCACATTTGTAGGTTTCGGTTATCTATGCAATGGTATGTTTATGTTGAATGTTGATGTCTCTTTTATGAATGAATCTGTTTGTGTTGCTTCAAATAGTAATGTTAATGACATAGCTTCAACTAGTAATAGTAACAACTTGATTGATTCGGAATTATGGCATGCTAGACTAGGACATGTACATTATAAACGGATTAAGGAAATGTATAAAATGAGCTTAATTCCACTTATTAACATAAACAATGATAAATGCCATATTTGTAAGTTGAATAAGATAACTAAAAAGCCTTTCATGCAACATGTTCATAGGGAAAGTAAAATATTAGATTTGATACATAGCGATCTATGTGACTTTCATGCTACACCTTCTCTAGGTAATAAAAAATATGTAGTAACGTTCATAGATGATGCAACTAGATTTTGCTATGTGTATTTGTTGCATGCTAAAGATGAAGCTCTTGAAAAGTTTAAGATCTATAAACAAGAGGTAGAGCTTTATCGGAGTGGGTTGATCAACACCTTACATACAGACAAAGGTGGTGAGTATTTTGATCCGGTGTATTTCCAATCAACTGGAGTAATACACCATACCACAGCTCCTTACACACCGGAACAAAATGGTGTGGCGGAAAGGAAAAATAGGACTCTAAAGGAAATGGTCAATACCATGTTGTCCTATTTGGGCCTAAGTGAGGGCTTTTGGGGTGAGGCTATGTTGACAGCCTGCTATTTGCTAAATAGGGTTCCAAATAAAAGGAACAAGACCACCCCTTTTGAGCTTTGGTATAAAAAACTACCTGAGCTGCATAGGCTGAGAGTTTGCGGTTGTAGAGTCGTGGTGAGGCTCACTGATCCTAAGATAAGGAACATAGGGGAAAGAGGTATAGACTGTATTTCATTGGGTATGCGGATCATTCATTTGCTCACAGGTTCTATGTTATAGAACCAAATGACTACGTGTCTGTGCTTATGGTAATTGAGGCAAGAACTGCAGAGTATGATGAGAATAGATTCTCTTCAATACCTAGGCCTAGGGACATGGTTCCAAGTTCTAGTAACTCTCAAGTGGCTGATCAAGTGATTGATACTCCTCCGGAACCTAGGAGGAGTGGTAGAGCAAGAAAAGTTAAATCATTTGATGATAATTTTCAACTATATTTGGTTGAAGGATCTAGATATGAAATTAAAATTCAACTAGTGTTATCAATCTGGCGCGTTGCGCCTATGATTAGCGGGGCTCGATTAGGTTCATTTGTGATTCGTGGCGGTATAAGTTACAAATACAATAACTTCTAAATTGTTACCAACTTCTTCATGAAACACCACCTACCTTACCTATGACTAAATCATTCCTTGTTATGCTTCCTATTGCATGTTTCCAAAAAGGTGCTACCTGTTCAATAATGGGATGGTTTAAAGAATGACGATAGCTGCGTTTTGATCTTCATCGTTGATATAACAAAATGTTTTTCTGCTTCATACATATAAAAAGAAAACAAATGATGCACAACAAACAACTTAATCAATTTGTCAACAAAATGCATATAGTCCATGCCCATAAGATCGAAGGCGATTCGACATGCCTATTCCCGTCAATAGTGTGTGCAAAAGGTGTATGCCAATGGCATTAGCTGGTATGTTGAACCATTCACCTCTCTTCCTCCTGTATCCCTTTGCCATTCAACCCATGCACAATAAATGCAACTAACCACAGAAAACTGAGAAACACAAAAGCCCGGTAACATTTAGGTAGCGGCGATGATGTATTCAATCGCTTGTTTGCATATTCCGGTCACCGTTGCTTCGGGTCCGTACACCTACATAATGATTCATAAGCAAATATCCAATTTGAGCCTAGAGTCATCAAAATGACAACACCCCTATAAAGTTTCATAGTGATAATGCTTATTAGACAAATTGTTACACAAACGGAGTTTCAAGTTTCAACGACATTGCACGGGGTGTTTGGGATTACTTATTAAAACAGCTTCTTTACTCCCAAAGAAGTAGTTTGAACCGAAATCCAAAACACCCTCGCTCACTAACAGTTTTAATAATCTAAGTTATTCCCTCTTCATTTTTTACCTTTTTGAAGGTACATTTGACTCCATAAGGACAGGATTACCCTTGTTTCTAAAATGTTATTGTTGAGAAATTAAATGATGAAAAAATTTCACCTCAATTGGGATGCCAATTTCCTCTCCTATTGCCCGCATCTTCGCTAGTCCTTTTTGGTAATTTGGACCTCCTCTCCTTACGTAGATGTGCATGTTAGCAGCTTTCAACTTAGCATCCTATAACAAATGTCCAAATCACTTTTCATTATTTGGAGAAAAAATAACTTTTAAGATGGAATTAGTTATGGGTGTTTACGAACCGTTGAAACCTGACCGAACCGCCCAAACCGAAGCAAGTCCGTAAGTTTAGCCGACTTAAAGTATACGTTTCACTTTTGACTGACCGGGATAAAGTTTTGAACCAAGAACCAGAAGTTTAACGTTTATTATCTAATATTTATTATTTTAGAAAGAGTATATTACGATTTTGGCCCCTTTTGTAGAAAAATGTAATTAAGTTTTATTTAAAACAAAAGGAATTGTGATTACTTTATTAATTTATTTGGACCTGTATGATTTCATGAAATTTAAATAAGTAATTATATCATAAACAGAGGACTTTTATATAAAAATTCGTTGTGTAAATCTTGAATCCGATCTATTGATTTTGAAAAACTTTTGAGCAGGTATAATGGATTATATTGATTTAAAACTAAACAATGACTTCACTTGGTTTTTCCACACTATTTGGTCAAGATGTAAAGAATCACCTAACTATGATCAGGTTAAGAGCGTCAAAACATATAGTAAACCAAAATATGTTTTACTTTTCTTACACCTTGACCAAACCACTAAAAAGAACACAAAACCAGATGATTTCTTTACCTGATTGCACAACAGCACACACATAAGGTGCCTGAAATCCTATTCTCTACATTTTTAGATACTGTCAAATGAACAACATAACAACAAAGTCTCTGTCGTTTTCTCACAGCACAACTCTTGCAATACTCTGCTGCTAATAATGTGGTCAATCCATAAAAACAAATAGCATATCAAAGAATACAACCATAAATCTACACAATCTGAGAAGAAAAAAGTAAATCGTTTGACCTACATGCAATGCAAAAGGGCATTACCGGAACAGCCGCCGTAGACACCTCATCGAAACGCCAGTGACCGCTGATGGCGGCGTTTCTACCTGAAACCGCCGTTTGAGGAAACTGAAACCCCACACACCGGATGTGGGTGCGTCGACGATGGCGGGTACGGTGGTGGGTTAGCCAACGCAACCTTTTATCCGTTTGCCCTCTCCTTCTCTCTCTATGGTAGGTTTGTGATTGGGTTAAAAAGGAGATGTGTGCCTTTAATAGGGCAGGCGTTGAGAACAGGGCATTCGGTTTAAAGCCCCAAATGAAAACATATATCTAAAATACCAAAACCCAAAACATCGAACATAACAAATTATACCCCCAAATTAAAACATAAAACTAATACGTAGCTGTAACATACCTAGGAATACCGAAGGACTATCATATGGAAGACGAAATCAAACTCAAAAAGCCGCACCTACAAGGAAAACACATTCAAGAAACAAACCCAATGATAAAGAGCATATGAACTGTAATAAAACACTAACCAAACAAAAAGATGGAAAAGCAGAGACAACATGCAATTAATTGGATGGAAAAGGAACTAATCCCAAAAAAATCACCAACGTTGTCAAAGGCCACGCATATCAAACCCCAAAAATTTAAACGTGGTAAGTTAAAAATTCCCATAAGATCATCAAGAAATTTAAAAATCAAATAAAAAATCTACTAATTAAGATTGTACCTTCAATCGAAACACGGAGCATGAAATCGGTAACAAATAAAAGAACCCCACCACGGTTACTGTCTGCTACGTCCCTACCACGACCATCGCTGTAAACCAACCATCAAGGATGCCGCCGCCGCACAACCACCGTTCATCATGATGCCGGCGAGGGAGGCAGCCGGAAGAGTGACAGGCCCCTTTTATCTCCATAACCCTCTCGTTCGCAATCTCTCTCTTCTGATTCTCTCCCTGTCTCTCTTACTATGATCACCATCGTTGCTCAAAACGGTCATACCATAACCGTCATCACTGTTGACTGCAGTTGCGGTTACCCGACATAACCCCACCACCATGTACGCCTGAGACGCCGGAGAGCCGTGTGCGGCGCGGCCACCGTGTCGAAGCCGGAGACTTCTCCGTCTCTGTCTCCCATCTCTTCTCCCCGGTCGCTCTGTCCAGACTGTCTTTCAGTGGGTTAGGGTTAGGTTTTGAAGAAAGGAGGCGGTGGGTATAGCTGGCTTTTACTACTGTTCATTTCGTTTTGTTTTTAATATGTATATAATATCACTATTGTTTCATTATTGAGGAAGATCCTAGAACCTATAGTGAAGCCATGACATCTTAGAAACTGTCTGATCTACCCCCTGGGTGTAAACCACTTGGTTGTAAATGGATCTTCAGGAAGAAGATGAAAGTAGATGGTTCAATTGATAAGTTTAAAGCCCGATTAGTTATCCAAGACTTTAGACAAAAGGAAGGAATTGACTACTTTGATATATATATGCTCCTGTAGCAAGAATATCCACCATTATATTGTTGGTTGCCTTAGCTGCAATACACAATCTTGTAATTCACCAAATGGATGTGAAAACTGATTTCCTGAATGGTGATTTGGATGAGGAGATATATATGAAACAACCAGAGGGTTTTGTTATGCCTGGCAATGAGCATAAGGTGTGTATGCTAGTTAAGTCATTATATGGCTTAAAGCAAGCACCAAAAAAGTGGCATCAAAAGTTTGATGATGTGGTTTTGTCTAATGCTTTTGTATTAAACCAAGCAGACAAGTGTGTATATAGCAAATTTAATGATTCTAGGAAAGGAGTCATAATTTGTCTATATGTAGATGACATGTTGATCTTCGGTACTGACCAAGATCAAGTTGATAAAACAAAGAAATTTTTGTCATCTTGTTTTGACATGAAAGACATGGGGGAGGCGGAAGTGATCCTTGGTATAAAGATCAAACGGGAGAACATTGGCATATCTATCTCTCAATCTCATCATAATGAGAAGAGATTGAAAAAGTTCAATTTTCATGATAGTTCTCCGTTTAGCACTCCAATGGATCCTGCTTTTAAGCTCTCACCTAATGAAGGTGTAGCTGTAAACCAACTTGAATATTCAAGGGCCATTGGACCTCTCATGTATGCCATGATTAGCACTAGACCGGATATAGCTTATGCTGTTGGAAAGCTTAGTAGGTATACCAGCAATCCAGGTGCAAGTCATTGGCAAGCAATGAATCGAGTATTTAGGTACTTGAAAGGAACCATGAAATATGGTTTGACTTATACCGGATTTCCTTCAGTTTTAGAAGGTTATTCGGATGCAAGCTGGATTAACAAGGAAGATCATTCTTCCACAAGTGGATGGACTTTTCTACTTGGAGGAGGTTCCATATCTTAGGCATATAAGAAACAGACTTGCATAACTGATTCGACAATGGAGTCTGAGTTTGTAGCATTAGCCGCAGCTGGCAAAGAAGCTAAGTGGCTAAGAAACTTGATTTACGCGATTCCATTGTGGCCTAAACCTATATCACTGATATCTATTAGATGTGATAGTGCTGCTACCTTAGCTAAGGCCTATAGCCAAGTGTAGAATGGGAAGTCTAGACACTTAGGTGTTAGACACAACATGATTCGTGATCTCATCATGCGTGGGGTGATATCGGTGGAGTTTGTGAGAACTCAACAGAATTTAGCCGACCACTTAACCAAAGAGTTATGTAAAGATCTTGTGCACAAGGCGGCTGTAGGAATGGGATTAAAGTCCACATGAGATTTCTCGTGTTAAGAAACCCAATTCCCACCTAATATGACGTTAGGTGCTGAATTCAATGTGGAAAGCTTAACATCTAGATATTGGAACACATTAGTAGCATCATCCCAAGGTATGTGTTCAGACCTGCAAGTTAAAGGAGGTTGAATGTTTTCTTCTTAATAGTTCTTTGAAAAATTGCATATGCAGGTGCAAGAATAAAGAGCTACCTATATGAGCATGAAGTTTAGCCGCTTCAAGAAGCTAGGACATGGCTTTGATATGCTCATTGAAGGATGGGACAAAGGCTAGAAAAAATAGCTATAAAAGAATTCAAATTAAACAAAAAACACATAACTTTTTAAATATATATAATAAATAACCCAGTTTTGTAACCAACCGGAATCTGTTTTTTTAACCAGTGTTTCATATCGATCCCATTTGCCCTAAACTCCGGTTTTCTGCACTTCTATGTTGTAGAATCGAAAAAAATAAATAATATTTGAAGGTTTTCTTCTTAATAGTTCTTTGAAAAATTGCATATGCAGGTGCAAGAATAAAGAGCTACCTATATGAGCATGAAGTTTAGCCGCTTCAAGAAGCTAGGACTTGGCTTTGATATGCTCATTGAAGGATGGGACAAAGGCTAGTAAAAATAGCTATAAAAGAATTCAAATTAAACAAAAAACACAAAACTTTTTAAATATATATAATAAATAACCCAGTTTTGTAACCAACCGGAATCTGTTTTTTTAACCAGTGTTTCATATCGATCCCATTTGCCCTAAACTCCGGTTTTCTGCACTTCTATGTTGTAGAATCGAAAAAAATAAATAATATTTGAAGGTTTTCTTCTTAATAGTTCTTTGAAAAATTGCATATGCAGGTGCAAGAATAAAGAGCTACCTATATGAGCATGAAGTTTAGCCGCTTCAAGAAGCTAGGACTTGGCTTTGATATGCTCATTGAAGGATGAGACAAAGGCTAGTAAAAATAGCTATAAAAGAATTCAAATTAAACAAAAAACACATAACTTTTTAAATATATATAATAAATAACCCAGTTTTGTAACCAACCAGAATCTGTTTTTTTAACCAGTGTTTAATATCGATCCCATTTGCCCTAAACTCCGGTTTTCTGCACTTCTATGTTGTAGAATCGAAAAAAATAAATAATATTTCACTACAATTTTTCAATTTTCAACAAGTTGAATGATCAACGTAAGTAAGATGTCTCATCTTTATTCATGAGGTGAAGGGTTCAAATTCTACAAAATAAAGGTATAAACGTCTTTAAAAATAGCTTAGTTTTTCGTTTAAAGAGATAGGAGGATTTTTAGCTTTATCTGTCTATTGACTTAGTGGCTGGTCAAATCCATAATAGTTATTTCATCCGAATAGAAATTTAAGCTAAGGGATATAATAATTACTTAGATAAAATGACCATTTCTTGATTTGTACGTTTCATTCTATATATCTATCTACTATAATAAAAGAAACCAAGTTTTGGACACGTGTCATTCATTGAAGGTATCCTCAAATTTATACTTATCTTATATTAATTAAATAAATAAATAATAAATTAATAGTAAATCTTATTGTACTTTAATAAAATATTATCCTCAAATCTAAATTGTTAATTTAATATATTTTTAAAACAAATACCTCTCTTTCCTACTTATCTTATATTAAATATATAAATGATAAATTAATAATAAATGTTATCCTAATTTATTAAAAAATATTTTTTTCTTATTTGGTATACAAAATTATATTTATTTAACTTGTGTAAAACGCGGGGTTTTTAAAAATATAAATTTATTATTATTTACTATAAATATAATTTTTTTATTATTTACTATACAAAGTTACATTTATATAACCCGTGTAATACACGAAGTTTTGAAAGATATAACTTTTTTATCGTTTACTATGTAAAATTAGATTTATTCAACACGTGTAATACGCAGGGTTTTTTAAGGATATAATTTTTTATTATTTGGTAGATTTTTCAACCCGACTATACATGGGTTTATTGTACTTTAATAAAATATTATCCTCAAATCTAAATTGTTAATTTAATATATTTTTAAAACAAATACCTCTCTTTCCTACTTATCTTATATTAAATATATAAATAATAAATTAATATTAAATGTTAACCTAATTTATTAAAAATATTTTTTTATTATTTGGTATACAAAGTTATATTTATTCAACTCGTGTAAAACGCGGGGTTTTTAAAAATATATTTTTTATTATTTACTATAAATATAATTTTTTTATTATTTACTATATAAAGTTACATTTATATAACCCGTGTAATACACGAAGTTTTGAAATATATAACTTTTTTATCATTTGCTATGTAAAATTAGATTTATTCAACACGTGTAATACACATGGTTTTTAAGGATATATTTTTTTTTATTATTTGGTAGATTTTTCAACCCAACTATACATTGGTTTTTTTAAAGATATGACGTTTTTAGTATTTTATATACAAAATTACATTTATTTAATCTGTGTATAGACATGGTTTTTAAAGATATAACTCTTTTTTAGATCTATTTAACACGTGTAATATACGGGGTTTTAAGGATATAATTTTTTATTATTTGGTAGATTTATTCAACCCGATTATACACGGGTTTTTCAAAATACGACGTTTTTAGTATTTAGTATACAAAATTACATTTATTTAATCTGTGTAATACACATGTTTTCAAAGATATAACTTTTTTTATTATTTGATATATAAAATTACATTTATTTAACTCGTACAATATACGGGGTTCATAAAGATAACTTTTAATTATTTAATATATAAAATTACATTTATTCAACCCGTGTAATACACGGGGTTCTAACCTAGTACTTTAATAATGTATTTATTAATCAGTTCAATAAAAACTGTTATGGTTTATTACAATCCACTTTTTCATTGGAAAAGATATATGTTTGACAAGTTTTATAAAAAATGATTTTTTTAATTTTTTATCAACTAGATATAACACCGCGCGCGTTGCGGCGCAGTACATCGCAAACATTGAACGAATTAGTCCAAACGTTATGTGATGCGTTAACCATATGAAAACACACGTTTCGACGTATCTGATTAAACTCAATGTAACTTATATAAAGCATTGCAATTGGATCAAATATAAAGCAAATCAAATTTATACCGTACAATCATAACGTATTATATGTGACCCGAGTCATACATAGAAACTGTACCGTGTATAATGGAAAATCTGACACGTATAATCAAAAGAGATGAATTAGAGTTTTTGAAAAAATGGAAAATACAAATCATAATTTGACTGCGCTCGGTTCGAAACAAAATTTACAAAACATCACCTGACTCGTTTCCTAAAAAAGCTTACGTCGAAACATACACCAACTCAATTATATACCGAAACGTACATAAAAATATGCACGAAAAAATATTTTCTTAAACAAAAACGTATTATATTTGACCTGACTCGTTTACAGGAAAAGTTTATGTTGACACATAGAGCAAAAATCGAATTTATACTGGTACCTACATAAAAATAAACACGTGAAAAAAATTGTTTTTCTTAAGTAAAGGAGGTATAACGGTAAACTCGAAACAAATTATTGGTAACAAACTTAATAGGTTAAATACGTTCGTAAAATTGTGCCAAGTAGCACTAATGCAAAGCCACTGGCAGCGAACACCAATATCAGAAGAGCTTGTAAAAATAAATTAAACAAAAAAGTGAAGTAAAACATAACACCAAACAAAAAAATACGTAAAATCGTTGAACAGTTAGACAAAAACGTAAAACATAGAAAAGAATAACTAAGTCGATCTAGGATCCGTGCGTTGCGACAAACTTGTCAAACGGAGAAAAATAGACGTGATGTGACTTGCCTATCAAACGGGAAAAAACAGGCAAAAAATGTTGAACCCCACACGCATGTTGCTGCATGTTGACTTGCAACCAAAATTGAAAATAAAATAGTATTGGGGTTAAGTTGAAAAGCTTTGGGTTGAATTTAAAAAAGTCAAAGGGGTTAAAATATAAAAGATAAGAACAATTGGATTGAAAGCGAAAAATACATTTTTTTTAAAAGCTCCCAATGCACATGTTACAAGTATCAGGGGTGGTTCTTAGAAGGCTCGTGGTAGGGCCACGGTCCGGGTAAGTTTTTCGGCCGTAGTGCTAATTTTCTGCATTTCGATCGAAATTTTTTATATATACTATGTTTGGTCCGGGCCTTTTTTAGCGCCCGTGTCTTTCGACCCTGGCACGTTCAACGGGCAAGATCCGCCACTGACAAGTATATAGTACAAAAACATGTTTCTAATTTATAGTTTGCAAATTACAAAACTAACAACCAATACTACAACCAATTTAGACATGAAACAACATTTATGCACAATGTACAACTTACAATGCAACATTATCTTGCAAATTTATAATATATAATTTTTTATACATACTATGTTTGGCCTGGGCATTTTTTAGTGCCCGTGTCTTTCGACCCTGGCACGTTCAACGGGCAAGATCCGCCACTAACAAGTATATAATACAAAAACATGTTTCTAATTTATAGTTTGGAAATTACAAAACTAACAACCAATACTACAACCAATTTAGACATGAAACAACATTTATGCACAATGTACAACTTACAATGTACAACTTACAATGCAACATTATGTTGCAAATTTATAATATATAATATATAATGGTAGGTTTTAAAATGGGCTGGCCCAATCTTTACTTGTATTTGATGAGTAGACCGGGCTGATGGTTCTCAATATTGACCCGTTAATCCGTTATTTTGGGTCGTTGCTAAAAGGTTTACGTTATTGGGCTCACGGATATAATAGGTTTTATTGCTAGGTTTTGTTTTAATTCTGTAATAGTTATTTTTATCCAAAATCAAATCTAACTTATAATAAAAGACTTCAAATAATGCCACATGACATTCTCTTCTTCAACCTTATAAATTTTAATTATATTTTTTTAATAAATTTCTTTTAATATTAATATTAATTAATAACCAATATATAAATATCACTTATTTTTATTCTTATCTTTATCTAAAATTAATAAATAATTTCAATTTTGCAATTTAGACCCTTTGTTTTTTAATTTTAACCTAAAGTTTTTCATCTTTTGCAATTTAATCCCAACTCCTTTTTATTTTCAATTTTGGTTCACTATACTTTTCATCTTTCCCAAGTTTTTTCATTTCGTTCTAAATTTTGTGACTTAACGCACCGCAACGTGCGTGCGGGGTTCAACATTTTTTCGTATATTTTTTCCCGTTTAACTGGCCCGTCGCGTCACATCTATGTTTTTGCGTTTGACAAGTTCGTCCAACACGCGGGTCCTAGATGGGCTTAGTTATTTTTTTTCTATGTTTTACGTTTCTGTTTAATTTCTCAGCAACGATCGTGCGTGATTCAAAGATTTTACGTCTGTTTTTCGCTCGGCGTTATTTTTTCCCGTTATATTTATTTTGTTTTTACGAGCTTTTCCGGTGTTGGTGGTCACTGACAATGGTATAGTATTGCTACTACTTAACACAGTTTTATGACAACCGCTGCAATGCAGGGGCTTAATACTAGTTTTACTAATAAACTTTGAAATTACGTCTATAATACATTTTATTGTATTTTAAATTATTAATTTAAATTTTTTCTATATAATTTCATGCTTAAATAATATAAAACATCATACCCTAATAGACTTCTCACACTTTTTTAAAAAGTTTTGGACTTTATAATCAAACCTAGGGCTGGCATATCGTGTTGGACACAACCTGTTAAGACACACGAAACAGGTAAACACGAACATGACGCGAAATCTTATCGTGTCAATTTTTCCAAACACGAACACGGGCCTGATAATAAATAGGTTACACGAACACGACCTATTAAGACACGAAAAAAATTACAAGTGTATCATACGACTTGTTAAGACACGAGCATGACCTATTAAGATACGAACACGACCTGATAAGACATGAACTCGCCTTGGAGGGGTGGTGTGTGGAGTATAGGGCTGGCATATTGTTTAGAAACATAACCTGTTGTTTAGAAATATTGTGTCATGACCTGTTAAGGCACAAACATAACAGGTCTTATCGTGTCGATGTGTTTAAGATACAAAACTTATTAAGGGTCAGACATGAACCTTTTAAGATCGTGTCGTGTTTTCGTGTCCGTGTCTGAAATTGCCAGCCCTAGTCGAATTCTACCATTCAAAAGTATATCATAAGTGTATGCAGGTAGGTATCTACAAGTGTTGCCAAAATCCAAACGAAGTTGAAGACTGCTACTAATTAGAGATGAAGAGATCAATAAGCATCAAACATGATAGACGATTAAAATAAGGATAGTATTATGACTTTATAATAAATAGTGATGAATGTAATTATTTGTTTAAGCATTGTTATAGGGACAATTAGCTATGGACCAAATGATTCGATTATAATAAAAACAAGCATTGTTATATAGCATAGGAAATTGTAAACAAACTTGATTCGATTAATCAATCAAGATTTGTAGTTTTACGTCGTGCGTTGCGGCAAACCGACCAAATGATAATGTAAAACAAAGGTGATTTAAAATAAAGCATGTTGTTTAGAAAGTCAAACCATTAGAACGATTTAGTTTATCATTGTACCGTGTTTTATGATACCAAATAAATAGTTTATTTTGAGTACAACTTCGTTTTTAACAAAACTTATAACGGAATATCAATGTCATGGAAAAAATCAAGCACAACTACGTACTTAAGTTTTTAGAAAAATGTTATAAACGTAAATTATTAAAGAAGTATCAAATTAATCGATAAATTAATATATGTTCTAAAAAAAGAAAAAAATTATTAAAAAATGGTAAAGGAAATATATGGTTTTAAAAAAGGAAAAAAATAAAATATGTTATTAAAAGTAAATATAATAAAAAAAAACTATTATAATATATTAAATAAAAAATAATAAAAAGCTATATATTATTATAAAAATAAAATTACTATTCATCATCTTTTATCACGATATATATATAGGAGAATGATCATTTAGGAACCACTTTTTATTGCGAGAACCAATGTGACAAAAAAAATATAAAAACACACAAATTTTTTTGGGGAATTGGCCTGTAATAATCTCACCTAGACCTTATTGGCCATTAATAATCCCACCTCAGAATATTCCTCCCACCAGTCCCACCTTTCATCTATTTTTCCTACAATGGACCCCCGTTAAAAAAACTTAACGGAGTTAAGCTTTTTTTCAAATTACAAACAAATTTTTAGGACTTTTGATCAGAACGATGATACGAGTCCATTGATGTAAAACTTACTTCGAAATGGTGCTCCAAGTGACTTGATTTTGATTAATTGGAAATTTAAACACCCGAATTGAAGCGTCGTTTTCATCGTTTGGAGCACCGTTTCGAAACAAGTTTTACATCAACGATGGACACGTATCGTCGTTCTAATCGAAAGCCCTAAAAATATGTTTGTAATTTGGAAAAAAACTTAACTCCATTAAGTTTTTTTAACGGGGGACCATTGTAGGAAAAATAGGTGAAAGGTGGGACTGGTGGGGGGAATATTCTGAGGTGGGATTATTAATGGCCAATAAGGTCTAGGTGGGATTATTACAGGCCAATTTCCCAATTTTTTTAAATATTTTTTATGGAAAATTCGCTACTTTTCGTTATTAAAAAAAAATTGGCTACTGAAAGTAGCGATTTAAATAAAAAAATTGTATGTTTTTAGATTTTTTAGGTTTTTTAGGGGGTTTAGTTTTTAGCATTTAGCTTGGGTGGGGGTGGGGGTTAGGTTATTTGGGGGAAGGGAGGTTAGGTTTTTGGGGGTGGGGGGTTTAGGTTTTTTTATTGGTTTTTCGGGGGTTTAGTTTTTAGCATTTAGCTTGGGGGGGGTGTAGGTTTTATGGGGGGTGGGGGTTAGGTTTTTTTTAGATTTTTGGTGGTATAGTGGGTTTATTTTGTTGTGTTCACATTGGTTCTCGCGGTTCTCGTAATAAAGGTGGTTCTCGCATGAACCCTATCCTATATATATATATACACACACACACATATAGATGTTGTTATTGAGTTCCTACTATTTGTATTGATAAACTACTTGTGTTGCATTAAGACGAAACCCAATGCAATGCAACGCATTTGAGTTGCATTTGTGATATATATGATGTGCTGGAGGAGAGAGAGAGAGTAGAGAAATGATATAAATGTTCTTGGCAAAATGCATGCTTTTGTAGAGAGAGAATGGGGTTTGTGAGTAGTGGGGTCTTAAATGAAGAAAGAGGAAAAATAGTGAAAAGAGAGATGATGTGGCAATTTTTTCTTGACAAGAATTTTGATCTTGCATTGGAGATGGTCTGAGTAGTGAGGTCTTAAACGAAGAAAGGGAAATTTAAAATAGAGTGAATAGGGAGCTTATGTGACAATTTTTCTTAAGAATTTTGATCTTGTATTAGAAATATTCTAAAAAACAATACAACTAATAACAAGCAAATATAATCAATCAAAGTTCAAACATAGTTGCATAAAAGAAAGGAATACGAATGGGAATCAGTCGGGTATTAGTAATTCCAAGCTCGTAACTAGTTGTAATTCTTTGTCCCATACCCGGCCCATTACCAGTTGGGTATTTGTCGGGTAATTACCCCATCAGGTATACCCGTTAATTTGTTGAAAATATCATTGAGACTCCTTTGTGTATTTTTTACTCTAGTGTTTATATAATTTACTATTTTAATAACTATAATAAAGGATAATATAACCAATGACATACATACATATCATATTCAAATGCATATTTGAAACATATATTTACATAATTAACTAATTAACGTACTACTATTTTGGAACACATTATGTCAGTTAATGTGTTTTGCATTTAATCAAACACCATACATGAAAAAAGTTAATGTGTTTTGCATTTAATCAAACACCATACATGAAAAATAGTAGTATTAATCTGGAACCAAGTAATCTCCCTAACAACTTGAAATGTATTTGGAAAATCCCAAAACTAACACACATTTTTAATCGGCATAGAAACATAACCAAACATGAAATCTGGTATGTGTATGGTAAGGTCTTGAAGACAAACAACAGAGCAAAATCTATGAACAATGAATACGTGTATGTACTAAAGTTTATATAAATGGAAGATTAAATATAAATTAATATACTTTCGGGTATTATTCGGGTAAATGGGCTGGGGTATCAGGAGGGTATGACTAAATCCCATATCCGTACTCATACCCGAATTTTTTATATTTTTAATCCCATACTCGGCTCATACATGTCAGGCTTCGGGTATACCCGACCCATATGTTTCAGGTTTTAGGTATACCCATCGGGCTCAACCTTTTTTGCCATCCTTAGAAAGAAACCAAATGTACAAAAGAATATCACTAAATAATAACCAAGTTTTATAATTATTAAATCTATGTTAAAATGTAAAAAAAAATAATCACTAAATAATTATATTTATACATGTTTCATTTGTCTCGCTTAATTTTAATTTTTTTTAACATTTATATAAAACAAGGTACAATTATCATTGCACTTAGTAAAATTACCCAGAGCAAAAACAAAACCAAACTCATCAAACCCATAACCACCATCACTTCAAATTCTACTAAAATCCTCAAACTTAAGAGAAAATCAATCTCAAGAAACTTAACTTCATATCAAAACCTTCAAATCTCACAAAACCCACTTCAAAAACAACATTTTTATCATCAAAATCTACAAATTCCACTAAACCCACATCCAAAACACCAAATAAAAACACCAAATAAATACTGATAACTCTATTTGGAAGTAAGAAATACTAGAAACATACAAACATATTAAAATCAAACAAAAACCAAAACCAAAATCAAAACTTAAATCTTTAGGCTCAACGTTGTCGAAAGAGGTTGCTGTAAGGGAGTTGCAGGTTTAAACCTACCATCCATCATACATGCCATGCCACTTTCATGAATTTTCAACTAAACGTTGCAACTCATCATAGACCCTGACACCGGCATTGACATCTCAACACAATCAACCACAAAACCACTGAGCACAAACCACAACACCAAACTGACATCGGCGGTTAACGGTGTAAACATGGTGGTGATTCACCGTCACCAGCACCGGTACCTCAACACCGTCAAGCACAACCTACAAAACTAACAACAATATCGGAGGAGGTTGGTGTGAAGATGGCAATGATTTGTCAAGACCGACACCGACAACGTCACTGGAGGTGTGGCGTTTTATACCAAAAAATGGGAAAAACCCAAATCTAAGAGTAGAACCACACAATCAACATCATAATCAATACCCAACATATACTCATATGCATCATAAGATTATTCCTCAGTAAACTAGTAAAATCAAACTAATTAGCAAGTCAATCGACGAATCATCTCCTCTTGATAGTTATAAAGATGTTTAATCGGACATGATAAACAAAATCAAGACATAAACTGAATTCATTATCATATACTAGTTCCAAGACTAGAAAATAGTAAAGATGTAACTTGAAGAATCAAATCTTGCTTCCAACAACGTTAGATCTTAAATTTTCTTGTCTTTTTTACTTTTGTTGAAACGCCATGCATCCCTAAACTTTTAACTTTTGGCAAGTCTAGTCCCTATACTATTTGAGACTTAACTATGTTAGACTATTGGTGAAACGTTGTGATACTTGAAACTTGACTCTTGATGCTTGATACTTATGAATCTTGATTCTTGGTGAAACTTGATACTCGATACTTGATACTTGATACTAGATACTTGATACTTGACTCTTGATACTATTGAACGAGATTCTTGATACTCATCTAGCGAGAAACTTGAATTGAACGAGAAACTTTGAGACTTTGTTAAACAAGAAACTTGACACTTACTAGCTAGCTTATGTATACATGAAACATGGAAACTTTGTGTTAATTATAGAAACTTAACATATGATGATATCGTACAATAATACGCAACGCAACACTTAATCTAGCTCGCAACGAACCGAAACCAGAAATCTAGCGAACACGAATTAGCTGTCCGGATGGACATCCGTTAGGATGGCCATTCGATCGAACAATCATCCGATCCAACCATCCCACCGTCTTATCCTCTCTATCACCTATAAATACCCGCTGTCACATCACTATTCACTGATGTGGCAGCCTACTCCGACCCAAAAGCTTCCAAGTCATTCTCTAGCACTTTTCCTTCGATTTCACGCGATTCTCATAAGTTTTCCCCATAATTCTTGTACAACTCTTATCTTTACACACTTTCTCACTAGATTCTTCATCAAAATCGTACTTTTTCACCATGAAATCACCCGATTTGGGCTACTTGTAGGATCGTGTTTCGATCCGAACGAGTCGTTCAGAGGAGTTTTGATCAAATACAGATGCGGAAAATAAGTATCTGACTTAGGAATAGCTAGCAAATCACTTTAAACACCTCTTTGTATTGATTTATGACAGTTTACATCCAGATCTCAAAGCGGCAGCACTTCGGTAAGAATTACAAGACGTTATGTTTCGCTCCAATGACCCTATTTATAGGGTATGAGGTTTCGCTCCAACATACATGTCGTATGAGCGAAACCTCTGAGTGACAGATAAGCGAAACTATATTGACAAATAAGCGAAACCTCTACCTATGTCACTAAAAGCGAAACCTATTACTAAAACACATACAATCTCCAGATTTCTCGTATTACGTGCCCTGATCTAACACTCTAAGACAAAGACTCGATCCAAGATGAAGTCGACAGATGTAGTGCACCAACAAACTCCCCCTCAGATGTTGACGAGTCATTCATCGAGTCTTTGACAATGTCGTATCTTCGCACATTCAGTCTTGATCAGTCTCTGGGCTTCTCTCTATCTTCATCTCTTTCTCTTTTATTACCAACAAACTTTTTCTCTTGAATGCTGACATCTTTAAAGTTCCTCATCAACATGCACTCCCCCTCAAATGTTGACTCATTCTACATAAAACTCTACCACAAACATAAGTTTTATGATAAACATTTAAGCATATAGTCATCATTTAAAACTATCACAAACAAATCAAACAATTAAATATTGATGAATCATTTGAAATTGTATCATTTTATCAAAACATCACAATCTCCCAAACCATCTGTTCATCATGTTTAGCACTTAGAATTTTGAAAATCTGTTTTTCAATATCAGTTGTTGAAAATCTATTTGACTTTTCAAAATTTACGCTAAAACACACCAAAAATCTTTTTGAATTTTCTGAAAAAAGATAATTGCATAAATGAACTATTTACAGACATTATTTTTGTGAGTTCGTGTAAGAGGATCATATCAGTAAATGAGACGTGTCACTAACACCATTAAGCTGTGATTTCATCTTAAGTTCTAAACAATTCATCTAGATTGTCAGTATATCGGTCCACTTTAAATTTTCACACAAATTTCAATTGTTCCGAGATACGATATTAATATCTTAAACTTATCCGTGTGTCCCACTACTTGAATATACTCCCGTATCCAGATCCCAATAATCAGTCTTACAGGTGAGTATACCACATATGATATCTGTAAAGGGGTAAAATGCGAGGGCCGTGAGAGCTCAGGTCGATACTTCCGTATACACAGAGAGATGACGGCTTCGACTTTTGGTGGGTCCCCTTTAGAGGATCTTTTGATTACAACAGCAGCGACTATCAATTTTATTGTTTCATCAGCTTGCTGAGGGCGATGCTATGTCTCAAGCATTTACGGAAAGTATTATCCGGGGACTAGGTCAGAACTTCCATTCAGCAGAAGTCCCGGGATAATACCCCAGATATCACTGAGTATAAAGACCTAGTATCTCAGAATACGGGACCTTTCAAACAAGATTTCAGGGGTTACCTATATATCCAAGCAGTTTTGTTAACCCACAGAATAAGCAAGTTTGAAATTTAGGTTTATATCTCGTCACAATCTACTAAATGTATAAAAACCTACTGACACATCCACAGTAAGATTGTTTATCACATTTTATCTATACATTTCTTTAGCATGTTGAAACAGTCTACTGATGTACTATCATTTCCTCTTTTCACAACAAAACTCATTTTTGATTTTATCATGTTTTTGGCTTTTTCAAATTTTCTAATGTTTTTGGATTTTCTGAAATTTTCTACTCCCCCTAAAATGCAAACACATTAAAGAAAAATTGAAAACAAACTAGACTCTAGTCCTACTTGAAAGCATGAAATTTAAAACAAACTGTACAACACTTGACAACCGATATCAAAACACATCAAATCGCCATTCTTTTGGCATAAACAATTAGAACTCCCCCTATCACCAAACTATTTTCCCATTTAGATCTCAAAACACTTAAGTTTTTTTAATCAAAATGGTTTTTCCGGAAAATAAGTTTAGTTGATTTTATCACTTGTAGGTTTATCAATAACAAGTTCGGGGATGTGGTTCATCATATTGTCTTCCAACCAGTTGTAGGAAAATGCAAGTACAAATTAATGTCCTTGATTTACCATATGCAAGTATGCACAATCAAGTCTTCAAACTTCTTGTAAACAAATACAAACAAACCTTTTTACCGTTTGTATGATTGACGTTACCGAATACAACTTAAGAAAGATGCTGATTCATGCTCCACGCTTACCAACCTGGGAGCTCCGGCAAGTCAGGTTTTTAGTCGAAGAAAATATCCACCCAAGCCTGACCAGCCTTGGGTTTCACCGAGTCACCATCACTCGGTTTCTTACCTTTCCTCTTCTTCTCATAAAATTCTTTAACCCCTTTGACTTTTCGGTCAATCATCTTTCCAAAGATATGTTTTACCTTGGGGTTAAAAAACTTCTCAGCATCAAATTCCTGTTTGTCATTATAAAATTGGTTAGAAATTTCAACTTTACCAATTTTCTTTTTATAATTTTCAGCCCGAAGTGATGGAAAATTCTCATCATTCACAATCGGAACTGATTTTTCATCTTTTAAAACAGCTTCACATTTTGAAACAATTTGTGGCTCATCTGACTTTGTGGAGTCAGATTCATCGCCAGAAGATAGCTCCTCTGATTTTGACCTATCAGAATCATCGCTAGAGCTTTCAGCAGCTTTCTTAACAATCCATTTCTGGTTGTCAGATTTAGCTCTCTTCTTGTAAAATTTGTTCGAACATTCACCAAATTCGAAAGTAGAATTTTTAAACAACTTGGTTCTATCAATTGGTGGTTCAAACTCAACCACTTGTTCTTTGAGTTTACGAGATACTCCCTTTTTTGATTGTATTGCCTTAGAACACTCTCTGGCAATATGTCCAACAGTGTTGCACTTAAAACAGGTTCTCGTGTCTTTCCTCTACTCAGCCATCTTCTTCATTTCCTCTTGCTTCTTTGCAAGGAACTCATTGTTTGACTGCCTCCATAAGTCTTTCTTTTCTTCTTCATCTGCTGATGTTCCTCAAACAAATGTCATTTTGGATTTAAAATCACGAACATATTTTTCATTTTTCTGTTGGAGTAAAACCAAGACCTTTCTTTTTAAAATTACCATTATGGTTTGATTTCTTTTGGAAACCAGAACCAGAACCGTAACTCTTTTTCTTGTTTAATCTTTGTTGTACTCTTGAGGTGTATTGTTTAGGTTTTGCATTAAGACATAAGTCTTTTATTTCAGAAATATTAATTTCTGTGAGTTTGAAAACCTTGTTTATCAGTTCAGTTTTGACATCTTTTATTGGAAATTCCTTATCAGAATATAATTTGTCAGAATTATTTAAAGTATAAGCAACTTTAAACGATTCATCATCCAAATTAGATTTTGATAATAGGAATTCTCTATCATACACTATTTTGCCCTGTTTTTCTGTTTGACACGGAGTGCTTGACCCAGACTTTGACTTCGACTTTGACTCCTCTATCTCATCATTTTCTAACACATGATCCACAACTTTCTTCATCAATTGAGACTGTTGATCAGTGTCAGACGATGTAAACACGACATCAATACTATCTGGTAAGTTTACTGACAACTCCGACTCCCACTGTAAATTTGTTGCCTTTTTGACTCTTTCATCATTTGGATTTCTAGCCAGATATCCGTTTTCTAGCGGGGGTGGACACTTGTTGTAACTGACACCTTGTTTCTTACCAGATGGTGTCTTTTCAGTGTCTTTCTTCTTTTTAGTCTTTTTCACTGGAGTCTTTTCTTCAACATTTTCTTCAGAAACTTTCTTTTCTTCAGTTACTTCATTGTCTTCAAATGCCTTCAAGCTTTCAGCCATTGGATAAATCCTGTCAATGACATAAGATGAACATGAGTAACTTTTCAATAAATGATTAACTCTTTCAGTTTCAATTCTTTGAAGTTCAAGTTTCTGTTCGAGATCAGCACACTTCTCAATAAAGTTGTTTACAACTTTTTGCTTGACCATGAAAGCTCCCTGAAGTGTTTTCATTGCGGTAGCCTGCTCTTCACTAGTGTCGTTGTACATATTCATTGCCATATTCAACACATCATATGATTCTTTCAATCTGTTCATGTTATGGATCAATGAACTATTCTGTTTCTTTACAACTTCACAATTTTCACAAGTGATTGGACTCTTCTTTGCAATGGCTTCTTCATTAATCTCGAACTTTGGAGTTTCTTTTACTTTTCTTCTCACTATCGGTACTGTCTCATCATCGCTGCTAACCGGTGTTTTTACCTTCTTCTTTTTCTTCTTTGCCTTCTCATCTTCACTGTCACTTTCTGCCATCATCTTAAGATGTTTTTCCACTTATCTAGCATAATACTCAGTATCATCATCACTTTGTTCTTCAACTTTGGCAACAAAAGCTGTGTAAGCTGTAGCTTGATCAGGAATATAATCATCCCATGTGAAATTTTCCCAGCTAAATCCCTCAGGTAATTTCTCATCATCTTGATCAATCAAACAAGCTTTTCCAACAGCTGAAACATATTTATCCCAGTTGAATGACTTTTTTTCATCTTGATTAACCACACATGCTCTCTTTCCAGAATCTTCAATTATGGGTCTTCCATGTGCAGTTTGTGCCTGATGTTGATGTTGTTGAGATGGTTGTTGAGCAACCTGATGGTAGATGGCTTTTCGATAGTAATCATTGTTGTTGTTGAAAGGATTCTGAGCTCCACTTGCTTCGCGGTTAGTGCACTCCCTCTTGAAGTGACCTTTCTCCCTGCAACGAAAACAAGTGACTTTAGATTTGTCAAAACCTAAAGTAGAAACATTTGCCTCACGAAGATCATCTCTCCCCGTGATCTGCTTAAATTTCTCAGCTCTCCGTAACACGCTAGCCAAACACCACTTTATGTCCATTAGCTCCATCTCTTCAGCATCTATCTGGTCGTAATCTTCCTTTGTTAGCATTGGATTTCCGATACGACCTGCGACAAAACAACTGTAAGACTCTAAAACCATTCCTAATAAAGACATGTGGTTTTTAGCAACTTCCTCAGAATAATCTTGATCATTTTCAAGATTTAATACAATATTGCACTGAAGTTTCTTCCCATTTTTGTTGCTAAAAAGTTTGGATCAAAAGATGGAAATGATGTGAAACTGGTTTTGCTGTTTGATCCTGATGATGAACTTCCAGAAGTATTTTTGGCATTGTAAGTAGTTTCTATTTTCGGAGATAGATTTGTAGATTTCTCATTCACTCCTGCTTTGTAATACAACCCAATATCCTGTTCACCATCGAAATCTTTCATTCGAACAATTTTTCGTTGTTCCATTTCCTGGGCTTCCAACTTTTCAATAAATTTGCTCAATGTTAACGTGCTAAAACCCTTTTTATTTCTGAGCATCATCAGATATGTTCCCCAAGTTTCATGTGGTAAAGCATCAGCAAGCTTTTCAATTAACTCTTCATTGTCTTTGTTGATGCTTAACCTCTTCATGTTCACCAATAAGTTGCAATATCTTTCAATGATTTGTTTTGTACTCTCGTTTTTCAATCCTCTAAACAAATCAAACTACTTTTTCAAAAGCGACTTTTTATTTTTTACCATTTCCTGACTACCAACAAACTTTGAACGCAACGCTTTCCATATTGAATACGAACTTCCGTTGTGTTGTAACAATACCATAATATCTTCTTTCACAGCTTGTTGTAGCAGGCTTAACATCATCTTCTCATTTTTGTACTTCCTTTTGTCATCTGCACTCATGTCTTTAATCGCAATTTCCTCTTCATCATCGTTTAACGGTCTCACGTACTTTATTTCCACACACTCCCATGCGTCTAAGTAGTTAGCTTGAACCCAGTTTTCGAAACGACCCTCCCATCCTTTATATTTTTCAATGTTCAATAATTTGGGTGGTTTCTGCATTGTTCCCGTTTCGTTTTCAAGCATTGTGGTTTGAGCAACAGTGATCGGGGTAACCGGAGTAGCGAAGGCGTTATAAATTCCTCGTCCATTTTTTAGTTTGTTCACAAAAGCGAAACTTCAGATTTTGTTCACTGGAGCGAAACTACTTTGAACTTTGGAGCGGAACTTCTGATTTGGTCACAATAAGCGAAACTAAGATGTCCGAATAAATGAAACCTTCTGATAAGGTGTAACAATGAGCGAAACTAGTATGATCAGAAGAACGAAACCCCTGAGTTGATGCCACAAGAGCGAAATATGTTTGTCTTTGGAGCGGAACCTCCTGATAAAGTGTATCTATGAGCGAAACTAGTATGTCTGTAAAAGCGAAACCTCAGAATGTCCGTAAAAGCGGAACCTATTCGGAAGTTAATTTGACCTACTTTTAGTCCGAATTTCAAAACCAAACTTTTCAGGGTTTGTCTATATCCTATTATGCACAATCCGTGAAATTTTGATCCAATTTTAACCGGTAAAACTTCCTGAACTGATGAAAGAAGGTGTAGAAGAAAGAAATATCGATGAATTCCAGCTATTCTCTGCAGAACTCCTCCTCCTGAAGCTCTGATACCACTTGTAGGATCATGTTTCGACCCAAACGAGTCATTCAGAGGAGTTTTGATCAAATACAGATGCGGAAAATAAGTATCTGACTTAGGAACAGCTAGCAAATCACTTTAAACACCTCTTTGTATTGATTTATGACAGTTTACATCCAGATCTCAAACCGGCAGCACTTCGGTAAGAATTACAAGACTGTTATGTTTCGCTCCAATGACCCTATTTATAGGGTATGAGGTTTCGCTCGAACATACATGCCGTATGAGCGAAACCTCTGAGTGACAGATAAGCGAAACTATATTGACAAATAAGCGAAACCTCTACCTAGGGGTGTGCAAAAAACCGAATTAACCGAACCATAACCAAATTAACCGACAAAACCGAACCGAAAAAACCGAACCAAATAAAAACCGGTGGGTCGGTTAATGGTTTTTTTGAAAACCGAAAGTAGCGGGTCGGTTATGGTTATCATTTTTTCCATACCCACCATAACCGAACCGAACCGACATGTAATAAATCTTTATAGGATTTAGGACTTTTCACCATATGTTTAATATTTGATGTTTTTGACTGAAGATTTGTAGTACTTATGGGTTTTTCATATCATTTTGTGGTTTTGGTTGAATGTTTATTTGAATTTATGGAATGTATAATATCACTTTATTGAACATTCGATAATAATAATTGGTATTAATATTATAGATTATATATTTTTTTAATGTTATGTAATATACTAATATATACAAATATGCAATAACAATTTATTCCATGTTAAAAAAAATTAAGCTATTTTTAGCTAAGCTAAATACACGGTTAACCACCCATAACCGACCCGCTATAACCATCAAAACCGAATAACCATAACCACCATAACCGATCGGTTATGGGTATGGTTATCCAATGACCGACATCGCGGTTATGGTTATGGTTTTTAGTCAAAACCGACCCAAACCGACCCATGCACACCCCTACCTCTACCTATGTCACTAAAAGCGAAACCTATTAATAAAACACATACAATCTCCAGTTTTCTCGTATTACGTGCCCTGATCTAACACTCTAAGACTAAGACTCGATCCAAGACGAAGTCCACAGATGTAGTGCACCAACACTACTTGAGGATGACATCATCAGGACTGTTTGCACAACCGGCTTTGTGATGTCATCCCGTCAAGATTTAGTCCAGATCTAAGAGAATTCTACATGTTTTACCATAAATCTTTACTAAATCTAAACATTTCCAGCTGATTAACTACTTTCTTCGACATTTACTCACTTTTCACTCAAAACCGATGGAATCCCGACTCACTCAGGATCTCTACTCGTTCCTTAGTTGAGAACCGGTCTGAAAACGAGTTTTCACCGGAGAAATAACCGAATTACGGGTCAGACATGAAATCCCATCAAGAACAGTTACCCGGATCGGACGGGGTGATTCCCATCCGCTCAGGCAAGCTGCACTTTGGTGGGTTTCCGTTGTTTTGATACGTTATCATGCCATCTCTTTTAAAAACTCGAACTTTGAGATTTTACAGAAAGATCAAAGGAACCGTCCGATCGGATGTTCATCTGATCGAACGATCGTCCGACCAAGTGACCTGTTCTCTGTAAACTTTAACACTTAAACCTTTTGAGTCGGGACTTTAAACTACCAAACTTTCACTCGAACAGTCATCCGACCGAATGTCCATCCAATTGAATGACTTGAACTTATACTACAATGGAAACTTCAAAAGTTTGAAACAATTTGCAAACACATCACTGATCGTCTGCCCGGATGGCCATCCGATCGGATGATCATCCGTCCAGAGGGTCTGATTATCATTACACTTGTTTGTTTTACAGAGCACTATGATCTCAACACTTGAAACTTTATTAGTTTCACAAACACATTACTGATCGAACAACCGTCCGATCGGATGGGTCCCCTTTGGGTCGAATAGTCATCCGACCGGATGACCATCCGTCCGGATGACCATCCGATCAGGAAACCTGTCAGACACTTTTATTCGTTGTTCGCACGATTCGACATTCTGTTCAACGCTTACACTGTTATACTATAATCAGGCTAACTCCAGCGCTCCCTTCGCTCCAAATAGTCGGTGTTGATACTTAGCACCCACTGTGAGTATACTCGATCCCTTTTTGTTTTAAACACTTTTGGGATGCAACATGTATTCTATAAACATGACACTTGAAACTTATTTTGAAATGTACTATATGCTCTGTGAACATGAAACTTGAAACTTGTGATTCTTGAGACTTTTATACTATGTGAACGTTTAATCCTTATGTGTAGTTCCGCCTTAACAATGGTAGCGCTATAGGGGTAATGCACCTCCCCGTTAGTCTTTGGGGTATTGTTAGGAGGAGACATTTAACCTCCCACTAGTCTTTGGGAAAGGCATTTAACGCACTAGAAACTTGGGCTATCACTTGGACTGCGTAACTAGCATGGTGAAACTTTTTATGTGTTTACATGATGAATATGAGTCTTTTAAACTATTATGCTATTACGTACTCAAACTTGTATACTCGCCAACATTATTATTGATAGTATTTTAATACATGTTGCAGGTTGATAGTAGCTGGGGAAATCAAGAAACTTGCTAGGATGCTGCTTAGAAACACATCTTAGTAAATTTAGAAATTTTGAACAATGTTTGATGTTTTGTATCTGATGCTTCTGTGGTTGATTGTGGATGCTTGTAGACAATGTTTCGAATTTTATTAATCTATATTGAAACTGTTAGTGTTATGGACACTCTTGAGCAAGCTGAACGCTTAGTGCCGCGCCTCGATGTTTCCGTCATCGGTTGAGGTGTGACAGATTGGTATCAGAGCCATAACTATAGGGAATTAGGGAAAGTAGGAATGCTTTGCCTAGTCTATAGTTCTAGGAAACTTGACTCTTATCTGTTGTTTAAGACTTATGCATTCTATCGTACTTGCTTCCTAGCAACACATTTCCTGTTAAACTTACATGCCTTTCCTAAGGCTAACACAATATACACTTGGACGTTTTTGAAAACGCTGCTGAGCAGTGTTTGTATTTTTGCACGAGATTTACCCTCAAGTTAGGAGTGACATCCAAACCTTGAAGGGGAATTTCCATACTATAATCTAGTAGGTCTTATCTCTTGATAAGTACCGACACTAATAGGGTACGATGTTGTCAAGTTAGAGGTGAAACTCACATCTTGATAACAAGTCCCACTCTGTGATTTTCTGTCTTGCCAAAGTCTCAAAATTTCTGATCAATTAGGAACGTGAAGTGATCGAAAAGGAAAATATCGTAGGCCTAACATCGATTACGTATTTGTCTAAATAAGTCAAGGCATGTTGCCTTAATTCGAAAGGGGTTCGATTTACTTTGGTTAGTCAAAGTTCCTCTACCCGGAACAATCCTATGTTTTATGAGCCTACCTTTTATGTTAACTCGATTTTACATGTGGTTTAAACCTGATTCTTTGTTTGTTTTAAGACTTTCACACAAATCGCACGTACCTCCGCAATCTAAAACATTAATAATCTCTCAGGATCGAACTAAATTTATGACGCTTTATTCATTTGTGTTATACTACATGGGAGCCTTGATTAAACTATGGGAAACATGATTGAATGATATACTATGAGAGACTACTTGTTTAATCTATGAATACCCTAATGCATATGAGAGTCATGGAATGTATTGTTGTGAGTGGCAAAATACGATACGTAACATAGCACCGAATGACGAGACGAACGTAACAAGATCGAAACATGGTGGATACGCCATTGGTACTTCCTATATATAAGTGTTTCGACATTTTACCAGACTTTCATACCACGTGCTATGTGAAATTCGTTGTTTTGCAGACTCGTGGTGAGAATGTTGAAACTACTTGCTTAATCTATGTGTACGTAACCAGTTGAAACGCAAGAAAATGATGGAATGTACTGTTATGGTTGGCAAAACACGACACGTAACATGACATCGAACGACGAGACGGACGTGACATGATCGAAACATGGTGGATACGCCGCTGGTACTTCCTATATATAAGTGTTTCCAGCATGTTACCGAACTTTTGTACCACGTGCCATGCGAAAGTCATCGTTTTGCGAACTTGTGGTGAGAATGTTGAACCTTTGTGCTACGTGAAACTTGTTGGACGTTTTGTGATGTGTGAAACTTGAGTCTTTATGCGATCGTGTGTGAAACTATATACTACGCGACTTTATGAACTAGACTTATACGATCCTTTTCTTGGATCTTTAGATGTCTTCCCGTAAACTATCCGACTTGCTCAAGAGATCCAGAGCCAACTCTCAGAAGAAAATGATGTCTTTCATGGCCGATCAGATTGCTCGCATCGTGCCCCACCTGGTTTCTACTCCAAAATGCATGATAACCAAGTACATTAATGGATTACCTCCTGCCATGCGTGACTCAATTGAAGCAGCTCAGCTAGGAACTATTGAACAAGTTTACCGTCTTGCTTCAAGTTTGAACAACAACCGTGTCCGTGACAAATAGTTTGGAAACTCTGCCCCCTCGAAATCAGCGAATCAAGTTACCCAGCAGCCTGGTAGCAACAGAAACAAGAAACGAAAGTCTCGGGGTTCTGGCTGTAACGCCATTGTCCCTGCTGCAAATGCAAACCCTGCAGGCAATACTAATGTGCCTGCTGCTGCTGCTAACCCTCCGGCTCCGGAAAACAACAAGTCGTACACTGGAGTTCATCCCAAATGTGCGACTTGTAATTTTCATCACCCTGCTAACTCTGCTTGCCGTCTGTGTACCAACTGCAATCGCTATGGTCAGACGACTCCCTTCTACCGCCAAGCAAATCAGGTCCAGCAAGCTGCTCAGCCAGCTCCGCCAGCCCAACTAGCTCTACCAGCCCCGCAGAATCCCAGACCAGTCAACAATGTTCGTGCATGCTACAAGTGTGGAGACACTACTCATCTCCGTAACCAGTGTCCCCAGCTGAAACAGGAGCAACAGCCAGCCGCTCGAGGACGAGCGTTCAACATCAATGCAAATCAGGCTCGTAACGACAATAACATCGTTAATGGTACGTTTCTCGTCAATAATCTTAACGCTTCGATACTATTTGATACTGGTGCCGGCAGAAGCTTTGTGTCCGTAGAATTTGAATCTTTGTTAAACTGTGCACGCTCTAAACTACCTAAGTCGTTCTCTATTGAGTTTGCCGATGGTAAGTCTATTCTAGTTGATTCTATCCTCAGTGGTTGTTCCTTGACTCTTAACGACCACGTCTTTACTATTGATCTCATACCCATGCAATTGGGTAGTTTTGATGTCATAATCGGCATGGATTGGTTATGTAAGAATCATGTCGAGATCGCTTGCCATGAGAAGTACGTTCGTTTACCTCTTCCGTCCGGTGATACTTTGCATGTCTATGGAGACCGACCTTCTAAGGGACTGAAGTTGATGTCATGCACTCAGGTGAATAGGTGCTTATGTAAGCAGTACTTTGCCTTCTTGGCCCACGTGGTGGAACAAAAGGGCAAGGGAAAGAGCGTAAGCGATGTTCCAGTAATGTGTGATTTCCCTGACGTCTTTCCTGAAGATCTTCCTGGTCTTCCTCCTCCTCGATCTGTTGATTTTCGTACTGATCTCATACCTGGTTCGACCCTGGTCGCCAAGGCTCCTTACCGACTTGCACCTTCCGAGATGCAAGAACTATCCAGTCAACTTCAGGAACTGCTCGACAAAGGTTTTATACGTCCAAGTACCTCTCCGTGGGGTGCTCATGTGCTATTTGTCAAGAAGAAGGATGGTTTGTTTCATATGTGTGTTGACTACTAGAGCTTAATAAACTTACCGTCAAGAATTGTTATCCTCTCCCTCGTATCTACCATCTATTTGACCAACTACAAGGCGCATCCTGTTTCTCGAAAATCGACCTTCGAGCTGGTTATCATCAGCTCCGCATTCTCGAAGATGATATCCCCAAAACCGCGTTTCGCACTCGTTATGGGCACTACGAGTTCGTGGTTATGCCTTTTGGTTTGACCAACGCACCCGCCGTGTTCATGGATGTTATGAATCGTGTTTGTAAACCTTATTTGGATCTTTTTGTAATAGTCTTATTTGATGATATTCTTATTTATTCGAAAAATAGAGCTGATCATGAACGCCATCTACGCCTTATGTTAGAACTTTTACATGGCGAACGCTTATACGCTAAATTTTCTAAGTGTGAGTTTTGGATTGATGAAGTACGATTTCTCGGGCACGTTGTTAGTAAACAAGGCATTCATGTTGAGCCTTCTAAAATCGAACCTGTGAAGAATTGGAGTACGCCTAAATCTGCATCTGAGATTCGTTCCTTCTTAGGATTGGCGGGTTATTATCGTCGATTCATCTCGGACTTTTCAAAGATTGTCGTTCCCCTCACTTCTTTGACTCAGAAAGAGAAACCTTTTGCTTGGGGTCCCAAGCAAGAAGAATCCTTCCAGACTCTTAAGGACCTTCTTTGTAAAGCTCCTGTTCTTGCTCTCCCTGATGGGAATAACGACTTTGTGGTATATTGTGATGCCTCGAACTGTGGGCTAGGCTGTGTGCTCATGCAACGGGACAAGGTCATCGCTTATGTCTTTCACCAACTCAAAATACATGAGAAAAACTATACTACCCATGACCTCGAGCTTGGCACAGTTGTTTTTGCGTTAAAGATCTGGCGACACTATCTATATGGTACTAAGTGTGTGGTTTTCACTGACCATAAGATCCTGCAGCTCATCTTTAACCAAAAGGAATTGAATATGCGTCAGCGACGATGGGTGGAATTGTTTAACGACTACGACTGCGAGATTCGCTATCATCCTGGCAAAGCGAATGTCGTGGCCGATGCTCTCAGTCGTAAGACTCATGTTAATACCATCCGTTGTTTTCACTTCTCTAACAATCTTCAAGCTTGTATCCGTGAAGCTCAGTATTCGTCAGCTAATGAAGGCAGTCTAATCGTTGAAATACGAGGTGCTTTTGTGGATCAACTCGAAACAAAGTCTGATGGGCTTCAATACTATCTCAATCGCATTTGGGTGCCAGATCACGATAATCTTTGTGAGCTCATTATGAATAAGGCTCACAAATCTTGATACTCTATTCATCCAGGTGCTGATAAGATGTACCATGACTTGCGTATGACTTATTGGTAGCCTGGTATGAAGAAGGACATTGTTGCGTACGTCTCAAAATGCCTTACTTGCACGAAGGTAAAGGCTGAACATCAACGTCCTTCAGGTCTCCTTGAAAACGGCTGTCCAAACTGCTCGATGATCGAGGATCGCTCGACGATCGATCGAAAAATGCTCGAAAAATGCTCATTTGATTCCCGCTTAGTTTGTAAATGAGCTGCTCGGATCGGTTCGATTCAAATTCAATCCAAGCATGAGCAAAGTTCCGCTTTGTCACACCCCTATTTTCCACGGTGGGCCCGGTGGGGGTTCCGTGACGTAGTTGATATCGTCAAAGTCAAATATACAATATATAAATGCACAGGGGAAGCAAAAGAAAGATTTATTTCAACTTAATAATATTGTAATATCCAAGTATCACAAAATAGTCGAAATAGATCCACAGGCGGATCCGAAACAAAGAGGAGACTTTTATTCAACAGACTTCATGCATCCTAAGCTTGCGAGACTTATACTGATGCTAAGGAGTGGCCAGCCTATTACGCGTAGTACCTGCACTTAGCATTTTTGGAAAATACGTCAGTTTACACTAGTAAATACAATTTAACTAACTCATTTTTAAAAAGGTTTAAAAATTGATTTGAATGCCTGTGGCACAAAACATTTTTCTAACTTGGGATAATTATTTGCTTAATAATCTTGTAAAAGAATTACATGTCTGTTATGCGTTCAGTTGCCCGGGTCGTACCGGGTTAAAGATTAATAGACACACTACTTAATATAATTCCGCCGCGAGACTTCTCTCGACCGACGATTATACTTTATTGAAATGCACTACGGGTGTACGCCTACACCCGTGTGCTAAGGTCGTGGCCATTCTTTGAATGATGCCAAGGATATCCGGGACATGGTCATTAAACCCCCAAAGGCGTTAAACAAATAAAACAGCATTTTTAAACGGGTTAATTTGACAACACTTAACCACCGACCGGTTAAGGTCAATTTCCCGACCAAGCGGTATTTTATATACCGTACCCCAAGCCCGTATAGGGAAAATAAGTTAAACGTATTTACCTGAGCAAAGTATAAATCAAATACAGCGAGTGCACGTAGCTTTTACTGGGCTCCTATATCTGGAATTAAGGTTTTAATAACCTATTAGAATTCTAACGGGTCTTAAGCTTAGACCGGTTAGTTTTATATAAAGATTACGGTTTTAAACGCACGATAAGGCGAAAACCGTTTTAGAATGTGGTTTTGACCCGACAAGCTTGCATACTTGTTTAATATGGGTAACTTAATCACATTCTGGATTTTGAGACCAAAATGATATAGTTTGACCCGTTTCGGCTAAAATGGGTAAACTAGTTACATAAGCCGATCCGAACGCGTAAAGTGCGTAACGAGTAACCATAAGAGTCATATACATGTTTCTGAAGTTAATATGCCTAAAATATGTTGTGATATCAGAATGATACCTTCCATTTTGCCCCAAATGGTTTTAAATCCAAACTATGCCTCATAAGGGCATTTTGGTCATTTTAAAGGGTGTAAAAGAGTTTAATAATTATTCTGAGTTACAGATCTGAATAAATCAGTAATTATACTCATTTTATTAATTCATAACAGTAGGGTATCAAATATATGTGAAATTTATTACTTCTAACCATTCTATGCTCCGTAGGGGCATTTTCGTAATTTCACATAGGCCTAAAAGGTCAAAACTGGAAATCTGAGTTTAAATTATTTTCCTACTGTTTAAAATATAAAAATTTACTGATTAAATCAGTAAGTTTCAACCCCTTATGCTTAACAAGGTTCTAGTGCATACTTGGTGCTAAAAATGCTTAAAAAGGCGATTTGGAGTCATTTCCGGGTTTTATATGAAAAGCTGATATTTTTAATATTCCAGAAGGCTTAGAATAATTTATTTAACATATTGAATCAGTAGAAAAAGGTTTGGGGTCAAAAGGATTTGTAAAATTCATTTTATGGCTTAAAAGGGCAAAACCGGTATTAACCGAATTAATCCTAGAACACTAAGTTATGCTCAGCCTAAAATTAAATAAAAATCTTTAAAAATCCCAAAATATTATTTCATATCAGGAGGTACTAAGTTTTGTTTAAAAATTTGGGTTTAGATAGGCTATATGCAATTTACGCCATTTAATTACTAAAGAAGCTTTAATTTACGCTAATGAGCATAACTCTTAATCTACACCTCAAACTGATCTCAAATTTTAGGTGCAAGTTTATAAATCAGTAGCTAAGGTGTCTACTCTTTTACATTTTCAAAAATCACATTTTAAGGTCAATTGGGCATAATGGTCAACATATAAGCGATTAACGGAAACATGCATGTGAATAGGATATCTAATGAACCAAGTTGTATAATCTCAGAGAGTTATACTAACATGCAATTAGGTCCAAAAGAAGCTCTAAGGCAATCCTAAACTTGGCTTAAATGGGTCAGAACTGAAAGTCAAAGCAGAAGTCAAACCTTACGACTTTCTGTTCCAAACTGAGCCTAAGCTGAAAATTGTCGAGTTGAACATGTTGGAACATGTTCTTACATTAATTACCAAGTTATTTTAATGATCAAACAGGTTGCATGTATCCTACATTGCTAATTATGCATTAATTTGAAGATAAGCATTCTGTTGACTTTTTAAGATGTGGTTTGACTCGACAATTAACATAGTTAGAGTGGGAATCTGGAAATACCCTTTTAAGGGTTTGTTTCCCACATAATTACCTACTTATAGGTATTTTTGATTCGAGATATTAGTGAGTAATTATTGACTAATCTTGAAGTCAAACCTTATTTACGACGGTTTGACTTTTAGCTAATTAACTAAGCTAAAACGAATTTAGAAAGGTGAAGGACACTTACAAGGGTCCTAATTAGGATTAGGGATCACTAGGAAGGTGGCTTGCTGTCCAGAGAGCTCCAGGAATGAACTTGTGAACTTTGCAATTGAATGAACAAATTGGTCACAACTTGGAAGCTCTTATATAGTAATTTCAAATGATTTAGATGATGCCATGCAAGTCTATGAGGGATCCCTGATCATAACATCTGTCCCTAGTGCATGAAAATCCATTTGTTCAGCCCCTGGTATCAGTTTACAGGTCCATAAGTCGGTTAACAGACCTGAACTGGCAGCTACAGGTTGTTTCTGTCGCTGGCACTCTGACGCGGGCCGCGTAAGACCATAAGGGGCTCTTACGCGGGCCGCCTAGCCTGTCAGAACCAGCCAAACAAGTTTCACAATTTGCATTTTAGCCCCTGGTCCTTTGTAATGTTGTTTTAAGTCCCCAAATTGCCTTTTCAGCCCTCTAACTTGATTTTTAAGGGCTCTAGGACTTTTACTAACTTAGTTAAGTCCTTGACTAACTTTGTGAACACTCATAAGGCCTTAAAATTTAACGTTGACGCTTTTAACCCCTCGTATACGAATTTGATCATAACTTTCTCATACGATAACGAAACTTTATGAAATTTTTGCCACATATTCTAGTAAGTATAATTTATCGTTACAAAGCTTCGGGTCTGCTAAAAGGTCAATCAGAGGTATACTTTGCACATATTGACACATTTAGCCCCTGTAGTTTGTAATTCCTCACTTTCTTTCATTTTTAGCTTCGTATGATCCATGATTTATTCGTTTGAAGGTATAAACATTACGTAGGGCTATTTTTGAATATATTTATCCATTTTTGGCACTTTGGACCCTTATATTCGCATAGTTTCCCCGTTTGTCAACTTTAGTCCCCCTAAAGTATTCTTTCACACATTTAGAGCTTGTGACACGTGTTCATACATTATTGGACATGAATTTTCAAGGTGTTACATCATCACCCCCTTAAAAGAAATCTCGACCTCGAGATTTATTGAAACAATTGAGGGTACTTCTCTTTCATTGTGGACTCTAACTCCCACGTATATTCAGGACCTCTGCGGGCATCCCACTTCACCTTGACAATAGGCACAAGCTTCCTTCGAAGCCTTTTTACCTGTCGATCCTCAATCGACACAGGTTTCTCCACAAATTTTAAGCTCTCGTCTATGCACACATCTGCGTGTGGTATGACTAGTGATTCGTCAGCTAGACACTTCTTCAGGTTGCAGACGGGGAATAGGTTATGAATACGACTGAGCTCTTCAGGTAAGTTTAACTTATAAGCCACTGATCCAATACATTCAATGATCTCGAATGGTCCTATATACCTCGGGCTTAACTTACCTTTCTTACCAAATCGCATCACCCCTTTCCAGGGCGATACTTTGAGCAAAACTTTATCGCCAACCTCAAACTTGAGAGGTTTTCGCCTCTTATCAGCATAGTTCTTCTGCCTATCTCGAGCAGCTTTTAGGCAATCACGAATCTGGACAATCTTGTCCGTTGTCTCGAAGACTATGTCAGGACCAGATAATTGAGTGTCCCCTACTTCTGCCCAACAGATGGGCGTTCTGCACTTCCTACCATATAGTGCCTCAAAAGGTGCAGCCTGAATGCTGGTATGGTAGCTGTTGTTGTAGGAGAACTCAACCAATGGTAGATGCCTGTCCCAACTACCACCTAGATCAATTACACATGCACGCAGCATGTCTTCCAACGTTTGAATAGTACGCTCACTCTGCCCATCCGTTTGAGGATGGTAAGCCGTACTGAAATTTAATTGAGTGCCCAGAGACTGTTGGAAACTCTTCCAAAAATGAGACGTGTACCTAGTATCCCTATCTGAGATAATAGATACTGGTACGCCATGTAAGGATACAATCTTATCCACGTACAGTTGGGCTAACATGTCGGAGCTGTAAGTCTCTTTAATGGGTAGGAAATGTGCTAACTTAGTCAGTCTATCAACTATGACCCATATAGTATCATTTCCTTTCTTCATCTTTGGCAACTTGGTGATGAAATCCATCGTCACCATTTCCCATTTCCAAGTGGGAATTTCAGGCTGTTGTAGCAAGCCTGACGGCTTCTGATGTTCAGCCTTTACCTGAGCACACGTCAGACATTTAGCTACATAAGCAGCTATAGACTTTTTCAAGCCTATCCACCAATAGTTTGCCTTTAAATCCTGGTACATCTTATCAGCTCCAGGATGGACGGAATATTTGGAACTGTGGGCTTCCTTGAGGATAACATCCCGAAGTCCTCCATATACAGGAACCCATATTCATCCATTCAATCTCAACATTTCGTCCTTATCATAGGACAACTGTTCTTCAGTCACTCCTAACTTTTCCTCAGGATAGTTAGCTTCTAGCACAGCTTCCTTTTATGCTGCTAGTAATCTTTCATTCAGACTATTCTTTATCTCAATGCGCTTGGCATTAATCCTTAAAGGCTTCACTCTCTCCTTTCTACTTAAGGCATCAGCGACTACGTTTGCCTTTCCTGGATGGTATCTTATTTCACAGTCATAATCGTTCAGAGTTTCCATCCATCGTCGCTGCCTCATATTCAAATCCTTCTGATTGAACAAGTGCTGAAGGCTCTTGTGATCAGAGTAGATCACACACTTAGTTCCATATAAGTAGTGCCTCCATAGTTTTAGTGCAAATACAACGGCACCCAATTCCAAGTCATCGGTGGTGTAATTCTTCTCGTGCACCTTTAGTTGACGTGAGGCATAGGCAATGGCCTTGCCTTTCTGCATAAGCACACAACCCATTCCGGTGTGTGATGCATCGCAATACACCACAAATTCTTCAATACCTTCAGGTAGAGTCAGCACTGGAGCGTTACTCAACTTCTGCTTCAAGATATCAAAAGATTCTTGCTACTTAGGCCCCCAGTCAAACTTAATCTTCTTACGTGTTAACGAAGTTAAGGGCGCAGCAATCCTTGAAAAATTTTCAATAAATCGCCTATAGTATCCAGCCAAACCTAGGAAGCTACGAATCTCTGTAGGCGTCTTTGGCTCTTACCAGTTCATAATAGCTTCTATCTTTGCGGGATCCACTTGAATTCCACGTTCACTCACAACATGTCCAAGGAACTGGACTTCGCGAAGCCAAAATTCACACTTTGAAAACGTGGCATAGAGCTTCTCTTGATGAAGCAGCTTAAGAATGCATCGAAGATGCTTCTCGTGGTCAGCTTGACTCTTCGAGTAGATGGGGATGTCATCGATGAAGACGATGATAAATTTATCCAGATAAGGTTTGCATACGCGATTCATGAGATCCAAAAGGCATCACTAAGAACTCGTAATGACCATATCGAGTCCTGAATGCAGTCTTGTGTACATCTTCATCCTTGACCTTCAATTGATGATAGCCTGACCTGAGATCTATCTTGGAAAAATAGTTTGCTCCTTGTAACTGGTCAAACAGATCGTCGATCCTGGGCAAAGGATATCTGTTCTTGATAGTAACCTTATTAAGCTCACGATAATCAATGCAAAGACGCATTGATCCATCCTTTTTCTTGACGAACAAAATTGGCGCTCCCCATGGAGACGAACTAGGTCTAATAAAACCTTTAGCTAGCAAATCGTCTAGCTGTGCCCTCAATTCCTTCATCTCCGTTGGTGCCAACCTATAAGGTGCTCTAGCAACAGGTGCAGCTCCTGGAATGATGTCAATTCTGACTTCCACTTGTCTATCTGGTGGCAAACCAGGTAGTTCTTCCGGGAAAACTTCAGGGTATTCAGAAATGACAGGTATATCTTCAATCTTAGGTTTCTGTTCATCAACAGTCACTTGTGCCATATAAATGACACAACCCTTCTTTAAGCATTTAGATGCTTTGAGCATAGACACCTGCTCAGGTAATCCATGCTGAGTATCTCCCTGAATGGTGAGTGGCTCACCAGATGGAGTCTTGATTACTACTTGCTTCTTGCTGCAAACTATCTGAGCTTGGTTATGCGATAACCAATCCATGCCTATCACTATATCAAAGCCAGCTAGCTTAAAAGGTAATAGGGACAAAGGAAAAGAGTGGTTCCTAATGGATATGACACATCCATCTAATATCGTCGAAGCGGTTTCTATGGTTCCATCAGCCAATTCCACTTCATATTTCACACTTAGGGTTTTAACAGGTAATTTCAATAATTCACAGAACTTATTATCTACAAAAGATTTATCCGCCCCAGAATCAAATAATACTCTTGCATAGACATCATTTACTAGAAAAGTACTTGTTATCACATTATCGTTCTGGATAGCTTCCTGAGCATTCATCTGGAAAACCCTGGCGTTGGTCTTTTTCCCCTCTTTACCTTTTTCGCAAGTTTCGGGCAGTTGGGCCTAAGATGCCCCTTCTCATTACAATTAAAGCATGTGGCATCCTTGAGTTTCTTACAGTCTAATGCCTTGTGATCTGGGGACTTGCAAATTCCACACGCTTTCGGCTGGGATTGAGATTTTGACTCATACCTGCATTTCCCAAAATGGTGCTTCTTACAAACCTTGCACCTGGGTTTATCACCCGTCTGTTGATCTCCCTTCTTGGATTCCGACCCTTTCTTGTGGTCGTTGTTTCCCTTGCGCTTCTTGTCTGAGCGCCGCGAACCATCATCTTCGTGTTTTCTTTTCTCAGCATCCGCATTTCTTAATGATCTCTGTCTAACAGCGTCCAGCGTAAGGGACAGAGATATGTCAGCTGCTGATCGAAATGTAGCGGGCCGAGAAGCCTTGACACTCGCTTTGATTTCTGGGGCCAGACCCCCAATGAAACGGGCTATCCTTTTCGGTTCAGGTGTCACAAGGTAAGGAACTAACCTTGACAGAGTATTAAAACTTGTGAGATAAGCCTGGCAATCCAAGTTTTTCATGACTAAAGACAGAAAATCAGATTCTATCTTTTCCACTTCGTGTTGGGGACAGTAGTTCTCCTTGATGAGAGCAACAAATTGATTCCATGACATGTTGTATAATGGAATCTTTCCAGTAGCCTGTATTAATGACCTCCACCAGGCCAAGGCTTCACCCTTGAACGACTGGGATACAAACTTTACAATATCCCTTTCAGCACAACCACTGATGTCCACAACAGTGTCCATCTCATCCAGCCAAGTCATGCAATCCACAGCCCCTTTCTCTCCGGTAAAATCCTGGGGTTTACAAGAAACGAAATACTTATATGTACAGGACTTGGTACGTGGAGCATCATCAAATACTATCTTCTTGGGTGGAGTACTGTTGTTGTTTGAAGAGTGTCTATCATCGTCCTTCTTAGATTCATCTTTCTTAGATGGCGGCTTGCTGTGAGACTCCGAGTGAGTCTTAGGCTTGGTGTGCGGTGTAGATAGGGTCCTACTATGGGTCCCACTGTACTCACTGTACTGCCGCTCTAAGGCCTTTGTAACCGCATCATCAACAAGCGCTTTCAGTTCTGCGCCAATTAACTGTATCTTTACATTCTCGTGATTCTCTACCGGACGACTATTTACCTCGTCCGACCCCGCCATGTAGCTTCAATTGCTACATATAGACAATAATAGGCAAGGTTTTATTTAGAAGCTAATACAACATTTTATATTTTTATTAACCATGGTTTTAAATAGCCATTGCTGGTTAATTTGTTAATCCGGTATTTATTCAGGACCTTTATTATAATCCTATATTACAATTAAGAATTAATATATAACTTAGTCACAAAGACAGTGTTAATTTATAACCCGGATTCTTACAGAATCGAGGTATTAGGGTCTGAATCACAGTTCATTACCCTTTATAGACAGTGAGTTGTAGACTTCTACTGTGTCTTGGTCCCAGAGGACATTAATTATTACCTGCAGGCACTTCATCCTCAAAGGATGGTTATTTACTTACAGGGAATCTTAAATTAACCCTATTTAAAGATGGCCTGTGTGATTTATACTGCATCACAATTTGCCCAGTATGTCAACATACTTACAGAGGTTAACATAAATTTGGAATCTTTTAGACAGGTTCTACCATCTTAGCCATGCCTGCGACGACACGTGGCTAGGTTTTACCCCTAAGATTCTTTTTATAACGCAGATCAATCCTAAGCTGAGACGTTAATTATAGATCTGAATCTAATTATGGAGGTACCATCTTGGCCTTGTCGTAAAAATGACTTATGGCTAGGTCTTGTCTCTTTTTAGATTTTGCCATTCTATAATAATGGTAGATCTTCTTTATTAGGAATGTTATTTTCATTTTACTTTTTATTTTAAGTTTATGCATATACTTATAAATAATAAACAATTATGAAAATTTAAATTCAATCATTCCATTAGAAAAGATTAAACAGTACAACATTTGCCCTAAACGGGACTTCTACAAAATAACATGCCCGCACAGGGGCGAAACACAAACAAACAAACTGATGTGCTAAAAGTGGTTTAATAACTAAATTAACTAAATTAAACCCTAAACTAGACTCTCTAAGTTTTAAATTTATAAAATAAAGACTCACTAAAACCTAAACCACACGACCGGCAAGTGTACCGATCGATGCAGTATAGCCTAAGGAAGTCCGAGTATGGAACCCAAGAGACTCTACTAATTACGCTAACGACTCTATCTAGACTTAGACTGACACGACTCAAACTATTTGTTTATTGATTGGGGGGGGTTTCTAAAAATCCTAAGAATGCAAATAACGAATAACTAGATTAGCTAAATAACTAACATGAACTCGAACGAAGACTTTGACCAGAGATGATGAAGACTACCTAGGCTAGACGCAAGCTAAACTCAGAATGGATTTCTATTTGATGATTTTGTGGTGTGGAACCGGGATCTTTAGATACTAAACCTATTAAGACACCACTAAGCCCCTCAAACACTCTCAAGGCGATTTTTGTGGCACTACCTAGGCTGTTACGCTTACCGGTTTTCTAGATTTCCTCACAGTCCTCTAGTTTCTTGAAAGTGCCTATATAAGACGCTCTACCTCACAGCGCGAACGTCTAAAGCAACTACGGGTTTTAATCTTGGTTTAATAGACAATTGAATGTTAAGGACTTATAACCAAACCGAGACCTATTAATAACCTCGAGCCTCACAGCGACAAGTTTAGCAGAACACTTGATTTTATTAAATTACCGAATATTACTTCTAAGGTTACTTACTCGATTTTCACCCTAAAGGATTAATGATCTATTACGTGATAAAGACCGTCACCTAAATCAAGAACCCTAGCACAACCCTATTATGTGATAAAGACCGTCACCAAGGATTATACGAAGCAATAAACAGTGATAAAATAATCGTCAAGCACGCATATGCACCAAGTTAAATTCCCAAAGCTTTTACAATACAAGAAAAATCCACAATCACGCCAAAGATCGAATAAAGAACCAAACTTTATTTAACTATTGTCATCACCTAGGTAGTTTATGAAGTTTTAGCCAATAATCATGTCAACAATCATAGCAACAATCAATATTAATTCAGAATTCATCATTAAAAACTAAGAATAAACGAAACCGAAAGATAAACGGAAGTATAGAACCCGAAAATCTTCAACTCCGAGTGTTCCCGAGCTTCCTAGATGATTCCTTGGCTTCCCGAACGTTCCCGAGCCTTCAAAACAGCCTCTAGATGTCCAAACTTCGCCCCCAAGTCGTGTCTGATGTTGTATATTTTTGTCGAATAATAATGTGTGGCTCCTCGAAAAATAATAAATCTTTTCTGTTCGTTCGATGTTCACCACCCTTCTTCTGTCTGTCGTCCAACCTCTTCTGCCTATATATTAAATTTTGCCACCTTCCCTTTCCTGTCGTGTTCTCTAAGGAATATTATATTAGTCGCATGGCCCAATATTACGATTACACACTGGACTCAAGATATCTTTGGCGGCCCACTTAAATTCGTCCAAGGCCATATTTTCATGAATTCTAATGATGCTTTACGTCTTTGGCGGCCCAATAAAGTTGTTCTTTTTATTTTATGGCTGCTAACAAGAAGTAACAAAACCAACATATATACAGCTCCTCCCTTCACAATACGAAATCCTCAACGAAAATATATATTCTTTTCTTGACCAATGTCACCGTCCTCTATATATGTATACAAATCCTTATTCCACTCAAAGGCCCTTTATTTTGATTCTTATCAACAGCACATTAATTTATAAAATAGAGATAGCAGGGTCGGCCCACTCACGGAAAATAGCGACAATTTTACTTTGGTCATTGGTGATCTACTCTACTCAACTTGCTGGTTACTTCTTTATTACTCGTTTTCGCTCCATTTGCACCATGACCTGGCAAAACACAAAAGAAATATAATATAATATAATACTAAAACTACATAAAAACAAATAAATCATACACAATAATTATACAATTTAGACGGGACAAATATGTGTATTTTAACCTACATCAAATATCCCCACACTTAACCTTTTTTCGTCCCCGAAAAAGAATTATGCAACGGAATCATAGTCGGAATAATTATTTGGGCCAAAAAGCTTAATTTACTTATTAAAACCGAAACTTGTGTTAGCCACGATTGCAAGTATATTTGTCCTCTTAAACCCAAATCCGGTGCCAAGCCCTTATCATGCAATTTAGTTCAAGTATGGTCAATCTACCTAGGGTCTCACGCTAAGAATCGCAAGTCCACCTAATCCCCCCTCAAGCTTATAGGACAAAAGGAACGACCATTGGGCTATTTCCTAACCGCCTTATACCAAGATCGAGAGAGTTTAGAATCAAATCTATATTATTTTTTTTTCATCACTTTTTCATTCATTTTTTTTCTTTTTTTCGAGCGTAGACGTTGCTTTCCCTAACCCATAGGCATTCCGGCTGTAGAGTCGCTATCCCCAACTCGGATTACTTAGGCTTCGGTACTTTTTATTATTATTTTTTTTCTTTGCAAGGTCGATTTCACACACCCTAGCGGTAATCCGGCTGTAGAGTCGCTATCCCCAACCCAGACTACATAGAAATGCGCTACTTTCATTTAGTTTCTAGCTCTTTTTTTTTTCTTTTTCAACGAGATAATGACAAGAAACTCTAACGATCTTAACTTATAACGACATCCCTTATACTATTATCGGCGGTTTCAATTTCTACACTCTCTCTAGATGAGAACCCACTAGTAGACCGACAATTAGGTATATTTAAGATCAAAGGAACCTAGAACCGAATCGAGCCTACCCGCGCATCCCAAACTAGACACAAGCTCAATTATTTTATTCTCATATTATTATTATTTGAACCCGAACAAAACCCGACTTTTCTATCATTTTCCGTTTTTTTAGTTTGCAAACTTCTTATTTCAAAAGACATTTTCTAATTTTTTTTTTATTTTTTTGGATTTTTGAATTTTTTTATAACTCAAGACTCTACTAACTAGACACTAAACGATAGTTTCCCATCCCCACACTTAGACTCTACATTGCCCTCAATGTAGGATGGAAACCGACTCAAAAAACTAAAAATAAATAAGAAATAAAAAATAAAGGGCAAATAGGAAAGGACTTAGCTGGTTTAATCAAAGCGTACGCTCCAAAGCTCTCATCCAATCCAGCTCGATCGTATAGCATTTCATTCGCGATCGGCTTTTGACACTGACTAGTACACTCGGAAAAATGCTTGATATTCGAAAAGCAGCTCCAAAATCACCCGAATGGAGATTGAGTACGGGTGGTACATATTCAAACCTGCATAAACAAAAACAAGCAAAAACCAAAGCAATACCGACTCGACACAAACGACTGACTCAAAAACTACTAAATTAGACTCATAATACAGAATAAAAGACTCAAAAATACAAACTCTACAAGTGGGTCACAACTGTTCACGCACTCATGGAGGATCATACAAGCGCAGCTCACCTCCATACCAACTCTTACGGGCTGTAGCACTACCATTCCTAATATTGCCCGCATCTCTTCTATCCCCATATCTCTCACACTCTCTTAACTCGTCATCGGGCGGTTTGAATCTAGATGTCTCATATCGAAACCTATCCCCACACTGAGCCTTGCTCAGTATCTCTATCTTAGATTCTAACCTCCTCAATCTCTCTTCCAACTCCTCGACTCTCCTATCAGGTGGATCCCCACACTTGGGTTTTATCACCTTTTCTAAACTTGGCTCACTCACCACCTTTTTCTCATCACTCTCAATCCTCTCATTCTCCCCCACTGACGCTATCGCCTCGACTCTCTCACTCGGCCCTCTCGCATTATTCACCTTGAAAACTATCGATTTGTTGCCCGCTCTAAGTGTGATTGTGCCTAAGAAGACATCTATAAGCGCTTTAGCAGTGTTCAGGAACGGGCGCCCTAAAATCAACGGCACGTTTGCATCGGCCTCCATATCTAGCACTACAAAATCTGCCGGGAAGAAAAACTTGTCCACTAACAAATTCTCTACAATCCCCCTAGGGTACTTAACTGTCTTATCTGCTAACGAGAGGGTCATACGAGTTGGCTTCAAATCACCAAGGCCTAGTCTTTCGTAAAATGAATATGGCATCAAATTAATACTAGCACCAAGGTCTGCCAACGCGTGGTTTTTAACATCACCACCAAACAAACAAGGGATCGTGAATATGCCAGGATCGGTGAGTTTCTCAAGAAGTTTAGTCAGGATCACTGCAGAACAATCTCCACTCAATGGAGTACTAAAACACTCACCTACCCTATCCTTACGCTTAAGAAAATCCTTAAGAAACTTGGCGTATTTGGGCATGGATCTCAGGGCCTCTATGAACGGAAGATTTACTTTTAGCTGGGTGAACATTTCAAGAAATTTCTCGTATTCCCTAGCGTATTGTTGTTGCTTATAACGGGCGGGAAACGGAAGACGGGAGGGATCAAATACGGGCGGTGGCCTAACCCTAACTGGTTGCTTCTCTACTCTCCTCTCAACCTGAGGCTCCTCGGTATGTGAGGTACTTGCTGGGTCTAGCCTATGTTGCACCTTACCTGGGGCCTCCATCTCTATCTCCTCATCTACCTCACCATCACTCTCTAACTCAACATTCTCTCTCACGACCTCCCCTAGACTCTTCCCACTACGAGTAGTGATTGCTTTCACAGAATGGTTGGTTGGGTGCGTGGTACCTGAAAACTGACCAGAAGAGGATTCTCTCAACTGCCTAGCTATATCCCCTACTGTTCTCTTAAGATCTAAAAGAGTAGACTCTTGATTTTTAAGCTGAAGTTCGTGACTTTTATTAATCTGCTCCTGACTTTTAGCGAACGCCTGATTCTGCATCATCATCTGAGCAAACATCTCCTCCATCCTGCTCAAACTACCCTGTAAAACCTTGTCACTGCCTTGGCTCTCTTGATTCGACCCCCCACTAGCAAACTGACCTCCTGAACCACTATACTGACCACTCTGACCTGAACCACTACTCGTGTAAAGACCCGGCCCCCTATTTTGATACTGACCAGGTAGGAAACCAGGGGGGTTGCCTGAAGGGCGATATCCACTACTACTACCACTACCCTGCCAGCTGGAGTTAAAAATATTATTATTATTACTAAATTGACCCCTAGACTGACCCGCTATGAACTCAACCTGCTCTAGAGTAAGAGTGGGACAATCGAGCTTGTCGTGACCTCCCCTACAAACCTCACACCTATCAACTTTCTTCTTAGTCTCATTCAACTCTTGCCTCACCTCTTGCCTCAACTCTTGCCTCAAACTCTCGACTATAGCAGCTATCGATGGATCCAATCTGACTTGGTTTACCCCTCGACCGGCCGAGGAGGTACGCATAGGAATGGAAGTCCTGCTGATAGTGCCGTAATCCATATCAGAGTGGGCGAAACTCTCAAACAAATCGTTACACTCATTCACCGTCTTCTTTCCCATAAGCTGCCCTCCTGCTGAAGTATCGAAACGAGCTCTAATCTCAGGAGTAAGACCATTGTAAAACTTTTCAACTAACGCCCAATCAGACAAACCATGCTGCGAACAACGGGAAAGAAGCGTCTGAAAATGCTCCCAAGCTAAGTGGTATGGCTCATCAGGCTCCATACGGAAGGAGTGAATCTGATCACGAAGACGAGACGCCTTGGCTGGTGGGAAATATTTGGCTATGAAAGCATCACGAAGACCAGCCCAAGTAGTGAAAGTGCCTGCGGGCTGAGAATCGAATCAGACGGCTGCGCGTCCAGCCAGAGAGAATGGGAAAACCTGAAGGTACCTGGTCTCTAGATTAACACCCTCAATGGAGAAGGTGCTGCAAAGGCGAGTGATGCGATTTATGTGAGCAGGAGCATCCTCGTCGTCACGACCATGGAACTGGCAAGAATTGGTAATGGCCGTCATGATGTAAGAAGGAATCTGCCAGGATCTATCATCTGCAATATTCAGAAGGGTGATGGATGAAGTAGCGCCAGCGAAACCAGTAGTAGCCTGCTCGTAGACGGTGCGGTTCGCCATCTCAAACAAGTAAGAAGACTCTAACAACCGACTCACTAAACTAGAAAAGACACTAAAACAAATATTTTTTTTTATAATTTAGACTCCTACGACTCAACAAACAAACAAATAGCACGTAATATGTCAACTCAGTCCAAACAAAGTAATCAACGTAATCGCCAAAGAGTCCCCGGCAACGGCGCCAAAAACTTGATGTGCTAAAAGTGGTTTAACTAAATTAACTAAATTAAACCCTAAACTAGACTCTCTAAGTTTTAAATTTATAAAACAAAGACTCTCTAAAACCTAAACCACACGACCGACAATTGTACCGATCGATGCAGTATAGCCTAAGGAAGTCCGAGTATCGAACCCAAGAGACTCTACTAATTACGCTAACGACTCTATCTAGACTTAGACTGACACGACTCAAACTATTTGTTTATTGATTGGGGGGGTTCTAAAAATCCTAAGAATGCAAATAACGAATAACTAGATTAGCTAAATAACTAACACGAACTCGAACGAAGACTTTGACCAGAGATGATGAAGACTACCTAGGCTAGACGCAAGCTAAACTCAGAATGGATTTCTATTTGATGATTTTGTGGTGTGGAACCGGGATCTTTAGATACTAAACCTATTAAGACACCACTAAGCCCCTTAAACACTCTCAAGGCGATTTTTGTGGCACTACCTAGGCTGTTACGCTTACCGGTTTTCTAGATTTCCTCACAGTCCTCTAGTTTCTTGAAAGTGCCTATATAAGACGCTCTACCTCACAGCGCGAACGTCTAAAGCAACTACGGGTTTTAATCTTGGTTTAATAGACAATGGAATGTTAAGGACTTATAACCAAACCGAGACCTATTAATAACCTCGAGCCTCACAGCGACAAGTTTAGCAGAACACTTGATTTTATTAAATTACCGAATATTACTTCTAAGGTTACTTACTCGATTTTCACCCTAAAGGATTAATGATCTATTACGTGATAAAGACCGTCACCTAAATCAAGAACCCTAGCACAACCCTATTATGTGATAAAGACCGTCATCAAGGATTATACGAAGCAATAAACAGTGATAAAATAATCGTCAAGCACGCATATGCACCAAGTTAAATTCCCAAAGCTTTTACAATACAAGAAAAATCCACAACCACGCCAAAGATCGAATAAAGAACCAAACTTTATTTAACTATTGTCATCACCTAGGTAGTTTATGAAGTTTTAGCCAATAATCATGTCAATAATCATAGCAACAATCAATATTAATTCAGAATTCATCATTAAAAACTAAGAATAAACGAAACCGAAAGATAAACGGAAGTATAGAACCCGAAAATCTTCAACTCCGAGTGTTCCCGAGCTTCCTAGATGATTCCTTGGCTTCCCGAACGTTCCCGAGCCTTCAAAACAGCCTCTAGATGTCCAAACTTCGCCCCCAAGTCGTGTCTGATGTTGTATATTTTTGTCGAATAATAATGTGTGGCTCCTCGAAAAATAATAAATCTTTTCTGTTCGTTCGATGTTCACCACCCTTCTTCTGTCTATCGTCCAACCTCTTCTGCCTATATATTAAATTTTGCCGCCTTCCCTTTCCTGTCGTGTTCTCTAAGGAATATTATATTAGTCGCATGGCCCAATATTACGATTACACACTGGACTCAAGATATCTTTGGCGGCCCACTTAAATTCGTCCAAGGCCATATTTTCATGAATTCTAATGATGCTTTACGTCTTTGGCGGCCCAATAAAGTTGTTGTTCTTTTTATTTTATGGCTGCTAACAAGAAGTAACAAAACCAACATATATACAGCTCCTCCCTTCACAATACGAAATCCTCAACGAAAATATATATTCTTTTCTGGACCAATGTCACCGTCCTCTATATATGTATACAAATCCTTATTCCATTCAAAGGCCCTTTATTTTGATTCTTATCAACAGCCCGATAGCGGGGTTGGCCCACTCACGGAAAATAGCGGCAATTTTACTTCGGTCATTGGCGATCTACTCTACTCAACTTGCTGGTTACTTCTTTATTACTCGTTTTCGCTACATTTGCACCATAACCTGGCAAAACACAAAAGAATATAATATAATACTAAAACTACATAAAAACAAATAAATCATACACAATAATTATACAATTTAGACGCGACAAATATGTGTATTTTAACCTACATCACAAACCCACGCATGGGTTAACTGAAAGACATGCCCACGCAGGGGCAGGATACTAAAAGACAAGCCCACGCAGGGGCTGAGTACAGAAATAAAAAATCCACGCAGGGACTGATTATAACTAAATGAAATAACAACAAAGGTCTTCAATGACCCCTTCTCTTGGACTTCCCCTTTAGCAAGTCTGACAGACCCTTGAAGAAGCCTTGACGTTCCCTGCGGTCTTCTTGAACCACTTGCTCAACATGGTTCAATCTATCGAGAACCTCTTGTTGACGTTCCGGCGGGATTAGCTGCGGCTGCGGCGGCTGGTACAGAGGTTGAGGAGGTGGCGGACGCTGGTACCCATAAGTTGGGTAACAGTGGTCCAAAGACCACCATAGGGTCCCTCTAGGTGACGTGCGTTGTAGTCCCACGCTTCCTGATATGGGTCTACGTTGGCATAGTCGAATTGGGTATGAGCCGGCTGCTCAAAAGGGTTGTACGCCGCTGAGCCGGCGTAAGCAGGTATTGGGTTGTCAAAACCCACCGGTGGCGCCATAGGCGCAGAGTTGATTTCTGGAACGGGGTTCGATGGACCCCCTATCTGTGGTTCTTCTTCTTCTTGGAGTGGCGGGTAGTGACTGCCACTTGATGGTTGGGGATGCTGATGCGGACACCCCCTCGCACGGACATTCGCGCGTTTGACCTCCTCCGCCTCGGTGGCTCCGGAGGCGGCTGCTGTTCCACTGGTGGTGGTGGTGGTGGAGTGACTGCCACAAATCGGTGATCCTCAGAAGGATCCTGCTGCTGCTGCTGCTGATATGGAGACGAGTGGTGAGAGGGGGTTAAATACCAATCAATATGCCTGAACCTCTCCTTGTAGCTGTCCGGACCGCGATAGGCGATCCATGAAATGAAGACCCATCTGAGATCTTGATGGGGTGGTTCGGAGTCCCAGTCGTAGGTTCCACGTGTCTTCGTCCATGTCATTTTCACCCGAGAAGTGATCCTCGGGTCCTAGTGGGTTAAAACCCACGGGTTCTTGAATGAAATTAGCCGGGTTGAACCGGCTTTGGAAAACAGGGGTAGGGTCGTCAAAGGAATGGTGTGAGTTCGACCTCTGCAAGGGTATGAAAGAAGGTGGTTGGTTGTTGGGCTCGTTCTCTGATTAGGGCCCAAAAGAATGCTGATACGAAGGCGAGGAACTAAGGGAGAGTAACCGCCTCCCGGGTTCAACGTAGAGTCTCCACGGCTCTTGTGGGCTCGTACTCATCGTGATCGATGGCGTTCGCCGGTGCAAAGGCCCGGCTTCATGATCGTGGCTTGTGGAGGGAGCCTTTCCCCGTCCGCGTCTCATTCTTGGTGGCATGGTTAAACCTGTCAACATCAATAATACAACAACATATATATAAAATAAAATAAGGACAAAATGAAATAAAACAAAACAGAGTTTGTCCTATGTTCTTTGTCTAGACTCGGAACTCGAGGAATGTGCATTTATTTAACTGAGATTAAACACAAAAGGCTAGTGTTTAATTCACTCAGCATTGGCTCTGATACCAACCTGTCACACCCCTATTTTCCACGTGTCACCGGTGGGCCCGGCGGGGGTTCCGTGACGTAGTTGATATCGTCAAAGTCAAACATAAAATATATAAATGCACAGCGGAAGCAAAAGAAAGATTTATTTCAACTTAATAATATTGTAATATCCAAGTATCACAAAATAGTCGAAATAGATCCACAGGCGGTTCCGAAACAAAGGGAGACTTTTATTCAATAGACTTCATGCATCCTAAGCTTGCGAGACTTATACTGATGCTAAGGAGTGGCCAGCCTATTACGCGTAGTACCTGCACTTAGCCTTTTTGGAAAATACGTCAGTTTACACTGGTAAATACAATTTAACTGACTCATTTTTTAGAAAGGTTTAAAAATTGATTTGAATGCCTGTGGCACAAAACATTTTTCTAACTTGGGATAATTATTTGCTTAATAATCTTGTAAAAGAATTACATGTCTGTTATGTATTCAGTTGCCCGGGTCGTACCGGGTTAAAGATTAATAGACACACCACTTAATATAATTCCGCCGCGAGACTTCTCTCGACCGACGATTATACTTTATTGAAATGCACTACGGGTGTACGCCTACACCCGTGTGCTAAGGTCGTGGCCATTCTTTGAATGATGCCAAGGATATCTGGGACATTGTCATTAAACCCCCAAAGGCGTTAAACAAACAAAACAACATTTTTAAACGGGTTAATTTGACAACACTTAACCACCGACCGGTTAAGGTCAATTTCCCGACCAAGCGGTATTTTATATACCGTACCCCAAGCCCGTATTGGGAAAATAAGTTAAACGTATTTACCTGAGCAAAGTATAAATCAAATACAGCGAGTACACGTAGCTTTTACTGGGCTCCTATATCTGGAATTAAGGTTTTAATAACCTCTTAGAATTCTAACGGGTCTTAAGCTTAGACCGGTTAGTTTTATATAAAGATTACGGTTTTAAACGCACGATAAGGCGAAGACCGTTTTAGAATGTGGTTTTGACCCGACAAGCTTGCATACTTGTTTAATATGGGTAACTTAATCACATTCTGGATTTTGAGACCAAAATGATATAGTTTGACCCGTTTCGGCTAAAATGGGTAAACTAGTTACATAAGCCGATCCGAACGCATAAAGTGCGCAACGAGTAACCATAAGGGTCATAAACATGTTTCTGAAGTTAATATGCCTAAAATATGTTGTGATATCAGAATGATACCTTCCATTATGCCCCAAATGGTTTTAAATCCAAACTATGCCTCATAAGGGCATTTTGGTCATTTTAAAGGGTGTAAAAGAGTTTAATAATTATTCTGAGTTACATATCTGAATAAATCAGTAATTATACTCATTTTATTAATTCATAACAGTAGGGTATCAAATATATGTGAAATTTATTACTTCTAACCATTCTATGCTCCGTAGGGGCATTTTGGTAATTTCACATAGGCCTAAAAGGTCAAAACTGGAAATCTGAGTTTAAATTATTTTCCTACAATTTAAAATATCAAAATTTACTGATTAAATCAGTAAGTTTCAACCCCTTATGCTTAACAAGGTTCTAGTGCATACTTTGTGCTAAAAATGCTTAAAAAGGCGATTTGGAGTCATTTCCGGGTTTTATATGAAAAGCTGATATTTTTAATATTCCAGAAGGCTCAAAATAATTTATTTAACATATTGAATCAGTAGAAAAAGGTTTGGGGTCAAAAGGATTTGTAAAACTCATTTTATGGCTTAAAAGGGTAAAACCGGTGTTAACCGAATTAATCCTAGAACACTAAGTTATGCTCAGCCTAAAATTAAATAAAAATCTTTAAAAATCCCAAAATATTATTTCATATCAGGAGGTACTAAGTTTTGTTTAAAAATTTGGGTTTAGATAGGCTATATGCAATTACGCCATTTAATTACTAAAGAAGCTTTAATTTACGCTAATGAGCATAACTCTTAATCTACACCTCAAACTGATCTCAAATTTTAGGTGCAAGTTTATAAATCAGTAGCTAAGGTATCTACTATTTTACATTTTCAAAAATCACATTTTAAGGTCAATTGGGCATAATGGTCAACATATAAGCGATTAACGGAAACATGCATGTGAATAGGATATCTAATGAACCAAGTTGTATAATCTCAGAGAGTTATACTAACATGCAATTAGGTCCAAAAGAAGCTCTAAGGAAATCCTAAACTTGGCTTAAATGGGTCAGAACTGAAAGTCAAAGCAGAAGTCAAACCTTGCGACTTTCGGTTCCAAACCGAGCCTAAACTGAAAATTGTTGAGTTGAACATGTTGGAACATTTTCTTACATTAATTACCAAGTTAGTTTAATGATCAAACAGGTTGCATGTATCCTACATTGCTAATTATGCATTAATTTGAAGATAAGCATTCTGTTGACTTTTTAAGATGTGCTTTGACTCGACAATTAACATAGTTAGAGTGGGAATCTGGAAATACCCTTTTAAGGGTTTGTTTCCCACATAATTACCTACTTATAGGTATTTTTGATTCGAGATATTAGTGAGTAATTATTGACTAATCTCGAAGTCAAACCTTAATTACGACGGTTTGACTTTTAGCTAATTAACTAAGCTAAAACGAATTTAGAAAGGTTAAGGACACTTACAAGGGTCCTAATTAGGATTAGGGATCACTAGGAAGGTGGCTTGCTGTCCAGAGAGCTCCAGGAATGAACTTGTGAACTTTGCAATTGAATGAACAAATTGGTCACAACTTGGAAGCTCTTATATAGTAATTTCAAATGATTTAGATGATGCCATGCAAGTCTATGAGGGATCCCTGATCATAACATCTGTCCCTAGTGCATGAAAATCCATTTGTTCATCCCCTGGTATCAGTTTACATGTCCATAAGTCGGTTAACAGACCTGAACTGGCAGCTGCAGGTTGTTTCTGTCGCTGGCACTCTGACGCGGGCCGCGTAAGACCATAAGGGGCTCTTACGCGGGCCGCCTAGCCTGTCAGAACCAGCCAAACAAGTTTCACAATTTGCATTTTAGCCCCTGGTCCTTTGTAATGTGGGTTTAAGTCCCCAAATTGCCTTTTCAGCCCTCTAACTTGATTTTTAAGGGCTCTAGGACTTTTACTAACTTAGTTAAGTCCTTGACTAACTTTGTGAACACTCATAAAGCTTTAAAATTTAACGTTGACGCTTTTAACCCCTCGTATACGAATTTGATCATAACTTTCTCATACGATAACAAAACTTTATGAAATTTTTACCACATATTCTAGTGAGTATAATTTATCGTTGCAAAGCTTTGGGTCTGCTAAAAGGTCACTCAGAGGTATACTTTGCACATGTTGACACATTTAGCCCTTGTAGTTTGTAATTCCTCACTTTCTTTCATTTTTAGCTTCGTATGATCCATGATTTATTCGTTTGAAGGTATAAACATTATGTAGGGCTATTTTTGAATATATTTATCCATTGTTGGCACTTTGGACCCTTATATTCGCATAGTTTCCCCGTTTGTCAACTTTAGTCCCCCTAAAGTATTCTTTCACACGTTCAGAGCTTGTGACACATGTTCATACATTATTGGACATGAATTTTCAAGGTGTTACACGCTCGCTCGTCGATCGCTCGGTTTCGCTCGAATTATTTTCATTAACATTTAATATATATATATATATATATATATATATATATATATATATATATATATATATATATATATTATAGATTTTAAACATTAAAAGCCCAAAAAATATACTAGCCCAAAAAAATTAAAAACCCAAAATATATACTAGCCCAACTTAATGGTTAATATCAAAATCAAACCCTAAATCCCTAATTCCTAAAACAATACTCATAAACTGATTGTTCGAACTTCGAAGATCTGCATATCGTCGCTGCCAGTTGCCTTGCCACAAACCAAAATCTAACCCTAAATGACAATTTGTATTTCACACTTTATTTTGTGCTTCTTGATATTGTTAAGAACATTTTTAGAATCATGATTTTAGTTATGTATTGCTTTTGTTAGTAAAATGTTGGACATATTTTAATTAAGTTAGGATTTGTTTTTATTGAACACAACCTTATAATTCAATCGAGCGAAACCGAGCGAAAACGATCCACTCGATTTTAGTAAGTATTTGATAAAAACCGAGCGAAAACGATCCGATCGATTCAAATTCAATCCAAGCATGAGCATCACTTTTGTGCTCGGTTTTGCAAAATTCAATCCGAGCATGAACAGACCCTCGATCGGATCGATCGGCTCATGAACACCCCTATCCTTGAATAACCCGAAATCCCTGTTTGGAAATGGGATACTATCACTATGGAGTTTATAACTAAACTTGCTCGAATCTGTACCGATGAAATTATATGCCATCATGGCATACCCCTTGACATTATCTCTGACCGTGATGGTTGTTTTACGTCGCGTCTTTAGCAAACTTTTCAGTCCGCTATGGGTTCTCACTTGAATCTTAGTACGGCCTTTCATCCTCAAACGGATGGACAGACCGAACGTACTATTCAAACCCTAGAGGATATGCTTCGTTCCTGTGTCATCGACTTTGGTGGTAATTGGGATGTACATTTACCATTGATCGAGTTCTCGTACAACAACAACTATCATTCCAGTATTCAGATAGCTCCTTTCGAAGCTTTATACGGTCGCAAGTGCCGATCTCCTCTTAGTTGACATGAGATTGGTGACAAGCAACTTACTGGCCCTGAGATCATTCTAGAGACGACGGATAAGATTCTTCAGATCCGTGATAACTTGATCAAGGCTAGGAGCAGACAAAAGAGCTATGCTGATAAAAAGCGTAAGCCTCTTGATGTTGGAGATCGAGTGCTGCTCAAGGTATCTCCCTGGAAGGGAGCGGTTCCCTTTGGTAAAAAGGGAAAGCTTGCCCCTCGCTATATGGGTCCTTTCAAGATTCTCGAGAGAATTAGCAAGGTGGCTTACAGACTCGATTTGCCTGAAGAACTTAGCAATGTACATCCGGTATTCCACGTATCTAATCTCAGGAGATGCTTAGTCGATGAGGAACTACAGGTTCCCCTCGTAGACTTGCAAGTAAACGAAACCTTACATTTTGTGGAGAAACAATTTGAAATCATGGACCGAGGAACCAAGCGGCTAAGGCGCAACAAAATTTCCATAGTCAAGGTTCGATGGGAAGGAAAGTGTGGCGCCGAATTCACTTGGGAACCCGAGAAGTGAGATGAAGGCCAAGTATTCACAGCTCTTTGAGCAGTCTTCCTCTTAGATTTCGGGGACGAAATCTCCTAAAGGAGGGGAGACTGTAACGCCCTGCAATCCTAAACTTTTAACTTTTGGCAAGTCTAGACCCTGTACTATTTGAGACTTAACTACGTTAGACTATTGGTGAAACTTTGTGATACTTGAAACTTGACTCTTGATGCTTGATACTTATGAATCTTGATTCTTGGTGAAACGTGATACTCGATACTTGATACTAGATACTTGATACTTGACTCTTGATACTATTGAACGAGATTCTTGATACTCATCTAGCGAGAAACTTGAATTGAACGAGAAACTTTGAGACTTTGTTAAACAAGAAACTTGAAACTTGACACTTACTAGCTAGCTTATGTATACCTGAAACATGGAAACTTTGTGTTATTTATAGAAACTTAACATATGATGATATCGTACAATAATACGCAACGCAACACTTAATCTAGCTCGCAACAAACCAAAACCAGAAATCTAGCAAACAAGGAATGGCTGCCCGGATGGACATCCGATCGGATGACCATCCGACCGGATGACCATCTGATCGGATGGCCATTCGATCGAACAGTCATCCGATCCAGCCATCCCACCACCTTATCCTCTCTGTCACCTATAAATACCCGCTGTCACATAACTATTCACTGATGTGACAGCCTCCTCTGACCCAGAAGCTTCCAAGTCATTCTCTAACACTTTTCCTTCGATTTCACGCGATTCTCGTAAGTTTTCCCCGTAATTCTTGTACAACTTTTATCTTTACACACTTTCTCACTAGATTCTTCATCAAAATCATACTTTTTCAACATGAAATCACCCGATTTGGGCTACTTGAGGATGGCGTCATCAGGACTGTTTGCACAACCGGCTATGTGATGTCATCCCGTCAAGATTTAGTCCAGATCTAAGAGAATTCTACATGTTTTACCACGAATCTTTACTAAATCTAAACATTTCCAGCTGATTAACTACTTTCTTCGACATTTACTCACTTTTTACTCAAAACCGATGGAATCCCGACTCACTCAGGTTCTCTACTCATTCCCTAGTTGAGAACCGGTCTGAAAACGGGTTTTCACCGGAGAAATGACCAAATTATGGGTCAGACATGAAATCCCGTCAAGAACAGTTACCCGGATCGGACGGGGTGATTCCCATCCGATCAGGCAAGCTGAATTTTGGTGGGTTTCCGTTGTTTTGATACGTTATCATGTCATCTCTTTTAAAAACTCGAACTTTGAGATTTTACAGAAAGATCAAAGGAACAAGATCACAACAGTCGAATGACCGTCCTATCGGATGTTCATCCGATCGAACGATCGTCCGACCAAGTGACCTGTTCTCTGTAAACTTCAACACTTAAACTATTTGAATCAGGACTTTAAACTACCAAACTTTCACTCGAACAGTCATCCGACCGAACGGTCATCCGACCGGATGAATATCCGATCGAATGACTTGAACTTATACTACAACGAAAACTTCAAAAGTTTGAAACAATTTGCAAACACATCACTGATCATCTGCCCGGATGGCCATCCGATCGGATGACCATCCATCCAAAGGGTCTGATTATCATTACACTTGTTTGTTTTACAGGGCACTATGATCTCAACACTTGAAACTTTATCAGTTTCACAAACACACTAATGATCGAACAACCGTCCGATCGGATGGGTCCCCTCTGGGTCAAATGGTCATCCGACCGGATGACCATCCGTCCTGATGACCATCCGATCAGGAAACCTGTCAGACACTTTTATTCATTGTTCGCCCGATTCGACATTCTGTTCAACGCTTACACTGTTATACTATAATCAGGCTAACTCCAGCGATCCCTTCGCTCCAAATAGTCGGTGTTGATACTTAGCACCCACTGTGAGTATACTCGATCCCTTTTTGTTTTAAACACTTTTGGGATGCAACATGTATTCTATAAACATGACACTTGACACTTGAAACTTATTTAGAAACGTACTCTATCCTCTGTGAACTTGAAACTTGTGATTCTTGAGACTTTTATGCTACGTGAACGTTAAATCCTTGTGTGTAGTTCTGCCTTAACAATGGTAGTGCTATAGGGGTAATACACCTCCCCGTTAGTCTTTGGGGGTATTGTTAGGAGGAGACATTTAACCTCCCATTAGTCTTTGGGAAAGGCGTTTAACGCATTGGAAACTTGGGCTATCACTTGGACTGGGTAAACTAGCATGGTGAAACTTTTTATGTGTTTTGATGTGTGCAAAATGCAACATATAAATTACATCAAATGTGGCATAAAACTAACCCTTTTTAGTACTAATGTTGGAAAAAGTGTGTTTTCGTCTTCCTTTTGTATTTTCAGGATTAAATGAGCTCAAATGAACAAAAGAAGCAAAAAGGAAGCTAAATCTAGCATAAATACAAGAAAAGGAACAAACGTGGCATGCCCGACCCCCCGACAGCATCTTCCCAAGCCAAAACAAGTGAACAGAAGGCTGAACACGCCCCATGCTCAATGAGCATGGGGGCGTGCCCAAGTGTCTGCAGAAAAGACAAAGTTGTAGAAGCTTCTATCACCCACCACGGGGCGTGCCCAGCGGACACGGGGTCGTGGTCAACTCTAAGATTCGCAAAATCTGGAGGAATCTTGATAGTACAGATACGCTTCTGCACACGGGGTCATGCCCAGCGGACACGGGGGCATGGTCAACTAATGCAGACAAACTGCAATTAATGAAGAAAGAGAAGGAGGATGGACACGGGGCCGTGCCCAATGGACATGGGGCTGTGCCCGAGCTGTTGTTAAGGCTATAAATAGGGGTGCTTGGCTCATTTGCAAACCATCCCTTGGCACACCACCTCTCTCACACTTCGCCCACCCACCACCACCATCACAACACCATCATCCACCACCACCATCCATCATAGAGTGTGTGAGTCGTCTCGGGATCCAAGATTGATCGTAAGAGTTCTTGACAATCAAAGGCCATGTTTGCCTAAGTCTCTTACATCACTTGGTGAAGACAAGTGTCTAGTGTAATACTTTTTATTTTTAATCTTTTCGCACTTTTTATTTGGTTATGTATTAATGACTTTAATAACTAGTTTCTTATGTTGAAGGTGATTCTTCCTTATCGTTTGTCCGTGGTGTCTTGGCATTATTTTACTGTCTATATAAAATAAAAGATTTTCACCATTCATATCTCCACGGTCTATATGGAGATATGTTGGCTACCTGGTCGGGGGTTAAGGGAACGGTTTGGTAAGAGTCTTGCCTTGTTCAGTGTATAGATCCTGCAAGGACCTGGGTCAAATTTAGTAGGACCTCCTTCAATACCCACCGGTATTGGATGGCGGGGGTCCAAACTCTTTGATCCCCTCATATGTAAGCTACTATTAAAACTTTAACCCGGCTACTTAGGACTGTATCCCTGCTGACTCAGACTACTTAGCCGAGGGTAACGTCACCTTCAAAAGAGGGGCCTACCACATTATGCATTAATAACTTAATTAATTATCTTTCAATAATCCGACCCTTTAGGATTGTATCCTTGCTGACTCAAACTACTGGGTTGAGGGTAACGTCACCTTCAAAAGAGGGGCCTACTACATCTTAGTAAATTTAGAAATTTTGAACAATGTTTGATGTTTTGTATCTGATGCTTATGTGGTTGATTGTGGATGCTTGTAGACAATTTTTCGAATTTAATTAATCTATATTGAAACTATTAGTGTTATGGAAACTCTTGAGCAATCTGAACGCTTAGTGCCGCGCCCCGATGTTTCCGCCATCAGTTGGGGTGTGACATTTATTCCCTCAAACACCAGTTACAACCTTTTTCTCTTGATCTAGTTGTCAACAGTTGTGTTTTAGGGTTTCTCATCACATCATATATATATAGCAGACATTTTTAGGGTTTTGACGTCGGTACGGGTCGTACTTTCATTAAAAAGGCACGAGTCGTATTGAACTTGGTCTGGCCCATTAACGATCCAATTCCCAATGCTGATATGCTCTTCTAGCGGACGGTGGCTACGGGTCATACCCATTCGGATCGGGTACATGTCGCACTCCTTCTATCTCACCCATACCTCTCATCTCCTATTCCAAAAGCATCTTTTACATTCAATTTCTCTCCTTTTCACTAAGTGCCTGTAAATCATCAATAATGCATTAATAACTACATATCCTTATCAGATTTGAGATCATTTATTTTGAATGCGAGTCTTTTTAAACTAGAATATTATGTATCCTACGGCTATATTAGTTAAACAACCCGTTAACCCGTTGATCCGTTTGTACAAAACTTGCATATCTCATTTCTAAGTGTGTGCGCGCAAAACTCGCATATCTCATTTGCAACTATTTTGGACGCCTAAAACATAATATATTATGTGTAATTCATCCTTTAAAACCAACATTTTTGTTTCATCCAAACGGGTTTACACATCCATCTTTATTTACTTTCTAAAAAAATTCGTGTAATAGTTTTTTGAACAACTTTTGTATTCAGACTATTACGCTCCTATACAATTTTAATTAGTTTGACATGTTCAAAGATTGCTTGTAATAGGCTCGATAGGGGGTTGACAAATGATTTTATGTTATATTTATTAAAACAACATTGAATACAAAATATCTGCATACTTCACTTTTTTATTCATACATTTTTGACCCATTACACTACCATGTTTTCCTTTGATCTAAAATTTTGTGGAAACTAGACTCGTCAAGGTTTCTAACCATATAAAGAACGTCCCAAAACGAACACGCAGTTTATATTATATAGTTTCTTAAAGTTTGGTCATAATCTTAATCTGAATGAAAAGCTACGAAATCATGTTTAGGGTTCTTCCCACTTCGACCCAAACCTTTAACAACAACCTTTTTATGGTTGAAACTCTTATTAAAATCTTATAAAGGGTTAGAAACACATAAGCCCATGTGCAGATGGATATCTTGAGAGATACACATGATGGTCCTAGGTTTATTGAGGTTAAAGTGCCCATACTGAGAGAGTTTGCAGCCAGGGGACATAGTCGTCGTGGAGGTGTTGTCGTCGTACATGCTGCAGAGATTAATGAGGAGGTTGACGTTGATGCTGTTGTTGTGCTAGTGGAGGATTACATGGTTTTATGCAAGGGATAGAGATGGGTAAGCTAGTTTATGGGCTCTATTCATAAGATTGCTTAGTATATGCATATCGAGCTTGCCTCGATGCCTCACATGCATCCACCGCCACAACCGTCACCGTATTATTTGTTATGTTATTTTTTTTTAGGTTGTATGTTGGTTGTTTCAGACATTTTAAATATATTTCTTAGTCTTATATGTATGTATTTATGTCCAATTCATGGGGTTTGATACTATGATTGTACTTGACACATTTGTATATTTGATTTTCATGTATGATCATGTACCCCCTTGTTGATGTATGATGTATGGATGTTTGCTTATTAGTTTATAATTATCTGACATGTTACAGTATTATTATTATTATTATTATTATTATTATTATTATTATTATTATTATTATTATTATCAATATCTTTATTACTTTGCGTGCAAGTATGTCTGTTTAGAATGCAAACAGGTCCATATGAAAGGCAATGCAGGTTGGAAGCGACTTTGGATAGATATATCAATTCATAATTGCATGATTGCCAATACCAGGGAAGTTTCACAATTCCCATCTCTTGTTTATTTTAGTTTTGTACATTGGGGACAATGTACATCTTATGCGCGCGGATAAGGGAATTGTGTTGTGCTTATTGACTTAACTTTAAAAATCATTCAATAGTAAACCATAATTAGTAAAACAATCAATCTCTACAATGTTCTAAGCCTTTGATTTAAAAATTCGACTTTGATTTAAGTTTTACGATACAGCTTTTGAAAACAAGTTAGTTTTTGAAAGAGAATGTAAAAGAACACCGGTTTAGTTGAAGGAAACTGAATAGATAAACACATTAGTACATATCGGTTTCCCTAATTCTTCCATTTAAGTGAGTGATTTTGAGCCTTTTATAAATAATTCTATCGTTTGATTGAGAGATACAGGTATAATTTATCATTGCAGAACTTGTGCATGTTATACAATAAGCTAGTTAAGAGAGTAATTCTTACATAGAGATGATTAAGAAAAAAGTAGAATATTTTTAAGCCCTTGTTTTCAACTTATTTCGTTTGATATTTCCTACCTTATATTATCTCATTAGAAGTAATTGCTGAGCCTAAACCTATTTCGTTTGTTTAACCTATTATTTTAAATCCAGTTATACCTTTGTTTAGCCTTTTCGATTGTTTACCCTAGTTACTAGAATGATTCAACAAATATGATGACGTTGATGGCAAAAAAAGGAATGAAAATGAAAAACAAGAAAAAGAAAGAAAAGTATGATGAAAAACTGAAAATAAATAGAAAGAAAGAGATAAGTGTGGAGATCAAAGATCCCGATCTTGTAATTGTCAGTTGAATATGAAGATAAAGTTGAATACTAATATGCTTTTATATCTTTTCACCTAGAAGTTTCAAAATATTCTCTTACCTTTAACCCTTAAACCAATAAACCCATAAAAGAGCTTATGATATGTTAGTTTTTATTTGTTGATGTAGGTTGTTGATCATTGTACAAAATGTGAATAACTAACTTTTAGTTTATTTATCTTCTATCTACTATACTAAAAGAATACATCTTAGCCACATGTCATGTTTTTAGCCAATCATTTTGATGAGGTGGACAGCCTCTTAGGCAAGATAATAGAAGTTTGAGCGGGAATACTTTTCTCCTCTTTTCTTTCACGCGGCCCTCTTTCTTCTCACATACGTTTCCCTTTTTCTTTTATCCCGCAAATTAACCCTAATTCTCTCCCATTTTCTTTCATCAGCCACATTCACAAACCCTAATACTACAACAAGTTCTTCCTAGCAAATCGGCGATTCAGTCTCACAAATCCAAGAACGAGATATGTTTCTCATGTTCACCAGTGATATTCCCAGGTATGTTTACTTGATCTTTCAATTCGAGATTCCTTTGTTTAATGAATCGTGGATTTGTATTTACTAGATGAGATTTGTTTATGTGTTCTTCGGTTTCATCTATTCGTTGTTTTTGTTGTTCGAAAATCCGTATTTTGTTGTTTATTTTAAAGATTATAAACCTAATTGTGTTTGCTGTTTGAAAATCCATATTTTGTTAGAGTCTTTTAGGAAAGTTGTTCATCATTTTTTTTATTTTTGACTTTTGGTTGGTAGTAGTCACATATGTTACTGCCTTTAATGGTCTAGAGTGAAGTTTTTTTGCCAGTTTTGAGATTTTTTTAACATGACAATGGGTTACCTCAATTAGGTTTAAATATATATTCATGAATTTATTGTTTTGCCTTTCAACAGTATTTTGTTCATCCTAAATATGTGAACCGACAATTATTTGAAGTTATTATTTACAACATTATAATCATTTGTTAATATTTGGATCTATGTATATCAACCTTTGCATACTTTGGGGATACTTTTATTTATGCATTTTGATGTGAAACAGTATTATGTGGTAACATATGGTTAGGTTTCAACAAGAAACTTTCATGTTTTATAATGTGTTAGGTGGCCATATGAGTTTTTATTTGTACTTTTCGTTGCTCATGAACTACTGGCAGTGATAAAATTCCCACCTGTCACAAACCCGACCCCAATGAATCTACTGTTTCGTAGGAGATCACGAGTGAGGATGGTGGTTTGTGGAAGTAAGCAACAACAGCAGAGGCTATAGCACCGGAGACAAATTAATGCCGATGAACCAAATTTCTCCTGGTATGCTAAGATCCATTCACCATTTTGTTCAACCTTAGCTCGGTTTCTATAATTCTACATAAGTTATTTAATATGTTTTGTTTTGGAATATGTACAACCGCTTTAATGGAACGTGATATCCAAACCCGATGCATCCAAATTCGATGCGAAGGTATTCAATTTTTCAAGAATTTTTTTGTTTTATTACACTGAAGGTTACTTATAAATTATAATTGTCCATGGCCAGGGGCATCGAAACGAGACGACAACACTGTAAGTCTGTAAGAATTTAGTTTCCAAATTGTAGTATATGTCTTGACTCTTTTGACTTACATAATAACCCTCCCACTGTACATATACTATGCATTCTCTCTTATTGTTGTAGTTATAATCTGTTAATCTGATACTTTTATTATAGTTTAATTTCAGGTGATTGTTTTCGATAAAAGATTTCGAAACTATTTTTTCATCCTTTTATTTTCTTTTTTTATTTTTATAGTTGAACAACAAAAAATATGATACTACATGTCATGTAAAGAATTTCGTAAGAAATTACGACATTGGGGACCAAAAATGACATGCGAACATCACCATGAAGTTAGCCAACCAAGTCAGTCGGCTTTTTTCCGTATATACGATGAATTTTGTAATTTGTGAGCTAAACGAATATGGATTTTGTGATATGTGAAACGAGATAGGAATTGTGTAATTGCGACTATTGCCAATAAAACTTCCTGGACAAGTGTTCTTTTTAATGAAACAATGACGGCTACGGGCTATTCTTGAAAGTGAAAGGGCAAATCTGGTCTTGGATTTGAAATTGTGATACAACTATGGTGTCATGGTTCATTGGTTTTTTTTTTAACATTAGAAATATTAAAATTGTTTTTTTTTTTTGTATTATTCGGATGACCTTTATTTTAAAGCGATGACGAGACACAAGTGCTTTTGAAATAGTGAAATTAATGCTATTACTCATGAAAAGAAAAGTGAGAGATCCTCAAAAGCGTATGCATAAGACCTACGTGGATATGTACAACTTAGCATGGATGCATGATAGTATCTTGAACCCCTTAGATAACTGAAGGTTGACACGTCACAAATTTCTTTAAATGATAACAACACACTTCCACTTATTCCAAACCTTAGTAGGCCTGCATTGTTGAAAACTACAGTACATTTATTTTTAACCTTAACCGGTAGTGGATACCGTACAACGGTGTAACACCCCGAAAACGTGTTTGGTAATTAAACCCCGTTAATACCAAAGACGGGGAAAGTACCGTTAGTGGTAAAAGTAAACCGGCAAATATTAGGAATAAATTGAATAATCCTAATATTTATTTAAAAGTGAATAAGAGCTTTCAAGAAAATAGAATGGATAAAAGGCACGATTTAACGGGTCTTAAAGTAAAACAGGTTATGACTTCCCGAACCTACTAAACTGACTAGGAATAATTCTAACCTAGTTAGATAGTGACTTACGAGTGGGTTAAAACCCTTAAATTATGAACTAAGGAAAATGTAGGGGCCAAACTTGTTAAACTTGAAACTTGATTCATTAAAAACAAGAATTAAAAACAAACCAAACACCCACTTGGGGTTGTCTGGTCGTTGGAGAAGCAGGGGGCGACATGGGTTCTCTTTAAACCCTAAAATCCTCACAAAACTCACAAATTGGAGCCTCTAATCAAGTCTAAATCGAATTTCAAGCACAAATTCATGAACACCTAGTTGAAAGGATCATAAGGTATGTAAAATTGTGATGTTTTGATCCATCTTAAATTCTAGGTTATTTGTAAGAAACTGAAATTGAGCTTGATTATGTCATGCATAGATGAATCTTGAAGTAATATGATGTCTAGGAGTAAAACCTAGTCAATAACATGTTGGATTATTAGATAATCTATGAAATTCATAATGATCCATTGATAAGTTAAGTGGGTTTATTGACAATATGATGAACACTCGGATTAGAGTGTTAAATTGATGAAAAATTGATTGTTATAATATAAGTTCTTGATGTAATTCATGAACACTACACCTAGAGGTTTGATTGTTATGTAAATCTTGGTGAAAATAACTAATTATAAACTAATTAGTGAATATGTGAAATTATGCACATTAGGTGTTTGTTAAAATGCCTAAATGAGAACTAAAGTATTGAATTTAGAGTGAAAACGCGTATTCGAATGATATGGCAATTACGCGTGATATGAAGTGATAAGAGTTCTAAATACTATGTTGATTTAGACTTAATGTAGTAAACATGTGATTGAAAGTAGTTAACTTTAGATAAGCTAAGTTAACTAAACTTGAAGTCGAATAGTAGCTTCGGCATAGAAAATAAGTGAGGTGGAATAGTCGTGATTGTTAATGACTAATTTAACCGCCTTGTAAATGTTTGACAATAGTTTGACGCGTAACAAGCTAGGTGAAAGCTTGGAGGAGGGAGCGGGTCAAACGGAGCAAGTACGGAAAGAAAAGCGTGGCGTGGATGCGAGGTAAGTGTAAATTACACACTTATGTAGAATACTCGTTCATTCGATACATTGTAAACGTGATAACAATAATATTGGAAATTTGTCAAATATTGACTAATGTAAATCAAGGTTAAAAGGATACCCATGGCGTAAGCCGAAATGGGTTGAATTTGTAAGAAAAGAGTGTAAAAGAAAAAGGGGTATGGTAATAAAATCCGGGATGGGATGGATGTATGAATTGGAGATCAAAAACGATGTTTTTGATTAAATAGATAATGTTGGGCATATACTCCAAACGGGTCGAATGATGGTGATAACACCATTTGACAATATCGACTAATGTGGTTGTCAAGTTTTATGTTAACAGGACCAATTAGCAAATTGGATAAATACGTCACCATTGATGGTGTGATAATGAAAACGAGGTATAAATCGGGTCTACTTATTGATCCGGGCCAGGTACGCATAATTATGTTGTAGTTAAGAATGCTATTTTGGTCGAATAATTTGAGAGAGAGTCCTTCGTCGTAAAAAGGACCAAAATCGACCAAAACGCCCTTGTAGGCTAAGTAGAACAAACAACCCTTAAAGGTTGTTTGGAAGCGAATTTCATGATTAGATAAATACTTAGAATAAGTATAGAAGTTGAAAGATGTAATATGTTAGTCAAAAGGCACTATTTTAGTTTTTGCCGTAAATTAATGAACCAAGAGGTAAAAAATTTTGTTTATATTGATAACCACATTAAACTCACCTTAAATACAGTTGTGGTGGGAGATTTTAGGATAAGAAATGTGGTGATGGAATGTTAGAAGCAATCGAAAGCGATTTCAGGTTCGAAAGTGCTTAAATACCCTTAACGGGTCAAAATAAGCATACGAGCGAAAACGGGTTTAAATTGTGTAATAAACCTGTTATTAGAACCTAAAATGGTAGATAACATTAATTTGAAGAAGTGCATGTGATATAGGGATCAAACAAATATGTTTGTTTGATAAAATCACTAACGGGTCAAAGTTTGGAAAAAGGGTAATAAGCCGAAGACTTAAAAGTCTTAAATTTTGTTAATCCGGATGTTGGATTTTAACTCCGTTAGATGGAGAATTAAATTACGAGCGCGTAGGAAAAAGAATCACGTAAAACGGATAAGTAGAATGAAAGTTATGGTACTTTAAAGTTCGTATTTCGATTAAAACCATAGCTGGGCGAATATGCAGGTTTCAGCAACAAACCTGCTGGAAATTTATTTCCCCCGCGGTACGCGACGGAGGACATAGTTTGGGTCGCGACACGCGACAATCGTCATGACACGCGGCAAATCGAGAGGGATCTCTCGCGACTCGCGGGAGACATCAAAGTTGGGGAAAATTATTTTGTTTGATTATTCGTTGCATAAGAGTTGTTTAGACCTATATCTAAGCTATCAAAACTAACTTTTGTGTTGGTTTTGATCATAGGTGAATGCCAAGATGCCACGGATAAAGATCAAGCTCACGGAAGAACCGAACACGATCAAGAAATAAGCTTCCGCACTATGTATCGTTGTTATGTTAAACGACGAACGTACACATGATATGTTGTATACTTTTAAATTGTAAAAAGTTTTAACAAACCCGTAATTTCCAATGCATATATAATCTTAATTACATGATTGTTTTTCGTAAATGATACGTAAAACCTTAATTTATAAGAACGGGTGTTACAAACGGGAATGGATGCATGATAGTACCTTGAACCCTTTATATAAGTGCAGGTTGATATGTCACAAATTTCATGTTCATTCATTGTTGTTTATATTGCTTATATATGTTTAATGTATTGCATTCAAGTTCCTCTGTTCATACTTTAATACACCCGTTTAATTAAACTTTATGTTATTGATGTTTAGTTATTGATAAACTATTTTTTAAAGTATGTCTTTAATCGGAAGTACAAAATAACTTTTGAATGTTGTACATAATTTTTATATAAATCATTTGTTTTATATAACGATTGTATATGTGACTAAAAGAAAGAGTTATAATGTTTATATGCTTTTGTATAAATTCATATGACAGAAGTTTTTCAGCAATGCAAGATCAATAAGTGTTTCATAAGCTTTTGCTTCGTATGGACACACTATGTATGGTAGAAGGACATATACTATTTTATATTCATAGGAATGAAAACTATCCTACTAAAAGTTAACTTCCCTCGACAAGTATGGTGTATAAAGAAAAGTACGTTTCGCAATGACAATCAACAAAAGTCATGGGCAATCACTTTCTAGAGTTGGTTTGTACTTGAAACAACCTGTCTTCTCTCATGATCAATTGTATGTTGTTTTATCAAGGATAAAAACACGAGATGGAGTGAAACTACTAATACTTGACAACGACGACAAACCTACAGATAAAACAACTAATGTGGTCATGGGCGGCTGTTTAGGTGTACGGGGAGGACTTCCGCACAAGGCCCGTTTTTTCGAGGGGTACGGGATTTTTTTTAAAAATTCGATATATATATATATATATGTTATTTAAAAAAATTGTACACATATAAAAAATCCAATATAAAGGCCCATTGTCTAATGCATTTGTATTCTTTATAATTTACCCAACTTAACAATAGGTTTATTGGGCCCAATCCAATACTAATATGATTAAAAAAAAGAAATACGCAGCGGCTAGCCACGTAGGAAACTGAACAAATGAACATCAGGAGACGAATAGCAGGAGACCATTCCGAACATCAGGTGAATTTCCGATTGAAACTTTGAACTTACGATTGATATATTGAAACTTTGATTCTGAATTTCCGATTGATATATTGATTATGAATTTCCGATTGATATATATAATCTGAAACCTTGAATTGAAAGTTTAATCTGAATATCCGATTGAACATCCGATTGATATATTGATTCTGAAAGTTTGATTTCTGATATAATTGTTTTATTGACTGATTATTTGAATCTGATCGAACTTTGATATATTGGAAGTTTGAAAGTTTGATAATCTGATTGAACTTAGATCAAATATAATCTGAAACTTTGAATCTGATCGAACGTTGATATATTGAAAGTTTGATAATCTGATACTGATAATCATCATATACATATTTATAACTCATCAGGTTAGGTCTGTAAGTCTGTTCGTATATTTACACTGAATAAGTGTCGTATTTTTAGGCATTAATGGCTCCTAAACAAGCTTCCGGATGGCAAAAACGTCAAAAAAGGAAACGAGCGGATGAATGGTTGAAGTATATGGGCCCGTTTTTCGAGCTCGAACAGGGTACGTGAATTCTCAGAGACGCCAATGAATGTGGTTTATGAAGAGATTTTCAACGAATTGTGATCGTTATATATTCGTGTATTTCAATTTGTTGCTGTACTCTAATATATTCCTTTGTGTTTTAACGTGTATAAAATCATAATATTTATATCAATGGTGATAATGAAAATATTTTCTTTTACCATCCCGCGAAGTTTGCAGGTTCTTAAACTAGTATATAAATAGAAGGAAACCGGAAGGGTAGAATTCAATTTATTGAAAAACTTAACTTTAGGTTTTCACCCAAATACACTGATTTTTGGAATGCATGTGAAATCCCTGGTGGTTTTATACCTAGTTAAGTTTTTTTAATAAATTACAATCTAGCTCTTCTGGTTTCCTTCTATTTATTTAGTAAATAAACCAAAAGTTAATTATTCACATTTTGCACACCAAAGTTTACATCTTATAAATTTTACGATTTTCCACACATATCAGTTGTACAATAAAATACATGTAATATATATCTCCATATTACATTCTTTAATTTTTCTATAAATAAAATCACAAAACTTGGGATGTTATAAGGAAAAAGGTTACCATGTTGTCCATGAGTTAACATATCGATGTGTATAATTAAAGAAGTTTATAGGTCATTGTCGAATACCCAAATCCCGGATGACGTTAGATGGATCTTCGCTGACGTCAAGAGGCCTAATCTTTGCTGCTGCAAAAGAACAAACCGTTAGCCTCGCCACGGAGGGCCCCGGAGGGGGGATCCGTGACCAAGCTCCGGCGTGAGAGTAAGTAAACTTGCCGGATGAGCTGAGGAGCTTTACCCCGATGAGTGTGATCACCGGGATGCTTCCTCTATGGTGTGAATCTAATAAATGTGATATGTGTGATAAATATGTGGGAATATTGGTCGGAAGTTAATGTGGGAGTAGTAAGTGAGAATGGAGCAAATGAGATGGTCTCCAGATCATACCTGATGCCTTTGATGGTTGTCCTTATATAATACCCAGCTCTTATCTTGTGTACGAGATATTTTACATAAGCGATCCAACGGATTCTGCGAGTCCTCGAGGGGTGCAGACACGTGTCTGACCCCTAACGGTAAGATGACCCTCTCATTTAATGCTCTAGCCGGAAAAGCACACTCGCCAGCTTAGATCCTCTTCTTGTCAACATTAAATAAGGCCTGCCTCTTCTGATTATGGTTTTCCCGCTCAAAGAAAGGGAACCTTAGTGGGCAAGGTATCCTTATTATTTGGGCTTCTTCCTAATTGGGCCTGTGCAAGGGTGACCCAAAGCGGGTAAAATGGGCCTTCCCATTGGCCCGTCGTCAAGTCACTTTAGTCCCTGGTTCTGAGTCCCTAAGGCTCATGATCCAGGGTTGAGCCATATCCGTATTTTCAGAAGGTAGTTTTTCTGCCCTAGAAAATGTAGGCCCTGACCCCTAGTGGTTATCATTAACCGTCTACTAACCTGCCGAGTATTAATGGCAGGGTGTAATCCCCTTGATGCACGTGTTCCTTTTTTGAATTTTGAAAGGACTTTGACGTGACGGTTATCACCACTAGTTATCTCTTTAAATGCACTCATTGCCTCTCTGATTTCTCGCTCTGTTTCCACCATCATCTTTCCTTCCTCATTTCCTTTAACGTCTCTCCGATCGTTACTTCTGCATTTGTCATGAGCCGTTCAGGCCGTGCGACGATAAGGTCAGTCCTGACGACAAAGGATTTGAAATCTTTTGTCAAGACATTTAACATCCCTGAACAGTTTTCTCCGTCTTTGTCGGGTCCTAATGAACCGGCGGTGTTCACGCCGGATGTGATCCCTCTTTATACCTTAGCTTTTTCCTCTTGCGGGGTTCGATATCCTCTTTCTTCTTTTAAAGTCGATCTGCTTCGTCATTTTGGGGTTCACTTTTCCCAGTTGCATCCCCTGGGGTGGATGAGAGTGGTGCACTTCGAACTGTCCTGTGCAGCTATTTCCGGTGAACCTTCCATTCCTTTATTCTGTATGTTTTACAAGCTGATCTCTGACGGAGATTGGTTTACCTTTTCCAAAAGACAGAACAATGTGTCAAAACCCTGTTACTCCTTCATGTCGACTTCTACTTATCCGAAAGATTGGAAAAGTAGGTTCATCTTTGTCTCTGCTGTTATGATGTCCGAATCCCCTTTGCCTAGAGATGTTGATACCCCCATTGAAGATGTTGTTCCCACCCTATCGGCGAATGAAACCGTTCAGTGGAAACATATGTACGAGAATCCTACCAGGGCTTTCACTTTTTCCGAGGGTATTTTGGCTATGGGGGGTTTGAGTCCCTCCTATCCTGTTCGACCCAAGGCTTTCTTTGGTAAAAAATGTATTTTTTCGTCTCGGATTTGCATTTGTTTATTTTGTTTCTTTGTATCTGTGTAGTCATCTTTAGTGCCTTTCTTTTGCAGAGTTGACTTTGTGGAGGTTGCTTCAGGGAGATTCCAAGGAGGTGCAGTTTGTGGTTGATGGTGAAGTTATTCCGGGTCTGAGCCGGAGTGGGGTAGTGTTAGTTACCGGGGTATCTGCCCGGGTTGGGGGTTCTATCACCGTGGGGGGTGATGAGGGGAACCCTTCTGATGAGGAGGAAAGCTCCCCTGACCTTCCTCCTATTCAACATTCTGGCCAAAGTGATGATGAGGATCTGGAAATTCGTTTAGTTCGCAAGAGAAAATCTGCAAGTCCTCAGCCAGCCCCCACTCCCCGTGATATCCGTCAAAGACTCCGAAGTGCCAGTGGGCAGAAGCTCCCCCTTCCTTCAAAAGCTGCTTCTGAGCGTCCCCCTGTTGGGGTCAAGGGTTCCTTGTCCAAACATCTGAGGTCTTCAAGCCTTGTGAGTGCACCTTTGCTGGTGGGTCCTTTCTCCTCTTTGTTTATTCTGTTTCATCTTTGTTTGATTTCTGATGTTTCTTTTGGTGTAGGGGAGTTCTCGTGATCCCATAGAGATCACTACTGGTCACTCATCTTCTCGGGTACGGGACAAAACCCCGGAAGTAGGCCTGGCTCACTTTACCTCAGCTTTTGAACTCTCCCCTCTTCATGCTATGGGGACCAGCAAGCTCACTGAGCCTGAGGGTCTCACCCGTCGGTCCCCTTTGGCTCCTTTATTTGCTGACGCTATTCCCCTTGCCTATGTTCCCAAATGGAAAGTGACTAATTCCTCAGTGATAGGAACTCCTGAAGCTGCTAGAGACTTCTTGAGTCATGATGTTCCTCCTTCCCATAAATTTGTGAATTCTGCTTTGAGGGATGATCTTTTCGAGGATCAATATAGCATGTCTCTTTGTGAAATTTTTTTCAAGGGCGCTGGTATGTTGCAGAGGATTGATGATCTGAGGAGGGCGAATGAGGGACTTAAGGCTGAACTCAAGCCCTCCCAATCTGTTGCTGCCGGGCTTAGGTGCCAAATGGTTGAAGCTGAGAGGAAGTTGCAGGAGGAGAAGGTATACAGTCCTTCCTTCCTCCCCCCCCCCCCCCCGTTTTTTTTTATTTTTTGTGATGATTTTTGTCCAGGGGCTGGAGCCATGCTGGAGCAGAAGGAACGAGCCTGGGAGCAGGAGATGGCAGTGTTGATGGGAGAGAAAGAAGAGCTGGCTGCTGAGTTGAAGTATTTGAAGGAAGTTGGCTCCGTTTCCCAGGAGCAACTTTACACCATGTATGCGGACTATGGGATAACCTCTGATGATAATCAGCGGTTGGCAAAGGAAAAGCATTGGCTAATTATTGAAGGTTTTGGAGCCTTCCTTGCCGCTGTTGCCCAGTCGGAGGATTTTAAGAGCGGTTTGGAGGAGATATACAGGGTTTACCGGGATGTTGGCTACCAGGCCGGTCTGAAGGATGGTTATGCTTACTCTGCTCAGGGTCTAGGCAGGAAAGAGACTCCGTTGTACAACTCCAAGGCTAAGAAGAGATTATCCAAGTTAGATGAGGAGTTTGGGAGCAAGACCCCTGTTATCCTGAGGAAAATCCTGGAACATCCCTTAATATCGATAGACGAATTAAAAGCCCTGTTCTCCTCTGCGGGTCCCTCTTCTCCGCCATCCTTGTCTGGGGGTGCACCCCAGTGATTCCTGAACATTTGCTTTCTTCGATATGGTTGTAACTTAACTAACTACTTCTCTTGGGATACTTCTTGAACTATTTTGTGTTTGGGAGGGGGGACCTTTGTGTGGGGGTCCTCCCTAGTAGCTAATCATGCAACTTATGATCCTGTGTTGTTGCCCTGTTATTTGCATGCTTTTTGTTATGTTTGTTGCTTTGCAGGGGCTTTTGCTTAGGATCAAGACGGTGTTCTTCCTGGGGACTTTTGGACCATTTTACAAGAAGTTGAGCTTTGGTTCTTTTGGTTGAACTTGTTGTGCTTTGTTGTTTTGTATTTCGGCCAAAGTTATTGAGGCTTTTCTTTGTACATTTGTTTTGTAAATGAATGAAACATGATTTCTTTTTGTAGTTTAGCTTACCAAGATATATTGTGTTTGTGGTTTGTCTAGTAAACATGGATTGTCTGTTCGAGGCCAATCACTGGACAAGTTTATAATGTGAGATTATGTTTTTGGTTTGCTGTTTTCTTTGGGTTAGCTAGACCCTTTTTGCCCCACGGTCGGGCTTTTGGCATGTTTGATATGCTTTATACACGTGTGTTTGCCTGTTGATTAGGTTTTATGGTGTTTCCAGGCACGTCTGCCTAGGTATAAGACCTGCTATTTTGTCAAAAGAGGACATGCTAACTGCCCGTTTTTCATTTGCTTTTTGGGGATTGAACTTCCCAGCATAGATTGTTACAAAAGATCCGTCCTTGGTGGGGAACCCCGGATTGATGATTATACGTTACAAAAGTGGCTCTTGGCCGTTTTTTCTAGGGGTAGACCCCTTACATGTGATATTTTCTAAGCTGCATGAGGTTCCATGTTCTGGGGACCTCCTTGCCTTCGAGTGTTTCCAATTTGCAGCTCCCTTTTCCGTTTACCCATATAACTCGGTAAGGCCCTTCCCAGTTGGGGCCAAGCTTTCTGGTGCTTGCAGGCTGGATTCATTTGCTCTTAGGACTAGATCCCCTGGGACGAGGTTGAGCTTTTTCATCCTGGCATTGTAATAACTTTCCAGCTGCTTCTTGTATTTGGCCTCCCTGATTGCTGCTATTTCTCTTCTTTCTTCCAAGAGATTCAAGTTCATCCTGAGGTCTTGCTCATTCTCCTCCTCCCGGAGCCTCATTCGGGCAGTTGGGGATCCTATCTCAGCTGGGATAACAACTTCTGTCCCGTAGGTTAGGCTGAAAGGAGTCTCCCCATTGCAACTTTTAGGAGTGGTCCTATATGCCCATAACATGAATGGTAGTTCCTCCAGCCATCCCTTTTGTTTTCTCCCGAGTCTTCCCTTCATTCCCTTGATGACACTTTGGTTAGCTCTTTCTACCAATCCATTACTTTGGGCATGGGTGACGGAGGTAAATACTTGTTGAATGTGCATCTGCTCGCACCATGGCTTAAAAGGTCTTCCAGCAAATTGGACGCCATTATCGCTCACCAGTTCCTTTGGGACCCCGTATCTGCAGATGATGTTGTCTAATACAAACCGCCTCATCTGTTCCCCAGTTATTTTTGCCAAGGGCTTCGCCTCGATCCACTTGGTAAAATAATCGATGGCCACTACCACATACTTGACTCCTCCTGGACCTTCCGGGAACGGCCCGATTATGTCGATAGCCCACTTCTGGAAGGGCCAGGACGTTGAGACTGATATCATGGGGTGTTTATGTCGGTGGGTCATTGGTGCATGTACCTGGCAATTATCACACCTCTTGATCTCCTCGGATGTTATTTCATACATTCGCGGCCGATAGAGCCCCGCATTCATTGCCCTTGTTACTATCATCCTTGGCCCCAAATGCATTCCACAAATCCTTTCATGCATTTCCCTAATCACATACTCAGCTTCCTTCATGTCAACACACTTCAGGGATGGGCCTAGGTATGACCTCCGGTATAGTTCCTCATCAACTAGCTCATATTGGAGGGCCCTTACCCTTACTTTCCTAGCTACCCAGTCTCCCTCGGGCAATGTTCCGTCTCTGAGGAACTTTATGATCGGTGTCATCCATGTTTCCTGCACATTTTCAATTGCGGTTACCTCCTTTGTGTTGAGGGAAGGGGAGGTCAGGACTTCCACTTTGACTTCTCTTGCTAGGTGGTCGAATGCCACCGAGGCCAGCTTACTGAGGGCATCAGATTTTCTGTTTCTTCCTCGGGGGATGTATTCTAATTTGAAAGTTTTGAATGCCTTGGCTGTTTCCTTTACTTTCGCCACGTACTGAGCCATGGTGTTGTCTTTGGCTTCATACTCTCCTTGGTACTGTTTAACCACCAGTTGTGAATCGGTGCTAGCTTCCACATGCCTTGCTTTCATTTTTTGTGCCAGCCTCATTCCCGCTATAAGGGCCTCATACTCTGCAGTGTTGTTGGTGTTCTCGAAGTCTAGTCTTATGGCGTAGGTCACCTCAATCCCTTTGGGGCTTATCAATGTGATGCCTGCTCCGTTCCCTTCTTCACTAGAGGCCCCGTCGGTGAGTAACTTCCACACAGCCTCGTCCTCCTTTTCTCTTTCTTCTTTCTCCAAGGCTTCCCATTTTAAAAGTTCCCTCTCTTCATCCTCAGGGACTTCTGCTAAAAAGTCGGCCAGTATCTGCCCCTTCATGGCTGTCCTGGGCTTAAACTCTAAAGAGTGTTCCCCCAGTTCCACAGCCCATTTAGCCAACCGTCCTGACAGCTCCGGCCTCCTGGGTACCTTTTGGAGAGGTTGATCAGTCATCAGGGTAATCTTGTGCCCTTGGAAGTACCTCCTGAGTCTCCAAGATGCGAAAACAAGGGCTAATGCCAGCTTCTCCAGAGGCATATAGTGTTCCTCGGGGCCTTTAAGTGTTCTGCTGATGAAATATATGGGGATATGCTTCCCTTCCCGTTCTACCATCATGACCGCACTTATGGTCGTTTTCGAGGCGGACAAATATAGGAGCAGGAGTTCTCCGGGTACTGGGGTGGCCAATGTTGGGAGCTTGCAGATGTAAGTTTGCATTTCTTGGAAGGCAGCCTCCGCTTCCGGGGTCCATTTGAACCTGTTCGTTTGGAGGCAGTCCTTCAACACTTTCATGAAGAGGAGAGTCCTGTCGGCTACCTTTGATAAGAAACGGTTTAGTGCTATTAACCTCCCGTTCAGTTGTTGAATATCTTTCAGGGACCTGGGGGATTGCATTTCAGCCACAGCTTGAGTTTTCTCCGGGTTAGCTTTGATTCCTCCTTTAGTGACCACCACTCCCAAGAATCTCCCTTCTTCCACCCCAAAACAGCACTTTTCGGGGTTTAACTTCATATTCACATCTTGCATGGTGCGGAGGGTCTCAGCTATGTCGTCTATCATGGCCATTTCTGCCAGGCTTTTGATAACGATGTCATCAACATATACCTCCAGGTTTCTTCCCCGTTGCTCCCTGAAGAGGGTGTTCATGAATCTCTGATACGTGGCCCCAGCGTTTTTAAGACCGAAGGGCATTTTGGTATAGCAAAATGTCCCCTCGTCTGTAATGAAGGCGTTTTTTTCTTCGTCCTCTATTGACGTCTGGATCTGATGGTATCCTTTGTAGGCATCCAGGAAGCATTTCAGGGGGTATTGAGACAAAGAGTCCACCTGGACGTCTATCTCTGGGAGGGGATAACAGTCCTTGGGACATGCTTTGTTTAGATCCTGGAAGTCAATGCACATCCTCCATCCCCCGTCTTTCTTTTGAACCATGACCGGGTTGGCGACCCAGGATGGGTACTTGACCTCCCTGACTATACCTGCTCTGAGCAGCTTTCTGGTTTCCTCACAAGCAGCTCTTCTTTTGTTGGGCCCCATGCTTCGTTTCTTCTGTTTCACTGGTTTTGCCCATGTGTATGTGTTGAGTCGATGTTCGGTTAGGCTCCTGGGGATTCCTGTCATGTCCCCGTGTTGGAATGCAAATACATCTATGTTGAGGAGGAGTAGTTCCTTGAGAGCACTCTTGCATTTGTCGCTTAGGTGACTTCCCACCTTGACTGTTTGCTCTGGGAACCTGTCACAAAGGACCCATTCCTCGACTCCCTCTTTCCGAGGCTTCTCGGATGCTTCCCCTTCGGATACTGAAGAAATCACTTCGTATGCGGATTTTACCCAGGCCAAGCCCTTTGGCGTTTGGAACACTAAAGCTCCATGGGGGGTGGATGCCTGCGCCTGTAAGTCCCCTATTCCGGGTCTTCCTAAGATTGCGTTGTACTTTGAGGGTGCCCAGACCACTGTGAAGGTCAGGTTTTTTTTTTGGAACCGATCCCCCACCCCAACTGTGAATGGGAGCCTGATTTTTCCCAGGGGGTGTGATACACTATTGTTGAATCCCACTAATGGGATGGAGTCTTCTTCAAGCCGATCTCTTACATCTCTGTCAAATCTGAGGAAGCAATGCTCATATATTACCTCGACACCAGACCCTCCGTCCACGTGTATTCGGGATACCTTGTGACCAGCTATTATGGCTGAGATGTTGAGGGGAAGTCGTTGTACCTCATTTTCCTCCAAGTGTGGCATGAGGATGGGAGCTTTCATGCAGTTCGGGGAGCCCAGGATTCTGGCCTTTACACTCCGGGTGGTATCGAATTCATTCCTCCTTCTAATCATATCCACATCTGCCCTCCCAGGCTCCCTTGCATCTCTTCCCTTGCGATCCCCTCCTCCCTCCTTGATTTCCTTAACCAAGTGGGCTAGCCTTCCCGTTTTCACTGCAGCCTCTATCTCTCTCTTCAAATACATGCAGTCATCAGTTTTATGCCCAAAACCTTTGTGGAAGTCACAATACTCGTTTGGTTGTGCCTTTGGCCCAGGTTTTATGGGTGGTGGCCTTGGGAAGGAGTTCTTTACCCTCTCAGTGGCCAGTATCTCGCTGGGGGTTTTGGTGAGAGGGGTGAAATTATCAGAGTAAGGAGGGGGACCTCTCCCTCGGAGTCTATATGGGGAGTATGAAGGCCTTGCTCTGTCGTGCAACATTCTATCAAAAGTGGGTTTTCTGGAGTAAGGTGTACCTTTGTCAGGAGGCTTTGCAGCTGGGGTGACCCTTCGAGGTGTGACGTCCGTCTCCTTGGCTTTGCTAACTGTGTCTTTTCCTCTGACAAAGGCTCTGACCCTGTCCATGAGGTTATCAAACGAGTGGGGGAACTCCTCCCCCAGTTTCTCACACAGCTGTGCATGCTTTAGCCCGTTTATGAAACTGCTGATCTTCATGACCTCTGGGACATACTTGATGTTCATGCTCTCCTTGACAAACCTCTCCATATACTGGTCGATTCGCTCGTTATCCCTCTGCCTTATGTGTAAGATCTCGTTTGGATTTTTGACCACTTTTTTTTTGTTGACCAAAGTTCCTGAGGAATTTCTCGCTTAGCTCCTCATAACTGTCGATTCCCCCCCCCCTGGGGGGAGGCTGTCAAACCAGAGTCGGGCTCCCTCCGTCAAAGTTTGTACAAACATGTGGCACCATACATGCATGGGCCATCGCCTAAGTTGTCCCGCTCCCCTGAAGGCATGGAGGTGATCTTCAGGGTCTCTTGTCCCGTCATAGCGGTCAAAGTTTGGGGGTAGCTTTGTCTTGGGGGGCATCGGTGCTTCTGCAATCCTCCGTGTGAACTTCGAGACCTCAGCTAAGTCCCGTGGCAGATAGGGTTGATCCAGGCCATCATCATTTTGGTTATCCCTTTCCTTTCCCTTTTCCTTTGGCTTCTTTCCTGTGATGAGGTCTTCCCTTTCTTCTGAAGGCATTTGTCTAAGGGCAGTCATGAACGTTTCCAGTGGGTCACCACTGTTGCTTTTGTTTTGAAGGTCTGTCCCTTCCTGGTTGGAGGGTGTGTCAAAGGAAAGTCTAGCCCTGAGGCTATTGAGATTTTCTTGTCTCTCTAAATCTTCGAGACATTTTGTTAACTTTTCTCTGTGCACGGCCACAAAATCTGGAGTGATGTGTTCCGTTCTTTCTGGGTTTTCCACCTGGTTCTCGTTGTCTTCTTCATGAGTTATGTCTTCTACTGTGACCCTATCCGGATCATTCTGTGTCGTCTGGGTGATACGTGAGTTGGGTGGGGTTGCCATGTTGCTGTTGGTGAGATAAGCTACTCTTAACGTCGGAGTTTGATGTGGGAACACCGGTCAGGCTGATGTCCCACGGATGGCACCAATGTCGAATACCCAAATCCCGGATGACGTTAGATGGATCGTCGATGACGTCAAGAGGCCTAATCTTTGCTGCTGCAAAAGAACAAACCGTTAGCCTCGCCACGGAGGGCCCCGGAGGGGGGATCCGTGACCAAGCTCCGGCGTGAGAGTAAGTAAACTTGCCGGATGAGCTGAGGAGCTTTACCCCGATGAGTGTGATCACCGGGATGCTTCCTCTATGGTGTGAATCTAATAAATGTGATATGTGTGATAAATATGTGGGAATATTGGTCGGAAGTTAATGTGGGAGTAGTAAATGAGAATGGAGTAAATGAGATGGTCTCCAGATCATACCTGATGCCTTTGATGGTTATCCTTATATAATACCCAGCTCTTATCTTGTGTACGAGATATTTTACATAAGCGATCCAACGGATTCTGCGAGTACTCGAGGGGTGCAGACACGTGTCTGACCCCTAACGGTAAGATGACCCTCTCATTTAATGCTCTAGCCGGAAAAGCACACTTGCCAGCTTAGATCCTCTTATTGTCAACATTAAATAAAGCCTGCCCCTTCTGATTATGGTTTTCCCGCTCAAAGAAAGGGAACCTTATTGGGCAAGGTATCCTTATTATTTGGGCTTCTTCCTAATTGGGCCTGTGCAAGGGTAATGTCGAATACCCAAATCTCAGATGACGTTAGATGGATCTTCGATGACGTCAAGAGGCCTAATCTTTGCTGCTGCAAAAGAACAAACCGTTAGCCTCGCCACGGAGGGCCCCGGAGGGGGGATCCGTGACCAAGCTCCGGCGTGAGAGTAAGTAAACTTGCCAGATGAGCTGAGGAGCTGTACCCCGATGAGTGTGATCACCGGGATGCTTCCTCTATGGTGTGAATCTAATAAATGTGATATGTGTGATAAATATGTGGGAATATTGGTCGGAAGTTAAGGTGGAAGTAGTAAATGAGAATGGAGTAAATGAGATGGTCTCCAGATCATACCTGATGCCTTTGATGGTTGTCCTTATATAATACCCAGCTCTTATCTTGTGTACGAGATATTTTACATAAGCGATCCAATAGATTCTGCGAGTCCTCGAGGGGTGCAGACACGTGTCTGACCCCTAACGGTAAGATGACCCTCTCATTTAATGCTCTAGCCGGAAAAGCACACTCGCCAGCTTAGATCCTCTTATTGTCAACATTAAATAAGGCCTGCCCCTTCTGATTATGGTTTTCCCGCTCAAAGAAAGGGAACCTTATTGGGCAAGGTATCCTTATTATTTGGGCTTCTTCCTAATTGGGCCTGTGCAAGGGTAATGTCGAATACCCAAATCTCGGATGACGTTAGATGGATCTTCGATGACGTCAAGAGGCCTAATCTTTGCTGCTGCAAAAGAACAAACTGTTAGCCTCGCCACGGAGGGCCCCGGAGGAGGGATCCGTGACCAAGCTCCGGCGTGAGAGTAAGTAAACTTGCCAGATGAGCTGAGGAGTTGTACCCCGATGAGTGTGATCACCGGGATGCTTCCTCTATGGTGTGAATCTAATAAATGTGATATGTGTGATAAATATGTGGGAATATTGGTCGGAAGTTAAGGTGGGAGTAGTAAATGAGAATGGAGTAAATGAGATGGTCTCCAGATCATACCTGATGCCTTTGATGGTTGTCCTTATATAATACCCAGCTCTTATCTTGTGTACGAGATATTTTACATAAGCGATCCAATGGATTCTGCGAGTCCTCGAGGGGTGCAGACACGTGTCTGACCCCTAACGGTAAGATGACCCTCTCATTTAATGCTCTAGCCGGAAAAGCACACTCGCCAGCTTAGATCCTCTTATTGTCAACATTAAATAAGGCCTGCCCCTTCTGATTATGGTTTTCCCGCTCAAAGAAAGGGAACCTTATTGGGAAAGGTATCCTTATTATTTGGGCTTCTTCCTAATTGGGCCTGTGCAAGGGTGACCCAAAGCGGGTAAAATGGGCCTTCCCATTGGTCCGTCGTCAGTCATCATTTTTAATTGAATAGGTTATATAGATCAACCAATATGACCAATTTAATTAAACGATTTTGTTAAAGCACTGGATCGATGACGAACATCAACATTGCACTTGATTCATGACGTGAAACAACATAAACAAAGAAGATGGAGAAGAAGATGTAGGAGAAACTCATTCATTTCATTACAATCATCACAGGTTACAAACCGAAAGAGTACACATCATCTTCTACAAGCTGGTTTAGATTACAAAGATCTAAACCGAGCTCTCTCTAACACATAGTCACTCTCTCACTAGAATGTACACACACAGGAGGAGCTGAAAGATTGCACAAAACTCTCTTGAGAGTTAGCCTAATCCACCCTATACAACACATATATATAGACTAGGGACTAAACCCGGACAAAACACATTGTCCGGGATACAACACAATACAATGATCCGGAACAACATATTTCCATAACAATAACATAATGATCAAGATATTCCGAGTTTAACATCATAAACTCGGAACTAATAAAGCTTCCGAATTCTTGACTTGACTTTGATTTGGACTTTCTGCCTTTGATGACTAGAACTGATAAAGCACAGTTACCCGGCAGGAACTGCACTTACAAACTCCCTCTTAACTGTTGCTATCAGTTCTGTTTGACATTGATACCTTCAGTCACCGGATATTGCACTTACAGATTTACACATGCCAACCCAGGCATAATAGTTTATTAGTAAGATACGAAAACCCTAGACTAGATTATTTTATGCGGTAACGATTCCTGATATGAAACAAAACATGTCACGAAACAATCAGGGTTATGAGTTGCTAATATAACTCATTAATCAAATAGGTCTTGAACAAGATCCTTTTAATAAGCAAGTTAAGCCAAACATAACTTGTTTAAGGGTGAGCGGAGTGGGGCGGTAAACAGATCGGCAAAGCGGTTTACCGAACGGTAACACCGTCGCCGTCTGTGTTTATCGCTGGGTGATAAAGGATGATCGGTGAAGGTTTACCGATGAGGGAAGGGGGAGAGAGATGGGTGTGTGGTGGGGTCCATTCCTTCTCAACTAATCACATATTTTCCTTTTTTTTTTAATAGTTTACCTAAACCCCATTAGGTAAACCACCGTCAACGTTTTTGCGCATTAGATAATTTAGGTGAATTGACGTGGCACTGTGTGATTGGGTGAATGGAGAGTTTATCTATTCCAAATAGGTAACCACTCCCTTCACCCTAATATATGGTTAAGCGTTAAGTCGTTAACCCTTTAACTTTAGAAATTTTAAAAAGAGCTTATTCAGATTTTATAAGAGTTTTTTAGAAAGTGTTTACATTAAGGTTCTTTTTTATCTCTTATTACTATACATTTAAGAGGTTAAAATTAAACTTTTAGTAACCAATCATTTCTGTAACTTTATTTGTTGCTCACAACTACTTATTCTCGTTTTTTTTATCCTCTAACAATTTTCATTAGCAATCTCGATCTAAATATATAAAACCAAATTTGTTAGTTATGGATTTGGACACTACTTACGAAAAATAAAGTTATCATTTAAGTTTATGTCATTGGTTGTCTAAATAATTATTAAGTCACAAGATATCATATCTGCAAATGAATATTAAACGGGTTGACTCGAAACACGACACGACTGTAAATGTGTACGTTTAAAGGTTAATACGTTTAACACTAATAAATACATAATGTTTTGTTCATAAATCTCCTAATCCACCAACCTTTCAAGAGTAACCTTTGGTAACATTTCCAAATAATGGCTGGTATGGGTTGTATTGGCCAAAATCAAACTTACAACCGATGCTTTGGCTTTTGGATTTTTCATTAACTGATAGATCTATTAGATTATTATGAAGGTGGTTTGGACAATTGGTTAAATTTCAGTCCTAGGCGGTATGTCCTTTCAAACTTATTTTAGTTAACAAAATAGAATTTTAGGCTACATGAAAAGCTACATGTCTGTGATGAGCAAGAAGAGACAAGTGATATATCATTAAAAATTGTAATGAACCTTCTTCAACATACAATATACTAATTATAAAATTATAAAAGGTATTATCTATAAATCATCAAACTTAAGTGGAAATGAGCCGCGCCGAGCCGAGTCCGACTAAGCTCGAGGTCGAGCTTAACTCGGTTCGAGCTTTGCTTCTAAATTAAATTAATTATGTCTACTTAATTTTTAATAAAATTTATATACAACATTAGAAGGATAGTCCCTAAAGGGATAGACTAATGGTGGTAAAGTGATGTATTACTCCAACAAATGATTATGGGTTCAAACCCTGTAAAGGAAAGATGTGATGAGATCCTAGTCGTTGAAAAAACACATACATACATACATAATTTAGTTATTTTCCAATAATACTATAAATAACTATTATAAATGAATATATATTTAATATATTAAATAAATCGTTTCGACTCATGAGTAAGCTTGAACTCATGAGTGGAAATGAGCCGCGCCGAGCTGAGTCCGACTAAGCTCGAGGTCGAGCTTAACTCGGTTCGAGCTTTGCTTCTAAATTTAATTAATTATGTCTACTTAATTTTTAATAAGATTTATATACAACATTAGAAGGATAGTCCCTAAAGGGATAGACTAATGGTGGTAAAGTGATGTATTACTCCAACAAATGATTATGGGTTCAAACCCTGTAAAGGAAAGATGTGATGAGATCCTAGTCGTTGAAAAAACACATACATACATACATAATTTAGTTATTTTCCAATAATACTATAAATAACTATTATAAATGAATATATATATTTAATATATTAAATAAATCGTTTCGACTCATGAGTAAGCTTGAACTCAATGAGTAAAAGTCGTGTTTAGCCTTGAGTTTTTTTTAGTGATCTCGAGTAGCTTGTAGGTAGCTTGGCTGATGTTTAGTTTCTCTAGTTAATTTTATTATTATTATTATTATTATTATTATTATTATTATTATTATTATTATTATTATTATTATTATTATTATTATTATTATTATTATTATTATTATGGGTAAGGATAGTGTAAAAAGGGCCTAAAGTGTGAGAAGTGTGAGAAGTGTATTATAACACTATATATAATACTATATAACACCCTATAAACACCGTATAACAATATGTAACACCATATAATACCATATAACACTATGTAACACTATATATCATTATATAACAAATATAACACTATACATCTATCATAGGCATCCTATCAGACAACCTATAGTGTTATATTTGTTATATAATGATATATAGTGTTACAAAGTGTTATATGGTATTATATGGTGTTACATATTGTTATACTGTGTTTATAGGGTGTTATATAGTATTATATATAGTGTTATAATACACTTCTCACACTTTGAGCACTTTTTACAGGATCCTCTACCTTATTATTATTATTATTATTATTATTATTATTATTATTATTATTATTATTATTATTATTAAACCAATCTCCCACAAAGTTTTTATGTTTTCTTTTTTTACCACAACTTTTTTAAGAGTTTAGCTACAAGGGAGTTTTGATTTTTCTAATTTTTAGCATAAAGTTTTTATGTTTTCTTTTTTTTTTCCACAACTTTTTTAAGTTTTGATCCTGGCAAGAGTCTTTTATTTAGTTTTTATGCTTTAAATTCAAAACTAAAACTTAATATATAATATTATATTATAATATATATTAAGTATATCATCTTAGCTAGCTACAGTAGAGTTTTTTCTTTTGTATTTTGGTCATCAGATTTTTTTTCTTGAACTTTAGCCACATGAAAGCTAGGCGTGTTTTATTTTACTTTATTTTTATAAACTAAATAGAAAATAATAATAATTCATAATTTTATACTCAAATACTTTTTATTCTATGTATTAAATGTTTTAAACAAATTGTGTGTTATATTTTCAATATAGTTTTTTTATGATTGTTAAAATAATTATAGTTTTATCTTATTTTTTATTAAATTTATTTATTAATTGTAATGAATTTGGATATGTCACGGTTTTACTCGAGTTTAATCTAGGACGTAACTTTTCGTTATTTACGAATATACCGTCACATGTGTTTTTATCTACATTTCGACACAAGTGCTTTTATATACATTCACATGGTTTTCCTCGAGTTTAATATACGACGTGATGTATCGTTGCAATGCACGGGATATTTTATCTACATTCGCATGGTTTACTTCTATTTCTTACATTTTATTTAGTGTTTGATTGTTTTACACATTTGTGTTTTGTAGCTTTATACTGATTTTTACCCATTTGGTTTGTACGCGGATTCCCCGCAACACACGATGGAAATTTCCTAGTTATATATTAAATAACATCTTCTTCTTAACTACAAAGAACTTATAATATTTTTGTTTTTTACCGCAACTTCTTTGTGGGATTTTGATTTTGACAATAATCCCACTTTTAGTTTCTATGTTTTTTTTTTAATTTAAGATTAAAACTTAATATATAATACTTTTGATGATTTTGTTTTTAACCACAACTTTTTGTAAGTTGTTAATTTTGGTAATAGTCCCTCCTTTAGTTTCTATGTTTTTTCATTTCAAATATTTAAAACACAATATATAATAGTATAGTTAAAAAGTTCAACGATATCATTATTTAATAATATTTTATTATCATTATAACTTTTCAACATATTTTTCGTAACTTTTTAAGATACTGTATTTTCCGTATATTTGACTATTGCCGTTACAATTTTCCTATATTTATCTACGTCTTAATATAAATTTTACTCAAATAAATTACTATATACAAACGATCAGAACACAAACATATAAGTCATCAAGTTGACTCACGGTTTAACTTTTTTATATAAATGACACAGTTGACTCTTTTTCATTCTTTTAATAATATAATTAAATGTTCTATAAATTTCCTAATATACTATTGCAACGTGCTTATTTTTTTTACGTTTCAATAAAAGTTGATTTTTATATAAATTAACGTGGTTTACTCTTTTCGTTATTTTGAAAATATAGTTAAATGTTCTATGAACCGAATCGATAACGTTCAGTGTCGTCACAAACTGAATCAATTATCAGTACCGATATTGGTATTATCCGAACCGACAAATTATCCATTTTTATAGTTTTTTGTCGTTATAAAACATGTGTTGATCATCTTGCGAGTATATTTTTCGATTGTTATAGTTATTATTATTATTATGAGTAAACTTTCGTTTTGCTCCCTGTGGTTTGGTCACTTTAACGGTTTTGCCTCAAACCTTTAAAAATACCCATTTTACTCCCTGATGTTTTGATTTTGTCTCCAGTTTGCTCCTCGCCTCTAACTTCATCCAAATTGTCTGTTATCTGAAAGAGCATTTTGGAAACTTCAAGTATACAATTAAGGGTATTTTAGTAACACTACAGATAAAAGATTATATTATATATAATATAATATAATATATACAACAAACCTTACAAACCCCCAAACTGCATACCCCCGACATCACTCCCACCATTCACACCACCTACCTTACAAACCCCCAAACTGCATAAACCCCCCCCCCCTTCACCGAAGACCCAAACTGAACAACATCACAGCCGGACCACTCAATACCAATTAACAACGCCATCCACACCTTCACCAAATCATCTAACCCACCACCCTAACACCACTCTCCATGTTGTTCGAACCACACCACCACCGTGCAAACCCGTCGCCCGCCATAGTTAACCATCGTAGCTCACCACCACCGGAAACCCTTTTTTTCGACAGCTGAAACCACCAGAGTCCGGCAGCCAACTCCCTAGCCGACACCCTCGTCACCGCCTCTCTCCGGCAACTTTTCCGTCCAACACTGCACATCGTACATCAGTTGATTTAATCACCTAAACCTCTGACGCCTCACATCAGGAGTAGTAGGGGATTGGGGTGTTTGTAACACCTCGAATTTTTGTGTCCAATGATGTGTTAACACGTGTCATTTGTTTACACGTGGCATCGATATTAAATAAAGGACTAAATATTGACAAACCTTGAAAGTATATAAATTCGAGGGTTATAAATGTCAATCAAGGGTAGATATACTGTATAGTAACCCTAAATGGTGCTTGTACCTTCAAACGAATAAATCATGGATCGTACGGAAGCGAAACGCGGAAGAAAGTGAGAGATTACAAGCTATAGGGGTTAACTGTGTCAACATGTTTAATTATACCTCTGAGTGACCCTTTAACGCTCCCGAGGCTTTGTGACAGTATAATACGCTCACTAGAATGCAATATATAAATTTCGCGAAGTTCCGTTTTAAAACAAGAAAGTTGTGGTCAAATTCGTATAAGAAGGGTTAAAAGCGTCAACAATGAAAGTTAAGGCTTTCCGAATAATTAATAAATTAACCGGGGACTTAATAATGCGGGTAAATAACGCAAGGTCCTTAACTGTAAATTAACCGAGGGCCGATTCGCAAAGTTACCCCTTCAAACCCGAAAGGTCAGGTAATTAATTACCAAGATTTTATAATCATTACAAAAAGATTTAAAAAGAGCCTATTCCTAACCCTTATGGACCGTAAAGATCATCCCTTACGGACCGTAAGGGAGTGAATGATTGCTGAGGATCCGCCTCTGGCTTACGGACCGCAAGGCCAAAGCCATACGGTCCGTAAGCGATGCCCAGCGACAGAAAGTTGGCTGTTGGCTGATTTAAACGGCAAAACGATTAAGGATGGGTTTCTCAGGGTCATGGGCGCCCCCTACTCGACCCATAACACTCTAGGCCACCTGCCCATCATCCATGGTCACTTATAGACCAATGTGTGATGATCTTGGAGCTTGGTTTGCACTATAAATAGGCATACTTGTTCACAACTTAGAACACACCTCAAAACTCAACTACTGATCATTCTTGGAGCTCTCAAGCTTTCCTCTGTGTTCTTAAGTCTTGCCTTAAGCTTCTGTAAGTGGTCTAACCCTTTGTGGTTTCATATTTCCATAGATTTAGCTTAAAAGTCAATCCGTCGTAACCAACGGTTGACTTTACAATAACTCACGAATGGTTCAGTAGATTGTCGAATCAAAAGTAGTTATGAGATGGTATTTGTGTGGGTAATAAACCTCTGAAAAGGTTCCCCATGATCACCACTCTAACTATGTCAAATATCGAGTCAAACGCTTGCTTAAAAAGTCAACAGAAAGCTATGTTTGCGAATCTTGCAAAATCTGTAATGTATATACTATGAAACCTGTTTTGATGATCATAAAACATGATATAGAGTTTATAAACTTGTTTACGCTCGTTTGATTCGGCCATTTGCTATATTGACCCGGTTCGGAGCCGAATGTCGCAAAAGTTTGACTTTTGCTTTGACTTCAGTTCTGACCCGTTTTAGTGAGGTATAGATATGCCTTAGGACTCTCTTAGGACCAGGTTACATGATGGTATAACCCTCTGTGACCGGTTCATTGTTTGTCCGAGTCTTTTACGCATTTCCGTTAATCGCCTAAAAGTTGACCGTAACGCCCTTTTTAAAATAAAACAAGTATTTCGGACACGTGAACGGACCATAACCTTGCTTACTAAATTATAAGCATGTCCTTAAAGTTTCACGTCAATCCGAGGTCTAGAATGGTAGTTATGATAGATAGCGCAATTAAAGTAAACTTTTGTAATAAACGGCGCAATTAGCATAACGCCTATCTAAACCAAGTTTCGTCACCAAAACTTTTACCCACTATTATAAAATAATATTTTTGGAATTTTAAAGATTTTTAATAATTTTTACCTTGCTCATAACCTGCAGTTATGGCTACGGTTCGGTAAATACCGAATATGCCCTTTTTGGCCAAAACTTGAGTTCTACAAGGTCTTTTGACCCGATTCCAGTTGCTACTGATTTTAAATAATAAATAAAGTATTTTAAACTTTATAGACTGTTCGGGAAACTCAGATTTCCTGTAAAACTCGAAAAGCTCTTTAAAAGTCTTTAAAATGACCGAAAAACCCCTACGGGGCATAATATTAACTTAAACTCGTTACGGGCATCACGGAAGGTATCCTACTGATACCACAACCTCTTTAAGGCATATTGGCTTAGGAAATAAGCGTAGGACTCTCATGGTTAACCGTTGCGCCTATTGCGCGCACGATTCGGCTTATGAAACTAGTTTTCATAAATTAGCCGATATGGGTCAAACCATATTATTTTGACCCCGAAATCCAGAGTGTGAACCTTAAACCCATATAAAACAAGTCTCTGAACTTGTTGGGTCAGAATCACACTCCATTCTCGGTTTTCTCCTTTTCGCGCGATTAAACCGTATTTATATTTCGGAACCAACCGGTCTAGGCTACGGCCAATATAAAGACCCGTTAGGATTCTAATAGGTTAATTAAAACCTTCGTTCCAGAATAGGAGCCCCAGTAAAAAGCTATCTGTGACGTAATCCATTAAGGAATATACTTGCAAAGGTAAATACTTTAACTTATTCTCCCTTATACGGGCTTGGGATATGGTATATTAATACCGCTTGATTGAGCATCATATCTTCCATCGCTTAGGTGGTTAATTGAATAATGTGATCGGCTCATTTAAACAGTCTTGTTACTTAAAAGCCTTTGGGGGGTTAATGACCGTTGTCCCGGATATCCTTGGCATCATTTTACGAAATGGCCACGACCTCGACATCCCGGTGTAGGCGTACACCCGGTATATTATGTCGACATTATTATTAAAAGACGTAGCCGTTGGTTTTTACACTACGGTTTTACGCAATGTGGTGAGTCTATTAATCTTTAACCCGGACAGGATCCGGGCTACTGAACGCATAAAAGGACATGTAATTCGTTCACAAGATTTTAATAATTTTCCCAAGTTATAAAAGAGTTTGTGCCTCGTGCATTCAAATCAATTTTAATAAACATTTTCAAATGTGTCAGTTGAACGTATTTACCAGTGTAAACTGACGTATTTTCCCAAAAAGATTAAGTGCAGGTACTACACGAAATTGGCTGGTAATAGCTTCCTAGCATCGTGATAAGTCTCGCAAGCTTGATGCTGTATCTGACTGAACAATACTTTATTATTATTTTGATCCCCTGTGGATACAATTCGACTTCTGTAATACACTTGATATTACATTCAAAAGGTTGAATTATATTTATCTTTATGCTTCCGCTGTGCATTCATATAATTGTGTGGTTGACTATATTGTTGCCAACTACGTCATGGTAATCCCCCACCGGGCCCACCGGTGATACACGTGGAAATCGGGGTGTGACAGGTTGGTATCAGAGCCAACATTGAGTGAATTAAACACTATCCTAATGTGTTTAATCTCAGTGACACAATTGCACATACTTGAGTCTAGACAAGAACTTAGGACAAATTCGAATTGTTATTCCAATTTTGTCTTTTTCTTTTATTATTGGTATTTAAAGTTTTATAAAGCAGGAAACATGCCGCCAGTGATATTCCGAGGAAGAGGAAGGGGAAGAAGAGGCAGAGGAGAGATCGTTACTCATCACGATCACGAAGCCGGACCTTCAGGTACGCGAGCTCCTTCGACTACAAGGAGTGAAGAACCGCATAGGCGAAGAGACCTTTACGAACCTGCGAGGCATTCCACCTCGCACAGCTCGACGCCATCATACCGGCACTCATTCGGGCCAAATTCAGAGAATGATCCCAACAACCCGCAGCCCTCCTTCATACCTCTACAGCGTTCGGGATCACACCGAAATTGTGACGACCCTACTCCATACTTCATAGGTCAGTTTAATCCAGCTGACTACATCCAGGAACCTTCAGGTTTTGTTCCACTAGGGCCACAAGATCACTTCTCCGAAGATCATATGGACGAAGATACTGATCCGACAGAACCTGCTCGTGGTACGCCCACGCATCCGATAGAAGTCTCTGATGGGTCATCCTTCCATGGCACACCCTATCAGGGACCTGATAGCTTTCAAGCATTGTTTGACCGACATGAGTGGTACTACACGCCACCTCAGCAGACATCACAACAACCGCGACATCCACAGGATCCCTCCGAGGATTCACGCTTCGTGGCAGTTACGCCACCACCTCCGCCACCGGTACAGCCAGTAATGCCTGATCCGCCAAGGCGTAGGAGAACAAATGCTCGTATGTCCACACGAGGAGGAGGGGATTTCCACCTCAGCACCCCTCGACACTCTAGTAGTAGCCATTACCCGCCACTACAAGAAGAAGGACCTTCAAGTCCTATACAGGAGGCAAACTCCGCACCAGCTGCACCAAATTCGCCACCATTTGGGTATGACCAACCCATACCTGCTTACACGGGTTTAACGGCTTACAACCCGTTCGAACCGTCATCACAAGCACATTACAACTACAATTATGAGCGCGACCCATATGTGGTGTCGGCTAGATATAATGCACGATATCCCGACGGAGCTCATGGGAACATGGGAGCACCGGACTACTCAGCTCATGGGTATCCAATACCTCCCAGACCTCCAGTTCCGCAACAAGCGCCACAACCACGTTTCTCTCCTCCTGAACAGGAAGAGATACTCCAACGACTAGATCGTGTGGAGAGAGAGTTCGAGGAAGAGAAAAAGAGCCACCGAGGATTTCTCAAGGGCTTAGCAAACCTACTAAAGGGCAAGAAGAAGAAACGTGACCATTAGTCCTTATGTATGTTCTAATGTAATGTTATTTTAAAAAGAAGTCCCTGCGTAGACATTTATCGTATTTCAGTCCCTACGTGGACTTATCTTTTAGTCCTTGCATGGACACCTATCTTATATTAGTCCCTGCGTGGACTTGTCACTTGTTTTAAACCTCTAAGTAGGTGTGTACTTGTTTAAAAGACCCGTTTAGGGCAATATGTGATTGTATTTGAGATTATGGAACATATGTTATGAGTTTTGTTTTAATATGTATGAAATAAATCGAAACCATTCCTTTTAAATTGATCTGCCTAAATAAAGAAACTTAAGGGTGAAACCAAGCCTGGTGTCTTTTAAGATCCGGCCAAGATGGTAAGACCTAATTGAAAAGATTCTGATTCCCTGTTAACCTCTGCAAGCATGTTGACGATCATGGCAGATGTGATTCGTTAAAATCACACACGCCATTCTTATACAATAATCCTTTAAAGGATTTCAAAGACCCAACTGAATGAATTATAAATCATGGGTTAAATCACCAATAAAGGTGATCAAATTATTAAAACATCCATTAGAGATGTAGTGCCTACGGGCCTATTTTGTTAAAACATCCATTAGAGATGTAGTGCCTACGGGCCAACCTTATTAAAACATCCATTAGTGGTGTAGTGCCTATGGGCCGTAATAATTGTCTTATAAGGACAGAAGACAGTGGTGGTCTATGACTCCCTGTCAGAAAGGGGTAAAAGAACTACGGTTCAAACCTCTATGCCTTTGATTCTCTGAAATCTCGGCTAAGATTATAAAACATCCTCGTGATTAGGCTTTACGCCGCCAATATTATTATTATAGCTAAAATAGGATATATTCAAATCCTAAGATTAGGTGAGTAATAAGTTAACCAAATATGGTCTCTGTTACCATGGTTAACGAATTGTCATAAAAGATAATTCTATAATAAGCTCCTGAATAAAATTTTGTTATCTTCTGTAACAGATTCAAGTTACAATGGCGGATCCCAATGGAGAGAATAGCCATACAAATGAAGATGACTACGACAATGCGCAAGTGCATCTAACAGGCGCACAGTTAAAGGCTCTGATTGACAACGCTGTTCAGGCAGCTCTGGATCGTCAATATACTGAGTCCCAAGGCAGAACCGTATCAAAACCACCCTCCAAACCAAAGTCACAGTCCAAACCACTCTCCAAACCCAAGAAAGATGACGATAATCACTCGTCCGCTGAGAATAGTATTCGTCGTGAACGAGAATATACTGATGCGTCCGGTGCCAAGGGTTGCGCCTACAAGTACTTCGTGTCTTGTAAGCCCCGGGAGTTCACAGGGGAAAAAGGTGTTGTTGATTGTATCACCTGGCTGGATGAGATGGACACTATTGTGGACATCAGTGGGTGTGCGGAGAAGGATGTGGTGAAGTTTGTGTCACAATCATTTAAGGGCGAGGCCCTAGCATGGTGGAGAGCGTTGGTACAGGCATCGGGTAAGTCTGCTCTATACAAGATGACATGGGAGGAATTTATTACTCTCATTAAAGAAAACTACTGTCCTCAGCATGAGGTAGAGAAGATCGAGTCTGATTTTGTGTCACTGGTGATGACAAACCTGGACTGCCAGGCCTATTTGACGAGCTTCAATACGATGTCTCGCCTGGTCCCGTACCTTGTGACACCAGAGTCCAGGAGAATCGCCCGTTTCATTGGGGGCTTAGAGCCTGCGATAAAGGCTAGTGTGAAGGCCTCTCGGCCGACGAACTTCAGGTCAGTAACTGACCTCTCCTTGTCTCTCACTTTAGATGCTGTCCGTCTGAGGACGCTAAGGAGCAAGGAGGCAGAAAAGAGGAAACGTGAGGACGATACCTCACGAAGGTCAGGAAAGAAACACCGTGGAAACGGTGAGGGCAAAAGAGGGGCGGAAGCAAAGAAAGATGGCCAAGCTGGAGAAAGGCCCAAATGCAAAATCTGCCAGAAACCCCACTCTGGAAAATGCAGGTTTGGGTCAAATTCACAGTCCCAGCCAAAGTCTTTTGCCTGTGGACTATGCAAGTCCAAGGACCATAAGACAGCGGACTGTAAAAAGATCAAGGATGCAACATGCTAGGGTTGCAATGAAAAGGGGCATATCAAGAGTAACTGCCCTAAGAATGCCAGGAAACCGGAAGAGAACAAGAAGACGAATGCGAGAGTCTTCCGCATGGATGCAAAGGAGGCAGTGCTGAACGACAATGTACTTACATGTACTTTTCTCGTAAATAATATATTTGCAAGAGTACTTTTCGATTCAGGCGCTGATAAATCCTTTATAGACCAAAAATTTTGCAAACTACTGAATATGCCTATCAAAACCCTAGATATGAAATACGAGGTAGAGTTAGCAGACGGCACGATAGAAACCGTCTCCACTGTTCTAGAGGGATGCGAAATGTCCATTAAGAACCATTCTTTTCCCCTATCTCTACTTCCTTTCAAACTAGCGGGTTTCGACATTGTTCTAGGCATGGACTGGTTATCCCGTAATCAGGCCCAAATCGTTTGCAACAAAAGGCTTATAGTGCTAAAGACTCCGAGTGGTGAATCGCTCACCATTCGAGGAGACACGCAGTATGGATTACCCGAGGACGTATCTATGCTCAAAGCTTCTAGATGTTTGAACAGAGGCTGTGTCATTTACATGGCTCAGGTGATAATTGAAGAACCCAAGCCGAAGATAGAGGATCTTCCTGTCATTTCTGAATATCCCGAGGTCTTCCCCGAAGAACTACCTGGTTTACCACCAGATAGACAAGTGGAATTCAGAATAGATATCATACCAGGAGCAACTCCTATAGCTAGAGCACCTTACAGGCTAGCTCCTACTGAAATGAAGGAACTAAGGACCCAGTTGGATGAACTGTTGGCAAAAGGTTTATTAGACCTAGTTCGTCTCCCTGGGGAGCACCTGTCCTATTTGTAAAGAAGAAGGACGGATCGATGCGGTTATGTATCGATTATCGTGAGCTGAACAAAGTTACCATAAAGAATAGATATCCTTTGCCAAGGATCGACGATCTGTTCGATCAACTGCAAGGAGCGAGCTACTTTTCGAAGATCGACTTAAGGTCGGGCTATCATCAGCTAAAGGTCAGAGATGAAGACGTGCACAAGACAACATTTAGGACTCGCTACGGTCATTACGAGTTTCTAGTGATGCCTTTTGGGCTCACAAATGCACCGGCTGCGTTCATGGATCTCATGAATCGCGTCTGCAAGCCGTACTTGGACAAATTTGTCATCATCTTCATCGACGATATCCTCATATATTCCAAGAACCAAGCTGACCACGAGAGACACCTCCGTTGTATTCTCGAATTGCTACAGCGTGAGAAACTCTACGCCAAATTCTCAAAATGCGAATTTTGGCTACGAGAGGTTCAATTTTTGGGTCACGTCGTAAGTGAGCGTGGTATCCAGGTGGATCCCGCTAAGGTAGAGGCAGTCATGAATTGGCAAGAGCCAAAGACGCCTACCGAAATTCGTAGTTTCCTGGGGTTAGCAGGATACTACAGGAGATTTATTGAGAATTTTTCAAGGATTGCTGCACCCTTGACTTCCCTAACCAAGAAGAAAGAAAAGTTCATTTGGGGCCCAAAGCAGCAAGAATCCTTCGAAATCCTGAAGCAAAAGCTGAGCAACGCACCTGTGTTAACTTTACCTGAGGGTACGGAAGAATTCGTAGTTTACTGCGATGCATCACACACAGGCATGGGGTGTGTGCTTATGCAAAAAGGCAAGGTTATTGCCTATGCTTCAAGACAATTAAAGGTGCACGAAAAGAACTACACCACCCATGACTTGGAGTTGGGTGCCGTTGTATTTGCACTGAAATTATGGAGGCATTACCTCTATGGTATTAAATTTGTGATTTATTCTGATCACAAAAGCCTTCAACATCTGTTCAACCAGAAAGAGTTGAACATGAGGCAACGCCGTTGGATGGAAACATTGAATGATTATGATTGTGAGATCAGGTACCATCCCGGCAAAGCGAATGTAGTCGCTGATGCCCTAAGCAGAAAAGAAAGGGTGAAACCTATTCGAATCAATGCCAAGAGCATTGAAGTCAAGAACAATTTGATTGAGAGGATATTAGCTGCACAGCGAGAGGCTGTGTTGGAAGCTAATTATCCTAAGGAAAAGTTAGGAGTAACTGAAGAACAGTTGACTCTTAGCAAGGATGGAATCCTTAGACTGAACGGACGAATATGGGTTCCGATTTATGGAGGGCTACGGGATGTTATCCTCCAGGAAGCCCATAGTTCCAAATATTCTGTCCATCCCGGAGCCGACAAAATGTATCACGACTTAAAGGCAAACTACTGGTGGATAGGCTTGAAAAAGTCTGTAGCCGCCCACGTAGCAAAGTGCTTGACTTGTGCTCAAGTCAAAGCCGAGCACCAAAAGCCGTCTGGCTTGCTACAACAGCCTGAACTTCCCGAGTGGAAGTGGGAATGCGTAACTATGGACTTCATAACCAAGTTACCCAAAACAAGGAAAGGAAACGATACAATATGGGTCATAGTCGATAGGCTGACTAAATCAGCTCATTTCTTACCCATCAAGGAGACGTATAGCTCCGATATGTTAGCCCAACTTTATGTTGATAAGATTGTAGCCTTACACGGCATACCTGTGTCTATTATCTCCGACAGGGATACTAGATACACGTCTCATTTCTGGAAGAGTTTCCAGCAATCTTTGGGCACGCGTTTGAACTTCAGTACGGCTTACCATCCACAGACGGACGGTCAGAGTGAGCGTACTATCCAAACGCTAGAAGACATGCTTCGTGCATGTGCGATCGATTTAGGTGGTAACTGGGATAAGAATCTACCCCTAATCGAATTCTCCTACAACAATAGCTACCATACCAGCATAAAGGCTGCGCCTTTCGAGGCATTATACGGTAGGAAATGTAGATCGCCTGTTTGTTGGGCGGAAGTGGGAGAGGTCCAATTATCAGGACCAGAGATAGTTTTCCAGACAACGGACAAGATTGTCCAGATTCGGGAACGTCTCAAGGCTGCCAGAGATAGGCAGAAAAGTTACGCTGATCCGAAGCGTAAGGATTTTCACTTCAAAGTGGGTAAAAAGGTGTTGCTTAAAGTGTCACCCTGGAAGGGGGTGATGCGTTTCGGCAAGAAAGGCAAACTGAGTCCGAGATACATAGGACCTTTTGAGGTCATCGAACGTGTCGGATCAATCGCCTATAAGTTGAACTTGCCTGAAGAGCTCATGGAATTCACAATGTGTTCCACATCTGCAATCTCAAGAAGTGCTTCGCCGATGAATCATTGGTGATCCCACACACAGATGTGCATATAGATGAGAGCTTAAAATTCGTAGAGAAGCCGTTGTCGATTGAAGATCGACAGGTGAAAAAGCTTCGACGAAAGCACGTACCGATTGTAAAAGTCAAATGGGATGCCCGTAGAGGTCCCGAATACACGTGGGAAGTCGAAGCCACAATGAAAGAAAAATACCCTTATTTATTTGAGTAAATCTCGGGTCGAGATTTATTTTAAGGGGGTGAGGATGTAACACCTCGAATTTTTGTGTCCAATGATGTGTTAACACGTGTCATTTGTTTACACGTGGCATCGATATTAAATAAAGGACTAAATATTGACAAACCTTGAAATTATATAAATTCGAGGGTTATAAATGTCAATCAAGGGTAGATATACTGAATAGTAACCCTAAATGGTGCTTGTACCTTCAAACGAATAAATCATGGATCGTACGGAAGCGAAACGTGGAAGAAAGTGAGAGATTACAAGCTATAGGGGTTAACTGTGTCAACATGTTTAATTATACCTCTGAGTGACCCATTAAGGCTCCCGAGGCTTTGTGACAGTATAATACGCTCACTAGAATGCAATATATAAATTTCGCGAAGTTCCGTTTTAAAACAAGAAAGTTGTGGTCAAATTCGTATAAGAAGGGTTAAAAGCGTCAACAATGAAAGTTAAGGCTTTCCGAATAATTAATAAATTAACCGGGGACTTAATAATGCGGGTAAATAACGCAAGGTCCTTAACTGTAAATTAACCGAGGGCCGATTCGCAAAGTTACCCCTTCAAACCCGAAAGGTCAGGTAATTAATTACCAAGATTTTATAATCATTACAAAAAGATTTAAAAAGATCCTATTCCTAACCCTTACGGACCGTAAAGATCATCCCTTACGGACCGTAAGGGAGTGAATGATTGCTGAGGATCCGCCTCTGGCTTACGGACCGCAAGGCCAAAGCCATACGGTCCGTAAGCGATGCCCAGCGACAGAAAGTTGGCTGTTGGCTGATTTAAACGGCAAAACGATTAAGGATGGGTTTCTCAGGGTCATGGGCGCCCCCTACTCGACCCATAACACTCTAGGCCACCTGCCCATCATCCATGGTCACTTATAGACCAATGTGTGATGATCTTGGAGCTTGGTTTGCACTATAAATAGGCATACTTGTTCACAACTTAGAACACACCTCAAAACTCAACTAGTGATCATTCTTGGAGCTCTCAAGCTTTCCTCTGTGTTCTAAAGTCTTGCCTTAAGCTTCTGTAAGTGGTCTAACCCTTTGTGGTTTCATATTTCCATAGATTTAGCTTAAAAGTCAATCCGTCATAACCAACGGTTGACTTTACAATAACTCACGAATGGTTCAGTAGATTGTCGAATCAAAAGTAGTTATGAGATGGTATTTGTGTGGGTAATAGACCTCTGAAAAGGTTCCCCATGATCACCACTCTAACTATGTCAAATATCGAGTCAAACGCTTGCTTAAAAAGTCAACAGAAAGCTATGTTTGCGAATCTTGCAAAATCTGTAATGTATATACTATGAAACCTGTTTTGATGATCATAAAACATGATATAGAGTTTATAAACTTGTTTACGCTCGTTTGATTCGGCCATTTGCTATATTGACCCGGTTCGGAGCCGAATGTCGCAAAAGTTTGACTTTTGCTTTGACTTCACTTTTGACCCGTTTTAGTGAGGTATAGATATGCCTTAGGACTCTCTTAGGACCAGGTTACATGATGGTATAACCCTCTGTGACCGGTTCATTGTTTGTCCGAGTCTTTTACGCATTTCCGTTAATCGCCTAAAAGTTGACCGTAACGCCCTTTTTAAAATAAAACAAGTATTTCGGACACGTGAACGGACCATAACCTTGCTTACTAAATTATAAGCATGTCCTTAAAGTTTCACGTCAATCCGAGGTCTAGAATGGTAGTTATGATAGATAGCGCAATTAAAGTAAACTTTTGTAATAAACGGCGCAATTAGCATAACGTCTATCTAAACCAAGTTTCGTCACCAAAACTTTTACCCACTGTTATAAAATAATATTTTTGGAATTTTAAAGATTTTTAATAATTTTTACCTTGCTCATAACCTGCGGTTATGGCTACGGTTCGGTAAATACCGAATATGCCCTTTTTGGCCAAAACTTGAGTTCTACAAGGTCTTTTGACCCAATTCCAGTTGCTACTGATTTTAAATAATAAATAAAGTATTTTAAACTTTATAGACTGTTCGGGAAACTCAGATTTCCTGTAGAACTCGAAAAGCTCTTTAAAAGTCTTTAAAATGACCGAAAAACCCCTACGGGGCATAATATTAACTTAAACTCGTTACGGGCATCACGGAAGGTATCCTACTGATACCACAACCTCTTTAAGGCATATTGGCTTAGGAAATAAGCGTAGGACTCTCATGGTTAACCGTTGCGCCTATTGCGCGCACGATTCGGCTTATGAAACTAGTTTTCATAAATTAGCCGATATGGGTCAAACCATATTATTTTGACCCCGAAATCCAGAGTGTGAACCTTAAACCCATATAAAACAAGTCTCTGAACTTGTTGGGTCAGAATCACACTCCATTCTCGGTTTTCGCCTTTTCGCGCGATTAAACCGTATTTATATTTCGGAACCAACCGGTCTAGGCTACGGCCAATATAAAGACCCGTTAGGATTCTAATAGGTTAATTAAAACCTTCGTTCCAGAATAGGAGCCCCAGTAAAAGCTATCTGTGACGTAATCCATTAAGGAATATACTTGCAAAGGTAAATACTTTAACTTATTTTCCCTTATACGGGCTTGGGATACGGTATATTAATACCGCTTGATTGAGCATCATATCTTCCATCGCTTAGGTGGTTAATTGAATAATGTGATCGGCTCATTTAAACAGTCTTGTTACTTAAAAGCCTTTTGGGGGTTAATGACCGTTGTCCCGGATATCCTTGGCATCATTTTACGAAATGGCCACGACCTCGACATCCCGGTGTAGGCGTACACCCGGTATATTATGTCGACATTATTATTATTAAAAGACGTAGCCGTTGGTTTTTACACTACGGTTTTACGCAATGTGGTGTGTCTATTAATCTTTAACCCGGACAGGATCCGGGCTACTGAACGCATAAAAGGACATGTAATTCGTTCACAAGATTTTAATAATTTTCCCAAGTTATAAAAGAGTTTGTGCCTCGTGCATTCAAATCAATTTTAATAAACATTTTCAAATGTGTCAGTTGAACGTATTTACCAGTGTAAACTGACGTATTTTTCCAAAAAGATTAAGTGCGGGTACTACACGAAATTGGCTGGTAATAGCTTCCTAGCATCGTGATAAGTCTCGCAAGCTTGATGCTGTATCTGACTGAACAATACTTTATTATTATTTTGATCCCCTGTGGATACAATTCGACTTCTGTAATACACTTGATATTACATTCAAAAGGTTGAATTATATTTATCTTTATGCTTCCGCTGTGCATTCATATAATTATGTGGTTGACTATATTGTTGCCAACTACGTCACGGTAATCCCCCACCGGGCCCACCGGTGATACACGTGGAAATCGGGGTGTGACAGTGTTGTTCTTTTGTGTCGGCGCAATAGAGAGGATTTGAATGAATTAAGAGATCAGAGGAATTGTGTGTGTTTGTGTGTGAGATTTAGAGATGGAGAGAGAAGGAGCATAGCGGCTGAAGTTTTTCAATATATTTAGGGTTTGAGTTTTTGATAGTGAGAAAGAGAGAGGAAGATGACGGCAATTCTAGTGGTTAAGATTCCTTTTAGGGTTTTGTCTAGAAGAAGTTCAAAACTCTATTTAATAAAAATTTTATGGTGGTGGTGGCGGATTATGGTGGCGGGAATGGTGGTGCTAATGGTGGTTGTAGGTGATGGTTAAAGGTGAGAGCTGATGATGATAAATAGCAATGATTTTATCTTTTTATTTTTAGAGTAAATTACAAGTTTTGTCCTTTATGTTTGTACCAAATTGCAGTCGATGTCCTTTAACTTCAAAATTGACTGGTTTTGTCCTTAACGTTTCAAAATCTTGCACGTTATGTCCTTTAGACCAAACCTAGTTAGATTTTTTTGTTAAAGTAGGTCATGTGCCTTGCACATGAGGGCACTTTTGTCATTTTGTTTCCCTAGGTACTATTGAATAAATAACTTATAATAAGGGACTAATTGTGTAAAAAAAATATAAAATGCAATTTCATTCATGTATTCTTTTTCTCTCTCTAACTCTCTCTCCCTCTCTCTTCTCTCTCTCTATCTCTACAAATCGCCTTGGTAAATTCCATAAAAAGGGTTTGCATATCACACCTATTTTAGAGAGCAGATTTGATCTTAGTGGTAAGTCGACTTTCCATTTAAACAGATGATCATGTCATTTTGCTTCCATCACTAAACAGGTAGCCCAAAGAAGATCCAGCCCCTTGAACAACGTGAACTTTAGTTGAAGTCAAATCCTGTACATGATCAAGAATGTGTATGACGATGCTAAATAGTTAGCCTTTCGCCGCCGCTTCCCGGAGTTCTCTCCGTCACTTCCCGGAGATAACTCACCGGTCAACTACACAAATTAGTGTTTCATCCTCCCTCATTTTCCCCCAATTTCACCTCCAATTTTCCCCAATCACTCTCACCACCATCAGAACCACCCTTCACCCACCATCGTACACCTCTCACCACCGCCAAACCCACCAACACTTTCACACCCACCTCAATCCACCACCCACCACCGCACACCTCCACCACCGCTAAACCAATCATCACCGTCGCACCCACCACCGTATACCTCCCACCACCGCTAAACCCACCATCACCATCACACCCACCACAATCCACCATCCACGTGCACAGGTTTTTAGAGAGATAGAAGACAACAGAGGTGTTTTTAGAGAGAGAGAGAGAGGAGAGAGAGAAGACAGAGAGAGAGTGTGTGTGAGGTGTTTAATTAAATATTATTTTATTTTTACAAAATAGTCCTTGTATATAACTTATTTACACAATAACCATTGAAAAGGTGAAAAGACAAGGATACCCTCATGTGAAAGGCACATGACCATAGTTAACCAAAAAATCTAACTGGATTAGGGCTAAAGGACATAACGTGCAGGATTTTGAAACGTTAAGGACAAAACCTGTCAATTTTTAAGTTAAAGGACAACGCCTGCAATTTGGTACAAACATAAAGAACGAAACTTGTAATTTACTCTTATTTTTATTAGTAACTCTTTTAGGAATTAGTAATTAGTAATAAGTAATAGGTAATTAAATACTAATATATAAAGTTATTGAAATACCCTTACTTTTAATTGAATGTTTTAACCAAGTTAGAGCCTTGGAGCAAATTGGAGACAAAATCAAAACATCAGGGAGTAAAATGGCTATTTTTAAAGGTTTGAGACAAAACCGTTAAAATGACCAAACCACATGGAGCAAAACGGAAGTTTACTCTATTATTATTATTATTAGTTGCTTAGTAAATCGAAGATCGAAATCCGGATATAAAAGAGTCCAATTGGCATCAGAATTTCACTCTCTCGACTGCATCGCTACGCTCACTCAATCTTCTTCTTCTTCTTCTTCATCGCCACCCCCAAAATCACTCTAAACTCACAGGCAACACCCCTCTCTCTCTCTTATGCATTCATATTTTGTATCTAAACGTCTCACTGCTTATATATATATATTCACCCTATCTAATCGCTAATGGTTTTAACAGTTCTTGCTCCTTCTAATTTCATGATCATCATCGTTTTATGCTTGATTCTGTTCTTCATGTTCTTTTGATTTGATGTCATTATCAACTAAATGATTTGTGTGGTTGGAATTCTGAAGATCAGGTCTAATAATTGACTCCGAGTGTAGGATTTCACGAGATCGCTGACGTCATCATTTGATTTATCTGATTTAGATGATAAGTAAAGTAGATATAATTATTTGATCATTGATTCATTTCTGTTTGTTTGTTTGGTATGCTGCTGTTGAATAGTTCAGAAGATTGTAAGTAATGTGTTAGTACTAGAAATGTGCCCTAATTTAGATTTTCAATGTTTCCTTATTTAGGATTAAAATTTGGGCCTGAGTATGTTATAAACATTTTTTTTAGTTTTTTTTTGTGTGTGTATACTAGATACCGGTAATCACCTAACTTGTTAAATTTTTAAATAAAAAAAAAAAAACTAAAGCAATACCATACTCAAATTGAAGAGAATAAAATGGTTGCTTATATAGTGTAATGTTTTAAAAAAAATGTTAATGTATGAAAAGGTTATGGTTGTTTAAAAATCGTGGGGTAGTTGGTTCAAAAATCAACAATATGTTTTAAAGAATTGTACTCTCTTGTTCAAAAGTTGTAGTACTTGTCTTAGGGGCTGTTTGTTTAGCTCTTATATAGCTCTTAATGGTTCAGACTTCTTACAGGTTCAACACCTAATGGTTCAAATTGTTTGTTTCGTGAGCAGATGTCTGAATGACTCAGACATTTGCCTCTGAATGGTTAAGCATTTTATTGAGTCTGAATGGTTAAGACCTCTTATCTGAATTGGTCAGACATTTGCCTCTAAACGGTTAAGCATTATACTGGCTCTTAATGGTTCAGACCTCTTACTGGTTCAACACTTAATGGTCCAGACCTCTTACTGGTTCAGCACTTACCAATTCATAAGTTGCCAAACAACCCCTTAGAGTTTTTGTCCAACTTATATGATTATCTTGAGGAATGTGAGTACTGCATGATACACTTTTACATAGTGCTTTGAACGTAATACATAAACGGTTACTGCAAGAATATATACAGATAATGGGTAGAGGTTCAGATGATTATGGTTCAATTATGTTATGTCCGTTTGAGTGATACTAATAAAGTTATGAACTTGACAACTTGTTACTTGTTATTTGATTCAGATGGCTTCGATTCCCCTCTCATCAATCTGTCCTTCAGCTGCTTTGTCATTCCAAGAGAAGTGCAAGGTATTATTAGTTAGTTTATTTTATATTTCTCGGTGTAAATACTTGAAAAAATAAACAATAGAAGATCAAATAACAGTTTAAAGATTTTGAACGGCAATGAGTAAATTATAAAAACGGTCGCTTTGTTGATTGATCAGGACAAAACGAAGTCAAGTGTTTTGTTCGGGAAGGAAAAACAACCCCTCTATATGAAAACAAAGGTATGTTATTAAATATTTAAATTTCATATGGTTACATATGCTTATGATTTAATTTTCGGAAATTGTATATTAATTAAGTTGTATACATTATTTGCAGTCTCGTGGTCGAATAACCATGGCTGTAGCTGTCAACACTTCACGATTTGATAATATAACAATGGCTCCTCCCGACCCTATTCTCGGAGTTTCTGAAGCATTCAAAGCTGACACAAGTGACATGAAGCTCAACCTTGGTGTTGGCGCGTATCGTACAGAAGAACTTCAGCCGTATGTGCTTAAAGTTGTCAAAAAGGTAATAATTCATTTATTTGAAATTTCGAATGTGCAGAGTATTATTTTCGTATATGAAAACCACATAATAGTTCTGGAATGTTATGTTATAGGCTGAGAATCTTATGCTCGAAAGGGGAGAAAACAAGGAGGTAATTTTCAATTCTCAAATAATTGTTGGTGGATAATTTATTCAAATTATTGATATTTTTGTTGAGTTTATTTCACCTGATTTGTCAAATGCAGTATCTTCCGATCGAAGGTTTAGCCGCATTCAACAAAGCCACAGCTGAGTTGTTGTTTGGAGCCGATAATCCAGTTCTACATCAACAGAGAGTATGATTTAAAGTTTCTTTTTTTAGTAAAAGAATTTACGTTTCATATTTCCGATTTTAATTTCTTTTTCCTTACAATGTAGGTTGCCACCATTCAAGGTCTCTCAGGAACCGGGTCCCTTCGAGTTGCTGCAGCACTGATTGAACGATACTTTCCAGGAGCAAAAGTTCTAATCTCATCTCCAACTTGGGGTACAGATTCTACCTTTAATTTGCGTTATGTTTTTTTTTTAATCTTGTAGATGATTAAAAAAACTGAGATAGAGACAGAGTAAAATGTCATTTTCGTCCTTGAGGTTTGGCCCGTTTTGCGACTTTCATCCAAAGGTTTGTTTTTCCGCATCTGGATCTTTTGGTTTGAAATCTTGCCATTTTCATCCGGCTCGTTAACTCCATCCATTTTTTCCCGTTAAGTCAGGGGTATTTTCGTCTTTTTTGTTAACTTAAAGAGCAATTCGGTCATGTACATTATGCTAGATGCTTGTAAATAAAGTGAAAAAGCCCGAATTTCCGTTTAAGTTAACAAAAAAAAACGAAAATACCCCTGACTTAACGGAGAAAAATGGACGAAGTTAACGAGCCGGATGAAAATGGCAAGATTTCAAACCTTTTGGATCCAGATGTAGAAAAACAAACCCTTGGATGAAAGTCGCAAAACTAGCCAAACCTCAGGGACGAAAATCGGAAAACGATATTTTACTCAAACTGATAATTTGGTGTTAAAAAATCATGTCTGTAGGTAATCACAAGAACATTTTTAACGATGCTAGAGTTCCGTGGTCAGAGTATCGGTATTACGATCCGAAAACAGTTGGCCTTGATTTTGATGGGATGATTGCCGACATAAAAGTAACTTCTGTTTCTCCACAACTATATGTCAATTATTATCATTTTTGTTATTAAACTTTGAAAACAATTATTATGTATACAGGCTGCTCCAGACGGATCATTTGTGCTTCTTCATGGATGTGCGCACAACCCAACAGGTATTGATCCGACTCCGGAACAGTGGGAAAAAATCGCTGATGTCATTCAAGAAAAGAACCATATTCCATTCTTTGATGTTGCTTATCAGGTTTTTTTTCACTTTTTAATTTACGTTATTTTCATTATTTGCATCAAAGTTAACAAAATAGAGTTAATTACTATTTTCGTCCCTGAGGTTTGTCAAAAATAACAGTTTCAGTCCATTAGTTTAAAAATTGCGAATTCAGTCCATTAGTTTCATTTTCGTAACCATTTCAGTCCACTAACTTAACTCCATCCATTTATTTTGTTAACTTTGAGTTAACTAACTAATTCAGGGACGGTTTGCGTCAGTTTTAGAAACACAGGGACTTAAGTGTAAACTCTAAAATATTAAAACAAAAAAAATAGTAAATTCCAAAAAATCAAAAAGATTCCAAAAAACCAAACAAATTCCAAAAAATTCTAAAAAATAATAAAAATTCTAAAAAATCATAAAAATTCTAAAAAAATCTAAAAAATCCAAAAAATCCGTTTCGGCGCAAACTGTTTCGAACCCGAACCGTTTCAAGCTGAACCGTCCGTACCGTTTCGACCCGAACCGTTTCGAGCTGAACCGTTTCGACGCGAACCGTTTCGACCCGTACCGTTTCGAGCCGAACCGTTTCGACCCGTACCGTTTCGAGCCGAACCGTTTCGACCCGTACCGTTTCGAACCGAACCGTTTCGACCCGTACCGTTTCGAAGCCGAACCGTTTCAAGCCGTACCGTTTCGAACCGAACCGTGCCGTTTCGAACCGAACCGTTTCGAGCTGAACCGTTTCGAACCGAACCGTGCCGTATCGAACCGAACCGTTTCAAGCTGTACCGTTTCGAACCGAACCGTGCCGTTTCAAACCGAACCGTTTCGAGCTGAACCGTTTCGAACCGAACCGTGTCGTATCGAACCAAAACGGTTCGGCTTCGAAACGGTACGGCTTCGAAACGGTTCGAGTCGAAACGGTACGGTTCGATACGGTTCAGCTCGAAACAGTTCGGTTCGATACGGCACGGTTCGGTTCGAAACGGTTCAGCTCGAAACGGTTCGGTTCGAAACGGTGCGGCTTGAAACGGTTCGGCTTCGAAACGGTACGGGTCGAAACGGTTCGGCTCGAAACGGTACGGGTCGAAACGGTTCGCGTCGAAACGGTTCAGCTTGAAACGGTTCGGGTCGAAACGGTACGGACGGTTCAGCTCGAAACAGTTCGGGTTCGAAACAGTTTGCGCCGAAACGGATTTTTTGGATTTTTAAGATTTTTTTAGAATTTTTATGATTTTTTAGAAGTTTTATTATTTTTTAGAATTTTTTGGAATTTGTTTGATTTTTTGGAATCTTTTTGATTTTTTGGAATTTACTATTTTTTTTGTTTTAATATTTTAGAGTTTACACTTAAGTCCCTGTGTTTCTAAAACTGACGCAAACCGTCCTTGAATTAGTTAGTTAACTCAAAGTTAACAAAATAAATGGATGGAGTTAAGTTAGTGGACTGAAATGGTTACGAAAATGAAACTAATGGACTGAATTCGCAATTTTTAAACTAATGGACTGAAACTGTTATTTTTGACAAACCTCAGGGACGAAAATAGTAATTAACTCTAACAAAATATATATGTGTATGTTTGTGTGTGTGTGTGTGTGTGTATGATCTAGTGGTTATTATTTATATAGGGATTTGCTAGTGGAAGCCTGGATGAAGATGCATCTTCTGTGAGGTTGTTTGCTGCACGTGGAATGGAGCTTCTGGTTGCACAGTCATACAGTAAAAATCTCGGTCTTTATGCCGAGAGGGTTGGTGCAATTAATGTCCTATGCTCATCAGCTGATGCAGCTGTCAGGTATTCAACTGACCATATATAATAACAGATTAATATAATATATGTAGGGACGGGTAATATGAGAACCACCTTGAGTTGTGAGAACTGTGAGAACTAGCCTTACAAAACGTTTTTTCAAAAAAAAAAAGTTCCAAAAGTTAAAAAAATCAACTGTTTCAGAAAAGAATAATAAAAAAAATGTCACCTGTCAAAATTTACATCACCGTAATTAAATTTTACGGGTGACGTCATCGTTTTGTAAAACAAATTTACATAGTGTAATCAAAGAATAAATACCGGCTCAACAATTTTTTAACAGATGTGTTTATAACATTTTCATCTATGTTTGTGCAAAAAATGGTGGCAAAACTCGCACGGGAAATAGGAGTTCTTACAGTTCTAACAACTCAAAGTGGTTCTTCATTGAACCGGATCCTATGTATATATATATATATATAGGGGAAGGTTCAAAGTGAACTCTCCACTATATATATATATGTATGTATATATATATATGTATCATTTCAGAACTCTAACAATTGCAGAACTTCTAATAAACAATCTTAATATTTATGTATTTTTATATTTAGGATTTTTTACTTATATTATATGTATTTTTATAATTACATACATGTTAAAGAGTAGTTTTATCATTTTTTATATGCAACTAGTTTTTGCTCCGCCCGCGTTGCGGGGCACTAAGCCGAATAGTTCTCTCTCATAAGATGTACGTCTATGTTTCAGTTACTTGTACATACTACTCATAACACGATCTCAAAAAAAATTACATCGAGTCAACCAGTTAAAACAAACCACGTCCATACTTTTGCTAAAAAAAACTAAAACGATGGAAAGACTATAAAATATAAATTGGGAACAAAATTGTAATTTTTCAGGACAAATGAGCGTGTGCCAGGCAGCCGCCTGGCACGAATAAAAATTACACTGAGTCAACCAATTAAAACAAAACACTACCATAGTTTTGTCAAAAAAATATTAAAACCATGGCATGACTATAATTTTACACTGGGGGCAAAATCGTAATTTGACAGGAGGAAAAAAACAAAAAAATGACAAAACTGTAAATGTGAGCTGAGGGCAAAATCGTAATCTGGCTGGGAGAAAAAAAAAACAAAGCCAATAGCAAAACTATAAATTAAACGGGGGAATATCATAATTTGGTTGGACCGATGGGGAAGTGCCAGGCGCTGCCTGGCACTATCTCCTCATTGTATTTGTAGTGTATATAAATTTTATGATTACACATATATAAACTAGTTTTTTTACATATATGTAATTAGTTATTACACATATATATAATTTGATAATTACACATATGTAAACTACTCTTAACATATAAGTAATCATAAAAATACATATAATAAATGATGAAAGTACCCTAAATATAAAAATATATATAAAAATGCTTGTTTATTAGGAGTTCCGAAAGTTCTATAATTATTTAGAGTTCTGAAATGAACCCAACCCTAACCCGGTATACATAATATATACATATATAATTTTTGTCCAAATGAATAACGCTTAGTTTGATCTTGCGTACAGGGTAAAGAGCCAGTTGAAAAGAATCGCAAGGCCAATGTACTCCAACCCGCCTGTTCACGGGGCTCGCATTGTCGCAAACGTTGTAGGAAATCCAGACTTTTTTAACGAGTGGAAAGAGGAAATGGAAATGATGGCGGGAAGGATCAAAAGTGTGAGACAAAAGCTGTACAATAATCTATCTGCAAAAGATAAGAGCGGGAAAGATTGGTCTTTCATACTTAAGCAGATTGGCATGTTTTCTTTTACCGGTCTTAATAAGGCCCAGGTAAATTTTGTTTTGCCTCTTAACCGTTGAAATATGGGTGGGTTTGGAAAACGGTTGTGTTTTGTGTGGGTTGGGTTGACCTGCAAACACTTTTTTGGTTCAGCTGGGAAACTCTTTTATAAATAGCTAATGGAGTAAAATGTCATTTTCGTCCCTGAGGTTTGGCAAAGTTTGTGACTTTCGTCCAAATGTTTATTTTTCTGTATCTGGATCCAAAAGGTTTGAAATCTTGCCATTTTCATCCGGCTTGTTAACTCCATCCACTTTTCTCCGTTAAGTCAGGGGTATTTTCGTCTTTTTTGTTAACTTAAAGGGCAATTCAGTCTTTTTCAGGGGTATTCGGTCTTTTTACATAAAGTAAAAAATACCTAATTTCCCTTTAAGTTAATGAAAAAGACGGAATTAATCGACCAACACCCTTTGTGGGTTCTAGGTTAGCACGCAGTTTGGCACCGTAACCCGGCTTTCGGTTCATCCTGCATCGCCAGTTCTGTTCCCTGACTTGACAGATAAAAATGGATGGAGTTAACGAGCCGGATGAAAATGGCAAGATTTCTCACTTTTTGGATCTAGAAACAAACCTTTGGACAAAAGTCACAAAACTGGCTAAACCTTGAGAACAAATATGACATTTTACTTAATAGTTAATATGTTAAATTATGTTTTGTGTAAACAATAATATTATCGTAATCTAACAAGAGACTCGGGTCAACTTTCAGCCCGTTTGAACCGTTTCCCTTTTAACTAAACCCAAATCTTTTTACCGACTTAATTTTAAAAATATGTTAACTCACTGTGAAATGACCATATTAGCCTTTTACTTTAGACGACAAACCAAAATAATAGATTTGTAAACACTCTTTTGGATCTTAATTAATATCAATAATTCATTGTTGCAATTTTCAAGTTCTAGGTTAGAAATTAGACATCTTGTTTTTTGGGAACCACTAATCTTATTTGGTTTTCCTTGTATGGCAGAGCGATAACATGACCGATAAATGGCACGTTTACATGACGAAAGACGGAAGAATATCACTGGCTGGTTTATCTGCTGCAAAATGCGAGTATCTTGCGGATGCTATCATCGATTCATATCACAACGTCAGTTAATAACAGTCGCTGCAAATTCAAAAAACGCCATCAATAATTAGACAGGGTACCCTTGTTTATTCAGTCTTGATATAAGTTTGCAGAAGTGTTGAAATAAAGTGAACTTTTTGTGAGAAAACCCTTTCAGTTGAAGTTATATACAAGTTCTGGTTCTTCCCGTTGGGTTGGGGAAGGCTTGTGTTTTAAGAAATTGTTTCTGTTGATTTGATTTTAACTGATGTTTACGGGTGACCGGCATCCGAATTACCTACCGATGCTTAAGTTTTTAGAGTGGTTATGAATGTTTTAGTTATTTTGTTACATGGGAAGTTGGTTCAGTTAAGTAACAAACGGTTGTGAGTTTGGGTCAAATAAAAAGTATATAATTTGTTAATTTATGAAAGAAAACAATGTGAAAATTGACATGTTATTTGTAACACCCAGATCACTGGTTTAGGGTAGGGGTGTAAATGAGTCTGGCCGAACCCGACTAGCCTCGAGCTCGGCTCGTCATGTTTTTATGAAGGTTGAACTTGAGCTTGGCTCGGTTCGAGTCTGCTTATTTTAGCTCGAGCTTGGCTCGTGAGTGAAACCCAAAACTCGAGCTCGGCTCGCCTCGAGCTATTTTGAGAACAATCTCAAACGAGCTAAACTCTCAGCTCGAGCTCGCTTGGATATTGCTGTCAAAGCTCGGCTCACCATGTTATTAGTTTAAAGCTTTAAATCATATGGGCCTAAGTTGAAACCGACTCGGGCTTTTTAGGATTGTGTTATAATCATCATTATCATTATAAAAGATACAAAAAACTAAAAAAAAAAAATCTAGGGCTCGTTTAGGCTCACGAGTCTACATGGGCTTTGTATTTCAGGCTCGAGCTCGGGCTCTATAACTAAACAAGTTGTATTTCAGGCTCGTTAAGGCTCGGCTCTGCCTCTAGGCTTGTTTACACCCCTAGTTTAAGGGTGCTATTTTTGTTGACTAAACAAGAGTTAGGAAATGAATGTGTATGTGTAATGTGTGGATGTAAGAGGTGGGCTCCGTTGCAAAGTGTGTTGAATCTAAGAAGCCCAAGAATAAATTTGGGGAGTCCAATAATTAAATTTAGGGTTGTTTTTTTGTGACCCTAGGATGGCAAAAATATCTGAGTCCAGCGAGATACCCGAAACCCAAAGCAAGAGAATCCCTACGATGGAGGCTTTATCTAAATTATGTGTTATGGGTTATGGTTTGTGCCTTCGACCTCTAGCTTCTTGCTATAAGTCATATAACAAATGATAACGTTAACTTGTCAATCCAATTATTTTTAATAATATTTTATTTAACACCTACTATAATGTTTTAATAACTTGCGTTTAGTAAATATGTTTAAAAAATCTAAATATACGTTTATTATCAAACTTTTTGTCAACATTACTGTCACACCCCGACCACGTAAACAACAAAACGTGGCGGGCGGGGAGTGTTGTAACAGAACCATTGTTTCACAACTATGGAATAAATAATTTTGTTTTATTGAATAAATGAACTCATTGTTTTAATACAATCAAATAAGTACAACTATTATCTTTCAAGTTTTAAAGTCGCTAAGGCACGAGTCCATCTTATGTGCAGCATATATCATCAATCATCACAAAGCAGCACCTGAAACATGTGTAAAAATAGGTACGTCAGCATAAAAATGCATGTGAGATACATAGGTTTTATTGTATTTAGGATTCATGACTTATGAGTTTAAAGAAAAAGTTTTTAATAAAAGTAGTCATGATCCTTGTAAAAGGTTTTCTTTTATAAATCATTTATAAGAAATCAGATGATATAAAATAATAATAAATCAGAAATTAAATAAGTAAATAGAATAAGTTTGTATAAAAATATATTGTTTGAAAAACAATATTTTGATAGAAAGATTCATAGTATATATAAAAATATACTTTGGTTTTAAAAAAGTCGAATAAGTAATACATTAAAATATATTTCAGTTCCAAAACCGTTAACCCAAGTGTACTAAATAACGCCACGGTATGTAATGCGATGAAAACACTTATATATAAGAAGTACCAACGGCGTATCTACCATGTTTTCATCACATTACACCCGTCTCGTTATCTAAACACTAACCAAAAATTAGTCATTAAGTAAATAGCATATTAACCATGCTTTAGTTGATAGAATAAACAAGTTTTCAGTAGTATATCAAAAGTATACTTTGGATTTATAAATAACATATTAAACTATGCTTTGGTTTGAAAATAACATATTAAAACTATGCTTTGGATTATGAAAATAACATATCAAATTATGTTTTAATGATTAACAAAATAGATGTTGGTTTTTGTACAATATCCCATATGAGAGCATATCAAACTATACTTTTGGGAGTATAACTTAATATACAAAAATAATGTGATTTAAGGATTCATTCAGACCTAGTGCATCAAAATACACATTTGAGACTATAGAATTACCACAAAGGCAATCCCTATTTGGATGGAGCAACAAATTGGTTTCTGACATTCCATGACAACAGGAATGAGGTGTCAAATCCTATAGCGCTATATCATACTACCAACCGGTCTGGTGAACAAAAATAAGTACTATTCCAACAATTTATTTTATAATCTTTGAAAAATCAGTGTTTAAACCATAAATAATCATTCAGTTTGTCAAAAGATAAGTATTAACATGTATAATCAATTATACTTTGAAATCATGAAAATAACAGATAGGTACACATGCTTCACCCCAAAACATTTGAAAACAGTAAAAGAGGGGACTATGTACTCACTTGAGAGTGCTTAGAAGTCTTGAACAACTACCAAGCAAGCTAGAGGAGTCCCGGAAATCAAACGGCACCTAATATAGGTAACTACATAAATAAACCGGACCTAATTCGGGAGATCAGATAGTATGAGGTCTCGTGAACCAAATGAGCGTGGGAACTCATATAATATGGTTTAACAAGGCCTATATACTAAATGAAACCTATCCTAAGTGCTTTCGACCCATTATGATCCATTAAGGTAGCTTACGCTACTTTAACGCGTCGCGCGCGCAATGCACGTTCGAGACGTCTAACTAGCCCTATGACAAGTATTATATGCCAAAACATGTTTAAATATGTTACATAATCAGTTATGTGACAAAAATTTAGGTTACATATGCTTAATTACCAATTATGTATGAAAAGGGCATTTTGGTAATTTACCTAATGCATATAAACTACTTATCATACAACTACTTAAACTAGGTGACCATAAGGTATAACCTCGGAAGGTTATTCCCTATGCAACTATGGTCACTAAACATGTTTGGTCGGATCCTAATGATCGACCAAACGGGTCGTGTTCGAAAGTCTAAGCGGGTGTTTAGTCCGCTTGACTTACGACTCTACACAAGCACTAAACTAAAAGTGACGAGCTAAACATGTCGAAACATGTTTAACAAAGTTAGAAAATAGGTTTGGTATTAAAACAAACGGTTTTAATACCCTAGAGTAGTTTGGTTACAAAATACGCGAGAAAACGCATTTTGTCCGAAACCACAACTCGTCACTGAGCCTAGATAACGTGGTAATCAGTAGGTATAGTCAATAGGGACTATAACCATCGTGATTACGCTCACGTTATGAAGTTCAAACTAACTTTGCGTTGACCATAAACTGGTCAATGCAGAAAGTCAAACATAGTTTGACTTTAACGCTAAAACGAATGAAAAGCACGAAATAATACTTACAAAAGGTCCCCGCAAGCTTTGATTTCCCAAGTATTCTCAGGTATGAAGTGGTTTAGCACCCCAACTTAGAGAAATCTCAGGAAATCATGTGGGTTTTGCAAGGAAGAGGTGGGGGGTATTTGTAGGAAAACTAGAACCGTTAGGATCGTTTATCGGGAAACGGCTTCGATCCTAGCCCTCCATGTGTGCCCCTTGTTTTGGAAAACCATTAGAGCCCCTAGTTCAAGCCCATAGTTTGCTGGAAACCATTTGCAATTGGGTTTTGTGAGTGTAACAGCTGTTTAAACTGGTTTTGCAGGTCTGGGAGGCTCTCGCGCCCCGCGTAAACATGCACAAAACCTTACACGGGCCGCCTGGGAGTTACAGTTCAGAAACAAGTTTGCATAATGACAGTTTCAGTCCCTGTTGGTGTTTAAAGCCATTTCCGACATGTTTAAGGCCCGTCAAGCCAACTTTAAGGCCCTAAAATGATGCCTAAACATTGTGGACATGAAAAATGCTCAAAAATATGCCGGATGTCGGTTCGTTTGGTCGTACGATCGCGATGTTCGCTTAATTACGAATGCGCATAAGCACGAAAAACGATCCAAATTGCGCAACGAATGGATTTTTCTCATGCCAAACATTAAAATAAACTATTTTAATGCTTGCATTAATTTTTGGATGTCCGGATGTATTCAGAACGTAAGATATGCGCGAAAATGCAAACTTATGCACTTTTTGACGCTTTTAGTCCCTGAATGACCAAAAGTTTATTTTTGCGCACCAAACACCTCAAAGCCTATTTCTAAGCTATGTAAAGGATATTTAGGGCATATTTAACTTATGATCAAGTTCCGGAAGGTTCGTTACTATACAAATCGGTATAGTTTTGCAGTTTGACACAATTAGTCCCTGCGATCGAATAAACTTGATTTCAACACACCAAACCATCCAAAACTTATTTCTAAGTTATGTATAGGTTATTTAAGGTATGTTAAGTCCATTTCACTATTCCGGAGTGTTTTTTGCATTAAACTGGTTATATTTACGCATCAGAGCGCATATAACCCTCAAGAAAGCGATTTAAAGCTTGAAATCGAATAAGAGTTGATATGCGCAAACGATACACATATTTTTACAAATCCCAAGTATGAAATACAATATTTCATTGGTTTGGCATTTTTTTTGATGATTGAAATGACACAGGTGTCACAATTACGATATAAGTATGATTAAAAACAGAGTTATATTAATATAAAATATATTTCGACTACTAGTATGTGCCGGTACCATACCAAACCGAACCGATACCTGCCGAATAACGTCGGTAGCGTTACTGAATAAATTTTTTTTATTAACACTCATATATAAATTCTATTGAAATCATAGTTATATTTCAAATAAAGTATTTTTGGTATCGTAAACTATATCGAGTACCAGTATCGTACTAGAATGAACCGCTACCGGCCGAAAATATTGGTACCGCTATTCATTTTCATAGTTTTTTATTGATATAAGACACGCGTCGATATCCTTCCAAGCGTTTCACAACTTTATATGTTCAGACAGTTTTTGTGTAATTAAACCAAATTCAAGAATGTAAATAGAGTTTTTATTTTAAGATACATTCATGATTTCCCCTATATGAGAAGATTCTTCACTAGCTTTCTATCCATTTTCATAGGTGAGTTTTCTCATTTTAACATAACTAAAGTGGATCGACTACTTCTTAGATGTTTCCATGTTGAAAATCAATATGTTAAAGTCGAACATTTACACATTTGGAGTCGGGGTGGAGGAAACAGAGATCAACCGGCATGTCAAACGGGTCAAATCCCTTTTGATTATCTTGGAATTGCGGTGGGAGCTATAACATGAATCGCGTTAATAATTGGCGAATCTTTTTCGATACAGAGGAAAATCGTTTAGCTACTTGGAAGGCATGTATGATGTTGATAGGTGGTAGGGTGACCTTAATCAAGTCGGTTTTGGAAAGCCTTCCCACCTATTATTTTCTAAGGCTCCGGTTGCGGTCATCAATGGGTTAGAAAAAATATGTAAAAAGTTCTTGTGGGGTGGTAATCAAAATGGGAATAAGGTGAAATGGGTTTCATGGGATCGTGCGGCTAGTCCTATTGAGAGAGGAGGTTTAGCAATGGGTCAGTTGCTGGTGCAAAATCCCAAATATTTACGGTTTTCCGGTGCGGGATTTACTGAAGTTCCATAACTATATAGGTGCCGATGATCAAAAAAAGAAAGTAGTTCACGGTATAATTATCTTAGCCTGTTGGAGTATTTGACAAGCTAGGAACGAGAAGATTTTTTCAAACAATGAGTGGAGAGTTGAAGACATATTGAATAACATTAAAGTTTTTGGTTTTCTATGTTTCAAGAATCGGTCCAAGTATAAGTCGATCTCTTGGAGCGATTGGTGTAGGTTTTATTTTGTTTGATTCGATGTAGTCTTTTTGGTGTGCCGCTCTCGCTAGTTGGCGGGGTGGTTTGTTGTGAATGAATTACATTATGAAAAAAAAGAACAAGTGTAAATTACTTTCTGAGTCCCTGTTTTTATGGATTTTAACCACTTGAGTTCAAAATCAAAATGTTTAACGCCCTGAGTCCCTATAGTCATTTTTCTTAACTATTTGAGTTCAAATTTCTAACACTGTTAGAATTTTTTTATTAAGTATTGTTAAATGACCAAAATACCCTTATAATTAAAAAAAGTAAAAAATAAATTATTATTTTGGTTAACCACGGGCATCCCCACCACCACCGTCATCATCTCTGTCACCAATATTTACACGCTTTAAGAACTCACCTTTCTTCAGGGTTTCACCTTGAACGACATGTTTTTCATCATCCTCCCCAATATCCCCAATTCCATCCCACTCCAGATCTTCATCCGCCTACAAATCTTTACCAGATCCACCATTTCCAATCAATTTCTCAATTTCACCTTCCATATCACTCAACACAAAGCCTAATTTCCACTTATTATACTCATCTAAATCCTCAGGATCATCACAATAAGTTCTAACATCAGTTTGAATCGCATTAAATTGAGTCTCAAAACGGCTATACACTCTAGAACTCCATACAGATTCCGAATTAACAGAATCATCAGCACCTAGAACAACATCCGTACCTTGCTAGATGATCTCCACCGTCGATTTCAACACTCTGTCGATCGCCGATCGGATTCTTCACTGCGCGATTCACAACTTCACGTAACAGATCGGATTCTTTCCTCAAACTAGATACGAATTCCTTCAGATCTCTATGGTAGGTTTCGAGTACAGATTCAGATCTGTATAGAGAGAGAGAGAGAGTGTGTGCTGGAGGTTTGTGGTTGAGGTGGTGGTTGGTGATGGAGGTGGTTGTCGCTGTGGTGGTGACGGTAGTGGTGTGATGGTGGTGTTGATGGTGGTCTAAAGAGAGGAAGAAGGATGAGAGATAGATGAAGGTGCAGAATTTTGAGAGAGAAAATGATAAAGGGGATATAAGAGAGGACGAGAGAAATATCTAATAATAATTAATTTTTTTATTTTTTAGTTATTAGGGTGTTTTGTTCATTTAATAATACTTAACCAAAAATTCTAATAGTGTTAGAAATTTGAACTCAAATGGTTAAGAAAAATGGCTATAAGGACTCAAATCATTAAACATTTTGATTTTGAACTAAGACGGAAAAAATAATTACCCAAAGAACAACGAAGAATCATTTTAGAAAGCGGAACATATTTTTTTTGAAATGAATCAACGGGAACTAAATGAAATGAGTAGATGTTAAAAGCATAATTAATGCTTATTGGCGTGCCTTTACAACCCACGTAGTCCGTGACCTGTCAATACAATGAATTAAGATCCGATCCAACATGTGATTTTTATTTACTCGGACCAATTCATTTAAATTTTAAGTATTTAATATTTGTTTTATATTATTAGTAGCACGCGTCACGCATATAGGTGACAATTATACTATAACTTAAAGGACAAAGTTGGTGGAAACTCCACTGGTTTTGCCTCCTCATTTCCAATACTTTCACGATGTTACAATTTTAGCCTCTCGACTTTGATACCTTCAAAGTTTCATAAAATGACAAATTTAGTCCCTAAACCACTACTCCATTTTACAAATAGTTTGCTTTTGATACCCTAACTTTGTTATAGTTTCTTTCTTACCCCAAAACTTTATCAAATTTTATCTTTACGCTTTCTTAGCCCTTAAGTTTAGGAAATGCATTTTTTAACCACTTAACTTTTTATGAACTTTGTAAATGCCACTTTGACCCCCTCAAGAGTTTTTGGCTTGACGAGATAAATTCGAGTTAGTCGAGTCGCGTATAATACATTATGATTGTACGATATAAATTCGATTTGCGTTACGTTTTGATCCAATCGCAATGCAACTATAGGATATATTGAGTTCAATCGGATACGTCAAAACGTGTGTTTTCATATGGTTAACACATTACATAACGTTTGGACAAATCCGTTCGATGTTTGTGAATTACCCGCGCCGCAACGCGGGCGGGTCTTGTTACTAGTTATTACTTATTATTCAAATGCTTAAGGATTGACAATGAGAATAGTTAGATGATGTCACGAAAAACGGTTACTCATTTCGTATCTTGCTAATTTTGAAGAAAATAACATTTGTGTATGGTTTATTTGGATCACCACAAATTAGCCGATTAATCAGTTTAGATCTAAAAAGACAAAAGTCAAAACAACAATTGCTATAAAACTTATTACTTTAGAAAGGGTTTAAATGGGTAAGCATCACCCATGACGGTTGTATCCATCATTTAGTCGTTGTCACCCGCACTATTGTTTCGGCCACCCTCACTGTTGCCACCGCAACCATCACCACCATCGTCTCCATCACCATAAACCTCGCATCCACCGTTGACACTACCACCCTCAACACCTTGTAGTTGTTATCGCATCCACATCCATCACCACTTGTCACCATAAAAGAATATTGCGGGTAAACTAATTTTTATAGTTTTTTTTTTTTTTTTTTCTAAAAACACTCATTTCAACTTTGACTCCATTTTGGTCAAAATGGGTTTTACTCAGGAGCCGTATTAACTCGGATCTATTTTGAACCGTCACCCATACCCGCCTAGTTTGCCAGGATTAGGCTCAATTCCTATAACAACCCTCAAAAATATTTTCGACACCCTAATATATTTTAAAAATGTCCCAATACGTCCTAAAATACACCACGTATGCGAAAACAGGACCCGAATACCTTTATTTCTATTAAAATTAAATAAAAACAAAAATAATGGGTCTCTGGCGGGCCGCGTAAGACCACGCCTTGGTCTACGCGGGGCGCGACAGCCCGTCTACGAGGCCTCACCCGGAGTTGACATGTGGCACAATCGTGTCGAGGCTATACATGATGACCAGTCATAGCTAGGCTTTACAAGCCTAGGTCGCGGGCTGCGTAAGCCCCAGCTTAATCCTACGCGGGGCGCGAGGGACTCGAATTCAGCTCCTATAAATTGGGAGCATCGGCCTTCAGTCCCACTCGCTCACAATCTTTTCTTTCTCTCGAATTCTCTCATAGTTGAAGTGATTTTCGGGTATTATACCCCCCTAAATAACGAAGTTCTGTCTCGTTGTAAGTATCATAACCCAGGTTATGTATGAGATACGCTGCCCGATTGATCCAGGGTTCCGTAACGGCTGTCGAGGTTCTGCCCGACGTAGTCGTTGGAATGCCGTCTCGGGGAGGGTATTACTAATGTAAATATTGGGTTATTATAGTAACACGTGTGCATTTGTGTAATTTATAGATAATCACCAGGAAACCCTAAAGGAAAACCTAAGACAACAATGTGAGTAATCTCCTTTTTGCAAATTGTTTTTACAAAACCTCACACAATTAATAATATATTAAACAGTTATTGAGTATTTCTATTCTACAATTATCATCGGTATGTTGGGGTTTTGTATACAAAATTTGTTACTAACTTGCGAGAAGTAACATGACCACAAGTCGGGTTGACAGTTCCGTGGGTGGTAATTAAAGTAGATGGAAACAAATGTAATTGCGCGACCGCCCTCAATACTGTACAATGGTTTTTACTTAACTTGATTAAACTGAGATTCACTCACAAGTATTTCCACTGACAAAATGTTTTTAAACGTGTTTCAGGTAACAAAATGTGAAAGCCAAATAGAAGCCAGCTGGACAGCACTGAAGGTTTGGAAAAGTGGCTATAAAGTTACCTAAAATAAAGAGATCTTTTTATTAAATAAAATAGGGTTTATCGTTATGAAAATGTGTGTACTTAAAACTTATGATTTTCCCACGTGTTTAATGTTATGAAAGTGTGGTATTTTACTCTGATAAAATATTTCCTAACTACGATCCTGGTGCAATTTCCGCTGCCAAAAAGGATAAAACGCAGATACCACCAAAACTGGCCGCGGCCGCCCGTTCCCGGGTTGTTAGGGGACGGGGGGTTGCGACAGAAGGTGGTATCAGAGCTAAGCCACTGATTCAGCCACAGATGTGTTCTGCTGACACCAATATATTATTCAAAGTGTTAGGAAATAAATTACAGAACTACGTGCATATTTGTATTTTATTGTTGTGTGTTATTTGACTATTTGTTAGTTTACAGTATGAGCGACCAAGGACCTTCCGACGCCTACCGTCAGTTGTCCAGCTCACCTAGGAGCGAAGGCACCTCTTCACAGCCTGCCCTCTCAGGGTATTCAGCTGACAATGAAGATGGGATATTCGTGTTTAAGGCTCAGTCTGAAGACCCATTCCCTCCTAAAAAGAGATGATGGTTCAGTAGGGTAGAGCATGAACGCAGGAAAATAATGAAAAAGTTACAACAGCAGTGAGCCCTAGCAGCCGCTAAAAGAGAGGCATATGCCCACACCCAGGATATGCTTAATAGGAGTTTAGCCAATTTCCATATCCTAGCAACCACAGCTACTGACCCTAACCTAGAGCAACTGATAGCACCCCAACCATTACCACTATTCCCCACACAGCCAATGCCCAAAAAAGCAATTCCCAATGCCTAATTTTAACCCAGAGGAGATACCTAGAATCCCAGCACCCAATCTGTAACACCCCATGTTTTCGAATGTCAAAGTCAAAGTCCAAGTCAACTCTGGCTTCTTTGACTGTAATTAGTCGATTTTATGTTTTAATTGTATTATGTGGAGTAAGTGTTGTAATCAAGGAAGAATCGAAGTAATCGAATGTTTTAACGCGAACCGATTTACGACTGTGAATAGTAGGAAGTAACAAGGCGATAAAGTTAACTAATCAGTAATCAAACCGATCTAACCATCATCGAATTCGAATCTCGAATTACGCGAACTTTGGTTGTTGTTTACGTGTGTGTGTGTGCCAAATGTGTTACCTGTGCGTGTTTACTTTATGTTTTGTGTGGTGACCAATCAAACCAATCGAAACTCGAATGCAATCGAAATCAAATTACGACGAATGGTAACGTAAGGATAGGGTGAAATATAGGTGATTGTATGTTAGATATAGTAGTTGGGACTGAAAGTAATTTGGATAGAAAACTCTACCGTACTCGTATCGTCTTCAATCGAAACAGAAATATCAAAAATCGTCGCACCGAACACTCGAACCAGGCTGTGCATCTATCAGGCTGTCAGCCGATCGAACAGCCCAGCCGATCGGACGGACTGTCCAATCGAGCAGGCTGTCCGATCAGGATGCCTGGCCGATCGGCCAGCCCTTTCCTCTTTTGGAGCCTATAAATAGGGCTGTCATTGTCATTCTTTACCACTTTTGGAAAGCTCTGACCGACCAGCTCGTGCTCCCCTTCTTTTCTCAGATTTCTTCCGATTCCGGTAAGCTTTCATCCTAAATCTTGTACTTTCTTGATCAAAACATGCTCCTACACCTTTCTATCTTTCAATTTTTGATTTCTAACCGTGAAATCACCAAGATCTAGGCATTCTTGGGTGATGTCATCATGGTGTTCTTCAAGAACACCATGTTTTGACTTCAATCCACCATGAATAGCTTGGATCTAACCGATTTCCACATAAACAAGCTAAGATCTACCAAAGATCTAAACATTTACATGTTGTGAAGGATTGAAAGAAGGAATTCCAACTTTCTTTCAACTCTTTTAAACTCAATGCCTTCAAACTGGTAGAAACGGAGCTTGAGCCAACTCACCAAACACTCTAATGGTTGTGCGGTTCAAGATTCGGATTCTATCCACGAGGTTCACCGACTTCGGGTTAAACGTCAAACCGCCATTCCGAACCGTTCACTGACCGGATTTGGGTGATTCCTGTCCGAGCAGGAGAAACAAGTAAGAACGAAGCTTCCCTGGTTAAGCTCATTGTCAAACTACCTCAATATCACGTCAAATAATCAGAACAGTCAAGTGTTAGACGGACAGGCCAACCAGGTCAGGATGCTGGCCGAACGGTTAGGCTGTTCAAACGAACAGCCCAACCGATCGGACATGCCAGCCGATCGACCGGGCCAGCCGACCGACTAGCATATGGCCCTACAACTTTGACAATTTCATGAAGTGTAGTATTGAACGAAGATGATGTTCGATCGAACAGCCGTTTGTCAACATTACTCCTCGGATCATGAGATACTATGCTTCAGCACTTAGTTGATTTTTCAAATTCGTTGGACGTATAGGAATGCCACCCGATCGAGCATGCTGTTCGATCGAGTATGTTGTTCGATTAAGTGACATCCTGCTGAGGACTACTACTGAAGTTCCTAACCGATCGGTTAAGCTGGCCGATCGAACAGACCGTTCGATCGATCGACCTGAAAGGTAAGAATGCTTCAGTGTTCTCAAGTACTACAACGAATACTTCAAAAGTTCAAACCATCATACACAAACACATCCTACTCAAAGGAAGAAATAATCCACTCGAACAGTCCAGCTGATCGAGCCTACCGGCCGATCGAACAGACTGTCCGAACGGATTGTCTAACCGAAATAACATTCCGTCCGATCGAACCTGCTGATCGATCGACCAGATTGTTCGACCCACTTACACTTGTTTTCCATTCTACGTGTTATTCATCGTTATGCTATCGAACTGTTCAGGCTAACCCTACTCTCAAGCGCTCCCTTCAATCCATCAATCAATCGCTGTGAGTATACTCGATCCCTTTTTGCTTTTAGCACTTTTGGGTGTTACATACGTTACTTATCAAAATCACTATCGAACACACTACTCAATTATTTGAACGCTAACCGATTCGCATGTATTACGTGACTAAATGAATGCTTGTTGATTGTGTTTACACGTGGAATGCTGTCTACCTGCCTTAACGACGTAGTACTATAGTTTGGACTCAGCACCCGTTCACACGGGGGTTGTTAAGGACAATTACTTGCATGGATTACGGTGGTAATCATGTATTGCGAACCATCTCATACGGTCAACCCGCAGTCATTGGTATCGATAGGTCCATGTCGATAATTAACATGCTTCGTTTTCCTCTGTGTACGTGCTGGTTACGCGTAAACTATTCGAACTCTATATGCTATTATCAAACTTGTATGCTCACCTTTACATTATATGTATTGACTTTATTTTAACGTATGTGACAAGTGTTTAAGATGTTTGCTTGCTAGGAAAGCGAGGCTAGAATAAAGCTCTAGAGGCCCCCAACAAATAGTTGTCTGTCAGGAAAGAGCAACTAGAGCATAGTTGTCTGTAGATCTTGTCAGGCTGGGTCTTTAGGAGCATTTGAACAATATTTATTTGTCTTATTTAAATCTGAGTTGTCAGAGCAGAATATTTGACTTGTTGTTATCTGTAATAATTTGTTTGTTATTTGGGACACGGTATGGGACGTGTTATTTTAAACTGAATAGTGATGATAATTGTTATGGAGACTTCTAGACAATCTGTTTCGCTCAGTGCCATGCCCCGATGATTCCGCCATCGGTTGGGGTGTGGCAGATTGGTATTAGAGCCATAACTATAGGGAATTAGGCTAGACACGACCTAGTCCGGGTCGTTGTCTTAGAGACCTAGACTATAGTTAGGAACCAACAGACCAAGCTTATGTGCTATATTCTGATATTCTTCGCTATCACTGCCCTCGAATTTTCAAATAGGGTCAAGCGATTTGGTCGAGATTAGGTGTGAAAGCCGCAAACTCTCGACTAAATCGTTGAACAATGCTGATTTTGTCAATTTATCAATGAATTCCTCATTATTTTCGATAACAAACGAGGAGAATTATACCAAATCAGGAGTGAAATCCATATTTTGATGAATAAACTCCTCAAATATTACTAAAACAAGGAAGAAATTGCTAAGCCAGGGGTGAAACCCAAATCTTGGCAACTTATTCCAACTTTTACTCATCTCACCAAAGCCTCGACGGACTCCAACGACCTGAACTCACAAGTATGACCTAGGGAATACGCGCTGAATGCCCAAGAATCGAGGCAGAAACGCGATCCCAAGAGTCGAAAAGTGATGACAAGTCTACTGCGAATAGTCGAATCGCTTTGGGTAGTCGATGTCTAGTAGCCGCAGACAATCTATTTCTCGATTTTATGTGTTTCGATTCTGAGCCCGCAACCGCAGACTCTGATGATCCGATGATTTTATGTGTTTTATGTGTGATTACCTGTTTATGTGTTTTATTTTAGATGTTCGCTCGATTTTTGCTACCACTTTAATCGACACACACGATTCGCATTGCTCTTCTATCTCAAAACGGTAACAAGTCGTTACAAACCTAGGCGACACTATGCTAAGATATACGCTATACTATGATGTACTCGACATGCTATACGATTATGTGATACTATTCGATATACTATACGCGACTGCTATGTACGAACGACTCGCGAGCTTTGAATGATAGGTTTCTGTATTCTGACTACCTCTGTGATTAAATGTGTATGTGCTTCTGTGCTTAGGTGTCTCTGTGCTATACATGCCTACGTGCTTATGTGCTTCTGTGATTATGTGAATCTGTGAATTTGTGTTTATATGATTATGTGATGCGTGATTCGACGTATTTCTGAGTTTTAGTGAGTAGTAGACGTGTGAGGTGAGATTCGAATTGTTGTGTCTGAGACATACGACGATGTCTGTTGCAGACCATGTCGTCATCTGGACACCGAACCCCACTTACTCGTCAAGAGAAGAGAGACATGCGTCTCGCTACTATCATCGCCAAGAGTGTGGCAAAAGCTGTGAGCGATGTCTTTGAAAACGCCAGCAAGTCATCTGAGGAGTTGCGAATCGATGCTCCTAAGGATGCCAACAAGACTGGTTTCAACTTCAAACAGTTTAAAGCATGCGGACCCAAAGAATTCACCGGAGAAGATGGCCCTACCGCCATGTTTCAATGGTTCGATTCAGTTGAAGTCACTCTGCGCCAAAGCGGCTGTCCTGAGAATCTCCGCACCCTCAATGCTACATGCGTCTTCCAGTCCCGAGCTCTAGACTAGTGGACGGCCGAACGAAACAAGCGCGGAAATGATGCAGCTTATGAGCTGACTTGGGAGGAGTTAAAGGCTATTATGATGGACGAATTTTGCCCTCCCCATGAACGCCAAAAGCCGGAGGACGAGTTCTGGAACATCAAGCAGAAGGATGGAGACAACGCTGCTTTAACTGAACGCTTTAAACAGCTCAGCATCATTTGTCCCGATCAAGTCAAGACGTCAGACATGGCCATCAAGAAGTATATTCGGGCTCTACCCGACTGTGTTGCCGATTTCGTTCATGCTACCAAGCCATCATCGATCGAAGAGACCTACCTGCTTGCCGCTGAGATCAATGACAAGCGGGTAAAGTCTGGTTTTTGGGATAAGCACACCAAGTCGCTGCACCAAGCCACCGCCACATCAACCGTCGACACCACCACTGCTCAACCCTCCAAGTCATCAAGAAGAAAGAAGAAGCAAAACAACAACAGCTCCAGCAACAAGAACTGTGCTGTGACAACGACTGCTGCCCCTCTGCAAGCCGTACCGGCTGAACAGCAGTCTCACCACCGGCAAGCTCCAGTGATCAATGCGCCGCCAGCTAAGCGCGCTTACACAGGTCCCCACCCGCTCTGCCCAACATGCTCATACCATCATCCGGTGGAAATCGCCTGTCGTTTCTGCGCCCACTGCAACCTTTACGGGCATTTCACTGCGAACTGTCGCTATGGTCCCCATCAAGCCCCAGTTCAAGCCGCCGCTGATCAAGCTCTACTTCCAGCCCCTCAAGGCCAACCTGCAGCTCAAGCACCCGCGGTCAATGCTCGAGTCTGCTTTGCATGTGGTGACCCTAACCACTTTGCAAACATGTGCCCGAACCGGGTTGTGAAACATGAACCTCAGCAGCAACAGCAGCAGCCTCAGCAGCAACAGCAAGCAGCCCGTGCCAGAACCTTTAACATCAACGCCCGTCAAGCCCAGGCTGACAACAACGTGGTTAATGGTACGTTCCTTGTGAATGGTATTTATGCATCATGTTTGTTTGATACTGGAGCCGATAATTGCTTTGTGTCGTTTAAATTCGAGAAGCTCCTTAGTCGTAAGCGTTCTTATCTCCCCTCGTCATTCGAAGTCGAAGATTGCTACTGGAAGAACCGTCACTGTTAACTCTGTTCTTCGTGATTGTACCCTAGAGCTCAACAATCACATCTTCCCAATCGACCTTATCCCCATGTAACTCGGGTGTTTTGACGTCATAGTAGGCATGGACTTTCTTTGCGAAAACCATGCCGAAGTTGTGTACTTTGAAAAGATGATTCGATTCTCGCTCGTGAATGGTGATCTATTGTGTGTGTACGGTGAAACAGCTTCAAAAGGCCTCAAACTCATGTCATGCATCCAAGCTAGCAAGTATCTCCGCAAGGAATACAACGCTTTCTTGGCCAACATTGTAGTAGCGGAGAAGGAAAAGAAAAAGAAGGTTGAAGTCAGAGACGTTCCAGTGGTTCATGAATTTCCTCAGGTGTTCCCTGATGATCTTCCTGGACTACCGCCAAGTCATGATATCGACTTTCGTATCGACCTTATTCCTGGAGCTAACCCTGTTGTCAAAGCCCCTTATCCACTCGCGCCCTCCGAAATGAGGGAACTCTCGAACCAACTCCAGGAGTTACTTGAAAAAGGCTTCATTCGCCCGAGCACCTCTCCTTGGGGCGCGCCAGTCCTTTTCGTCAAAAAGAAGGATGGGTCGTTCAGGATGTGCATCGACTATCGGGAATTGAATAAGCTGACCATCAAGAACCATTACCTTTTGCCTCGAATCGATGACTTATTTGATCAGCTGCAAGGTGCCAAGTGTTTCTCGAAGATCGATCTACGTTCAGGCTATCATCAGTTGCGCATCCAAGAGGATGATATACCCAAAACAGCCTTTCGCACTCGATACGGCCACTATGAGTTCGTTGTTATGCCTTTTGGTCTAACCAACGCGCCCGCGGTTTTTATGGATCTGACGAATCGCGTGTGTAAACCTTATCTTGATCGACGATGTCTTGATTTATTCCAAGTCGAAAGCCGAACAGGCGCAACATCTACGTTTGGTTCTCGAGTTACTCCAGGGGAACCAACTCTACGCCAAGTTCTCCAAGTGTGAATTCTGGTTGGAGGAGGTTCAATTTCTGGGTCACATCGTGAATAGTCAGGGTATTCATGTCGATCCCGTGAAGATTGAAGCAGTAATAAGCTGGATTACGCCAAAGAACCCGTCTGAAGTCCGATCATTTCTTGGATTAGCGGGTTATTATCGACGATTTATCGAAGGATTCTCTAAGATCGCTGTTCCGCTTACCGCTCTTTCCCATAAAGACAGGTCTTTTGTTTGGGGAACTGAACAAGAGTCTGCTTTCCAAACCCTCAAGCGCAAGCTCTGCAATGCTCCTGTTCTCACATTGTCGGACGGAAACAACGATTTCATTATCTACTATGATGCTTCTAACCTTGGTCTTGGATGTGTTCTCATGCAACGAGGTAAGGTTATAGCTTACGCATCTCGCCAGCTCAAAATCCACGAGAAGAACTATACAATCCACGATCTCGAGCTAGGCGCAGTTGTTTTTGCATTGAAGATTTGGCGACATTACCTGTACGGTACCAAGTGTACGATCTTCACCGATCACATGAGTTTACAACACATCTTTAATCAGAAAGAACTTAATATGCGTCAACGCCGATAGGTAGAACTTCTTAACGATTACGACTGTGAGATTCGTTATCACCCGGGCAAGGCAAATGTTGTAGCCGACGCACTCAGCAGACAGAGTTACTTGCTCAGTATTCGCAATACCCAAGCCCAGCACAATCTCGAAGCTCTCATCCGCGAAGCCCAGCATGCTTGTTTTAATGAACGCACTTTGAAGAAGGAGAGAATCTATCACGATGGAGCTCATCTTGTGAGCAAGGCAGATGGGATTTTCTATTATCTGGACCGAATTTGGATCCCCAGGCGGACCGATTTGCGAAAGATTATAATGAACGAAGCTCACAAATCCCGATACTCTATTCATCCCGGTGCCGATAAAATGTACCAGGATCTTCGTTACAAGTACTGGTGGCCGGGTATGAAGCGGGATATCGCCCTCTATGTTGGAAGTTGCCTGACTTGTGCGAGAGTTAGGGCTGAATATCAACGACCTTCCGGCTTACTCGAACAACCTCCAATCCCCATATGGAAGTGGGAGAGTAGAGCTATGGATTTTATAACCAAACTTCCACCCACGCCATCAGGTCACGGCAACATTTGGGTGATAGTGGATCGTCTGACCAAATCAGCCCACTTTTTGCCATTACGGGAAGACTACAAGGTAGAACGACTAGCCCGAATCTACACCGACGAGATCATTTGTAATCATGGTACGCCTCGTGACATCATTTCAGACCATGACGCTCGGTTTACTTCGCGATTGTGGGAAACGTTTCAAGCGGCCCTTGGTACGTCGCTTAACCTGAGTACTGCATTCCATCCTCAAACTGACGGACAGACTGAAAGAACGATCCGTACTCTTGAAGACATGCTCCGCGCGTGTATCAAAGACTTCGGTGGTAGTTGAAACAAATACCTACCGCTAGTCGAATTCTCGTACAACAACAGCTATCATGCCAGCATACAAATGGCACCATTCGAGGCTTTATATGGAAGAAGATGTCGATGGCCTATTGTATGGCACGAGATCGGTTATTCGCAATTAACCGGTCTCGAGTTACTACAAGAAACGACTGACAAAATCCTCCAGATTCACGACAACTTGGGAAAGGCCAGGGATAGACAGAAAAGTTACGCCGATAGAAGACGCAAGCCCCTTGAATTTGACGTTGGCGACTACGTACTCCTAAAGGTATCACCTTGGAAGGGTGTGGTCAGATTCGGCAAGAAAGGGAAACTAGCGCCTCGATATGTTGGACCTTTTAAGACTCTGGAAAGGATCGGAAAAGTCGCCTACAAACTCGAACTACCGGAGGAACTCAGTAACGTCCACCCAACTTTCCATGTGTCGAACCTCCGAAAATGCCTAGCTGATCATGATCTGATTGTACCCCTCGACGATCTTCAAGTAAACGAAACGTTACACTTCGTGGAAAAGCCTGTCAAAATCATGGATCGCCAAACCAAGCAACTCAGGCGCTCGCGCATCCCTATCGTGAAAGTCCGATGGGAAGGCAAACGAGGCGCAGAGTTCACTTGGGAACTCGAAAGCGACATGAAGGCCAAGTACCCGCAGCTGTTCAAATGAAGATCGGAAGCGTCAAATTGGTAATTCACGGTACTGTGCAGCTTCGAGCCTAATTTCGGGACGAAATTCCCTAAACAAGGGGAGGCTGTAACACCCCGTGTTTTCGAATGTCAAAGTCAAAGTCAAAGTCAAAGTCCAAGTCAACTCTGGCTTCTTTGATTGTAATTAGTCGATTTTATGTTTTAATTGTATTATGTGGAGTAAGTGTTGTAATCAAGGAAGAATCGAAGTAATCGAATGTTTTAACGCGAACCGATTTACGACCGTGAATAGTAGGAAGTAACAAGGCGATAAAGTTAACTAATCAGTAATCAAACCGATCTAACCATCATCGAACTCGAATCTCGAATTACGCGAACTTTGGTTGTTGTTTACGTGTGTGTGTGTGCCTTATGTGTTACCTGTGCGTGTTTACTTTATGTTTTGTGTGGTGACCAATCGAACCAATCAAAACTCGAATCGAAACTCGAATGCAATCGAAATCAAATTACGACGAATGGTAACGTAAGGATAGGGTGAAATATAGGTGATTGTATGTTAGATATAGTAGTTGGGACTGAAAGTAATTTGGATAGGAAACTCTACCGTACTCGTATCGTCTTCAATCGAAACCGAAATATCAAAAATCGTCGCACCGAACCCTCGAACCAGGCTATGCATCGATCAGGCTGTCAGCCGATCGAACAGCCCAGCCGATCGGACGGACTGTCCGATCGAGGCATCCCGATCGGACAGCCCTTTCCTCTTTTGGAGCCTATAAATAGGGTTGTCATTGTCATTCTTTACCACTTTTGGAAAGCTTTGACCGACCAGCTCGTGCTCCCCTTCTTTTCTCAGATTTCTTCCGATTCCGGTAAGCTTTCATCCTAAATCTTGTACTTTCTTGATCAAAACATGCTCCTACACCTTTCTATCTTTCAATTTTTGATTTCTAACCGTGAAATCACCAAGATCTAGGCATTCTTGGGTGATGTCATCATGGTGTTCTTCAAGAACACCATGTTTTGACTTCAATCCAACATGAATAGCTTGGATCTAACCGATTTCCACATAAATAAGCTAAGATCTACCAAAGATCTAAACATTTACATGTTGTGAAGGATTGAAAGAAGGAATTCCAACTTTCTTTCAACTCTTTTACACTCAATGCCTTCAAACCGGTAGAAATGGAGCTTGAGCCAACTCACCAAACACTCTAATGGTTGCGCGGTTCAAGATTCGGATTCTATCCACGAGGTTCACCGACTTCGGGTTAAACGTCAAACCGCCATTCCGAACCGTTCACTGACCGGATTTGGGTGATTCCTGTCCGAGCAGGAGAAACAAGTAAGAACGAAGGTTCCCTGGTTAAGCTCATTGTCAAACTACCTCAATATCACGTCAAATAATCAGAACAGTCAAGTGTTAGACGGACAGGCCGACCAGGTCAGGATGCTGGCCGAACGGTTAGGCTGTTCGAACGAACAACCCAACCGATCGGACATGCCAGCCGATCGACCGGGCCAGCCGACCGACTAGCATATGGCCCTACAACTTTGACAATTTCATGAAGTGTATTATTGAACGAAGATGATGTTCGATCGAACAGCCGTTTGTCAACATTACTCCTCGGATCATGAGATACTATACTTCAGCACTTAGTCTATTTTTCAAATTCGTTGGACGTATAGGAATGCCACCCGATCAAGCATGTTGTTCGATCGAGTATGTTGTTCGATTAAGTGACATCCTACTGAGGACTACTACTGAAGTTCCTAACCGATCGGTTAAGCCGGCCGATCGAACAGACCGTTCGATCGATCGACCTGAAAGGTAAGAATGCTTCAGTGTTCTCAAATACTACAACGAAAACTTCAAAAGTTCAAACCATCATACACAAACACATCCTACTCAAAGGAAGAAACAATCCACTCGAACAGTCCAGCCGATCGAGCCTACCGGCCGATCGAACAGACTGTCCGAACGGATTGTCTAACCGAACGAACATTCCGTCCGATCAAACCTGCTGATCGATCGACCAGACTGTTCGACCCACTTACACTTGTTTTCCATTCTACGTGTTATTCATCGTTATGCTATCGAACTGTTCAGGCTAACCCTACTCTCAAGTGCTCCCTTCAATCCATCAATCAATCGCTGTGAGTATACTCGATCCCTTTTTGCTTTTAGCACTTTGGGTGTTACATACGTTACTTATCAAAATCACTATCGAACACACTACTCAATTATTTGAACGCTAACCGATTCGCATGTATTACGTGACTAAATGAATGCTTGTTGATTGTGTTTACACGTGGAATGATGTCTACCTGCCTTAACGACGTAGTACTATAGTTTGGACTCAGCACCCGTTCACACGGGGTTTGTTAAGGACAATTACTTGCATGGATTACGGTGGTAATCATGTATTGCGAACCATCTCAGACGGTCAACCCGCAGTCATTGGTATCGATAGGTCCATGTCGATAATTAACATGCTTCGTTTTCCTCTGTGTACGTGCTGGTTACGCGTAAACTATTCGAACTCTATATGCTATTATCAAACTTGTATGCTCACCTTTACATTATATGTATTGACTTTATTTTAACGTATGTGACAGGTGTTTAAGATGTTTGCTTGCTAGGAAAGCGGGGCTAGAATAAAGCTCTAGAGGCCCCCAACAAATAGTTGTCTGTCAGGAAAGAGCAACTAGAGCATAGTTGTCTGTAGATCTTGTCAGGCTGGGTCTTTAGGAGCATTTGAACAATATTTATTTGTCTTATTTAAATCTGAGTTGTCGGAGCAGAATATTTGACTAGTTGTTATCTGTAATAATTTGTTTGTTATTTGGGACACGGTATGGGACGTGTTATTTTAAACTGAATAGTGATGATAATTGCTATGGAGACTTCTGGACAATCCGTTTCGCTCAGTGCCATGCCCCGATGATTCCGCCATCGGTTGGGGTGTGACACAATCCCTTAGACCCAGACTACGACCCGTGGTTAGACGAACATAGGGATTACCAGCAACATTACCCAATACCAGAAGATGAACCCATGCCGAATCTAGCAGCCTACCCAGGTTTGGACCCTCTAGATCCCTACTATGATAATGATGAATACATTAGGGAAATTTTAGAGAATCCATACCCGTACCAGGAACCCATGCCCCAGTTCCCAAACCCAGTCCCAGCACCTGCACCCCAATGAGTGTAGAAAATGTGCAAGAGCTCTGAACTTTCGGAGAGGAGATTTTAGAAAGTAGTGAGAGAATAGATAGGTTGGAGAGCGAATCGTCTGGAAGTATGACCAGCGCAATATGGAGTTCTGGATGAACCCATATCAGTGAAAGTGATGGTAATAATAATAATAATAACATACATACATATATATATATATAATATGTGTGTATGTTTAAAAAAAATCTAGACAATAGTTATGGATGCATAATAGTATTGTAATTTTAAATTTTAGTATCAGTTTGTATTAGATGCATATTAAATGTAAGAAAGAGTAAGTCGCAATGCTCGACGTTTTTTATCAACATGCATATTGAATGATTGGTTGTGTTAAATATTATCTTGTGATATTAATACGTGGCAAATGTTTAAAATTCAGATGGACAACAAAGTGAACCAGGAAAACCAGAATGATAATAACCAGAATGACAATAATCCGAATAATGATAATCTGAACAATGATAATAATGGAAACCCAGTGGATAACAGTGCCATCCAACACATAGTGGCACAAGGGATAATAGATGCAATGCCATATATTATCAAAACATTTAGGGAAGTGGATAATAAAAGTAACAATGGTAGTAAGCGACCAACTGAACCTGAACACAGCGTAAACAATGGACCCGTACTTCAAGCGCCCATTCCCAAAATAAGAAGGATCATGTCTTATGGTTGTTCTTATAAAGAATTCTGGTCTTGTAAACCAATTGAATTCTCAGGCAATGAAGGGGTCGTTGCAGCTCTACGCTGGATAGAAAAGACTGAGCCTATCTTAAAAATAAGCAAGTGTGCGGAAGAGGATAAGATAATGTTTGCTTCCAATCTATTTAAGAACTCAGCCTTAGAATGGTGGAACACTATCCTCCAGTCTAGGGGAAGTGATAGGGTTTACAATATGGAATGGGAGGAATTTAAGAACATGGTGGAAAGGAAATTCTGCCATCCCAATGAAAAAGAACAGATAGCAAATAAGTTCTTAAACCTTAGAATGACTGGAGTAGATAGTAAAGGGTACACTACATTATTCTTTGAATATGCTATAATAGTACCAACCCTTGCATCACCAGAACCTGTATTAATCTCCCGTTATATCTGGGGATTAATTAGTGAGATTAGGCATGTAGTCAAGGCAGCTAAACCTCAAACTATAGAAGAAGCTGTAGAACTAGCAAACACCTTGACAGATGAGTTAGTGCGTACACGAAGAACCATGGTAAAAATGTAGGTTCTACCTCTGCACCTTACTGCAAGGCCTGCAAGAAGAAGCATTCGGGAAAATGCTTCACTTACTGCAATTTCTGCAAGATATCAGGGCACAAGGAAGAAGATTGCAGGAGGAAACCTAATAATGGGATGTGCTTCAATTGTGGAGAAAAAGGTCACATCAAGCCGAATTGTCCAAAACTAGCTCCAGACATGGGCAATAAGACTACTAAAAATGCTAGAGCATTTGTTCTGACGGCAGATGAAGCCAAGATGATTCCGGACGTGATAGCCGGTACGTTTTTAGTTAATGATGTTTTTGCTGAAGTATTATTTGACTCTGGTGCGAACCAAAGTTTTATTAATACTTCATTTTGCAAACTTCTCAATCGACCATTAACTAAACTCCCACAAGAATGTCTAGTAGAGACAGCAAATGGATAAATCATTAAGATTTCTGAAATCTTGCAGGAAACAAGAATAGAATTTTTAAATCAAAAGTTTATTGCAAACCTTTACCCAATGAATCTGGCAGAATTTGATGTTGTATTAGGAATGGATTGGTTAATAGCCAATAAAGCCAATATTTTATGTGATCAAAAGTCAATTCAAGTAAATTCACCAAAGGGTGAAAAGATCACAATTAAATGAGACAAGCCATCTAGATCCACAAAATTCATATATGTAATGAAAACAGTAAGTTATATAAGAAAAGGATCATTAGTATATTTGATTTCCATAATCACTAACACTAAAGGAAAAGAACTGAAAGATATTCCAGTAGTATCTCAGTTTCCAAATGTGTTTCCAGAAGAGTTACAAGGACTACCGCCAGACAGGAAAGTTGAATTCAGAATCCATCTGCTACCAGGGACAGCACCAATTGCCAAAACACCTTACCATTTGGCACCCGCAGAAATGCAGGAACTAAAGAAGCAATTAGACGAATTGTTGGAGAAATTTCATCGTCGTGGGGAGCACCGATCTTATTCGTTAAAAAGAAAGACGAATCAATGCGTATGTGCATTGACTACTGTCACACCCCAACCGATGGCGGAATCATCGGGGCGCGGCACTGAGCGAAACAGATTGTTCAGAAGTTTCCACAACAACTATTATACAATTCAGTTATATAACACGTCCCATACCGTGTCCCAAATAATAACAAGTTATCATAGAAATCAACTAAACAATATGGGAACTGTTCCGACAACTCAAGTTTAATTATTACAGACCGAATTTAAATATCGTTTTAAGACTTCTAGACGGCTAACTATAGATCTTACTGACTACAGGTGCCAGTACAAGATCTACAGATAATTATGACCCTGGAGCAGGTATGTGGACACTGTCCTAAGGTCACAGGCTCCTAGAAGCTTATTATTGCCTCGCTTCCCTAGCACGCTAGTAGCTTAAACACCTGTCACATACGTTAAAATAAAAGTCAATACATATAATGTAAAGGTGAGTACACAAGTTTGTTATAGCATATAGAGTTCGAATAGTTTACGCATAACCAAGCACGTACACAAGGGCAAACGATGCATGTAAATTATCAACATGGGACCATCGATACCAATGACTTCAAGTTGACTGTCCGAGACAGTTCGCAATACATGATTACCACCGTAATCCATGCAAGTAATTGTCCTTAGCAACCCCCGTGTGAACGGGTGCTGAGTCCAAACTATAGTACTACGTTGCTAAAGCAGGCAGATAGCACTCCACGTGTAAACATAATAAACAGCAATCATTTAGACAAGTAATACATGCAAGTAGGTTAGCGTTCAAATAGTTTGTGTTGTTTGTGAATTTGATAGATTACGTATGTAACACCCAAAAGTGCTGAAAGCAAAAAGGGATCGAGTATACTCACAGTGGTTGGTCGTGGATTGAGAGGAGCACTGAGAATAGGTTAGCCTGAATAGTTCGATAACACAACGATGAGTAACGCGGAAAAAGTAAACAATGTACTTGGATCGAGTAGGCCATTCGATCGGACAGCAGTTCGATCGAGTGGGCTGTTCGATTGGTTCAAAAGTCCGTTCGAACATCCATTCGATCGGCCGGCTGGCTCGATCGGCTGGTTCCTTCAAGTGGATTGTTTCTTCCTTTGATGTGAAGGATGTGTTTGTGTATGATGGTTTGTACTACCTTTCAAGTTGGCCGATCGAACAGCTGTTCGATCGGTTAGCCCAACCGATCGGCTAGCACTTCAATGTTTTCAAATATGTCACTCGATCGGTTGGCATGCTCGATCGGATGACATTCCAATGTTTCGAAAAGTCTAAGTGTTTTGAAGTATAGTATCTCATGATTCGAGCAGTAATGATTACAATCGAGTGGCGTAGTCGATCGAACAGTACCTCGTCAATACTACACTTCATGAGTTTGGGGAACTAAGTGCTAGTCGATCGGTTAGCCTAGTCGATCGGCTGGCATAGTCGTTCGGTTGGGCTGTTCGATCGAACAGCCTAGCCGTTCGGCCAGCTTCTCGATTCGGTTAACCTATCACTTAACACTTGGTTATTCCCGTTAATTGTTGATGTTTTAGAGATATTTTGACTACGAGTTGAACCATAAAACTGAAGTCCCCACTTAGCCTACTGACTCGAGCAGGAATCACCCAAACTCGGTCAGAGACGGTTTGGAACCCAAGTTTAACGTTTAACCCGAAATCGGTATATCTCTCGGTAGAACCCGAATCTTGAACCATGTGTTTGTTTAGATTGGTTTGTAAATCGGTTCAAGTCTCGTTTTCACCTTTTTGAGTGTAAAAGAGTTGAAAGATAGATGAAAACCCATCTTCCAATCCTTTCCCACCGTGAAATGTTAAGATCTTTGGTAGATTTTAGGTTATTCATGTGGAAATCGGTTAGATCTAAGTTATTCATGGTGGAATGATGCCAAAACTTAGTGTTCTTGAAGAACACATGATGACATCACCCAAGAACACCTAGATCTTGGTGATTTCATGGATGAAATCCAAGTTTTGAAAGATAGAAAGATGTAGAATCGATTAATGAACAAAAACGTACAAGGATTAGAGCGAAATACTTACCGGTTTGAGAGAAATCTGAGATTTAGTGAGAAGAAGAGGCTGGTCGGTCAGAGCTTTTCCAAAAGTGGAAAGTTTGACAAGGACAGCCCTATTTATAGGCTTCCAAAAGAGGAAAGGGTCAGCTGATCGAACAGCATCCCTGATCGAGCAGCTGCCCGATCGAACAGCCTGTTCGATCGGCTAGCCTGTTCGATCAGGTTGCCCTGTTCGATCGGCTAGCCTGTTCGATCAGGTTGCCCTGTTCGATCGGCTAGCCTGTTCGATCAGGTTGCCCTGTTCGATCGGCTTGCCTGGTTTTGAGTGTTTCGCGACGATTTTTGATATTTCGACTTCGATGAACGATGATTTGAGAATGATAGAATTCCTAATCAAATTACTTTTAGTCTCAACTACTATATCTAACATACGAGCATCCTTACAACCATTTCGGGTTCGATTTCCATTGAGTTTGATTCACCTTTGAGTCTTGATTGATTTGATTGATTCACCACACACTTTAACATAAAAGTAAACATGCACAAGTAACACATAAGGCACACACACACGTATAAAAGTACTAAAATCCCCACACTTGAGTTTGATGATTGATTTGATTAGTTTGATTATTGATTGACTAGCTTTATTGCATTGTTACTTCCTATCATTCACAGTCGGTCGTTGATTCACAGTTCGATTATCGGTCGATTAGTTTGATTATACAACACTTACTCCAAATAATACGAAAATCAAAATGAAACTAAGATGAAATTAATCTTTATTGATCTTTAATTCCAATAACAGTCAACCCTTGACTTTGACCTTGACTTTGGGAAAACACGGGGTGTTACAATCTCCCCTCCTTTAGGGAATTTCGTCCCGAAATTAGGCCGAGAACCGTACATCACCGTGTGATTTACCAATTTGATGCTTCAGATCTATCTGAATAACTGCGGGTACTTGGCCTTCATGTCACTTTCGAGTTCCCAAGTGAACTCCGCGCCTCGTTTGCCTTCCCATCGTACTTTTACAATAGGAATGCGAGAGCGTCTGAGTTGCTTGGTCTGTCGGTCCATGATTTCGACAGGCTTTTCCACGAAGTGTAGCGTTTCATTGACCTGAAGATCGTCGAGTGGTATTATTGCGTCGTGGTCGGCTACGCATTTTCGAAGGTTTGAAATATGGAAAGTCGGGTGGACATTGCTGAGTTCCTCCGGTAATTCGAGTTTGTAGGCAACTTTACCGATCCTTTCCAGAATCTTAAAAGGTCCAACAAATCGAGGCGCAAGTTTCCCTCTTTTGCCGAATCGGACTACTCCCTTCCAAGGGGATACCTTTAGGAGCACGTAGTCGCCAACTGCAAATTCGCGGGGCCTGCGTCGTTTATCGGCGTACATCTTTTGTCTGTCCCGGGCCTTTACCAAGTTTTCCCTTATCTGGTGGATCTTGTCAGTCGTTTCTTGCAGAATCTCGGGCCCAGTCAATTGTGAATGACCGACCTCGTGCCATACAATAGGCGAGCGACACCTCCTACCATACAAGGCTTCGAAAGGTGCCATTTCGATGCTGGAGTGATAGCTATTATTGTACGAAAATTCGACCAATGGTAGGTGTTTGCTCCAACTACCACCAAAATCGATAACACACGCACGGAGCATGTCTTCAATAGTACGAATCGTTCTTTCCGTCTGCCCGTCGGTTTGCGGGTGGAATGCGGTACTCAAATTCAGCGTCGTACCAAGAGCTGCTTGAAAAGTTTCCCACAATCTCGATGTAAACCGAGCATCGCGATCAGAAATGATGTCTCGAGGCGTACCATGATTCTTAATGATCTCGTCGGTGTAGATTTGGGCTAGCTTGGCCACCTTATAGTCTTCTCGTATTGGCAGAAAGTGGGCTGATTTGGTTAGACGGTCGACTATAACCCAAATACTGTCGTGACCTGATGGCGTGGTCGGAAGCTTAGTTATGAAATCCATAGCTATGCTTTCCCACTTCCATACGGGTATCGGCGGTTGTTCGAGTAAGCCTGACGGTCTTTGGTGTTCAGCCTTGACTCTTGCATAAGTTAAACAGCTACCAACATATAGAGCAATATCCCTTTTCATCCCAGGCCACCAGTACTTGTAGCGAAGGTCCTGGTACATTTTGTCCGCACCGGGATGAATGGAATATCGGGATTTGTGGGCTTCGTTCATGATGATCCTTCGCAAATCTGTCCTCCTCGGAATCCAGATTCGGTCCAGATAATAGAATATCCCGTTGGCTTTGCTCACGAGCTGAGTTCCATCGTGATAGATTCGTTCTTTCTTCAACGTACGCTCGTTAAAGCAAGCGTGTTGTGCTTCGCGGATGAGAGCTTCGAGGTTATACTGAGCCTGGATGTTTCGAACACCTATCACGTAATTCTTTCTGCTGAGGGCGTCTGCAACTACATTCGCCTTGCCTGGGTGATAACGGATCTCACAGTCGTAATCGTTGAGAAGTTCTACCCATCGGCGTTGACGCATATTGAGTTCTCTCTGGTTAAAGATATGTTGCAGGCTCTTGTGATCGGTGAAGATCGTACACCTTGTACCATACAGGTAGTGTCGCCAAATCTTTAAGGCAAAGACAACTGCGCCTAGCTCAAGGTCATGGGTTGTATAGTTCTTCTCGTGGATTTTGAGCTGTCGAGATGCGTAAGCTATAACCTTGTCTCGTTGCATGAGAACACAGCCAAGTCCAAGGTTTGAAGCATCACAATAGACAACGAAGTCATCGCTTCCGTCCGGCAGTGTAAGAACTGGTGCATGGCACAGCATGTGTTTGAGGGTTTGGAAAGCAGTCTCCTGCGCGGTTCCCCACACAAAAGGCTTGTCTTTATGAGTAAGGGAGGTAAGTGGTACAGCAATCTTTGAGAATCCTTTGATGAATCGCCGGTAGTAACCTGCTAATCCGAGAAAAGAGCGAACTTCTGACGGATTCTTTGGCGTAACCCATCCCTTGACTGCCTCAATCTTTGCAGGATCAACGTGTATACCCCGACTATTCACAATATGACCCAGAAATTGAACCTCCTCCAACCAGAACTCACACTTGGAGAATTTGGCGTAGAGTTGGTTTCCCTGAAGCAACTCGAGAACCAATCGCAAATGCTGCGCATGTTCGGCCCTCGATCTGGAATAGATCAGGACATCGTCGATAAATACAATGACGAAACGGTCTAAGAACGGTTTACACACGCGATTCATCAGATCCATAAAGACTGCGGGTGCGTTGGTCAAACCAAAAGGCATGACAACAAATTCGTAGTGGCCATATCGGGTTCGAAAAGCGGTTTTGGGTATGTCTTCCTCTTGAATCCGCAACTGATGGTAGCCTGAACGTAGATCAATCTTGGAGAAACACTGAGCACCTTGTAGTTGGTCAAACAGATCATCGATTCTTGGTAAGGGGTATCGGTTCTTGATAGTCAGCTTGTTCAATTCCCGGTAATCGATGCACATTCGGAACGACCCGTCCTTCTTTTTGACGAAAAGGACTGGTGCGCCCCATGGAGAAGTGCTCGGGCGAATGAAGCCTTTTTCAAGTAACTCTTGGAGTTGGTTTGAGAGTTCTCGCATCTCAGATGGAGCGAGTCGATACGGAGCTTTGGCCACTGGGTTGGCTCCTGGAATAAGGTCGATTCGAAAGTCGATATCACGACTTGGAGGTAATCCAGGAAGATCATCAGGGAACACCTGAGGAAATTCTCGGACAACGGGAACATCCTTAACTTCAACTTTCTTTTTCTTGTCCGTCTCTGCTACAACAATGTTGGCCAAGAAGGCTCGATATTCCTTGCGGAGATATTTGCGAGCTTGAAGACAGGACATGAGCTTGAGATCTTTTGCAGTAGTTTCACCATAAACACATAGAATATCACCACTAGCTAGCACAAAACGAATCATCTTATCGGAACACACAACTTCAGCACGGTTTTCACGAAGAAAGTCCATGCCTACTATGACATCGAAACTTCCGAGTTGCATTGGAATGAGATTAATCGGAAATATATGATTGTTGAGCTCGAGAGTACAATCACGGAGCACAGAATTGACAGCAATGGTTCTTCCGGTAGCGACTTCTACTTCGAAGGGTGTCGAAAGATAAGAGCGCTTACGTCTAAGAAGTTTCTCAAACTCAAATGACACAAAGCAGTTATCGGCTCCAGTATCAAACAAACATGATGCATATATACCATTCACAAGGAACGTACCATTGACCACGTTGTTATCAGCTTGAGCCTGGCGTGCGTTGATGTTGAAAGTTCTGGCGTGAGCGGCTTGTTGTTGAGGCTGCTGTTGTTGTTGCTGGGGTTGTTGGGCTTCTTGTTTCACCACCCTGTTCGGGCACCGGTTTGCGAAGTGGTTAGGGTCACCACATGCAAAGCAGGTCCGAACATTGTTTGCCGGGGCCTGTGCAGCTTGAGGAGCTTGAGGAGCAGGTAGCAGGGCTTGGTTAACAGCGGCTTGAGCTTGCGTTTGACGGGGACCATAGCGGCAGTTTGCAGTGAAATGCCCGTAAACGTTGCAGTGGGTACAGTAACGGCAAGCCACACCCACCGGGTGATGATAAGAACATGTAGCACAGAGTGGGTGGGGGCCGGTGTACGCACGCTTAGCCGGCGGCGCATTGATCACTGGCGCAGTGCGCTGTGGTTGTTGCTGTTGTGGCGGTACTGACTGAAGAGGAGCAGCATTGGTTGCGGCGGCGCAACTCTTGTTCTTCTTTCTTCTTCTCGAGGACTTGGAGGCTTGAGCAGTAGGGTTGTCGGTTGATGCGGTAGTAACTTGATGCAACGACTTGGATGGCTTATCCCAGACACCAGCCTTAACTCGCTTGTCGTTAATCTCGGCAGCGAGTAGGTAGGTTTCCTCGATTGATGCGGGTTTGGCGGCGAACACATAATCTGCAACACAATCCGGAAGAGCACGGATGTATTTCTTGATGGTCATCTCGGGAGTCTTGACCTGGTCTGGACAGTTAATGCTCAGTTGTTTGAAACGGGCGGTGAGACCAGCGTTGTCGCCCTCCTTCTGCTTGATGGTCCAGAACTCATCCTCCAACTTTTGGCGTTCGTGGGGAGGACAGAACTCGTCCAGCATGATAGCCTTCAGTTCCTCCCACGTCAGCTCGTAGGCAGCGTCGTTCCCGCGCTTATTCCTCTCGGCTGTCCACCAGTCCAATGCCCGCGACTGGAAGACACCGGTAGCATTGAGAGTTCGAAGATGATCCGGGCATCCGCTTTGACGAAGGGTAATTTCCACAGAGTCAAACCAGTGAAATAAGCCTGTAGGGCCCTCTTCACCGGTGAACTCCTTCGGTCCACACGCCTTAAATTGCTTGAAACTGAACGAAGCTTTGCTGGGTTCAGTGAGGGTGCGGGATTCTTCCGACGACTTGCTGGTGTTTTCGTACACCTCACTGACAGCTTTTGCTACAGACCTCGAGATGAGCTTGGCGAGACGTCGGTCTCTCTTTTCCTGACGGGAAAGGTTTTGGCGAATTCTTGATGATGACGACATGGTCTGCAATAGACATCGCCATAGGGCTCAACACAACGAATTCGAATCTCGCACGTCTTAGTTTACTAAAGCTTAGAATCACGTCGCATCTCACGTCACGTAACACATATAAACACATAAGCACATAATCATAGAAGCACATAAGCACAGAAGCAATTAAAGCACATAAGCAATTAAGCAAATAGAGCACTTAATTTCCTAAACACGTACGAAATTTTATCACAGAGGTAGTCAGAAAACAGAAACCTATAACCACAAGTCGAGTGTCGTTCGTTTTGCGTATCGGATAGCATCACATTGTATCGTCTAACTTAGTCGTATAGCGTAGCATAGCACACTGGTTTCGTTTAGATCACATCAACAGGGATTTGAATCGAGATAGAATGGCAACCAAGGTCACGCAGATTGATAACAAATGGAGCAATCAACGAATCTTTAAAACACGAAATCAGGTAATTCATATAAAATCAACGAAGCAACACTCAAAATCGGAAAATGGATTGTCTGCGGCTACTAGACTTTGACTAACCATGGCAATTTAACTATTCACAGTTGACTTGTCGTCACTTTCGACTCTAGGGGACATGTTTCTGCCTCGATTCTTGGGCATTATGCATGCGCATTCTAGGCCATACTCGTGAGTTCAGGTCGTTGGAGTCTGTCAATTGCCTTGGCGAGATAAAATAAAGTTGGAATAACTGCCAAGGTTAGGGTTTCACCCCTAGCTTAGCAATTTCTTCCTTGTTTTAAGAAAATTTAGAGGAAAGTTTTCATCAAATTATGGGTTTCAGCCCTGATTTGGTATAATTCTCCCCCGTTTGTTGATAGAAAATCGCGCAAAATAATTGACAAAAATTTGTAATTTAGGCAGGAATTTGCGGGTTTTACTCCTAATCCCGTCCAAATTACAAAATTTGGCTCGGAGTTCGGATGTAATGATAGAATAGAAGGAAACAACATAAAATAAGCACATAAACTTGGTCTCTGGGTTCCTAACTATAGTCTAGGTCTCTAAGACAGCGATCCGGACTAGATCGTGTCTAACCTAATTCCCTATAGTTATGGCTCTGATACCAATCTGTCACACCCCAACCGATGGCGGAATCATCGGGGCGCGGCACTGAGCGAAACAGATTGTTCAGAAGTTTCCACAACAACTATTATACAATTCAGTTATATAACACGTCCCATACCGTGTCCCAAATAATAACAAGTTATCATAGAAATCAACTAAACAATATGGGAACTGTTCCGACAACTCAAGTTTAATTATTACAGACCGAATTTAAATATCGTTTTAAGACTTCTAGACGGCTAACTATAGATCTTACTGACTACAGGTGCCAGTACAAGATCTACAGATAATTATGACCCTGGAGCAGGTATGTGGACACTGTCCTAAGGTCACAGGCTCCTAGAAGCTTATTATTGCCTCGCTTCCCTAGCACGCTAGTAGCTTAAACACCTGTCACATACGTTAAAATAAAAGTCAATACATATAATGTAAAGGTGAGTACACAAGTTTGTTATAGCATATAGAGTTCGAATAGTTTACGCATAACCAAGCACGTACACAAGGGCAAACGATGCATGTAAATTATCAACATGGGACCATCGATACCAATGACTTCAAGTTGACTGTCCGAGACAGTTCGCAATACATGATTACCACCGTAATCCATGCAAGTAATTGTCCTTAGCAACCCCCGTGTGAACGGGTGCTGAGTCCAAACTATAGTACTACGTTGCTAAAGCAGGCAGATAGCACTCCACGTGTAAACATAATAAACAGCAATCATTTAGACAAGTAATACATGCAAGTAGGTTAGCGTTCAAATAGTTTGTGTTGTTTGTGAATTTGATAGATTACGTATGTAACACCCAAAAGTGCTGAAAGCAAAAAGGGATCGAGTATACTCACAGTGGTTGGTCGTGGATTGAGAGGAGCACTGAGAATAGGTTAGCCTGAATAGTTCGATAACACAACGATGAGTAACGCGGAAAAAGTAAACAATGTACTTGGATCGAGTAGGCCATTCGATCGGACAGCAGTTCGATCGAGTGGGCTGTTCGATTGGTTCAAAAGTCCGTTCGAACATCCATTCGATCGGCCGGCTGGCTCGATCGGCTGGTTCCTTCAAGTGGATTGTTTCTTCCTTTGATGTGAAGGATGTGTTTGTGTATGATGGTTTGTACTACCTTTCAAGTTGGCCGATCGAACAGCTGTTCGATCGGTTAGCCCAACCGATCGGCTAGCACTTCAATGTTTTCAAATATGTCACTCGATCGGTTGTGTTACGCCCTAAAACGTAATACCTTAAATTGACGCAGCGGAAATTCGTGCCATAAAAATTTCTTTCATGATATACGTCTTGACATTCTAAAAATTCATTTTTATAATATTAGAACATAATTTATCTTCACTAAATTACATAATTAAGCATTCCCGTACAATCTGTCTTGTGACTCGATCCTCGATTTCCAAATCCTTGGATATCCTCATGACTGATACTACCTGCGCTCACCACATAAAATTTACAATATTAGTATGCAAAATAAACACACAAGGTTTGTTCATGTTTACTTCTCGTTTCGACAACTTTTTACATCCCAGCTTTCCCATCCTGTCATTCCATCCGTGGTGAGACTTCTTTGCTATTCCTGCATTTCCCTTAAAGCTCCAGGTACACGAATAAACAACGTAAACACTTAAGCGTACTGAATAGCCAACATGCATACCTAACTTCATACATATTATTTCCATACATACATACGTACACACATGCATACATACCTACTTGCATACATACTCACACACATACATGTCAACCTACATGCATACTTACATATAAACACATCTACATCATTATATACGTATCTACAAGTACACCTACCTACATCATTACATACACTCATGACATTATACATGTACACATACATACATCCCTACTTGCATCATACCAAGCTTATACGTACCTACTCCTATACATACCATCATAGGTCCACGTACTTGCTCGCATACTTATAAACATACATACATACCTATCTACATAAGTGCATACCCTTAAGCTCATAAAAACGTAATAAACCTACAATGCATAAAACATGAGTTGAATCAGTCATACGTACTTTAAAACGTGTCAAAACGAGCCCAGGAAGCTGAACTGATTGAAATACAAGTTTTTCAACAAAAATGGGTTCTTTCGCGCCACGTGACGGCGCCATGTTGCTCCCTCGCGTGGCGCGGGGGAGGCGCTTTTCCAGCAGATCTGCAGCTCAGTTCAGCTATGCCAGTTTTTACGGAAACGGCCATAACTTCTTCGTTATTGATCCGTTTTACCCGATTCTTTTTCCTACGCGTCCGTAATTTAATCCTCCATCTTTTGGAGTTGAAACCCAACATCCAACAAAATAAATTTTTAGACTTTTAAGCCTTCGACTCATCACCTTTTTACCGAATTTTAACCCGCTTATGCATTTTATCAAACAAACATGATTGTTTGATCCCGATTTCACATGAACCTTATAATTTCAATGTTGTCTAACATATTAGGTTCAATTCACAAGTTTATGTACAATCTTAAACCCATTTATACTTAAATGATTATTTTGACCCGTTATGGATATTTGCGCATTAAGTGGACTATGACATACCAAACCCTATACTTCGCTTTCATACTTGTCCAAAGCATCACTCTAATCGAATAGCTTGTTACCAAACGACTTCTAAGGTCGTTTGCCCGATATACCTATCAAGGGTATTTTAGTCAACTATGCTCTATCCTTAATAACAAAGGATTTCCTTACATAAGTAACCAATTCCACTACTTAGCTACAATTTCTTAATCACACCTACCTTGCTCGGATCAAAACTAAGATCCGTTTAATACTTCATTGACATCATAAAATTCATTCCTATTCGACCTCAATTATCACATATAATTAAATTGCATATAACATTACATGAACAACTAAGAAGTGATTACGGAATCACTTACCTTATGCGTCCGTGCTCGTATCCGGTTCCTCGCCTTTTCTTGACCCGTTATTCTTTTATGCTTGAGTCCGTTTTGACATGATTCCTATACTCTCTTTTCATCAAGATCACGCTCCTATTAGCATATGCATTCGTACATGATAACAATCATATCAATCACATATTTCACACTCAACTTTCATTAATCATTTCTAACAAACATAACTCATATAATCATATCCGTATACGTTTAAACTCATGTAACTCATCATGTCATTACATTTTACACGGATTGCTATAACATGTACCATACGACTTCCCATCAACTTACATTTACGACTACGAGTCAAATCATGTTTCTTATACTTAGTTGACTTTCAAAAGTCAACTATTAACCATACTTAACTATCGACTTATCATCATATACCCGTAACATCATAATCGATTATACGGACGACACTATATACATCTTATCATACGCTTGGTGTGTGTGTGTACCACCTCTTAAGCATAACGTACAACTGATTCATACATAAATCTTCTAAACTCATACATAACCCATTAAATCCTACTACTAATCATCATATATCATTCCAAATGAACATTAAACATAGCATCATCATATTCCTCCTAATTCATCTAACAATAATTCATCATACCCGCTTAATACATCAATCATTTAACAAGACTTGAACATAGGAGGTGATTCTAGTCATCATCTTCACCCTAACTAACGGGTTTCATCCCAAATCATCAAATTAACGAAAACCATACTTAACCCATGTTCCAAAGATGATTTTAACACATATTCATGCTAAATCTCATACAATTTCACAAATTTGTTCTCTTAGGCATTTCATCGAACACTTGGCGGGTTTCGCATTTGCGAAACATTATGTACAAGCTTTTAAAGCATGATTCCTACTAATTCTTCACGTGACATATTAACAATCAACCAAATTCATAGAAATCTTTCATCCTACCCCCATTTGTCCAAGATTCAACTATTCAAGTTCTCTAACAACATAATAGTTCAAACTTCACATACTTGTATCAATTTCAATCCTCCTACTCATAACATATTCTCATAAAATGGGTTTATACTAAAATATTTCAACTAACTTAAAAAAATCGAACATGATTTCTGTTCTAAGAGTAGTCCCAACATCCAATTTACACAAATCATATTACAACTCATGATTGGGTTGAAACCCATTTCCTACAATTCATCAAATCACGAAATTGGACTTACCACATCAATGAACAAGGTTAGATGTTCCAGAATAGAGGCTCATGCATTCGATTTTCCTTGAAATCTCTTCTGAATTTGATGGATTTGGTGAAACTAGGGTTTCACCTTGCCCTGCTCCCTTGTTCGATCGTCCAGACTCACACACGTATGTGTGTGAGTTTTTATTTTTCTTTTTATTATATTTTTTTTTACCCAATTCAAGTTTCTAATTTGGCAACTTTAGCCCCCTTAAATTCATGACACCATCATATTTGCCTTACCTTCATTCCTTTACTTAATTTGCTAGACATTTAACTAGGTTTACTAACCAAGTTATTATACCTCATTTTGATAAACATGATAACAAACTAGCAAATTAATAATTCGGTTTTTGGGGTGTTACAAGTCTACCCCCCTTAAATGAGGTTTCGTCCCCGAAACCTTTCTCATTCAAACCAAACCAATTCTACTCTTACCCCTTTCAAGTTGTTCATCCACGATACTTATGTTAGATTCTGCTCCAGAGCTCTTATTAGTGTCTCTTACTTTATAATACTAGCTCTTAGCACATATCATCACTAGCGTTTCATTCATTGAATCTATTCCAATTGTATACAATTATTATTCATACAAACCTAAGTCTACGGCTTGTTTCTAATTTCCTATTTAAGCATATTACATTCATACATTTACTAATCGAAATAAATCGATTTATTTCATTCTACTCATACATCATATATTTGTTAATCAAAATAATTCGATTTACTTTATATTACTCATTCATTATAGGCCATCTTTCATTTTGTTCAAATGAACATGGCCAACATGCCGAGCATCAGAGTTAGTATTTCTTAACGATACTTTCCTTCTCATAAATTCTATCAGAATTTCCACAGTTACGAGCATTCAGGTTCACTACCACCAATTCGCATAAAAATATTATTCTATTTGTAACTTTCTATTTAACATCCACAAGTTAAACCATTTACTAACCTCGCTAATTTGGAACAAACCAACGTGTAACAACCCGAGTTGACTTGCTCCTTCATGAATCCATAACTTAATAGGGTTGATCTTGTCCATCGGGTGTTATAAGCTTTCATTCATGAGCATTCTTTCACCGTTCTAGGTAGTTTCATCGCATCGTGATTCCTGCCAATCTCATTATAAAATTAGGGGTTTACACATTCCATTCGATTCATTCAGACATAATGTTTATCACATCACCTTATTTATACCTTATTACTTTCTCAATTCCTTCGTAAGACATTAGGGTGTTAGACCTATTCATAACAGGTCAATACATGGCCATTTCTTAATATATTATTCTTGTTATTTATATATATATACGTATCGAGGTACATGTTTTAAATCCGTCCCACGGATTTAAATGTAACATTCATACCCTTCATTCCTTCTATGTTTGAATCCATCTAGCGGCTCCAAACATACCATTCGTACCTTTTCTTCCTTACATGTGTCTTAACAAAAACTTAAAGTTTTACCTGCCTTCAGCAACTAGGTTTTTAAGGTTAGTCATCTTAGTTGTCGAATCATACTTACTTCATTTTAGTTCTATCCATATATGAGTTTTCTTCTTCCTTACACATTCAACTACCCAAGTAAATGGGGTTCGGCATAAACACTCTCAATGAGAGTTAAGCATTCACATTCGATTACCCAAATAATTGGGTTTGGCATAAACACTCTCAACGAGAGTTAAGCATTCACATTCGATTACCCAAATAATTGGGTTTGGCATAAACACTCTCAACGAGAGTTAAGCATTCACATTCGATTACCCAAATAATTGGGTTTGGCATAAACACTCTCAATGAGAGTTAAGCATTCACATTCGATTACCCAAATAATTGGGTTTTTCGCTTTTAATCATAACTTCTTCTTTCAATCCGTAATACGGATTAAGCTTCTAGCATTCATTAGAGCATTCAAAATCATCCATTCAAAACGGATGGTAGCTCATTCTTATTCGACTTGTTCGCTAGAACCGGTCGACTCGCATAACTTTTCATAACCTTCGTTAGCATAACCAAATCCGCAATGGATTTGCTATTTCGCATTCGCTACAACATAGCGCCCACCTGCTACCCAGTTCTACCGGACATACCTGCAATAATTGCCACGGTCTCACGAACGTCATATGCTTCTTGCGTACTGGCCAGGTGCGCAATTCACACACTAGTTTCGTGCCTTCGTGGAATCATCGCCTTATGCCCGGGAAATGGGTTTCAGTTTCGTGCACATTTCTAAAACTTCCCCACGACCATATCATGGTCTTTCGTTTAATAATTACCCTTCCAAGGAGACCCTTTCCTTTTTATTTTGACATTGGTACTCATACATATTAGTATTGTGTACCTGGGGTTAATTTGCCTAGTTGCACCTTCGCCCGCCTTGGCGTTCGTCCTATTCTGCATTCACGGATCACCCTCTTCAAACTCTTAAGCTTACCTTGCACATAACATACTATTAGTTTCCTTCAAATACATAATCTAATACATACTTACATTCGCTTTTGCATTTAGGCCTCGATCGAGTCTTAGATTGTACGGGTTCTTGGTCGCGAGAGCACACCGGTTTGAGTTCAAGTATTTACCTCCTGTTACTTGGTTCTCTCAAACCAGGGCTCTGATACCAACTTGTTACGCCCTAAAATGTAATACCTTAAATTGACGCAGCGGAAATTCGTGCCATAAAAATTTCTTTCATGATATACGTCTTGACATTCTAAAAATTCATTTTTATAATATTAGAACATAATTTATCTTCACTAAATTACATAATTAAGCATTCCCGTACAATCTGTCTTGTGACTCGATCCTCGATTTCCAAATCCTTGGATATCCTCATGACTGATACTACCTGCGCTCACCACATAAAATTTACAATATTAGTATGCAAAATAAACACACAAGGTTTGTTCATGTTTACTTCTCGTTTCGACAACTTTTTACATCCCAGCTTTCCCATCCTGTCATTCCATCCGTGGTGAGACTTCTTTGCTATTCCTGCATTTCCCTTAAAGCTCCAGGTACACGAATAAACAACGTAAACACTTAAGCGTACTGAATAGCCAACATGCATACCTAACTTCATACATATTATTTCCATACATACATACGTACACACATGCATACATACCTACTTGCATACATACTCACACACATACATGTCAACCTACATGCATACTTACATATAAACACATCTACATCATTATATACGTATCTACAAGTACACCTACCTACATCATTACATACACTCATGACATTATACATGTACACATACATACATCCCTACTTGCATCATACCAAGCTTATACGTACCTACTCCTATACATACCATCATAGGTCCACGTACTTGCTCGCATACTTATAAACATACATACATACCTATCTACATAAGTGCATACCCTTAAGCTCATAAAAACGTAATAAACCTACAATGCATAAAACATGAGTTGAATCAGTCATACGTACTTTAAAACGTGTCAAAACGAGCCCAGGAAGCTGAACTGATTGAAATACAAGTTTTTCAACAAAAATGGGTTCTTTCGCGCCACGTGACGGCGCCATGTTGCTCCCTCGCGTGGCGCGGGGGAGGCGCTTTTCCAGCAGATCTGCAGCTCAGTTCAGCTATGCCAGTTTTTACGGAAACGGCCATAACTTCTTCGTTATTGATCCGTTTTACCCGATTCTTTTTCCTACGCGTCCGTAATTTAATCCTCCATCTTTTGGAGTTGAAACCCAACATCCAACAAAATAAATTTTTAGACTTTTAAGCCTTCGACTCATCACCTTTTTACCGAATTTTAACCCGCTTATGCATTTTATCAAACAAACATGATTGTTTGATCCCGATTTCACATGAACCTTATAATTTCAATGTTGTCTAACATATTAGGTTCAATTCACAAGTTTATGTACAATCTTAAACCCATTTATACTTAAATGATTATTTTGACCCGTTATGGATATTTGCGCATTAAGTGGACTATGACATACCAAACCCTATACTTCGCTTTCATACTTGTCCAAAGCATCACTCTAATCGAATAGCTTGTTTCCAAACGACTTCTAAGGTCGTTTGCCCGATATACCTATCAAGGGTATTTTAGTCAACTATGCTCTATCCTTAATAACAAAGGATTTCCTTACATAAGTAACCAATTCCACTACTTAGCTACAATTTCTTAATCACACCTACCTTGCTCGGATCAAAACTAAGATCCGTTTAATACTTCATTGACATCATAAAATTCATTCCTATTCGACCTCAATTATCACATATAATTAAATTGCATATAACATTACATGAACAACTAAGAAGTGATTACGGAATCACTTACCTTATGCGTCCGTGCTCGTATCCGGTTCCTCGCCTTTTCTTGACCCGTTATTCTTTTATGCTTGAGTCCGTTTTGACATGATTCCTATACTCTCTTTTCATCAAGATCACGCTCCTATTAGCATATGCATTCGTACATGATAACAATCATATCAATCACATATTTCACACTCAACTTTCATTAATCATTTCTAACAAACATAACTCATATAATCATATCCGTATACGTTTAAACTCATGTAACTCATCATGTCATTACATTTTACACGGATTGCTATAACATGTACCATACGACTTCCCATCAACTTACATTTACGACTACGAGTCAAATCATGTTTCTTATACTTAGTTGACTTTCAAAAGTCAACTATTAACCATACTTAACTATCGACTTATCATCATATACCCGTAACATCATAATCGATTATACGGACGACACTATATACATCTTATCATACGCTTGGTGTGTGTGTGTACCACCTCTTAAGCATAACGTACAACTGATTCATACATAAATCTTCTAAACTCATACATAACCCATTAAATCCTACTACTAATCATCATATATCATTCCAAATGAACATTAAACATAGCATCATCATATTCCTCCTAATTCATCTAACAATAATTCATCATACCCGCTTAATACATCAATCATTTAACAAGACTTGAACATAGGAGGTGATTCTAGTCATCATCTTCACCCTAACTAACGGGTTTCATCCCAAATCATCAAATTAACAAAAACCATACTTAACCCATGTTCCAAAGATGATTTTAACACATATTCATGCTAAATCTCATACAATTTCACAAATTTGTTCTCTTAGGCATTTCATCGAACACTTGGCGGGTTTCGCATTTGCGAAACATTATGTACAAGCTTTTAAAGCATGATTCCTACTAATTCTTCACGTGACATATTAACAATCAACCAAATTCATAGAAATCTTTCATCCTACCCCCATTTGTCCAAGATTCAACTATTCAAGTTCTCTAACAACATAATAGTTCAAACTTCACATACTTGTATCAATTTCAATCCTCCTACTCATAACATATTCTCATAAAATGGGTTTATACTAAAATATTTCAACTAACTTAAAAAAATCGAACATGATTTCTGTTCTAAGAGTAGTCCCAACATCCAATTTACACAAATCATATTACAACTCATGATTGGGTTGAAACCCATTTCCTACAATTCATCAAATCACGAAATTGGACTTACCACATCAATGAACAAGGTTAGATGTTCCAGAATAGAGGCTCATGCATTCGATTTTCCTTGAAATCTCTTCTGAATTTGATGGATTTGGTGAAACTAGGGTTTCACCTTGCCCTGCTCCCTTGTTCGATCGTCCAGACTCACACACGTATGTGTGTGAGTTTTTATTTTTCTTTTTATTATATTTTTTTTACCCAATTCAAGTTTCTAATTTGGCAACTTTAGCCCCCTTAAATTCATGACACCATCATATTTGCCTTACCTTCATTCCTTTACTTAATTTGCTAGACATTTAACTAGGTTTACTAACCAAGTTATTATACCTCATTTTGATAAACATGATAACAAACTAGCAAATTAATAATTCGGTTTTTGGGGTGTTACAGGTTGGCATGCTCGATCGGATGACATTCCAATGTTTCGAAAAGTCTAAGTGTTTTGAAGTATAGTATCTCATGATTCGAGCAGTAATGATTACAATCGAGTGGCGTAGTCGATCGAACAGTACCTCGTCAATACTACACTTCATGAGTTTGGGGAACTAAGTGCTAGTCGATCGGTTAGCCTAGTCGATCGGCTGGCATAGTCGTTCGGTTGGGCTGTTCGATCGAACAGCCTAGCCGTTCGGCCAGCTTCTCGATTCGGTTAACCTATCACTTAACACTTGGTTATTCCCGTTAATTGTTGATGTTTTAGAGATATTTTGACTACGAGTTGAACCATAAAACTGAAGTCCCCACTTAGCCTACTGACTCGAGCAGGAATCACCCAAACTCGGTCAGAGACGGTTTGGAACCCAAGTTTAACGTTTAACCCGAAATCGGTATATCTCTCGGTAGAACCCGAATCTTGAACCATGTGTTTGTTTAGATTGGTTTGTAAATCGGTTCAAGTCTCGTTTTCACCTTTTTGAGTGTAAAAGAGTTGAAAGATAGATGAAAACCCATCTTCCAATCCTTTCCCACCGTGAAATGTTAAGATCTTTGGTAGATTTTAGGTTATTCATGTGGAAATCGGTTAGATCTAAGTTATTCATGGTGGAATGATGCCAAAACTTAGTGTTCTTGAAGAACACATGATGACATCACCCAAGAACACCTAGATCTTGGTGATTTCATGGATGAAATCCAAGTTTTGAAAGATAGAAAGATGTAGAATCGATTAATGAACAAAAACGTACAAGGATTAGAGCGAAATACTTACCGGTTTGAGAGAAATCTGAGATTTAGTGAGAAGAAGAGGCTGGTCGGTCAGAGCTTTTCCAAAAGTGGAAAGTTTGACAAGGACAGCCCTATTTATAGGCTTCCAAAAGAGGAAAGGGTCAGCTGATCGAACAGCATCCCTGATCGAGCAGCTGCCCGATCGAACAGCCTGTTCGATCGGCTAGCCTGTTCGATCAGGTTGCCCTGTTCGATCGGCTAGCCTGTTCGATCAGGTTGCCCTGTTCGATCGGCTAGCCTGTTCGATCAGGTTGCCCTGTTCGATCGGCTTGCCTGGTTTTGAGTGTTTCGCGACGATTTTTGATATTTCGACTTCGATGAACGATGATTTGAGAATGATAGAATTCCTAATCAAATTACTTTTAGTCTCAACTACTATATCTAACATACGAGCATCCTTACAACCATTTCGGGTTCGATTTCCATTGAGTTTGATTCACCTTTGAGTCTTGATTGATTTGATTGATTCACCACACACTTTAACATAAAAGTAAACATGCACAAGTAACACATAAGGCACACACACACGTATAAAAGTACTAAAATCCCCACACTTGAGTTTGATGATTGATTTGCTTAGTTTGATTATTGATTGACTAGCTTTATTGCATTGTTACTTCCTATCATTCACAGTCGGTCGTTGATTCACAGTTCGATTATCGGTCGATTAGTTTGATTATACAACACTTACTCCAAATAATACGAAAATCAAAATGAAACTAAGATGAAATTAATCTTTATTGATCTTTAATTCCAATAACAGTCAACCCTTGACTTTGACCTTGACTTTGGGAAAACACGGGGTGTTACAACTACCGTGAATTGAACAAGGTCACGATTAAGAATCGGTATCCATTACCGAGAATCGATGATCAGTTCGATCAATTGCAAGGAGCTCGATTTTTCTCTAAAATCGATTAAAGGTCCGGATATCATCAATTAAAGGTACAGGAAGAGGACATTCCTAAGACCGCTTTCAGAACAAGGTACGACCATTATGAATTTACTGTGATGCCATTTGGTTTAACCAATGCCCCAGCTGCATTTATGGACATGATGAACCGAATATGTAAGCCATATTTGGATAAATTCATAATTGTCTTTATAGATGATATTCTTATTTACTTTAAGAATAAAGAGGAGCATGCAAAGCATTTGCACGCACTTCTAAGTTTATTGAGGAAAGAAAAGCTTTATGCAAAGTTTTCAAAGTGCGAGTTCTAGTTAGAACAGGTACAGTTTCTTGGACATTTAGTAAATCATGAAGGAATTCATGTGGATCTCACCAAGATCGAGGCGATTACCCAATGGAAAACCTCTGAGTCACCAACCGAGGTTAGAAGTTTCTTAGGATTGGCCGGTTATTATAGAAGATTTATTAGAGATTTTTTCTAGAATAGCCATTCCCTTAACTAAGCTAACCTGTAAATCTGTTAAGTTTGAATGGGGAACAAAACAAGAAGAAGCATTTAGAATTCTTAAGAAAAGACTAACCAATGCACCCATACTAGCGTTACCAAAAGGAACTGAAGACTTTGTAGTCTATTGTGACGCTTCTAAGTTAGGTTATGGATGTGTATTGATGCAACGTCAAAAGGTTATAGCTTATGCTTCTAGACAACTTAAGAATCATGAAGAGAATTATTCAACCCATGATTTGGAATTAGGAGCCATAATTTTTGCCCTAAAGATGTGGAGACATTACCTTTACGGTAGTAAGTTTACCATTTTCACCGATCATAAGAGTTTAAGGTATGTTTTGGGCAAAAGGAATTGAATATGAGGCAAAGACGCTAGATGGAAATACTTAGTGATTATGATTGTAATATCCTGTATCATGCAGGAAAAACAAATGTAGTAGCTGATGCTTTAAGTCGAAAGTATCATGAAAAGCCAAAGGAGTACGTTCTCTTAAATTAAATCTACAAGTAGATTTAAATGAGCAAATTAGAGAATCACAAGAATCAGTAATCAAGGATGATACTGAAAACTGAAAGGAATGATTAAAGAATTAGAGCAAGGAACAGATGGAATTTGGAGATTCCATAAGAAGAGAATGTGGATACCCAAATTAGGAAACCTGCGTCACTGTATACTAGAAGAAGCCCATAAGTCTAAGTATACGAGGCATCCTGGAAATGATAAGATATATCAGGATTTAAGAAAGAATTTTTGGTGGATAGGAATGAAAAAGGATATAGCAGCTTATGTTTCTAAATGTTTAACCTGTTCACAAGTTAAAGCTAAACATCAGAAACCCTCAGGTCTATTGTAACAATTAGAAATTCCTGTGTGGAAATGGAAATTGATAACAATGGACTTTGTTACCAAATTACCCAAAACAAGGAAAGGTAATGATACAATCTGGGTGATTGTAGACAGGCTAACTAAGTCAGCTCATTTCCTACCAATGAAGGAAACTTTCAGTATGGAACAATTAGCTAAGTTATATGTAAATGAAATAGTTTCATTACATGGGATTCCTTTATCAATTGTTTTTGATAGAGATAGCCGTTTTACCTCTCATTTTTGGACAAGTTTCCAAAAAGAAATGGGAACCAAGTTGAATCTAAGCACAACTTACATCCTCAAACGGACGGACAAAGCGAAAGGACAATTCAGACAATGGAGGACATGCTTAGAGCTTGTGTAATTGATTTCGGAGGTAATTGGGACGATATCTACCATTAATAGAATTTTCTTATAATAACAGTTATCATACAAGTATCAATGCTGCACCATTCGAAGCACTTTATGGACGAAAGTGCCAAACCCCAGTTTGTTGGGCAGAAATTAACGAAAAGCAACTATCTGGACCTGAAATAGTGCAAGAAACAACCGAAAAAATCATTCAAGTCAAGGAACGAGTTAAAGCAGCACGTGATCGACAAAAGAGTTATCCTGATAACAGACGAAAACCGTTGGAATTTCAAGTAGGAGATAAAGTGTTATTGAAAGTATCTCTATGGAAAGGAGTGATAAGATTCATCAAAAGAGGAAAGCTAAGCCCCAAGTATGTTGGACCTTTTGAGATTATTAGAAGAATAGGACCTGTAGCCTATCAGCTACAACTGCCAGAGGAAATGACAGGAATACATGATGTATTTCATGTATCTAATCTCAAGAAATGCTTAGCTGATGAATCGCTGATGGTACCTCTTAAGAATATAGAGGTAAATAAGCAACTCAAATTTGTAGAAAGGCCTCTACAGATTGAAGACAGGAAAATTAAGAACCTCAAGCACAAGAGATTAGTTCTGGTCAAAGTAAAATGGGACTCCAAAAGAGGACCAGAGTATACATGGGAGCTTGAATCAGAAATGCAAAGGAAATATCCACACTTGTTCCAGTAGATCTCGAGGACGAGCTCTAAAACAAGGTGGGGAGGATATAACAACCCTCAAATATATTTTCGACACCCTAATATATTTTAAAAATGTCTCAATACGTCCTAAAATACACCCCGTATGCGAAAACAGGACCCGAATACCTTTATTTCTATTAAAATTAAATAAAAACAAAAAATGGGTCTCTGGCGGGCCGCGTAAGACAACACCTTGGTCTACGCGGGGCGCGACAGCCCGTCTACGAGGCCTCACCCGGAGCTGACACGTGGCACAATCGTGTCGAGGCTATACATGATGACCAGTCATAGCTAGGCCCTACAAGCCTAGGCCGTGGGCCGCGTAAGCCCCTGCTTAATCCTACGCGGGGCGCGAGGGACTCGAATTCAGCTCCTATAAATTGGGAGCATCGTCCTTCAGTCCCACTCGCTCACAATCTTTTCTTTCTCTTGAATTCTCTCATACTTGAAGTGATTTTCGGGTATTATACCCCCTAAATAACGAACTTATGTCTCGTTGTAAGTATCATAACCCTGGTTACGTATTAGATACGCTGCCCGATTGATCCAGGGTTCCGTAACGGCTGTCGAGGTTCTGCCCGACGTAGTCGTTGGAATGCCGTCTCGGGAGGGTATTACTAATGTAAATATTGGGTTATTATACTAACACGTGTGCATTTGTGTAATTTATAGATAATCACCAGGAAACCCTAAAGGAAAACCTAAGATAGTAATGTGAGTAATCTTCTTTTTGAAAATTGTTTTTACAAAACCTCACACAATTAATAATATATTAGACAGTTATTGAGTATTTGTATTCTACAATTATCGTCGGTATGTTGGGGTTTTGTGTGCAAAATTTGTTAGTACCTTGCGAGGAGTAACATGCCCACAAGTCGGGTTGACAGTACCGTGGGTGGTAATTAAAGTAGATGGAAACAAATGTAATTGCGCGACCACCCTCAATACTGTACAATGGTTTTTACTTAACTTGATTAAACTGAGATTCACTCACAAGTGTTTCCACTGACAAAATGTTTTTAAACGCGTTTCAGGTAACAAAATGTGAAAGCCAAATAGAAGCCAGCTGGACAGCACTGAAGGCTTGGAAAAGTGGCTATAAAGTTACGTAAAATGAAGAGATGTTTTTATTAGATAAAATAGGGTTTATCCCTATGAAAATGTGTGTACTTAAAACTTGTGATTTTCCCACGTGTTTAATGTTATGAAAGTGTGGTATTTTACTCTGATAAAATATTTCCTAACTACGATCCTGATGTAATTTCCGCTGCCAAAAAGGATAAAACGCAGATACCACCAAAACTGGTCGCGGTCGCCCGTTCCCGGGTTGTTAGGGGACGGGGGTTGCGATAGTTCCACCACCACACGTCACTGACACGACCATTTATCACCGCCCACCACAATCACGACGTCAAGATGATGCTCTCCCCACTCTACAACCCACCATAACATGCCCACTTTCCCATTACTATCAACAAGTGATGGCGGGTGCCAATGATAGTAGGTGGCAGTTGCGACGTGATAGAGTGGTTGAAAAGGTAAGTTGCGAGGGGTTGCCATTTGTAGGTAGCGTTGGTATATAGCAGTAGTGGTGGCCACAAGCATTGTTGCAGTGACGGAACTAGCCCAAAAGGTTATGGGTCTCCTAATTTTTTTTAGGATCAGGGGTATCCTTTATATAACAAAAGCGAAGTTGAGGGGTATTTTTACACTACGGAAATAGAGTTAAGGGGTATTTTTACACTACGGAGACGGGGTTGAGGGGTAGCCCGTGCTACCCCTATTTACACTCCAAGTCCGCCACTGCATTGTAGGTAATGAAGAGCCATGGTAGGTGGCACTAATGGGGGCAACGACGGAAGTTTGTGGCCATATGACGACATAGGTGGCACTAAGAGTTTTCACTTATCTACACTTTTACAAGTGTTGCCCCTTTCACAACCAGAAAGGAATCCAAAAATGCTTCTCTTCTCCCCCATTTCTTAGCAAAAACGTCTCTCATATCTACATATTCTCCCTCTCTTCTCCACATACGCTAGGAATACTCAAATAACGGCAACAACCGGATGTTGCGGATGTCCAGCAATGGTAACCGTTGATGGTGGGTGTGGGTGTGGGGAGAGTAGTGGAAAGGTTAAAATGGATTGGTTTCATTGCCTAAGATGTAGATTTGTCATCCCTTATTGGGTTGATTTAAAGTTTTTAGCCCACTAGGTTGTAAATGGAAATGGATGAGATCAATTTTAGGTAAGAGATTCTATATAGAATAACTAAAATAATGCACGTAAATTATAGTGTTGACAACTAACCATAAACTATAATACTTTAATTGTGTTTTGTTTGTCAAGTTTTGTTCAATGAAGGATTAATATAATCTTACAACATTATGGTAGATTAAAATATAATAAAGTGCCGGTGGGTGAGGAGGTAGAGTTTCAAAAACCGATCAAGGAAATAAATAATCCAAAATCTGAACTACTTCTATAGCTTATTTACAAGAATGTTAACAAAAAGTTTAAAAAGAAACTTTTATCTTGAATAAGTTCCAACCACCGGTCCAGTTACAATTCAACCGGTCCGACTCCTAACCACCCAACCAACACGACCCAAGTAACTCGCTAATACCCAACCAACACAACCCATGTAAAGCAGGTTAAGAGTACTCAACCGAACAAGTTATGTAATTTGTTTCGAGCGGTCCCAGTTTTAAAAGCGCATGCCACTAATTTCACTTGCACATTTCCTCAAACAGGTAAGAGGCAAACACCAAAAATTAAGAAAATCCATTAAAGAATAAAATCAAAACCTGCAAAAGAAGTTATCAAAATCCTTTACATTCTTCATCTAATTTCATACCAACTCCTATGCCTTCCTATACTAGCCCCCTTCTTCTTCTTCACGGCTGTCATTCCTTACCACCCTTGCGGGTAACACAACCGACATATGTATTATAATATACCAATTCAAGATCAAGAAACATAAGAAATCTTTCTTCATCTTCTTTCATTCTCAAATCATCACCATCACCGACATATCCTCCTCATTCGGTGTCATGTTCAGATCAGGTAACACAAACCCCCTTCTCGGACCCTCCGTTTCCGCATTTACGCTACACAATTCTATCTTCCTCAACTTGTTTCTTTGCTTTTGCTCCAAATTGTTGTAGCTAGATATGGATGCACCTTCATTTGCCTGCATTTTGAAAATAAAAAAACAAAAATTAGTAAATAATTGATAAAGAAAGTCAAAAAGAGATAGCCGACAAAGCCTCACGCGCCTAAAAGATCATAAATTTTGTGATCCACTGAATATTTATTATCATTAGAAATTATACAAAATAGAAAAAGACAGACCCGAAAAAAGATCCTTGGAGGATCCGGATTCATAACCCGGTTACAAAAAAGGGAATTTCGAAATTTTAGAAAAGATTTTTTTAAAAAGTATAAAGACAAAATTTAAAAAGACAAAAATACCCTTCTCGCATGGGGCCAACCACTAAAGATACAAATTTTGTGATCTATTTCATTGAATGTTTATTATCATCAGAAATTATAACGAATAAAAAAAATAGAAAAAGACAAGCTTCGAAAAAAGACCAACGGAGGATCCGGATTGACAACCCGGTAAAAAGAAGAAATAAATAAAGGTCGATATATATTTTTTATAAAAGATTTTGAAAATAAGTGAAAAGAGGAAAAGTAATAAAAAGACAAAAATACCCTCAAATTGAGAACTCAGAAATTATTAATATTTATTGATCAACAGAAATTACTACAAAAATGAAATTGAGAACTCAGAAGATGGCAGATCCGAAATAAGATCCATGGAGGATCCGATATGATGGCCCATAAAAAGAAAAAGTAAGGGGGTGTTTGGGATTGCGTTTTCAACCTGATTATTTGATTATTGTGTTTTGAAATCGCAAAAAATCTATTTTGAGTGTTTGGTAAAAAATTAATAAAAAGTGATTTTTTACGTTTTGTAGAGTTCAAAACGTGATAATCCATAAGTAGGTCACCCCTTGCTGCAGGAAAACGTGATAATCCAAAAACTGATTTTTTACGTTTTCACTTATTTATTTTTTTAAAATATATATACTTGCCAAACACTCAAATAGTTGATTATCTGATTATTGTGATATCAAACAACATAATCAAATCCAAACAATGTTGATTATCTGATTATTGTGATATCAAACAACATAATCAAATCCAAACACTATCTTTCTGCAGCACGTTTTGTTACAGCTAATTATCTGATTCTAATTATTCAAAACGCATAATCTATTTTCAAAACTCAACCCCAAACACCCCCTAAATGAATTTCGAAATTTAGTTAAAAGATTTAAAAATTTGTAAAAAAAATGAAAGGGCAAAAATACCCTCTCACGCGCCTAGAGGTAACAAACTGTGTGATTATTCCATTGAATATTTATTACCATCAGATCAGAAATTATTACAGGCTTACAGCAGAGGACAGATCCGAAAAAACATCCATGGAGGATCCGGTAAAAATTAAAAAAGAATAAAAAGATTTACAAACGCAAGTAAAAAAGACGAAAGAGAAAAAGACAAAAATACCCTCCGCGTACGGGGCTGACCACCAACTCCAACTTACTTCTAATCAAACACGGATAGGATAAATTTGTCCAGAAAAAATAATAAACTTGTTTCTTGGATCTTGATGCGTTATAGTCGACGTCATAAACTCACATTTACAAAACTACCCTTGAAAATCAACTCACGAGAAACAGGGGAAAATAGCTTTTAGCTTTTTGGGACCTTTTCCTGATAACATGTAGGGTATTTTTGTAATTTACTGCCTACCGGAGCGAACAACTTAACCGACAAGCCATCGGTAAGCCACCAGCAAAAGAATATTCCGGCGAGTCAAACAAAAACAAAAGTCAAAATTCACCAAACAAATAAAAGTTTTTATAAACAGAAACCAGTAGAAAAAAAATATTAGTCCACCGGAAAAGTCTGACGTGGCAGATATCAGATTTGTAACTGAAATTTGTTTCGAAAAATTCGGTCATTCTGACGTCATTTTCCGGCCACAAATAGAGATAAAATCACGCTATCGAACTGAAATTTGTTTTCCGATATGAAGATGACGTCAGATTTGTAACAATATGATTCTCCGGCGAGATAAATCAGGTTTGAAGCAGAAATTTGTTTTTTGTATGAATCAGTGATTCTGTCATTCTGATATAACTTTAAGCTAAAAACTGTGAAGAAAACAGATTTGTAACTGAAATTCCAATAAAATCAGGTTTTCAGATAAATCAATCATTCCGATATGATCTTCCGGTAACAAATAGACATAAAATCGAATATATAACTAAAATTTGCAACTGAAAATCGTTTTTGCACGAATCGGTGATGCTGATATGATTTTCCGGCAACAGATGAAGAAAAGTAGATGATGTACACACACACACACATATATATATATATATATATATATATATATATATATATATATATATATATATATAGAATCAGATTTGTGACTGAAAATTGTTTTTGAATAAATCGTGATGCCGATATGATTTTCCGGCGAGAGATGAAGAAGAAAGGTAGAAGAAGCAGATACATAATATTATAATTATAATATATATAGAATACAAACCTTGACAGATCTGGAAGCAGATGAGAGATCTGATGGACGACTACAATCTTCATAACCATCGCTACTGGAACCAGCACCACCGCTCCACGACAGATGTGTGGTAGGACTACGACGGTGTTCTTTGTCTTTAACGAATCCGTTGGCAACGGCCGCAGATTTCGATCGAGTCTTCCGATTTCCCCAGCGAGGAGGAAGAATCGCGGCAACTGTAACCGGTTTGTTCGCCGGCGTTCGTAAGGAATATGAATCTGATGAATGTTTGAGTCGTAAGAGAAGGTCAGCCACTAGGACCTCGTTGGTCAACGCTGATTGCAGCCAGCGGTCCTTCGTCATCTGTGTGTCTGAATCTGAAGAAGATGAATTGGAGATTGAGTGTAGAGAGAGAGAGAGAGAGGGGAAGAAGATGAGATGGGGAATTGGGGAATGGGAGTGACGCAGAGATGTGAAAAAGGGTTATATAGGAGATGTGGAATGAGTGAATTCTTGATATATAATATTATTATGTGATGTGATTTGTTTTGTGTAATTAAGTTAGGTTTAAATGTAAATTTTCTGAATGTAAATATTTGTTGTGTGTTTAAACTTATTAATCAATGGTTTTGTAAAGGAGTAATTTAGCACTAAATGAAGTTTTTTTTATAACACTAAGTTTAAAACCGTCTGAAACTTGAAAATTTTAGCTGTTATATCTAAAATAAGAATTTTTGCAACTGCACCACTGATGTTTTATTTTTGTTGTTATTTTCATACAAATTTCTAACTCAGTTAAAATGTATCGTTACTCATGGACGATTTTGACAATTTTATTAACTCAGGGATGATTTTCGCATTTTAACCACTCGTTCTTTTGTTTTTAAATATAAAAACAATAAAAATAATTATAAATATAATATATATACATACACACATTACCTACCTATACAAAAACCAATTGAGGGAATAGTGCCAGGCAGACTACCTATACAAAAACCAATTGGGGGAATAGTGCCAGGCAGCTACCTGGCACTCCCCCATTGGACCAAACCATTTTTAATTAGTTTTATTCTCATCTTAAAATTACAGTTTCGTTCTTTGTTTAAAATTACGTTTTTGCCCCTAATTCAAAATAAAATTATATTGGCCTCAAAATTTACGTTTTTTGCTATCAGTTCAAAAACTCATTTCTAATTCTACTCCCAGTTTAAATTTACAGTTTCGCCCTCCGTCTAAAATTAGCTTTTGCCCCCCTTCAAAATAAAAATATGTTTTTGCCCCTAGCTCAAAATTACGATTTTGCCCCCAACTCAAAATTACGTTTTTGCCCACAGTTCAAAATAAAATTATGTTTTTTCCCATAGCTCACAATTATGATTTTGCCCTCAGTTTAAAATATGATTTCGCCCCCAGTTCAAAATATTTTTACGATTTTCCCCTCTGTTCAAAATTATGATTTTGCTCCCATTTAAAAAATTACGATTTCTCCCCCAGTTAAAAATTATGATCTTGCCATCGTTTTACCTTTTTTTTTTTTTGCAAAACTATAATACTGTTTTATTTTGCTTGGCAATTGCTTGACTCAATGTAACTTTTATTGTGTCAAGTACTTGTCTAACACTCGCTCATTGGTATTGACAAATTAGTATTTTACCCTTACCTCAAAATTACAGACCTGTTTTGTTTTAATTTTTTTAGCAAAACTATGGTAGTGTTTTCGTTTAATTAGTCGTCTCGATGTATTTTTTTATCGTGTTATAAGTAGTATGTACAAGTAACCTAAAGGCATGCATACATGTTATGAAACTAAGAAATATTTGAGTTAACGCCCTGCAACGCGGGAATGCATAGGTGTAATTTTTATTCGTCCAGGCATGCCTGGTACATGCTCATTTGTCTATAAAAATTATAATTTTGCTCCCAGTTTAAAATTATAGTCTTTCCATCGTTTTAGTTTTTTTAGTAAAAGTATGGTAGAGTTTTTGTTTTTTTTAGTTTTTTTAGTAAAAGTATGGTAGTGTTTTTGTTTTAATTGGTTGGCTCAATGTATTTTTTTTTTTTTTTTTGAGATTGTGTTACGAGCAATATGTACAAGTAACTGAAACACAGACATACACATTATGAGAGATAAATATTCGGCTTATTGCCCCGCAACGCGGGCGGAGCAAAAACTAGTTTATATATATACAGATACTTATCTTAAAAAAATGTTTTTATCTTTAAAATTTAATAATAATAATCTTTAAAATTTACTAATGTTTATTTTATTAACTACACGGATAGTTCAATTCAATATCTAAATCTATAATTGGAATTTTGAACAATATATATTGGGAAAATTTCACAGAATACTAGAATGGTAACAAAGTTTTAAAAGTGTTCTAATTAGGTTACTAGTGTCGTTTTTGTCACAATTAGATAACTTTACATTCAAATTGAGCCATGTCTTTTTTCCACGTGTCAAGAAAAAATGGAGCATAAGATGTTGGGGTCGAAATATTTTAATAAATGAAATTATATTTATTAAAATTAAAAACCATTTAATTACATTAAAAATTAAAAAAAAAAACAAGTTACAATTCACGTCATCACTCGACGTTAGCATCAAATAAAAGAGAAAAAAATAAAAATATACATCACTACGGTTACCTATGAAATGGATGAGAAAACCCTTAATTTTAATGAAGAATGAATGTTGAGTGACCTAATTTGAACACTTTTGAAACTTGGTTACTATCCTACAAAAGTTAAGCATGTATTCCAATTTATGGATATCCGAAGACAATGTCAGCAACGCGTTACGAAGAAATCGAGTGACAAACTGATGGGATAATGCGAATTAAGAATTAGAGTTTAAAGAAAAAAAAATAGAAATATAACTATTGAACCAAGTTTATGAGTCCCAATAAATACGTATCAAATCTTTTATTTTGACATACCACATTCATGTAATTAATTATTTATTACAAATTTTGGTTTCAAATTTCACTATTTGCTTTCATCCATGGTCCAATTGTAAGCATTTAAATTGAACCGGTGTTTGCCGATTACACTATTTATATTTTTTGTAATTTAATTGTTTTCATTGGACACCATCTTTAACCTCGACTTTGATTTTGGTGGTTTGAATTTGATTCACTACATATTGACTTCGCATTGGATTATTTGAAACCGATACTTATGAAAAAATAAGTCCTTTTGGTACTCAAAATAAAGTTTGATACTTTTGAGTAAAGTATACTACGGATGAATATTTTGTGCAAGTATAGTTGCTATGGATGAGTAAAGTAGCTCACGATGAGCAAAATTGACGTAATTAAATGAGTTGATTAAGTAATAAGGTTGTGGGGTGTGGTTTATCACCCATCGATCACCCACATCTTCCATATCACCTCTACCTCACACCATCTTCCACTTCATCCCACAAGGGGTGTGGTTGCTTCCCTTCACCGAACCCAAGAGAGAGAAAGAAAATGCAAGTCAGGGAGCTCTTGAGGAATCAACTGAAGGCACCGACCCCGAAATGGTGGGGGTGAGGTTCCGATCGGGGCGACCCTCCACCTTCCCCTTCCTCTCCCTGATCCACACCCGCCTTTTATTATAGGTAGGGGTCTTCATGGTTATGTTTGGATGGTTTTTAAGTTAAAATGTGAACCAAACCATTAGTTACGATTTTTGTTAATTTAAAACCGAAATCCAACCGTTAAAGATTAAAACCAAACCAAACTGTTATTAATGGTTCGGTTACATTTTGATTTCACAGTTTTTGGCATTACCGGACTTTTATAAAAAAAGACATAAATCATAAAGACATCTTAAACTAATCAATTACCATATGAAATAATATTTGGAAAAAAAAAAACTAATAACTTTTAATCAACTCGTAATTTTAATTCTTTTAACTCATTATATGGTCTATCGGGGTAGAATGATATTTGAACAAATGAGCCTTCTTCAACAACTACATAATCACAATTAATAAAGAAATAGAAGATAGTTAAATTACAAGTATGATACAATCATAGTTTTATATTAATTAAACCTATATATGTTTTTTTTTTGAAAGGTAGGCGATATTATAGAAAAGAGGCTAAAGCAAGGAGCTCAAGCCAATAAACAGTACATACAGGAACAAAAACAAACAGGAACAAAAAGAAGTAGCAAGACTACAACATATTACAAGGGAAAATCTGTGAACTTGAAACCTCTCCATTTCTCCCAATTTAGTTTCGGAAGTCCAGCCCTGTTATCCACCCAAAGGTATGATAATGCCTTGATATCGCCGATCGTTTTCGAAAGATTATGGGGTTTTTTCTTGAAGATGAATTCGTTTCTCGATCTCCATATGCTCCAGCATGTTGCAGCCGCTATGGTCCAAATTGCTTTCTTTAGGGGTTTGTGAGTCTTGTACGCGGAGATGTGTTCGAAAAGTTGCACGATGCTTACCATGAAGCGAGGCAGTGGGATTTTTAACCACTGGAATATCACGGTCCATATGTTTTGAGCAAACTCACATGTGACAAGAAGGTGGCCTGTAGATTCGAGAGAATGATCGCAGAAAACGCAGCTGCTGGAGGGGATTGTGATGTGTAGCAACGAGGGCTTCCCTGGAAGGGATGCGATCAAGAACAACACGCCATAAGAAACAATTTACTTTTTTTGGGATCCAATGCAGCCAGTTAGAACCATCGTTTCAGGGATACAGTTAATATGATCAAGCTCGGATCTTATGGCTTGTACCGTAAAGTCGCCGGTGGTCTTATCGTTTTTCCATATCCAACGATCTGGGACTTGGCTGAGATCGATATTTGGCAACGAACTGATGCAAGTCTCCCATTCGAGCATACGTCTCGGGCATGACAGTGGGTTGGAGCTGGCCCAAATCCATGTTATTCTTCCACTCGAGACAGTGTAGCGCTGCTGAACGGTGCATCTTTTGTCTCTTTCCAAGGCGTATAGATTTGGAAAGTTGTCACAAAGAGGTTTGTCTGCCACCCAAACATCGAGCCAGAACAGTGTTTTATCTCCAATCCCCAGTTTCGGTATCAATCTTTCCTTTATTTGTACAGATGGGTTACGTGAAGCTCTACCCATGTTCACAATGGATTTCCAGACTCCACTGATAGTGCTTTTTAATGGAATGCTGGATTTGCATCTAGGCCCGATGTGAATAGCCGTTATAACTCGTGCCCATAACGTGTGCGTTTCGTTTTTGTATCTGACACTCCATTTAACCATAAGTGCTTTGTTTATGGATGCAAGACTTCCAATCCCCAGCCCACCTTGATCTTTTGGGCCAACCACTTTATACCAGGGGGCCCAACTGATTTTGTTATTATCCGAGCTACCCCCCAGAGAGATTTTCTACGAATGCGTTCCAGTTGCTTTATGACTTGCAACGGTGCACAAAAAAGTGAAAAAAAGTATGTCGGGAGATTACCAAGGACAACTTCGATTAAAGTGAGTCTTCCACCAAAGGAGAGTGTTCTGGCTTTCCAAGAGGATAGTTTACTTTCAAATCTTTCGACTATTGGTTTCCAGTTTTTTATTAGACCCATATTGGCACACACGGGTAGACCAAGGTATGTGAACGGCAATGAACCAGTTGAGCAGTTCAATATCGACGCCATATGAGTTATATCGGATGATGGTACTTCCACGCCAAAGAGATGACTTTTGTTGTAATTGACCTTGAGCCCGGAGGAGAGATGGAAACACGTAAGGATTCTGGCAAGGTTCTTGCAATTTGTTTCGGACCACTCGCCAACAAATAAGACGTCGTCTGCATAGAGTAGGTGTGATAAAGTTGGACCGTTGTTTGGCAATTTTACCCCTTTGAATATGCCTTGTGCTACGGCGCTGGATGATTGTAACAACTGTCACTAAAATTCCTAATTAGGATAGTAATTAGCTATTAAGGAAACCCTAATTGAGAAACCCAAGTGATTCCACACAAACCCTAAAATTTTCAGAATTTTTAGAATCAGGATCAGGGCCCCTAAAACTCAGGGGGGGATAAACCCTAGCCAACGATTATCTTCATAACTAATTGTAAAAAATCGAATTTTAAGAAACTGACAACACAGCAAGCCTACATGCACGAAGGGCTACTCTATGAAAGTAGGGTGGTCACTCGCGTAGCGCGACGCCTATAGGGGTACCCCCTCGCGCTACGCGAGGGTGTCAAATTTCCAGTATAAATAGAGGAGTTTGGCACTTGATTTCCTGCGTTGGTTCGACGGTAAAATTCAATTTGTACATCCAGATATCGTCAAAATACTACAAAAACCCACATAATCTCGAAATTCTGCCGCGATAACAGGGTAATCACTCAATCGCTATTACGATTCAGTTTCCGGAATCAATACATTCAAAGAATGTCTAAGTGCCGCCCACATTGGGCTATGCTTTGTCGTTTGTCGGTAATCCGATAAATGAGTTGAAGCATTGTACTTTGTCGTTGTCGATAATGAGTTGAAGTACTATACTTTGTCGTTTGTCATTTTGATAAATGAGTTGAAGTATTGCACTTGGTCATTCATTGCGAGTATTTGATCTTGGAAATTTATCGTAACTGCTGTATTGATCACTAATCCTGTTTTGTGTGCATTATTGTTAAATTAGAAATAATCAAGGCTAATCAGTAGGCTTATACACTGCTCGTTAAATCTGCAATGTGAGTCATTCTTCTTTTTATCAACTGTTTTACAATACTCCAAATTATTTTCAAAGTATTATAATTACAGGGACTAAGTCGTGGATATCTTGATTTATTGGTTAGTGGGGTATTGTGCACATTACTATTTCTCCCAGTTAGGTTCATTGACCTACTAGGGAGAAACGTCACTATTAGAGTTCATTGACCTAATAGTGGTATGACCATCGTCACCATTGTGACTTGTCACCATTGTGACTTGTCACCATTGTGACAGAAAGCCAGATAAAAATAAGATATGAACCATTGTAATCGCTCTTATACTGTAATTTATAACTATGGGTCATTTCCTAAAAACTGAATGAACTCACTCAGTATTTCCCCGCTGACGAAACCTTTTTCAAACATGTTTCAGGTAATCTGTTGTGAGCAAAGAAAAGTGCCAGGAAGCACTACCAGCTTAGAAAAGTGGCTCAGTGTAAATAAATAAAGAAACATGTTTTGGAAAATAAAGATTTCCATTGAAATCACATTATTGTAAATTACTGGGTTTTATCCCTAAATTATGTAATGAGCAGTTTTAATACTAAAGATCCTGTTTTAAAAAGACTTCCGCTGTCGCCTAAATTAAATACCACGGGATTTCTGTCCCGCGGCTCCTGAAACGGGTCAAACCGGGTCGGGGGCCGTGACAGAAATAAGGTGGTATCAGTGCCACTTCTCAAGCCACTGATTTAAGCCAATTAAGTATTTAGAAAATACTTAATTTCCATTAATTGCTATTTTGTGATTATTTGTTTATTTATCTGACTAATTGTGTACAGTATGAGCAGATCTTTATATGCTAGTCAATGTAGTAAGTCATGCAAATTCTTAAATAATTTGACTCAAGTATTAGTACCTTTATTATCTACAATCTAGAAGTCTTATCAAGAAAATCATAAAATTTTCAAATAAAACCTCGTATGATGTAAATTTCAATAGTACCTAGTAGGAACTAATATTTAAAAAAATTTTCTATAAATTTCATGAATTCTGACTATGTCTATTTTGCCAAACAGCATGAGTAACTTGTCTGAGGCCCTTCAGAATTTAAATCTCTATCCAGTAAGAGTAGAAGTTTCCAGAGATTTCAATAGGTATATACCAGATATAAAAGAACCTATAGAATTCGATGCTTTACCTTTCGAGAAACCCAAGCCCAAGGAAATAGAAATTGGGGAAAGTTCTAGGCAAATTGAAAAGTTACCATCTCAGGAAGAGTTAGATTCTATAATGGCAAGCCATAATACTATTAAGCCTGTTAATGAAAATATTTTTAATCGCTCTCCCGAAACACAACTACCAGTGAACTTAGAACCATCTATTCCAAACCCTTCAATCCACTCGCAAATAGATGAATGGTTAATTAATGAAATACAGTTACAAAACTATCCCTATAAGCTTTTTCCTCAAGTTCCATCTAGAACCTTTACCAAATCCACCAATGAGTAACAAGAATAAGGCTGAACTTCGCTTTGGTGAAGAACTAATGGATACTGGGAATAGGATCCAAGAGATTGGGGGACAGATCTCCTGGAACTACGATAAGAGGGAACACAGTTACTAGAATATCGTTGACAAAAAGAATAGGGGATTTATGAAACTGTTATTATGTAATAATAATAGTAAAATCAGTATGTGTAAGATAAATAATAAAACGGTTGTATATAGAAGCATGAAATTTTAGAAAATTTACAAATTTTGTTCGTATACGTGATTATGTGCAATTAAGTATGATATTGGATTATTTCTTGTATACTAATTATTTATCTATAACTTAGTTGTCAAATGGAAAACGCTAATAATGAACCAGTTAATGAGGTTAATGATTCTGAGCAACAACCGGGGGATCAATATATGACTAGGCAGGATATAGAAAATATCGTTGCTCAAGGGATAGCCAACACTATTCCAACAATGATAGCTCAAGGGATAGCCAACGCTATTCCAGCCATCGTTGCTGCTGTTAAAAATCCAATAGAACCACAACAACCCGTTCCTAGCAAACGTATTTCTGAAGATAACTTCAGTAATAGCGTAAACGGAGGCAATGATCATGTTAATCATGACAATGAACCACAACCAGCGCCGCTCCCTAAGAAAATGAAAGTTGTAACACCTGGTTGCACTTACAAGGAATTTCTTGCTTGTAAACCATCTGAGTTTGCAGGCAACGAAGGAGCGACTGCGGCACTACGTTGGTTAGAGAAAACTGAGGCAGTAATTGCCATAAGTAAATGTGCTCAGGATGATCAGGTCATGTACGCGTCAAATCTTTTCAAAGAAGGAGCGCTAGAATGGTGGAATACGGTGTTACAATCAAAAGGAATAAGGATGGCGTATGCTATGAACTGGGAAGAATTTAAGAGCTTGGTAGAAAGAAAATTATGTCCCGAATATGAAAAAGAACAAATGACAAACAAGTTTTTAACCCACCGAATGGTTGAGGTAGATTGTCGAAAGTATACTACGACATTCTTCGAATATGCTCGAGTAGTACCAACCCTGGCTTCGCCAGAGCCAGTACTTATTTCTCGATATATTTGGGGATTGATTTCTGAAATCCGTAACATCGTCAAGGCTGCGAAACCTCGCACGATTGATGATGCGGTAGATTTAGCCAATACTCTGACTGACGAACTAGTACGGACAAGAGAAGAGAATAGAAGGAAGGAAGTAGCCCAAAAGATTACCCAGGTAATCCGTTCGGATAACCATAACAATTTTAAGAAAGGAGGGAATGGGCAATCTTCTACTAGTTCATTTTGCAATTTTTGCAAAAGAAAGCATTTTGGAAGATGCAAAGGATACTGCAATTTTTGCAAAATTCCGGGGCATCAGGAAGAAGACTGCAGAAGGAAGAAATTTTCAGTTTGTTACAACTGTGGAGAAACTGGACATCTTAGGCCAAATTGTCCAAAACTGAACAAACCATCTGACACTAAAGCCAAACCTGCAGAAGAAGCAAAAAGGAATGCAAGAGCCTTTCAATTGACTGCTCAAGAAGCAGAGCTCATTCCAGATGTAATAGCCGGTACGTCCTAGGTTACAACGTTTACACAAAAAAGTATTAACTGACTCTGATGCACACCAAAGTTTTATAAATACTTCATTCTGTCAAACTCTTAACTTAGACAAATCGTTACAGTCAAAACATGTAAAAAGGAAAATATAACTCTTAGGTCATATAATTCTTCGCTAACCTAATTCCTATGAAATTAGCCAAGTTTAATGTTGTGTTAGAAATAGATTGGTTAGTAGCCAACCCTACTCGAATTCTCTGTGACAAGAATTTTATAGAAAATCCAGGTACCCGCCAGAGAAATATTTATGATTATAGGAAATAAACCATGTAAGGTCACATGATGAATCATGAAGATATTCACTTAGATCCTGCTAAGATAGCAATGGAAGAGTTCGCAATCTTTAAATGGAAAGTAGGTATTTTGTAAATTTAGCCGGATACTATAGGCAGTTTATTAAGGATTCTTTTAGATAGATACATCCTTAACTAAGTTAACACAGTTAATTCTAAATAAGAACCTAAACAAAAAGAAGCCTCTAGCTAGCCTTACCAGAAGGAACAGAAGATTTTAAAGTATACGGTAACGCTTCAAAGTTAAAATTTGGATATATGGTAATGCGACACAAAAAGGTAATTGTGTATGCATCAAGGCAATTGCAAAAGCACGAAGAAAGCCTTACCACTTGTAAGCTTAAAAATTAGAAACCACAAGTTACCCTTAAGATTATGAAACATTATCTAAGCAAGCTTACTATCCATATAGGTCATAAGAATTTAAGATACATATTTGAGCAACAAGAATTAAACATGAGAAAAAGGAAATCCTCGGTGATTACGACTGTGATATTTAGTATCACGAAGGAAAGGTTGAAGACGGGTAGAAGAATTATACAAATAATAAACAAAATCCGTCAAAGTTCGAGTTGGAGACAAAATGCTATTGAAAGTATTTCCTTGGAAAGGAATTTATAAATTCGGTAAGAGAAGAAGCTAAGTCTCTTATACGTAGGACCATTACCAGTAATCCAACGCATAGAACCAGTAGCTTATCAATTACAACTACCAGAAGAATTAGCTAGAGTACATGATGTGTTTCATATATCCAATCTCAAGAAACGTCTATCAGGCGAATCCTTGGTAGTACCTCTTCAAGATATAGAGATAAATGATAGAGAAACCCCTACAAATAGAAGATCGGAAAATTAAGTTTCTCAAACACAAACGACTAGTGTTAGTGAAAGTCCAATGGGAATCCAGAAGAGAACAAGAGTATACTTGGGAACTGGAGTCAGAAATGAAGTAAAAATACCCTCATCTATTTCAGTGAATCTCGAGGACGAGATTTTTCTTAAGGTGGGGAGGATGTAACAACTGTCACTAAAATTCCTAATTAGGATAGTAATTAGCTATTAAGGAAACCCTAATTGAGAAACCCAAGTGATTCCACACAAACCCTAAAATTTTCAGAATTTTTAGAATCAGGATCAGGGCCCCTAAAACTCAGGGGGGGATAAACCCTAGCCAACGATTATCTTCATAACTAATTGTAAAAAATCGAATTTTAAGAAACTGACAACACAGCAAGCCTACATGCACGAAGGGCTACTCTATGAAAGTAGGGTGGTCACTCGCGTAGCGCGACGCCTATAGGGGTACCCCCTCGCGCTACGCGAGGGTTTCAAATTTCCAGTATAAATAGAGGAGTTTGGCACTTGATTTCCTGCGTTGGTTCGACGGTAAAATTCAATTTGTACATCCAGATATCGTCAAAATACTACAAAAACCCACATAATCTCGAAATTCTGCCGCGATAACAGGGTAATCTCTCGATCGCTATTACGATTCAGTTTCCGGAATCAATACATTCAAAGAATGTCTAAGTGCCGCCCACATTGGGCTATGCTTTGTCGTTTGTCGGTAATCCGATAAATGAGTTGAAGCATTGTACTTTGTCGTTGTCGATAATGAGTTGAAGTACTATACTTTGTCGTTTTTCATTTTGATAAATGAGTTGAAGTATTGCACTTGGTCATTCATTGCGAGTATTTGATCTTGGAAATTTATCGTAACTGCTGTATTGATCACTAATCCTGTTTTGTGTGCATTATTGTTAAATTAGAAATAATCAAGGCTAATCAGTAGGCTTATACACTGCTCGTTAAATCTGCAATGTGAGTCATTCTTCTTTTTATCAACTGTTTTACAATACTCCAAATTATTTTCAAAGTATTATAATTACAGGGACTAAGTCGTGGATATCTTGATTTATTGGTTAGTGGGGTATTGTGCACATTACTATTTCTCCCAGTTAGGTTCATTGACCTACTAGGGAGAAACGTCACTATTAGAGTTCATTGACCTAATAGTGGTATGACCATCGTCACCATTGTGACTTGTCACCATTGTGACTTGTCACCATTGTGACAGAAAGCCAGATAAAAATAAGATATGAACCATTGTAATCGCTCTTATACTGTAATTTATAACTATGGGTCATTTCCTAAAAACTGAATGAACTCACTCAGTATTTCCCCGCTGACGAAACCTTTTTCAAACATGTTTCAGGTAATCTGTTGTGAGCAAAGAAAAGTGCCAGGAAGCACTACCAGCTTAGAAAAGTGGCTCAGTGTAAATAAATAAAGAAACATGTTTTGGAAAATAAAGATTTCCATTGAAATCACATTATTGTAAATTACTGGGTTTTATCCCTAAATTATGTAATGAGCAGTTTTAATACTAAAGATCCTGTTTTAAAAAGACTTCCGCTGTCGCCTAAATTAAATACCACGGGATTTCTGTCCCGCGGCTCCTGAAACGGGTCAAACCGGGTCGGGGGCCGTGACAATGATGCCACATGTAGAGCTTCCATGGCGAGTATAAATAACAGTGGAGATAAGGATCGCCTTGTCTGACACCTTTTTGGATATTGAATTCAAGTGTCGGTAATCCGTTCACCAATACAGAAGTTCTAGATGAAGATAGAATGCCCCTGATCCACTTCCTCCAAAGAGCGGGAAAGTTCATTTGAGCGAGTGTGGAGTCTAGAAAATCCCAGTTGAGAGAGTCAAACGCTTTCTCAAAATCCACCTTGAAAAGAAGCATTTTCTTCTTACTTTTTTTGCTCCATGCAACCAGCTCGTTCATGATGAGAGGGCCCTCAAGTATACTCCTCCCTTCTATATATGTCGTTTGTGTGTCACTGACAAGATAGCCGATGACTTGCTTCAGTCTATTTGCTAGGATTTTGAAGATAACTTTTGCAATGCACCCAATTAAACTAATGGGCCGAAAATCCTTGATAAGTTGAGGACCGGTGAGTTTTGGCATGAGTGTTATGAAACTTGAGTTGCATCCCCTATTTAGCTTCCCATGTACATAAAAATAATCAAGGAGAGCAAAAAAATCAGCCTCGAAAATAGACCAGAACTGTTTTAAGAAGGCGAATGTGAGACCGTCAGGTCCTGGTGCCTTATCTCCCCCACATTCCCACACTGCCGCTTTTATTTCTTCTAAGGAGAATCGTTTCACCAGAGACGAGGCTTGAGGAGCTGAGAGTGTTTTGAAGCCATCATTTCTGAACTCGGGTCTGTCGATGTTTGATTCGGTGAAAAGCCCTTCGAAATACTCTTTTATGCTTGCTTTGAGAGCATCAGGTTGTGAAACCCATACCCCGTCGAACACTAGGCCATTTATTCTATTGTATTTTGATGACCTTTAACGATACCGTGGAAAAAAGAAGAGTTCTCATCACCGTCCTCAATCCATTTCACTTTTGCACGTTGTTTGAGGTCTTCCAGGTTCTGCCCCTCAATTTCACCAATGCGTTTAATCCATGCGTCCCGGTTCTGAATTTCATTTTCTATTAATATGATGTTTTCTGCCTTTGTGTCCAACATTTCTACTTTTCTCAGAAGTTCAGCAAGAATTTCCTTGTTATCTTTCTTTAATTTCATCGACCATGGTTTGATGGTATCTTTAATGGCTTTCAGACGTGCCACTAAAAGTCTGTCTGGTGGACCAAATGGGATAACTTTTGTGTAGCTATCCATAATCAATTTCTCAAGGCCATCCTCTTTTAGCCATGAGTTAAAAAAACGAAATGGGGGGGCACCAAATTTAACAACTGAACAGGTTAATAGTAAAGGACGATGGTCAGACCGATACCTGGGTAAACCTGTCAGAGTCGCAGAGGGCCAGTTGGACAGGAAAGTATGGCATACAAGCATTCTGTCAATTTTGCTGAGGCGTTTTCCATCGTCGGACCTGTGTGTAAAAGAGCAGCCCATCATTGCATATTCAGACAGAGTTGCGGATCGAATGAAGCTGTTGAAATCATCGGCTGTCTGCTTGTTAAATCTGGAGTTTTTCCGTTCCCGTGGTTCCCGAACGCAGTTGAAATCGCCAAGAAGAATCCAACAACCCATGGAGGAGCTTATTAGATTGTTGAGAGTTAACCACAAATTATGTTTTAGGGTGGGGTCATGAGGAGCATAAACATTAACGATGTTTATTTGAACTCCGAGATTTTTTATTTCCCCCAATGTTGCTAGAAAAAATCTGTTTGACACGCATCCTTTTCGAACGAAGATGTCAGGGTCCCATATGTTAAGGAGACCACCTGACCTTCCAGCCGCATCAACATAGTCTGACTCAAAGTGAGTATTACCCCAAAAAGAGCTGATGTGTAATTTGGAGGAATCTGTAAATTGAGTTTCCTGGATTGCAATAAAACCGATGTTGTTTTTCTTTTTCAGTTCCTTGATATGTGTAGCTTTCAAGGAATCACCCACCCCTCTTATATTTGTGGATAAATAATTCATTGATGATGGTTTGTCACCTGTTTAGCGGAAGATGGGTATTTTAACTGGTCAGCAACTTTTGCCATGTTAAAACCAAGCCGTTCACCAACCTCTATGGTTTGGCCAGTTTCCGTGACATCGACTATTTTCTCCGGTGGAATTTCTGTGTTGACCGATGCAGAGCTGTTCTCCGATTCAGCTGAGAGGTTGGATCTGCTTTTGTTTTTTGAGTTGTCGGTGGTTTTGGGGACCCACAGTGCATCCTTCATTTTCATCAAAGGGAATCGGAATTTCGATTTACGGGAAATGCCTTTGTGATTTATCGGGGGGGTGGGGAGGTTCGGTGACAATAAAGGAGAAGGGGGGGGGGGGGTTGTTTAGGTCAAATTGTTGTTGTGCTTGATCCTCCTCTAATAAGAGTTCTCTGATGTTGAAAGGGTCAGGAGAGAGGTGGTCCGAGTTTTGGGCTGGATCAGAGGTGGGCTTTGGGGTAGATCTCTTGGTGGGTGGGGTGTCGTCAATTCATGAATAATCATTAAAAAGGTTCTGTAGGCCCAAAGGGGTGTTTCTGACCCACAGGTCAGTGGGTTTCAAACGTGGCGGAGGTGGGGGTGTATCGTATGGTCCCATAGAAGATTTCTCCTTATCAGCTGGTGGGTCCCCAACTTTAAGGCTGCCGACAAGAGAGAGAGTATCGTCTTGGGATGGGGAGGGAGACATGTTCTCGAGGTTCTTTCTTAATGATTTGCCACCCTTTCCCATGCACGAGGGTGGCTGTTCGTTTGTTTTCGTTGTGTCAGTTGACTCTTCCACTTCTCTGGTGTGATCGTTTTCCGGTGCCGGAGATTCCATGGTGGGAGCAAAATTTGCAACTTGGTAAGGTTCCTCCTCCGATATCCAAATGTGGTGTATCTTCCCGTCCCATGATATAATTAATTTGCTGTTAATTCTACCAATTCTTTCGGTAATAACACAGACTTTATCCACAGATAGGTCGAAATCTTCTGAGGATGCTGAAGATGGCGTTATCACCTTTCCCATTAATTCACCAATTTGATTGAAAGTATACGAGTCCCATAGTTGAAGAGGTACTCCCCTGATCGATACCCATGCTAGACGTTCAAAGGGTAGGTGCTGACCCTCCCATGGTTTCAAATCGGAGAACCAAATTGACCATAGACCTTCTTTATTGTTTAGTAGCTCTAGGGCATTATCAAGACATGGGAAGTTGAGAAGTACCCTAAGGCCCCCCAGGTATTGTAGGGTGAATCCGGTCAACTCGACGTCATTAAGTTGCTTACCCAGGTGTTTCAAGTCGAAAGGGTTTCTTACATATCCGATTAAAGCACTATTTCTCCAACTGTGGGAAGCACGACCTTCTTGTAGATGTATATTTGGCTGAATCTCTGGAACTGTTGCGTCTTGTAAAGTAGCTCCCTTGACAGCTTCAGCGTATGACCCGTACAGAGCCGGTTTGTGGACATCCATTTTTACCAGTATGCTCATGATTATCACCCAGTCTCCTCCATACTGATGTGGCTGGGGTTTTTTTTGTTGGGGCCCCCTTAAGTTGCATTGTATCTTTCTGTCTGCCATGGTCCTTAACAAACTTAGCCAAGCTAACATAGTCTCTTTTGCCATCAAACTTGACTGCACTTAGTATGGACAGAAGAGAAGGAGTGTCTCTGACTCCTTTAAATCGTATAAAACCAAATGTGTTGCCAAATTTGTCTTTCTTTTTCGGTATGTAAGCATCCGACATTGAGCCTAAATTGGCAAAAGCATCCCAAAGTAGGAAACTGGAGCATTGTTGGGGTAGGTTGCCGATGAAGAAAGTTGTTTCGACGACCTGATTTTGCTTCGAATTCCTCCCACCGTTTTTGATAAGTCTTCGTCCCTTGTATTTCGCGGTCTGTCATTCATCTTCAACGTGCCTTCGATGGTCTTCGCTGCTCCGATAATCATAGTTTCCCCAGCCGTTATAGTTTCCGGCCAAATCTCCCATTTCTCAGATGTCGTCTAACACAGAGCTTTAAACTGTTAATAGGATTCGTACCGATCTAGCTGGACTATAATGATAGCCGCGACCAGTGACAGACCTACTAAGCGCTCAAGGTCAGGTTATTCGACACCGAGAAGTTGCTAGACAATCGCCGGGAAAGTGGAGCCCGGAATAGTCCCAGAGGCGAATGGAGTCGGTGGCTGATCGAGATAGGGAGAGAGGAGGACTCGAGGCACACTGCCGAGAACTCCTTTCACACTATTCCGATGAACTCCTTCTCGTCGAGCGCTCCGGCGACCTTTGGGTTTACTCCGGCGACCTTTGGGTTTTTGTGAGAGGAGCTATATTTACGAAGACTAACCTATAGATGTGTGTGATATGGATATGGATTAAGGAAGAAACACTTCTATTTATGAGAAATAAGAACTCACCTTAACCAATTAAAACATGAAACCTCACAATATTTCATTAATAGACTAAGGAATATTGTGACACCCCGCGAAAACGCTTAACAAAACTAGCTTCCTCAGTGACTGTTTGCTAAATTTCGGGACGAAATTTCCTTCAAGTTGGGGATGATGTGACAACCCGAACCCTCACGGTTAGTAAACGTTTAAATCTTGTGATCTAATTAACCCGGTTATATACCTTGTTGGAATTCGGAATTTGTTAAGTAGTGTATATTGGGCCAATACTTATATCTTACTAGTAACATTATTCTTGTTAGTTAGCCCAACATTATACTTGTTAGTTAGTCCAACAAGTTGGGTTGTAATCATATGGTGTATTATTGAACTTGGCCCAATACCATAAGTAATTAAACTGGGCTACTCATTGTTTCGAAATTGATAGCATAATTAACTGAACCCTTATCCATAGGAGTGCATGTATACGAATTATACTCCAATTCGTTTCATGATCTGCTTAAAACTCAAACAACCCCTACTTCTCCTTCCTTGATTGCGACACCATAAAACAAACCCTACCCCTCCTTTTCCCTGATCCGCGACAGACGTAGGAAACCCCCACCCCTTCAAGATTACACTTGGTTTGGCAGATTCTCGGTTAGTGTTAATGTTATTTTTATTTTTTTTTCTTGTTGAATATGATGGGTTGAATGTTGGGTTGGATATTCTTTTGGTTAATATTGCATGTTGTCAGATCATGTCGGTTCCTTGGAATTGTAGAATAAGGGTTTTGGTTAGGGTGGATAAGTTTGGCATTGGATGTGATGCCATGTGTGTGTGCTAGATAGGACCTTTTTCTTAATTGGTGGCTACTGTTTGATCATACGCATGTGACTGTTTTGTTGTGTTGATCACCTAGTGGGCCGAGCAAAGGTCCAATAGGGGGGGGGGGGCGGCTTGTGTATTGTTATAATTAATTGTGTATTGTTATAATTAATTGTGTACTGTTATAATTAATCGTGTATGTTGAAATTGATAAAGTGGAGGTACACATTGGCAGCCATGTGATAACAAAACAAACAAAGTAGATTAGTTCTTTCTTTTTCTCTTTTTTATATAGTATTGTCAGTATGCACATGTTATGAGTAATAGATGGAGGTGATGTTTTGGTTGGAATATGTGATGGGGGTGGCCTACTTATTAAATGATTAAAACTTTTGTCAAAATCTGAAACAATAACATATAATTAATGGGCTTACAATAGTTAAACTTTTGTAACTAAAATGGGCCACGTACGGTATGTGGGCCGAAGGGGCATAGCGAATGGATAAACTGAACGGGGCTGCGCGGTTAATATCATTTAGGTTGGGTCGAGAATAATCTGGGTCGCGCCGGGCTGGGGTATATCCATAAGAATCATAGTAAGTGATGTGTAATTATGTTGTGTTGAGTTGGGCCGGGTGCTCGTTGGGACTATATGTTTGTCGAGCCGTACATGGTTAATGAACTTTCCTACAATGTGTTTAACGGATTAGACTAGTATACGGAATGATGAGTGCCACAACTTGTATTTTTGTGTACACTAACTGATGAATATATGTGAAACAATATGCACTAAGCTTGTATGCGAACTGACTGTTATGTGCAACTATCATAGGGTTCGATTGATTGTTTCTGTTAAACGTGTAATTAATCTTGCCGAGCAAAACCAAGGTGAGTTCATTGCTCTTTTCTCAAGCATGGATCCCAGTGAAGGGTTAACGGGTAACGTTCCGATGAGGAATGCATGGGTAACGGGATGTTGGTTATTGTACTCAGTTTTTCTATCATTGTAAGACCACTACATCTACCGGCACGTTGCTTGTAGGGCAACGGGGGTTATTAGTTGATAGCGCTATTAGGTTTGTGTCACGGCCCCCGACCCGGTTTGACCCGTTTCAGGACCCGCGGAACAGAAAGTCTGCGGTAATCTGTTGATTGTGAGTTTAGCAGCGGAAAATTTATTTCACAGGATCGGCTAAGTTAAAAACTTTTCCCGATTATTTTTATTTTACAATTTGGGATAAAACCCCGGGTAATTTACAATAACAAGTTTTTAGTAATAAAACACATTTCTTTATTTTATATCGAGCCACTATATTAAGCTTGAAATGCTTCCCCTGCATTTTTCCTGAATTACAGCAGATCACCTGAAATATGTTTGAAAAAGATTTTGTCAGCGGGGAAATACTGAGTGAATTATTCTAGTTAATGAAAACGACACATTTTATGATTATTCACAGTGTTAAGATCTTTTACGCATGTTTCTGATATCAACCAACTACCCACAGTATTTGTCACTCGACCGAATCTGTGACAGTGGTCATATCACCATTGGCTGCCCCAATGAATGACGTAAATCAATTAAATTAGGTACGCCCACCTAAAATGATTTAAACTGTAATATTGTGCACAATACCCCACATACTGGCTGCAATTTGGTGATTACATCAACTTAATCACTGGTATTATAATCTCGGAAAATGAATTTGGAGTATTGTAAAATAGTCACAAACTGTGATAAAAGAATTTATAAAAAGAGAATAACTCACATTGCAGATTTAGTATTGATAGAATTAGATTTAATCCCTGTTAACCTAATTTCATAATAAAGCACACAAAACAGGATTAGTGATCAATACAACGATTATGATAATTCCCCGAGATCAATTTTGACAATGAATGTCCAAGTGCAATACTTCGGCTCATTTATCAAAATGACAAACGATAAAGTATAGTACTTCAACTCGTATATCGAATTATCGACAACGACAAAGTACAATGCTTCGGCTCATTATCGAATTATCGACAACGATAAAGCATAGCCCAATGTGGGCGGCGCTTAGACATTCTTTGGGTATATTGATCCCGGAAACTGAATCGTAATAGCGATCGAGTAATTACCCTGTTTTGCGGCAGCGATTCGATACTAGTGTGTGTTTTCAGACTATTTCTATCATAACTCGAAGTGAATTTGGAATTTAAACGTCGAATCAACGCAGAATTTCTAATCCCACAGCCGACTATTTATAGGTAGAAAATCACCCCCCTCGCACCACGCGAGGGGTCCTCCTGTTCCTGTCGCGTGGCGCGACAGGCCCTAGTCTACCCTAGGTTTGCTTCGTGTTTCAGTAGCATGGCTGAGTTGGTTAAGTTTTTGACAGCAAACTGTTTAGATTTTACCGAATAGGGTTTTACCCCCCCTGAGTTTTAGGGGCCCTGATCCTGATTCTGATTGTTACGAAAATTTTAGGGTTAGTGCAGAATTACTTGGGTATCTCAATTAGGGTTTTCTTAATAGCTAATTACCATTCTATTTATTAATTTTAATGAGAGTTGTTACATCCTCCCCACCTTAAGAAAAATCTCGTCCTCGAGATTCACTGAAATAGATGAGGATACTTGCGTTTCATCTCGGATTCCAGTTCCCAAGTATATTCTGGCCCTCTTTTGGAATTCCATTTGACTTTCACCAATACGAGTCGTTTGTGTTTGAGAAACTTGATTTTCCTGTCTTCTATTTGTAAAGGTTTTTCTATGAATTTCAACTTTTCATTCACTTCTATGTCTTGAAGAGGTACTACCAGAGATTCATCTGATAAACATTTCTTGAGGTTGGATACATGAAATACATCATGTACTCCAGCTAGTTCTTCTGGTAGTTGTAATCGATAAGCAACTGGTCCAATTCGTTGAATCACTGGGAATGGTCCAACATATCGGGGACTCAGTTTCCCTTTCTTACCGAATCTGACTATTCCTTTCCAAGGAGATACTTTCAATAATACTTTGTCTCCTATTTGAAATTCGAGAGGTTTGCGTCGATTGTCTGCATAGCTCTTCTGACGATCTCTAGCTGTTTTCAATCTTTCTTTGATTTGAGTGATCTTGTCTGTAGTTTCTTGTACAATGTCTGGACCTGATAATTGACTTTCTCGGATTTCTGCCCAACATACTGGAGTTCTGCACTTACGTCCGTATAGTGCTTCAAATGGAGCGGTTTCAATGCTTGAATGATAACTATTGTTATAGGAGAATTCAATTAATGGTAAATGGTTATCCCAATTACCTCCAAAGTCAATTACACATGCTCTGAGCATGTCTTCCAGAGTTTGGATTGTCCTTTCACTTTGTCCGTCGGTCTGTGGATGATATGCAGTACTGAGATTAAGTCGAGTTCCCATGGATTCTTGGAAACTTGTCCAAAATCGGGAAGTGAAACGACTATCTCTATCCGATACAATGGAGAGCGGGACTCCATGTAAGGATACTATTTCATCCACATATAGCTTGGCTAATCTTTCCATGCTAAAGGTTTCCTTGATTGGTAGAAAATGAGCTGATTTGGTTAATCGGTCCACGATTACCCAAATAGCATCATTACCTTTTCTGGTTTTGGGTAACTTAGTAACAAAGTCCATTGTTATAAGTTCCCATTTCCATACAGGCATTTCTAATTGTTGCAGTAAGCCTGAGGGTTTCTGGTGTTCGGCTTTAACTTGTGAACAAGTTAAACACTTAGATACATATTCAGCTATGTCCTTTTTCATTCCGATCCACCAGAAATTCTTCTTTAAATCTTGGTACATTTTGTTATTTCCTGGGTGCACAGTATACCTAGATTTATGAGCTTCTTCTAAGATTTTTGATCTTAGATTTCCTCGTTTAGGTACCCAAATTCTGCTTTTGTGGAATTTCCAAATTCCATCATTTCCTTGTTCTAATTCTTTTAGGTAACCTTTCATTCCTTCGGCGTCGTCCTTGATTGCTGTTTTCTGAATTTCTTTCACTTGTTCTCTTAAATCTACTTGTAGATTTATTCTAAGAGTACGGACTCGCTTTTGTTTTTCATTATACTTACGACTTAAGGCATCTGCTACTACGTTAGCTTTTCCTTCGTGATATTGAATATCACAGTCGTAATCACTCAAAACTTCCATCCATCTTCTTTGCCTCATGTTTAACTCTTTTTGCCCGAATATATACCTTAAACTCTTATGATCTGTATAAACAGTAAACTTACTTCCATACAGATAATGTCTCCAAATCTTAAGGGCAAAAACTATAGCTCCTAATTCTAAATCATGAGTCGTATAGTTTTCTTCGTGCTTTTTCAATTGTCTTGAAGCATATGCGATTACCTTTTTGCGTTGCATCAATACACCTCCGTATCCTAATTTTGAAGCATCACAATATACTTCAAAATCTTCTGTTCCTTCTGGTAAGGCTAAGATTGGTGCATTGGTTAATTTCTGCTTTAAGATTCTAAAGGCTTCTTCTTGCTTTGGTCCCCATTCAAACTTAGTGGCTTTACAGGTTAACTTAGTTAATGGTACAGCTATTTTGGAAAAATCCTTAATAAACCGTCTATAATAACCGGCTAAACCTATAAAACTTCTAATTTCCATCGCAGTTTGTGGAACCTTCCAGTTGATAATTGCTTCGATCTTAGCAGGATCTACATGAATACCTTCGTAATTCACCATGTGGCCTAAGAATTGCACTTCTTGTAACCAAAATTCACACTTTGAGAATTTAGCATACAACTTTTCTTTTCTTAACAAAGTTAAGAGTGCATGCAAATGTTGACAATGCTCGGCTTGACTTTTGGAGTAAATAAGTATATCGTCAATGAACACGATTACAAATTTATCCAAATAGGGTTTACAGATTCTGTTCATCATGTCCATGAATGCAGCTGGGGCATTGGTTAACCCGAAGGGCATGACTGTAAACTCATAGTGACCATACCTAGTTCTGAAAGCAGTTTTAGGTATGTCTTCCTCTTGTACTTTCAATTGATGGTATCCGGACCTTAAGTCTATCTTAGAGAAATACCTAGCTCCTTGCAATTGATCGAAAAGATCATCAATCCTAGGTAATGGGTATCGATTCTTAATTGTGACTTTATTCAATTCTCTATAATCAATACACATTCTCATTGATCCATCTTTCTTTTTCACAAACAACACTGGTGCACCCCAAGGGGATGAACTAGGTTGTATGAATCCTTTGTTCAGTAATTCATCTAATTGCTTTTTCAATTCTAGCATTTCAGTAGGAGCTAATCGATAAGGTGCCTTGGCTATCGGTGTAGTTCCTGGAATTAGATGAATCCTAAATTCTACCTCTCTATCAGGTGGTAACCCAGGTAAATCTTCTGGGAAGACATCTGGGTATTCTGAAACTACAGGAATTTCCTTGAATTCCTTGCCCTTAGTACAAATGATTATGGAAATCATATATACTATTCCTTGGTTCCGTTCATAACTAACAACTTTCATTACTGATATGAACTTCAATGGTTTCCGAGGTTTATCTCCTAAAATCTTAATTATCTCTGCTGTAGGTGTTTGAATTTCTATAGAATTCTTATCACAAATGATTTGCGCATGGTTGGCTATCAACCAATCCATTCCTAACACTACATCGAATTCAGCTAATTTCATAGGAAATAGGTTTGCAGTAAATTTATGACCTAAAAGTTCTATGTTTACTTTTTGCAAAACCTGATTGATTTCTACTGAATTCCCATCTGCAGTTTCGACTATAAAGATCTGTCTAACGGTAGATAATGGTAACTTAAGAGCTTGACAGAATGAAGTATTGATAAAACTTTGGTTTGCACCAGAGTCAAACAATACTTTGGCATAAACGTTGTGAACTAAAAACGTACCGGCGATCACATCTGGAATGAGTTCTGCTTCTTGAGTAGTTAGCTGAAATGCTCTAACATTCTTCTTAGTAGTTCCTTCAGCCGTCTTGGGTTTGTTATCAGTGACTTTGTTCAGTTTAGGACATTCGGTTTTGTAATGTCCCGTTTCTCCACAGTGAAAACAAGTTACAGTTTTCTTTTTACAGTTTTCTTCACTATGTCCTGCTGTTTTGCAATAATTGCAAATTCTGTTGCATCTTCCAAAATGGTTCTTACGGCAAACTTTGCAGAATGGCAAAGTTGCAGATCGCCCTGTCCCTCTTTTCTTGAAATTATTACTATTACCCATCCTGAATCCTTGGGTAATTTTCTGAGCTAATTCCTTCTTTCTATCTTCATCTCGTGTGCGTATCAGTTCATCAGTTAAGGTGTTAGCTAATTCGACTGCATCGTCAATAGTGCGAGGTCTCGCAGCTTTAACGATATTGCGAATTTCGCTAATTAATCCCCAAATATATCGAGAAATGAGTACCGGTTCTGGCGAAGCCAAGTTAGGTACCACTCTCGCATATTCGAAGAATGTCGAAGTATAACCACGACAATCCACCCCGGTCATTCGATGATTTAGGAATTTATTTGCCATTTGTTCCTTTTCATACTCAGGACAGAATTTTCTTTCGACCAGACTTTTAAATTCGTCCCAAGTCATAGCATATGCTACCCGTCTGCCTTTTGCCTGTAGCACTGTGTTCCACCACTCTAGTGCTCCTTCTTTAAACAAGTTTGAGGCATACATGACTTGATCTTCTTCAGCACATTTACTTATTGCAATTACTGCTTCGGTTTTCTCCAACCATCGCAGCGTTGTAGTTGCTCCTTCGTTGCCTGCAAATTCAGCGGGTTTACAAGCAAGAAATTCTTTGAAAGTGCAACCAGGCGTTGCAGACTTTCGCTTCTTAAGGCGCTGGGTGTGCTGAGATTCATTGTCATGATTTATATGGTCATTGCCCCTGTTGATGCTATTACTGAAATTATCTTCAGTAGTATGTTTGCTAGGTACAATATGTTGCGGATTACTTGGATTTTTCATAGCAGCAACGAACATTGGAATTGCGTTGGCTATTCCTTGGGCAACCATATTTTCGATATCTTGTTTAGTCATATATTGATCCTCTGGATGTTGCTCTGACTGATTAACTTCATTTACTGGTTCGTTATCGTTATTTGCCATCTGATGATAATTAATTATGAATAATTAGCAATTAGCAATTTATACAAGTAATTTGAACAATTTGCAACACATAAAACCAAAATTATCGATTTCTCGATTTTATGTTATATCCGTATAATATGCATCAGTACACACAGATATCTTACAACGTTTTATTCATTATGTACAACTGGTTTTTCTACGTTCTTTTACTATTATACAAGGATAATTCCACCACTCTCCTATTCGTCATCTCAGAAACGGAATTCCCTCTCGTCGTATTTCCAGGCAATCTGTCCCCCTATTTCCCTAATTCTATTCCCTGCATCCATCAACTCTTCACCGAAATGGCGAAGTTCAGCCAGGTTTTCATTGCTCATTGGTGGATTAGGTAGGGGTTCTGGGTCGAATTGTGGAAGAAACGAGTAAGGACTGTTGACAACGTTTTGGAATTGCCAATCGTTAGTCCACCATTCTTCTGGTTCTATAGGTTGGTCATGGATTATTGGTTCAGTGATTGTTGGTGTAAGGTTCATTGGTATTGGGTTTCCGACAGGATAGGTAAAGATACCTGAGTTAATAGGTTGCATAGTTTCACACTTTTCTAGTAAAATATCTATTTGATCCTGAAAAGTAACTCTCCTGGTTTGATTAGAACTCTCTCCGACTTCTACCTGAGTTGGGTTAGAATCTTTTCCTATTTCTAATTCTATTTCCTGAGAATACTGATCAAACTGCTCCTCCATTTGCCTAGACTCATTATTAGCTTCAGTTTCCTGTTCTTGTGGATTAGGGTTCTCCTGAATTATAATTGCTTTTCCTTTGTCTAAGGGTTTACTAGTTTTAGGGGTTTTTGTAACTGTCTTTCTCTTACGTATACGGCTTCCCCAAACATAATTTTTCTTTGGCTTTCTTTTTGGTTTAGTCACTGGTGGAGTAGGGAGTTTTACAGGTTCATCCACATCAGCAACGTATCCCGTAAATTCATGAGAAACTTCAATATTTACTGGGTACAGATTGAGGTTCTGAAAAGCTTCAGAGATCTCGTTCATGCTGTGTAGCATATATGCAACATGCACAAAATATCAAGTTAAAACTTTGGAACAAAGTTTACCAAATAAACACAGAAGTTTTATTGCATACTTATTTGTACAAAATACAGGAAACACTCAGTTTTATTTATCTACTTACTGAGAATTACTAGTACTGTATTCAAGATACTTTTTAAAGATTAGCATTTTCTGCTACAGTAGCTAACATATATAAATTAGCCCATTTTTCATCAAGTTTATCCTCCCAAGGGGATTTCTTAAGTAATTCCAGGGTTTCCTTTTTAATTTTCTTTTCCCTGATTTGCTCCTTACTTTTCTTAATAATCATACTCCTTTTTCTAGGAGAAAGCGGATTTTCGTAATTCGCTTTTTGCACAAATATTCCTTCCTCAGGAATCGTAGGGAGCTTTGAAATTTTAATTTTAGAAGAACTACCCTCTTCGTAAATTGATCTATTTAATTTAAGATAGATATCTTGCAACTTCTGTTTACCCATACTGTAACTAACAAATAATCAGTTAGAAGCATATAAACACATAATCGCATATAGTAATCAGGAAAAATTAAGTATCGTTTAAATACTTAATTAGCTTAACTTAGTGGCTCTGATACCACCTTATTTCTGTCACGGCCCCCGACCCGGTTTGACCCGTTTCAGGACTCGCGGAACAGAAAGTCTGCGGTAATCTGTTGATTGTGAGTTTAGCAGCGGAAAATTTATTTCACAGGATCGGCTAAGTTAAAAACTTTTCCCGATTATTTTTATTTTACAATTTGGGATAAAACCCCGGGTAATTTACAATAACAAGTTTTTAGTAATAAAACACATTTCTTTATTTTATATCGAGCCACTATATTAAGCTTGAAATGCTTCCCCTGCATTTTTCCTGAATTACAGCAGATCACCTGAAATATGTTTGAAAAAGATTTTGTCAGCGGGGAAATACTGAGTGAATTATTCTAGTTAATGAAAACGACACATTTTATGATTATTCACAGTGTTAAGATCTTTTACGCATGTTTCTGATATCAACCAACTACCCACAGTATTTGTCACTCGACCGAATCTGTGACAGTGGTCATATCACCATTGGCTGCCCCAATGAATGACGTAAATCAATTAAATTAGGTACGCCCACCTAAAATGATTTAAACTGTAATATTGTGCACAATACCCCACATACTGGCTGCAATTTGGTGATTACATCAACTTAATCACTGGTATTATAATCTCGGAAAATGAATTTGGAGTATTGTAAAATAGTCACAAACTGTGATAAAAGAATTTATAAAAAGAGAATAACTCACATTGCAGATTTAGTATTGATAGAATTAGATTTAATCCCTGTTAACCTAATTTCATAATAAAGCACACAAAACAGGATTAGTGATCAATACAACGATTATGATAATTCCCCGAGATCAATTTTGACAATGAATGTCCAAGTGCAATACTTCGGCTCATTTATCAAAATGACAAACGATAAAGTATAGTACTTCAACTCGTATATCGAATTATCGACAACGACAAAGTACAATGCTTCGGCTCATTATCGAATTATCGACAACGATAAAGCATAGCCCAATGTGGGCGGCGCTTAGACATTCTTTGGGTATATTGATCCCGGAAACTGAATCGTAATAGCGATCGAGTAATTACCCTGTTTTGCGGCAGCGATTCGATACTAGTGTGTGTTTTCAGACTATTTCTATCATAACTCGAAGTGAATTTGGAATTTAAACGTCGAATCAACGCAGAATTTCTAATCCCACAGCCGACTATTTATAGGTAGAAAATCACCCCCCTCGCGCCACGCGAGGGGTCCTCCTGTTCCTGTCGCGTGGCGCGACAGGCCCTAGTCTACCCTAGGTTTGCTTCGTGTTTCAGTAGCATGGCTGAGTTGGTTAAGTTTTTGACAGCAAACTGTTTAGATTTTACCGAATAGGGTTTACCCCCCCCCCCCCTGAGTTTTAGGGGCCCTGATCCTGATTCTGATTGTTACGAAAATTTTAGGGTTAGTGCAGAATTACTTGGGTATCTCAATTAGGGTTTTCTTAATAGCTAATTACCATTCTATTTATTAATTTTAATGAGAGTTGTTACAGTTTGGCACCCTCACGACGTTCGAGGAGAACGGTCGTGAACTAATTACCTTAAAACATGACCAATGCTTTGATAGAGGCATTGGGGTTGGCAATCACATATCATATGGCCATTCGGTACTCGAGTAATAACAACATCGAAACATCAAACATCTTAACAACAAACAACATATTGTTTTGTAAACTGTTTTACTCACATGACTGGTAACGCAACTTGGTAAACAAACACAAACCTTGAACTCACCAGCGTAGTTTGACACACTTGTTTACATGCTTGTAGGTAATTATTGAAGGAACTTGGGAGCTTGCTGTCTGATGCTGCTGGAGTGGTTGTGGTCATAATAAACAATTATTTTGATTTGGTTTCGATACATTTATACATTTATACTTTTATGCTTCCGCTCAGTACTTTGGTTTGGTTTAACTTTTCAAACGATACATTTCTTTCAATTGGGTATTTTATTACGTTAAACTTGTGTTTGATATGATTGGTGGCTCTTTGTTGGATCGTTGCACCTCCAATAGGGACATACCCTAGGTAGTAATTTGGGGGTGTGACAAATATTCAACCGAATATCTCTCTCTTTATCTATTATCTATTATATATAATAAATGAAAGTTATTTGAGCCACGTGTCACTTAATTAGGGCATCCTCAATTCTCTTTTCCCGCCCAACAGTACCACACTTCCGTCCCTTTTATACTCATTTCGTCTTCTTTTTTCCTTTTCAAAACCCTAGATCTGAATCTTCTTCTCCTTCTCCTGTACTATTCTCCCTTCTGAATCAAAGATCAAACCAAATCATCTAATCATGAATCATTCCAAGCGTCACCAGGTAAGCACTATATCTTCATTTATTTCAGTACAAAGTTTCTAATTAAACCCTAATTTCTACTCCTAATCTCATCATATGGTTCCAGGGTTGTTCTCATCGATTGCCATCAAAGTTGAGATTCGCTTACCTGCGGCTAGATTTCCGCCATGAACTGGTATGTTTGAATATGTTCAGAAACTAAGTGTTTTTTTCTTAACTTTGATGATATCAGTACAACATCTGTTGATTTTTGATCTGTGAATATGTTCACCGATTATTCTTTTGAAATTAGGGTTTCATTTGCTTGAGATTTGAATCTTCTGATTGTTGAAGCCTTTGAAGCCGATCCTTTTAAATTTCCAGTTCCCGAGGTATTATCTGTTTGTAACAGTAGTGGTTCAGCTTCTACAGTGGATTCAACATCTACAGTTGATTCACAGATCAGGTGTTTGGTTCTCATCTCTGATTATTTGTTTCTTTGTTCTTTGATTATTTGTTAGATGTACAGATTCTACAGATTGTAGTTAAGAGTCGCACATAAATGTGACCAGTTATGGCTTCGGTAAGTATCGGTAAACTGTCTTTGATTTGTTATTGTTTATTCAGATGCTTGCATTGGTGTACTATATGATTACCAGTATATTGATTTTTATATGTTTATAGTTTTTGTTTTTCAGAATTTGTTTTGTTGTTTTATTCACCTATGCTTCATTCATAGATCTCTATAATCCATATTTATGGTTTCAAATCTGTTTCCTGATTTATTTACAGTTGTAGCACACCAAATATTTATTATTTGTATTTAGTTGGTATATTCGGATTAAATACTGAACTGGTGGAATTATACAAGTGCAGGTTATGCTTCAAGATGTCTCTATCTCTTTGGAGCTTGTTAGGTGGCTTTGGGAGGTCTGAAAAACAGAATTGATAAATTTAGGGAAAATGGGGTTGAAAGATGATAACCCAATAGTTGAAGATCTCATTCTACAGCTTTGATAAATTCAGGGTTATTTTCAAATAATGCGTCCTAGATGTTTGAAGACCGACAAATGTTCGAAGAAGCAGCTCTGAGGACATTTGTCTGCCTTTGTCGTTCTTCAAACATCTAGGATCCATTATTTGAGAATACCCCTAGATTTATCGGAGCTGTAGAATGAGATTCTCCATTGTTGGGTTATCATCTTTCAAATCCATTTTCCCTAAATTTATCAATTCTGTTTTTCAACAGGGATGTAATGCAATGAATCCCCTCAATTGAATAGACGGACATTTGCTTCCTCTCTAATGGTTATAGAGTGGTTATAACAGCTGATCATGCTAAGGACTATTATAATTAACAACTGCTCCTCATAAAGACTGATTGACTTAAAGACTGATGACGCCTATCCACTGTTGAAGTCAAAGCCCTGTTAAAGACAAGCCCTTATGTACCTAAAGTCTGATCAACGAATGGAAAACCACTGGCAGAATGTAAGACCCTAACTCGCTTTAACGGAAAAGACGCAGCGGAAATTCGTACCATAAAAAAAAATTCTTTCATTAAAAACGTTTTGACCTACTTGCAAGTTCATTATGAAATACCTTCTTACAATATATGCATCTTTTGTACTCATTTACATAATAAAAGCATAACTTATAACTATCATTTTACATAATCAAGCATTCCCGTACAATCTATCTCGTGACTTGGTCTTTGATCGCTACACCTCATGGTGATAATCTGTGATTTGTACAACCTGCACCCACCACATATATTCACAACATTAGTATACGTTATATACGAGCAAGATTCTTAATCATGTAACCTCGTTACGTTCTATCCACATCTACTTTCCATCACATCATCCTTCTAGAATTATTCATTCCATCCGGGTGTCTAATCCTTGACGAAACTTTAATATAGTACCTGCACTACATTCATTCTCGAGGCACACTGTTAATAACGTCAATACTTAAGTGTATTGAAACCACGTATGCAATACATACATAACTGTGTACATACATTCCTACTCACATACAAACATACATACATAACTACATATAAACATACCTTCTCGCTTACATACGTACATACATAACTACATACAACATATATACTCACATACATACATACATACTTAACTACATACATACAAACATACCTTCTCACATACATACTTAACTACATACAAACATACCTTCTCACATACATACATACATACTTAACTACATACAAACATACCTTCTCAAATACATACATACATACATAACTACATACAAACATACCTTCATAAAACGGATCATAACTACACACGTGCATACCTTCACTCACACGTACATGTACTTACATAATTACATAAACACATTCGTACATACATACTGACTCGTATTCATGATTACTTATTAGCTTAAGCGTATTGGGAAGAAGTTAAATCAATACATACATACCCACATACTTAGTTCATTACCCCGCATACTCGCTCCCACAACCCGATCTTACCCACACGTCATAAGCGCTTTTTAAATGCCCTTCGGGTATGTTTCGGATCTTAAGAATGAGTTCCAAACTCATCCGTAACTTACCAAGCCTTTCGGTAGGGTTGAGGAACATTATAAATACTTAACAAGGCTTGGAATGGGTCCACGGGGTCCGAATTCGAAGGAAAAACAAAGAAATCCACAAACTTTACATTTGTAACTGACCTCCACCGTAAGCTACGGTGGCTACCGTAGCTTACGGTGGCCCCAAAAGCTTTACGGTAGTTCTATACTGTCTTACGGCAGAAAAAGGAACCCAGCTCCCACCGTAGCTTACGGTGGGCACCGTAAGCTACGGTGATGCCCAGTTCAGCTCCCCAATTTAATACTAAAACTCGCATAACTCGTTCGTTTTGCATCTGTTTCACTTGAAACCTGTTCCTAAACATCCGTAAAACAATTCCTTACGTATTAGACTAAGAATCCTTACCCCGGGTCCTTAATCATTACCAGTTTTATTACCGTTACCTTACTTATTCTTATTTAATTCGACCTGTTTGGTCCACAAACTACCTTCGACTATCTATATCAATACTTATCTTAATACTTTCAATCATTTCATACCATACATATCTTCCCTTCATTTACAAACAAGAAAGTCCTTATGTATACTAAGAAGTGAGTCGGAAGTCACTTACCTTAAGCGTTAGTGTTCATGCTTGATTCCTCGCCTCCGCTTGACCCGTTAACCTTCCGTTCTTGTGTCCATGCTAATGTGATTCCTATCCTTTCATGTCATCACAATCACATTATGATTAGCATATTTTCTCATTCATACTAATATTCGTTTCCTTCCATTCATACATTACTTGACTTTATATTACCCAAATACCACATACACAAAGCATAGACTAAGAGTCACATTGGCCCATATTCATACAACTCAATTATCATCATTTACGACACATAGATCATCTACTACGATACACATGACTTCTCTACTATTATAATCATGTCTGAAAGGCTAATCACACTATACATTCATTATTGACCTTCAAGAAGTCAAATGTCCTATTTACATACTTTCAACTTATGAACATGTATCCTTCTTAATAGGGTAGCTTATATTAATGACGTGACATTTATTTCATACAAAATGTTGTGTGACACAACCCACTACATAATTACCTAGTCACATACTCGACATACAAGCTCCAAATGCATAAACTTGACTCACGCATATATTCAACCCGAATTCTTATACGAGTTCCATCTAGAGCACATTCTTCAAGTTAGTAAACTACTAGTCATATCATTATCATATTCCATTCATATATGTCAAGCCGTCTCCTACAATCTCACGTCCTAACTTCACTTAGGCATTTCATCAAACACTTGGTGTGCGTACACCATTTAATGCACAATATACAACTAATTCATGCATAATACTACAAGTTCATGTCAAGATCATCAAGTTCCACTTAGAATCATATAATCCTCATAATATGCCCAAATTAACTAACTATCACTCATTACATATTACATCATACATAAACTTTATACAACAATTAAACATGCATGATTATCCATATCATCATCTTCACTACTACATGTGGGTTTCATCTCTAATCATCTAATTAACCTAAACCATATGTAATCTATGCTCTATATCATGATACTAATACATTCTCATGCTCAATTTCATCCCAATTCATGGATTAAGACATAACCCATTTCATACAAGATCACCAATCTTAGTTTTGAGACATACCTTTTGATCCTCTTATGATGGTGAGCATTAATCCGTGTTTATTCATGATTTTGAGCTTCGATTTACCCTTCAATTTGATCATATAAGCTTGAGCTAGGGTCTGACTCCTTTGGGAGCTCCTGATCGTTCCAGAACACACACGAGATGTGTGTTTGTGTGTGTTGTTATTTCCTTATAATATCCCAACTTTTATTTTAACCCACATTAGTCCCTCATGTTTGTTAATTAAACATAGTTGGCCCCATTGTTTTCCACTCTCAATCTATAACCAACACTATCTAACCAAGTGAGGTGACTTGGTTATTAGTGAAACAACCCACTTAACCAATAAATCCTACTTACTTATGCCAACCTAATAAAATGTCTAAATGAAATATTTAGACCCGATTTTTGGGGCGTTACACAGAAGCAGCAGTGGTTCACTGAGATGTTTATATATAACAGTATTTATCACATCACCCCAGCATGCTAACTGATCTGTACTATAAATTGATTAGTGGTTTGATCTTTATACTACTAAATAACAATGAATTACACTAGGATGATTATTAACCTCCTCATTTTCATTGTTTGGGTATAGTATTTTTGAAATTGGTCTTTTTTTGCAAATAGATGTTTATGGGCAAACTTTTGTTTAAGCTCAAACTTTTGTTTATGGGCAAACATCTTTTTAAGGTCAAACTTCTGTTTAAGTCCAGACAACTGATATATAACACGAAATATCTGTTTAAAGCCTGTTAGAACCACTGTGTTGGTTGAAACATTTGATTGTTAAAAGTTATCCACTGTTGAAATACAACCTCTGTTCCTTCAATCTTCGTGTTGACCACTGACTGACCGAACATCAATGTTTAAAAAACTGTTGGGTATCCACTGATCGGAAAACTAGAATTACAATAAAATTACCATTTTACCTAATCGTTACATTTCAATGAGATAAGAGTTCCTCCAACATTGTTTTCATCATAAAATTTAAAGTTAAATTAAAATTAAAAAATAAAAAAATTCTTGATGACTATTTGTTGCAAATCAAATCAGTAATTAATGCTAATTTCTTGAGCTTTGGACATTTAAAATATGCAAAATGTGAATTTAAAACTGAAGGTTATTATCTCTTAATTAAAGTTAAAATAAAAATTATAAAAGTTATCATGACAATTGCTTTCAAATCAGATCAGTAATTAGTGATAATATCAGTATTTTGAAATTGAAAATATGCAACACGGTAATTTAAAATTGACGTTCTCTCTCTTTTTTTCCTACTTTGCATATCATTTCTAATATTTAATTACTTTAACTTTAATAAACCAGGATATAAGGATATACACTATTTACCTTTCAGTTCCCAATAAACATCATGACAATTGCTTTCAAATCACATCAGTAATTACTGATAATATCAGTAATTTTGAAATTTAAAATTCAAACCATATATTCTAATCTTATAAATAAGATATAATTATGTAACACCCCGAAAATATAAAACTTTATATTAAAATTTTAAAGTGAAAAATAAACAAGAATAAACTAACTAGGATAAATAACCCAGTTAGTTTATTAGTCTTGTAGTAACACAAGAGTGAGTTTAAAATGCCAAGGATATAAACTAAATAAAAGTGGAAGGGCCTATGTTGTTAAAATTGAAACTCAAATTACATAAAACAAAATAAAAATACATCAAACACACATTTGAGTGTGTCTGGTCGATCAACAAGCAGGGGGGCGACAAGGGTTCTTCACCAAGCCCTAATTCTCACAAAAACTACAAATTGAGGGCTTAAATCAAGTCAAAATCGAAATTCAAACATAGATTAGTGATCACCAAGTCAAAGGGATCATAAGGTATGCCAATTTGGGTTGTTTTGATTCAACTCAAATCCCTAGCATATGATGAAAATTGAATGTTTAGCTTGATTTTGGTGTTGTAATGATGAAAGTAGAAGATATATGATGTCTAGGGATAAACCCTAGGTGATTCTTGTTAAAACCTTGCATGTTAATTGTAGGTTCATAATCACCATTTTAGGTGATTAATGTGTTAGTGGAAACTTGACAAACACCAGAATTATGACTCTTGTTCTAATATATATCGGGAAAATTTCACAGAACAGTAACAAATTTTTAAAAGTGTTCTAATTAGGTCATTAGTGTCGTTTTTGTCACAATTAGATAACTATACATTCAAATTGAGCCATGTCTTTTTTTTCCACGTGTCAAGAAAAAAATGGAGCATAAGATGATGGGGTCGAAATATTTTAATAAATGAAATTATATTTATTAAAAATAAAAACCATTTAATTACATTAAAAATTAAAAAAAAACAAGTTACAATCCACGTCATCACTCGACGTTAGCATCAATAAAAGAGAAAAAAAATAAAAATATACATCACTACAGTTACCTATGAAATGGATGAGAAAACCCTTAATTTTAATGAAGAATGAATGTTGAGTGACCTAATTAGAACACTTTTGAAACTTGGTTACTATTTTACAAAAGTTAAGGGTGAACGGGGCGCTTTGCGGGGAATAAAGTTTGATACTTTTGAGTAAAGTTTACTACGGATGAATATTTTGTGCAAGTATAGTTGCTACAGATGAGTGAAGTAGCTCACGATGAGCAAAATTGACTTAATTAAATGAGTTGATTAAGTAATAAGGTTGTGGGATGTGGTTTATCACCCACGTCTTCCATATCAACTCTACCTCACACCACTTTCCACTTCATCCTACAAGGGGTGTGGTTGCTTCCCTTCACCGAACCCAAGAGAGAGAGAGAAAATGCAAGTCAGGGAGCTCTTGAGGAATCAACTGAAGGCACCGACTCCGAAATGGTGGGGGTGAGGTTCCAATCGGGGCGACCCTCCACCTTCCCCTTCCTCTCCCTGATCCACACCCCACAACCTTAAGGTCATTTATTATAGGTAGGGGTCTTCATGGTTATGTTTGGATGGTTTTTAAGTTAAAATGTGAACCAAACCATTAGTTACAATTTTTGTTAATTTAAAACCGAAATCCACTCGATAAAGATTAAAACCAAACCAAACCGTCATTAATGGTTCGGTTACATTTTGATTTCACAGATTTTGGCATTACCGGACTTTTATTAAAAAAAAGACATAAATCATAAAGACATTTTAAACTAATCAATTACCATATGAAATAATATTTGGAAAAAAAAACTAATAACTTTTAATCAACTCGTAATTTTAATTCTTTTAACTCATTATATGGTCTATTGGGTAGAATGATATTTGAACAAAGGAGCCTTCTTCAACAACTACATAATCACAATTAATAAAAAAATAGAAGATAGTTAACTTACAAGTATGATACAATCATAGTTTTATATTAACTAGGGGAAGGTTATTTGAGAAGAAATTACATGTGAGAAGAAAAATAAGAAAGAACATATTAGTAAAAATACTATTTCATTTATGACTCATATCATTAATTTTTCTCTCTTTAATTAGTTAGTCAACTAATCATTAATTATTTTACATATAATCTACAAAACCTACATATATCAAAATTTTTCTACATATACCTTACACGTTATAGAATTTTATCCTACACAGCCAAAATTTATCCTACACACCTCGAAATATATCCTACACAACTCGTAATTTATCCTACACAATTAGTAATTTATTCTACACTTTAAATTAAATTGTTTTTTAATTTGAAAAAAAATTATATATTTTGAAAAGCAGTTACAAATTTAATTTAGTTAGTTATTAAAGGGAAAGTACAAATTAATGATTTATGTAAGTTTATCAATATACCCTTATATTAAAATTAAATGCAAATATTAAATTAAGTAAAATGAAGCATTCTTATTGGTTGAAACTTCTTCTTTTTTCTTCTTATAAATAAATTCTTCTCATTTAAACCTTCTACATATTAATTAAACCTATATATGTGAGTGTGATATGAATTAAGGAAGAAACACTTCTATTTATGAGAACTAAGAACTCACCTTAACCAATTAAAACACGACACCTCACAATATTTCATTTATAGACTAAGGGGTATTCTAGTAATTAACCGGATATCTCTCCCTCTCTTTATATACATACATATATATATATAGGGTAAGGATCATTTCAGAACCATAAATATTTACAGAACTCGTAGAATTCTAATAAACAATCTTTTTATTTATATATTTTTATCTTTAGGATAATTTTATCATTTATTATGTGTATTTTTATGATTACCTACATGTCAAGAGTAATTTTATCATTTTTTATATGTAAATTTATAATTACACATATGTAAACTAGTGTTTTTACATATATGTAATTAGTTATTACACATATATATAATTTGGCTATTAGACATATGTAAACTACTTTTAACATGTAGGTAATCATAAAGATACATATAATAGATGATAAAAAGATCCTAAATACAAATATATATATATATATATATATAAAATGATTGTTTATTAGAAGTTCTGAAAGTTCTACAATTATTTAGAGTTCTGAAATGAACCCAACCCTATATAGGATATATATATATATATATATATATATATATATATATATATATATATATATATATATGGATCGGTTCAAATGAAAACCACCACGAGTTGTGAGAACCGTGATAACTTTTTGATCCCGCACGAGTTGGGCAAATTTTTTTTTTGTACAAGCACAGATGAAAATATATTAAATGCATCTGTAAAAAAAGTAAAAAAAAAATTGTCGAGTCGGTAATTTTTACTGATGCAAGTTTTTTTAAGCACCGCTGTAAATTTTGTATAAAGATAAATATTTTTTTACGCATCATGTAAATGTGGGTATGCGTCTTTTTTTTAATTTCTTTTTTTGTTGTAACAAGTGATATTTTTTATGACTTTTGAGAAAAAAAATTCAGAAAAACCTTTTGGATGGCTAAGTTCTCACGGTTCTCACAACTAAGGTGGTTCTCATTTTTAACACATCTATCTATATTTACAGAACTCGCAGAACTCCTAATAAACAATCTTTTATTTATATATTTTTATGTTTAGGATAATTTTATCATTTATTATGTGTATTTTTACGATTACATACATGTTAAGAATAATTTTATCATTTTTTATCTGTAATTTTATAGTTACACATATGTAAACTAGTTTTTTTACATATATATAATTAGTTATGACACATATATATAATTTTGGTAATTAAACATATGTAAACTACTTTTAACATGTATGTAATCAAAGAAATACATATAATAGATGATAAAAAGATCCTAAATACAAAAACTTATATATAAAATGATTGTTTATTAGGAGTTCTGAAAGTTATGTAGTTATTCAGAGTTCTGAAATGAACTCAATCCTATATATATATAGGGAGGGGCTCATGCGAGAACTCCATTTATTGCGAAAACCGCGAGAACCAATGTGAACACAACCTAAAATAGCTAAAAAAACCTAACCCCCCCCCAAGCTACCCCCCCCCAAGCTAAATGCTAAAAACTAAAACCCCTAGAAAACCTAAAAAAACCTAACCCCCCCCCCCCCAGAAAAAAAAAAAAAAAACCTAAACCCCCCTCCCCCACCCCCAAGCTAAAATGCTAAAAACTAAATCCCCAAAAAACCTTAAAAAATCTAAAAAAAACTTTTTTTTAATATTTTTTATGCTCAAATCGCTACTTTTAGTGGCCAAAAAAAAATTTTTTTTGGCTTCGAAAAGTAGTGATTTTTATATAAAAAATATTAAAAAATTGTGTGATTTTTAGCTATTTTTAGGCATTTTTGGTTGTGTTCACATTGGTTCTCGCGGTTCTCGCAATAAGAGGTGGTTCTCGCATGATCTTCTCCCTATATATATATATATATATATATATATATATATATATATATATATAGGGGAAGGTTCATTTGAGAAGAAAATTTTATTGAGAAGAAAAAGAATAAAAGGGTATAATTGTAAAACATTAAATAGTTTTTTTCTCATCTAATTTATTATTATGTTTGACTAATTAATTAGTCATTAAGACTATAATCCTCCACACTAAATATTTTTGCCTACACGCATCAAAAGTTATCCTACATATTTCGAAATTTATCCTACACATATTGAAATTTATCCTACGCAACTAGTAATTTATCCTACATGCCTTGTATTTATCCTACACTATAAATGAATTTTTATTTTTATTTTTTGTGAAAAATATATATCTTAAAAATAAGTTATAAATTTAATATAGTTAGTTATTAAAGATGAAACTACCAATTAATGATGTATGTAAGTTTACTAATATACCCTTATAGTTACATTTAAGTGCAAATATTAAATGAAGTTTAATGAAGCATTTCTATTGGTTGAAATTTCTTCTTTTTTCTTCTTACAAAGAATTTCTTCTCATTTGAACCCTCCACTATATATATATATATATATATATATTACTAATTGTTCATAATTATCATCTCTCTTTCTCTCTTTTTATATAAAGAACAACAAACAACTTTCAAGATTAACAATGAAAGATCCAAAAGAACATAGATGTCCAAAACTTTTACCCAGTTTAAGATCCAAAATAGATTGTTGATTAAGAAGAAAAATCATATTCGTATCTCATATTTTCTAATTTTAGATCTTCGTTTTGGTAAGTTCTGATTCTAGATCTAAAATCAATATTCGCCAGAGTTTATAACTCTTGTTTATACAAATAATATCTGTTTTGTTTATATAAGGTGTCTGCGTTGCAAACAGCTTAATAATCTGGTTATTAGGAGATGAAATCAAAAGAAGATGTATAAGGAAATGGAATCAATTTCATTACCAAATTGAACTCAACAACTTCTTACAACTGTATTTAACGACCTAACCGATTAGTTACAACTAACATATTACTCCCTAAACTTATTCACTTATTACGAAATAGACCTTCTACTTATTATAATGCAAAAACTTCTCCAAACTCATGTGATACGTAACATAACTCCACCCATTAAAGACTCTTGTCCTCAAGAATCCACGTTAAAATCTGGAAACTTCACTATAAAGTCAGTAGCATCCTCCCATGTAGAATCATGAAGTGGCAAATCCTTCCATTGAACTAAGAACTTCACCACTGGCGTGGTACCTTGCTTAGCCAGGTTCCTATCCAAAATAGCTAATGGTTGTAAAACTGATTCAACAACATTCGGAAGAAGTATTGGATTTGCAGGAGGACCTGAAGGTAGGGTGTAGCTGGGATCCAGAAGGAAGATCTAAAGTGTAGGCCGCGACCCCAACTTTCTTCACAATTTGAAATGGACCAAAATACTTTTGTGACAACTTTGAATACTTATGCATCCTTAAAGAAGTCTGCACATACGGTTGCAACTTCAAATAGACCAAATCTCCAATATATATAATGCTATATAAAAGAGTATAAGTATATATATAAATATATAAGTGTACATTTTTTTAGGGCAATATTCTTTTGGGAAGAAAAATTAGTTGAGAAGAAAAAGAACAAAAGGTACAATTATAAAACATTAATAGTTTTTCTCTCATCTCATTTATTATTATATTTGACTAATTAATTTGTTTTAAAGACTATCATCATTCATATTAAAATACTTTGCCTACACACGTCAACATTTATCCTACACATTCGAAATTTATCATACACAGCGCATAATTTATCTTATACTCTATTTTTTTTAATATACATTTTGGAAATAAGTTATAAATTTAATGTAATTAGCTATTAAAGAATAATACTACAAATTAATGATGTATACAAGTTTACCCATATACCCTTAGGCTAGAGAGTGTGTTATAAAGCCCCTAGGAGTTTTATCACGCCACATAAATGCCACTTCAACGCCATGTCACATAGGGGGCTTTAAAGACTCTTTCTTTAACTTGCATGCAATGGTTTAAAGCCCCGTTATCATTACCTAGTTATTTTTTTATTTATATATTTTTTTCTTAATTTATATGCCAATTTTATTTAGGGAAATTGGCCTGTAATAATCTTACCTAGACCTTATTGGCCATTAATAATCTCACCTCAAAATATTCCCCCTACCAGTCCCACCTTTCACCTATTTTTCCTACAATGGTCCACCGTTAAAAAACTTAACGAAGTTAAGCTTTTTTTTCTAAATTACAAACAGATTTTTATGGCTTTTGATTAGAACGATGATACGATTCCATTGATGTAAAACTTGCCTCGAAACGGTGCTCCAAACGATGAAAACGGCGCTTCAATTCGGGTGTTTAAATTTCCAATTAACCAAAATCAAGTCACTTGGAGCACCATTTCGAAGTAAGTTTTACATCAATGGACTCGTATCATCGTTCTGATCAAAAGCTCTAAAAAAATTGTTTGTAATTTGGAAAAAAGCTTAACTTCGTTAAGTATTTTTAACGGGGGACCATTGTAGGAAAAATAAGTGAAAGGTGGGACTGGTGGGGGGAATATTCTTAGGTGGGATTATTAATGACCAATAAGGTCAATGTGGGATTATTACAGGCCAATTCCTCTTTTATTTAAAACAAAATAAAAAAAAAACATAATTTCATTAAAATAAATAAAACATTACAAAGTCCTTAAAAATGCAAAGTTACTTAAAAAATAAACTACTTGAAAATAAAAAACTACATATATTTTGCTTTGATTTTTGCCTTATGAGCCTCTAAAATGACTCGATCCTTCTCTGGTATGTAGGAAAAGTCTTTCTCGAGAAATTTGAGTAAAAGGGTAGTGTATTTATAGTATTAAAATAAAAAAATAAAATTTATTTTTTTTTTAAATTCGACCGTTTGGCAACGGTCTTTTTGACCAAAAACCTCGAAACACCCGTTATTTTGCTCGTTAGTGGGCTGGCGAGAGGGCTATAACGCCCCTTCAATGGCGGGCTCGGTGTGGGGTGGGGCGCCAGAGCGCACTAATCTTGATGAGGTGGCGGGGTGGCGCGAAACCACTCCCCCTGGCCTTACAATGACATTAAATACATATATTAAATGAAACAAAATAAAGTATTTTCATTGGTTGAAATTTCTTTTGTTTTTCTTCTTAAAAAATCTTTTCATTCGAATTTTCCACCATTTATATATCTAGAAGTTATAAATAAAAACAAGCTGAACTTAGGGCATGTGTAGTCATAAAGCCCTCAAAGGGGCGTTATGCGCCATGTGGCATGCCACGTCAGCAAAGGGGCTTTATGGGGCTTTATGCAATTTGGGGCCGTAGTCATAAAGCCCCTGTGTAATCATTACTCAATTAATTTAATTTTCTATTTTTTAAATAATTTATAAGTTTTATAAAATAAAAAAACATTTCATTAAATAAAAAACACTACATTAAAAATTAAAAAAAAAGTTACACTAAAAAAAAAAATCACACCTAAAAAATAAATTTATTCTTCGGTGTCATCTTCGTTCTCTCCTTCTTCCTCTTCGTTTTCTCCAGCATCTAAACCTACGTCTTCAAAGTTCCCGTCTTCGAATTCCTCCCCCACTTCTTCCTCGGAATCTTCGTCGTGATCATTGTTTGATCGAATTGGGCGAATCGCCCAAGCATGCTCAACCAAATCCGCCTTCAACGCGTTATGTATTTCTCTAGATCGGAGTAGTTGAGCATTTACGAGTCTCTCTTCCGTTGTCGCTTGGGGTAGTTCGACCAAATCTTCGGGAATATAGTTTTGGCATATCGCTTTTCCATCATCCTCAATGATCATATTATGCAAAATGATGCAAGCATACATGGCCATTCGTATTTTATCCTTATGCCACATGCGACAAGGATTCCTGATAAAATGCCATCGTTGCTGGAGAACCCCAAAACACCTCTCGATGTCCTTTCTCGAAGACTCTTGTAATTTTTTAAAATACTTTCTTTTTTCATCGAAAGTTTCAGAAAACGTTTTAACAATAATCGAATACTCGGGGTAGATACCATCGCCCAAGTAGTAGCCATGCTCGTAATCGTTCCCGTTTGCATGGAAACCGGCCTTTGGTATAGTTCCAGAAATGTAGCCCTCGATTAATGGTGAAGCCTCTAACGTATTAATATCGTTAAAACACCCGGCTACACCAAAGAAGGCCGACCAAACCCAAAGGTCGTATGACGCAACACCTTGTAATACCAAAGTTGGCCCTTTTTGATCACCACGCGTATGTTGACCTCGCCATGCGGTTGGACAATTATACCAACGCCATTGACGACAATCCAAGCTACCAATCATGCCGGGTATTCCATGCTTTTCTAGATGCACCTCATATATTTTTTGAAGGTCGTTCCAAGTGGGGTTTCTCAAATAACGTTTTCCATATAACTGGCATATTCCTAAAATATAATTTAAAAGTTAAGAAAAAATAAATGTATAAAAGTAAATAAATAAAAGACAATTAAAAAATTACCATAGCAAAAATGTTCCAAGGTATCTCGGGTTGTTTTCTCCGCCATCTTCAAATACTCGTCGTTGATGTCGTACGTGTTTCCGTATGCTAATACGCGCAAGGCGGATGTGACCTTTTGAATTGAGGTGAAGCCTAGATATCCTCGTGCGTCCATTCTTTGCTTAAAGAAATCGTACGTATTTTCCAAGTCATTGTTAATGCGCAAAAATAACCTTTGGCTCATCCGAAAACGTCGTCTAAAAACATTCGGTCCGTGAACCGGTGCCGCGTCAAAATAATCTTTCATCAAACGCTCGTTCGCGGCTTCACGATCTCGCAAGATATAGGTGCGTCGCAAGATGGGTCGTGGAGGGGGTGGTGGCCGAATGTGCTCAAATGTTTGTAGCACAAAAGTACACGCACTCGTAACCGCTTCTTCCTCGGCCGCGTCTTCGTCGGGCGAAAAATATCTTCGGTAAATTTCGGTGAAAGACTCTTCCGACGGGGAACCCATTTTTTATAAAGTGAGACTAGCTTTTATAAAAATATATGGAGAATGAGTATGGAGAATGAGTATGAGGTTTGAGTTGTAAAAAAAGTGGAAGAAAATGAGGTTTTTATAGTGTAAAAAATAAAAAAATTGAATTTTTTTTTTTTTTTTAAAATATGACCGTTATCAAACGGTCAAAATCATAAACATCACCTCCCTCGCGCCGCGAAAAACAAAACGCCCAACCTTTTTTTTTTCTCATAGCGCCCCGGGGGCCGGTGTACATGGCGCCATATCGGCGCTATGGTGGTGCATCGCGCCCCATTACATATGGTCTTAACACTCGGCTCTCTCTAGAAAATAGAAACAAAGAGAAGAAAGAAGATGAAAGGGTCTCAACGACCAGAAAAATTCATTTCTGTTTTAAGAAATATTGTTAATGAACATTTTTAATATTTACTGCATTTTTTTGTAACCATCTTTACCCTAATTAGAAGTTGTGATTTTGATTAGATTTCTTTGTCAATTATCATAATTATAGTTATATAAATATACATAAAGAGCTTTTATTATTACATAGATAGACCCTTAGACCATGGGTAATGGTTAATGCCCCTTAAGGGGCATTTTTTGCCACATCACCATCATAATGTTTCATGTAATGGTTAAGACTTTCATAATGCCCTTTTATTTATTAGTTTCCTTATTTTTCCTTCTTATTGGGCATTATTCTAGAAATGCCCCTCACTCTTCATGCCCCTATAATGCCCATGAGTAATGGTGTAAGGGCATTATCAAAATCTTTAATGCCCTTATAAAGCCTCATTACATATGGTCTTAGTGTGTTGCATTCCATGTGCAATTAATATAAAGAGAATGTAACCCCCTTTTTTAGTTGTATAATAGTTAAAGATTTCTGAAAGTTTTTGGTATGTAATATTGTATTATCTATTTATTTTGTGACACATGAATCAATATTTGCGTTTCATTTACCTTTCTTAGATCAATCATTTTTTTAGATTTAATGATACACCAATCTATACCTTTGTATAGAGTCAAAGTGTCAAACTCTATTTACACATATTGCCATCGAAGCTGTTAAAAAAAGACATATTGCCATCGAAGCTTTGTTTTATCCGTTGAAGTTGGAAGTGTGATGTATGAAACCAAAGTTTTGTTTTAAGGAACTTATGATGTTTTATGGTGGAATATAAGAAAATAATATATTTATGTTTAACTATTTTTAAAAGTACATTCCTGGTTTTTCTTTATGTGATTTAAATTACACGTTTTGCACCGTCTGAATTTTCTAGTCGATTGCTTTACAAAAGGAAATTTCACTTTCTGTCTAATAACCAGGGTCGGCTCTGGGTCCGGCAAACCTGTGCCGACGTCCGAGGCCCAAAATTTCAAAGGGCCCGAAAAGTCTTTATAAGCTTGTATATATTTATTAAATTATATATTTAGTATATTCATTCGTTTATTATGCAAAAAAATATTTGTGGTGTAGTGGCAAAAACCACCTCAAAATAATAAAGTAAAGGTCTCAAATTTGAGTCTTTGCTCCATCACTAATTTTTTTTTAATTCATTTACCCTTAACCATAACTTTGTGCCCTATTCTTTTCGTCGACCGAGGCCTAAATTTTTTCAAGAGTTTTCGGGGACGGCTCTGCTAATAACTCGTGTATTAGAAATGAAGTTTGTCAAAATATTAGATGTGATATCTATAGGATTACGATCAAATACAAAGCAGATAAATAAAAAAGGTAAGAAGGATTCTAGTCCATTGATCTTAGATTTGAATGGTTGAAATTAGTTTTAGGGAAAAGAAAATAATGGAATGACATAAAAGAAATCCTACATATATTGACTTTCTCTTTCCACGGCACATGCTAATTCCCCCATCAATTTAAAACGTCAATAAGTTTTTCATACGATATTTGTTTTTAGAGTAAATTACAAGTTTTGTCATTTATGTTTACATCAAATTGCAGGCACTGTCCTTTTGGCCAAAAGTTTACAGGCGGTGTCCTTAACCTTACAAATTTTGCACGTTTTGTCCTTTAAGCCAAACCTGGTTAGAAATCTTAGTTAAAACCTGGTTGGGTTGGGTTGGGTTGTTAATTCATTTTAGGAACCACAAGCTACTTGTACGTAGTGTCAGCGCGATAATCATATAAGCGCTAGTACATAATGTCGACGTGATAATCCATAAATACTTGTACGTGGTGCCGGCTACATATCATGGTTGAAAGAGAATTACAAAACCATACGCTTATTTAATCATCTTATATATTATACTAGTAGTAAAACTCGTGTGTAAATACGGGTGGTTTATAGAAAACTATGCATAATACATTTTAATAGAAAGTATAGATAGGTATATAGATATTGTACCAAAACTTGTTATCTATTATAGATAATAGACAACTATAAAAATAGATTATCATTTAATATATCAGTTACAAACGACTATCGTTAATATAAATTAGTCATGCAAAAACGACTTTATCATCACATAATACTTGTTCCTATTGGTATTTTTATTTAATTGGACCATAAAACAAGTGTGATTGATGTGTATTTGAAGCGAATTTTGTTTTGTTAGTTTTCCTCATTAAATTTAAAATACAAGAAAAAGAAGATCTTGAAAACCATTAAATATTAAACCATTAAATATTAAATACAACAATATTTATTAGAAAAAATATTTCAATGGCATGATATGAACTTATTCCACGCCTTTGTGGGGTTCCAAAAAGGCAACCACACGTGACAAAATTAAAAGGTGGTACCTCAAAACTCAATAATATAAATGCATCTTCCCCAATTCACCTCTTCACATCACCTTCGGTTTCCTTATTCAACAATGCTTGAACACTTTCTCTCCATTGAAGAATGGTGATCTTTTGATTTATTTCAACTCAATTACATCGGTTGTTGAAACACTAAGGTAAAGTTAATCTATATATATATATAAATGAAATGGATTTGGGCTATGTGGCCTTCGTATTTGGCCATCTAGGCTGATGTGGCAATTTGGTTTAGGAGGGAAATCCATTTTGCTTTCTACAATCATGATTCCAAGAAAAAAGAGGCGGGATCCGAATTGAGTTGGGTTGGGTTTTTTGAATTCGGGTCATAGTATATATTTCCTTTTTTTTTCTCATTCTTCTTGCACACACTTTACAAACCCTAAAAAACTAAGTTGCATCCTCTCTCCTATCACCACCACCAAGATCCTCAATTCTAAACCATAGCCAAACCTCTACAACATCATCTTCTTCACACAAATCAATCCTATTAACCAATCAAAGGTATGTTTCTATGTTTTTGATTTTATTGTTTCTGATTTCTTTGTTTTACGATTGTAATCTACACAATCGATCCTAAATCTGCTTTATTTATGTTATTCAATTCTATAGAAACTTGATTTTATAAAGATTGTGTCGAATGCTATTAACTTCTTCTTTGTCCTAAACTTTGTAGATCTGATCATAAAAATTGAAGGTATGTTGTTTTAATTTGTTGTTTATCTATTGTGTATCTTTAATCAAGCGATTGAACATTTATCTTTTTGTTTTTTTGCAAACAAAATCAAGATCAGAGGTTTTATTATCATCATCTACATTTATCAAAGTTACTGATTTTTGTTGATTTTGTTTTTCATGTGGAACCCTAAATCTTGGATAAAATCGGACTCCGATCATTCGTGAAACAACAGAGGTTAGTTAAATGTTATAGTTGTTTTCTTTTTTTTTAAGTTTGTGTAGGTTTTATTTTATCCTTTCTGTTCAATATTTTTTTCAAAAATTAATAACATATGTTCTGAATGTTTTATGGTTTGTTTTTCTCATGGTAAACCCTCAATCTTTTGTGACAATTGGACTCGAATTGTTCGTCGACCAAAATAGGTTAGTTCGGTTTTGTTGGTGTTGTTTGTTTTTTGATATGTAAAGTCTTTCTTTTTTATTTTTGTCTTTAGGCGTTAATTTGAAATTTTATGTGATTATCTTTTGAAGTTCTTATGGTTTGTTTTGTGAGTTATAATTTTTTGTATTTAGTTATAATTTTTGTATTTAATTAGTTTTTAATTCTTTAAATATGTCTTTAATTTCTTTTAAAATCTGTTTTTGTTTCTATAAATAGATTAGTGTTGTTAAAGATGATTTTTATATTCGAAATTATGATTCGGTTTCTGTAAATAGACTTTGTTTCTATAAATAGATTACCGTTATATTTTTTTAAACAATGATTACTTCCATTGCAGTTATGGATCATGAAAACAACGCTCCTTCGTTGTTAAAGTTGATTGAGGACTATGATCCTATATTTTTCGAATTGTTCGTCGACCAAAAACAGGTTAGTTCAGTTTTGTTGTTGTTGTTTGTTTTTTGATATGTATAGTCTTTCTTTTTTTATTTTTTTCTTTAGGCGTTAATTTGAAATTTTATGTGATTATCTTTTGAAGTTCTTATGGTTTGTTTTGTGAGTTATAATTTTTTGTATTTAGTTATAATTTTTGTATTTAGTAAATTGTTAATTCTTCAAAGATGTCTTTAATTTCTTTTTAAAGTTGTTTTTGTTTCTATAAATAGATTAGTGTTGTTAAAGATGATTTTTGTATTCGAAATTATGATTCGGTTTATGTAAATAGACTTTGTTTCTATAAATATATTTTTTTTAAATTTCGAATCTGTAAATTGAATTTAAATTTGAAAACAAAATCAAGATCAGAGGTTTTATTATCATCATCTACATTTATCAAAGTTACTGATTTTTGTTGATTTTGTTTTTCATGTGGAACCCTAAATCTTGGATAAAATCGGACTCCGATCATTCGTGAAACAACAGAGGTTAGTTAAATGTTATAGTTGTTTTCTTTTTTTTAAGTTTGTGTAGGTTTGATTTTATCCTTTCTGTTCGGTATTTTTTTTCAAAAATTAATAACATATGTTCTGAATGTTTTATGGTTTGTTTTTCTCATGGTAAACCCTCAATCTTTTGTGACAATTGGACTCGAATTGTTCGTCGACCAAAAACAGGTTAGTTCAGTTTTGTTGTTGTTGTTTGTTTTTTGATATGTATAGTCTTTCTTTTTTATTTTTTTCTTTAGGCGCTAATTTGAAATTTTATGTGATTATCTTTTGAAGTTCTTATGGTTTGTTTTGTGAGTTATAATTTTTTGTATTTAGTTATAATTTTTGTATTTAGTTAATTGTTAATTCTTTAAAGATGTCTTTAATTTCTTTTTAAAGTTGTTTTTGTTTCTATAAATAGATTAGTGTTGTTAAAGATGATTTTTGTATTCGAAATTATGATTCGGTTTATGTAAATAGACTTTGTTTCTATAAATATATTTTTTTTAAATTTCGAATCTGTAAATTGAATTTAAATTTGAACATAAAATCAAGATCAGAGGTTTTATTATCATCATCTACATTTATCAAAGTTACTGATTTTTGTTGATTTTGTTTTTCATGTGGACCCTAAATCTTGGATAAAATCGGACTCCGATCATTCGTGAAACAACAGAGGTTAGTTAAATGTTATAGTTGTTTTCTTTTTTTTAAGTTTGTGTAGGTTTGATTTTATCCTTTCTGTTCGGTATTTTTTTTCAAAAATTAATAACATATGTTCTGAATGTTTTATGGTTTGTTTTTCTCATGGTAAACCCTCAATCTTTTGTGATAATTGGACTCGAATTGTTCGTCGACCAAAAACAGGTTACTTCAATTTTATTGTTGTTGTTTGTTTTTTGATATGTATAGTCTTTCTTTTTTATTTTTTTCTTTAGGTGTTAATTTGAAATTTTATGTGATTATCTTTTGAAGTTCTTATGGTTTGTTTTGTGAGTTATAATTTTTTGTATTTAGTTATAATTTTTGTATTTAGTTAATTGTTAATTCTTTAAAGATTTCTTTAATTTCTTTTTAAAGTTGTTTTTGTTTCTATAAATAGATTAGTGTTGTTAAAGATTATTTTTGTATACGACATTATGATTCGGTTTATGTAAATAGACTTTGTTTCTATAAATACATTACCGTTATATTTTTTTAAAACATTGGTTACTTCCATTGCAATTATGGATCATGAAAACAACGCTCCTTCGTTGTTAAAGTTGATTGGGGACTATGATCCTATATTTTTTGTATGTTTCTTAAGTTTTCAGTTTTGTGCACACAATAAGTTATTGCAACTTATATGTTTTTTTTTTGTTTTGATTGATAGGAAATACCGTATGATTTTGCAACCTTATTGTGGGTAGAACAACTTCCATATGTCAATGTCTTAAAATTATTGATGATGATTTATCGTGAGTCATTTAGTTATAATTTTTGTATTTAGTTAGTTGTTAATTCTTTAAAGATGCCTTTAATTTCATTTTTAAAGTTGTTTTTGTTTCTATAAACAGATTACTGTTGTTAAAGATGATTTTTGTATTCGGAGTTACGATTCGGTTTCTTTTTCATAGACTTTGTTTCTATAAATATATTACCATTATATATTTTTTAAAACAATTGTACTTCCTTTGCAGTTATTGATCCTAAAAACAACTCTCATTCGTTGTTAAAGTTGATTGAGGAATATGATCCTATATTTTTTGTATGTTTCCTTAGTGATTTGATTTTAAAATTTTAAATTTTAAAATCAATCATTATTTTAAATTTAAATTTTGAAGTAAACCATTATTTTGTTTGATTTTAAATTTACAATTACGAAGTCAATTATTATTTTAAATCTAAATTTGAAAGTTTTCTATTAATGTGTTTGATTTTAAATTTAGAATCTGTAAATTGAATTTAAATTTGAAAGTTTAGACTTTCCTAATAAGTTTGCTTGATTTACGGGATTTGATATTAGTGATTTGATTTTCAGATTTTAAATTTTAAATTTTGAAGTCAATCATTATTTTAAATTTAAATTTTGAAGTAAATAGACTTTGTTTCTATAAACAGATTGCCGTTATATTTTTTTAAAAGAGTGGTTACTTCCTTTGCAGTTATGGATCATGAAAACAACGCTCCTTCGTTGTTAAAGTTGATTGAGGACTATGATCCTATATTTTTCGAATTGTTCGTCGACCAAATACAGGTTAGTTCAGTTTTGTTGTTGTTGTTTATTTTTTGATATGTATAGTCTTTCTTTTTTATTTTTTTCTTTAGGTGTTAATTCGAAATTTTATGTGATTATCTTTTGAAGTTCTTATGGTTTGTTTTGTGAGTTGTAATTTTTTGTATTTAGTTATAATTTTTGTATTTAGTTAATTGTTAATTCTTTAAAGATGTCTTTAATTTCTTTTTAAAGTTGTTTTTGTTTCTATAAATAGATTAGTGTTGTTAAAGATGAATTTTGTATTCGAAATTATGATTCGGTTTATTTAAATAGACTTTGTTTCTATAAATAGATTACCATTATATTTTTTTTAAAACAGTGGTTACTTCCATTGCAGTTATGGATCATGAAAACAACGCTCCTTCGTTATTAATGTTGATTGGGGACTATGATTCTATATTTTTGGTATGTTTCTTAAGTTTTCAATTTTGTGCACACAATAAGTTATTGCAACTTATATGTTTTTTTTGTTTCGATTGATAGGAAATACCGTATGATTTTGCAACCTTATTGTGGGGAGAACAACTTCCATATGTTAATGTCTTAAAATTATTGATGATGATTTATCGTGACTCATTTAGTTATAATTTTTGTATTTAGTTAGTTGTTAATTCTTTAAAGATGCATTTAATTTCATTTTTAAAGCTGTTTTTGTTTCTATAAACAGATTACTGTTGTTAAAGATGATTTTTATATTCGGAATTATGATTCGGTTTCTGTAAATAGACTTTGTTTCTATAAATAGATTACCATTATATATTTTTTAAAACAGTGGTTACTTACTTTGCAGTTATGGATCCTAAAAACATCTCTCATTCGTTGTTAAAGGTGATTGAGGAATATGATCCTATATTTTTCGTATGTTTCCTTAGTGATTTGATTTTTAAATTTTAAATCTTGAAGTCAATCATTATTTTAAATTTAAATTTTGAAGTAAACCATTATTGTGTTTGATTTTAGATTTTCAATTTCGAAGTCAATTATTATTTTAAATTTAAATTTGAAAGTTTTCTATTAATGTGTTTCATTTTAAATTTCAAATCTGTAAATTGAATTTAAATTTGAAAGGTTAGACTTTCCTAATAAGTTTGCTTGATTTACGAAATTGGATATTAGTGATTTGATTTTCAGATTTTATATTTTACATTTTCAAGTCAATCATTATTTTAGATTTAAATTTTGAAGTAAACCATTATTGTGTTTGAATTTAAATTTTGAATGCTTTGAAATCTTGATGATTTTTATGAGATGCTTTGACTATATTATTTGTAATTTTAGGGATGCTTCGAGTCTTCGACTATTATTTTTGTACTCGAGTTGCATATCTAATTCAAATTGTGTTTTGTATTTTTAGATGAAGAGCTTCTTTCAGACTCCTTCCCCTACAAGAAACTCTTGAATGAGATCCTATGAGAAGTTGAAGGAAAGGTATATCTTGCACCGTTCTTTATCTATATCTATATATCTATATATCTTAAATGGGATCCTATGGGAAATTGATCTCTATTTGATTCACTGATGTATATTTTTCTCCTCACCATTTTGTTCCGTTAATCAACTCATGTGTGCTCTTATGTTTGATACCCGATCTTAATCCAGTGATTAATATCCGCTTGGGTAACCCAATCTGAGTGTGATTTTTTTCGTTAACGATTCAGGTAAACTTTCCCGATTTGGGTTTTATGCAATGCTAATCATCTAAATTAATTTGTTATTTTTATGGTTTACCATTGCATAAGTTAGTACAATTTGTTGACAAAGTTTTGTTTTGGGGGATAGTAGTCATAAATTGACTAATATTCAAGGTTTTTGTGTTTTTATTTTGATTCATTAGGTGTTTATTTTGGATGGTCCGGGGTTTTTGGCTGCAACTATGTTAGACAGAGATATGCTTGCTATGGCTGGAAACAACATTGTTGTGCTTGATTTTAAATTTTAAATTTTGAAGTCAATCATCATTTTAAATTTAAATTTTGAAGTAAACCATTGTTGTGCTTGATTTTAAATTTTCAATTTCGAAGTCAATTATTATTTTAAATTTAAAATTGAAAGTTTGCCATTAATATGTTTGATTTTAAATTTCGAATCTGTAAATTGAATTTAAATTTGAAAGGTTAGACTTTCCTAATAAGTTTGCTTGATTTATGGGATTGGATATTAGTGATTTGATTTTCAGATTTTAAATTTTAATTTTTGAAGCCAATCATTATTTTATATTTAAATTTTGAAGTAAACCATTATTGTGTTTGATTTTAAATTTTGATTGCTTTGAAATCTTGATGTTTTTTTTATGAGATGCTTTGACTATATTATTTGTAATTTTAGGAATGCTTCGAGTCTTTGACTATTGTTTTTGTACTCGAGTTGCATATCTAATTCAAACTGTGTTTTGTAATTTTTGGTGATAAACTTCTTTCAGACTCCTTCCCTTACAAGGAACTCTTGAATGGGATCCTATGAGAAGTTGAAGGAAATGTATATCTTGCACATTTCTTTATCTATATCTATATATCTATATATCTTGAATGGGATCCTATGGGAAATTGATCTCTATTCGATTAACTGATGTATATTCTTTTCCTCACCATTTTGTTCCGTTAATCAACTCATGTGTGCTCTTATGTTTGATACCAGATCTTATTCCAGTGATTAATATCCGCTTGAGTAACCCAATCTGAGTCTGATTTTTTTCGTTAACAATTCAGGTAAACTTTCCCGATTTGGGTTTTCTGCAAGGCTAATCATCTAAATTAATTTGTTATTTTTATGGTTTACCATTGCATAAGTTATATAATTTGTTGACAAAGTTTTGTTTTGTGGGATAGTAGTCATAAATTGAGTAATATTCAAGGTTTATGTGTTTTTATTTTGATTCATTAGGTGTTTATTTTGGATGGTCCGGAGTTTTTGGCTGCAACTATGTTGGACAGAGATATGCTTGCTATGGCTGGAAATTGGTACCATGTCGGTTGGTTTTGCTTGGCAAGGTTAGACTTTCTAATAAGTTTGCTTGATTTACGAGATTAGATATTAGTGATTTGATTAATGGATTTTTTTTTAATAAGCAAGTGATTATTTGAAAATGGGAACAATCAACACTATATTAATATCCATGTTATTAATTTGTTATATTTCGATTGGTCATGATTGTTAAAAAAATATATAATGTATATTTAATGAATAAAGTTTTTGTTGTTTATATTTTCTTATGTAAACTTTAATTAATTTCTAAATTTAATTAAATGAGTTTGTTTTGTAGGTTCGAATAACTCCATGCGTATATTTTATTATAAAAAATAAAAGTTTTTTTTTTTGTTTCTTGGGTCATTCAATGAGGCAAGTTTCTGCCTCTGGTTCTTGCCCGAAGTTTCTGACCTTACTCGCAACCCAATGACTACAACTTTCAATTCAAAACAATTATAAAAAAATTATGTTCGAAAACATGTATTTTTATTTTATTTAATGACATAGTTCGATTAATATAAAGTTAATGTTTCTACCCGCGAAGTATGCGGGTGATAACCTAGTCTTTTAACATATCAGATCATATATATGCGTCATCTAGCATATGAAATCTATGCATATGTGTTATCCCAATGCACACCTACTCTAAAAGCCACCAATTAAATTATGACACCTCATCTCTTTTTACTTTATAGGAAAGTATAATTTTAAGATCTCTTTTTAAAAATGATAAGGAAAAAAAAACATAAGCTAGATGTTATTCAACATTTGGTAGATATTTTTTAACGACAAGTTTGGATAACGCACCACTAGAGTATCATCGTGCCACCAGTGGAATCATCTAATCATATCCATCTCCACTAGGCAATAATGCATATACACAAATTCAGGAGAAAACCCAATAAATCTGGGAAAACCCTCTTGTAAAAATCGAATCCAAAACCTAATGGTTCCTAAGACTTATCTCACCCCTAAAATATCACTAAGCTATAATGCCCATGACATTTGGTAGATCATTTTGTCTTTAAATTTTTTACGAGCTATATAATATTCAAATTAAAGGTTCTTACTTAGAAGAATTTAAAGAGAAGGTAAAGTAAAATATTTTATTATGAATATCTAACTGACATATTTTTGTCACCACTAAATGGGCATGTAGTGGGATGGTTACATATCAAAATGCATAAAGAGTTAAACCAGTAAATTTTATGGTAATTAAAATGGCCTGGTGGGGTTGAGTTGATAACAATAAGTTTGGCAAATATAGTTAATAAAAGTTAGAGTTAATTGTCCGGATAGCCTATGTGGTTTGTAAACGCACCACACTCGTCAATTCCTGCTAGATCTTCGATAAGGGTGGTGGTTTTGTCGGATGGCACGGTGGTCGGAAAAACGAAAGTGGCCGGAGTGGAGGGGTTAACGGTGGTGTTCAGAGGATATTGAGTGGTGATATAGTATGGAGATGGATCTCCGATAATCCATGCTTGTTTCCGATGTCTGGAAGTGTGAAAACGGTGAATAGCCGATAACAGAGTGGTGGGGGTGAACGGTGATGGTGGCCGGAGGTGGTGGGGGCGGTGGTTATGGGAGAGTGGTGGCCGAAGGTTTGTGGAAGGTGTTTGCAGCGGATGTGGAAGGTTTAGATGGGGAAGAATGAGGGGTTGGGTAGTGGTAGGGTGGGCCCTACACTATTTATTAATTAAATTATTGTTTTTTAAAGAGTTAAATGCCTGGATAGTCCCTGTGGTTTGCTCTTTTTCACCTTTAGTCCCTAATTTTCTAAAATTACAGCTATAGTCCTCAACTTTTCAACTTTCGTTCCCGGATAGTCCATGTGTCTAACATCAGTTAGTTTTCTCAGTTAAAAGGGTGTGAAATGACTAGATTGCCCCTGAACAATAAAAAAATAAAAAATAAAGATGACCCATCCTCATTTTCTTCCTCCCCTCCCTCTGAACCCCACCATCACCGGAGAAAACCGACATTTCGTTATAAATTAATATATCGTTTATATCCTGGCAAATGCGGACTGCAAAGCTGGTGATAGCAGCTTTTGATTTAAAATTATTAATACCCAAAAGACGATCTTTTACCGGAGATGTGAAGGAATTCCGTTCAACCAAAACACTTCGATATTCAGTGCAAACTCTTTTTGGTGATAAGAGGATTTTACTCTTACCTAAAAAATATGTACTTAAACACATTAGCTCACAAAATCAAATCTACAAAATGTTAAATTTTAGAAGTATAAAAAATCGTTTACCTGGTAAGCTGTCATGCTTCTGCAATGAAGGGACATGTGGCAACCCACCACAAGACATGATAGTTTGCAGTCCAATTGCATCCAAAGACGGCATGGGGGTCCGCCAACAACCCACGACGGTCAATTTCAGAAGAAAGCGCTGGTCACGTAACTGTATTTTTCTGAAAATCATGACCACCAATTCTCTAATCTGAGCTCGTTTTAAAGGGAAATGTGTGTTTATTGTGTGATTTTTGTTGAAATTGAAAGGATGTGTGAAGATGATTATGTGATCAAGTCTCCAATCAATTTGATTAGGGTTTCAGAGGAATATGGGAAGAGGGATCATGTCTGATCAATTTGGGGATTACGTGGTGGTGGGTTTTAGAGAGGGCTCTCGGTATCCACACATCCCCTTTTTTTATTTGCACATCCCTAACCCTACAGGAAGTGTATTGGGCTATACGGTTCCTCTGGGTCAAAGCGTATTGATCTATACGCTTCCTATACGTGTACTTGAAGTACAACTTTTCAGACACTTTTCATGCAATAATTATGGGACCAGAGGAACCGTATAGCCCTATACGCTTCCTATAGATTTTTTTTTCAAAAGCAGCATATGGCTCTTATCATCTTTTTTTTTGAACGGAAAGGAACGAGTGTCAACCACCGTGACACCGGTCGCTGTGGCCAATGTCGACTACTCAACCGCCACCAGCCTCTTGGCTCTCCCAAATACGCGGAAACCCGACCTCTACCTGCCCGAAGGAATGGCAGTGGAATAATCGGTAAAACCTCGCCTCCCATCCAAGATGAACCATATTGCCCTATACGCGTCCTATACTTTACTTACTTTACTGACATGGGAAACGTATTGCCCTATACGCTTCATATACTTTACTGACAACGGAACCATATTGCCTTGTACACTTCCTGTTGGGGGCACTTTTCAGATCTTTTAAGTTATGAACTGCGTGTATGTCATAGCTAGGTGGTACATCGTACCAATAGGAATCGTGTTGCCTTATACGATTCCTATTGGTGTCGCATTTAGGGTGTGTTTGGTATGGGGTAATAGAATGGATGAGGTAATGGAATGAACGAAGGAATGCAATGGATCATTACCATTCCATTTCGTGTTTGGTTACCATATGAGAATGAAATAAATTATTACCGTGTATTGTTTGGTAGACAAGAAAAACAAGGGAATAAAATCTGCGGTGAGTGGTGGTGGTGGTCGGTGGCTGTGATTGTGGCTGGTGAGAGGTGGCGGTGGTGGGTGGTGGCGGCGACGAGTAGCGGTGGTGAGCGCGGCAGCGGTGGCCGTCAGTGGTTCTTGGTGGTGCCTGAGGCAATAGTGGGTGGCAACGACGGTGGTGGTGGGTGGCGGTGGTGGTTGGTGGTGGGGCGGTAGCTAGGTGGTGGGGCGGCGGCGGTGGGTGGTGGCAATGGCGGCGGTGGTGGTGTGTGGGAGCAGCGACTAGTGGCAATGGAGGCGGTGGTGGATGTCGGCGGTGGTTGGTAGCGGAGTGGTGGCGACAGTGGTGACCGTCGGGGTGGCGACGGAGTCGGTAGGAATCGTGTTGTCCAATACACTCATCCCCGAAAGTTTGGATATATAACAGATTTCTGGTCCGATAGGAATCGTATTGCCCAATACACTTCGTATGGAATTAATTCGTCCACCAACGAAACCCTATGGGAAGTGTAATGCCCTATACACTTCCTGATGGGTCCCTATGGGAATCGTATTGCTCTATACGCTTCCTATTGAGGTCGCTTTTCAGAGATTTTCAGTTCTGAACTATCTGCATGTTAGAGCATATTGGTTCATCGTATCAATATGAAGTGTATCGCCCTATACGCTTCATATTGGGTCCCTATGGGAAGTGTATTGCCCAATACGCTTCCTATTGATTTAATTCATCCACCAACCAAAATCCTATGGGAAGCGTATTGCCCAATACACTTCCCATTGATTTAATTCGTTTACCAACCAAAGCTTTATTGGAAGCGTATTGCTGAATACACTTCCTGGTAACTGTAAGGAATCGTATTGTCCAATACGCTTCCTGTTGGCCTCACTTTTTAGTCCTTTTCACTTTTCAGTACTTTTCTATGTCTGAAATGCCTGCATGACAGAGAGTGTCAGGGTTCAGTGTACGAATGGGAAGCGTATTGACCTATACGGTTCCTATTGGTGTGGCATTTATTGCTTTTGAACCCTATAAGAAGCGTATTGGGCTATACACTTCATATTAAGGAATGTATACTAATTTTTGGGGGGTGTCTAGATACCATGACCCTTAGAGAGAGAGAGAGAGTGGAGGAAGAAGATGAAGGTGAGCCATCATTATTTTTTATTGTTTAGGGGCAATCTAGTCATTTCACACCCTCTTAACTGAGAAAACTAACTAATGTTAGGTACAGGGACTATCCGGAAACGAAAATTGAAAAGTTGGGGACTATAACTGTAATTTTATAAAGTTAAGGACTAAAGGTGAAAAATGGCAAACCACAGGGACTATCCGGGCATTTAACTTTTTTTTTAAATATATGTATAAATGATAGTTAAGACATTTCATACAAACTTAACTGAGAAAACTAACTGTCATTCAATTCGGGGACTACCCGAGTAACAAGTGAGTAAACCACAGGGAACAAATATGCTATTTTGAAAAGTTGAGGACTAAAGGTAAAAAATAGCAAACCACATGGACTATCCGGGCAATTAACTCTAAAAGTTATATTAGTTTAAAAATAATATTTTTTAAATAGTTTCAGAGTTTCTTTTTATGGTTTTAATATTCACACACCCCTCCCCTTTATCTCTCTGTATATACATAGATATATATAGAGAGATACAGTGAAAATGTGCGAGAATAAGAATTTAGGGTGTGAAAATAGAATGAGTGTTTTTTTATTACAAATTTACTTTGCACGAATTTCTAGAAGTCTCTTTCTAATAAGACTTAGAGGGTGTTTAGGGTTGAGTTTTGAAAATAGATTATGCGTTTTGAATAATCAGAATCAGATAACTAACTGTAACAAAACGTGATATTGAAAGATAGTGTTTGAATTTGATTATGTTGCTTGATATCACAATAATTAGATAATCAACTATTTGAGTGTTTGGTAAATATATATTTAAAAAAAATAAACAAGTGAAAATCCTTTTCTAAATGCAAATAATCAATTTTTGGAAAACTGTGTTTTGTTGCAGTAGGGGGGAGCTGCTTTTGGAAAACTGCGTTTTGTAACTTTCTAAACGCAAATAATCAATTTTTTAATTTTTTTTACCCAAACACTCAAAACTGATTATTGACGATTTCAAAACTCAATAATCCAAAAATCTCATTCAAAACTCAACCTCAAACACCCTCTTATTAGTTTCATTCTTTGACTCATTTCCATAATATAAATTATCAACATATTCTTGCATAGTGTTGTATCCCAAGCATGGGGTGTTTTTCAAAACTAATTTGTGATTTTTCACTTTTAACCCAAAAGTTTTCATCTTTGGTATTTTAACACCTTTAATTTGTTTACTTTTAACCCAAAACTTTACATCTTTTGTAATTTAACCCAAAACTTTTTTATTTACAACTTTGTTCCCTCATACTTTTTATTTTTTCGCAGGTTTTTCGTTTTACATTTCGTTCTAAATTTTGCGAGTTAATACGTCACAATGTGCATGTGTGGTTCAACGTTTTGGTCTATTTTTCACATTTGACAGGTATGTCGCAACGTGTCTACTTTCCCCCTTTGGTAAGTGCGCCGCAACGGGCGGATCCTACATTGATTTAGTTATTTTTTTTACGTTATTTTGCGAGTTAACACGACGCAACGTGCGTATGTGGTTCAATGTTTTTACGTCTATTTTTTCCATTTAACAAGTTTATCGCAACGCGTGTGTCCTAAATCGACAGTTATTTTTTTATGTCATATGTTTCAGTCTTATTTCTTCGCATTAACACGCCACAACTTCAGTGTTGGTGGTCGCTACCAGTAGTGTGACATTGATGTTATTTGGCATATTTTTAAGTCCCCCGTCGCAACGCGAGGATGCTTAATTCTAGTTAGAATTAAATTTTAACATGTTATTGAATTTATAAGGAAACAACTTTTACCTCATCCTGTCATTTTCCTTGCATAAAAGGTTCAGATAAATATTATCCTATATATTAAAAAACTAAACTTGTGAATAGTTCCTTCACCATTCAAAGTTTGCTACGTGGCAAGCCTTTTGTTTTTTTTCCCATTTAATGAATAGTACCTTCTCCATTCAAAGTTTGCCACGTAACAAGTTTTTTTTCCCATTTATCCATTTTTTTATTTCATTCATAGTTGAAAAAAAAACCCAATTTTAATACAACTCACAGTATCCGGATCTGAAGGATCTGGATTGTGTCGGGTCCACCTATGGTTCACTTATGTGGAGAGTTATATAGAGTGTGTGTTTACCTGACCGCATGTTATATTAGATTATGAGGTTTCTGTTAACGGTCATGCCTAACGGCCCACTCGTTTTTTTAATGTGACGTGACACACACACTAGTGACCTCACACACGAACAAGGTTATGCAATCTCTCAAAACTCTCTCTGCTCTCTTACATACTCATTTTTCCGGTAAACTTCATATACTTATTCTTACGTCAGCTGGTGATTACATGGAACCAGTTGAATCTATTCTACAAGAGCTGAAAGATTTAATCGGTTATACGAAGATCTCCAAGATTTTCCGTGGAAGTCAGTATCCAAATCCCATCAGAGTTGGGTGATTGCTTCTTCTTAAAACAAAAATTTCATGGTTGTAGAGTTTGAGGTTCAACAAAGTAGTGTGAACCATGATATTAGTTTGCTATAGAACTTTGAACCATATGGCTCATTATAAGGACTTTGATGAGGCTTAACCGAGCATTTTAATATTAGTGGTCACAAAGAGACAAGGATCATGGCATCCACACTTCTTGTGTGTGGATTCTGACACACATGCACAAGGAATAATTTCAATGGTATGAAAACAAAAATTGTACATCTACCGTGTATATGTCACACATTTTAAATATTAATTAATAATAATAAACACCTGATTATTTATTGTTTCATACATTATAAAATTCAGGTAAAGTTATATTTATTCGTGTTCGATTGATTATGTTTAAGCGATCTAACAAACTAACACAAACATTAAAAAAAATCTCATTTGTGATCATTTATTAAGCCAAACCAATTATGTTTACATGTAAAAGCAATAAGTGAATAAGTGAAGATGTTTATGTGATTGCAGTAATTTCTATTTAAATTTGTTTTCGTATATAACATCACTCATCTCTCTATCCTTTTCACACCTCATGGTCTTATATTGGTTGCTTTAGGATCCGAATCTAACCTGGTCTTGATGATATCCGAATTACTCTTAGTTCGGTTGCTGTTAGATCTAGAAACCACGCATTCTGAATCCTGCAAGTTAGGGAAGCTACAGGATCCGAATTCAACCAAGTCTGGATGATTCTGGATTCGGATACCACCCTTTCTGAATCGTTTTAGTTAGGGATGCTATAGGATCCGAATCCAACTCAGCCTAGATGATATACGAATCTGATATGGGGTTTATGAGCTCAGGGGTTATTTTGTAATATTCAATAGTAGCTCAGGGGTTATTTTGCAATATTCAATAGTCGAGGGGTTATAGTTGTAATAAGGATGGTAGTTAGTAGTTAGTTAGTTTCTGTTAGTAGTTAAATACTGTTATAATCAGAGGTTATGGACAGTTATTGATTGAGCTGATTCTCTGTGTTCTTCTTCTCTCTTCTCTTCTTCTTCTCTGATTTTCGCCTTTCAATTCCATCACGTATCATTGGTATCAGAGCCACCGATTCTCATCGGAGCTCTAATTCTTCCTTCCATTCTTCCGGCGACTTTTTTTCTGTTCGTTGATTGATCATTCTTTGATCAATCAATTCTTGTACTCTGATCATTTCAAAACCCTGGATTGATTATTGTAGATCAATCCAATCCAACGATTAAATTCTTCATTTGATTCCTGCATAACAACAAATCATGACTACTACTAGAAGTCAAGCTGAAATCGAGAAAACAATTCAAAATCATACAATTTCTCTACTCAAATTTGAAGCATTCATGGAGAAAACTGATAAGTCCTTTAATGATTTGAAACAGTTAATGGATAAAATTGTCCTTAATCAAACCAATTATGTCCGGCAATCACCAAGTGATACTCAATCTGAGTTTTCAGGGCCTGTTAGTACCAGAACAGACAGACTGTATAGGTTTGGAAAAATTGAATTCCCTAAGTTTGATGGTCAAGAAGTAGAAGATTGGATCTGCAAGTGTGAACATTTCTTTGATGTTGATGAGACACCAGAAACCTTCAAGGTCAGGTATGCAACCATTAATTTGGAAGGCAAGGCTATGAAATGGCATTCTTCATTTGTTAAACAATTAACTAAACCCATAACAAAAGTAACATGGGCTGAATATTCAGGGAATGTGTTAGAAAGGTTTTCTACACATCAATATGAGGATGCAATGGGGGTTTTTACATCCACTGTTCAAACAGGGGACTTAGAGGAATATTGTGAAGGGTTTGATGAAAATTTGTTGAGGGTAAGCATTTGTGAAGAATATGATGTTAGCATACTTCTTAATGGGTTGAAACCTGAATTGGCTGGGCCTGTTAGGATGTTTGAACCCAAGAACATGAAAGAAGCCTATAAGTTTTCTAAGAAACAAGATTTGGCCAATAAGATTTTGTTACCAAAAACCAGACCCTATTCTAATCAAAATGGTAAGTTCTATCCGAATCCAACACCTGTTTCTTCTTACAAAACCAATCCAGTTCTTAAACCACCAGTTAACACTAATCATTTACCATTACTACCCTCACCTCCTTTGAATCAAAGAATCAATCCTAACAAGAACAGATTGAACTTACCGAATAAGGAAATGGAAGCCAAAAGATTGAGGGTGATGAGGAAGGGGACCTTGGTGTCCAACAGGATTCTGAACCCATTATTGATACCACCACCAATGATCCATTGATTTCCATCCATGCATTAACAGGGGTTCCCTCTTTTTCAACCATGCAAGTTGTGGGCAATATTGGGACTAAAACTTTGAGAATTCTCACTGATTCAGGCTCCACACATCACTTCTTGGATGAAAAGATGGCCATTAAGCTTAATTGCCAATTAGAAGACATTAATCCTATGAAGGTTGGGGTTGCCAATGGTATGCCATTAATGTGTAAAAAGATATGCAGGAATTTTGAATGGCAAATGCAAGGGTTGTGGCTTAAAGCTGATGTATTAGTCATATCTTTGGCAACATATGACATGGTTTTGGGTGTACAGTGGCTCTTACCACTTGGAGACATTGTGTGGAATTTTAAGGATCTTACTATGCAATTCAGGGTAGGAAATAAATCCTATCAACTAAAGGGCAGTCACAGTAACAAGTTGTCTCTATGTTCAATTGAGGTTATGAACCAGTTGCTGATAAATGATGATAGTCTTATTCAGGGTCATGTGTACAGTCTGAAAGTAGACACACCTGAAAAACAATTTCAGCATGAGACCTTAGTGTCAAATCCTGTAAGTCCTGGGGTTTTTGATACACTGTTGAAGGAATTTGATGATGTCTTTCAAACACCTACTGGTCTACCACCCCATAGGCCTTTTGATCATAGAATTGTGCTGAAAGATGAATCTGTAACTATAAATCAGAAGCCCTATAGATATCAGTTGGCTCAAAAGGATGTTATTAAAAAAATGACTAAAGAATTAATGGACACTAGGGTGATCAGGAATAGTGTCAGTCCTTTTACAACTCCTGTAGTTTTAGTTAAGAAAAAAGATGGGAGTTGGAGGATGTGCACAAACTATAGGAAGCTTAATGATGCAACTGTCAAAAATGGATTCCCTATTCCTTTAATAGAAGATCTAATGGATGAATTGGGGGGGGGGGATCAACTATTTTTTCTAAGTTGGATTTGAGATCAGGGTATCATCAAATCAGGATCTACCCTGATGATGTTCCAAAAACAGCTTTTAGGACCCATGAGGGGCATTTTGAGTTCATGGTCATGCCATTTGGCCTGACAAATGCCCTAGTAACGTTTCGAGCTCTTATGAATCACACTCTCAAACCATTGTTGAGGAATTCAGTTTTAGTTTTTTTTTTATGACATCTTAGTCTATAGCAAAACTGTAGAGGAGCATATGGGTCACTTAAGAGAAGTTTTGCAGATTCTAAGGGCCAATAAACTGTATGCTAAGCTGTCTAAATGCTCTTTTGGGGGAGGATCTGTTGAATACTTAGGCCATATAACCAGCAAGGAGGGAATTGCTACTGACCCAAAGAAAATTGAGGCTATTCAATCATGGCCTGTTCCTAACAATATCAAACAGTTACGGGGTTTCTTGGGCTTATCAGGATATTACAGAAGATTCATTAAATCTTATGGCATTTTAGCTAAACCTCTGACTTCTCTTTTGAAGAAAAATAGCTTTGTGTGGAATAATGATGCAACCACTGCTTTTAATGCTTTGAAACAAGCTCTATGTTCTCCTCCTGTTTTGGCTCTTCCTAACTTTTCTAAACCATTTGTGCTAGAGACAGATGCTTCTGCTTTGGGTTTTGGGGCTGTATTGATGCAAGAGGGTCATCCCCTTGCTTTCATTAGCAGGGCACTTTCACCAAGGCAGCAATCTTACTCTGTGTATGAAAAAGAACTCTTAGCTATCATCTTTGCAGTCAAGCATTGGTAGCATTATCTTTCTAGTGGTCATTTTATTATTAAGACCGATCAAAAGAGTCTTAAACACCTATTAGAGCAAAAATTGACTACTCCTTTGCAACATGTTTGGCTCTCAAGGCTTATGGGGTATGACTATGAGATTGTGTATAAAAAAGGGGTAGAAAACACGGTTGCTGATGCCCTTTCAAGAGGTCAAGGCCCTACACTATGTGAGATTTCCTATCTACTTTGGATGACACCTTGTTTCAAATGATCACCAAGTCTTGGGAAAATGATGTTCAGATTCACAATAAAATGCAGAAGTTATTAAAGGGAGAACAGGTTCCAAAGTATCAGTGGGATGGTACTATTTTGACAAAGAATTCTAAGATTGTGGTGGGAAAAGATGACGCATTGCAGAAACATATTGTGGATCTCAGTCAAAGTTCAGCAATGGGTGGGCATTCAGGTGTTCATGCTACTGTTCAGAAGATCAAATCTATGTTTACATGGAAAGGCATTCACAAACAGGTAAGACAACTCATCAGAAGTTGTGATGTTTGTCAAAGAATTAAGCATGAGAATGTAGCTTCTCATGGGTTATTGCAATCACTGCCCATTCCAAAGTTTGTTTTTTCAGACATTTCCATGGATTTTGTGGGTGGATTTCCTAAAATACATGTGAAAGACTCCATTTTGGTAGTGGTAGATAGGTTGAAAAAATATGGGCATTTTATTCCATTGGGGCACCCATATTCAGCTGAAACAGTGGCTCAATTGTTTTTGGATCATGTATTTAAGCTGCATGGATGGCCTCAAACCATTGTTTTAGACAGAGATCTTGTTTTCCTCAGTCAATTTTGGAAAGAATTTACCAAATTGCAGGGTATACAGTTATCAATGTCTACAGCTTATCATCCTCAGTCTGATGGCCAGACTGAGGTGGCGAATAGGTGTATTGAAGCCTATTTGAGGAGCATGACAGTGGGCACTAGTTCAAATTGGTTGAAGTGGTTGTCATTGGCTGAATGGTGGTACAATTCTAATTATACTGCCCTAAAGATGACACCTTTTCAAGCCTTGTATGGTTATCCACCACCTATCTTTGTACCTTATATCCCTAAGGACTATTCTATTGAGACAGTGGATCAAGTGCTGACTGAAAGGGAACAGATGATTCAACAGTTAAGGCAATCCTTGTTAACAGCTCAAAATAGGATGAAACAAATTGCAGACAAGCACAAAACAGAAAGAGAATTTAAAGAAGGTGATTATGTCTTTTTAAAATTGCATCCTTACAAGCAGCAATCAGCTAGACCTAATAAACAATCCAAATTGAGCCTTAAATACTATGGACCCTTTATGATAGTGGAAAAAGTTGGGAAAGTTGATTATCGATTAGATTTACCAGAAGAATCGCAGATTCATCCTACATTCCATGTTTCCTTGCTCAAACGGGCTCGGGGAGATCATTCAAAGATTATACCTTTACCATCTCAGCCCCGGTTTCGTTATTACCCAGCTGAAGTAATTGAGAAAAAGATGGTGAAAAAGCGAAATAGTGTGGGAATTAAAGCTTTGATTAAGTGGGAAGGGTTACCATTGACGTAAGCATCATGGGAGGATCTTGAAGAGATGCAATTGAGGTTTCCAGAATTTGAATTTTAAATTTTGGGGCAAAATTTGTTAAAGGGGGGAGTATTGATATGGGGTTTATGAGCTCAGGGGTTATTTTGTAATATTCAATAGTAGCTCAGGGATTATTTTGTAATATTCAATAGTCGAGGGGTTGTAGTTGTAATAAGGATGGTAGTTAGTAGTTAGTTAGTTTCTATTAGTAGTTAAATACTGTTGTAATCAGAGGTTATGGACAGTTATTGATTAAGCTGATTCTCTGTGTTCTTCTTCTCTCTTCTCTTCTTCTTCTCTGATTTTCACCTTTCAATTCCATCACGTATCAGAATCACTTTTAGTTCGATTGTTATTTGATCTGGAAAAAAACCACCCATTCTGAATCCTTCTTGCTAGAGAAGTTAAAGGATCCGAATTCAACGAGTCTGCAGGATTTAGGATCCATATACCACCCCTTATGAATCCTTCTGGTTAGGGATGTTACCGGAACCGAATCTTGATGATATTCAAATCACTCTTAGTTCGGTTGCTACTAGATCCATAAACCACCTATTCTGAATTCTTCTGGTTAGGGATGCTACAGGATCCAAATTCATCCAAGTCTGTATGATTCAGGATCCGGAAACCACCCCTTCTGAATCCTTCAGGTTAGGGTTGCTATACGATCCGAATCCAACCGGGTCTTGATGATAACCGAATTACTCTTAGTTCGGTTGCTATTAGATCCATAAACCACCCATTCTGAATCCTGCAAGCTAGGGAAGTTACAAGATGAATTAAACCGAGTCTGGATGATTTTAGATCAGGATATTAACCTTTCTGAGTCCTTTTACTTATGGATGCTATAGGATCTGAATCCAAGTGATTCTGGATGATATCCGAATTACTTTTAGTTCAGATACAATTCGATCTGGAAAAAACCACCCATTCTGAATCATTCTTGCTAGAGAAGCTACAGGATTCGAATTCAACGAGTCTGCATGATTCAGGATCCAGATACCACCCGTTTTGATTATTGTATTGGTTGTTACAATTATCATATAATTTTTTTGCACTAGTCATTATTATCCGAAATAACAAATAAAGCATGGGTGAAAACCACGCCAATTAATCAAACCATAACTAAAACTCAAGTAATGAAGAAACATTTAACATATTACCTAGTTACTAGTTGATATAAATATTGAATTGAAATCAAAAAACATTGTTGACGCGTTTTGAGGATACTGTGTTCACAAATGTACATGTTTCATGCGAATTCATCATGGATTTTTTTTTCATACACCAATTACACAAGCAGTTTTAAGGTCATGGGGTGTGGAAAAAGGGAAGACGTCGGGGAGTTGACATGACTCCCCCCCCACCCCAATGATATTTCAGTGGCCACGGGGATTATTCCCCGAATTCACCAATCAACTTTTCTCTTTCTATCTCTCTCTTGTTTCTCTCTCTCTTAATATTATTGGAAGGGGAAGAATGGGAACACCATACCCCTTGACCGGGAAGGGGGGGATAAGGTGATGATGTGAAGATGATGTGAAGTTGGGGAAAAGGGATCCACACCCGATGGCCTAACTAGATTGTCATACAATAAAAAGTAATACATAATTCACACACATAAAGCTACCCCACTCTCTTTTTATTTATTGTAATTTCTATCAAGCACCATGTCTAATTGCATTACACATTTTCCTCTACTTAAAATTGATTTTATAACAATTTAACAAACATTTCACGTGTATATATATTATTTCAACTAAAGTAGTTACCCATAAATGAATTATAGATTTAAATATTACTACTAGATGAATCAGTTTTTACAGTGCCAAAATACTTTGATTTCTTTTTGTAATAACTTGATCATATCTTAACCTGCTAATTTGAACTAGTTTATGATTTGAATTTACATGATAATATTACTTATTCAATTGGTTTATACAATTTAATAATCTAGTTATGATAAATTGATGAAACAATAGCGAGTCCAATGACAGCTTCAATAGCTATAACAAAAATAGAAAAATGGCCCCTTTAATTAAAAACTATAAAAAAAATCAGAAAATATTACAAAATTGAGATTAACCGCATTTAATATAAATTCAAGACACATAAGAGCCCTAACCATATTTCGACTTGCAATCAATCTATATACACCGACAGAAAATAAATAGGCACTCAAAACAAGTACATGTACATGTTCGAGCATTATTAACCAACTCCTTATCAATCTAGATTCATTTCAATACTAACAATTTGTCAACTATGGATTATACAAATGTAAATTAAAAAATTATATAAATTAAAAAAATATAAACTAGCTAACTATATTTAACATTCTACCATACCAAACATCATAAAATTTTTAACTTTTGATCTATTACCAAATGCTAGACCTTAAATACCATTTAAAAGACTATGAACTGCATCAGAAATAAGTGAGGCTAAATTCTCATCTTCAGTACTAATAACAGTAGTTGTTTCTTTCACTTGTATCAAACCCTTGTTAGGCTCAAATACATGCAACACATTTGATCCAAATTCATCTTCATCTTTGACTTTTTCCATTGACCCTTTGACCCCAATCTTCTCCAATGCCAAAACTAGACTTTCCAAATCAACCGTACCCCAATGCACCAACGGCATCATCTTTGAAGACATTGTCGGTTTTTCGGCAACTATGTAGTGTTTCGCTTGATCCACAAAGAGCTTGCCTTTTAATCTTGCAATGGTCAACTCTTCGGACTTTAACTTTGATAAAGTCAATTGTGAGGCTAAGTCTGTTGCGATATTCACCTCTAGATGTTTGTTTGGGTTTGGCACACTAAGCGTTTCGTTTTCATTGAAAAATAGACACGATAATGATTCGTTTAAAGGATTGAAGTACGGTTTTGTGTAATCTGGAAGCTGTTAAGAAAGCAAGTGTTAGGAAGTTTGCAAATGACGATGAGAACTAATCAATATTTAGTAAATATTTTTAAAAAATGGTCAGGGCAAATGACGATGAGAATTAATCAATATTTATGTAGTTGACGAAAAAAATTAGATGTTGCAAATAAACAATTTACCAAGATGAGTTTTGGCTGAAGCATTTTAAGCAATTGTGGAACTTTCTCCGACCTACAAGGCAAAAGGTAGTAAGCTATAACAATAAATTCTACAAAACAAAAAAATGTTATTTATTTCTTTGGGTCTCAACTCTCAAGTGTGTACATATAATGTGAGTTGGCGGTTTTATTATGATTATTATAACTAGCAATTAGACCTGTACATTGCAAAAATCGAATGGATTAGTCCAAGCGTTATGTGATGCAGTAACCATATGAAATTTTCAAAGTTGAGGAGGTGTAAATTGGAGTAAAAAAGTAAAGTTTAAAACTTAACAGGGTGGTGGCGATAAAAATGGAGTAATAGTGCAAGGAATAAAACGCAAAGTTTAAAACTTGAAGGGGTAATAGTGCAAGGAGTAAAAGCGCAAAGTTTAAAACTTGAGGGGGTGCAAGGAGTATAAACGCAAAGTTTAAAACTTGAGGGGGTGGTGACGGCATTCAAACTTGAGGGTTGAAAAGGTAAACTTCAAAAGTTGAAGGGGTGTAAAATGAAGTAATAGTGCAAGGGTTAAAAATGCAAAATTTTAAACTTGTTATAAAAATTGTAAAATGGAGTAGTAGTCTAAGGTTAAAATTGTAATTTTCAAAAGTTGAAGTGTGTAAATACAAAGTAATAATACAGGGGTTAAAGCTGAAAGTTTTTAAAATGGAGGGTGTTGGTGGTAAATAGCACCGACATTGTGTTTTATGATATCTAAGAATATGTTTTAAAAGTGGAAAAAAATTCAAGGAAACTTGGCATTACTTACTTTAAACCAGAAACAAAAGAGCACTGCAAAACCTTCATTGCGATAGGCTTAAAAGGCGAGAGTGCGAGATCAGTGTCAACTCCTTCCTGAACGTAGTTGATTAATTATATTATCCACCCACACAAGTAGTATATAATATATATATATATATATAGAAAAAGTATATCGTACATTACGGCTTAACGTACTTCACATACAACAACGTGCGTGATTTGTTCTATAACATGCGTAATTAATGTTTTCAATATGCGTGATTATTGTGGTTCAACATGCGTGATTTTGGATTTTTGAGTTATAACGTGCGTGATTTTAAAATGAACGTGCGTAATTACCTGTCGTATGTCATGTACGTTAAACCGTAATGTACGTTAACCTTCCTCTCTCTCTCTCTCTATATATATATATATATATGTAAATGTTCAAAAGTATAGTAAACTAGAAGTTAAGAGATAAATACCTCGAGAACTAAAAGTGCATTTGGATCCGCATGCCAGCGTTGAAGTAAATGCACAACAGGTCCAAGCCGCAAGCTCCAATGAGGACAAACAACTATGCATGGCTCTTGCCACAACATCCTGTTTGCATAAATGAAACTAGAAATTAAAAAAAAACACTTAAAAATGCTAAATAGTAAATACTCTCCAAGTTGGTATGAGCGGGCAAGATAACGGGTCAAAACAAGTTCGGGTTTGAACGAATTAGATAAAACCACATCTTACAATAATTCGTGTGAGTGAAGCGATGGAAATACGTGGATCTTCTTCTCTTTTATGAGCTCTTCATGAGCAAAAACAGGGTTGCCAGAGTAAAGCTGTGGGATCCAGAGAAAAACGATTATAAAGATGGATGCACGTAAAATGACACTAATAATCGTGTTACTTTTGTTTGAAGTTTGAACATATGATATTATGAGTATTACCTTCTCTTGCCGGTCTTTGCATAACCATTCTGGTAAAATAGTAGTGTATGCCAGCAGTTCCTCTGCCACACTAGAGACGATAAATATCGGAATCTATAAAAAGCAAAGATCTAAGTACCAATAATTTATGTTCTTTAAAAGATATGGTCTTTAGAGAGCAATAATTAATATGAACTAGTATTTTGACCCGTCGCACGTTGCCGTGACGTTGAAACTTAAAGTAACCCGGATTTATACCGTCAAATATTTGACCCGACTCGTTTCCGAACAAAAATTTATGTCAAAACGTAGACCAACTGAAAACGGACATAAAAATAAGCATGAAAAGTCGAAAACGTATAATATTTGACCTGAATCATTATCGAGAAATATTTACGCGCAAAACGTACTTAAAAATAAGCACGTGAGAAAATATTTTTCTTAAGCTAAAGAATGGTACCGCATGTTGCGGCAATGTCAAAACGTAAAGTAACTCGAATTTATACCACCTAGTGAAAACGTATTATTTATGACCCGACTCCTAATTTAAGTTGAGGGGCTATACATGTCATTACCAAAGTTACTAGGCCGTAAGATACATTTGTTTAAGATCAGGGGGTGTAAATACAAATTATGTACTAACAGAAACAGCTATACATGTCGTTACCAAAGTTACTAGGCCGTATGATACATTTGTTTAATCGGGGGGTGTAAATACAAATTATGTACTAAAAGAACCCCCCCCCCCCCCCCCAAAAAAAAAAAAAAAAAAACTTGATGTACTTAATGGCAAGAAAAAATAATGAATAATTACAGTTGTGTCTTAGCAACTATTGCTAATACATCCACTTTTATTATATATAATATTTACTAAGAAACGGAATAAACACCTTGATGTCGGATGATTCAATGTGCAAAGCAAGCAACTCCAGAAGCTGCAAAATGATGCCGAGCCTGCCTATGGGAATGAGAACCGAGCCACCCGCTTTAACGGCGTTCATTGAACATGAGCATATGAAGTTCAATTTCTCCATTTCTTCTGAACTCTCATCGAAATCCTGCAATTCCCACGCGTGTGCATTGTCACTGCAAGAAGTTTATTCCAAAATTAAGATTAAATTTCCGCAGTAACAGTTCCAGCAATCAATTAGAACAGACTGATACAAAATCAGTAGCATCGTCAGTAGAGCTGCGAAAATGTGAAATGAAAACAAATAATATTGGTACAATCAGGTTGGCAAGACTCGAAACACTTGTTGGACATAGCTTTTAGATTTTTTTTAAAAAATAATTAGTATGGCCATATATTAGGGGCACAAACGAGCCAAGCGGCTTGCAAGCTGCTCGAGATTGGCTCGAGAAAAAGCTCGAAACGAGCCGAGGCTTATCGAGCCCGAGCCGAGCTTGAGCCTAAAATAAAGCTCGTGTATTTATCAAGCCCAAGCTCGAGCCTGACATGTGACGCTCGTCAGGCTCGTTGAGCCTTATAGTAATATTAGTTTTTTTAATATTTAATATCATTTACCCCTTATTTAAAGTTGTCTAAACGAGCCGAGCAGAGCTTATTTAAACTTGTTTACGAGCCGAGCCCGAACCTAAAAATAAGCTTGTTTATTAAACGAGCCGAGCTTCACTTATTGAGCTCGCGAGCCTAAAGGAATCTTTTATTTGTATTATTATTATAATATATTAATTATCAGATATTCAGATAATAAACGAGCTGAGCTCGAGCTTGAGAAACTACCAACGAGCCAAGCTCGAGCTCTCATAAGTTAATCGAGCTCGAGCCTAGTTGAGCTCAGGCTCGGCTCGTTTGCACCCTTGCCAAATATGATTACAAAATTATATTGTTTCAATGATGATCTTATTTTTAGACAAAAATGAAATGATATTAATAGCATATTAATTCAAATAAGAAAAAAAACGTTACCTCTTAGTTGAGCAATCAACGGGAACACTAGAGGACGAACTATTCTCACTCTCGACACAAGTATCTCCATTCCATGAAGCGAAATCAGAATATATAAGTACATCACTTCCTAATAGAGCATGGAAATCAAAATCCATCGCGGTTCCAGATGAAAATACAGAGCTTGAAATATATGAGACGTCCCTTTTTGGACTTTTAAGACTCCAATTACATGAACCTATTTCTAAACCAGAGCTCAAAGCCTTTATGATTAACGTGCCATTATAGCAAGCTTCTTCTGCATATTTAAGAGACTGGACTTTCCGTAAACATTCCTTCACATCAGTTGCGCTGAGAAGAATCTTATGTTATTTCTTTGTACATAAATACATATAACTTATAAAACAATACAAATTTATTTAAAAAAAAAAAGAATACTTCTCGGTAGGCCTGTAAACGAACCAAACGTTCATAAGCTGTTCGTGAACTTGTCGGCGGGAAGTTCATCTATATTCGTTTATTTAATAAACGAACGGACATGAACAAATTTTTTTGTTCATTTAATTAAACGAACGAACATGAACACATGATTTGTTAGTCCATTTATGTTCGTTTATTTACATTCGTTTAAATTTTAATATATACATAAGTAGTTATATTTATATAAATATTAACATAGAAGTGTCTTTATAACTACTTATATAAATATAAATAATTAGTAATTAAAATAAGCTTCAGAATGGAACTTATCGTAATTAATCACTAATTTACTTATAAAAAACTAGTTTTGGTTCGTTTGTCTTCGTATATTGGTAAATTATGTTCATTTATGTTATTTCAATCATGTTCGTTTAAGTTTGTTTGTTTATGTCCGTTTACATTCATGAACTGTTCGTTTAGTTTTAAACAAACGAACATAATCAAACACGGACATACCATTTAACTTAAAGAACGAACATGAACAACAAAAAGTTGTTTGATTATATGTTCGTGTTCGGTTAAAGTTAAATAAACGAACACGAACATGCCTTGTTCGTTTTCGTTCGGTTCGTTTACAGCCCTACATGTCGGAAAGGATGCAGCAATTTTTTTAGACTAGAGTGAGTACACATAACATATTCAAGTCAGTTTTTACTTTCATGCAGTTTACGCCAAGTTACGACGGCATATTTAAGCCATTTTTTTATTAAAAAAAACGATCCAGAACTTGATCATACAACTGTTACCTGTACAATGACAACCAACTACCAAGCTCGGTTCCATCTTTACCGAGAAGTACCTCTTTCAGTGTCGGTGGAAGTGCTTCAAGCTCGTCCCAATTGAGCGATTGAAGTAAACCAGTCTCCTTGGGTCCATAAAACTGCGTATATTCCGTATGCATTGCAACAAGATCCTCCATCAATAACTGACCAAGCCTTGCAGTCACCTCGGTTGCATACACCTAAGTAAATTTTACAACAAAAAAAACAATGAATTGATAGTAAACTTTATGGTAAAATGCCATTTTCATCCCTGAAGTTTGGCCAGTTTTGCGACTTTCATCCAAAGGTTTGTTTTTCTGCATCTGGATCCAAAAGTTTTAACCTTGCCATTTTCATCCGGCTCGTTAACTCCATCCAATTTTCGTCGTTAAGTCAGGGGTATTTTCGTCTTTTTTTGTTAGCCTAAAGGGCAACTCAGTCTTTTGAATACTTGTACATTATGCTATATGCTTGTACGTAAAGTGAAAAAGACTGAATTGCCCTTTAAGTTAACAAAAAAAGATGAAAATACCCCTGACTTAACAGAGAAAACTGGATGGAGTTAACAAGCCGGATGAAAATGGCAAGTTTTCAAACCTTTTGGTTCCAGATGCGAAAAAGCAAACCTTTGGACGAAAGTCGCAAAACTGGCCAAACCTTAGGACAAAAACGCCATTTTACTCAACTTTAATTAGAGATGGCAATTTCCATAAATAAAACCTCTTAAAATTCCTAATGGTCAAACTGACCCATATCTAAAACACCTGTAACTGACTCGTTACCTAACCCCCCCCCCCCCCCCCCCCCCATTTCACCACCTCTAATTAAAACTTTCAATTCCCATATTCTCGACCATGAAATGGTTTTTAGTTACCTTGGCCGAAAAACCTTCAGTGCGAGTAAGAAACGGCAAACCCAACATCCCCATCGGACTCGATATCAGTACAACGTCAATCAGAGAAACATCCCATAGGTGCAATCGTTCAACAGTTTTGTAATACGGTTCTGTAGGTATTAAATTATTCTTGTCAAGCAGCTTCTCGGTTTTCGGGTGCGAAGCGGAAGATGAACAAGAAAACGTCTGTTCGTTAAGGTTTTCATATAAAGCGGTGGATATTGGGGAAAAGATTGTTAGGGCAGATAGATCGAGAGGGCAATCAAATAATATGTGGAAACCGCATAAGTTGACGATGTTGCATGGTGGAAGATTGTAACCCCCGGTTTCACTTAAACTCGTCTGCACATAATTGAAACAGAAGACACGTAAATACATTTATGTATGAACAGCACACACAAAAAGTTTAAGGAGTCGAGAGAAATGAAACGTACGAACTTCATAGGATATGTATGGATCAATTGGGATAGTGCTACAAGTTGTTGCTGGTCAAAGGTTTATCAAAACAACCAACTAGCATACTCTTTCTACCAAAATAGAATTGGCTAGTCGCACACTGCAAACACAAGCAACCAAAAAAATATTTAAAGATTTTGAGAAATCTGGTCTGGGTCCTTCACATTGTGTTCAAAATATTGGTCCCCGCCTTGGAATCGGAATAAATGGCACCGTGTGCGAGTCGTCTAACGTTCAACGTAATATTATAATGTGTGCATAAAATAGAACAAGTTTCATTCCACAACTTAGAGAAACATACATAATTAAATATTATCACATACTTTATGTCTATTATTCCTTTACAAGACTGTCAGGAATTTGCGTTGGAAAATCAGGCCCTTGATCAAGCACACAAACACGATTTGAACAACTTGTTCGACTCTTTTTATTACTATTCAAAGCATAGAAATTACAATGACCCTAACCGTCAATTTATACTAAACTCGGTCTAATCCTAACTCAACTCAAACACTATTCTAACAATAAGATAAACCAACTGTATAAACATATCTAATAAACAGATATGTTTGAGATTTCTCAAATGGTATGCCTCGAGCAGGTAGGAATAGGCTGCGTGTTAAGAATAGTGTTCAGTAAAATCAGAATCAACAATCAAGAGATGATACTTGATACATAAAAAAGTTATCGAAATAACAATAAAACATCAAAGAACGGAACAATTAAGCAAGAATCAAGAGCTGATACTCGAGCAAGTTATTTCAAGATTTGATTCAATTATTATACACGCTACTGGAAACATATAACATATAAAAGTCGAGCAAGTATTCTGCACCAAACACAAAATTTCAAATCTTTCTCAAAGCAACTAATGGAAGATTGACATTCATTATTTATAAACAAGTTTCATTATTCAAATTCAATACGTAAGCCAAGAATCCATCAAAGTAACAGGGAACTATATAAACTAAGAGGGTGTTTGGCCTAGCTTTTATTTAAACCAGCGTCTGCTTAATCGATTAAAGAACAATATTTTACTTGGCGATTGAGGTATTGAACCACAGACGATGACCGGAAATTAGGGCGGATTGAGTGTGAACTGGTTATGAGGTTGGAGAGACAAAACTTTTGAAGGTCTGATTGCCGCTAAACCTTAGGGCTAGATAGATAGGTTACAGACACCGAAAATCGTCAAAATTATGGGCTTGTTTGGCTAAGCTTATTTAACTCAAAAAGGACTTTTTGTTAAAAGGACTTATTGACTTATGACTTTTTGAAAAGGAGTTTTTGAAAAAGTGTTTGGATTAGCTGATGGGGTGGGAAAAGCCAATAAGTCAATAAGTTATTTTTTAAAAAGTGTTTGGCTTAGCTTATTCATGTAAAATGACTAAAAGGGGCATTCTTTTATAAGTCATTAAGTTGTTTTTTAAAAAGTGTTTGGCTTAGCTTTTTTGTTTCTCTTCCCTTCCTAATAGAATGTTTAAAGAAGTAAAATTTTGAAAAAAAAATCACATATAAGACAATGATCATATCACATTAAATGTTGCGTGTTTATAACCCGTGGTGGACTTAGACGAAAGCAGCCAACTGAACTATTTAAAAAGTGCAGCTAGTCCATCCACACCACCTGAACCGCATATCATCCCGTTTGGATCAGGTAACTCAGATGGACCAACTGAACTTTTTAAAATGCAGGCCACGGGATGCTAAAGCATTAGAAAACGGGTCGAATTAACTGAACTCTTTCGCTGGTATCTATGTTGATTTTTGTTGCTCTATGCTATGTCTTGCAGCTTATATTCGCTGATGAAGGAAAACGATGTAGGAAAGACGATGTTCAACAAAATATTTTAACTCTTTCGGGTCGAATTAACCAAGCGGTAGTATATAGACTAATATATTATAGGAAAATACATAAGAAAATAATTAATTTTCTTATTCTACTATACGTTAGTTTTAAAAAGTGTTTACGAGGCGTGTCTACTAAGCGAAAGGTGACCTAAGGCGGAAGTTCCTCTGTTTTTGTGCAAGTAAGACGCAATATACACAAAAGATGATGTTGAGACGCAAAAGGCGCACAACAAACGACTTAAAGCGCAGCTAGGCACGCACCTAGCGCACATTGCGACTTTTTGTGCATCAAAATGTTGTAAAATAGACCTTTTAGGTCGTACATGGAGATAATGGCTAGCGGGTAACCGACAACCACAACACCAACTATCAGATTTGGGTTATTCAAGAGTATACTACTGACGAAAGTTGACAACATGGCCCCGACAAAGCAAACCAAATTAAAGTACCAGCAGGCACAAAAATCAACTACACCCTCAAAAACGGAGAATGTAAGCTGCAAGATACAACATAAACAGCGAAAAAAAGGTAACGAAACAGACCTGAAGAACGGTGTGGGATCTAGAGATGAGCGTGGTACCGGTACCGGTACTGAAAATACCGATACCGAAATTTGTCAAAACTGGGTACCGGTACTGAAATATTCGGTACGGGACCGGTACGGTACCGGTATTTGAAGGTAAAATTCGGTATTTTACCGGTACCGTAACAAACTGGTACCGATACCGAAAGTACGGATACCAAAAATGCCAAAAAGTGGGTACCGGTACGGTATCGGTACCAGTATCAAATGCTCATCCCTAGCGGGATCAGTGAAGGAGAAGAGAACGAAATCGACTGAACTTAGCACTTAGACAATTTAAAGTCTTTTTTAATATTCCGTCCTTGTCAGTTTGTGTGAAGATTTTAAAGAAGTAAAATGTTGAAAAATTTTCACATATGAAACATTGTTTATGACCCGTAGACGAAAGCGGCAAACTGAACTTGTTAAAAAGTTGAATTGGTCCATCTACACCACCTGAGCTAGCTTGATGACATATTTCAAAACCCCCCAAATTGAAACGATCTACCAGTGAGTCATGATTTATATTCAAACAATCAACAAATTAAACAAACAATAGCAAAAACAGCAGCAGCCGGAACAAACAAACAATCTGACCTTAGCGGAACAAGTAGCAGGGGACGTGAACCCGATGTCTGGGAGCCGGAACTGGCGTGAAGAACTCGCTGCTGTGGAGTGATGTTGGGGCTGTGGAGAAAAGAAACAGCAGCGACATGTGTAGGGCATTATGGGTAATTTGGTAATTTTGTTTTTGAAAACTTATAAGCAGCTCAAAAAGTCATAATACCCGACTTCTTCGAACTGACTTTTTAAAAAATGTTTTTTTAGATTTATAAAACACTTTTTCTCCTTATTAGCTTTTTATAAAAGTCAATACGTTATAAATAGGTGTTGAAAAGCTTAGCCAAACACCTCGTATGTATCAGTATCGACTATCGAAAATGTTTGATAAGATATCATTATTTAAAGGTAAAAATGATATTTTATTAGTATCGTGCCGATATCCTAAACCTAATCATCGAAGTATGTAATCATCTAATAATTGAAGTATGTAATCATAGAAGAAAAATATGTTCAAAGTTAAGTCTAATATTAGCCGATAGATGAAAATTAGGATTATTAAAATTCAATAACCCTAAATTGTATAGGCTATTATGTATGCTAAAGATTTGTAGCCACCGGTAGTTGTTACACTTATTTTTGTTGGCGTTGATATTGAGTCTTCTTGAGTATTGCATGTCTATATTGTCGGAAGCCTTTAAATCTCATTGTTTTGTCTTTTCATGTGGTGAGGGTTTAAATCTCATTGGTGACAAAAATTAGCCGTTAAAAAAAACATGGGGGGTGTAACAAATACACTAGTATTCGGTTTTATGAGTTATAAATATGTGTAACTGAAACGGAACAACTCCCTCGGTTTCTACGTGGTAGTTTGGTTCGGAAAGAATTCATACTATACCCACACTCTGACTTTCTAATCTTACATTATAGAAAAGATAATTTTATACTCAAAACCATACTATACCGATAGGGGTGTTCATCAGGTTTTTTGTTCAGATTTCGGGTTTTTCAGGTCGGGTTGTTCGGATTTTTGTCTGGGAAAAATAGACCCGATAACCAACCCATTTAAAGTTTGGATTATTTGGATTCGGGTTAGTTTGGGTCGGGTTACTTGGTTTTCGGGTTTAGATATAAAATGAAAATAAATGTTATTTACATAATATTATCAAAATTCATATTAATACTTTGAAAATAGCATTATAGTTTAAACATTATTTGCAAATATGATATTATAATGCTCAAAAGTCCCAAAACTTAATATTCTAAATATTAAAGACTCGAAACCAAAACACGTCTATTAAAAAAACAATAAATGTTCGGGTTTTTTTTAGGTTTTTCGGGTCGGATTGTTTGGGTACCAAATAACCGAACCATTTAAAGTTTGGGTTGGCCTGGTTCAAGTTTTTTGGGTCCAGGTGGCTTTGAATTTGGGCTGGGTTTCAGGTTTTGGATAAAAATGAACAGCCCTATTAATACTGATATATGGTATTATATAACAGTTTTGTACCGACTTGGGTTGTTCAAATTGCTCGACTCTCGAGACTCGTTCGATGCTCGATCGAAAAATGTTCGGAATTTGCTCGTTCAGTTCTGCTTGATTGAAAAAGGTGCTCGGTTCGGATCAGTTCGGTTTGAAACGAACCGAGCATGAGCAAAGGCCCACTCAGTTCGATTCGACTCAGTTGGCTTAAATTAATTTTTAATATATATATATATATATATATATATATATATATATATATATATATATATGTGCATATTAATAAAATAAGTAGAGGCACATATTATTAATGTTTGGTCCAAGATCCAACTAGCGCACATTTAATTATAGAACTGAAGGCCGATACCAATAGTCCATTGTCCAATAATCCAGGGTAATTGAGTCAAAATACCGAAATGTGAAGTGTCGATGGATACTTAAGTGTCAACCCGCCATTCAATTCAGAAGTACATAATCCTAATTAAAACCTCGCATCAACCATCATTATTCGAATTCTCCGTCACCAAGACGTCAACTCCCTAACGTTTTGCTTCAATCGGTTCATTCGATTTCAAACTTCTCATTGATCAAAGGCCCGCTTCAATTGATTGACGATTCATCTTTCCGCTTAAATAATCTCGGTAGAAACAATTGAGTGTTTTTTGTATCCCTTTTTATTCCATAAATTTATACTTGTGTTCTTATTGCACGAAACCTTAAGGACGAAAACTGCACCTTACTCTAAAAACTGACAACCTCATCGTCACTTTTTCCATTTGTTATGCAATGTAAAATACTCGGATCGAAGACGCCTGTTCGACATTGGCTCGGTTGAGAAAGCGCTTGATTTAATTAGTTACAGTTTGTAAACGAACCAAGCACAAGCAAAGATCCGATCGGTTCAACACTTTATCAAATTTTCATATCCGATTTTAGTTAATCAGAATTTCGGTATATGTGGTACGGTAGTGGTACACCATTTCACGTCATCAAGGGTGTTTGGGCATATACATATCCGGTCTAGGGTAACGAAAGACTTATGCTTTCCGTTCGTCGTCTTCTTCCTCTCTACGTATGTAATCAATCATCTTCTTTTTCCATCTTTCTCTTTATTCTTAATTAATTTTGACCCTTTTCATTAATTTCCTTCAGGTGCCTTTCAAATCATCAAGACACTATTTTTCTCTTAAAAAAATATCTATGAATAATAATGGAGGTTTTGGCCCTAGGTTTGTGTAAACTGAATCCTATTGTTGTTGTTGTTGTTGTTTTGTTGCTTATTTGTTTGCATTATTATAATGTTAAATTATGTTTGTGTTGAAGTGGTTTTGTAGCACCAGATGTTTCATCACATGGATCAACTCTCAGGTCATTCTGTACCAGCAAAGGTGTGTGTTAATGTTTTATATTATTTATTGCCCCTTATTGCCTATTAGCATAAAAAAAACCAGTTATTTGTCACAATGAAAAGGGAATGATCCAAACTTGAGAATGTTCATGTAGGAAATAGAGGCTGATTGATATGATATGTGATGCGATGCGATGAGTATGGTTGTAAAAATCGCCAGGCGCTAGTCGAGCAGTGGGGTACTGAATATTGAGTAGCGATTAATAGGGATTAGTCGGATTGGAATTTTATATGTAATTATTCAAACTTGTATGTATATGTATACTGACTAGCGCTAGTCGGGCGATGGGGTACTGAATACACGCAAAATTTTATATGTGATTTTTTTTAACTTATTAATCAGACTGGATTAGTAAGTATATTTTTCATGTAATTCAAAGGGTTTGACTAATTTTGACCGACTACCGATTTGGGTCCGACTAGGTGAAATTCAATCGGTATACTACCGATTATCGATTAATCGCCGATTAATCCCGATTTTTACGATACTGGATGAGACTAGAGTGATGGTTAACAATAGATTTACCAGTAGAGGGGGACTAGTATTAGTACTATGTGTTTGAGCAAAAGGGTAGCCAAGAAACAAACATTTTGACGACCAAAACACTCTTAGATTAACGTACGAGGGAGAATATAGCATAAGGTGATTTTTGGTTTCGACACGTTATGTGGCTGTTGATAGACAAATGATGAGCAATATCAAGTAAATGTCAACGTTGGAGGACTGTACACATAACTGATTTGAAAGTTAATACTAGATGCATAGTTGTTAAAAGCCATCGCCTCTTCTGCCTAGGCCCATTTTTCAGGCGAAGCGAGGCAGTTGCGCTTTAAGTCGAGGAAATTGCGCTTTAACTCTCCAGGTTATGGTTCAGGCGCACATTCCGGCAAGATTCCTAGATTCCAGAGAGTTTCTGGCTAAATTCCGACAAGATTCTAGCCAAATTTCTACTTTTAATCAAGGAAAACTACTTTTCTACACTAATACACTAGTATTTTGGTACTAATTAGATGATATAAATTGTTACATAATAGACTTTGTTTATTTTATTTGAAGAATAGTATTCTTTTTCTAATACATGATATATTTTTTAAAATTTTTCATTATGCGCTTTATTTTTCTCAGGCCCTCGCTTTTTCTGCGCTTTGCGCCTAGGCCCCAGGCGAGGCTTATGCGCCTTGAGTGCGCCTAGTGCCTTTAATAACTATGACTAGATGAACGGAACATAACAAAACAGAAATTGATCATGTAATATCATGATACACTCTGTTTTACCACACTTACTGATGATTAGAGCGGGTAGTTTAGTAAAGTACACTGTTATTGGCATATAAACTGACTTGTACGTAGTGTGACACAAACATCATGATGCCGTTTTTCCTTTTACTTATATGTTAGGTGTCGTATAAATATCAGAAACAAGTTTCCTTATAATTTATTGCAATAGGGTTTTTTTTTCATGTTTTCCCACCGTCCCTCAAAAACTGACTTGTATATAGTGTTTTTCAGATTTGTCAGCTGAGAAATGTGTCCCATGCAACCGAAAGGGTTTGAGCCCTATGACCGAAGATAGTGCCAATGCGTTGAAACCCAAGGTCCGCTTATTTATATCTATCTATCTCAGGGGCTGTTTGGCAACTTTTGAATGGTTAAGTGCTGAACCAATAAGAGTTCTGAATCATTAAGTGTTGAACCAGTAAGAAATCTGAACCATTAAGAGCCAGTATAATGCTTAATCGTTCAGAGGCAAATGTCTGACCAATTAAGATTAGAGGTCTTAAGCTTAACCATTCAGACTCTGTATAATGCTTAACCATTCAGAGGCAAATGTCTGAACCATTCAGACATTTGCTCGCGAAACAAACAGTCTGAATCATTAAGAGCCCCATTAAGAGGTAAACAAACAGACCCTTAATCTTGATGAAAAATAAATTGATGTTGGTTATGATTTAGGTCCCTGAATGGGAGTTGTTAAGCGATGGTGGCATAATGAAGCTACGTCGAAAGTGGAAAGTTAAGAATTTTCTCTTAGGGTTGGAGTTCTTTAAGATCGTTGCTGACTTGGCTGAATCTGAAGGTCTCCGTCTCTTTGCAAAATTCATTATAATGAGATGAGGCTCGTTATAAATTGGTTATGATCTATATTTTGACTACGGTTGTTTAAATACAGGCCATCATCCCGATCTTCATCTTGTTGGATGGAACAACGTGACAATCGAGATATGGACACATGCTTGCGGTAAGAATGCTATATCAACGTACTTGAGTCGGTGGTCCATTTTGGTTATTATCCTAAAGAAACCTATATGATGGCTATGCCTTATTGAAAATGAGCTTGTTAGCAGTGGCGGACCCAGGATTTTATTTCAATGGGGTCCATTTTCGGGTCGGTCCTCGTTCGGGTCGAGTTAAAGTGAGGTTTGAACTAGATTTTTAAAAAAAATAAGAAAAATGTGCTTATCAAGGATTGAACTCATGACCTCTTGGTGGAAAAGAGGGAGATTTACCACTACACCAGCTTTCTTTTTCTTTCGATGGTGTCCACGTAATTGTATTTATGGGGTCCATATACAATTTAATATACCGAATCTACTATTTTTTTAAAAAAGATTGGGGTCCGGGGACCCCGGTGGCACCAATGTAGGTCCGCCCCTGCTTGTTAGTGTGATGAGCTATCTTATCATAAAATGCGACATAAGCAAGAAACGGAGAAAATGTATAATTACTAGAACAAGTTGTTTTCGTTGCAAATACAAGAAGTTGATGTTGTAGATGTGCGACATGTGCAGGTGGGCTCACGCAAAATGATTTCATACTAGCTGCGAAGATCGACAAGCTACCCGTCGAATCTTATCTTAAATGAGTTTACTACAAGTTACCTGGATTTTACAAGACTTTTATAATATGCTGTTAGCCTGTTAGGTGGTTATTTACGTATTCTGTTTCTGTTTCTGTTTTTGTTTTATTGATCATTAGTTGGTACCCTGGAGTAGGGGAAGGTTCATTTGAGAAGAAATTTTTATTGAGAAGAAAAAGAATAAAAGGGTAAAATTGTAAAACATTAAATAGTTTTTTTCTCATCTCATTTATTATTATGTTTGACTAATTAATTTGTCATTAAGACTATAATCCTCCACACTAAATATTTTTACCTACACACATCAAAAGTTATCCTACACATTTCGAAATTTATCCTACACATATTGAAATTTATCCTACACAACTCGTAATTTATCCTACACGCCTCGTATTTATCCTACACTATAAATGTATTTTTATTTTTATTTTTTTGTGAAAAATATATATCTTAAAAATAAGTTACAAATGAGTTATTAAAGATGAAACTACCAATTAATGATGTATGTAAGTTTACTAATATACCCTTATAGTTACATTAAGTACAAATATTAAATGAAGTCTAATGAAGCATTCCTATTGGTTGAAGTTTCTTCTTTTTTCTTCTTACAAAGAATTTCTTCTCATTTGAACCCTCCACCCCTGGAGTATGTTGATCTTTATGGTCTGGGTTTGTCGTGTTTCATCGCGTGGGGAATGCTTGAGGGGTTGAACGCGTTATTTAATTTTACAAAATTTAGTCGAATTTCAAAGTATATTTGTACTTGACATATATGAGGAAAAGATGGAAAGATGTCATTACAAAATACGATGATGTATAGTGATTCAGGTGGATGTTAACAAACCCCTCGTGCGCTCGCTCCTTAGTTTTCAAAGATGAGTTGTTCCTTACTAGTCTTCTCTAAAAACATTATAGATCACTGGTGTATAAATTACACAACTTCTCTCTACAAATAATGATAAAGAGAAAGAATTAGTGTTTGAGCTTTTCAGTTGTGCTTATCTTCTCTTGCTTTTATATCTTACCAATCACTTAAAGGTATTTTTAAGTTGCAATAGCTAAGTCAGCAAGTAGTTGGACAGTTGATATCAAAATGACTGGTGGATCTAGAAATATTCAGGGGTATCCTAAAATTATTATTTTTTATAGTACACCCATAAAACGGAAATTGGTTTTGTTGTATATTCAAGGGCATTGGCGAAACCAGAAATATTAATCCGGCGGGGTCACAGTATATTTTTTTTAATCTCCAATTAGCATATATCAATAAAAAAAATTCACCTACATAAAAATAATATAAGAAGCGTAACTGTAACATTAAAGTGACATATTTGCAAAAAAAAAAATATATATATATACCATTATATATACGTAAAACAAGAAAAATTTTCCCGTGTGAAATAAAAAATTGTAACAGAAGGTAAACTAAATTTAATAGAAGATAAACTAAAAATATAGCTATACAAATAAGATAGAGAAAGGAGAGTAGGATAGAACTATGTATACTTTCACCAACTTTCAATTTCATCATTTTCTAGTTTTCCTTTTTATTTCACTCATCTTCATCTTCTTCAAGAATACTAACAGAGCAGCTTCATCGTTGTTTTTGGCCGGGAAAATTTTTGGTGATGTTACTTCACTCTACTTTCCTTGCTGCAATTACTCTATGTGTGAGAATTTAGGAAGGGCCAAAGTACCGAACACACTTACACAAAGAAAATTGAGGGGTAGCCCGTGCACCCCCCTAGATACCACATAGATCCACTTCCCTGATCAAAATCATACTATGCATCAACCGTGTAGGGTTCGTGTTGATTCTCTAACAAAAATGTAATGATTTTTATCTTTAGTTAGAGTGTGTAGTGGCTTAACTAAAAAGTCAAAAAGTTGATGTCACGTTGACAATGAGATTTTAACTAAACCCTTGAAAGTGTGCAGAACTAACCACTTTATTAAAATAATGTTTAAATACATTAAAACAAAAGTGGGTGACATGTAACAAAAAAGAACCTTAATTTGTTAAGACATCTTTTCTTGTAACAAAAAAAGAAGCTTTGTTTTCTTTTAGAATTGTAGAGTACAGATTGACTCAGTTTTTATAAAATACTTTTGACTTGACTTTCACAAATCCTTGGCTTAAAATTTATACAAACTTGAAGAGGTAAATAATACTACAATCATTAAGCACAAGTGTTTTTATATGTTTTTTGGTATTTTAGCACAAACACAACATACATTCTTAAGATACAGCAGTACAAAACCAAACTGCTCATTATTGTTATCATTATTATACTTCCAAATGCTTCAACATATTCCAGTAATGACTCAAGCAACAGCAACATCCTTCTTGTCCACAAATGCTTCAAGATATTCCTTCCTACACAACAATATTATTATACCAAAACCGTCAAAAAACTATTATCATCGACTCAGACAAAGTTGATTAAAAGAGAAGCAAAACCGAATACCTTGCAGGCAAGTGATCGTGTGGTCGATTATAAGGAGTCCAAACCGGCTCACCAACAAAGAGCCGCATGGCCTGCAAACAAAATAAACATGTTGACATTGCACTTCTTCCTCCATATTCATCCTGTGTCGGAATGCATGTGGTATATATAATAAACTATTTATGAATTATAATAATACCTTAATGTAGTTGTCTGAATCAAGAGTGAAGCGATGATAAATACCAGCTGGAAGTACAATCATGCCCCCTTTCTTCAGCCAAACACGTATCCACGCTTCATTACGATCTCTCACATCAAAGTACCCTTCAACACAAGTCCATGACATGTTTAGAAAAATAAAAAGATATGATGTTTCATTTAATTTTAAATTTAAATTTCATTAAACAAACATTAGTTTACGAATACGTGTGATACTAGATATAAATATATACATGATCATTCGATATCATCCGGTTTCAAGTTTCAACGCATAGTCCAAACGCCGCCTCCTAATAATGGAAAACTATAGCACAAACGAACTGTTCATGAACACTTACCGAACGAGATTTTATAGTGTTCGTTTGTTAAGGAAACGAACGTGTTCATCTTCGTTTGTTAATTTTAGGCAACGAACGGTAACGAACATTGATGAACACAAACTAATGTTATTGACCACATATGGAAACAAATGAACACAAACAAGCGTTCATGAACAAAAAATATAATACACCTACACTTACTAAGTACTTTATTTGTCGGAATTTTGAAGTGTTTAAATAAAATATATAAAATGAAAACACTAATGAACTACCGAATATAAACGAACACGTAACCAAACATTCACGAACATAAATGAACGAACGCGGCCTCTGTTCATGTTTGTTCATTTAACTAAACGAACGAAATTTCTTGTTCGTGTTCGTTTCTTTAGGAAGCGAACGAACACAAACGAACTTCCCGCCAAACGGTTCACGAATTGTTCGCTAAACGTTTGGTTCGTTTGTAGCCCTAAGCACAACGACAACAAAACTTACCACTTCCAGCAACAATGTAGCGAATTTCCTCATCAGTATGAAGATGCTCTTCGAAAAAGCTTTTAATCTTTTCTTCATAATTCGGCAACTTCTCAGGGCAAACCTCGCAGAAGTCCTGAACATTTAAACTTATCAAAACCACACAAAAACAGGTATTCAACGGTAAACTGAGTTACAAAACAAAACATCATACAAACCATGTAAGAGTATCCACGTGATTCACGAATCTTCTTCAACTCTTCATCTGTTTCATAGTTATCAGCATCCAACCGCCAGCTAAGTACCCCGAGCTCTATGCAATTCACAATGTGATTCGTTACGATTCAACGTTACAACAAAACAAAGCTTTCTGAGGCATTTATATTATTATATACCTGCAAGTTTGTCGAGGGATACGAATTCTTTCGGATCCTTATGATGTGGAAGCCTTTGATCTTCGTTACTATCGTCCATGTACCACGCCTGAATCACTTCCTCCCTCTCATCCTATTAACAATAAATTGTTTTACCTTTGTCAAAGTTTAAGTGTTAACATATCCGGGTTGAAAGTAGTTTAACTAGCGGTTGAAAATGTTCCCATAAATTGAGTGTTGTATTCTTAGTACACACAAAATGAAACATTACATGTCTCTCTCTATGTATATGAGGCCGGTTATTGTACAAAATGCCTTAACGTACGCTGCGTACGAGATTCAGTATCAACATGCGAAATTTGGTTTATAACATGCGACTTTCATTTTTTTTACATACGATTTAACTTTTTTATGTACATGCGATTTTGAGTTTTTTTGGAACATGCGATTTTCTTTTTTTTTTTTTTTTTGAAACATGCGATTTTCAGTTTTTTGTAGCATAACGTGCGATTTTGCCATCGCGTACACAGCGTACGTTAAGGCATATTGTACGATGCACTTTTTCTATATATATATATATATATATATATATATATATATATATATACACACACACCTACAACAACATGGCAAGTATACCTGTTGTTGTATCAACCAAATACATATACTTCCACAATCATATAATGCTAACATTTTATGTAGATGTGCTAAATACCGGGACTAGTCGGTGATTAATCGCTAGTCGGCCGGTCAGTCGGTCACTGAGTAATTTTTCATTAAATCGGTCCATTAATCGGCGGGCGGACCCTTGGTTTTAATGTGCGCTCATAATGCGTGTGCGCTGATGAGATCGCATCAGGCGATGCGATGCGCTGCAATTAAATGATGCGAGGCTGATGCGCCCTAAATCACACAATGCGCTCGTGATGCGCTTATTTTTCTGAAATTAACCACTATTGAGTAAAACTGTACAATGAGCTTGTAGAATGTGCTTAACAAGCTTGTACAATGAGCTGATGAAGTTGTTAAATGAGTTCCTACATAGATTACTTGTACCTTTTGCATAGACTACTTGTACACTTGAGAGTTCAAAGCTTATTTTGGTTATATTGAGCTTCTTTCATGGTACTAGAGCTATTTTGTTATATTTATTTATTTTAATCTCTAAATTTTTAGTGTTTGAAGTTAACAAATTAAAATATTATCTATAGATATCTTTTTAAATAACAAACGCCGAGCATACGTGATGCGCCTTTTGGGATCAAAACACATCAAAGCGCATTGTGCATTTTAAAACCAAGGGCGGACCTAATCGGCCCTAACCGGCTGGCCACAAATCGGCAATTCCGGCCAAAACATGTAAATTCCGGCCAGCTTCCAACCAAACCATGTAGATTCCGGCGATTAATCTTGTATACTTTATAAAATGGGCCAGGAAGGGTTAAAACCTATCTACCTAAAATATTAATAAGGCCTATAAAATCAAAGTGGCAGGTTGAATTTTCATTCTAATTATGTATTGGCATCAATCAATGAATATCTTTTAACAGAAAAATTCACAAACCACAAAAACTGCAGTGATTAACAATCAAATAAACAATCGGAAGAAGAAGAAGAAAAAGGGCAAATCATCTAGCGATTCAAAATGAAAATTAGGGATTCTTAGACCGATTACATAGATATATTATAAGTAATTAAATTAGATTTACAATTACCTTGCATACAGAACCCATGATTGAAAGGAAGAACCGTTGAGCTTTCAAGTTACGCAAAAACCCTAGCTATTTTCCTTGTATATTGTCCGTATATATTAATTTTTATTTTTATGTGTGTTCCATGCCCGAATATATCTTCAAAACTTCTTCTTTTGTTTTTTGTTTTTTTGACAAGTCAAAACCGTGTGCCAAAATAAAAACATATTTGATAACCCGATTGACCACTTTATTACAAACTAGTATGCAAAACAATGTGCTAAAGGAATCCAGGTAGGGTTGTAAATGAGTTGAGTCAGGTTGGATTCGGGCTGGGCTCAAAGTTAAACGAGTCGGTTTAGCCAGGGGCGGATGTACTTCTTAATAAGGGGTAACCTACGTTGCCCTTTTACGCTCTGACGGTAGTGTAAATTTTGAAAAATTTTGACGTTTCTTCAATTTCGTTGCCCATTTTCTTTAAAATGTTGCCCCCATAAGTGTTTTTTAGATCTGCCACTAGGTTTAGCTTGACTCGTTTATCTTAACGAGCTAAAATGTTGAACTCAAACTCAACTCATAAAAACCTAAAGTGAACTCGTTTATTTAAAAGGGAAATTAAAATTGTATATAGCTTCCTTTTTTTAAAACATATGTATGGGTCAAACGTGATGATAAGTAGCCCAAAGTGGACTTTTTTTAATGCATCTATAGATTTTGTATGATACAGTTTTTTTAGTCATGTTTAACATGTTATTTGTTTCTAATAAGTGGAAAAAGGTATTCATGCGTCAACCCAACCTGATCTATTTTGACATATAACTCACCCTCTCAACGCATTTTCCACCACTAGTGAGCACATTGCTTGAGTATCTATGCTTATGCATACATATATTAGTGTTTTTTTTTTCTGTATGTTTTAAGCATAAGTACTAATTATGGATTTTGGGTACGGGTCAATGTCTGACACAACTTGAAACACATACACGAAAATAATCAAATTTTGAGTTATTATATCTAACATGTTTAATATAATTTCTCAAACTTATCATTCTATCACATGAACTAATACAAGGCTTTGATCAAGTGACGACTGATGTAGTAATGGCTAGATTAACATCTTATAAAATTGAAACATGTGTACTTATACACATCTAATCTCTCACTTAAGTTAGCTCATATCATTTTCTTAATTGATCACAATAGTTGATCCACGTCTTATAATTTAACAAATTTGCAACAAGATGGTTAAACAGAAATCTCATTCATTTATGTTCTAGATTTGGTGATAACATGAGAGATGATCCTACCTCATTTTCCTTGAACCCTTGTTTTTCATTGTTCCCTGAGTTTATGTTCAATCTTAGAATATCCCCATTTGTGCAGGTAAAATCAGGAGTCTAAAATCAATCTGCCATTAATGTATACATTTTAAGGTTAATACCATAAAAACTACAAAACTTTCTTATCTTTCACAAAAAAAGTTCATTAACATAATTTTGTATATTAAAGTCCATCGACATCTAAAACTAAATTAATTTTTGTTACATCAAAGTCCCTAAACTTGTCAACTAAACTTGTCAAAAATGCACATAGTAGTGATTATTTTTTAGTGACTTGTTAACTCTTAAATTTGTTAAAATATGATTAAGTGAAATTCCACATTATTTCCAATCTAGCCATACATGTTCGTCCTGAGTCCCTGACCAAACAAACAAAGGTACACAAGATAGCTAGAGAGTCCCGTTAAGTAGGGATGAGCAAGTGGTACTGGGTACCAGCATCGAATTCCCCGAATCAATATATTTTTGGTACAGACTTTTGACATTTTTGGTACCGGTCCGGTACAGTACTGGTTTTTACCTTCAAATACTGGCACAAATCGATACCGGTACCAAATCGTACCGTATCGGGTATTTTCGGTACCGGTACCCACTTTTGAGGATTTTCAGTATCGGTATCGGTTGGTACCGAGCTCATTCCTACCGTTAAGACTCCCAGCTTTAAAAACCTTTTGATCTCCTTCCCTTGTATCAGGTATTTTCGGTACCGGTATCCGCTTTTGAGGATTTTCAGTATCGGTACCGGTTAGTACCGAGCTCATCCCTACCGTTAAGACTCCCAGCTCTAAAAACCTTTTGATCTCATTCCCTTCCACTTGTTTTAGCATTTCTCCTCATCATTTCTCTTCATTTCATACCATTTCTCAACATTTCTCCTCATCTCTCCGTCTTCCAACACCATTTCCACACACCTCTTGATCCCCTTCCCTTCCACCATTATATCCCCCTCCCTCCTTTTCACCTTAACACCTATTTTCTAAACTTCCTCAATCATCTTAGTGTTAATCGCCTGGTCGGACCATTGTGAAAACACGACAGTTGGAACACAAGTCGCCAACGCCTTCACCGTTGAATTCCACCCGTCATGCATCAGATTACACCTAATTGCTTGGTGGGTCAATACTTTCACATAAGAACACCAACTAACTCTCATCCCCTGGTTGTTAAGTACCTATATCTTGCTCAATTTCCACACTTGGCCACCATATCTAATCACCCACAAAAAGGTACACCACTTTCAACCAACACATACAAACTCTTATGTTTTTTTGTTTTGGACCGTGCGAGTTTTTTGTTTCCATCTCCATTCCTATACTTGTAATAGGTATTGGTATGTACCTTGATTTTGTTCTTTCACTATCAGTTGACGAGGTTGAAGGTATTCTATCTAATTATTTTTGTAGATAGTTTTCTAAAAAAACTCCTATTATTTTTAGAGTTGGTTGGCTAATGAAAAAAAAGTATTTTTATTCGCTTAAATTAAATTTTAAATAAAGTCAAAACAAACTATGAATTTAAAATTTTACCCAGTGTACTTGGTCTTTGCGAGAACTGCGTGAATCACTATACTACTTGATTCACACGGTTCTCGCCTGTTGAGACAAGATGTTTTATATACACCGTATTGCATTCTGTTTGTATTCTTAAGAACTTTTCTTGAATTTAACTATAGGTTAACGTAAATGAACCATAACTATGTAGCCCTATTCCTAATAGATTAACCCCAAAATAACATATCCAAAATATAAGAAAGCCTAGAGTGGCCGCAATTGCGGAATTTGCTCCTTACAAATTTTTATATGTTCGAGTATGTAAATAAATTGCGAATACGATCCAAGTAATAAAGGCCCAAGTTTCCTTTGGATCCCAACTCCAATATGACCCCATGCTTGATTAGCCCATACTGCTCCTGAAAGAATACCTATGGTTAAAAAGATAATTCATAGGCTAATCACACGATAACTCCAATAATCCAATTGTTGAACAAATTAGGCCTACCTATGGTTAAAAAGATAATTCATAGGCTAATTACACGATAACTCCAATAATCCAATTGTTGAATAAATTAGGCCTTGTAATAATTCTTATCAGAAAAAATAAGTTTTTGAAAAATATTGTTTGTTTCATTCTTGTATTGGATTTCACCATCCACAAAATTTTTAGAGACCTTTTACGAACACACAAAGGATTTACTTGTTACTAATATAGCCTGGTCTCTGTTTTTCTTTAGACCCCCTTTCACTCCGATAGTATCATAAATTGCGTCAATCAGAGGAAATGAATGCATTTTATACTATACTATTAAATAGTCTGAAGTTAAGTGAACTAGATCTTACGGAGCCTACTCAAACCAACACATATGCCATATCCTCTGCCTGATCTATTGATAAGTCTCCATGCTTCCAAATGAAACATACATGACTAAAGATTTTGGCTTCAAGTTTAGCCATTTGATATAATCTTCCACTGTTTTTTTCAAACAAATCGGTAAATGAATTGTACGATAGGCCATTTCCATCTAAGAATTCAGATGGAATAAGATGTCCAACCGGAAGCATCACAAGTTTTTCAATTGCTATAATGGGCTCAACTTCAAGTTTATCAAAAGTGTTCACAAGTATTCTTGGAGATATTTTGAGTACATCAACATGGTCTTTCATAAATACCTAAATAAATTATGTTCCTTGGGATAGGATGACAACATAAATGACGTCAAATTAGATATGGTTAAAGATGGAAGTCTAGGTAAATCGATCAGAAGCGTTGGGTTTTTGTTGTTACAAGATATCAAATCTTTATAGCTATAATAATAGTAATAATAAATATCCAAAACAATGGTTGGTTGGCACCAAAGGAGACCGGATACAAGACTATTGCATTAGCCACCTTTGCAGCCGACGATACGCCACTGGTGTGTAGACTAAGTGGCTAAAAGGTTGGTATGTTGTAGCTGTAGAGCTAATGATTTTCAAGATGGCACAAACACCATTAGTAGATAAATCTAAGAAGTATTGTTGCAAGGTGGTAGTTGATTGTAAGCCATTGTCATGTCCGTCACAAAATGGGGCAAAGGTTAGGTTGTGTCGAGTGGTTTATATGTCAATGCGTTGTATGATGGAAACACTGGTGGAATAGGTGACATCGACATTCAACTTAACGAGATAGAACGGAGGGATGGGTTAATGTGGCCTTGGGTCGGATAAGCAACAATCAGGATTTTGGTTTTCTGATGGCCTTTCATTGGTCTGGAGAGTAGTGGTGGCCACAAGGCAACATGTAATGTATCTAAATAATAGAGGTTGCTTCACAAGTTCACATTGTAATTGTCACATGATTGGTAATTGTTACTTGATTATACAAATGTATATGATCCATATGCAAACTGACTTGTGTATTTGTAAACTGACAACATTCATGAGTACTTATATTGGAACTTTTTTGCAATGTTTTTATAACCGGACCGGATGTCAAACTAGACACCTTAATGGTTCACTAGTCGGACCGGTTCGACCAGTTTTAAGAACATGATAACATAAAAATTAATTTAAAAAATGATTTTAAGTGTGGTGTAGACTTACAAATACAAATATTAAATAAATGATACAAATAATAAAAACATAAATAACAAATATTAATAAATTATTTGAGGTTATTAAATAGGTTGTTTACATTTCCCAAGTGTTGTCATAGTTCAACAGCCAACAATCGTTTAGAAACCTTACGTGAAATTCTAACTTTGGAAATCTTGTGTTCTTATAACCATTCTTTCATTGTAATCGTTGTAAAATACGGAACTTGCTTCGTAAATAAAACTTGTACATTACACTTTTTACCTAGTTAAATCATGTTTTATTTCATATTTCACCTTGTTACAAGTTAGGGGAAACATTGTTGCACATTATTACACAACTTAACTAACAAAATTACTCATTATAATGTTTTAAAAAAAAATAAAAAAATAAAGAAATATGGCAGCCCCAATTCAGCAAAATTCAGCCCATATAGTTGGGTTTTGTGGGCTAGTTTCAAGGTGTAACCCCTTCTAAACACTTCCAAAGCCCAACCCATTGAAACCCTAATCCTTCCCCCTATAAATACCACTTATAACCAGCCTCCCTACCACTTTTGCAACACTAAAAACTCTCAAAACATCCTCCAAACCGTAGCTGAAAGCAAAGGTTCGAGTAGATTGACACCACTTCACGAAAATGAGCATAACTCACTCAATTCTTATCCGATTCACTCGATTCTTTTTCCTACTTGCTTGTATAATCATGGGGTTCGATTCCTAGACTTCTCCTTGGAGAAATCAGACCTGGAAATGCCCCGAAATAGTCCATAAACTTTCTGTTTGTTTTTATGTTCATCAAAAACTTGTTTAAACCTATGCAACTTGTGTCCAACACATCTCATACCTATGTCCTAATGCTTACAACTTATCCCATGGTTGGTTAAGCTTAAAAACAAGGTTGAGACATTTAAAATCAGAGGATTAAACCTCATAAACTTGGTGTTTTGTTTAGGGTTTTTAACCCACAAGTCATGTCAAACTTTGTCTTTGATACATGAGTGATTATGGAACAACTTGGGTTGTCCAAACATACAATCCTCACATGATTTGATGAATTCTCCTAGTTAGTGTGTATATTTCTTATTCTTTATTGTATGTTCATGACCCTCCTTGGTTGTTTTTTTTACATCAAGTGTAGTGGTGAACACATAGAGGTGCCTAAATGGAAGACTTGATCTTCCTACCTCCTACATGACTTCTATGACATTTAGAGGTACCAAAATGAAGATTTTAATCTTCTACCTCATGCTTGAACTATTGGACATATATTATATAACCTATATATATTATTCGAATAATCGAATCTTTGATGATGAACTAGTGTTCATATGTCGGGGTACTAGATTACATCATCCTAGACTATGATAACTTGTCACGATTCTAATGGAACCTTGTTCCATGAAAACATCTAAACTCCTTCGAGTTTCCTAGTGTCAAGAACAAGCATCATATGTACTAAATGATTATTTTCCATGTTATTCTCATATCTTATTTTTATGTTGTTTTAAACACCGAATCTCGACTCTAAACATACTTGAACTTTAACCCTTATACATTCGGACTCTAAATCTCTACTCGTCAACAATTGGATAATCGGAAAACAAATGCAAACTTTGTGAGTATACTCGTATTTCCCCCTTTTTACTTTTACCACTTTTGGGGTGTAACATGTTTACCTATTAACTTACACATGAACACTTTGTTAAACACATGAACGTTCCTATAACATGCTTGTATACGTGATGACTTGATACTTTAAACTTGGGTTATTCTTATGTGTTGAACTTATCATTAACTTCGTACGAGCCAAACCTTGACATATGTAGCGCTATAGGATTAACGACCCGCCCGTAAACTTGAGGTTATGTCTTGAGCATATTGCGTTTTCTTGGTTTGATATGTTAGACACATGCCATATTTAAGGTTTATCTTGAATCATATGCTTGCCATGAGGAATTGATCACACTTTTAAACTTATGCTATGTACGTACCAAACTTGTATACTCGCCTTTGCTTTTGCATTGAATTGTATTTTTAAACATGTTACAGGTTGATGATGATGAAATGAAAACGGATAGCAAAGATGCCTAAATACTCACTTAGACGTTTAGGTTTAAAGTGTTGTATCAATTTTGTTTATGTTATGTTGAACAATGTTGTTATTTGCTTTTCTTGTAATGTTTTGACATTTATTTTGGAAATGAAATTTGGATTATTAAATTATTGTCACAAATAGCGTTATGATGTCTCGAGCAATCTTCACACTTCGTCTCATCCCGATGTTTCCGCCATTGGTTGGGGTGTGACAGATTGGTATCAGAGCCATAACTATAGGGAATTAGGAAAAGTAGGAATGCTTTCACCTAGTCTATAGTTTTAGAGCCTTATTCGTATGCTTTGCTTGGACTACTACATGATACCTTATTTGTTACTTATTTATGCTCTTTTAAACATGTATGTTACTCATGTGTAATATTTGACATGTTTTTCGTACGCATTAAAGCTTGTTCTATTATGTGTTAACACTTGTTTTATCATTTCATTATTTAAGTACCATTCTTGATATGCTTTCTTATGTGTTTATACTTGCTTGTGTATTTCCTTCAACACACACTTCCCTCATGCATTTTACTTGATTATTCTAAATCCGACAACACTCATATTGTACAAATGAGACGAATTCACCAAAATAGGCGTGAAACCCACAATTTAGTGAACGACTCTCAATCTATCTATTCTTCTTTTTACACGAGATATCGCCATTGAGCTAGGAGTGAAATCCACATCTAAATGGCAAATCTCAAATTTCAAATTCTAGTGGACCCTCGTCAACATGTCGAAATTTAAATTTTGACCCGACGAGTACCAACCACACTTAGGATACGAAATCGTCAAGATAGGGGGTGAAACCCGCACCTTGTCGACTAGTTCCACTCCTTGATTTTTTCATAAATCCCGCCAAGTCTCGAAATTTCGATTGATATGAGACATGTAGTAACCGGAAGGGTAAATACCGTTAACCGACCTGTCGGCGAGAGTATTTTACCTATTAGGCCAAAGCATGCTCCTCAAATTCAAAAGACTTTTCGACCACTTTGGTTAGTCAAAGTTCCGTTTGGAACACTCCAAACTTTGGTCAAACATGTGTTTCTATTGTTCATTTTATACGATGCAATCTTTCAACCTCGAGTTTACCTTTGATTTCTCTTTTCACACGCACAACATATCGAACCTTTTCGATACATTTATATATGCATGATTTTCATATAATTTAAATTCATATTCCTTGTAACAACTAGTGGAGAGGTATCATCGAGATTGGAGTGACTTCCTTACCTTGACGATTGACTCCACCCCTCTTCCCTTAAAACGACCTCACCAACGAGTTAGGGGTGATTCCCTTACTTAGGTGACCGTTACCAAAACTTCTTTTTCGAAACATCTTATTATGCAAACTCGATCATACTTTATACCCAAATTGTTTAATGTTATTTAAAAATACCCACTCATACAGATTTCGAAATACATTGTTTTATCAAACGTACTTTTTATTCTACAATCTATTTTCACTCAACTCATATACGCGAAATTCATAATCATGTCTTAAAACGTTTTATTACTCAAACTTCAAAACCTTACGAAATGCTACCTATCAATTTAATCGGCCCAATGAAACTCTTGCCCATGAACTTCGTATTCGACTTAATCACTAAAACTTGCTCACATTATATCGTCATACTAGAGACTTCCATTCTAAATTGAAACCAAACCAACCTTTCTCAATTACCTATAGGATCTTATAGATATTATGAGATCGTTTTACCAAAGAATATTTCCAACATCAACGAACCATTTGTTTAAACCCTTTAAAATGAACACTAAGACCTTTGATAAATCCCTTTTCCAAGGATCAACGTATTCACAAAAAAAACTCCAAAATTTCTTGTTAGATGAAACGAACTTACATTTTTCCTACACCTATTTTTCAAAACACGTGGGCAAGAAGACTTCATGGGGACCGACCATCTTCGGATCTCGTAAACTCTTTTAAAACAAAGGTAGCATTTCCATTCATTACGAAATGCGATATGCATGACCAATAAGTACTTTATATACTCTTACATATGCAAACTATATTCTACCCTTTTAAACCAAGCTCAATCTAAATTTGATTCAATAAACTCAATGTTTCGTTTAAACAACTATACATGCATATCATCGTACACATTTTGGTCGATACCTCGCGATAACATCATTTATATCATTCGTATTACATACTCGACCTTTTGAATGCTTTATACACTTAGATCCGTGGTGTCCCAACAAACACTATATACGCAATATTTATTTTTCATACCTACACCTATGTTCATACGTTTTATGCTTCTACTTATACGCATACTACTTATACGTTTTGCGCTTCTACTTGTACACATACTACTTACACATTTTATGTTTATGCTCATACATACATGCGTATTCATACTTAAACTTATGCTCATACTTTCATCCTTACTCATGATTCGTACATTCGTACCTATACGCGAGCGTAATCCGAGGGATTCGCTTACGTGGGTCCCATACATGCTTAAACATAAACATGCTTACATACGACATTCTTCTACGTACACATTCTTATTTTCAAATTCATGTATACCTTGATTCATACATAACTAGTACAAGCTATGTGGATCATGCGACGATCAGTATAATCGCGGGTGCACACGGGATTATAGTGATAGGCGTATGAGAACCATAGAGTGTACTACTGTGTATGGTAAGACACGGAACGTAACATGACCCCGAGTAACGAAACGGACGTAATGTGGTTAAAACATGGTGGATACGCCGCTGGTACTTCCTATATATAAGTGTTTTCACCATGTTACCAAACTTTCGTAAAACGTGCCATGAGAAATTCAGTGTGTTGCAGACCTTTTGGACCTAATACAACTTCACGCAACTCACAAACGCATTATATCCGATTATTCATGACGAGACTTCATCCTTAACACACTACGTTCATCTATCCAACACTTATGCTATTCACATACTTGTACTCTTTAAGAGCCATTCGTTCATTCTATACTCGTATTATTTTATACAAAACTCGTTCGCAATCCAGCTTGTTTAAACATTTGAGTCCTAACTTACCTCATTACCTATAAAATAGCCTCCCTATTCTTGATTCTTGTGTAACTATACTTAGTATCTCTCTATTGCTTTATTTAAAGTAACAAACCTTTTCGTTCCTCTCAATAAACAGGTTTTACGAAAGTATGATTTTTTTTATACTATCCTTAAAAACTTCCCCTTGCAAATCTACCTTGATGTTCTCCAAAATTTGGTACTTTTCAAAACTTTCAAACTTCCCAAGTTTCAATTCTTAATGATCACCTTTATGCCAAAAACTCTTTCAAGCCTTCCTCTTGAATAAATTTCGGGACGAAATTTCCTAAAGGAGGGGAGACTGTAACGCCCTGCGTTTTCAAACTTCCTACATTTAGAAACCTTACGTGAAATTCTAACTTTGGAAATCTTGTGTTCTTATAACCATTCTTTCATTGTAATCGTTGTAAAATACGGAACTTGCCTCGTAAATAAAACTTGTACATTACACTTTTTACCTAGTTAAATCATGTTTTATTTCATATTTCACCTTGTTACAAGTTAGGGGAAACATTGTTGCACATTATTACACAACTTAACTAACAAAATTACTCATTATAATGTTTTAAAAAAAATAAAAAAATAAAGAAATATGGCAGCCCCAATTCAGCAAAATTCAGCCCATATAGTTGGGTTTTGTGGGCTAGTTTCAAGGTGTAACCCCTTCTAAACACTTCCAAAGCCCAACCCATTGAAACCCTAATCCTTCCCCCTATAAATACCACTTATAACCAGCCTCCCTACCACTTTTGCAACACTAAAAACTCTCAAAACATCCTCCAAACCGTAGCTGAAAGCAAAGGTTCGAGTAGATTGACACCCCTTCACGAAAATGAGCATAACTCACTCAATTCTTATCCGATTCACTCGATTCTTTTTCCTACTTGCTTGTATAATCATGGGGTTCGATTCCTAGACTTCTCCTTGGAGAAATCAGACCTGGAAATGCCCCGAAATAGTCCATAAACTTTCTGTTTGTTTTTATGTTCATCAAAAACTTGTTTAAACCTATGCAACTTGTGTCCAACACATCTCATACCTATGTCCTAATGCTTACAACTTATCCCATGTTTGGTTAAGCTTAAAAACAAGGTTGAGACATTTAAAATCAGAGGATTAAACCTCATAAACTTGGTGTTTTGTTTAGGGTTTTTAACCCACAAGTCATGTCAAACTTTGTCTTTGATACATGAGTGATTATGGAACAACTTGGGTTGTCCAAACATACAATCCTCACATGATTTGATGAATTCTCTTAGTTAGTGTGTATATTTCTTATTCTTTATTGTATGTTCATGACCCTCCTTGGTTGTTTTTTTTACATCAAGTGTAGTGGTGAACACATAGAGGTGCCTAAATGGAAGACTTGATCTTCCTACCTCCTACATGACTTCTATGACATTTAGAGGTACCAAAATGAAGATTTTAATCTTCTACCTCATGCTTGAACTATTGGACATATATTATATAACCTATATATATTATTCGAATAATCGAATCTTTGATGATGAACTAGTGTTCATATGTCGGGGTACTAGATTACATCATCCTAGACTATGATAACTTGTCACGATTCTAATGGAACCTTGTTCCATGAAAACATCTAAACTCCTTCGAGTTTCCTAGTGTCAAGAACAAGCATCATATGTACTAAATGATTATTTTCCATGTTATTCTCATATCTTATTTTTATGTTGTTTTAAACACCGAATCTCGACTCTAAACATACTTGAACTTTAACCCTTATACATTCGGACTCTAAATCTCTACTCGTCAACAATTGGATAATCGGAAAACAAATGCAAACTTTGTGAGTATACTCGTATTTCCCCCCTTTTTACTTTTACCACTTTTGGGGTGTAACATGTTTACCTATTAACTTACACATGAACACTTTGTTAAACACATGAACGTTCCTATAACATGCTTGTATACGTGATGACTTGATACTTTAAACTTGGGTTATTCTTATGTGTTGAACTTATCATTAACTTCGTACGAGCCAAACCTTGACATATGTAGCGCTATAGGATTAACGACCCGCCCGTAAACTTGAGGTTATGTCTTGAGCATATTGCGTTTTCTTGGTTTGATATGTTAGACACATGCCATATTTAAGGTTTATCTTGAATCATATGCTTGCCATGAGGAATTGATCACACTTTTAAACTTATGCTATGTACGTACCAAACTTGTATACTCGCCTTTGCTTTTGCATTGAATTGTATTTTTAAACATGTTACAGGTTGATGATGATGAAATGAAAACGGATAGCAAAGATGCCTAAATACTCACTTAGACGTTTAGGTTTAAAGTGTTGTATCAATTTTGTTTATGTTATGTTGAACAATGTTGTTATTTGCTTTTCTTGTAATGTTTTGACATTTATTTTGGAAATGAAATTTGGATTATTAAATTATTGTCACAAATAGCGTTATGATGTCTCGAGCAATCTTCACACTTCGTCTCATCCCGATGTTTCCGCCATTGGTTGGGGTGTGACAGGCCACAAGGCAACATGTAATGTATCTAAATAATAGAGGTTGCTTCACAAGTTCACATTGTAATTGTCACATGATTGGTAATTGTTACTTGATTATACAAATGTATATGATCCATATGCAAACTGACTTGTGTATTTGTAAACTGACAACATTCATGAGTACTTATATTGGAACTTTTTTGCAATGTTTTTATAACCGGACCGGATGTCAAACTAGACACCTTAATGGTTCACTAGTCGGACCGGTTCGACCAGTTTTAAGAACATGATAACATAAAAATTAATTTAAAAAATGATTTTAAGTGTGGTGTAGACTTACAAATACAAATATTAAATAAATGATACAAATAATAAAAACATAAATAACAAATATTAATAAATTATTTGAGGTTATTAAATAGGTTGTTTACATTTCCCAAGTGTTGTCATAGTTCAACAGCCAACAAGATAAAAAAGGATCCCATTTTCAAAACACATTATTATTCATTTTCTTTTCATTCATCAAAGTTGAGAATCAACTTTCTTCTTTATTTCCGGTTCTTCTTCTCGTTCCCGTCTCTTCATTTAACAAAAGCCATCACCACCGCTTCCAACCACCAATTCGACACCGATCTCCGCCAGTTTCAATTCAACTCGCCGGTTCTTCGATTCGACTGCTGACCACCAGTCCCGCTGGACGGTTCCTTCACAAACGGTTTAAGAGGCATAACCAGACTCCCGACACCGCCGGTCTCTGTTTAAACTGACTAGCCGACCCGGTCTTCAAAGCATTGCCTTTTAGGAAATTTTTACATGAAACTTAGAACTAACGGCTTACAAAACAAGTTTAAATGTTGGTACTCATTTAATAAAGTAACCTCCGGATTTAGCCCTTGGTGTCCAAAAGGAAAAAAAATAAATAGATAAGACCAGGAAGCCTACAAAGACATATCGAGTTGTTAGGGAATGGATGAGCCAGTTCTGTACATTTCGGTTCCAAAACTGAGGTAAATCGATCCACAACCAATATGCTCATCAACCATGGAGTTACTGCCCTCTTACTTGTTGTGCCAATTTGTGTGTATTAGTTGACTTAAGTTTTTGGGAGCGTAGCAAAAGGTCATGCGATAAACTTTAGTTGGTATTCACAAGATTTAACAAATAATAATAGACATCTTGCCATCGCCTTAACACATACATGTGAACCAACAAGACCAATTAACATCGTATGAAAATATTCGATTTTGGTTATCTAATGTTTTAAAATTTTGATATTTGTTCATCAAGTTTCCAATCGAGTTCCTCCTTTTAGAGTGACCTAAGTTATATATTTATAAGAATACGGTCATATTCGAAGCTCCAAGGTAAATGTCTTTGATGTAGAGAGTGAATATAGGTGTTTAAGGGTTTATCTTACATGTTTTGTGTGATTTGATGTGATTATATGCGTTGAATAGATTTATTGCGAGTGATTGTATGTTTGCAGGCAAAACAAGTGAATTCGATGAAGTTACGAAGTTTAACGATAAAGCGGAACACGTGATATTAATAAAGGATTGATGATGGCAGCCATTAAACATTAAACATTAATTTGGAACTCTCAATTCATCCTTCATTATTCACGAAAAGATTGGCAGCACATATTCATATTTGGAGCTATTAATTCATAGTCAAACATCATCATCATCTGTTCATCTTGTCAGCCGCCATTAGGGGGAGCATGTGAGAGGAGTAACTTTTTGGCATTTAATGTTGTCAACATCATTGATCCTAGGAAATCATAAAATATGGCAGACTTTGGCCAACATTGAAAAAAAAGTGGTGCAGCCATATTCATGTGAAGAGAGAGAGGATTATTGGAAGGTCACATCACCATCTAAAAGAAAGAGAAGTCACATGGACTTTGAAGAAGTTATCATTATCATTATCATCACATACAAAAAGGAACAACAACATGGAATTGTCGGTTACGGAATTCCAACGTAACCTACGGCTTCGTGCATGGCAAAGACAAAAAGAACAGCGAGTTCCACATGTGGCTTACAGAATTAACATGGAACTTACGGCTGACTTTAAAGAAATAAAGATTGGCAGCACGTGCCTTATTTTTGGGTGTGGATTAAAAGGTTATTAAACCCTATTTCGTGGGAGGAGGTTGGGTGTGAAGAATTCATCGAAGGGGGCAGCCGCAACAACTTCACTATCATCGATTTGGAGCAGAATCATTGTACTTTTGGCTCTCAAAAAAACTCACCACCCACATCATCATTATTCATCATCGATCTTCCGCACAATCACTAAGTCATCATGAAGTCAACATTCTTTCAAGCTTTTGAAGGTTGTACGTCCATCATGAGCGGCTAGTCGTCCCGTGACCGTCTCCGGGACTAGGGTTTATGTTTGAACATTGGGTTTGCTTATGTTTACAACTTTTTGGATTAAGAATTGATTAATCTTTCGGTTAGTTATTCTTATTGTTTTTGTTTCGATTAAACAGTATTTGATTATCGTAATCATTTGAGTTCATCAATTATTTGGTTTGTTCATCAACAACCGGGATTAAATTCTAGGATGTCATTGTTTTAAACCTTTAATCATTGAACTTGATTATGTTTATGAAATCTGAAATTGGTAATTAATTGGACTACTATTCATTTGCATCAATCTTTCGGTTTTGATCGTGGATTATTGCAATCAAATATATTGTCCGTTAATTATTTATCTAAACAAGTTTCAAATCATGTCTATGTGATTTCCAATTGGTCGTAACTAAGTAACCTGATTTTCTGCATAACCTGAAAACCCGGAGATTGGTCCTCTTCTCACAACTGTTTACAACTTTAATTTATTTTTGTTTTCACAATCGTTCTCAAAACTGCAAAAAGCAATTAGTTAGAAGTAGATGATAATTGAAACAACGAACTTTTACACTTTCCACTGATTCCCCGTGGATTCGACACCCTACTTGCCCTTTACTAGTAAAAGGTGAATAGGACACTTTTTTAATTATATTTTTGACCGACCTTACGACATCGATCAGTCTTTACCTAACATTATAATCTAATTTGGACGCAAGGTCATCAAGGTAAATTTGTAGAACAGTGGTATGTAGTTAAATATGACTTAACTGTGTTTTTCAACATCTTCATCTCTTCAATCACATAATGTTATAGGACTATGTACTTAAGAAGACATGTCCGTGTAATTCTAATCTTCCTAATTTTTGAGGAGTTATCATTCACATTCTTTTGTGTTCTCAGTGTAGTCTAGTCATGTGTTCTTTTGCAAGACACACCAAGGTATTTTGAGTTATCTAGTCATGAAATTCGAAAATCTTCAATATCTCTTCTTTTAAGTCCCGCATTTGCAAGAATCGTTCATTATTTAGTTGTGGATGAGATAAACATGTAAAAGCAAATTTAAAGGAACTAAGCATATTCGATACATGACACACCAATGTGGTTTATAATGTTGGGTTAATAATGGTCACGTTGACCAAGTTTTATTTGTTCAGTTAAGTCTTTTTAGTTTTTAATAAGTCTAGGTTAGCTTCTAAATAGGCGGAGTAGTTGGTATTTCTTTTTGACTTTTCTTTGTTTCCGTTTAGTCTTGTTAGGCTATATATAGCCATATGCAGTTCTTAAACAAAGTATCATAAATTGAGTGAGTTTATATTGGTGCTACGTGAATCCTTCAAGTGGTATTAGAGCACAACTTGAGAGATCCAAGGATAGAGATAAAAAGAGATCAATGGCAAATGAAGGAAGTTCATCGCAAGGACCGATGGTACCTAAGTTCTACACTGATTATAAACATTGGAGTTCGGGTAGAATTTGCTTCGATCCAAGGAGTATTGGCAGGTAATAGAATTTGGTTACACAGAACAAACAGGAGGGGTGCAATTAACGCCGATACAAAGGAATAATTTGGATGAGATGAAGCTAAATGATCTGAAGGTTAGAATATCCTCTATTATTCGATTGACAAAAACATACTAAAGAAAATCACACAAAAGTACATAACTAAACAGGTGTGGGAGGCAATGAAGATCAAGTACCAAGGAAATGTTCATGTGCGAAGAGCCCAGTTGCAACGCCTCTGGAGGGAGTTTGAGACACTTGAGATCAAGATTGGAGAAATAATGAATTGCAAGATTAAATATTTATTTATATGTATTTAATCTAGTCGCCATCATTATCATTTATATAATATAGATCAAAATATATTAAAACCTATAATATAATTAATTGGTAGTTGTTGATGGACCATATTACCCTTATTAACTAATTAGGGTTCCCATTGGGTGTACATAAGGAAATTAATAGAGAGGGATTAGGGTTAGACAATCATAACATCACTTAAAATTCGACCTCCTCTCTCTCTCTCAATTACTACGAGTTCTTCAACCCTAAAGAACTCGGTACTACCATCAAGAACATACATCCTAAAGGGAACCAAATCAAGCTGACTATCATGTCGAACTCCATGGCTGCATTTGTATCTGGATGCTCTGCTGGCATGTCTGCTGTATCAGGTATTATTTACATGTTTTCCGTTATGTTTAAAACAGAACTGATAAACATGAATGAGTATTTTCGGAAGAGTCATCACTATAGAAAACAACATGAGGAATTGTGGTGAAAACATGCCTGATGTCAAGGTGGTTGAGAAGATCCTTCGCACGCTAATGGTCTGCTTGATTGAAGAGTCAAAGGATCTAGATAGTCTTTTGGTTGACGAATTGCAAAACTCTTTGCTTGTGCACAAACATAAGTTAAATCAAAAGGTAGGTGAAGAACATGCCTTAAAGGTTGATGAAAATAATGTTGGATGAGGAAGAGGGCAAGGCAAAGGGTCATTTAACAGAGGTAGAGATCGTGGAAGAGTATGAGAACGTGGTGACTTTGACAAATCAACCATGGAATGTTAAAAATGTCATCAAGCAGATCATTTCCAGTACAAGTGTCCTAAGTGGGATAAGGCAATGAACATTTGGTACTTATGGCTTATGCTGAACAAGAAGAAGCTGAATGTAAAGGTATGTGATATCTCGATTCAGCATGTTCCAATAATATAACTGGTACAAGAAACTGGTTTATGAGTTTAGACGAAGATATCAAACGATCTATGAAGATGGGTAGTGATAAAATATTAGAGTTAAAGGGAGTTGGTAATATTCGTATTGAACTAAAATGACCTGTTTAAGTCATTACACATGTCTACTATGTACCAGGTCTCACATCAAACCTATTAAGCATTGGGCGGCTTCAAGAAAAGGGGATTAAAGTTGCATTAGAAAAAGGTGAATGTAGCATGTATCATCTAAGCAAAGGCATGATTATCAACTCGAAGATGTCAAAAGATCATATGTTTGTGGTTGCATGCAGGTTAGTGAAGATAGTGATACTCACATCTGGCATAAAATACCTACACATGTAAACTTTAAGGCTATAAGAATCATGCAGTAATTAAGATGGTAAAAGGTCTACCTAAGGTATGTGGCGAGATAGAATTCCATGAGATACGCAACAAGGGCAAGCAACAAAGACAAATGATCCCAAAGAAGGCAAAGTGGCGTTCAACAAAGAAGTTGGAATTGATACATATGGACTTATGTGGGCCAATAAGTCCAATTTCACAAAGTGGAAAAAGGTACGTGCTTGTCTTTATTGTTGACTTCAGTAGAAAGACTTAGCTCTATTTTTTGGTTAATAAAGGAGAAAGCTTTACCATGTTCCAGTGTTTCAAAAGCATGGTTGAAACTGAGGCGGGAACTAAAATAAAGTATCTAAGGAGTGATCAGGGAGGTAAATTCACATCTCATGCCTTTAATGAATTATGTGAACAACAGGGGCTTAAAAGACAACTGACAATAGCTTATACCCACAACAAAGTGGGGGTAGTTGAGCATCAAAATCGAACGATCATGAACATGGTAAGATGTTTGTTAATGGAGAAAGATATGCTACGATCATTTTGGCTGGAAGTAGCAAATTGGGCATCTTATGTTCTCAACAGATGTGTTACATGAGCTTTAGATGAAAAGGTCCCTAAAAAGGAGTGGTATGGACGTAAGCCAAATGTTGATTACTTACGTGTGTTTGATTGTATAACACATGTTTAGGTTCCCCCACATCTGAGAACTAAGCTTGACCCTCGGAACCACAAATATATTTTCTTGGTTGTATAGCACATTTATGGATTCTGCAAGCAGCTCAAAGCTATAATCTTCATTTTAATCAGAAATCAAAGAGTTTGGCTTTATCAAGAAAGAAGATGAGTCGTGTGTTTACAAGAAGGCATGTGGGAGCTTTATAAAAATCTTGATATTGTATGTGGATGACATACTACTCATTCGTAAAAACAATCATATGCTAAAGGATGTTAAATCCTGGTAAGGAAAGTGTTTTGTAACGAAGGATATTTGCGAAACTGCATTTACTATAGGAATAAAGATCTACAGGGAATGGATAGATGAAGGCGACAAATAGGTTTAAGTCAAAGTACATAAATACATTGATAAAGTCCTTTGATGTTTTCAATGCATGATTCTAAGCGAGGATTATTGCCAATGGCTGATGGAACGATACTGAATAAGAGTGTCAGTGAGAGTGTCAGTGCCCTCAGTCAGACGAGGAAAGGAAGAAATTGAAAGGTGTTCCATATGCTTCTGTAATCGGTTCCATCTAGGAATGACAATGGGGCGGGGTTTGGGCCGGGTATAGATAATCCCCATATCCGATTGTAAAATCGTGTCCCATACCTGGCCCAATACTCGTCGGGTATCGGGTATATCCGTTAATTTGTTAAAAGCTATTGATTGGGATCTCTAAATCAATTTCCTTTTTTTTTACTTTTATAGTTATTGTATAATTTTTCTTTATATAACAACTATTACAAAGTAACATATACACTACATAAATATAAGTTTTTATCATAAATAAATAATAACACTTTAATTTATATCTAGTATAATTTATATACTAAACAACACACAAAATATAAATAATATTATCAAATACATATTCCAAAACATTTTTTTTTCACATAATGAACCAACTAAAATAAGTCACTAATATATATGGGTTAAGGAAAGTAAAAATATAAATAAATAACTTTGGGCATATGATCGAGTAGCTAGTTCAGGTAAATGGGTATTATATGGTTTCGGGTAATCGGGCCGGGTATCACCTAATCCTATACCTGTGAAATTTGTTAAATATAGTCCCATACCCGACTCATACATGTTGGTGAAAATCCTTAAATTGCTTAAATTTTACTTAAATATAACATTAATCAACTAGCAAGTTAGACCATGTATAGTTCTAATTAGTGTTGTACATATTTACACATGCTTAGAGAGTTGATCGAGAAACTTGGGGTCCGTTTGGTATGAGGTAATGGAATGGATGAGGGAATGGAATGGACGAGGTAATGGAATGTACAACGGAATGAAATGAATCATTCCATTCCATTGTGATGTTTGGTTACTCATATGTGAATAGAATGAATCATTACTTTTTACAAGTTGATAAACAAAAAAAGACGAATCAACGAAGCACACTTGTATTAAAAACGGCAAAAGTATAATTGTGGTAATAATAATAATAATAATAATAATGGTAAAAAAAATTAATAATAAAATTTTTGATATATATTAATATTAGTATTAATATTAGTATTAATATTAGTATTAATATTAATATTAATATTAATAATATAATATAAATATAAATATAAATATAAATCTATACTATATAATAAAAGAAACCTGTTTTGGGACACATGTCATTCTCTCATTTAATTGATTAAAATTATTAATAATACTAAAAATAATAATATTTAATCTAAATTAATACAAATTCTTATTATTAATAATATTTAATCAAGTCTAAAATCTAATCTAATACAAATTTTTATTATCAATAATTTAAATTTTGATAACAATACAATTTAATAGTGATATTTTTTACTTAGGTGAAAATATTTTATTTTCTTAAAACCATTACCGATTGAACAAAATTCAAAACATATTTAAATAACGTTTTTGTATTTTTCTTTGTTGCACAACTAAATCCTTAAAATTCGAATAGAATGGGTAAACAACACGTGAACAAATATATATTTACTAGGTTATAGTCCTGTATGTTACACGGGTTGAATAAATAAATTTTATATACTAAATAATAAAATAATATATATCCAAAAACCTCCTTTATTGCATGGTTAAACAAATGTAATTTTATATACTAAATAATAAAAAGTTATATCTATAAGAATCATATTGTACGAGTTGAATAAATGTAATTTTATACCAAATAATAAAAAAATATATCTTTAAAACCATGTGTATTACACGGGTTGAATAAATGTCATATTGTTTACCAAATAATAAAAAAAGTTATATCTTAAAAAAACTCTCGTGTATTAGTTGGCTTGAATAAATATGATTTTATATACCAAATAATAAGAAAATTATTTGGTATATAATATTACATTTATTCAACCCGTACAATACATATGGTTCTTATAGATATAACTTATTTTATTATTTAATATATAAAATTATATTTATTTAACTTGTGCAATAAAGGAGGCTTTTAAAAAGATAATGCTTTATTATTTGATATATAATTCATTTATTCAACCCGTGTAATACACGGGGTTATAACCTAGTATTAAATAAACAACAGAAAAAACATGAGATGTAAAGGCGCACTAGCTTTAGTGATTTTAAATAAACAACAGAAAATACCTTTAGTAGGACCGGTGAACAGCATATTAAATAGATCGCTACCCTTCTTTACAAAATTGAACTGTTTGTAGTTCACTTTCTATATTGATTTTTGTTAATTTAACTGTTTCATAACTTTTATTTTAAAATTACTTATACTTAATCTATACATATAATAAAGTAAACCATATAAGGGACACGTGGCATTCTATAGAGTAATCTCCATAAGATTTTCCCGCCTAAAATATTATATTATTATTTAATATAAGGATTCCAATTATTTATATAATCCGTTTGATTCAATTTATATAATCCGTTTGATTCAAAATTTAAAATACATATTAATAAAGATATTGGATAATTAATAAAATAATAACACCGGCAAAAAATAAGGTAAATACGTAAATTATAATATACTAATTTTATCATGCATAAAAGTTTAATAATATGTTATGTTAATATTAAATATATATTAATAAAGATATTGGATAATTTTTATAATATAAAAGAACCATCAAAAGATGTAGATACATACGTATATTTTGAAGATATTGATTTTCTTACGCATAAAATTTTAATAACATGTGAAAATATTGATTTTATTATGCATAAAATTTTAATAACATATTAATATTAATAATCAGTATTTATATCTATCTATACTATATAATAAAATAAATCATTTATATCTATATCTATATTTGTATCTTTACTCTATATAATAAAAAAGAATCAATGTGTGACATATGTCATTTACATGTGGCATCTATTTTTTTCCCGCCTATTTTTTCTATATATTTTTATTAATTAAATAAATAATAAACTAGGTTATAACCCCGTGTATTACACGGGTTAAGTAAATAAAAAAATCAAATAGTTAATAACGAAGATTTAACAATTATAAAATGATATTTTAAGACGATTTTCTGATATCCAAACATAATTTTGTGTCATGTATGATCAAAACTTGTGATGTTTGTCAAATTTTTAAATATGAAAGCATTTGAACCATCGATTAGAATACAGACTTTATCATCGACTTTCTCACGAGTTTTAACAGTCATGTGAACATACATTTAATAACCCAAGTTTTATTTAAATAATAGTGGTCTTAATTTATTAGTTCTAAAAAAAATGTTGAAATGTCCACATAACGCATATAGCAATTATCTAATTAGATAAACTTATATAAAAAAAAATAATGTTTCAATTTAAATTAATTAGATAAGTACAAATTATCGGTAATTATTAAATTATATAACTTTAAAATTTAAATATCTGGATGTGAGTTGCATCTTAAAATGATGGTTATTTTTTGATAAATTTATCAGTATGATAAATGTAATTATTATTTTTCTTGCATTTTAAACATATATTAAATTTAAGAGTAAAATGCACGTATAGTCCATGTGGTTTTGTAAAATAACACCATAGTCCCCAACTTTTGTAAAATGCACGAAGAATGCGTGTATCGATAAGGGAGTTGCAAGTGGTGAGGGTGAGGGTGGGGTAGGGCTACTTGAGATAACTTTATCTTTAATATTTTTTAATATAATAAGGGCATTAAGGTTATTTCACAACCACTTAACTGAGAAAACTAATCACCATCCACTCCAGGGACTATCCGAGTAACAAATTGTCAAAACCACAAGGAGCACCGGTGTAATATCCAAAAGTTGGGGACTATATGTGTTATTTTACAAAACCACAGGGACTATTCGTGCATTTTACTCTAAATTTAATAATTTAAAGTAAATAATAATTATCTACAATTAAGTAATTAGGATATAATTTATAACGTAGTAATTATAAATATAAATAAATAATAAGATATTTTATGGAACTTTATCCATAATTTTTTAAATTTTAATAATTTTTAAATAATAATTATATATAATTAATGATGGTGTAGAATAATGACAAGTGTCCCTTTATTGGTTTCTTTTATTATATAGTATAGATATAGATTTTTGATATGAACGTATTATTGTTTTTTTTAAGTATCTACAATTAAGTAATTAGGATATAATTTATAACGTAGTAATTATAAATATAAATAAATAATAAGATATTTTATGGAACTTTATCCATAATTTTTTAAATTTTAATAATTTTTAAATAATAATTATATATAATTAATGATGGTGTAGAATAATGACAAGTGTCCCTTTATTGGTTTCTTTTTATTATATAGTATAGATATAGATTTTTGATATGAACGTATTATTGTTTTTTTTAAGTTTAAAATTATTGTGTTGTGCTATTATTTAAAAAAATATCTTAAATTTATAATTTAAATTTGAAGATAATATTTTATTAGAAAAAAATAGAATGATGATAAGATTTAATATTAATTGATTATTTATTATTTAATTAATTGATATAAGATAAGTATGAAAAGGTAGGAAATTAAAACGTAGACCCCTTCAATGAATGACACGTGTCCCAAAGTTGGTTTCTTTTATTATATAGTATAGATTAATATTAAATTTTATCTTACTTTGAATTTCGAATAGAATGCTTCTATTTTTCTATTAAAATATCATCTTCAAATTTAAATTGTTAATTTACGATTTTTAGATAAAACACATTACATATCATGAAAACCAAACATTGATTAATATATTATTGTAATATAACTTTTTTATCTTTTTATAAAATTAGATTTATTCAACCCGTAAAATACATAGGGTTTTAAAAAGAACTATTTTTATAATTTATTATACTAAATTACATTTATTTAACCCGTGTATTGCATGGGTTTTTTAAATATGTAATTTTTTTTATTTTTTGGTATATAAAATTAGATTTATTCGATAACATTATATTATTCAACCAACATAATACACAGGGTTTTAAAAGATATAACTTTTTTTATTATTTTGTATATAAAATTATATTTATTCAACCCGTACAATACACATAGTAGTTAAAAATATAACTTTTTTTATTATTTAATTATGTAAAACTGTAGTTATTCAAACTGTGTAATAAACGAGGTTTTATAAATATATCGTTTTATTATTTAGTATATAAAATCAAATTTAGTCAACCCGTGTATTACACGGGGTTATAACCTAGTATAAATATAAATATAAATATAAATATAAATATAAATATAAATATAAATATAAATAATAACAACAATATATTTTTCCATTCTTTGAAGGAATGAAAAAAAAAAACACCCCCTTAGCAAGGAATGAAAATTGTTATATTTGGAAGGAGTTACATTCCTTTGGAATTCTCAATTCCATTACCACATGGTAACCAAACATGTTTATTTCCATTCCATCAGAATGATCCATTCCATTCCACCTTCTATTCCTTCATACCAAACGCTACCTTGGTCTTAAAATAGGTTTTCGGTGTGAATGGATCAATATAAGTAAAAGTTGAAACCCATAAGTGTGAATGGATTAATATAAGTGAAAGTTTAAACCCTTAAGAAATCTACAATATTGGACATCGTAAATAGATGAAATGAGAATTTATTTTTAAGACATGTGATTTTGATATTCATGGTGTTTAAGAAATTGTTAAATATTAAATAAACTGACAAAAACGAAAAAAAAAAAAAAACAGGTTGGATATAAGAATCTAAATGTGACAAAGTTTAAAAAATGGACACTCATCAATCAGATTTTAATAAAGTTTTGTTAAATGATGAATGATTTGTAACCGAAATTGATCCACCACCATATGTGACTGCGTTTTAATAAAGTTACCTCCTCTGTTCTTTTTTTTTTTTTTGGATCCGTGATGTTCAAGAGTATGTCAACCATATGAGGAGTTCGAAGATGAAGAAAGATATCGTGTATGGTGTGTTTATTTTGACGGCTTGGTGCATCTGGAAAGCTCGAAACGACAAAGGCCTTTGCTAATATTGAGGCGACCATTGCTAATATAGTGTCCGACATTAAGGGGTTGTGATATCTTTGGTATAGGAGTCGATGTAAGGATTGTACGATAGATTGGAAAGAGTGTTGTAATTTCTTGATTGATATGATGTAACTTTGTGTTTGCGGATATCTCTAGCTTGGAGATATTCCGCGTTTATTTAATGAAGTTTACCTTTAAAAAAAACCTAATTAAAATAATCAGCAAACTTTATTCAAGTGAGATTTTCCGAAATGAAGAAAATGTACACACACTCAAAGATACGGGTGCAAATGAGCCGAACTACTCGTAAGCTACTTGAGCTCGGCTCGAAAAAAAAGCTTAAATGAGTTCGAGCTCAAGCCCGAACCTAAAAATAAGCTCGTTTAGTAAACGAGCCTGAGCCCGAGCCCGAGCTTCGCTTATCAAGCTCGAGTCAGCTCACGAGTCTAAACAAGCTTTCTGTTTATATATTTTTTTTATTTATATATTAAGTATATATTTAAATAATGATAATTACCATTTATAAAAATATTGAAAATAACTAAATTATATGTATGATAATAAATATAACTAATGTAAATTCATTAATAAATACTAAACGAGTCAAGCCCAAACCAAGCTCAAGAGATTCAAAAATTACTTACAAGCAGGGGCGGACCCATATGATGCGGGTCGGGGTCCACGGACCCCAATGTTTTATAAAAAATAGTAGAACCGGTATGTTAAATTTTTCAAGGACCCCATAAAATAAATTAGTTGGACCCATAGTATTAAAAACAAAGATGATATGGTGGTAAATCTCTTTGTGTTCCAACAAGTAGGTCTCAAGTTCAAGTCTTACATCTCTTTTTTATGTTTATTTTTTCCATCCATTGATCCTCTAATTTGTTTTTTTAAATGATAAATTTAATGTCACCGAATGATTTTATTTCACATTTGTTTTCAACATATAGTGACGTTAAAAAAAAAGCAAACACAATTTATTTTGACGTTATCTGAAGTAGTTGTGTTGTTTAGGTAGCTATTGGTTTTAAGCAACTTATTGATTACCACAATTTGATAACTTGATTCTTTAAAATGGTTCTTAATAATGTATTGATTTCATGTCCACTAAATGCTTCTACATTATTTCCTAGCCCCGACCCGACTACGATGACCGACCCGAAAATTTTAATGTTTGGTTGTGAAAATTTAAAAAAAAAAATGGACTCCAATGAAAAAAAATCTTGGGTCCGCCACTGTTTACAAGCCGAGCTCGATCATTATGCGAGCTCGGGCTCGACTTATTTGCACCCCCTCAAAGACATACTAAAATCCAAATTAGTGGTCAAAATTGATGACCAGCTTTCAACGCGTCTGCTCCCACTGTCTTCCTTTCCTATAAACACAGCCCTATCCTCATTTCTCCCTTCACCAAACCCTAACACTGTGTTCCAGAGTTTATTAACCGAAGGAAAGGAAAGGAAACAAAAAGAAAGCAAAAATATTTTGTGTTCCAGAGTTTCATTTAAGGAAGGAAAAGAAAGGAAAATAAAACATGTCGTGTTCCTGAGTTTCATTTAAGAAAGGAAAAGAAAGGAAGTGACAGGAAAACTAGGCTAAATTCTTTAATTTTTCTTTCCTTCCGATTTGGGAGGAAACGGTAGGAAAGACATCTTTATTTTTCCTTTCTCGTCCTTTCCTTTCTCACTTTTGCTTTCTTTTCTTATCCCTCATTAAGTTAACTCGGGAACAGAGTGTCTCTCACGATTCTCATTTCTATCATTTTTTCCCAGATCTGAAATGAAACCAATCAGCCGTGTTACCGTTCTTCAAGCTCACGATTCTCTAACAAATCATCCAAATAATATCATACCTCATCAACTCAATCAATCTCACACAAATTTGAACCAGAAGAAGAAGAATAACAACAACAGAAGAGAATTCTTCGCTGGATCTGCGTTTGTTGAGTCACCTTCTCCGAGCTCTGTTCCAATACCTGCGTTTTTCTCCAAGAGTTATGGTGCAGCTGTACCCGATGATCGTGACCGTACGATTGAACTTAGACGGATTCTAGGTTTGAGCCTCGATTGTTGAGGATTAATTTCAATCGAACCGATTATATTAAAGGTTCAGTCGAAATGATCTGCTAGCAGATTTACATATTTAGGTTTAACATCAGGTTAGTTATTTGTGGAATGAAGAAGGTCTAGTTTACTTGTTTATTGTGGATAAAAATGTATTTGTTTGTTTTTAATTGGAAAATACTAGATGTATTTATTTATGAAAATTGTTACTGTGGCCGTGTGGTGTATGAGTTTTTGTTTCTGTGTAGGGCTGTTCATAAATCTCGCAGCTCGCGGCTCGCTCGAAGTTCGCTCGAAAAAAGTTCGAAAAAAGCTCGATTCGAAATTGGCTCGGTTATAAACGAGCCGGCTCGGCTCGGCTCGATTTGTAAACGAGCCGAGCCCGAGCCAAGGTAGGTTCGGTTCGTGGCTCGCTCGTTAGTTGGTTCGTTGGCTCGCTCGTTGGGCTCGTTATAATTAAAAGGCTAATTATATATACATGTGTGTGCATATAATTTTCAGGTTCATCTTTGTAGTTAAAACAAACTGATCCCTATACAAATACTAGTATATAACGTTATAAAATAGAATCAAGTTTGAAAATGAAAGTTATGATATTTTTCCACATTATAGCCTCTAGCTTTGGTTGCTTGTGTGATATATTATCGAATAAGTTATGTAAGAATTTTGGTACTAGCTGGTCACAAATTAATATGCAGGTTTTATGAAGGAATTGGCTTAAAAGATAAGTCCCACATCGCCTTAGATTAATATATGCAAAGGTGGGATTAGCTATAAAAGAAAAGAAAGAATTGAGGTCAAAGTTTGTCCCACATCGCTGCTTAAATAAAGAATATAAAGGGGATGCTAACTATAAATGAAGAACCCCTTAGTAAAAAGGTTTACTAGTCCAAGTTGACCCTTTTGGTGATTTGGACTTTCTATATTCTTACAGGCCATCTTAGTGGGTATTTGGGTGGTCAATTTATTTAAAGTAAAATTACCCAAATTTTCGAGCTAGTTCAACGAGCTTCGAGCTGGCTCGAGATTTTTTCGAGCCGAGCTCGAGCCTATGTAATCAGCTCGTTACAATTTTTCGAGCCGAGCTGGTTCGGCTCGTTTTTCTTCGAGCCCGAGCTTGAGCCTAGGCTGGCTCGGCTCGGTTCGGCTCGTTTACACCCCTATTTCTGTGTGTCGAAAAGGAAAGGGATTGGAAATGTGAAATGTTATAATTTCATGGATGATTGCATACAAAATTACAAATGCATAAAATTGATCCACTAACACCCGGTGAAGAAAGATGTGCCTCACCTTTATCTTTGGACATTATTCGCGTGATGTGTCGGTTCAGTCAGTAATATGGGGCATTTGTTTAGGCCGTGGGGTATGGGGCGGGAGTTTCGGCGTGGGTTGGGGTAAAACGCCCAAGTCACCATCCTGGGTGGGCTTGGGTTTGGGGCGTGGCTCTTGAGGCTTGGGTTTCAAGCCGGGCGTGGGGCGGGGGAGCAAGGTGATATGGCTGTTGCTGAGTGGCCCATTCAAAGTAGCCGTTGACTAGCCGTTGGGGCTAGTTTAAAAAAAAAAAAAAATCTTTTTTCCTTTATATATACTTACCACATTTAACATTTTTCTCACACAATATCAAATTCATAAAACACAATTTACCATGAGTTCTTTAAGTTATAGTGAATCGTCATCATCATATGACGATGGTGCGGAAATATTTCTACAAACGATCGCGGCGGTGGTGAAAGCTATCGTGAAGACGAAGACGATGAGGAAGAGACTCAACAACCTAAACGGAGGAGGAGGTACATCGCTCGTGAACGGCACACCGCTAATGATTTGTTGGTAAGCGATTACTTCTCAGCGGAACCTAAGTATGATGAAAAAATGTTTAGGCGTCGTTTTCGTATGGGTAGAAACTTATTTTTAAGAATATCTAGAGATCTTGAGGAGAAATATGATTATTTCCAACAAAAACCCGATGTAACCGGGCAATTAGGATTTAGTACGTGGCAAAAGGTTACGGCAAATGAATTTTTAATAAAGTCAAGGGATATACATCAGAACCTTCGAGCTGATTTGGTGGAACACGTTTCAACGATTCCTGGGTTCGAAACCGACGAAGACGACGAAGAATGACTATCTTTTATTTTGATAATTATTATGTATGTTTATGTATTTTTTTTTTAAATATGTATGTTTATTTTTTATATAATTATAAATATAAATATATATTAAAAATAATTGTTAATGTGGCATAGCCACCCGCCCGGCCACGCCCAACCCAAGCCCCAACCATACCCCTTTAAAACTTGGCTTTGGGTTGGGAATATTCACGATACACGTGTCATCAAATGTCAAACCCAAGCCCCACCACTCCCCATGGTCTTAAAATGGGTGTAGTGCTATAATACTCATCCAATAATTACTCAATTGTTACTTTTTTTTGTTTTTTTTTAATTAAAACTAACGAAGAAATGGGTGTAGTGGCATGATTGGCCAAAAAAATCTTGACCCGGCGTTTAATTTGGAACGCCCCAACCCAAATTTTGAAGAAAAACGCCCATGGGGCGGTGGAGGGGCATTATGGGGTGTTTTTTCCCAAAAAAAAAAAAAAACGGAAAAAAACCCACTACGGGTGATCTAATAAGGAAATATTTTATAGTGATGTGTATTGCGATGTGTTTTATTTTGAACAACGGCAATTTTATAGATTATAAAAACATACAAAACGGGCCAACAAGAAGCTGGGAGTCCCAAAGAAGTCCCAAAGAAAAGGAACGACAAAAAACAATCAGGCTACAATGTCTCGGACATTAAATCCCCTCCCCCTCTCCCACTCTAGAGTCCCAAACGGTAACCTGTGCTTGAGCCATAAAAAGGCTTCTTCCTTTACTACGTCGACAACCTTCATAACCCGAAACAGAATACCCTCAAAAATCTTCTCGCTGTGTGCTTTTGAAATCCTCCATACAGCCGCATAAGATACCATAAACAACACTTTTTTTTTCCAGGTTTTTGACCCTTTTAGTTTGCTGAATATCCTGCAGGGACGATGCATGCATATTCACTTGGATTTTCAGCCAAACACAAAGGTGCCACCATACAGCTTTCACCAAAACGCATTCCGCCGCCAAGTGGTCCTCGGTTTCTACCCCATTACCGAATTATGATTCTTTCAAAGGTTGTTGTAGCATGGGTTCGGTATTAAAGTCAAATTAAACCAAACTATAACCGTTATGGACATGTTTAGTATGTTTCAAATTAAAATAATTTGAAGTATGCGTTGTCTCGTACACTTAAATTCATATTTCTATGCACTATGTAATAATGCTGTTTAGTGATTGATATCTAGGCTACATATGTAATCAAGATAGTCAATAGCCGTTTAAAAAAATCAAATCATGAGAATCAATGAAGGGACAATAGATAAACGGTTTATACGATTTCTTTAACTTATGAGCAAGTCTAATGGGCATTGGAACGGAGAAGAGCATGGATCATGCGTTTAGACAATAGGGGTAAGAGTATTTTATCGTGTTCATTGTTCTAATATCAGTTGATGGCGATCCAAGCACAAAAAAAAGAGATCCGTTAGGGAAAAAAATCTTGAGTCCACCACTGTCAAAAATCACAAATGCAAACTACACTCGTAGATCATACCTGACCCATAGAGGCCCGCATTGATGCCTTCTGGTTTGATCCATAAGACATTTTCATAACTGTAAAGCTCGAAAGCCCTCAAGAATTACATTTAAACACATGAAATACTTTATCAAGAAATTAAATATTTGAATGTACTTCGTTTCCTTTTGATCAGCCTTGATCCACTGTTGGACTAGCTCGAGGCCCAATTAGCTACTTCCGAAGCCCAAAGCCCTAAACCAACCCCTAAGGCCTAAACTTGGCGGCAGCCCAGGTAATAGACATATGCTGTCTTAATTTTTATTAAGCGTAATTTTGGTTAATTATACGTTTTGCTACAAATTAAACTATAACGAGGTCTATAAATACAGAATACTTTTATGAGTTTTAAACAGTACTTATTATTTGTTAAGAGACTAAGAGAGGGTTTAAATAATTTTAGAAAATTACAATCATGATAAATAACGTAATAGTTTTGCATATGATTTTAATAATCACAGTTGACAATTTATGATATCATCAAATTTTAAATTAGTTATTTTATTAAATTCTTTAAATATTATCAAGTACGTTTGTTGTAATATATGTAAAACACTAAAACTACATGAATTCGTAATAAGACTTAGATTCCAATTTCATCAAATTGTGTGAACAAAACATCTTAAGATATGTAATTCAAATCCCTATTCCTTTAAATTCTATTTATTATACCGCAAAGTAAACTGTAAACTTGAAGAGAAATCATGTCCGATAACTTATTTATTTTAGTAGCCATAGAACAACACATTTAACATGGTCAACTTTTTAATTAAAACTTGTTTATAAAATCCACCGACTGATAATAAAGTCAACTTTTTATCATAGAAGTGAAGGGGTTAATGGTAGGTGAAGTACCTAACTATATGTATGTTATGTGATAGTAGTCAATTAATTAGTTAAGGTAGGTGAATCCCCTTAATAAACATGTACGAAAAGGGACATGATGAACCATATTAGGCCTATTTGATGGGTAAAGAAACTGTTAAGTATTTTGTGTGATTTATAAGCATTTTATAGTCTAATGTTGCGTTGGCTGATTGGTGGATAAGGATCATTACAGAACACTAATTATTGCGAGAACAAAAAGAACAACTCTAAATAACTAAATTTTTGGATTTAAGGTTCATATTTCTTAAATTTTGTGTTTCTTACATTCATATATGTAGTATATATACATAAAAAATAATATATTTTTCTCTACACATAGTCTATATACATGTAGGTAATTTAGCCTACACATAACCTACATGTGTGTAGGTTATTTGAAAACTAAAGATTTTTCATATTTTATTTTAAATTCTAGTTTGAGAAATAATAAATCTTACATTTATAACATTTGCATTTACTTTTTAGGTTTTTAGGATTAAAAAAATGACTGATTCATTTTGTTCTGTGTATTCTCGCAATATTTAATATTCTGCATAAGAACCTTCCCCATTGATGGATAATACCCATACCAACATCAAAAGTAAACCTTTGTTGTTTGTTTAATGAGCCCGACACTTCGCAACCATCAATGGATGGCGTTGTAGCCAAGTGGTTATCATAATATATTCGACGTGATTGAAACCCCACCTCGCTAACATAATTAATTTAAAAGGTTATATATTATGTTTCAATCAAATATAACTGATTAACCAAAAAATAAAGTTATGTTTTACATCAATAAAAAAACTTAAAAATGAATATCGATACGGCTCCCCATGGTAGTGGAGTGTATGTATTTTTGTATAGAAAATTTTGGTTATATACGTTTTTACCCCCTGGTTTTATAGAATTTTTTTGGGTATATACGTTTTCGACCCCCCGGTCGGAAATCTCAAGCTTCGTCACTGATACCAACATCGGTATCAATGTTTCGTTGGTATTGGTTTCGGTAGTGATGATATCGTTACAGTACCTGCAGTCGATATAACATACGATACCAAAAAAACTCTATGGCGAAAAAAATCGTTTTTCAAAAATATTTATATCGAAATGTTGAAAAAAAAGTTTAAACATAGCTTCATATTCAATATTTAAATAAAAAAAACTAACACACACAGGTGAAAATGAAATAAACAAATTTGTATAACTTAAATGAATTAAGAGCATATATTCTATATATCTTAAGGCACAAAGTAGGGGTGAGCAGAAAATCAAAATAACTGAACCGTAACCGAAATAACCGAAAAATCCGGACCGAAAAAACCGAACCGAAACAAAAACCGACGGTTCGGTTTTCGGATTTTTATTTTTTTTGTTACATTTTTAAGCTTATAATTTTCTTATATGAGTCAGGGCAAATTACGTAAGGATAGCAGGTAGACGAGCAACAAACTGCGCCACCATCCCTTTCTGAATAGAAAACCCTAATATACCAAAAACAAAGCCCCGCCCCTGAGGGGTTGAAAAGTTGCTATGGACCACACGCTGAACTCTAGACAAGAACCGAACTGCCTCCGGCGCCAAGGAGCCGAACGTGTCAAACGCTAGGGGGACAAAGGCATGTTGATTATCCTCACAAGCTTTCGCGTGTTTTTCCACCTTCTTTGACTCTGCTTTCAGTACCGCTTGCCACGCCACAAACCCATTTTCCCGGAACCCGGCTAGTGGGGATACACCTGTGAGATCGACACAAGCATGTTTCCCGCCCTCCCAACCAAAAACTAGCACGTCAGCTGGGCGTAGGGTGGATCTCCCCTCCGACGAATTATTAATTTCGGTTCGGTTTTCGGATAATCATTTTCAATAACCGAAAATAACCGAACCGAACCGATAAGTTTTAATAGTATACCAAATCTATATATTTTTATGTTTAAGTGTTTACCCATGCTACTAAGAATTATTAATTTTATTCTTGTTTGTTAAATATTTATAATAAGAATATTACGATGTTTATTTATCATTAAAATTATCCATTGTTTACAAGAACTAACAAAGTTTAATATAAAAGTTAAATGGTTTTCAAAGTATTATAAAAGAAAACGTATTAACAAAAACTTTGGAGAAACATTAAAATAGATTAGAAGGTTAGGTTTATGTGAATAATATTAATTTAAAAGACTAAATACTTAAATGTAAACTTTTAAGAAAGATTCTTAAACTTTGAATTATACTTTTAAGTTTCGAATCTTACATAATTTGTTTCAAAAACCGAAAAAACCGAAAAACCGAACCGAACCGTTACTAAAACCGAAATAACCGAAACCAAAAAAACCGAAACCAAACGGTTTTTAAAAACCAAAAACCGAACTTTCGGTTACGGTTTTGGTTTTACCCAAAAACCGAACCGAACCGTGCACACCCCTAGCACAAAGTGGTGGCTTTTACGTCACGGATCCTCCCTTTTCAATAAAATACAAGGTCACTTCCTTCACTTTTCAATAAAATACAAGGTCACCTCAACATTGAGAATAACATTTTTAGCTCCTGCTCTATACCATATGATAAATCCAACTCCCAACTTTGCAAAATGGTATTTTAGCCCCTACTTCATTTTACAGACACCCCCATACTTTTAAAGTTTGCATTTCTAACTCTCTTTGCTCTTCCTTTTATGATTTTTCCCAAAGATTCACCACATTGCAATTTTAGTCTCTTGACTTTACAAACATCAATGTTTAATCTCTCACGTTTCTAATATTCCAGCTTTACCCATGTACCATATATTATATGTGTTTTTAACATATTATTTTCTTTAATGATTTCCGTTTGCTAATTTCTTTTTTAAGGAACTAATTTGCCATTAACCTCCTTGAGTTTTAAAAGTTTCGACTTTACCCTTTTCATTCCTTTACTTGAAAAAAAAGTTTTTTATGTGCGGATTTTTATGTACGTGTCGGTATAAATTCGAGTTGATCTACATTTAGATGTAATTTTCCCTAATGATTTTCGTTCGCCAATTTCTTTTTAAAGAACTAATTTGTCGTTAACCTCCTTGACTTTCAAAAGTTTCGACTTTGCCCATTTTGTTCTTTTACTTGAAAAGAAAAAAACCTTTTATGTGCGGATTTTCATGTATGTATCGGTATAAATTCGAGTTGATCTATGTTTAGAAGAAAACTTATCTTGGGAAACAAGTCGGTGCAAGTATAATACGTTACCATACAAGCGTCATTAAATATAATACATTTTCATTCGACAATATAAATTCGAGTTATTCTGCGTTTCGTGTGTTTTCTATTTTTAAAGTTATAATAGCCCCTTTTGATTGCTACACATTGGTTGTGTTACATAGCACTTACACTAATCCATTTGATATTTGCAATTTACTCTCGCCGCAACGTGCACTATTCTATTTACTAGTTATATTTATTACGTAGGTGAAAATGAAAACTAAATAAAGAAAATGACAAAAACACAATTCAGAAAAGTTTGTTTTTAATATATATAAATTTTATTTTGTTTACATTTGCATAATTCATTGAGCTTTAAGTTGCGCAGACAATACAAGTGGGCTTGTAATCAGTGGGCCTTCACAAAGCCCATTTCTATGAAATGAGGACGTAATTTATAGAGTAGGTTTGCCTTCACAAAGGCCACTTGTTAAATGACCAGTAAAAAAGAAACGATCTGGTCAACCTAGGAATTAGGATAAATAAGTTTTATAGGAGAGTTTACTATGCCTTCTCTATTATCATCTTTTCTAGCAACTCGAGTGTGACAAGTCACAAGCAGGGGCGGACCTACGTTACGAGGAACGGGGTCCCCGGACCCCAATCTTTTTTAAAAAGATAGTAGAAACGGTATATAAAATTGTCTATGGACCCCATAAAATAATTTAGTTGGACCCCATAACAATGAAAGTGAGCCTAGTGCAGTGGTAAAACCCCTTGTTTACAAACAAAAGGTCATGGGTTCGATACCTGTTTCTTCCTTTTTTTGTGTGTTTTTTTTTGGACCCCATTGTCTAAAAATCCTGGGTCCGCCACTGGTCACAAGTGTATAGTTAGCTAATTTACAAACTTAATCTTTCATTTTCTAAGACATTTTTAACTGAAGTAATGAACTGATAGACTCATTGATTTGGTATAGACGTGATTTTCAAAACGTTGCTTGGAAACTTATGATTGATCTTCGTAATGCCATAACATTGTACTACTGTTTTGGGGGGGGGGGGGGGGGGTAGTGTGAGCAAATGATGCATCCATCCTTAGGGGTGCGAAAGTTCTCTATAGACCGGCTCAAAACCAGACTCATTGTCCTGATCCATCATTATTTTTTGACAAATTGGTTTCTTTGTTGTACATAACTGGGAACACCGCACATAAAGCAATAAAATGATATATCCTCTCAATGATATGTCCGATATTCTTCTTTTAATATCATTTAACATAAATCAATATAATTTAGAAGCGGATCCACTCCTTTTGAATGCCATTTTCTCTTCTAACTTTAAATAAGTCGTCATTTTGTATAATATTTTGAAACTATCTTAGACGTGCATCTATAATATCTGCTTCTTCGCTATAAAATGGTTAAATTTGTCTTTCTTAATGAATCCCAATAATTTATTCATTTATTTTTTTTCCTTTAGGAAATTGTGGTCCATAGAAGTGGGAGTGTGGTCCATGAAGGAAAAGCCTATTTTTGTGGGCAAGGGGACAATGGATAAGAGCGGAGAGTCAAGGGCTCTTATTCATATTTAAGACTTTTAAGTTATACCAATTATTATTATTTTTTTCGATTTTTGTATTACATAACATAGTATCATAGAGTAATCTTATTATGCATACAAATAAAAATATAACAAAAAATAAGACACACCACCTTATCCTCTAAGTGCCTTATACCCCGAAACAAAAACATCAAGTTAAATGAAGAAAAAATAAGTGAGCAAATGTCATATTTTTGGATTTTAGTCCTTTAAGATATTATATCGAGCTATCAAAAACACATAAACGTGTTAGTTGAACGTAGTGTAAATCATATAAAAGATAGAACTAGACGTGTATACAATTTTTTGTAAGATGTATTAGAAAAGTTCATTATGAAAAACATGACAATGGAATTGATGTGAGATAATCGGTTTATCATAGGTTCTGAAATCTGCATTATGTAGTTTGTAAATGGTCTTCAACACTTAAAATTGAAAATAAATTATTTATGGCTCTCTTTGTTTGACTTATTTCATTGAAAAACACATGAAGAAGAGAGAGAAATAATGGGCAAAACCTTTAAACACCTTATAAGGGAAGGTCTTGGGTTCAAATCTTACAGACGACAAGAACTAAAGAAATTAGCCGTTAAAAAAAACTCCGTCCCTTTGCCCCTCTCTGGGCATCATCCTCACCCGTAATTGACAAATCAACTCTTTGTATACTTTGTTTAAAATCCAGATAAATTTGATACTTTCCATGACTTGGTTTAAAATCGCTAGATAGTTTTCACGATTAAAATAATAATACATACACAAAAGAACAAGTAGCTAAATAATTTGTCATCAAAACGAATTAACTTGAAGTATGATTTGGAATTCATTGAAAATGAACTATTAAATTGACCATGATCCATAAGAGATGTGAATTTGATACGCCTTATATGAACCTACAACTTTAGTCAATGGCTATCAACTTCCAAGAAGCCTAATTTTCTTACTAGCCTGTTCTTAATTCTAGTTGTTTCAATAACATTTCAAGATTATTTAGTTATCTTTATCAACTCATCTAGAAACAAATGCTTAAACCATCATCTCATATGCCACGTCATCAAATGCGAACAAAATTACTTCTACGTCTTTTTACTGGCAAAAAACACACATACTCTCTCTCTCTACGCTACATCTACTCTTCTCCTAAAATCATCACACCTACACTATACAGGATTGAAACCCATAATCACTTGGTTGGAGAGCAAACTATTTTAACACCTAGATATCCCCTTGAGGACACTTATACATTAAGATGGGATTGCCCTTACATAAGTGAGCGTAATTGGTTTCGGTATGGATTACAATCAATTAATGTGTTACAGATTGATTCACTAAAATCTAATTTGCCTAAAAAAGAATTCCAAGGCCACGTCTTACGTCACACAATGAGTGGCAAACATGGCAGTCATCAAACCAAATTGTGACGGAGTCTGGCAATTAGAGATATAGAATTTGCATACATTTTTAGTGGGAAAGTAGAGAGTAAGAAGTCAGAGCTTTTGTATGTGGTTTATACGGAGAAATAAATAAAAAAATTATTGCGTATTTTTGCCTGTATAAAAACTGGTTGTTATCTTATAAATTCTTTATACGCGTTGAACCACTCGTAAACTAATTGAAATCGGCTCACTAAAAACTCGAAGCGAGTAGATCTTGAACGAGCTCGAGCCCAAGCACGAGCCGTCTCTTATAAATCTAATTTTATATATAAAATAATATTGAAAGTTATATACAATTTGTTTAAAAATTATGTAATAAATCGATATAATAATTTTTTTTAATAATGAAAATAAAAATAAATAATATATTAATACAAAGTTTGGTTTTGATGATAAATAAATTAGTTCGATTTTATGTCTAGCATTATATATACTATAGGGTAAAAGTTTAGATTTTATTAGAGAAAATTGCATCATCGAAAAAATCAAGAGTATATTTGTATATTATAAATAAAAAAAATGAGAAATATGTATTAAATTTAAACTAAATAATAATTATCTATAATTAAGTTGAAAAGTGATGCGTGTCAGTGTGTATATATTTTAGATGTATATTTTAGGAATGGGATCAAATACAAACACTTAAGTTTGTAAGAACCATAAGAACCAATACATAATTGACAAGTGTCCATCAATAAAAAATTAGTTTAGGGGTAATTTAGACTTTTTGACCATATTTATTTATAACTAATTAAAAATAATTACAAAAAATATAATCAGCACAACACTATATAATTAGCACAACATCATTAATCGTTCTTCATTATCAGCACATCGTCCTCGAATCGTTCTCCATTATCAACATAAACGACATTAGCACAACATCTTCAATCGTTCTCCATTATCAGCACACCAGATGTGCTGATTATATCTACTTTTGGTGTTTGTTTGTATTATTTTGTAATTAACACATAATCAGCACCTTATTAGCACAAATATAAAACACCTTTTGTTAACTTTTTTTAAAAAACACTTTTATAAATACAAAAATGTATAGCAATATGGTACTCATATTAAAGATAAAAAAATACTTGATTTTATGGTATATATTTTTAAAAAAAATAATGAAGTATATAAAAGTTATTTTAGTTTAAAAAACCTTGGTGGAATTTGTATTTAATAGAAAATGGTCAAATGACTAGCAATTTTACAAAATTACCCCTAATTTGTTAGTAGTAATTTTTAATTATAAGAGTTTTATTTATAATCAATATCAACCCTTGATTTAAATTAACAATGGTTCAGATCTGTTCTTACGGTTCTTATAATTAGCACTGTTTGTACAGGATCTCAACCCGTATATTTTAAGCCCTTTTTACACTTTTAGCCAAGTTTTAAATTTATAAAACACGATATTCACTAACACTAAACACACATATGGGCAAGTGCACCCATCGTGGACGTAGTATAGTGTTGGTAAGATACCGAGGTCGTCCAAGGACACAACAGCTTTTAGTACCGGTTTATCCTCAACGTCTAATCAAATCAAAATGTTAGAAAAGATTTTTAAACTAAGAAAATAAAAACTAACTAAATGCTGAAAACTAAAATAAAAATAAAAACAGATAGACAAGATGAATCACTTGAATCTGACTCGTGTATTAGTATAACCTTTGATTATTTTCGCACTTTTGCACTTGTTTAAGAGATTATCTTAGTTATTGTAGTAGGCCCCTCTTTTGAAGGCGACGTTACCCTCAACCCAGTAGTTTGAGTCAGCAAGGATACAATCCTAAAGGGTCGGATTATTGAAAGATAATGAATTAAGTTATTAATCCAAATTATGGTAGGCCCCTCTTTTGGAGGTGACGTTACCCTCGACTAAGTAGTCTGAGTCAGCAGGGATACAGTCCTAAATAGCCGGGTTATAGTATTAATAGTAGTTAACTTATGAGGGGGTCAAAGAGTTTGGATCCCCGCCATCCAATACCTATGGGCATTGAAGGAGATCCTACTAAATTTGACCCAGGTCCCTTGCAGGACCTCTAAACGCTGAACAAGGGCAAGACCCTTACCAAACCGTTCCCTTAACCCCCGACCAGGTAGCCAACATACCTCCATATAGACCGTGGAGATATGAATGATGAAAATCTTTTATTTTATATAGATAGTAAAATAATGCCAAGACACCACGGACAAACGATAAGGAAGAATCACCTTCAACATAAGCAACTAGTTATTAAAGTCATTAATACAAAACCAAATAAAAAGTGCAAAAGATTAAAAATAAAAAGTATTATACTAAACACTTGTCTTCACCAAGTGATGTAAGAGACTTAGGCAAACATGGCCTTGATTGTCAAGAACTCTTACGATCAATCTTGGATCCCGAGACGACTCACACACTCTATGATGGACAATGGATGATGGTGGTGGATGATGGTGTTGTGATGGTGGTGGGTGGTGGATGAAGTGTGAGAGAGGTGGTGTGCCAAGGGATGAGTTGCAATGAAGCCAAGCACTCCTATTTATAGGCTGAACAGAAGCCTGAGCACGGCCCCGTGTCCGCTGCACACGGCTCCGTGCCCGTCTGACAATCTCTCTCCTCATTAATTGTAATTCGCAATTACAATTAATGCGCCTGCAGTACTTTCGCCACGCCCCCGTGTTCACTGGGCACGGCCCCGTGGTGGGCAATAGAAGCTTCTATAGGTTTGTCTTTTCTGCTGCTTCTTGGGCACGGCCCCGTGCTGGCTGAGCACGGGGCGTGTTCAGTCTTCTGCCTTCTCTGTTTTGCTTGGGAGGATGCTGTCGAGGGGTCGGGCAATCCACTTATGTTCCTTTTCTTGTATTTATGTTAGATTTAGCTGTCTTTTTGCTTCTTTTGTTAATTTGAACTCATTTAATCCTGAAAATTCAAAAGGAAGACAAAAACACTCTTTTTCCAACATTAGTACTTAAAAAGGGTTAGTTTTATGCCTCAGTTGATGTAATTTATATGTTGCATTTTACACACATCAAATACCCCCACACTTGATTTTTTGCTTGTCCTCAAGCAAAACTCTTTAATATGTGGCTTACACTCCCAAATGGAATGGGTAGAAGAGAAGGTTTTGGCTTGTCATAGAGTGTCGGGAATCCAAGATCCTTATTGGGTTTTATTTTTATTTATTTACAATCCTATTCGTTATGATTTATTTAGAACGTTTCATAAGAGAAATTACTTATTTGGGCATAGCATGCCTTTTTAAAATTTCCATTTATATACAAGTTCACATACCTCACGGGAGAAATCACTCACACTCGGCCGAAGGTGTCTTTTTTAGTGAATCACTCGAGAGCGGCATGGAACTTATCCCTACCATAGGCTTGCCAAGCAATCAATCCTCCTCCTTTTTAACTTGTTACCTTTGTAAATATCAAGAGGACTTTTTGGGTAAAGGCTTGGGCTAAAGGTGGGTAGTTGGGTTAGTGGTTAGTAAAGGGCGAAAAGCGTAAAAAGTGTCGGTTTTCGTAAAACATTTTGTTTTAGTGACTTTTTATTCTTAATGAAGTATTTCTTCAAATAAGCTTTTGTTTTAAGAGCTTTGTTTGTTTATTTCTAACTTCATCATTCATTTTTTTTAGTCACATGAAAACCGAGCTTGTTACTAAAATAAAGGGTAAAAATAAAAAGGGTTCTTTTTTTTGGTGGGTAAAAAGGGTTTTGGGGGTATGAAATGAAAAGGTTTAGGCTCAAAGGGGTTAACTAGGGGGAGTTTTTGGGTAAGTGAAAAGAAAAATAAAAATAATGGTTTTGAAAGAAAAAGGGTTAGTCCTAATGCCTCCATCATTTACTTACTTGGGTTTAAGTTGGTAAGGACCGGGAATGAATTGTCGTGGCAAGTTCTAGAGTCGTAAGAACCAAGCGGCTATTCACACAAGAAACGAAAAATGAGCATTTAGCGTAAGGATGTATATTTGTATGCTCAATAAAGGCTCAAAACTCACTTTTGTGGGAATGGGTTTTTCTATGTGATCAAATATATATAATCGAATTTTAACTAAGCTTGTTATGCCGTTTCATAATTTTCTTATGTTGGTTCTTTTTATCACGACGCTATCGGTTGTAAATTTGTAAAAATATAACCTTGTTAGTCTTAGAATTCCCAACTTAAACTTTAGACAAGTAAAAAAAATGAAATTTTTTTTGAAAAAAATTTGGGGTGATTAGCGGTTCCAATAGAGTTTTGTGTAAGGCTTGTTATTAGGACTTGCAAAATTGAAGGTTTTAGCATCCCCCCACACTTAAATTACACATTGTCCTCAATGTGTCCAAAAATAAATTTTTAGGTTGACTGAATGTGTAACATGGTGTTAAAAGCAAAAATTTATGTTACTGGCAGTCTGGACACGGCCCCGTGTCCGTTGGACACGACCCCGTGGTGAACTGCCAGTAATGAAAACTTACAGAAGATGGACACGGGGGCGTGGTGGCTAGGCACGGCCCCGTGTCTGGCAAAAATCTACAGAAAAGTAACCAAACAGCAGGTCTGGGAGGTGAGCACGGGGGCGTGTCGGCTGGACACGTCCCGTGTGGATAGTCTGTAAGCCTGAAAAATAGGTTCCTTCCTCCGGTTTTCCCATCCTGGCTTTATGAGCGCTAAAGCTTAGCACTCTAAGCCTTGGTTTGTACCTGTTTCATCACTAAATACCACACCAAGCAATACCAAAATCCTAAATTACCAAAGTTAATTGTTCAAACCATAGAGTAAAAGGAAAATAAAGCAGAAAATAAAAGAAGTTAGGGAAAGTAAATTGTTCAACACTTGGCACGCAGGCCACAAATTATTTTGATAGATAAAGGGACCTTAACCTGTGGGCTCGTCATCAACTCGCTCCTGCTCCTTCAACCCCCTAGTCCATGTCCTCATCGCTGTCATCACCTCCATCCCCATGACCCGCCATATACTCCCGGATGCTGTCGATGTCGTCTTGTATATCGTTAATGTTTCGTTCGATAGCTCCGACCCGGTGGTATGTATTGTTGGCAAGGTTGTAGGTGTTCCTGGTGCACATGAGGTTTTCCTGCAAAAGATCATGTAAAGTTTGAAGGTTAGGAAAACCGCCTCCTTGTGAGGAGGATTGACCCGGATCACCATGGGGTTGATACTGGTAATGAGGCGGTGGAGCATGAAGAACTAGGGCTTCCTATGGGTTCCATGCATGGCCTTGCATCCTTTGAAAGCTCACTGACCCGTCTTCCGCCTCATAAAGTAAGTTCATGGCTCGGCAGATGTGTTAGTCAACTCGTCCCGACCATGGGCTCCTTTCAAAGGACCCAGGGATGCGCGTGAAGTGCTTGAAGAGGCGGTACACCCACCCTCCGAAGAAGATAGGTGTTGGAGCACGAGCAAGGTGGTTCAGATGCATGTTTCGCAGCAGGAGGTATGGAACATCGAGGGCCCTTCGATTGTGGATGCAATGAAGGACTACCAAATCTTTCAACCCCACAACGCCACTACTGTCGTGACGCTGGCTAATAGAGTAGGTGAGGAGCCTATGAATGTAGCGATAGAGTGGATCCCTCAGCTTAGTACTCTTGGTGCTGCTAGGGTTGTAGATTCCTTCACCGATTTGGGCCCATGCGGCTTGACGTTCATTTTCATCCAAATCTCGTAATCCCCCGGTATTTTCCTCGTTCCCTGATTCCTCTTCCGCGTACAGTCCCACTATTGCCCCGAATTGTGCCATAGAGATTGAGTAATTCGTCCCACCACATCGAAATGCAACCCCTTCATTATCGAACGGGTCACACCTTGAAGTGAAGGTAAAAGTACTATAGAACTCCATGGTGCATTGATGCACCGACCGAAGCCGAGTGGTTAATGCAACTCTTAGTGGTCCCGTAACGATGTTGTTGAATCGGTCCAGCTGGTTTACCAAGGTTAACAGGTCCGTGCATGCTTGTCTGGGGTACTCCTCGGGCCTTGTTTGAAGTAGCTCGTATCTTGCTCTAGCGTCGAGCTCATTCGTGTTAAACCTTGTGAACTTCGACATCTGAAAGAATACACCAAAAGTTAGCACGAAACAGTGAGATTTTCAAAAGAAACTGCAAACAGTGAGCTGGATACGGCCCCGTGTTCAGCGGGCACGGCCCCGTGTCCAGACGTCTGTTACTCAAAATCTTCATTTTTCGTCCCGGTCCCGAAAATCTGAAAATGTTTAGCCAAGTAGGAGCGGTTTCCCCCGAAAATGAAACCCCAAGTGCCGTTTTCCCAAAACAACCCGTTTACCCCTTCAATTTTATCTTTTTCGGTTCAAAAACAAGGGTTTGAGGTTTTTGTGAGAAATCGGGCAAATCTATCAACAATACAAGTGTATTTACTTCCCATTACACTAATCTAAACTAATACTAACAGATTATATCAAAAATTTGAAGTTCGATCCGGATGAACTTGAAGAACCCTAGATTTTTCCCCAAATTTTTGATGTTTAACTACATGCAAGTAACTAATCTAACTACTAATGATGATAGAATCATACCTTGATGTTGTTAAACGTGGAGGTAACGTCGGAAATCTGTGGAAAATCGCCTTGAACCAGAGCGTTTTCGGCAAAACGGGACGTGTGGAATGAGGTAACTTTTATGAAAAGAGGGTTTTATCCCGACAGTTGCATCGACACGACCCCGTGTCCAGCGGACACGGCCTCGTGCCGAGCAAAAGTTTTAATTTTTTTTAGTGCTCGTGTGAGTGCCCATTTTTCCGAAAACATGGTTAGAAGACTTACCAGTTTCGATGTATACTCACTTGTTCGTAACATACCGGGTATGATGTGGGTGCTTTTCATTCGTTAACCGTTTGAAGTGAGATCTCTTCCTCTTCATCCTCAATGGATCCTCGGTAGAGTTTCAGCCGTTGGCCATTGACTTTAAATGGAATCCCATTTCGAGCTTTAATTTCTCCTGCACCGTGAGGAAAAACATGGGTGATGGAAAAAGGTCCTGACTACCTAGATTTTAGTTTACCCGGAAATAATCGAAGTCGTGAATTAAACAACAGAACTTGGTCTCCTACTCGAAATTCATTAGGCTTAATATATTTGTCATGTAAATTTTTTATTCTTTCCTTATAAATTTCGAAGTTAGAGTATGCATAATTCCTTAATTCGTCTAATTCATTCATTTGACAAAATCGATTTTTACCTGCAGTTTCTAAATCTAAGTTTACGCTTTTTATTGCCCAGTAGGCCCTGTGAGCTATTTCTACTGGCAAATGACAACTTTTTCCATAGACGAGCTTATATGGGGTTGTGCCTATAGTGGTTTTATAAGCAGTTCGAAAAGCCCATAAAGCATCATCTAATTTATCAACCCATTCCTTTTTATTTAAACCTACGGTTTTTTCAAGTATTCGTTTTAAACCTCGGTTAGTCACTTCGGCTTGTCCATTCGTTTGAGGGTGATATGCTATTGAGACCCGGTGATAGACCCCATACCTTGTTAAGATTTTTTCGAGTTGATGGTTGCAAAAATGGGTACCCCTATCACTTATCAAAGCTTTTGGTGTTCCAAAACGAGAGAATAATTTTTTCAGAAATTTTACCACTACTCTTCCATCGTTTGTTGGAAGAGCTTTGGCCTCCGCCCATTTAGACAAGTAATCAACCGCTACAAGTATATACTTGTTTCCTTTTGACGGTGGGAAGGGTCCCATGAAATCGAGGCCCCACACATCAAAAATTTCACAAACGAGAATGCCATTCTGAGGCATTTCGTTCTTGGAAGAAATATTACCTGATCTTTGGCAAGCATCACATGTCCTTACAAGATCTTGGGCATCTTTGTAAATGGTTGGCCAATAAAACCCTGAATCAAATACCTTTCGTGCGGTACTAGCGGCACCATGATGTCCTCCGTATGGACCTTCATGACAATGACGGAGAATTCTTCGTGCTTCACTACCATGGACACACCTTTGGATGAGTTGGTCGGCACACATTTTGAAAAGATAAGGGTCTTCCCAAAAGTAATGCTTTACATCAGCAAAGAATTTCTTTCTTTGATGATGTGGCCATCCTTTGGTGACTATACCGCTAGCTAAGTAATTAGCATAGTCGGCATACAATGGTTCTTGTCTGCTCTCCATCATTTCCAAGGATTCTGTGGGAAATTTTTCGTTGATCTGTTCGTCCCTGGCTGCCTCCAAAGCTGGGTCTTCTAGGCGTGAAAGATGATCTGCAGCAGTGTTTTCTGCTCCTCTTTTGTCTTTGATTTCAATGTCGAATTCTTGGAGGAGTAGAATCGATCTGATCAAACGGGGTTTTGCGTCTTGTTTCTTGAAGAGGTATCGAATAGCTGCATGATCTGTATAGACTACAGTTTTAGAAAGAACAAGGTAAGAACGGAATTTATCAAAAGCAAATACCAAAGCTAGTAACTCTTTTTCAGTAGTTGTGTAATTTTCTTGTGCATCGTTAAGTGTTTTACTAGCATAATAAATTGGGTGGAAATGCTTTTCTTTTCTTTGTCCCAAGACTGCTCCAACAGCAAAGTCACTTGCATCACACATGATTTCGAAAGGAAGTCTCCAATCAGGGGCTATCATGATAGGTGCATTGACTAGCATTTTCTTGAGGGTTAGAAATGCTTGATTGCATTCCTTGTCAAAGATGAAAGGTGCATCTTTTTCAAGTAATTTTGTTAGAGGTCTTGAAATTCTTGAAAAGTCTTTGATAAACCTTCTATAAAATCCGGCATGCCCTAGGAAACTTCTGATTGCTCTAACGGAGGATGGTGGAGGTAATCGAGAAATAGTTTCTATTTTTGCTCGATCAACTTCCATTCCTTCGCTTGAGATTTTGTGACCGAGTACTATTCCCTCTGTTACCATGAAATGGCATTTTTCCCAGTTAAGGGCGAGGTTAGTTTCCTCACATCGGGATAGCATTCGTTCAAGGTTATCGAGGCATTGGTCATATGAATCTCCAAAGATAGAAAAGTCGTCCATGAAGACTTCCATTGTCTTTTCTATCATGTCATGGAAAATGGCCACCATACAACGTTGGAATGTTGCTGGTGCAATACATAGACCGAATGGCATGCGTCGATAGGCGAAAGTTTCATAGGGGCATGTGAAAGTCGTCTTTTCTTGGTCTTCAGGTGCTATCGGGATTTGAAAGTAACCAGAAAAACCATCCAAGAAACAGTAAAATTTATGACCGGATAGTCGTTCTAACATTTGATCAATGAAAGGCAAAGGAAAGTGGTCTTTCCTTGTTGCTTCATTTAATCGCCTATAATCTATACAAACTCTCCATCCTGTGACGGTTCTTGTTGGTATTAATTCATTTTTTTCATTAGTTATTACCGTCATACCTCCTTTCTTTGGGACTACTTGGACGGGACTTACCCATGGACTATCGGAGATAGGATAGATTAGTCCGGCGTCAAGTAGCTTGATGACCTTATTTTTAACCACTTCTTGCACATTTGGATTTACTCTTCGTTGTGGTTGTATTACTGTTTTGTAGTCATCATTCATTAAAATTTTGTGCGTGCACATGGAAGGATTTATTCCTTTAATATCTACAAGCTTCCAAGCGATCGCATTTTTGTGTTTTTTAAGAAGATTAACTAATTTTTCTTTTTCTATGCTACTTAATTTAGACGAAATAATTACAGGTAAATTTCCATCTTTGTCTAGAAAAGCATATTCCAAACCTTTAGGAAGTTCTTTGAGCTCAATGTGTGGGTCTTTAGGAGACACCTTATTTTGCGGCTCATCTAGCTCAAGAATCTTAAAGGTTTGTTCTATGGCGACCTCTTCTTCAACAAAGTGGTCATCTTCTTCAGTTGTATCGGGTGGCTCATCTTCATCTTCAATTAGGGGGTCATTATTGCCAAAAGGATATTTCATTGAACGCTCAAGATCTATGTTCCTTTTGAATGCCCCTAATTGAAGAGGTAGATTATTGAATTTCCGGTTTTTCAAAGCTTCATAAGTTTTCACAAAAGGTTTTCCCAAGACTAGAGGAGCGTCATCGAGGATGACAAAGTCGGTTGGAATAACCATTTGATTTGTTTGAACCAAGACATCCTCAACTACACCGATTGATTTTATTACTTTCTGATCGGATAGAAAAATGGGTATTTGATGTGGAGCGAAATCACTAATACTTAACTTTTCAAAAATGTAGTTAGGCATTATGTTAACACAAAGATCTTTATCAATGGTGATATTACTAATAAATGAATTTTGAAAGAAACATGGAACCGGTGTAATGTTAATTTCAAAAGGATCTTCTTTTATTAGCGAGGTTTGATCACTAGTTAACTTAACACTTACCATTTCTTCAATTTTAGTATTAGTGTTTAGCTCTTTTAAAAACTTAGCATGAGGGGTTACTAAACAATGATTTTCAAAAGAAGGTGACAAGAGATTAATTTTTTCTTCTTGTAATTTAACGTTATCGACCTCACCTCTTTCGTTGTTTAACTCATGTATCGGTTTTTCACTTATTTGTTCTTCCATTTTTAATTCCTCATTTATCGTTTCTTCTTTTTTTAATTCTTCTCTTGCGCGGGACTCCTCTTCCCTTGCGCGAGATTCTTTTATGCATCGTTCGATAGTTTTAGTGTGTTCTGATATCCTATCGGTCACTTCGGTGATAGAGAAAGGATTGGGATCCTCAAAGCTTGAATCCGGTTGTTCGATCCTTGGTTCCTCATAATACTCATATGAAGTAGATGGTTCACACCATTGTTCTTCATTGTAAGTATATGATGGATAAGGGTCGAAATTTTGTTCTTCATAGTACTCATATGAGGTGGGTTGTTCACGCCATGGTTCCTCATAATAAGTATATGAAGGTGGTGGCTCATATCTCGACTCTTCAAAGTATGAGTATGAAGGCTCATACCCTGGTTCATCAAAATATGAGTATGAGGGAGGAGGTTCATACCTTTGGTCTTCATAGGATGTGTATGAAGTCGATGGCTTGTACCTGTGCTCCTCATAATGGTTGTATGAAGCGGATGGTTGAAACAAGTTACAATATTGTACCGAGTGCGGGTTACCACAATTAGTGCAATAGTCTCCCATATAATCATCCTCCTCATAGGTGTAGTTATAGCCTCCTGAGTATTGATCCATAAGAATCACTCAACAGACCACAACTGAGTCTCGGGACCAGAAAACAAAAATAAAGATGGAAACAGAAGCTGGACACAGCCCCGTGTTGGGTGAACACGGCCCCGTGTTCAGGGTCTGTATCTGGGCGTTTTAATTAAAGTTACTGGTCTCGTTGAGCACGGGGGCATGTTCAATGAGCACGGCCCCGTGTTCAGACTCTGTATCTGGGTATCTAACTAAAAATATGCAGCACGGGGGCGTGTTCAGTGAGCACGGCCCCGTGTTCAGGCTACTGTAAATGCAAACTAAACTAAAATGCAGAAAAATGTGCGCGCGTTTTAAAAAGGTTTTGAAAAACTGAGTAGGCCGTCGATTTTAAGCTATCTTAAAATCCTTGTGTCCCCGGCAACGACGCCAAAAACTTGATGCGTGTCAGTGTGTATATATTTTAGATGTATATTTTAAGCCCTTTTTACACTTTTAGCCAAGTTTTAAATGTATAAAACACGATATTCACTGACACTAAACACACATATAGGCAAGTGCACCCATCGTGGACGTAGTATAGTGTTGGTAAGATACCGAGGTCGTCCAAGGACACAAGAGCTTTTAGTACCGGTTTATCCTCAACATCTAATCAAATCAAAATGTTAGAAAAGATTTTTAAACTAAGAAAATAAAAACTAACTAAATGCTGAAAAATAAAATAAAAATAAAAACAGATAGACAAGATGAATCACTTGGATCCGACTCGTGTATTAGTATAACCTTTGATTATTTTCGCACTTTTGCACTTGTTTAAGAGATTATCTTAGTTATTGTAGTAGGCCCATCTTTTGAAGGCGACGTTACCGTCAACCCAGTAGTTTGAGTCAGCAAGGATACAATCCTAAAGGGTCGGATTATTGAAAGATAATGAATTAAGTTATTAATGCAAATTATGGTAGGCCCCTCTTTTGGAGGTGACGTTACCCTCGACTAAGTAGTCTGAGTCAGCAGGGATACAGTCCTAAATAGCCGGGTTATAGTATTAATAGTAGTTAACTTATGAGGGGGTCAAAGAGTTTGGATCCCCGCCATCCAATACCTATGGGCATTGAAGGAGATCCTACTAAATTTGACCCAGGTCCCTTGCAGGACCTCTAAACGCTGAACAAGGGCAAGACCCTTACCAAACCGTTCCCTTAACCCCCGACCAGGTAGCCAACATACCTCCATATAGACCGTGGAGATATGAATGGTGAAAATCTTTTATTTTATATAGATAGTAAAATAATGCCAAGACACCATGGACAAACGATAAGGAAGAATCACTTTCAACATAAGCAACTAGTTATTAAAGTCATTAATACAAAACCAAATAAAAAGTGCAAAAGATTAAAAATAAAAAGTATTATACTAAACACTTGTCTTCACCAAGTGATGTAAGAGACTTAGGCAAACATGGCCTTGATTGTCAAGAACTCTTACGATCAATCTTGGATCCCGAGACGACTCACACACTCTATGATGGACAATGAATGATGGTGGTGGATGATGGTGTTGTGATGGTGGTGGGTGGTGGATGAAGTGTGCGAGAGGTGGTGTGCCAAGGGATGAGTTGCAATGAAGCCAAGCACTCCTATTTATAGGCTGAACAGAAGCTTGGGCACGACCCCGTGTCCGCTGCACACGGCCCCGTGCCCGTCTGACAATCTCTCTCCTCATTAATTGTAATTCGCAATTACAATTAATGCGCCTGCAGTACTTTCGCCACGCCCCCGTGTTCACTGGGCACGGCCCCGTGGTGGGCAATAGAAGCTTCTATAGGTTTGTCTTTTCTGCTGCTTCTTGGGCACGGCCCCGTGCTGGCTGAGCACGGCCCCGTGCTGGCTGAGCACGGGGCGTGTTCAGTCTTCTGCCTTCTCTGTTTTGCTTGGGAGGATGCTGTCGAGGGGTCGGGCAATCCACTTATGTTCCTTTTCTTGTATTTATGTTAGATTTAGCTGTCTTTTTGCTTCTTTTGTTAATTTGAGCTCATTTAATCCTGAAAATACAAAAGGAAGACAAAAACACTCTTTTTCCAATATTAGTACTTAAAAAGGGTTAGTTTTATGCCTCATTTGATGTAATTTATATGTTGCATTTTACACACATCAAAAAGATTAAATAAAATTATATTTAGTAGAAGAGTTATCTATAATTAATTAGAAGAGATTAAACTAAATACTAATTATCCATAAGAGATTAAACTAAATAATATTTAGTAGGGGACTTATCTATAATTAATTAGAAGATATTAAACTAAATAATAATTATGCATAAAAGATTGAAAGGAAAATTAAAAGATACATATCCTAATATGATGGCAAGTGTCCTAAAAATGGTTTCTTTTATTATATAGTACTGGCGGTAAGACCCGTGTGCAAACACGGGTCGTTTCTTAGAAAACCATGCATAGCTCATATTGACAGAGAGTAAAAAAATAATTAGTTCAGACTTATAAAATTGATATACACTAATGGTCAATAGGTTTATTCAACAACAATTCCATTATGTTGATAGCAAACTACTGTTGTCTATTAACTGTTAAAAACTTCTGTTGCTTTCCAACAGACTTTCCTAAAAAATGTTATCCATTATCTCCAACAGAGCTTGCCAGATAGATAGATAGTAAATAGATATGCATGTTAGTCAACCTATGTTAAAAAGGTCAGTCAACAGAAATTACAAAGGTTAGTAAACAGACGTTAAGAGAATAATGTTATTAACAAAGAATTTAGTACTCTCATTAAAAATGAGAGCTGCAAACACGAGTTGTTTCTTAGACAAGCATGCATAACACATATTAATAGAACATATAGATACGTGCATAAATATTTTACCAAAACGTGTTATCTATTATAGCTAAAAGACAACTATAAACATAGATTATCGGTTAATATATCAATCACATACAATTTAACTTTACCCAAAAAGACAATATAAACTGCCTATAGACATACGTACTTCATAGAATTTGAATACAACTTAAAGTTCAACAAACGTTAACTACAAAAACACAATCACCTGCCTCAACAACTTTCAGCAAAACTAAATCAAGGAATCAGCAAATTTTAGAAATCAGCAGATCTTATTCTCTCATCAAGATTTCCCGGATTTGCCCTTTGAATTGGAGCTCAAAATCCAAGGAATCAGTATCATCTTCATCCCTATCAAGCTGAAGGTTAAAAAGACCTTGGAGGTCAACTGGATTCAGACCAAGTGCATTCTCCTTTGATATCTTTTCAACACTACCATCAGACTTGATCAAAGTCAATTCATGGGTTTGTTTGTCAGACTTCCACTTTAGTATTTTTGGGTCTGATGGGTTTCTTGGGAGAAGTTTTATTTGAGAGGAGTTTGGCGATTGAGGCCTGCTTGCCAACTTCTGAAGTGTTTGAGCAACTTGAGCTTGTAATTGCAACGAAGCATCATCCAATCCATATCGTAACTGATTTCTGATAGACAATTGGGTGTTCTGTTAATGGCATCAGTACCCGCGGGATTATTAACAGTACCCTTTTTAGAGAATGTTAATAAATTCCAAAATCCATTTCGTCGTCCAGTAGCGACAACTGTATTTTTGATTGGTACCGCAGTGGCCCTTTGGTTGGGTATTGGTGCAACATTACCTATTGATAAATCCCTAACTTTAGGTCTTTTTTAAATTGATTCAATTGTACTCAGCATACCTATTTTCATCTTCCTCATCCACCAGTTGTTGTCTTTTTCTTTGGTCAAGGCAGCAATGGATACATCTGCTGATGAGAACAACTTTTTAGATGTAACGATCTGCCGACGTATAACAGTCGTTTCATCTTTGTATACTGGCTTTTTAGGAAGGGATGGATCTGTCTTTCTTCGCTCTTCTAACCTACTATAAGCTCGATCAATAGACTGCCTAGTCCATTTTCCAATTTGTCTAGCAGTCCCAACCTTAGCTGCTACAAGTTCTGCCTTCATTCTCTTATACTTCAACACTTCATCCACTTCAACCTTTTTGTAAATTTTCCAGTTGGGAGCAGATTTTGGTATTTGAGGATCTTTATTCATCTTTTCAATTTTATTAACTTCCTTATTAAGAGCCTCAAGGGGCCAGTCTTTGAAATCAGATCTGTAGGCTTCGTAGGGCTTGGTTTCCATGATAGTGTTCAAGAAATCATTTCTTAATGTCTTTTCTAGCTCAGCATTTGGTGACAGATTTGACATATTCTTACTCAAGTCTCGCAAAATCTTCCAACTTCTTGACTTCACCAAGCCAATGTTGCATACGAGCTGATAAATTAATGTCTCCTAGCCCTTTACACTCTTCATTTGCCTTATCTTCTGCTTGCTTCCCCTTTAGCTTCAGATATTCATAAATATTCTTTGGAGTTTCAAATCCCTGAAGAGATGGGAAGGTTCTTTTGGATGGATCATCCTCTGTGTAAAATTGAGTTATTTCATCTTGAACTGCAAGCAGTTCCAGAGGGAAAGTTACTGCCAATGAGTTGATCTTTGTGGATGGAGGTGGGACGAATGGTTTAGGTGAAGTTTAAATGAACGGAGTGGCTGATAACGGAATTGGTGCGGGTATATCTTTTTCTTCCTTCTCTTCTTCATGCACCATGAATTTTCTCTTTCTTGTGTAAACAGATTTTGGAGAAGGAGGAGTTAGGGAAGAAAAATGTGCCATGACTGTAAAGGTTGATTGTGATGGAAATTGAAATTGGGTAGAATCAGTGGATTGACTAACAACTGTTGAAACAACTGGTGTCTCAACCACTGTTGTCTTAACATATGCTGAAACATTTGTTGCTTCAACAATTGTTTCAGTCGAGGTTGGCAGTGGTGATGAGGATTTTGTATTCTGCTTTTTGACAGGTGGTTTTTCTGGTGAGAGTTTTGTTTTAGGTGTATCAGAATCTGACTTCTTAGGTTCAACAGTGGTTTTGAGTGTCGCAGCAGTGGTTGGTTTTTCTAGTGGTGATATTGGTTTAGGAAATATGAAAATAGGAGATTCGTTATCTTTCTGTGATTTTCTACTATTTGAAGTTCCAATGTTGAGCACTTCATCTTCCTCTTCTGTTTTCGTTCAATCTCCTTATCTGTCTGTTTGTTAATGAAATCATCAATTCCCTTTTTCTTACCAGTATCAGATTTTCCAGGAGATTTTGCAGAAGTTTGTTTGGCAGGCTATGGATTTTGTTTTGGCTGATTCATTGGTGTTGGTTTGCCAAAGTTTTTCATGGAATCCTTTTCCCTCTTTTCAGCATCATCTTCATCGTCTTTTTCAAACACAGGTGTAGGGGTAGTACCAGTTAACTTTGCAATGCATTCTTTTATGCACTTGATGTCAGCATGTGTGTCTTTGTATCTTGCTTCAACCATAACTCTAATTAGCTTCATGTGGGAATTAAGTTGAATCTCAGCCAGTTCCCTTTGAGCTGCAAGAATGGGTTGTAGCGAATTCCAAATCTCTTGGCATAACTGCTGATGAGAAGGTCGACTTTTGAAAGCATCCACCAACTGCTTCAATTGATCTTTCATATCAGCAACAGTTGTTTCCAAGTTAGATATCTTGTTCGTCAAATCCTGGTATTTTAATCCATCACCTAACTTAATAGGATCATCTGAATTCCTACCAAAGGTAGTTGTATCTGCTTTTGAAAGAGAAGGTATCTCCAAATTTTCATTAGCAGATGCCCCTTGTTCTTGGTTCTGGGGACTTCCCTCTGCATCAGTGGTTACCTTAGTGATCTCACCCGTGGTTAACTTGAACTCACCAGTGGATACCTTGATAGACACAGCAGTGGTTGCCTTCAAGGGAGTCTGACTGATGAAACTACTGTCCAAATGTAAATCAGTGGATTTGACATTTGTAGTAGCTGCTCCACTTGAAATACCATCAAGAATTTGCTGAAATTCAAAAGGTGTAGTGTCACACCCCGATTTCCACGTGTCTCACCGGTGGGCCCGGTGGGGGATTACCGTGACGATGTTGGCAACAATATAGTCAAACCACACAATTATATAAATGCACAGCGGAAGCTTAAGAAAAATATATAAACTTCAACCTCTCGTTGTAATATCAAATGTATTACAGAAGTTGAATATATCCACAGCGGATCAAAAATAATAAATATTGTTCATTCAGATGCAGCATCGAGTTTGCGAGACTATGTACGATGCTTAGGACGCCTATACCAGCCCATTTCGTATAGTACCTGCACTTAATCTTTTTGGGGAAAATACGTCAGTTTACACTGGTAAATACATTCAACTGACACATTTGAAAATGTTTATTTAAAATTGATTTGAATGCACAAGGCACAAACTCTTTTATAACTTGGGAAAATTATTAAAATCTTGTGAACGTTTTACATGTTCTTTTATGTGTTCAGTAGCCCGGGTCGTGCCGGGTTAAAGATTTATAGACACACCACATTGCGTAAAACCGTAGTATAAAAACCAACGGCTACGTCTTTTAATTTAATGTCGACAATATATACCGGGTGTACGCCTACACCGGCATGTCGATGGTCGTGGCCATTTCGTAAAATGATGCCAAGGATATCCGGGACAACGGTCATTAAACCCCCCAAAGGCTTTTAAGAAACAAAACTGTTTAAATGAGCCGATCATATTATTTAATTAACCACCTAAGCGATGGAAAAATATAATGCTCAATCAAGCGGTATTAACATACCGTAACCCAAGCCCATATAGGGGAAATAAGTTAAAGTATTTACCTTTGCAAGTATTATTCCTTAGTTTGATTAAATCACCGATAGCTTTTACTGGGGCTCCTAATCTGGAACGAAGGTTTTAATTAACCTCTTAGAATCCTAACTGGTCTTTATATTGGCCGTAGCCTAGACCGGTTGGTTCCGGAATATAAATATGGTTTAATTGCGTGAAAAGGCGAAAACCGAGAATGGAATGTGACTCTGCCCCAAACAAGTTCAGAGACTTGTTTTATATGGGTTCAAGGTTCACACTCTGGATTTTGGGGTTCAAATAATATAGTTTGACCCGTATCGGCTAAATTATGAAAATTAGTTTCATAAGCCGAACCGTGCGTGCAATAGGCGAAACGGTTAACCATGAGAGTCTTACGCTTATTTCCTAAGTCAATATGCCTTAAAGAGGTTGTGGTATCAGTAGGATACCTTCCGTGATGCCCGTAATGAGTTTAAGTTAATATTATGCCCCGTAGGGGCTTTTTGGTCATTTTAAAGACTTTTAAAGAGCTTTTCGAGTTCTACAGGAAATCTGAGTTTCCCGAACCGTTTATAAAGTCTAAAATACTTTATTTATTATTTAAAATCAGTAGCAACTGGAATCGGGTCAAAAGACCTTGTAGAACTCATGTTTTGGCCGAAAAGGGCATATTCGGTATTTACCGAACCGTAGCCATAACCGCAGGTTATGAGCAAGGTAAAAATTATTAAAAATCTTTAAAATTCCCAAAATATTAATTTATAACTGGGGGTAAAAGTTTTGGTGACGAAATCTTGGTTTAGATGGGCGTTATGCTAATTGCGCCGTTTATTACAAAAGTTTATTTAAATTACGCTAATTAGCATAACTCTCATTCTAGACCTCGGATTGACGTGAAACTTTAAGGACATGCTTATAATTTAATAAGCAAGGTTATTGTCCGTTCACGTGTCCGAAATACTCGTTTTATTTTCAAAATGGCGTTACGGTCAACTTTTAGGCGATTAACGGAAACACGTAAAAGACTCGGATAACTCATGAACCGATCACAGAGGTTTATACCAACATGTGACCTGGTCCTAAGAAGGTCCTAAGGCATATCTATACCTCACTAAAACGGGTCAGAACTGAAGTCAAAGCAAAAGTCAAACTTTTGCGACATTCGGCTCCGAACCGGTTCAATATAGCAAACGGTCGATTCAAACGAGTGCAAACAAGTTTATATACTTATTATCATGTTTTATGAACATCAAAACAGGTTTCATAACGTATACATTACAGATTATGTAGAAAATGGCAAAATGACTTTCTGTTGACTTTTTAAGTGCGCGTTTGACTCGACATTTGACATAGTTAGAGTGGTGATCAGAGGGAACCCTTTTAGGGTTTTATTACCCACATAAATACCAACTCAAAACTACTTTTGATTCGTCATAAGACTGAACCATCACTGATTTATTTTAAAGTCAAACCGTATTTTCGACGGTTTGGTTTTTAGCTATTTACTAAGGAAATGTGAAACCACAAAGGGTTAGATCACTTACAGAAGCTTGAGAGAAGACTTAAGAACACAGAGGAATGCTAGAGAGCTCTTGGAATGATCAGTTGAGTGTGTTTGAAGTGTGGTGAACTTATGAGCCAAGTGTGGCTATTTATAGTGTTCAAAAGACCTCAAGATCATCACAACTCAGTCTACATTTGATCATGGATCATGGGCAGGTGTCCCTAAGTGATATGGGTCGAGCATAGGGTGCCCATGCCTCATTTATTGGTTGTTGGTCGTTCAAAGGCTCCAAAAGGCAAGTAGTTACAAGTTTTCTGCATCTGGGCGTCCCACGCGGCCCGCATGGGAGTTCCATGCACTTTTAATGCGGGTCGCCTGAGTTTCAAATATCAGGCGCGTAAAAGAGGAGGCTCGCGGCCCGCCTCAACTTAAGCCTAACCTTCACGCGGGTCGCGAGAGGTCTGTTTTTCAGGTTTTTAAAATCTTTTGTAATGATTACGAAATCCTGGTAATTAATAACGAAATCTTTCGTAATGATTTACCTGACCTTTCGGGTTTGAAGGGGTAACTTTACGGTTTGGCCCTCGGTTAATTACAACTAAGGACCTCGTGTTATTTACGCGCGTTGTTAAGTCCCCGGTTAGTTTATTAATTTATTCAGAAAGCCTTCACTTTCATCATTGACGCTTTTAACCCTTCTCCTACGAATTCGATCGTAACTTTCTCGTTTCATAACGAAACTTCGCGAAATTTATATATTATATTTTAGTGAGTGTATAATACAGTTACAAGGCCTTGGGAACGTCAAAGGGTCACTCAGAGGTATAATTAAACATGTTGACACGGTTAACCCCTGTAGCTTGTAATCTCTCACTTTCTTTCGCGTTTCGCTTCTGTACGATCTATGATTTATTCGTTTGAAGGTTCAAGCATTATTTAGGGTTACTATACAGTATATTTACCCTTGTTGACATTTATAACCCTCGAATTTTAATACTTTCAAGGTTTGTCAAAATTAGCCCTTTATTTAATATCAATGCCACGTGTAAACAAATGACACGTGTTAGCACATTATTGGACACAAAAATTCGAGGTGTTACATCCTCACCCCCTTAAAATAAATCTCGACACGAGATTTACTCAAATAAATAGGGGTACTTTTCTTTCATTGCGTCTTCGACTTCCCACGTATATTCAGGACCTCTACGAGCATCCCATTTTACCTTTACAATCGGCACGTGTTTTCTTCGAAGCTTCTTCACCTGTCGATCTTCAATCGACAAAGGTTTTTCTATAAATTTTAAGCTCTCATCTATATGCACATCTGTGTGTGGAATCACCAATGATTCATCGGCGAAGCACTTTTTGAGATTGCAGATGTGGAACACATTGTGAATTCCATTGAGCTCTTCAGGCAAGTTCAACTTATAGGCGACTGACCCGACCCGTTCAATGACCTCAAAAGGTCCTATGTATCTCGGACTCAGTTTGCCTTTCTTGCCGAAACGCATCACCCCTTTCCAGGGTGATACCTTAAGCAACACTTTTTCACCTATTTCGAAGTGAAGATCCTTACGTTTTGGATCAGCGTAGCTTTTCTGCCTATCGCGGGCAGCCTTGAGACGCTCCCGGATCTGGATAATCTTGTCCGTTGTCTGGAAAACAATCTCTGGTCCTGATAATTGGACCTCTCCTACTTCCGCCCAACAAACAGGCGATCTACATTTCCTACCGTATAATGCCTCGAAAGGCGCAGCCTTTATGCTGGTATGGTAGCTATTATTGTAGGAGAATTCGATTAGGGGTAGGTTCTTATCCCAGTTACCACCTAAATCGATCGCACATGCACGAAGTATGTCTTCTAGCGTTTGAATGGTACGCTCGCTCTGACCGTACTGAAGTTCAAACGCGTGCCCAAAGATTGCTGGAAACTCTTCCAGAAGTGAGACGTGTACCTGGTATCCCTGTCGGAGATAATAGTCACAGGTATGCCGTGTAAAGCTACAATCTTATCAACATAAAGTTGGGCTAACATATCGGAGCTATACGTCTCCTTGATGGGTAGAAAATGAGCTGATTTAGTCAGCCTATTGACTATGACCCATATTGTATCGTTTCCTTTCCTGGTTTTGGGTAACTTGGTTATGAAGTCCATAGTTACGCATTCCCACTTCCACTCGGGAAGTTCAGGCTGTTGTAGCAAGCCAGACGGCTTTTGGTGCTCGGCTTTGACTTGAGCACAAGTCAAGCACTTTGCTACGTGGGCGGCCACAAACTTTTTCAAGCCTATCCACCAATAGTTTGCCTTTAAATCTTGATACATCTTGTCTGCTCCAGGATGGACTGAGTATTTGGAACTATGGGCTTCCTGGAGGATAACATCTCGTAGTCCTCCATAAATCGGAACCCATATACGTCCGTTCAGTCTAAGGATTCCATCCTTGCTAAGAGTCAACTGCTCCTCAGTTACTCCTAACTTTTCATTAGGATAATTAGCTTCTAACACAGCCTCTCGTTGTGCAGCTAAAATCCTTTCAATTAAATTGTTCTTGACCTCAATGCTTTTGGCATTGATTCGAATAGGTTTTACCCTTTCTTTCCTGCTTAAGGCATCAGCGACTACATTCGCCTTGCCGGGATGGTACCTGATCTCGCAATCATAGTCATTCAAGGTTTCCATCCAACGGCGCTGCCTCATGTTCAACTCCTTCTGGTTGAACAGGTGCTGGAGGCTTTTGTGATCAGAATAAATCACGAATTTAATACCATAAAGGTAATGCCTCCACAATTTTAGTGCAAATACAACGGCACCCAACTCCAAATCATGGGTGGTGTAATTCTTTTCGTGCACCTTTAATTGTCGTGAAGCGTAGGCAATAACCTTGCCCTTCTGCATAAGCACACACCCCATGCCTGTGTGTGATGCATCGCAGTAAACTACGAATTCTTCTGTACCCTCAGGTAAGGTCAACACAGGTGCGTTGCTTAGCTTTTGCTTCAGTATTTCGAAGGACTCCTGCTGCTTTGGGCCCCAAATAAACTTTTCTTTCTTTTTGGTCAAGGATGTCAAGGGCGCAGCAATCCTCGAAAAATTCTCTATAAACCTCCTATAGTATCCTGCCAATCCCAGGAAACTACGGATCTCGGTAGGCGTCTTTGGCTCTTGCTAGTTCATGACCGCCTCTACCTTAGCGGGATCCACTTAGATACCATGCTTACTCACAACGTGACCTAAAAACTGAACCTCCCGTAGCCAAAATTCACATTTTGAGAATTTGGCGTAGAGTTTCTCACGCTGTAGTAATTCGAGAATGCAACGGAGGTGCTTCTCGTGGTCAGCTTGGTTCTTGGAATATATAAGGATATCGTCGATGAAGACTATGACAAATTTGTCCAAATACGGCTTGCAGACGCGATTCATGAGATCCATGAACGCAGCCGGTGCATTCGTGAGCCCAAAAGGCATCACTAGGAACTCGTAATGACCATAGCGAGTCCGAAATGCTGTCTTATGTACATCCTCATCTCTGACCCTTAGCTGATGATAGCCCGACCTCAAGTCGATCTTCGAGAAATAGCTTGCTCCTTGCAGTTGGTCGAACAGATCATCGATCCTTGGCAAAGGATATCTGTTCTTTATGGTAACTTTGTTTAGCTCTCGATAATCGATGCACAACCGCATCGATCCGTCCTTCTTCTTTACAAATAGGACTGGTGCTCCCCAGGGAGATGAACTAGGTCTGATAAAACCTTTCGTCAGCAGTTCATCCAACTGGGTCCTCAGTTCTTTCATTTCCGTTGGAGCTAGCCTGTAAGGCGCTCTTGCTATCGGAGCCGCTCCAGGAATGATGTCTATTCTGAACTCCACTTGTCTACCTGGTGGCAAACCAGGTAGTTCTTCAGGAAAAACTTCGGGGTATTCAGAAATGACAGGAAGATCCTCGATCTTCGGCTTAGGTTCTTCTATTATCACCTGAGCCATGTAAATTACGCAGCCTTTGTTCAAACACCTTGAAGCTTTGAGCATAGATACGTCCTCGGGTAATCCGTATCGCGTATCTCCTCGAATGGTAAGAGATTCACCACTCGGAGTCTTTAAAACTATCTGCCTTTTGCCGCAAATGATTTGGGCCTGATTATGGGATAACCAGTCCATGCCTAGCACAATGTCGAAACCCGCTAGTTTGAAGGGAAGTAGAGATAGAGGAAAAGAATGGTTCTTAATGGATATTTCACATCCCTCTAAGACAGTGGAGACGGTTTCTATCGTGCCGTCTGCTAATTCTACTTCGTATTTCACATCAAGGGTTTTGATAGGCATATTTAGTAGTTGGCAAAATTTCTGGTCTACAAAGGATTTATCAGCGCCAGAATCGAATAGTACTCTTGCAAATATATCATTTACGAGAAAAGTACCTGTAAGCACGTTGTCGTTCTGGACCGCTTCCTTTGCATCCATGCGAAAAACTCTCGCATTTGACTTCTTGGTCTCTTCCGCCTTCTTGGCATACTTAGGGCAGTTACTCTTGATGTGCCCCTTTTCATTACAACCATAGCAGGTTGCATCCTTGATCTTTTTGCACTCCACAGTCTTATGATCCTTGGACTTGCATAGTCCACAGGAAGGAGTCTTTGATTTCGACTGTGAGTTCGATGCAAATCTACATTTCCCAGAGTGGGGTTTCTTGCAGATTTTGCAGTTGGGCCTTTCACCAGCTTGCCCATCTTTCTTTGCCTCCGACCCTCTTTTGCCTTCACCGTTTCCACGGTGCTTCTTCCCTGATCTTCGTGAGGTATCATCCTCACGTTTTCTCTTCTCAGCCTCCTTGCTCCTTAGTGTCCTCAGACGGACAGCGTCTAAGGTGAGAGACAAGGAGAGGTCAGTAACTGACCTGAAGGTCGTCGGCCGGGAGGCCTTTACACTCGCCTTTATTGCGGGCTCCAAGCCCCCAATAAAACGGGCGATTCTTCGGGGTTCTGGTGTCACAAGGTATGGGACCAGACGAGACATTGTATTGAAACTCGTCAAATATGCCTGGCAGTCCAGGTTCGTCATCACCAGTGACACAAAGTCAGCCTCGATCTTCTCAACCTCATGCTGAGGGCGGTAGTTTTCCATAATGAGAGCAATAAATTCCTCCCACGTCATTTTGTATAAAGCAGACTTACCTGATGCCTGCACCAACGCTCTCCACCATGCCAGGGCCTCGCCCTTAAATGACTGGGACACATACTTCACCACATCCTTCTCTGCACACCCGCTGATGTCCACAATAGTGTCCATCTCATCTAGCCAGGTGATACAATCCACAACACCTTTCCCCCCTGTAAATTCCCGGGGCTTACAAGATACAAAGTATTTGTAGGTGCAACCCTTAGCATTTGATGCATCAGTATATTCTCTATCGCGATGAACGCTGTTCTCAGTGGACGAGTGTTTGTCGTCATCTTTCTTGGGTTGAGAGGGTGGTTTGGAGTGTGTCTTTGGTTTAGAGGGTGGTTTTGACACGGTTCTGCCTTGGGACTCAGTATATTGACGATCAAGAGCTGCCTGAACAGCATTGTCAATCAGAGCCTTTAGCTGTGCGCCTGTCAGATGCACTGGCGCATTGTCGTAGTCATCTTCATTTGTGTGGCTGTTCTCTCCATTGGGATCCGCCATTGTAACTTGAATCTTTGCAGAAGATAACAAAATTTTATTCAGGAGATTATTATATAATTGTCTTTTATGACAATTTGTCAACCATGGTAACAGAGACCATATTTGGTTAACTTTTTACTTCATTACATATTAGGATTTGAATACATCCTATTTCAGCTATATCAATAATAGTGGCGGCATAAAGCCTAATCACGAGGATGTTTTATACTATTAGCCGAGATTTCAGAGAATCAAAGGCATAGAGATTTGAACCGTAGTCCTTTTATCTCTTTCTGACAGGGAGTCATAGACCACCACTGCCTTTTGTCTTTATAAGACAATTATTACGGCCCATAGGCACTTACACCTCTAATGGATGTTTTAATATGGTTGGCCCGTAGGCACTACATCACTAATGGGTGTTTTAATATGATTGGCCCGTAGGCACTACATCACTAATGGATGTTTTAATAAGGTTGGCCCGTAGGCACTACATCACTAATGGATGTTTTAATAAGGTTGGCCCGTAGGCACTACATCACTAATGGATGTTTTAATATAATTGATCACCTTCATTGGTGATTTAACCCACGATTTATAAATCATTTAGTTGGGTTTTGAAATCCTTAAAGGATTATTGTATAAGAATGACGTGCGTCATTTTAACGAATCACATCTGCCATGAATGTCAACGTGCTTGCAGCGGTTAACAGGGAATCTGAATCTTTTAATTAAGTCCTACCATCTTGACCGGATCTTAAAAGACACCAGGCTAGGTTTCACTCGTAAGATTCTTTATCTAGGCAGATCAATTTAAAAGGAATGGTTTTGATTTATTTCATACATATTAAACAAAACTCATAACATACATTCCAAAATCTCAAATACAATTACATATTGCCCTAAACGGGTCTTTTAAATAGTACATACCTCCATAGAGGTTTAAAATGAGTGACAAGTCCACGCAGGGACTAATATAAGATAGGTGTCCATGTAAGGACTAAAAGATAAGTCCACGTAGGGACTGAAATATGATAAGTGTCTACGCAGGGACTTATTTCAAAAATAGAAATTACATTAGTACAACTATTAAGGGCTAATGGTCACGTTTCTTCTTTTTGCCCTTTAGTAGGTTCGCCAAGCCCTTGAGAAATCCTCGGTGGCTTTTCTTTTCTTCCTCGAACTCTCTCTCCACACGATCTAGTCGATGGAGTATCTCTTCCTGTTCAGGAGGAGAGAAACGTGGTTGTGGCGCTTGTTGCGGAACTGGGGGTCTGGGAGGTATTGGATACCCATGAGCTGAGTAGTCCGGTGGTCCCATGTTCCCATGAGCTCCGTCAGGGTAGCGCGCATTATATCTAGCCGACACCACATATGGGTCGCGTTCATAATTGTAGTTGTATTGTGCTTGTGACGGTTCGAACGGGTTGTAAGCCGTTGGACCCGTGTAAGCAGGTATGGGTTGGTCATACCCAAATGGTGGCGAATTTGGTGCAGCTGGTGCGGAGTTCGCCTCCTGTATAGGACTTGAAGGTCCTTCTTCTTGTAGTAGCGGATAGTGGCTACTACTAGAGTGTCGAGGGGTGCTGAAGTGGATACCCCCTCCTCCTCGTGTGGACATACGAGCATTCGTCCTTCTACGCCTTGGCGGATCAGGTATTACTGGTTGCGCCGGTGGCGGAGGTGGTGGCGTAACTGCCTCAAAGCGTGAATCCTCAGAGGGATCCTGTGGATGTCGCGGTTGTTGTGATGTCTGTTGAGGTGGTGTGTAGTACCACTCATGTCGGTCAAACATCGCTTGGAAACTGTCTGGTCCCTGATAGGGTGTGCCATGGAAGGATGACCCATCAGAGACTTCTATCGGATGCGTGGGCGTACCACGAGCAGGTTCAGTTGGATCAGTATCTTCATCCATATGGTCCTCGGAGAAGTGATCTTGTGGCCCTAATGGAACAAAGCCTGAAGGTTCCTGTATGTAGTCAGCCGGATTAAACTGACCTATGAAGTATGGAGTAGGGTCGTCGTAATTTCGGTGCGATACCGAACGTTGTAGAGGTATGAAGGAAGGTTGTGGGTTGTTGGGATCATTCTCTGAGTTTGGCCCAAAGGAGTGCCGGTAGGATGGCGTCGAGCTGTGCGAGGTGGAATGCCTCGCAGGTTCATACAGATCTCTTCGTCGTTGTGGTTCTTCACTCCGTGTCATTGAAGGATGTCTTGTACCTGATGGTCCAGCTTCGTTATCGTGATGTGTCACGACTTCTCCTCTGCCTCTTCTTCCCCTTCCTCTTCCTCGGAATATAACAGGTGGCATTTTCCTGCTTTATAAAACTTTAAATTCCAATAATAAAAGAAAAGACAAAATTGGAATAACAATTCGAATTTGTCCTAAGTTCTTGTCTAGACTCAAGTATGTGCAATTGTGTCACTGAGATTAAACACAATGCTTAATGTGTTTAATTCACTCAATGTTGGCTCTGATACCAACCTGTCACACCCCGATTTCCACGTGTCTCACCGGTGGGCCCGGTGGGGGATTACCGTGACGATGTTGGCAACAATATAGTCAAACCACACAATTATATAAATGCACAGCGGAAGCTTAAGAAAAATATATAAACTTCAACCTCTGGTTGTAATATCAAATGTATTACAGAAGTTGAATATATCCACAGCGGATCAAAAATAATAAATATTGTTCATTCAGATGCAGCATCGAGTTTGCGAGACTATGTACGATGCTTAGGACGCCTATACCAGCCCATTTCGTATAGTACCTGCACTTAATCTTTTTGGGGAAAATACGTCAGTTTACATTGGTAAATACATTCAACTGACACATTTGAAAATGTTTATTTAAAATTGATTTGAATGCACAAGGCACAAACTCTTTTATAACTTGGAAAAATTATTAAAATCTTGTGAACGTTTTACATGTTCTTTTATGCGTTCAGTAGCCCGGGTCGTGTCGGGTTAAAGATTTATAGACACACCACATTGCGTAAAACCGTAGTATAAAAACCAACGGCTACGTCTTTTAATTTAATGTCGACAATATATACCGGGTGTACGCCTACACCGGGATGTCGATGGTCGTGGCCATTTCGTAAAATGATGCCAAGGATATCCGGGACAACGGTCATTAAACCCCCCAAAGGCTTTTAAGAAACAAAACTGTTTAAATGAGCCGATCATATTATTTAATTAACCACCTAAGCGATGGAAAAATATAATGCTCAATCAAGCGGTATTAACATACCGTAACCCAAGCCCATATAGGGGAAATAAGTTAAAGTATTTACCTTTGCAAGTATTATTCCTTAGTTTGATTAAATCACCGATAGCTTTTACTGGGGCTCCTAATCTGGAACGAAGGTTTTAATTAACCTCTTAGAATCCTAACTGGTCTTTATATTGGCCGTAGCCTAGACCGGTTGGTTCCGGAATATAAATATGGTTTAATCGCGCGAAAAGGCGAAAACCGAGAATGGAATGTGACTCTGCCCCAAACAAGTTCAGAGACTTGTTTTATATGGGTTCAAGGTTCACACTCTGGATTTTGGGGTTCAAATAATATAGTTTGACCCGTATCGGCTAAATTATGAAAATTTCCTCATTCCCCTTTGCGGCTTACCATCCACAGTACGGCTTCCTCATTGACCCGTATCGGCTAAATTACTAATGTTTCCTAATTCAGTACGGCTTACCATCCACAGTACGGCTTACCATCCACCGTGAGATCTTTCCACATGTTGTGAGGAAGTAGCAATAGTGGTTTGTAGTGACATCTGTGTTGTCACGGGGTTAACCTCTGGGATCTCATCTTCCAGAGGACCCGGTTTGCTGGTTTCGGTGGGCTTTTTGGATTTTGTTTTGGTCTTTTTGAGTTTTGTTGGTGGGGGTTTCACAGCAGTGGTTGTAGTGCTGTGATCACCAAGAGCAGTGGGCTCAGCAACAGATGTTTGAGGAGCAGTTGTAGACTCATCTAAAATTTCCTCATTCCCCTTTGCTTCAGTTTTGAAAACATCTGACTCTTTAGCCATAAGGCGAGTAAAAGTTAGACTATTCATTTTAATAGCTTCACCTTTTTCAAAAGCTTTTTGAGAAACATGTTTTTGCAGGTAGTAGCTTAATAGTCTAGGAAACATAAGAAAACCAGCAGTTTTCCTCTTTTTAAGAGCAGCAGCTTTCCCCTTTTTAATAGCAGCAGTTTTGCCCTTTTTAATATCAGCAATTTTGCCCTTTTTAATGTTATTTAAATTTGCAACCAAATCAGTAAACAGTGCTTGAGAATAGTTAAAATCAGTATTTGTCAAAATTGCATACCCCAATGAATGAATTTTCAAAGGTATTTCATTAAAAGAAGTAGTTTTATTTGAAAGGCAGATTAAGAGAGTATGGAACAGGAATTTCATTGGCGGTGGAAAATTACCTTTAAACATAGTTGCCTGATTCAACTCTCCATTATATCCCCTCCCCATCAAGTATGTTTGAATCTCATTTTTTCGGCAAAGAGGTCTTACCTGCCAAGTCGTTTACCTCAAATGTTGTTGATATGGTACTGGGGGTAATAGCAACCGATTCACCTCCGACTTTTGAAGCTATACTTACGGCCACATTGTTTTGTTCTTCAATATTCGCATTAGCCCAAAAATCGCGAAGCATCTCTTGGAAAATGGGTGCGTCGGTGGTAAGAATGACCTTATATTTTGATGATGTAAGAACATCAATCATCGAATGATAGAGAGTATTGTTCTCGGTTTTCTCAAAAATAGCAAAGTAGTTATGCGAATTTTTCATCACCAAAGTCATGAACGGAATTGAAAGTTGCGAGAGGTTGACGAAGAAGTGTTGAAGAAGAAGGTGGAAACCGCTCTGTTGAATTTTAAACTCCAGACGAAAGTAAAACCTCTGTTTGGGGATGAAACAGCGGTTTATAAAGTGAAAAGGTGAATGCGAATGTGTCAGAAGTTAGAAAGATCTGATGGCTAACATCTGTCCACGTCACAACCTCTGCTCTGATAATGGATGACAGTTGTTCCGAAAACCACTGTTGGCCAACAACAGATGTTAGGCAACATTAGTAACTCAGCAGTCCTCAGATTAAACAGAACCTATGAGAACAGACAATACCCTTCAGCAATATTTGGAAACCACTATTGGGCAACAACAGATCTTATACAACAATAGTAAGTTAGCAGTCCTTTCAACAGACTTTTAATATAAACGAATAAATTGATATTAAATATCAGCAGCCATTCAATGCAAAACATTTAAAAGATAAATTTTCATGGGAAAACTATAAAATTAAATATCAAGAAACTGAAAGGACAAATTTTAAACCTCTGCCATAAAAATATAAAAAAAACCTCTTCATTTAAAGACCAACAATAATCTACATGGCAAACAAAGGCTACTACCACTTCATCGGACACAAATGTTGTAAACAGTGGTAAATCAACAGTTGAGCAATAACAGATGTTCAGAACTGTTGAGCAGTGGTAAATCAACAGCGGTAAAAAACCTCTTCATTTAAAGACGTTGAGCAATAACAGATGTTCAGAACTTCTATTGTGTTAATCATTGACAATTCTTTGGAAACTCCTGTTGGGAATAACAGATGTTTGCACCAGTAGCAACTCAACAGTCGTTACAAAAAAACAGGAATTGTTGAGCAATAACAGTTGAGCAATAACAGATGTTCAGAACTGTTGAGCAGTGGTAACTCAACAGCGGTAAAAAATCTCTTCATTTAAACAGTGGATAAATCTTTTGCCAAACAGATGTTTTAAAAACAGCTGTTTTCAACAGACTTATAAAATTAAATATCAAGAAACTGGAAGGACAAATTTTAAACCTATGCCATAAAAAAATATAAAAAAACCTCTTCATTTAAAGACCAACAATAATCTACATGGCAAACAAAGGCTACTACCACTTCATCGGACATAAATGTTGTAAACAGTGGTAAATCAACAATTGAGCAATAAAAGATGTTCAGAACTGTTGAGCAGTGGTAAATCAACAACGGTAAAAAAACCTCTTCATTTAAAGACGTTGAGCAATAACAGATGTTCAGAACTTCTATTGTGTTAATCATTGACACGGGTTGTTGGAAACTCCTGTTGGGAATAACAGATGTTCGCACCAGTAGCAACTCAACAGTCGTTACAAAAAACCTCTTCATTTAAACAGTGGATAAATCTTTTGCCAAACAGATGTTTTAAAAACAGCTGTTTTCAACAGACTTATAAAGATTTTTGTCTATTTTTAAGAATGTTCAGAACTTCTATTGTCTTTTGAAACTGCTGTTGGGAATAAAAGATGCTGGCAACAATAGCAACTCAACATTTACAATAGCATGTATCAACACTAACAACTGTTGATGCTCAAATCAGTAAAAATAAAATGCTCTACAAAGATTAATAGAATTAAAATTTACATATCACATATGACGATAGATCAACAATTACATTAAGAACTAAACAACGAAATTTAATAATCTTCAGCTCTTGAACAGTAGCCCTATCCTCATATACTTGATCCTCAACTTCCTTGATAAAGCGATACTTTAAATCATAAGAACCTACAGAAGGATATGATGACATTTTTAACTTGTATATTTCTTCAAATCTGATGTAAAAGAAGGATATAATGGTAGTAAAACGTGATGAAAAGCTTCTGCACTGTTTTTGAATTCCGAAGTGCAGAAAGACATCACCAAAACACCTCTTCAGCTCTTGAACAGTAGCCCTATCCTCATATACTTGATCCTCAACTTGCTTGATAAACCGATACTTTAAATCATAAGAACCTACAGAAGAGTATGATGACATTTTTAACTCTTGAATTTGGAGTGAAATTCATATATGTTATTTAACTTGTATATTTCTTTAAGTCTCATGTAAAAGAAGGATATAATAATTGTTGTAAAAAGTTAAATATCAATAAACCGAAAGAACAGAAATAAAATTAGAAAAAACAGGTCCTCATAATTACCATTAACTTCTTCATTTATCATAAAGAAGTACTCCACTTTCTGCACTTCAGATTTCAAAAACAGTGCAGAAGAACTCCCCACTGCTCGCTCGAAAAAAAAAGCTGAAATATATCAACACCTTAAAATAAATATTATCAACATATATCAACAGTTTAAAAGAATCCACAAACCTAAAATAACCCGCAACTGATTGTTTGAATTTTAAACAACTCTTATTAGGCTGAAATATAAACAGAGAATTAGAACAGATCAGTTCAAATTTTAAGATTCAAAATCAGAGAAAAAAATAACCTCAACGATGTTGCAACAATGATGTTGGAATAATTTCGTGAAGTACAAAAAGCTGTAATCGCAAATGAACAGATTGAATATGCAAAGCCAAGGTCAAAGGTGAGTGTGTGAAACAGAGCTTCCATGGAACAACAATGTTGGAACAATGATATTGGAACAAAGAACTGTATATGAAGATTAACCAGCTCAATCATGAGAGCTATGCATTTGAGTAAGAGAGATATGATCGCAAATATAAAGGAGAGAGATAAATTGAAATTTGAATGTGGAGCCAAATTCATATGTAGATATGAGCGAGAGAGATTTGAATGTGGAGCCAGATAATTATATCTTATTTATAGGATTAGAATTAGAATATATATGGTTTGAATTTTGAATGTAAAGCCAGAATTTTGAATTTTGAACGTGAGAAGAGGTTTTTTGAATTTTCAATAAACATCAGTACTTTAAATTATAAATGAGGGCAGACCTTTGAGTATAAGGCATTATACAAACTGGCAAACCTTTGAAAAGGTGGATGTGGGCCAACATTGAATTTTAAAGTCTTTTAATATTAGACATTATGATGTAATAATGACATAAGAAAAACATTGTTGGACATGCTCTTCTGCTGACACATCAGCTTTTCTTATGTCACTTGGATTTCTTCTTTTATAGAAAGTATAGATAGATAAGAACTCATTTGGACACAATTATAATTATTATGGTATATTTTTAGTATACAATACTTAAACTTATAAGCTGATGGTTATGGTGACGGTGGTGATGATGGTGACATTGGCGACAATAATAAGTAATAATGATAATAATAAATAAATTACATGGTTGGTCTTTTGGTTTGTTTTTTAAGACCAAAGATAAAAAGGTAATTTTATATGGATTTAACAAAAAAAAAAAAGTTAACCCCTTTAGGTAGTATTTGGTATGTAGGAATGAGATGCGAAATGGAATTCACCTCCCGCCACCACCACCACCATCGATGCCCCCCTCGCTACAGACCACCGTTGACCACTGTCATCGCCCACCACCGACGCCGACCGCCGCCGCTGCCACCCATCCCAGTAGGCGTCACCATCTGCCACCCTCCACTGTCGCCACCACCCATTACGCCACCCATCGTCGATTTCATTCTTTTATCCATTTCATTTATTCGTCAATTCCATTACCCTATAAAAAAAAGGAAAGTAGGAATGCAATAAAAATACACCTTGAGAATTATCGATGCAAAAAAATAAAAAGCACAAGAACTATAATCATAATTTGGTCAAACCCAAAAGAAATGTGTAATTTACTCGAAGACTCTCCCTCAAAGTATGATTTTATGTGAAAACCATGAGGCAACTCTTTAAGTTCTTTTTATTGTTCTTTCTTAGATATATGATCAAGTTTAATATTCAAGGAAGACTCTGTATTTCAGGCATTTATAAGGCAGATTATAAGTCAAGGATTAAGGAGTATATATGTTGTATGTGAAATATTTACTAAATAAAGAGCTCCTCCAACTTATATTTTTCATTCAAGGTACACGTAATTTCATATGTTTATTAAGCATATAACATATGATTATTAGTAATTTTGAACACATAAGGGACCAAGAATTCATTTAAGATCGATGATGATTTAAGATAATTGGTGCATAAGGTCACCAACCTAACTCACCCATAACTTTCAAAACATAATTTTCATCAAGAATTTATGAATAAACAAGTATTAAAAAGTTTTCTTCACATTGATAGTATCATATTATATATCGGAGGCTAGACGAAGTTCTTACTTGTCATATATGTACTTGTTTATAGTACATATAAGTTTAACACTCAGTGTCATACTATGTTTATCTTAACATGTGAGTTACATTTTACATAGAAAAAGAAACGGGCCTTATGTAATGTACTTCTATACAAGCATGGCATACTATATGGTTGCAACAAGTGTCAACATACAACATATAAGCATCGTGGGCATGTAACAAAAAACTAAAGCACATTTACATATCAACAGGAGGTCATAAGACAAATTTTCATTAAAGATATTTATGTTTACATATCAAGGCAAACTAGTATTTATTTAACGACAAAAGTTACTCATATTCTCTAGAGTTAATTACATAGTTAGTTCTCGCGGTTTGCACAAAATAACATATTTAGGTACTAATAGTTTAAAATCATCTTTTAGGGTATTAACTTTGTTGGTGCATACGTCTGTCGACTTCGTCTTGTATCGAGTCTTGCATCGTTCATGACACGGAGTTCAAGATATCAAGTCAAAAGCTGATTCCGCATGAACTAGACTAATTCCGCTTGAAGTAATACTTGGTAATTCCGCACGGAATTAACAAGTAATTCCGCTTGAGTCGTAATTCCGCGTGAGTTGTATTTTCGTTTGAGCATGTTCAAACGGAATTAGCCAGTCTATATATAGTGTTAGTTCCGCGTCATTTTAAAACGGAATTAGGAGATTGTTTTCCGATGGCGAAGCTCTGTCGAAGTGTCTACAGATCTGTAATTGTGTCAGAATCAATATACAAGACAGTTTAAGTGAATATCTTGCTGAATCACACACAATATGTCTGTTTCCGCCTTTCATATTGTGTAGAACGCCTCTGATCGACTCATCTCGGGTCCGAAAACGATCCTACATGTGGTATCAGAGCTCAGGAGGAAGAGTTCTTACTGTTTAGGTCGTTTTCGCTGGAAAATTCTGATTTCTACACCTTCTTTTCAAAATTAATCAAGTTCTAACGATCAAAATGGACTGATTTTCTGATATTGTGTGTAAAATACTGTATTAACAAACCCTTGAGAAAATCAGATCAAAACTCGAAGTAAAAATGACAAAAATGAACCAAAATGTTAATTCCGTTTGACAGTTTCACACGGAATTAAGTAATTTCTTTTCTATTTGTAATTTCGTTTGGGAGATTTGAAACGAAATTTGTAATTCCGGTTCAAAGGATTAATTCCGTTTGAGAGATCCACGCGGAATTAGTGATTCCGCTTGAAAGTTCTATTTCCGGTTGATAATCTCACACGGAATTGTAATTCCGTTTGAAAAGAAGTCAATTTCAAATGAAATTAGGGTAATTTCGTTTGAAAGTAATCTCGTTTGAAACTAATCTCGTTTGAAGTGTGTTTGCAGTTAATCTTGCTTGAACTGTGTAATCTCACTTCAAAGATAATTTTATTTGAATCTGATATTTTACCAAAACATGGAAACTGAAGAAGAAATTGCAGTGTTGATGTGCACAAAATGCAACATATAAATTTCATCAATTGTGGCTTAAAACTAACCCTTTTTTAGTACTAATGTTGGAAAAAGTGTGCTTTTGTCTTCCTTTTGTATTTTCAGGATTAAATGAGCTCAAAATAACAAAAGAAGCAAAAATACAGAAAAATCTAACATAAATACAAGAAAAGGAACAAAAGTGATATGCCCGACCCCCCGACAGCAACCTCCCAAGCAAAACAAAGAAGACAGAAGACTGAACACGCCCCGTGCTCAGCGAGCACGGGGCTGTGCCCAAGAAACAGCAGAAAAGACAAACCTATAGAAGCTTCTACTGCCCACCACGGGGCCATGCCCAGCGGACACGGGGGCGGGGTCTGCTGCAGGCGCATTTATTGTAATTGCGAATTACAATTAATGAAGAGAGAGAGTGTCAGATGGACACGGGGCCGTGCCCGAGCTTCTGTTCAGCCTATAAATAGGAGTGTTTGGAGCTCTTGCAACTCATCCCTTGGCACACCACCTCTCTCACACTTCACCCACCACCCACCACCACCATAACACCATCATCCACCACCATCATCCATTGTCCATCATAGAGTGTGTGAGTCGTCTCGGGATCCAAGATTGATCGTAAGAGTTCTTGACAATCAAAGGCCATGTTTTCCTAAGTCTCATACATCACTTGGTGAAGACAAGTGTTTAGTGTAATACTTTTTATTTTTAATCTTTTGCACTTTTTAATTGGTTTTGTATTAATGACTTTAATTACTAGTTTCTTTTGTTGAAGGTGATTCTTCCTTATCGTTTGTCTGTGGTGTCTTGGCATTATTTTACTGTCTATATAAAATAAAATATTTTCACCATTCATATCTCCATGGTCTATATGGAGGTATGTTGGCTACCTGGTCGGGGGTTAAGGGAACGGTTTGGTAAGAGTCTTGCCATTGTTCAGTGTATAGATCTTGCAAAGGACCTGGGTCAAATTTAGTAGGACCTCCTTCAATACCCAAAGGTATTGGATGGCGGAGGTCCAAACTCTTTGATCCCCTCATAAGTTAAATTACTATTAAAACTTTAACCCAACTACTTATGACTGTATCCCTGCTGACTCAGACTACTTAGCTGAGGGTAACGTCGCCTTCAAAAGAGGGGCCTACCACATTATGCATTAATAACTTAATTAATTATCTTTCAATAATCCGACCCTTTAGGATTATATCCTTGCTGACTCAAACTACTGGGTTGAGGGTAACGTCACCTTCAAAAGAGGGGCCTACTACAATAACTAAGATAATCTCTTAAACAAGTGCAAAAGTGCGAAAATAATCAAAGGTTACACTACACACGGGTCGGATCCAAGTGATTCATCTTGTCTATCTGTTTTATTTTATTTTTTATCATTTTAGTTAGTTTTATTTTCTAGTTTAAAATCTTTTTCTAATATTTTGATTTGGTTAGACGTTGAGGATAAACCGGTACTAAAAGCTCTTGTGTCCTTGGACGACCTCGGTATCTTATCAACACTATACTACGTCCATGATGGGTGCACTTGCCCATATGTGTGTTTAGTGTTAGTAAATATCGTGTTTTACACATTTAAAACTTGGCTAAAAAGTGTAAAAAGGGCTTAAAATATATACCTAATTTATATCGCACTTCACACGCATCAAGTTTTTGGCGCCGTTGCCGGGGACACAAGGATTTTAAGAAAGCTTAAAATCGACGGCCTAATCTGTTTTTCAAAACCTTTTTAAACCGCGCGCACATTTTTCTGCATTTTAGTTTAGTTTGCATTTACAGTAGCCTGAACACGGGGCCGTGCTGCATATTTTTCATTAAACGCCCAGATACAGAGTCTGAACACGGGGTCGTGCTCACTGAACACGCCCCCGTGCTCAACGAGACCAGTAACTTTTATTAAAACGCCCAGATACAGACCCTGAACATGGGGCCGTGTCCACTGAACACGGGGCCGTGTCCAGCCTCTGTTTCCGTCTTTATTTTCTGTTTTCTGGTCCCGAGACTCAGTTGTGGTCTGTTGAGTGATCCCCATGGATCAATACTCAGGAGGCTACAACTACACCTCTGAGGAGGATGATTATATGAGAGACTATTGCACTAATTGTGGAAACCCGCACTCGGTACAATATTGTAACTTATTTCAGCCATCCAATTCATACAACTGTTATGAGGAGCCCAGGTACAAGCCATCGACTTCATACACATCCTATGAGAGCAAAGGTATGAACCTTCTTCCTCATACTCATATTTTGATGAACCAAGGTATGAGCCTTCATACTCATACTTTGAGGAGTCAAGGTATGAGCCACCACCTTCATACACTTATTATGAGGAACCATGGCGTGAACAACCCACCTCATATGAGTACTATGAAGAACAAAATTACCACCCTTATCCATGATATACTTACAATGAAGAACAATGGTGTGAACCATCCACTTCATATGGGTACTATGAGGAACCAAGGATCGAACAACCAGATTCGAGCTTTGAGGATCCCAATCCTTTCACTATCACCGAAGTGACCGATAGGATATTAGAACACATTAAAACTATAGAACGTTGCATAAAAGAATCTCGCGCAAGGGAAGAGGAGTCCCGCGCAAGAGAAGAGTTAAGTAAAGAAACGATAGTTGAAGAGTTAAAAATGGAAGAACAAATAAGTGAAAAACCGACACATGATCTAAAGAACGAAAAAGGTGAGGCCAATAACGTTAAAATTCAAGAAGAGTCTAATTTTGAAGAAATTAATCTCTTGTCACCTTCTTTCGAAAATCATTGTTTAGTAAAAACTCATGCTAAGTTTTTAAAAGAGCTAAACACTAACACTAAAAGTGAAGAAATGGTAAATGTTAAGTTAACTAATGATCAAACTTCGCTAATAAAAGAAGACCCTTTTGAAATAAACATTACACCGTTTCCATGTTTTTTTCAAAATTCATTTATTAGTAATGTCACCATTGATAAAGATCTTTGTGTTAACATAATGCCTAATTACATTTTCGAAAAATTAAGTATTAGTGATTTTGCTCCACTTCAAATACCCATTTTTCTATCCAATCGGAAAGTAATAAAATCAATCGGTGTAGTTGAGGACGTCTTGGTTCAAACAAATCAAATGGTTATTCTAACCGACTTTGTCATCCTCGATGACGCTCCTCTAGTGTTGGGAAGACCTTTTGTAAAAACTCATGAAGCTTTGAAAAACCGGAAGTTTAATAATCTACCTCTTCAATTAGGGGCATTCAAAAGGAGCATAGATCTTGAGCGTTCAATGAAATATCCTTTTGGAAATAATGACCCCCTAATTGAAGATGAAGATGAGCCACCCGATATAAGTGAAAAGACTGACCACTTTGTTGAAGAAGAGGTCGCCATAGAACAAACCTTTAAAGTTCTTGACCTAAATGGGCCCCAAAATAAGGAGTCTCCTAAAGACCCACCCCTTGAGCTCAAAGAACTCCCAAAAGGTTTGGAATATGCTTTTCTAGACAAAGATGGTAATTCACCTGTAATTATTTCGTCTAAATTAAATAGTGTAGAAAAAGAAAAATTAATTAGACTTTTGAAAAAAACATAAAAATGCGATCGCTTGGAAGCTTGTAGATATAAAAGGAATAAGCCCTTCCATGTGCACGCACAAAATTCTGATGAACGATGACTACAAATCAGTAATACAACCACAAAGGAGAGTAAATCCAAATGTCCAAGAAGTGGTTAAAAATGAGGTCATCAAACTACTTGACGCCGGACTTATTTATCCTATCTCCGATAGTCCATGGGTAAGTCCCGTCCAAGTAGTCCCGAAGAAAGGAGGTATGACGGTAATAACTAATGAAAAGAATGAATTAATACCAACGAGAACCGTCACAGGATGGAGAGTTTGCATAGATTATAGACGATTAAATGAAACAACAAGGAAAGATCACTTTCCTTTTCCCTTCATTGATCAAATGTTAGAACGACTATCCGATCATAAATTTTACTGTTTCTTGGATGGTTTTTCAGGTTACTTTCAAATTCCAATAGCACCTGCAACATTCCAACGTTGCATGGTGGCCATTTTCCATGATATGATAGAAAAGACAATGGAAGTCTTCATGGACGACTTTTCTATCTTTGGAGATTCATACGACCAATGCCTCGATAACCTCGAACGAATGCTATCCTGATGTGAGGAAACTAACCTCGCCCTTAACTGGGAAAAATGCCATTTCATGGTAACAGAGGGAATAGTACTCGGTCAGAAGATCTCGAGCGAAGGAATGGAGGTTGATCGAGCAAAAATAGACACAATTTCTCGATTACCTCCCCCTCCTCCGTTAGAGCAATCAGATGTTTCTTAGGGCATGCCGGATTTTATAGACGGTTTATCAAAGACTTTTAAAAAATTTCAAGACCTCTAACAAAATTACTTGAAAAAGATGCGCCTTTCATCTTTGACAAGGATTGCAATCAAGCATTTCTAACCCTCAAGGAAATGCTAGTTAATGCACCCATCATGATAGCGCCCGACTGGAAATTACATTTCGAAATCATGTGTGATGCAAGTGACTTTGCCGTTGAAGCAGTCTTGGGACAAAGAAAAGAAAAGCATTTCCACCCAATTTATTATGCTAGTAAAACACTTAATGATGTACAAGAGAATTACACAACCACTGAAAAAGAATTACTAGCTGTGGTATTTGCTTTTGATAAATTTCGTTCTGACCTTGTTCTTTCTAAAACTGTAGTTTATACAGATCATGCAGCCATCCGATACCTCTTCAAGAAACAAGACGCAAAACCCCGTTTGATCAGGTGGATTCTACTCCTCCAAGAATTTGATATTGAAATCAAAGACAAAAGGGGAGCAGAAAACACTGTAGCAGATCATCTTTCACGCCTAGAAGACCCAGCTTTGGAGGCAACCAGGGACGAGTAAATCAACGAAAAATTCCCAACAGAGTCCCTAGAAATGGTGGAATGTAGACAAGAACCATGGTATGCCAACTACGCTAACTACTTAGCTAGCGGTATAGTCACCAAAGGATGGCCGCATCACCAAAGAAAGAAATTCTTTGCTGATGTAAGGCATTACTTTTGGGAAGACCCTTATCTTTTCAAAATGTGTGCCGACCAACTCATCCGAAGGTGCATACATGGCAGCGAAGCACGAAGAATTCTCCGCCATTGTCATGAAGGTCCATATGGAGGACATCATGGTGCCGCTAGTACCGCACGAAAGGTATTTGATTCAGGATTTTATTGGCCGACCATTTACAAAGATGCGCAAAATCTTGTCAAGACATGTGATGCTTGCCAAAGATCAGGTAATATTTCTTCCAAAAACGAAATGCCACAAAATGGCATTCTCGTTTGTGAAATTTTTGATGTATGGGGACTCGATTTCATGGGACCTTTCCCACCGTCAAAAGGAAACAAATATATACTTGTGGCAGTCGATTACTTGTCTAAATGGGCCGAGGCCGAGGCACTTCCAACAAACGATGGAAGAGTAGTGGTAAGATTTCTGAAAAAATTATTCTCTCGTTTTGGAACACCTAAAGCATTAATAAGTGATAGAGGTACCCATTTTTGCAATCATCAACTTGAAAAAAAATCTTAACAAGATATGGGGTTTATCACCAGGTCTCAACAGCATATCACCCTCAAACAAATGGACAAGCCGAAGTGACTAATAGAGGTTTAAAACGAATACTTGAAAAAACCGTAGGTTTAAATAAAAAGGAATGAGCCGATAAATTAGATGATGCTTTATGGGCTTTTCGAACTCCTTATAAAACCACTATAGGCACAACCCCATATAAGCTCGTATATGGAAAAAGTTGTCATTTGCCAGTCGAAATAGCTCACAAAGCCTACTAGGCAATAAAAAATGTGAACTTAGATTTAGAAATTGTAGGTAAAAATCGATTTTGTCAAATAAATGAATTAGACGAACTAAGGAATTATGCATACTCTAACTCGGAAATTTACAAGGAAAGAATGAAAAATTTACACGAAAAATACATTAAACCTAATGAATTTCGAGTGGGAGATCTGGTTCTATTGTTTAATTCACGACTTCGATTATTTCCGGGTAAATTAAAATCTAGGTGGTCAGGACCTTTTTCCATCACCCATATTTTTCCTCACAGTGCAGTAGAAGTTAAATCTCGGAATGGGATTCCATTCAAAGTCAACGGCCAACGGCTAAAGCTCTATCAAGGATCCATTGAAGATGAAGAGGAAGAGATCTCGCTTCAAACGGTCGACGTATAAATGGCATCCACATCATACCTGGTATGTTACGAACAAGTAGGTAAACATCGAAATCGGTAAGTCTTCTAACCAAGTTTTTGGGAGAACGGGCACTCACACGAGCACTAAAAATAAAAAATAAAAAAAATTTCAAAACTTTGCTCGGCACGGGGCCGTGTCCGCGCATCTGTCGGGATAAAACCCTCTTTTCACAACAGTTACATCATTCCACACGCCCCGTTTCCCCGAAAAACGCTCTGGTCCGGGCGATTTTCCGCAGATTTTCGACGTCTCCTCTCATTCTAACAACATCAAGGTATGATTCTATCATCATTAGTAGTTAGATTAGTTACTTGCATGTAGTTAAAACATCAAAAATTTGGGGAAAATCTATGGTTCTTGAAGTTCATCCGGATCAAACCTCAAATTTTTGCAATAATCTGTTAGCATTAGTTTAGATTAGTGTAATGGGAAGTAAATACACTTGTATTGTTGATAGATTTGCCCGATTTCTCACAAAAACCACAAACCCTTGATTTTGAACCTTAAAAGATAAAATTGAAGGGGTAAACGGTTTGTTTTGGGAAAAACGGCACTTGAGGTTTCATTTTCGGGGGAAACCGCACCTACTTGGCCAAAAATTTTTAGATTTTCGGGACCGAGACGGAAAATGAAATTTCCGAGCAGCACTAAGAGTACTAAGCTGAGGGATCCGCTTTATCGCTACATTCATAGGCTCCTCACTTACTCTCTTAGTCAAAGACATGACAGCAGCGGCGTTGTTGGGTTGAGAGATTTGGTAGTCCTCCACTGCATTCACACCCGAAGACCCCTCGATGTTCCATTCTTCCTACTCAGGCACATGCATCTGAACCGGCTTGCTCATGCACCAACCCCTATCTTCTATGGGGGATGGGTGTACCACCTCTTCAAGCACTTCACGCGCATACCTAGGTCTTTCGAAAGGAGCCCATGGTTAGGACGGGTTGATGTGCACATTTGTCGCGCCATGAACCTAATCTATGAAGCGGAAGACGGATCGGTAAGCTTTCAGAGGATGCAAGGCCATGCATGGAACCCGCAAGAGGCGCTAGTCCTTCACGCTCCACCTCCCCAATACCAGTACCAACCCCACGGTGAACCGGGCCAGTCCTCCTTGCCAGGAGGTGGTTTTCCTAACTTTCAGAGTTTACATGATCTTTTGCAGGAAAACCTTATGTGCACCAGGAACACCTACAACCTCGCCAACAACACATACCACCGGGTCGGAGCCATTGAAAGAAACATCACCGATATCCAAGATGACATCGGAAGCATCCGGGAGTATATGGCGGGGCATAGGGGAGGAGGTGATGATAGTGATGAAGACATGGACTAGGCGGGTGGAGCAGGAGTAGGAGCGGCTGGTTGGTGATCCCACATGTTAAATTCCCTTTCTATCGAACAATTTCCGGCCTGCGTGCCGAAGTGTTGAACAATTTACTTTTCCTAACTTATTTTTATTTTCTGCTTTTGTTTTTACTTTTAACTTGATGGTTTGGATGTTTAACTTGGTAATTTAGGACGTTTGGTATTGTTTGGTGTGGTATTTACTGATAAAACAGGTACAAACGAGGCTTAGAGTGCTAAACATTAGTACTACTAAAGCCAGGACAGGAAAACCGGAGAAAGAAACCTGTTTTTCAGCCTTGCAGACTGTCCACACGGGGTCGTGTCCGGCCGACAAGCCCCCGTGCCCACCTCCCAGACCTGCTGTTTGTTTAATTTCTGCAGATTTTTGCCAGACATGGGGTCGTGCCCAGCCAACATGCCCCCGTGTCCATCTTCTGTAAGTTTCCGTTACTGGCAGTTGAACACGGGGTCGTGTCCAACCGACACGGGGCCGTGTCCAGGATGCCAATAACATAAATTTTTGCTTTTAACACCATTTTACACATTCAATCAACCTAAAAACTTATTTTTGGGACACATTGAGGACAATGTGTAATTTAAGTGGGGGGGGGGGGATGCTAAAACCTTGAATTTTGCAAGTCCTAATAACAAGCCTTACACAAAACTCTATTGGAACCGCTAATCACCCCAAATTTTTCATTTTTTTTACTTGTCTAAGTCTAAGTTGGAAATTCAAGTTCTAACAAGGTTATATTTTTACAAGTTTACAACCGATAGCGTCGTGATAAAAAGAACCAACATAAGAAAATTACGAAAAGGCATGACGAACTTAGTTAAAATTTGATTATATATACTTGATCACATAAAAACCCTTTCCCACAAAAGTGAGTTTTGAGCCTTTAACGAGCATACAAATACATATCTTTACACTAAATGCTCATTTTTCGTTTCTTGTGTGAATAGCCGCTTGGTTCGTACGACTCTAGAACTTACCACAATAATACATTCCCGGTCCTTACCAACTTAAACCCAAGTAAGTAAATGATGGAGGCATTAGGACTAACCCTTTTTCTTTCTACACCATTATTTTTCATTTTTTTACCACCTACCCAAAACCCCCCTAGTTAACCCCTTTGAGTCTAAGCCTTTTCATTTCTTAACCCAAAACCATCACCCTTTTTACCCACCTAAACCTTTTTATTTTTAACCCTTTATTTTAGTAACAACGTTCGATTTTCTAATGACTCTCCCTAATATATATATATATATATATATATTGATGAAACCAAACAAACAAACGAGTTCATAAAAAAATAACTTTGTTTGAAACAAGTGGTTCATCAAAATAAAATAAAAATGTGAAAAATAAAAAGTCTTTCAAAAAACCGACGTTTGTTACGCTTTTCGCCATTTTTACGAACCACTAACCCAACCACCCACCTTTAGCCCAAGCCTAACCCTTCACCCAAAAAGTCCTCTTGATATTTACAAAGGTATAAAGTTAAAAAGGAGGAGGATTGATTGCGTGGCAAGCTTATGGAAGGAGTAAGTTCCATGCCGCTCTCGAGTGATTCACTAAAAAAATATACACCTTCGGCCGAGTGTTGAGTGATTCCCCCGTGAGGTATGTGAACCTGTATATAAATAAAATTTTAAAAAGGTATGCTATGCCCTAATAAATGATTTATCTTATGAAACGTTTTTAATAAATCATGACGAATATGATTGTAAATAAATAAAAATAAAACCTAAATAATCTTGGAATTCCCGACACTCTATGACAAGCCCAAAAACCTTCTCTTCTACCCATTTCATTTGAGAGTGAATAAAGCCACATTATAAAGAGTTTTGCTTGAGGACAAGCAAAGATTCAAGTGTGGGGGTATTTGATGTGCACAAAATGCAACATATAAATTTCATCAATTGTGGCTTAAAACTAACCCTTTTTTTAGTACTAATGTTGGAAAAAGTGTGCTTTTGTCTTCCTTTTGTATTTTCAGGATTAAATGAGCTCAAAATAACAAAAGAAGCAAAAATACAGCAAAATCTAACATAAATACAAGAAAAGGAACAAAAGTGATATGCCCGACCCCCCGACAGCATCCTCTCAAGCAAAACAAAGAAGACAGAAGACTGAACACGCCCCGTGCTCAGCGAGCACGGGGCACTGCCCAAGAAGCAGCAGAAAAGACAAACCTATAGAAGCTTCTACTGCCCACCACGGGGCCGTGCCCAGCGGACACGGGGGCGTGGTCAACTTGCTGCAGGCGCATTTATTGTAATTGCGAATTACAATTAATGAAGAGAGAGAGTGTCAGATGGACACGAGGCCATGCCCGAGCTTCTGTTCAGCCTATAAATAGGAGTGTTTGGAGCTCTTGCAACTCATCCATTGACACACCACCTCTCTCACACTTCACCCACCACCCACCACCACCATAACACCATCATCCACCACCATCATCCACCACCATCATCCATTGTCCTTCATAGAGTGTGTGAGTCGTCTCGGGATCCAAGATTGATCGTAAGAGTTCTTGACAATCAAAGGCCATGTTTGCCTAAGTCTCTTAATCACTTGGTGAAGACAAGTGTTTAGTGTAATACTTTTTATTTTTAATCTTTTGCACTTTTTAATTGGTTTTGTATTAATGACTTCAATTACTAGTTTCTTATTTTGAAGGTGATTCTTCCTTATCGTTTGTCCGTGGTGTCTTGGCATTATTTTACTGTCTATATAAAATAAAAGATTTTCACCATTCATATCTCCACGGTCTATATGGAGGTATGTTGGCTACCTGGTCGGGGATTAAGGGAACAGTTTGGTAAGAGTCTTGCCATTGTTCAGTGTATAGATCCTGCAAAGGACCTGGGTCAAATTTAGTAGGACCTCCTTTAATACCCAAAGGTATTGGATGGCGGGGGTCCAAACTCTTTGATCCCCTCATAAGTTAAACTACTTTTAAAACTTTAACCCAGCTACTTAGGACTGTATCCCTGCTGACTCAGACTACTTAGCTGAGGGTAACGTCGCCTTCAAAAGAGGGACCTACCACATTATGCATTAATAACTTAATTAATTATCTTTCAATAATCCGACACTTTAGGATTGTATCCTTGCTGACTCAAACTACTGGGTTGAGGGTAACGTCACCTTCAAAAGAGGGGCCTACTACAATAACTAAGCTAATCTCTTAAACAAGTGCAAAAGTGCGAAAATAATCAAAGGTTACACTACACACGGGTCGGATCCAAGTGATTCATCTTGTCTATCTGTTTTATTTTATTTTATTTTTCAGCATTTTAGTTAGTTTTATTTTCTAGTTTAAAATCTTTTTCTAACATTTTGATTTGGTTAGACGTTGAGGATAAACCGGTACTAAAAGCTCTTGTGTCCTTGGACGACCTCGGTATCTTACCAACACTATACTACGTCCACGATGGGTGCACTTGCCCATATGTGTGTTTAGTGTTAGTAAATATCGTGTTTTATAAATTTAAAACTTGGCTAAAAAGTGTAAAAAGGGCTTAAAATATATACCTAATTTATATCGCACTTCACACGCATCAAGTGTATTACTATGTATCTCAACAAGAAAATTTTATTAAGACTGAAGAAGAATCATTTTCAAGAGAACCAGTTTTAGAAGAATCAATTTTAAAAGAACCAGTTTTAATGAAAAAGGATTTTGAATTTGTTTTAAATGAAGTTGAAAATGGTTTAGAAATTGATTCAGAAAAAATTGAACAGAATTCGGAAAGTGTGTCAGGAAAAGCTCCAGTTTTTGATCATTCTTCAGATGAAGAGAGTGATGATGACAGTAAAGCAATTAGCCAACTTGAAATTTATAGAGTTTTGCTGTCACCTGATTTGTATGATATGCTTATTGCAGTAAATTGGAGTTACTCAAAAATGAATGAGTGACGGGTGGTCCATAGGATAACCCTTAATGATGTTAAAAGACGGATTTATCCTCCACTTAATCGCGTAATTATCTTGAATTAGATGACTACGGTTGCTTATGTTTCAGGTGCAGTTCGGGAGCTAAAATGGGATAAAACGCAGCTTAGGAAGGATTGGAGATGAACGGGTCACACGCGGAATGAAAGAAGAAACAAAACCCAGCATTCAGGGGTCCACCGTAAATTACGGTGGCCATCGTAATTTACGGTGGCCCTGATTGCTGAATTGTTCCACCGTAACTCAGTAGAGAATGGCTGTAACATCTTGAAGACCACCGTAAATTACGGTGGGTACCGTAATTTACGGTGGAGGCTGCGAGGAAAATGTAACTACCTTCATTAAAACCGTTTTTGGGTGTCTTTTCACATTATCTTATCATTGGAGGGTTTTGGAACATCTGAGGGGCGATTTTGGCTGTTCTTACTTGGTTGGAAACAATTCTAAACATTTTCTGTTTGTATTTTGATCCTTATGAACATTGATTTTGTTGGAATGATGATTCACCAAGCCATGTCCGGCTAAACTTTTGGTGATCATCTTAGGTGAAGGTTTCTACTATGACTTTTGTGTGTTTCCTTTTATTTCTAGAATGATAAACTTGGTGTGTTTGCTATGTTTATTATGGTGTATGAATGTTTGATTGTAACCTGTTAATTGATGATTTGATTCTAGTCCAAATCATACGTTCTTGGTGTCATTGACAATCGGGATATCACGGGAAGGTTAGGGTTGGATATTGATTAATTGATCATCGGGTAACAACCTCACATTTATATAATCCGAGTACTTTGTTCCCTTTTATCACGTCAATCATTTATGCACGAGTTATGTCTATGTAACTCTTTCTAGTTGGAAATACACACAATTGTTAAAAGAAACTGAATCCTAAGATGGTCACTTGTTCCTAATCTGTTTACAAACTTAATCTTTGATTTGCAATTTAAGTAGTTAGTATTAGTTCTTAAAACCAAAACAATCAACTCTTGAATTTTAATTTTTGCAAATTAGTTTAATTTTAGTTTAAGTGCAAAGCTATAAAATCACACATTTTCCACATACTCCCTGAGTTCGATACCCATTTACCACTATCTATAGTAGTTATTTGGAATAAATTTGCGTGTACTACGACATCACGTCAAATTTTGGCGCCGTTTCCGGGGAGTAGTGCGCAACGTGTGTTAATTTAGTAGTTTTGTTTGTTATTTTCGGGTTTACGCTAGTTGTGTTTAGTGTGCAGGTACTTTCAGGTGTATGCATACTAGAAGCTCTCACAAGTTGTCACCACTATCGTTCGATCCGGAAATTGAAAGGACATTGAGGCAAAACAGAGTTCTATTACGAGAAAACAGAATTGTTGGTTCACCTACTTCACCCATTACACCAAGAAACATCATGCAAGAATCTCAAGTTCCACCCACAACGGGTCAAACGACCTCAATTTTTACACCTACTGTCACACAACCATCACCAAACACCACCTTACCTAATACCACTACCGAAGTCACACCAACCAATGTCACGCAACCAATCACTACTCAAGTTGAACCCACTATTACCTTTAGCCCTTCTACCACCATCCCACCACTTTCCCATTTCTTTCCCCCAACTACGGGTCAATCATCCTCTAATTTCACAATTGCACCAAATTCAACTATTGTGCATGCTATGCCATCTTTTAGACCACAAAACCAATCGGGGTTTCAATATTCAACTCTTCCCTTCGGGAAATCTTCGGGAGTTCAAGAGGATGGTTATGATGATGGGTATCAAGAGGAATTTAGGGGATACGAAGAAGAAGGCTTTTACTATGGGGGTGATGGAGGATATTTGGGGTTACAAGGCGAAGCGGGTCAGCAAAGTCAACCCATTCAACAATTTCAAAATATGGGTAGATTACCGGTTGGAGTGCAACACATTAGACCGCAAGGGCCACAAGTGCAACGCCCTACACCGCTACAACAAGTGCGGCCTCAAAACGTGCAACCTCAATTTCAAGGGCCGATTCCACAACAACCAATGCATCCACATCAACATCAATATCAACCACCGTTTGTTCCTCTAGGGCCTATGCAAGGGCAAATGGGTCAACCAAGGGCACCATTGGGCGCACCTCAAAGACATCAAAGGGAAGTAGTACGGGGAATTGAAGCTCACTTCCGGCCCATTATCACTAACAATCCTTCGCGGTAGTGATTCCTCATCGAGCGGATGGAAGGACCTTTGAAGTTAGAACAACCGCTCTCCAAAGTTTACCAAAGTTCAAAGGGTTAGCAACGGAAGAACCCTACTTCCATTTGGAGACATATGACTCCATTTGCAACACTATTGGAGGTCAAGGGTTTTCTGCGGATGATGTCAAGTTGGTCCGTTTCCAGTTTTCCCTTGAAGATAAAGCGAAGAGATGGTTTCATACATTGCCCTCATTTTTACATGGGCCGACATGCAACAAATATTCTTGGATGAATATTACACTTCTCAAAAGACCAACGATGCTAGAAGAGGTTTGAGAAGTTTCCAACAACAATCGGGGGAAATGTTTCACGAAGCGTTTGAGAGGTTCAACATGATGTTACGGAATTGACCTCATCACGGGATCCAACTTTGGGAATTGTTGAATTCATTTCATGAAGGGTTGAGTTCGGAGGATGCATGGGATTTGATGTCAATCACTAACGGTACGTTCGGTACGAATTGTGAACATATTGATTGGGCATTTTTAGAGCAAATGGCGGTGAATTCGAAGAGAAAAGCTCAATCTTCAAGAAGGGCAAGGCATGTGATTCAAAGGCCCCAAGTGCATGGAGTTGAGAGTGGCAACGTTCAAACCACGAACCAAGTGTACAACGTGTGCACAAATTGCAACGAAATAGGCCACATGGCGGAAGTTTGTGTAGTGGGCTTGGTTAATGAGCAAGTAGAAGAGGTTAATGCAATTCAAGGAGGGGGTGGTCGAAATTTCAACATGAACTCCAATACATACCACCCCGGGTTACGAAATCATCCGAATTTTCGCTATGGGAACGCGGCGAACCAAGCTAACCCAAATTTTCAAGGAGCCCAAGGTAACTTTGCACCTCGTCAACAATACAATCAAGGCAACTATAGAAGTGGAAGCAATTATGGGTACTAAGGGCAATTTAAACAAACGGGTCAAAGTGGTTCGTGTCAACCTTCATCAAGCGGGAATGAAGTTATGAATATGCTTCGGGCTATGCAACAAGATATGCAAAAGCGAAATCAACTTGATGAAGTTCGAATGCAAAAGGATGAAGTTCGTGACAAGAGCATCCAATCACTAACAACCCAAATGGTCAATTGGAAACCGATGTGGCGGAGTTGAAGAAAGGCAAGGGTCAACTTCCTAGCGACACCAAGGTAAATCCTTCACATGGTTCGTCACGAGGTAATGTTAATATTAGTCATGTTAGTGTTTTGAGAAGTGGCAAAGAATTTAAGGCTAATTTGTCACCGGGTGTGGTCGAGGGGGTAGTTGAGGATATCACGGGTAATGAAAGTGATGATGAAGTTTCACCGGTTAAACCTAAAGAATCAAATGTTAACAAACCGGGGTTGGGTGAAAATGAAAAAAGCGAAAAAGTTGAGGGTGAACCGAGTCAAGTCCCGTTTCCATCGGCTTTACTTGACCCGGGTAGAAAAAATTTTATTGCACCAAGAGGTCCCCAAAAAGAAGAGTTGTGGGACATGTTTAAAAAAGTAAAAATCAATCTTCCACTACTTGATGCAATAAAACAAGTACCCGCTTATGCTAAATTTCTTAAGGAATTGTGTACACAAAAACGACAACAAAAGAAAAAGATGCCTAAGCGGGTAGATTTGACCGGGAAAGTGAGTGCAGTTTTGAATGGGGAGCTTCCTCCTAAGCTCCAAGATCCGGGCACGCCATTAATTAACATTCAAGTGGGTAATTTTCAAATGGCGAAGGCGTTGCTAGATCTTGGAGCCGGGGTTAGCATTTTACCGAGGGGCTTATATGACCAATACGATTTTGGTCCGTTAGCAAGAGTGGAGACAACGGTTGTTTTGGCCGATTTGTCTCATAAGTTACCCGGGGGATGGTTCAAAATGTAATTGTTAAAACTGATGAGTTTTATTACCCGGTCGACTTTCTAGTTTTGGACTACTCGTCCGCGGACCCAAAACAACAACAAAATGTAATTTTGGGTCGGCCATTTTTGAGCACCGCGCATGCTGTCATCGGTTGTAGATTTGGTACAGTCGATATGACTTTTGGAAATCGAAAAATGCGCTTGAATGTTTTCACTAACAATTCTAATGCTAATGGTGTTGATGAGTGTTTCATGGCAGATTTAGTTGAAGGATGCAGCCCGCATGAGTATGAGGAGGATGGTATGGAAGTTTGTTTGTGTGATTTTTCTGAACAGGTACATGCTTATGCACTACGGGTTGAAGAAGAAAAGCAAGATGCTATGGCCTTGTGGGAAGGTCGGCCGCCATGGACTCACCAATTTGAAATCTTGCCGGCGGAAATAGACTCAGGAACTAGACCATCATTGGAAGAGCCGCCAAGGTTGGAGCTCAAAGACTTGCCGAGCCACTTGAAGTATGCATTTTAAGGGGATAATGACACTCTACCGGTCATTATTGCCTCTAATTTAGAGTTGGGGCAAGAGCAACGTTGTTGGAAGTGTTGAGAGAAAACAAGGGAGCTATTGGATGGACGATTGCCGATCTCAAAGGAATTAGTCCATCTATCGTCATGCACAAAATTATTACCACCAAAGATGCAAAGCCGACACGAGAAGCTCAAAGGCGATTGAATCCGAACCTACGGGAGGTAGTAAAAAAGGAGGTAATTAAATGGTTGGATGCGGGAATTATCTATCCGATTTCGGATAGTGCTTGGGTGAGTCCCACCCAAGTTGTGCCTAAGAAGACCGACATTCAAGTAGTCAAAGATGAAAACGGTGAACAAATTGCCACCCGACCGGTCACCGGGTGGCGTGTATGCATTGACTACCGAAAATTGAATGCCACCACTTCTAAGGATCATTTCCCGTTACCTTTTATTGACCAAATCATTGAAAAATTATCGGGTAAAAAATATTACTGCTTTTTGGACGGGTATTCGGGTTACAATCAAATAGCAATACACCCGGATGACCAACACAAGACCACTTTCACTTTTGCTTTTCGGCGAATGCCATGTGGCTTGTGCAATTCTCCGACAACTTTCCAACGATGTATGATGAGTATCTTCTCGGACATGGTTGGAGAGTCGCTCGAAGTGTTTACGGATGATTTCTCCATTTTTGGCACTAGTTTTGATGCTTGTCACAACGAATTACAAAAAGTTTTAAAAAGGTGCGTTGAGAAAAATTTAGTGCTAAGTTGGGAGAAAAGGCATTTCATGGTGCAAGAAGGCATTGTGTTGGGTCACGTAATTCCGGAAAGGGCAATGGAGGTGGATAAGGCAAAAATAAGGGTAATAGCATCTTTGCCACCTCCGAAAAATGTTAAGGGTGTAAGGTCATTTTTGGGACACGCAAGTTTTTATAGACGTTTCATAAAAGGTTTTAGTGTCATTACTAAACCTTTATGCAACTTGTTATTAAAAGATGTCCCATTTGAGTTTACTAATGAGTGTATGCAAGCTTTCACTGTTTTGAAGGAACACTTGGTTAAAGCTCCCATCTTGCAACCGCCGGATTGGTCAAAGCCATTCGAGATCATGTGTGACGCAAGCGACACTACTATTGGTGCAGTTTTGGGTCAACGGGTTGATAGGAAGCCGGTGGTTATTTACTATGCAAGCAAAACGTTATCTGAAGCGCAACTAAATTACACCACAACCGAGAAGGAATTATTAGCGATGGTGTATGCTTTAGATAAGTTTCGCTCGTATATTTGGGGGAGTAAAGTTGTGGTATATTCGGACCATAGTGCGGTCTGATACTTGATGGAGAAAAAGGACGCGAAGCCTCGTTTGATTCGGTGGGTATTGTTGTTGAAGGAATTTGACTTAGAAATTCGAGACAAAAAGGGAAGTGAGAACGTAGTGGCGGATCACTTGTATCGGGTTCCGGTTGAAGGGATTGACGATGTTAGCGAAATAAATGAAAGTTTTCCCAACGAGCAACTCCTAGCCGTTTCCACCTTTGTTGCACCGTGGTACGCTCATTATGTAAATTACTTAGCCACGGGTGCCATCCCAAATCATTGGACCAAAAAGCGAAGACAACAATTTATGGTCCAAGTGAAGCAATATATTTGGGATGAACCGGATCTTTTCAAGATCGGGCCGGATCAAGTCATTAGGAGGTGTGTGCCCGAAACGGAGGTACTGGAAATTTTGACCCATGCTCATTCATCCGCATGTGGGGGTCACTTTAGCGGGCACAAAACGGGTTACCGGGTTCTCTCATGTGGGTTTTATTGGCCCACTATTTTCAAGGACGCATGTGAGTTCGCAAGAAATTGCATCAAGTGTCAAAAGATGGGAAGCATATCGAAGAGGGATGAGATGCCATTACAACCAATTTTGGTTGTGGAAATATTTGATGTTTGGGGCATTGACTTTATGGGTACCTTCCCGAATTCGAACGGTTTTCTATACATCTTGTTGGCGGTAGATTATGTCTCTAAGTGGATTGAAGCCATTGCAACAAGAACAAATGACCACTCGGTTGTTTGTAAGTTCGTTCAATCCAACATCTTTGCTCACTTTGGCATTCCAAGAGTTATCATAAGTGGTGGTGGTTCGTACTTTAAGAACTTTAATTTCGGGAAATTATTGAAGAGGTATAGTGTGAATCATCGGATTGCCACACCTTCCCATCCGCAAACGAGTGGACAAGTCGAGGTGTCCAACCGTCAAATCAAGGAAATCCTCATGAAGACGGTGAGAACGGATAGGAAGGATTGGTCGAGTAAATTGGATGATGCGTTGTGGGCATACCGAACGGCCTTCAAGACTCCGATTGGCACAACACCTTACCGGATGGTTTACGGGAAGGGTTGTCATTTGCCAATGGAGTTAGCGCATCGGGCTTATTGGGCGATCACTACGGTTTATGCGGACTACAACGAAGCGGGGAAGATGAGAGTGAAAGTGAGGAAGAAATGGAGTTGGACCCGGCTGAAAAGCCAAAATGGGAGTCGGGTCCATTGGATGAGCAACCGGAGCATTGGCAACCAACACTCTTTCACGATAGCATGAATAAATTGAAAAATAAGGCAGCTGCATTCATCTGTGAAAGGGAGTTGAGAGAAGTTGAATTTGGCCCGGATGGTGTGTCTGACAAATTCCGTGCTCTAGGATGGGAGTCGGCATTGTGTTGTTATGATAAAGATAAAAACAACTTGTTCATCACCGAAATTCAAGAATGGATGGCAACTCTGAAGTGCAACACATATGAAAAGCCATCACAAATGAAGTTAGTTGGTGAAGTGCATGGGATCCCGGTGGAGATGTCTTTTGATACGTTGAAGAAGCTTGGGAAATATGATGGTCTTCCAGCTCGTGACTACATGATCCCCACTCTTGATAACCTTTTGGTGAAGCCGGAAAAGCACCCCCGTTGGAATGACATGTTGGCGACGTTGTTTTTGCCGGGTACTTATCATGGAGTTTTGTATCGGAAGAATTTGAGAATCGAAGCAAAGTTGTTGTTGGCGATTTGCCTCTTGAACGTCATACCACGAAGGGGAGATAAGGAGCAGGTGAGGTACCCCGAGGTACCCGTTCTCTATTCGCTACTCCATGGGTCTCCACGCTTTCCCATCCGATATCTTATCATGAACCACCTCTGGATTTGCCGAAATAAGTTGGGAAGAGATATTATCCCGTATTGCCGAATTATCACGGGATTGATGAAGCAGCAAAAGGCACTCACGTCAGAGGATAGAGGGGCAACAAAAAGGCATCAGTTGTTTACTTTAGACAAGTTGGGGATTGGTTGGACTTACACGCAATCGGAACGTTACCATAAGCTTAAGTCGGAGGGGCAGAGATGGAGAGCATTGAAGGTGGGTGCAAGAGAGCTTCTACCGGGTGAGGCGGAAGAACCCGAGAGTGATGCGGAGGTCCCGAGTGGGGATGAGGATTATGTAGAGGAACCGCAAGGTGGTGTGAATGTGAATGTGGGGCAAGGGGGCCCTGGTGGAGGTTATGGTGGTGCTTTCTACGATTATACAGAGCGTTCTTACGAGCCCGGGTGGGCTTATGAAGGCACTATGCAAGAGGTCATCGCGAATCAACGTCCTCCGGCTTCCATTTTTGAATCATGGTCGGGCTCGGAGCGGAGGTTATTTGATCAAAACACGATGATGAGTGCAAGCATAGAGCGGTCTTTGAAACATAGCTTTGATCGTCATGAGGCGTGGAATCGCACACATGCGTATTCCCATGAATTGGAGATGAATAACCGATACCATGATGATCAAACTAGAAGAATGCACGCAGATTGGCATGCCGGGCAGCCGGTGGTTGTGGATCCACAACATGTGAATTATGCCTCTCTACCACCTTATGATGGTACTGTGTCGTATCCGACCCCACAGCTTCATTATTCACAATGGATCGACCCGCGCCAACAGGAAGGAGCTCCACAACAAGGTGGGAGTAGTAGCGGTTCATTTGCATTTGGAGAATGGAATGACATGATGTCTTCCATTTTTGGGCCTCCACAGCCACGCTATTACTAGTCAGGTCGTGTTCCTTCCTAGTATATTTTGTGCATATTTGTTAGCTTGTTTTGTTTATGGTCGGGTGGTTGGGTGGTGTTAGTTTGTTATGTTATGTTTCGGTTGGTGCTAGTTGGCGGTGTGATGTTTAAAAGAAAGAAGAAAAATATAAAAAAATATAAAATGAAAAAAATCCAAAAAGAAATTTGTGGTTTATGTGTTGAGCGTTTGGGTGATGTGAAAGATGGTTAGTGATCAAATCCTTCTAAAACCATACATTGGGGTCAATGTATCCCAAGTGTGGGGATGGGGGAAATTTTTGAAGATTTAAGTCAAGCAAAACAATGTGAGAATTCGAACACCCTAGATTAACCCCAATTGATGCACCGGCAACCCTTGATACCATTTTTTATTCTCGGTGAGAGTTGAAGCCACACTTGTACATAAATAATGCTTATCTTTGATGAGAGTGGCAACGGGTGGGGGTGCATTAGAACTTGTGCCTTGATACGGTTTGAGTCCTTAGTCGAATATGAATGCGAAAAGGATAAGGGCATCTAGGTAGCCTCGTCATTGGTGTGAGTGAGTGTGAGATTTGGGGGGTTGGACCTCATAAGTTATATATATGAGCATGGTTGCGAGAGGGGCGGGGGTTTGGACATTTAGTTGCCCAATTTTGTGCCTAAAAGCCTATCATTTGTTACCCCTAGCTAGTAACCTAAAAATATACCCAACTTAGCCCGGTCTTAGAGTATTAGTAGTAGTTGAGTAGTTTGTAGTTATTGTTGATGTTATTTTGTATGTTTGCTATGTTAAAAAAATCAGAAAAAAAGAAAAAAAGCAATGAAAAATGAAAAAAAGAAGTGACGTTTAGTTGTCTTGTATATATTAGTGAACTTGGTATTTGTTAGTTTGCTTTATTGTGTAATAAAAAGACCGGGTTAAGTTTCGCTACTTCATATATATTCCATTTCCTACCCATACACCTAGCCACGTTACAACCTTGAAGGTCCCTTTGATTTGCATTCATGTTTGACACATTTTAGGAGAAGAATCGATTTAGGTACAAGCCTATAGTTGTGCAACCACCCGTTAGCCTTTGTGTGGCCCTGATTGCTGAATTGTTCCACCGTAACTCAGTAGAGAATGGCCGTAACATCTTGAAGACCACCGTAAATTACGGTGGGTACCGTAATTTACGGTGGAGGCTGCGAGGAAAACGTAACTGCCTTCATTAAAACCGTTTTTGGGTGTCTTTTCACATATCTTATCATTGGACGGTTTTGGAACATCTGAGGGGCGATTTTGGCTGTTCTTACTTGGTTGGAAACAATTCTAAATATTTTCGGTTTGTATTTTGATCCTTATGAACATTGATTTTGTTGGAATGATGATTCACCAAGCCATGTCCGGCTAAACTTTTGGTGATCATCTTAGGTGAAGGTTTCTACTATGACTTTTGTGTGTTTCCTTTTATTTCTAGAATGATAAACTTGGTGTGTTTGCTATGTTTATTATGGTGTATGAATGTTTGATTATAACGTGTTAATTGATGATTTGATTCTAGTCCAAATCGTACGTTCTTGGTGTCGTTGACAATCGGGATATCACGGGAAGGTTAGGGTTGGATATTGATTAATTGATCATCGGGTAACAACCTCGCATTTATATAATCTGAATACTTTGTTCCCTTTTATCACGTCAATCATTTATGCACGAGTTATGTCTATGTAACTCTTTCTAGTTGGAATTTCACACAATTGTTAAAAGAAACTGAATCCTAAGATGGTCGCTTGTTCCTAATCTGTTTACAAACTTAATCTTTGATTTGCAATTTAAGTAGTTAATATTAGTTCTTAAAACCAAAACAATCAACTCTTGAATTTTAATTTTTGCAAATTAGTTTAATTTTAGTTTAAGTGCAAAGCTATAAAATCACACATTTTCCACATACTCCCTGAGTTCGATACCCATTTACCACTATCTATAGTAGTTGTTTGGAATAAATTTGCGTGTACTACGACAGCAGGTCAACGAGCTGCAAAAATGAAGAATCAAAAGGCAGCAAATGTGGAAGAAAATGTTCAAGTGATGAAAAAACAGGTTGAAGAGATTCCAACTTTAAAGATTGAGGATGAAGATGATGATAAGCAAATTCCTGGGAAATGCTTAAACTGTGAAAAATCTGAATCAGAAAATGACAAACTCTTGAAGGATGTGAAGAGTTTGACATTGGAAATTAAAAAATTAAAAGAAAATGAATTTTTTTTTGAAAATAAGATAAAATCTTCAGAAAATGAAGATTTTTGGATAAAATTTGAAAATAAAAATTTGAAAGAAAATGAATCAAAATGTCAAGAACAAATAAAAGTTATGGAAAATGAAAAATCTGTCCTTGAAAAGAATAAAATTGAAAATGATAAAGCAATCAAGTCTCATCTTGAGAAAATCTCTCAGCTTGAAATTGAAGCTGAGAGTGCAAGAAATAAAATCGATGAGCTTGAAAAGAAATTGAAAGGTTTTGTGACCTCATCAGAGTTTTTGAATCATACTTGTCCAAAACTGATCAATTCTGTTCCAATAAGTGACAATGTCACAAACTATGACAAAGTCATAGTTGAAGATTGCGATGAAAAATCTGATGATGAAAATGAAAAAATTTGAGAAAAAGAAATTATTTTTTAAATTAAAAGAAAAGTTTCAGAAAACTGATTTGCATTCTACTGAAAAAGGTGAATGTTCAAAACAGAAACCTTTGAAGAAGAATGCAGAACCAAAACAAAATGTGAAAAATGTGAAAAATATTCAAAAAGAAAATAAAAGCTCATCAGATCAATCATCCAATCGCGATAAAAAATCACAAAAATTGAAAAATGAAAACTCAAAAACAGTTGGTAATAAGTGGTGCAGGTTTGACCACAGTGCTCAAAAGCCAAATCCAACAAACAAGAGGAGAAATGATTATCACCAAGCCAAAGAGTGTTATGATCTGAATGTTTGGAATGAAAGTGGTGATTGGTACGATAACAGATTGTGTTACACTTGTGGAGTAAGAGGAGACATTGCTGTTAACTGCCAAAGTTAGAGTTATGAACGGAGAAGATGCTATAACTGCCAAATCAAAGGTCACATTGCCAGGGATTGTCCTATGAGATCAAATGAAAGATCGAGGGATGATTCTCAGAAAATGGCAAAGAAACCAGTCAATATCAAGCCCAAAGAACAAAAAGCGGAAGAAAAGAAAGTAAAGCTTTCACAGGGGCAGAAAGACAGACTGGGGAAGAAGAGGAAGAAAGCGAGAGAGTATCTCGAAAGGATTTTGTCCTCGGATACAACGAAGCGGGGAAGATGAGAGTGAAAGTGAGGAAGAAATGGAGTTGGACCCGGCTGAAAAGCCAAAATGGGAGTCGGGTCCATTGGATGAGCAACCGGAGCATTGGCAACCAACACTCTTTCACGATAGCATGAATAAATTGAAAAATAAGGCAGCTGCATTCATCTGTGAAAGGGAGTTGAGAGAAGTTGAATTTGGCCCGTTTGGTGTGTTTGACAAATTCCGTGCTCTAGGATGGGAGTCGGCATTGTGTTGTTATGATAAAGATAAAAACAACTTGTTCATCACCGAAATTCAAGAATGGATGGCAACTCTGAAGTGCAACACATATGAAAAGCCATCACAAATGAAGTTAGTTGGTGAAGTGCATGGGATCCCGGTGGAGATGTCTTTTGATACGTTGAAGAAGCTTGGGAAATATGATGGTCTTCCAGCTCGTGACTACATGATTCCCACTCTTGATAACCTTTTGGTGAAGCCGGAAAAGCACCCCGGTTGGAATGACATGTTGGCGACGTTGTTTTTGCCGGGTACTTATCATGGAGTTTTGTATCGGAAGAATTTGAGAATCGAAGCAAAGTTGTTGTTGGCGATTTGCCTCTTGAACGTCATACCACGAAGGGGAGATAAGGAGCAGGTGAGGTACCCCGAGGTACCCGTTCTCTATTCGCTACTCCATGGGTCTCCACGCTTTCCCATCCGATATCTTATCATGAACCACCTCTGGATTTGCCGAAATAAGTTGGGAAGAGATATTATCCCGTATTGCCGAATTATCACGGGATTGATGAAGCAGCAAAAGGCACTCACGTCAGAGGATAGAGGGGCAACAAAAAGGCATCAGTTGTTTACTTTAGACAAGTTGGGGATTGGTTGGACTTACACGCAATCGGAACGTTACCATAAGATTAAGTCGGAGGGGCAGAGATGGAGAGCATTAAAGGTGGGTGCAAGAGAGCTTCTACCGGGTGAGGCGGAAGAACCCGAGAGTGATGCGGAGGTCCCGAGTGGGGATGAGGATTATGTAGAGGAACCGCAAGGTGGTGTGAATGTGAATGTGGGGCAAGGGGGCCCTGGTGGAGGTTATGGTGGTGATTTCTACGATTATACGGAGCGTTCTTACGAGCCCGGGTGGGCTTATGAAGGCACTATGCAAGAGGTCATCGCGAATCAACGTCCTCCGGCTTCCATTTTTGAATCATGGTCGGGCTCGGAGCGGAGGTTATTTGATCAAAACACGATGATGAGTGCAAGCATAGAGCGGTCTTTGAAACATAGCTTTGATCGTCATGAGGCGTGGAATCGCACACATGCGTATTCCCATGAATTGGAGATTGGCATGCCGGGCAGCCGGTGGTTGTGGATCCACAACATGTGGATTATGCCTCTCTACCACCTTATGATGGTACTGTGTCGTATCCGACCCCACAGCTTCATTACTCACAATGGATCGACCCGCGCCAACAGGAAGGAGCTCCACAACAAGGTGGGAGTAGTAGCGGTTCATTTGCATTTGGAGAATGGAATGACATGATGTCTTCCATTTTTGGGCCTCCACAGCCACGCTATTACTAGTCAGGTCGTGCTCCTTCCTTGTATATTTTGTGCATATTTGTTAGCTTGTTTTGTTTATGGTCGGGTGGTTAGGTGGTGTTAGTTTGTTATGTTATGTTTCGGTCGGTGCTAGTTGGCGGTGTGATGTTTAAAAGAAAGAAGAAAAATATAAAAAAACATAAAATGAAAAAAATCCAAAAAGAAATTTGTGGTTTGATTGTTGAGCGTTTGGGTGATGTGAAAGATGGTTAGTGATCAAATCCTTCTAAAACCATACATTGGGGTCAATGTATCCCAAGTGTGGGGATGGGGGAAATTTTTGAAGATTTAAGTCAAGCAAAACAATGTGAGAATTCGAACACCCTAGATTAACCCCAATTGATGCACCGGCAACCCTTGATACCATTTTTATTCTTGGTGAGAGTTGAAGCCACACTTGTACATAAATAATGCTTATTTTGATGAGAGTGGCAACAGGTGGGGGTGCATTAGAACTTGTGCCTTGATACGGTTTGAGTCTTTAGTCGAATATGAATGCGAAAAGGATAAGGGCATCTAGGTAGCCTCGTCTGTCACACCCCCAAAATCCCACCTGCGGAGTACTACCGCTTGGAGGCGTGACTGACCAGGATCCAGCCACCAATCATACTGAACAAGCATATAAGTAATCATAAAAGTTTTACCAATACGATTGGTGTTCCAACAAAACTAAGTTTAAGTTGTAAGCGGAAGCATAAGTTTAAAGTTATAACATAAGTTCAAATGTTTTCAAATAGATCATGGCACGCAGCAATCCGTGCCCCACAACGACTCTCCTCCATGCAAGCTCCAGCTGAGTACCTATGGTCCTGCAAAGCATGTAGTAACGAGTCAACAACTAGTTGAGTGAGTTCACAGTTGGGTGTTCGTTTTAGTTATTTCGAAAACAGTTTCCTTTAACTGGCATCCTGCCGTGGGGGTTACCCCATAGTTTAAAAACGTGACTTGTTCATTCCCAGTTACTCCGGCATTCCAGCCGTGGGGGCTACCCCATGTTAGTTATCAGGCATTTCGGCCGTGGGGGCTACCCCATGCGTACACTAGACTCGTTACCATATCGACTGCTGACTGTAGTCATGTTTATGTGCCCTGAAAACATCAATGTCTATCATCATTGACGTGCCCCAGATCCATTAGTTCACGCCCGTCCTCTGCGGCACGGTGTGAGGTTTGTCAGACCTAAATAGCGCTATCTAACTAATGACCCGCTCGCCATTGGCCCGGCGATTAAGTCGATACAAAAAGGAGGGACTTCGTGATAGAGTTTTAGTCTAGTACGAGTTATCCGTCCATCCGGACGAGGAATCACATTCCTGAACCATAGCCGTCCTACCCAAGGAGGACGAGGAATCCACGTTCCTTAACCCCGTTCCCAACCCAGGGAATCCCATGCTTTGTAGAGGGTGTGAACTCACCTTGGTTTGCTCGGCAGTAACACAGAATAGTCAATCAAATTGCAGGTAATCAATTAGGTCCTATCACAGATATTATTTCGCATCAGATTCAAGCCAAGCAGTGCACGTATGTTCAACACGTATTGTACACAGGTAATAATTATGGCAAACACGTTTAACATCAACAGTTCACAGTTAACAGTCATACACAATCCAAAGTCTAAGTATAAAGCCCGAACAGTTGGGCTCGTGATAACAGACCCAAAACAACGTGTTCACAGTAATACAGAAGTCCACAAGGCCGGCCCATTGACTAAGGCCCGTAACTAAGCAAGTCCAATAAGCGTGGTCTCGAGTCGCAACCGGACTCGCAAGCATGGTTTCGAGTCATGCTGTTTGTGTTGATCATAGGTGGTTGCGAGTCGCAACCTATGTCGCAACCGTGGTTTCGGCTGATCATGCTAAGGTCTCGAGTCGCAACGGGACTCGTAACCTGTGTCGCAACCTGTGGTCTCGGCTTGTCATGTTATGGTTGCGAGTCGTAACCAGGTGTTCTCGACTCGCAACTGGTGTCGCAACGTGGAGATTTCGAGTCGCAACCAGGGGTCTCGACTCCCCAACAGTTGCTGATTCTGCACAGTTGTACTATCCAATAGAATTCCAATTGCATGCACCCTATTTGTGTACTATCCTCTTAAACATGTTTCTTTGTCTAAAAACTAACCAAATCGGATCAAACATTGCAGAATTCAAATATTCAACACACCTTCAAAGCATATTCAAGTAGTTCTTCATGTTCTTCAAACATTCAAAACATATTCATAACACATTCAACCCTTGTTCAAGCAAAATTATGACTATAACTCACTAATATGCATCCTATTATGACAAGCATATTCATTAGTCAATTCATTTAGTATGAACACCCAAACCCCTCGGATTCAACCCAAGTAAACCGATAACACCATTCTTATTCAAGCATACTACACATTTTATCATAACAATAAATCAACTTATCATGAACCCAAGTAAAAACCGAAAACACTTATACACCGATTTCTTGAATATCAATCTCATCATGCATCACTCAACAACAACATCTTGTCAATCATTTCAACATTCATCAATCTAAGCACAAACACAACATGAATCACTTCATATTAACAATAAACATCAAGAACACTAACCGGTTGGTGAGGTGCGTGTGTGAGTCGATCCAAGGTCCAAATCCGAGAGTTCTTGTGCCAACCGATTGGATCCGAGAGCTTGGAGGTGTGTTTGTGTTTCTAGGGTTTTAGTGAGAGGGGAGATAGGAGAGTGTGTGTGTGTTGTTCCAAAAATGACAAGGTTATCTAGGGTGTGATATATATACACTAGTTCAAGTGGTGCACCCTTAATGGGTTTCGGGTGAGGGTTTACGGCCCAAATGGCCCAACCGGCCAAAGGCCCAAACCGGCCTAATGGTTACTGTTCACTCGAGACCACATGGTCTCGAGTCGGGTCCTTGTGTTCTCGAGTCGCATACACACATACGTATACACATAACACATAGTCACTTAGATTGTATACCCATAAATCATATAATTCAACGATTCAATTAGTCATACATGTTCAAACACGTTACATCAAGATACAAGAAAGGTTCTAAATTTCGAGTTGTCACATCATCCCCAAGTTGAAAGAAATTTCGTCCCGAAATTTGATGGCACTCACTGAGGAAGCTAGTTATGTTGCATGGTTTTCCCGGTTGTCCTGGGGTGTCACATCCACCCCCCGTTGATCTGGAATTTCGTCCCGAAATTCCGTAGCTTCAGCCTCAGTAGTGGTTGTATCGTTTGTAAACAGTTGGGGATACTTTTGTTTCATCCGATCTTCGCGCTCCCAGGTGAACTCTGGGCCGCAACGTGAGTTCCAACGAACTCGAACGAGAGGTATCCTAGTGCTCTTAAGGACCTTAACATCCCGGTCCGTGATTTCGACTGGTTCCTCGACGAATTTCAACTGTTCGTCGATCGTGAGTTCCTTCAGAGGAACTACGTGGGTCTCATCTGACAGACACTTCTTCAGATTCGACACATGGAAAACGTTGTGAACTGCACCGAGTTCTGCTGGTAAGTTCAGTCTGTAGGCCACCTTGCCTATTTTCTCAATGATTTCGAAAGGTCCAACGTATCGTGGGTTGAGTTTGCCTCGTTTACCAAAACGAACCACACCCTTCCAGGGTGAAACTTTGAGTAATACCCGTTCCCCAACCTGGAGCTCAAGTGGTTTCCTGCCCTTATCGGCGTAGGCCTTCTGACGGTCTCGAGCGGCCGCCATGCGCTGTCGTATTTGAGCAATCCGCTCAGTAGTGTCCACCACATGTTCTGGACCAGTGATTTGACTATCCCCCACCTCTGCCCAACAAAGAGGTGACCGGCATTTACGTCCGTACAATGCCTCGAACGGAGCAGCTTTAATGCTGGTGTGGTAGCTGTTATTGTATGAAAATTCCACAAGTGGCAGATGCCTTTCCCAGCTGTTGCCAAAGTCGATTACACATGCACGTAGCATGTCTTCTAAGGTTTGAATGGTGCGCTCGGACTGCCCGTCCGTCTGTGGGTGATACGCTGTGCTCATATCTAGACGTGAGCCAAAAGACTTGTGCATTGCTTGCCACAGTTCCGAAGTAAAACGTGCATCTCGATCAGAGATGATAGAGGTGGGCACCCCGTGCCTCGAAACAACTTCCTTGAGGTATATTTCCGCTAAAGTGGAGAATTTATCCGTCTCCTTGATTGCCAAAAAGTGTGCGGATTTTGTGAGTCGATCCACTATCACCCAAATAGTATCGTTTCCGCGCTGGGATCTAGGTAGGCCAGTAACGAAATCCATGGAAATTTGCTCCCATTTCCATTGCGGTATCTCTGGTTGTTGGAGTAGGCCTGAGGGTTTCTGATATTCCGTCTTGACTCGCGCACAAGTCAAACACTTGCTGACGTAAGTTGCTATGTGGGCCTTCATGCTAGGCCACCAATACGTAGTTTTAATATCGTGGTACATCTTATCCGAACCAGGGTGTACCGAGTAGCGAGATTTGTGTGCTTCATCCATCACAAGTTCTCGTAAGTCGCCATAGAGTGGGACCCAAATGCGTCCTGTTACGTAGTAAGCACCGTCTTCCTTCTGTACTAAGCGTTGCCTTGACCCGCGTAGGGCTTCGGCCCTTACGTTTTCCGGTTTAAGTGCTTCTATCTGAGCAGCTCGTATTTGCGAAGGTAGACTAGAATGTATAGTGAGTTGTAGAGCTCTCACGCGTTTAGGCGCAGTGTCCTTTCGACTTAGGGCATCGGCCACAACATTGGCCTTGCCCGGGTGATACCTGATGGAGCACTCGTAGTCATTCAGTAGTTCGACCCATCGTCGTTGCCGCATGTTCAGTTCCTTCTGCTTGAATATGTGCTCTAGGCTCCTGTGGTCGGTGTAGACGGCGCACTTGGTTCCGTACAGGTAATGCCGCCATAACTTAAGTGCGAAAACAACAGCTCCCAGCTCTAAATCATGCGTAGTGTAGTTCTTCTCGTGAACTTTGAGTTGTCGTGAGGCGTAGGCTATGACTTTATCTCGTTGCATCAATACACAACCAAGACCTTGAATTGATGCATCACAGTAAACCACAAAATCGTCTGTGCCCTCTGGCAGTGAAAGGATAGGTGCGCTACAGAGTCTATCCTTTAGATGCTGAAAAGCTGACTCTTGTGCATTTCCCCAATGGTAAACGCCTTTCTGCGTTAGTAGGGTGAGAGGCTGCGCGATCTTAGAAAAATCCTTAATGAATCTCCTGTAGTAACCTGCCAATCCCAAGAATTGGCGAATCTCCTTTGGTGTACGGGGTGCAGGCCAGTTCTTAATAGAGTCCACTTTGGATGGATCAACGTGAATCCTATCCTTGTTCACCACATGTCCTAGGAAATGGACTTCACGAAGCCAGAAGTCGCATTTAGAGAACTTTGCGTAAAGCTGTTCTGTTCGTAGGAGTTCCAAAATAAGTCGTAGATGCTGTTCGTGCTCCTCCTGACTCTTAGAATAGATCAGGATGTCGTCGATGAAGACTATAACGAACTTGTCCAGATAAGGCTTGCACACTCGGTTCATCAAGTCCATGAAGACTGCGGGTGCGTTTGTCAGCCCAAACGGCATGACCAAAAACTCATAGTGCCCATATCGAGTCCTAAAGGCTGTCTTAGAGACATCCTCTTCTCGAACTCTCAGCTGGTGATATCCCGATCTCAGATCGATCTTTGAATAGTAGCTCGACCCCTGCAACTGGTCGAACAAGTCGTCAATGCGCGGTAGAGGATAACGATTCTTCACAGTCACCTTGTTGAGTTCACGATAGTCGATGCACATTCTGAAGGTACCGTCCTTCTTCTTCACAAATAGTACTGGAGCTCCCCAAGGCGATGAGCTAGGACGAATGAAACCCTTATCCAAGAGTTCTTGTAGTTGCGTGGAGAGTTCTTCCAACTCGGATGGAGCTAAACGATAAGGTGCACGGGCTATAGGCGCAGCTCCAGGAGCTAGTTCAATCTGAAACTCGACTTGGCGATGGGGCGGAAGACCAGGTAATTCCTCAGGGAATACCTCAGGATAGTCACGTACAACTGGAAAATCTTCTAGCTTCTTCTCTTTCTCTGTGGTATCAGTAACTAGAGCCAAAATCGCAGTGTGGCCCTTTCGTAAGCACTTCTGGGCCTTAAGAAGAGAGATGATGTTCTCAACAGCACTTCTCTTGTCGCCACGAATCATAAGAGGTTCACTACCCGAACCAGGAATACGAACGATCTTCTCGTTGCAAAGAATCTCTGCTCGGTGTTGGGATAACCAGTCCATCCCAATGACAACGTCGAGACTACCCAAGACGATAGGAATAAGGTTAATAGAGAAGGTCTGGTTAGCGAGGACAAGTTTGCAACCTTTGACTACGTGTGAGGCTTCCAAGCTCTTACCATTTGCTAGCTCTACTGTGTGCTTGTCGCTCAGGGGTGTTGGAATACGCTTAAGCATTTTACTAACTTCTAGGGACACATAGCTAGTATCGGCACCCGAATCAAATAAGACTGTAACATAAAAGTCGTCGAGAAGGAACTTACCCGTCACCACGTTGGGATCATTCCTTGCTTCACCTTGACCAATCACGAACACTCGTCCCCTAGCACCATTGTTGTTGTTGTGGTTCCCATTGTTACCATTCCCCTGATTGTTGTTGTTGTTGTTCTGGTTCAGTTGGGGACAATCTTTCTTGAAGTGGCCTTCGGCTCCACACTGAAAGCACCCTTTGTTGTTACCCTGTTGCTGTCGCTGGTTCTGTTGAGGTTGCTGACGATTCTGATTGGCGGGGTATGCGCTCCTGCAATCCTTTGCAACATGACCAGGCTTGTTGCACCGATGACAGTTGCCCCTGGTGCATGGCCCACTGTGGTGTAGGTTGCAGAGATTGCATTTGGGGTGATTCCCCTTGTACCCACCATGACTTTGACCACCAGACGATTGCTGACTGGGGCTCTTGTGGTCGTCAGTCTTTCTCTGCTGAGACTGAGATTGCACAGAAGTTGAACCCTTGCTTGAAGTTCCATCCCATTTCCGTTTGTTCTCACTAGAGGTACCAGAAGTAGTTGCTACACCTATGCGCTTTGGTAACTTGTTCTGCTCCACCGCCTGGTCAGTGAGACGGTGAGCCAACTGTACAACCTGCTGGATAGTAGTCAAGTTTGCTGAAGTCACATGACTTTGGATCTCTGGCGCCAAGCCCTTGAGATAGAGTTCAATTCGCTTATACGGAGGGTCCACCATAGTAGGACACAACAAGGCAAGCTCATGCGATCTCTTAGTGTATGCTTCAATCTCTGACCCCGTCATCTTGAGATTGTAGAACTCATCTTCCAGCTTGTGAATGTCATCACGACTGCAGTATTCCTCCCTGATCATTTCCTTGAAAGTTTCCCATGGGGTGGCGTTGGCAGCAACCAACCCCAGCATTTGCACTTGAGCATTCCACCACGTGAGGGCCAAACCCTCGAGAGTACCAGTAGCATACTTCACCCTGCGCGCTTCAGGGCATTCACACATTTCGAACACAGATTCTAGTTTCTCAAACCAGTGTAGGAGACCTACTGCTCCTTCAGTTCCGCTAAAAGTAGTGGGTCGGCAGTCCATAAAGGTCTTAAAAGTGCACACCGGTGCCTGAGCATATTGACCTAAAGTAGGTGAAAGAAAGACAGAGTTTAACACAAGGGTTGGTTCACGAGAGTAGGATCCTAAAGATCCTAGGATAAGTTCGGGCTGCAGGATATACCTCCTGCGTGTGCAGCTGCGAGTGCTGCGGCAACTCGTTCGTTGATCAGTGCGGTCAACTGGGCTTGTGTCATGTTAACGCGTCCAGACATGATTCTTCATATCAAGAGTAACACGAGTGAGAGAGGTTCGCGAAAGTACGATGGTAGGACAGAGTAAGCACGCACGTGTTCAAACAACAGTAGTTATACTAATCAAGCATACCATGAGCAATGTACTGCGTAACTATCAAGTAGGCAATATACACACATCATATTACCTAGAATGTCGAGCCTTGCATGTGGAGTGAAGTGTCGTTGTGGACCGCTGAGCACTGTACCGGTTATAGTCTGGTTTTAACAAAAACGTTTCTCCTTTATTAAAACCAAGTTCACTATAACCAATGGCTCTGATACCAATCTGTCACACCCCCAAAATCCCACCTGCGGAGTACTACCGCTTGGAGGCGTGACTGACCAGGATCCAGCCACCAATCATACTGAACAAGCATATAAGTAATCATAAAAGTTTAACCAATACGATTGGTGTTCCAACAAAACTAAGTTTAAGTTGTAAGCGGAAGCATAAGTTTAAAGTTATAACATAAGTTCAAATGTTTTCAAATAGATCATGGCACGCAGCAATCCGTGCCCCACAACGACTCTCCTCCATGCAAGCTCCAGCTGAGTACCTATGGTCCTGCAAAGCATGTAGTAACGAGTCAACAACTAGTTGAGTGAGTTCACAGTTGGGTGTTCGTTTTAGTTATTTCGAAAACAGTTTCCTTTAACTGGCATCCTGCCGTGGGGGTTACCCCATAGTTTAAAAACGTGACTTGTTCATTCCCAGTTACTCCGGCATTCCAGCCGTGGGGGCTACCCCATGTTAGTTATCAGGCATTTCGGCCGTGGGGGCTACCCCATGCGTACACTAGACTCGTTACCATATCGACTGCTGACTGTAGTCATGTTTATGTGCCCTGAAAACATCAATGTCTATCATCATTGACGTGCCCCAGATCCATTAGTTCACGCCCGTCCTCTGCGGCACGGTGTGAGGTTTGTCAGACCTAAATAGCGCTATCTAACTAATGACCCGCTCGCCATTGGCCCGGCGATTAAGTCGATACAAAAAGGAGGGACTTCGTGATAGAGTTTTAGTCTAGTACGAGTTATCCGTCCATCCGGACGAGGAATCACATTCCTGAACCATAGCCGTCCTACCCAAGGAGGACGAGGAATCCACGTTCCTTAACCCCGTTCCCAACCCAGGGAATCCCATGCTTTGTAGAGGGTGTGAACTCACCTTGGTTTGCTCGGCAGTAACACAGAATAGTCAATCAAATTGCAGGTAATCAATTAGGTCCTATCACAGATATTATTTCGCATCAGATTCAAGCCAAGCAGTGCACGTATGTTCAACACGTATTGTACACAGGTAATAATTATGGCAAACACGTTTAACATCAACAGTTCACAGTTAACAGTCATACACAATCCAAAGTCTAAGTATAAAGCCCGAACAGTTGGGCTCGTGATAACAGGCCCAAAACAACGTGTTCACAGTAATACAGAAGTCCACAAGGCCGGCCCATTGACTAAGGCCCGTAACTAAGCAAGTCCAATAAGCGTGGTCTCGAGTCGCAACCGGACTCGCAAGCATGGTTTCGAGTCATGCTGTTTGTGTTGATCATAGGTGGTTGCGAGTCGCAACCTATGTCGCAACCGTGGTTTCGGCTGATCATGCTAAGGTCTCGAGTCGCAACGGGACTCGTAACCTGTGTCGCAACCTGTGGTCTCGGCTTGTCATGTTATGGTTGCGAGTCGTAACCAGGTGTTCTCGACTCGCAACTGGTGTCGCAACGTGGAGATTTCGAGTCGCAACCAGGGGTCTCGACTCCCCAACAGTTGCTGATTCTGCACAGTTGTACTATCCAATAGAATTCCAATTGCATGCACCCTATTTGTGTACTATCCTCTTAAACATGTTTCTTTGTCTAAAAACTAACCAAATCGGATCAAACATTGCAGAATTCAAATATTCAACACACCTTCAAAGCATATTCAAGTAGTTCTTCATGTTCTTCAAACATTCAAAACATATTCATAACACATTCAACCCTTGTTCAAGCAAAATTATGACTATAACTCACTAATATGCATCCTATTATGACAAGCATATTCATTAGTCAATTCATTTAGTATGAACACCCAAACCCCTCGGATTCAACCCAAGTAAACCGATAACACCATTCTTATTCAAGCATACTACACATTTTATCATAACAATACATCAACTTATCATGAACCCAAGTAAAAACCGAAAACACTTATACACCGATTTCTTGAATATCAATCTCATCATGCATCACTCAACAACAACATCTTGTCAATCATTTCAACATTCATCAATCTAAGCACAAACACAACATGAATCACTTCATATTAACAATAAACATCAAGAACACTAGCCGGTTGGTGAGGTGCGTGTGTGAGTCGATCCAAGGTCCAAATCCGAGAGTTCTTGTGCCAACCGATTGGATCCGAGAGCTTGGAGGTGTGTTTGTGTTTCTAGGGTTTTTGTGAGAGGGGAGATAGGAGAGTGTGTGTGTGTTGTTCCAAAAATGAAAAGGTTATCTAGGGTGTGATATATATACACTAGTTCAAGTGGTGCACCCTTAATGGGTTTCGGGTGAGGGTTTACGCCCCAAATGGCCCAACCGGCCAAAGGCCCAAACCGGCCTAATGGTTACTGTTCACTCGAGACCACATGGTCTCGAGTCGGGTCCTTGTGTTCTCGAGTCGCATACACACATACGTATACACATAACACATAGTCACTTAGATTGTATACCCATAAATCATATAATTCAACGATTCAATTAGTCATACATGTTCAAACACGTTACATCAAGATACAAGAAAGGTTCTAAATTTCGAGTTGTCACATCGTCATTGGTGTGAGTGAGTGTGAGATTTGGGGGGTTGGACCTCATAAGTTATATATATGAGCATGGTTGCGAGAGGGGCGGGGGTTTGGACATTTAGTTGCCTAATTTTGTGCCTAAAAGCCTATCATTTGTTACCCCTAGCTAGTAACCTAAAAATATACCCAACTTAGCCCGGTCTTAGAGTATTAGTAGTAGTTGAGTAGTTTGTAGTTATTGTTGATGTTATTTTGTATGTTTGCTATGTTAAAAAAAAAATCAGAAAAAAAGAAAAAAAGCAATGAAAAATTAAAAAAAAGAAGTGACGTTTAGTTGTCTTGTATATATTAGTTAACTGGGTAGTTGTTAGTTTGCTTTATTGTGTAATAAAAAGACCGGGTTAAGTTTCGCTACTTCATATATATTCCATTTCCTACCCATACACCTAGCCACGTTACAACCTTGAAGGTCCCTTTGATTTGCATTCATGTTTGACACATTTTAGGAGAAGAATCGATTTAGGTACAAGCCTATAGTTGTGCAACCACCCGTTAGCCTTTGTGTGTCTAGCTCATATTGCTAATGCTTACTTGTTACCGAGAGGAGAGACATAGCGAGGGGTGCATTATTTTGGGTGTTAAAAAGGGGTTAGTAAAAGGGATACATGTTTGTGCTAGGTTTATATTGATCACTTGTTTTGAAAATGGTTTGATGAGTTGCTTGGGACAAGCAACGGTTAAGTGTGGGGATGTGATGGGTGGTCCATAGGACAACCCTTAATGATGTTAAAAGACGGATTTATCCTCCACTTAATCGCGTAATTATCTTGAATTAGATGACTACGGTTGCTTATGTTTCAGGTGCAGTTCGGGAGCTAAAAAGGGATAAAACGCAGCTTAGGAAGGATTGGAGATGAACGGGTCACACGCGGAATGAAAGAAGAAACAAAACCCAGCATTCAGGGGTCCACCGTAAATTACGGTGGCCACCGTAATTTACGGTGGCCCTGATTGCTGAATTGTTCCACCGTAACTCAGTAGAGAATGGCCGTAACATCTTGAAGACCACCATAAATTACGGTGGGTACCGTAATTTACGGTGGAGGCTGCAAGGAAAACGTAACTGCCTTCATTAAAACCGTTTTTGGGTGTCTTTTCACATTATCTTATCATTGGACGGTTTTGGAACATCTGAGGGGCGATTTTGGCTGTTCTTACTTGGTTGGAAAAATTCTAAACATTTTCGATTTGTATTTTGATCCTTATGAACATTGATTTTGTTGGAATGATGATTCACCAAGCCATGTCCGGCTAAACTTTTGGTGATCATCTTAGGTGAAGGTTTCTACTATGACTTTTGTGTGTTTCCTTTTATTTCTAGAATGATAAACTTGGTGTGTTTGCTATGTTTATTATGGTGTATGAATGTTTGATTGTAACGTGTTAATTGATGATTTGATTCTAGTCCAAATCGTACGTTCTTGGTGTCGTTGACAATCGGGATATCACGGGAAAGTTAGGGTTGGATATTGATTAATTGATCATCGGGTAACAACCTCGCATTTATATAATCTGAATACTTTGTTCCCTTTTATCACGTCAATCATTTATGCACGAGTTATGTCTATGTAACTCTTTCTAGTTGGAATTTCACACAATTGTTAAAAGAAACTGAATCCTAAGATGGTCGCTTATTCCTAATCTGTTTACAAACTTAATCTTTGATTTGCAATTTAAGTAGTTAATATTAGTTCTTAAAACCAAAACAATCAACTCTTGAATTTTAATTTTTGCAAATTAGTTTAATTTTAGTTTAATTGCAAAGCTATAAAATCACACATTTTCCACATACTCCCTGAGTTCGATACCCATTTACCACTATCTATAGTAGTTATTTGGAATAAATTTGCGTGTACTACGACAGCAGGTCAACGAGCTGCAAAAATGAAGAATCAAAAGGCAGCAAATGTGGAAGAAAATGTTCAAGTGAAGAAAAAACAGGTTGAAGAGATTCCAGCTTTAAAGATTGAGGATGAAGATGATGATAAACAAATTCCTGGGAAATGCTTAAACTGTGAAAAATCTGAATCAGAAAGTGACAAACTCTTGAAGGATGTGAAGAGTTTGACATTGGAAATTAAAAAATTAAAAGAAAATAAATTTTTTTTTGAAAATAAGATAAAATCTTCAGAAAATGAAGATTTTGAATAAAACTTGAAAATAAAAATTTGAAAGAAAATGAATCAAAATTTCAAGAACAAATAAAAGTTATGGAAAATGAAAAATCTGTCCTTGAAAAGAATAAAATTGAAAATGATAAAGCAATCAAGTCTCATCTTGAGAAAATCTCTCAGCTTGAAATTGAAGCTGAGAGTGCAAGAAATAAAATCGATGAGCTTGAAAAGAAATTGAAAGGTTTTGTGACCTCATCAGAGTTTTTGAATCATACTTGTCCAAAACTGATCAATTCTGTTCCAATAAGTGACAATGTCACAAACTATGACAAAGTCATAGTTGAAGATTGCGATGAAAAATCTGATGATGAAAATGAAAAAATTTGAGAAAAAGAAATTATTTTTTAAATTAAAAGAAAAGTTTCAGAAAACTGATTTGCATTCTACTGAAAAAGGTGAATGTTCAAAACAGAAACCTTTGAAGAAGAATGCAGAACCAAAACAAAATGTGAAAAATGTGAAAAATATTCAAAAAGAAAATAAAAGCTCATCAGATCAATCATCCAATCGCGATAAAAAATCACAAAAATTGAAAAATGAAAACTCAAAAACAGTTGGTAATAAGTGGTGCAGGTTTGACCACAGTGCTCAAAAGCCAAATCCAACAAACAAGAGGAGAAATGATTATCACCAAGCCAAAGAGTGTTATGATCTGAATGTTTGGAATGAAAGTGGTGATTGGTACGATAACAGATTGTGTTACACTTGTGGAGTAAGAGGAGACATTGCTGTTAACTGCCAAAGTTAGAGTTATGAACGGAGAAGATGCTATAACTGCCAAATCAAAGGTCACATTGCCAGGGATTGTCCTATGAGATCAAATGAAAGATCGAGGGATGATTCTCAGAAAATGGCAAAGAAACCAGTCAATATCAAGCCCAAAGAACAAAAAGCGGAAGAAAAGAAAGTAAAGCTTTCACAGGGGCAGAAAGACAGACTGGGGAAGAAGAGGAAGAAAGCGAGAGAGTATCTCGAAAGGATTTTGTCCTCGGATACAACGAAGCGGGGAAGATGAGAGTGAAAGTGAGGAAGAAATGAAAGATCTCCTAAAGGGGACCCACCTAAAGTCGAGCCGTCATCTCTCTGCTGAACGGAAGTTCTGACCTGAGCCCTCACGGTTTCGTATTTAACCCCTTAACAGATATCATTATTGTGCACTCACCTGTAAGACTGAATATAGTGGTCTGGATACGGGAGTATATTCTGAGATGGTACACACGTATAATTTAAGATCTTAAAATACTAAATTCGTATCCTGAACAAATTGAAATTTGTGTGAAGATTTAAGAGGATCAGTATATCAGCAATCTAAGCAAATTGTTTAATCCTGATAATGAAATCAAAGCTTAACGGTACTTGTAATTTGTCAAATTGCTGATATGATTCCCTAACACAAAACTCACAAAAATATTGTCTGTAAATATTTCTTTACTGAATTTCATTAAAAAAATTCCAAAAAGAGTTTAAGTGTGTTTTAGCATAAACTTTTGCAAAATCCAAAAATATTTTCGACAACTAATGTTGAAGAGCTGATTTTCAAAATTCCAAGTGCTAAACAGGATGAACTTTTGGTTGGAAATGTGTGTTTAATTGAAAAATTTGTGTTTTGAGACAGAAGTTAAGATTAGTTAATCAAGGTCATTAGTTTGAACTTGATGTAACTATTATGATTGAATGGTTTTTACCAGTAAGTTTTTCTTATTGATTTAAGTAAAAACTTATGGTTTGGTAAGAAAATGTGTGCAAGAAATATTGAAGAAGCTAGATTTTTGATCCTGTTGCTACGAAGAGCCAGGAGATGTTTCAGAATCTGTGAAAAGCTTAAATTGAGTAAAAGCCAGGATTTGATCTCAAGGTGATAGCTAATTCCAGACAGCGATCCCAGCTTGATGAAAGGGGGAGTCTGACGAGGTTAGAGCCAGAGATAGATCCTGGAACATCATTCAAACAGACCGATCAAGATTGAAGAGTCGTCATGTTGAAGACTCTCACTGAAGATTCCGTCAACATTCAAGGGGGAGTCTGTTGGTGCAGTTGTCTGTCGACTTCATCTTCGTTCGAGTCTTAGATTAGAACTGACAGATCTAGGCACGTTTTACGAGAAAGCAGAAATGAAATTAGGGTTGTAGCTAATTCCGCACGGAATTACCAAGGGTAATTCCGCACGGAATTAACGACCTAATTCCGCTTGAATGCTTATTCTCGTTTGTACATGTAATTTCGCTTGAAATGTTATTCCACTTGAGTCATGTTCAAGAGGAATTAGTTGTCTATATATAGGTGCTAGGTCTAGTCATTTCGTATGAGATTAGTTCCGGTGAGCCGAAGTGTCTACTGAGTTGTAAACCGCGTGTTTTCAATAAAATAGACAGTTAATAGTGATTCAGGTGTTACACAAGCTAAACGAAGACTATTTCAATGAATTCCGCCTCTGATATAGTCTAAGAACACTTCTGATCGACTCGTTCGGGTCCGAAAACAATCCTAAAAAACTTTTCATTTTGTAACGTTTGGAGGTATTAACTTCTAGGGTATTAACCTAGTTAGTCCTTGTGGTTTGCACAAAATAACATACTTAGGTACTAATACTTTAACAAACAATTAACGTTAATACCTCCAAACGTTACAAAATGAAAAGTTAACACCGTAGAAGGTGATTTTAAACTATTAGTACCTAAGTATGTTACTTTGTGCAAACCACAAGGACTAACTATGTAATTAACTATATTCTCTATTTTACACTAATTATTCTAAATAATTCTTTTGCCCAGTTTTGAACTTGGGACTATAATTTCTGATAATTCGCTGAGTATTATTGATAATAACAACCCTATATATACAAGTTTACAATAGATAATAAGGAAACAAGATGTTCTAAACTAGAGGGGAGATACATAATAAATACAGAATAATACAAACATATTCCCTGAATATATGCTCCGCTAATAGATCCCCGCAGTCGAAGCAGTAGCCGGCCGAATGCAAAGACTGGATTTGAAGCGACTGAAGAGTTGGCGCGGAAGACCTATAGAGAAGATATCAGCATACTGAAAATCTGTAGGAACATGTAAAACCCGAACTGCACCAAACCGTACTTTTTCCCATACAAAATGAATGTCAATTTCCACGTGCTTGGTGCGTTGGTGTTGGACCGGGTTGTGAGACAGGTACATGGCTGAAATGTTATCATAATAAATAATAGATGCCTGTCTGATGGGGACATGAAATTCTAAGAGAAGGTTGCGAATCCATGTAAGTTCGGCAGTAGTATTTGCAACCCCTCTATATTCGGCTTCAGCACTTGATCGGGAAACAGTGGCTTGTCGTTTCGAGGACCAAGATACCAAATTGTCCCCAAAGAAAACACAATAACCAGAAGTCGACTGACGTGAATCTAGATATCCCCCCCAATCAGCATCAGAATAAGCTGTGAGTTGGACTGACTTCGAGGGGGACAAATGCAACCCATGATCAACAGTACCTTTAAGATAGCGCAATATTCGCTTGAGAAAACTAAAATGTGGCTCCCGTGGGGCATGCATGAATAGACAAACCTGCTGAACAGCGTAAGAAATATCCGGTCGAGTAAAAGTAAGATACTGTAGGGCCCCTGCAAGACTTCGATAAAGTGTACTATCTGATAAGAGAGAACCAGCTGTAGCACTGAGCTTAGAATTTGTATCGGTAGGGGTTTGACAAGGCTTGCAATTTTCCATTTTAGCACGAGCTAGTATGTCTTGAACATTAGAGTGCTGAGTGAGAAACAAGCCAGTTTTGGTGTGCTGCACCTCTATGCCCAAAAAATGATGTAACCTGCCAAGATCTGTCATAGAGAATTCCCTGGACATAGCAGAGGTAAAATGTTGCAAAAGTCGATCATTAGATGCAGTGAGGACAATGTCGTCAACATATAAAAGAAGATAGGCCATGTCATTGCCACGTTTGTACACAAATAAAGAACTATCAGACGTGGAGGTGCGAAATCCACATTTTAAAATATAAGTGGCAAAGCGATGATACCAAGCTCGTGGTGCCTGTTTGAGACCATATAATGACTTTCTCAATTTGCAAACAAATTTCGGGTTCCTCTCATCAACAAACCCTGGTGGTTGAAACATATAAACAGTCTCATTCAATTCCCCGTGTATGAATGCATTCTTGAAATCCAACTGGTGGATAGGCCAAGATCTAGATAAGGCCAAGCTGAGGACTGTCCGAATAGTGGTCGGTTTTACCACGGGACTAAAAGTCTCATCACAATCAATACCAACCTGTTGTGACTTTCCATTAACAACTAAACGAGCCTTGTATCGTTCTAAAGTCCCATTCGCATGATATTTGTGGCGAAACAACCACATGCAACGAATAATATGTGCATCGGGAGGCCGAGGCACGAGATCCCACGTGTTATTATCTATTAAAGCATTGTATTCAGTTTTCATGGCATCGGACCAGTTAGGATAAGATTGAGCATCGATGTGAGATTTGGGTAAGGGTGACACAGATTCAACATTGAGGTTTAACGGGACCTTGGGTTTGGAGGTGTCGTCTCGAGATCGAGTCACCATAGGATGTTTTGGTGGGGGTGGAGGATGCACAACATGATCACTTGGAGTAGTGTTTTGGATCATGGGTGGGTTTGATGGTTGGGCCCGGGTTCGGCGAGAATATGTCTGAATGGGTTGGGCTGTATGTGAGGATCGAGGGATTGATGGGAATTGGGCAGTTTGCGAAATGGGTTGGACAGTATGGGCTGGTATGGAGGATTGGCGGTATGGCCTGGTACGGAGGATTGGGTTGATGCGGAAGGTGACTGGGCCGTAGGAGGGTGTAAGTCGTGCTGGATAGGGATGACAGAAGGAGTGGGTGACGAGGTCATTGGAGGACCAAAGAAAATGGGCGACGGGTCGCAATCAAGAAAGGTGTAGGAGTCTGACTGAGGTGTGTAAGAAGTCGAGAATGGAAAGGCAAGATCATTAAATGTAACGTGCCTAGATAAAATGATTTTACCAGTGGACACATCAAGGTATCGGTACCCACGGTGATCGGCCGGGTAGCCGAGAAACACACACGGTGTGGATCGTGGTGCAAGTTTGTGTGGTCGGGTGTCCGATTGGTTTGGATAACACGCACACCCGAATTTCGGAAGATGTTCATAGTCAGGGTATTTAAGATAGAGAGCAGCAGTGGGGGTTCGAAAACTGTAGGATCGTGTTTGGACCCAATTGAGTCTATCAAAAGAACTTTTCCTGATTTGAACGGCGGAAACAGACAAATCAGGTTCAATTCACCGAGAATTTACTTTTAACTGTTGATTCTATTGATCAGAAAGACGTTTACAATCAAGTCAACACTTCGGCAGCACTTCGTGGCTCACCGGAAGACAATCACCCTAACTATATATTCTAATTTCGCTCTAAATGACAACCTATATATAGTTGTCCTAATTTCGCTCCAACATGCATGATCATCAGGAGCGAAATCAGCATGTTACAATTCGGGCGAAATCAGATGTTACAATACGAGCCGAATCAGGCTTTAATCTCTCGAGCGGAATCAGAATCTAGGGGTTTCGCTCCTAATGACAAAATGTCATTTGGAGCGAAATCAGACTTAATACAATTTCTTGATTCACGTGCCCTGTTCTATCCTATTCTACTCTAGACTCGATACAAGACGAAGTCGACAGATGCATACACCAACAGACTCCCCCTCAGATGTTGACGAGTCGCACGTGTCGAGTCTTTGACAGTGTCATGACTTCGCATCTTCAGTCTTTATCGATCTTCACTTTCTCTTTCATCTTTAACAAACTCTTTCCCTCGAATGTTGACATCTTCAAATTCATCAGCACCAACATACACTCCCTCTCTCGGATGTTGATCTCTTCAATCTTTATCAGTAGAATCAATCTCAGGATCAGAACTGGCTCTAACTGCTTCTTCAACTCTGTCTTCAGACTCCCCCTCTCAATCTGCTGGGATCGTAGTCTGGGATTCACAAATTCAGAATCTTTTCCAAGCTCTTATCCTGCAAAACTCTACCCAACACATAAGTTTTATGATAAACATTTAAGCGTTCAGACACTTCTTGTAGATCCTATCACAGACTGATCTATCAATTCTTTTCTGATGAACCACTTGCAGAATTTTAACTTTAAATCTTTCAAATCTTTCACACTTACCACTCCCAAACCAGTTCATCAAGTTTAGCACTTGGGATTTTGAAAATCAGCTTTTCAACACCAGTTGTCGAAAATCTTTTTGAATTTTACAAAAATTTATGCTAAAACACACTAAAATCTTTTTGATTTTTCTAGATGAACAAAATGCAGAAATAAAATATTTACAGACAATATTTTTGTGAGTTTGTGCAAGAGGATCATATCAGTTTTTGAGACATATCACTAACACCGTTAAGCTTGATTTCATGTTAAGCTCTAAACAATTCACTTAGATTGTCAGTATGTTTGTCCTCTTAAATTTTCACACAAACTTCAACTGATTCGAGATACACAATTAGTGTTTTAATGACTTAAACTTATTCGTGTGTCCCACTACTTGAATATACTTCTGTATCTAGATCCCAATATTCAGTCTTACAGGTGAGTATACCACAGATGATATCTATAAAGGGGTTAAATTGCGAGGGCCGTGAGAGCTCAGGTCGATACTTCCGTATACGCAGAGAGATGACGGCTTCGACTTTTGGTGTGTCCCCTTTAGAGGATCTTTTGTTACAACAATAGTGACTATCAAATTTATTGTTTCATCAACTTGCTGAGGGCGATGCTGTGTTTCAAGCATTTGCAGAAAGTATTATCCGGGGACTAGGTCAGTATTTCCATACAACAGAAGTCCCAGGATAATACCCCAGATATCACTGAGCATAAAGACTTAGTATCTCAGAATAAGGGACCTTTCAAACAAGATTTCAGGGGTTACCTATATATCCAAGAAGTTGTTACCCACAGAATAAGCAAGTTTGAAATTTTAGGTTTATATCTCGTCACAATTTACTAAGTGTGTAAAAACCTACCAACACATCCGCAGTGAGATTGTTTATCACATTTTATCTTTACGTTTCTTTAGCATGTTGTGACAGTCCACTGATGTACTATCATTTCCTCTTTTATGCAACGAAAACTCGTTTTGCATTTTATCATGTTTTTGTATTTTTCAAATTTTCTATTGTTTTTGGATTTTCTGAAATTTTCTACTCCCCTAAAATGCAAACACATAAAGAAATTTGAAAACAAACTATACAAGAACTTGACAACCGATATCAAATCACCACAATTCGCAGAACTCCCCCTATCAACAAACTATTTTCCCATTTAGATTTCAAAACACTTAAGTTTGTTTTAATCAAAATGGTTTTTCCGGAAAATAAGTTTAGTTGATTTTACCACTTGTAGGTATACTATTTGTAAGTTCGGGGATGCGGTTCATCATATTGTCTTTCAATCAAATGTAGGAAAATGCAAGTATAAATTAATGTCCTTGATTTACCATATGCGCAAGTATGCACAATCAAATCTCCTAACCACTTGTAAACAAACACAAACAAAACTTTTACCGTTTGAATGATTGACATTACCGTAGTAAATTCCTCAAGAAAGATGCCGATACCTGATCCACGATTACAAACTTGGGATCTTCGGCAAGTCAGGTTTTTCATTCAAAGAAAATATCCACCCAAGCCTGACCAGCCTTGGGTGTCACCGAGTCATCATTACTCGGTTTCTTACCTCCTCTCTTCTTCTCATAAAATTCTTTAACCCCTTTGACTTTTCGGTCAATCATCTTACCAAAGATATGCTTTACCTTGGGGTTAAAGGCCTTCTCCACATCAAAAACCTGCTTATCATTATAAAATTGGTTAGAAATTTCAACCTTGCCAATTTTCTTCTTATAATTTTCAGCCCGAAGTGATGGAAAATCCTCATCATTCACAATCGGAACTGATTTTTCATCTTTCAAAATAGCTTCACATTTTGAAACAACCTGTGGCTCATCTGACTTTGTGGAGTCAGATTCATCGCCAGAAGATAGCTCCTCTGATTTTGACCTATCAGAATCATCGCTAGAGCTTTCAATACTCTTCTTAACAACCCATTTCTGGTTGTCAGATTTAGCTCTTTTCTTGTAAAATTTGTTTGAACATTCACCAATTTAAAAAATTGAATTTTTGAACAGTTTGGTTCTATCAATCGGTGGTTCAAACTCAACCACTTTCCCTTTGAGTGTACGAGATACTCCCTGTTTTGATTGTATTGCCTTAGTACAATCTCTGGCAATATGTCCAACTTTGTTGCATTGGAAACAGGTTCTCGTATCTTTCTTCTGCTCAGCCATCTTCTTCATTTCATCTTGCTTCTTTGCAAGGAACTCATTGTTTGACTGCCTCCAAAAAGCTTTCTTTTCTTCTTCTTCTTCAGATGACATTCCTGAAACAAATGTCATTTTTGATTTAAAATCACGAACATATTTTTCATTTTTCTGTTTTTCTGTAGGAGTAAAACCAAGACCTTTCTTTTTGAAGTTACCATTATGGTTTGATTTCTTTTGGAAACCAGAACCAGAACTGTAACCTTTTTTCTTGTTTAATCTCTGTTGAACTCTTGAGGTGTATTTTTTAGGTTTTTCATTAAGACATAAGTCTTTTTATTTCAGAAATATTAATTTCTGTGAGTTTGAAAACCTTGTTTATCAGTTCTGTTTTGACACCTCTTATTGGAAATTCCTCATCAGAATATAATTTGTCAGAATCATTCAAAGTGTAAGCAACTTTAAACGGTTCATCATCCAGATTAGATTTTGATAACAGGAATTTTCTGTCATAAACTATTTTTTCCTGTTTTTCTGTTTGACCCAGAGTACTTGACTCAGACTTTGACTCTGAACTAGACTCCGACTTTGACTCTTCTGTCTCATCATTGTCTAACGCATGATCCACCACTATCTTCATCAATTGAGACTGTTGATCAGTATCAGATGATGTAAACGTGACATCAATGCTTTCTGGTAGATTGACTAACGACTCCGACTCCCATTGTAAATTTATAGCCTTTTTGACTCTTTCATCATTTGGATTTCTAGCCAAATATCCATTTTCCAGCGGGGGTGGACACTTGTTGTAACTGACACCTTGTTTCTTACCAGATCTCGTCTTTTCAGTGTCTTTCTTTTTTTTACTCTTTTTCACTGGAGTCTTTTCTTCAATTTTTTCTTCTGAAACTTTCTTTTCTTTGGTTACATCATTGTCCTCAAATGCCTTTAAGCTTTCAACTGTCGGATAAATCCTGTCAATGACATAAGACGAACATGAGTAACTTTTTAACAAACGATTAACTCTTTCGGTTTCAATCCTCTGAAGTTCCAGTTTCTGTTCAAGAACAACACACTTCTCGATATAATTATTCACAACTTTTTGCTTGACCATGAACGCTCCCTAAAGTGTCTTCATTGCAGTTGCTTGCTCTTCACTTGTATCATTATACATGTTCATCGCTTTGTTGAGTACATCATATGACTCCTTTAACTTGTTCATATTGTGAATCAGCGAACTGTTTTGTTTCTTTACAGCTTCATAATTTTCACAAGTTACTGGACTCTTTTTCGCAACAGCTTCTTCATTAATCTCAAACTTTGGAATTTCTTTCACTTTTCTTCTCACCACCGGTACTGTCTCATCGTCACTACTCACCGGTGTCTTTACCTTTTTCTTTTTCTTCTTTGCCTTCTCATCTTCACTGTCGCTTTCTGCCATCATCTTCAGATGTTGTGCCATTTGTCTAGCATAATACTCAGTTCCATCATCATCACTGTCTTCTTCAATTCTAGCAACAAAAGCTTTGTGAGCTGTATGAGCTGTGGCTTGATCAGGAATATAATCATCCCAAGTAAAATTCTCCCAGCTAAAACCCTCGGGTAGCTTTTCATCATCTTGATCGATCAAACAAGCTTTTCCATCAGCTGAGACATATTTATCCCAGTTGAATGGCTTCTTTTCATCTTGATTAACCACACAAGCTCTCTTTCCAGAATCTTCAATCACATTTCTTCCATGTGCAGTTTGAGCTTGATGTTGATGTTGTTGAGAAGGTTGTTGAGCAACTTGATGGTAGATGGCTTTTCGGTAGTAATCATTGTTGTTGTTGAAAGGATTCTGAGCTCCACTTGCTTCGCGGTTGGTGCACTCCCTCTTAACATGACCTTTCTCCCTGCAACGAAGACAAGTGACTTTAGATTTGTCAAAACCCAAAGTAGAAACATTAGCCTCACGAAGATCATCTCTCCCCGTAATCTGCTTGAATTTCTCAGCTCTCCTTAACACGTTAGCCAAACACCATTTTATGTCCATCAGCTCCATCTCTTCAGAATCTATCTGGTCGTAATCTTCCTTTATTAGCATTGGATTCCCAATACGACCTGCAACAAAACAACTGTAAGATTCTAAAACCATTCCTAATAAAGACATTTGATTTTTAGCAACTTCATCTGAATAATCTTGATCATTCTCAAGATTTAAAAAAATATTGCACTGAAGTTTTCTTCCATTCTTTGTTGCTGAAATGTTTGGATCAAATGACGGAAATGATGAGAAACTGGTGTTGCTGCTTGATCCTTTTGATGAACTTCCGGTTGAAATCTTGGCGTTGTAAGCAGTTTCCACTTTTGGAGATAAATTTGTAGATTTCTCATTCACCCCTGCTTTGTAGTACAACCCAATATCCTATTCACCGTCAAAATCTTTCATTCGAACAATCTTTCTTTGCTCCATCTCTTGAGCTTCTAATTTCTCAATGAATTTGCTCAAGGTTAACGTGCTAAATCCTTTCTTGTTCCTAAGAATCATCAGATATGTGCCCCATGTTTCGTGTGGCAATGCATCTACTAACTTCTCTATCAGTTCTTCATTGTCTTTGTTGATGCTGACTCTTTTCATATTCACCAACAAATTGCAATATCTTTCGATGATTTGCTTTGTGCTCTCATTCTTTAATCCTCGAAACAAATCAAATTCTTTCTTTAGCAGTGATTTCTTGTTTTTGATCATTTCCTGACTACCAACGAACTTTGATCTAAGAGCTTTCTAGATAGAATAAGAACTTCCATTATGCTGCAATAATACCATAATATCCTCTTTCACAGCTTGTTGTAGCAGACTCAGCATCATTTTCTCATTCTTGTATTTCTTCTTGTCATCGGCACTCATATCTTTGATCGCAACTTCCTCTTCATCGTCATTTAATGGTCTCACATACTTCGTCTCAACACATTCCCACGCGTCAAGGTAATTAGCTTGTACCCAATTTTCGAAATGACCTTCCCAACCTTTATATTCTTCTATGTTCATGAGTTTGGGCGGTTTTTGCATTGTTTCCGTTTGTTTTCTAACATTGTGTGTTGTGCAATAGTTATCGGGGTAACCAGAGTAGCGAAAGCATTGTAAAATTCCTCGTCCATTTTTAGATTTCAAAAGTTTCACAAAACAGGTAACTAAGTCACCAGGAGCGAAATCACCAATTTAAGTGGGATTCCTGTTTGGAGCGGAATCAACAATTAATCAGGAGCGAAATCACCAAGTACTCAGAAGCGAAATCAGAAAGTGATCTGGAGCGAAATCATTCTGTCAACAGGAGCGAAATCAGAAGTTTTCCTGGAGCGAAATTACGATTTGGAGCGGAATTAAAATCAAACTTCGAGCGAAATCAGAAGTGACGTCATCAATTTTCGAACTCGTTTCAGGCGAAATCACGATTATGTCCAGATTTAATTCGAATTTACTGATGAAACTTTTAAGGCTTTGTTAGATTACTATTCCGAGCAACATATTCAAAATTCAGATCAAAGCGACTACTTTTTCCCGGTCAAACTTGCAAAAATCAGTGAAGAAAGGGTAGAAAACCAGAATTTTCGGCTGAATTGGCAAGAGCTCTTCCTCCTTGGCTCTGATACCACATGTAGGATCGTATTTGGACCCAATTGAGTCTATCAGAAGAACTTTTCCTGATTTGAACGGCGGAAACAGACAAATCAGGTTCAATTCACCGAGAATTTACTTTTAACTGTTGATTCTATTGATCAGAAAGACGTTTACAATCAAGTCAACACTTCGGCAGCACTTCGTGGCTCACCAGAAGACAATCACCCTAACTATATATTCTAATTTCGCTCTAAATGACAACCTATATATAGTTGTCCTGATTTCGCTCCAACATGCATGATCATCAGGAGCGAAATCAGCATGTTACAATTCGGGCGAAATCAGATGTTACAATACGAGCGGAATCAAGCTTTAATCTCTTAAGCGGAATCAGAATCTAGGGGTTTCGCTCCTAATGACAAAATGTCATTTGGAGCGAAATCAGACTTAATACAATTTCTTGATTCACATGCCCTGTTCTATCCTATTCTACTCTAGACTCGATACAAGACGAAGTCGACAGATGCATGCACCAACAAAAACCAGTAGGCTTGGAGGGAAGGATGTTGTGAAGATAGACGAACGTGTGAAGGGCTTCCACCCAATAGTGAGGTGGTAGAGACGCATGAGTAAGGAGAGACAACATGATTTCGTTAAGCCGTTGAATCATGCGTTCTGCCGTCCCGTTTTGTTGGGAGGTATGAGGGCAAGAGAACCGAAATTGCAACCCATGTGTGGTAGCAAAGTTCTTAAACTGGGTATTGTTGAACTCACCTCCCATGTCACATTGAAACATTTTTATTTTACATTAAAATTAAATGGAAATAAAATTATGAAATTGGGAAAATTTGGCAAAGGTTTCTGATTTGAATTTGAGGGGAAATACCCATGTAAAATGTGTATAATCATCAATCATAACCAAGTAGTATTTATATCCATTTTTACTTAAAATTGGTGAGGTCCACAAGTCACAATGCACAATATCAAATGGACATAAAGTAGAAGACATTAATAAATGAAATGGTAAACGTTTATGCTTTGCAATCTGACACGAGTTACAAAAGAAAGAACGACTCTGTTTTTGACAAGAGATAAATTTATTAGTACTCAAAAAATCTAGAACATGTAAATTAGGATGCCCTAGACGGTTATGCCACGAATCAGGAACGATAGAGGAAACAAAAGCGGACACATCAGTTGGTGTAGAGGCATTGAGTGGGTAGAGGTTGCTGGAGCTATTATGCCGACTCAAAATCGTCCCACTCGGATAATCCTTCACAGAAAAACCAAAAGGGTCAAAATCGACAGAGACCCAATTATCATGTGTAAATTTGCGGACTGAAATAAGGTTTTTAATGATTTTGGGTGTATGTAAGATGTCTTTAAGTTGGAGAGGTTTCAAGGAAGAGGGTAGGGTGGAGTGACCCGATCCTACGACTGATACTCGATTGACATTTCCAACTAAAACATTTTTAATAGAATTTTTACACGGTTGAGAAATCATACCTGGGTCCGATGTGAGATGGTTGGATGCTCCAGTATTGCGAACAAAGCTCTTTTATTGAATGAATATTGATGTTTGAGAGTGTAAAAGCTTGTAATATTGGCAAAGGTCTGTTTAAATGATCAAAGCTCTTTTATTGCGAACAGATGTTTCAAAATAAAATAGTGGTTGATACATCTGTTGACTTGGGTCAACAGATGGATGAACTTTGTATGCTGTTTGACATTTGTAGTTTTTATATAATTAGTTCTGTTAAAATTATTAACCATGTTTGTTATTTAAATTAAGTAAATAAATATTTAGGTTTGAGAGTGTAAAAGCTTGTAATATTGGCAAAGGTATGTTTAAATGATCAAAGCTCTATTATTGGGAACAGATGTTTGAAAATAAAACAGTGGTTGATACATCTGTCGACTTCAGTCAACAGATGTATGAAAACAGATATTTGTAAGTACTGTTGAGAAAACTGTGGTTGAAACAACTATTTTATTAAAATGGTGGTTTAAAACTACTGTTGTGTTAAAATAGTGTTTTGTGGAGGTTGAAGGGGATTGAAATGACTGATGGGTTAAAATATTGTTTTTTTTGGAGTAGAAAGATTCTTGAAGTACTGTTTATATAATGACTGTAGTTAAAGCTCAGTGTGTTTTAATCCACTGATAGACTATCCACTGATAGTTATAGTCAGCTACTGTTTTCATTTTCAGCACTGTAATATTGGCAAAGGTATGTTTAAATGATCAAAGCTCTGTTATTGGGAACAGATGTTTGAAAATAAAACAGTGGTTGGTACATCTGTTAAATTTGTTCAACAGATGGATGAAAATAGATGTTTGGAACTACTGTTGAGAAAACTGTGGTTGAAACAGCTGTTTGGTTAAAATGGTGGTTTAAAACCAGTGTTTGGTTAAAATAGTGTTTTGTGGAGGATTAAGGGGATTGAAACGACTGATGGGTTAAAATATCGTTTTTTGGGAGAAGGAATATGCTTGAACCACTGTTTATAAAATGACTGTTGTTAAAGGTCAGTGTTTTAATTCACTGATAATCTATCCATTGATAGTTATAGTCAGTTACTGTTTTCATTTTCAGCACTGTAAACTACTGATATTGATTCATCAGTGGTTTCCTAACAACTGTCATCCATTATTCATCAGAGGTTCTCACGTGGACAGTACTTAGCCGTCAGATCTTTTGTAATTGCTGCCACGTCAGCATTCACTTTTTCCATCTATAAAACCCTGATCAAAACCCCAAACAGGGTTTTTACTGTCGAGTCGAATTCAAAGTTCCTTTCAAAAGCAATTTTCATCAAATTCTCTCAAATCACTCATCTTATTCCTTCGTTCTTGACTACCTTTGATTTATCATGGATATGCCATTCAAATTCTGTCATAACTACGTGAGTACACTTGCAAAAACAAGTAAAAACACAGGTTTTCATTCTGCGATTGATGCACTTTCATCTTCAAAGTACAAAACTTTGTTGACTTGCAATGAAACCATCTACGTGGATACCCAACGAGAGTTCTGAAAAAATGCAAAGCTTGAAACTAAGGCAAAAAGACCTTAGCTATTACTTCATCAATAAGGGGAATTCCAGTGGTCATTACACCTCAAACCATTTAAGAGGTTTTTAAATCAATGATCTTACAGGTAAAAGCTATTTCCCAAAAACAGAGTACCAAACTGATTTCTCTGAGAGAGGGTATGAAGAAGAAATGAAAAAGAATACTTTAGAAAAGGGCAGTTTTCCTCCTGCTCCGAGGTTTTTATTCCACACACTCTTGATGTGTGTGTCAAATAAAACAACAGCTTTTAATGAAATACCATTGAAAATTCAATACCTGGGCTATGCTATCATGGCTGAACAAAATTTTAACTACTCTCAGGAAATTTTCAATGATATGGTTAAGAATGTTAATAAAAAATTATTTTTATTGTTTCCAAAAATTTTTAAGTTTTTATCTTCAAAAGAAGTTTTCAAAGGATAATGCACATGTGCTTATTCAAGGAAATCCTATTCAAATAAACAGTCTAACTTCTGAAACATTCACAAGGCTGTCAAAACCTTTAAAAACCCAAACAGAGGTACCTGAGCAGAATTTAGCAGTAACAACTGCTCCTCAGGCCCCTGTTGTTGAGTCCACTGCTCCTGGTGATCACAGAAGCACAACCACGCCTGTGAAACCCACACAAAAAAATCACCAAAAAGACCAAAAAGAAAACTATCCAAAAGCCCTCCAAACCCACCAAAAAGGTGACTCTGGAAGACGAGATTCCAGAGGTAACACCTGTGACAACACAAAAGTCACCTGAAACCACTGCTGCTACTTCCTCACAGCAGATGGAAGAAAGATCTCAACTTGAGCCTAAAAATCCTCATGCATCCTCTCAAAAGGATCATGTTGTATCAACAGGCACACCACAATCAATGATACGTCTGTTGGATGCACTGGATATAGCTCAGATAAAAATCGGTTCTTCTCAATCACCTGTCAATGAGAATATACCACAACAAGTGACTGAGTCTGGTGTTTCTATCTCTGTTAACCCACCAACAGTTGAGAAAGCTACAATGCAGGAATTACAAGTAATTCCTGTCAGTAGTTTAAGTGGAGCAGCTACTACTGTTGTTGAAGCCACTTGTTTACACCTGGACAGTAGTTTCATTAGTGAGATTCCCTTGAAGGCAATTTCTTCTTTGGGAACCATAGTGTCCACTGGTGTGTTTCCATTATATGCTGGTTACCTTAAAATGGTAAGCTCTGCTGAAGAAAGAAGTCCACAGTACCGAGAACAAGCTGCATCAGTGGATGATTTTTGGGAAATTTTTCCTAAGTCAACCACTGATACAACCACCACTGGTGGGAAATCAAATGATCCCATTAACTTGGGTGATGGTTTAAAGTACCAAGAATTGACGGAGAGGGTTGATAAACTTGACACATCTGTTGGAGAAATCAAAACTATGTTGCAACAGTTGTTACAAGCTCAAAAGGCTACACCCACTGCTGCACCATTTGCAACATCTGATCCATCTGCTGCTGAGCTATGGCATCTGTTTCAACCTCTGTGTCATAAACAAAGACAATATGCAGACCAACAGCATGAAGTTCAACTTCAAATGGTCAGAAATGTCATGGAAGCTAGGTACAAAGATACTCAAGTAGATATCAAAGCCATTAAAGCTCATCTGCTTCAAACTACTGGCACTGCTCCTCCTTCAATCATCTTTGTTGAAAATCCTGATGATGTCAAAAAGTGGGAGAAAACTAGAGGGAAGAAGGGAAAAAAGATGGTTTATACATGCCAGCAGATCGAATGTCCAAACTTGTGGTAGAAATCCCAAGACCAGATGGTTCCAAAAAGGTTGATGAGACTCAAAATGCATTTGCTGCATTAAAGGTAAACATGAAAGGATCTAAAAAGTTTGAGGAGGAGAAGAAAGTTTTGATGGAAAAAGAAGAGTAGGGTACTTCTAAACCTAAAAGAAGACAGCCTACCAGAAAAGTAAGTCAACGCAAAACCACACCTTCCAAAACCACCAAACAAACTCCTCAAATTCCCAAAATTTCATGTCATCAAACCTCCAAACCAACAGATGTTAAAACCCATGTTGTATCAACAGTTGTTGGTACTTCAGTTGTTTCAACAGATGTTATCTCAACAACTGCCATCACTACTACATCAACCCACAGTCAATCCACTGTCATACCAAAAACAATATCACCATCACAAAATCCAGCTGCGAAAAAGCAGAAAACAACAATTGACACATCAACTGTTGTAGTGACCACAGTGGTTGGAAAACCAGTTGTTTCAACAGGTGTTAAGCAGATACCAACTACTTCAATCTCTGCCACTGAAATCATAAATAAACCACCAACTTCTCCAAAGCACAAAAGGAGAAAGATAACAAACAATGTACCAGAAAGGACCTTGAAACTGAAAAGAATGAAAGAAGAACTGATAACTGCTGATTATGGGTCAAGAAAGCAGGTTACAAGGTGGAGAGAAGAAAAGGTGTTTGCTACCTATAAAAAGTTGGAAGAGTTAAAGAAGAGAGATCCCACTGCTCCTAAAAAGCCTGATTATCCGGAAGCAGTGGTTCCAGTGAAACAACAAAAATTGCCAATCAGGAGACCCACTGCTCCACATGGTAGCATCCTTTATCAAAGAAGTAAAGAAAAGCAGATGAATGAATTAACAAAAGAAGACAAGGCCCAAGAAGATTACATCATCAAAATGGTTTTTCAGACATTTACAGAAGAGAAACAAGACTCAACAGAATCTAAACTTTAAGTTTTTGTACTCTAAACTTTAAGTATTTACTGACTGACTTATTTATTTATTTTATTTATAAGTCTATATAAATATAACTATAATCATCGTTTATATTTGTTATGCATGGTTTTCTAAGAAATCACTCGTGTTTGCACAATCTAAACTTTAAGTTTGTTAGACATCTTTTATTAAGTTTGTTAAAATCTTTTATATTTACTTATATAGTTGTCTTTTAGCTGTAATAAATAACACTTTTGGTAAAATATCAATACACATATCTATATGTTCTGTCAATATGTGTTATGCATGGTTTTCTAAGAAACGACCCGTGTTTGCACACGGATCTTACCGCTAGTAAATTAAATAAGAGAATGCCACATGACAGTAGATGAAAATAAATGAAATGAGAGAATACCATATATCATTAACTTCATTTATAAGTATTAGATTGGAATTACATTACCAAGATCAATTTAATGCACTTCATTTTGCAAGACAATTCAAGTTATCATATAGGTAATTGTTAGTGCAATAACGTCTGTAGCTTCCGTCAACATGTAGTCGTATTTTGTATAGTTGTGTGTATGTTTTGTTTGTTTGTATGTAAAGCAGGACAGAATCGGTGTAGTTTTTGTTAAGTGCTACTGATGCCAGCCGATCGGCTAGCCCAGCCGATCGGATAGCCCGGCCGATCGAGCAGGCTACTCGATTGGTTAGCATTGTCAGCCGATCGGCTAGCCCAGCCGATCGGCCAGCACTCTCTTATTCTGTCCTTGCCTATAAATAGCCGGTAGGTTAGTTTATTTAGAACCTTTTGACACTTTCACTTGCTACCTACCTTTTGTATGTCTGAGTTCTTTCTGGTTCTTGTACACTTTCACATCATTCAATAGAATCTCAGACGGTGATTCAGAGTAGAATATTGTCTTTGTATATCTACTACGTGATTACATGAATTCCGTGCATTAATCACTTTACGATTCAACTACGTTTAAGAACAGGAAGATCCCATCAGAGGGACCAACAAGTGGTATCAGAGCTTTAGGAAGCTGAATCGAGACCTACAGAGACGAATTCATCGGAATTCAAGCCGTTCTTGTTGATTTAGAGACGAATTCACCGGAATTCAAGTCGTGTTTGCTGTGTCAGAAACAAATTTCACCGAAAATTTGCTATTTCTATCATTCCGACTCAAATTTCATCGGAAATTTGACCGATTCTTCTATATTCTTCTCAGATCTAGCTTTACTTTTCACTTTTACATCATAAAACCAGAAAAACTTAAAATTCAGTGAAATTTTACGGTTAAAAACTGACAAATTTGCTATCAATCAAATCGCAATCATTAGAATTACAATCCTACAAAGTTTCACAATCAAATTCAATCTAAAACTTGTTCAAATTGATCAAAATCCATGGAAAACTGTTCATGTTTGCTGATGTCAGCCGGTCGAACGACCTAGCCGATTCTTGTACTTGTTGACGTCATCATTCCAGTTGCATAACTGTTCAGATATTCTCAAGTGTTGCTGACATCATCAATGTTAGCCGATCGAACGAGCAATTCGATCAGACAGCATTGTTGACTTTTGACATTGTTGCTGACATCATATTGCTAGCCGATCGAATACGCCACTCGATCGGACAGTTATTGTGTACTGATTACATAGTTGTGTTTGTCAGCCGATCGAACGAGTCACTCGATCGAACGAGCCAGCCGATTGTGGGTGTGTTGGTCGATCGAACGAACCATTCGATCCAAGTGTCCTTGTGTTTACATCTTTGAAATTCAAAAATTTACTAAGTGTTTGATAAATATCTCAGGTACTTAACAATGGAAGAATTCATGAACCCATTCAGTGAAATGTATGCGTTTGCTGGCAATGGTGGAGATGATTCAACAAACCGAACAAATGAGAATACTCCAAGTACGAGAAAGACGTTGACAGAAGCACTTAGTGTGGAAAGCGCTTATGGAACCTACAATAAGCCACCAAAGCTGTTAGCAATTGAAGATTATAACCGGTGGGCAAAGCGATTCGAGGAATGGTTGAAAGCCTTCGCGTATCCCAGTTGGAAAAGCTTAAAAATGGTTTTAACAATGGAAGAGAAGACTTTGAGAACATGTCAGAAAGTGAAGAGATTGAATATTTTGTGGCAGAACAAAAATGCCTAGCGTTGATTAACCAATCAGTGAGAGAAGATATTATCTCACTAATTGATTATTCAAACGCAAAGGATCTTTGGGATAAATTACAAAAGAAATGTGTCGGTACTGCAAAAATCATTAAAAACAAAAAGAAACTGCTGAAAAAGGAATTTGATCTGTTTGGTTGTCTTAAAAATGAGTCTGTTCCAAAAATGATTGAACGTTTCGGGCATCTAAAGCTTGAGTTGGCCAGGCATGGAATTGTTTTTACACAAGAGGAGCTTGTAGACAAGTTATTTGATTCCTTTCCAGACGAAATGGATTGGCAATACTTCGCAATGATGATCAAGAATACAATCCAGCCAAGTGTTCTGACAGTTGATTTGCTGATAGAGAAACTTGAGAGTCATGAGCTCGAAATAAAGAAAACACATAAAGTCAATCACTCTTTATATCATCAAAATGTGGAACTTTATTATCCAAAGAGCTTGATTCAAAAGACAGGATCTCCGAAAACAGCCTTCACTGCAGAAAGTTCACAATCAATGACTCAAGAAACCTCACACAGTGGTTTTCATGGAGGAATGTCTTCTAACACTACAAGTCAAGGACCATCTTCAAGCACATCAAGCCAACAGCAAAATGCACCAAAGAATGTTTTTCAATGTAACATTGCAGTTGACTTGAAAAATGGTCAGAATTTTAGTGAGGAGTCGGCGAAACAACAGATGATTTTCTTGGCATCTGTATTTGTCACACCCCCATTTCCACGTGTCACCGGTGGGCCCGGTGGAGGGTATGGTGACGTAGTTGGCATCATCATAGACAAACAACACAATATAATAATGCACAGCGGAAGCAGAAATAGATTCATTTCAACTTTAAATAAAATTTAATATTAAATATCACGAGTAGTTGAAACGGATCCACAGGCGGATCAAATAAAATAAGATAATTGTTCAACAGTTTTATTGTCGTCCGAGCTTGCGAGACTATTGTGGACGCTCTAGGAGACAGCCAGCCTAGTACGTGTAGTACCTGCACTTAACCTTTTGGGAAAATACGTCAGTTTACACTGGTAAATACAATTAACTGACTCATTTTGAAAATGATTGAAAATTGATTTAAATGCACATGGCATAAAAATATTTTTATAACTTGGGCTAATTATGCAATACAATCTTGTAAACGAATTACATGTTACTCGTGCGTTCAGTAGCCCGGGATCTTGTCCGGGTTAAAGATTAATAGACACACCACATTAAAGAGTTATACACGACGGGTGTACGCCTACACCCCGTGCTCTGGTCGTGGCCATCTCGTAAGATAATGCCAAGGATATCCGGGACATGGTCATTAACCCCCCAAAGGCTTAAAGAAAAACAAGACTATTTAAACGAGCCGATCAAAATTATTCAATTGAACACCCAAGGGTGCAAGATTTTGTACGCTCGATCAAGCGGTATTCTATATACCGTAACCCAAGCCCGTATAGGGAAAATAAGTTAAAAAGTATTTACCTTAGTAAGTATGAATCACAATTGGCAAGTGAAGATAGCTTTTACTGGGCCTCCTATTCTGGAACAAAGGTTTATAATAACCTATTAGATTCCTAACGGGTCTTTTATTTAAGCCTAAGCTTGACCGGTTAGTTTTAAGGACGATACGGTTCAAGCGCACGATTAAGCGAAGACCGGATAGAATGTGTTTTAGACCCGACAAGTTTGAATACTTGTATAATATGGGTATACTAAATACATTCTGGATTTTGAGACAAAAATGATAACGTTTGACCCGTTTCGGTCAATTTACGCAAACTAGTTACATAAACCGAACCGAGTGCTAAAAGAGCGTTACGGGTAGCCAAAAGAGTCATATGCAAGTTCCCTGAGATAATATGCTTTAAATATGATATAATATCAGCAAGTTATGTTCCATTATGCCCCGAATGAATTTAAACTCAATTTATGCCTTATAAGGGCATTTTGGTCATTTAAAAGATTATAAAAGAGTCAAATTGGAAATCTGAGTTACAGGTCTGATTTATACAGTAAATATACTTAATTTGACATATTATAACAGTAGGGTATAACCCATATACAAAACTTATCATTTAAAATCAAACTATGCACCTTAGGGGTATTTTGGTAATTTCACAAGGGCTAAAAATGTCAAAACTGGAAATCGGAGTTCAAAAACTTATACTTACTGTTATTTTATAAAAATATGCTAAATACATCAGTAGGTATAATCCTTATATGTTTAATATGGGTATAACGCATACTAGGCGTTAAAAACGCTTAGAAAGGCGATTTAGAGCCGTTTCCGGGTTTTTAAAAGAAAGCTGAGATTTTTATATTTCCATAATGCTCAAAATAATCTATTTAACAAATAAAATCAGTAGAAAAAGGTTTGGGGTCAAAAGAATGCATAAAACTCATTTTATGGCTTAAAAGGTCAAAACCGGCATTAACCGAATCAACTTAGCGACCTATGATACGATCAGCCAAAAATTAAATAAAAATCTTCAAAAATCCCAAAATATTATATAACATCAGTGGTTAAAAAGTTTTATATCAAAAAGTGGCCTTAAATAGGTTATACGCTAAATGCGCCGTTTCTTTAACATAAAGCTATAGTCTTACGATATCGGCCATAACTCAAAATCTGGACCTCCAACTGATCTCAAATTTTCGGTGCAAGTTTATAAATCAGTAATAAAGATTTCTGCTCTTTCACTTTTCTAAAAATCACGTTTTATATCAAAAAGGACAAAATAGTCAACTTTTAAGCATAATCGGAAACATGCATATGAATCGGTTAAGCATAGACTCAAGTTGTAAAAATTCCAGAGAGTTAGACTTAAATAAAAATGGTCAAAAATAAACTCTAATACAGATCTCAAACATGCATGCATGGTTCCGAATCGAGAGTCAACGAAAAAGTCGTTTTATAAGACTTTCGGTTCCGATCCGAGTTTATACTAAAGATTTTCGAGCTAATCATGATAAAACATATTCTTGCATTTATTATAAAGTCATTTTGATGATCAAACTGATTGCATGTCATCTACATTACCATTTATGCTATATTTTGCAAAAACAAGTTCTGTTGACTTTTTAAGAACAACTTTGACTTGACAAATAGCATGCTTAGAGTGGGAATCAGAGAATACCCTTTTGAGGGTTTGTTTCCCACATAAATACCAACTTATAGGTACTTTCAATTTGAGAAATGACTGAGCCAAATTCGTTTAATCGAAAAGTCAAACTATTTTTACTACGGATTGACTTTTGGCTAAAAATCTATGCTAGAACGGATTAGAGGAAGTTATGGATGCTTACAAGAGTCCTAATGAAGCTTAGGAATCACTATGAGGCTGCCTTGTCGATCAGAATGCTCCTGGAAATGCCTTGTGAATTCTTGCAAGTTTGTGGTGTTCTTGATTACTACACAAGTGCCTCAAAAATGAAGCTTTGATCTGATTATAAAGGAAATTCAGGTGTTTGGAGAGTGCCCCAGGTGTCCATACATGCATGAGGGTTGATTGGTGCAAATGGGAGGTGATGCTAGCTGTTAAACACTCACAAAATCGGACCAAATACAACTGATTCGCGAATTCTGCATCTGGGCGCTGGGTCGCGGCCCGCGTAAGGCCTCAGGCGGGCGCCTGGGGTCTGCAGCTTCAAACTTTGCTTAAAAGTTGCAGTTTTGGTCCCTGTTCTTCGTAAACGAGGTTTTGGCCATTTATCTTGACTCGTAAACCCTCAAACTTGGTTTTTAGGAACCTTGGGACATTTACCAACATGGTAATGTCCTTGGTTAACTTTGCGCTCACCCGAAAAGTCATGAAATTTGACGTTGACGCTTTTAACCCCTCAAGTACGGTTTTGGCCATAACTTTCTCATACGATAACGAAACTTCATGAAATTTTTACCACATAATCTAGTGAGTATATTTTATCATTACAAAGCTTCGGGGCTGCCAAAAGGTCACTCAGAGGTATAAATTCAACATGTTGACACTTTTAGTCCCTATAGTTTGTAATTCCTCACTTTCGTGCATTTTTCGCTTCGTATGATCCATGATCTATCCGTTTAGGGTTATAAACACCATGTAGGGTTATTATAGAGTCTATTTATCCATTGTTGACACTTTGGACCCTTACGTTCCATAGTTTTCACTGTTTGTCAACTTTAGTCCCTCTAAAGTATATTTTCGCATATGCAAAGTCTATGACACGTGTCAATGCATTATTGGACGAAATTTTTCGAGGTGTTACATCCTCACCCCCTTAAAAGAAATCTCGACCTCGAGATTTACTGGAACAAATGAGGGTATTTTTCCTTCATCGTGGATTCCACTTCCCACGTGTATTCGGGACCTCTACGGGCATCCCATTTGACCTTGACAATAGTTATATACTTCCTTCGAAGCTTCTTCACCTGTCGATCCTCGATCGACAATGGTTTTTCCACGAACTTCAAACTCTCATCTATGTGTATATCTGTATGCGGTATAACCAGTGATTCATCAGCGAAACACTTCTTCAAATTACAGATGTGGAACACATTATGAATAGCGCTAAGTTCTTCAGGCAAGTTTAACTTATAAGCAACTGACCCGACACGTTCGATAATCTCGAAAGGTCCTATATATCTCGGGCTTAGCTTGCCTTTCTTACCAAATCGCATCACCCCCTTCCAGGGTGATACCTTAAGCAATACTTTATCACCTACCTCGAAGTGAAAATCTTTGCGCTTAGGATCCGCATAACTCTTCTGCCTATCCCTGGCAGCTTTCAAACGATCGCGAATCTGAACGATCTTGTCCGTCGTCTCAAAAACGATTTCTGGTCCTGATAGTTGGACATCTCCAACTTCTGCCCAACAGATGGGCGATCTACACTTTCTACCGTATAAGACCTCAAAAGGCGCAGCTTTTATGCTGGAATGGTAGCTATTGTTGTAGGAGAATTCGATCAGTGGTAGGTTCTTATCCCAACTACCACCCAAGTCGATCGCACATGCACGCAGCATGTCTTCCAAAGTTTGAATAGTACGCTCACTCTGACCATCGGTCTGAGGATGATAAGCCGTACTAAAATTCAAACGAGTGCCTAATGATTGTTGGAAACTCTTCCAAAAATGCGACGTATATCTAGTATCTCTATCGGAGATAATAGATACGGGTATACCATGTAGCGCTACAATCTTATCAACGTATAATTGAGCTAACATATCGGAGCTATACGTCTCCTTGATGGGTAGAAAATGAGCTGACTTCGTCAGTCTATCTACTATGACCCATATGGTATCATTTCCTTTTCTCGTCTTTGGTAACTTGGTGATGAAATCCATTGTCACCATTTCCCATTTCCACTCGGGAATTTCAGGTTGTTGAAGCAAACCTGACGGCTTCTGGTGCTCAACCTTGACTTGCGCACAAGTCAAACATTTAGCTACATGCTCAGCTACGGACTTTTTCAAACCAATCCACCAGTAGTTTGCCTTTAGATCCTGGTACATCTTATCAGCTCCAGGATGAACGGAATATTTAGAGCTGTGGGCTTCCTGGAGGATAACATCCCGAAGTCCTCCATAAACTGGAACCCATATTCGTCCGTTTAGTCTTAGCATTCCATCTTTGTCGTAGGATAACTGCTCCTCAGTTACTCCTAACTTCTCTTCAGGATAGTTAGCTTCCAACACAGCTTCCTTCTGTGCAGCCAACACCCTTTCGTTCAAATTATTCCTTATTTCAATGCGCTTGGCATTGATTCTGATCGGTTTCACTCTTTCTTTTCTGCTTAAGGCGTCGGCAACTACATTTGCCTTGCCTGGATGGTATCTTATCTCACAGTCGTAATCATTTAAAGTTTCCATCCATCGCCTTTGTCGCATGTTCAATTCCTTCTGATTGAACAAGTGCTGAAGGCTCTTGTGATCCGAATAAATTATACACTTGGTTCCATACAAGTAATGTCTCCATAGCTTCAATGCAAATACAACGGCACCCAGTTCCAAGTCGTGGGTGGTGTAGTTCTTTTCGTGCACTTTTAGCTGTCGGGAAGCGTAGGCAATGACCTTGCCTCTCTGCATGAGTACACAACCCATACCAGTGTGTGATGCATCGCAATACACCACAAATTCCTCTATACCATCAGGCAATGTTAACACTGGGGCATTGCTCAACTTCTTCTTCAAAATGTCAAAGGATTCCTGCTGCTTAGGGCCCCAATCAAACTTAATCTTCTTACGAGTCAACGAAGTTAGGGGCGCAGCAATCCTCGAAAAGTTCTCGATGAATCGCCTATAGTATCCTGCTAATCCGAGGAAACTGCGAATTTCGATAGGAGTCTTTGGCTCTTGCCAATTCATAACTGCTTCTACCTTAGCGGGATCTACTTGGATACCACGCTCACTTACCACATGTCGAAGGAATTGGACTTCTCGAAGCCAAAATTCACACTTCAAAAATTTGGCATAAAGTTTCTCATGATGTAGAAGTTTGAGAATACAACGAAGGTGTTTCTCATGGTCGGCTTGGTTCTTCGAGTAGATAAGGATGTCGTCAATAAAGACGATGACGAATTTATCCAGATAAGGCTTGCAGACGCGATTCATGAGATCCATGAATGCGGCTGGTGCGTTAGTGAGCCCAAAAGGCATCACTAGGAACTCGTAATGTCCATAACGAGTCCTAAACGCTGTCTTGTGTACATCTTCATCCTTGACCTTCAACTGGTGATAGCCTGACCTCAAGTCGATCTTTGAAAAGTAGCTTGCTCCTTGCAACTGATCGAACAGATCGTCGATCCTGGGTAAAGGATACCTATTCTTGATAGTGACTTTATTAAGCTCACGGTAATCGATGCACAGACGCATCGATCCATCCTTCTTTTTAACGAACAAGATTGGCGCTCCCCAAGGAGACGAGCTAGGTCTAATAAAACCTTTAGCTAACAGGTCGTCTAACTGCGTCCTTAACTCCTTCATCTCCGTTGGTGCCAACCTATATGGTGCTCTTGCTACTGGCGCTGCACCTGTAATGATGTCTATTCGAAACTCCACTTGCCTATCCGGTGGCAAACCGGGGAGTTCTTCAGGAAATACTTCAGGGTATTCTGAGATGACAGGGATGTCTTTGATCTTTGGCTTTGGCTCATCAATAGTAACTTGTGCCATATAAATGACACAACCCTTCTGCAGGCATCTGGATGCTTTGAGCATGGACACTTGCTCCGGCAATCCATGCTGGGTATCTCCTTGGATAGTGAGTGACTCACCAGACGGAGTTCTAACTACCACTTGCTTTCTGTTGCACAGAATCTGGGCTTGGTTATGCGATAACCAATCCATGCCTATCACTATATCGAATCCTGCTAGCTTAAAGGGAAGCAAGGATAGTGGGAAAGAATGATTCCTAATGGATATAACACATCCATCTAAGACAGTTGAGGCGGTTTCTATGGTTCCATCGGCTAATTCCACCTCATACTTCACACTTAAGGTTTTAACAGGTAGGTTTAATAACTTACAGAACTTATCATCTACAAATGACTTATCTGCTCCTGAATCAAATAGAACTCTAGCAAAAACATCATTTACAAGAAAAGTACCTGTAATGACGTTGTCGTCCTGAACTGCTTCCTTAGCGTCCATTTTGAAGACTCTTGCATTGGTCTTCTTTCCCTCATCGGCTTTCTTAGCATTCTTTGGGCAATTAGGTCGGATGTGCCCTTTCTCATTGCAACCATAACAAGTTGCATCCTTTAGCTTCTTGCATTCCAAGGCTGTATGGTCGGTGGATTTACAGATTCCACATCGTTTTGCGTGAGACTGGGATTTTGATTCTAAACGACACTTCCCAAAATGGTGTTTCTTGCAGGTCTTGCATCGGGGCTTATCCCCTGATTGTTGCCCATCTCTCTTAAATCCCGACCCTTTCCTGTGGTCTTTATTCCCTCGGTGTCTTTTCTCCGATCTTCGTGAGGTGTCGTCCTCACGTTTCCTCTTGTTCTCCTCTGAGTTCTTAAGAGCTCTCAACATGACTACATCTTGGGTGAGAGAGAGAGAGAGATAGATCAGCTACTGATCTGAACGTTGTAGGCCTCGGTGCCTTAATGCTCGCCTTGATCTCTGGTGCCAAACCCCCAATAAAACGGGCGATCCTTCTCGGCTCTGGGGTTACCAGGTATGGCACTAGTCGAGATAGAGTGTTGAAAGTGGTAAGGTATGCCTGGCAGTCGAGGTTCTTCATCACTAGGGATACAAAATCTGATTCGATCCTTTCCACCTCATGTTGTGGGCAGAAATTTTCTTTGATCAGGGCTACAAACTGATCCCATGACATACTATAAAGGGTGGCCTTACCGGCAGCTTGCAAAAGAGATTTCCACCACACCAGTGCGTCCCCTTTGAATGATTGGGACACGTATTTCACCACATCCCGATCAGCACACCCGCTGATATCTACAACCGTATCCATCTCATCTAACCAGGTCATACAGTCGACCGCTCCTTTCTCCCCAGTAAAATCTCTGGGTTTGCATGAAACGAAATATTTATACGTACAGGACTTGCTGTGCGTTTCATGTTTCTGCTTGATCTCCTGTTTCGGGATACTACTGTGGTTAGAGGAGTGGTTATCCTCATCATCCTTCTTTAGCTCCTCTTTCTTAGACACATCATTCTTAGAGGGCGGCTTGCTATGTGCCTCTGAATGCTTCTTGGATTTGGAACGTGGTACAGTTCGGGTCCTACTTCGAGTCCCGCTCGATTCTCTGAATTGCCTATCAATGGCCCTGGCAACAGCACTTTCTACCAGTGCTTGTAGTTCCGCACCAGTTACATGAATCTTAGTATTATCTGGGTTTTCCTCAGAATGACTGTTTGTTTCTTCCGACTTGGCCATGTAGCTTTAGGAGCTACATAAAAGTAAGGACAAGGTCTATTTAGAAACCTAACAGTATTATCGTTCTTGACGATTTATTAACCATGGTGATAAAGCCATACTAGTTAATTTATTTAATTCCATTCAGCACTTTTATTAACAACTTTATCATAGAATGAAATATATATATTGGCACAATTGGCCTAGTCACTTGGACAAACTTCTAAATTTTAAATTTAGAATTTTTATAGGATTAGAATTGTATAATTAAAACAAATAATCCTTTGCTTGGCAGGGAGTCCATAAACCACGGCTGCCTTTTTGTTTTATATGACATTAGTCATAACCCGTAGGCATCAAGTCATAATTAGACATGTGTACAATATAATTTTGGACAATTTATTAAAAAGGGTGACTTGTGTGATTTTACAGATCACGCTAGCCAAGAATGTTAACATGTTTACAGATGTTAACGGAGATTTGAATCTTTTTAACCAGGTTTTACCATATTGGCCAGGCCTTTTAATAAGACATTCAGGCTAGGTTTTACCTTTTTAAGATTCTTATTAAAATGGTAAATTAAAATAATAATTGATATTTTTCATTTATTTGTATATTATATTCATGCATGTAGATAAAATGAAAAACTTAAATTAACCATTTTATATAAAATAGACTAGTACAACTTTGCCCTAAACGGGACTTTTACTCAAATAACATGCCCACGCAGGAGCTAAGCAAATAACAAACAAAACAAACAAACAAACCCACGCAGGGGTTAAACAGAAACAAACATACCCACGCAGGGGTAGAACAGGAAAGAGAAATATGCCCACGCAGAGGTAGAGTACAGAACAAATGTCCTCGCAGGGACATGAGTACATAAGCTAACAAACAAAGGATTTAATAATCCTTCTTGCCTTTACCCTTGATCAAGTCAACCATCTTCTTAAACATTCTGCGGTTATGTCGGCGATCTTCCCGCATTTCATGTCGCAATTCACGTCGCACGTCGTTTATCCCCTGAAGGATTTCTTGAACTTGCGGTGGCGACATCATCGGCGCCGGCGGCGGTGGCTGATACTGCGGTGGTTGAGGAGGCTGCGGCTGCTGGTATCCATGCGATAAGTATCCAAAAGTCGATTGTCCCGTAGCCCAGGGACCTCCAAAAGCACTCTCCTGATTGAGAGGGTTGTAGCCCGAAGCTATCCAGTAGGGATCCCCTGTATAGTCATAACCTGGGGGAAAAGTCGGCTCAATGGGATTAAATGCGGCCGCGCTAGCATAAGCGGGGATTGGGTTCCCAAAATCCCGTGGTGGTGGTGGCGCGATAGGCGCAGAAGTAACTTCTGAGACGGGATGCGAAGATTCCCCCATCTCTGGCTCCTCATGAAGGGGCGAGTATCGGCTGCTACCTGAATGTGGAGGGGTGCCGATGCGTATCCCTCCTCGTGTGGACATCCGGGCGTTCCTTCCCCTTCGCCTCTGAGGCGGAGGAGGCAAAACCGGAGGTGGTGGCGGCGGCGGAGTGACTACGTCGCGCCAGAAACCCTCAGAAGGGTCCTGCTGCTGCTGAGGCTGCTGCTGAAGCTGCTGCTGGGAGTGATGTTGTGAGTGCACAGGAGAGCTGTGGTAGGACTGGTGCATGGGAGAGTTATGGTAACTAGGGGTATAAACCCATTCGTGCTGCTTGAATCTCTCCTCGAAACTGTCGGGACCATTGTAAGGTGATCCCCTGAACGGTGACCCATCTGAAATCTCAATGGGGTGGTTCGGTGTACCGGACGGTGGCATGGAAGGATCGGTATCCTCATCGACCTCCATCTCGTTGCCACCCGGAAAGTGGTCTTCAGGTCCAAGTGGGTTATGACCCACTGGTTCTCCCAAGTAATCATCAGGGTTGCACAGGCCCTGATAGACAGGTGCTGTGTAATCAAAAGGTGACTGGTGAAAAGGAATGTAGGATTGGTGGGAGTTGTGGGGCTCATTTTCAGAATGAGGCCCAAAAGAGTGTGGTAGGGAAGGTGAGGTACTCAGTGAGTGCCTGGCGGGTTCAGCGAACGATCTCCAAAGGTTACGGGCATCCGCGTTATGGGATCCTGATGGGGTTCGCCTATGCGAGGGCCCAGCTTCATGGTCATGAGAGGTGGCGAATGCTCCTCGTCCCCTTCCTCGTACACGTGGCGGCATCTTGAACCTGTCAAAAATCAAACAAGTGGCACAACATAATATATAAGACAAAGTTAGAAAATAAAAGAAATTTGAACATTTCCTAAGTTCTTTGTCTAGACTCGAAAATCGAGGAATGTGCAATTGTGTAACTGAGATTAAACACAGAAGTCTAGTGTTTAATTCCCTCAGCGTTGGCTCTGATACCAACCTGTCACACCCCCATTTCCACGTGTCACCGGTGGGCCCGGTGGAGGGTATGGTGACGTAGTTGGCATCATCATAGACAAACAACACAATATAATAATGCACAGCGGAAGCAAAAATAGATTCATTTCAACTTTAAATAAAATGTAATATTAAATATCACGAGTAGTTGAAACGGATCCACAGGCGGATCAAATAAAATAAGATAATTGTTCAACAGTTTTATTGTCGTCCGAGCTTGCGAGACTATTGTGGACGCTCTAGGAGACAGCCAGCCTAGTACGTGTAGTACCTGCACTTAACCTTTTGGGAAAATACGTCAGTTACACTGATAAATACAATTAACTGACTCATTTTGAAAATGATTGAAAATTGATTTAAATGCACATGGCATAAAAATATTTTTATAACTTGGGATAATTATGCAATATAATCTTGTGAACGAATTACATGTTACTCGTGCGTTCAGTAGCCCGGGATCTTGTCCGGGTTAAAGATTAATAGACACACCACATTAAAGAGTTATACACGACGGGTGTACGCCTACACCCCATGCTCTGGTCGTGGCCATCTCATAAGATAATGCCAAGGATATCCGGGACATGGTCATTAACCCCCCAAAGGCTTAAAGTAAAACAAGCCTGTTTAAACGAGCCGATCAAAATTATTCAATTGAACACCCAAGGGTGCAAGATTTTGTACGCTCGATCAAGCGGTATTCTATATACCGTAACCCAAGCCCGTATAGGGAAAATAAGTTAAAAAGTATTTACCTTAGTAAGTATGAATCACAATTGGCAAGTGAAGATAGCTTTTACTGGGCCTCCTATTCTGGAACAAAGGTTTATAATAACCTATTAGATTCCTAACGGGTCTTTTATTTAAGCCTAAGCTTGACCGGTTAGTTTTAAGGACGATACGGTTCAAGCGCACGATTAAGCGAAGACCGGATAGAATGTGTTTTAGACCCGACAAGTTTGAATACTTGTATAATATGGGTATACTAAATACATTCTGGATTTTGAGACAAAAATGATAACGTTTGACCCGTTTCGATCAATTTATGCAAACTAGTTACATAAACCGAACCGAGTGCTAAAAGAGCGTTACGGGTAGCCAAAAGAGTCATATGCAAGTTCCCTGAGATAATATGCTTTAAATATGATATAATATCAGCAAGTTATGTTCCATTATGCCCCGAATGAATTTAAACTCAATTTATGCCTTATAAGGGCATTTTGGTCATTTAAAAGATTATAAAAGAGTCAAATTGGAAATCTGAGTTACAGGTCTGATTTATACAGTAAATATACTTAATTTGACATATTATAACAGTAGGGTATGACCCATATACAAAACTTATCATTTAAAATCAAACTATGCACCTTAGGGGTATTTTGGTAATTTCACAAGGGCTAAAAATGTCAAAACTGGAAATCTGAGTTCAAAAACTTATACTTACTGTTATTTTATAAAAATATGCTAAATACATCAGTAGGTATAATCCTTATATGTTTAATATGGGTATAACGCATACTAGGCGTTAAAAACGCTTAGAAAGGCGATTTAGAGCCGTTTCCGGGTTTTTAAAAGAAAGCTGAGATTTTTATATTTCCAGAATGCTCAAAATAATCTATTTAACAAATAAAATCAGTAGAAAAAGGTTTGGGGTCAAAAGAATGCATAAAACTCATTTTATGGCTTAAAAGGTCAAAACCGGCATTAACCGAATCAACTTAGCGACCTATGATACGATCAGCCAAAAATTAAATAAAAATCTTCAAAAATCCCAAAATATTATATAACATCAGTGGTTAAAAAGTTTTATATCAAAAAGTGGCCTTAAATAGGTTATACGCTAAATGCGCCGTTTCTTTAACATAAAGCTATAGTTTTACGATATCGGCCATAACTCAAAATCTGGACCTCCAACTGATCTCAAATTTTCGGTGCAAGTTTATAAATCAGTAATAAAGATTTCTGCTCTTTCACTTTTCTAAAAATCACGTTTTATATCAAAAAGGACAAAATAGTCAACTTTTAAGCATAATCGGAAACATGCATATGAATCGGTTAAGCATAGACTCAAGTTGTAAAAATTCCAGAGAGTTAGACTTAAATAAAAATGGTCAAAAATAAACTCTAATACAGATCTCAAACATGCATGCATGGTTCCGAATCGAGAGTCAACGAAAAAGTCGTTTTATAAGACTTTCGGTTCCGATCCGAGTTTATACTAAAGATTTTCGAGCTAATCATGATAAAACATATTCTTGCATTTATTATAAAGTCATTTTGATGATCAAACTGATTGCATGTCATCTACATTACCATTTATGCTATATTTTGCAAAAACAAGTTCTGTTGACTTTTTAAGAACAACTTTGACTTGACAAATAGCATGCTTAGAGTGGGAATCAGAGAATACCCTTTTGAGGGTTTGTTTCCCACATAAATACCAACTTATAGGTACTTTCAATTTGAGAAATGACTGAGCCAAATTCGTTTAATCGAAAAGTCAAACTATTTTTACTACGGATTGACTTTTGGCTAAAAATCTATGCTAGAACGGATTAGAGGAAGTTATGGATGCTTACAAGAGTCCTAATGAAGCTTAGGAATCACTATGAGGCTGCCTTGTCGATCAGAATGCTCCTGGAAATGCCTTGTGAATTCTTCCAAGTTTGTGGTGTTCTTGATTACTACACAAGTGCCTCAAAAATGAAGCTTTGATCTGATTATAAAGGAAATTCAGGTGTTTGGAGAGTACCCCAGGTGTCCATACATGCATGAGGGTTGATTGGTGCAAATGGGAGGTGATGCTAGCTGTTAAACACTCACAAAATCGGACCAAATACAACTGATTCGCGAATTCTGCATCTGGGCGCTGGGTCGCGGCCCGCGTAAGGCCTCAGGCGGGCGCCTGGGGTCTGCAGCTTCCAAACTTTGCTTAAAAGTTGCAGTTTTGGTCCCTGTTCTTCGTAAACGAGGTTTTGGCCATTTATCTTGACTCGTAAACCCTCAAACTTGGTTTTTAGGAACCTTGGAACATTTACCAACATGGTAATGTCCTTGGTTAACTTTGCGCTCACCCGAAAAGTCATGAAATTCGACGTTGACGCTTTTAACCCCTCAAGTACGGTTTTGGCCATAACTTTCTCATACGATAACGAAACTTCATGAAATTTTTACCACATAATCTAGTGAGTATATTTTATCATTACAAAGCTTCGGGGCTGCCAAAAGGTCACTCAGAGGTATAAATTCAACATGTTGACACTTTTAGTCCCTATAGTTTGTAATTCCTCACTTTCGTGCATTTTTCGCTTCGTATGATCCATGATCTATCCGTTTAGGGTTATAAACACCATGTAGGGTTATTATAGAGTCTATTTATCCATTGTTGACACTTTGGACCCTTACGTTCCATAGTTTTCACTGTTTGTCAACTTTAGTCCCTCTAAAGTATGTTTTCGCATATGCAAAGTCTATGACACGTGTCAATGCATTATTGGACGAAATTTTTCGAGGTGTTACAGTATTGGATTCATATGAGGGTTTAGTTGCTGGGAAGATAGGTAACACCAACCTGACGAAGGAAGACTACGATCAAATAGATCCTGAAGAAATGGAGCTAATTGATATTCGTTGGGCTATGGCCAGTGCTGTTCGTCGAGCACAACGCTTCATGGAAATAACTGGCAGGAAAACAATTGGTGGTCCATCTACCAAATTGGGTTTCGATAAGTCTAAAGTGACATGTTTCAAATGTAAACAAAAAGGTCACTTTAAACGAGAATGCAGAAACGAGTATGCTGATGAATCGGCTAATCTGTTCCGAGAAGATTATTATAAGAAAGCCGTTTATCATCAGAACAAATCGGAACCTCTAAGGCTGAAGCAGATCGAAGAAAAAGAAAAGGAAAAGTCAAGAGCTCTAGCAGTCATTCATGATGATGAGGGATACGACTGGAGTGAGATATTACCTGAAGAAGATGCAGTTGGTTACGCATTCGCAGCAGGAAAGATTTTTCCGTTCAAAGATACAAGAACAGAAGAAGAAAAGTTTGTGAATAGAAGAATGAAAGCCCAAACAAAAGTAAGTAGAATCTATACCATTTACAAGGAAGCAAAAAGGGCTAAAAGGTGGGATCCAGACAGAGAATGTTATCTTGATCCTCAAGGTAATATCGCAATCGATCCAAGTTCACTCAGTGTTGATGCAATCATCCAGCAATATGCTGAAGAAGAGGAAGCTAGACAAAGAGAATGGTGGGGTGAAGGTGAAAAGAAAGTGGAAGAGAAAGAAGAAAAGGCGAAATTGGCAGAAAAGAAGATCGATGATGGTGTGATAGATACATCACAGGAGCTCACAGCGAAAATTTGATGAAGATGGCAGACAAGTTCTAGCTGCAAAAGAACTAGAGGTAGATTCTAGTTCTGGAACTGAGTCAAATGCCAAGGTCAGTCAGATAAGCATGAATGTAGTATCAGGTAAGAAAGACAAAAGCGAAAGTGACTGCAAGAATTGCATGAAAAATTGCAAAGATTGTAGTACTATCGCTTATCTCAACAACAAAAAGGTTGAAGATCTGACTAGAAGAGTCAGAGAGGTTGAAAACCAAATCTTAAACCGGGATAAATTGCTAAAAGCTTCAAATGATCGTGCAAGATTCTAGTTCTGGAACTGAGTCAAATGCCAAGGTCAGTCAGATAAGCATGAATGTAGTGTCAGGTAAGAAAGACAAAAGCGAAAGTGACTGCAAGAATTGCATGAAAAATTGCAAAGATTGTAGTACTATCGCTTATCTCAACAACAAAAAGGTTGAAGATCTGACTAGAAGAGTCAGAGAGGTTGAAAACCAAATCTTAAACCGGGATAAATTGCTAAAAGCTTCAAATGATCGTGCAAAAGAATTAACAGAAAAAATTGAAAGTGATAAAAGTGACATAGAAAGAACTAAGAAAGAAAATGAAAAACTCATTCTTGAAAATCGTCACATCACTGAAAATTTTGAGAAGCTTAAGCGAACGGTTAAAGATTCGGATGATCGAAATGGGAAAACAACAAAAGAAAATGTTCAACTGACGGGTGTGTTAAGGGTGAAAGAGGAGTTAATAAACAAACAATTGGATGAAATTGCTAATCTGAAGCTTCAATACCAAGAAGCAAAAATCGAAAATGAACGCATCCAATTAAAATTAATCAGTTACAACTCCGCGAGCTTTGTTCTGCAGCACATTGTTCCCAAACCAATCGGGAAAAACAAAGCTGGCGAAGATGTATTTTCGGATGGAACTGGAGTGGGATATCATCAAGTCCCACCATCTGTTTTAAACAATTTCTCAAAGAAAAAGTCCGGACTGGTTAATGATGATGAAAATTCAGATGAAATAAAACTTCCAGAGTCGATTGATGTTACATTCTCAGCAGCATCATCTGATGATAGTGTTCAGACTGATATTGTCAAAAGCATGGCAGAAAGTGTCTTAGAGTCTGATTCAAATGAAGATGATGGTTGTTTCTTGGATAAATACATTCCGAAACAAAAATCCAAGAACAACTTAAATGAAGAACCAAATCTTGTCATGTACAAGATGTTGGGTTCATATAAGTTGTTTTTGGATACTGAGTTTCCGATTGAGAATGTAAATGTCAACAAATTGAAAAATGTTTACAAATCAATCGAAGTTGAGCTGACAAAAGTGAAGAGTTTGAACCAAACAAAAAGACAAATGAATTTTGAAAAGGATAACGCTTACTACAAGAAACCCGTTATTCCTCCACGTTTTTCTAATAACAATCGAAACAATTGGTCGGATGGATATCAGGGGGGTAAGTCTTATCAAAAGAAAAATGTTCAAAACAAGAAATTTGTTGAAAAGAAAGTTTTTGTGAACAGTTCGAGTTCATTTTCTAATGAAGAACCTAAAATCTTTTCAAAATCAAACAAAGAGTTCTTTGAAGAAAAAGGTTCACAACCTCAATCTGAAGGCACTAGTCGGGTTGTTGACGCCCGAACATGTTTCAGATGCAGTCAAGTTGGGCATATTGCACGAAAGTGCACCAACTTGAAGACTAAGACTGATGTTGTTGAAAATCGAAGGAAGAAAAATGATGAGAAAGAAAAGGCTCCATTGATTGTTGAGAAAAGGGGTTTGAAAAATGACAACACAAAAGTCAAAACTGAACCCGTAAAGAAGATGGAAATTAAAAATGGTAAATTTTACAAACGGGTCGCAACAACTCAACAAACATGGTAGCCAAAAGTTGCAGAAACGAAAGCAAGTGGTTCAAAATCAAAGATTTCTGAAATGGAAAAACAATCATCTTCTACCACATCGGTAAAGATGAGTGTTCCTGAAAAGAAAAGGGTTCCATTATCTCAACAAGTTTGGAAACCAAAAAGTGAGAAGAAAATTTCAACTTCTGAGGTGAAAAAGTCTGAAGAATCAATTACGGTTGATTATGATGCAAATTTTCCACCTCTCAAGGCTGAAAATTTCAAAATTCAAATTGCAAGAGTCAAAGTTACACCTAAGGCTGATGAGGCCTGGGTGGACTCGACGTTTGACTGAACAATCTGAATTGCCGGAGCTTCCTTGATCGCAAAGCATGTATCGGCATCCTTTATTGAAATGTTTTAATCATGTTTGTATATGTGCAGGATCTTCCACAACTTGTTTCAAGATGGATCATGGACAGTGGAGCTTCCAGACATATGACAGGGAAGACTGCATTGTTGTACGATGTGAGGAATATAAATGGAGGATATGTCGGATTCGCGGGTAATCAAGGTGGTCGTATAGTTGGTGAAGGAACGTTGTCGAATGGGATTGTAACGTTTGAAAGAGTCAATTACATTGCTGAGCTGGAGAACAACCTACTAAGTATTTCTCAGATCTGTGACAGAAAGTACACCACTCATTTCACTGACAAAGAATGTTTGATTCTAAAACCGGGATTTGTTGTTCCTGAAGAGTGGGTCATCATGAGGGCACCAAGAGTCAACGACCTGTATGTGTTGGATATGAGAATAGCTACAACAACAACGGGTCAGGCTCACTGTTTTGTGTCAAAAGCAACTGAGAAGGAGTCAAGATTGTGGCACCGAAAGATGGGGCATATACGTCTTCGAAAAATGAATCACTTGGTGCATAATGATCTGGTTACAGGAGTTCACATAAAAGGGTTTCATCTAGAAGGGGAGTGTATAAGTTGCATTAAAGGCAAACAGAAGAAAAAGTCGCACCCCAAAAAGCAAGTCAATTCAGTTTCACGACCGTTGGAAAGACTTCACATGGATCTATTTGGTCCTGTGAATGTCAAAAGCATTACAGGAGATTACTATTGCTTGGTCGTCACGGATGATTATTCTAGATTTTCTTGGGTATCTTTCTTGAAGACAAAGGATGAAACATTTGACAGTCTAATGGTGTTATTCAAAAAGATTGAGAATTTGTACCAGAGGCGTATCCGAAGAATTAGAAGTGATAATGGTACTGAATTCAAAAACCACAAGATGGAAGAATTTTGTGAAGAAAGAGGTATACTGCATGAGTTTAGCGCTCCGTACACTCCACAACAGAATGGAGTAGCAGAACGCAAAAACCGGACGCTAATCGAGACAGCCAAAACTATGCTCACAGATTCAAAACTTCCAATAAATTTTTGGGCTGAAGTTGTTTCTGCAGCATGCTATACTCTCAACAGAGTTCTCACCGTGAAGAATGTCAACAAAACATGTTTTGAATTGATCAATAACCGTAAGCCTAACTTGAAGTATCTTGAACCGTTCGGGTCACCTTGTACGGTGATAGAACCTTTTGGAAAATTTGGTCCGAAGTGCATCGAGGGTATATTTGTTGGATATGCAAGTCCTCTGCGTCGTGTCTTCGTTCCAAGTGAAAAGCGGATTATTGAAGCTGCAAATGTTGAATGTCAAGGTAATACGATGCCGCCTCAGAACCCAGGAGATTCATGGCGTTACCATTACGACACGTTGTGGGATTCCTTTGATGTGATGGAAGAACCTGAAGATGAAGAAGACTTCTTTGATGAGCTGGATATTCTTAGAAACTATGAGTCATCAGAAGAAAGATTTCCAGCACAGTATTCTAGGCAATCTCAGAAAACTTCAAATAATGATGAAGCAGGTCCTAGTAATACTAGTGAACATGATGATACTCCAGAGAATCAGACGGCAACAAATGATGACACAACATCTGATATCGGTCCAACTTTTGATCATGGGGATTCTGAATCTGAAGGGGAGCAAATCCAGATCTTAGGACAAACTGATCCTATCAGTGAAGAAGGTGCAAATCAAAATGTCACTAATCTGGAAGGCAATGTGGATGTTCCGAGTGAAGTAATGCCCAGAACTCTTTCATATCATCTGGAGGAGCTGATCATCGGAGAGCTACAATCAGGAGTTCGCACCAGACATCAAATTGACCAAGGGCTTACTAGTTTTTATTCATCAGTAGCACCTCTACAATCTGAATTTTCACTATGTTGTTTTATCTCGCAGATTGAACCTCGAACGTACAAAGAGGCGCTTACTGAAGATTCTTGGGTCAACGCGATGCAAGAAGAGCTGAACCAGTTTGAGAAATTAGGTGTTTGGAAATTGGTGGATTTACCAAAGGGTCACAGGAAAATCAACACCAAATGGGTGTTCAAGTGTAAAAGGGACGACAGATGTGTAGTGGTCAGAAATAAAGCTCGACTTGTTGTTCAGGGCTTCAGTCAACAGGAGGGAAATGACTTTACCGAAGTATACGCTCCTGTGGCACGACTAGAAGCAATCAGAATTTTCCTAGCGTCATCATGGAAAAACTTTAAAGTCTACCAGCTTGATGTGAAGTCGGCCTTTCTCTACGGCAAAGTGAAGGAGGAAGTATATGTGGGACAGCCACCGGGTTTTGTCGATCCACACCACAAGAATAAAGTGTATCTCTTGGATAAAGCGTTATATCGCTTACATCAGGCCCCGAGAGCCTGGTATGAGACGTTGTCTTAGCATTTGCTAGCCAATCACTTCATCCGGGGAACAATAGACGCCACCCTCTTCACAAAGATAGTCGACGGTCACTTGCTGATAGTACAAATTTATGTGGATGACATAATTTTTGGGTCAACAAACGAGGACTTGTGCAAAGACTTTGAACAAGTGATGAAGCAAAAGTTCGAAATGTCATCAATGGGGGAAATGAAATTCTTTTTGGGACTCCAAGTTGATCAACTTCCTGAAGGAATTTTCATACACCAAACAAAGTACGTTCATGATATTCTAGAGAAATTAGAAATGTCAGGTTCTACTCCTGCGGCAACCCCATTAGCAACAAATCATGGAATTCACCCAGATCTCACTGGAGATAAGGCAGATGAAACTCTTTATCGTTCCATGATTGGTTCTTTGATGTATCTAACTTCTTCAAGACCCGACATTATGTATCTGACGTGCCTCGCAGCAAGATTTCAATCTAACCCAAGAGCTTCGCACTTGATCATTGTGAAAAGGATATTACGCTACCTGAAGGGAACTCCATCGTTGGGGTTGTGGTATCCTAGAAAAGGTGATTTTACGCTCGAAGGGTATTCCGACTCGGATTTCGGATGCTGCAAAGTCAATGCCAAATCAACAACTGCAGGATGCCAGTTCTTTGGACCTCGCTTGGTCACCTGGCAGTGCAAGAAACAAACGTCTGTGGCGCTATCCACATGTGAAGCAGAGTACATTTCTGCCAGCAGTTGCTGTTCTCAGATCCTGTGGATACAGCAACAGATACGCGATTACGGTTTGCAGTTTCTTAACACTCCTCTTTTTGTTGATAATGAGGCCGCAATTAATATAACAAAAAATCCGGTACATCACGCTAAAACCAAACATATAGAAATTCGTCATCACTTTATTCGCGATTGTTTCGAGAAAAAGTTGATACGAATTGAGAAAATCCACACTGACGAGCAAAAAGCTGATTTACATACCAAGGCATTTGATAGAACACGTTTTAAATATCTTTTAAAACTTAATGGTATGATGCTCTTGTCGGTGAAGGATGGAATCGTTGGCGTTGATGAGGATACCACTGTAGATGATGTTGATAATCTATCTGCAATGGTTTGTCGATTTTTTACCTGTTTTGGTCTTTAGGGGGAGATAATAGGTATATTTGTATATACTTTTTAGAAAATCCAAAAACATTAAAAAATCAAAAAGCCAAAAAACATGATATAATTTCAAAATCCAAAAACAATAAAAAATGAAAAAGAGCCTGTGTAAAAGGGAAAATGATAGTAAATCAGTTAGACTGTTACGGTATGCTAAAGATTTGTAAAGTTTTAAAAGGTTTAAACAGTCTCACTAATGATGTGTCGATAGGTTTTTGCACAGTTAATAGATTTGTTCGGGATATAAACTTAAAAATACAAAACGAGACTTAATTTGTGGGGAACACTATTTGGATATATAGGTAACCCCTGAAATCTCGTTTGATAGGTCCCTTATTCTGAGATACTAGGTCTTTATACTCAGTGATATCTGGGGTATTATTCCGGGACTTCTGCTGAATGGAAGTTCTGACCTAGTCCCCGAATAATACTTTACGCAAAATGCTTGAAACATAACATCGCCCTCAGCAAGCTGATGAAACAATAAAATTGATAGTCGTTGCTGTTGAAATCAAAAGATCCTCTAAAGGGGACATACCGAAAAGTCGAAGCCGTCATCTCTCTGCGTATACGGAAGTATCGACCTGAGCTCTCACGGCCCTCGCATTTAACCCCTTACAGATATCATCTGTGGTATACTCACCTGTAAGACTGAATATTGGAAACTTGATACGGGAGTATATTCAAAAGGTGGGACACATAAATGAGTTAAGTTAATAAGACATCTAAATCGTATCCTGAATAAATTGAAATCTGTGAGAAAACTTAAAAAGGATCAGTATATCGATAATCGAGGTGAATTGTTTAATCCTGAATATGAAATGAAGCTTAACGGTACTTGTAACATGTCTAAAAAGCTGATATGATTCCCTGACACGCTCACCAAAATATGTTTGTATATAGATTTCTTTCTTTACACTCTGTTTTTCAGTTTCAATTATACTTTTATAGGTTAGAGTCTACTTATAAAACTCAAAAAGATTTTACACTTCTGCTTTATTTTTTGACAAACCAAAGCGGAGGATTGATCTTCAGATTCACAGTCTGATGCAAGTTGCAGGAAGTTGTTCTGAACTGAAAAAACAAGTTGGAAGCTAATCTTGATATAAACAAAGAAAATAAAAAGTCAAAATGCGAGTTCATTAAGTTGAAACTTGTAAAATTTTCAGAAAAATGTTTAAAATATCAGTTTGTCTTTGCTTCGAGTCAACCAAGGTCATTAAGTTGAACTTGGTCGACAAATTAAGTACCTAGGGTCATTAGCTTGGACCTAGATACTTAAGTGGATTTCTCGAACACTGATAATGTGGAAAAGGTCAAAAACTCAAATCGGTTTGAAAGTCAAAGTGCCATGAATCGAACAGGCCAGCCGATCGTACTGCCTAGCCGGTTCATTGACACACTATAAATAGGAGTTCAATGCTTCATTTGTTCTTTTTCGCACTTCGATCGAACCAAAAGATCTCTCAGCCGATTCACTAATTTCATATTGATCTTCATCTCTCTTTGCAACAATATACTTGATTTGTTGGCTTACTCATCATCTCAACTGGCAAAGGTATGTTTCTCAACATCAAAATCTTTAAAATTCTTAGTGTTCTTCATATTCATATCTGTCGGTTTCTTTAATCTCAGATTTAGGAAGATTTAGGATGTTTTGATGAAATCTAGTTATAGGGTTTTGTTCGCAATACAAAGATCTGTAAGTTTACCGGATCAATTTCTGAAAAATCATGCTAAAACTTGATAGATCTAAGATTAAGGTGTTACGGCTGTCGGCATGTTCTTTGAGAGATTAACCTCTGTTTAGGACGATTTAGACAAGAATAAACATAGGGTTTTGATCGCGACAACATTAGGAACATGGATCTGTGCTTAATTTGTGATAATTAGCATAAATTTTTGAATCATTAGTTCATGTTCATAAAACTGTTCTTCATCGAAGATGCCAGCCGATCGGACAGCAATCATAATGTGTTTTAGTTGTTGTTGCATTAGGTAGTTCATGTCTTGATAATGTGCTTTGATTGTGCTAAATGCTTGGAATATGGTTTTTCATTGTAGCAATATAGATCATGTGTTAGTGTTGAGATAGTTGGTAGTTCAATATTGTTGCCTTGAAAAGTGTGCTAAATGTTTGCTATGAAATCTGTGTGTTTGAATCATTTGAAGAATTCTGTTTGGTCATAGCATTGCCAGCCGATCGGCTAGACCAGCCGATCGAACAGCAATGTGCCAGCCGATCGGCTGAACCAGCCGATCGAACAGGAATTGTTCTTCTATTGAAAAACTTTTGTTAATCAATAGGGCAGCATTACTTGTTGAAAGGATAAGTATTCTTTACACACTTAGATTTCTGTGCATAAGTTTCCCAGCCGATCGAAGAGCATTTGCTAGTCGATCGGACATCATTTATAAGAACTTCTTTGTCACTTTTGTCAGCCGATCGGCTGGACCAGCCGATCGACCAGGCATTGTCACTTTATTCATTCTCAGCCGATCGGCTGGACCAGCCGATCGACCAGGAACTGTCACTATAATCATTCTCAGCCGATCGAACAGTAATGCTTTTGATCGACCAGACCAGTCGATTCTGTAGTGTTGTCACATAGAAATGTCAATGTGTTAGAAAAATTTTCAGAATTTTCATGTTCCTGTTTGAATAATTTTTCACTGAATAATTTTTACAGGGACGAGGAAAAGAGAAAGACAAGAGTCATAACATCCCTTGTGAAATTGATTCTGAATCAACCACTGGTACTGTGGTAGAAAAGATGGCAACATTTTTTAGAGAAAGCAGAATAGCTAAAGCTATGTCTGATAAAACTGTGATTTATGAATCACATGTTAGAGCATTCTGGAACACTGCTAGATATGAAGATTCAGACAAGATGATACATGCAGTTTTGAGAAAGAAGGATCAAGTTGGAAAAGATATAGATGTGGAGTTTAAGTTTGATGTAGGAGATGTGAGGAGAGTTCTTGACCTACAAGATTCTGACATTGATCCAACAATCATGTCTGAACGTCTTGTAAAAGGTTTGTGGTGTAGAATGGGATTCACAGGGTTCATTAATGGAAAGATGTACAAAAGATGCTTCTCCAAAGCATATAGGTACTTAATACATTGCATGATACACTCAATGGGACATAGAAAGGGAGCATATGATGAGGTTGCTGACTACATCATGAATATGATAACAAGCTTGGTGTTAAACAGAAGGTACAACATTTCACAAGTGATCTTTGAATACATGAAGGAGAATTGTGAAGCTGGAGCATATAAGTACATCATGTATCCTAGATTCATCATGATGTTACTAAATGACAAAATCAAAGATCTTCCGAAGGATTGTGAGGATGTGATGGAGATGAGTGTTGTAAATAAGACAACAATAGGAAGAGTTACAAAGGATAAGGATGAGAAAACCAAACAGATGATTTGCAGAATTAAAGATAAAGCATATGTTGCTCCTGAAAACGATAAATGAAGGCATGACGACAGCAACTCAGACAATGAAGATTCAAAGATGAGTGAGATGGTTGAGAAAAAGACTAGGTGGTGGCATGTTAGAGATGGAAAAAGGAAAAGGACACCTAAGTCATCCCCTGCGGTTGTTATTCCTAAAGAAGGAGAAAAGGGTATAGTGAAAGGGGGAGCATTAAGACAGTTAGATCACATATGATTTAAATGTTACTAATCTTATTGTCTATGTTTGTCTTGTAGGGTCTTCTAGAGAGCCGCATAAAAAGTTAGTGGATGAGACAGTTCTAGAGCCATCTGTGGTGATTGAACAAGGTGCCGATTTGTTGAAGTAATCTTTGGAAAGCTATTTGAAAAGAAACGAAGAAGTTGCAGCACAACAAGCTCAAGGAACAAGTGTTCATTCTGAAAAGGTTACAAAGGCTCAACCAGATACAGAAGCTTTAAGGAGTTCAAGTGATGGAGACTCTGAAGCTACTCAATCTGAATCCGAATTAATTCCTGAAACTGTTGGTAAAGGAAAAGTTCAGTTGAAGAAAAGACCGTCAAAGAAACAAAAGGGTTCAGATGAAGAAGATTCTCCTTATGATCCCGAAAAGTCAAAGAGACAGAGAAAGAAATGAAAGGCAGCTCCAGTGGGTGTAATTCCCAGAAATGTCAGATCAAAGAAATCAGGAGCTGAGTCACAGAAAGATAAGGAAGGAAAGGCAGCTCAACATGTTCAGAAAGAAAAATCACCAAGTGTTGATGTTCCAAAAGAACCGGAGGTGAAAACAAAAGAAGTTCCAGTTGTGGAAACAGAAAAGAAGACAGATGATGATGATTATGTAGAGATCACTGGATTCAGAGCTGCTAGTCCAAAACCTACTCAACAAGAGATTCCTCAGTCATCACGACAGAAAGTAGAAGACTTTAACTTTGATTTTGATAATATTGGCTCGGCTACTGGTATTTTCTCTAAAGATATGCCTGAAGGTGAAAGTGATATGTTTAATGATCAGGCGGTTAAAGATCTAACTAAGAAAGTTAAAGAACTGGAAAAAGAGAAAGCAAAAGTTGAGGAAGAACGTAACATGCTGAGAAGTCAAATTGATGAATTGATGGAAGCTCACGATAAAATAGTTGCAGCATTGGTTGAAAAGGAGAAAAGAATGAATCAAATGAAGGATGAGGCCGAGGGTAATTCTAAAGTGTTTGAGTCGTTAACACAAGAGATATCTTCTTTGAATGCCAAGACAAAGAATCTGGAGAATGTGAATCAAACGTTAAATCAGCTTCTTAATGAGATAAGTGAAGCTTCATCTAATGAAATGAAGGCAATGAAATTAGAGATGGAGGCTATGAAAGCTGATAAAGTAATGAAAGATCAACAACTTCAGATGCTAGTTGCTGTGGTTGAAAGTCATTTAAAGATGAACATTCATGCTGCATTTGATGAAATTGATGTGATGAGAGCTAATGAAAGAAGATTGGAACGTGAACGTCAAATGGCTGAAGAAGCAAACCTAAAGAACAAAGGGATAGTTGAAGAGGTTGAGATAGTTGATGCATCTTCAAGTCAACCAGAGGTTGGAGGTTCTTCTTCGCAACTTGATATTGAAATGAGTGAAGAGGTTGAGGTTCAAGAACAAGAAATTGTTGAAGATGATCAAGAGATGGTTGAAGCTGAAGCTGAAGAGCCTCATGAACCAGAATACTTAATTGTTGGTGAACCTTCTGAGCCTATTATTGCTGAAAATGTCTTTCGAAGAGTTGAAATTATTCAAAGGAGAAGAAGAGCAAGGGAAGTACTACTGCTTGAGTATACAACTGACAAATTTGTGTTAGTTGGAAATGCTTACCCTGTGCTATATAATTCTAAAGAAGTGGCAAAGTTGCTAAAGTTTATGGATCTAAAAAGAAAAGGAAGGATAGCACGTGGAGAGATTGTGGATGAAGATTCTGATAGAGAGTTGTTCGGAGATGATGAAGAAGAAGATAAAGATGATTCTGATGATAAAGATGAATCTGATGATAAAGATGATAAAACTGATGATAAGTCTGATAAAGATGACAAAGACGATGATGACAATGATCAAGGTGCTTCGGGATTATTAATCAGTGAACCAAATGTTCAAGAAAGAGTGGATGAGCTGATGAATAATGAAATAAATGAGCAGGAGGATGAAGTTGATCATGAAGCATCATCGTCTGGAAAACAACCTGTTGATCAGGATTTCGAGCCTAGATACCCTCATGAAGCTGATCATTATGATGAAGTGATTGTTGAAAGCGCATCTGATTCAGAAGAAGATAGGGTGGATTTTCATTATGAAGGTGAAGATGTTGCATTCCCTACTTTCACAGAGCTGTTTCAAGAAAAGAATGAAGACGAGTTGAGAAGAAAGATTGAAGAAAGGGTTGCTACAGCAGATATTCCTGAACCAGTTCCTAGAGAGATAACAGCTGAAGAAAGAAAACAATGGTTCAAGAATATGCCGAAAGAAAGAAAGACTCTCAGGGCTCTTCAATACTTTACTCATAACAAAGATCTTTCTTGGGGAGATATTTCTATCTTGGGGATATCTGGAAGACTTGAAAGTTTATGCAATTAGAAGGGATCAGGGTGTACAGTACTTTGAATTCTTAGCTGATATAGCTACTTTACCCTGGTGGGACGTAGATGAGTTGGTGGTTACAAAGAATATCAAGCAATACTACTACGGTCCTGAAGTTCAAGAACGTGATCAAGATTTGTGGAATTACATAAAATGGCAAGCAAAGAATAATTATCCAGATTGGAAACCACAATATCCGAAGCAGATTGTTACTTACTTGGAGAGTGGAGAAAAAGACATTATGTTGGATGTAAAGCCTCCAAGATGTTTGAAGAATATGCCACTCAGAGCCATTGAACAAGATTTCTACGATCTATTTCAAGCTTGGCTATATAACCCCTCTACAGCTGAAGCAGTTATTTCTTTATATGACAAGACCACTGGAGACGGACGAAGAATAAGTATTTTGGATCCTATGTGGTTGGTCAACTGTTCGAAGAAAGATATAGATTGTCTGTTTGTCAACAAGATAATCTATGATAAGAAAGACAAAGAGATAGCTATGCAGTATCAAGGTGTGATAGATGTTTGCTTCGCAAAAGAAATCAACTCAGGGAAAAATTGGAAGACAAAATGGAGAGATCTTGAAGTTGATGAATTTTTGAAGGTATACAAGCGAAGTCAAAGACAAAAAGAGATAGCTAAAAAGGCTGCAGAGAGGGGAAGAAGAAAACTTGGGTATGTGCCGCCTACAGATCAAACGCCTATAGAATCTGAAGAGAACAAAATTCCAAAGTGGGATCGAAAGCGTGATGGTGACCCAGAATATCGAAAGTGGTGGATAAATGAGGGAAGGCTTAAAAGAAGGAAAATGTTAGAAGAGCGAGCTGAACAGAGAAGACAAAAAGCTAAAGAAAGGAGACGCAACAGGAGGAAATAAAGACTATGTTGGAAGGAACTACAGCTACATCCGAGGGGGAGTCTGTTAGTGCAATAACGTCTGTAGCTTCCGTCAACATGTAGTCGTATTTTGTATAGTTGTGTGTATGTTTTGTTTGTTTGTATGTAAAGCAGGACAGAATCGGTGTAGTTTTTGTTAAGTGCTATTGATGCCAGGCGATCGGCTAGCCCAGCCGATCGGACAGCCCGGCCGATCGAGCAGGCTACTCGATTGGTTAGCATTGTCAGCCGATCGGCTAGCCCAGCCGATCGGCCAGCACTCTCTTATTTTGTCCTTGCCTATAAATAGCCGGTAGGTTAGTTTATTTAGAACCTTTTGACACTTTCACTTGCTACCTACCTTTTGTATGTCTGAGTTCTTTCTGGTTCTTGTACACTTTCACATCATTCAATAGAATCTCAGACGGTGATTCAGAGTAGAATATTGTCTTTGTATATCTACTACGTGATTACATGAATTCCGCGCATTAATCACTTTACGATTCAACTACGTTTAAGAACAGGAAGATCCCATCAGAGGGACCAACAGTAATACACGTTGATATTTATGATATAGTTAATTCATTTTAATATTAGTTGAAGAAATATTAATCTATGAAAATCATTTTTACTAGGTTTCCAAGGTATCAAATTACATAGTGGATATATGTACTTCTTAAATTTAATTACTCTTTAGAAAAAAGAAAAAAATTTCTTCTCAAATTTGTTCTTTTTCAGTTCACTTGACTTTTAATAGGTTACACCTAAGGGGTGCAAACGAGCCAAGAGGCTCACGAGCTACTTGAGATCGGCTCGAGAAAAAGCTCGAAACGAGTTAAGCCTTACCAAGCCCGAGCCTAAAATAAAGCTCGTTTGTTTATCGATTGCATGTGAAGCTCGTTAGGCTCGTCGAGCCTTAGTGTAAACGAGCCGAGCTTATTTAAACTTATTTACAAGCTGACGCCAAACCTAAAAATAAGCTTATTTAGTAAACGAGCCCGAGCTTCACTTATCGAGCTCGCGAGCCTAAAAGTCTATTATTTATATTATTTTTACTTAATATATTAATTAATATATAATAAACGAGTCGAGCCCGAGCCGAGCTCGAGCTTGAGAAATGCCAGCGAGCCGAGCTCGATCGTATTTTTTGTATAGAAATTTTTGGGTATATACGTTTTTGACCCCCCCCCCCCCCGGTTTTATAGAAATTTTTGTTATATACGTTTTCGACCCCTCGATCGGAAATCTCAAAATTCGCCACTGAGCTCGAGCCTGGTCGAGCTCGGGCTCGACTCGACTCATTTTGCACCCCTAGTTACACCTTATTCTGAGATATCAATTAGACATTGATTCATGTGAGCTACAATGAAGTGTAATTAAAAAAATAAGAGTAAACTTCCGTTTTGCTCCCTGTGGTTTGGCCGTTTTAATGGTTTTGCCCCCAATCCTTTAAAAATAGCCATTTTACTCCTTGATCTATGTAACCTATCTCTATTTCACTCCCTGCCCCAAACGCCATCCATTTTCTCTGTTAAAATCTGGTCACGTGCCTCTCACATGAGGGGCCTTTCAGTCTTTCCCACCATTAATATATGTGTATATATTTATTGATACAAATATAAGAAAAAAATGCTCACCCCTCTCACCTCCACCACCAACCACCACCTCTTTATCACCCTCTCTCAACTTGCCGTGGACCAGCACCTGCCGCAACAACCTGCCGTGAACCAGCACCTGCCGACTAGTACCAGTTGTTGTCGAATGACAGGGTCTGAAACCCTCATCATCTTTTGAGCAACTAGAAAGCCCTAGATCTACCAGAAAACCCTTGATCTACTGGTTCCAACCGGCCACCAAGCACCAGACCTGACCCTCGACCATACACCTCCGACCGGCAACCACTGCAACACAAATGGCCGACTAACCACAAAACCATCAGCTCTCTTACAAACGCATGTATGTTTCTTTTCCCCTAGACCCTAAACATGTCGAACAAAACCCTATCATCAGCAATCAAATCCATCTCAAAACACCTAATTATCCTAAATTCAGATCAACAAATCGCCAGTTACATCCCCAAAACCCTCAAGTCTTCCAAATCTTTCGATATAACCCAATTTCCCCCATCCAAATTAAACCCCCTAATCATTACCCTAATCCTCTCAAACCCACAAATACCACCTCAATCTTGCTTCAATTTCTTCAATTCCCTTAAACCTGACAACCTCAATCTCATCGAATCCTACATTTCCTTCTCTTGTCGCCTTTACAAAGCTACAGATTACGCCTTTGCTAAACAAATCTTGAATCAATTAGCTGTTAATTATAATATTAAACACCCATATCAAAAAAATCGCATCTTTTGTTGATAAGAATTGTGATGGGTCAGAAAGATTGTTGTAGGAATTGGATTGAGATTCTAGGTGGGATATTGATTGGCATAATTGAGTTCTTGAACATGAATCATCGTGGTGGTTAGTTGGGGGGGGGGGGGGGGTTCTAGAGAAGGAAGAGAGAGAAGGGTGTGAAAAAATTAGTTATAAATTTTTCTTTATAAAAGAGGATGGGAAAAGACTGAAATGCCCCTCATGTGAGGGGCACGTGACCAGGTTTTAACAGAGAAAATGGATGGAGTTTGGGAGGGGAGTGAAATAGAGATATGTTACATAGATCAGGGAGTAAAATGGTTATTTTTAAAGGATCGGGGCAAAACCGTTAACACGACCAAACCACAGGGAGCAAAATGGAAGTTTACTAAAAAAATAATTCACAGAAAAAAATGTTACTTAATGTCAAGTATTGAATATGTTGTGTGTGATCCAATTTCTCAAACCTAAGATCATATGTTATGTTATGTTACGTGAACATGGAGGGCCAGCCATGTATGAATCACTCAAATACGTCGCCACACCCAAGTGAGTGGCCATGAGTTGGGTGGCCGTCGGTTGCCCTCATGCTAATGAGTGTGAGAGCAATCATTCCACAACATATGTTAGTGACGACTTCGCATTTGTAACCACATGCCTTCTACTATCACTGTATCACACTTCATAACCCATTATCCTAAAAAAAACAAAATAATAATCTTGACATAGTGAAGGGGTATGGTCCCAAATACTACGCCGACCAGACAGGTCGCGCGCGAGACCATACTCTTAACACAACAATTTGGTAGCTTTACCAACCTTGCGCCGACCAAATAGGTCTAACCTAGGTCGCGCGCAAGGTCAAGGAAAACATAAGACCAGATTTCACACTTGTCTTCTTGGATAAAAACTCTAACTTCCTAGACCTCACGCCGGCTACTTGGGACTTTCCTGATGGTCGCGCGGAGGACAGAAGCGCAGCTAATCTAAGGACAAGTACAAAGGGTACAAGTGGCAGAACAACGAGTCAATGAGCGTCCAACAGGTTGTATCTGATCGTGCTCCACGATCGACAATCGTACAGGAGACACAGAGGTACACAAGGACGTGGCACCAATCATTGTGCGCCGACAACTGCACCACGATCTCCACTTAGACGCTGATGACAGAGCAGACAACAAGGACAACGGTCAGGCCACGTGTAACCAATCAACACGCGCCAGCTCTCCCCTCAGCCAGAAGCAGCAAAGGTCGTGGCAGAAAAGACAAAACATATATTCCTTGTTGTCGATCTCAAGGCCCAAGGCCCATTAGCCCGTCTCCTTCCACATCACTCCGGCTATAAATAAAGACCTTCTTCCACAGGTTTAAGGATACATTTTCTTGCTCTCTTACTCCTAATTATATACTTAACCCTCAACACACATACTTATTCTCACCCGGAGAGTGGTTAAGAGGTGAACCCCCCCTATTTCCCTCCTCTTAACGAGTTTAACGGGGTGTTTAGTGTTTTGCAGGATGTAACGCCCGACTTATAAATCAATATTTTAATGATAAAACTACACATTTTAATGCTAAAATGTGACTTTACAAAAACTTGTCATACCAACATTCCGGTATGTTTACAACATTTCAAAAACATATTTATAAGTGTTTACATATTTCACTTATAGCAAAACAAATCAAGATTTGGCGTGGAAGCTTCATTTAACGTGTGCTCGGTTCTTGCTCGACGCTTGATCTTCATCCGGGGCTCTCGACATTCACCTATGATCAAAACCAACTTAGAAGTCAGTTTTGATAGTTAAATAACAAGTATAACAAGGTAATTGGGTCAAATAATCAAAATAAACAAGATTGTCAACATTTTAGGTCATCGCCACGCGCGACGGCAAAAGGCTTTGGCCGTGGCACGACGCCACGGTCCCATTTGACAGAATGTGTGCAGCTGGTGCTGCATATTCCCAGCATAACCCGATTTCACGGAAACGAGCATAACTCTCTCGTTTTTAATCCGTTTTACCCGATTCTTTTTCCTACGCGTCCGTAATTTAATTCTCCATCTTATGGAGTTAAAATCCAATATCCGGCATAATAAATTTTGAGACTTCTAAGCCTTCGACTCATTACCTTTTTACCAAATTTTAACCCGTTTATGCATTTATCAAACAAACATATTTGTTTGAACCTTATTTCACATGCACCACTTCAAGTTAATATTATCTACCATGTTAGGTTCAAATCATAGGTTTCATACACAATTTAAACCCATTTTCGCTCGTATGTTTATTTTGACCCGTTAAGGGTATTTAAGTATATTTTAAACATGATTCGCTTTCATTTGTATCTAGCTTTCTATTTCCACATTTCTTACCAAGTAATCTTCCACCACAACTATATTTGTGGTGGATTTAATGTGGATATCTATATATTCCGAGTTTTATCCCTCAGACTATCATTTTACGGCAAGGACCCATATAAAGTCGTTTGACCTAAAGATTCGCATACTTCACTTCTTATACTTATTCCAAGTATCTATTTGATCACAAAAACTCGCTTCTAAACAACCCTTAAGGGTCGTTTGCTCAATTTCACTTATAAGGGCATTTTGGTCACTTTTACCCCTTCTATTACTACGAAGGACTTTTAAAGCCATGTTCAACCAAAATCCCACTTTTAAACTATAATCTTGTTTAGAAACCATTATATTTTTAAAGCACCAAAATCATAACTCAATTTATTCGGTTTACCACAAAGATAACCGAATATCTATATTTTATCCTTGTCTAACTTTTATAGAACCTCAAGTTCTACATGATGAGTTGAATCATTATACAAACCTGGCTCGGATCAATATATTGACCCATTTCGATACCTTTCCTTAGTGGCCGCTGCGTAATAGCGATGTAAACATCCATGTGCTATTTATTCCTAAATCAGACAACTCGACAAACCATTAGTCAATATTATCAAAGGGTGATATTTTCACCTTTTGACCCGTTTGATCTAAATGACCATGAATCTTTATGAGATGATATTTATTACCATCTTATCTATATGACTCGCTCCAGTTTACACTGTATAGTCTTTTTACTTATAAATCATTTATTGATTCTTTTGACCCATTATAACGTACGCTATAAAGTGTCTTTCACAACTAACGGTTATTATCAACAATTGACCAAAATACCGTTTACCCTTATTATTTGCAATGGTTTACCTCATAAGGTAACCATTTAAAAACTTGTTGTCTTTTAGTCATTTTATAACTAGTTAACCGCATTAGCTCCTTTTTATCCATTAAACATGAGTTATGACCATTGTCTTTTGTTCCGGACCGCACTTGCCGTATCGGAACATCATAATTTAAAACAAGACTTACTATTCATGACTTATCAAACCAATAGGTATTAAATAATTAGAGTGTAAGCTTTACTTACCTTACATCCAAATTATGCTTTTCCGTCATTCTTGCTTCGTTTGACCCGCTTCGTTCCTAAGCTTTCACCTAGCTTGTTAATCGTCAAACTATCATTGTAAATTGTAAGATGGTTAGACTAGTCATAATTATTCACGACTATTCCATCCTAAGCTCTTTATGTCAAAATTATCATTTGATCATATCATTGGTCATTTTGACTTTAAAAAGTCAAACGGCCTATTAACACAAATAATTTACACGAAGTAGCTCAACTACTCGTTTCATTACTTGAATAATTATTCGGTATCGTCATTCTTATGTTACCGGCTAAATCACTTTAACACATGATGTTATCAACATCTTTCTAATCAAGAATATTTCATCATTTTATCATATCATACTAAACTTATTTCATATTAAGTATGATTATATACTCAAACAGACAATTTGTTCAAGTATTTTCTGATTACTAACATGTATGATGATTCTAATCATAATCATATCATCAAATTCATCTTATGACTAATACCCACTTAGCCTAGTGTGGGAATTCATTCAATCATTCAATTCAATTCATAGCATGTTAGGTATGATTTTCACTTAGGGTTTTGTTCCTAAGCAAGTATACATCACTAATCTAGCCATAGCTTCTCTAATCCATGCGTAATTCGCGATTAGGATGATTATACAATCTTTACAACTTCACCAAATATCAAGATTTTACATACCTTATGATCCCCTAGCTTGGGTGATCATTAATCCATGTTCAATTGTGAATTTTGACTCCATTTGGACCTTCAATTTGATGATTCTAAGTGAGATTAGGGTTTTGGTTCTTGGAGAACCTTCTGGTCGATGTACAGAACACACATTGTGTGTGTGTTTTGTGTTTTAAGTTTAATTTTATAATTAAACTTTCCATTTATCCGAATCCGGCCCCTCTTGTTTGGTTAGTTATTAAGTAGGACACAACCTACTTATTTCTAACAATATTCCAACTTATTAACTTGGTTAAACATTCCTAGTTAAATTAGTGGATTCAGAAAATCTACGACTAAGTTTATTTTAAGTCCCGTTAACTCAGGCTTCGATAAACTCAATTCCTTAAAACTTTGATTCGCTTGTATTTAATATTAGGATTTCTTATTTAAATCCAAATATTTACCGGGTTATTTTTTACCACTAACGGCACTTTACCCGTCTTTTTGTATTAACGGAGTTTGATTACCAAACCCGTTTTCGGGGTGTTACAAGTCTACCCCCCCCTTAAGGAGGTTTCGTCCTCAAAACCTTTTCTTACATAATTTATCGAGTTTAACTCCATGCATTTGCTCTCGATAATCAATTGTGCATTGCTCATATTTTAACCAATTGTTAGTATTACCAGAAAAGTATGGTATTATCTTTTTGGTTATTAATCATCTGCGTATCTTATATGACAGAATGCAACTTGAAATAACGTAATCTCGTTATTTCCACTAGTTTAATTAATTTAACAATATTCATCGCTCGGCTCTAATGTGATTATACTTCACCTTGCACTTTTTTTTACCGTGATCATGTCACGTCATGCCAAATTTTATATCAACTTTTTATTTTTAAAAATATCACTTTTCGAATATATAGTCTTGCACCTATTAGGCTGCTCGGTATGGTGTCCGGCTTCCCTCCGGCGCCGCCACATCACCACCGCCGCCCCCCTCCGTCCCCCCCCCCCCCCCCCGTCCCGTCCTCCCCGTCCGAGTTTAGCCGTTTGCGACGGACCAAACAAGTGGGCCTCCCCCCCGGCAACGCCTGTCCTCCCACGCCGCCCCCTCCATCTTCATCCCATCGCCGGCTTCCCTCCGTCACCATGCCCACCAGCCTTAGTGTTAAGACTTATATCTTTCATGCTTACTATTTATATGTCTATCAGAATTTATATTTGTAAAAGACGTTATTTCTTATCAAAACTGAAGTTTTAGTTTAGCATCTTCTCTTTAACTTTTGTCAATTATCCATACCTGGATATTGACAGTCCAAAATTTATTCTTTTACGGTCTTTGTTGTATGCGAGGATTCTCAACTGATTCCCTCGCTTTATCTAATTAACCCGTAGGTTTTATCACTTAGCCTTATGGGCTATTTTGATTAGACTTTCACCTCTTTAAGGCGAAGTCCTTATAATTTCTTTCTAATCATGACCCGTTGGTCGTTTTAGTCTCGTAGACCTTTCACTTGTTTATAACCCTAAAGGTTATGTTGATCCCGTAGATCATTCCTTACTCATGTCATTCTTAAAATACATGTTTGGTGTCAAGGCGCCCTGTTTGAAGAATCATTTGGTTTCAAGCTTAGGTTCCGTTAACTTTGATTGTAGTTTTGTGGCTACAATTGTTTTCTTTCAGACAATTTTCCGACTTTATGACTTCTCACGTCATTTATGCATCAGTTCTTCTTATGCTTACTGTTATTTGATTTGCATATATTCTTATTTAGTTATGTCCCATTACCGGGCTCATTACTCTTTTGCATTTAACGCTACCTTTATCTGGCTAGCGCTTGTTTGTGCCATCCGACATTATATTGTATTCAACCTGTTTGACCTATTAATGTGAAATTCATCACTTATAAACAATCAACTTTATTCTTTATTCAACCCGTTCGACCTCGAATAGTTGAACATATTTATTCAAAATTTCTATTTACGAGATTTTATAGTCATAACCCGTAATCCAAGTTTTTTGATTTTTTCAACCCGCGTTCATGTCTCTTGATTTTCACATGTGTTTAAACTCCTACCCATCAACCGGGTATTTTATCAAAGTCGTTATTATTGCAACCCTCCCGGTATGCATTAAGACCTCGCTTCACTTTTATATTCCGACTTTGTCCTCAAGTTTGACGTTTTACAAAAACGGCCCGTTAAGAGACATATTTGCATTTTTCGGGTTCGAGTGTAATTACACCCCCTCCCAATACATATCTTAATCATTTTACATGTTTGTATTCTCCGGGTTCGAGTGTAAGTACACCCCCTCCCGATGCATATCTTAATCAATTTACATGTTTGCATTCTCGGGTTTGAGTGTAAGTACACCCCCTCCCAATACATATCTTCATCATTTTACATGTTTGTATTCTCCGGGTTCGAGTGCAAGTACACCCCCTCCCAATGCATATCTTAATTAATTTACATGTTTGCATTCTCGGGTTCGAGTGTAAGTACACCCCCTCCCAATACATATCTTCATCATTTTACATGTTTGTATTCTCCGGGTTCGAGTGTAAGTACACCCCCTCCCGATGCATATCTTAATCAATTTACATGTTTGCATTCTCGGGTTCGAGTGTAAGTACACCCCCTCCCAATACATATCTTAATCATTTTACATGTTTGTATTCTCCGGGTTCGAGTGTAAGTACACCCCCTCCCGATGCATATCTTAATCAATTTTGCATCAATCTTTGTCCCTTCACTCGGGCTCATTATCCTAATGCAATACGCTTCCATCACCCGGCTGTGCATCTACATTATTATCAATATTTTGCTCATTTGATTCATTTGGGCACTTTTTAATTTGTCCCACTCACTCCGTCCTTACTACATCGAGTGTAAGCATGTCCATCATAAAAAGTTCATGGTACCACGTGCTCACCACTTACTTGGCCAGAGTAAGCGATCAATACCTGGTATACATGAGCTTTTCATAATTTTCACATTACACTCCATGTAAGTAATGCCTCTATTTGTTTCTCTTGGAAACAATATCCCGGATAGATTTTCTATTCGGGTTTTTCCAAGTTTTTAATCTACATATGCAACTTTCAACCTCCTCGTATTTGTTGCATATTACTACTTATACAATTAAATTTAAAATGTGCACCTGGTAATGCTTGCCCTAACGGGCTTCTCTTGCCATTAGCCTTGTTCGCGATCGCTACGCGATTTAGGTCCTTGATGAGCATACTCTTTGGACCGTTCCTCTATCAAATCTGCGATTTGCTAAACTCTCACTATCTTCATATGCGAGTGTCCTTCAACTAAAGCATTTACAACAGTTAGTAATTTCAACATTAATGGATGCCTGTATTATAATACAAGGCTTTTCTGCTATGCGCATCAACGCGTGTAATTTCGTTGACTATATCTACTCTATATTGTTTTTTTTATTGGTGTAACGTGTATTACATGATAACCATATGTGTTGTTCTCAACACTTTAATCATACTAAACCTTTGATATACATGTACTTACCGGATTTGCGATCAAGCCTCGAACCGAACACCAATCTTTATCAAGAGCATAAGGTTTAAGTCCAAGTATAGTTTTTCTCCCACCATACTTGAATCTCTTAAACCAGGGCTCTGATACCAACTTGTAACGCCCGACTTATAAATCAAGATTTTAATGATAAAACTACACATTTTAATGCTAAAATGTGACTTTACAAAAACTTGTCATACCAACATTCCCGTATGTTTACAACATTTCAAAAACATATTTATAAGTGTTTACATATTTCACTTACAGCAAAACAAATAAAGATTTGGCGCGAAAGCTTCATTTAACGTGTGTTCGGTTCTTGCTCGACGCTTGATCTTCATCCGGGGCTCTCGACATTCACCTATGATCAAAACCAACGTAGAAGTCAGTTTTGATAGTTAAATAACAAGTATAACAAGGTAATTGGGTCAAATAATCAAAATAAACAAAATAAACAAGATTTTCAACATTTTAGGCCGGCGCCACGCGCGAAGGCAAAAGGCTTTGGCCGTGGCGCGACCCCACGGTCCCATTTTGACAGAATGTGTGTAGCTGGTGCTCCATATTCCCAGCATAACCCGATTTCACGGAAACGAGCATAACTCTCTCGTTTTTAATCCGTTTTACCCGATTCTTTTTCCTACGCGTCCGTAATTTAAATCTCCATCTTATGGATTTAAAATCCAATATCCAGCATAATAAATTTTGAGACTTCTAAGCCTTCGACTCATTACCTTTTTACCAAATTTTAACCCGTTTATGCATTTATCAAACAAACATATTTGTTTGATCCTTATTTCACATGCACCACTTCAAGTTAATATTATCTACCATGTTAGGTTCAAATCACAGGTTTCTTACCCAATTTAAACCCGTTTTCGCTCATATGTTTATTTTGACCCGTTAAGGGTATTTAAGTATATTTTAAACATGATTCACTTTCATTTGTATCTAGCTTTATATTTCCACATTTCTTACCAAGTAATCTTCCACCACAACTATATTTGTAGTGGATTTAATGTGGAGATCTATATATTCCGAGTTTTATCCCTCGGATTATCATTTTACGGCAAGGACCCATATAAAGTCGTTTGACCTAAAGATTCGCATACTTCACTTCTTATACTTATTCCAAGTATCTATTTGATCACAAAAACTCATTCCTAAACAACCCTTAAGGGTCGTTTGCTCAATTTCACTTATAAGGGCATTTTGGTCACTTTTACCCCTCCTATTACTACGAAGGACTTTTAAAGCCATGTTCGACCAAAATCCCACTTTTAAAACTATAATCTTGTTTAGAAACCATTATATTTCTAAAGCACCAAAATCATAACTCAATTTATTCGGTTTACCACAAAGATAACCGAATATCTATACTTTATCCTTGTCTAACTTTTATAGAACCTCAAGTTCTACATGATGAGTTGAATCATTACACAAACCTGGCTCGGATCAATATATTGACCCGTTTCGATACCTTTCCTTAGTGGCCGCTACGTAATAGTGATGTAAACATCCATGTGCTATTTATTCCTAAATCACACAACTCGACAAACCATTAGTCAATATTATCAAAGGGTGATATTTACACCTTTTGACCCGTTTGGTCTAAATGACCATGAATCTTTATGAGATGATATTTATTACCATCTTATCTATATGACTCGCTCCGGTTTACACCGTATGGTCTTTTTACTTATAAATCATTTATTGATTCTTTTGACCCATTATAATGTACGCAATAAAGTGTCTTTCACAACTAACGGTTATTATCAACAATTGACCAAAATACCGTTTACCCTTATTATTTGCAATGGTTTACCTCATAAGGTAACCATTTAAAAACTCGTTGTCTTTTAGTCATTTTATGACTAGTTAACCGCATTAGCTCCTTTTTATCTATTAAACATGAGTTATGACCATTGTCTTTTGTTCCGGACCGCACTTGCCGTATCGGAACATCATAATTTAAAACAAGACTTACTGTTCATGACTTATCAAACCAATAGGTATTAAATAATTAGAGTGTAAGCTTTACTTACCTTACATCCAAATTATGGTTAGACTAGTCATAATTATTCACGACTATTCCATCCTACGCTCTTTATGTCAAAATTATCATTTGATCATATCATTGGTCATTTTGACTTTAAAAAGTCAAACGGCCTATTAACACAAATAATTTACACGAAGTAGCTCAACTACTCGTTTAATTACTTGACTAATTATCCGGTATCGTCATTCTTATGTTACCGGCTAAATCACTTTAACACATGATGTTATCAACATCTTTCTAATCAAGAATATTTCATCATTTTATCATATCATACTAAACTTATTTCATATTAAGTATGATTATATACTCAAACACACAATTTGTTCAAGTATTTCCTGATTACTAACATGTATGATGAATTTAATCATAATCATATCATCAAATTCATCTTATGATTAATACCCACTTAGCCTAGTGTGGGAATTCATTTAATCATTCAATTCATAGCATATTAGGTATGATTTTCACTTAGGGTTTTGTTCCTAAGCAAGTATACATCACTAATCTAGCCATAGCTTCTCTAATCCATGCGTAATTCGCGATTAGGATGATTATACAATCTTTACAACTTCACCAAATATCAAGATTTTACATACCTTATGATCCCCTAGCTTGGGTGATCATTAATCCATGTTCAATTGTGAATTTTGACTCTATTTGGACCTTCAATTTGATGATTCTAAGTGAGATTAGGGTTTTGGTTCTTGGAGAACCTTCTGGTCGATGTACAGAACACACATTGTGTGTGTGTTTTGTGTTTTAAGTTTAATTTTATAATTAAACTTTCCATTTATCCGAATCTAGCCCCTCTTGTTTGGTTAGTTATTAAGTAGGACACAACCTACTTATTTCTAACAATATTCCCACTTATTAACTTGGTTAAACATTCCTAGTCAAATTAGTGGGTTCAGAAAATCTACGACTAAGTTTATTTTAAGTCCCGTTAACTCAGGCTTCGATAAACTCAATTTCTTAAAACTTTGATTCGCTTGTATTTAATTTTAGGATTTCTTATTTAAATCCAAATATTTACCGGGTTATTTTTTACCACTAACGACACTTTACCCGTCTTTTAGTATTAACGGAGTTTGATTACCAAACCTGTTTTCGGGGTGTTACACAGGAGGATCATCACCACAGCTCAGACGAGGCAAAGAAGATTAACATTATTTGTCGAGTCACATACCACAAACTAATCACTAGATTAGTTTGGTGTTTATTCACATAGCAAGTGATTTTTTTCTAAAATATACATATATCTATACACATTAGGGTGAACGGAGTGGGGGCGGTAAACCCACTCGGTACCGACCCCCTCCACTGCCAACCATTTTTACCGATCGGGGATGCATCGGGATTACCGAATTGGGGGGTGTTTTCGGTGAAGGTTCACCGATTCGGTGAAGGGAGAGAAAGGGGGAGAAAGAGGGTGTGTGGTGGGGTCCATTTCTTCTCAACCAATAACACATTTTTCTTTTTTTTTTAAATAGTTTACCTAAACCCCATTAGGTAAACCACCACCAACGTTTTTTAGAATTAGGTAAACAATTGACATGGTACTATGTGATTGAATGAATTGAGAGTTTACCTATTCCATTAGATAACCACTCCCTTCACCCTTATATAGTTTGTCTATAAGACCATGCGTAGTCGTTGGGGTGAATAATGCCCCACCCTAGGGCGTTTTGCGCCATGTGGCAGCCCAGTCAGCAATGAGTCATTATTGGGCCTTTTTACAAAAGGGGTGTAGTGGTGATGTGGGGATTGTGGGGCATTATGTTTGTAATAAAATAAAATAAAAAAAAACATTTAAAAAATCTTATTGGCCAAAAAATGGAAGCTCAAATGTGATTGGCCAAGAAATCCCCCCACCCGCGTGATTTATAACACGCCTCAACAAAAAAATGACAAACACACCCATACATAATGGCTAGGGGGTGAGATTGGGCGTGATTGAGCACAAAAAACGCCCCTTTAAGCAACCACTAACGGTGGTATAATAACTATTTAACTGGAGTGAATTGTAGTGTCATAAACCGGTTCTTTTTCCCTGCCAACGACAATGAAACAGTAGTAACCAGGGTAATTTGTACGTTGAGTGGGACCCACGTAAAGTAAACTCACTATAGATAGGTCGGACCCATGTCTAACCAGCTCCTGTGTTACAGGTACTGGCGGCGGACCACAACTCGACATCCACTGTCCTACAGATTCGCCACGTGGCATTGGTCCCCTCTCTGTTTAGGATTCTATTCGTCCACAGAAGTGGTCCCTAGGGCTGTAAACGAACCGAACGTTCAGCGAACAGTTTGTGAACCGTTCGGCGGGAAGTTCGTTTATGTTCGTTCGTTTAATAAATGAACGAACATGAACAAGAAAATTTCGTTCGATTAGTTAAATGAACGAACATGAACAGAGATCTCGTTCGTTCGATTGTGTTCGTGAACGTTCGGTAAGGTGTTCGTGAACGTGTTCTTGAACATCCGTTGATTTGCGTTCGTTTATGTTCGTATGTTTGTGTTTTAATTGAAGATATTTGTACTTTCTTATATTTTATTTATACTTTTTATATTATTAAACTTTTATTTATTTTATTACCCTAACAATGAAACTAGGAAACCCACTTTCACCCTGTTTATGCATCATTTCCCTTTCATTTCTCATTATTTACATCAGCGAATACGATTGACCTTCGTTCCAAATAAGGGATTCAAGTTTGAGTGCTACTCTCTGGGCCATCTATCTTTATCCTTCCCCGCGTTCGCCAAATTTATTTGTGTTCGTTTGTGTTCGTGAACTGTTCGCGAACACGCTCATTTCCTTAATGAACGGACACGAACATAAAATTTCGTTCGGTAAGTGTTCATGAACCGTTCGTGAACACATTTATTTCCTTAACGAACGAAGATGAACAAGGGCTTGTTCGTGTTCGTTCGGTTCGTTTACAACCCTAGTGGTCCCTATAATTAATTTTATATTACTATATACATCCGATTTAATATATCATGTGAGAAAAGATGGAAATAATTAAAAGCTTTTTTCACGTATATATAATAAAATAATATACATGCGGGTCATCTAATTTCATTTTGCAAGTCCTGACATTCTGAATGATCAGTATGTACTTGTAAGTTTTAGCATTTAGCAAATTGATGTTTTTGTAGTTTACTAGTTTATAAAATAGAAAAAGTAACTAATAGTGATTAATTAGGGTGTAAGGAGTGGTTAAACATTTTGAAGTGGCAAACCAAAAAACCGACCAATCAGAGCGTGCCATGTCAATAAGTCAAAAGTGTTTAAACTTTGGTGAAAAGTGTTGGCAATGGTTTAAACACTTGGTGAAGTGGTAAACTATTTTTTAAAAAAAAAGGAAAAAATTGTGATTGGTTGAGATAGGAATGGACCCCACCCACAATATCCCCTCTCTCTCTCTCTCTCACTACCCTCTCTCATGTTACCGATCGGCAATATGTTACCGAGCGACAAAGAAACCGACGCGGCAAAGGGGTTGGCGGCGGTGTTGCCACGCGGCAAACCAAATTTGCCACTTCCCTTTGCCGCACCACACCGTATACCCTAAGGGGCACTCACCTAAGACTGCGGGGTATGGTGGGGCTTGGGTTGGGCGTGGGTTGGGGCAATTGCTGACACGTGGATGTTAACCCAAACCCAAGTTTTAATGGGGTATGGTGGGGCTTGGGTTGGGCGTGGATTGGGCCGGCGTGGCCTAGCCACATCATCATTTTTTTAATATATATTTAAATTAATTAAAAACATAAAAAACATATTTTTTTAAATACATAAACAAACATAATAATTATTAAAATAAAAAACAATCATTCTTCGTCGTCTTCGTCGGTTTCGAACCCAGGAATCGTTGAAACATATTCCACCAAATCAGATCGAAGGTTGTGATGTATATCCCTTGACTTGATCCAAAATTCATTAACCGCTTTATCTTGGTCTGTTACGTTACCTGGTTGGGAATCATCGTCATCATAGTGGGTAACGACCGCTGTACCTTCGTCCTCCAAAATCATGTTGTGAAGAATGATACATGTGTACATCACGTTTCCAATCTGATTCTTGTCCAATAGTCGACAAGGCATTTGTAATATTCGCCACCTTTTCTTCAAAACACCGAATGCTCGCTCGACGTCTTTACGTGCAGCCATCTGTACCCTGTTAAACTTTAATCTCTTTGGATTTGTCGTACCGTGTTTTGTGAATGATTTTACAAAAACCCCCCACTCTGGGTAAATCCCATCAACTAGGTAGTACCCATACACGTACTCAACCCCGTTTACAAAGAAAGTTCCTTTGGGTCCTATACCATTTATTCGATCATTGAAAAGGGGCGAGTGGTTTATGATGGTAATATCATTATGTGAACCTGGCATACCGAAGAACGCATGCCATATCCAAAGATCTTGGAACGCAACCGCTTCAAGCATGATGGCTGGACTCCCGTGAAATCCACTCGTGTGAGCGCCTTGCCATTGGGTAGGACAAAGTTCCCAAGCCCATTTCATACAATCTAAACTACCTAGCATCCCGGGTAGCCCATGATAATCTGCGTGATGTTCCAATAATTGTTGCATGTCACTGAACGAGGGCTTTCTCAAATATCTTTTCCTATAGAGTTCTAGAATACACGAACAAAAGTTGTGAAGACTTTCTCTAGCTACACGTGCAGACATTTTTAAATAGTCATCCATAATGTCCGAACTATTGCCGTACGCTAACTGCCTAAGTGCGGTCGTGACCTTTTGCCACGTAGTAAATCCTAATTGCCCGGTTACATCGGGTTTTTGTTGAAAATAAACATACTTCTCCTCAAGATCTCTAGATATCCTTAAAAATAAGTTTCTACTCATACTAAAACGGCGCCTAAACATTTTTTCATCATACTTAGGTTCAGCTGAGAAGTAATCGCTTACCAACAAATTGTTAGCGGTAACCCGTTCACGAGCGATGTACCTTCTTCTGCGTTTAGGTTGTTGACTCTCTTCCTCCTCCTCTTCATTTTCAACGATAACTTTCACCACCGTCGCGATCGTTTGTAGAAATATTTCCGCCCCATCGTCAGATGATGATGACGATTCAGTATAACTTGAAGAACTCATGGCGAGATTGTGTTTTATGTGTTTGATTTTGTGTGAGAAAAATGATAAATATTGTAAAGTATTTATAAAGGAAGAAAAGTTTTTTTTTTTTTTAAATAGCCCAACGGCTAGCCTAGTTTGGCCATTCAAAACCCGCCATGTAAGCTTGGCCAGACCGCCCCACGCCTGGCTTGAAACCCACGAAATAGGGGCCACGCCCAAACCCATGCCCACCCGGGGTGGTGGCTAGGGAGTTTTCAGCCCACCCACGCCCAAACCCCCGCCCCATACCCCGCAGTCTAAGAGGTGAGTCCCCTCTCTTACGCCCAACCAATCGTCTTGTGCCACGTCAACTCCCCTCTTAAACTCCCCTAACACCCTAAATTGATGGCGGCACTCCCCTCATAGGTGACTCGGTTTTTTAATTTTTTTTTGTTTATTTATTTGTTGAAAATATACATGTTTATAAAAAAATATCAATAAAAATTAAATATAATTTAACAAAAGACATTTTAAAGTAGAAAATAAAAAAAAAATCAAACTAGAAAATAATAATTAAAGTCAAACTAGAGGAATGTTTTCATATCTCGATCGTAATTGTAGTTTTTCATCGTCTCGTGTTGTTCCGATATGAGCTCGCGAGCCTCCGACTCTCTTTTTTTCCTCAATTCGATCGCCTCCAATTCTATCGCTTGCTTCGCTTCTTTTATGGCGGTGTACTCTTTGAATTGTGCCGCCAACTCGGCCGAGCTTCCCTCGGACGATGTAGCTTGATGCTTGTCTCGCCGTTGTGGTCTTTGTGGCGAGGGGTCTTCGTTCATATCCGGTATCGAAGGGTCCACGTCAACGGGCTTTCTTTTATGTGCCGAACCTTCACCTTCCTCACCCAACAATGGGACTTGGGCCCATTTCTCGTGTCTTCGAACGACCTCCCACGCCTCGACATGTTGAAAACCGTTCGGAAATCTATCTTTAAATTCTGTTAACGCGACTTTCATCACGTCGAGATCCTTACATCCGCTTCCTCGTGTGCGATCCTACATATTATAAAATAATAAAAATATACAATATAAAATAATAAGTGTTAAAAAAATATGAACTTAGTAAAGAAAATTAAAAATATACAATGTTAAAAAAAATATAATTTTTACCGCTTGTTGGTATAGGCCGTTGAAAAAGTTTATTTTCGCCATCATCGGGTTTCATTTAGACCGTACTTGATGAACGGTCCGGTTACTTCCACCGACGGTTTTGTTAAAATGATCTAAAATCTTACGCCAAAAACTTTCGCGGTTTTGTTGATTGCCCTTCTTTTTGTTGGTAGAGCAATGTACCCACGCCTTTGCCAACGCCTCTTCTTCGACCTTTGTCCAATTCGTGCTCTTCGTTTTTCCCTTTTTTTCCCGAGCGTCATCTTCTTCGTTGCCCGCGTCTTCATCCACATTATATTCATCTTCCTCGTCATCGTCGCCCAAATTTTGAGTTTCGGGCACTACCTCATCGTCCTCGTCGTCGTAAATAGGTAGAGGACGTTCGACATTTCCTCGTGTAGATGGAACTTGTGGGGCACGAAAAGCATATGGGTCGAAGGCGGGGGATTGAGGAGGAGCGTCCATTGATAACAAATTTTGAAAATAGCCGAAATTGGGTTGTTGGGTGTTGTAAAACGAGGGGTGTGAAGGTTGTTGGAAAAAAAACGGGGGTTGTGAAGTGTATCCGAAAGGGGGTTGTGGTTGAGCACTTGCACCGCTCGAACCACCACGAGACGGTTGCGAGCCCCGTCCCTTAGTTTTTTTCTTGGCCTCGCGGGGTTAGTTCTCCATTGCTCGGTTTGAAGTGGGTGTGGTTTGAGAGTATAAAAAATAAAGTGAAGTGAGTGTGGTTGGAGAGTATAAAAAATGTGTGAGGTTGATATGGTTTGAGTATAAAAAAATTGATTGAATGGGATGGTTATTTATATATGTTTTAAAAAAGTGAATTTTTTTTATTTAAAAATCGGACCGTTGCAAAGTTACCGTTCCTCAATCTTCGTGCAATCACAGCGGTGACTCCACACCGATATCATTCCCCGATTCGGGTCCCCGCGTTGATGGCGGCGGTGTTCCCGATCGGGGACAACGGTCACCGAATGAGCTCCCCGCTTACGCCCCGTGCACCCTTAGGTATAAGTAAAAGTAAACAAACACTACTTAGGGTGGACGGTGTGGGAGTTGGGAAAGGGCAGGTGAAGCCCGGTCTTATTTGGAAATACCGCCCCGGACCTGTTCTTTTTGGTTTTTTACCCGGGCAAACGGAGAGCTCACACCGAATTAACAGGGAAGATTGTTTATGTATTGGGGTAATCACGAAAATAGCCACCATTTGGTCAATTTTTCAAAAATAGCCAGTTGACACCCCATAAAATGCCGTTTCACGTATTCCAACCCGGCTCAAGTTAAAAGTTAAGAGGTCTCCTCATCAACCACCCATCTTTTGCCACGTGTCCACTGCTGTTAAATGTCAAATCTCCTGCAACACAGTAACAGAGGTGTAAGGCTCACAACAAACACAGCAGATCTAAAAAAGGTCTTCACTTTCTCTCTCTGGATCTCCGCCTCCTAACCCATACAGTACTGTCTCTCTCTCTCCTTCTCAAAACCAGCCACCACCATCACTCCACTGCCATCATCACCTCCACCGCCGCATCACCTTCCACCACCAAGTGTGCAAACACAGTAATCACAACATACCAATCACATCAAGTGGCAAAAAACACTGATCTTTAACAACTTAAGCTGAAGAAACCCTAACTCAGATGAAGAGAAAAGTGCCGGAATTGGTGCTTGGTGATGGTGGGTTTGTCGGCAGAGGAGGGAAGGAGGAAGGGGGTGGTGTTTTGGTTCGGCGATTGTAGTGTTATGGTGGTTGTGGTGGTTTGGTGGAGGTGGGTTTGGGTTAAGGAGGCGGAGCAGTGGTGGTTGAAGGGGATGGCGGCGGAGGAGGTGATGGTGGCGGTGGATGAGAGAGAGAAGAGTGGCCATGACAGGGTGGTGGTGCTCTGCATCATTAAAGATGTGCAGATAAGATGACAGAGATAGAGACTGAGGTAACAGCGTGGGAACTCGTGAGGGAACAGCAGCACACGTGGCCAAAAGGTGACTGGTCGTGAGGAAAGTTCTCAACTTTTAACTTGAGCCGGGTTGAAATTCGTGAAACGACATTTTATGAGGTGTCAGATGGCTATTTTTGAAATCTTGACCAAGTCTTGGCTATTCTCGTGATTAGCCCTTATGTATTTGTTTGGTTTTTTTTTTTTTTTTTATTTCAGTTTTTGGTATTTATGTTAGTATGTGTTTTGTTTGTTTTTGCAGATTTGAAGAAGGAGGAAGAAGAAGTTTATTTTGTTTGTGTTTTCTTTTTTGTTTTTTGCAAATTGAATTTTTTATATATTGTTAAAATATATTGAAATTTGATTTATGTTTTTGTTTATATATTTAAATGTATTGAAATTTGATTTATTTTGTTTATTTTTTTATTTATATATCTTTTATTTTAATTTATATTTAAACATTTAAATATATAAATTGTTTTCAAGTTTAAATTAAATTAAAATAACTTGGTTTTGGGGAAATTTAAGACGACACCGTATAATTTGGAGAAATTTGGAAAAAGTGTCATACGGGGAGAACTGGGGCGACACCCTCCACCTTCATCTGGGAGACCAACTCATCCAAATTGGAGTTTCATACCGCCTCCCTTGGCGTGAATGGGTGTTTTGGGTCAAGGCTTAGTAATACCCATGGAGAAAGGGCCATGTGAGTTTTATTTTTTTTTTTTCAACCAATTAAAATGCACGATATTAACTCACTGTAATTTCACATTCACAATACACCACTATGTACTTTTTATGGGATGAGCGTTGATACCTCTTATGTTTATGTAACGCTAAGATATGGTCTAGTAGACAACACTTTTCATTCCATTTACACCACCACTAAGAATGGTTTAATAGAAAGAAAATGTATTCCATGGGAATACTCTTTTATGACAAAAGGATGGTTGACATAATTTATCTTGCACTTAACAAACTTCTCCAATTGAAATTGAATTATATACCTTCAAACGAACAACATACTATGAATACATGTTTAACTTGATATAAAGAATATTACAAGTACCTAATACCTTTATCTCTTGAAAAATGACAACTCAAATAGGCGTCATTGTGGAGATGCTATCTTAATAACATTTCAAGGAGAATTGTATGAAAGAATAACTTTTATGGTTGAACACAATCTATAACTCTCACAAGTCTTAATCGTCAATCAGTATCCTGTCTTGAAAATCTTTAATGGTATCTTGTAATAGATATAATATTTATCTTTATGGTGAAATCTAATTGGTCAACTTTTGTTTTTAGATTGCTTTTTAAGTACTTGTCAATTGTAATGCAAATACTTTAACATATAACATATAAATATAATTTTTTAGCATATCCAGAGGTGGTGATGAGGGTGGCGGGGAGGAACATCGCACAGGGTCCGTGATTTTGAGGGGTTCGTGTTTAAAAAAAAAATCAGATATATACATATGTTATTTTTTTAAATAGTATACTCATACTAACTCCAAGATACGCCCATTTATAAAACAATTTTTGTGGTTTAGAAGTTAACCTATTGGTATTAGATTTAGTGAGCCCAATACCCATTTGATTTTATATAATAATAATAATAATAATAATAATAATAATAATAATAATAATAATAATAATAATAATAATAATAATAATAATAATAATAATAATAATAATAATAATAAAACTTCACGGAAGGGCACATTTTCTCAAGCTCGAACATGGTAAATGAATTCTCAAATACGCCACTGAGCATATCAACTTGTATCTCTTAATTTGAAACTGTTTGTTTCGATAGAATGGATATGAGCTGAGATAAAAATAGTAGAGGGATATTTGTTGATTACTTAATAATTCTAACACACATTTTTTAATATTAGTAATTTTCGTTTAAATTACATGTCTTTTCATGCGGAATTATAACAAACAAAAATGTACATACTTTTGTAATCATAGTCAAGACACTCAGTTACAAAGAAAGTTTTCATGCATAGGGGTGCAAACGAGCCGAGTTACTCCAACTCGGCTCGAAAAAAAACTCGAATGAGCCGAGCTTAAACGAGCCCGAGCCTAAAAACAAGCTCGTTTAGTAAACGAGCTCGAGCCCGAGCTTCGCTTATCAAGCTCGAGCCGGCTCGCGAGCCTAATCGAGCTTTCTATTTATATATTTTTATTAATATATTAAATATATATTTATATAATAATAATTACCATTTATATAAATGTAAAAAAATAACTAAATTATATGTATAATAATAATTATAATTAATATAAATTATTAAAAAAAATATTAAACGAGTCGAGCCTGAGCCGAGCTTGAGCTTGAAAAATTACCTTCGAGCCGAGCTCGAGCTTCAGAAATAAAACTCGAATCGAGCCGAGCTCGAGCTCGAGCTTTCATATGTTAAACGAGCTCGAGCTCGAGCCTGGTCGAGCTCGGGCTCGGCTCGGCTCGTTTGCACACCTACTCATGGACATAAACATAACGTCTAAGGCAGGAGCGGAGCTAGTGTACTAGAAGGGTAGCACGGGCTACCTTTCAATCTCGTCTACGTACCGTTTTCGTAGTGTAAAAAAATCCGATCTTATACAAAGGATACGTCTGATCCAAAAAAAAAATTAGAATTCTCCTAAATTTTTGGGCTAGTTTTGCCACTGGTCTAAGGAATCTCTAGCGAAAACGTTTGAAGCATATAAACATTGATGATGTGACGAAGACGATAACCTTTTATACTCTACGTAACTTTGCGTGCCATTTTATTGAATTTGATAATCGTCTGACATTATGAAAACAAATTTGCTCTACTTTAGCGACTTTATCAAGTTTATATCAATTCCCATTTAGCAAAACTATATTTGTTTATATTGGGTTTCTTCTTAAATTGGTGTATAGACATTATTGCTTAGCGGAAATGGATATGATCAGGTGGTGTTGGTTCAGTTCTGTTTAAACATAATGGAAAACATGAAAACATACCTGTTACAGCAGACAGTGCAGTGGAGAATCCAGGCAGAGAAGATGACATTGAGTTCGACATAGTTGTCAGTGTGATCTGGTTCCTCCTTAGGGTGCTGACTGATGATGGTGATGATGAGAACCGAATAGGGGATTCGGTTATAGAGAAGAGGCCGATTGATGTTATGCTTATTAGGTTATGTCTAAGTGTGTAACCTTTTAACCTCTGCATAATTCTCCTTATATAAGCACCCAAGAGGAAACCTAATTAGTTACTAAGGGTAATATGGTCCATCAACAATTACCAACTAATTATTCAATAGGTTATTATATATTTTGATCTATATAATGTAAATGATTATAATGGCTACTAGATTAAATATTAAACATAATATATTTAATCTTACATTCTCCCACTTAGCCGAGTAATCATTTACTATGAGTATTAGATAAGCCTGATCAGGAGTTAATACTCATTTTAGCCTTAAACAAGTACTATAACAGAGAAATACAGCCGTTGAATCATTATGCGACTCAGGACCCCCATTAGTCATACTATAGCCTTAATTTAAAACCTATCGTCATGATCAAAATACGCATAAGCCCTTTGTTTGATTTGTAACTTTATTTGTCTATATGCCATTATACGGGTTGAACATATTCTAAGAGACATACAAAATCAAACTGAGGAAATTTCATTAACATAAACATAAGCTAGTACAATATGCTCAAATAAGGTCTTTACTAAATCCCATATTCCGAACATGTTCTTCGTAAACCTTAGGAGGGAGACCTTTAGTCATCGGATCCGCAAGCATATCTTTAATACTAATATACTCGATACAAAGATTATTTTCCTCAACTCGTTCACGTAAGAACAGATATTTTGTATCGAGATATAAACCAGCTCCAGTCGAACTGTTACTGTTCGAGAAACTAACGGCAGCTGAGTTATCACAATAAAGCTTCAATGGTCTAGAAATGGAATTAACGATTTTGAGTCAAGTGATCAGATTTCCAAGCAACATTCCATGACAGGTTGCGTTGTAAACAACAATGTACTCTGCCATCATTGTGGAAGTTGTGGTCAACTGTTGTTTATGACTCCTCCAAGAGATAGGGCCGCCTGCTAACATAAAGATATAGCCCGAAGTGGATTTCTTGTCATCTTTTCATTTGGCAAAGTCAGAATCAGAATAGCCCACCACTTCTAAATGATCACTTCTTCTATAAGTCAGTTTATAGTCTTTTGTCCCTTGCAGATATCGAAGTACCTTCTTAGCTGCTTTCCAGTGATCTAGGCCAGGATTAGTCTGATAACGGCCTAGCATTCCAGCAATATAAGCGATATCTGGGCGAGTACAGACTTGAGCATACATCAAGCTCCTGACTACTGATGCGTAAGGTATCTGGCTCATTTGCTCCTTCTCAACCTCTGTTGTCGGACACTGGAATGAACCGAAAACATCTCCTTTAACTACTGGAGCGACGGAGGGTTTGCACTGTTGCATGTTGTAACGTGTAAGGACACGATCTATGTAAGCCTTTTGAGACAATCCTAAGATCCCTTTGTGTCTATCTCGGTGAATTTCGATGCCAATGACGTAAGAAGCATCTCCGAGATCCTTCATGTCGAAGTTATGCGAGAGTAACCACTTCGACTCATGCAACATGTCTAAACTATTACTTTCCAATAGATTATCATCTACGTAAAGGACAAGTATAGTAAAGTTGCTCCCACTCATCTTGAGGTAGGTGCATTGATCCACTTGATTCTTCATAAAACCTTGTTTCTTCATGACTTCATCAAACTTGAGGTACCACTGACGTGATGCTTGTTTTAACCCGTAAATGGATTTCTTCAGCTTACAGACTAGATGCTCCTGACCTTCAGGTTGTTTCATGTAAACATCTTCATCCAAGTCTCTGTTAAGGAAAGCGGTTTTAACGTCCATCTGATGTAACTCTAAATCAAAATGAGCTACTAGGGTCATGACGATCCTTAATGAATCTTTACGAGAGACAAGTGAAAACGTCTCTTGATAATCAATTCCCTCTTTCTGAGTGTAGCCCTTTGCAACCAATCTCGCCTTGTAGCGTTCAACGTTCTCATTCAGATCCAGTTTTGTTTTGAACACCCATTTGCATCCTACGGGTTTGACACCGTTGGGTAATTCTACCAGATCCCAAACGTCATTTTCTTCATGGATTCAAGCTCATCAATCATTGCTTTATTCCATTCAGAAGACTGATCACTGCTTATGGCTTCATTGTAAGAGATAGGATCATTGAGCTTTCCGGGATCCATTTCAGTCAGGTAGGTAACATAATCATCCCAATTAGTAGGCCTTCTTTGCCTAGATGACCTCCTGAGTGGATTATTGGGTTCAGCATTGTCTTGGTTTTGAGTGTTTGATGTGCCTTCGTCATGAGGTATAATAGGTTCTGATTGTAGAGGTGAATTTGCAGTTGGTACAGTAGCTTCAGGTGCAGTACTTGCATTGGGTACAAGAGGAGTAATCGGAGTAATGGTAAGCGACGAGTCTCTCCCCCCGCGTCTTGTACTTTTTGCAATTCTTCGTAAGGGTTAGTACTGCTCCCACTGACCTTGAAATCCTCCAGGAACGCAACACGCTTGGTTTCAACAATACGGGTGACATGAGAAGGACAATAGAAACGATAACCCTTAGAATTATCAGGATACCCGATAAAGAAATAGGTAACTGTTTTAGGGTCAAGTTTCCTTAGGAAAGGATTGTAAAGTTTTGCTTCAGCAATGCAGCCCCATACTTTCATATATTTAAGACTCGGTTTCCTTCCTGTCCAAAGTTCATAAGGAGTATTAGGGACAGACTTAGAAGGAACTCTATTGAGTATATGAACAGCTGCTTTTAACGCTTCAGTCCAGAGGAATAATGGTAAATTAGTGTTGGCTAACATACTGCGCACCATGTTCATAAGGGTACGGTTTCTTCTTTCAGCGACACCGTTCTGCTGAGGTGTACCAGGCATGGTGTATTGGTTCACAATCCCCTGGCCCTTACAAAACTCATAAAATGGACCAGGAGCTTGACCCACATCAGTATGTCTTCCATAATATTCACCGCCTCTATCTGATCTCACAACTTTAATCTGACGATCTAATTGCTTTTCAACTTCAGCCTTATAATCTTTAAAAGTTGTAAGAGATTCAGATTTCTCCTTAATAAGATACAAGTACATGTAACGAGAATAATCATCAATGAAAGTGATAAATGAAGTATGTCCTGTTATGCCAGCGATTTGGTAGGGACCACTAATGTCAGTGTGAATGAGTTCTAATAAATTAGAGCTCCTAGTGGCACCTTTCTTATTCGCTAATGTCATTTTACCTTTAAGACATTTGACACATGTTCCAAAATCAGAGAAATCGAGAGGAAGTAAGACTTCATCCTTTACGAGATGATTTAACCGTTCTCTTGAGATGTGGCCTAAACGTTGATGCCACAACATTGATGAAGTCTCTAAGTCTCGTTTCTCTTTCATCTTTGTGAGTGATTCATTAATGTTATATGACACCAAATATTTGGAAAAATTATCATCTAGTTCTAATCTATAGAGACCACCATCCAGAATACCAGTACCATAAAGAACAGAATCACAGAGGATAGAGAGTTTGCGTGACCATGGGAAACAATAAAACCGTCCATGTCTAACTTTGGTCCTGATACAAGGTTCCGAGTTACTTCAGGAACATATAAGGTATCATAAAGTTTAATACATAAACCAGTTTTCATAAATAATTGTAATGTTCCAATGGCCTTCACTTCTAATTCTCCATCATCCCCAACCTTAAGCGTTCTTTGGTTTCTTTCCAGCTTCCGGATTGTAAGGAATCCCTGAGTCGAATTGGTAACATGAACCATAGAACCAGAATCAAACCACCAAGAATTAGCAGGAACACTTAAATTATAGGACTCAAGTATCATAAAATAATCGTTACCTTTCTTAGCCAGCCACTCCTTAAAATCAGGGCATTCCTTCTGCATATGTCCTGTCTTTTTACAGAACTTACAGTGGATTCTGCCTAAGGAGTTCTTAGAGCTGGAAGGTGCACTTGTATTAGGATAGGCCTTTGGACTTTTGAAGCATCCTTCCTCTGATGATTATTCTTCCTCTTCTTAGAGTTGGAGGTGGTGAAGTTAGCAACATCAGTAATGCGATCCATCCTCATACGCTCTTCCTCCTGTACGCACATAACGACCAGCTCACTCATCGTCCATTTGTCCTTCTGAGTGTTGTAATTGATCTTGAATGCTTCAAAGGACAAAGGAAGCGAAGTAATGATGAAATGAACGAGGAAACCATCACTGATTTCCATTTCCAGCCCCTTCAGCTTATTGGCCATGTCATTCATCATCATGATGTGCTCCCGAATGCCGCTCCTCCCATCATACTTAGGTGTTACCAGCTTGAGGATAAGGGTACTAGCGTGTGCTTTAGATGTCCCCTTGAACTGCGCCTCCACAGAAGCCAAGTAGGTTTTAGCATCTTCAGAATCAGGAATAGCTCCCCTGATTGCATTACTTATGGACTGCTTCATGAACATGAGAGACATGCGGTTACACCTAGTCCACTTTTCATGAGTTAACTGCTGATCAGCAGTACTTTGTGGAGTAAGGTCCGCTGGCTTATCCTCTCTTAAAGCATAGTCAAAGTCCAGCAATCCAAGTGTAAGCATGAGAGCATCCTTCCATGCAGCAAAGTTATCACCAGTCAAAGGTGGAATCCCGCAATTGGGCGCTGATAGTGGAAAATAAGATGAGCAAGTTATGATACTAAGGAAGTCCTAATGTGATCTAAGGGCACGTTAAACTAAGGCAGGCATAAATAATGACCATTTTACGTTATGAAGCTATGATATTGTCTATTACCAACATCAAAATAATAGACTTAGTTAAAATTCTACTTAAACGAAGACAAATCAGCTTTGGCCAGAAGTGTAATCATTTAAGCATGTGTGCAAAGTGATTGTAACAAATCAGCTTTGGCCAGAAATTGAGACAATCACTTTAGTTATGCACTTGTTAAGTATGCCATCTATGAAGGAAATAAATCAGCTTTGGCCAGATATTAAGACATTCATATTTATGATGCACATTTAACATAGCTTTCGTAATACTTGGATGATAAGTAGATGTATCAAATCAGCTTTGGCCAGAAATTGATACATCAAAAAACTCATTCAAGTTAAGCCATTTTGGTTTTGTAAAACATTATCTGATTCTGATTAATTTAACTAAGTAATTACAAAAACCAATTATTTAATAGCAAACCACCTGTTAGCTAAATCTTAGTTCACATTAAACAGCCTAAAATAATGAGGTTTCATGTGAGATCTCGACTCAGTTATGAGATCTCGAGTCAAGTCTCGACTCATCATTATGAGGTCTTGACTCATTAAGGTCTCGAGTCGCAACCTCAGTGTCTCGAGTCGCAATCATGGTCTCGACTGCTGTGAATTATGAGATCTCGACTCCTTATGAGGTCTCGAGTCGCAACCATGGTCTCGAGTTGTGAAGATTGAAGCCTTTAGTCGAAACCTTAGTGGTCTCGAGTCGAGACCTTATGGTCTCAAGTCGAAATCGTTGTCTCGGCTTGTTGAAAAGGACCTCGAAACTTCCTGTTAACAGCTGTGAATGTGAAAACATAACTGAAAATTCGAATTCTAAGGGATTATGAGATATGGTTTCCTGTTTTAAGATGATCTAATTTTATCAAAATATTTCAAAAATTATAACTGTATATCTTTTAACAGTTTTTGAATAAACTTAACAGATTAAATTGGATCAAACAGGAAAAAAACACTCATCAATCCTAATTATATTCCAAAACATAAGGGAATTTTCGAATTTTCCTAAGAACATGATGAACCCTAAAAAAATAAAACATAAATTATGGAACCCGAAACCTGAATTTTAAGGTTTTTCTAAACAGATTTCGGACATAATTTTACCTGTGTTGATTTCGAGATATTTAAAACAGTTCTTTTCCTCGAAACAGAGATTTCGAGTGGTTTTATATGACTCGAAAACGGCTGTGATGTTCATAAGATTTTCAAAACTTCTCTTTTCATGATTTCAATCCCAGAATTAATGGATACGAAAACAGAACCGACTAATCAACCTATGCTTTGATACCACATGTTGGTTCAGTTCTGTTTAAACATAATGGAAAACATGAAAACATACCTGTTACAGCAGACAGTGCAGTGGAGAATCTAGTCAGAGAAGATGACATTGAGTTCGACATAGTTGTCAGTGTGATTTGGTTCCTCCTTAGGGTGCTGACTGATAATGGTGATGATGAGAACCGAATAGGGGATTTGGTTATGGAGAAGAGGCCGATTGATGTTATGCTTATTAGGTTATGTCTAAGTGTGTAACCTCTTAACCTCTACATAATTCTCCTTATATAAGCACCCAAGAGGAAACCTAATTAGTTAATAAGGGTAATATGGTCCATCAACAATTACCAACTAATTATTTAATAGGTTATTATATATTTTGATCTATATAATGTAAATGATTATAATGGCTACTAGATTAAATATTAAACATAATATATTTAATCTTACAGGTGGTTCCGCTGATTATACGATAATACATTAATACTCTAGTGGTCCATCAATGATCCAAATTTACCGTTAAAAAACAAAGTATACTGACTTTGTCGATTTTGCTGGATGTTATTACATCTAATCCTTTTTATAAACCAAATTTAATTTTCATTCTAATTTTTATATTCAACATATTCCTATGTCATTGGTGTTGAGTTACAACTATTTTCACTCTTTTAACGTTTTAGGGATTTATTATTACGGGTCAAGTTATTCTACAAAGTCTTCTAATTGTAAAAAGTGTAAGAAGGATTTCTAAAGTGACAAGTGTCTAATAACCTAAAACTAAACCCACTACATCACCACCAAAAACCTAAACACCCACCCTCACCCCCCCCCACCACCCCCCCCCAACCAAAAAACCTAAACCCCCCACCCACCCCCCACCCCCCCCCCCCCCCGGCAAAAAAAAAAACTATACCTCACAAAAAAAACCCCAAAAAACCTAACCCCCCCACCCCCCAAAAACCTAAAAAAAACCTAACCCCCCCCCCCCACCCCCCCCCCCCCCCAAAAAAAAAAAAAAACCTAAAAAAAAATCTAAAAAACTAAACACCCACACCCACCCCCCACCCCCACCCAAAAACCTAAACCCCCACCCCCCACCCCCTTGGCAAAAAAAAAAAAAAAAAAAAATTTTTTTTTTTAGGGTGGGTGATGGGGGGGGGGGTTTAGGTTTTTGGTGGTGGTGGTGGTGGATGTTTAAGGTTTTTTTTTTTTTTTTTTTTTTTTTTTTTTTTTTTGTAGTGGGTTTTTTTGTGTAGTGGGTTTTTTAGGTTATTTGACACTTGTCACTCTATAAATCCTTCTTACACTTCTTACAATTAGGATCCTTTGTATTTGATCCTAATCCTTATTATTACTATATAAAAAATGTTGCATGCCATGTTGTTGAGGGACAAATCTTGCCAATTGACAAATCTAAATTGATTAATATTTAATTTCTCTTCCCGCGTGCTTATGTTGGTCCCAGATGTGGTCCAGTAGGCTACGACGTGTCAAAATAATATTGCGAATTGTGAATGCTATTATATTTTTACAAAGACAATTATAAATATAGATGTAACCTTTTTTTACAAAGACAATCAAAAGCATCCACCTCTATTTTCCTTGTGCCCCCATTCCCGTCGTATTTCCCAAGCCTCTCCCCTACGCCATGTCTATGCCACCACACCATATGATCCAAGCAATAAATATATGTTTTATTCGGTTATCATGGTCTTTCTACTTAAGATTATTTCTAAAATGAATGTCTATGTATATACATGTCTGTGCATACGTGTGTAATTGATATATATTCAAGAGAACTATGAGAAACAACCGATATAGGTCACATGTCTCAAGGGTTGAGTGGTAACTGCTTAAAAAAAAGTAAAAATTTGGGATGAAGACATATAAACCTAACGCATCGTTATATGGGTTAAACATACTAGTGTATGTACTGGTTGGAGCTGAAGCTAAACACACCATTAAAGAACCTAATCCTTGTTGTACATGTTCGGTTCGAAAATGATTTAAAAGGACATGTCAATATCATACTTAAATTAGATAGACTAACTATTTTATTTCATGGTATATATATACATAGAGGAAGGTTAACGTGCATTACGGCTTAACGTACATCACGTACGGCGGGTAATTACGCACGTTCATTTTAAAATCACGCACGTTATAACTCAAAAATCCAAAATCACGCATGTTGAAACACAATAATCACGCATATTGAAAACATTAATCACGCATGTTATATAACAAATCACGCACGTTGTTGTACGTGAAGTACGTTAAGCCGTAATGTACGATATACTTTTTCTATATATATATATATATGTATGTATATATATAGGGGAAGGATCCACTAAAAAGTGGATTTTGCCTAAGTAGCCCAAGAAGGATTGTGATGATGACATGTGACACTCCTAATAAGAAGGAATGAAGGGCATTTTGATCCTTATAAATAGGAGTAAAATGACATGTGTCACCCCTTTTATTTTTAAAAATACAACAAAAAAATTTAGTACAAAAAAATTTAGCACAAAAAATCTAGTACAAAAAAATATAGCACAAAAAAATCTAGTACAAAAATATAGCACAAAAAAATATAGTACAAAAAATATAGCAAAAAAAATTCAGCAAAAAATGTAGTATAAAAAAATTCAGCACAAAAAAATTGAGAAAAAAAAATTTAAGACAAAAAAATTCATCACAAAAAATTTAGCACAAAAATATAGTAAAAAAATCCAGCACAAAAAAAATGTTATACAACATAGAAATACAACACATGTTAGTGAGTTTTTTTAGTCTTCATATTTTATATAGCAATATGGTACTCAAATTAAAGATAAAAAGACGCTCGATTTTACGGTGAAATTTTTATGAAAAAATAATGTCATATAAAAAAGTTATGAACGTTTAAAAACGAGGGTGGAATATGCATGTGCCTTGCATGTGGAGAGAGAAAGTCCATAAATAGGATTTTCTCAAGATACCCTTGCACTCCTCCTTTCTCATACGCTTTCATCTTAACCATTAATTTGAAAAATAAATGGTTAAGATTGCTTCTCATCCGACTTAAGCAAAATAAACTTTTTATTTGATCTTACCCCTATATATATATTAATTTTTTTTAACTCTATAGAGTTAAATGCCATTTTAGTCCCTGTGGTTTAAGCCATTTTGCCAGCTTAGTCCAAATGTTTCATTTTTAACCCGTAGGTCCAAAAAGGTTTCACGGTTGCCATTTTAGTCCACTGGGTTAACTTCATCCATTTTTTCTGTTAACGAGAAGGCCAATTTGGTCATTTTGTATGTAATTCTGTTAACTAAAAGGGCAATTCAGCCATATAAAATGACCGAATTGGCCTTCTCGTTAACAGAAAAAACGGATGAAGTTAACCCAATGGACTAAAATGACAACTGTGAAACTTTTTTGGACCCACAGGTTGAAAATTAAACCTTTGGACTAAACTGGTAAAATAGCCCAAACCACAGGGACTAAAATAGCATTTAACTCTATATATTAGAAAAATAATAAAAGTATATGTAATTTATTTGCGTTTTAAAATGGTGAAACAATGATGCTATTACATTTTTCCTCTTTGTTAAGACTTGCGTATATTAGTGTCCACGTGATGATCCGTCTAGTACTAGCTATTGATTACATTTGATCAGTGGTACACAATATTTCTCATACTCTTCAGTAGAACTAGATTCAATCACTTTCTCTCCCTCTTCCCCCTCTCTCTCGCTCTCTCTATATATATTGTATATTTTAGAATGAATAATAAGTTAATGCACTTTTACATAGTAAATGGAAGACAAATAAAGTAGTGGGAGAGAAAAATGTGATGATTACGAAATTGTTTTATGTATCATGCATAAAACATTATATACAAATGCATTATGCAGTTTTTGCATTTCTTAAATATTGGGGTGGACGGCAACTTTCTTTCTCTTTTACTATCCTTCTCACTGGTACTGACTGGAAGGGCAATGTTCCCGCTCTCTCCCTTATAGCTTCTCACTACTGCACCTCTCCGTTTTCTTCTTTGCTTCCTCCACAAATCGATGAATACTTCCTGATGTGGACCCTTTTCTTCTGCTCATCTTCCACCTTAGCACCTCTCTGTCCCGATCTCTTGCCTTGGATGTTACTTCTCCCATACCGTCCACCCGTATTGGTTAAGAAATGATCGTCTCTCTCTCTTTATATATATATATATATATATATATATATATATATATATAAGCCAGTTAATGTAAAGACCACCTTATCGTGCGAAGCGTACACAAGCATCTCAACCGCACATTTAACCTACCTTAGGCCATCAATTGAATATGGTGGCATAATAGTAATTAACTTCATAATGGCTATTTGTGGGAAGTATTTAATAAGCAAAATTTCAATTCTTTTCCAAATTGGAATTACAATGTTTGGAAGTAAAGTACAACATCATGTAACAAGGAAACAAAGTACAATACATAAACAAAATTTATAGTGCGTTTCTAGTCGTCCTACTAGATTTCTTTCAACGTATCATCATCAAGTTCCAGCAAGACATATTAAAGTACATGGGGTCAACACATAAAGTATTGGCGATCATACAAGTTTGAGTTACTAGCATAAGTATAAAACGGTTTAAACGAATCCACATGGCATAATCGTAAACTAAGACATATCAATACAACACTAGCATGCATCTCATAACTGTCAACCCAAAGATTCCCACTAGTCTAATTTTGTCGTCGCAACGACAAGACCGTTTTTGTATGACTTAGCATGACCTCAAGAATACAGGCGGTGTGTTACTCCTATAGCGCTATACATGTTAAGGGAGGCTTGTACGAAGTTAATGACAAAGTATAGAACAAGTAAGGATTCTAGCATGTATGAGTTTCTAAGCATCACCTATTAAGCATGTATGATGGATTGTTTGTTTGTGTCAAGCATGTTTGTATGTGATTGTGTGAGTTTAATATATCATAAGTATTGCACCCAAAAGTGTCGAAAGGTAAAAAGGGGTCATGTACACTCACGGTTTGCAAAGCTTTACAAAGTAAACATGAGTTGACGAGTCGTTGAGGGTGACCCTACATTGTGGAAACGAAGGCATATGAGTATATGGAGTTCATTGAGAATTTGGATTCAGAATTAATATGAATGGTATATGTGCATGAAAGTATATCTGGTCTAGATACTCGTTTGGACACAAAGTTTTCATGTGTTTTCATGGGTCCTAAATTGCCCATTAGAATCACAAACGAGGAGTCTAGAAACTAAGATAATTTAACCTTAGTTCTTGACATCTAACCATAATCTGGTAAGCACCAAGAATTCGGTTATTAACTATATATTATATATTATATAGTATAAGTTATAATTTTGTCCATCAAGTATTATCATGTAAGTCAAGCATGGAGGTAGGATGATTTCGATCCATTAAACCTCTTCGTATGATTCACCAAAGCACAAACTCACCATTTAGTTTATGAGTTTGGTTGATCATGAATATAAGATTAAATTAAACTAACTAACTACAACAACCAAGTGAGCAAACTAGATGCGTACATCTCGAGCATGGAAAGTGTTCAAGGACGTGATGTAGCCTTGTCACTTTGTGGAAGTTGTTTTGTACCAATAAATACAAGTGAGATAGTGGAACAATTTTGGAGAGACAAGACTTTCATGGTTCACATATCACACAGACACAAGTCTTCCAACATTGAAGGATGGAAGCTTGGTTGGTTTCAACACCTAGAACATTTTGGGCATAATTTTAAAGAAGTTTTGAGCCTTATTTCTTGGTGAAAATCAACCATACACAAACCCACAACTATAAGCTTAGTTGGGAGCTTTGTAGGTACAAGATTTCGCCAAGTTTTCATCAAAATATACAAGAAATAAGAACATAAATCAAAGCATAATTTTAACACTACTTTGGACTTCAACTATGGTGAGGTTCCACCTTAGTTTGCTATGGCAAACTTGTAGAAACCTTCCTAGAGGTTATCCAAGTAGTTTAGGAGAAGAAAGCATGAAGAAATGCAAAGAAAAGTGAGTGAAAACTCACTTAGAACACTTGGAACTTTCTAGCAAGGATTTGAAGAATGGAGAAGATTAGAGAGTTTCAGAGTGATTAAGGTGTTTGGAAAGTGGTTATAGATGGTGGAGGCTTGTATTTATAAGTAGGGATTAAGGTTTGGGAGTTGATGAAGGTGGAAGGTGATTGGAAGAGAAAGGAGGTGGAAAAGAGTGAGATCTGATTGGCTAAAGAAGGGTGGAAGGTGATTGGAAGAGGAAAAGCTTTTGGTTTTGCTCACTTTTAGTGCTTCCACTTTGTAACTAGGTCATTTTATGTCGTTTTCTTGTATTTTAACTTGTTTTAGGTATCCAAAGTGTATTTTAAGTCTCGGTTTTGCTTATAAACACGTGTTTAAAGATTGAATGCGTATATAACACAAATACGAAAGGTAATACGTACATGTATAAAATGAATTTCTATTATAATCAAAGTCTCGGATTACAAGATTGGAAATGAACCACGAATACGACATGATTACAAGTTTCTAAAAATAGAAATGCAAATACAACTTTCTAAATATGGAAAGTACAGAAATGTGGAGCGTTACAGTCTCCCCTACTTTAGGAAATTTCGTCCCAAAACTTATTGAAGAGGAAGACTCGGCGAATAGATGGTATTTTGGTGATTCGATGCGAGTGATAATCGGTTAAAATGTTTGGGCAATGTTGAAAATTTGAAGTTTAGTGTCTATGCGGCGTTTATGTATAAGCGTGTTAAAAATGTATGGTTCAAAAGTTTTGGTTAAATTGGTAGTTTATGGTTTATTGGGCGTACATAGATAATTTTGAGTGATAAAGGATAGGTTTGTAAAATCAACTCGTCTGACTAAGCGGATTGGGACATCAACCGTAAGTAAGTGTAAAAATAAGTAAAATGTGTATGTGTGTATATAGGCGATGTGAAGTTGACCGAATTTGGACAACTCGGTGAAATGAGTGTTTTAGAAAATGCGACCTAAGGAGTGAAAAAGTTTTGTGTGAATAAAGATGTAATCTTATGTAATATGGCGGCCCGCACCATAGTTTGTAAGAAAAGTCTTATTGGTTCTAAGGCGTATTAGTAAAATCACGAGTAGTAGGAAAATGTTTATTGGTGAGAAAATATGATAGTAAATATTCATGGTTTTCAACAGGTTTTGGCGGTAAATGAGCCGACTAGTTGGTGTTTGAGTGTAATAAAGGATGAAATAAAATTTCCAAAATATCTTGGCTGAATCGAGTTTGTGGGGATATTTGCTAAAATGGATTGAGCGTTTAGGTCGAATTACTATAGATAAGATTTAGACGGAATGTTGAGTGAATAGTTGGGGATAATTCTGGAATCGGAGTGAATGAGCGATTAAATAGCTATACGCGAGAGGTAAAAATTAGCAAAAGTACCGGATGAAATGTGAACGTAAAACGTTGAAGGATGTTAGCGATAGTTGTAGCCGTTGTGGCTAACGATTTTGGGTATGGGATTTTGTTATAGAAAAACCGAGTATTAAGCGTTTCAAAGTGAGTTTGGGTATAACCAAGGAATGGCTTGTGAGGCACCATAGTTTGTTTGTTAAATGATAGTATTTAATAAGATTCGAATAACACCGAATTTCACATGTTACGTTCTGCGCTACGAGACACCGTAGAACCTGCTATGGTTTTCATGCGCCTACCACTATAATCTCTTGTGTACCCGTGATTATCCTGGTCATTGCATGATCCGCATAGTTTGTACTAATAGTGTATGGGTCAAAGGTAAATCTTAGTATTACAAATGGGAATACACGTATGATAGCGTATGAAGAATTAAGCATGTATATATGATTGTATTTAAGTATGTGTGTGTCTAACGTAGGCAAAATCACTCAGGTTATGCCCATGTATGGATTCAAGTATGACTACCGCGTAGTGAGAATGTATGAATTTGAGTATGATTGATGACAAACACGTATAAGATTAACATGTAATATCGAGCGTATGAGTTGAAGTATAAATGAGGCCAACCACACATAAGTTTATTATATAGTTTTGGGTGTATAAATCGAAGTGTGAATACTGCTATGTGTAAGATTGTTATGAAATATTGATTGTATAAATTGAAACATGTATAACAATATGCATGCGTATATGGTTGTTGGAACAAATCACTGAGTTTGTCGAACCAAGTAGATCGGGTCCGTTGGGAATGGAGAATCAGACTTGTGAATCTCAAGAGGGTATTGGGAGAAAGTAGCAATTTACGATGAAAGATGTACTTTGTAAAGGAAATGCTATATTCGTTTAAAATTTTGATTCACATACGTCGTAGGTTGTCCGATGTTATGAAATTTTCATGCCAATGTGCTTAGATTTAGAATTGCGTATTAGCGATTTTGAGAAGGGTTTTAAGCAGTGAGCTTGCTCTATTGAAAGTATTTTACATCAAAATTAGAAAAGTTGTGCTTGAAAACTTTCGTGGAAAACTTGGTTTTGAAAAGTATTTTTTTTAGCAAAATGGACTTATAGATAATCAAGTTTCGTTGGTAGTAACGTGCATGTTTAGGGTTACTATGTCTAGAGTATGTATGGAGATTTAGGTTGACCAGTGAGACGGTTGTGGTAGGTTGATTGAATGGTAGTTTGATGGTAAGGTGTCGGGTACCGACCAAATGTCTTTAGGCGCGACACTTGGTGCACAACGACACAATGTACGAGTGAGTTACCGGGCATGGGTATTTGGAGATTCCCTAGGTATGGTTCTTACTGGGTTTCTTGGATTGTGAGTATAGCCGAGGTTTGTAAGAGTCTTGGGTGTTTCACCCTCGTTCTAAGGCGTTGAGATAATTACCGGTAGGAGAACTAGTTCTAAGTTGGGGTCTATTGCTGTGAATCGAAGCCTCGAGGGTATATGGATCGACTATTAGCGTTCATCGGTTAAGTTGACTGGTGGTTGATTATGTTTTACAAACTAAGTGAGGTTAACAAAGCGACATCTATAAGAATTATATGTATGTGAGTGGAAGTTTTCTTTATAATAGTATAGTGTGAGTGTGTTGTAGTGACTGGATTGATTATGAAATTTGTGGGCAAGAAATTCATTAGTCCTGACTAGGTTGATAGGTAGCATATTATATTCTTTATATTTAGTCTTTTTAATCATTCTTTCATTTCAAACTTAATCACCCATACCGACCCGTTAGGAGGCATTTTACAATTTAATTCATACCTCCTACTTTTACATTAATATTTTCATTGTATTTTCTACCACAAATTCATTTGTGGTGGGTTATTCTTAGAAAAGCTTTATTTCCTATTTTACCCTCCGGTATGATGTTTTACCAAAAATGACCCGTTAGGAGACATTCAGCCAAAAAGACTATGCCTCCCACTTTTATGTTACCAAAAAGATAAACCCAATTATAAGACTCATTTTTTAATTACCCTTAGGGGTAGTTTGCCCGAATCATCACCCCGGGGGCATTTTTGTCAATTTAATCATTTTTACATCCGGAGAACTTTTAAAGATTTAGATTAAAACTAGCGGGCTTTAACCCGTTATCCCATCTAAATTCGTTATATCCCTACGAGCGCAAGGGTTTCCAATCATTTAGTATTTTAAAACTCACTTAGTCATATTTTTGTGTTAAGGACATGTCCTCGGCTCTAATGGCCGTTTTACCTAAATATTAGACATACCTTACTTGAGGTGGTCTAGTGTCCACCCTTAACTCAACCAACTCTATTCGGACCATAAACCCTCATCAAGAGTTTGACTCATTGCACATACCTGGTGCGGGTCAAAGCATTGACTCGTTATCGATACCTTTCAGTTCTTACTTTCTAATTCTTGACATTATGCTTACCTATAAGCATGAGACTTAACAACAAAGCTGTCCCCTAAAATATAAATCTTTATATTAAAAATTTAAAAGTAAAAATAAACAAGAGTCAACCAACTAGGAATTTTAACCTAGTTAAATTACAAGCCTTGAAATAACTCATAATAGGGTTAAAACACTCAAACTTAAGGATAAATCAAAGTTGAGGGTTTAAACTTGTCAAAACTGAAACTCAAGTTACTAATAGTAACCAAAACAAAACCAAACACCCCAAAATTGGGTGTCTGGTCGATCAAGAGAGGAGGGCGACCAGGGGATTCACTTCAAACCCTAGTTCGTCACAAAAAGCTCAAATTGGAAGTCTAAATCAAGTTCAAATCGAATTCTAAACACAAATTAGTGATCACCTCGTCATAGGGATCAAAAGGTATGTATAATTTTGATGTTTTGATTCACCATGAATTCTAGGTTAATGGTGAAAAACTGAAATTGAGCCTAGATATGTTATGCATGAGTGAATCTTGAAGTAATATGATGTTTAGGGTTGAACCCTAGATGATTATTTGTGAAAATCATTGCATGATACTTGAAGAAATTACAATCACCATTGTAGGTGATTTATGATATTGTAAAGACTAGACAAACACTAGGTTTATGAATTTTTAATCTAGTGAAAAGCTGAATTGTATGATGAAATTCAGTAATTTGAATGTTTAAGTGTGTACAATTTGCTTAATTGAAGTGAATTTAGATGTGAATAACAAGCCATGAACTTGGTAATGACTATGTAAAAATCTGACCCGCTAGGTGTTTGTTGAAATGCCTAAGTGAGGATTTTAAATGTTAAAAATAGGATGAAAACGCAGATTTGATCATGGTTCACAATGATGTGATTATGGTCATGAAAAGAGTTCTAAACAAGTTGTAAACTGAATTTTCTAGGCAAAGAGTCCGGATCATCAAGCGGACAAGCCGGAGGGAATTCACGGGAGAAAGGCGTGCTCTAAAGGTACGAAATTACCGTTTCGTTACAATAAGATTAGTTATTTGTTTTATGTCTTAGTTTAAAGCATGGTAAACAAGATAGACCAATACGTCACGAAAGTGTCTTTGCGACTCAAACAAGTAAAAACGGGTCAAAACATGTGTTAGAAAAGGATTCTTGAAATACCTTGATTGGCGCCTAAATTCCGGCATCCAAACGGGTCAAAACAAGTTTGAGAGTAAACATGACGAATGGTTATAAACCAAGCGTAAGCCGGATAGCGGACACGCTAAGCTAGTTGAGAAACTTAACTCATAATACAAGAGTTAAGGTTCTGATTTGGTAAACATGTCAAGTAGCGTAGTTTGACAAACACGAAGCCTTGGATTTAAACATGTAGATTATTGCGTAATCGACCCCTCATGGGGAAAGCGAAACATGATAGCGGGTAATAATCAGAACATGAGGATCCTAACCTTGGTTAGGTGATAATCATGTTCAAGATTAAATTACTGCAAAATGGAAATAGAATGACAACAACAACAAAGCAAGAAAACATGTACAGCGACTACCGTAAGTTACGGTGATACCATAACTTACGGTAGCAAACAAGTTGCTACGGTAGGATCCTCCTGCCTTACGGCAGGTCACAAACTTCCAGGAGCCACCGTAACTTACGGTGACTACCGTAAGTTACGGTAGCACCCAGTTCCAAAAACTGAATTTCTTTATTCTTGGTTGCGTTAATTGGTCGTCAAACACCGTTTTGATTATATTATTGTCCAAAGACCTTAATACTAACATTTGTCTAAAAATGTTCAGTTTCTCAGGTATTCAAGTAGAAGGATGATGATCAAGCATAAGTATCCGAACCGAACACTCAAACAAACGCTTCCGCACTTGATCTTTTGTTTTAAAACTATGTAACAATTGTAGATTCTATCTTGAATATGGTTTCGTAGGATATTATTGTGAATGTTATGTATAGTTATGGTTTTCAAGTCTTGAAAGTTTTTGTAAATTTCAAATTTGGTATGAAAGGCAAGGTTTTATGTTATTAAATCTAGTGTTATAAACTGGGTCTTACAAGTTGGTAATCAGAGCTCAAGGTTGTCAATAAGTGTTCGGTTCAAGCTTGATCAAACATCCGGTAAGAGTTAATTATTTAAGCAAAATTAGAAGAATATAGAAATAAATCATGAACAAATATGCATGAAAAAGAGTGTTTAAGCTCACTCAAACACAAGAAATGCATGAAACAAGAACGATTGAATCAAGTTATGAACTTGATTGAATCAAAACAAGTAAAGCATGTGTTATAAATGGAATGTTTAACAATATATGTAAACATTTCAGTATTAAAGATGGCGGACAGAGGTGATGATGATGCGGTGCCAAGAGTCACCGAAAAAATGAGGGTAGTGATTGCCAAAGAGGTTGGAAAGGCGATCGAAAACAGTTTGTCGGACTTCATTGATTAAATTCAAAACACTGTTTTATCAATAGTAGACGAGAGAATCAAGAAGCTAGAGGATAATTCAAATCTAGCAAAGGAAAAACCTGGAGGACGAAAGCCTTGTTCATACAAGGAATTCATGGCATGTAAACCACCCATATATAATGGAGAGGTTGATCCAATTGTGTGCCAACGATGGCTAAGCGATATCGAAGGAGTATTTGAGAGAACTCATTGTGATGAAAATGACTACGTAGCCTATGGTACGGGTCAATCAAGAGGTCAAGCGAAAGACTGGTGGGATAACAAAAAGAATGAGATCGGAAGTGAAGCGGCTAAGGCCATGACATGGGAGGAGTTTAAGACGCCGTTTCTTAAACACCATAGTCCCAAAGCCGTCATTAATAGAATCAAGGAAGAGTTCATGCAACTCAAACACAAGGGTGAATCCATAGACAAGATCACAGGGATGTTTATGGACAAGATGAAGTTCTGTGATGATTTGGTGACGAATGAAGAACAAAAGGTCTACTACTACCATAACATGCTGAGTGCGGAATATAGAGAGTTCATAACCCCTTTAAAATACGAGACCCTTACCGAGATCATCAATGCTGCTCGGGAAAGGGAGATCGAATTGAAAAAGAGCATAGAACGGGGTGAACGAAGGGCACAAGATGTAAACCCAAGCCCTAACAAGAAAGCACGAATGAATGAAACAGCGAAGAAATCGGATACAAAAGGTAGTACACCAAGTTGCAAAATTTGTGGGAAGAATCATAAGGGCGAATGTCGCTTCAAAGATAAGCCTTGTCCCATATGCCGAAAAACGGGACACATGGCTATATCATGTCCGGAGAAAGTGACTGTTTGTTACAACTGTTATCAAACGGGTCACAAAAGATCCGAATGCCCAGAACTGGTTGGAAAGAAAGATGGGCAAGACTCGAAAGGTGAAGCCCCGAAAGCAAAAGCAAGATCTTTCCAATTGACCGCTGCTGAAGCAAAGGTCGAACCTGATGTGGTCTCAGGTATATTTACTATAAACTCGATTCCCGCACGTGTGTTATTTGATACGGGTGCGAATAAATCCTTTATTTCATATGGATTTATTCGACATCCATCATGTCCGGAGAAAGTGACTGTTTGTTACAACTGTTATCAAACGGGTCACAAAAGATCCGAATGCCCGGAACTGGTTGGAAAGAAAGATGGGCAAGACTCGAAAGGTGAAGCCCCGAAAGCAAAAGCAAGATCTTTCCAATTGACCGCTACTGAAGCAAAGGTCGAACCTGACGTGGTCTCAGGTATATTTACTATAAACTCGATTCCCGCACGTGTGTTATTTGATACGGGTGCGAATAAATCCTTTATTTCATATGGATTTATTCGACATCCTTCATTTATTCTAACAAAGTTACCTATGCCTTTAGAAGTAGAGATAGGTAATAACAAGAGCTTTATTGTTTGTGATGTATGTGAAAACTGTAAAATGAGCATCGATAACGAAGAATACACAATAGACTTGATTCCGATGTCGATGGGGGAATTCCAAGTGATCGTGGGGATGGATTGGCTATCTCGATACCATGCGAAGGTGGTTTGTTTCCGAAAGGAAATTAAAGTAACGTCTCCTAGCGGAAAGCAAGTTACGATATACGGCGAAAAAGGAGGTAACCCGGTGCTGTGCTCAATACTAGAAGCCCATAAATTTATGAAACATGGATGCAAGGCCTTTATGGTATACACAAGCGAAACGGAAAAAGAACCCCTCAAAATAGGAGATGTACCGGTGGTACGTGATTATGAAGATGTGTTCCCGGAAGAACTACCGGGGATACCACCAGAACGGGAGGTAGAGTTCGGAATCGAGTTGATTCCGAGCGCAAAACCCGTGGCCAAGGCGCCGTATCGACTTGCGCCGTCGGAGTTACAAGAATCGATGTCTCAAATCTAGGAATTTCTCGACAAGGGGTTTATCCGACCGAGTGTGTCTTCGTGGGGCGCACCAGTCTTATTCGTGAAAAAGAAGGATGGCAGTATGCACATGTGTATCGATTACCGAGAGTTAAACAAACTCACGGTGAAGAATCGATACCCACTCCCAAGAATTGATGATTTGTTCGACCAGCTACAGGGAGCAAGTTGTTTTTCCAAGATAGATCTTAGGTCGGGTTATCACCAATTGAAAGTCAAAGAGGAAGATGTACCGAAGACAGCATTTCGTACGCGATACGGGCATTATGAATTCCTTGTAATGCCCTTTGGGTTGACTAATGCACCCGCGGCTTTCATGGATCTCATGAACCGGGTTTGCAAACCTATGCTAGATAAGTCGGTAATTGTATTTATCGATGACATTTTGGTATACTCGAAGAATGAAGCTGAGCACGTGTGTCATTTGCGGGAAGTATTAGACACACTCAGACGAGAAAAGTTGTATGCAAAATTCTCAAAGTGCGCTTTCTTGGGCATATCATTAGTGCTAATGGAGTACTAGTGGATCCGTCAAAGTTAGAAGCTGTGTCAAAATGGAACCCTCCAAGAAATCCCTCAGAAATCCGAAGCTTTTTAGGGCTTGCGGGATATTATCGAAGATTCATACAGGATTTCTCCAAAATTGCCTTGCCATTGACCAAATTGACTCGCAAGGAGGAAAAGTTCGTGTGGGGCATCGAACAGGACGAGGCCTTCCAAACGCTCAAGGAAAAGTTAACTCACGCTCCGGTGTTAACAATACCGGAAGGAGTCGACGACATGGTAGTTTACACAGATGCGTCGCATTCGGGACTCGGATGTGTTTTAATGCAACGAGGCAAGGTCATCGCCTACGCCTCGAGGCAATTGAAGATCCATGAAAAGAAATACCCGGTACACGACTTGGAATTAGCGGCGGTGGTGTTTACCTTAAAGATATGGAGGCATTACTTGTATGGGGTAAAATTTGCGATCTTTACCGACCATAAAAGTTTAAAGTATTTCTTCAATCAGAAGGAATTAAACATGAGACAAAGGCGGTGGCTGGAAACGGTCAAGGATTTCGACTGTGAAATACATTACCACCCCGGGAAGGCCAATGTAGTGGCTGATGTGTTGAGCCGAAAAGCAGATTATACCCCGATACGGGTACGATCATTGCAGCTCATTATGACCTCGGGCTTACTAGAACGAATCCGAGAAGCACAAGATGAAACAGTAAAGACGGAAAACTGGAGAAAGGAAAGGATTGTTGGCCAAGTTAAAGATCTCGAGGTAGGCAGTCACGGCTTGAAGACACGTTTCAATAGAATTTGGGTCCCTAACACATGTGGAGTTAAAAAGCTCCTACTTGATGAAGCTCATAAGTCCCGTTATTCCGTTCATCCGGGAGCGACCAAGATGTATAACGATTTAAAACAAAACTACTGGTGGCCCGGAATGAAAAGAGACGCCGTGAAATACGTTGAAAAAATATTTAACATGTCTACAAGTCAAGGCGGAGCACTAAAAGCCATACGGTAAACTCCAACCGCTAGAAATCCTGGTTTGGAAATGGGAACAAATTACAACGGACCTATTGACCAAACTGCCCAAAACAAGCCGTGGTTTTGATGCTATATGGGTAGTTGTAGATAGATTAACTAAAAGTGCTCACTTCATCCCTATTCGTGAAACTTATACATCTGAAAAGATGTCAGAGGTGTATACAAATGAAATCGTGGCACGCCACGGGGTACCCATATCCATTGTGTCTGACAGAGATACCCGGTTTACTTCAAAATTCTGGCAAGATTTCCAAGAACAAATGGGGATCAAATTGTTCATCAGCACTGCGTACCATCCTCAGACGGATGGACAAAGTGAAAGAACAATACAAACGTTGGAAGACATGCTCCGGGCATGTATAATCGACTTTGGAGGCAGTTGGGATGTCCATCTACCCTTAGTCGAATTTTCATATAACAACAGTTATTACGCAAGTATTAGAATGGCCCCGTACGAAATGTTATATGGAAGAAAATGCCGAACTCCGGTATGCTGGGGAGAAGTGGGTCCACGTGGGCTAGCACCCACGGATATAATCCGAGCTACAAACGAGAAAATCGACATGGTCCGAACTCACTTAAAAACAGCTCAAGATCGACAAAGTTATGCTCAGAGTGTCCCCATGGAAAGGGGTTATCCGGTTTAGAAAGAAAGGGAAGTTGAGCCCAAGATTTATCGGGCCATTTACGATTGTTGAACGAGTAGGAAAGGTAGCTTACCGTCTTGAGCTACCAGAAGAATTAAGCGGAATTCATAGCACTTTTCATGTGTCACATCTTCGGAAATGCCTAGCCGATGAGACGACTTATGTCTACTACGATGATATTGAGGTGGATGATAGATTAAACTATGTGGTAAGACCTATTGCGATTTTAGATCGCAAGGTGAAAACCTTAAGAAATAAAGAGATCAATCAAGTAAGGGTCAAATGGGAACACAAGAAGGGTGCTGATACCACATGGGAATCCGAAGAAGAAATGCAACGGCTATACCCCACTTTATTTGGTACGTAATTCGGTTTCGGGGACGAAACCCTTTTTAAGGGGGGGTGGACTTGTAACACCCCTAAAATATAAATCTTTATATTAAAAATTTAAAACTAAAAATAAACAAGAGTCAACCAACTAGGAATTTTAACCTAGTTAAATTACAAGCCTTGAAATAACTCATAATAGGGTTAAAACACTCAAACTTAAGGATAAATCAAAGTTGAGGGTTTAAACTTGTCAAAACTGAAACTTAAGTTACTAACAGTAACCAAAACAAAACCAAACACCCCAAAATTGGGTGTCTGGTCGATCAAGAGAGGAGGGCGACCAGGGGATTCACTTCAAACCCTAGTTCGTCACAAAAAGCTCAAATTGGAAATCTAAATCAAGTTCAAATCGAATTCTAAACACAAATTAGTGATCACCTCGTCATAGGGATCAAAAGGTATGTATAATTTTGATGTTTTGATTCACCATGAATTCTAGGTTAATGGTGAAAAACTGAAATTGAGCCTAGATATGTTATGCATGAGTGAATCTTGAAGTAATATGATGTTTTGGGTTGAACCCTAGATGATTATTTGTGAAAATCATTGCATGATACTTGAAGAAATTACAATCACCATTGTAGGTGATTTATGATATTGTAAAGACTAGACAAGCACTAGGATTATGAATTTTTAATCTAGTGAAAAGCTGAATTGTATGATGAAATTCAGTAATTTGAATGTTTAAGTGTGTACAATTTGCTTAATTGAAGTGAATTTAGATGTGAATAACAAGCCATGAACTTGGTAATGACTATGTAAAAATCTGACCCGCTAGGTGTTTGTTGAAATGCCTAAGTGAGGATTTTAAATGTTAAAAATAGGATGAAAACGCAGATTTGATCATGGTTCACAATGATGTGATTATGGTCATGAAAAGAGTTCTAAACAAGTTGTAAACTGAATTTTCTAGGCAAAGAGTCCGGATCATCAAGCGGACAAGCCGGAGGGAATTCACGGGAGAAAGGCGTGCTCTAAAGGTACGAAATTACCGTTTCGTTACAATAAGATTAGTTATTTGTTTTATGTCTTAGTTTAAAGCATGGTAAACAAGATAGACCAATACGTCACGAAAGTGTCTTTGCGACTCAAACAAGTAAAAACGGGTCAAAACATGTGTTAGAAAAGGATTCTTGAAATACCTTGATTGGCGCCTAAATTCCGGCATCCAAACGGGTCAAAACAAGTTTGAGAGTAAACATGACGAATGGTTATAAACCAAGCGTAAGCCGGATAGCGGACACGCTAAGCTAGTTGAGAAACTTAACTCATAATACAAGAGTTAAGGTTCTGATTTGGTAAACATGTCAAGTAGCGTAGTTTGACAAACACGAAGCCTTGGATTTAAACATGTAGATTATTGCGTAATCGACCCCTCATGGGGAAAGCGAAACATGATAGCGGGTAATAATCAGAACATGAGTATCCTAACCTTGGTTAGGTGATAATCATGTTCAAGATTAAATTACTGCAAAATGGGAATAGAATGACAACAACAACAAAGCAAGAAAACATGTACAGCGACTACCGTAAGTTACGGTGATACCGTAACTTACGGTAGCAAACAAGTTGCTACGGTAGGATCCTCCTGCCTTATGGCAGGTCACAAACTTCCAGGTAGGGCTGTCCAAACTGCTCGATGATCGAAGATCGCTCGACGATCGCTCGAAAAATGCTCGAAAAATACTCGTTCGATTCCTGCTCAGTTTGTAAATGAGCCGATCGGATCGGTTCGATTCAAATTCAATCCGAGCATGAGCATAGCTCCGCTCGCTCGGTTTCGCTCGAATTATTTTTATTAATAATTAATATATATATTTATATTATAGAATTATAGATTTTATAGATTAAAAACCTAAAAAAATATAATAGCCCAAAAAAAAAAAAATTAAAAGCACAAATAACATTCAACCCAACTTAATATTTAATATGTAAATCTAACCCTAAATCCTATTCCTAAAAGAGTATTCACTATTCAGTCGTATCACTATCATATTCATATCACCGCTCTTTAAATTACAATTTGTATTCGCACTTTATTTTGTGTTTCTTGATATTGTTAAGAACATTTTTAGAATCATGATTTGAGTTATTATGTATTGCTTTTGTTAGTAAAGTGTTGGACATGTTTTAATTAAGTTAGAATTTGTTTTTGTTGAACGAAGCCTTATCATTCAATCGAGCGAAACCGAGCGAAAACGATCCGCTCGATTTTTATTTAGGATTTGATAAAAACCGAGCGAACCCGAGCCGATCGATTCAAATTCAATCCGAGCATGAGCATCACTTTTGCGTTCGGTTTTATAAATTTGATCCGCTCGGATCGGATCGGTTGTAATTCAATCCGAGCATGAGCAGACCCTCGATCGGATCGGATCGGCTCATGAACACCCCTACTTCCAGGAGCCACCGTAACTTACGGTGACTACCGTAAGTTACGGTAGCACCCAGTTCCAAAAACTGAATTTCTTTATTCTTGGTTGCGTTAATTGGTCTTCAAACACCGTTTTGATTATATTATTGTCCAAAGACCTTAATACTAACATTTGTCTAAAAATGTTCAGTTTCTCAGGTATTCAAGTAGAAGGATGATGATCAAGCATAAGTATCCGAACCGAACACTCAAACAAACGCTTCTGCACTTGATCTTTTGTTTAAAAACTATGTAACAATTGTAGATTCTATCTTGAATATGGTTTCGTAGGATATTATTGTGAATGTTATGTATAGTTATGGTTTTCAAGTCTTGAAAGTTTTTGTAAATTTCAAATTTGGTATGAAAGGCAAGGTTTTATGTTATTAAATCTAGTGTTATAAACTGGGTCTTACAAAAGCATTAAATATCATACTCAAATGGTGATAACATCACCATTTTACCTGTTTGTCCATTTGACCCGTTCATAGCTTACCCTTTTAGCGATTCAATTAACCATGTAATGTTTATTTCCATAAGGTGCATACTTACCATCTTACTCATTTGACCCGTTATAGTTCATACAATAGGGATCTATTTTAAAAATTCATTGGTCTCCTACCAAAGATTCATTTTTACTCGTTCGACCCATTTTGATACGCACCAAAAGGTCTTATTTTGAAATTTCATTGGTTTACCACCAAATTTTCATTTTACTTGTTCGACCCATTTTGGTTCACGCCAGAATGTCTTATTTTTGAAAGTTCATTGGTTTACTACCAAAAATTCATTTTTACTTGTTCGACCCATTTTAGTTTGTTCCAAAAATGTAACGTTTCGTGTTCTCATACTTTCTATTTTTCGAAAGTTTGTATTCATATTTCATTCTAATCCTTGTAATTCGAGATTTTGATCAATGGAAATCACATTTTTAATCGTACATGTTTATTCATGTATACTTAATACGTAATCATTCATGAATATACGCCTTTTATACGAAACCGGGGCTTACATTACGTTTATACCATGTTTTGATTATAATCATACTCATGTCACAGTTATAACATGCCTAAATTACATCTTGGAACCCTAAAATCATGTTTATCATTAAGCTAAAGACCGTAAATAACAAGCTATACAAATCTAAGGGTGAAAAATGAAATTTTATTTTTCTGGGAAGCCTTACGGACCGCAAGGCAAAAGCCTCACGGTCCGCAAGGAGGTCTAACAGGCAGAATTCCAACCGGCTCGCGAATTAAGTCTGGTTTTCACCTTTTTTCAAACTCTTAACACCAAACTAACTTCATTAAAACCCTAAACCCTAATACCTACTAATAAATATCCTTCCTCCACACCTCCTAAACACTTTACACTCCCTCAAATCACTCTCAAATTCTCCCAAATCTTCAAAACCTTCAAGTTGGGCAAATTATACACAAGTCCAAAACAGTGAGTAACAGTGAGTTTTGGACCTCATTCTTTATCATTTCTTCTTTCAATCCACTTGGATAACCTTTAGGAGTGTATCCACAAACTTACCATATTAAAATAAGTAGGAACATCACCATTTTGAGATCCAAAGTTGGTTTTAGTTATTTTTTTTACAAACTTTCAAAAACCTTGTTCATCCTTCCTCATTTCTTGAACATCTTCAAGTTGCCACAAATCCCATTTTTGGGATAGGTTGGATTGATGATTGTTACAGAAATGATAGGTGTTTTAGCTTACTTCCTAAGTCACCAAACAATTTCCAAGTAACAAAGTGAACAAGACTACACCAAGTCTCCAAACACTATCCATGTTTGGAATACACTCGTCTAGTCAAGTCATTTGGCTGTTTAGGTGAATTAGATGGTTTAGATACTTTCATTTACATTCTTGTACTATATTCCACCAAAAACCCCCACCGGAGATCGTCGTCGCTGCCGATTGCCACCAAAATCACTTTTGTTTGTTGAGATTTTTGAGATTTGATTGTTAATTGTTTTTGGAATTTGATTGTTAACTATTAGAAGTGAGAGAGTGAGTGAGATAGAGAGAAAAATGGTTGGGTTGGGTTGGAGGTGATGGTAATAGGTGGTGGTAAGTGGTGGCGGTGGGGAGGATGGTGGTTGTTTTTTTTAACAACCAACTAAATTACCGGATAAGCATTATGGGATGCTCTTAATCGAGTAAATGCATCCCCTCCTCTATAATGGTCAGAGTTGGATGCATACCCGAGCCACTTAGCCACCAGTTCTGGGAAAAACCCGCCGCCCGAAGGCCCACTACGGTAAAACCCGACCCGACTCGATTTCGAACTGGCGACCAACAAATAGGCCTAGTTCTAAACTTCATTGCCACCACCAATGTCCTTCAAAGTGATGCTAATGGGAGTTGAACTTGGGTTCTTAAATAAAGTAACCAAGTGACTAACCACTAGACCAACTTGTCAGGACGGGTGGATGGTGGTTGTGGTAGATGGTTTGTGGTGGTGGTAATAATATATAAATATTATTTATTTAAACCTGTTATTTAAACATCTTATTTACATAATTAGTCCTTCTAATGGTGAAATGACAAAAATATCCTCACATGCAAGTCACATGACTAGATTTAGAGTAAATTGCCAAAATCGTCCCTGAGGTTTGGGCATATTTGCCAGTTTAATCCAAAATGAGTTTTTTGTGCCAAATTGCCCTTCATGTTTGGCAGTTTTTGCCATTTTCATCCAATTCGCTAATTGAGTTTATTTTTTTTGTTAACTAAGGGCTAATTTAGACATTTACCCTTTTTATGTTTTTTATTTTCTTTCTAACCTTTAATAAAAAAACAATTCACTATATCAGCCACATAAAAACAAAACTCTGATTCCTCTTTTCAATCTCAGATGCCATTCTTCTTCTTATCTTTTAAAATAAACACAGCCAAACCCTAAATACTTATCTTTTCAGCCGCATACAATTCTCACGCCATCATCTTTTTTAATAACTTTCAAATCGTTGGTCAAATAATAGTAGTTGCTCCTTTGATAACTTGCAACAGATCTGAATCTCAGGTAACATCATCGTTCAACAAACAACAATTTTTGAACAAAAAACAACCAAACGCCAGGGGCGGTCTTTAGGTCTGTATCTCTCTCTCTAATCTGAGCAGTGGTGGTGGTTGGCGTAATGGTGGTGCCAATGGTTGTTGTGGCAGCGACGGTGATTATTTGGGTGGTGGAGGCAATGGTGGAGATCGGGTAATGGTGGTGCCGATGGTTGTTGTGGCAGCGGTGGTGGTTGTTGAGGTGATGGTAGAAGCGGTGGTTGTTGGGGTGATGGTGGAGACGCTGGTTCTTATGGTGATGGCAGAGCTGGTGGCTGGCGGTTGGTGGAGATATGGTTGTTTAATTGATTTGGGTTACATATAGGAATTTGATTAGTCGGTATCAGATAAAAGATTGTAAAGGGATTTGTGTTTTTGATTTTTTTTTTTGGATTTTGATTTGAATTTGATTAGTTGCAGATGATGTTGAAAAGTGATATAGTTCTTGTATTAATATAAAATAAAAAGAAAATAAAAAATATTGTTTTAACAGAAAAAATAAACCCAGTTAGCGAATTGGATGAAAATGGCAAAAATTGTCAAACGTGAAGGGCACTTTGTCACAAAAACTCATTTTGGATGAAACTGGCAAATAGGCCTAAACCTCGGGGACGATTTTGGCAATTTACCCCTAGATTTAACAAAAACAATTAACTGAGTTACGGCTAAAGGACATATCGTGCAAGATTTTGAAACAATAAGTACAAAACACGTCAATTTTAAAGACAAAAGACACCGCTTGAAATCAGGTATATAGATAAAGGACAAACTTTGCGATTCACTCAAATAATAAAGAAAAGAGTTAAATGCCATTTTAGTCCATGTGGTTTGGGCTATTTTGTCAGTTTAGTACAAAGGTTTCAATTATCATTTGTGGGTCCAAAAAGATTTCACCGTTGCCATTTTAGTCCACTGGGCTAACTTCATCCATTTTTTCTGTTAACAAAAAGGACAATTCGGTCATTTTATATGGTCGAATTATCCTTCTAGTTAACAGAATTACATAGAAAATGACCGAATTGCCCTTCTCTTTGACAAAAATGGATGAAGTTAACCCAGTGGACTAAAATGGCAACGATGAAACCTTTTTGGACCCACAGACGAAAAATGAAACCTTTAGACTAAACTGACAAAATAGCCTAAATCAAATAGTCAAAGAATAATATAAAATATAGAAAGTGGATTAATTATACACATAATATATTATATTTATTTAGTAATACTTGCCTTTTCTTAACTTATTGTTATTCAATTTACAAATTTTCTTAAAAGATATCTTAAAGTTGTTAAAAGTAGTTATCAAACTCTTGAAACTAGCTTATTTAGCACCTCTAGCTCGCAAATACAAAACCAACTGATAGTCACATATTTTATAAACTTAGTCACTTTGTATAACAATTATTATTATTATTTTTTTTGAAAATCTACGTAACTAAACTTATTTTATACCATAAGTATATAACGCAAGTTCCCAATGGCATCTTGGTCTACTGATATCAGGTGTTGATCCTACAATAGTGGTGTAGGTTCAAGTTCCACATAATAGACAATAAATGGATTTTAATAGTAAATTTTACATGGATGTGTGTTAATAAAAAAAAATTACAAAACAATCAATAAAGTCACTAAATTTGTAATTTTTATCACATTTATAGCGGACAATGATTGAGCAAATTACATATTTTTTTTAAAAAAAAAAGTTGCATCTACTTTATATACATATTTTATTCTATAAGATTTTGTTTAATAAAAATATACGTCATCTTATTTATCAGCAACTCACCTGTTAACAAATTGGACATTTCCTGAAGTTTATGCAATCTTTTCTTCACAATTCATCGTCTCCCAGACACTCCACCTTGATCAATTTTTCACCAGCCAATAACCAAACCTCTTATCACCATCATCCTCATCAAGATTTTCTTTTATGGCCTTTCATCCTAACCATCTCTCACAGCAGTTGGGCCTACAACAATTCTCCGATACCGACAACAATTCCGACCTCCAGACACTTCTCCCTGACCACCACCCCCCTATCCCGGGCCAGCCTTCTTCTCCTCGTTCGTCCGTAAAAGATCACTGGCTCAATAGCCCGACTCTCCGCCAGCAGGGTCAGTACGGAGGTCTGGCTACTGAGAATAATAATAGTAGTAGTAATAGCAGTAGTAGTAATAGTAATACTAACAGTAATAGTAACAGTAATAGTAAGAGTAAGTAACGCTAATAATAATAATAATAATAATTTTATCAACTTGCAAACCAACAATAATTCTGATTCTGCAGTGACAACAACTTCCCAGCAGCAGCATCGGGCCGGGGCGAATAATAACAACCAGTGGCTATCGAGATCGATGATGCAAAGGAACGTTGGTGACGCTAGAGGAGACGACATGGTTTCACAAGTCTCCAATGATTCAATTATGGCCTCAGCAGCCGCGATGTCATCTCATGGTTCGCCGGATTTGAATAATCAGTCCAGAAACATTGCTGCAAGCCAGGTTCCATTTCTCCAAGATTTAGAGTTTTAGTTTACATTATTTGTTTGTATACTCAATTTTTTAATTTCTTTTGGAAATTTGCAAATGCTTTGTTTTATTTGGTGGATATTCTTGTGTGTCAAGAAAAATACATAAAGGGTACAGGAAATAAGTGTTCATAGTGTCGGTTAGTTAATTGATGACAAACATGGTAATTATATAAGAGTGGAACAGTAAATCAAACTTCATGACTTCATACAGAAAAAAAAGATGAGTAACTTTAGTGGAATAGAGGAAAAACTTGATTAATATTATTTAAAATTTTGTTTTTATTAATTGAGTCGGGGTCTTAGTAGGAGCGACTTCTCTATGAGTGGATATTACTGAGTAGGTTTGTTTGGTTATCATGTAATCGAATTTTTACCGTGCATCTTGGTTTTAATGTTTGAACGAAATCTCGAACATTGTGCCCTGAATAGGGTCAGACACACAGCTAATATGATTCTTGTGGCTGTTTTTACAGGTGGATAATAATGGAGGAAGTGAGGTAGGTGGTGGGGATGGTGGGGGTGAAGTTGCGTGGCAAAATGCTCGGTACAAAGCAGAGTTACTATCACACCCGCTCTACGAGCAGTTGTTGTCGGCTCATGTGTCTTGTTTACGAATTGCAACTCCTGTGGATCAGTTGCCGAGGATTGATGCGCAGCTGGCTCAGTCGCAGCATGTGGTATCGAAGTATTCGGGTCTTGGTGGTCATGTTAGTGTTGGTGATGATAAGGAGCTAGATCAGTTCATGGTATGCTTCTTAGCACTTGTTTATTAAAAAAACGGTTTGTTTTTTGTTTTTTTTTTTTTTAACGGATGATGACTAATGTAAAGATAGCAACTTTAGAGTTGAAGTCGCTGTCTTATACGGCGACTTCACTTTGCAAAATCTAGTCAAGTTCCATAATTTGTCTTCTTGTTGAAGTCAGTATCTATGGCGACTTCAACAACACGAAGACAAATTCTAGACACTTGTCTGATCTCGTTTTATTTGTATACTCCAAGAATCTAAAGTTGCTATCTTAGATAACAACTTACCCAAATTGAAGTTTAAAAAAAAACAACCATTTGTCATCATGTGATTTCAAAAGAACCCATTTAAAAAAATTGATTCATAACCTATATTTCTGCTCAACAAAGTCTCAAAAACTTTATCATAATCCTAGGGGGCATGGTTGGATATGGGTTCTAAATTTGATTGCTTATATATTCTTATATCCATGGTATCTACATGTTGCAATGCAGACTCATTATGTTCTGTTGCTATGCTCTTTTAAAGAACAATTACAACAACACGTTCGGGTTCATGCAATGGAAGCTGTTATGGCGTGTTGGGAGATTGAGCAGTCGTTACAAAGTTTAACGGGTTTGAACATCTGAAATTCAGTTTATGTTATGTTTTTGTTATGAGATGAAGGCTAAGTTTTGTTTGCTGTTGGTTGTGGAAACAGGAGTGTCACCCGGAGAAGGAACAGGTGCAACAATGTCTGATGATGATGAAGATCAAGTAGACAGTGATGTCAATCTGTTTGATGGGAGTCTTGATGGACATGATAGCATGGGGTTCGGGCCTCTTGTCCCGACTGAGAGCGAGAGATCATTGATGGAGCGTGTGAGGCAAGAGCTAAAGCATGAGTTAAAACAGGTTAGGCTAACGCGTTTAATAAAAAATGGTTCTATTTGGGTTATGTTATATATGGTTCAAATGAGTAATTAAAATCAATGAAACAGGTTGAAACAAAATAGATAAAAGAGTCCTAATAGTATAGTTTTTGTAATTATGCTCAATAATATGGTTAATTATTTATAAATTTTTTTTTTTGGAAAAAAACGTCGGAGAGAGTAGATCCGACCTATCGTGGTTTATACTTCCCACTTGACCCGAACATGTTGTGACCTTTTACCCAACCCATCAATTTTGCCACTGTTGTGGACCGCGGTAATGGAGGAAAGTGATGCTACCTTTGTCCCAAAATAGTGAAACCGTTTTTTTTTATAAAATAATGTAGCCTTTTTTTATTGTTAGTTTTATTTCAGTTTAAGTTTTTACCACTCATTTAATCACTACTAAATTCTATTGACGTTGATTTGCATTTGTAAAATGAACATTTCTTGTCTTTACAAAGGGTATTTTTCCACTATGGTTAGTTTTATTTCAGTTTAGGTTTTTACCACTCATTTAATCACTACCAAATTCTGTTGACGTGAACATTTCTTGTCTTTACAAAGGGCATTTTTCCTACTATTGTTAGCTTTATTTCAGTTTACGTTTTTATCACTCATTTAATCAGTACTAAATTCTATTGACGTCGATTTGCATTTGTAAAATGAACATTTCTTGTCTTTACAAAGGGCATTTTCCTACAAAGGCATTGTGTTTTAAATTTTAGGCATGTGTTTTAGATTCTTTTGGGATTGTAAAATATAGAAAAACACCAAACGCACCAATTTAAAGCACGATCATATGTATTATAGCGTTAAATTTAAAACACGCTGGTTAACTTTCTTCGATTGGTCTTTTAGATTTCATGCCTATAATATATTTTATTATGTTTTAAATTGTTACGTTTGATATTTTTTATACTATACCATGCTAAAAGAATTTAAAACATTATGTTCAAAATTTAAAACATAACACCTACATAAACTTCTTACACTTTGTAGGAGAAATAATCTTTATAAAGGAACCCTTACCTATATAAATATATTCTCGACATATTAGTTGAACTATTTAGTTATATGTCCAAAGTTGCATTTATCTCGGATAGAGGAAAGACCGTAAGAGTAGGGTGTCGTGTTGAATCAGTGAACCCTAAAATGACTAGTATGTCTATTTGTGATAAAGATATCGGCTCATTTAAAATCATGTAACCCAAACATGGATTACTTAACCTATTTCTTTAAATGAGTCAAACAAGTTGATGGGTTGCTTAATTTTAAAAAGGTTGACAAATCAATATGTTTAATTGAACAAGTTAAATAGGTTAATCCGCACAAAAACCTTAGTTAAACCTGAACACAACTTATTTATTAAATGAGTTGGATTTGACAACCTACTTTGATCATATAATTTGCTCTTATTGTGGCGTTATTAGGGTTACAAGGAGAAGCTTGTGGACATTAGGGAGGAGATATTACGTAAAAGACGGGCAGGGAAACTGCCCGGTAACACCACTTCGGTTTTAAAATCATGGTGGCAATCCCATGCCAAATGGCCGTACCCTACGGTCAGTTTGATTCATCTTATTAATCTTTTATACAACCTAACAATAACAATAACAATAACAATAATATTAATACTAATGAGAACAATAATAACAGGAAGAAGATAAGGCAAGATTGGTACAGGAAACCGGCCTGCAGTTAAAGCAGATAAACAATTGGTTTATTAATCAGAGAAAACGAAACTGGCACAGCAATACTTCTTCAACCGTCTCGAAGAGCAAGCGTAAAAGGTATTACATGTCCAGACTCCAGACGATAAAATCTCGAATATGAAATCATGCCTGTTAGTAAATTTATAACATGTTTCTATCACAAACCCTAATCAGATAAAGAAGCAATGCAGGTGACAAAAGTAGTGATCATAACATGTAAATCAAGAAACTACCATCTGAACAGATCGAGATGATCTTGCATGCATGCATCCAATTGCAAGATTCTGGAATGGGCTGCTGTCATGAGGAGGAAAAGATGGATGAAAATGATGTTGTAGGTGGTATACGTTTAGAAGTTTGACTCTTGAAAGTCATATTTGTGACCATAACTAAATTTAAGATACATTAATTAATTTAATTAATATGCCATGTTTTTTTAACGACGAATTCCTTGCTTCTTGTGAGATTTGAGCCCCAGACTTCACACTTGTGTTTTAAAGGGCTTTGCCTTACCACTAGACCACCAACCCCAGTGGCATGTCATGATGTATTTAACTATCAGTTTTATGATACTTGTCTAAATTTAAGATTCAAGATTATCCAAGGATATGTTAATCTCCTAGTTTATCGGTTTTGTTCAATTTTTTTAGTTTATTTTTATTTACTCTAGAGTTATCCTATTAAGTCTTCTTTTTTCTTTTCTTTTTAGACGACTAACTCACACACATGTTGGAATTCCGATTTAGGGTTTTGCAGAATGTAAGATAATGTTCATAAAAATGAATTGATAAAATGATTCTGTTGCAATACATACGTATATATACATACATGATATGGCAGTAACCGCCATATATATAAAAAAAACTTAGGATAGTAACATAATTATAATAATAATAATAATAATAATAATAATAATAATAATAATAATAATAATAATATGATCTAACTTATAGATATTCGTCTAACACCCTCCCGTAAGTTTGATCATGCCAGATTCATGTGTAGCAGTTTCCTCAATCGAGTAAAATCTTTTGACTGTAGAGCCTTTGTCATGATATCTGCAATTTGATCCTTAGTTGCACAGAATACAACCTCTACTTCTCTTTTCTTGATGAGATCTCTGATAAAGTGATATTTGACTCTTATGTGCTTGCTTTTCCCATGGTATACGGGATCTTTAGCTAGACAAATGGTTGATTTATTATCACAGAATATTGGAATTGAGTAATCTTCTTTTCCTTGTAGATCATCCAGTATACCTTTGATCCATAATGCTTGACATCCAGTTAGTGATAGTGCCATATATTCAGCTTCTGTGGAAGATAATGCTACCACCTTTTGTTTCTTTGATTGCCAAGATATAGGACCAGACCCCAAATGAAAAATATATCCCGAGGTACTCTTGCTGTCATCTACATTCCCTGCATAATCACTATCACTGTATCCCACTAGATATTTCTTCTTTCCTTTTGAATAAGTAATTCCTTGCTCCTGGGTCCCTTTGATGTATTTTAATATTCGTTTTGCAGCTTCCCAGTGACTTTTCTTTGGACATTCCATGAACCTACTTAACTTGCTTACTGCAAACATAATATATGGTCTAGTGTTGGTGAGATACATTAAGCTTCCGACTAAACTGCGGTATATCCCCTCATCAACAAACTCTTCTGGATCATCCTTAGATAATTTTAATCCATATTCCATTGGAGTTGATACTGTGTTGCATTGTGTCATCCTGTATTTCTCCAGTAAATTTCTCATGTATTTCCTTTGTGAGAGTGTAATTTTATCATTATCATATGTTACTTCCATGCCAAGGAAGTAATGCAATCGACCCATATCCGTCATCTCAAATTCCCTTTTCATTGAAGCTTTAAATTCTGAAATTAATCTTATCGAGCTACTTGCTATGATTAAATCGTCCACATACAAACATATTATGATCTTTCCCTCATTGGTGTCTTTGATATATAGTGTGTGTTCATAAGTGCATTTCTTAAATCCGTTTTGAATAAAGTATGCATCTATTTGACTGTACCATGCCCTAGGTGCTTGCTTTAGACCATATAAAGCTCGTTTGAGATAACATACCTTCTTCTCTTCTCCTTTCTTGATATACCCTTGAGGTTGTTCTATATAGACCTGCTCTTCTAATTTCCCGTTTAGAAACGCGGTTTTTACATCCATTTGATGAAGATGCCATTCGTTTTGAGCCGCGAGAGCCAGCACTAGTCTAACAGTTTCGAATCTAATTACCGGAGCGAACACCTCTTGATAATCAATTCCGTACTTCTGGTTATACCCTTTCACTACCAGTCTGGCCTTATATTTATCTACATTCCCTTTTTCATCATATTTTGTCTTATAGATCCATTTAACACCAATTGGTTTTTGATGTTTTGGAGGATCTACAAGTTCCCATGTCTGATTTTTGTGAATAGACTCTATTTCCTTGTCCATGGCTTCCCTCCACCTCGAGTCTTTCTTGGCTTTTCATATGAAGTTGGGTCAGTACTTGTATAAAGAACAAAGTTCACGACTTGGCTTTCATTATACTTTTGTAAGACTTCTGATTCTGTCAGTGCTCTTGTATTTGGATAAATGTTATTGAGACTCTTTGTACGTATGACATCATTTTCAGAATCAGAAGATGATGTCCCATTATCATCTTGTTGTATGCGTTCGGCTGTTGAGACGTTCTCATGATGCTGATTTTGATGTGTTCCCTGACTCAATTCTCCATCTTCTTGTGAAGTTGAAACATTTTCCTGAGATTGTTCAGCGGAAGTTATTCTCACTGGTGTCTTGTCGGATTTATTGTCATCCTGAGATTCACTCTCATCGGTATCTGTTACAACCAGTGGAGCATCGGCCGCTCCTGAGTCCATGACCCATCTTTTATTCTCATCAAAGATTACATCTCGACTGACGGTGATTTTATTTGTTTCTGGATTGAATAATTTGTAACCCTTGCTATGTTCACTGTAGCCAAGAAACACTGCCTTTTCTGTTTTTTTGTTCAACTTATCTCTATGTTGTTTGGGGATATGAACATAAGCTAAACAGCCAAACACCTTGAGATGCTCCACATTGGGCTTGCTACCGTTCCATGCCTCATAAGGAGTAATATTTGGTCTTGTCTTAGTAACCGTTCGATTTAATATATATGTAGCACATGCTATCGCTTCTGCCCAGTAACGGTTTGGTAAATGTTTAACGTTCATCATGCTCCTACTCAACTCCATTAAAGTTCTGTTTTTTCTCTCTGCTACCCCATTCTGTTGGGGAGTATAACTGTTAGTAAGTTGATGACGTATTCCGTGTAGTTTTAGATAATCTTGAAACGCCTTACTACAATACTCTCCTCCTCTATCAGTTCTCAGCGTTTTAATTGAATGATCGGACTGTTTTTCATTCAAGGCCTTGAACGTTTTGAAGTAGTTCAAAGCTTCTGATTTATACTTGAGAAAAAATACCCAAGTTTTCCTTGAAAAATCGTCTATAAAAGTAATAAAGTACTTACATCCTCCTATTGATTCTGTCCTCATAGGTCCGCATATATCCGAATGAACTAGTTGTAAGGGTTTTTCGGCTTGCCATGTGATTTTCTTTGAGAATGCTTTTCTTGACTGTTTTCCCGAGATACACCCTTCACAAATGCTTTCATTTTTCATTATCTTTGGTAATCCGAGTACAAGTTCTTTATTTCCCATACTTACTAGCGTATCCATATTTATATGCCCATATCTTTTATGCCATAGAGATGAAATATCATTTGTAGACATAGTCAAAGCAAGGTTCAAATCACTGTTCAGCCGAAGGGGAAACATTTTATTACTAGTCATAGTAATTTCTCCTACAGTTTCCTTTCTTGCATCCTTGATAATACACCGATCTTCTTGAAACAGCACTATGTACCCTTTCTGTACGAGTTGTCCCACGCTAAGTAAGTTATGTTTCAGCCCTTTCACATAAAATACATTGGGTATTTTACGAGTTCGATCTTTGATTTTCAGGGATACCACTCCATAGCCAAGTACCTCTAACCGTTTATCATCTCCTGTCCTTACTTCCTTTTTTATGGATTCATCTAGGTTAATGAATAAAGTCTTGTTTCCTGTCATGTGATTACTACATCCGCTATCTAGATACCAACAGTCGTCATTAACTGTCTCTTCCATATTAAAAATCATGAACATAGTGTCCTCTTGTTCATCGATTTCTTCGTCCTTATGAATTAACATGCTGTCAGCCTTCTCACTGTCATCCTTCCTCTGACAGAATTTTGCCGTGTGGCCTAATCGCTGACAGTTATAACATCTAATCATACTCATGTTTCGGCCCCTGTATTTTCCTCGACCTTTTCCTCCTACTTCGTTCCTTGATTGTTTAAACCTGTCTTGATTCGGATTCTGCATCTGAAATGCATGCTCTGTTGGGTTATCCTCATATCTTTTTAATCTCAGTTCATGAGATTGAATAATTCCCATTAATTCTTCGGTTGAGACATTCTCCAGATCCTTCGTTTCTTCCACAGTGATCACCACTGACTCGAAATTTCGAGTCAAACTACGTAATAGTTTTTCTACAATTCGTTGTTCACTGATTTTCTCTTCATTCATTCGTAATTGATTAACAATAAAAATTGTTCTATTGAAATATTCTTCAATAGATTCTCCTTCTTTCATTTTAAGAGCATCAAATTCACAACGAAGAGTTTGGAGTTTGATTGTTTTTACCCGGTTTTCTCCTCGGTAAGATTTGTGTAAGATGTTCCATGCTTCTTTTGACGATTTGGCTAGTGCAATCCTTTTGAATATTGTGTCGTTTACCGATTGAAAGAGAATATGCAGTGCCCGTTTGTCCTTCTTCACTGCATCTTTATGCGCTGTTGTTGCCTCTTCGGTTGGATTTGTTCCCAGTTCTTGTATTCCTTCATCAACAACACTCCATAATTCTTGTGATTCAAATAGGACTTTGATCTGAATATGCCAGTGATAATAATTTTGTCCGGTGAGTTTGAGAATCTGAGTTTGAATTCCTTGCGTTTGATTCATGCTTTTAATCGTGATGAGTGACTATGTGGATTTTGGATCGGTGTGGCTCTGATACCACTATGTTGGAATTCCGATTTAGGGTTTTGCAGAACGTAAGATAATGTTCATAAAAATGAATTGATAAAATGATTCTGTTGCAATACATACGTATATATACATACATGATATGGCAGTAACCGCCATATATATAAAAAACTTAGGATAGTAACATAATTATAATAATAATAATAATAATAATAATAATAATAATAATAATAATAATAATAATAATAATAATAATAATAATAATAATAATATGATCTAACTTATAGATATTCGTCTAACAACACATACTTAATCAACTCACACACCTACTAAATCAACTCATCATCATTTCACAATGGCATATACTCCATAATAGAACCGGGTTGTTGAACGACGAAGCTGGTCGATTCTAGGCACTATAAAAAGTACGATGAAGGTGACAGTGCTTCCTCAAAAATTATGGGGTGAGGGATTAGGACATGCAATGTATATTTTAAACCAAATCCTAACCAAGGTTTTGAACAGTTTAGCAGTATGAAGCCTGAAAAAAAAAGACAACCAATTCTGGCCCATCTAAAGGTTTTTTGGTGTGTTTCACATGTGAAAATTTTCTTAGTCCAACTGATAAAACTTGATGATTGAAGCACCATGATAGTTTATTTAGCGGTAGAACTAGGAACAAAAAATCACCTCCTCTACGAACCACATCTTGGTAAAAAAATTGTGTGATTTGAGATGTGGAGTTTGAAAAGAACCCTTTTCTATATGAGGATGTGTAGTAATGATGGTCCGGGTTGGAACAGTTTCATTTGTTGGGTTAATCGGTTCAGATTACGGGTCACGGGTTGGCACGTTATCGGGTCATGGTTCAACGGGTCGAACGTGTTACGTGTTTAAACGGGTTATGGGTCAAAATACCAGGTTTATTGGAGAAGAAGTGGTCATGTTTGACTGAGATTGTTGGGAGAATATGTGCATGGAGGACTGAGTTTGTTGGAGGAGTACGTGGGCTTATCTCACTTAGTGCAGTTGTTTGTTTTATAAATAGGAGTAGTTATTTTTATTTTATTTGTACCCCTTCTGTGATTATCGAATATATACATAACCTTCTGTCTATTACATTTACATTACATACATAATTGTGAGTGTGTGTTGAGTTTGAGTTTAAGGGATCTGAACCAACATCATTGTGGGTTCATGACTAAGCCTAATTCCGTTGACCTCGTTGATCCAGAAGCCGAAATTTATGACTTTGAGGCCAAGCAAATGGGAGCACCACAAATTGGAGCCCAATCAACCAATGATCTAGGGTCGCCTATGACCCAAAGCCCATCGATGAACTCCAAATTGCAAAACACCCCAACGCATTCAAAGTTCGGTGATACTCCTCCTCGTGGTTTCCGATGTCTAATAATATTAGAGCCAATCTAAATTGATTCTAATGAGCATTGGGATCTACTTAGAAGCAGTTCGAAACAAGGAGTGAATTGAATGGAGTGGGGTTGGAACAGATAGAGAAAAATGGAACTTAATAGTTACCCGATTTATCGATTGGTACCAAACCCATTGGTCTCAAATAGGTCTTTAAATTGAAATAGAGTGTTGATGGTTAAAAAAAATACATATGAACGACATAGACTTCAATGAAGTGTTTTCTCTGAAGAACGATGTTAATCAAGTCCATCCGAGTACAAGAAACGGCTTTCGGGCCGGTATCGTTTATTTATTTGTTTTAGTTTATTATGGGTCAAACAGTTAGTATTTATGTTTTATGTGTTTGGGCCGTAGGCCATATGTAATGGGTCGAACAAGACATTAAGTCCAGTTAGGTTGTGTTATGTGGAGAACATGCGGGTTGGGCCGATATAATCGAACCGGTACGTCCACGTTAGTAACCGCAGGAGCGGTTATCAAGGGAACGACATATCCCTTCGTTGAAACGACGTGACTGTTGAAGACGTACCCCTTCGTTTCAATATATACGGCTGCAAATCCCATTGTTCTTTGGTTCGGTTAGTTATTCAAGTTCGTGTAATTACAAGTGATTGTTATTCAAAGTTCAAGTTCGTTTACAAGTTATTTTCGGTTAGTTTCATTATCATTCACAAGTTAGTTTTGTTCGATTCATGATGATGCACTGTGATTATTGTGGGTTGTATGAAAACGATTGTGTGTGCGGTCACAACACCGTCCGTTCCGAATGGTCCTGGGTTTCCGATGACGATGATACCAACATTGGTATCAGAGCCAAAGGTTTAACAGGAAGCGGAAGGAGTTGTGATCAAGAAGGAAACCGGGTTTGTGGAAACAAAGGAAAATCGGTGGAAACCGATTATGGTGAGGATGTTATTGTTCGTAGTGGAAAGTGCGGCCGGGCGGCGGAAGAGGATGAGTACGCGCAGGGGAAGCCAACCATGCGAACCGGGAAATCACCAACGAAGAAGTTTCCAAAGAAAGTGTTTCAAAAGGGTTTCGTGAAGAAGTCCGGTAAAAAATCAAATGCACCAGTGGGTAGGCCGAGGAAACCGGGGATCCGGTGTTTCAAATGCAAGGAATTCGGCCATATCGCATCGATTTGCCCAAGTAAGTACATCAAGTTATCACCGTTACCAATTGAAAGTGATTATATTGTGAAAGATACTTGTGGTGGCAAATGGGATTCAATATGGGTTGTTGATCCCACATTCAAAACACATATGACGGGAAACCGGAATATGTTTAAGTGTTTCAAGAGACACTTCGGGGTTGTGACAAACGAAAGTAGGAAAAAGTTTTCGTTTGTGCATGGAATAGGAGAAGTGAGAGTGCCGGTGGACGGCAAAGACAAGACGATCCCGTGCGTAAGTTATGCACCAAGTCTAGACAAGACTGTTCTAAGTCTAGAACAACTCTTGTTCCAAGGGATAGAAACGGTCACCATGGGAGAAACGTGTGTGTTAAAGAAAATGTTTGGTTGTCGGTCGAAAGGGTTCGACATTTATGAAGACAAGTCGGAAGTCGACTTGGAACAAGATTATCTCAATGCGTTCTACGATAATCTTGGGGTTGACAACGGCTACAAGAAGGAAAAGAAAGAATTCCAAGAGTGTTTGGGTGATTATTATGAAAGGGAATTCGAGAAAGCAAGAAACAAGAAGAAAGTGTACGGTGAACATTCAAAGGCTAGAAAGAAAGAAGTTGTGTATTCCAAGAAAGCGAAAAAGGCATTGTTGATTTACATTGAAGGCGAGAAAGATAACCCGCGTCAATCAAGAGAAATGCTTCGGGAGCGAGCATTAACCCTCTCGCAACTCGAGGAGGACGTCATTGAAAGAAACATGATTATGGAAAGTTGTGTGGAACCGGGAGATCTTATTACATTGCACGAGGAAATAAAGAAACACCAAAAATTCTTCGATGCACCGTTCGAAGAAGTCTTGGTTTGGTTCATTACGGATTTTCTCGGGATTGTATGTGAGAAAGCAATGCCACCAGAATTAATCGATGGCCGAGACCTTAGTCTCATATTGTTACACCGCATAGTGAAGCACAACGGTGGGTTCAAAGAAGTGATGGAGAAAAATATGTGGGATGTAATTGCGGCCAAGTACGGTTACGAACCGGATGATGCTTACGAGATGAAAGTCGCCTACATCTATTATTTGGAATTAGTCGAGTGGTACTTCGACTACATGAAGAAAGAGCGTGAAAGAAAGGAAGATGGAGTGGCTGGAAATTCAAGTAACAATTGTGGTTGGCTCGACGAATCAAGCGACGACGACGTGGTGGTCAAGATCGAGGTCACGAACAATCGCAAGGAGTGATCGCGGCCGGAGACTCGGATGTTCTTGCTTAGGGCGGTGAATGAAGAACGATGTTAATCAAGTCCATCCGAGTACAAGAAACGGCTTTCGGGCCGGTATCGTTTATTTATTTGTTTTAGTTTATTATGGGTCAAACAGTTAGTATTTATGTTTTATGTGTTTGGGCCGTAGGCCATATGTAATGGGTCGAACAAGACATTAAGTCCAGTTAGGTTGTGTTATGTGGAGAACATGCGGGTTGGGCCGATATAATCGAACCGGTACGTCCACGTTAGTAACCGCAGGAGCGGTTATCAAGGGAACGACATATCCCTTCGTTGAAACGACGTGACTGTTGAAGACGTACCCCTTCGTTTCAATATATACGGCTGCAAATCCCATTGTTCTTTGGTTCGGTTAGTTATTCAAGTTCGTGTAATTACAAGTGATTGTTATTCAAAGTTCAAGTTCGTTTACAAGTTATTTTCGGTTAGTTTCATTATCATTCACAAGTTAGTTTTGTTCGATTCATGATGATGCACTGTGATTATTGTGGGTTGTATGAAAACGATTGTGTGTGCGGTCACAACACCGTCCGTTCCGAATGGTCCTGGGTTTCCGATGACGATGATACCAACATTCTCTAGTCTGTCAGATTGAAACCATTGGACTCATCCTAGCTTTAGTCGGTGGAGAAGACTAGGAGGTGCATCAACTTGATGTAAGGTCGGATGTCCTACACGGTGAACTTAAAGAAGATGTCTATGTTTCTCAACCGAAAGGTTTTTTTTTTTTTTTTTCAAAAAAGTAAAGAACGATTAGTGTCCAATCTCGGCCCACTCTTGTATTATCTGGGTATTGAAGCTGAACAAGGAAAACATGCATCACTTTGAAGCGAAGTGCCTATGCGAGGAAGATATTGTAGAAAACGTGTATGTTGGAATGCAATCCGTCAAATAGCCTATGGAACCTTAGTTGGATTTGCCAATAAATGAAAGTGGAGAAGCGATATATGCAACACAGTATAGACGTTTAATTGGGTGCTTACGTTATCTTACTTTCCTAGACTTAAGTTATTTGGTCAGGTTATTAAGCAGGTTCATGGAGACACCCTAGACTCGAGTTATTTGGTCAGGTTATTAAGTAGGTTCATGGAGACACCTAAACAAAACCCTATGCAATCAGTCAAACATATCCTAAGGTATGTTAAAGGGACAATCGAGTATGGTATTCAATATCAAAGACGTGACATCAAAGATTTAATTGGTTGTAGTGATAGTGATAGTTGCCATGCTAGTGATTAAAATGACCTAAGGAGCACTAGCGAGATGGTATTCTACTTCTATAGAGCAACTGTTGATTAGATCGGGTGTTTACTCTCTCATTTTGCACTTGAGGACTTAGGCACACTAAGCTATTTTTTCAGGATTCATGCCACATTCGCTTGTGACGTCTTTCATCTTTCCCAGGCGCAGTTTTTACATGATACATTACATGTGATCGTCAGTGCACACCCTTGTCTACTCTTGTCTCCTTAGGACAAAAACTCTACCAAGGTGCTTATGGATGATCCTTTGCTATACTAGATGGTGCATTGCAATATAATATATTGACTCACCCATAGATTACCTATTCATTTTGTAATTCCTCTATACATAGAAGGGTTTTTTTTTCAGATTTATCTTACTGAGAAATTAAATACAATATTCTCTATAGTTTAATCTCCATTTTATATTCCTTCACCACTCAAGGCTAATTTAAAAGCAGAAACCCATCAAGGGAATGTGGACATACAAATTGTCAAAATTTCTAAGAACTGATAGACATGAACAAAACACATAACAACACATAGGTTCAAGTGATTTACTATTATTACCCAAACCTTTCCCAAGAACTCTAAAAACCTTTCATCCCAATCAGAGAACTGTTTAGCAAAAAAAAAAAAATACAAAAGAACAGATGAAACTGAATACTAAGATGATCAAAACACAACGATCATCATACAACATACTGAAATCTATCAAGACAAAATACTGAAGAAGGAGACCGAAGACGACCAGAGCGAACAAGAGGCAAGGACCATAAATTTGTGCGAGAGATGAACCGATAAAGAAACCATGGTTGGATCTCGTTCGCACTCTAATATACCATCAAAGTTAAGCTAAGCCATCTTGGTTTCTTAACTTCTTGAATTTTAATCACAATTTCATATAATATGTTTGCAACATTAAATTGACACATTTTTTAATATATATTTAACAGTATCATCAATTTCTCTCTCTAAGAAGAAAAAGAGGCTCTTAAGTCTTAACACATCACAAGAATGACCAAAACCATATGAATAACCAACTTACCAACACCAATGATCTCCTGGCCTAGTGTTTAAGGGGGAGGTGGAAAGCTTTGCTTCTCTTGGAGGTCCTGGGTAAATGTACGCCGTTAAAAAAAAACTTACGAACTTTAAACTCCTTGGCTTTTTAGTCAACTTCTTCACGTGTTAATGTTGGAAAGGTACATATAATTATGCTCATAAAAGTTATTCGTATTCTGGTTTATTTAATATGATATGATATATGATATGTTTCTTGTTCTAGGAATCTCTTAGAAAAATAGCCCCCACATATAACATGCCGTGGCGATGAAACCTGAAAAGAGAAGTTGTTGGGTTGGGTCCTTGAGATGTAAACATAATGCATAAATGTTGTATTATTCAATTTTTTAAACTAAAACACTGGTTGGGTTTCAAATATTTAATTAACACACAAAACCACATGTAAGGTTTGACTGGTTTTGCTCCCGAATTGCTCATAACTAAAACTCGGTTAAAAGTGGATTGTAATTAGGTTGAGTTGTTAGGGTAGCTACTTGTCTCGTATAAACTTTCGAGTCGAGTTTGAGCAGACGGTAGTTCACTTATCGACTCACTTGAATAGAATTTGTGTTTTTTTGTGTCTTGGTAGTGTGTTTTTTGAAAGATGTATAATTTTAGATTGGTGATTACGTGTATAAAAATGTAGAAAATCAACAAAATCAATAATAAACAAGTCAATTCATAGAGTTAATTATGAGCTGGCTCTAGTTGTATACTTGTTTACTTTCTAGCTTGGTTGAAGTTTACCTGCCAAGCTAGCTTGGTCTGAATTATTACGAGCAATGAAGAAATGAAGAATTGTTCGTTTGAACTTCGAATGAAAGAGAGGAATGTAGATGTTGAAGAAGAACCGTCTACGTGCTACTATTTGAAAAGTGTAATTTCAAACGTATACGTCACGTATAGACCTATACACGGCTTATACCCTTTATTCATATGCCAGAAAACATTATATCATAGTCAAATCAGTCTTAAATACGCATCGTATGGGGCTATACGTGGCGCATAAAAGACAGGTATACCCCCCCCCCTCTAGCCCTATATGTGCCGTATACGTGACTGATGTGATTGTGTACTAAGTTTGACCAAATGGTCTGGTGTGGGAATCAACAAAACCCTACACGCATCGTATAGGCCTATACAACTTGTATAGGTCGTGTGCAAACAGCAGGGTGCGTGAATATGTAGTTCCAATAATAATATCTATAGGCTGGATCTATTTGGACACCCTCTGCGCCTAATTTCACACTTTTTGTGCCCTAGACGCCTCTTATAGAGCTATACGAGGCGTATATGCACTGAATTCAAGGGGGTCCCAGAGGGTGTCAGGCACAACGTTTAAGGAACCCTATACGAAGGATACAGCCCTATACGAGGCGTCTAAGCTTGGATTTTTTTTTGGCTGGAATGAGGGGTGTTTTGGTGGGTTTTGGTATGGTTTTTTGGATAGTTTTGAAGATGTGTTTTTTTTTGTTGAAAATTTTTTTGGTTTTAAAAAAAGTTTTGCTTTTTTTTTTTTTTTTTTTACACTATAAAAAGTTTTTGTTTTTTTAAAAATCAACTATTTCAAAAATCGGCTCTTTAAATATATTATATCGATTAAATATTATATTGTTTTTAACATTTTACTTTTTTAAATATTATTCTTTCGATTAAAATTTTATCTCTTTCAAATATTGTTTCCGTATTATATTCAGGGGATATATTGTTTTCGTATTATATTAAAAACATATTTTGTTTCTGTATTATCTAAATTTAAGACAACAATCATTAAGTAACCGAATAACTGAAAACAAACATAAATATGACATATATAAGATAACTTTTTACATCCATAACAAAAATATATAAGATAAGTTTGTACATCCATAATAAAAATAAAAACAACAACAGGTCTATGCATCCAAATCCGAATCCGAATCCTGATGCTGCTGCTGCGGCTGCTGCTGTTGATGTGGTGCTCGAGCCGGTGGAAGCGGTATCGGGGGTAATCCCTCTCTCCCTCGTCTATCCTGCTCGGCCTGTACCAGCCAACCTACCAAATCGTTGAGCCTGTCAAGCTCGGCTCGTACATCCGGATGTAGCGCAGCTCCTGGGGCATGACCTGGAATAATGTGACGTGGAAACTGAGGTGCTCCGGCAGGTGGCGGTGGCCGTGGCACCGCTGCACCGTCTACATCCTCCGGAGGGTCCTCCACGGGCACTGCATCAGCAGGATCTGCAGGAGGATGAACGGCCTCGAAATGCTCTGGTAGGGGCTCCTCTGTCCATACGCCCCCTTCGCGGTTTTTAAACCGCGGGCCAACGGGGAACCTCTTGATTACCTTCATCCCCCACAGCGACTGAAAACCCATCCGCGTCGGCATGATTGCCGGCGTCCGTAGATGTGAGTCCCGGTGTGGTACGAGGCCCAATGAATGGGCAATGACGGTCACGTACGCCCCGCCATACAAAAATCCGCGCTCCTGTCGGTGATGGGTGGAGGCGTAGTACTGGGCTAGACCGCGTGCTAGCGCGCACGGCCTCCTATATAACAAACAATAAAGGAAAAAAAGATCTGTGGTCGTACACCACTCACGGCTGTAGCCGCGCGCTGAAATAGAAGTAGCGAGCAAATGGTGCAGATACCTGCAGATAGTGTTAGCGAAATACAAAAACAGAGATTAATAAACAATGCATATAATTACAATAATTGCCATAATAAACGTACATACCTGTACAGTGGGTCCCTAACAAACGACACCCTCCCCTTCGACTTGTCGTGCTCCCAATGATTCGCCGCCGCAATCACCTGCCAAAACCCTACAAGAGTGGGTTTTTCAACCACCACTAGCCCCGCTGTGTAAATCTTAGTCTCGATCTCCCCCTGCATGTATAAACCACAATGCACCGCAAACTCTGCTAGCGTCATCGAACGCATAACGCCAGCAAGCCTGAAAGAAACCTCAGGCGGAGGGGGAGCACCTGGGTGCGGAAGCGGCACTAGGACCCCAGGAGGGTGAAATGTGAATGACGAAATGAACTCGACCAGCAGCTCCCTATAGGTCGGCGTGTGCGCCAAATCAAAAAGACGATGCCACAGCGAATCGACAGGTATAAACCGACGCACTCTCGGCGTCTCAGCAATCCCATCTATCGCATCCCAGTCGATCGATGCATGCGATCCAATGTACATCTTTCTAAGCTTCTGGCAATGACGGGCGGCATCGGTGCCGTTAGGAAACTCTAGATACGGATGCCCCTGCAGCGAATCCACAGGCGGCCGCCGTCTCCGTCGTGGACCCTGATGAACCGGCTCTACGTGAATGTCATCAACCTGAAGCAGATCGTCCTCCATAATCAATCTGCAAATAAATACCGTATACGTATAAAAACAATAATAATAATAACATTAATAATAATAATATTAATAATAATAATAATATTAACAATAATAATAATAATAACAATAATAATAAAAATAATAATAATATTAATAATGATAATATTAATAACAATAATATTAAATAACAATAATAATATTAACAATAATAATAACAATATTAATAATAATAATAATATTAACAATAATAATAATAACAATAATAATAATAATAATAATAATGATAATATTAATAACAATAATAAATAATAATAATATTAATATTAATAATAATAATAATAATAATAATATTATTATTATTAACAATAATAATAACAATATTAATAATAATAATAATAATAATAATAATACTAACAATAATATTAATAATAATAATAAGAATAATAATTAATAATAATAATAATAATAATAATAATAATAATAATAATAAAAAGAATAATAATAACATTACTAAAAAAAAAAAATTCAGAGCCTCGTATAGCCCTCGTATAGGGCTATACTCGGTGTCCTGTTCTAGTGCTTCATCTTCAACCTTTCATTCAAACCCCCAAAACCCAACAAAAACCAAATTTCAGGGCAAACCTACGGTCTAAAGGCAAAAACGAGGCAAAAATACTAAACTACAGGATGAAATACGTACCAGTGATTCTTCAAATTTTCAAAAATACGGTCGAAATACGTACGAGGCGTATAGAATCTTCTGCTCCGTATATATGTGTTTTGTTTGTTTGGGGGTGACAACCAGTGTCGTCTAGCCCCTCCCCCCCCCCCAGTCTTATACGAGGCATAGACGACTCGTACAGAGCTATACGAGTCGTCTTTTCTTTTAATTAAATGACTATTTTGCCCCTGTATAGCCCACAGTATAGGCATTTTTCAGGGGCAAAATGGTAATTAAACAAACCAAAAAGATATTTCTTGAGTGGTTAATTACCATTTTGCCCCTGAATAATGCCTATACTGGGAGCTTTACAGGGACAAAATGGTCATTTAATAAACATTTATTAATAATTAAAAAAGGAAAAAGTGTAAAAGTTGTCAGCTCTAATGTATGGGTCGTACAGACCTATACGAGTCGTCCAAGTGGTTAAATTACCTTTCAGCCCCTGTTAAAGGGCTATACTGGGGACTTTCAGGGGTATATTAGTAATTAACATAAAATATTTTCAAAATTCAAATTTCAAAAAAAAAAAAAAGAATTGTTGCCGCCCCAATAGACGACACGTATAGGTCTATACAAATCGTCCTTTTTCAAAAAATTCAAATTCTGATATTCAAATATTCAAAATTCAAATTTTCAAAAACCCGCTCAAATAGACGACGCGTATAGCTCTATACGAGGCGTCAGGAGACAATAGAATGACTTTTTAGCCCCTGAAATAAGCCTAGATTGGGGCATATTAGGGGCTAAATGGTCTTTTGGTCAATAATATACGACCAGTTTAGCTCTATACGAGTCGTATATTTGTATTTTTTTTATAAAAATGTTATTAACCTGTTTTAATGATAGAAATTATAATAAAAATTATAGAAATTGTAGAAAATTATAGGAACTAATACAAAAAAATACTATTAATTACAAAAAATACTATTAATTACAAAAAAATACTATTAATTACAAAAAAAATACTATTAATTACAAAAAAAATACTATTAATTACAAAAAATACTATTAATTACAAAAAAATACTATTAATTACAAAAAAATACTATTAATTACAAAAATCATTCTTCTGTATAACTATCTATGTAATTAAGACTGGGGTTTGATCTTGGCGGAGGATTCATTATCGATGTATACCATTCTTGACGTGGCAAGTACATATCTTCCCATTGTTCCGTATGGGGTCTTCGGTGGGTCAACCATTGCCCGTGTGCTGGTGGCATAGGATAATCCCCTTCCAGCTTAACATGTATGAAGTGGTTCTCGTTAACATGTGTAAGCGTTATGAATAATGGTTGTTGATTAGCCGGAGGACTTAGTATTGGGAAGTAAGTGGAACTCGCACCCATGGTTGTCGTTAACAGGTGCACCCCGATACCGTACGTTTGTGCAATAAGAAGTCCTGCTAAGGGGAAGTCCATCCAGTGATCCTCTCCACAACCGGCCACTAAATCCCAAATTAGGCCTTGACGATGCGTGTAAAAATAACCTTCTTCCCATGCTTCAAATATTGGGAACCAGATCGATTCGTTCTGATCCATTTCTTGGACAAGGTCCCTTCGAATGAGCCCCCATGAACTCTGATCCATACCTAAGCCCACTGCCACAGACCGAAACCCACAATGACCGTCCGGCGTCACATCTCGTATGCACGAGACGTACGGATGGAACACTGGCGGAATGGCAGACTTAAACCGTTCGATGATTCCCACGTACTCGTCACCAATGATTAAAGGAAAACCGTGATCATCTCGTGTCTCTTTCTTCTTAGAACTCTTTGAACGGCTTAGGCTCGCTTTGGGTTTTTGGGACCTTATAACCGACTGTTGAGAGGCCTGTGATGGAATGTACGAGCTGTGGCGAGGTTTATCGTACTTACTTTGTCGTGAACCTTCAAAGCACGTGTTTGCATCACCGAAGGAGCTTCTCCTCAATTCTTCATCTATACGAGAGGCCTCGTCCAACCTTTCTTGTACCTGCTTTATTGTTGGTCGGCCACGAGTATTTTGTTGGACAACCGGTGGTTTCTTGGTAGATTTCATTGGAGTCAACACCGCTTTAATCTTTGACATCAGGCTTTTTTTGCTGAGCTGGGGGGTGCGACTCTAATTGTTGTCTAACAATATTTAGCTCTTCGACCACGTCAACGTCATCATCTATCAATTTACAACTTTGGAAGTTAAGTTTCCGCCAGAAGATGTCTATGTCTTCGAGTTGAATCGGACGCTCTGCACGGTTAAAAACAACATTGTTTAAGTAAAATGAAAAAAGGAAATATATCACACAAGTGTTGTACGTTTAACAATTATTACCTTCACGCATGTACTTTTCTATCCTACAAGCACAGGGCAACCCACAGCTGTGCCACATTTGGCAACCACATGATGAATGAAAGCACTCCAAGACATCTAGCTTCCTAATTGCCTCTCCATGCAACAAGTCAAGGGCTGTATGGGATACTTTTCCAAGCAGGTGTTGAAACATCGGGTGTTTGTGGTGTTTCATTGTTTTTTCGATGCTTTCTCGAAAAGTCTTTCTTATTTCACCGAACTGTGTCTCAACTATATCCCGGACACAACCAACTACACGGTCCAGCGAGCTCCTATCTAGGATGTATCTCTTTAAGTTGGCGTGTTGGCTCTCAACTCTGTTTGTGGTACGATTACCAAAGTTGTGCCTCTTATCAGTCCACGCAAAGACGAACATCTCCTTATAGTCTTTTAGCCAGTTATCGTACACGTATTTGAAGACTCCTAAAAAGTAAAAATAATTTAATAAAATTTGCATAGGTGAGTCGTATGTTATTAGAAAAACTTACTAGAACGTTTGCACTCCACAAGTCGCTTTCGCATGTTGCGCAAGTGGTACTCGTAGATGGGTATGGATGGAGACTCAATCAATGTCCCCCAGAATGACAAAAATTTCTTCCAGTCTTCGTCTGTGAAGGCACCCTTGCAGTGCTTCATAACATTCTGTTGTATGTGCCACCTGCAAAGAAGCTGGAGGCGTCCGGAAATACTTTAGCACACGTGCCAATAAGGGCTAGGTCTCTATCCGTTAAAATCACACGTGGCTCCATACATTCATCCAACATTGACTTAACCCTCTCAAGCAACCACACAAAGTTATCACCCCGTTCTTTACTAACAACGGCATGCGCGATAATAAACGATTTGTTGGTAGGCGTCATACCAACAATCTGGATAAAGGGCATATTGTATATGTTTGTCTTGTACGTCGCATCGATCAGCATGACGTGGGGGAATGCACGCCACATGACTCTCGAGTCCCGATGAAGAAAGAAGATCTCTGTTACGATCTCTGTTCCGGGTTCCTCCCGTGTGTCGTAAATAAAGTCGTTGTTTATCAGCACGTTTTCTAGTGACTGCATGGGAGTCAATCCTTGTCTTTGTTCGGCATTAATCTTCGCTACAATGTTTTGAACGTCTTTCTAAACATGAAACCTGTCGGGGTCCTGCTTCCTTATCGTTTGAAATATTTTGAGCGACTCCATGTTTTGAGCTGTCAGCTGCTCGATCAGTTTCATTTCGCTTGAAGTAAACCTTCGCACAAACGCGTGGGCCGACAGGTCCTCACAAAGTTCGTGGTTATGTTCAATTGTTCCGTCTTTTATCTCCCAAGTTTCATACGGGTGGTTTCGGACAGCCAGCAGGTAAAACGGGCAATCGGTTATTTTGCTTCCAGCTTTTCTAAGTGTTGCTGTACTCTGGTGCTCACCACCACGATCACATTCAAGCCATACCCTCCCGGTTCTTCCCCCGATTTTCTTTGATCGACGGGTGACAATAACGAAACCATCCGCCTTTGCTATTTCTTGTATCCGTTTCTTTAGTTCATCTAAAGAGTTGAAAACCTGTAACATCGACAATATTAATAATAATAATAATAATAATAATAATAATAATAAAATAATAATAATAATAATAATAAAATATTAATAATAAAATAGTAATTTATACCTGCTTTTTTAAGTATGGACTGTCCAGGATGGGAGGTGCCTCACCACCATATCTACCATATCCACCATAACCACCATATCCTCCAGTGTCCGGATTGTTTTGATGAACGTAAGGAGTGCCCGGGGAAATGAATTGCTGATGATCACCGTATCCACCATATCCACTGTCTCCTCCGTATCCACCGTCTCCTCCGTATCCACCGTCTCCTCCGTATCCACCGTTTCCTCCGTATCCACCGTCTCCTCCGTATCCACCGTCTCCTCCGTATCCATCGTCTCATCCGTATCCACGGTCTCCTTCGTATCCACCGTCTCCTCCGTATCCACCGTCTCCTCCGTATCCACGGTCTCCTCCGTATCCACGGTCTCCTCTGTATCCACTAGCATGGTATGAGTCAACTACAGGGGCTGTTTCATCAACAGGAGGATGCTTGTTCAAATCTAGAAACGGGCTGTTTTGTTTTCCTTGTATACTAGACACAACCTCCTCTTGCTCATTAGAATCGGGAACGCCAGACTCCTCCAAAATAGACAACCGTATCATCATTAGTAAATAATAAACTAAAACAACAAGTAATTAAAACATTTAAGCTAATAACTGTTACCGGAACGCTTTCGTGCCCCCAGTTTTCCGTAGAATACTGCCCGAAGATATAGTTGCCGTCCCAATATGAAGACATTTCAACACTCCGGGATGATAAGAACGCAAATACAAACAACAAGAGTGTCTTTCGAATAAATACAAGAAGAAACAGAATGTGTGAATGTGAGTGTTTGTTGAATGCTCGAGTGTGGACCAAACAGAATGTGTGAATGTGAGTGTTTGTTGAATGCTCGGGTGTGGACCAAGAATGCACTGTTGCATTTTATGTGAGATATAGACGCCTCGTGTAGCTCTTTACTCCCCGTATGCCTTTAAGTCATGTCAGAGACATAGTCTCATCATAGTCAAATCAGTCAGCAAGACGCCTCGTATAGAACTATACGAGGCATCTAAGTACCCTCGTATTGGTCCCTCGTACAGGCCTAGACTCCCCGTCTGATGTGATTGATGTGACGTTGTACGAGGTGCAGAAGCTGGTCGGGAAAAGAAACCCTGTACGCCTCGTATAGGTCTATACGAGGCGTCTTCAAGGGTGTGGAAATAGGCATTAAGGTGTGGGAATATGTAGACCCTATCTATAATATGTTAATTAGGTTGTAAGTATTAAAATCACATTTTATTTTGTTTAGACAGTATATGATCATATCTCACTGGCACATTACTAAATTTATGCTTAATCTGTACTCATTGATCCAATTCCGTGTCCAATCGACTTCCATAACAGCAAATGGAACAATCACCAAAAGTATGATATTTGATTTCAGGTTCCAATCAACACAACTACACAAGGGACATAAAACCAATTGCACTTCCAAACCTTTTTTTATCTAAATTAACTCGACATGGAATCCTATAAGTAGGAATAAAATGATTTCATACAAGTTGACGAAATACAGTAGGATGAACTCTAATCGGAAGAACACAATGAACTATCTAACCATGAATTAATTCAACTAGTAAACCACATCCTCTCTAATCTACATATCCACTCATCTATCTCACAGGATAACAACGACACCCCCACCCCCTGCATCAGATGAAGAAACGCAATAAGTTAAGGATATTCAACTCCTCTTCGAATAAATCTCCACCAAACCCAACTGATAAGTGTTGTTCAAGTCATGCAAAAACCTAAATAAAATAGATATCTATAGTAAGTAGGGTGTCATATCCATTAGAAGCATGTGGTTAGTATTACACGTTCCGTTTGATTATTTAAACTAAATACAACTAACTTTTTTTAAAAGTAAATTTGATCTTTAGATTATAGTTTGGACAATTGTTTGCAATTAGTTGAATGGAAAACATGAATTAAAAGAATGAACAATCCCCGGGTTTCAGATTGTAAAGCGGATCGAATAACCTAGTTTGTTACCAATTGGAAGTCACATAGACATGACCATGGCCGGCCCTGGGGGTGGGCGGGGAGGACCACCGGCCAGGGCCCGATATTTCGAGGGGCACGTTTTTTTTAAGAAAAACCACGATATGTATATGTAAAATATTTTTTTAATAGGCCACACCCATACAAACATCAAGATAGCCCCCCTTAAAAAACTATTCTTATGGTTTAGATTAGTTATTTACCCCTTTGGCATTTGGTTTAGACATTTAGTGAGCTAAATACCCAATTTTGTTAAGGCAGGACACATTTTTTTAGCTCGAACAGGGTACACGAATTTTCAGGGCCGGCCCTGGACATGACTTGTTGAACTACTTGTACTTTTAGATAATTAAAAGTACCAATATACGTTTTAACAAAACAACAGTTTCAAATGGTTAATGTTAAACGAACCAATAAGGCTAGACGGTATGGAACCGTCCTCAGCCCGTCCTCCATCCGTCGCCGATCCAACCTACATGCCGCCCCCCTCCGTCTTCATCCTGTCCCGTCTTCACCGTCGACATACCGACGTCCAGGACGATCCAAGTGGTGGGCCCCCTTTTGTTTGTTTGTTTGTGAATGGGATTTGTACATTAGGCTTTAATACTTGTATATAGTTTTGTGGGGTAGGATCATCTAGGACCATCCTCCCATACCCTCTCGTTTAGTGGGATGGACCATCCTTGGGAGGACTATGGCGTGGCGCCTACGTGGCGGATCATCCTCCCTTGGAGGACCATCACCATACCCTCTAGCCTAACAAACAAGAACTCAATTCCAGTTGTTAATTATTACAATTCGAATAACATATGAGATCAAATTGAAGTTTAATAACTCAAACTGTTTAATTAAACAAAGTAAATATAAAGATTTAACCAACCGAATGATTAGAACGAAATCAAAATGCAAAATAAAGATTAAGCCAACCGAATGATTAGAACGAAATCAAAATGCAAAAGTAGGTAAGAACATGTTAAACACGACTATAACGCTAACTCTACACCCGAGGTTGCTCACGAAAAAAGGGTTAGCATGTCATAATAATAATTAATAAGAATTCAAATATTGTCACCACTAAATTCATAAGATAAATTCAAATACCAAACTTTCCTTTGCTACTATCGTGCACGAACAACAATTGCAAAACACCATAAAGTGGTCGTATGTTTTCTCTGTTGTCTTGGGAAATGTTTTGCTCTCTTGTGGCCCAGACCAAAACGATTTAATTCAGCCCAATAGCTAACTTTATTTGTGAACTGGACCCTTTTTTTTATTCTTGCTCTTGATTCTCGAAGTAACCTGCATAAGTGTCAAAAACAAGTATTTTTAGTTTAGCCATCATCTAATTTATTTCATTTAATAGCTAAGTTTATTTGTGATCTCAACCCTTTTTTTTTTACTCTTGCTTTTGATTCTCGAAGTAACCACCACTGATGCATAAGAACCGGCTTTATACTTAGTCCCATCATTCACAACAAACAAAATAGGCTTAAGTTTATCAGAAGCATGCTTGGCTTGATTACCAACACCATGAACCTATAACACAAGTTATTAATTTCAATCATTATAAAACCAGGGATCATTAAGTTCAAACTTAGTGCTAAACCCTTGTTCTCACAACAGAATTGGATGTAATTAGGTAACTGGGCTTAGACTTCAAACCCCAACACTTAGACCACCCGCAAACTTGGGTCACATATGCCACTTGGCCGTATGTGGCTAGGATGCATCATTGCTGCGCTTTGTTGCTGATGACGTAACTAGATTTGTCCGTCTCTAGGATGTTCATAGGCAAAGATGTGGGCCCACCCACTCGTCACTATTTTTCATATTACATGATTTTTAGTAAAAGGCATTTGTAATTGTAGGACACTTATTTTTAACCGCAACAACGCTATATATTTAAATATATAGGGCTAGCAAGAAACCGGAGAAATACATGCAACGAAACAACGAGAAAAACAATACGAAAGGGGACTCATACAAAAAGTCAACTCCCTTCGCCCATATTGGTTTAGGGATTTGGGCCTTGTTAGAAATCCATAAAAAGGCATCCTCTTTAACTAAATCCAATGTTTTAGGCACCGGAATAAAAGTATTGTCAAACACCTTTGTATTCCGCGCATGCCGTATTCTCCAAGTTGTTGCCGCCGCAATAGTCTAGACAATCAGCATCCAGTTCTTGCTTCCGGTATTATTCTTAAAATCTCCTTTAAAGTTGAGTAGGTGTCTGGTGGTTTTAGTCTTAGCCATACGAAAACGTTCCACCACAACCCTCTCACCCATATGCATGAGGCAAAAAATATAATCCGGGTCTTCCTCCGATAAACCGCATCTCGAGCAGATTGAATCCTGGAGATTAACACCCCGCAGGACCAGCCCTTTCTTCGAAGCCACTTTGCCCATGATCGCCCTCTACAATAGAAAGTTGCATTTAGGCGGAGCTCAAGCGTTCCACCAGAACTTCCACAAGTTGCTTTGAGGCGACAACCCGGCTGCTAATAAAATTTGTAATTGTAAAAAACTAAAGAGATTTATTATTCACATTTGATTCTTTATCTATATCCATATGACTACACAAAAAAATCACTAATTTTTCTTTTTTATTTTTAATTAAATAATATTTTTTATACTTTTATCATTGCCTTTTATTTTTTCTCTACTCATAACCACCTTTAAAAATATTAAAAAAATTATAAGGGGTGAACATAATTTCCCAAATATTTACAGATGAATAATAACATTCTCATATGTTTTCTTTCTCCTTCATTCACAACCACTCATAACCATTTCTTAGACCATGTGTAGTGGTGAGTGAAGATAATGCCCCTCTCTTGGGCATGATCCGCCATGTGGCGGTCCAGTCAGCATTGGGGCATTAGTTTAAAATAGGTGTAGTGGTATAATGCTCAATAATGCCCCATCCAATGATTACCCAATAATATTTTATTAAATAAAAATTACATTACGCCTATGAAAAAAAAAACGGAAAAATGCCAAAAAGAAACATAAAATCTAAAGTTCGTATTTGTCACGGATTTATTGTCAACGCATTTCTGCTAGGATCAACGCGTCTCCTACGAGGTGATTGATCGGTTTAGACAAAAATTCTATGTCTTTCTCCATTTGCCTCGATTCTCGTAGTGTCATAACCCAACTGATGGCGGAAACATCGAAGTGAAATGAAAACAAGATTGCAAGAGACTTCATAACACTATTTTGCGACAAGTATTTAAAATCAATATTTCATTTCATCACTAAATTCAAAGTACATTGTTCGAAAGCAAATTACGACAACATATAACAAGAAATCAAATTATAATAAGTACTAAAATTTGAAGGTGCGTTTCTAGTCTCCCTACTAGATTTCATTATCATCATCAATTTCCTACAAGTATTAAAGTACATATCAACACATAAAGTATTGGCGAGCATACAAGTTTGGTTACTAGCATAAGTATAAAACGGTTAAACGAATCCACATGGCATAAACGTAATCTAGAACATATCATAGCAATACTAGCGTGCAACTCCTGCTAGCGTAATCTCATCGTAGCAACGACGAGACCGTTTTGTTTAACTTAACATGACCTCAAGAATACGGGCGGTGCGTTAATCCTATAGCGCTATACATGTTAAGGGAGGCTTGATCGAAGTTAATGACAAAGCATATTGCATATAAGTTTCTAGCATGTATGAAATCTTAGCATAACGTATTAAGCATGTATATCAGATTGTTTGTTTTGTGATTAAGTATAAAGTATGTGATTGTGTGAGTTTCATAAAGTATACGTATTGCACCCAAAGTGACGAAAATTAAAAGGGGTCATGTACACTCATATTTTTGCTAGCTTTCCGATTAATCCGTGAGTTTGACGAGCGTTTGAGAGTTGGAACACCGAAGTTACCCTACAAGGGGAAACGAAGGTGTTTGAGTTCTCGGTTTTGGTGAGAGATTCAGATTCATAATTTAAGTATATAAAAATATGTACACGAAAATATATATTGTCTTTAACACTTGTTTTGACAGTAAGATTTTTATGTGATTTCATGGGTTCTAACTTGCCCATTAGAACCAATAACGAGGAATTTAGAACGAAGATAAAGTAATCTATATTCATAACATTTAACCATCAATCGTTTAACATTAAGAATTTGGCTATGTATATATATATATATATATATATATATATATATATATATATATATAGGGGACCGCTAGAATGAGAACCACCCCGAGTTGTAAGAACCACGAGAACCGCGACCCGCGGGTGGCCGTTGACCACGAAATTTTTTTTACACCTAGATCCGTATATTTTAAGACCGGGTGTAAATTTTGGGTTCAAACGGCGCGCCCGAGAGGGTAGTTTTTTACGCCCAAAGTTTGGGTTTTTTTAGTTTTTTTAATTTTTCTTTTTTTTTAACCAAACTTTGGGCGTAAAAAACTACCCCCTCGGGTGCGCCGTTTGAACCCAAAATTTACACCCGGTCTTAAAATATACGGATCTAGGTGTAAAAAAAATTTCGTGGTCAACGGCCACCCGCGGGTCGCGGTTCTCGTGGTTCTTACAACTCGTGGTGGTTCTCATTCTAGCGGTCCCCTATATATATATATATATATATATATATATATATATATAGTCCATCATATAATATCATAGAATTCATTTAAGTCAAGCATGAAGGTATGTATAGCTCTTTGTATGATTCACCAAAGCACAAAGTTTATTAACATAGTTGATAAACCCGGTTGGTCATGAATAAGAATAACATAAACTAACTAATTTTGCCAAGTAGCCAAGTAAGATCAACCCGAGTATTCCATACCCATCATGGTAAATGTTGGAGGTGTGGCGGGGTTGTGTTACTTTGAGTCTTGGAAGCTACTTGGATGAATATAAACAACGTAACAAGTGAGGTAGTGGAACTAGTTTGGAAAGCCGAGGCTCTTACGGTTCACACTTCTACCAAAACATAAGTTCATCCATATTGAAGATGGTGAATCTTGGATGGTTTCAACACTTGGAACATATATGAGCATAATTTAAAAGAGATTTTGCACTTGTTTCTTGGTGGAAATCAAACACAACACAAACCCACAACTATGAACTTAGTTGGGAGCTTGGTGGTTGCAAGATTCAACGAAGTTTTGATCAAGAAATGCAAGATACAAAAGTATAAAAGAAAGCAGAATTTGAACTCTACTTTGGACCTCAAATGTGGTGAGGTTTCACCTTAGTTTGTCATGGTAGACTAGTGAAAACCTTTTTGGAGGTTATCCAAGTAGAATGAAAGAAGAAAACATGAAGAAATAAGAAGAGAAGTGAGCTAAAACTCACTTAGAATGCTTGCAACTTTCTGCCAAATCTTGCAAATTATAGAGCAAAAAAAAGATTTGAAAGTGATTTAAGTGTTTGGAAAGTGCTTAGGAGTCTATGGAGGCTCCTATTTATAAGGGGGTTAGAGTTAAATGAGTTAGGAGGTGATTGGAGATTAAAAAGTGACAAAAATGGACCAACCCGCGAGCTGGCAGCGTTTTGCTGCGGATCGGCCTCTCCCACGCGTAGCTGGAGATACCCTGGTATCTCCCACGTGGCGCTAGGGAGTACTTTCTAAAAATGTCCATTTTGGTCCCTGAACTTTGTAATTATGATACTTTATGCCGTAAACTTGCATTTTAGCCCCTTTTTAGGTATCCAAAGTGTAATAAAGTATAGTATGAGTGTATGCATTTATGATTATTATATCCAAGTGTTTCGAGTCTCGATCTATGTGTATAAACATGTATTTGACGTGTGATTGCAGATAACACAAGTATGTAGCAAGTATATGTATAAAAATGAATTTCCATTATGATCAAGGCCTCAGATTACAAGATTGGAAATGAATTATGGATACGATACGATTACAAGTTTCCAACAAAAGAAATCGATTACAACTTTCTAAATAAGGAAAGTGCAAAAACGCGAAGCGTTACATGTAGCGTGACAATTTTTTTGTTTTTGACGTTTCTTTCTTGCATTGTCTCCAAACGCCTATGACCAAGGTCTTGTAGATGTCGGTTCATGTCTTCGAAATCTTACTTCATTTCGAAATTTGCCGAAGACGACTCCGCCTTTCCCCCTTTTTTCCCATTTCTTCTACCGGGCGGTCGGGCCAACTCCTCATCCTCGTCGTCCAAATTAATGTTTAAGTCGACGTTTCGAGCATCGGAAGTGGGTGTTTCCGGATCAACCGAGGATGATATTTTGGATCGTTTTGCTTTACGTCTACCACTAGATGTCATGCTCGGTACGTTAAACCATTATGGACTTCTGCATAGAAGCTCCCAACAATTCAAGTATGTAAAAGCGCCTCTCGTTTGGTTGTACTCCTTCAACGCTCTTGTTAATATATTCTCGTCGTTTTGACCGCTACCCCAGCTATGCATCGTGCGTTGGAAAACTTCTTGGAACAAATGACATTTCTGGTTGATATCGGTCCATTTGCTTGATATCGAATCCTTGTCCCGGTAATCACCTTTACCCATTGCATTAAAAAAAGTTTCTTGAATTTTGTTCCAAAAATGGGTAGAGTTTGATAGTTGGCTACAAAAAATAAAACAAATATATTGTTATATCTTAAAAAATATATAATACAAACTATTTAAAAAAATAATACTATTTAAAAAGGTAAATAACGCTTACCAACTTCTGGATCCTCCGAGATGTCGAGTCACGCCCGTGCTAACGCGTACTCCTCATCTTTGACCAAGTTCGGTAGGTTCGATTCCTGCGTGGAGCGTTAGGCTCTTTTTTTATGAGACCGTTTATCACGTTGAAAAAGCCTCACGTTGAGACGCCTCGGCTACGGGCTCGGGTTGTGTCTCCGGCACCGTTTCGATGTCGGGGTCGGTTTCTTCTTGAGCCGCATGTGAACCGCCCATGTATGCAAACCCATGTGGACCGTGAAAGAATTGCAGAGACATGCCTAATATTTGCATGTACGCTATAACATTCGGGTCCATCTCTTGGAAATTGAAGGACGGTTGCGGTTGAGTGGTGTTCGGGCGATATGAAGTTTGGTTGCCAGGTTTAGACGGAACACCAAAAGGGGTCGGAAGGGATTTATGATATATTTTTTTATAAGGTGAAGAAGTATTGAAGAGAAGAGGGTAAAGTTTATAAAAATGGAGTGGAAAGTGTGTTTTTTATAGGTAAAAAATTAGATTAAAAAATTATTTTTTTGTTACCTTGGACCCAACAGTCCACTCTTGATCACCGTGCAAAATCAGGCGTTTTAAATAAAACACTGGAGCCTTTTTTTTGAAAAAAAACACCTTTGGGCGGTAGGTGGGGCGTGAAGGGGCGTTTTTTAGAGAAGAAACGCCTAAAACCCTCTCCACTACGGGTGATCTTATAAATATAATTAACTTATTCACACAAATATAAGGAATTCATTGTGAATGTTACACTCGCACATACTTGGGAATCTCATTATCAAAGAAAAAAATGTATAAAAAAGTATAAATTATTAGGAAACAAGATACTACAGCTAATCTCAAGGAATAATTCATGCTCTTGATTATTGCATTGAGACTATTCAACCTTTTCTATATTTACTTAGCTTAAGTTTCTCCTGTACATTTGCTAGTTTCCTGTTGTATTTTGTTCTATATATATGTTTGTAATTATGCTCATTGTAATTAAAAAGAATCATTTTTACCATAATACTCTATACCGCATATGGTATCAGAGCAATAACAAAGCTCCACCGAGCCCTTCTCCGATCCTACAATTTTTTCTGTAGCCTTTTCCGACCCAGAAAACACCATAGCAGCCGAACCCTTCTTTCCATTTTTCTGCAGTCTCTCCCAACTCAGAAACACAGCAGCCCACTTCCTGCACCTGTTCTGCCCCTGCTCTGCACCTGTCCAATTGACCCAGAAACACAGCAGCCAACCCAACTCTTCTTCCTGCACCTATTCGATTGACATGGCCACTACCATCATTCCCCTCTCCACTCATGCTCAATTCCCAATCCAGCTAATCCCGGATAATTTTACCTCATGGAGAAAACAAGTTATGTCCACTTTCACCGGACTTGAACTCGAATAATTTGTTGATGGCAAAACTGAACCACCTCCTAAAATCCTCGAAGGCAAACCGAACCCAGCCTATCGCCTATGGTTCCGACAAGACCAAACCCTGCTCGGAGCCCTCCTTGGCAGCTGCTTCGCTACTGTTTTACCCATCGTTGCTTCCGCGGAAACCTCTCGTGAACTTTTTCAGCGCCTAACCGAAACTTATGCGGGTGTCTCTCGATCACGTATCATTTCCCTTCGCTCCAAGCTCGCCACAACTATAAAAGGTAACCGACCTGTTGCGGAATATCTCCGTGAAATGAAGTCAATTGCTGACGAATTGGCCCTGCCCAGAAACCGGTTGATGAAGACGACCTCATCGTGCACATCATCACTCATCTAGGAGAAGACTATAAGCAGGTCACTGCTGCTGTAAAAATGCACGACACATCCATCACTTTTTCAGATCTCTTTGAGAAGCTGGTAGATCATGAAAGGTCCCTCCTTGAAACCCAACCCACCCCTGTTCTCACAACCGTCAACAGCACCCAAAGGCGACCTTCCCGGCCAACATATGAAAGTCGTTTCTCTGACTCTCGCAGCAACCGCTTCAACAATCCTGGACAACGGAATAGCCGCCCGCAAGTTGGCTCCAATTACCGTACTAACCGAAATAATTATTTTTGACATTTTTGTAACATCACAGGTCACGAGACGAAGGATTGTAGAAAACTTGTGCGGTTCCTCCACGAACATCATATCTCCCATCTGACTTCCACATCCCCAAGTCCAACAGTCAACTCTTCCCTTGCCAGCTCTTCCCACAGTTCGCTTGGCATGTTTGATAGCGGAACATCCAATCACGCGTCCTATGATCCAGCTTTCTTACACAGTCTCTCCGACTATGGTGGACCCGATGAGATTGTGCTCGGAAATGGTAATACTCTTCCCATATCTCACACTGGTCACTCATCTATTCCTACTAATTCTCGTCCATTAAAACTAAACGATGTGTTACTTGTTCCGAGCTTACATCATAACCTTGTTTCTATTGCTAAACTTTGCAAAACTAACAAAGTTTCGGTTGAATTTTTTCCTCTTGATTTCTTTGTTAAGGATCTTCGCACGAGGGCGCGCCTACTGCGGGGAGTGAACATAAATGATGTCTACTATGCTCCAAGCTTCATTCCTCATAGTCCGAAGCAAATCAATTCAAGCACCACTTCATCAGGGTCACTTCTTTCATGGCATCACACGTTTGGACATCCCTCACTCAAAGTTCTAAAAGCCTTACTAAATAATTTAGGACTCAAATATAATAAAATGTCCAAAACTCCATTTCATTGTGATGCTTGTTCTTTAAATAAAAGTCATAAAACGCCATTTGGTGCAAACTCGTTTAAAGTGTCTAAACCATTACAACTTGTTTATTCCGATGTATGGGGTCCTGTCCAAAAATAAATCGATGATTACACATACTACGTCATATTTGTTGATTATTACTCAAAATATACGTGGTTATATCCAATGAAACGGAAATCCGATGTTAAACTTCTTTTCCCACAATTTAAAACTCTAGTGGAAAAGTTCTTTCACACACCTCTCGTCTCACTTTTTTCGGATAATGGAGGTGAATACATTGGACTCCTCCCCTATCTTAAAGAGAATAGGATATCCCACTTCACCACACCTCCACACACTCCGGAACAAAACGGTGTCGCTGAACGCCGACATCGTCACATCGTTGAAACTGGTTTATCCTGTTGGGATTGAACCCTATCAGAGGAACAGATAATGTAAAGCCAAAACTGGATCAGCTCAGTGGATTCAGAATAAGCAGATGCTGATATACATATCTCTCCCCTTGAAAGTGATTACAACAACTGATGACCTCCTATCTGCTGATCTTACTAACTGCTGACCAATAACTGCTGCTCAATTAAAGATCTAATGAAGACTCAAGTCCTGCTGATTCAATCTACTGCCTTGAGTCAAGCACTGCTGATCCGGACAAGTGCTGCTGGATTCACAGCAATAAAGGTTGCAGCAGTTGTTCTATAGTCTGTTATGTAATAGAATGTAATAGTAGTAGTTAACACAAGCAGTGTCTGTATAGATCAGAGGTTAGAGTTTGTTAGGAGGTTAGATGTCACTTTCATGGTGACGTCAGCTAAAGATGCTCAGTAGTTTGCAAGTGCTTATAAATAGTACAGTACTTTGTACTGTTCTATCAGCTCTTCACATCATTCGTCTTCTTCGCACGAACAAACTACTGAGCTCGGGCTGAGGGGGAGTTTGCATTCATACATCATCATTGTAATCGTGTTTGAAATAAATTCAATCATTCGGTTCTTTGTGTAAAGATGTTTGATTAAAAGTATTACTCTCATTTGATTGTATACAAAGTTTGTGTTCATCTTAATTTCCGCTGCACACTCATTCATTTCCATCTTATTTTACAAACAAAAGTACAATCAAAAGGAAACTCAGATCCAACAATTGGTATCAGAGCTAGAACAGTCAAATTTGATTTAACAATCACTTTGACGTAAATAGTTCAGCTCAAAAAAGTTGATACTGATCGTTTGTTCGTCGTTGAAAAACAGTGTAAGGATTAATCACCATTATAGTTGATTTCTCAGTACCTGTAAAACAACAAGAATGACGTCACAATCTCAGGACGATAAAAACAACATTGGCTCGCTCTTTAAACCACCTATGCTAAAAAGAAATGAGTACAACATCTGGCAGAGGAGGATGGGTCACATCCTTGCTCAACAAAGCACAGGTTGTTGGAAGTCTGTTATCTTTGGTCCTCATGTTCCTACAGTGCCAAGCGCTGAAGATACTAAAAAATTTGTTCCTAAACCTGTTGAAAATTATACTGAAACGGATTATCAAAAAATTGAACTAGATGCTAAAGCATTTAGTATTGTTGCATCAGCGCTCCCCAACGAAATATATGCTGGACTGTTACATTGTAACAGTGCCAAAGAGTTGTGGGACGCACTTAAGGAACAGTTTGGAGGTACCGAAGAGGTCATAGAAAACAATAGGGAAATCCTGAACCAACAGTATGAAACGTTTTGTCATGTTAAAGGTGAATCACTGACTCAACAATTTGAGTGTTTCAGTTGTCTCATCAGTGAACTGAGGCTTGTTAAGGTCACGTTTTCAAACTCGACTCAAAATAGCAGGTTCCTCAGATCACTGCCAGAAAAATGGGACACAATAGCTATTGTCACCAGAACTGCACCTGAGTTCAAGGATCTGACCTTGACCCAACTCCATGGTCGACTCCTGACTTTTGAGAGGGAGTTGAACCAGAAAAGGAAGTTACAAGAGTCAGGGAAAATCGTTGATGATTATTCATTCGGTAACACTGCTCTTCTGGGTCAAGAAGAATCTGGTGGTAGTGGTAAGGATCAGGGTTATGATCACTTCATTGACATAACTGCTGGTGCAAACTTCAACAACCCTGATCCTCACTCTACAGGTTATGCATTCACTGCAAATGAAAACCAGATGTCAGACAATTTAAGCTTTGAACTCAATGATTTACAGCATTTCGACCCCACTGACCTAGAAGAAATGGACATCCTGCACCAACTGGCCTTGCTAAGTGTTAGAACTAGCAAGTTTTATAAGAGAACTGGGAGAAAATTTCCAGGTCTTCATGGGAACCTAAGGGTTGGGTTGGATAAATCGAAAATCAAGTGTTACAAGTGTAACAGGTTGGGACACTTTACTAGGGAATGTAGGAGTGAAACAACCGGTCCCATAGTCACTCACCCTAGTTCAAATCCTAGACCTCAAACTCAAAACACTGTGCACTATGCCCAATATGCCCCAGCAGCACATGTGAACACTGCTCACTATGTTGTTGCCCCTATGCCAGTGCATTATATCCAAACAGCTGCTCCACAGATCCAATTTGTTCAAACCCCTGCTCCCCAGGCACAAGTGCAATCTGCACCTCAAACTACTACTCCAGTAGTTACACAACCTGAACAACAAAGTTTCTTTAGTCAAGAGTTTGTTGACTGGAGCAGTATGCCTGAAAATCTTAATGATGAAAATTTTGCACTATATGCTTCAAATGATTCTTCTCACAATGAATTTTGTTTGATGGCATTAGAGTCAATACAGGAGGGGGTTGAATCTGAGGAGGAACAACTGAAGATTGAAACAGTGGAAGAGGTGACTGAAGCAGTGGTTACTGCTGTGACTGATGAAATACTGCTGGGAGAAAGTTCAGGTACCCTGATTGAACCAATGATAGATCTATGGTCTGAAGAAGACAAGAAAGATGAAAAGGCTGGTGAGGAAGAAGAGAGAGCTGATGAGGAAGAGATTCCTAAATGTGATTGTGCAATGATGGCTGCTGCCAAGGTATCACCTCAAGTTCTAGAAAAACTATGTTCTGACAATTGCATTATTGCTTTTGCTAACATCAAAGAGGTGAATGAAAACCTTAGGAACAAAATCTTAACTGATGAAGTCAAATTTGAAAGATCTTTAAAAGAACTTAAAAACAAATTGACTGAAAAGGAAAAAGAGATCAGCAGTTTGAAAGAAGAGCAAAGCATAACCAAAACCCAACTCCAAACTATGGTAGAAAAATACCAAGTTTGCAAAAAGGAGTTAGAATCCACCCAGATCACTTGTGAAAAATGGGTGGAATCATGCAAAGGGTATGAGGTTATGCTTGAGAAACAGATAAAAAGCAATGTAAAATTTGGGGTTGGTTATAGAAAACATGATGATGAAAACACTACTTTTGGAAAATCTGTTTCAACCACTGATGTAACTACTGAGTTCATCCCAACAAACAAGGATGGCCAAGAAGTGAAAATCACTGACAAACTTGGTAACAAAATCACACTTGACAGACCAATGGGTCCCTCTGCATTTGAGGAGATTGAAAATCATCAATTTAAATCAAGATGGTCTGATGAGTGTGATATCCTTGAAAATTTCAAGCCAATGGACTTTACATCAACTGATGGTGTTAAGGCTCCAAAAGCTAAAGTCATTCCTCTTAAAGATATTCCAGCAGTGGTCAAAACCTCTGCTACAAAGGAGTCTGAAAAGAGGAAAAAGAAAGAGAAAATTGATAACTTGTTTTGTGAATTCTGTGAGAAGAGGAACCATCTAACAAAAGATTGTTTCCATTTAAAAGCTTATGACTTAACCAAAACAAGTGTCACTACTTCAGCTGAAAGTTGTAGTGTTTGTGGTAAAACAAACCATAAAACTCAGGCATGTGTGTACCTCAAAAACTTCAATGAAAAGAAGAATGAGTACATGGCTAAAACATCCTTGAGTTCATCAGCATCTGCACCATCTGTCAAGTTCACAAAGAAACAACCACTGTTTGTGCCAGTTCAAACAGCTGTCACAAAACAGCTGAACCAAACATCTGTCAAAAGAGATGTTCAGGTTACTGATGCACCTCCTGCCAATCAGTTCAGAAAGGGCAAGAAAAAACAGTCTTACCAAAGGGTTCCACACGTTTATGAGGTCTACAAAAAGCCCTCTAAACCCAGAGTGAATAGGCATCCTTTCGGTTACCAGCAGTTGATTGGGCAAGACCCCCTACAGTGGTTAGCAAGAAATAGTACTAAAACTGTCCAAACCCCTGACTTAACCACTGCCCATCACACTGCATCCATACCAGACACTGTTGAGACCCCATCCAAAGCCCTGTTGGCTTTGGAGTCCTTAATGAACTAATCCTTTTACTTCATGTGCAGGGAGCTTCTGCATGCTTTGATAGTCTATGGTATGTAGATAGTGGAGGCTCCACCAGGCACATGACAGGATGTAAAGCCCTCCTTAAAGACTTTAAAATCCATGGTGGGGGTGATATATCCTTTGGAAATAATAGTAAAGAGAAAGTTCTGGGGTCTGGCACAGTGCAATCTGGCAATGTAAAATTTGAAAATGTCAATCTAATAGACAATCTAAAATTCAACCTTCTGAGTGTGTCTCAAATGAGTGACAAAGGGTTTGGGTCATTCTTCACAAAAGATTGTTGTAGGATTGTTGGACCAGAAATGGTCAAAAAGATTGAAGCAATAATTAAAAATGGTCAAACAAAACTTGTTGCTCAAAGAAGTGGCAATGTTTATGTTGTTGACATGTCTAAAGAGTGTCCCAGAGCTGATGCCTGTCTGTTCTCAGCTGCCTCTAACAAAGAGACAGAACTTTGGCACAAAAGACTGGGACACACAAATCTTAAGACTATAACAGAAATTTCAAAAAATGGTTTGGTCAGAGGCCTACCACAAAAATTGTTTTCATGTCCTGAACATTGCATTTCCTGTTTAAAAGGAAAACAACATAAAAGTTCCTACAAGTCCATTGAGGAGTCCAAAACAACCCAGTGCTTGCAAATGCTGCACATGGATTTGTTTGGCCCAGTTCAAGTCATGAGCCTCAAAAAGAAAAGATATTGTTTAGTTATAGTTGATGACTTTTCTAGGTTTACATGGACTTTCTTTTTGCACTCTAAAGATGAAACTGCAGGCATTTTGCAAGACTTTGTGACACAGGTTGAAAAGCAATTTGATCTTCCAGTGAAAAGCTTTAGGAGTGACAATGGCACATAATTTAAAAATAGGGAGTTGGATGCCTTCTGTGTGAAGAAAGGGATTGTAAGGCAGTACAGCATCCCTAGAACACCAGAGCAAAATGGGGTTGTTGAAAGAAAGAACAGAACTTTGATTGAGGCTGCCAGAACCATGCTTGCAGATTCAGGTTTGCCATTAACTTTCTGGGCAGAGGCAGTAAACACTGCTTGCTATGTCCAGAACAGAGTTTTAATCAACTCCAGGCACAAAAAGACTGCCTATGAAATTTTGTATAAAATCAAACCACTGATCTCATACTTCAAGGTATTTGGCTGCCCATGCTTTATTTTGAACTTAAAAGATTCCATTTCAAAATTTGCAGCCAAAATTGATTGTGGGTATTTTCTGGGATACTCAACCACTGCCAAGGCCTACAAAGTGTTCAATGCACGGACCAAGGTAGTGGAGGAGACTTTGGATGTAAAGTTCAATGAACTTTCATCAATGAAAATCCCAGCAAATCCTGCTGAACTGTTTGATCTTGAAAAATTCACTTTTGAAAATACTGCTGTCAAGACTAACAGTGCAGGTCCATCAGAGGATACAACACCAGACTATGGGTATGAAGTCATCATCCCTCAAAGGTCTGCCACTAAAGGGAAAGCATCAGTTGTTCAAAACAACTGTCAAAGCTCAACCACTGCTACTTCAACAGTTGTTGATCAAAGTAGCCCATCTACCACTGCTTCCATATCCTCAACTACTGCTGACAAAAGTCCTCAAACAGTGGATAAAAGTCAGCAGTGGTCCACTCCATTACCACCCATTCCACCACCTTTTGAAGCCACTGCTGGGTCATCAAAGTCACCAGCAGTGGTTAGCTCAGATGATACACATTTGCAGCCTTCACCAACAAATTCCATCATACCATATCAAGGAGATTTAATCTTCTTGAGATCTCATGCACCTGATCAAATCATTGGCAACATCAATGAAGGGGTGCTCACAAGAAGCCAAACCCAAAACATTTGTCTTTTTGCTGGTTTTCTATCACTCCATCAGCCAGTCAAGTACCAAGAGGCACTAAAAGACAACAGCTGGGTAGAAGCCATGCAAGAGGAGCTCCAACAGTTCAAGAGACAACAAGTATGGGAGCTTGTACCACTGCCAAAAGAGGTCAGTCCCATTGGCACAAAGTGGGTCTTCAAGAACAAAACAGATGAAAGGGGCATTGTTGTCAAAAACAAAGCCAGGCTTGTGGTTCAAGGTTACAGACAGGAAGAGGGGATTGATTATGATGAAACATTCGCCCCTGTTGCAAGATTGGAAGCTATCAGACTGTTCCTGGCCTTTGCTGTCAACCACAACATGAAGGTGTTTCAGATGGATATCAAAAGTGCTTTCCTCTATGGTACATTGCAAGAAGAGGTATATGTATGTCAACCTCCAGGCTTTGAGGATCCATTTTATCCTGATCATGTCTACAGGCTAAACAAAGCCTTGTATGGCCTGAAACAAGCACCAAGGGCCTGGTATGAAACTCTTTCCAACTTTCTACTCTCAAATGGTTTCAAAAGAGGTACCATTGATAAAACACTGTTTCTTAAATGGAGAGGGAAAGATTTAATGATTGTCCAAATTTATGTGGATGACATTATTTTTGGAAGCACATGTACCAAAATATGTGAAGAGTTTAGAGAACTCATGACAGCTGAGTTTGAAATGAGTGCAATGGGTGAGCTGCAATGCTTTCTTGGTCTCCAAGTACAGCAAATGCAAAAGGGAACTTTCATTCATCAAAGCAAATATGCTAAAGAACTGTTAACCAAATTTGATATGAATGATTGTAAACCATGCAGCACACCCATGGCCACAAATAAGCTGGTCATGTCTGATGAAAAGGATGAGCTGATTGACCAAACACTTTATCGGAGCATGATTGGGTCTTTATTGTACCTAACTGCATCCAGACCAGACATCATGTTTGCAACATGTGTCTGTGCAAGAAGTCAATCAGCTCCCAGAAAATCTAATCTCATTGCTGTAAAAAGGATTCTCAGATACATAAAAGGTGCTCCCACACTTGGTATCTGGTATCCAGCTAATGGGAATATCAAGCTTTCAGGTTTTTCAGACAGTGACTTTGCTGGTTGTCACATAACAAGGAAGTCCACTTCAGGAGGGTGCCAGTTTCTAGGTGATTGCTTAGTTTCTTGGCAAAGCAAAAAGCAAGCAGCAGTTTCAACATCTACTGCTGAGGCTGAATACATTGCTGCTGCAAGCTGTACAGCCCAACTCCTGTGGCTTCAAAATCAGTTACTGGATTTTGGTATCACTGCCTTAAAGACACCACTTATGCTGGATAGCCAGGCAGCAGAAAATATCATCAAAAATCCAGTTTCCCATTCTACCACCAAACACATCGACATCAGACATCACTTTGTGAGGGATTGCTATGAAAAAGGTTTGATTTCTCTGCATCATGTCCCAACTAAAGACCAGCTGGCAGATGTGCTCACAAAAGCACTTGATACAGCCACTTTTGAAAGTCTGGTCTCTAGGATTGGGATGCTGAACATGGAATAACAAGCAACATCTTGTTTTCTATGAATAAAAGCAACAAAATGTTTTCAGAAAATCAAAAATCCATCCTTAAAAATAGCTTAAAAATGAAAATTTCATTAAAATCCTTAAAAGTCTGCCATAACCACTAATTGTTCAAAAGTCTGCTCTACATCAAAAAGTTTGCCCATTGCTGAAAGGCAACCTCTGTTCTCTCATTCCTTGATAACCACTGTTGTTCAAAAGCAGTGTCTTATCCACTGATATGCTATCTACTGATAGTAAAAATCATCCACTGCCCCCCTTTCCACTGCTTTCATCAGTTGCTTTCATCCAAAGTACTGTCCTTCATCTTCACCAGTGGTTGTCACGTGGGCAGTACATAGTGTCAGACTTTTTGTAACGGCTGCCACATCAGCATTCACTATCTCTCCTATAAAACTCCCCATTCACCATCCAAACAGGGTTTTACTGTCGAATTGAATTCATAAAAATTCTCTTCTCAAAGCAGTTTTTCTTTCCATCTCCCACAAAATTCCTTCGATCAATCGTTTCAAAAATGACAAAATCGAAGTCATCTGCAAAACCCACATCAAAATCTTCGAAAACAGCCTCTCAAAAGGCAACCACCACTGACATTCCATTCAAAAAATCTCACAATCTCTTGGGTCTTCTCACAAAACCAGGAACCACAGATGTTTTCGATTCCATTATCACCATCATGGAAAATCAAAGTACAAAACTTTGCTCACAGGCGACGCACCCATCTACTTGGCAACCCAAAGGGAGTTTTGGAAGAATGCAACTCTTGAAAAACAAGGAGACATTGTCACTGCAATCAAATCTTCCATAAAGGGTAAAGCTGTCCACATTTCACCACAATCCATCTCCGACGTCTTCCAACTCGATGATCAGGCAGGTAAAACTCCCTTCACCAAAAACGAGTTGCACATTGACTTCATTGAAAGAGGGTATGAAGCCACAATGATGACGAAATTAACTTTAGAAAAAGGTTACTTTCCTCCTGCACCAAGATTTTTATTTCATACCCTCCTAGTATGTGTTTCAAACAAAACCACTTCTTTCAATGAGATCCCTATAAAGATTCAAAATCTGGGATACGCGATTCTTCAAGAAGAAAATTATAACTATTCTTGGGAAATCTTTAAAGATTTGGTTAATAATGTTGAAAGCAAATCATTTTTACTGTTTCCAAGGTTTTTAAGCTATTATTTTCAAAAGAAATTCAGTAAGGATGATTTGTCTCTAATAAACCAAGGTGAAATAACTGCAATAAACTGTCTAACATCTGAAACATTTTCACGTATGTTAGCACCTTGCAAAACACAAGCAGGGGTACCTGAGCAGATTTTAGCAGCTACCACTGCTCCTCAGGTATCTGCTGCTGAGCCTACTGCTCTAGGTGATCAAAGCAGCAGAACAACTGTTTTGAAACCCACACCTACCAAACCAATAAGGCCATCCAAAAAGAAAAATCAAAAACCCTCCAAACCAATCAAAACGGCAACTCTGGCAGATGAGATACCAGAGTTAATGCCTGTGACAACACAAATGTCACTAGAAACCACTGCTGCTTCTTCCTCACAGCAGTTGGTACAAATATCTCAACCCATAACCATAACTCCTCCTGCTTCTTCACAAAAAGGACAGGTTATACACAAAGGGCCACCACATCATGATGCTCTAGATACACTTGTCTCCATCATCCACAGCTCAATGCCCGGAGCAACTCTGCTTTCTAAACCCACCATCACATTCTCAATTCCACCAAAAACACAACTACTGTTGGATGCAATTGACTTGAACCAGGCACTATCCAGTCCTTCTCAATCACCCGTCAATGAGAATATACCTCAACAAATGACTGAGTCTGCTGTATCATCCATTGCTAACCCACTAACAAAACCTGAGGAGGTTACACCCATTGAGTTACAAGTAACTCTTTGTGGTAATCCAAGTGAAGCAGCCACTACAACTGTTGAACCTACAGGTTTACAGTTGGGCAGTGGTTTCATTAATAAGACTTCCTTGGAGGCAATTCCTTACATAGCACCTCTGCCAACCACCAGTGGATTTATATATCCAACTGGCATCATCAAAAGGTTGTCAAGTGTTGAAGGAAGAAGACCCCAGTACCAAGAAAAAGGGGCATCAGTGGTTAGTGTTTGGAATAAATTCCCTACATCTGCCACTGATAAAACCACTGTTAGTGGGAAATCAGATGATCCCATTAAATTGGGTGATGATTTAAAGTACCAGAAATTGACGGATCGTGTTGAAAAACTTGATAACTCTGTTGCAGAGCTCAAAAATATGCTCCAGCAGTTGTTACAGGTACAAAAAGTACAATCCACTGTTGTTCCACCTCAAGCACCTGCTCTACAACAAGCACCTACTACAAATGAGCTCTGGAATCTCTTTCAACCTTATCTCCATCAACAGGCACAACTGGCAGATCAGCAACATGAAAAACATGTTCAACAGCTGAGAAATGCTATGGAGTCTAGGTTCAAAGACACTCAGGCTGATCTAAAGGCTCTCAAAACTCAGATCCTGCACACCACTGGCACTGCTCCTCCACCAGTATTCTTCATTGATCAACTTCCTGAAGATAATGCCAAAAAGGGGGAGAAAATTCAAGAATGGAGAAGAAAGGGAATAACTGATGGTCTTTACCTTGCACCAGAAAATTCAAATATGACCAAGCAGATCCCTTTGCCAGATGGTAGTAAGAAAATTGATGAGACTACAAATGCACTTGCAGAAGCACTTGCTTGTGTAAAAAGGGATAGAGAGGCCAAAAAGAAAGCCAAGGTGGATTATCCGGATCAGGGTACTTCAGGGTCAAGAGATGATGAAAATTTTTTTGATGAAAAGAAGAAGTCTACTAGAAAAGTAAGGCTACCCAAATCCATTCCGGTCAGGCGTTCAAAGTCTGTTCAAAAACCACCTCCCAAAACAGGTGTTGTAACCTCTGTTGTATCAGCTGCTGTTGGTACCTCAGTAGTTTCAACATCTGCTCCCACTTCAACACACACAACATCCACTGCTTTACCACCATCACCACCTAAATCACAATCACCTCCTGTCAAAAGGCAGAAGACAGCAGATGTTAAAACATCTGTTGTAAAGACAACAGTGGTTGGAACACCAGTTGTTTCAACAGCTGTTAGTCTATCACAAACCACTGCCACTACAACCATCTTTCCATCCAAAACATCATCAGTCCCTCCTCAAATAAAGAGGAGGAGGCTAACTCCTAAAGATGATGTCACTTCACCACCCCAAACATCTTCAAAATCTTTAGCTCTTGTCTATATACCAAAACCAGTTCCACTTTCTTCTGTTCCAATGCACAAACCTTTACCTACTGCAGGTGTTCAATTCCTCTTGAACTAGAAGCTGTCAGAGAAGAGATAAAATCCTTCTATACTGAGGATGACCCTGCCAAAAGGAGTTTGCCCTCAATCAAAGGATATCCATGGCCCAAAAACATTGATGAATATTTGAAAATAAAGGCCAAACAAGCAGAGGATATCTCACAGAGAAACTCACAAGGGAAATCTGACAAAGAAGTTTCAAGATACTACCAATATCTGCTTACACAAGTCAACTCCCTGGAACGTTTTGCAAAGAATGTTAGTCAACAAATTTCTGAAAGAGCAGCTGAAACTCTGAAGAAAGACTACATTGAAAGCATCATGTTTTACAAGAAATACAAAGGAGAGAGACACATGTACAAAGAGTGGACTATCCCAGAGCTTGAAGATGAATCAGCCAGAATTCAAGTTATCATAAAAAGGAATGTCACTCACACTCCTCCTGATTGGGCAAAGTTCAAAAAGAATGTACCTGAAAAGCAGTTGGAACTAAAAAGAATGAAAGAAGAATTGGTTGTTGCTGAATTTGGCACCAAAAGACAAGTTGCTAGATGGAAAGAAGATGTGGTCAGGTCAACCTACAAAAGGTTGGAGGAATTGAGGAAGAAAGATCCAAAAATCCCTCAAAAACCTGACTATCCTGAAGCAGCGGTTTCAAAAGGACCATCAAAGCTGCAAACCAGGAGAGCCACTGCTCCAGCTGGTACTGCCATCTACAAAAGAAGGACACAAAGCCAGTTTGGAGCTGAAACTGTTCAAGATATTCTTACTGGCAATGCTGTTGTAAAAGAAGGCCTGCTAAGAACGTTAAAAGAAGAACTTGAACAAGAAAAATCTGCTACCACTGCTCAGCCAGTGTTGAATCGGCCAGCCTCTCCAAATACTTCTGCAAATAAGCATCTCCCAAGAAACCCACCAGGCTCAAAAATACAAAAGTGGGCAACTGACAAACAGACCCGCGTATTGACTTTGCTCAGGTCTGGTGGAGAAGTGAAGATAATATCAAGGGAACAAGCTCTTGGCCTGAGTCTTGAAGATTTGCAGGATCTCCTTGATCTTCCACTTAGCAGGGATGATGAAGATACAGATGCCCTTAACTTTGAATTGCAATTTAAAGGTCAGATAAGGGAACTGTTGATGAGACAATAAAATATCCACAATAATGAAGAGTTTTGGCATTATCTGTTCCAGGGGGAGATTGTTGGGATTGAACCCTATCAGAGGAACAGATAATGTAAAGTCAAAACTGGATCAGCTCAGTGGATTCAGAATAAGCAGATGCTGATATACATATCTCTCCCCTTGAAAGTGATTACAACAACTGATGACCTCCTATCTGCTGATCTTACTAACTGCTGACCAATAACTGCTGCTCAATTAAAGATCTGATGAAGACTCAAGTCCTGCTGATTCAATCTACTGCCTTGAGTCAAGCACTGCTGATCCGGACAAGTGCTGCTGGATTCACAACAGTAGAAGGTTGCAGCAGTTGTTCTATAGTCTGTTATGTAATAGAATGTAATAGCAGTAGTTAACACAAGCAGTGTCTGTATAGATCAGAGGTTAGAGTTTGTTAGGAGGTTAGATGTCACTTTCATGGTGACATCAGCTAAAGATGCTCAGTAGTTTGCAAGTGCTTATAAATAGTACACTACTTTGTACTGTTCTATCAGCTCTTCACATCATTCGTCTTCTTTGCACGAACAAACTACTGAGCTCGGGCTGAGGGGGAGTTTGCATTCATACATCATCATTGTAATCGTGTTTGAAATAAATTCAATCATTCGGTTCTTTGTGTAAAGATGTTTGATTAAAAGTATTACTCTCATTTGATTGTATACAAAGTTTGTGTTCATCTTAATTTCCGCTGCACACTCATTCATTTCCATCTTATTTTACAAACAAAAGTACAATCAAAAGGAAACTCAGATCCAACATATCCCTTCTTCATCATGCCAATTTGCCGCTATCGTTTTGGTCACATGCCTTTCAAACCGCGGTTTATCTCATTAATCGCCTTCCAACACCAATCCTTGAAAACCATTCTCCATTCCACCGCCTCTACAATACTCCTCCCGCCTACACCAAACTCGAACCATTTGGATGTTTGTGCTTCCCTTGGTTACGGCCCTACGCGCCTTCTAAACTTCACCCACGTTCCATTAAATGCATCTTCCTTGGCTACTCTTCCTCCAAATCCGCCTACAAATGCTTTGACCCCATCTCTCATCGTCTCTACCATTCTCGACATGTCGAGCTCGTTCAACATCAATTTCCCTTTTCCCAAATCACCATCCCCAAACTTCCCTCATCCGAAATATTCACCACACACACCCATCGACCACACTTCACTCCTGACATGCCTATCCCACCACTCTCCACACCGACCACTACCCACACTAACCCATCCACTGCACCAACCTCTTCACCACCTCCCACGGCTCAACCTATTCCAACTCCATCACCTACCACCTCCGAAACTCCGACAAACTCCACTCCCAACCCTACTTCGACCACTTCCACTACTCCCTCATCGCCTATGGTTTCACCATCGCCTACTGAACCCACATCCCAAACCGCCTCCTCATCCACCACTTCGCCTTCCCAACCTAACCCCGTCCCCACTCGACCACAAAGGGATCGCAAGCCCAATACCAAATACTTCAATCCTAATGTAGTCAACACCACCACCATTCATCCTATACCCGCTACCCTTTAGCCTACATCTCATACTCAAGCTCTAAAAGACCCCGAATGGCGGCACGCAATGGATAATGAATTTAATGCTCTTCTGCAAAACGGAACATGGGAACTTGTTCCTCCCACCTCTCATACCCCCATTGGATGCAAATGGGTATTTCGGATCAAACGAGCTCCTGATGGCTCAATTGAGAGATACAAAGCACGTTTGTTGCAAAAGGATTCCATCAACAATACAGGAAGGATTATTTCGAAACCTTTAGTCCCGTCTCCAAGCCAGTCACCATTCGTCTCATTCTATCCACTGCGCTCTCTAAAAATTGGTCCTTGAAACAATTTGATGTCAACAATGCCTTCCTTCATGGCACTCTCACGGAAGAGGTTTACATGATACAACCTCCAGGTTATGTGAATCCTCAGCATCTTCATCATGTTTGCAAGCTACGCAAATCCTTATACGGCTTGAAACAAGCCCCTCGGGCATGGTACAACGAACTTACCTCATTCTCACTCAAGTTCGGCTTTCAAAAATCTCTTGCTGATATGTCATTGTTCATCTACAACAAAGGCCCCGTCACATCATACCTTCTTGTCTACGTTGATGATCTAGTCCTAACTGGCAATAACCATGACTTTCTTGACCTCTTCACTACCTCTCTTGCTAATCGGTTCCCCATCAAAGACCTTGGCTCTCTTTACCATTTCCTTGGTATTGAAGCTATCCAAACCACGGATGGTCTCTTTCTTTCCCAACATCGTCACATTCAAGACCTTCTCAACACTTACCGCATGGATGGTGCCAAAGAGGTTCACACACCTCTTGGTACCACAGACACACTCTCTCCTCATGATTCCTCTCCTAAAATCGATCCAACTCCTTACCGAAAGCTTGTTGGTTCACTTCAATACTTGGCTTTCACCCGGCCCGATATTTCCTTTGCTGTGAACAAATTATCTCAATTCATGCATATGCCAACTCAAACCCACTGGCAAGCCCTCAAACACGTTTTACGCTATCTCAAAGGTACCATTCACCATGGTCTCTTCCTTAAACGCACTTCTTCCCTTGACCTTTCAGCCTTTTCAGACTCGGACTGGGGTGGAATACAGGATGGGGGACGCTCAACTACTGCATATCTTATCTACTTGGGATCTAACATTATTTCGTGGCGGTCGTGTCGGCAAAAATCAGTCTCTCGGTCCTCAACCGAGGCTGAATACAAGGCGCTTGCTAATGCCACAGCTGAACTAATCTGGATACAACACCTTCTTCAGGAACTCGGCATCAAACCCACGCACACACCCACGTTATTTTGTGACAACACGGGGGCGACTTACTTATGTGCCAATCCTATCTATCACTCCAAAATGAAGCATGTAGCGTTGGATTATCACTTTGTTCGTGAACGGGTCTCAAACGGTCACCTGAAAGTTCTTCACATCAACTCCTCTGATCAACTTGCGGATGTTCTCACAAAGTCGTTGCCTCGCCGACCATTTCACACCTTTCGCTCCAAGATCGGAGTCTCCGACGGATCCTCAATCTTGCGGGGGCGTATTAGGAAACAAGATACTACAGCTAATCTCAAGGAATAATTCATGCTCTTGATTATTGCTTTGAGACTATTCAACCTTTTCCATATTTACTTAGCTTAAGTTTCTCCTATACATTTGCTAGTTTCTTGTTGTATTTTGTTCTATATATATGTTTGTAATTATGCTCATTGTAATTAAAAAGAATCATTTTTACCATAATACTCTATACCGCATATAAATAACTATATGAATACATGCAAATGTATAAGTTTCCACATAAAAGATTAGTGACATATAAAATATAGCGTGACAATTATATGGACAAATTATTTTGTGTGTAATCTTGTAAGTGCACTTTCACATTGTCTTTTCCCTCTCTTTTCCATCTCTTTTCTATCACCCTAATATCTCTCTTTCAAAATCACCAATGCCCCAAATGTGTGTATAAAGGAAAGCATTTATTACATGTCAATTCTTGAAAAACATAAAAAAAATAAAATCATTGTTGGAGCAAATTCCAGCCCCAAATTATTTTGTATGGCTCAAGTGTGTTCTTGAAAGCACACCATTTCAAATCCAAAATCAGACCTTTTAAAATCACAATGCTAAAAAGATTTTCATTCCCATATTCGTTTCTTCTTCTTTTTATTGCCCATTTCTTCTTTTTATCTAATGCAGAATCACATTGTACCATCTCCCAATCAAGACCCCTTTTAGGTTCATAAATTTTTTTTCTTAAGTTGTCTTAGATTCATCTAAAAAATGTATTCATTTTTTTTATGTTGCATGAACTTTGGGTGATTTTAGAGGAGGTGATAAATATTTCTTTTCTTTTAATTTTTTAGGGAAGATTCAAAGGAGGAAATATGATTTGGTGGATTTATGGGGGAGCAAGAGGTTACTTGGTGATGCACAAAAGAAGGAGAATGTATCACTTGTGTTGGCTCAAGAAAGAACAAGAAGAAAGGATCCTCTTAATAAATTCAAGATATATAGAGGAGGATGGAACATCACAGAAAGCCATTATTGGGCTGTAAGCTTTTTTTATTTTAATAAATCCAAATTTTATTGTTATTTGTAAGATTGGAAAATGCTCATCAAAACCCTTCAATCTTTTTTTATATGGAAAAAAATAACGTTTAAGAACAGAAACATGATTCATACCTATGTAGTTAAAAGCGCGCACCTAGTCGCCCCAAACGAGACCAGTGAGGCACACAACAAAGCCGCATTCAATGCAGCAAGGCATACAGAACCGGAAAAAATCAACCTAAACCGCCAAAAATAGTTTCAAACAGTTTGAACCAACCAAAACCAAGTCTAAACAAGTCAAAAAGTAGTCTAAACCAACAAAAAACAAGTTTAAAACTGCTAAAAATAGCTTTCACTAGGCGTGCGCCTTGATTGTGCTAGGGGCGCGTTCTTTAGACGCCTTGCACCTGGCGACAGTCTCACCTTTTGCGCCTTACAAGAACCTTTGACTAACTAGATTTATGCATGTTTCATTAATGTGTATCATTGCTAAGGCCATCCGAAGTCATAAAGCCCTTTGTGGGGCATTATACGACACGTGTCATGTCACGTCAGACGGGGGCTTTATGGGGCGTTATATCACTAGAGCCCGTAGTCATAAAGCCCCTACTCATCATTACCTAATTATTAATTTTCAATTCTATTAATTAATTATAAAAACCTTGCTTGTTTGTGATTGGTCCAAACTTTGAAAACATCCCCCATACCCCCGGCGCTATATGCATGGCGCCTCCCCCCCTTTTTTGTCTCATAAAGCCCTTTGTAATGGTGTTTTGGGGCTTTATAGGGGCTTTATGTGGGCATATAGTGTCCCACTACACACACTCTAATAACTAAGAAATTTAATTCATAGCTAAACATTTAGTTAAGACATTTTGTGACTAAGCTCATGTGTGCATGCATGCATGCACGTATGCTTATATGGATGCAGTCAGTGGCGTTCACGGCTGCACCATTCCTCATGGTGGCTGCAGCATGGTTCGTGATTTTCGGTCTATTCTTATCTATAATACTCTTGTGCTACTGTTGTTGCCGAAAAGAACAATACGCCTATTCGAAAACCGCCTACACTCTATCCCTCATCCTCCTAATTCTCTTCACCATCACAGCAATGTAATCACTTTTTCAAATCCTCATTTCTAACCACAAACCATATCATCACTCTTTATTAAAAAACCCTTGTTTTTTTCAGTGTCGGATCGATTGTTTTGTACACGGGCCAAGGGAAATTCGACCAAAGTACAAATAAAATGTTGAAATATATCGTTCATCAAGCCGAACTAACTGCTGAGAGACTCGGTAAAGTCTGTAATGATCTTGCAGCTGCGAAGAAAATAACCGTTGCACAAGTGTTCTTGCCTGTTAATATGCAAGATGACATTGATGAGATACAAACCAAGCTTAATGTTTCGGCTGTTGAACTTTCACATAAGACCAAAGAAAATCGAGAACGCATCCATGATATCCTTCAACGTGTGTAAGATATACCAACTCTTTTAATACAGTTAATATGGTTAAACACGCTTTTTTTTTTTATTTTTAAATATGGCATAAAATGGGTTGTTCTCAAATCTCAAAACCTATGATAATAGATGAATATCTTTTAACTTCATTTTTGGGTTTAAGATTTTCACCATTTGTGAATTTAGTTATATTTTGGTTTTTCACCATACATATGATTTAGCTTAGTTTAATAATATGTAATATCCACTATTTTACATAAATAATTAAATATATAGTTTTTTTATGTTTCAATATAAACTTTATTCAAATCAAGTTGTAAACAAAATAAAGTTTTTTATATTACGATAGAGACCACAAAGTATTTTGCTTTTCAATAAAAATCTAATAGAAATGTACAAAAAAGATTAAAAAAAGTTATGTATCTGGTTTTTCTAAGGGGACTGGGGGTGGGAAGGATTTTGTGCGTGATAGATGGAGTTCCATGCGTGGAACTTGGCAACATACCACCGCCACCATCATAATTCAATGAGTGATGGAAGATTCCGTGATATATTTTAGGTGTTATGGGATATTTTGTGATAAATGGATGTGAGGGGGTGTGAGGGTTTATTGTTGGGTATTGTAAGTGATGATCATTGTATAAGAATAAAGGAGATGCCCAGTGTTGTGGGAACTACAGAGGGATTAAGCTACTGAGCCACACTATGAAACTTTGAGCGGGTAATTGAGAGTAGGATTAGAAGAGAAACTCACGTTACGGTAAACCAATTTGGTTTCATGCCAGGGCGCTCAACAACGGAAGCGATTCATATTCTACGAAGATTAATGGAAAAGTACAGGGAGAAAAAGCGAGATCTACATATGGTTTTCATTGACCTTGAAAAGACTTATGACAGTGTGCCACGTAGACTGATTTGGGAAAGCTTGGAGGGTAGGGGAGTTCCGGCGAAGTATATAGACTTAATTAGGGATATGTATGATAGGACTGTGACTAGGGTTCGTGCGCCTGTAGGAGATACAGAGTCTTTCCCCGTGGAAGTCGGACTCCACCAGGGGTCCGCATTGAGCCCGTTGCTTTTTATGGTTATCTTGGATGAGTTGTCCAAGTCTATTCAAGAGACAGTTCCGTGGTGCATGCTTTTTGCGGACGATATAGTGCTAGTTGCGGAAACTAGACAAACCCTAAATGCGAGGCTAGAGGAATGGAGAACAGCGTTAGAAGGCAATGGTTTAAGGATTAGTCGGTCTAAGACTGAATACCTTTATTGTAATTTCAGCGGTGCAGGTGACAACGAGGACACTCAGGTTATCATTGAAGGTCAAGTGGTCCCGTAAATGACTAAGTTCAAGTACTTAGGATCGTTTGTGCAAAGGGACGGGGAGATAGATAGTGATGTATCTCACCGCATCCAGGTTGGCTGGTGTAAGTGGAGAGCAGCCACTGGGATATTGTGTGACAGGAGGTTCCCGACAAAATTGAAGGGAAAATTCTATAGGATAGCAGTTCGACCGGCTATATTATACGGGACAGAGTGTTGGGCCATCAAGAAAACTCAAGCGCGCAAGATGGAGGTAGCGGAGATGAGAATGTTGAGGTGCATGTGTGGCCACACGAGGTTAGACCGAATAAGAAGTGAGGTTTATAGGGATTGGTTAGGAGTAGCTAGTATATCAGACAAGTTAAAAGAGGAGAGATTGAGATGGTTTGGGCATGTGAAGAGGAGGCAGTTAACAGAACCAGTTAGAGCAGTGGAAACCATAACAGTGGAAGGAAGGAGGGGTAGAGGCAGGCCCAAGTTGACTTAGGATGAAAGACTTAGGAAAGATTTGGTAGAGTTGCACCTCTCTGAGGACATGGTTCAGGATAGGAGTTCGTGGAGACGTAGGATTAAGGTTAAGGACTTGTAGGTGAGGGTATAGACGTGCCCTAGCATTGCCTTGGGAAGGGGTGTTACTTTTCTTTTACACTTTAGGTAGGTTAATATATGATGATTTTCTTGTATCTATGCCTATGTTTGCATGCTAATGATCTATCTGACTACTGCTACGCTATTTACTTACCCATCTTTCATATATCTACCTGCTGGTTGTTTTGGAGCTGGGGGTCTCTCAGGAAGCAGCCTCTCTATTCGCAGGATAGAGGAAAGGTTTGCCTACATCCCACCTCCCCCAGACCCTACGAATAGTTCTGCTATTTGTGGGATATATTGGGTATGGTTGTTGTTGTAAGTGATGATCATTGCCACTAAAAAAGGTTGTGAGTGATGGAGAAATGGTTGATGACATAACGGAACTTGATTGGATGTTGTGAGTGATGAAATTTTTGCAAGTGATAACCACCCCCTCCACCTAACTATCACATATTATATATTGAGAATAATTAAATTGTATGATAAATAAATGAAAATTGAAATTTTGAGGAAATTAAAATTCAAAGAAGGTGACATCGTTTTCTTGAATAGTGACCAACTTAGAAATCAAATTAAAACGAAAAAAGACTCATTTGAAATTATGGATTTTAAAAACAACCCATTTTTTAAAACAAAAATGTTTATTTTACTTAAACGTTCTTATAGGAGTATAGCGTTGATCGTTATATCCGCTGTGATGCTGCTTTGGACATTTCTTGGATTCTGTAAGTTCCATTCATCACTAGATAATATTTTCCTTGGTAAAAAAGATAAAAACTTTGATTTTTAATTTTTAAACGTAAATTAGATTTAAATAATCTTAACTTTCTCAATTTAGCCGATAATAATACCAACTCAGTTATTTGCCGATAATAATCCGAAGTAGTACACTTTTGGCCGATAATAGTCCGCCGTTAAAAGTAGCTTAACCGAGCTAAGCTTTTTTCCGAATTACAAACCGATGTTTTATGGATTTTGATTAGAACGAGGATACGAGTCGATTTATGTAACTTACCTCGAAAAAGTGCTTCAAAAAACTTGATTTTTGTTAATTGGAAGTTTAAACACCCGAATTGAAGCACCGTTCTCATCGTTTGGGGTAGTATTTCGAGTAAATTTTACATCAATCAACTCTTATGCTCGTTCTAATCAAAAGTCCTAAAATATCGGTTTGTAATTCGGAAAAAAAACTTAACTCTGTTAAGCTATATTTAACGCAGACTATTATCGGTCAAAAGTGGACCAGCTCGGATTATTATCAGCAAATAATTGAGTTGAGATTATTATCAGCCAAAATGAGAAAGTTAGGATTATTTAAATCTAATTTTCCTTTTTATAATAGAAATTTGAAGGTCAATTAGTGACGTATTTTCATTGTCTCCTTGCAGTCTTTTCAATTTATGGCTTGCAATGCATGGTTTACATGTGAGTAAAATGCTAATTTTCTGCTTATAAAACTTATGTTTATGACATGTTTTTATGCTATAATACTCGATTAATACATTAATATTCACAGATTGGTACTTTTTGGATGGCTTTTTGTGACCATAACGCTTATATTATGCGGCGTGTTCCTTTGTCTCCACAAGTAAGGTCGTTTTCATCGGTCACTAATCATACATTTCGTCACAAAAAACGATTTACTGACATAACATCTCGCGATCACTAGTGTGACTGCGGACAGTTGCGTGGCAATGAGCCAGTGGGTGGCGAACCCAACGGCTCGTACAGCTCTAGACGACATCTTGCCATGTGTCGACAATGCTACCGCTCACGAGACCTCAAAGCGGGCCATAGAAGTCACTATCCAAATCGTAACGGTGATCAACCAGGTTATAAAAACGGTCTCGAATGGCAATTTTCCGCCAAGCTACGCGCCACTTTACTACAACCAGTCAGGCCCGATGATGCCGCCCCTTTGCAACCCGTACAATTCCGACTTCACGAACCGAACGTGTAACCCAAATGAAGTGGCATTAAGTGAAGCCACACGCGTGTACAAAAAATATGTTTGTCAAATTTCATCTAGCCAGATGTGCATCACCACGGGTAGGGTTACACCTGACTCGTTTAGCCAAATGTCGGCCGCGATAGAACTAAGCTACACATTGTACCTATATGGGCCGTTTTTGGTGGATCTTCAAGATTGTACGTTTGTCCGCCAAACTTTTACGGACATCTTGGAAGACCATTGCCCAGGACTATGTCGCTACCTCAACTGGATCTATATCGGGCTGTTGATGGTGTCGTTAGCGGTGATGTTTTCGCTCATTTTTTGGGTTATTTATGGAAGAGAAAGGAGATATCGTGTTTATACAAATTAGCTATAGGTAGAAATGATCCGGAAGGGGAGAAAGATATGTGAAAAAAGAATGTGAACGACTTGTTTAGCGATAGAGGTTTGTAAATGTAAGCGTAGAGAACGATAGTGGCTGAATATTTTTGGGTCACAAACGTACAATATTGTTTGTTACTTGTGTTTTGAGGAATCAATTAACAAATAGTTAGGGTTCTTGAGGGCTTTGTACAAGTAGAGAAAAGTGGGCCATCAAAAATAAACTTATATATAAAATAGTTAACTGTCATTTTCATATCTGTGGTTTTTTCATTTTTTTCATTTCAGACTAATTTTAAAAAATGCATCAGTCTCTTCCCTAACATATTAGAAACATGTTACTTCAGTCAAAAAATTAAAACACAGTTAAGTCAGACAGGTTAAATGACAGTTATTATTGTCAATTCATAAAATAAGGTGAAAATAAAAGATATATGAATTGACAATAATACCCTTCATTAACATGTCTGACTTAACTGGGTTTTAATTTTTGGACTGAGGTGCCACGTGTCAGAAATGAGAATAATAGATAGTGTAGGGGCTAGTATGTAAAGTAGTGTCCTATATAATCTCCATTCTTGTAACCCTAATTTGATGATGAACACAATACAATTCTCAATACAATTCAACTCCATTACAAAGATTGTTCTCTATACCAGTCAACATGGTATCAGAGCAGGTTTCTGATTCTTGAAACAATCTTCTCCAGTTAATTCAATCTCACACCTGAAAATAAAAAAAACAAAAAACAAACTCCAAAAGCCGATCAGTTCAAGAATAATTCTGAAACATTCTTGCAGCCATAGCCAATCAACACAGCCAATCTGAAACACCCATTTTCCGCAGATCCACTCCCATACGTGTCCAACCGCTGTCGTTGTTTCAACCGAACACCAAAATTAGCTGCAGATTCAATCACAATCAATTCCTATCAGTTCCGTTTCTCAGCCGCCCTCCGTTGCAGAATCCTAACCCGATCATCTATTTCGCTCATCACGGCCGCCGTTTTTGATAAATACGCAATAACCCTAATTTTTTTTTTTGATAAATACGGCAACCCCATCTGATCTGGGCGGATTTGAGCGACCTTAAATCTCGAACGCGAGTTCGAGTGCCAGCGTATTTGTTAAGTACGCTTGGTCAGTTCCGTGTTTAACACGCGAGTATTTGTTAAGTACGCTGAGCAGCGTATTTAAATCTAGTCGGTAACGTTGTACGCGAGTTTTACAAAGGCTCGATTTATAGATATCAAAGAATTCAAGGTTCAAGAAGGTGGTTTGTTTGTGATTTTTTTTTAGAAGTATTTCGGGCGATTTTTCCGGTGTCGTTGGTATTTTACCGAAGAACAAGTATTCGTGTTCTTGGTGGTTCAGCAAAAATAATTATATATTTTGCTTGTTTGATCTTCATGGGATTTGGAAACCAAAGAATAGCTTCCTCGACATCATAGGATACTCATCCTATTTGGTGGAGTTTATTGTGGAAAGAGTATTTGGGACAAAATTGCAAAGATTTAAAAGATTCAAAAGATCTGTTGTGTAATCGAGGGATTTGATATTAGAAAATAATATTTCTAATAGTTTAAAAAAAAAATGGCAATCAATCATGGAAAAAACAACTCTTGGATTTTCGATTCTGGTGCCACTGACACCATGACGTTTGAACCATTGGACATACGGTCAATGACCCGACCTCAGAAATCTCAAATACATACAGCAAACAACGGAACGATGCAAGTGAAAGGAGGAGGAGAAATTGAAATTTCACCAACTATGAAATTGTCAAATTGTCTCTATGTTCCGTCCTTATCACACAAATTACTGTCAATCAGTCATATTACCAAAGAATTAAATTGCACGGTACTAATGCACCCTACTTTCTGTCTCCTACAGGATATCAGGACGGGTGTGATTATTGGACGTGGTACTGAGCGCCAAGGATTGTACTATGTGGATGAAGTGGCTCACCAGGGTACTGTGATGTTGGCTCATGGAACTGATAACCGGGACGCCTGGCTATGGCATCGACGCTTGGGACATCCATCCCACGGTTATTCACACCTTTTGTTTCCAAAACTCTTCCCTTCAAATGGGAAAATAGATTGTGAAACATGTTTTCGCGCCAAAAGCCATCGACACCCGTTCAAACCTAGCAATACGAAAGTTGCTTCCCCTTTCTCATTAATCCATTCTGATGTGTGGGGTCCTGCTCCTGTGATAGGGGGGCAGGGTCTTCGGTACTTTATATTATTCGTGGATGATTGCACTCGCATGACATGGGTATATTTTTTAAAAAATAAAGCCGAAGTTTACGAAAAATTTGTCATGTTTTATGCTATGATCCAAACTCAATTTCAAACTCAAATCCAAATCCTTCGATCCGACAATGGGGGGGAATTTGTCAATACGTCTATGAAACAATTCTTTACAACCAAAGGATTAATTCATCAAACCTCTTGTGCCCATACCCCAGAACAAAATGGTGTTTCCGAACGGAAAAACCGTATTATTCTTGAAATGATTCGAGCCCTGTTGATAGAATCTCAAGTCCCTAAATCTTTCTGGCCGGAGGCAGTTGCAACCTCAGTATATCTGCTGAACCGGCTTCCCACAAAAGCTCTTAAATTCAAGACTCCCTTAGATTGTCTGTCGAAATCTGCCAATATTCCCCATCCTCTTACTCTTGAACCTCGAATCTTTGGGTGTACCGCTTTTGTCCATATACCCAAAACCAACCGGAACAAACTTGGCCCATGTGCTGAGAAATGTGTATTTGTCGGCTATGGGATCGATCAAATCGGTTACCGATGTTATAATCCAACAACTCGTCAAATGTTCACCACAATGAACGTTGATTTTCTTGAAACAAAATACTTTTATAACACCCAACTCAGTGGTCAGGGGGAGAATGACAGTATAGACACTCTGAGCTGGTTAACCCAAATTCCCTCATCTGAAGAAGTCACAACAGAAAACTATCACAGTACGGCGAGTCCCTCAAACACAGACACACAATCCACGGAGCACAGTACCACTGAAGAAAGTCCATCCAACGTGATGCCTGAGGTAAGAAATACTGAGAATCCTGAATGTTCTACGTCTTATAACTATGAGACAACATGGGAACATATAGAACCGACAACTACAGAACATGTTGATCCAGTTGTTGATCCAGTTGTTGAACAGGTTGAACCAGTTGTTGAACATGTTGAATCAGGTGCAACGGAGACTACCGGAAGATACTCACTTCCACCCAGATCCAATAGAGGAGTTCCTCCAAAGCGGTACTCCCCAGAGAGGGAAACCAGAAATTCAAGATATCCTGTAGCTAATATGGTCGACGGGAACTTATCTAACAGTGCAAAAGCATTTGTTGCTTCCCTATACACTGAACAGATACCCAATTCCGTAAAGGAAGCTCAAGGCAAGAAGAACTGGGAAGAAGCAATGGAAGTGGAGATGCGTGCTCTTATGAAAAACAATACATGGGAAAAGTGCATTCTTCCTAAAGGAAAGAAAACAGTTGGATGCCGGTGGGTGTATTCGATTAAATATAAACCAGATGGTTCCATTGGAAGATATAAAGCCCGGCTTGTAGCCAAAGGGTACACTCAGACGTATGGGATCGATTACTCTGAGACATTTTCTCCGGTTGCAAAAATGGATACCATCAGAGTCCTTTTTTCCGTTGCAGCTAATAAGGATTGGCCCCTTCATCAATTTGATGTTACAAATGCATTTCTTCATGGAGACCTAACTGAAGAAGTTTACATGGAAGCACCTCCAGGTTTTTCAGGGGGTTTTAAAGATGGGGAAGTTTGTAGGTTGAAGAAATCTCTATACGGGCTAAACAGTCTCCTCGGGCATGGTTTGGAAAGTTCACCTTGGCCATGAAAGAATACGGGTACCGCCAAAGTAACGCTGATCATACCTTATTCCTCAAAAGGAGGAACGGCCTCGTAACCTGCTTGATCATATATGTGGACGACATGATTATCACCGGAGATGATGTAGAAGAAATAGCACAACTGAAAAGGAATTTGTTTTCAAAGTTTGAAATGAAAGACCTTGGGAATCTCAAGTATTTCCTTGGAATTGAAGTTCTCAGATCTAAACGGGGGATTTTCATCTGCCAAAAGAAGTATGTTCTTGACCTCCTGGCAGAAACTGGGTTGATTGATTGTAAACCAGCTGATACGCCAATGGTGGTGAACCACAATCTTCACATGGAACTCGATGGAAAGCTCGCAGACAGAGAAAGATACCAAAGGCTAGTGGGCAAGCTAATTTATCTTTCCCATACTCGTCCTGATATAGCTTACGCTGTTGGAGTGGTAAGTCAATTTATGCACCAACCACAAGTTGCCCACATGGAAGCTGCTCAGAGAATTCTAAGGTATCTCAAGGGAACTGCAGGCCATGGTGTGCTGTTCAAAACAAATGGGCATTTAAATGTTGAACTCTACACTGACGCAGACTGGGCAGGAGATAAGGGAAACCGAAGGTCTACATCAGGGTACTTCTCCTTGGTTGGCGGAAACCTAGTTACCTGGAGAAGTAAGAAACAGAAGGTGGTTGCTCTGTCAAGTGCAGAAGCAGAGTTCAGAGGTATAGCTCGAGGGTTAAGCGAAGTTCTTTGGATCAGGAAGCTGCTAGAAGACATTGGTTTTTCACAAAAGGGTCCTAGTAAAGTTATGTGTGACAATACCGCTGCAATACAAATCTCAGAAAACCCAGTTCAACATGATCGAACAAAACATGTGGAGGTAGATCGACATTTCATCAAAGAAAAGTTGGAAGGAGGAATCATAGAGCTCCCGTATGTAGCATCAAAAGATCAGCTTGCAGATATTCTCACAAAGGCAGTTAACGGAAACGCGTTTAGTAGCTGTTTGAGCAAGTTGAGTATTGGTGACCCCACTACTCAACTTGAGGGGGAGTGTCAGAAATGAGAATAATAGATAGTGTAGGGGCTAGTATGTAAAGTAGTGTCCTATATAATCTCCATTCTTGTAACCCTAATTTGATGATGAACACAATACAATTCTCAATACAATTCAACTCCATTACAAAGATTGTTCTCTATACCAGTCAACACCACGTTTCCAGTATGTCAGAGATGAAACTGATACATTTTTGAAAATTGCTCTAAAATGTCAAAAGTAAACAAACCACAAAGATGAAACTGACAGTTAACTCTATATAAAAATAAGTACATCGTAAACATATTTAAACGAGTTAAATGCCATTTTAGTCCATGTGATTTGTGTCATTTTGTCAGTTTAGTCCAAAGGTTTCATTTTTTACCTGTGGGTCCAAAAAGGTTTCACCGTTGCCATTTTAGTCCACTGCGTGAACTTCACCCATTTTTTCTGTTAACGAAAACGCCAACTCGGTCATTTTATATGGCCGAATGGTCCTTCTAGTTAACAGAATTACAGATAAAATGACCGAATTGGCCTTCTCGTTAATAGAAAAAGTGGATAAAGTTAACCCAGTGGACTAAAATGGCAACGGTGAAACCTTTTTGGACCCACAGGTAAAAAATGAAACCTTTGTATTATACTGGCAAAATGGTCCAAACCCATATCTAAGGATATCACCAGAATGTAACTTCACATACCATTTTTTTCCTTACCTGAATTTTTTCCACAACCACACCTTCCCGATTTAACACAACTAATGGGTCAACTAGAACATCTTCAAGATCTTTCTACACCATATCAAATCGAGCCTTAAGTCCTATGTTTTCTTGATCATAAAGTATCACAGGGACTGTTGTGTTGTTGTAACATTAACCCTTTCAAATTCAACACTCACATCTTGCTTTAAAGACTCACTACCATGTAAATTTTAGAAAAATCAGTTCCTAAAAACTCATTATCACTGAGTTCTTGAAAAAAAACAATAGACTCATCACAAATCTCCTTATCTTTAATGCTTTTATGAACAAAAACAGTAGACTTATCAATTACTTCATCGTCAATCGTTTCTTGAACAATGTCAACTTCTTGAATTTTTCCATTCTTGAATAACTCATTGTCTCTCATCAATTCCTCAAGAGTGATATTAATATCAAACTCTAAATCTTTGTTATAAAAAGAAGAATTCAGATTAAATGGAGAGAAAGAATCTTGCAGGCCATTAGAATCAATTTTTAAAGCCAATGAAATCACATCTTTCACTTTAGTGGAACTATATTGATGTCATTTAGCAAATATTTTCCTAATTCTAGGTTCTAAACCACAGATGAATATGTATATAGCATAGAATTCTGACATTTCTTCCAAATTTTTAACCTGATCGAATAAGATTTGAAACGAATTGAAATATTCTTTAACAACACCTTCTTGGCTAATTGCCAAAATCTTCTCCGATGCGAATTCCATGTTGCTTTGCTACTGAACTTGAAACCCAGAACTGATTTATACTTCAAATGGTTCAGTTCTTGAAGAAAATTGATTCAGAATTGGATTTGTTGTTTGACGAATCGAACCCTTGATTCCACTAAGTCTCTTCTGCAAAGAAATTTGATGTTGCTGCCCAATTCTAAAAACCAAAATCACGACTGCTGATTTTGTAGCCTAATTCCAGGGATTACTCACGACTGTAATGATATTATTGATGCCTAACCCACCCATAATTCAAGAGGATGATTGCTCTAATACCATTGTTACGTATCAAAGTGAGATCGATAATGAGAAGAAGAAACACAAAGAGGAAGAGGAAAATTCCCAAATCATGGATGGTTTCATTCTCTTCATTAGCTCGTTTAAGTACTACAATACAAAAGACTAACTACACCTACAACCCTCTCATTATGCTATTATTACAATTGAACCCTTCTACTATTTAATACCTAACAGGATGGAACCATCACTAGTGTTATAGTGGTGGCCACAGGTATTTAAGTTCCACCTATGGTGGGACCGGGTGAGTTTCCCCTCCAGGTCTCAAGTTCGAGTCTGGATGAAAGGGGTTTCTTATAGAGGGGTTTAAATTGGGGATCTATTGTGCGAGGGGGCTCTCTAGCGCGGATCTGGTTAAGATAACGTATGCTAGATCTCCTGACATTCGCGAATAGTTCACACCTTTCAGAAAAGAAGTAAAAAAGGATGGAAGAACAATTAAAAAACATAGGAAATCTTTCATCCAGGGAGTCGAACATAGGTAACTTCTGTACACGCGGCTTTGTTTTAGTCGAACATAGGTAACTTCTGTACACGCGGCTTTGTTTTAACATATGAGTTTTATTATATATATATATATATATATATATATATATATATATATATATATATATATATATATATATATATATATTGTCACACCCCGATATTTCGATGTATTACCGGTGGGCCCGGTGGGGAGTATCGTGACGTAGTTAATATCATCATAGTCAATAATCACAGTTAATGCACAACGGAAGTCTTGGTAGAAAACAATAATACAAACCGAAATGAAAAGTATAATTAAATATTATACAAACGGTTGTATGTGGATCCACATGCGGATAAAAAACATAAAGTAAAATATTGTTCGACAAACTTTAAGTATTAAGAGCTTGCAAGACTCTTTAACTAATACTCAGGAGCTTCCAGCCAGTTTCGCGTAGTACCTGCAACTTAATCTTTTTGAAAAATACGTCAGTTTTCACTGGTAAATACAATTAACCGACTCTTTTGTAAACATTTATGAAAATTAATTTGAATGCACATGGCACAAATATTCTTTTATAACTTGGGATAATTATATAAAATAATCTTGTATGCAGATTTACATGTTTGTCGTACGTTCAGGGCCCGGGATAGAAACCGAGACAAGATTAATAGACACACCACTAGTATAAGCCCACAAGAAGTTTCCTCACGAGTGAGATACCGTTTTACATACGCAACTGTCAGGTGTATGCCTACACCTCGTGCTTAAGTCGTGGCCATTTCAAATGAATGAGCCGAGGATATCCAGGACACGGTCATATTAACCCCCAAATGCTTTGTATCGAACAAAACAGATTAAAACGAGTTATCTCAATGATTTAACCACTAATCGATTAAATATTCAATACCCGACCAAGCGGTAATAATTTACCGTATCCGAAGCCTGTATAAGGGAAAATAAGTTAAAAGTATTTACCTGAGCTAAAAATGTAAATTATACTCAGTCGTATATTCTAATCAGCAAGTGCAGGTAGCTTTTACTAGGCTCCTAATCTGGAACGAAGGTTTTAATAACCTATTAGATTCCTAACGGGTCTTATTTAAGTTGTAACTTAGACCGGTTAGTTTTAAAGAAAAGTTTACGGTACGAAATCGCAAGATTAAGCGGTGACCGGATTGGAATGTAATTTAGACCCGGCAAGTATGTAGACTTGTATAAAATGGGTAAACTAAATACATTCTGGATTTTGAAGTAAAAATGATAAAGTTTGACCCGTTTCGGATAACTTATGCAAACTAGTTACATAAATCGTACCGAACGCATATATGCATAACGGGTAACCGAATGAGTCATGTACAAGTTCCATAAGTTATTATGCTTAAAATATGTTGTGATATCAGTAAGATATTGATGCGTGTGTAGTGTAATATATTTTTGATGAGTATTTAAGCCCCTTTTTACACTTTTAGCCAAGTTTTAAATTTATAAAACACGATATTTACTAACACTAAACACACATATGGGCAAGTGCACCCATCGTGGACGTAGTATAGTGTTGGTAAGATACCGAGGTCGTCCAAGGACACAAGAGCTTTTAATACCGGTTTATCCTCAACGTCTAATCAAATCAAAAAGTGAGAAAAATGTTTTAAACTAAGAAAAATAAAAACTAACTAAATGCTGAAAAATAAAATAAAACAAAAACAGATAGACAAGATGAATCACTTGGATCCGACACGTGTATTAGTATAACCTTTGATTATTTTCGCACTTTTGCACTTGTTTAAGAGATTATCTTAGTTATTGTAGTAGGCCCCTCTTTTGAAGGCGACGTTACCCTCAACCCAGTAGTTTGAGTCAGCAAGGATACAATCCTAAAGGGTCGGATTATTGAAAGATAATGAATTAAGTTATTAATGCAAATTATGGTAGGCCCCGCTTTTGGCGGTGACGTTACCCTCGGCTAAGTAGTCTGAGTCAGCAGGGATACAGTCCTAAATAGCCGGGTTATAGTATTAATAGTAGTTAACTTATGAGGGGGTCAAAGAGTTTGGATCCCCGCCATCCAATACCTATGGGCATTGAAGGAGATCCTACTAAATTTGACCCAGGTCCCAAGCAGGACCTCTAAACGCTGAACAAGGGCAAGACCCTTACCAAACCGTTCCCTTAACCCCCGACCAGGTAGCCAACATACCTCCATATAGACCGTGGAGATATGAATGGTGAAAATCTTTTATTTTATATAGACAGTAAAATAATGCCAAGACACCACGGACAAACGATAAGGAAAGATCACCTTCAACATAAGTAACTAGTTATTAAAGTCATTAATACAAAACCAAATAAAAAGTGCAAAAGATTAAAAATAAAAAGTATTATACTAAACACTTGTCTTCACCAAGTGATGTAAGAGACTTAGGCAAACATGGCCTTGATTGTCAAGAACTCTTACTATCAATCTTGGATCCCGAGACGACTCACACACTCTACGATGGACAATGGATGATGGTGGTGGATGATGGTATTATGGTGGTGGTGGGTGGTGGATGAAGTGTGAGAGAGGTGGTGTGCCAAGGGATGAAAGAGAATGAAACCAAGCTCCCCTATTTATAGGCTGAACAGAAGGCTGGGCACGGCCCCGTGTCCGCTGGACACGCCCCCGTGCCCGTCTGACATTCTCTCTCTTCATTAATTGTAATTCGCAATTACAATTAATGCGCCTGCTGTACTTTCACCACGCCCCCGTGCCCACTGGACACGGCCCCGTGGTGGGCAATGGAAGCTTCTACTGGTTTGTCTTTTCTGCTGCTTCCTGGGCACGCCCCCGTGTTCGCTGGACACGGGGCGTGTTCAGTCTCTGTTTTCTCTTCTTTGCCTTTGGAGGTGCCGTTGAGGGTCCGGGCAGTCTACTTTTGTTCCTTTTCTTGTATTTATGCTAGAATTAGTTGTCTTTTTGCTTCTTTTGTGATTTTGAGCTCATTTCATCCTGAAAATACAAAAGGAAGACAAAAACACTCTTTTTCCAACATTAGTACTTAAAAAGGGTTAGTTTTATGCCTTAATTGATGTGATTTATATGTTGCATTTTACACACATCAAATACCCCCACACTTGAACTTTTGCTTGTCCTCAAGCAAAACTCTTTAAATGTGGCTTACACTCCCAAATGGAATAGGTAGAAGAGAGTTTTTAGCTTGTCCTAGAGTGTCGGGAATCCAAGGTCTTTGTAAGTTTTATTTTTATTTATTTACAATCCTATTCGTTATGATTTATTTTGAACGTTTCATAAGATAAATTACTTATTTGGGCATAGCATGCCTTATTAAAATTCCATTTATATACAAGTTCACATACCTCACGGGGGATCACTCAACACTCGGCCGAAGGTGTATATTTTTAGTGAATCACTCGAGAGCGGCATGGAACTTACGCCTTCCATAGGCTTACCAAGCAATCAATCCTCCTCCTTTTTAACTTTTTGCCTTTGTAAATATCAAGAGGACTTTTTGGGTGAAGGGTTAGGCTTGGGTTAAAGGTGGGTGGTTGGGTTAGTGGTTAGTAAAAAGGGCGAAAAATCGTAAAAAGCGTTGGTTTTCGTAAAATACCTTGTTTTTAGTGACTTATTTCTCCAAACAAGCTTTTATATAGCTTTTGTTTGTTTTTGACTTCATCATTATATTTTTTTTTTCATCACATAAAAAGGCGAGTTTACGAAAAACCGAGCTTGTTACTAAAATAAAGGGTGAAAAATAAAAAAGGTTTTTGGTGGGTGAAAAGGGTTTTGGGGTAATGAAATGAAAAGGTTTAGGCTCAAAGGGGCTGTCTAGGGGGATTTTGGGTAGGTGAAAAAAAATGAAAAATAATGGTTTTGAAAGAAAAAATGGTTAGTCCTAATGCCTCCATCATTTACTTACTTAGGTTTAAGTTGGTAAGGACCGGGAATGTATTGTCGTGGCAAGTTCTAGATTTGTAAGAACCAAGCGGCTATTCACACAAGAAACGAAAAATGAGCATTTAATCTAAATATGTATATTTTTATGCTCAATAAAGGCTCAAAACTCACTTTTGTGGGAATGGGTGTGATCAAGTATATATAATCGAATTTTTAACTAGACTTGTTATGCCGTTTCATAATTTTCTTATGTTGGTTCTTTGTTATCACGACGCTATCGGTTGTAAACTTATTAAAATATAACCTTTTTAGAACTTGTTATTCCCAACTTAAACTAAGACAAGTAAATAAAAAAAATGAAAAAGTTTTTGAAAAAAATTGGGGTGTTTAGCGGTTCCAATAGAGTTTTGTGTAAGGCTTGTATTTAGGATTTGCAAAATTCAAGGTTTTAGCATCCCCCCCCCACACTTAAATTACACATTGTCCTCAATGTGTCCAAAAACAATGTTTTTGGTTGATTAGAATGTGTAAAAGTGGGTTAAAAAGCAAAGATTTATGTTACTGGCATCCTGGACACGGCCCCGTTGTCAAGTGCCAGTAACAAAAATTAGAGAATTGAAACAGAAGCCTGGACACGGGGGCGTGTCCGCTGAACACGGCCCGTGTCCAGTTACCTGAACTGGGTGTTTTCCTGCAGGTGGCTCAGCACGGGGCCGTGTTGGTTGGGCACGGCCCGTGTTGAGCCTTCTGTGATGGAGATTTGTGTCGGGTTGCTCTGTTCTTCGTGCATGGTTCCATTTTTCTCGTTCCCTTTTTCATCCATTACCACCATGAGTGTGTTTTATTCTCAAAACAACCATCAATCTTAAAAACCATCATAATATTGCAAACATAGAGAGATATTACATTAAGTTAGCTAAATAACTAGGGGATACGTGAGGTTATCATAAGGGTTCTACTTATTTAGGAAAATTTCAGGAATGGCTTCCCGATGTAGTAACACTCTCTAGCCGATGGCTCCTCGGTTGTCATTCAAAGCCATTCTTCTATCTCCCTTGGGAGGTAGAAGGTAGCTTCATTCTCTTCTGTGTCTTGAGGAGGAACGCTCACCGGGACTCCTTGCACCACCCTTGGTTGAGGCACTTGGTGCATGGCGTGCCATTCGGCTGGAATGATGACCTCGGGTACTACATTCCACGCCCTTTGGGTTATCACCGGAACCGAAGGCGGGGAAGCGAGAAGGTTTAACCTCTGGTGCAGGAGGTTTACTTCTCGCAGGCAGCCCTCCAAACCTACCGTCAGATGATTAATACGGTCCACCAATGCTTCTTCCACTCCCGTCATCTCGTCTATGGCTTCCCTCAAAGCGTAAACGTAGTTTACTAGGGAATCCTCCGCCGTGGACGACCTCCTTCCATTTCGGTTATTTCTCGAAGATGTTCCGCTATTTCTGCTGGCCATTTTCTGCGAAAGAAGCCGAAGATAACTAAACTTTTGCAGAACAGTACCTCGAACACGGCCCCGTGTTCAGCTGTCTGCAGGATTTTTGTCTAACGATTCTAGGTTTTTAAATTATTTCAATACACCTTTACCGTGTTCTAAGCTCAGATAATTTAAAACAAAGTTATAGAACTAACTTTAGACAAGAATCTGCAGCCAAAAATCCTACAAACCTTACATAGAAGATTGGAATCATGGGTTTCCAAGCTTCCATGGAGGGGATGTTTGAAAAATTTTTGGAAGAAGGAGAAATGAACAAAAGTGGAAAAGACAAGATGGTCCTTAGGAACCTTCTTTTAGCACTTACCTAGGATGGTATATGTGAAGATCCCAGGAATCTCTGCTTGGTGAAGTGGTCAAAAATGAGCAGGATTCAGGCTGCATTTAAAGAAAACGACAGCACACTGGACACGGCCCCGTGTTCGCTGGACACGGCCCCGTGTGCAGAGAAAATCCTGACACATTTTGTCCGTATTCTGACAGAATCAGCAGAGAATCTTCTGAGTGAACACGGGGGCGTGTTGTGACAACCCGAACTTTCAAGGCAAGTAACGTTCCATCTTTTGATCCTTACTCTTCGTTATCTTCCTTTAATACGTTAAAACGTTTTATTCGTATAGCCCTGTTAGATTGATCGATACACTAATTTAATAACTAATGTTTTGACACAATGGGCCGCGCCTTAACTGGGCCGAATCTTCATGCCCGAGCCCAATGCACCACTCATTTTAATTCAACCTTGGCAGCCCATTTATTTAAATGTAACCTTGGCCCGATACACTAATAGATGTATAACAAAGAAAATCGGCCCACTGTTGAGTTGATTGTAACCGGCCTATTTAGGCTGGTTGTATAAGACTTGGAGGCTACGTAAATTGCAACTATATCTTCCCCACGCATTATTAAATCTCGCATAACCATACAACAAACCCTACCCCTACATTCCATTCTCTGATCGCAAGCCTACAACAGCGAAACCCCCCCCCCCCCTCTCGATACATCACTTTATTTGATCAAGGTTACTGGTTAGTGAATTCCTGTCTATGCTAGCTATTTATTGATGATTTGTTGATGATGTCTAATGTGTGTATTGATTTGGTTTGAATATATATAACAATAATCGATTCAGTCAATAGTTAAATCAATTCCTGAATATGTGATATGTCTTGGAAGTGTAGCCAAATTGATAATGATCTATTCATGTTGTTGGCCATTATGCTTCAAACTTGCATGAGACTTGTCAGTTGACATGTGAGAATTAATAGCTTATTATGTGGGCAATTTATTAATATCGATATATGCATATATGTGGGTATAGAAACCAAATTTGTTAGAAATAGTAATGGCTAAAAGAAAGGTTTGCTTCTGTTGGATAGGATAGGTTCGATGACCTATGTGATATGTGTTGTTATGAGAATTCGGATAATAAGTAGGGTTAAATAATGAACTGAAGTTATGAATCATGCTATTTCGTTAGGCTGTTAAGTCACTAAATGAATATTTGTATAGTGGGCCCAGGTTCAATAAATAAATTAGTCATTATGATTATGAGAGTCCAATAAAGGATGGGTTGTTATGCATGAGTATTGAATTACTGAAACTACTGTGCGATTAGAATTGTATTGCTTGAATGCAATCTGTACAAGTAGGCCAAAGTCATTTAATTATTTTACTTTGTGGGCCGATCCAATGTATAGGTTTTGTAGGAGCTTGACTGTTGTTGTTATATTAATTAATAATATAAAAGAATCATGGTATGTTAATAGGAAGTACATGGTTAATTAGTTGTGTTGCTCAAACAATTAGAGAAAAATAATAAGTATATTATTTTGGGCTTTGCTTTGAGCTCTTGGGATTAATAGATAACCGGGTGGTTTGGACTATGATTAAAGTGTCTTGGGCTTCGATTATACACCCACATGCTACTGATGTATTAGGAATGGACTAATTATGATGAGTATATTTAACTTTGGCATGTCATATATATATATATATTTGAACTGGGCTATTAGGTTGGCGTGCTGTGGGCTAGTGCATAAGTAGTCCAGAATTATCAAATCGGTTTGGGCCGGGGATTAGGGAATTATATCGGTTGCACAAAAATTTAATGAGCGGTATTTACTGGGTTGTATGTGACTGTGTTTGGATAACTTGGATTGAAGTGGAAATTGTATTGGACTCGCATGTTATGTGCCATGTGTTACGTGCTATGTGATATATTTGATAAACGCACGGTCAATAGTAAACGAAACTAATTAGAGTAATAACCATGATTAGGACGTGGTTGATAGATCAACTGGAATAAGTAAATTTCATTACCGAGCAATCCAAGGTGAGTTCACTGCACTTTTCTAAGCATGCGTCCCGGTGGTTTGGGACATCTAGTAAACGTTTCTAAAGGGAATACTGGGTAAACTGTTTTTTTGGGATGTTGGTTATTGAGCACAGTATAAATCATGTAAGACCCCATACATCTACCGTGTTGCTGAAGAAGCAACGAGGTATTTAGTTGATAACGCTATTAGGTTTGGCACCCTCACACCGGGCCGAAAGGACGGGCGTGAACTAATTACCTGGACTTCATGACCAATGCCTAGTTAGAGGCATTGGGGTTGGGCATTCTCATCGTGTATATATAAGACCCCTTACATCTATTCAAGGTTGTTTGATACCTTGACCTCATGACCAATGCCTAAATGGAGGCATTGGGGTTGGGCATTCACATCTAGTCGCCATATACGGTAATCGAGTAATAACAACATCGAAACATCAAACATCATAACAACAAACAACATATCGTCTTGTAAACTGTTTTACTCACATGATCGGTAACACAACTTGGTAAACAAACACAAACCTTGAACTCACCAGCGTTGTCTGACACACTTGTTTACATGCTTGTAGGTAATTATTGAAGGAACTTGGGAGCTTGTCGTCTGATGCTGCTGGAGTGGTTGTGGTCATAATAAACGATTATATTGATTTGGTTTTTATACATTTATGCTTCCGCTCAATACTTTGGTTTTGGTTTAACTTTTCAAACGATACATTTCTTTCAATTGGGTATTTCAATACATTATAACTTGTGTTTGATATGATTGGTGGCTCTTTGTTGGATCGTTGCACCTCCGATAGGGACATACCCTAGGTGGTAATTTGGGGGTGTGACAGTTTGGTATCAGAGCCACTGGTTATAGAGAACTCGGTTTTAAAATGTTTTCATAAAACCAGACTATAACCGAATTGATCCAAATGATGACCATGACACTCAGCTTCAGACTGCAAGGTTCGTTCCTCGTTAGCTTATGCATTATATGCCTAGTAAACGTAACTATATTTATAGCATGCACGATACGACATGGTAGGCATCATGACACATTGATAGTGTAATATAACTCTTGCAGCTAGTAAATTCTAATCTTGTTGGTAGTGCATATATTGTGTTGATTGGGGTGGGAGAAACTTCAAACATAAGTTAAGAAGCATCGAGAGGAGCATGCAAACCGCCTTATTATCATGGGTGCACACATAATAATAACGCGTGGTGCATGCAAATCCCAATGAGGCTTAACGAGTGTAAGAGGGGTTCTTCCCTGTTTGTGTATGAATATGGTAGTTAATCGTTCTTAACGTGATAAACCTGGACACTTTCCTCGTTTTCGACTCCTAAATTAGTTCATTTCCATATATAGAAACATGAGTGGACGAGGACACGGACGTGGTAGCATCAACATGACTCAGGCTGAGTTAACGAATCTGATAAACACACGTGTGGCTGAGGCTCTGGCAGCCTACCAAGCTGGTATGAACTGTACCAAATACTTTTAATCCTGTATCGTGTACACAACTCTTACTCCTGTGTTGTATCTTCTTTTACCCAGCGCACCCGAACAACCAGCCTGCCTGTACGTTCAAGATGTTTATGGATTGTAAGCCACAGACCTTCAGCGGGACGGAAGGGGCTGTGGGACTATTGAGGTGGTTCGAGAAAGCTGAGTCAGTGTTCGCTATGTGCAACTGTCCCGTGGGGGACCGCGTGAAGTATGCGACAGGCACGCTTGAGGATGGTGCCTTAACCTGGTGGAATGCCCAGGTTCAGCTGCTGGGTATTGATGCAGCAAACGCTACTACTTGGGACGACTTTAAGGAATTAATGAGGGAGGAGTACTGTCCTCGTGATGAGATACAGAAGCTAGAGAACGAGTATTACGATCTGAAACTGGTGGGATCTGAGGTTGAAGCGTACGTGAAGCGGTCGTATGAGTTGGCGGACTTGTGTCCGAATTTGTCTCGACCTATGTCTCGAAGGATTGAGTTATTCATCAAGGGGTTACCTCCACGAGTGAAGGGTTTGGTTACTGCTGCAAACCTCAATAACTTAACCCAGATTGTCCGGTTGACTCACAAGATTATTGATCAGGAGGTGGAAAGCAACTCGCTACCACCGCGTGTTTCTAAAGCTACTACTGCCACCACCACAGCCACTACTCTTGTCACTTATAGTAAACGCAAGTGGGGTGATATGGACAAGGCGTCCCACTCGATTCAGCCCCAAAAGAAGACAGACACTGGCAGTACTCGCAGCTTTAGCCAAACATCCTCAGTGAATCAAAATCAGAGTTTTTATGTGGGAAAGAAGCCTCAGTGTAGCAAATGTGGGTTTCATCATTATGGGCAGTGTGCTCGAGTTTGTCGCAGGTGCGACAAGGTAGGCCACGAGGCCAAAGATTGTAGGGCTCCTCAGCCAAAACAGCAGCAGCAGCAGACTCAGCCGAATCAGAGACAGCAAGGGCAGCAATCTCAGCAGGGTCAGGGGTTTAGAAAAGGATGTTATCAGTGTGGGGCTGAGGGACATATGAAGCGGGATTGCCCACAATTGAAACAGAATACAGGTGGTAACAACGCGGGGAGCAATGATGGGAACAATGGGGGCAACGTGGCGCGTGGGCGTGGATTTACTATTGGAGCTGGTGAAGCTCGGAACGACGGCAATGTAGTTACTGGTACGTTCTCTGTGAATGGTGTTTATGCTTCTATTTTATTTGATTCGGGTGCCGATTGGAGTTATGTGTCTACGGGGTTCAGTAGTCGTCTAGGATTGAGTCCTACACCTCTTGTTGTTAAGCATGTAGTGGAAATAGCAAATGGTAAAACTATTGAAGCATCTCATGTCCTCATGGGTTGCAAATTAGATCTCTTAGGTCAAGTATTTGACATTGACCTACTTCCTGTCACTCTCGGAAGCTTCGATGTAGTGGTCGGGATGGATTGGTTATCCAAATATCAGGCAGAAATTCTCTGCAAGGAGAAAGTCGTTCGTATTCCCCTTGCTAGTGGTGAATCGTTATCGGTTCAGGGTCATCGTAGCGGTGCTACAGTAGGTATTATCTCAGCCATGAAGGCTCTAAGTTGTCTACGTAAGGGCTATCCTTCCCTCTTGGCCCTTGTTACTGACTCTCAGACTGACGAGAGGAAACTCGAAGACCTTCCGGTTGTTCGAGAGTTTCCTGATGTTTTTCCTGAAGAGCTCCCTGGTTTACCTCCACATCGTCAGGTAGAATTTCAGATTGAACTCCAGCCAGGAGCAGCACCGATTGCTCGTGCTCCATACCGTCTTGCACCAGGAGAGTTGCAAGAATTATCGAATCAACTTCAAGAGTTACTAGACAGGGGTTTCATTCGTCCTAGCTCTTCTCCTTGGGGAGCCCCTGTATTATTTGTGAAGAAGAAGGACGGGTCTTTTTGTATGTGCATCGACTATCGCGAGCTCAACAAGGTGACCATCAAAAACCGCTACCCTTTACCACGCATTGACGACTTGTTTGACCAGCTGCAAGGGTCAAGTTTCTATTCCAAGATTGATTTGAGGTCAGGATATCATCAGGTACGGGTTAGAGAGGAGGATGTGCCTCGAACAGCTTTTCGAACGCGGTATGGCCACTATGAATTTCTGGTTATGCCATTTGGGATGACCAACGCACCAGCGGTCTTCATGGATCTCATGAACCGCGTGTGCAAACCTTACCTTGACGACTTCGTTATCGTTTTCATTGACGACATATTGATCTACTCCAAGAACAAGGAAGACCACGAGCGCCATCTTCGTCTTATTTTGGAGCTCCTGAGGAAGGAGCAGTTGTACGCAAAGTTTTCTAAGTGTGACTTCTGGATTCGGGAAGTACACTTTCTCGGGCACATCGTTAACGAAATGGGTATTCATGTGGATCCTGCCAAGATCGATGCTATTCGAAATTGGGCGGCACCAAAGAATCCTTCGGAGGTGCGTCAATTTCTTGGTCTTGCGGGATATTATCGTCGGTTTATTCGGGATTTTTCTAAGATTGCTCAACCCCTCACCGCCCTGACTCAAAAGAAAGTTGTCTATTCTTGGGGATCGAACCAGGAAGAAGCTTTTCAGCTCTTAAAGCAGAAGTTGTGCAGCGCGCCGATTTTATCTCTACCAGAGGGCACTGAAGATTTTGTGGTTTATTGCGATGCGTCTATTCAGGGTCTCGGCTGCGTGTTGATGCAGCGAGACAAGGTGATAGCTTATGCTTCTCGACAGTTGAAGGTACACGAGAAGAACTATACGACACACGACCTGGAGTTAGGAGCCGTAGTCTTTGCGTTGAAGATTTGGAGGCATTACCTGTACGGTACCAAGTGTACCATCTATACCGATCACAGGAGTCTTCAACATATCTTCGACCAGAAGGAATTGAATATGCGGAAACGTCGTTGGGTCGAACTTTTTAATGATTATGAGTGTGCTATCAAGTATCATCCGGGTAAAGCTAATGTTGTAGCTGATGCTCTTAGTCGCAAGGAACCGAAACAGAAGCGTGTTCGTGCCCTACAGCTTACTATTCACTCTGATTTACCTGCCCGGATTCATTCAGCTCAGATTGAAGCGTTAAAGGAAGAAAATATTGAAGCCGAAGGATTACGAGGTCTACACAGGAAGAAGTTCGAGCAACGGTCAGACAATATCTACTACTTCATGGAACGGATATGGGTTCCTTCATTGGGTGATCTTCGAGAACTTGTGATGGACGAAGCACACAAGTCACGATATTCTATTCATCCAGGGTCTGATAAGATGTACCGGGACCTCAAGGTTTTGTATTGGTGGCCGAACATGAAAGCTATTATTGCCACCTACGTGAGTAAGTGTTTGACCTGTGCTAGGGTCAAGGCAGAGTACCAGAAGCCTTCGGGTCCACTTCAGCAGCCGGAGATACCTATGTGGAAATGGGAACAGATCGCTATGGATTTTGTTACGGGGTTACCTAGAACACAGGCTGGGAACGATACTATATGGGTGATTGTTGACCGTCTCACAAAGTCAGCACATTTCCTAGCAATCAAGGAGACAAATAAGTATTCGCAGCTCGCAGCAGTGTACCTTAAAGAGGTGGTTTCTAGGCACGGGGTGCCGACTTCTATTATTTCTGATCGAGATCCTCGTTTTACTTCGGAGTTATGGCAGGCTATGCATAAGTCATTCGGCTCACGTCTCGATATGAGCACGGCTTATCATCCACAAACGGATGGTCAGAGTGAGCGTACTATTCAGACACTAGAGGATATGCTGCGGGCATGTTTTATTGATTTTGGGAAAGGATGGGAGAAGCACTTGCCGTTGGTAGAGTTTTCCTACAATAACAGCTACCACACCAGTATCAAAGCGGCACCGTTTGAGGCCCTGTATGGGAGGAAGTGCCGTTCACCTCTCTGCTGGGCTGAGGTGGGTGATAGTCAGATCACCGGTCCTGAGATGGTACTCGAGACTTCAGATATGATTGTGAAAATCAGAGATCGTATGGCAGCTGCTCGTGATCGCCAGAAGGCCTATGCGGACAAGCGTGCCAAAGAGGTAGTGTTTGAAGTGAATGACCGCGTCATGCTGAAGGTCTCGCCGTGGAAAGGGGTTGTACGCTTTGGGAAGCGTGGCAAGCTGAACCCACGTTATGTTGGGCCGTTTAAAGTTCTTGAGCGTATCGGTAAGGTGGCTTATAGGTTGGAGTTACCTACTGAGCTGGGTAATGTTCACGACGTATTTCATATATCACAGTTGAAGAAGTATTATGCTGACGACCCATTAGCAGTACCTTTTCAAGAGTTAAAAATCGACGACAAGTTACAGTTTGTTGAAGAACCCATCGAGATCATGGACCGTGAGGTCAAAGTGCGTAAACACAGTCGTATTCCCATCGTTAGAGTTTGTTGGAACTCAAGACGTGGACCGGAGTTCACGTGGGAGCGCGAGGATCAGATGAAGCTCAGGTATCCCCACCTTTTTCCCAAAGACAAAGCCGAGTCAAGCAAAACTGGTGAATCTCGGGGCGAGATTCCTCTTCAAGTTGGGGATGATGTCACAACCGAGCAGAACCCGCAACAATCCTGATTTCTCACTCCGTTTCTCGCACACTTGACGCTTGCCAATTTCGGGACGAAATTTCCTTCAAGTTGGGGATGATGTGACAACCCGAACTTTCAAGGCAAGTAACATTCCATCTTTTGATCCTTACTCTTCGTTATCTTCCTTTAATACGTTAAAACGTTTTATTCGTATAGCCATGTTAGATTGATCGATACACTAATTTAATAACTAATGTTTTGACACAATGGGCCGCGCCTTAACTGGGCCGAATCTTCATGCCCGAGCCCAATGCACCACTCATTTTAATTCAACCTTGGCAGCCCATTTGTTTAAATGTAACCTTGGCCCAATACACTAATAGATGTATAACAAAGAAAATCGGCCCACTGTTGAGTTGATTGTAACCGGCCTATTTAGGCTGGTTGTATAAGACTTGGAGGCTACGTAAATTGCAACTATATCTTCCCCACGCATTATTAAATCTCGCATAACCATACAACAAACCCTACCCCTACATTCCCTTCTCTGATCGCAAGCCTACAACAGCGAAACCCCCCCCCCCCCTCTCGATACATCACTTTATTTGATCAAGGTTACTGGTTAGTGAATTCCTGTCTATGCTAGCTATTTATTGATGATTTGTTGATGATGTCTAATGTGTGTATTGATTTGGTTTGAATATATATAACAATAATCGATTCAGTCAATAGTTAAATCAATTCCTGAATATGTGATATGTCTTGGAAGTGTAGCCAAATTGATAATGATCTATTCATGTTGTCGGCCATTATGCTTCAAACTTGCATGAGACTTGTCAGTTGACATGTGAGAATTAATAGCTTATTATGTGGGCAATTTATTAATATCGATATATGCATATATGTGGGTATAGAAACCAAATTTGTTAGAAATAGTAATGGCTAATAGAAAGGTTTGCTTCTGTTGGATAGGATAGGTTCGATGACCTATGTGATATGTGTTGTTATGAGAATTCGGATAATAAGTAGGGTTAAATAATGAACTGAAGTTATGAATCATGCTATTTCGTTAGGCTGTTAAGTCACTAAATGAATATTTGTACAGTGGGCCCAGGTTCAATAAATAAATTAGTCATTATGATTATGAGAGTCCAATAAAGGATGGGTTGTTATGCATGAGTATTGAATTACTGAAACTACTGTGCGATTAGAATTGTATTGCTTGAATGCAATCTGTACAAGTAGGCCAAAGTCATTTAATTATTTTACTTTGTGGGCCGATCCAATGTGTAGGTTTTGTAGGAGCTTGACTGTTGTTGTTATATTAATTAATAATATAAAAGAATCATGGTATGTTAATAGGAAGTACATGGTTAATTAGTTGTGTTGCTCAAACAATTAGAGAAAAATAATAAGTATATTATTTTGGGCTTTGCTTTGAGCTCTTGGGATTAATAGATAACCGGGTGGTTTGGACTATGATTAAAGTGTCTTGGGCTTCGATTATACACCCACATGCTACTGATGTATTAGGAATGGACTAATTATGATGAGTATATTTAACTTTGGCATGTCATATATATATTTGAACTGAGCCATTAGGTTGGCGTGCTGTGGGCTAGTGCATAAGTAGTCCAGAATTATCAAATCGGTTTGGGCCGGGGATTAGGGAATTATATTGGTTGCACAAAAATTTAATGAGCGGTATTTACTGGGTTGTATGTGACTGTGTTTGGATAACTTGGATTGAAGTGGAAATTGTATTGGACTCGCATGTTATGTGCCATGTGTTACGTGCTATGTGATATATTTGATAAACGCACGGTCAATAGTAAACGAAACTAATTAGAGTAATAACCATGATTAGGACGTGGTTGGTAGATCAACTGGAATAAGTAAATTTCATTACCAAGCAATCCAAGGTGAGTTCACTGCACTTTTCTAAGCATGCGTCCCGGTGGTTTGGGACATCTGGTAAACGTTTCTAAAGGGAATACTGGGTAAACTGTTTATTTGGGATGTTGGTTATTGAGCACAGTATAAATCATGTAAGACCCCATACATCTACCGTGTTGCTGAAGAAGCAACGAGGTATTTAGTTGATAGCGCTATTAGGTTTGGCAGCCTCACACCGGGCCGAAAGGACGGGCGTGAACTAATTACCTGGACTTCATGACCAATGCCTAGTTAGAGGCATTGGGGTTGGGCATTCTCATCGTGTATATATAAGACCCCTTACATCTATTCAAGGTTGTTTGATACCTTGACCTCATGACCAATGCCTAAATGGAGGCATTGGGGTTGGGCATTCACATCTAGTCGCCATATACGGTAATCGAGTAATAACAACATCGAAACATCAAACATCATAACAACAAACAACATATCATCTTGTAAACTGTTTTACTCACATGATCGGTAACACAACTTGGTAAACAAACACAAACCTTGAACTCACCAGCGTTGTCTGACACACTTGTTTACATGCTTGTAGGTAATTATTGAAGGAACTTGGGAGCTTGCCGTCTGATGCTGCTGGAGTGGTTGTGGTCATAATAAACGATTATATTGATTTGGTTTTTATACATTTATGCTTCCGCTCAATACTTTGGTTTTGGTTTAACTTTTCAAACGATACATTTCTTTCAATTGGGTATTTCAATACATTATAACTTGTGTTTGATATGATTGGTGGCTCTTTGTTGGATCGTTGCACCTCCGATAGGGACATACCCTAGGTGGTAATTTGGGGGTGTGACACGTGTTGACCGGGCACGGCCCCGTGTCGGCAGGCTGTTTCATGGAGTTTTGTTGCTACTAAGGAGTTTATTTATATCGGGTGGTTCTTGATTTGTTGGAACAACCCCAAAGTGCCTAAGATACCTTAATTGTCCTATACTAAGGCGAGAACGCAAGAGGTTATCGGTGAGGTTAATTCCTATTTTCATTCTAGGTGGACAAGTCCAACCCTTTTCCGGGCTCTCGTTAAAGAAGGTGTATGCCGAATCGCTCAGGTCTATGTATGCACCGAACGAAGTCGATGGGGAGTCCTTCACGGCACAATCGACACAGGGACGACTATCGTCCACGTCTTTTCTAGGTATGAAGGTATTTTCGGGAGCAACGAGGTTGTCGGAATGCGGTTCCAACGTTTCCTCATGGTCATCATCTTGGGATGGATCTATAAAATCCTTCCTAAGTTCTTTTGACCAATTGAGAATTAGTTCTTCTAGTTGAAATAACTCGTCAAGGAGCATTTCTCCTAGAATATCTGGCTGGGCGCATTCGAGGGAGAGATAGTGCTTATTTTTACTTTCGCCCCTCTTAAGGTTACAAGGAATCGGCGGGTCTATATAGTGGGGCCTATAATTGAGAAAATAACATTTTAATTCCTCATGTTCGCCTCCACATAATCGACACCACAAACCATAAGAGTGCCGAAAGTAAAAAGAATTACTATCACTCATGTTTGTGTCAGAAATTACCAACCGCCGGGATCTAATGGTTCTGTTTTCAGTAACTGAATCTTGGGCACGGGGGCGTGTTGAGTGGACACGGCCCCGTGTTCAGCTTACTGTCTGACTTAAAACAGGATTGCCAGTTCCAATGATTGAGCACGGGGGCGTGTTCAGCAGGCACGGCCCCGTGTTGAGCTCTGCAGAAGCTGAAAATCTAAGAAAAAATCCTAAAAAATTAAAGAAAAATAAAAATATGATTAGGCCGTTGATTCCTAACTTTCTTAAAATCCTTGTGTTCCCCGGCAACGGCTCCAAAAACTTGATGCGTGTGTAGTGTAATATATTTTTGATGAGTATTTAAGCCCCTTTTTACACTTTTAGCCAAGTTTTAAATTTATAAAACACGATATTTACTAACACTAAACACACATATGGGCAAGTGCACCCATCGTGGACGTAGTATAGTGTTGGTAAGATACCGAGGTCGTCCAAGGACACAAGAGCTTTTAATACCGGTTTATCCTCAACGTCTAATCAAATCAAAAAGTGAGAAAAATGTTTTAAACTAAGAAAAATAAAAACTAACTAAATGCTGAAAAATAAAATAAAACAAAAACAGATAGACAAGATGAATCACTTGGATCCGACACGTGTATTAGTATAACCTTTGATTATTTTCGCACTTTTGCACTTGTTTAAGAGATTATCTTAGTTATTGTAGTAGGCCCCTCTTTTGAAGGCGACGTTACCCTCAAGCCAGTAGTTTGAGTCAGCAAGGATACAATCCTAAAGGGTCGGATTATTGAAAGATAATGAATTAAGTTATTAATGCAAATTGTGGTAGGCCCCGCTTTTGGCGGTGACGTTACCCTCGGCTAAGTAGTCTGAGTCAGCAGGGATACAGTCCTAAATAGCCGGGTTATAGTATTAATAGTAGTTAACTTATGAGGGGGTCAAAGAGTTTGGATCCCCGCCATCCAATACCTATGGGCATTGAAGGAGATCCTACTAAATTTGACCCAGGTCCCAAGTAGGACCTCTAAACGCTGAACAAGGGCAAGACCTTTACCAAACCGTTCCCTTAACCCCCGACCAGGTAGCCAACATACCTCCATATAGACCGTGGAGATATGAATGGTGAAAATCTTTTATTTTATATAGACAGTAAAATAATGCCAAGACACCACGGACAAACGATAAGGAAAGATCACCTTCAACATAAGTAACTAGTTATTAAAGTCATTAATACAAAACCAAATAAAAAGTGCAAAAGATTAAAAATAAAAAGTATTATACTAAACACTTGTCTTCACCAAGTGATGTAAGAGACTTAGGCAAACATGGCCTTGATTGTCAAGAACTCTTATTATCAATCTTGGATCCCGAGACGACTCACACACTCTACGATGGACAATGGATGATGGTGGTGGATGATGGTATTATGGTGGTGGTGGGTGGTGGATGAAGTGTGAGAGAGGTGGTGTGCCAAGGGATGAAAGAGAATGAAACCAAGCTCCCCTATTTATAGGCTGAACAGAAGGCTGGGCACGGCCCCGTGTCCGCTGGACACGCCCCCGTGCCCGTCTGACATTCTCTCTCTTTATTAATTGTAATTCGCAATTACAATTAATGCGCCTGCTGTACTTTCACCACGCCCCCGTGCCCACTGGACACGGCCCCGTGGTGGGCAATGGAAGCTTCTACTGGTTTGTCTTTTCTGCTGCTTCCTGGGCACGCCCCCGTGTTCGCTGGACACGGGGCGTGTTCAGTCTCTGTTTTCTCTTCTTTGCCTTTGGAGGTGCCGTTGAGGGTCCGGGCAGTCTACTTTTGTTCCTTTTCTTGTATTTATGCTAGAATTAGTTGTCTTTTTGCTTCTTTTGTGATTTTGAGCTCATTTCATCCTGAAAATACAAAAGGAAGACAAAAACACTCTTTTTCCAACATTAGTACTTAAAAAGGGTTAGTTTTATGCCTTAATTGATGTGATTTATATGTTGCATTTTACACACATCAATATCTTTAATTATGCCCAAAACGAATTTAAAACCAATTTAAGCCCCGAAAGAGTAATTTGGTCATTTTAAAATTTATTAAAGAGGATTAATAGTAAACTGAGGTTCTGGTCTAAAATATTTAGTAAAAATATTTATTTTATCAAGTTACATCAGTAAGATATCCTACATACGTGAGGTTTATCATTTATGGCCAAAATATGCACCGTAAGGGCATTTTGGTCTTTTCACATATGCTTTTAAGGTCAAATTTTGAAGTCTGAGTTCAAGACTTAAAGTATAAAAAATTATTTTAAAAATCAGTAGGTAACAAGTCTTAGACGTTAAATATGGTTTTAAACCATACTATGCGCCTAATTAGCGTAAAAGCCGGTAATTGACGATTGTTGAGATGTTTATAAAATTCTGAAGTTTTGATCAGTCTTGAATGCTTAAAATATTTTATTTAATATATAACATCAGTAGGAAAAGGTTTGGCATGTAAATGATATGTAAAACTCATTTTATTAATCAAAATGGCATTATTTTCAATTACCGAATTTACACAAGAACTCTATGTTATGGTCAGTATAAAATTTGACCAAAAATTCCAAAAATCCCTAAAAATTATATCATAACAGTGGGTAGCAAGTTTGGTGCCAAAAATTGGGTTTAAATATGATTTATGCTAAAAATGCAATTTAATTAACAAAAAGTTTTGTTTTACGATATCTTGCATAACTTTTATTTGAGACCAGAAGCTGATGTCAAATTTATTGGACATACTTATAAATCAGTAATAAAGCTTTTTGTCCTCTCACATTTTCAAAAATCTCGTTTTTATAACATAAGGGCATAATGGTCAATTTTTAAGCATTTAACGGAAACATGCAAATGATCTCTGATTTCTAAGGGACCATGTAGTATGACCTCAGAGGGTTATACTAACATATAATATGGTCACAAAGAAACCCAAAGGCATAACTAAACTAAGCTAATTCGGGTCAGAACTGAAAGTTAAAACAAAAGTCTACTTTTGCGACTTTCGGTTGCGAACCGAGCCTAAACTTAGAATTGTCGGGTTGAGCATGCCTAAACATGTTCTTATATTATTTACCAAGTTATTTAAGTGATAAAACGTATTTTATAGCTTCTACATTATCAATTATGAATTATTTTATAAAAACTGACTCGTTTGACTTTTCTGTTCATTACTTTGACCCGACAATTGACTAAGTAAACGTGATAATTAGGAGGTGCCCTTTTGAGGGATTATCACCTACTTAATTACCAACACATAGCCACTTTCAATTCGCATAATGGCTGGACCGTTAGTGATTATCACCTACTTAATTACCAACACAGGAGCTAAGAACGCTTACAAGGGTCCTTAGCACGAAGATTAAACTGAAGAGAGCTTCCTTAATGCTTAGGACGCTCAAGAGAATGCTCCAAAGCTTGAGCAATTGTGAGAGTATGAAAATTTGAATTGTGCAAGTGAGAAAGCTGCCCAAATGCACCTATTTATAGTGAATGTGAGCATGTCCAGATCATCCCAGGTGTTATGTGTTGATTCCAGATGATAACAAGTGTCTCTAGTGGTTTTAGATACCATCAAACAGTCCATTGTTTCGAATTAAGAGTGTATAAAGTTGAATTGGGGAAGAAAATCGCAGGACCTGCACCTGTGCGTGGTTTCTACGAAAATCAGGCAGTCGCGTCGCGTGACGGCAGGCCTGGTTTGAGGTCACGTGACGCGAGCCCCTAGGGGGACCAGTTTTCATGTTTCAAACTTGGCAAGAACAACCCCTGGACCTTCTAAAGCATTAAATCTTTCGTTTTAGGCACAAATAACCCCTCTAGTTAGTATATGAATGATCTTAAAGTTATAATCAAACACCGTTAGGTCCGTTTTCATTAAACAATAACCGAAAACACTAGCGTCACCATGTTGACGCTTTTAACCCTTTAATTACGAAAGTTAATGTATTTAATATCAAACGATATCGAAACCTCGTGAATTCTTCATCACTTGTTCTTGAGAGTATAATCAATCATTACAAAGCCCTGGGTTCGTTAAAAGGTCACTCAGAGGTAGTAATTTAACATGTTGACACATTTAACCCTCGCGTCTTGTAAACTTTCACTTTCTTTCACAAACGGCTTCATACGTTTCAAACTTTATTCGTTTAAGAGTATAAACATCATGTAGGTTTGTTGAAAGGCATAGTTTTCAAATGTTGATACTTTTGATCATTCCACATACATACTTTCTTTGTTTGTCAACTTTAGTCCCTGGAAATCAATCCATTACACGTTTAAAGTTTATGACACGTGTCGTTACTACATTGGACATGATTTTACGAGGTGTTACATATATATATATATATATATATATATATATATATATATATATATATATATATATATATATATATATATATATATATATATATATATATATAGGGTCAGGATTTAGAGAAAACGGTGGAAAGTGTGAGAACGGGAGAACGCTTATGGATCGTCCGATCAAAACAATCTATGGACTAGATTGGCGCGGTGGCGTTTTCGTAAATAACACGAATTCTATTAGGTGGGCGCGCTTCGTTAAGGGTAAAAAGGTCTTTACACTTCTATACCAAAACGCTAAACTAATGAATAAAACGCCATTACAGACCAAAACTCATCCCTATATAAACAAAAACATCCCAGACATAAAAACACACCCCCTGAACCTGAAACGCTATATTTTCTATTATATACCATTCATCTTACAAACGCCAAAATCCCCAAAACATCAAACACACCTACTCAAAAATACGTCATATTTTACTATATACCAATCATCTTAGAAAACGCCAAACACTTAAACTTCAAAGATTCCAAAAAATTGACGTTTCTTTCAGATACCCTATTTACTCAGTAAAACGCCAAAAATGGCAAATATCATTTCTTGTATATTCAATATTGTTCTACGCCATGTTTCGGAGAATGCATTCTTCCCTGAGGTGCTGTGACTCAAATAACATTTTTTGTTATTGATGAATATTATAATGGCATGAAAAGACGAATGACACTGATGAGTTGTTTGAAGATACATATTAAGAAAACTCATGTCATTTTGTCTTTCCAAACGGCCACAAAAACACAAGCATGACAAAGCCAAACCGCCAGTGAACATGTTTCAAAGAAGAAAGAGACTGATGACAGTGAAGATTTGGAAGATGAATTTTTCTATTTTTATTTTTTTAATTTTCTTTTTCTGTTGTTTGTTATGTATTTTTCAACTTAGAATAAAAAAAATACATTATATTAATAAAACGCCAAACAGTCATAATGCTTGTGAAATGCCATAATGCAGTAAAACGCCAAAAACTCCCAAAATATAATAAAAGTAATTTGTAGAAGTATTATTAAAAGCTAAAAATGGAAAAAAAATGCCAAAAACTACTTAAAGCCATTAAAAACGCCAAACTTGGGAGATGGAAAGTCTATGACCCTAAAAACTCATAAAAGCTGAACAAAAACAGTAAAAGTACACAGTAACTGAAAAGACGGCTACTTTATTAATATCATTTATTATAAATAAAATATCGCCTAAACTACGCGCCAAAAACATCCTATAAGAGAGACGTCTCTGCACAATCAACTGATCACAAACCAAAAACAACACCATATTTCCTAGAAACCATTCACTTTAAAAACACCAAAAAAATAGTTAAAAAAGCCACAGATGCGGAACCTCGTTTCTTCTATATTGAGTATTGTTCTGAATGAAGTTTAACTGAATGCATTATTCTCTGAGGTGGGTATCTCTATAGTCTTTTGCTGAATGAGATGGACAAATATTCAAGAAAAAGAGACTGATGACACTGATATATCATCATGTCACTTTGTTCTTGATGGATATATTGATGGCATGAAGGGATCAATACATTAGAGCAGGCGTTGGTCTTCAACATGTCATCAAACAAATATATATCAAACCACAATAAAGGATGCCACAAAAAATAAGCATTTTCTAAAGACGGGCGTTATGTAGGAAAATAAGGATCTACATAAGATATTCAAAAACAGGTTCAAAATGCCAAAAAGGTTAAAGTAGAAGAGGCTGATGACAGTGAAGATTTGGATGAGAAATTAGATTATAATTTTTAATTTTTTTTCATTTTCTATTGTTTGTTATCTAATTCTCTGTTGTTTATTATCTAATTCTCTACTAATAAAAAAATGAGTAAAAATGGCAAAAAACTACAAACCAAAACGCCTGATAGTGTGAAAACTGTGAGAACGGATGCTAGCAAAGCACGATGTTGCTATATAAAACGCCAAAAAACGCCAAACAAAGTATTACTGAAAAGATCAACACTAATTGACAGATGAAATTGAACGAAACAGTAATTGCTAAAAAGTAAATTGAAGAGACGATAACATTATTGCCAAACATTTATTATATTAAAAGTCACTACATGGAAAATTGAATTTATTTATTTTTTCAAAACGCCATAATTGTCTGTCACATTATAGGCCTGTATCCTACATGGCACAACACTTAATATAATAAACATCAAGAAAATTACTGATGTGTTTTACATTATAGGCCTGCATCCTGATCTAAAAACAATAAAAACGCCAAAACATACTTAAAACGCCAAAATATTTACTATGATCCTGATCTAAAAACAATAAAAACGCCGCGTATTTATTAAACGCCAAAAAATGGAAAGGTGATGTGACACGCGTTTAAAAAAAGAAATATGAAAGGACAAAAAAGCCCCTCCTTCCTTCTCTATGTCGCATGACACGTGTTGGGCCAGGATGGCGTTCTCACCGTTCTCACACTTTTGAGCATTTTCTCCTGATCCCGTTTCTATATATATATATATATATATATATATATATAACTAGGTTAGAACCCCGTGTATTACAGGGCTAATATATACAATTTTATATACTAAGTAATAAAAAAAGTACATTTTTAAAAACCCATGCATTGCACGGGTTGGATAAATAAAGAGATGCTTGATCATTTAGATATTTCTTAACTAAAACAACACACAAAAATAGGCAGGAATAATATAGCATGGTTTCACGAACCCAATAATTTATCCAACCATCCAATACAATACAAAAATGTGTATCTCATACATCTATCTAGCATGGTTTCACAAACCCGGAATCCATCATACAAGCCAACCCCATGGTGGTTGCAACGGTGTTCCTAAGTTACTCATTTCATCCCATTCTACCCTTATAGGCTAACCGCTCACTAATGAGTTCTTTCCAAGGTATTATTACACATAGTTAACCAAATCTTGGGTGTATGTGTTAAATTACCTTAGTATTTGTTATGTATATATTTTGTATTTTTTGTTATTCTTTATGTGTGTAAAGTGTAAATTATTCCAATATAATATTCATGCTACCCTCATAATTGGGTAAGCAAACAGTTCATATTATCTCATGGTATCACACACCTGATCGATCCTTTTTCCCTCCCTAAAATCATGTTGGTTCCTTTTTCCTCATCTCCGTCACGTTCATCTCTCTTCTCCCATCCGATCTAACTCCATCATCTCACATGGCAACCTCTTCCTCAACCAATTTTGATGGTACCTTGACTATGAATATCGCATTCCATGTGCTAACAATCAAACTATCTCCCTCAAGTTACCTCGTGTGGAAAAGTTAAATGCTACCCCTTTTATCATTCCGAAATTTGTTATCTTATATGGATGGTTCTTCGATTGCTCCGGCTGTCAGATCACTCTAGGGGAGAAAACTGTACCAATGAGTTCTTTCCAAGGTATTATTACACATAGTTAACCAAATCTTGGGTGTATGTGTTAAATTACCTTAGTATTTGTTATGTATATATTTTGTATTTTTTGTTATTCTTTATGTGTGTAAAGTGTAAATTATTCCAATATAAATATTCATGCTACCCTCGTAATTGGGTAAGCAAACAGTTCATATTATCTCATGGTATCACACGTCTGATCGATCCTTTTTCCCTCCCTAAAACCCTGTTGGTTCCTTTTTCCTCATCTCCGTCACGTTCATCTCTCTTCTCCCATCCGATCTAACTCCATCATCTCACATGGCAACCTCTTCCTCAACCAATTTGGATGGTACCTTGACTATGAATATCGCATTCCATGTGCTAACAATCAAACTATCTCCCTCGAGTTACCTCGTGTGGAAAAGTTAAATGCTACCCCTTTTATCATTCCGAAATTTGTTATCTTATATGGATGGTTCTTCGATTGCTCCAGCTGTCGGATCACTCTAGGGGAGAAAACTGTACCAAATCCACATCATACTTCGTGGATTGCTGACAGTCAAAAGGCCATCCTAATCCTCCATGCTTCTTTAGCGAAAGAAGCCATGGCCGAAATCCTTGGTCTCTCGAATGCACGTCAAATAAGGCTTGCTCTTAAGACATTGGGGACTTAAAGAGGGTTTGTGAGAAGTCGTGAGAAGAGAGTAATCATTTGTGGTATCTCCATCACCTCCATCATTCAAAAACATTGGCTATTACTCTCCTTTCTGAATTTATATAAAAGCTTTGGTCTTCCAGAAATTGGATGTTGGCTTCAACACTTCCCTAAACCCAATAACCAACATAACTACAACTTAGCAACTAGTAGCATGTGTAGCTTAGTAATGAACTCATTAGTTTCAGCAACTCACTTAAACATTTAAAATATTTCTACCACTTTTATTTCTTAATGTTTTAACATTGAACAAACAGGTTAAAAAATCAAATAGATAAAATCAGTCTTTCATATTTAAATTGATAAACTTTACATGTTCCATACTATTTTGTTTTGTTTTGTTTTGTTTTGTTACTATAAGGTTTACATGGATCACTTGATTCGAATAAATTGTGGTTTAAAACAAGCATATTGAACTTTCAATGTGTTTTCACCCGACATGTTTGATAAAAGTACAACATCAACTAGGGAGGTATAGATGATCTCAAGAGGCGGTCAGGAAGAGATCTAAAGTCGAAGGACTAAACGAGTAAAATAATATTTAAATGTATAAATTATTATTATTATTTGAATTATATTTGGTATTAGATTTAATTAGTTTCTAATTGTTTAAAGATAAGTCAATCAATCAATCAGTTGTACCCAATAAATCCCACAAATAGCAAAGCTATTGGTAGGGTCTAGGGAGGGAGAGATGTAGGAACACCTTACCCATATCCCTAGGGATAGAGAGACTGCTTCCAGAGAGACCATCGACGCCAAAGACATATAGTAGAAAAATGAGAACTAAACATATCTATAAACAGAACACTGCTAAATAACAAAAGAAGTGGTGGATATGTAACATAGTAAAACAGAACAAATATTTCGAATCACAAGATCATCTCAAGATCCCACTTAAGCATATATAAAATAACACAATCAATTCATACTCCGCCTATACCATAAAGAAACGATAAACATCTACCCCAATGCTCAGACCTAATGAATCTACTCGTAAAAGTCTTTAACCTTAATCCTACTTCTCCATAAACCCCTATCCTGGACCATGTCCTCAAAGAGGTGTAACTGTAGCAAATCTTTCCTAATCCGCTCATCCCAAGTCAACTTGGGCCTACCTCAACTCCTCATCCCTTCCACGGTTAACCATTCTACTACTCTAACTGGCGCTGTTTAAAGATAAGTACAAGTAAGAATAGGAGTCTAGTAGGATTAAACTGTTTTCGGTATTTATAGTCCTTGAGTCTTGTAAGTTTATTCATTCATAAAAGTTACTAGAAGTAATTTGTGAATCTCGTTTGAATTCATCTCTAATCTCGTACCCAAATTTAACATGTGGTACCAGAGCCACGGTTTTGAGAGTCATTTTCCGAAAAAGGGGAGCAGCCCCTCGCGGGGTTGTTACGGAGGTGTAACCAAACGACTGCTAAACTATAGTGTTTAAAGGAAGAAAACGAAAAACAAGAGAAGAATAGTTTCGACTTTCAAGTGGAACAAAACCATTGCCTGGTTGTTGGGATTGTTTTAATACAGTGGGTGGAAATTACATCAAAATAAAGTAGTTCGGTGTGGTGAATATATAAAAAAAAATGGCTAAGCAAGATTGCTTCGTGGGTGGACTTGTGAGTAGCAAATAACTTATATAAAGTTTTTGTATGGAAAAGTGTGATAGATTATTTTGTTTGCTACAAGGCTTTTATAGCTTTTGTGGTAAGTGAAATTCCACATAAGAATTGGTGGTTCAAATAACCATACTCGGTTCAGTGGCGAACGAGAGTGACGATGAAGGCTGTCTGAATTATTTACCCTTTTTTCAGTTATAAGTTCTATTGGTTAAGATGTTGAAGTTCTTAATGATTATTAGGGTTGTTCATGAGTTGAACCGAACCGATCGGACTTTTGTTTGTGCTCGGTTCATTTACAAACCGAACCGAACTGAACCAGGCATTTTTTCAACTGAGCCAAAGTCGAACGAGCGTCTTTGGATCCAAGTATTTTTCGAACGAACGTCGAGCGAGTATCGAGAGTCACTTAACAAATAGAAAAGTGACAATGGGTTTGTTTGTAGGGATGAGCATTTGGTACTATGTACCGGTACCGTGCCGATCGTGGTACCGAATTTTTTCGGTACCGGTACTGGTACCCATTTTTTGGCATTTTCGGTATCGGTACCGGCTCAGTATGGTACCGGTAAAATACCTAATTTTACATTCAAATACCGGTACCGTACCGAATATTTCAGTACCGGTACCCAGTTTTGGCGAATTTCGGTACTGGTACCACGCTCATCCCTAGTTGTTAGTTTTTAGAGTAAAGTGCAATTTTTGTCCCTAAGGTTTCATCCCATTAGAACACGAGTATATATTTACGAAATAACAAGGAATAGTCTGGTTCTACCGAGATCATCTGAGCGAAAAGATGAATCGTCGATCGTTTGAACCAGACCTTTGATCTATGAGAATTTTAAAATCGAGTGAATAGATTGAAGCAAGACCTTAGGGAGTTGGCGTCTTGACGACGGAGAATTTGAAGAATGATGGTTGATGTGGGGTTTTTAATTAGGATTATGTACTTATGAATTGAATGGCGGGTTGACACTTGAGTATCGATCGACGCTTCACATTTCGGTATTTTGACATTTTGACTCAATTACACTGGATTATTATTTATTAAACAATGGACTACTAGTATCAGCCTTCAATTCTATAATTTAACGAGCTCTAGTTGGATCTTGGACCAAACATTAGTAATATGCGCCTCTAGTTATTTTATTAACATATATATATATATATATATATATATATATATATATATATATATGTAATGTTAAAAAATAATTCGAGCCAACCGAGTCGAACCGAACTTAGCGAACCTTTGCTCATGTTCGATTCGTTTCAAACCGAACCGATCTGAACCGAGCGCCTTTTTCAATCAAGCAAAATTGAACATTTTTTGATCGAGCATCGAACGAGTCTTGAGCATCGAGCAATTTGAACAGCCCTAACGATGATGTGCCAGTGTTAGAATGGTCAATCTCCGTGTGTCAGGGTAGTTTAGTAACTTGAATAAAAGAAGAAGACTCATTCAAATGCAATGGTAAAAGATCTCGATAAGATCTTGGTGAACCCTTTGATTCAATTCGGTTGAAGGCGGTTGGCAAGTTATCCCTTCTTCCAGTTGATCGATTTTTGTTTTTGGTCAAGTATAAAGGTTCGATTGAAGTGGGTTTGAAGGATAGTTCGAGTACTACTTGAAAGGCGTTCAAGGGCATCTTGAAGTCCTGTCAAAAGGGTCACACAGTTCGTGACTACCAATCGAATCCAGATGAAAGACATTTTTCGGCTAAGGCGAAGCGTATGTTGTTCAGGTTCTTGGGGATGAAGTAGCGTTGTGACTACCGGAAGAAGTAATGTTAGTCCCCGTAATGATGTTGAAACCAAAGACGATAATGGCGGCGTGTCTACTGAAAATGTCAATGGAGGTCATGCGTTTACCGACGATGGTGTGGTAGATCAAGACAGAACGAGTCAAGATTGAGATGGAGACTTAGGGAAGTTGATGTTAAGAGGGAATGATAAAAGTACAACATCAACTAGGGAGGTATGGACGATCTCAAGGGGCGGTCTGAAGGATATCTATAGTCGAAGGACTAAACGAGTAAAATGATAATTAAACGTATTAATTATTGTTTGAATTTTCTTTAGTATTAGATTTAATTAGTTTCTAATTGTTTAAAGATAAGTACGAGTAAGAATAGGAGTCTTAGAAGGATTAAATTGTTTTTCAGTACTTATAGTCCTTGAGTCTTGTAAGTTTATTCTTTCATAAAAGTTAATAGAAGTAATTTATGAATCTCGTTTGAATTCATTTGTGATCTCGTGCCCAGATTTAATTACAACCCCCTCCCCCAAACCCAAAAAAAATTCTCATTATTTTCTACTTACTTGTACCAGTTGTTTGCAATTTGGCGAACTATGCCATTGGAATGAATGGGTATGGCATATTAGACATGCTACATGTTGTTAGGACCGGTTTGACTCCGAAACGATTGCGTAATCGAACGTGTGACGTGCGGAATCCGTACACGAACGCGAGCTAACACACGTGATGTAATATAAACTGTGATTCTATCGAATATATCTGAAAATGTACAGCACCTGAATCACGAAGAATAAACTTTCTCTCTCTAGCTTCTCTCTCTAGCCTCTAGCTCTCCAAGATGTGAAAATGGCAAAAGTTCTAAATTAGAAGCCCTAGAGTTCTATTTATAGGTCGAGGGGTTAATGAGGAATCTCATTAATTACAGTTATGCCACCTTGCCTTTTTGACTAACTAATACTAAAATAACAATGTAACTCTCGTTTTCTTCGATTTCTGCTACAGACTAGATTGACGGAGGCGATAGACAGATAACGCACTAACACATGTGTGCATAAACATGCATGTATGTATGATGTATTGTTTGTGTTTTTATGTGTAGTAGTGGGTTACCACTCGTGCTCTGCAGCGCGTTCGAAACGTAGATACAAATAGACAAATCGTAAGAGTTAAAGTTGTTTGATGTTTTAGTAAAGGAGTTAAACATGTCGTTATTAAAGTTAAGAGGCTAAAGTTGTTTATTATTAAAGTTGAGGGGCTAAAGTTGTTTGATGTAGTTAGAGGTAAATACATCGTTATTAAACTTAGGGGCTAAATATGTTATTACTAAAGTTGAGTGGCTAAAGTTGTTTATTATTAAAGTTGAGGGGCTAAACATGTTATTATTAAAGTTGAGGGGCTGAAGTTGTTTATTTTTAAAGTTGAGGAGCTAAAGTTGTTTGATGTAGTTAGAGGCAAAATACGTCATTATTAAACTTAGGGGCTAAATATGTTATTACTAAAGTTGAGTGGCTAAAGTTGTTTATTATTAAAGTTGAAAGGCTAAAGTTGTTTTAGTTAAGGGTTTAAACATGTCATTTTCTAAAGTTGAAGGGTTAACTATGTCATTATTAAGGTTGAGGGCTAAAATTGTTTATTATTAAAGTTGACAGGCTAAAGGTGTTTGATGTTGACAAAATAGCATATTTATACCATATATAATAAAGAGTAAACTGTCATTTTGGTCCCTGGGGTTTGGTTACTTTTGCCACTTTAGTCCAAAACTCAAACCTTTTGCATCTGGGTCCCTGTGGTTTCAGTTTTATTGCCATTTTGGTCCAAAAATAAATCAGATCATACTTGTCTTATAAAATCCTGCAATTTTGTCATTTTCCTCAGGGGCAAATCAGGTCATATTTGTCTTATAAAATATGATATTTATTTTTAAAAAAGAATTGATCATTTTGCCCATGCGGTAAATGACAAAATAACAGGATTTTATAAGACAAATATGACCTGATTTCATTTTTTGACCAAAATGGCAATAAAACTGAAACCACAGGGACCCAGATACAAAAAGTTTGAGTTTTGAACTAAAATAGCAAAATTGACCAAACCATAAGGACCAAATTTCACTTGTTGCTACAAAGACCTCTCTTATATATACATCACTTGTTCAAAAATTAATAATATTCTGGCATAAAACATCACTTGTTGCTACAAAGTCCTCTCTAACACTTACATCACTTGTTCAAAAGTTAATAATATTCTAGCATAAAATTTGTTCTTTCAAGATATAGAAAGGCTGGCATTTCCAAGTCCCCACCCCTTGTAGCAAATAAACGACTCTTTTTATATTTCACTATAAAATCTAATCACAGTTTTAAGAGCTTTAAACAACCACCCAAATTTATAAGAATTATTTAGGTAAATTATAGTATTCACATCCATTTCTACCAAATTTTGCGAGAATTTCTTTATATTACTAGAATGTTGTTTATATTATAAAACTAGGTTATCACCCGCGAATACTCGCGGGTCGAAAAATTTAATTTGCATTAATCCAATTATGTCGTTAAATAAAATAAAAACCCATGTTTTCAAACGTTCTTGATGAACACGTTTGAGAGAGAGAACGAACGAATTCTTGAGTTCTTGATGTTATTAAGATTGTATGTCCTTTATCTCTCTAGTTATCTCTCCTTATATACATCCAAGTAGAAACCCTTGATTAGATAATAATGGTAATTACGTCCATCAAATAATTACTAACCTAATAAGGAATAACTATATTTTGATCAAATATACATTATAAATGATAATAATAGTCTTCTAATTAAAATCATTTATGCATTATAAGATGTTGGCCAATCGTTTTTAATTGTACCCATTTAGCCGTTTATATTAGGTCCGGTACCACCACCAGTTCCAGCATCAACTGCAACACCAACACCACCAGATAGAACTGAAGCCAGCCTCTCCCTGCCGGCAGGAATTGGTTCTGTGATATCTTTACCCTTGACTTCCTTCGGTAACAATTCAATTCTACCTTTATCTATATCAGCTCCAACTACACTTTACAACTTAAAGATTACTTCAAATTTTGCACAAAACACATACATGAATTAATTGAAGTAAAAATTGTCAACCATAGCTCAAACAGATAGCACAACACATGTTTAGAAATAAAAATTTAAAAATCTAAGCCAAACAAAAAAGCTTCACTCATTACATCAACAAAAAGTCATTCATCCTTTAAATGTAATGTGACCACTTTCTGTACTTGTAGAATGTTAAAGCATGTTATCGAACAAAATTTACTAATTAATCATTGAACATGAAACTAATGATAAGATTCACTAATACTATCTGAGACCTGGTTGAAAAAATGTGGCATTGTGAATCCCATTCAACTTGGCATTCTATTCAACTTGGCATTCCTATGTGCATGCATTGAAGTTGGCTTCGAAAACTACTTGACATCCATAACATGTTTTACCCTAACACAAACGAAAGAAACATATTCAGTGGTAAGCGGTTAAAATTGCCACATTTAACTAAAAAATTTATACAAAATTACTTTAGATATCTAATGAGCTTTTTAAGGCGACATCAAATCAACCATGGATCGGAAAAGGACAAAATAAAATCAAAATGAACGATGTGTCACAAAGTAAAATATATATCATTAGCTATGTTTACAAAATGCGGCACCTGCTGACCGATTTTTATTTTTATGGAGTTTGGAATTTTGGTTTCTTTGGTTGGTCTTGCTATTGATCTATGAACAAAATACAGAAGATAAGTATAGCAGCAAGTTGAAGTAAAACCATTGTATTGTCATAAAAAGGCAAAATATCATTATGGGAATTGAGTAATGAACTATTAAATAATGTTGTCTACAATGAAGAGGAACTGTTGAATTTAGGATATACTATATAGTTAGTAGTCATAGGCATGGTTAAAGCCAACTTTAGAGTATTAGATTTAAATAGGCCAAACAAAAAAAAAGTCGTCTTTATTTTACTTTATGATAGATTTACGGCTTTCTATACTTTGCAACTTATTTACTTTAAGTGTATCTTCACCCTCTTCCCATTAAAACTCTATTATTGACACTGAAAGTAGAAAAACGCTGCTTTTTCTAACAACAAATAATTCATAAAAACTACAATTTGAGGCAGAGAATTTACTATACTGATAACTTAATAGAATGGACCCAAGTGTCTGTGTAACATTAATCATTGTATGCATAAAGAAAGTAAGGCAACCACATTACCTAAATATAAACCGTCCTCCATAACCGCCATAGCTTCTTTGCTAACCGCTTCTAGTCGCAATTTTCCAAAACATGCAACTTTCCAAAAGTTATATTTCCCTATCATCATTCTTGGTGTCCTTTTTAGCGCATTGCTTGAGTGTGTATGTTTTGGAGAAGTTCGTTAAGCAAAAAATCTTTGTTCTCCACTTTTTTCATAGAAAATTCGATAACGAACTTTCATTTAAATGAGGGCACACCTTTCCCGTGAAAGATGGACATATTCGAAAATTCAATAAAACACTTTCAATTAAATGCGGACACACCTTTCAGTTGATGGTGAAACATGGACATATTAGTGTATAAATATTAAGCTTATGGGTTGGTGGGTACACCATTCGGATCAGTGACCCAGTCAGGCCCATTTTTTTCTTAATCTATTTCCGGCTTAATGTGCACTAACATCCGGTTTTGTAGTAAATTATTGTTATAAAATTTAAAATATTGGATAAGAATATCTACACTTACTTGAGTAGGCATTGGACATGCAAATATAGGGCGCAACTGAAATAAGACCACCAATTTCAGTCTCGAGCCCTACAAAATCAACAACAAATTAAATTATATAAAAAATAAAATCACAAACAAAAAAGATTCTTTAGCTTACAAAACAGGTATCTTAAGCTATGTAATTGGTTTAGGATCTTGGACACTTAACAAACAAACAAAGATTAAAAAAAAAAACTAACAACATAATACATAGAGTTGCCACTGAAACCACCTAAAGATATGCAAGACAAACCTAAAAATTAATACATGAACACAAACTACTTTTAACAATTTTCCCATTTGAACCAAGTCTAACCTTGTTTACCCGAAGAACCTTACCTGAACAAACTCGTTACCGGAAAACTGATTAAAACGATAGTTAATAGGGTCAGCTTTTGGTTAGACTTTCAAACATCTAAAAAACGCGAATAACACAAAATGATTAACCTGATAAACATCCCTAACTCCAATATGTTCAACATTCGGTAAAATAGCAATAACAAAAGAATATATTCCTAATTATAAAAAAAAAAAACTACACACACCTTTTTCAAGAATGCGAGCGACGCACATGCCTCACATCAATCCCAACGTTTGGCGCAGTCGGAGCTTTAACTGAATGCTCAGACATCAACCACGACACGACATAAATTTTGGCGAAGATGACAATCGATTTTACTCTGAGTTGCTAGTTTCAACACTTCCCTCTGTCATCAGTCGAAAACACCTCACGCGTTGTCGCCATTTCCTCACGCAAATCCTACAATAATTTAAAACAAATAACAATAATCTCAGCATCAAGAAGTTTAAAAATAAATGTGGTCAAACAAAATTACCCAAAAAATAACTCCCAATTGCTGAACTCAAAACTGCAGGTTTTTTAGATTAAGATGGATACGAAATCCATCCATTATGAACCTTTTGGCTTTTATAAATGAAAGCATGGACAAAGAATGAACCTCAAAAGATATTATACACCACTATGTGATGATTCCAATTAAACCACACCCACAAAAGCAAACAATTTTAACATCAGATATCCTGTTTTTGTATCAAAAGTTACCATATCCAAACCGTTTGACCCGTTAAGATCATCCACTACGTTTGGTTCTCAACTTCATTTAGAACTACATGTGACTACATATATCAAAAAGTAAGTATAAGAAGGAATAAACACACTTGTAAATGACCAAAAGCAGCTGGATATAAAACAACCAAATTAGATTAGACACATATATTTTTGGGATGATGAAAAGACGTTTACTTCGCCCACATGATTTTTAATTCGTAGCCTTTTTGTCTTTTTTCACTTCTCATCTCTTTTCCCTTTTTTCACTTTAGCCTACATATGAACATAGTTGCAAAAATATTACCTACAAAGCTGAATATTGCAACTACAAAATAGATACAAACAGTGTAGGAATTTAACCAGAAAAAACGCAACTATTTAACCTATAAAACTGCAGTTTTCTGACCTATAGAAGTGCAGAAGTTTAACCCCAAAAAGTGAAGTTTTTTTTACCCATGATTCACAAACAGGACCACATGAAACCAAAATCAACTTAGATTGTGGTAACTTGAGATTAGATTACATGTGCTCTGTACTTCTCAGGATAGTTTTTAATCATCAGCTTTTTATATAAATTATATATGTTAAAAAGCGTTACTTTAACCTACACAAACACACAACAATTTCCGATGCATATTTTATATTTGTTATACCCACGTGCCTCAAAGTTCCAACAAAAATCAATGAAGTTAACGCTTCAAACACTTGATGAAGATATATGATTTGTATTTTCTTGTTTTTGAGGAAAAAACTACCTTGGAGAAGTGATTATGGATGGAACCTTTTCAGAAAATAGTCATCATCATCACCCACTTCGGTTAACCTTAACCTGAAAAAAAAGGTAAGATCCCTCAAAAAGAAACTAAAATCAAATAACATTTACAAAAATGTATCCAAACCTCAAAAGAAGTCCCGGGCTAGTGATCGTGTTCGTGAGTCCATGGAGAATGAACAAAATCCATCACTATCATCTTCTCCACTGAACAAAACCCCAAAGTTTACGCTCTGCAAACCACATATATCATTTTCGTTACCGTTTATTAAATAAAAAAGAGTTAAATGCCATTTTAGTCCCTGTGGTTTGGGCCATTTTGCCAGTTTAGTCCAAAGGTTTCGTTTTTAACCTGTGGGTCCAAAAAGGTTTCACAGTTGCCATTTTAGTCCACCGGGTTAACTTCATCCATTTTTTCTGTTAACGAGAGGGCCAATTCGGTCATTTTATATGGTTGGATTGCTCTTTTAGTTAACAGAATTACATACAAAATGACCATATTGGCCTTCTCGTTAACAGAAAAAATGGATGAAGTTAACCAAGTGGACTAAAATGGCAACTATGAAACCTTTTTGGACCCACAGGTTAAAAATGAAACCTTTGGACTAAACTGGCAAAATGGCCCAAACCACAGGGACTAAAATGACATTTAACTCAATAAAAAATGACTGAAACCTCCTATCTAGTCTTAATTCATCACATAATAATAAAAATAAAAATGATCCATGAGCACAAAGTGCATCAAATAAGATAGAAAGTAGCCTAAAACTCACCTGACATTATCATCGTTCAACACCATCATAGCCGACGAAACCCAAATGTGTTCGACCCATACTTGACACTCTTGCAGAGCTCCAAACAGAAGAAGATACCGGATCGGAAATATTCAAGACATAGAGATAGAAAATAGTAATAAGAACATAGATAGAAGGTGAATGATTACCTGTTCCAGGCTTTTCATTCCGAATAACATACGAATCTCAGTCCAAAATTACCCATTGCTTTTGGTTTGGAATTTCAAGTGTTCGAGTAACAAATCTGAACAAAATGCAATCTGAACTGATTTGTAAAAGAAAACGTAATTTGAACAAAAATAAACCCCAAATTTAAAGAATCAACATAACTCACCTTGGAGTGGAAGAATTGAAAACACTAAGAATTTCTTCTTGATGATATGCAATACACGTTAGGGAATAAGAGTAAAAAACAAAGAGGGAAAGAGCAATAACATACCTATGATCAATCACAAATAATCAGTGAAGAACGGGAAGAAGTTGTTTCGCAAATCGGATTTAGGGTTTTAGAAAAGTGTGGCTGGGAAGCTTTAGTTTCTAGGGTCTGTAGAGAATATTGAAGCTTGAGAAAGAAGATGAATCAATATAAGGGATTCGAGAGACGGGTGACCCAAATCCAGATTTTGACCCAATATAAAAACGGATCCCGTGTCCAATATTGAATGGAGTATTGAGAGTGCTTCCCACCTAAAAGTTCCACCATAACATGCCACGTCAGCAATTGGTTCCACCATCACATGCCACATGGCCCAAATCCTTTTCATTTATTAATATATATAGATAAGTGATTGTAAGTGAATGAGAAAGAAAATGTTACTCTGTATCTGTATATTTTAGGAGAATTGGTCACCATCTATAATTTTTTAATATATTTTGAAAGTGATTGTGAGTAGAGTAGATAAAAAAATGTAAGAATAAAGATATAAAAAATTATTTAATTAAAAGAAAAGAGAAAATATAGTTGTTTTTAGAGTAATAATTATTACGTTACAGTTTTAAAGTAGCGTAATAATATTTATTCTAGTTTTAATCTTTGTAGTATAAAACTATTACGCTACTTCAAAAAAAATGTGTCACAATAAAAATTACTTTAGTAATTACTTTAGTGTTCTAGTTTAATTTATCATTTATATGTTAAGACCACACAGTATGGATGTGGTGGAGCGGGGTTGTTGCCTTTCCATGCAGCACATATCACACTGGGCCCGACGTTGTTGAGGACGTTGTCATGTGGGCTTGAGATTTCCCACTGTCACACCCCAACTGATGGCAGAATCATCGGGGCATGGCACTGAGCGAAACAGATTGTCCAAAAGTTTCCATAACAACTATCATTGCTATTCAATTTAAAATAATACGTCCCGTACCGTATCTCAAATAGTAAACAAATTATTATAGACCAAATCCAGGCAATAAATTCTGTTCCGACAACTCAGATTTAAATAAATAGCAATTGTTTATCTGCTTCTAGAGACCCTTGAATTGACTACTACAGACAACTATTTGTTGGACCCTAGAGCTTTATTCTAGCCTCGCTTTCCTAGCAGATAAGCATCTTAGACACCTATCACATATATTAAAATAAAGTCAATACATAAAATGTAAAGGTGAGCATACAAGTTTGATAATAGCATATAGAGTTCGAAATAGTTTACGCATAACCAGCACGTACACAGAGGAAAACGAAGCATGTTAATTATCGACATGGATCTATCGACACCAATGACTGGGGGTTGACTGCCCGAGGCAGTTCGCAATACATGATTACCACCGTAATCCATGCAAGTAATTGTCCTTAACAACCCCCGTGTGAACGGGTGCTGAGTCCAAACTATAGTACTATCGTCGTTAAGGCAGGTAGACAGCATTTCATGTGTAAACATAACAACAAGCATTCATTAAGTCACGTAATACATGCGATAACGGTTAGTGTTAAAGTATTGAGTAGTGTGTTCGATTGTGATTTTGTATAACTAACGTATGTAACACCCAAAAGTGCTAAAGCAAAAAGGGTTCGAGTATACTCACAGCGATTGATGGATAGAATGGAGTGCTTGAGAGTAGGGTTAGTCTGAATAGTTCAATAGCATAATGATAAGCAATGCGTAAAACGGAAATAAGTGTTGGAGGATCGGACAGCTGGTCGATCGGACGGTAGTCCGATCAGACGGCTGACCGTGCGGTTGACAGTCCGTTCGGACAGCTGTCCGGTCGGACGGTAGTCCGATCGGATGGCTGTTCGAGTGGATTGTTTCTTCCTTTGTGTGAGATGTGTTTGTGTATGATGGTTTGACTTTTGAAGTTTTCGTTGTAGCATTTGAAAACATTGAAGTATCTTTACCTTTCAGGTCGGTCGATCGGACGGTCGTTCGATCGGCCGGCAACCCGATCGGCTAGCACTTCAAAGGAGAACATCTCCTCAGCAAAGGTCACTCGATCGGACAACAGTTTGATCGGGTGGCAATCCTAGTGCATTGAACATGTTGAAAATCGATTAAGTGTTGAAGTCAAGTATCTCATGATCCGAAGAGTAATCCAATCGGACGGTAGTCCGATCGAGTAGCAGTTCGTTCAATACTCCACTTCAATTAGGTTGATTAGTGTGGGACCCAAGTGCAAGTCGATCGGCTGGCTGTCCGTTCGGACAGCAGTCCGATCGGTCAGCACCCTGACCTGGTCGGCCTGTTCGTCTAACACTTGGTTGTTCTGATTGTTTGTCGCTTTATCGAGGTATTTAGACAACGAGTCAAACCACAAAACCCTCGTCTTTACTTGGTTCTCCTGATCGGACCGGAATCACCCAAATCCGGTTAGCGAACGGTTTGAGACGGTGTTTAACGTTTAACTCGAAACCGATGAACCTCATGGATAGAATCCGGATTTGGGGCCACGTAACCACCGGAATGATTAGCAAGTTGGCACTATCTCCGTTTCTATCGGTTTTGAAGACATTGAGTGTAAAAGAGTAGAAAGAAAGTTGGAAAAACCATCTTTCAATCCTTTTCACCGTGTATATGTTTAAATCGATGAAAGATCTTTGTTTATTTATGTGGAAATCGGCTAGATCCAAGTTATTCTTGGTGGATTGAGGCCAAAACATGAAGTTCTTCAAGAACACCATGATGACATCATCCTTGAACACTTGAATCTTGATGATTTCATGGTTAAAAGTTAAGATTTAAAAGATAGAAAGGTGTAGGAGTGCGTGTAGATCAAGAAAGTACAAGATTTAGGACGAGATCTTACCGGAATCGAGAGAAATCTGAGAAAAAGAGGGGAGCACGAGCTGGTCGGTCAGAGGTTTCCAAAAGTAGAAAGTTTGAGAGTGACAAGGGGTATTTATAGGATGCTAAAAGGGGTAAAGGCTGGCCGATCGGCCAGGAAGCTCGATCGGACGGCCTGTCCGGTCGGATAGCAGTCCGATCGGCTGGCTGTTCGATCGGCTGGTAGCCTGATCGTTCAGCTGCCTGATTCGAGTGTTCGGTGTGACGATTTTTGATATTTCGATTTCGATTGCGAACGATGCGAGTACGATAGAGTTTCCTATTCAAATTACTTTTAATCCCAACTATTCATATCGAGCACTATCCTTTCTCCACTAATTATCACGGTCTGATTTCGATTGAGTTCGATTGCATTTCGATTGCGATTGAGTTTCGATTGCGATTCGATTGATTACCACACATAACATAAAGTAAACATGCACAAGTAACACATAAGGCACACACACACGTATACAGTAACCATAAATGCGATATTCGAGTTTCGAGTTCGGTGATGATTAGATTAGATTGATTAGCGTTTAATTGAATTTATCGCATTCTTACTTCCTATTATTCACAGTCGAAAATCGGTTCGTAGCGATAAACGTTCGATTACTTTGATTATAATTAATTACTCAACATAATAATACAACTAACGTAAACATACAATGGACTAGCTACAGTCAAAGAAGTCAAAACATTAGTTGAGCAAGGAGTGATAGATCGCAATTAGCGATCTTTTCTTCCTTTGACTTCAATTTTGACTTTGACTTTGACTTTCGAAAACACGGGGTGTTACAGCCTCCCCTTGTTTAGGGAATTTCGTCCCGAAATTAGGCCGGAAGCTGCATAACACCGTGAATTATTTTGGAGAACTTTCTCTCTCTAGACTTTCACTTAAACAACTGCGGGTACTTTGCCTTCATGTCGCTTTCGAGTTCCCAAGTGAACTCTGCGCCTTGTTTGCCTTCCCATCGGACTTTCACAATAGGAATGCGCGAGCGTCTGAGTTGCTTGGTTTGGCGGTCCATGATTTCGGTAGGCTTCTCCACGAAGTGTGGTGTTTCGTTTATTTGAAGGTCGTCGAGAGGTACAATTAAATCATGCTCAGCCAGGCACTTTCGGAGGTTTGACACATTGAAAGTCGGGTGGACGTTACTAAGTTCCTCCAGTAGTTCGAGTCTGTAGGCGACTTTTCCGATCCTTTCCAGAATCTTAAACGGTCCAACATATCGAGGCGCTAGTTTCCCTTTCTTGCCGAATTTGACCACATCCTTCCAAGGTGATACCTTTAGGAGTACGTAGTCGCCAACGTCAAATTCAAAGGGCTTGCGTGTCACACCCCAACCAATGGCGGAAACATCGGGATGAGACGAAGTGTGAAGATTGCTCGAGACATCATAACACTATTTGTGACGATAATTAAATAATTCCCATTTCATTTCATAACTTCAAATTTTCAACATTACATAAACTCAAGTAACAACAAGTTCAAAAGAAATACATAATAACATAAGCAAAATTGATACGACATATTAAACCTAACGTCTATATGTGTATCTAGGCATCAATGCTACTTCTTTTCACAGCATCGTCATCATCAACCTGTAACATGTTTAAAATACAATTCAATGCAAAAGCAAAGGCGAGTATACAAGTTTGGTACGTACATAACAAAAGATAAGTTTTAAACAATTCCTCATAGCAAGCATGTGATTCAAGATAAATATAACAACCCTCGGTAAAACCGACACCTCTCATAATAAATCTGACACCCCAATACATCTTAAAATAACCCAATATGTTTTTATATGCACCCCGTATGTGAAAACCGAGCCCCAAAATAGATTATACTATATAAAATAAATAAAAACAATAATTATTAAGCTGAGGCGGGCCGCGTAGGGCCTCACCTCAAGCTTATGCGGGCCGCGCGAGTGTGTAACCAGATTTCTTTGATTTCTTTAGTTCAGGCGGGCCGCGTACCTGTTTGGTTAAGCTACGCGGGCCGCGAGTGCCCAGAATTGTGGCACAGCCCGGTGCGGCCACGTGTCCGAAGCGTGTCAAGCCTAGGGGGTGACCCAGCCAAGCTACACCATTGACCTAAGTCAATGCGGGCCGCGTAAGGCCTGGCCAACTCCACGCGGGCCGCGAGAGATCGCGATTACAGCCCTATAAATGGAGGCCAACGGCCTTCAGTCCATTTCGTTCAACTTTCTTTCTGTCTCTCTAAATTCTAAATAGTGGGCATTATACCCGAGTCCAATACCCCCTAAATTAGCGAGGTTCTGCTCTGTTGTAAGTATTATAACCCCTGGATACGTATTAGGTACTCTGCCCGATTGATCTAGGGTTCCGTAACGGCTGTCGTGGTTCTGCCCGACGTAGTCGTTGGAATGCCGTCTCGGGGAGGGTATTACTAATATTAAAATGGGTTATTATACTAACACACGTGCATTTGTGTAAATTATAGATATTCACCAGGAAACCATAAAGGATAACCTAAAACAGCAATGTGAGTAATCCTCTTTTTGTTAAATGCTTTTACAAAACCTTAAATACTTTTCCCTGCGAACGACAGTTATTGAGTATTTGTAAGAATACAATTATCGTGGGTATGTTGGGGTTTTGTATACAAAATTTGTTACAACCTGGTTATGGAGTAACATTACCACAAGTCGGGTGTCGACAGTACCACGGGTGATAATTGATATAACTTGGAAACAAATGTAATTGCGGATGCGCCCTCAATACTGTTCACTGTGACTTTCTATTTAACTTGATTAAACTGGGATTCACTCACCAGTATTTCCCACTGACAAAATGTTTTTAAAACGCGTTTCAGGTAACAAAATGTGAAAGCCAAATAGAAGCCAGCTGGAGAGCACTGGAGGCTTGGAAAAGTGGCAATAAAAGTTACCTAAATAAAAGAAAGCGTTTATTTCAATAAAGTGGGATTTATCCCTGTAATTCAGTTTGTAATAAAAAACTTGGGTTTTACCCATGTGTTTAATATTATAAAATATGGTGGTTTACTCTGATTTAATATTTCCTAACTACGGTACTGATGAAAATTTCCGCTGCCAAATTGGATAAATAAACGTGATACCACCGAAACTGGCTCACGGCCGCCCGTTCCCGGGAAATAGGGATCGGGGGTTGTGACAGAAGGTGGTATCAGAGCTATGCCACTGATTCAGCCGCAGAAGTGTTTTGTTGACATCAAAATTCAAATTGTTAGGAAATAAATTACGGAAATACGTGCATAATTGTATTTACTTGTTATGTGTTATCTGACTATTTGTTAGTTTACGGAATCCATACCCGTACCAGGCCCCTATGCCTCCTTATCAGGAACCCGTACCTCAGTTTCCAAACCCAGTCCTAGAACCTGCACCCCCAATGAGTGCAGAAAATGTCCAGGAACTTAGGACTTTTGGGGAGGAAATTTTAGAAAGCAGTGATCGTATGCGACAGGTGGGAGAACGCCTCGTATGGAAATACGATGAGCGTAATATGGATTTTTGGATGAATCCATATCAGTGAAGGTGATGGCAGAAACGGTAGTAGTAATAATAATAATAATAATAATAAAATAATATATGTGTGTATGTGTTAAAAAAAAAAAAACTACGGATGCATACTATTAGTATTGTAGCTTTACATTTCAGTCGGTACTGTAATTTTAATTTCTGTACTGGTGTGTATTGATGTATACTATATAAATAGAGTAAATGTCGCAATGCTCGACGCTTTTGGTTAAAAAAGTGCGTGTCATGTGATTAGCTATATTCAAATATTATTTGTGATATTAATAATTGGTAAATGTCTAAAATTCAGATGGCCGACGAGGGAAATCAAAATAATCTGAATAACGATAACCAGAGTAACAATAACGTGGTTAATGAGAATCCGGACAATAATAACAACGGAAACCAAATGGATGATAGTGCCGTTCAGCATATTGTGGCACAGGGAATTATAGATGCGATGCCATTTATTATTCAAACAGTTCAAGAAGCGAATAATAAAAGTAAGCATAGCAGTAAACGACCAAGTGAACCGGAACATAGCGTGAACAATGGACCCGTACTTCAAGCGCCCATTCCCAAAAGAAGAAGAACCATGCCACATGGTTGTTCTTACAAAGAATTCTGGTCCTGCAAACCAATAGAATTCTCGGGCAATGAAGGACCCATTGCAGCTTTACGCTGGATAGAGAAAACTGAGGCAGTATTGAAAATAAGCAAGTGTGCGGAAGAAGATAAAATAATGTTTGCTTCAAATCTGTTTAAGAATGCAGCCTTAGAATGGTGGAACACTATCCTCCAGTCAAGAGGAAGTGATAGGGTTTATAACATGGAATGGGAGGAATTTAAGAACATGGTAGAAAGGAAAAGGAACAAATAGCAAATAAGTTCCTAAATCTTAGAATGACCGGGGTAGACAGTAAAGGTTACACTACCATATTCTTCGAATATGCTAGGATGGTACCAACCCTTGCATCACCTGAACCAGTGTTAATCTCCCGTTATATCTGGGGATTAATTGGGGAGATTAGGCATGTAGTCAAGGCAGCTAGACCTCAAACCATAGAAGAAGCTGTAGAACTGGCCAATACCTTGACAGATGAGCTAATCCGTACTAGGGAAGAAGATCAGAGAAGGAACTTAACCCAAAGGCTTACTCAAGAATTCCGTTCTGGAAATTCTAACCGTAGAAATATAGGTTCTACCTCTCCACCCTACTGCAGGAACTGCAAGAAGAAGCACTCTGGAAGATGCTCTATTTACTGCAATTACTGTAAGGCGCCAGGTCACAAGGAAGAAAATTGCAGAAGAAAAGCCAGTAATGGAATGTGCTACAACTGTGGAGAAAAAGGTCATATTAGGACAAACTGCCCAAAGTTGACTCCAGCTGCAAACAACAAGAATCCTAGAAATGCTAGAGCATTCGTTTTAACTGCAGACGAAGCCAAGATGATCCCAGACGTCATTGCTGGTACGTTTTTAGTTAATGATATTTTTGCTAAAGTATTATTTGACTCTGGTGCAAGCCAAAGTTTTATTAATACTTCGTTTTGCAAACTCCTAAATCAATCATTAACTAAACTACCACAAGAATGTCTAGTAGAAACTGCAAATGAAGAAACAATTAGATGAATTATTGGAAAAAGGATTTATACAGCCAAGTTCATCGCCATGGGGAGCACCAATATTATTTTTCAAGAAGAAGGACGGATCGATGCGTATGTGCATTGACTACCGCGAATTGAACAAAGTCACGATTAAAAATCGGTACCCATTACCAAGAATCGATGATTTGTTTGATCAACTTCAAGGAGCTCGATTTTTCTCCAAAATCGATTTAAGATCAGGATATCATCAATTAAAAGTACAGGAAGAGGATATTCCTAAAACTGCATTTAGAACAAGGTATGGTCATTATGAATTTACTGTCATGCCATTTGGTTTAACCAATGCCCCAGCCGCATTTATGGACATGATGAACCGAATATGTAAGCCATATTTGGATAAATTCATAATTGTCTTCATAGATGATATTCTAATTTACTCTAAAAGTAAAGAAGAGCATGCAAAGCACTTGCACTTACTTTTAAGTTTGTTAAGAAAAGAAAAGCTTTATGCTAAATTTTCAAAGTGTGAGTTTTGGTTAGAACAGGTACAATTTCTCGGACATTTAGTGAATCATGAAGGAATTCATGTAGATCCAACAAAAATCGAGGCAATTACTAAATGGAAAACCCCTGAATTACCAACCGAGGTTAGAAGTTTCTTAGGATTGGCTGGTTATTATAGAAGATTTATTCGAGATTTTTCTAGGATAGCCATCCCTTTGACTAAGTTAACCTGTAAATCTGTTAAGTTTGAATGGGGACCAAAACAAGAAGAAGCCTTTAGAATCCTTAAGCAAAGATTAACCCATGCACCTATATTAGCATTGCCAGAAGGAAATGAAGACTTTGTAATTTACTGTGATGCTTCTAAATTAGGTTATGGATGTGTGTTGATGCAACGTCCAAAGGTTATAGCTTACGCCTCTAGACAGCTTAAGAGTCACGAAGAAAATTATTCAACCCATGATTTGGAATTAGGAGCTATAATTTTTGCCCTTAAGATTTGGAGACATTACCTTTAAGGTAGTAAGTTTACCATATTCACAGATCATAAAAGTTTAAGATATGTTTTCGGACAAAAAGAATTGAATATGAGACAGAGACGCTGGATGGAATTACTTAGTGATTATGATTGTGATATCCAGTATCATGCAGGAAAAGCCAATGTGGTGGCTGACGCATTAAGTCGAAAATATTATGAAAAACCAAAAAGGGTACGTTCTCTTAAATTAAATCTGCAAGTAGATTTAAATGAACAGATTAGAGAAGCACAAGAATCAGTAATCAAGGAAGATACTGAAAAATTAAAAGGAATGATTAAGGAATTAGAACAGGGAACGGATGGAATTTGGAGATTCCATAAAAAGAGAACCTGGATACCTAAATTAGGAAACTTACGTCACCGTATATTAGAAGAAGCCCATAAATCTAAATATACGATGCACCCAGGAAGTGATAAAATGTACCAGGATTTAAGGAAGAATTTCTGGTGGATAGGAATGAAAAAGGACATAGCAACTTATGTTTCTAAATGTTTAACTTGCTCACAAGTTAAAGCTGAACACCAGAAACCTTCAGGATTGTTACAGCAGTTAGAAATGCCGGTTTGGAAATGGGAATTGATAACAATGGATTTTGTTACCAAATTGCCTAAAACAAGGAAAGGTAATGATACAATCTGGGTGATTGTAGATAGATTAACCAAGTCAGCTCATTTCTTACCAATGAAGGAAACCTTTAGTATGGAACAATTAGCCAAATTGTATGTAAATGAAATTGTTTCATTACATGGAATTCCTTTATCAATTGTTTCTGATAGAGATAGCCGTTTTACTTCTCATTTTTGGTCAAGTTTTCAAAGAGCAATGGGAACTAAGTTAAATCTAAGCACAGCTTATCATCCTCAAACGGACGGACAAAGTGAAAGGACAATTCAGACAATGGAGGACATGCTTAGAGCTTGTGTAATTGATTTTGGAGGTAATTGGGACGAACACTTACCTTTAATAGAATTTTCTTATAATAACAGTTATCACACAAGTATCAATGCTGCACCATTCGAAGCACTTTATGGACGAAAGTGCAGAACCCCAGTCTGTTGGGCAGAAAGTGGAGAAAAACAATTATCTGGACCTGAAGTAGTACAAGAAACAACTGACAAAATCATTCAAGTCAAGGAACGACTGAAAGCAGCACGTGATCGACAAAAGAGTTATGCCGATAACAGACGCAAACCATTAGAATTTCAAGTAGGAGATAAGGTATTATTGAAAGTCTCTCCCTGGAAAGGAGTAGTAAGATTCATCAAAAGAGGAAAGCTAAGTCCCAGGTATATTGGACCTTTTGAAATTGTCAGAAGAATAGGACCTGTAGCTTATCAGCTTCGACTGCCAGAAGAAATGGCAGGAATACACGATGTGTTTCATGTATCTAATCTCAGAAAGTGTTTAGCTGACAAATCACTCGTAGTACCTCTTAAGGATATAGAGGTTAATGAACAACTCAAGTTTGTGGAGAAGCCTCTGCAAATTGAAGATAGGAAAATCAAGAATCTCAAGCACAAAAGACTAGTTCTAGTCAAAGTAAAGTGGGACTCCAAAAGAGGACCCGAGTACACGTGGGAGCTTGAATCAGAAATGAAAAAGAAATATCCACACTTGTTCCAGTAGATCTCGAGGACGAGCTCTAAAACAAGGTGGGGAGGATATAACAACCCTCGGTAAAACCGACACCTCTCATAATAAATCTGACACCCCAATACATCTTAAAATAACCCAATATGTTTTTATATGCACCCCGTATGTGAAAACCGAGCCCCAAAATAGATTATACTATATAAAATAAATAAAAACAATAATTATTAAGCTGAGGCGGGCCGCGTAGGGCCTCACCTCAAGCTTATGCGGGCCGCGCGAGTGTGTAACCAGATTTCTTTAGTTCAGGCGGGCCGCGTACCTGTTTGGTTAAGTTAACGCGGGCCGCGAGTGCCCAGAATTGTGGCACAGCCCGGTGCGGCCACGTGTCCGAAGCGTGTCAAGCCTAGGGGGTGACCCAGCCAAGCTACACCATTGACCTAAGTCAATGCGGGCCGCGTAAGGCCTGGCCAACTCCACGCGGGCCGCGAGAGATCGCGATTACAGCCCTATAAATGGAGGCCAACGGCCTTCAGTCCATTTCGTTCAACTTTCTTTCTGTCTCTCTAAATTCTAAATAGTGGGCATTATACCTGAGTCCAATACCCCCTAAATTAGCGAGGTTCTGCTCTGTTGTAAGTATTATAACCCCTGGATACGTATTAGGTACTCTGCCCGATTGATCTAGGGTTCCGTAACGGCTGTCGTGGTTCTGCCCGACGTAGTCGTTGGAATGCCGTCTCGGGGAGGGTATTACTAATATTAAAATGGGTTATTATACTAACACACGTGCATTTGTGTACATTATAGATATTCACCAGGAAACCATAAAGGATAACCTAAAACAGCAATGTGAGTAATCCTCTTTTTGTTAAATGCTTTTACAAAACCTTAAATACTTTTCCCTGCGAACGACAGTTATTGAGTATTTGTAAGAATACAATTATCGTGGGTATGTTGGGGTTTTGTATACAAAATTTGTTACAACCTGGTTATGGAGTAACATTACCACAAGTCGGGTGTCGACAGTACCACGGGTGATAATTGATATAACTTGGAAACAAATGTAATTGCGGATGCGCCCTCAATACTGTTCACTGTGACTTTCTATTTAACTTGATTAAACTGGGATTCACTCACCAGTATTTCCCACTGGCAAAATGTTTTTAAAACGCGTTTCAGGTAACAAAATGTGAAAGCCAAATAGAAGCCAGCTGGAGAGCACTGGAGGCTTGGAAAAGTGGCAATAAAAGTTACCTAAATAAAAGAAAGCGTTTATTTCAATAAAGTGGGATTTATCCCTGTAATTCAGTTTGTAATAAAAAACTTGGGTTTTACCCATGTGTTTAATATTATAAAATATGGTGGTTTACTCTGATTTAATATTTCCTAACTACGGTCCTGATGAAAATTTCCGCTGCCAAATTGGATAAATAAACGTGATACCACCGAAACTGGCTCACGGCCGCCCGTTCCCGGGAAATAGGGATCGGGGGTTGTGACAATAAACATTTAAATATGGCATGTGTCTAACATATCAAACCAAAAGAGACGCAACATGCTCATGACATAACCTCAAGTCTACGGGCGGGTCGTCAATCCTATAGCGCTACATATGTCACGGTTAGGCTCGTACGAAGTTATTGATAAGTTCAACACATAAGAATCACCCACGTTTAAAGTATCAAGTCATCACGTATACAAGCATGTTATAGGAATGTTCATGTGTTTAAGCAAAATGTTCATGTGTAAGTTTTTGATAAGTAACATGTTACACCCCAAAAGTGGTAAAAATAAAAAGGGGGGAAATACGAGTATACTCACATTGGTTGCGTATGAGAATTCCTTGTGAATAAGCGCACGAGTAAAGATGGAGAATCCAAGGGAAACGAAACAAAATGGGTATCCTAGATATTCACATATCGATCTAGTTAATAATTGTACCTTAAATAACCTTCCTAATATTTTATGTTTTACAATTTAATAATTTATCTCATATAAAAGAATTAGAATTATTTATTATTGTTCTTTTATAAACAGGTTGTCCTTAGCTTAGGGGCTGTTTGGTAGCCTCTGAATAGTCATTAAGAGGCTACCTCTTAATGGAACCATTAAGAATTTTACCAATGAGAAGGTAGAAGAATGTGACATGTGATGATTTACCATTCAGAGGTTACCTCTTAACCATTCAGACTTGATGTTACCTCTTATTCATTCAGATGTTTTAAACCATTAAGAGGTAGCATCTGAATGGTCATTAAGATGCTACCAAACAGCCCCTTACATTATATATGTTGTAGAATTAATTGTTAAATAAGATTTGTTTTAATTAGAATCAATAAACAGTTTATAAACTAAATAGAAAAATAGATTTAAGTCAAATGTAAACCATATAAAAAAAACTTGATTAATACGTCACACTTGTTTTTAAGCAAAATGTAAATATATGAGTAGTTTTCTTTTTGTAGATCATCACTGACAACTCGATGGTTTCCTTTTTCTTTTTTTTCAGCTTAAAGGTTAAAAGAAATCCAATAGGAAGTGTATGAGTTCTCCAAATAACTTTATAACAACCATCGAGCGCCGTTCAACTCGTAAATCACCTCAACAATCATGGTACTGTTTATGATTATGAATCAAACTTTGGCGTTTCAATTACTGGATAAATCAAATGATAAAAGACAAAGAAAGGTATACCGATAACGAGTCTGAGTCGAGTTCGGACGTAATACCCCGGCCGCGTCTGGTTCTTCTCCAGTGATGCTCCGACCTTCCCGGTGGATGTGCAGAGACGATTCGAAACGAAAGAAGTGATTCCCGTCGAGCTTCGATCTCCGGAAAGCTCCGGTGACTTGTTATCGAACAGGGAACAAAATGACGTCGACGTGATCCCGGTCGTGAACCTCCGACGTCGTCCATGTGACTCCGACGAGTTGCGGTTTCTCCGGAGTTGTCGACCCGTACCAGATTCTATTCCGAAGGTCTGGTTGCGAGTTCTCCGGCGGCGTGTTATTGAACAGAGAGGGTGAAAGGGAGGTGTTGGATGGTTGGTGGTGTCTGAACAGGTTTAAAAGTGGTGGTTGTTTGCGGCGGTTCAAGCAAGAAGGAGAAGGGAGTGGTTTATGTTTGGAAGCCATGGATGTCAAGTTTAGTATTTGGGCGGCAATATTTTAAAAGGAAACTTGTTGTACTAATGAATGGTGTGAGCATTAATAGATTAACACAAAACTGGTTGGACCAGGTGTGCGCGTCGTTTGGTTAATCGGAGACCCGAGTTCCGATGTTTGCACAACAGTCCATGTGGTTTAATTTAGTAATTTGCACAATCAGCCCTTGAGGTTAACCAACAGAACTAACTTGGCTTACTAACTAGGTTAACTTGATTTATTATAAAAATTAAACTTTTTAAATTGTAAAATTAATTAATTTAATTAACTAAACACTTTATAAATAACCATATTTATAACGAAATTAAAATAACGATAAAAGATTTTCGATGCTACAACGGATTAAAATTTTGAAAGAGGCAAGCTTCTAAAAATAAATTTTTAAGACTCGATTTCTAAATTAGAAAAAAAAATATGAAAATGCGGAGCGTTACATTGCGTCGTCTATCGACGTAACTTTTCTGTCTACTTCGAGCTTTCAACAAGTTGTCTCGAATTTGGAGGACTTTGTCAGTCGTTTCTTGTAGTAACTCGGGACCGGTTAGTTACGAGTGACCGATCTCGTGCCACACAATAGGCGATCGACATCTTCTTCCGTATAAGGCCTCGAATTGTGCCATTTGTATGCTGGTATGTTAACTGTTGTTGTAAGAGAATTCGACTAGCGGCAGGTATTTATCCCAATTACCACCGAAGTCTATGACACACGAACGGAGCATCTCTTCAAGGGTACGGATCGTTCTTTCAGTCTGTCCGTCGGTTTGAGGATGGAATGCGGTACTTAGGTTAAGCGACGTAACAAGAGCTGCTTGAAACGTTTCCCACAATCGCGAGGTAAACCGAGCATCACGGTCAGAGATGATGTCGCGAGGCGTACCATAATTACAAATGATCTCCTCGGTGTAGATTTGGGCTAATCGTTCTACCTTGTAGTCTTCCTGTATTGGCAAAAAGTGAGCTGATTTGGTCAAACGATCAACGACAACCCAAATGCTGTTGTGGCCTGATGACGTGGGCGGAAGCTTCGTTATGAAGTCCATAGCTATACTCTCCCACTTCCATATAGGGATTGGCGGTTGTTCGAGTAAGCCAGATGGTCTTTGATGTTCAGCCTTGACTTTTGCACAAGTCAGACATTTTCCGACATAGAGAGCGATATCCCTTTCATGCCCGGCCACCAGTACTTGTAGCGAAGGTCCTGGTACATTTTGTCGGCACCGGGATGAATAGAATATCGAGATTTGTGGGCTTCGTCCATTAAAATCTTTCGCAATTCGGTCCGCTTAGGGATCCAAATTCGATCCAAAAAATAGAAGATCCCATTCGACTTTCTTACAAGCTGAGCTCCATCGTGATAGATTCTCTCCTTCTTCAAGGTGCGTTCATAAAAACAAGCATGCTGGGCTTCGCAGATGAGAGTTTCGTGATCGTGTTGGGCTTGGGTATTACGAATGCTGAGCAAATAACTCCGTCTGCTGAGAGCGTCGGCAACAATATTTGCTTTGCCTGGGTGATAACGAATCTCACAATCGTAATCGTTGAGAAGTTCTACCCATCGGCGTTGACGCATATTAAGTTCTTTCTGATCAAAGATATGTTGTAAACTCCTGTGATCGGTGAAGATCGTACACTTGGTACCATACAGGTAGTGTCGCCAAATCTTTAACGCAAAAACAACCGCGCCTAGCTCGAGATCATGGGTCGTGTAGTTCTTCTTGTGGATTTTGAGCTGTCGAGATACGTATGCTATAACCTTGTCTCGTTGCATAAGAACACAACCAAGACCAAGGTTGGAAGCATCACAATAGACAATGAAGTCGTTGTTTCCGTTGGGCAAAGTGAGAACAGGAGCGTTGCAAAGCATGTGCTTGAGGGTTTGGAAAGCAGATTCTTGTTCGGTTCCCCAAACAAAAGGCTTGTCTTTATGCGTAAGAGCGGTAAGCGGTACAACGATCTTAGAGAATCCTTCAATAAATCGTCGATAATAGCCCGCTAATCCGAGAAAATAACGGACTTCGGACGGGTTCTTAGGTGTAATCCAACTCTTAATTGCTTCAATCTTCGCGGGATCGACATGAATACCTTGACTATTAACTATGTGACCCAGAAACTAAACCTCCTCTAACCAGAATTCACACTTGGAGAACTTGGCATAGAGTTGATTCCCCTGGAGTAGTTTGAGAACCAAAGGTAGATTTTGCGCGTGTTCGGATTTCGACTTGGAATAGATCAAGACATCGTCGATGAACACGATGACGAAACGGTCTAGAAATGGCTTACACACGCGATTCATCAGATCCATGAAAACCGCGGGTGCGTTGGTTAAACCAAAAGGCATAACAACAAACTCATAGTGACCGTAACGAGTGCGAAAAGCGGTTTTGGGTATATCTTCATCCTGAATGCGTAGCTGATGATAGCCTGAGCGTAGATCGATCTTCGAGAAACACGTAGCACCTTGCAGTTGGTCGAACAAATCATCGATACGAGGTAGGGGATAACGGTTCTTGATGGTTAACTTATTCAACTCCCGATAGTCGATGCACATCCTAAACGACCCATCCTTCTTTTTAACGAAGAGGACTGGCGCGCCCCAAGGAGAGGTGCTCGGGCGAATGAAGCCTTTTTCAAGTAGTTCCTGGAGTTGGTTCGAGAGTTCACGCATTTCAGACGGCACGAGTCGATATGGGGCTTTGGCAACAGGGTTAGCTCCAGGAATGAGGTCGATACAAAAGTCGATATCACGACTAGGCGGTAAGCCAAGAAGGTCGTCAGGGAACACATCAGGAAATTCACGAACCACAGGAACGTCTTTCACTTCTGCCTTTCCTTTCTTTTCCTTTTCCGCTACTACAATGTTAGCCAAGAAAGCTCTGTATTCCTTGCGCAGATACTTGCTAGCTTGGACACATGACATGAGCTTGAGACCTTTCGAAGCAGTTTCACCGTACACACATAATAGGTCACCCTTTGCGAGCAAGAATCGAATCATTTTATCGAAGCATACAACTTCAGCATGGTTTTCGCGAAGAAAGTCCATGCCTACTATGACGTCAAAACTTCCGAGTTGCATCGGAATAAGATCGATTGGGAAAATGTGATTGTTGAGCTCGAGAGTACAATCATGAAGAACGGAATTAACGGCGACAGTTCTTCCAGTGGCGACTTTAACTTCGAATGTTGAGGAGAGATAAGAGCGCTTACGACTAAGGAGCTTCTCGAATTCAAACGACACAAAGCAGTTATTGGCTCCAGTATCAAACAAACACGATACATAAATACATTCACAAGGAACGTACCATTAACCACGTTGTTGTCAGCCTGGGCTTGACGAGCATTAATGTTGAAGGTTCTGGCGCGTACTGCTTGTTGCTGCTGCTGCTGGGGCTCTTGCTTCACAACCCTGTTCAAGCACATGTTTGCAAAATGGTTAGGATCACCACATGCAAAGCAGACTCGGGCGTTGATCGCGGGTGCCTGAGCCGCGTGTTGTCCTTGAGGGGCTGGGAGTAGAGCTTAATGAGCAGTGGCAGGAGTTGCGGTGTTACGGGGACCATAGCGACAGTTGGCAGTAAAATGACCGTACAAATTGCAATGAGCACAGAAACGACAGGCGAGACCCACCGGGTGATGATACGAGCATGTCGGGAAAAGCGGGTGGGGACCTGTGTATGCACGCTTTGCTGGCGGTGCATGAGTAACTGGTGCTGGTCGATGATGAGACTGCTGCTGTGCCGGTACGGCTTGCAGAGGTGCATCAGTGGTAGTGACAACACAATTCTTGTTGCTGGAGCTGCTGTTGTTGTTCTTTTTCTTGCGGCGTGATGACTTTGACGGTTGAGCAGTAGCGGTTTCAGCGGCCGGTGCAGTGGTGGCTTGATGCAGATTCTTGTTCGGTTCCCCAAACAAAAGGCTTGTCTTTATGCGTAAGAGCGGTAAGCGGTACAACGATCTTAGAGAATCCTTCAATAAATCGTCGATAATAGCCCGCTAATCCGAGAAAATAACGGACTTCGGACGGGTTCTTAGGTGTAATCCAACTCTTAATTGCTTCAATCTTCGCGGGATCGACATGAATACCTTGACTATTAACTATGTGACCCAGAAACTAAACCTCCTCTAACCAGAATTCACACTTGGAGAACTTGGCATAGAGTTGATTCCCCTGGAGTAGTTTGAGAACCAAAGGTAGATTTTGCGCGTGTTCGGATTTCGACTTGGAATAGATCAAGACATCGTCGATGAACACGATGACGAAACGGTCTAGAAATGGCTTACACACGCGATTCATCAGATCCATGAAAACCGCGGGTGCGTTGGTTAAACCAAAAGGCATAACAACAAACTCATAGTGACCGTAACGAGTGCGAAAAGCGGTTTTGGGTATATCTTCATCCTGAATGCGTAGCTGATGATAGCCTGAGCGTAGATCGATCTTCGAGAAACACGTAGCACCTTGCAGTTGGTCGAACAAATCATCGATACGAGGTAGGGGATAACGGTTCTTGATGGTTAACTTATTCAACTCCCGATAGTCGATGCACATCCTAAACGACCCATCCTTCTTTTTAACGAAGAGGACTGGCGCGCCCCAAGGAGAGGTGCTCGGGCGAATGAAGCCTTTTTCAAGTAGTTCCTGGAGTTGGTTCGAGAGTTCACGCATTTCAGACGGCACGAGTCGATATGGGGCTTTGGCAACAGGGTTAGCTCCAGGAATGAGGTCGATACAAAAGTCGATATCACGACTAGGCGGTAAGCCAAGAAGGTCGTCAGGGAACACATCAGGAAATTCACGAACCACAGGAACGTCTTTCACTTCTGCCTTTCCTTTCTTTTCCTTTTCCGCTACTACAATGTTAGCCAAGAAAGCTCTGTATTCCTTGCGCAGATACTTGCTAGCTTGGACACATGACATGAGCTTGAGACCTTTCGAAGCAGTTTCACCGTACACACATAATAGGTCACCCTTTGCGAGCAAGAATCGAATCATTTTATCGAAGCATACAACTTCAGCATGGTTTTCGCGAAGAAAGTCCATGCCTACTATGACGTCAAAACTTCCGAGTTGCATCGGAATAAGATCGATTGGGAAAATGTGATTGTTGAGCTCGAGAGTACAATCATGAAGAACGGAATTAACGGCGACAGTTCTTCCAGTGGCGACTTTAACTTCGAATGTTGAGGAGAGATAAGAGCGCTTACGACTAAGGAGCTTCTCGAATTCAAACGACACAAAGCAGTTATTGGCTCCAGTATCAAACAAACACGATACATAAATACATTCACAAGGAACGTACCATTAACCACGTTGTTGTCAGCCTGGGCTTGACGAGCATTAATGTTGAAGGTTCTGGCGCGTACTGCTTGTTGCTGCTGCTGCTGGGGCTCTTGCTTCACAACCCTGTTCAAGCACATGTTTGCAAAATGGTTAGGATCACCACATGCAAAGCAGACTCGGGCGTTGATCGCGGGTGCCTGAGCCGCGTGTTGTCCTTGAGGGGCTGGGAGTAGAGCTTAATGAGCAGTGGCAGGAGTTGCGGTGTTACGGGGACCATAGCGACAGTTGGCAGTAAAATGACCGTACAAATTGCAATGAGCACAGAAACGACAGGCGAGACCCACCGGGTGATGATACGAGCATGTCGGGAAAAGCGGGTGGGGACCTGTGTATGCACGCTTTGCTGGCGGTGCATGAGTAACTGGTGCTGGTCGATGATGAGACTGCTGCTGTGCCGGTACGGCTTGCAGAGGTGCATCAGTGGTAGTGACAACACAATTCTTGTTGCTGGAGCTGCTGTTGTTGTTCTTTTTCTTGCGGCGTGATGACTTTGACGGTTGAGCAGTAGCGGTTTCAGCGGCCGGTGCAGTGGTGGCTTGATGTAGAGACTTGGAGGGCTTATCCCAAAAACCAGCTTTCAATCGCTTGTCGTTGATTTCAGTGGCAAGAAAGTAAGTCTTTTCAATCGATGACGTCTTCGCAGCGTGAACAAAATGGCAACACAGTCGGGAAGAGCTCGAATGTCCTTCTTGATTGCCATGTCTGGCGTCTTGACTTGATCGGGACAGATAATGTTTAGATGCTTGAAGCGAGCAGTCAGGGCAGCATTGTCTCCATCTTTCTGCTTAATGTTCCAAAACTCGTCCTCCAGCTTTTGGCGTTCATGGGGGGGGGGGCAGAATTCGTCCATCATGATGGCTTTCAGCTCTTCCCAGGTCAGCTCATAAGCTGCATCATTCCCGCGTTTGTTTCGTTCGGCCGTCCACCAGTCTAGAGCGCGGGACTGGAAGACGCCGGTTGCGTTTAGGGACGGAATCGAACGATTGAAACATAGCTGTTGGGCCATCTTCTCCGGTAAATTCCTTTGGTCCGCATGCCTTGAACTGTTTGAAGCTGAAAACAGTCTTGGTAGGATCTTTGGGAGCTTCAGTTCTCGACTCCTCAGATGACTTGCTGACGTTCTCATAGACATTACTTATAGCTTTTGCTACTTGTTTGGCGATGATAGCAGCAAGACGTTTGTCTCTCTTTTCTTGGCGAGTAAGCGGGGTTCGGTGTCCAGATGACGGCATCGTCTGCAACAGACATCGTCGTAGGTCTCAGACACATCATAATCGAATCTCACCTCACACGTCTACTACTTACTAAAGCTTAGGAACATGTTTGAAGCATGTCTTACATAAACACATAAGCACGTAATCGCAGATTCACATAAACACAGAGGCACTTAAGCACATAGGGCACAGAATCACAGAAGCACATAAGCACATACGCATTTAATCACAGATGCAGTCAGAATACAGAAACCTATCTTTCCAAGTTCCCGTGTCGTTCGAGCATAGCGATCGCGTATAACATATCGAGTAGTATAGTATAATCGTATTACGTAGCATAATGTTGTCCATATTGTAGCGACTTGCTAGTGATGTGTAGTGTGTTGAGTGATTAGCGGAAGCAAAAAGGACGTGAAATCGAAATCAGTAGTACCTCAAAACGCTAACAAGTAAGCATAAACCACATAAACACATAAAATCGATGAATTATCAAAGTCAGCAGTTGCGGGCTCAGAATCGAAAACACATATAAATCGAGGAATAGATTGTCTGTGGCTATTAGACATTGACTACCCAAAGTGATTCGACTATTCTCAAGGATGTACAACAAGCCCTTATTGACCTAATAGATTGTGCTCTATCACCGTCATGCGGTAAATGGCACTCGTCCTTTCGGTTGTTTAAGCACTCGTGTCCTTGGAATCCATTGAAACTTTAGTGAGAGTTTTGTAAAAATAGAAATTGAGAGGGTTAAGTCGTCAAGGTTCGGGTTTCACCCCTGGCTTAATAGCTTCGTTCCAGCTTTTTGTTATAAATAGCGACGAAAATCCGCGTTGAAGTATGGATTTCACTCTTGATTCAACGCGCATTCCCGCGTTTTATAGATAAATACGGATCAAACAAGCAATCTAATCAAGAGTTTACGGTTTTCACACCTAATCTCGACTTAATCGCATATCCAAAATTGAGATTTCGAGTGCAGTGATAGTGTAGTATAGATGAGAATGGCTAGGTATAGCATATAAGCTCGGTCTGTTGGTTCCTAACTATAGTCTAGGTCTCTAAGACATCGACCCGGACTAGGTCGAGTCTTGCCTAATTCCCTATAGTTATGGCTCTGATACCAATCTGTCACACCCCAACCGATGGCAGAATCATCGGGGCATGGCACTGAGCGAAACAGATTGTCCAGAAGTTTCCATAACAATGATCATTACTATTCAATTTAAAATAATATGTCCCATACCGTATCTCAAATAGTTAATAAATTATTACAGACCAAATCCAGGCAATAAACTATGTTCCGACAACTCAGATTTAAATAAATAACAATTGTTTATCTGCTTTTAGAGACCCTTGAATTGACTACTACAGACAACTATTTGTTGGACTCTAGAGCTTTATTCTAGACTCGCTTTCCTAGCAGATAAGCATCTTAGACACCTGTCACATACGTTAAAATAAAGTCAACACATAAAATGTAAAGGTGAGCATACAAGCTTGATAATAGCATATAGAGTTCGAAATAGTTTACGCATAACCAGCACGTACACAGAGGAAAATGAAGCATGTTAATTATCGACATGGATCTATCGATACCAATGACTACGGGTTGACTGCCCGAGGCAGTTCGCAATACATGATTACCACCGTAATCCATGCAAGTAATTGTCCTTAACAACCCCCGTGTGAATGGGTGCTGAGTACAAACTATAGTACTATTATCGTTAAGGCAGGTAGACAGCATTCCATGTGTAAACATAACAAAAAGAATTCATTAAGTCACGTAATACATGCGATAACGATTAGCGTTAAAGTATTGAGTAGTGTGTTCGATTGCGATTTTGTATAAGTAACGTATGTAACACCCAAAAGTGCTAAAGCAAAAAGGGTTCGAGTATACTCACAGCGATTGATGGATTGAAGGGAGCGCTTGAGAGTATGGTTAGCCTGAATAGTTCGATAGCATAATGATAAGCAACGCGTAAAACGGAAATAAGTGTTGGAGGATCGGACAGCTGGTCGATCGGACGGTAGTCCGATCGGACGGCTGACCGTGCAGTTAATAGTCCATTCGAACAGCCGTCCGGTCGGACGGTTGTCCGATCGGATGGCTGTTCGAGTGGATTGTTTCTTCCTTTGTGTGAGATGTGTTTGTGTACGATGGTTTGACTTTTGAAGTTTTCGTTATAGCATTTAAAAACATTGAAGTATCTTTACCTTTCAGGTCGGTCGATCGGACGGTCGTTCGATCGATCGGTCGGCAACCCGATCGGCTAGCACTTCAAAGGAGAACATGTCCTCAACAAAGGTCACTCGATCGGACAGCAGTTCGATCGGGTGGCAATCCTAGTGCATTGAACATGTTGAAAATCGATTAAGTGTTGAAGTCAAGTATCTCAAGATCCGAAGAGTAATCCAATCGGACGGTAGTCCGATCGAGTAGCAGTTCATTCAATACTCTACTTCAATTAGGTTGATTAGTGTGGGACCCAAGTGTCAGTCGATCGGCTGGCCAGTCGATCGGCTGACTGTCCGATCGGCTGGCTGTTCGTTCGGACAGCAGTCCGATCGGTCAGCACCCTGACCTGGTCGGCGTGTTCGTCTAACACTTGGTTGTTCTGATTGTTTGTCGCTTTATCGAGGTATTTTGACAACGAGTCAAACCACAGAACCCTCGTCTTTACTTGGTTCTCCTGATCAGACAGGAATCACCCAAATCCGGTTAGCGAACGGTTCGAGACGGTGTTTAACGTTTAACTCGAAATCGGTGAACCTCATGGATAGAATCCAGATCTGGGGCCACGTAACCACCGGAATGATTAGTAAGTTGGCACAAGCTCCGTTTCTATCGGTTTTGAAGACATTGAGTGTAAAAGAGTTGAAAGAAAGTTGGAAAAACCATCTTTCAATCCTTTTCACCGTGTATATGTTAAGATCGATGAAAGATCTTTGTTTATTTATGTGGAAATCGGCTAGATCAAAGTTATTCTTGGTGGGTTGAGGCCAAAACATGAAGTTCTTCTTCAAGAACAACATGATGACATCATCCTAGAACACTTGAATCTTGATGATTTCACGGTTAAAAGTTAAGATTTAAAAGATAGAAAGGTGTAGGAGTGCGTGTAGATCAAGAAAGTACAAGATTTAGGACGAGATCTTACCGGAATCGAGAGAAATCTAAGAAAAAGAGGGGAGCACGAGCTGGTCGGTCAGAGGTTTCCAAAAGTAGAAAGTTTGAGAGTGACAAGGGGTATTTATAGGATGCCAAAAGGGGTAAAGGCTGGCCGATCGGCCAGGCAGCTCGATCGGACAGCCTGTCCGATCGGCTGGCTGTTCAATCGGCTGGTAGCCTGATCGTTCAGCTGCCTGATTCGAGTGTTCGGTGCGACGATTTTTGATATTTCGATTTCGATTGCGAACGATGCGAGTACGATAGAGTTTCCTATTCAAATTACTTTTAATCCCAACTATTCATATCGAGCACTATCCTTTCTCCACTAATTATCACTGTCTGATTTCGATTGAGTTCGATTGCGTTTCGATTGCGATTGAGTTTCGATTGCGATTCGATTGATTATCACACATAACATAAAGTAAACATGCACAAGTAACACATAAGGCACACACACACGTATACAGTAACCATAAATGCGATATTCGAGTTTCGAATTCGATGATGATTAGATTAGATTGACTAGCGTTTAATTGACTTTATCGCATTGTTACTTCCTATTATTCACAGTCGAAAAGCGGCCGATAAACGTTCGATTACTTCGATTATAATTAATTACTCAACATAATAATACAACTAACGTAAACATACAATAGACTAGCTACGATCAAAGAAGTTAAAACAGTAGTTGAGCAAGGAGTGATAGATCGCAATTAGCGATCTTTTATTCTTTGACTTCAATCTTGACTTTGACTTTGACTTTGACTTTCGAAAACGCGGGGTGTTACACTCACCGACGTTGAGAGTTAAAGTGTGTCGACGTGGCGTGGTTTTGATTGGGGTCCCCACTAGCCGTTGGACCCCAACGACATTGTTAAAAAAAAAAGATTTTTCATTTAAAAAAAATATTTCAACTCCTCAATATATAAAAAAACTAACATTTTCACCATTTTCATTCTACCAACTCCTCAAATTTCATTTTTTATAAATCTCTACAACTTTTATAAAAAAAATGGATCCACTCAACCGCAACATTGATCTGAACAACTCATATGGTTTCGGCGAAATTCCGAACACCGCTTCGCCACCTCAAGGGTCTCAACCAATGCAACCACTTTTTAAAGATGCGTACGATCATTTTCTTGCAAACCTACCATTTAGGTTCCACAACAACCACTCACTCCTCTATTACAAACTCCACCTACACCCGATCCGTACCGGAAACTCAACCTACACCCGAATCCGTATTGGAAACTCAACCTACACCACCCGAATCCTCTACGCGAAGAAAACGAAACCATAAAAAAACCGAGCACGAAAAGGAAAAAGCAAAAGCGGATTGTCGTGTACATCCGTCGTTGTTAATTATTAAATTACTTATAATGCTATTTTTAACAAAATTAATAGAAAAATATATAATTTTTAAATAGAAAATAATAATATTAAATAGGTATCACGTGTCGAATAATGCCCCTTCCTACACCCCCTTTTTTCCACCACGTCAATATTCTGACACGCGCTGACGTGTCGTCCACATGTCGAATAACGCCTCTCTTTCAAGCCCCTCCACACCATGTGGTCTAAAACTTGTTTGTATTTGAACTCAACAAATAGAGTAAATTGCCAAAATCATCCCTGAGATTTGGGCATTTTGTCATTTTCATCCAAAAAAACTTTTTTGTACAATATAGTCCTTCACTTTTGTGATTTTTTGCCATTTTCATCCAAACGTCTAATTTGCTTTATTTTTTCTATCAAACATTTGGATGAAAATGGCACAGGGACGATTTTGGCAAAAAGTCAGATGTTTGGATGAAAATGATAAAAAATCACAAAAGTGAAGGACTATATGGTAAAAATGTTGTTTTGGATGAAAATGGCAAACATGCCCAAACCTCCTCATGTACAATTTGGCAATTTACTCCAACAAATATTTACCAAACGTTTAAGTCTTCTAACTATTTTATCTTTGATAACCATTCATTTAGTACGGGGTATATACTATTTACGAGCTGTGGATCAATAATAGTTTTGATGGGCTGACCGCGGGTTTTGGCTGTGTCTAGGCTTGGAACAGGAACTGTTCAGTAGGTGTCGAAGTTAATGAGCTGATCGAGTTATGCAGCTTGTTGTACGGATTTAGTCGTGAGGAAAACTGTGATGCTTGGGAATGGATAGGAGCTCATGATAAAAACTTCAGCGTGGGAGCGGTGAAGCGGCTTTTAAATGAAGACAGGAATCAAAACAATCTCGACGCTCCTGAGACGTGTAAATGGTTGCTGGAAAAATATAATATTTTTATATGGAGGACGGATTTGAACAAGATTGCTACGATGGAAGCTTTGAGAAAAAGAAACATGGATATTCAGGATGCTAGTTGTGCAAGAGATGGAGAAGACTTGGTGACACATATTTTCCGATCTTGTTATATGGCTTTGGTTATTTGGAACCAAATCAATAAGTGGTGCAAAATTCAGAACTTATTCTTTTTCGGCTTTAAAGATATGACGGAAATACATGAGCATGTGGGTCTAAAAGGTGATAAGAAAGAGGCTTTTAAAGGGATGAGAATCATATGTTGGTACATTTGGAAGGCAGACACAGAGCTAGATTTGAGAACAAAGAAGTCAGAATCGGAGACATCATGAGTGAGATTAAAGCGATGGGTTTTTTTTTCAAAAATAGGACTAAATATAAAGATATCTCTTGATAGGATTGGTATAAATTTGTAATTATGTAGTGTTCTTGTTTGTGTTGGACCCCTCGATTTGAGGCTGGTCGCGTGTGTTTTAATGAATAGCTCTTGATATTTAGTACGGGGTATATTCTATTTACGAAGGGGCTGTTTGGTAGCCTCTGAATGGTCATTAAGAGGCTACCTCTAAATGGAACCATTAAGAATTTTACCAAAGAGAAGGTAGAAAAATGTGACAGGTGATGATTTACCACTCAGAGGTTATCTCTTAACCATTCAGACTTGAGGTTACCTCTTATTCATTCAGAGGTTTTAAACCATTAAGAGGTAGCATCTGAATGGTCATTAAGAGGCTACCAAACAACCCTGAAGTGTTATGTTAGCTTAGCTCTTGATATTATTTAATTACTATAAATGTGAAATTAAGCAATAATTGTCACTAAAATTAAATATAACTAGTATTAAACACCCCCTGCGTTGCGGCGGGGGCATGCACTAATGCGACACTGATGTCAGCGACCACCGACACTGAAGTTGCGGTGTTAATGCGAAGAAATTAAACCGAAATGTAAAACATAGAATAAAATAACTAAGTTGATCTAAAACTTGCGCGTTATGATGAACCCGCGTCAATTTTTTCTCGTTTGACAGGTTCATCGTAATCTATATATAATATATATCATTACCACTATACAAACCATAATGCATCCATTGCATCAATATGTTGCAAATTATATTTATACAAGATTTTGGCTAAATTAATTAGATTATTATAAATAATAATAATTTACAAATAAAACAACACAACTTTGAATGGATCAAACCGATTGAATATGGTAAGATAATGAAACCATTATTTGATTAGGGTACAACCACTTAAGCACAATTTACAACCATACATGCATACAAAAGATTGAATTTGGTAAGGTAATGAAACCATTGTTATTTGATTAAGGTACAACCACTTAAGCACACATTACAACCTATATTTGATTGACGTACAACCAATAAAGCACAAGTTACACACAAATATGCACACAAATGTTTCTATTTAATAGTATATAAATAGTATATAAATTGTAATCATGTGTTTAACTTGTACAGTATACGCTAATAGCCAGACACCATTTATTCAACATAAAATTCTATTTATTAATTATAGCTGATAATACTAATGGCTTTTCTCATATTTATTGTGTTTTCTATTGAATTAGTGTATAGGTATTATGCCTAGTGGAGATGGATATGATCGGATGGTTCCACTGGTGGCACGATGATACTCGAGTGGTCCGTCAGTAATCCAAATTTACCGTTCAAAAAAAACAAATACTAGTGGCTTTTTTATATTATCTTCCTCGAATTTTCCCTAGAATTACTAGTTTTTTATATTATTTTCCTCGAATTTTCCTAGAATTACTATTACTAGTTACTAGTTACTATAATAATCGAACATTATTAAGACATTTTGCACTCATTTACTAAGTACAACCCCTAGTAATGTATGTCTTCACAATTATTCTTACATTTTTATACGGGTCTACTCACTTTCTTACTAATATTTATAACTAAGTTATTTATTTTAGTAAGTTATATATATATTTTTTATATAATGTACATAAAGATAATAAATTAAATTTGAACATATTACATAATTTGAAATTTAACAGTTCCAATAAAAAACTATCATATTTCATAAAACTCTATATAATAAATTATATTTAAAGATATTCTGCAGTATTACTTAAAAATAAACAGAATATATGAAACTTAAGAAATATGTTTATTGAATTTATCTTATTAACAAAGTTTGTGAGGAGTTGAGGGCATGCTTCACGAAGAAGGATGGAACCCCTAATAAAACAATACTTTGACCCACTTATTTTTTAATTAAAATAGTTATCGACTTAGTTTATGAAAAAAAAAATAGACATATTAATTTTTTAATTAAAATAGTTATTGACTTAGTTTATGAAAAAATAGACATATTTAAAATTAGCCATTTCCAATTCGATAAATAAGCTCACATGTTAAGATGGTTAAACTTTAGATGGCACAAAATTTTTTGAAAAAGTATTAAGAGGTCCATAAAAACAACCAAACAAAATAATATGAGTGTAAAATGTGGGCTAAATCCTAACCAGCATCTAAAAAGAGTTGGCTAAATCCTAACTGGCGTTTAAAAAGCAAGGATTAAATCATAGTCGATGGCTAAAGTAGAGGATAAATTCTAGGAGGCATAAAAATAAAAAGAAAGGAATAAATCATAGTCGGTGGACACAATTTAGCTGACTATTACACATGTATGGATTTGTTTGGTTGTTTTTGTGGGCATGTACTTTTTAAAAGTTAGGCTGGGTGGTGTGGGGCTCGTCCCAGCCTCGTCGTGGCCCGGCGTCGCCCAACACACCATCCCGTCCGGCTCGTCGTCGTCTCAAACGTCGAGGTTTGGACGTTTAAGACGCACACTACAAGACAAGAACACACACATATACATACAACTCTCTCTCTCTCACACACACATATATATAGAGAGAGAGAGAAACGGGATCTGGAGAAAACGTTCAAAAGTGTGAGAACGCATTCTGGTCCAACACGTGGCGTGGGACATGATCAGGGTCCGAGGGATATTTTTTGTCTTTTCAATCTTCTTTTATTTTCCCATCGCGGTATAATATTTTCTGGTGTCTAAATTTTTTGTGGCGTTAATTGTATTTATTAAACTTTTTGGCGATAAATTAATTGTTTTTGTGTCACATAGATAATTTTTTGGTGTTATAGCGTTTTCTGGTCAATTTTGTTGGCGTTTTATATAATAATTCACTATGAGTCATTAATATTTTCTTAAGTTAAAAATAAGACCAAATGTTTTTTTTTGGCGTTTAGTGAATTTTTTGCCATTTAATACATTTGACAAGTTGCTTTGCCAGCACCCGTTCTCACAATTTTCACACTACTAGCGTTTTGGTGTTTGTAGTTTTTGACGTTTTATATAATAATGGATTTTATTTGTAGAGAATTAGATAACAAAACAACAGATAACTTGATAACAAAAAAAAATTAAAAATGATAATCTAATTTCTCTTCCGAATCTTCACTGTCATCAGCTCCTTCTTCTTGAATTTGTTTTGGCGTTTTGAACATTTTGAATACCTTAGTTAGATGCCAACTTTCCTACATAAACCTCGCCTTTTTCAGACGAAGCTACTTAGTGGCATCCTGTTTTTTGGTGTGATATTCTTGTTTGGTGGCATGCTATTGAAGATCAACTCTTGCTTGATGCTATTTGTAATAATGGAGTCCAAAATAGCATTTTAGAGCATTCACATCCAAATCACTATATTTTCACCTTAAATTACACTAAAAAACACTACATTTTCTCTCTCCTTTTTAATTAAATAATATTTTTTATACTTTTATCATTATCTTTTCTCTCTCCTCCACCCACAACCACTTTCAAATATATTAAAAAATTATAGGGGGTGAACAGTGTCCCCCCAAATATACAGATGAACAGTAACATTTTCTCTCTCCTCCACTCACAACCACTTTTTATACTTTTTATATTTTAAAAACACCTCACTCAGAATATGATGCCTTGGATGTGAATGCTCTTACACTTGTGTTGATCCCTTTATTTCATGCCTATATTAATCAAGAACAAAGTTCACATGATGACATATCACTGTCATCAATATCTTTTTCTTGAATATTTGTCCATCTCATTCAGCAAAATATTATTGAGGTAACCCTCTCAGAAAAAGAATCCATTCAGTGAAAGCTTTGACATCTGTGGTTTTTTTTAACTAATATTATTTGGCATTTTAAAGTGAGTGGTTTCTAGAGGATATGGTGTTTGTGTTTTCTGGGTGTGATCAATTTCATTGTGTATAGACCCCTCTCTTATAGGAGTTTTTTGGCGTGTAGTTTAGGCGGGACTTTTTAATTGTAATAAATTATAGTAATAAAGTAACAGTCTTTTCGGTTACTATTTTTGTATTTACTGTTTTGATCAGCTTTTATCAGTTTTATAGGTGATAGACGTCACATCTTCTAAGTTTGGCGTTTTTTTTAAATGGCGTTATGCAGACCAAGATGACAAAATACAATAACGGAGAAAATAAAATATTAAGCAGGAAAAATATTTTTTGTTATTTTTGGCGTTTTGTAAGGAATAACCTATTTTCGTATTTTTTTTTGGCGTTTTGCTAATAAAGAGAGAAATATATCATTTAATTATCTTTAAAAAAAGAAGATTACACAGAAGAAAAAAAAGAGGAAAAAAATTAAAACCCTTCGTCAAAAGGTGCTTTATCCGAAAAGTATCCATCACTTGCGTCATCTTCTTCCTCGGAGTCTTCATCTGGATCTTCATCCATGTCATCACCTTCACCTTCATCGGCTTCTTGTTCCTGAAGATTCTGAAGCCTCCACTTGAACATATCTTGCATTAACTCTAATTTTGAGTCCATTTCTGTATTGGTACAAGTGACGTTATGCAATTCTTCCATGAAACCAAGACCCTGCTTTGTCATGATGTTTTCAAGCCAGTAGACTTCCTGCTCTCCGCTGTCGTATATAACGTTCACCATGTCTGTTTCATCATCAAAACGCCATGATGTCATGACAGGGTCCGGCTTCACATTTGCTTTGATTGGTCCAAATTTCCTGGTTAATGCTTTCATAAGCATATGTGTTTCATGGCATTCGTTGTCTAGAGCGATGCCAAGGGATAAGATTCCCCTTTGTACCTCTTCTTTCATCTTCAAAAATTGCCCTGACCGTAATACACCCCCTCCTTCTGTTGTCAAAACGGAGGACGAATCGCCTGATTGCCAGAGTGTATCTCCACGAAACGATTGTTGCCATTTTTGGCGTTTTGGTTAAGTTGACGTTTTTGGTTAAAGATGTTTTTGCAGAAATGAATAGATTTAAGTGATTATGGAAGCTATGTTTTACCTCGTTTATATAATGATGTTTTTGGCGCGTAATTTAGGAGAGAATTTCTTCTAATAAATGTTCATAATTGAAATTCAGTTACCGTGTTGTTTCATCTTCCTGTAATATCCAAAGCGTTTTATCACTAATTTTTGGCGTTTTATTTTTAATGACGTGTTATCATTTAATGGCGTTTTGAATATGAGCGGTAAAAGACCTTTTTACCCTTAATGAAGCGCGTCCCACATAATAAAATTGATGTTATTTACGAAAATGCCACCGCACAATCTAGTCCATGGATTGTTTTGATCGGATGACCCATAAACGTTCTCACCGTTCTCACACTTTTCACCGTTTTCTCTAAATCTTGACCCTATATATATATATTAGGCTCATCTCCCATTTCCTTAGTTTCATCCCCTTTGTCCCATCCTCACACCCATTCTACGTGCGTGCTTATGTGGAGGGTCATCTTCCAAGGATGAGCCTCTCCCATATCGTATAGCCTTAGCCAGGGGGCCTTGTATAGTGAAAAGGTTATTGTACAAGAGGAGTGAAATCGTACGTAGTGTAAGAGAAAACATAGGTCTATGATCAAATAATCCAATGATTGAGATTAATTGGTCCTCAAATTTAGAATTCACGTAACTCAAAATAAAAAAAAAAGTGGGGAAAAGGGCAAAATAGGAAAATCCAATATTTTCAAACGGGCAAAATAGAAAAAAAAGTGGGGAAAATGGCAAAATAGGAAAATCCAATATTTTCAAACGGGCAAAATAGAAAAAAAATGGGGAAAAGGGCAAAATAGAAAAAAAAATTGACTCGTAAACCCACTTCTACCATGATTTTCAAACGGTGATAATTTTTTCATACGATAACATTTTTTTTAAATTACACCATATTAACGAATATTTAATTCTCTTTAATTTGTGTATGCTATTGCAATAGTTTTCATTATTTTTAATTTTTTTATTTGACAAGCTATAAAGTTACGTGATTGTGTAACATTACGTGATTATGTTCCAATACGTAATTACGTACTAGAACATAATCAATGAATAGCTAAATCATGTACCTTATGTGCAAGCAGTAACAAATTCTTAATGTAACATTGCATCTATAATCACGTACCAAAATGATCAATGAATACCGAAATTACGTACCAGATACGTATACCTAAATCTAGAATCATGTACCATGTGTGCAAAATTAGCAACAAATGCTCAATGTAATAATCACGTATAATGTGTGCAAAGTAGTAACAAATGCTCAATGTAATAATCACGTACCATGTGTGCAAAGATGTAACACTACATCTATAATCATGTAACCATTTATATTACACATCAAATCACGTAATAGCATAAACACAATTAAGTTATCATTATATTGAATGTATAATCATGAAATAACCATAACTTTAGTAAAAAAATTATACAATTAAAAAACTATAATAACGTAATTACGTGCTGATAAATAATCACATGGCATTACACTTGTTACATATGGTACGTGATTAAAGATGTAGGATCACACTAAGCATTTGTTACTGCTTGTACATATGATACGTAATTACGTATTGGAACATAATCACGTAACGTTACACAAATCACGTAACTTATATACCTTGTAAAATAATTTTTTCAAAAATTAAGAAAACTGTAGCAATAGTCTGCTCAAATTAAAGAGAATAAAATGTTCGTTGATACAGTGTAATTTTTTTCAAAAGGATTATCGTATGAAAAAGTTGTAACCGTTTGAAAATCGATGGTGAAGAAGGTTCAAGGGAGAAAAATCACAATACCTTTCTTTTTCTAAAACTGAAAAGGACACTTGTCAAACTCAAATTGTCTCCTATATTTCGTACGAAAAATCTTTCTTGTACATGATACGATGCATACACTAATGCCTAGTTAGTTATTTTAGGTGGTGTTTGTTTTTTCAGATATAAAAGGTCTGTAGTTTACGGACCATATCTCCAAATGTCTGCACGAGAAGAGGTGCACCAAATGTCTGCAGAGTGTAATAAAAAGAGTATTTGGTTATTTCAAAACCCCACATATGCAAAAGGTCTGCTCTTCTCCCAAACCCCTTTTTTCTTTTTAACATTTGCAAACCACCCACCACCTCCACCACCCCCCATAAAACCTGATAGATTCCACTCCATCTCCCACCACCACCACCAACACGACGTAGAGAGAGAGAGAGAGAGAGAGAGAGAGAGAGAGAGAGAGAGAGAGATAGAGATTGACGACTAGAGAGAGAAACGGCGAGAGAGAGAGAGAGAGAGAGAAACAGTGAGAGAAAGAGAATGACGGAAGAGGAAGACAGGGCCGGCCTCCCCCTATACGGCGGCGGTAAACGGGCGGCGATTCAGGTTTGGGTTTGGATGTGTGTTTCAGGTTTGGGTTTGGATCTGTGTTTCAGGTTTGGGTTTGTATTTGTGTTTCAGGTTTGAAGACGGTGACGACGTGGTGGTGGAGGTGGAGGTGACGACAGGGACGTGGTGGTGGAGGTGACAATGGGGACGTGGTGGTGGAGGTGACGGGGGCCACGTGGTGGTGGCAGAGATGTGGAGGTGACGCAAAGAAGAGGAGAGGAGAAGAAAATGGTTGATCTGTGTTTTGAAATGGCAGAGAAGATGAGAGGAGAAGAGGTTTGAAGACATGAGTCCACATCTGCCCCAAGAAGAGGTCTCGTAGACCTTTTTTAATGAAATGACTTCGAGAAAACAAACAGTTTTCAAACTCAGAGGTCTGTGCGTGGTCTGCGTGACGCAAACATAAAAGGTCGGAAAGAAGATCTTGCAAAAAAACAAACAGCACCTTAGTAAAAAGATGGGTCAAAATATCTATTTTAGTGCTTTTCCTAAAATAAAACCAAAACGGCCCATAATGTCCTTGTAAGAAATATTGAAGATATCGTATTGGTTGTCACATGGATCTTTCATTCTCAAAGATGGAATGAAATGTCTAATATTGTACAAACAAACAAACTAACTTCAATAAATTGTTTTATCAAACTTTATGCATAGTGTGCGTTAATTTTGATGTTGGCTAAGTGATAAGAATTGAAAAGTGGCATCAACATTTATACAAGTTTAAAGACTTAAAGACAACCTAATATCGTCTATTTAATTCGTTTTAAACTAGTAAAATCTTAAGAACCGAATTGGCATTTATTTACAATTCTTTGATATGATAAATAATCTAATCTAATCTAATCTTTTTTTTTTAAATGAGAACTTCATTAAAACGCACTCCAAGCCCGAAAACCGAGCGGGGACCCACAACAAAACCTTACAACATGTTCAAATTACACCAATCCAACCATGAGATATGATTGGTTCTCGCTCTATTTCTAAACCATAAAAAACCTAAAGACTTAACTTCAGAAAAAACATCGTCCACCTTGGCTTCTATCGATGAAAAAACAGCCCTGTTCCGAGCGATCCACAAGCACCAACACGAGACTATGATAATGCCATGGACAATCAATCTCAACCTAGGTCTGATATGCCTCCCTTTGTGAACCTCCAATAGATCTCTAAGACTGAAAGCGAAAATAGGAGGGATGCGACACCACAGACTAACCTTATGCCATAGCACCGAAGAGAACCAGCACGAAGTGAAAACGTGCTCCACCGTTTCGACTTCAGACCTGCACAACGCACATAACCCGTCGCCTGTCGTCACTCCCCTTCTGTTTAACGCGTCATAAGTAGGGATCCTGTCCATTTCTGCTCTCCATACGAACAAATTACACTTACTCGGGGTCCATTTACACCAATTCAAGACGAACCTAGCATTGTCATCCCCCGAGCCCAGCATAATATTTTTAGCCGACTTCACCGAAAAAATCCCAGACTGATCCCCTAACCACTTCCAAACGTCATCTAATCTAATCTAAATATTAATAAAAGACTACAAATAATGCCACATGGCATTCTCTCCTTCAACCATATAAATTTTATTTATATTTATTTAATTAATATATTTTTTTAATACTAATAACCAATATATATAAATATCACTTATTTTTTTGGGTAAAGTATATAAATATCACTTATCTTTACCTTTATCCTTATCTTTATTTTAATATTAATAAATCCAATTAATAATATTATAAATATCTAAATCTGATAAAAACCAAAGGGAAATAGAGATAAACTGAATTCACACCTTTCATTCTATTCAATATTACAATATATAGATAAAGAAAACTGTAAACCCTAAAGCCCATAAGTAATGGGTTGGGCCTAAAATGTCTGCTTTATAACACTCCCCCTCAGACATTTAGAATTATACACAGTTTAACGACATACTTCAGGATGATGTTAAATTGGTACTTCAGGACCTGAATAAATAAACTGATACTACTGGATCAGCTATGCTGCCTCATTAAAAACCTTACTAAGAAAACCCAGTGGGACAAAACTTAGTTAAGGGAAAAAGAGTACAGCGTGTATAATTCTCCCCCTGAATTCAACAAACGTCTTTCAATCTACGAAGACCGATCTTGTGTGATAACTGCTCGAAACTGCTTCTAGGTAAAGATTTTGTGAACAGGTCTGCTAGATTTTCACTTGACTTGATCTGACGAACATCGATTTCCCCTTCTTTCTGCAAGTCATATGTTGAGTAGAACTTTGGTGAGATGTGCTTTGTTCGATCACCCTTGATGTAACCTTCTCTGATCTGAGCTATGCAAGCAGCATTGTCTTCATAAAATAATTGTCGGCTCCTTCTTGATCTGTTCTAATCCGCATGCCTCTTGTATGTGATTAATCATTGATTTCAACCACACGCATTCTCGACCAACATCATATAGTGCTATCAATTCAGCATGATTTAAAGATGTTGCTTTAAGTGTTTGCTTAGTTGACTTCCAAGAAATTGTTGTGCCGTCGTATGTGAATACATAACCTGTCTGAGATTTTGCTTTGTGAGGATCTGATAGATATCCAGCATCAGCATACCCAACAAGCTGGGACTTTTGATCTTTCTGATAGAAAAGACCTAAGTCTTATGTCCCGCAAATATACCGGAATATATGTTTTACACCATTCCAGTGTCTACGTGTTGGATTCGAACTGTATCTCGCTAGTACATGTACTGCAAATGCAATGTCAGGTCTTGTGTTATTTGCGAAATACATAAGGGCACCGATCGTGCTTAAGTATGGTACTTCTGGACCAAGTACATCTCCGCCTTCTTCTTGAGGGCGATAAGGATCCTTGTGTGGATCTAGCTGTCGGACAACCATAGGTACGCTAAACAGATGAGCTTTATCCATATTGAAATGTACTAACATCTTCTGGATGTAGTTTGATTAATGGACAAATGTGCCATTGCAAAGATACTCAAATGGTAGTCTGATGCATACTTTTGTCATACCAAGATCTTTCATCTCAAATTCCTTCTTTAACAACTGAGCAACTTTCTCTATCTCTTCAGGAGATCCGATGATGTTGATATCGTCAACATAGACTGCTATTATAGTGAAATTTGAGAGTGATCGTTTTATAAAGACACATGGACTGATTACATCAGACTTGTATCCTTCCTTTTCGAGATATTCACTAAGTCGATTATACCACATACGACCAGATTGTTTGAGACCATATAAAGATCTCTGGAGCTTTATAGAACACATATCTCGAGGTGTTGATTTTAATGCTTCAGGCAATTTTAATCCTTTAGGGATTTTCATGTAGATGTCATTTTCAAGTGTCCCGTATAAGTATGCGGTGACGACATCCATTAGTCTTATATGAAGTCCTTCAGAGATTGTGAGGCCGATTAGGAACCTAAGGGTTATCGCATCCACTACAGGGGAATACGTTTCCTCATAATCAACTCCTAGGATTTGGGAAAACCCTTGTGCTACAAGTCGAGCCTTATATCGTACAATCTCATTCTTTTCATTTCTCTTTATTGCAAACACCCATTTATAACCTACTGGTTTGACGTCTATGGGCGTTCGGACTACAGGTCCGAAAACATGTCGCTTTTCGAGCGAATTCAATTCGGCGTTTATGGCTTCTTGCCATCTTGGCCAATCATTTCTGTGCATGCACTCTTCTAAAGTTTTAGGTACGTAATCATTTTCATTGATTACATCCGTTGCTATAGCATATGCAATATATCACCAACACGTGTTTTATTCCGGTTCCACATTGTACTATCTTATACATAATTAATAGAGATCTCATTTTCGTTCGGTACCGGTGTTTCTTCTGAAACTTCATTTTCCTCTGGATTCATAGTTGTCTCTTCTGGGACATTTACCTCTACCTGGGTTTCACTTATAATCTTTTGTGAGTTTTCACCAACTGCGTTACTTTGCTCTTTTCGTTTTCGTGGGTTTTTGTCTTTGGAACCGATTTGTCTCCCACGCTTTCGTTGTATAGTAATCTCTTTTCTAAGATTACTTCAATTCGAGCAGGTGCATTTGACGCTGGTACATGTGACTTTGTCACTCTATTCGTGTCTGTGAATGCATCTGGTAATTCATTCGCTATTCTTTGCAAATGTATGATCTTTTGGACTTCATATTCACATTGACCACTTCGGGGGTCGAGATTTGATAGCGATGATGCATTTCACGTTATTTCTTGTGTTACCAGTCTTTCTTTGTCCTTATCTCCCCCTAAGACTGGGAATACTGTCTCATCAAAATGACAGTCAGCATACCGTGCTGTAAACATGTCTCCCGTCATTGGTTCTAAATATTTAATTATGGACGGGGAGTTAAAACCAATATAGATACCCAGTCTTCTTTGGGGTCCCATTGTAGTACGTTGTGGTGGCGGTATTGGTACATATACCGCACAACCAAAAATTCTAAGGTGGGACAAACTTGGTTCTCGTCCGGAGACCAGTTGCAATGGGGAGTATTCGTGATCAGCAGTTGATCTCAATCTAATCAGTGCAGCGGCATGCAAAATAGCATGACCCCATGCAGAAGATGGTAATTTACATCTCATTAAGAGTGGTCTAGCGATTATTTGTAACCGTTTAATCAGAGATTCAGCTAAACCATTTTGTGTGTGAACATGAGGTACTGAATGTTCAACATTGATCCCAATTGACATACAACAGTCATTAAAAGCTTGAGATGTGAATTCTCCCGCATTATCCATCCGGATATTTTTAGTTTGATTATCCGGGAATCTTGCTCTCAACTGTATGATTTGAGCTAAAAGCCGGGCAAATGCTATATTCGAGTAGCTAAAAGGCTCACGTGTGACCACCTTGAGGATGCGTCAATTAAGACCAAGAAATAGCGGAATGGTCCACACGGAGGATGAATGGGCCCACAAATATCCCCTTGGATTCTTTCTAAAAATGATGAGGTTTCATGTATCAATTTAGTTTGTGAGGGCCGAGTTATAAGTTTGCCCAGAGAGCATGCTGCACATGATAAGTCTTGTGGTAGCAAAACTTTTAAGTTTTTGAGAGGGTGCCCGGTTGCACTTTGATTATTCGTCTCATCATTATGCTACCAGGGTGACCTAGACGGTCATGCCATATATTGAATGTGTCTTTATCTAACAGCTTTTGGTTACTCACCATGTATGATTCGATAGGATTGATATTAGTACAATATAATCCAGAGGATAAGGCTTCTAATTGTTCAACGATGGTTTCTTGACTATTTTTGTTTGAAGTAATTTGAAGATATTCAATATTATTTTCAAATATTGTTTTTAGGTGGTAACCATTTTTCGAATATCTTTAAAGCTAAGTAAATTTCTTATGGATTTACTTGAATATAATGCATTATCAATAGTTAGTTGGGTACCCGAAGATAATATTATGTGTGCTCTGCCGGAGCCTTCGATAAGGTTACTGACACCAGATATAGTACTAATCGGTGTCTCTGCTGGAGACAACCCAGAGAAAAATTTCATATCTTTGAGAATAGTGTTAGTACTACCGCTATCTACCAAACATTCATCACCAATAATAGCTCTACTGGAGCTAGCATGCATATTTCAGTATGTGAGGAATTGAAAATGGTGAGTCTAACGTGTCTGATGGCCAATAAATAATCTTCTCTTTGGAATTTTTTTAACACTAATAGAGAAGTAATTAGAAGTCTGGGTCATATTAGATTATTGGTCTAGCTTTTTACGACCTTTAATAACTTCATAATGAGATTCAGGAGTATGACACTTCGGGTGTAATGTATAAGTATATCTATACTCTATAATAAACTACAACTTCAATAATAAACCACAATTTTGGTTTAGTTGTTCTATTCAATAATGTCTATATTATAACCAATAACATATAGAATACAAGATATACCATAGAGTCAAATTGTACACTACATGAGGTAATAGCATGTCACCACATATATACGAGACATAATAAGCCTTTTGGCCTTGATAAAATAAGGAACCTTTCATCACTAATAAGCAAACGCATATAATATATGTAATAACTTATCACAATATAATCAATCACAAAGATATCTTACATACAAATCTTTGCTACTCTGTTTTGAAACATAAACACACATTAACCACGTGACTTTGTTTTTGTTGTTTCATAAAGGATAAAACTTATATATAATAAACGATTACATGAAATTATATGTCTTAATTAATAGTAAAAGATAACTAAAGACATCAAAAGCATACATCTATATTAGGATACAATTTTCTTTGCAAATCATAAACTTTTTGTGTAATAATATAAGTTAAATAACTATACTAAATTCTATATTTTTTATAAGAAAACTACTCAACAGTCTATAACCCTCTTTGTAAACTAAAAATCACCGTTAATTTGTTTAATATAACGAAGTCATAGAAAGCAAACGAAATCAATAATTTTTCATGCGTTAAACAAATATAGTTGATTTGTATATGCAAATATTATAAGACTGGTAACACAAGAAATAACGTGAAATGCATCATCGCTATCAAATCTCGACCCCCGAAGTGGTCAATGTGAATATGAAGTCCAAAAGATCATACATTTAATATATCATATCAAAACAATAGATATCAAAACAACACAAATTGAAACCGATTGTAGTTATCAGTTAAAAATAATCTCTTTGGTTTAATTTAATAAACTATAATATTTATTTTATATATGAACGAAAGTTCATCCTTATCCTCATATGTCAATTAAATAAATAATATTTGTAATCAAAATAAATAATGAAGGATATTCAAAATAATACCCTTTCTAAAGCCAACAATGATCGATAATCCATACATATTTGAAAATATATAATATCAAAACATATTTTAATATGTATTAATAAGATATTGCATAACAATAACAAACGATAATTTAGATTCAAAATATTATGTCAATATAAATCTTATTTGATAACAATTATTGTCACAATACCAATATTATCACAAATATTAATATACTTTGCACGGGTTATCGTAGTTATATGTGGATTTAAAATACCTTTTGTTAGTTTTAAAACCAATTATCAGAATCTTGGCAAATAGATAATGTGAAGGAACACTAATCATTAATACCCACGTTTCCAATCATCCACGAAATCAAAATCAAAATATTTGATTTGTTGAAAAAATAGATGTTTTAGAATTATATTGGAATAATAATTATAAATCTTGATTTAACCGAATATTTTATGAAGTATACTATCAATTATTTTGAGAAACATATCTTTAACGAAACCTAAAAACTATATAATCTACATTAACCCATTGTTTATTTAAACAATATATTAATTAACATAATATAAAATAAAAAAATACTTGAAACGTATAATTTAGTTTCACATGTATTTTAAGTAATGGATTAATTTAAGCATAAATATATCATATATCTCTCGACAAGAGGGTAAATGTTTCAACTAAAATATAATATCCATTATAAAACTTATAAATCAAATCTAATTCATATTTATTAGAAAAAAAAATTAGTCATGCATTTAACAATCTTAATCTCATATAATTTTTTTATATATAATATATAAAATATTATACTCAGAGAGATTTGATCCATTATTCATAATAGCTATAATAAAACATATTTTTTTATCCCAATCCTGCCACCAGTAGGAATAAAATTATCGAACACTTGTAACAGAAGCCAATTTTGAAAATGAACAAGGTGGGTACGAATAACAAAAAACAATAATAACCTAAAATTGACGTTAAAGAATTCACAGAAATCATGTAAGCAAGATTCATATTTTATGGATGTATGATCATAAAGAAAAGGGTCCGTATCAATTACCTGATTCGTGATTGAAGTTTGAGCAGATCAGTTGTGATTTCATCTCTTACAACTCCGCAGTGGTTAACAAATCTGTTCTTGATTCCAGTGGATACACTTGCGATGGTTGTCTTGTTCCATTATTTCGTAAACACAGCAGGCGATTTGGTTTTATTCAATGGATTCAAAGTGAAACGAAAAACAAAAAGCAATGAGCGAACTCGTGCTGATAACGTGATAAAAACCAAAGGGAAATAGAGATAAACTGAATTCACACCTTTCATTCTATTCAATATTACAATATATAGATAAAGAAAACTGTAAACCCTAAAGCCCATAAGTAATGGGTTGGGCCTAAAATGTCTGCTTTATAACAAAATCTAATATCTAATAAATTATTAATATCCTTTGTTTTAGACCCTTTGTTTTTTAATTATTAATAATATTACCCAAAACTTTTATAATTTTGCAATTTAAACCCTTTGTTTTTTTACTTATTAATCAAAAGTTTTTCATCTTTTCCAATTTAACCCCAACTCTATTTAATTTTCAATTTTGTTCCACCATACTTTTCATCATTCCCAAGCTTTCCGTTTCGTTCTAAATTTTGTGAGTTAACGCATCGCAACGTGCGTGAGGGGTTCAACATTTTTCATATATTTTTCCCGTTTGGCCTGTCAAAACACATCTATTTTTCTCCGTCTGACATGTTCGTCGCAACGCACGGGTCTTGGATTAACTTAGTTATTTTTTCTATGTTTTAAGTTTCGATTTAATTTCTCTGTAACGAGTGTGCGTAATTCAAAGATTTTACATCTGCTTTTTGCTCGGCTTTATTTTTTTTTTCCCGTTTTTGTTTATTTTGTTTTTACGAATTTTCCAGTGTTGGTGATCGCTGATAATGGTATAGCACTGATACTACTTGAGACAGTTTTACGACAACCGCTGCAACGCAGGGACTTAATACTAGTATGATAAGTATCAACATATTCGGTCGGTTTCAAAGACATATTCTATCAATTGTAAGCTAATCGTTGAATTAATTTAATTTCAATGGAACCTTTCTTTTGACTTTAAGCACGTGACTTTTCAATTCTAAACCATGAATACGTGACTATAAGTGGGATATTGGCGACCAAATAATTGGAATGGGCAAAAGCTAGAAACTAGTTATAAAAATAATGTTTATATATTTCGTTGACAAAGATATTTAATCACATATCGAAATAATTATATTGGTAAACACGTACTAAACGTATATTGAAAACTATTAGTTACATAATTGAAAGGTGATCTAGTAATTAGTATTATAATCATCATATTCGATACTTATATCAAAACGCCATTCTTAGGTAAAAAAAATTTAACATAACATGTACATGTAAAACGGGTGCTATTTTAGTAAATCATACTATACATAGTTTTGATATAAAGTGCCTGAATAACGATTAGAGTATTAGACCATGCGTCGTTGTTTAACATAACGCCTCGTCATGTCACTGACACGTAGACAATAGGCTTCAACTAACACACCTTTAACGCCTGGATTTAACGCCCCGGGCGGTGTGCTCATCCGTTAAACACCAATGTGGCCCGAGGCGTAAATCCACAGCATTGAGCATTCAACAGTTATTCATTCTATATTTGGAATTTTACACAAAAAAAAAAGAAAAAAAAAAATCATGTGCCCAAACACCTTGGTCGGGTCAAGGGGGTGGGCTTTAATGAGTCTTATAGGTGCAACGCCTCTAGAAAAAAAAAAAATATTATTGTGTTTATAAAGAACCTTATTATATGTCTATACCGGTGGTATCACAACTTATGTGTTTATAAAGAACCTTATTATGTCTATACCGGCGGTATCACAACTTATGTAGAACTTGAATGAATTGCAAGTAACATAGAGTCATAGGAACTATTGTTTTGGATGTCAATTGTTGGGTTGAATTGATAAACCGGATATAGCTCATATATTTATTCGTGTTAAAGAAATCAACTATTATCGAACACGACTAATCTATTAAACGAGTTAGATAATTCTCATGAATTATTTTTTTTATTACCACACCAAGATGAGTGAGCGAACAAAACTAGCTTTGATTTGGGTTTATTATATTTTTAAAGTGTAAATTTACTACGTATACATTTACGTGGAGGGGAATAGTTTTGTTTGGTTATTGGCCAAAAATGGCGGCCAGTAACATGGTTTTCTTTTCTTTTTTTTTTTTTTAGTTTAGCATATGATAGTTATCTATAACTAAAAACGGGAGATGGAGAAAAGTGTCAAGCACTTGTCTACCACTTCTTCATTTGTTCTGTCAAATTATAATTTTATTCTTAGGATAAAATTACGATTTTGCCCTCAACTAAAAATTAGGATTTTACTCCCAGTTCAAAATAAAATAATGTTTTTGCCCCCAGTTATAGTCCTGCCAAATTATGATATTATCCCCAGTTTAAAATTACGATTTCGCCCTCAACTCAAAATATAATTTTGTTTTTGCCCCAGATAAAAATACGATTTTGTCTTACTTAAAAATTACGATTTTACCCCCTCCCCCCATTAATTGACACAACAAAACCAATGGTCGGCGGGAATAGAGATTCCCTTTAATTGGAGGAAAGTGGCGGTTAGGGGAATAGTGTCAGGCACCTGCCTGACACTTACCTATTGGCCTAATTAATTTATGTTTTATCTCCCCTTTAAAATTACGATTTTGTCATCAGTTTAAAACTACGTATTTACCTTCAGTTAAAAATAAATTTAAGCTTTTGCTGTCAGATAAAATTTCCAATTTTGCACTCGGTTAAAAATTACGGTCTTGTCCGTTTAAATTAAAGTTTTGCCATTAGTTTCAAATGGGGGAATTATGCCAGGAGCTGCCTGGCATACCCTCATTGGACCAACCAGTTCATTATTTTATATTCACTTTAAAATGACGTTTTCTAACCCAACTCAAAATAAAATTATGCTTTTGCCCTTAGCTCAAAATTACGATTTTGCCCTCGGTTTAAAATTACGATTTTGGCTGCTACGCAAAAATACGTTTTTTGCCCCCCAGTTAAAACTAAAAATATGTTTTCCCTTGCTAAAAGTTACGATTTTGCCCTCTGTTAAAAATTATCATTTTGCCTTGAGCTCAAAATTACGGTCTTGTCTTTACCAAAAAAAAAAAATTACGGTCTTGTCATCGTTTTAGTTTTTCTTTTCTAGCAAAACTATATAACTGTTTTTTTAATTGGTTGAGAATTATTCGGCCATCGCATCGCAACGTGGGCGGAGAAACAACTAGTTAGGCAATAAAACTTAACACTTTGAAAAATACATACAAATTCAAAAAGCAGCCAAAGTCATTCAAGGTGTTTTAAAATTATACATTAATATTAATATTAATATATATATCAACTAGCCTATATCCCGTGTGACACACGGGTTTAAAAAATACAATTAATAACCTATTATTCAATATGATCTTTTATATCTTAACAATCAAAATAACATCTAAGAGCATTGACATTGGTGCCTTCATCTTCATTTATATAATTTAATATAAAATTTATTTTTCTCTAAATTATCTTTAGTTTTAAATAACCTATCACGTCCATCTCTATATCTATATCTTTATCTAACTCACAAACACTAATTCTATTAGTTATTTCTCTTTCCTACACACTCACAACAAAAAATATAGTTTATTGTATTTTTCTTCTCTTTAACCGTACACTCTCATCACACTAAAACTTTTTAACTTTTACTTTTCAAACCATATGGATAAAGCTTTACTCAACCCTATTTTGGGAAGTTGGACTTCAAGTTCCCAACATAGGGTTTAGTGAAACTCTAGCCATATTATTTGGAAAGTAAAAGTAAAAAAACCAAATATTATATATTTGCAAAAGAAATTTTTTTATATGATGTCTTTATTATAAATTATAACACTTGTTTTTTTTTTTTTTGGTGGGAGAAACATAAAAAAAGGATCACATTATATGTGGGTGGGTTTTATTTTTTTGGATGATCCAAAGTTGAAACAGATCCAAACACTTCAACACTACCAACAGTCACAAAAATTAAAAACACACCAGACTACTACTCGCTTCCCCCTAGGGTTCTTCAACACTCCACTCGCTTCCCCCTAGGGTTCTTCAACACTCCCACACTCTCACTTCTCTCTGCGTTTCGTATCTTCAACATCCAGACAAACCCTATAATCTCTGAATTCCGCATCTTCTTCAACATCCACAGACGCGATTTCACGATTTCACTCACGAAAAGGTTATACACTAACAGTTATCAGAAATCACAGCATTCGGTAAAAAATTTTTGAACTTATTTCTTGCTTTTTCACAGATTTCGTAGTTTTATTTGTTTAATAATGTTAAATAATGAGAATCTAAGTGTCGGAAAACAAAATAACGATGACCAGAAGTTCAATCGTTTGTGTTTCATTTTTTTTCTTGACTTGTTTTTCTATCTAAGTAATGTTTACATTATGTTTCGTTTTTCATTAAACCCTAAAACGTTGATACTGATCAAACCCTAAATGTTTTGTTAGTGCTAGTTGATTTTCATTTTAAACCCTAAAACAGAGATTTTGATTGTTTGTGCTTGATTAATGCCCTGGTTATTTAGAATTTTGACACTTTTTGGTATTTGATATAAGATTTCTGGTGATAATGATGGTTTTTAGGGCTATGATTGATAATGGTGATGTTTTTATGCTAAATTTTCATCGTGATGTTTCTATGAACTGTTATATGAATCTTCAAGGTCGTTGTTGATTTTCTTTACTTCAAACCATAAAACGGAGATTTTGATATATGTTCTTTCAAACCTTTAAGTTATGCTTTAGTGTGGTAATTGAAAATTCTTACGAGTGATCATTGTGAATTAGATTGCACAAACTGTATATGAGTGTTTTTACACTGTTTTGGGTCAAAAATCTTATACGGTTTGAGTAAAAATGATAGACTTTTTTGGGTTAAAATGTTGCTGGTGAAAGTTTGCTAATGTAAGAGGCTCTTCTTAAAGTGGTTTCCATGTTGTTTTGATGTTCATAGTTGAAGGTACTCACTCACTTTAACTGTTATTGCATTCATTAGATACCCACCGGATTTCGTATGTTTTTTATATGAATGCTATAAAAATCCTTGTAAAAATTCCTTATTATTTCAGTGTTCTATTTTATATTCAAGTTCTGCATATGCTAGTGTATTTACCTTCCTAATTGTAAGTATCTATTTCATTCTGTGCAGATATGGATTCAACAAAAAACGCTCATTCATTCCTAGCATTTCTTGATAAAGAAGAGCCTATCTTAATGGTAATTTTTTTTTTAATTTCGTTGCCCTGTTATATGAATATTTGAGGTTATAATTTGACATGTTTGTTTTTGCTTTATTAGGAGATACCAAGTGATTTTGCAAAAAATCTGTGGGGCGAAAAAATACCATATTATAAAGCTGTTGAAATAAGAGATGGTGAAAAACTGAGAAAGATGCGTATTAGAAAAAAAAAATGATGGGTCGGTGTTTACAGATGGGTGGATGTTGTTAGTTAAAGAACATCAATTGAAATACAAAGATGGGGTACTGATCACAGCAGTTGGGAAGTTGAAGTTTGAAGTTTTGTGTTTTAAAGATTTGGTATGTCAGAACTCGTATATTACAGCACAAATTGAATCAGAACTTGGAATGTGTGTAAGTGAATTCATATTAGTTCAGTACTCATTTTCAACAAATTTTTAATTTTTTGAAATTGTATAGTAATAATTTGTTCAATTTCTTTTATAGGTAATGCCAGATAAATTTTATCATGACTTTTACGGCAACAATTTCAAAGGTGGAATGGCGAAGGTTTATTTTGGAGAAAGATTTTGGAACGTAAGACTGGAAGGAGGCTCGGACGGTGGTTATTTCAAGGATGGATGGCGTAAGGTGGTTGAAGAGGTCCCTATAGACAATGATTATTTCTTGGTTTTTACCAGCCTGGATTTAGTAAGCTTTGATGTTTCCGTATTCGATCCTGACACCGGAACAGAAGTTTTTCTAAAAAAGGTTGACTGGTTGTTTTAAAAGTATATATCGAAACATATTAATTAAAACTGTTAATAATTATACTGATTTTTGTCTGAGGTTTTTTAAATTTTCTAGTCTACTGCGGATGATGATATGATAGTTGAACAAAAGTTGCCGGCTGATGTGTGTGAAGATGATCTGGAAGGAAATAAAAAATATGTAAGTATTCAGCTTGTTCATTTTGAAAGTGTTTTATATGTTTAACAATTTTTAATATATTTATTTGAATTATTATTTAACTTTTACGTATTCATGCTTTATTAGACAAAGATAACTCCAAAAGTGTTTTATATGTTTAACATTAATGAATTTATTTATTTGAATTATTATTAAACTTTTACATAATCATGTTTTGGTAAGAAAGAATGAAAATCCAAAACATTCTTTATTTATTTGAATTATTATTTAACTTTTACATATTCATATTTATTGTTTTTATTGTGAAGGTTAAAGGCAAGTCCAAGGTATATGAAACTCAGGTATTTAAAACCAAAAATGAATACCGCTCAAGTCATTTATCGTTATATATTTCATAGTAACATGTTTATTTAAAAGTTGTTACTGATTTGCGTTACTTTTGATACAGACACAACGAAATCTTCGGAGCAGAATTAAAAGGGTTGATGCAGCAGCAAGCACTGGTTCTCCGGTCTTGAAATCCACAGACCTGGTAGAAAACCAAATTGTAAATTTTTTGACATTTACGGTTTATATTTTATAGTAACAAATTTTTATAAAAGTTATTAATTATTTGTGTTACTTTTGGTACAGACAAAACGAAATCTTCGAAGCAGAATTAAAAAGGTTGATGAAGCGCCAATGACGGGTTCTCCAGTCTTGAAATCCACAAACCTGGTACAACAACAAATTGTAACTTTTTTTGACATTTTTTATTGTTTACATAGTTCATATATCTTAATTATGTAGTGGCTTTCGTTCAATATGGTTTCTGCAATAAATGGGTTTGGGTTTAAATTGTTTGCTAATAATATAGCCGCTATTTGTTTGGTTATAATATAGGCGTTATTTCTTAATTGATAAAATAGTGGTTTGTTCATTTCTTTTTGGTGATAATACATGCTTTATTTGTTTCATGATAATATAGTCATTTGTTCATTTGGTTTCGTGATAATATAGGTGTAATTCGCTTCATGATAATATAGTCATTTGCTCATTTTGGTTTGATGATAACTTAGGAATTATGTGTTTCATAATAATATAGCTGATAGTATTGTTTTGCATGATAATATAGTCTCAGGTTCCTTTCGTGATAAAATTGTTTTTAGTGATAATAGAGTGTCGTGTAGGGGTGTTCAAAATTAGTGGAGGAAGTTGTAAACATCCTAAGAACGAAGTAGTACTTTTATTTGTCTCATTTTTATTTGTGTGTGTTTAGGAAATCGGATATCCGAACTTCGGATAGCCGAAATTTCGGATACGGATTCGGATAGTGATATTGACTATCCGAAAAATTCGGATATCCGGTTTTGAACACTCGTGTTTGTTTCGTGATAATATATAATCTCTATAATATATATCTAGAATATGTTCTAGTTAATTCAATTATGTTCAGACGAAGCGCAAGAAGACACTTCAAAAAGTTAACCCACAATCACCGGTTTTGAACTTCACAAGATTTGCGGAACACAGAATTGTAAGATTTTATAGATTTTTTTGTGTTTCTTTGTTCAACTTTTTATCCAAAGGCTATATTTAATGATGACTGTAATATGTTGTGCTTTTCAGCGACTACCAGCAAAAATGTCATCTGTGTTGGACTTATCTCCTGTTCATCTCAAAGAAGTCAGTGTTCAAAACCTGACAGGTGAAGTCAAGAACATCATGACCAGATCGGAAAAACACCGCAAAGGGTTCCGGTATGCATTTGTTGGATGGTCGAATTACTTGAAGGCTTGGAACATCAAAATTGGAGCAGAACTGTTTTTTGAGTTCAACAACTCAAGCAAGGTCTTGACATTGACAAAGGTTGTGGAGAAGCGTGGTGTTAAGAAGAAGAAATTGCGTGCATGACTCGGAAGTCTGCTTGTGGTTGTGGTGGTTTTTATAAACAATATATATGCTACTTTCTTTTGTTGGGCTTTAGAGTCCTAGTTGGTCTAGAAAAACTTGGGGCTAAATTAGACAGCTTTTGGTTTATTTTGGGTTGGGCTTTTATGTAAATCAAGGTTAACAGGTAGTCAGGTACATGCATGGTTGGTTGTTATTTTTGGGTAGAATAACTTGACTAATTTTGATATTATGTCTTACGTTTAATGGTAATACACAGTTGACGTGTGACGCACGGGTTTAAAAAATACAATTAATAACCTATTATTCAATATCATGTTTTATATCTTAACAATCAAAATAACATCTAAGAGCATTGACATTGATGCCTTCAAGTTCATTTATATAATTTAATCAAAAAATTTATTTTTCTCTAAATTATCTTAAGTTTTAAAAAACCTATCACGTCCATCTCTATATGTATATCTTTATCTAACTCACAAACACTAATTTTATTATTTATTTCTCTTTCCTACACACTCACAACAAAAAATATAGTGGATGGATATGAGCCTCTAAATATACAGGTTTACTTTAACGTCTTCGCAAATTCTCTATTATAGAGATATCAATGTAATGGTATTTTTGTTGTTTCCTCTATTTCTTTACGTATGATTAATTATCGTTCGCATCCTTCTATACTTTGATTATCTAAATTATTATTACCATATGTAAGAAATTTAAAATATAAATGTATAAGAGGTCTTTAAAATTAAATAGATGAAAAGTAATTATTTTGATATAACACAATTATAATTTAATAAATAAATACGTATATATGACTAAATAAGTTATATATAAAAAAAACACAACTTATACAATGTTAATACATATGATATAAATAAAATGTTACATTAAATTTAAATTACATCTGAATTTTTATATATACTACTAAAGTTGTCATTATATTACATTTTAAACAATGGCAATAAATGAAAATAAGGATAATAATATTCATACAATATACTAACGTGTCTGACTTAAACTAAACATAAAGCGACATACACGTACACTTCACTGTTACTGAACACATGATATTTTAAATTTACATTACAAATTTCTAAAAACTTCTTTGTATACGACATTTGAGGTTGTATCAGAAAGATTTCCATCACTATCTAGAATAACAATTTTGAGGCCATCTCGTCGGGTAACTCTTGATAATGCAACATACAATTGACCATGTGTGAAAACTGGGTTTTTCAAAAACAAACCAACTCTAGAGAGTGATTGTCCTTGACTTTTGTTTATGGTCATTGCAAAAGATACCGCAAGTGGAAATTGTCTTCTTTGTAACTTAATGTGAAGTTTTTTGTCTGTAGGTATCAACGTAATTCTAGGAATATAATGACGATCTCCAATGTGACTTCCAGAGATAATCTCTACCTGTATAACACGTTTACCCAAAGAGACCACCTTTAATCTTGTTCCGTTACACAAACCACTTTTTTGGTCAATATTTCTAAGAAGCATGACCGGAACACCTACCTTGAAAACTAACCTATGATTCGGCAAACCAGAAGCTTTAATTCCATTAAGAATATCCGGGGAGCATAATGTATCATCTAAATTCTCATTAACCATTTCTGTTGGACAGATACTATCTGAGCTTAAATATTCCTTCTCAACTCCCGGAAAAAGTGACAGCATACGATCGTTAATTTCTTGAACAACATCATTTGTTGGAGCTAGAATGGCTCTGATGGAAGTAATTTTGTTCATTGAAATTATATATAAGAGAAGGATATACAAACTCGATTAACTCTGAAATGGGATCAGACGAATGTTTGATGAGAAGATCTTCGGGTATTTGTAAATTTGCATTGCCGTCATTCACACCACCGACATTACCTTCCCCTATATCCAAAAGCCAGTTTGCAAAGTTGGTAGTTTCTTGTATTTCAGATGGATCATTTGAGGTACTCAACCTCAAATTTTTGGTCAATTTTAGGACTTTGCAAGTTCTCCAAATATAAGAAGAACTTAAAGAAGCATTTACAATTTGTTGTCTGCTTCCTCCTGGCACCACAGGTAGTATTTGTCGGAAGTCTCCTCCAAAAACTATAACTTTCCCACCAAATGGTAATTCTAATGATGCTCCAGATACAGATCTAAAAAGGTCTTTTAACGATCTGTCCAAAGCTTCAAATCCATGTTTATGTACCATTGGTGCTTCGTCCCAAATAATAAGTGATGTTTCTTGTAATAAACGTGCAAGATCGCTATCTGGCTTAATGAAACAAAAAGAATCCTCATCTAAATTGATAGGAATGTGGAGCCGGGAGTGAGCAGTCCTCCCTCCTGATAGCAAAAGAGATGCAATTCCACTGGAAGCCACACTTAAAACAATTTTCCCTTCAGATCTTATAGATGCACATAAAGTCTTCCAAAGATATATTTTTCCAGTTCCACTGTAACCATAAACAAAAAAAACCCCTCCTTTGTTGTTATCCACCGCTGTGATGATTTCTTCATATATAACCCGTTGTTCATGAGTTAATGAAGAGAAAAGGTTACGAAACTCTTCAGCTAATATCTCCTTGTCGTAAGCCAACTCTTCACTAAGTAAAAGATTGTTTGCGGAAGATATACAATCATGATTAGGAAAAGGCATACTGGAATACCTTTTAAGAGTGGAATTATTTCGAAGTAAAAACTTTTGGATCTCAAACAATGTTAGGTTCTTAAGTTGATCTTCGTTAAGTACTAAACCTGTCAAATAATGAAATTAACGTCTAAATTATATATTACATTAACTTAAACATTTATATAAAATCTATTGTAATGGAAAATACCTGGATGTTTTAAAATACGACGTTGCTTGTAGAGAATGTCATCTGATAAGTAAGTGAAAGTTTTTTCCCACACAAATTCAGGTCTAGACATACTCTCGGACATTAACATTGTACAAAACAAACTTCTTAAATAATAACCCGATTCGGTGAAACTGGCTTCTATAATTGCTTCAACATATTCATTGTCATCATCCAAAAGGTCATATGCATAACATGCATCTCTAAAAGTAGGATACTCAACATCATTTACGGTTCTAATATCCTCAAAATTTCTTGGACCTTTCACCTTGTTCAACAAAATCCTCAAATAATAAGCTTCCCCGACTGAAGGAGAAACCGAATGAATTCTGCCAATTGAAAACCCTCTTTTCCTTGGTTTCCACTTACGTTTGTTGCTCTTCCAGACAAATTTTGTTGGGAATTCGACATAAGTAAGTTGACGTGCGGCTGGGTATTTTTGATTACAAAGAAACCACTGTAAAAACATTGAAGCATTCACTGACGGTTTATCTAACACATCTTCTATTTCTTCAAATTCTTCATAGATAACATGTTGTTGTCCTGGAAGATGAAAAGGAAGCCTAATGACAGAAGGATTCCTATAATGTATATCATAAGAAAAAATCCGCCAAGACGCTTCACAAGCAGATATGTATCTACAACTATAGTAGTCTTTGATTTCATCAACCGTCTTTTCTTGATCATTTGCTTCTTTACTTGGTACAAAACAAATTGATGCCCTATCATGACCTTTGTTTATATATTTAAACAAATATTTTATTGATCCGGCCTGATTGCACCACTCGACATTGATGGGTGCTTGATATCTTTGTAACAGAATTTTGTTGTATGGCACAACACTGCGGTTATCTAACTTGACATCTGACTTCTCAATAAAAACACCATTGTTACGTCTTTTATAAACGGGAAAACCATCACCATCTATGCATGTAGATTCACGGAATTTTTTGGGATAATTTTTTGAACACTTTCCGTCAATCATGCAGGGACAATTCATATTTTCAACACCACAAGGACCATGAATCATGAACTCACTTACAAGAAAATATAACTCTGGTTCTTTGTCTTTGTCAGGTATTTCGGCAGAAATGAATGGATCGATATAATCAACGGTTGGAAGTTTGTGGTCGGCATGCATAAATAAGCACAAATGAGCATGAGGCAAGCCGCGCTTTTGAAACTCCACCGTATATACAACTAAAAATAGAAAAAAACAAATTTTAAATTGTGTATTATATTTACTTTTTAATGTTTCCTACCGTTTACTAACTAAATACGCATATATAACATAGTTTATAGTTTATTTATTATAAATGTCGAAAAAAAGGTAGAAACGTTTGAAGACAAAAACAAAAAAATTTAAAATACCTGCTTGAAGCTTTCCCAGAATTGCATTATCCCTTAAGTCTTTAATGATGGAATCCAACTTGATTTTAAATAACCTACATAAAATATCAGGCCTATCTTCCGGGTTAAGAGTCGTGTCCTTATGAAACCTCTTCACTTCAGGCCATTTTGGGTTACATGTGATTGTTATGAAAAAATCAGGATATCCATACCATTTACAAAGGGACATGGCATCTAAATAATTTTGAAACATGTACCGTGCACTACCAGTAAAAGACGAAGGTAATATAACACGCTGACCGATTTTAGAGACATCACTTTTGCCTTGTTCTTTAACGGAACATAAATTCTCAAAAGTCTCGCATCTTAATTTCTTTTGTTGAGTACGTATGTATAAGAGCCTTTCGCTTTCAATCATAGTATACGCATCAACCAAAAATTGTTGAAAAAGCCTTCTGGAATTAAGAACCAAAGAAAACGTATTCAATCTGTCTTGGATTCTATAGCAAAAGTATTCTCTCATTGTGCACGTATGTCTTTTACTGGTGGTTGAAGTAGAAACATCACTGCTGGTTGAAGTAGAAACATCACGATGAAGGATATCAATTCTATAACCATCATCACCGTACACAAAAAGTAGGGGATATTGAAGAGCTAAATAAGAAGGATGTAGTTCACTAATACGCTCGAGATAACCTTGTTTACTCTTCACAATAATATCTCTAGGTTCAAACAAAGTGTCAATATCTCCAACTATTAAAGCAGCAACTTCAGAAGCAGTTGGCAAGTTATATGTCCTACCATCTTGATTCCTTTTTGCAATAAGGCGTATCTTTAGATTCTCACAAGGATTTCTTTGAAAACAATCTCGCGCCATTCTGTAAGACTTAACCAACTGATTGTGTGAATCTAACATTGCCTTCAATTCTGTAATAATTTCAAAATCCAAATTTTCGGTACTTGAGGTGGAGTCTTTTTTGCTTTGCCTAATTAAAAAAATTAAAATATAAAGTAAATAAGGATTGATAAAAAAAGATATTTTTGGAATATGAAATTTTGAAATATTACATAAAAAACATACCCTAAAACAAATTGTATGTTTGCAACCTCATTCTCAGTATCATATATATATAACTGAGAAAATTTAGGCTTGGATCCATTCGTTGGTATAAGACTTCCAATACTATGATAATTTTCACCACTAAGTCTGAATACATACGGAGATTTACCATTGTTAATGGAGTTATCTACTTTTCCACCCATGGAAGTAAAAGAAAACATTGAGTTGTAACGACGAATGTTTTTCAAAAAATGAATGCTTTTTGAGTCCGAAGAAGTATAAAGACTTTTATAATCAGAGGGCGGGGGCTTGAAATCGGGAAGTTTGACTTTGCTGTAACCACAACAGAGAGAAAAACTTGATTTAGTCTTTCTTTGATAACTTCTTAAGACTTCATCTTTCCATAATTTTGCATGACATGTTTCACATATATGACTCTGATCACCATGATCCAAGTAATCTGTTAATTGTAAAGTTTAATTTTAGTAGTATATAATTATAACATAGTATTGTTAAATTGAAAAGAATAAATTTAAAAAGCTTTGTAAATGGAATATTACCTTTTGATATGCCACAAAATATATTGGTTATAAATTCTCCGGCAAAATGGAGTTTTTCTCGATAATTGTTCAAGGAAGATAATTGAATATTCTTATTTGACGTATAAGTACCTGAAAAAGGAATTCGTATTTAACAATTGTGAATATATATATATATATATATATATATATATATATATGTTAACTACTGATAATAATTTGAATTTAGAGTTTGAAAATATAAATAAGTAAGTAACATACTTTGTGGTAATTTGATAGATGCTTGTGTACTTGACCTTTGAAAGTTTACTGATGGAGATTTAATTGCTTGTTTTTGCCTATCACGATATTGTTTCCTGATGCTCCGACAAAACTTTGGGCTACTATAATCATCATTGGTGATTGAAGCTGTGAAAGATAGAATGTTGTATACAAAGAGAAAAAGTAAATGGAAATATGTACTTTTTTATTAAATGCAAAACAGGAAAATTAATAATTTATATACCATTAGTAATATCTGATAGCATAGGTGTAAAATAGATATTGGAAGAATGAACAGTGGTATGTTGATTTGGATTTGATTGATAAGGAATAACAACTTCCTTCACATAAGGGACAGTTCTATTAATTGGTGAATTGTTATAACTGAATTGGATATTTGATGAAGAAGTACCTGCCAAACATATGACAACTATTAATAATAATTTGAATTAGTATTTTGTAATTAGAAAAATGAGACTACCATACTTTGACAAAATGTGAGACAGGGTTGTGTACTTGAAATTGGAATGTTTGGTGATGTAGAATTCATGACTTTTTTTTTGCTATCCAGATATTGTTTCCGGATGCGCCGATTAAACTTCGGGCTAGTATAATCATTATTGGGGATTGAAGCTGTGAAACAAAAAATGTGGATAACAAAGACAAAAACATAATGAAAATATGTAGTTTTTAAAGAATTGATTATAAATAAATATGTACCATTTGTAACATCTGATAGCAATGGTGTATAATAGATATTTGAAGCAGTGTCAGTGGTATGTGTGTTTGGAATTGATTGATAAGTATTGACGACTTCGTTCCCATAATCGGCACTTCTGTTAGTTGGTGATTGGTTAGAAGTAAGTGGGACATTTTTCAAACCTGCTTTATGAAAACAAATATTTAGTATTGTAATAATAGTGTACGGTTAATATTTGCATAAAATGAAAATTTTAAATTAAAAAATATGTGAGTAATGAAAATTAACTTTAAAATATAGCTTATTCATAAATAATTAATGGTAAACAGATAAATTACCTTTAGATTTTTTGTGGGAATTCCTTTTATCGATCTCTTCTTTTCGCATAAGTATTCTTTCTTTACAATCTAGAATGAATACAGCTATTTCAGCTATAATCAAATAGGTGAAAAGTAAATAAAGTAAATACATACCATTTGTAATGTTAGAAAGCGGACTTCGCATTTGAAAGTCTGAATAAATATAAAAAACTTTCATTAGTTTCAAATTATTGTTTTCTAACCAGGCAAAAATTAATATTGAATGGCATATATTAATGACAAATAGGAGAAGGTAATGAAAACATGACCTTTCCCTGTGGAAGTAAAATCACAACGTTTCGTTTTTTTAACTGCCATATGTAATTTCCTTTTTTGTCGCATAACCTTTGCTTCAAAAATTCCCTCGTTTTGATCTGTGGATAATATATGGTATAAGTAAGGAAATAAATATTTTACATAGACTCAAACATAAGCCATATTTAGAGAAGTATTTGAAAAATTAAAATTTTCACATGTTGAGTTTTAAAATTACATAATAAGATGTAGAATACTTTGACATTCAAGGATTTGAATGTTTAAAGGGTATAAACTTTTAAAAATGATGTTTTTTGATAAACTATGTAGTACAATCGCAATATAAAGATCAAAGTTAAGTTTAGAATAAAAATTAGTGTTTCTCATGTATTATATGTGAATGTCGATATTTACAAAAGATTTGAGGGTTTCCTGTAACTACTATCAACTGAAGATGATAATATATATTCTTAAAAAAGTTGTTGATAAAGGAGCAGAGTTTAAAAAGTGATCAACCTTATCTAGTTATATTTACATTACAATGACATAAAATATAATGTTGTCAAAAATAAAAAGAGAAATGTAACAAAACATTAATACATTAAAAACCAAAACATAATAGTTGCTTTGGAATATTGTCAAGAAGCATTCAGTACAACAAAAGGAAATTAAACTTCTTAAACATAAAAGCTGGAATGATCCAAAGCTTTTGAAGTAGTTCTTAAACGATAAACATAAGTTAAAACACATTAAAATAACATAGGAAAACAACACTTAGAACATAAAGACTGTAAAGTCTTCATTTTTCAATTTTTGGAATTAGGAGAGTTGGTTTCCCAGGTTTAACTGGTTTGGTGGTTGACATTTCTCCATTTTCATCAACATCATAACTCTCAACCAAGTTTTTCTTGAAAGCAGGTTTTTTGGTTTTCCTCTTAAAAATCGCAGGCTCACCAAATGGCTTACTTGCCATGGCAGTGTCATCCAAATTTTTGGCCAAAGGGGTGATGACATTATCATCCATGGACTCAGTAGCAACCTAAAAATGATATACAAAATTGGTGTCAAAAAAAACACTGAAAATTGGTCTTAATTATATAAATTATATTGTAAAAATTTTAAAGTATATAATTAATTTTACATACCTTCGATTTGACGTCCTCGTTTGATTTGGTACCAACAGTGACTCCCATAATAACATCAGTGGAGTTATCATCCTGCATTTTTTGTATAGTACAATTTTTATATCAAACAACTAAAATACTTCATAAACATATAATTGAAGATAAAGTATAATAATGAGTAATTTTAAAGAGTACACAATGCATACATTCAGGTTAACAGTATCTTCTGAATCCATATCAGTGAACCTGTTGTTCAAAGAAGCAGACTTTTCCACCTACAATGTTTTTCAGAAATTGAGTATGTCAAATATGTTTATATAGTAAATGAACCGGTAATTAAGTACTGAATCTTAATATTACCTCAATGTTGTTTGCTTTCTTCTCAAGCTCAAATATGATATCCTCATCATCAGTCAATTTAGAAACACCAAAAAACCAAAAGTTGTTTTCAATGTTGAACTCACTTATATCAATCTTAAATGCAAATTTTTTCCCCAAAAGAGCTTCAAACTCGTCAGGATACAGACCCTTATCACCACCCTGTAGTATATATACAAAAATATTATTGACATATTACATGGGACAAAAATAAGAATTTGCAAAATTAATAAATGCAAACTTACAGCAACGTGTTTCTCAATTAAGTTAGCTGCAGTTGTTTTTAGAATTCGGCAAGCATGTCTGTCAAACAATGTCAATGACACAGTTCCACTTGAATCTTGAACAGTCAATGGAATTTTAAGCCTAAATCACAAAGTGTCAAAATGTAAGGAATGAAATATAAACAGCTAAGAAAAACAATAACTTTCTAACAATTTAAATTTCTTTACACCTTTGAGTATATTGAATCACAGTGTCCTTGCAAGTTGCCGTTTTGCACTCATAAACCTCTTCTTCATCAACCAAGACACCAACCGTAGGTGTATCATTATTAACTTTTTGGAAAACCTTCTTGTTACAAGCTTTACAAGCAAAATAATACCATGGCAAATCTTCGGATATCATTTGAACAGTACCAACAACAACAACAGACTTGGCCTATAAAATAAGTAGTTTAGTTATAATGACAGAAATAATGTTAATATAAAAACATAGTCATGTACTTTACCTGATTGAGATTTACTTCAGCTATGTTGTTGAATTCAGATCTAACAACATACTCATCATACAATGATAAAAAAATTCCAGAAAGCCGAGAAGATTGACTCGAACATGACGAAGCAGCAGAGTTTGTAATAAGCCTGTTACAAATAATTAGATTACATTAATATTTCTGTAATTATAATAAATTACCGAAAAAATTGAATAAATGAATTCTGGGTTTTCATTAATTGAAATGATTAACCTGTTACGAAAAGAAGTCATTTCATCAACATCAGAATTGATGAAAAGCTTTGAAACATTGAAACAGCTGTTAACATAACCAAAACGACCAAAGTACTTCAGTGTAGCAAACTGCAGAATGACAACAATAACACCATGTTGTTCTCTGTTTTCCCAGTGCTCTAAAATCCGATCAGCATAAGAATCCCACAAAGACAGGTATATTGAATCCATCCTTCACAAAAAATATTCTAAAATCAGGCTTAAACTAAATGGGTAAAAATTATAAATTATGAATTTATAATCAATAGATTGAATACGAATAAAAATACATACTCTAGATCTTGAATGATGACATTGAGTTTCTTGGTGTCTTTACCCCTTGCTGTCTTAAACTTCTTAAGGTCTTTAACATCAGCAACAAAACCAATAACATCTAGAAAATGACAGTCGGGTTAAATGTGAAAACATATTACAGTATTTAAAAATTTAACTAAAAAACATGTATGAGGTTTTTAGTCACCTATAGATTTGTTTTCTGGAACAGTTTTGTCGATGATATCCTTAAAGGATGTGAATGAGAACCCATAGATGGGACCATTGAAATCCTTACATGGATACACATCGGTATCACAGTAGATTCCCAGCTTGTTTTTGTTGTCCACATACTTGTACTTGGACTCATTTAACCCAATAGTGGGTTTGACAATGAAATAGCAATCTGTTAGAAAATTTGAAAAATAAACATAAAAGAATTTAAAAAACAATAAAAAGTGAACATGTAAGGTACATGTAAAAAAGTTGGTATGTAAAACTTAAAATTTAAAAAATATTTAGAAACTAAAAATACTAAAGTTACAATTGAATGTTGTATTATTAACTTAAAATTAAAACCACCAAACAGTGTACAAATATATTATGCAGTTGCTTATTTATACAGGTTATAAGTTATTGCATATAACTAAGTTATAGGTACCTTTTAGTTCTACACTATGTGGATGTCACCAATTTATTTTTAATAAATTTAAGGATAAGGTAAATGTAAGTATACAAATATTATATGATGTTTATAATATAAGCATATAAGGTACTTCAATGAGAATGTGGTCAAAACTTGTGGTTGTTCCATTTGAAACTACTCATAACTTATTAGGGATAAGATGATAATACAATTGAATATACGTTATTGAATATACCTTAACTTATAACTACCATTTAGTTCTACACTATGTGGATGTAAATAATTTCTTTTAAATAAATTTAAGGATACGGAAAATGGAAGTATACAAATAATTTATGATGTATAAAATAGAAACATGTAAGGGACTTAAATGAGAATATGGTCAAAAGTTGACGTTTTAACATTTGGAACTACTCATAACTTTCTAGGGGTAACATGATATTACAAGTCCTAAATTAATGACATGTGACTAAAAGTAATTTAAAAAAAAACACATAAACAACCAACCTCCATAATCTGCCATGTATACAGATAAATACAAAAACTAAAATTTCATAACTACATTTATTTTAAACTAACACAGCTGTGAATAACTCTTTATGTAACAATTAAACATGCAAGTTTATGCATAACCAAACATTGTTAAAATATACATGGCAGTTGCTTATTTCAACGGTTATAAGTTATTGAATATACCGAAGCTATAACCCCCTTTTAGTTTTACAATATGTGGATGTAAAAAAAATTTTTTTATCATAACTAAGACAGCTGTAAATGAGAATATGGTCAAAAGTTGACGTTTTAACATTTGGAACTACTCATAATTTTCTAGGGGTAACATGATATTAGAAGTCCTAAATTAATGACATGTGACTAAAAATAATTTAAAAAAAACACATAAACAACCAACCTCCATAATCTGCCATGTATACACATAAATACAAAAACTAAAATTTCATAACTACATTTGTTTAAAACTAACACAGCTGTGAATAACTCTTTATGTAACAATTAAACATGCAACTTTATGCATAACCAAACATTGTTCAAATATACATGGCAGTTGCTTATTTCAACGGTTATAAGTTATTGAATATACCTAAGCTATAACCCCCTTTTAGTTTTACAATATGTGGATGTAAAAAATAACATTTTATTATAACTAAGGCAGCTGTAAATAAGTTAATATGAAACAGTTAAACAGGCAAGTTGTTGCATTAAATATAAGTTTAACAACTTTAAAAGGTTTTAATAATATACCTGATTCATTCAAAAGTTGTTCAAATCTCGGAAACCATCTTCGGAGAACATTGGCTTGCATGGTGGTTCCCTGTCAAATAAAACATGAAAAGTAAAAATAATAAGGATAATAAGCACAAAAAATATAAATACTTTACGGAGATTACAGAGAAAAGAGACAGGAAACTTCATTTTGACATGTTACAGTGAGATGTTCATAAGCAGAAGGATAACACTTTAAATTAAACGGATAAGTAATTAGATAACCAAAACTTTAACAAACTGACTGGATGCAAAGGTTATAAGTTTGTTTGAGATGTAAAATATTTCAATTTGTTCGTTATTTCAAAAACCTCTTCTTGATATGAGAAATATATACCTTTTCATCAACAACGATCATTTCGATTGAGTAAAACTGCTCTGGATTGTTATACATGGGTTGCTTCCATAAACGGAGTACACGAACCTTCACAGTGTAATCACGGCGAGCCAAATCCAAATCCTTCAAATAGGTGATGTTACTGTATCAAAGAAATATGCGTTAATATTACTATGTATAAAATAGGATATGAAACAGTAAATGGATAAAAATTCAATTCCCTACCCGTGCTCCATTAGTTCACTAAGTTGCTTCACAGATCAAATGGAAGAAGGAGAGTTCTAGTTGGTGAAAAAGGAGGAAGGGGGAGTGGATATAAATAATGAGGGATGGAAGAAAAAAACAAAACTATATAAGGTATATGAAAGTAAACAGATTCAGTTTTCTTTCTTGGATAGGTAGTAGAATAACTAAAAGGTGAAACAATTTGAAATGGTTTATTTGTCCTTATAGTTGACCGAGAAAAAAGTTAAACCTTACATAACCTGCAAATTTCAAACCATGAACCGTTGAAAGTCCATTTTTTAAAGGAACAAAGAATTCAGTCCCATTTTAGGCTTTCAGTTTTGTTTGTATTATTCTGTTTTTATAACTGTTGTCTTTTCAGGGCCTTAATAGGCTGTATGAATATCAATTGGGTATGTAGAGTTTTTTAAGTTAATACTTGTTCTTAAAAGTATTTAAATACATATGTATATCAAATATCCTTTACTATTGTTAAGGACTACTGTTGTAAAGGTTTAAATTATTGATCTTTGTAAAAAAAAAAAAACAGGTTTCCGGTCTTTAAAATGTTTATAAAAGTATGGTTATGAGTAGAAATCAAAGTGTCTTTGTGAAACGTCCTTGAAAATTTTGATTTACTTTCAAAAAAATGAAATAATGTTAGTATATTTTTCAAACAAAAGGGCTTGACCGTTAATAAACTGAATGGTGAAAAGTGGAAAGTTTGTCTTTGTATTTTTGTGCTTTTCCTGGTTTTTTAAAGATAGTAATCTGAAAAGTAAAGGAGGTGAACAGTATTTTTAGGGAAGAGTTTGATTACCTTGTTGATACAAAGACAAACTTGTATACTTTAGGAATTATTAGAAGTGTAAAGTGTAAAAAGTTATAAAATAGGTTAAAAGAAATACCAAAATTGATTCAGATCTGTTTGGAATATTTTGTTTTCAAATACAGAATCGTGACATAATGGTTTACCAAGATCAAAATCATATGAACCAAGATTTAGTTTAAATTTTAAAATCATTGATCCTAAACATATTAGTAATCAATTTGTGAGTACATATACAACGATAAGATAAAATGAGACTTGAAAAATTATATACCTTTGTAAAAAAGAAACACGTTTCCGGTCTTTAAAATGTTTACAAAAGTATGGTTATGAGTAGAAATCAAAGTGACTTGGCCTAACGTCCTTGAAAATTTTTATTTACTTTCAAAAAAGGAAATAATGTTAGTATATTATTCAAACAGAAGGGCTTGACCATTAATAAACTGAATGGTGAAAAGTGGAACAAAGATTATGGGTAAGGTCAACTAAAAGGAAAAGGTATTTCTGAAAGTCAAAATGAAAGGTTTATGAAAATAGGAAAAGTTTGTCTTTATATTTTTGTGCTTTTCCTGGTTTTTTAAAGATAGTAATCTGAAAAGTAAAGGAGGTGAACAGTATTTTTATGGAAGAGTTAGATTACCTTGTTGATACAAAGACAAAATTGTATACTATAGGAATTCTTAGAAGTGTAAAGTGTAAAAAGTTATAAAATAGGTTAAAAGAAATACCAAAATTGATTCAGATCTGTTTGGAATATTTTGTTTTCAAATACAGAATCGTGACATAATGGTTTACCAAGATGAAAATCATATGAACAAAGATTTAGTTTAAATTTTACAAATCGTTCATCCTAAACATGTTACTAATCAATTTGTGAGTAAATTTACAACGATAAGATAATATATACCTTTGGACCATTTCAAACTCAGCTGACTGAGATTTTGGATTCAGGTATGCATCCATCCAATGCTGAAAACTGATGATTCCATAGAAACTTATTTGTATCACCTACAACAAAAAAAATTGCTACAAATCTAAACTCTATTATGAATCTGATATGAACTGAAAAAAAAAAACATATTATCCCTTTTTAAAAACTAAAACTAATATCATGGTAAAAAAACATGTTGGCCTAGCTTTTTTAACAAAGCTTATAGCTTTTTTTAGCTTTTTTTACAAAATAAGCTTAACTTGGTGTTTGGTTTAGCTTTTTAAGCTTATGCTTATTAGCTTATATAAGCTAATTTATAGAAGCTAAGTTGAAGATGGTTTTTTAGCTTATTTGAAGAAACTTCTTGTTGTAAGGGCTAATGATATAAAATAAGCTATAAGTTAATCCAAGCACTTAAAAAGAGCTTATCAAATGATAGTTAATAAGCTATAAGCTAGTTTAAAATATAAGCATAAGCAAAAAAATAAAAGCTAGGACAAACACCCCATTAACACAATATTTGATTATCAAATATGAAAACATATTCAGATTCTAAATAATTGGTTTTCAGATCTGTTATAAAATAGGTTAAAAGAAATACCAAAATTGATTCAGATCTGTTTGGAATATTTTGTTTTCAAATACAGAATCGTGACATAATGGTTTACCAAGATCAAAATCATATGAACCAAGATTTAGTTTAAATTTTAAAATCGTTCATCCTAAACATGTTAGTAATCAATTTGTGAGTACATTTACAACAATAAGATAAAATGAGACTTAAAAACTTATATACCTTTGGACCATTTCAAACTCAGCTGACTGAGATTTTGGATTCAGGTATGCATCCATCCAATGCTGAAAACTGATGATTCCATAGAAACTTATTTGTATCACCTACAACAAAAAAAAATTGCTGAAAATCAAAACTCTATTATGAATCTGATATGAACTGAAAAAAAAAACATGTTATCCCTTTTTAAAAACTAAAACTAATATCATGCTAAAAAATAGAGGGGACATTATTTCTTGCAAACATCCAGAACACAAATTGGACATTTAACACAATATTTGATTATCAAATATGAAATCATATTCAGATTCTAAATAATTGGTTTTCCAAATCCATAACGCTAAAAAAACCCCAATGTTATTGAAATTAGTTCAACATTAGAAATCTTAATTCGACTTATCTGATTATGGATTTCCAAGAATCGTGCAAAGAAATGTCAATCACATGAAGCCGACCAAGTTGTTTGACTTCGAATCTTAGAATAAACCCTAATATGTTCAACAAAAAACAAAATGTTAGAATAACAAAATGGAATCACAACTCATAAAACTGCTATGAAAGAGAAGAACGATGAAAAAAGATGAAGAAACCCTAACCTGTAATACACGTGGTTCAGATCTACAATAATCACTAACAAAATCAAGTCAACAAACGCCTAGAATCAAGAACAGTGATCAGAAACATGACGAAAACATAACCTATTAAACGCGCTGTTTAAATCTTCATAAAAGTTTAAAAAAAAACAAAAGATTTTTTAGGGAGAATCAAACCTGAGACAGAAAAGGATGCAAATTTGTGAAAATTAAAACTTCCGCCGATACAAATAGCTTGAACAAACCGTAATATGATCAACGGGTGGTTCAGATCTACAATAATAAGTAACAAAAACAGGTTCAAAACCACCGACAATGAAGAACAATTAACAAAAAATGAGGAATCCCATACATGTTAATCGCGTGGTTAAGATCTTCAACCATGGATGAATGATGGACATGAACAATGGAAGAATAAACCCTAATATGAAATACGGGGGGTTCAGATCTAGAATAATCAGTAACAAAATCAACTCAAGAAACTGCTAAAGTCAAGAACAATGAACAAAAATAGAATAAAACCATACCTGTTAATAGCGTGGTTAAGATCCGGAACCATGGATGAGTGATGGAGAAGAAGAATGGTTGAGCAAGTGCAGAGGAGAGAAGAAGGAATCGTAGCGGCTGTGGGGAAGTTTTAGGGTTTGTTCAAAAGTGAAACAAAAAACCCGGTTCGGCAAACGTGTAGACGTGAACCCCTTCTTTGTTGAACACGGTAGTAAAGTGAAGGAGGGGTTGACATGTGTTTAGGGGGAATGTGGGGGTGCCAAGTGGCAGAACCTAGTTCTTTTATTAGAGATAGAGATTTATAACACCCTTTTGGCCAGTCTACTTTTCTATCTTTTTGCTTTTTACCACAACGGTTTCTTGCTTTTTACTTTCTCCACACAACCATCATTTCTCAATTTCTTATTTTAACTTCTATCAAACTGTTTTCAACATCACCATCCCACCATATATATATTCTTACATTTGAAGAGAATCAAAGAACCCCAAGAAAATTAATAAATCAAGTTTATACACATTCACATTCGCAAACAAACAAATTTCTAACCATTGTCATCCATGATAATCCTTCACTGTATTTCCCTTTATAATTAATTTACACCTATTTTATTTTACGTCACAATAGTTCGTATTTATCCTACCAGTTTAAATGAGTAATAACCTAGGTAAGAGTGTAAGACATATCAGGGTTAAAAATGAATAGAGATTACAAGTGAATCGTAGAGTTGTCTAATCTTAGTATATAATTTTTCCTAATCCATCATGTAACTTAAACATCAATACATATTATTGGAAATGTTGCCAGTGTTTGTTTTTATGGTTTTTCATCTATGTAATACACGACTTTATTTTTGGGTTACATCAGACGAGTTTCATGAAATGGAACCGTTGTAGATAAAAAAAATTGTATCGTGACCAACATGTAAACAACATCGAGTACCGGCACTATAACAAGTCAACATTCAAGCTAACAAAAGAAAAAGAATCAATTACATTTAATCAAATGGCTATGAGATGTACAAGTATGGTAGTCGTTTTTATCTTTACCGGTTGTTATACCTGAGTGTCGCTATTGTTACGAACCAAATTGATACCAATCAAACGTCCGCCGCAAAGCGCGGAAATCCCACTAGTTTTCTATTAGAAAAACACTAGATGATATATTTTCTATACCTATATTCAATAAAATAAGTATTTATGTAATCACATTCAATAAAATAATTATTTATATGTTTTGATGAAATGGACAAAAAGGGAAATCATTCCAATCCACACCAGAAACTTCCACCCCTGGCCCAAATTTTGGGTCAAGTCGGTAGTACATTCTTTTGAGTCTTTTGACACCTCTACACCATGTGTCGGTAAAACCATATGGTGATTTATAATAATGTTATATAAAAATTGACGATATTTATATAGATCTTTACAGAAATAGGCATTGCTTGGGTGAAGTGTATAACTTGAATGTCATATTATTTTATTCAACGCTTATATAGGATTCTTTTTATAAGATGGGAAGAATAATTAATTAATCTAAGTGCGCATATAATTGATGGTGTATGAATTTGTATAGAGATCTATTATTTATATAGTTAGTTGTACAGTCTTGAAAGACTATATGCTTTGGTATCGTTTAGTCATAGAAAGAAAATGTTATGGTCCTGAGTCGAAGTATGAATGGCCCGCTATTCGATGATCATCAATATGTGCAACTCATCTTTTAATGAGATGATGGTACGTAAAGTCCGACCATCACCACACATATGAGTAGTTGATTTAGACATACAATTCAAATTCAACCACGAGCAGTGATTGATCTTGTGATTCAAAATACCTCCCATGTTATTTCGGTGACTTCCATGGTTGGATCACCTCATCACAAACCAACCTCTATACTATTGCTTTTCAAATATGTGTGTAAATGTGTATGTTTTGTCAAAATTTCATGCCCTCAAATCAAATGTTTGTTTTAAGAGACGCGACTTAAGTTCGAGTATTCGAGGATGTTCAAGGGGATCTTCCTTGCATATGCCCTCAAATCAAAATGGTCGATATACAACTTACACTCGCGTATGTATATTATTTTTTTTATCAGCAAAAGGTCTTTGAATAGCAAAGGGTCCTTGAATGACATTTGGGCTTTGACTTAGCTTTTTAAAACAACTTATAACTTTTTTGAAAAGTTAATAAGTCACAATGTAGTGATTTAGGGGGTATTTGTTTTTTCAGAAAACCTCTTCTGGCCTCTTATGTCTGCGCCACGCAGACCACACGCAAACATTTAGATCTGCAGATCGTTTATTTTTTAGAAGACATTTAATAAAAAATGTCTTCAAACCTCTACGCGTCCTCTTCCCCACGCAGACATGGTCAAATGTCTTCCCACCTCTTCTAACCTCTTCTCAAACCCTAGCATCTTCCTCCTCCCAGTCGACACCTCCACCTCCTCCACCACCACCACATCTCCGGCACCTCCCTCACGTCCGGTTGACCCGACGCCACCTCCCCCACCTCCGATTGAGCCGCCTTCACCGCCGACAACCACCTGCTGCCTCGTCAGCCCCACACAACAACCACAGCGACGTCGACCTCCGCAACTGTAAAAAACACGTACCTGGATGTCGACAAGGAATAGCACGAAAAACGAGGTGACTCGAGACAAGTCGGAATCTGAGCAGCGGCGGGTGGTAGGTGACGAGTCTCTGGTGTAGATTGGCGAAGGTGATAAGTGGTGTTTGGTGTGGCGGAGATGGTGGCTGGTATGGGACGAGGTGGTGGTTGTATTGATGGTGAAATGATGAAATGGTGGAAAGTGGTGGTGTTAAGTGAGATGTGAGAACAGGCCCCATTTTGGGGGTTTTATTTTTTAGATCTGCAGGGGTCCTTGTATACCATAAGACTTAAAAAACAAATAATCTTCTTCCCGCAGACTGCAGAGGTTTGGTTCCTCTATTCTGCTACAGATGTATGCGGTCCGCATACTGCAGACGTTTTACCTCTGAAAAAACAAACAACACCATATTGACTTTTCCCCTCCCAAAATAGTTTCACCCAAACACTTTTTAACTTTTCAAAAAGTTAACAAACTAATAAGTCACTAAAATAAGCAATCCCAAACACCCCCTTGGTGATGTTTTGCAATTGTAAAGTTGATATGGATTATTGCTTAAATCCATGCAACTTTTGGCTTAAGTCGGTATTGATGAAAACGTAATCTGATATGCTATAAAAGCTAATACATGACCGTGAAGTCGAGTGCCTATAAACGTGATTTTTTACATGGATAGAGCATAGGGGGTTATCCCGTTTTCCCCATTTTTTACATGGTTAGAGCATAGTAAAAGCTAATAAATGACCGTGTGTGTGGGTGAGTTAGGTGTCTTTCAGTGAATAATCACCGATCGGTGATTGCAAAAGAGAACCCTGAGACCAGGGAAATGGTATTTCCCGTCGGGGCCGTTTGGTGTCTGTTTGCCACTCAGCGTGCTCTTATAAGGCTATAGGGTGTGGGCGTAATGGTTGAGACATGATTTGCCACCTAGGAACATGAACGGAATGCTACACCACCCTCTTGATTGATCCACCTGGTTTGCATGGATTAAACCATGGTAAAAGATAATATTGGAATGGAAACTATCATGCCTATAATTTCTCCTTTCTTTATATATAGTCAAATGTTGTTAATATGTTTCCTATTTTTATTATATTGTAAATTAATATAAATGGAATGCAATCCTCTCTAAATATTCAAGAGAGAGTTCACATATCACATGGTATCAGCCAGACTAGGTCCTCTCCTTCCTTAATCCTTCCTAAAATCAATCTTCTTCTTCTATCCCTTTTCCTGCCATGTCGCAACCTGATTCTTCCTCCTCTACCACTCCCGAAAACTCCCTCCCTATGGCTACTATGTTACATATGATCAATATTAAACTATCCTCTACCAATTATCTTCCCTGGGTTTACCAAATCACTCCTCTCCTCGCCAACTAAAAACTCCTCGGATATGTAGACGACTCCATCCCTGCTCCTCCTAAAACCACCATCGTTAACTCCAAGGAACAAGTGAATCCTGCCTTCACCACTTGGTTCCTTACTGATCAACAAGCCATTCTCATCCTTAACGCCTCTCTTACGGAAGAATTTGTGGCCGAAATCCTTGGCCTAAGCACTTCTCATCAGATCTGGAAAGCCTTACAAGCCGCCTATAGCAATACCTCGTTGGAACGCATGCACCTTTTGCGTGACAACCTTCGACAATTAACCAAGGGATCGTCTACTGTGGCCGAGTTTGGTCGTAAATTCAAAGTAATTTGCGATCAACTTTCGGCTATTAGGCATCCGGTAAGCGACAAGGATAAAACCCATTGGTTTCTCTGTGGTCTCGGTCCCACGTTTGAAAGTTGGTCCACCGCTATTCGCACCGCTCGTGACCCTCTTTGTTTCCGTGACCTTCTCACCAAGGCGGAGAGTTAAGAACAATTCTTGCGCAACCTTCATCCGCCTACTCCGGCCCCCGTCGCCTTCGTTTCTCACCAAGCCAGGTCAAATGGCTCTTCCAACAGCCGACCCAGATCTGGCTCCTCCAATTCCGGGTCATTTTCTCGAAATCAGTCTCACCCACATACTCCAAAAAACCCGCGTAGGCCTCCTCACTGTCAACTATGTCGCACGAATAGCCATTACGCAAATAAGTGTCCCAAACTCTCCTCTTTCGTTAAAATCATTTCCATTTTCAACAAATCATTTTCTTTTTCTTTAGACAAAGATAAATTAAAATAAATAAATGGCTAGTGGTTTGGGTTATGACCACACCTTTAGGGTAGTGGTTTTGGATGATGGATTAGAGGTGGGTTATATGGCACTAACATGGAGGGTCATGAGTGTCATGACCACACCCTATAGCCTAAAGGTATATCATACCTAGAAAAATATGTTTTTCTCAACTTCTATTAATTAATTATACATATATTAAAAAGAAAACATAATGAAGAGTAGAGGGCTACTTTTGTAATTTTTTGGTAGTAAAACCATAAAATGTATGAGAAGTTGATTATCTATCATGTTATCTTAGAATATTCGGAGTTCAATGATCCGAATTTTCGTAAGGATTAGCTTCCTGGGAATTGAAGAGGGCAAAACATTGTGTGTATTCTTAAGTGCAAAGAGGGGTAACATTTTCGTACATTATAAGGCACCAATTCTTAAATTCAGATCTCAATTTTAACAAAGTCGTGAAAACAAATTCATGGCTAGCCACTGATATTAAGCTTGAGTTATCTAGAAGGATAATCTTCAGATTTCAATTATAACGATTTTTTTTTTGTTTTTTTTTTAGTGAATAAGGGATATGCTATAACCAGAAAACTTGTTAAGGTCAAACCAATAAGGGTTCACCAGAATGTACTGTTCCGTCAGAGATTCCGACCAAACGCTTCTCACCGGAAAATATACAACCCAAATTTTTTAACTTTCAAACTCACTAAAAAGCAGATTTTCACTAATCTTACACGATTTTGACAAGATTTCAACCAAAATTATCACAGAACCCAGCCATTTTAGCAAGTTTTTAAACCATATTAACATCAAAAGAGCGGCGGCAGCTTCTAAGGAACGAACGGAGGAATTGCAAAACAAAATCAGAACTGAGAACGCCGTTGCGAGTAGGGATAAAGTTCGTCTGGTAACCACAGTATGTGTAGTAGTGGTTGGAAGACGATGAGGGTTGTTGTAACAGAAGGTTACGGCGTGGGGACCACGGAGAGTTGAGGTGGACGCGCCGTAGCTTAGCATTTTCTCCTCTTCGATTTCTCATATTGAGGGTTGGTGGGTTTTCATCGACATCGTTACTCCGATCTCACCTCATCGACATTGATCCTCTCCGGTAACTACACATTCCCTTCATCTCCATTTTTATGAATGACAAGTTGACCCACCAGGTGTTCGATCAAATGCCTCAATGAAGATAAGGTTTTAAAAAAACTTGTTTTTAGCAATCTTGTGGAGTGGGTATTGGTTAAGGCGATTTGATCTTGTAATTTAGATTCAATTGTGTTAATCTTTAACTACATGGCATGGGGTAAGAGGCTAGGAGGGACACCATTTAGAGGGTGGGCAACCAGCGGTTGCTGCCCTCCTTCATCTTCTATAGAATTTTACCGGTTTTCTACCCCCCACAACTCATCTCGAGTTTGGTGTATCGTTAGTTAACATACGATAACATACGCGCATGGCTCCTACAGGGGGGGGTCGGAACGTTAAGTCAGGCGGCCATATGCAGGGCTCTGCCAGTGGTTTAAAGACCTGTCCTTTCAAATTTTTCCACGAATGTAAAGATGGTAAACCGGGCTCTGTGGGTTTTTTCCGCCTATTTGAACACATGCAAAGCACCCACCTCAAGACAGAAAACCGAAGGCTGTCTTTGAAGGAGGCTATTTCAAAGGACCTGGACCTTTTTATGGATGTTGCAGAAGTTCTTAGGGCAGGGGATAAATGGTTATGTGGTAAGTGCATGGTGATGCACGCACTCAGTAGGGGATGCAAGCATGATAATGAGGTCGTGTCGTTTGCCATGATCTCGGGGGGTGTTGAAGATTTCATTGTTGGGATCGGGAAACCATGCCAAGTGGTGGTTGACACAAACCCACCTCACCCAGCAAGGCTTGGGAGTGATGTTAACCTCCTCGAGCGTGTTTTCTCCCTCCCTATTCAGACTGTTAAAAGCATTCCCCCTAGTTGTCGGCTATTGTTTGCTCAGGTCCTAACAGGTGCTTTGCGCAAAGTGGTAGCGTCACCAAGATCGGTCAACAATTGGGTCCAATTGCTTCTACTACCGCGTTGCACCTTGTGGGTGGTTAGACCATCCTCCAGACAAGAGCGGAGATCAGGGAATAGGAAATCTCTACAGTGTAGTAACATCTTGCACGCGCTTACAGTGTGGAAAGATGGGTCTGGGTTTGATGATTTGGTCGCTTCCCTATTGGATAGCGTGGGGGAGACGGGGGCCCCTAGGGGAGAATGCAGGAAAGAGGAAGAAAAAGAAAGGGGCCCTAATATTAAGCAATGTCTTCGGAAAGCCAGGGATGGACATTTCACAGCTGCGCTTAAGGTCCTATGCTCTAGTGGAGTTGCCCCTCTAGGTGATTCGACCTTGAAATCTCTTACTGATAAACACCCAGTGGTGTCGCCCCCGTCATTGCCTTCCAACCCTTTGGCCCAACCCACTCTTGTTGTTGATGGGGATTGTGTGCTCAAATGTATTCGATCATTTCCTAAAGGGACCTCATGCGGTAGAGACGGGATGCGGGCCCAACACCTGTTAGATGCTATTGGTGGCGAGGGCTCGGTGACTTCCTCAGGTTTGCTTATGAGCATTACTGAAGTTGTTAACTTATGGCTTGGGGGGTCCTGCCCTATGGTGCTTGCTGAGTTTGTTGCCTCGGCCCCCCTCACCCCCTTATTGAAACCTGATAAAGGAATTCGGCCTATTGTTGTGGGGGGTATTTGGCGAAGGTTGGTTTCCAAGGTGGCGATGAAGAAGGTCGGGAAAGAAATGACCCAATACTTAGGTGACTATCAGTTTGGGGTGGGGATGCCAAATGGGTCAGAGGCGGTACTTCACAGTGCAAACAGGTTTCTCAACTCGTTTCATGCAGATGGTTCCTTAGCCTTGCTTACTGTGGATTTCTCCAATGCTTTTAACACGGTCGACCGCACAGCCTTTCTCCAAGAGGTTCATCAGCGTTGCCCGTCAATCTATCGGTGGGTCCAATTTCTTTACGCTCAGCCTGCTAGGTTGTATGTTGGTAACGAGTGTATTGGGGCTACTACCGGAGTTCAACAAGGAGACCCTTTGGGGCCCCTTCTCTTTGCCCTCGCCTTACACCCCCTTATTCTCCGAGTTCAGAACCGCTGTAAACTCCCGTTTCATGCTTGGTACTTGGATGATGGGACGACTATCGGAAACGCCTCTGAGGTTGCTAAGGCCTTAGACATCATCAATGAGGAGGGGCCATCTCTAGGGCTTTATCTCAATATTAAGAAAACAGAGGTTTATTGGCCGACATGCGATGGCCAGAAAGATCAGGACGGGCTTTTCCCGAGAGGGATCGGTAGACCAGAGAAGGGGGTTAAGCTCCTTGGTGGAGCTGTTAGTCGGGATCCTAGCTTTATTGGAGAGTTGGCAGGGCGGCGGGCCTCGGGGGTGGTTGACCTTATGAAACTCTTACCCTGCCTGAGGGATCCCCAATGTGAACTCCTTCTGCTAAGGTCGTGCATGGGTGTTGCTAAGTTGCTTTTTGGGCTGCGGACTTGTCAACCCCATTTGATGGAGGATGCGGTATCTCGGTCCGATGATGGCCTTAGAAAGGCTATAGAAGACATAGTAGTGGGTGGCGCCCCCTTCTTTGGTGACCTCCAGTGGCGTCTAGCATCTTTGCCAATGCGTCTAGGTGGTTTGGGCCTCTTCTCAGCCCGAGATGTTGGGGCTTATGCCTTTGTGGCGTCTAGAGCTCAGTCTTGGGAACTACAGGATCATATCCTTCGAAATGGTGGGGTTGTCGGGCTTGACCCAGACTATCAACAAGCGCTTGAACGCTTAAATGTCTCTCTCCCAGACTTGGATATTGGCGGTTTCTCTAACAAGGACACCACCCCTCGAAGCCACAAAAAACTTTGACGAATGCACTTTTTAGCAAAATCGCTCAAAGCCTGGGAGAAGCTTTTGATTTGTCACCCCGCCAGAAGGCGGTGTTTGAGTGTCTGAAGGGTCCCCGTGCTCAGGAATTTTTGACCGTTGTCCCGATTGAGGGGTTAGGACAATGCATGTCGGCAGTAGAATACAGAACCATTCTCAAATACCGGCTAATGATCCCTATGTATCCAGAAGATGAAACCTGCCCGATATGTCGTAAAGCTTGTATGGATAAATATGGGGAGCACGCAGTTCACTGTAAAGAGCTCCCTGGGTTTAAATATCGGCATGACTGGGTGCGAGATGTTTTGGGGGACATCTTAAGAAGAGGTGGGATTTCTGCTAAGAAAGAGGCCCCTGTGAATTTCCTCACGGACCCTATGGAAGGGAGATCTACTCTGCGACCAGCGGATCTGCTCGTCTTTGGCTGGGCTGGGGGGAAACATGCTTGTGTAGACCTCACGGAGGTTTCCCCTTTGGTTGGTTTAAGGGAAAACGGGTTTGTATCTGGACTAGCAGCAAGAAAGGCAGAATCAAAGAAAGTGGATAAGCACGCTAAAGCTTGCGCAGAGAACCAACATGTCTTTATCCCTTTTGCCTTTGATACTTTTGGCTCCCTAGCGCCAGAAGCCATCAACTTCTTGACGAGGGTTCAACGGGTTATCCACTGATGCGTGTTAGTGTATATATGTTTTTAGATGTTTATTTAAGCCCTTTTTACACTTTTAGCCAAGTTTTAAATTTATAAAACACGATATTTACTAACACTAAGCACACATATGGGCAAGTGCACCCATCGTGGACGTAGTATAGTGTTGGTAAGATACCGAGGTCGTCCAAGGACACAAGAGCTTTTAATACCGGTTTATCCTCAACGTCTAATCAAATCAAAAAGTTAGAAAAAATGTTTTAAACTAAGAAAAATAAAAACTAACTAAATGCTGAAAAAGAAAATAAAATAAAAACAGATAGACAAGATGAATCACTTGGATCCGACTCGTGTATTAGTATAACCTTTGATTATTTTCGCACTTTTGCACTTGTTTAAGAGATTATCTTAGTTATTGTAGTAGGCCCCTCTTTTGAAGGCGACGTTACCCTCAACCCAGTAGTTTGAGTCAGCAAGGATACAATCCTAAAGGGTCGGATTATTGAAAGATAATGAATTAAGTTATTAATGCAAATTATGGTAGGCCCCGCTTTCGGCGGTGACGTTACCCTCGGCTAAGTAGTCTGAGTCAGCAGGGATACAGTCCTAAATAGCCGGGTTATAGTATTAATAGTAGTTAGCTTATGAGGGGGTCAAAGAGTTTGGATCCCCGCCATCCAATACCTATGGGCATTGAAGGAGATCCTACTAAATTTGACCCAGGTCCCAAGCAGGACCTCTAAACGCTGAACAAGGGCAAGACCTTTACCAAACCGTTCCCTTAACCCCCGACCAGGTAGTCAACATACCTCCATATAGACCGTGGAGATATGAATGGTGAAAATCTTTTATTTTATATAGACAGTAAAATAATGCCAAGACACCACGGACAAACGATAAGGAAAGATCACCTTCAACATAAGTAACTAGTTATTAAAGTCATTAATACAAAACCAAATAAAAAGTGCAAAAGATTAAAAATAAAAAGTATTATACTAAACACTTGTCTTCACCAAGTGATGTAAGAGACTTAGGCAAACATGGCCTTGATTGTCAAGAACTCTTACGATCAATCTTGGATCCCGAGACGACTCACACACTCTATGATGGACAATGGATGATGGTGGTGGATGATGGTGTTATGGTGGTGATGGGTGGTGGATGAAGTGTGAGAGAGGTGGTGTGCCAAGGGATGAGAGAGAATGAAACCAAGCTCCTCTATTTATAGGCTGAACAGAACGCTGGACACGGCCCCGTGTCCGCTGGACACGGCCCCGTGCCCGTCTGACATTCTCTCTCTTCATTAATTGTAATTGCGAATTACAATTAATGCGCCTGCTGTACTTTCAACACGCCCCCGTGTCCGCTGGGCACGGCCCCGTGGTGAGCAATGGAAGCTTCTACTGGTTTGTCTTTTCTGCTGCTTCCTGGGCACGCCCCCGTGTTCACCGGACACGGGGCGTGTTCAGACTTCTGTTCTCTTCTCTTTGTCTTGGGAGGTGCCGTTGAGGGTCCGGGCAGTTTACTTTTGTTCCTTTTCTTGTATTTATGATAGAATTAGTGGTCTTTTTGCTTCTTTTGTGATTTTGAGCTCATTTCATCCTGAAAATACAAAAGGAAGACAAAAACACTCTTTTTCCAACATTAGTACTTAAAAAGGGTTAGTTTTATGCCTTAATTGATGTGTTTTATATGTTGCATTTTACACACATCAAATACCCCCACACTTGAACTTTTGCTTGTCCTCAAGCAAAACTCTTTTAATGTGGCTTACACTCCCAAATGGAATAGGTAGAAGAGAAGTTTTTTTTTAACTTGTCCTAGAGTGTCGGGAATCCAAGGTTTGTATAGGTTCTATTTTTATTTTATTTACAATCTTATTCGTCGTGGCTTATTTTGAACTTTTCATAAGATAAACTACTTATTTGGGCATAGCATGCCTTATTAAAATTCCATTTATATACAAGTTCACATACCTCACGGGAGATCACTCAATCACTCGGCCGAAGGTGTATATTTAAGTGAATCGCTCGAGAGCGGCACGGATTTACATTCTCCATATGCTTGCCAAGCGATCAATCCTCCTCCTTTTTAACTTTTTACCTTTGTAAATATCAAGAGGTCTTTTGGGGTGAGGGCTTGGGTTTAAAGGTGGGTGGTTGGTTAGTGGTTAGTAAAAAGGGCGAAAATCGTAACAAGTGTCGGTTTTCGTGAAATACCTTATTTTTGGTGACATTTATTTTTGAAGTATTTCTCCAAACAAGCTTTTTGTAGCTTATGTTTGTTTTTGACTTCATTCATCATTTTTTTTTTTTTCGTCACGTAAAGGGTATGTTTATGAAAAACCGAGTTTGTTACTAAAATAAAGGTGAAAAAATGAAAAAGGTTTTTTGTGGGTAAAAAAAAATTGTTTTGGGGGTAATGAAATGAAAGGTTTAGGCTCAAAGGGGTTTTCTAGGGGGATTTTGGGTAGGTAAAAAAAAAAATAAATAATGGTTTTGAAAGAAAAATAGTTAGTCCTAATGCCTCCATCATTTACTTACTTGGGTTTAAGTTGGTAAGGACCGGGAATGTATCGTCGTGGCAAGTTCTAGATTTGTAAAGACCGAGCGGCTATTCACACAAGAAACGAAAAATGAGCATTTAATCTAAATATGTGTATTTTTATGCTCAATAAAGGCTCAAAACTCACTTTTTGTGGGAATGGGTTTTTAATGTGACCAAGCATATATAATCGAATTTTAGCTAGACTTGTTATACCGGTTCATAATTTTCTTATGTTAGTTCTTTTTATCACGACGCTATCGGTTGTAAGTTTGTAAAAATATAACCCTTTTATAACTTGTTATTCCCAACTTAAACTAAGACAAGTAAATAAAAAATGAAAAAGTTTTTGAAAAAATTTGGGGTGTTTAGCGGTTCCAATAGAGTTTTGTGTAAGGCTTGTTTTAGGATTTTGCAAAATTCCAAGGTTTTAGCATCCCCCCACACTTAAATTACACATTGTCCTCAATGTGTCCCAAAAATAAGTTTTTCGGTTGATTAAAATGTGTAAAAGTGGGTTAAAAACAAGATTTTATGGTACTGGGTAGCTGAACACGGGGTGGTGTTGGCTGAACACGGCCCCATGTCCAGACTGCCAGTACCAAAAGTAAACAGAAGGCTGGGCACGGGGGCGTGTTCAGTGAGCACGGCCCCGTGTCCAGGTACCTGAACTGGGCATTTCTGCAGATTTTTGGGCACGGGGGCGTGTTGGGTGAGCACGGCCCCGTGCTGAACTTGCAGTAATGAAGAAAAATTGTCGAGAGGCTCTGTTTTTGCGCATGGGGTGTTGGTTCAAGCTTCCCTTAGTATCCTTCACCATCCCGAGTGTGTTTTATTCCTGCAAATTAAAACTAAACTAGAAAGCATAAAAGTTAAACTAATCTAAAACTAAGGATAGTTCCGCGGAATGCCTCCGTGGTGCGCCACGTTTATAAGGGTCCTTGGCTAGACCCTCCTTATCGGGTGGTTCAGGCTCATCTTCAATTAGGGGGTCATTATTGCCAAAAGGATATTTCATTGAGCGCTCAAGATCTATGCTCCTTTTGAATGCCCCTAATTGGAGAGGTAGATTGTTAAATTTCCGGTTTTTCAAAGCTCTATGAGTTTGCACAAAAGGCTTTCCCAAGACTAAGGGGGCGTCATCTAGGATGACGAAGTCGGTTGGGATTACCATTTGATTTGTTTGAACCAAAACATCTTCAACTACACCGATTGATTTTATTACTTTCCGATTGGATAGAAAAATGGGTATTTGAAGTGGAGTAAAATCACTAACACTAAATTTTTCAAAAATATAGTTAGGCATTATGTTAACACAAAGATCTTTATCAATGGTGATATTACTAATAAAGGATTTTTGAAAGAAACATGGAACCGGTGTAATGTTAATTTCAAAAGGGTCTTCTTTTATTAGCGAGGTTTGATCATTAGTTAACTTAACACTTACTAAGTCTTTGATTTTAGCACTAGTGCTTAACTCTTTTAGAAACTTAGCATGAGGGGTTATTAAACAATGATTTTCGAAAGTAGGTGACAAGAGGTTAATTTCTTCAAAATTAGACTCTTCTTGAATTTTAACATTATCGGACTCACCATTTTCGTTGTTTAACTCATGTGTTGGTTTTTCACTTTCTTGTTCTTCCATTTTTACACTTTCAACTATCTCTACGTTATTATCATTTTTTAGCTCTTCTCTTGCGCGAGATTCCTCTTCCCTTGCGCGAGATTCTTTTATGCAACGTTCGATAGTTTTAATGTGTTCTAATATCCTATTGGTTACTTCGGTGAGATTGAAAGAATTTGGATCCTCAAAGCTTGAATCCGGTTGTTCGATCCTTGGCTCCTCATAATTCTCATATGAAGTAGATGGTTCACACCATTGTTCTTCATTATAAGTATATGATGGATAAGGGTCGAAACTTTGATCTTCATAGTACTCATATGAGGTGGGTTGCTCACGCCATGGTTCCTCATAATAAGTGTATGAAGGTGGTGGCTCATATGTTGAATCTTCAAAGTATGAGTATGAAGGCTCATACCTTGGTTCATCAAAATATGAGTATGAGGAAGGAGGTTCATACCTTTGGTCTTCATAGGATGTATATGAAGTTGATGGCTCGTACCTGGGTTCCTCATAATGGTTGTATGAATTGGATGGTTGATATGAGTTATTATATTGAACCGAGCGTGCATTACGACAATTAGTGCAATAATTACCTCTATAATCATCCTCATCATAGGTGTAGTTGTAATCTCTTGAGTATTGATCCATAGGAATCACTCAACAGACTACAACTGAGTCTCGGGACCAGAAAACAAAAATAAGACGGAAACAGAAGCTGGACACGGCCCCGTGTTGGGTGAACACGGCCCCGTGTTCAGGGACTGTATCTGGGCGTTTTAATTAAATTAACTGGTCACTTTGAGCACGGGGGCGTGTTGAGTGAACACGGCCTCGTGGTCAGACTCTGTATCTGGGTATTTACTTTAAAAATATGCAGCACGGGGGCGTGTTCAGCGAGCACGGCCCCGTGTTCAAGCTACTGTAAATGCAAAACTAAACTAAAATGCAGAAAAAAATGCGCGCGTTTTGAAAAGGTTTTGAAAAACTGATTAGGCCGTCGATTTTAAGCTTTCTTAAAATCCTTGTGTCCCCGGCAACGGCGCCAAAAACTTGATGCGTGTTAGTGTATATATGTTTTTAGATGTTTATTTAAGCCCTTTTTACACTTTTAGCCAAGTTTTAAATTTATAAAACACGATATTTACTAACACTAAGCACACATATGGGCAAGTGCACCCATCGTGGACGTAGTATAGTGTTGGTAAGATACCGAGGTCGTCCAAGGACACAAGAGCTTTTAATACCGGTTTATCCTCAACGTCTAATCAAATCAAAAAGTTAGAAAAAATGTTTTAAACTAAGAAAAATAAAAACTAACTAAATGCTGAAAAAGAAAATAAAATAAAAACAGATAGACAAGATGAATCACTTGGATCCGACTCGTGTATTAGTATAACCTTTGATTATTTTCGCACTTTTGCACTTGTTTAAGAGATTATCTTAGTTATTGTAGTAGGCCCCTCTTTTGAAGGCGACGTTACCCTCAACCCAGTAGTTTGAGTCAGCAAGGATACAATCCTAAAGGGTCGGATTATTGAAAGATAATGAATTAAGTTATTAATGCAAATTATGGTAGGCCCCGCTTTCGGCGGTGACGTTACCCTCGGCTAAGTAGTCTGAGTCAGCAGGGATACAGTCCTAAATAGCCGGGTTATAGTATTAATAGTAGTTAGCTTATGAGGGGGTCAAAGAGTTTGGATCCCCGCCATCCAATACCTATGGGCATTGAAGGAGATCCTACTAAATTTGACCCAGGTCCCAAGCAGGACCTCTAAACGCTGAACAAGGGCAAGACCTTTACCAAACCGTTCCCTTAACCCCCGACCAGGTAGTCAACATACCTCCATATAGACCGTGGAGATATGAATGGTGAAAATCTTTTATTTTATATAGACAGTAAAATAATGCCAAGACACCACGGACAAACGATAAGGAAAGATCACCTTCAACATAAGTAACTAGTTATTAAAGTCATTAATACAAAACCAAATAAAAAGTGCAAAAGATTAAAAATAAAAAGTATTATACTAAACACTTGTCTTCACCAAGTGATGTAAGAGACTTAGGCAAACATGGCCTTGATTGTCAAGAACTCTTACGATCAATCTTGGATCCCGAGACGACTCACACACTCTATGATGGACAATGGATGATGGTGGTGGATGATGGTGTTATGGTGGTGATGGGTGGTGGATGAAGTGTGAGAGAGGTGGTGTGCCAAGGGATGAGAGAGAATGAAACCAAGCTCCTCTATTTATAGGCTGAACAGAACGCTGGACACGGCCCCGTGTCCGCTGGACACGGCCCCGTGCCCGTCTGACATTCTCTCTCTTCATTAATTGTAATTGCGAATTACAATTAATGCGCCTGCTGTACTTTCAACACGCCCCCGTGTCCGCTGGGCACGGCCCCGTGGTGAGCAATGGAAGCTTCTACTGGTTTGTCTTTTCTGCTGCTTCCTGGGCACGCCCCCGTGTTCACCGGACACGGGGCGTGTTCAGACTTCTGTTCTCTTCTCTTTGTCTTGGGAGGTGCCGTTGAGGGTCCGGGCAGTTTACTTTTGTTCCTTTTCTTGTATTTATGATAGAATTAGTGGTCTTTTTGCTTCTTTTGTGATTTTGAGCTCATTTCATCCTGAAAATACAAAAGGAAGACAAAAACACTCTTTTTCCAACATTAGTACTTAAAAAGGGTTAGTTTTATGCCTTAATTGATGTGTTTTATATGTTGCATTTTACACACATCATCCACAGCAATTGTTCGACCCCAAGGGGGCAGGGGTTTGTGTTCGGGAGGTTGGGGTTTGCAATTCAGAAAGGGTTAGCGGCGCAGCTTGTTGCCCGTTTACCTTCTGTTTTAATGTAACTTAACAATTTTTCTGGTTACGATTTTATTGAACAAAAAAAATGAAGATTTAGGTTTAAGTTGCATTTTTTTTCAACAAATCAAAATAAAAACTACCTATAATTTTCAAAGGTACTTTTCAATGTGTTCAAATGGTGCATAGCCAATAGTATCCAATGACTAAGGGGCTGTTTGGTAGCCTCTGAATGGTCATTAAGAGGCTACCTCTTAATAGAACCATTAAGAATTTACAATGAGAAGGTAGAAGAATGTGACATGTGATGATTTACCATTCAGATGTTACCTCTTAACCATTCAGACTATAGGTTACCTCTTATTCATTCAGAGGTTTTAAACTATTAAGAGGTAGCATCTGAATGATCATTAAGAGGCTACCAAACAGCCCCTAAGCTTGAAGGACAAGTCTTAAATTTAAATTTCAACTTTAACGAATTTTACTAATAAAAAAGAAACATTATAAATATATACCAAAACATAGGGAAGGTTTAAATGAGAACGCTAAATACTGTGAGAACCGTGAGAATAAATAAAAAAACCGCGAGAACTCGATCAAAAACAATTCAAATTCAATTTTTTTTCTACACATATCATTATTATTCGAATACAATGTTGGAAATTTAATTTACACGTTTAAATTTACGTGAATTCGTAAATAAAGAAAATTTACACATGTGTAAGTTTGCCATTTACACATATGTAAATCTGTTATATTTATACACATGTGTAAAAAATCTAAAAAGAGTGATTTTGAAAGGAGAAATGAATTATTTGATATTGTAAATTCTTTTTCTGATATTGTATCTTAATTACAATGAGGTTTGTATTAAACAAATTGGTTTTGATTGGTTTTTTCATTCGTTCTCACGGTTCTCGCAATATTTAGCGTTCTCAAGATAACTCTCCCCCAAAACATAAGCTCTTAGTTACAGTAAATTGTCTTTTTTTTTTTTACCTTTTTAAGTTTCAACTTTTTCTTGTTTTACTTTTTCATGTTTCGAATTCACCCCTTTAAGTGTAAATATTAAGCGCCTTTAACCCGATAATTTTATTTTCTCTTATAACTTCCTTTCTTTAGTTTTTTTTTTTTACAAAAAAAACTAAATCATCATCATCATCATACTCAGTAAATCCCACCAATAGCAAAGCAAAGGTAGGGTCTGATGAGGGTAAAATGTAGACAACCTTACAACTACCCCGTAGGATAGAGAGACTGCTTCTAGTGAGACCCCCGGCTCGATAGTAGTTTTGCATCAAGACTTAGACATAAGGCACATAACACTCAGCACTCGGGACAAAAACCGATCAGTGCATGTATCCTTTTGTCTTTCAGCTATCAACACCACCACATGACGCATGATTAACCGTCTTTAGCTTTTAACGTTATTTTCACGAAATTAGTAAAATAACGTTAAAAATGGTGCACTTTCACTTCCCCCCCACCCCCGATGGCCCACGCATATATTATACGCGCATACCGCAAGCGAGACGTAAACAAAAAAAAAACTAAATACGTAATATAATTTTTTTTGAGAACGAATTGAAAAACACGTTTCGACTGCCTTTTGGACTTATGCGGCTTTATTTTTGTAACTTTCCTCTTTCGGTTTCTATAATGACTAATGAGTGTCGGCACCATATCGATGCCGTAATGAACGGTAACAATATTGATCGGATTTCCGCCATTAATGTTATTTTTACCACTGCATCAACATTTCCATTTAAAATTTATTGAAAATTAGGTCGCCTTCACCGCGAAACATGGATGTAACCCACTAGTTAGATTTAAGTTGCATTGAGTTTTCAAATGAACTTTTTAATGGTTGAAATGTGGCATATCGAATACAATGACTATGCTTGAAATTTTGACAGAAAGAATATGTGCCACACATTCCTTCTGCAAATTCCCTAGGACAGAACAAAAGGTAATCTGATCTTTGTGTAGCAGTGAACTTGTTATTGGAAGAAAAAGAATATAAGTAAAAACAACAATAAGAATAAGAATATAAAGAAACACTAGCCTCAGAAAACTCTGCCACATCCATCTTTTTCTTAAACGTTAAAACATTTGAGTATTATAAACATCACATTTGTCCATCTATATCATTTAAAATTCCTTTCGATTATAAAATAAACAATTTTCTAGATAAATTACCATGGGTATAAAATCACGAATATTTCTCCTCTATATAATCTAACGGTGAACAAACAAATAGAACCTGATTTATAATAACTGATCAAAGTTTACTTTTACATTTTCTTTTTAAATTGTAATGGAGCTAGGTTGCTTATTAGAAACTAGGCTCTATTACATACGGGCATTTTGCTTAGTAAAAATCGAGTTACAATACATTTAAGAAAATGTAACAGAGTTCGTTTTTTACTAATCAACCAAACCATGTTACGGTTTTCTTTCATCTTTTGTATGTAACATAATATGATTTTTTTAATAACGGTATTCTTATCACCCCAATGTGGTGCTCAACGAAATTTTAGAAGCTTTTATACCCAATTTGGGTAAACAACCGGTTCATTACCCTAAAAGGCTAAAATGATACACGATGACATTTCCAAATATTATCCGTATAGGGGCAACGTTTCAATAAAAAAGGGTAACGAAATTGAAAAAACGTCAGATTTTTCCAAATTTTACATTAGCGTCGGAGCGTCAAGAGGCAACGGAGGTTACCCCTTCTATCACTCTAGGTCCGCCCCTGATTACCATACTTTCTACTTGCTTATTGTTTTTACATGATTTTCTGCATTATATGTGGATACAAGTACTTCTTTGTAATACTTTTATCCTCAAAACATTATTACATGATTTTCGGCATTATATGTGGATACAAGTACTTCTTTGTAATAATTTTATCCTCAAAACATTAGTATGTTATGTTTCCCAATACTTATCTAACATGTTTTGCTAACACTTAGGGTGTAGGGAGTGGTTAAACACTTTGGAGTGGCAAACCAAAAACCGACCAATCAGAGCGCGCCATGTCAATCAGTTAAAAGTGTTTAAACTTTGGTGAAAAGTGTTGGTAATGGTTCAGTTGCACAATTGTGCTTATTGATTTATAAAATTCACCGGGGTAACCCTTTACCCAAAAAAAAAAAAAGTGTTGGTAATGGTTTAGACACTTGGTGAAGTGGTAAACTTTTTAAATAAAAAAAAAAAATGTGTGATTGGTTGAGATAGGAATGGACCCCACCCCACACCCCCTCTCTCTCTCTCCTTCCTCCCTTCCCCGAATCGGTGCTGCCTCACCGATTTCACTCCCATTTCGTCAAAGTTGCATGCGGCAAATGGGTTGGCATTGGTTTGCCACCCATTGCCGATCGGTGACTTGAGTTTAGACACTCCCACACAGTACGCCCTTATTCTCTTTATGTGGATTGAAACTTCTCAAATTAATCCCATGGAAGATTTATCTACAAACATTGTTGTTTATAGACTCTAATTTGATGAAAACAATATCTTTCCATTGTTTTTTTTTTTTTTTTACTTTCAAATTGTGATTTAGCATTCTTATGCTATACAATTATAGTTGGCTTTTATGCTATACACGATATTTTTTCTCTGCTTGCTTACTTTAATAGACATCACTCGCCTACTAGAAGATAAAGTGTTAAGTGCAATAGAAAAGGGATTTCAAAATACCCCTCAATAACCCTTTGCTTGCTTTTATAGACATCGTTCACCTTTCAGAAGATAAATGTGTATGTAGACCTTCATTTGCAAAAGGAAGAGATCGGGTTGCTATATGCCTATAAGTAAACAAGTCCAGAGGCTCGAGAGCTACTCGTTATCGGCCTGGGGTGTGATTGGATATGGAACAACTAAAGGGACCGCTTAAACGCTCGCCTTACACTTGTATCCCTCATATTTCTAACATTTTTAAAAATTTACATCAAACAACGTCCACCAAAAGAAGAACAAAATGTTCTGTGTTGCATCCCTTTTTTTAAAAGGTTGATCCTCGCCTCTCAAATCTCGATCTTATGGTTTGTTTGTGTGTTTATAATCGAGGTCTTGCTAATGTTTAAGAAAAAATGTACTCTTTCTTTCATTGCTCAATTTTCTGTTACACTTAACCCCCTTTAGTTATAATATCCTTTCTGATTCAATTATTGTAACAATTTATTAAGGAAAAATAACTAATAATAAACAATAACACAGGCACTCTACAATTTTTTTATTATTTGAAAAAAAATAATATCATAAAGGCACATTGTACTAGTTTTAGCAATGAAGAAACGGCATTTAAATTAAAATTAAGAAAAAAGAAAGTACATCATGAATCGAATAAAATCAAATGCATCAGTTTGAAACTATGATTTCCTCTCTAAAATAATATTTAATCATTCTATAATTTATTCCTCAATTTATTAAATGTGACACGAAAAACTTTCAACATAATATGTTTCGACAATAAATATTAAATAGTCACATAGTATTTGATACATAACAAGTTTTAAATGGCTACATACTTGTTTTACATTTTATAGATATAAAAAAGTACATAATTCATTAGAACAAAGCTCTATACCTAGAGTGAATTGCAAGGATTGTCCTTTATCTTTATACTCATTTGCAGACGCTGTCCTTTATGTTTAAAATTGACAAGTTTTGTACTTTATGTTTTCAAATCATACACGTTTTGTCCTTTAGCCCTAATCCAGTTAGATTCTTCTGTCAAATATGGTCATGTGCAATGCACATAAGGGTAAAATTGTCTTTTCACCCTATTCTTTAAAAATAAATATAAAAGAAAAAAATATTAACCGGTTTCTTTCAATCATTCAAATTCAAAAAAGAGTTTCATGGAGATGAGCCACAGAGGAAAAGAGTTTCTTTCAATCATTCAAAAAGCAGAATCAGATTTGAGAAAATTACTCGACATCTCCGATGATTACGCCGTCTTGTTCCTTCAAGGCGGCGCCACCACCCAATTCGCTAGCATCCCGTTAAACATATGTAAACCGGAAGATCCAGTTGATTACATCGTCACCAGTTCATGGGGCGACAAGGCGTATAAAGAAGCAACAAAATATTGCAAACCTAAAGTGATCTGGACCGGTAAACCGGAGAAATACACCGGGTTACCGGTTTTTGATGAGTTGGATCAGAGTATTAACGCAAGGTATTTGCATATATGCGCCAATGAAACTATTCACGGTGTTGAGTTTAAAGATTACCCCACTGTAAAAAACAAAGATGCGGTTTTGGTAGCTGATATGTCTTCTAACTTTTGTTCAAAACCGATTGATGTTTCGAAATTTGGGATTATTTATGCAGGGGCTCAGAAGAATGTGGGCCCATCTGGGGTTACAATTGTGATTATAAGGAAAGTGGTGGCGCTGTGGCGGTTGTGGGTGTCGCCTGAGGGATTGAGAAAGAATGAAGGTTGGATTATGGAGAATTGTTGCATGTTGTTGAAGAGAAATTAGGGTTTTGAAATGAGATTGATTTGGGGGAAGACAAAGGGTTTTGTTATGATATATATTTTTTTTTGTTCTTTTTTATGTATTTTTAAAGAATAGTGTAAAAAGACAATTTTACCCTCATGTGCATTGCATATGACCAGATTTGACAGAAAAATCTAACTGAGTTAGGGCTAAAGGACAAAACGTGTATGATTTGAAAACATAAAGTACAAAACTCGTCAATTTTAAACATAAAGGACAGCGCCTGCAAATGAGTATAAAGATAAAGGACAATTCTTACAATTTACTCTCTATACCTATTTATAAAATGATACGAATATCGAAAGGTTAACATGAAACTTAAAATTCATAAAATTATTTAATAAGTAACTATGAACACATTATTCGTTTATTATATTGTATAATCTTTCTCTTTATAAAATTGAATTAAATATGACAAATATAAATTTATATTCGTTATGATCATAATTTAATCATGTAATTACTAATAAAAATGATTAACAACACAAGAAAGGTATTTTTATTAGAAAAATATTTAAAACAAAATTTTTAATGCGTAATTAATAAAGGGAAAGGAGTGGAAAAAGCTCCATTATTAAAAGCATTTAATTAAGGAGTGGAAGCCTTAATTAAAAGGGTTAACCAGCAACCATAACCTAACCATGGTTAGATTTATCAACCAAAACCAACATATTCTCCGCATACTGATAACCCCTAAACTTCCCAATAATTACAACCATACCCCATCAAACACCCTATAAATTAAGCCTCGGACCAGAGCTAGGTTTGCCCAACTGAAGACCCAAGGGTCCTTCAGTAAAATCACACCTCCAACCCTGCCTTCTTTCCTTTCTCTCTCACACACAAACACCATAAACACGTACTCACTTTCTCTCTCTAAAAATATGCGGAAATCTTCTAGAAGATCAAACGCACCGGTCCTGCCGTTAACATCGGCGTTTCAACAGCCGAGTTCTCCGTCCGGCCGGTACGGCGGTTACACACCGTCGTTCGCCGGTGACACGTCATCATCTCCATTCGCGTCATCAACAAGCTCCAGTTTCTATTCATCTCCGTCGTCAACTCATGTCTACAGCCGTTCGTCATCTCCGACACGTGTAAATCTCGCTCCGGTGTCGTCATCTTCCGTCAGGTTTTCGTTATCAAGCAGATCTGGATCTCCGAACCGATCTATGGCGGTTAATCCTCGAGATCAGGTTGTACGGAAGCAAAACGTTTCGAATCCGTTGAAGAATTTGCCGAAGAAGACGTGTATGTGTTCGCCGACGACGCATCCAGGCTCGTTCCGGTGTAGTTTGCATAAGAATTACAATATTAACCAAACGTACTCACCGAATCGATTAAACGCTCGTAGATCTGCGATGACGAACTCGCTTGTGCGAATTGGAACCGTTGAAGGTGGAGATCTGGTTAAACGAGCTCTCGCGGCGTTGATCCGGCCGTCGTCGCATCAACAGCGGCGGAGATCGGCGTTTGAGCCGCGACCTAGCCGGTTGTCGATCATGTCAAAGGCCGATGACGTATGAGTTTGTTGTTCATACGTCATATTTTACGGTTACAGGTTTGGTAATTTTACATATCCTACCTTTTCTACTACAAATCAACATGTACCGGTGACCGGATTCCGGCGAAGAGTGCAGTTTTTTATATAATTCGACGACATGACATCATCAAACCATCAAATCAATCCTTGAATTTTGACATAAGGATGAATGAAGCTTATTCGATTGTATATGGATGAAAATATATGCTTGCAGGCATTGTGATTGAACAATTTGAAAGGACTTTTTTGGATTAAATTTTAACTAACTTCAATTCATCAAACTAGATTAACTAAACGGATTCAAATTTTAATTAACTTAAATTAAACATCAAATTGTAACATTCATTACTCATACGATTTTCGTGTTGTTTGTGTTGAATCATTTGATTGTTGATTGACGTTATGTTCCGTTCGGTTCCGTTTCGTGCAGTGCCGTGGATTGCGTGTATTGTTCTGTTGCGTGCAGAGCCGTTCCGTTAGGTGCCACCGTATTCCGTCGTATTCGCCGTTATGTTTGGTGGCTGATTCGTTACGTGTAAGGTAATTTTTACTTTTTGTGTAATTTTTATTTTAATTTGAATTGAAATTTTGTTTTGTTTTGTTTATTGTTGATGATGGTTCACGCAACAGGAATGATGTGGTATAAGACCATGTGTAGTGGGGCGTTTTTTTTAAAAAATTTTCAAAAATAACGCCCGAAAACGCCCACCCCTCCATTACAGGGGGCGTTATTTTGTAAAATTTTTGAAAAATTTTTGTTCCAGCGTTTTCTTTAAAACGCCAAATGAAACTAACTTGCATGAGACCATGTGAGTGTTGACCAATGGGAAGAGACCATGTGGGATAGTTCAGCTTTTTTAAAAAGGTTTTTTTTTTTTTTTTTTTTTTTTTAATAATTGTAAGGGGCATTATGGGGCATTATACCCACTACACCACTTTTGCTATAATGCCCCCTTGCTGACTAGGACGCCACATGGCGCAAAACGCCCCATGGTGGGGGCATTATAACCTTCTACCACTACGCATGGTCTAAGATTTTGACCTTGACTTTGGGGAAATGGAAACATGAGCTGGCTTGCCTTTTCTAGAGAAGTTAAAAACCTTTATAGAGAAGTTAAAACCGTTGGACTTTCACGCGTTAAAGACAACTAATGCCCAACTGTCATGGGTATACGGATACTTATGTTGAAAAAATTGAACCTCACATAATAAAGAAAATAAAGAAAAATTGTTGAAAGGACCATCTAAAACTCTTCTTCAAAGCTAAATAAGAAAACTAAAGCAACATTCTTCATGTTAAAGGAGACTTGGTTCCATGATTTCCTTTCCTATAGACATGCCTAAAGAAAATTGCCTCAAAGCCTAACTCTGATTATGGCATGCGAGTGTGTGGCCAAACATCTGATGGGGAAATTAGGAGATAGTAGAGACTAAAAACGATTGAAGTTGTGAACTGTTGAAGCCAATTAGGAGATATGATGAACATGATATAGAAAACGGGTTCTAATACTTAGTTTGGTCTTGAGCAGACAAGCCGACAGGTTTAAGGAAGTCACTGAATATTGTTAAAGAAGAACAACTCGATTAGTGGAGATATTATTCACGTATACCCATCTCTCATTGACAGGGCTATAAACGTGCTAATCTAAACGGACTAATGAAGGCTTGTTCATGGTCATTCGTTTAGCATTGAACTTATCCACGAACAAATATCGAACGAAAATTATTGTTCGTGTTTGTTCATTCAGAAATTAAATTTGTTCACGAACGCTTTACGTACACAAATGAACATATGCTATTTTAAAAAAAAAAGTATAAATAACATCTTAATCCCAAACAGTAAATATAAAAACCTTGAGAAATCACATTATTGTAAATTTCGGGAATTTATCCCTAAAGTTATGAAACGAGCAGTTTAAATTATTAAAAGATCCTGTGTTAAAAAGACTTCCGCTGTCACCTAAATTAAATACCACGGGATTCCTGTCCCGCGGCTCTTGCCACGGGTCAAACCGGGTCGGGGGCCGTGACAGTTCATACTTCGCATAATTTTTCATATTATTCAAATATGTGTTTCACCCGAAATTCCCACATTTTAGCGTTCATTTAGGCATTTTATCAAACACCTAATGGGCATACTTTTACACATTTACAAACTAGTTCATAACTAGTTATTTTTACCAAGGTTAACATCAAAATTCAAACCTCCATGTCTAGTGTTTTTGAACTACACCTAGTACTAGTATCATAACATCAATATTCATCAATTTAACACTTTAATTCAAGTGTTCATCTTCTTGTCATAAAACCCACTTAGCACACATATGGGTAATCATCAAATCCCTAGTTTTTAACACTAATTCATCAAGTTTTCAACTAGGGTTTGTTTCTAAACATGAAATTCATCACAACTATGTTCATAGATTCATCATTCATTCCAGAATTTCGATTATGATTGTTCATCATAATTTTAAAACATCACCAAATTGCAAAATTCGACATACCTTACAATCTCCTTGACTTGGTGATTATTTGTATGTGTTCATGCATTTGATTTGAGCTAGTTTTGGCCTTCAATTTGATCATCTTGTTGAATTTAGGGTTTGAGCTCCCATGGAGCTTCTCCTAGCCATCTCACGCACGCACACACTTAAATGTGTGTTGTGTTATTTTTTTTGTTTATAAAACCATTTTCAAGTTACCCAATTTTGGTCCTTCATGTTTGGTTAGTTATTAATTAGGTCACAACCTAATTATTTTTAACAATATTCCCACTTATTAACTAGGTTTGGTATTCCTAGTTATCTTAGTGGGTTCGGGGAAATTATGACTTGTTATATTTTAGGTCCCGTGAACTCGGGCCTTTTTATCCTTTCTATTTTCGTGGAATCTCTTATTCGTTTTTTATTTAATATTAGGATTATTTATTTAAATCCTAATATTTACCGGGTTACTTTCACTACTAACGGTATTTTACCCGTCTTTTAGTATTAACGGGGTTTGATTACCAAACCCGTTTTCGGGGTGTTACATACCAGTAGTTTGGCTTTCTGTGGTTAGAAGGATGTGATAGTGACTAACAGATATGGGATTTTTAGCTTCTATTTATGAGGCCAGCTGTTGGGTATATTCATGGATCAGCTGGACTTATCTTGAGGCATTTTGGTGACCATTTACTTGAGATTGGAGACCTCGGCTCCTAGCTTATATCATCAAATCAAGAAGTTTCAGAGTATTGGCATCATTCAATCCAGTGAAATCATATGCCCAATATGTGGTCGTATCGCTGGTTTTACACAAACAGTGATGCCTCTTGTTCTTGGTACCGAGGACTTCCGACAATTTTGACTTCCTGTGGAAGCAAACTGTTGTTGCCTGCAAGGTGGTCTTACTTATGATTCCACTGCTAGTCTTTAACCAAATGAGGTCAATCAGAAGAGTGGAAGCCACACATGCAATCTTATCAACAGGGTATACCAGATTCACCTCTTCTTCATATGGGCTAGGAAGTGAATTTTGTAACATCTGATCATTTGTTTGAAAGATTATCTTTTGAATACGACAGTGTGATTTTGTTTGTTTTTTTGTTTTTTTGTGATGTTCAGATGTTCATCCATCATGAATCTTGAAACTACTGTTTTAAAAAGGAATTAACAACATTTTTAAACAAAGAAACAGTTGTTAGAAGAAAAGCATCAAGAATGAATCTGAAGAAGTAACATCTATCTTATGTGTGTCCTTCTTTGAAAGATAGGTCAGCTTATTAGAGATGATATAACATCTCAGCATGTTTTGTGTGAAGTATATCTGTCTTGGGATACCATAGGAAGGTGTTTTTCCTCGGATAGACAAAAGTATTGGGCCTGAAATGATAACTGACAATAAAGAGCATACCTGTTCTTACTAGGGCTGTAAACGAACCGAACGACACGAATAAGGCCTTGTTCGTGTTTGTTCATTAAGGAAATAAATGTGTTCATGAACGGTTCATGAACACTTATCGAACGATATGTTATGTGTCACACCCCAACCGATGGCGGAAACATCAGAGTGAGACGAAGAAAGATTGCTCATCACACATAACGCTAATTGTGACAATAGAATTAAAGATACACTACATGAAAGTTGAAATACCACATGTTAAATACAAGAAAACAATACAACAAAAAGTATGAAATTTATACAACGTATTTGACCTAAGACGTCTAAATGTGTATCTAAGCATCAACACTACTTCAGTTTCAAAGCATTGTCATCCTCAACCTGTAACATGTTTAAAATAAAGTTCAATGTAAAAGCAAAGGCGGGTATACAAGTTTTCATACATAGCATAAAAGATAAGTTTCAAACAACTCCATGTGGCAAGCTCTTGATACAAGATAAACAATAAAATCGGCATGTGTTCGACAAATCAACCGAACGATGAAACGCAATAAGCTCATGACATAACCTCAAGTTTACTGGTGGTGCGTTAATCCTATAGCGCTATATATGTCAAGGATAGGCTCGTACGAATTTAATGATAAGTCTAACACAAAACGTATAACCCCAAGTTTAAAGTATCAAGTAATCAAGTATGCAAGCATGTATAAGGAATGTTTGTGCATTTAAGAATAAAGTTTAAATGTAAGTTAATAGATAACATGTTACACCCCAAAAGTGGTAAACGAAAAAGGGGTTCAAGTATACTCATAAAATTGCTAAGTCTTCCGTCCAAGTGTTGACGAGTGTATGAGATTGGGAGGACGAATGCATAAGGGTTAAAGTTCAAGGTATGTTTAGAGTCGAGATTCGGGATTTAAAAAGGAATATGGAAATTACATATGAGAAATTAACCATCTAATCACATAAACTCATTCTTGACACTATGAACCTTAAATGAGTTTAAATGTTTTCATGGGTCAAAATGCCCATTAGAATCGTGATGAGTATTATGTTCTTAGGTGGTGTAACCTACTATTTTGACAAATAACCATTAGGTTATCATCAAAAATTTGGTTATCATAAGTATTATATACATTATATAGGTTATATTATATGTTTTAAGTCCAATATTACCACAAAAATGTCATAGAAGTCATGTAGGAAGTAGGAAGATAAATCTTCCATTTAGGTACCTCTTGTGTTTCACCAATGCACAAGTTGTCATAGACAACAAGGATGGACATGAATCCATACAATAAGGAATGGAAATACATACTATCTAACTAAGAAAACATCAAGTGATGTGTGGATTGAAGGTAGGATAGCCCAAGCTATCCAAATAATCACACAACTTCAAGCTTTAAGCTTGTTCATCACTTGTGGGTAAAACCCTTATCAAAACAGAATGTTTATGAGGTTTTAACCTCTGATTTTGAGTGTCACAACCTTGTTTTTAAGCCTAGCTAACCATAGAAGTGATTATGAGCATAAGGACATAGAAATGTGTATGAGAAACATCAAGTTAAGTGAGTTAATCAAGTGTTTAATCAAAACAGAAAGTTTGAAGCCTTATTTGGTGATGTTCCAGCCTTGGTTTTCCATGGAAAACCTGTTGGAAACATACCTGAGGTTGTTCTAAGTAATTAGAAAGAAGAATCAAAGAAAAAGGTTAAGAAATGAGGAAGTTATGCTTGTTTTTGTGAGTTGCAGTGAATCTGTCCACTTCTGTTTGCAGCTGCGTTTTAGAGTGATTTGAGAGTGTTATGAGTGAGTTGCAAAGTGGAAAAATCTTGGAGGAGTGTTGGGTTTTAGAGGGGATGGATTAGGGTTGGTTTGGTGAGCTTTAAATGTAGAAAACACACTTAAAAACACAACTAAACCCACAAAATGCCCAATCCCGAGCGAGTTAGTGGACTGACTTCGGATCCTGGAGACTCGCGGGCCACGAAGGCAAGGCCCAGGTGGGTCGCTGTCCGCGAGCCGGTGTAGTGCTGGTTTCAAGTTTGATTTTATTACAATTAGCCCCCCTCAAGTTCCATATATATAGGTTTTAGGTTGTTTTAAGGGCATGTTATGACATATAAGCATGTTATAAGGGTTTGTTATGTATGAACAACATAAAACAAGTATGATGAAGTATAACTTAGCATATGTATGTCGTAAACAGGTATCGAACACGTACGAATTGAATAAGTAAGACAAGCATTTGTGTGTTTATCATGTGTTTACAAGAATCACGGAGAATGAATCAAAGTATAACGAATCAAAATTACATAAGTATGAATGACTAATAGGGTATAATTTGAGATAAAACGATGGATTTTACTACAATTTAAGCCTTGGATTTACGATGATACGACAAAATATGATTATGAGAGGAATAGGTTTCCAAGAATAGATTTACAAGACACGCTTTCTAAGTTAAGAAGGTTATGGAAAAGCGGAGGTTTACATTATGTACGTGTTCATTCATTAAGGAAATGAGCGTGTTCACGAATGGTTCACGAACATAAACGAACATAAATAAATTTGGCAAACGCGATGAAGGATACAGGTGGATAGCCGTAGCACTGGAACTTGAATCCCTTATTGTGGAACGGAGGTCAATAGGGGAATGGTGCATAAGCAATGTGAAATAGGGTTTTCTAGTTTAATTGTTAGGGTGATAAAATAAATATAAGTTTAATAATTTAAAAAGTATAGATAAAATATATGAAATTACAAAAATCTTTTATTAAAACACAAACATACGAACATAAACGAATGCAAATGAAAGAATGTTCACGAACACGTTCACGAACATCTTACCGAACGTTCACGAACACAATTGAACGAACGAGACCTCTGTTCATGTTCGTTCATTTAACTAACCGAACTAAATTTCTTGTTCATGCGTTCATTTATTAAACGAACGGACATAAACGAACTTCCCGCCGAACGGCTCACGAACTTTTCGCTGAACGTTCGGTTCGTTTACAACCCTAGTTCTTACCGTTGTACCTTTGTCTGACATATACAGGTAGAAAAAACAGTCTTTTGAGAAACTATTAGTATTTAACCAGAAGTTTATTCTATTTTTGGTAAAACGACTAGTATGTAACTAGAAGTTTTGAAATTTGAAAATTTAGAAAAAAAATAAGAGTTATGTTTTAGTAAATACATTTCCATTTTTTTTTATTACAAAGTAACTAATCAATGATAGGACTTTGGAACCCATGCCTTGTGACTTGCAGGCTTGGTTCCATCCCAACTTGATTGGTCATTTTGACCCATTGACAACTTTTGTACTATACTAATCAGCTCCTTTCGGTTCTCTGCCAATGCATTTATTTCAGCACTTTGATCAGACCTCTTTTGCACTGATTAGGGATAGAATAAGAATTCTTCTGTTTTAGTCGGATGTTTGCATGAGGTGCATTAGTAACTTGTACTGGTCTGGTGAATTTTCTATGATTCAGGGCCAATGTGACAGGTGTTTCAACAGTGTTAAAGACCTTAATTTTTTTTGAACGACAAGTAATGATGTGCCAACCACCGTGACATCGCGCGTTGAGGCCAAGGTCGACCACTCGACCGCCGCTAGCTCCTTGGCTCTCCCAGATGCGTGGAAACCCGACCTCCACCCACCCAAAGGAACGACAGTGGAATAATAGGTAAACCTCGCCTCCCATACAAGACGAACCGGCGCCATCCGAATTCGCCCTTCACCTGGATGCCGCAGAAAATAATGGGGGAGTGGGAGTCGAACCTCGGTCACAAGGAACACCCAGTCTTTCCCCAACCATTCCACCACTCCCTCAATTGTTGGATCTGAGAGTGTGTGTAGTATGTGTTTTTCTGATAAAATAGTTAATCAAATTAGAAATTCAATCAAATAGTAGTAAACAAACAAATCAATCTAACACAACTAAATTTGGGAATGATTACAAAATGATTTCATTGAATTTAAATCAGAATGTAACACAATCGCAAGATACAAAACATACCCCCCCCCCACCAGGTGAATGCTCTCTCACTTAGTTCTTATGTGCTCATGCTCTAAGTGACTAAGGTGCTGTTTGTTTTTTAAGAGGTAAAAGGTCTGCAGTCTACGGACCACATCTGCAAACATCTACAGGAGAAGAGGTGGACCAAAGGTCTGCAGTCTGTAAGGAGAAGACTGTTTGCTTTTTTTACTTCTACAAAAACCCTTGTTCTCTTCTCACAACACACACAACACAACACCTCTCTCTCTCTCTGCCTTCATCTACCACCACCACCACAACCATCCGCCACCACCTCCTCCACCATCCACCTGCCACCACCACAACCAACAACCACCGTCAACACCTGCCGCGAAGCCAAGCACCACCGCAAACCCTAGCCCCCACTCCAAGAACCCACCTCTGCTCTCTCTCAAAATCAGGCCACCGGAGACGTCGGAGAGAGAGAGATCGATAGAGAGAGGGAGACGTCGGAGAGAGAGAGAGAGAGAGAGAGAGAGAGAGATCGACAGAGAGAGGGAGACATCGGAGAGAGAGATACACATGAGAGAGAGACACTGGAGAGAGAAACAGAGCCGACCACCACTCCTTGGTGGCGACACTCGACGATTGCGGCGGCGGAGGTGGAGGGAGATGGTTCAGGTCAGTTCAGAGTGGGGGTAGAGGTAGAGGTGGAGGAGGTGGGTGTCGGAGGAGGTGGTGTGTCAGAGGAGATGGGTGTCGGAGGTGGAGATGGTGGCGGAGTGGAGGTGGGCGGCGGAGGAGGTGGTGTCGGAGGTGGATGTGGTGGCAGAGGAGGTGGTGTCGGCTGGAGGGAGAAGAGGAGAAGAGAGAGAAGAGGTTTGAAGACTTGGGTTGATGTCTGCGTGGGGAAGAGGTGGGGAAGATGTTTTTAGTGAGAAGCTCTTCAAGAAAACAAACAAGCTGCAGGACCCAAAGGTCTGCGCGCGTCTGCGTGACGCAGACATAAGTGCTCAGAAAAGCTTTTGCCCAAAAAACAAACACCACCGAAGTGTTAACTATTACAATGTACAAGACGAACTATTTATAGGAGGAGTGAACTGTTGGTGATGTCACCATGAACGCGACTCTTAACAGCTCATTAAATGATGTAACTGCCTGCTGGATAGTTACACTGTTACATTAAACTGCTGCTTTTGATATGAGAAAGAGTGAAGTGCTGGATTTCACAGAACTGTTGGTTGAGAACCAGCACTTCTTGAAATCCAGAACTTCTGGTCTTTGACTTGTTGACTTGATCTACCAATCTTCAGTTTTGACTTTAGTTGACTTGACTGTTGATTTGTTGACCAGCACTTTGTTTTCCAACACATTGTTTTTCTATTCTCTAATCTTGAAGTTAGTAGTTTATGTTCCAATAGATGGGGTAGCTGTTTTGAGAAGCCTTCAAGTGAGGAAACTTCTGATCTTGTGATTACATTTTAACTTATTCCATGAGACAAGTAAGATGGTTCTCTTGGATTTTGGCTTTCATCATCAGTATATCTTACATAACCCAAAATCCTCCTAGATATGATAATTCTAAACTATCTCAACCTTCGTTTGTCCACCTCACTTTCAAGAAAAATATGAGCAATACTCTAGTAAAACATGTAATAAATTATAAACCATATCATAGAGTTCACATAGAAGGACCTCGCAACTTGTGGTAGAATATAGTAGGTATTAAAACCCATAATTATATATGGTTGTTCAAACACATATGTATTGTGGAAGGTGAATGTGAAGGTGAATCCAAGGAATACTTGAAGCTAATGAGACAAAGGTTAAGGTTGGTTCTAAGCGTATAATTGTTGTCTATTCGCAAGAGAGGGAATGGACGAAAGACAGAATATTCTTTTATGAGGAACAAGTGATGCCTTTACATTTAAAAAATGTATATGTCGTTTGAGGGGAGACCAAGTCCATAAAAGGTTTGCAAACCACATGAATGATTTTTGTAATAGATTTATTTGTGATTTACCAAACAATATGGGCGAATTTTATGATTACTCTAATAATTATAAATGAAAGTGACTTAATTTAAAACATACAGCTTTAATTTGCACATTTAAATTTGGATTTATATATTGTTTTGTTGTATATATGTTGTTAATAAGTACACAATAAATTATAAAAATGAAAATATCATAAATAAAAAGTTGTCTCATAACATTAATTAATAGTATTGCATATTTGGAAGTTGGAACTATTGGAACCAGTGGGTACCTCCAAGAGTTAACTACTTTTGTTTACTATAGGATGCACTACTAGTTGGCTTGTGAGATAACCCATAAACATTCCAATCTAGAATCACCTTGAAACGTTTAAGGCTGGAAGGTATGGTTTTGCTCATCCCCACGGGGATGAGCCTCCACGTAGGCGCCACGTAGACGGCTAGCATGGGATGAGCCAAAATGAAGATGGAGGGGGATGGAGGATGGGGCCCCACACATATTTTTTATTGTTTAATTTAAAAGGAAATTGAATTTTTTTTTTTTAATAATGTATAACGGTTGGATTTTGAAATTTGGGGCGGCACACCCGTCTTGTGCTTGCCGGTTGTGATGATTGCCGGGCCAGGGGGGCGGTGTGGGGGTCCGGCGCCGGGCCAAGCCGGCCCCCATACCTTCTAGTCTAATAAAACTGTCAGGTTTTGTTGCTGAGTTTATAATTTATTTAATAAAAATTCCAAAACCATACTTTATCCAAATATATAACATCAAAGTTTTCTGTAAACAAGATTCATTAAATTACCATTAATAAATACGAACCCTCTCAGTGGTCACAACATTTATTCAACAACTTAGGGTGTACGGTGTGGCATGCGGCAAGGGGCGGCAAACAAGTTTGCCGATCGGCAAACACCGCCGCCGACATTTTGGCGACGCGGCAAACATCACGAATCAGGGACATGTTGCCGACTCGGGAAAGATGGAATGTTGAAGGTGGGCCAGCCTTTAACGGTAATATTACCGTTTAAATAAAAAATATATTTTTTCTTTAAAAAATTAAACTATAAATATCAAACCAAACCATTAACCAAATACCTTCAAATATATACCCAACCAAACCAAAAAATACCACCAATTCTTCCTAAAAATTTACAATACAAAATGGCGGATGAACTCCCGTTATGGTTCCCACCCACGAGTAGCGACGATTCATCCGATAATAGCATTCTTTTTTTTTTTTTTTCAAAATCTCATCGAAGAAGCCGAACTTCAAGATACGGGCACATCTAACCGAAGGAGATATATTGAACGTCAACGTGAGGAGGGACATGAGACACTCATGGCGGATTATTTTGTCGAAGACCCGAAGTATAACGAAGATATCTTTCGGCATAGGTTCCGTATGTCGAAACGTTTGTTTCTAAAAATTGTGGCCGATGTGGAAGAGAACGACCCGTGGTTTGTAGAGGCCCCCGATGCGCGAGGTAAGAAGGGCTTTACGCCCTTGCAAAAGGTGACATCGGCTATTAAACAGCTCGCAACTGGTAACACTCCAGACGAGAACGACGAGTACTTGCATATGGCCGAAAGAACTTCCCGCGAGTGCCTAGAATATTTTTGTGACACGGTTTGCAAAATATACGGTCCAGAGTTCTTACGTAGACCGACAAGCCACGACATGGCACTTTTATACCAAGCTCATGAGGAAAAACATCACCTTCCAGGTATGTTCGGTAGCCTTGATTGCACCCATTTCGTTTGGCGTTTTTGTCCGACAGAGAAATTCAAGAGGCAACATGAGGCGGCAAGAAAAGACGTCGAACGGGCTTTTGGTGTTTTGAAGGCGAAATGGGGTGTATTGAGTCGACCGATGTGAGCAAGATCCGTTAAAAAAATTAGGAGTGTCGTGTACACGTGTATTATTTTACACAACATGATTTTGAAAGATGAAGGAAAGACGATAGCACCGGTGCACATTCGGGATCCTCCGGTCGAGCCCGCTCTAGACGATACGGTGTTGGGCGAGTTGATGGATGAAGACACGCATTGGAGACTCAAACACGATCTCATAGATCATCTCGCAAGTCAAGATTTACCCCATCTTTTGGTCGATTCCGACGAAGACTAGTTTAAATTGTTTCAAGTTAATGTAATTTTATTGTTTTTTAATTTAGTGTAACTTTGATGTTTTTAATTTAATTTATGAAAGTTTATTGTTTTTTAATTTAATGTATTTATTCTACATTTATTAATATTAAATAAAATAGTGCACAAAAAAAATAATAATAAAAGTTTACCACTTCAGCAAGTGTTTAAACCATTGCCAACACTTTTCAGCAAAGTTTAAACACTTTTGCCTGATTGACATGACGCGCTCTGATTGGTCGGTTTTTAGTTTACCACTCCAAAGTGTTTAACCACTCCTTACACCCTTATCACATAACATCAATCAGCAATTGACCTCTATATTTAGTAACGTCGGAGGGTGTGGGGGCGCTACATTCGCCATGTCACCATCAATGGCGCCTAAGGGTGCCACCACCCCATACTACCGTAATTAAGACCAGGCGCCATAGGGTCTTTGCGAGTATGGTAACGGAATGAAATTGGGAGGATCGAGGTAGTTGGTCAACATATCCGTTGCCAACGTTCATTTTAAAAAAAATTATTTTTATTCAAATATAAATACAAACCTATCCCAAACTAAAACACACACCAATCACAACTAAAACAAACCCCAATTACAACTCAAACACACCAATCACAACTAAAAAATGTCATCCGATTTTCTTCGAGCTCTTCATCCGACGGTGTTATTGACGATATGGTTATCGCAATTACGCAGGAGGCGATTAATTATTTGCGAGAAGAAGCCCAATCCTCTACATCGCGCACTAGACAACTGGCTCTTGAACGAGATCGATTAGGTACTCATGAACGTCTAATGCAAGATTATTTTTGTGAAAATCCGTTGTACAATGATGTTTAGTTTAAGCGTAGGTTTCGTATGAGCCGTTGTCTTTTCATTAAAATTTCTAATGATCTTGCGGGCGAATTCCCTTTTTTCACGCAAAGTGAAAGTGCTAGTCACAAAGTTGGTTTCTCTAGAATACAAAAGTGTACAACAACAACTAGGCAACTGGCGTACGACACAACGAGTGATGCATATGATGAATATTTAAGGATGTCGTCAAGAATGTGTCGTGATTCTCTTGAAAATTTCTGTGAATGTAATTTTTATTCTTTATTCTTATTGTTATTATTTTTTAAATTTACATTATTATTAGTTTTTAAATTTACACTGTAATTATTTTTTATTAACACTATTTTATTAGGTGTTATCTCTCTGTACGAGAGGCGATATTTGAGGATGCCAACCGCTGCCGACGTTTCCCTTTTATACGAGGCCCATCATGTCACACCCTGACTTTTGCAGAAGCGTGTACGTGTGACTTGATCAGTTTTCATTGCATTCGATTATAATAAACAACTATATGACTAAAATGATGTTCATCCATTCATAAGTTTCAAAACTATTACAAACATAAGTTGTTAAGTTTCAACCCATCAAAAGAAATTAAGTTCCATACATGGACTTTTTAACAAGAGACTACTTTAACCAAGGTTTTGCGTCATATATCTTATCCAAGATAAGATATACAAACCAAACCCTTCAAAAGTGGATGACATCTAATCTTGTAATGCACTTCTTGAAAAAATTTCCATCGCCGAAGATCCATCTAGTTTCCTGAAATACATGTAATTTGAAAACATCAACAAAAGTTGAGCGAGTTCATGCGTTTTGTTATGAGTTCCAAATAATCTTGTAAGCATTTGAGAGATTCTTTTGAAAACCGGTATGTAAAGCGTCAATGAACATATATCAAATAATGTTTTGCACGGACATTAATATGTGTGCAATGACGTAGGAAGGCTCAAACCTAGCGAATTTTCTCCGGTCCACCTGGTTGGAACGACATAATCACTACGTGCGACCATACAAGAACCCATGAGTGGGGCTCGCTACACCCGATAGATCTACCACTCATGCCCCTCGGTCTTTAACCAGATTACTGGTCTTAAGTGTGCACCTACCCATCCACACGATCTAACAGTTCATTCCTTAGCTAAACCATACAATTGAAACATGTATTTCACCCCCCGAAAGTCATAAATCCGAAAACAGTTAAAAGAAAAGGGGGATATGAGCTCACTAGTTTGCGTCAGCAGCCTCGTGTACTCAAAGTCTCTATCCACGGGTCGTACCATGACTGTTGGTGCATTTATGTCTATCGCCTCCGTCAATTCAAACCGTAGCTGAAACTGAAGAAAACTAGCCTTACATTGTAATATTAGATAGAAAAAGGCAAGGTGGCATTATTGTAAATAAGGAGAAATCCCTTATAACCCTTGGCCTATAAATAGAGGAGTTAAGGCTTTAGTTTAGGACTTTTGCCACATTAGAGACTTGGAGCTTTTGAAGGTTAGAGAGAGAATCTAGAGAGAGAAAGTGGCAAGGTGATTCACGTTTCTTGTACGATTTCAGATCTATAATGAATCACCGATTATATTACGTTCTAGTGTGTTCGGTCACGTTCGTGTACGGATTCCGCACGTCACACGTTCGTTTCGCAATCGTTACGGAGTCAAAACCGGTCCTAACAAGTGGTATCAGAGCAGGAGCTCGATTGCACGGATCAAACGCATGATTTCGCACAGAAAATCATCAGAATCAGATTCAAATTTCACTCAGATTTGTCAAATTTCTTCATCTTTACATTTCTTCACGTTTTCGACCGTAAATCACCAAATTAAACGAGTTTTAACGGTTCAAAATTGCTAATTTTTGGATATGTTGTGCGAAACTATCAGATCTACAAGCCTACAAATTTTCAGATCTTAATTCCTAACGGTTTGAGAGAAATCTAAGATTTTTTGTTCGAAAAAGTTGTGAATGTGTTGACTGTTGATGTTACTGTTCTAAAAGGTGCCAACCGATCGGACAATTGACCGAACGGTTAGCTGTCTGATCCAAAGCACATTCTTTGAAAATTCATTTAATCGTTGACTTTGAACTGCCAGCCGATCGGTTAGCATCTCTGACCGAACGGACAACTGTTCGTTCCATTGTATCACATTTTAAAACTTTGACTTGTTGACTGCTGTTCGATCGAACACCTGTCCGATTCATTGTCACACTTTACATTGCATTTCATTAATAGTTGTTGACTTTGTTGACTACTGACCGATCGATCAGCAGTCCGATCGGCTAGCATCCTTGACCGATCGACCGGCAACTTGTTTCACTCATCTCAACCGATCAAGCTTTTGACAGTCAAAGTTCATTAATTCATTTCAGTAATGCATGTGAAATACTAAAAGCAATCGGTGTACATGTGATTTAAAGTTTTGCGGCCCAATCATCATACCCATGCACTGACATCGACCCATGTGCATTCATTCAATGTTGACAAATTTGAAGTTGCATGTGATAAACAGATAATAGTTGTCGGCCATACTTTGAATTGTTTGATAATCTTGCATGTGCATGATATCATTGTTTGCATGTGTTTGTGAGCGGCCCAATCAAATTGATCTGTCATTTGTATATCACATGGCCCAAGGGATTCTTTATATGTCATTGACCCAATATATTGCATACATCACAAAGATTTCGGTCCAATCATAGTCAAGTGCAGCCAACTAGATATTAGCGGTCCAATAGAAGGCCATCTTGATTCAACTCACGTAAGTGTGTAGTTGATGTTTGTCGGCCATAAATTGTCTGCATTTCTTTTTGAGGCCCAATCAAAGTAATTCATATATCAATCGGCCCAATTGCATATTATATCACAACTGATTGTCGGCCATTTAGAATTTAATTGATTGATTGTGTGTGCTTGTGATATTATCAGTTCACATGTGATTTTGCATTGTTGTTGGTCAAAGATGTCAACGTGCCAGCCGATCGATCAAGCGTCTTTGTCTTTTTGTGCCATTGCTTGAAGTGCAAGCCGATCGAACAGCCTTCCCGTCCGATTGAACAGCAACTCTGTCCGATCAAACAGCTTTTCCGTCCGATCGAACAGCAACCTGTCCGATCGACCAGCATTCTGTTCGATCGATCAACCTCCCGTCCGATTCAGTTGTTTATATTGTTTAAACTGATCGTGTGTTTGTTTGTTTGCAAGGTTTCAAGGTGATATTTGAAGTGATAAACAAGAAACGTCATGGCTGAAGAGTTCTACAACACGTTCTACAACGTGTTTACATCTGACTCGTCTGAAACATCAACTGTCACACCAAAATCAATAACAAAAACAATCAATGATAACATAAAACATGAAAATTTCTATGGAACTTATTCGAAACCACCTAAGCTTGAGAAGATAGAGGATTACACTTGATGGAAAGAAAGATTCCTGAACTGGAACAAGGCATATATGCTCACGAGAGCTGGTTCTGCTTAGAGTTTGGATACAGTCGACCGATCAATGACAAGAAAGAAGAAATCCCTCTCAAAGATCTTTCAGATGAAGACAAACGGAAATTCTCATATGAGCAGAAGATGATCGCTTTGATTCAACAATCTATCCACGATGATATATTTTATTTGTTAAATCATGATGGGTCATCAAAATCAGTTTGGGAAGCATTAAGGGTTAAAGCCGAAGGTGGCAAACAAATTAAAAAGAACAAAATTGCTTTACTAAAAAAGGAATTTGATTTGTTTGATAGCTTAAAGGGAGAGACAGTGAGGCAAATGATTGAACATTTTTGTCATTTAAAATTGAACTCGAAAGCTTTGAGATTGAGAAAACGAGAGAAGAAATAATAGATAAAATCATAGAAGCGTTACCACGAGCTGATCAGTGGCAAACGTTTGTGTTTATCTTGAAAAATGATGTTTTATATGATTCAATTTCTCTTGATGCCTTGATAGAAAATATTGAAAGTCATGATCTTGAGCTACAAAAGCAAAGCAAGATGAGCGGTTCTTCGCATCATCAGAATGTCGGTCTTTACTACAAGGGCAATGCTCTTTCGGTGAAAGTTGGTGAATCACCAAAGACCGGATTTAGCGTTGAAAAGACGAAAGAACCACAAACAAGCTTATCAAGCTACAATCCAGGATATCACTCATCTTCTTAAAAAACAAATCCTGATGAATCAGAGGAAATACTGTGCAACATTGCTCTTAAGCTAAAGAATTCTCCAGCTATGAGCATTAATGCAGCTAAGCAGCAAATGAGTTTCCTTGCATCTGTTCTGGAATCATATGAAGGTCTAGTAGCTGGTAAAATTGGAAATTCTGAATTGACCAAAGAAGACTATGGCCAGATTGATCCGGAAGAGATGGAACTTATCGATATCCGCTGGTGTTTAGCAAGCTGCATCAGAAGAGCTCAGAGATACATGGAGATTACTGGAAAACAGACAATCGGTGGTCCGTCAACAAAGCTGGGATTCAACAAATCCAAAGTGACCTACTTCAGATGTAAGCAAAAAGGTCATTTCAAAAGAGAATGCAAAAACTCTAAAGTTGATGAAACTGAGAAACCTTTCAATGATGATTATTATCGGAAGGCAATTTATCACCGTAGCAAAGAAGAGCCGAAACTGATTGAAAATAATCCCAAATAAAAGTCAAGAGCTTGTGCAGTAATCCATGATGACGAAGGGTTTGATTGGAGTGAGATTCTTCCAGAAGAAGATCGTGTTGAAACAGCTCATGGCAGAACGATATCAAAAAGCAAACATTATGTTTTTGTTGCTGAAATCAAGGAAAGAAGTCGAGAAGAAATTCTGAGTTAGAAAGCTGAAAGAGAGAGATTCTTTGCAGGCTGCAGGATTGAGAAAATGCAAGAAGAATACGAAGATGCAAAGTACTATGGAAGATATGACAAGAAGAGAGATTGCTATGTCAACAGAAATGGTGATCCTGTCGTTCACAAAAAAAGAAGTGGTTTTTGATGATGTTCTTGCTGTAATTCCTCTGTCCGGCGAATACTATTCGAACATTGCGAAAGATAAAACAGGTTATCTGAAAAAGCTGGATAAGATAATTCGTGACGTGATGACTGCGAGTTTGAAAAAGAGGGATGGAGAGAGAATGAATAAAAATGTTGAAGAATTGGTTGATGATTTGAAGAAAGTGGCTGAAGAAGTCAAAGTCAAAGCCGTGAAAGTTGAAGATGAGAAGATTGAAGAAGAGAAGGTGATAAAAGGAGTTGTTGAAGAAAAAGCTGTTACTGAAGAACAGTAGGTTGGTCAAGAAGAGATGATGAAGAAAGAAGAAGAAGAAGAGGTAAAGAAGGAGAGTTTAGTTGCTGGTGATGAAGCTGGTGCTGGTGATGAAAAGAAGAAAAATAATGATCAGACAGAAACTGCAGCAGAGAACACCGGAGTGTCAATCACTAAGGTAAAATCTGATTCTGAAGTCTTAATCAAAACTGTTGAATAGTGCAAGAAATGCATGGAACCATGCAGTGCTTGTACTGAAAAAGACGAAAAAATTCAGAACAAGAGATTTTGAATTCAATAAAATCGAAAATGTTTTCAAAGAAAAATGCAAAGAAATGCTAGAAAATGAAAATGTTTTAAAAGATAATGACGAAAAACTAACTAAAAATGCACGAAGTTAGAAAAAGAAAATGAGATTTTGAAAGAAAAGGTTTTAAAAATGACAGAAGAATGTGATCAAAAAGAGAATGCTTTTCAAGAGACGAAAAAGGAATATGACTCAATAAAATTGGCATATCACATTACAAAAGAGTCATATGAAAATGTGAAAAGTCAAATGAAACTTGTTCAATCCAGATTGAAATACTGTTCTGAAACAACTGATACGCTTAAGCGACAATATTCAATAAAGCAACAAGTTGTGAATTCTTACATTGAGGATGTTGCTAAGCTAAAGCGTCAAATAGCTGATTTAGAACAGGATAACAACAAGTTACATAGTGTTATCATGCGTCATCATATGTGCTTGAAAGAATTTTCAACATAAAACCGGGTGATGATGATTCTGAGAAAAACAAAAAGGGCATTGGTTTTGAGTATCATCAAGTTCCTCCACCGAAAAAGTTTGCATTTTATGATGATGAGAAGGTTGAAAAAGCTTTCAACATGGTCGATCAATTGCTAGATAACATTGACGTAACCTATTCCAAATCTGATGATTCTAGTGATTCAGAGGTGGTAGGTAAGGTCGTTGAAAGTGTGTTGAAAGAAGAGTCCGTTGAAAAAGGTAAATCTGAATCACAGGATGAAAATGAAGGTAGTTTTCATGAAGAATATCTGAAAAACTCAAAATCTAAGAAAGATTTGAATAATGATTTAAAAGGATTGGTTTATACCATGATTGGATCAGACAAATTATTCTTAGATATTGTATTCCCGATTCAGAATGTGATTTCAGACAAAATTGATAAAGTTTTCAAGATGGTTGAGATTGAAAAGTCTGAAATTCCAAAGTTTGCTGGAAAGTGTCAGAAAAATTTTTATAACAAACCTGATTTCAAAAAGAAAAACATGAAGCCTGGGTTAGGTTATAAAAAGAAACAAAACTGGAAGAAAAAATGGAACACCAAATTGTCAGGCAAAAATATATTTTGTTCACGGAACAAGTTCAGAAGAAGAAAAAGAACTCCAATTTAGACGACAGTCTAATGAAGAGTTCTATGCTCAAAAGAAAAAGCAACAACAACAGGTCAAAGATGTCTCAAAAAGAACATGCTTTAAATGTGATCAAACAGGACATCTTGCACGCAAGTGTCCAAATCTGAAACCTGTTGATATTGAAACGAAAAAGAAGTCGGTTTACGTTCAAAAACAGAAGTCTGACGTTGTGAATCAGAAGTCAACCAAGTTTGATTCAAAGCAAACTTGGAAGCCGAAAATGTCAAAGGCTGACTCACAACAAGCATGGAAACCAGTGACGTCCAGATTTAGAACAACACAAAGTTGGAAAACAACAGTTGATGCAACAAAACCAAACCAGTTTTGGAAACCAAAAGTTGTTGTTCAAAATCAAAATGTTCAAAAAGATTCACATTTTTATAAAAGAGGGACTCCAAAAGGTCAAACATGGTGTGTTAAGAAACAAATTGCTTCGGCAAAAGATGAAAAAGTTGAAGTAAAAAATGAAAAAACTTGTTTTGAAAATGACAAAGATTTTCCAAAATTAAATGAAGCTTATTGTGTTGAAATGCCTAAGGTCAAACAGACCTGGGCTAAATTGTTCAAGTGATTGAATATTTGAATGTGCAGGTGCTTCCGAAGATATCTGTATGTCAAGAAGAGTGTCAGAGCAGCCTAGCACAAGAAGAGGAGGCTGCTGAACCCTGTGATGGTTGAAACAGGGAGTTTGTTTGTTTTCTGTAAATAAATAAACAATATTTCTAAAAAGCCCTAAAAATTTAAAAAAAAATTTAAAACCAAAAATATGTTTTTATTTTGTCAAAAATTTGAAAAATAAAAAATATGTTTGTTTTTAGATTTTGTCAAATATTCAAAAATTCAAAAAATATGTTAATTGAATATGCCGAAACCCTCACGGCGGAACAAACATGATTAATTTCACAAGATTGAAAAACGGTTTTCAAACTGTAAAAGATCAATGTGTTGTAAATCATGGGGGTATTTACTGCTTTTCATGCAATTCGGTACATATTAAGCAGAAAATGGATGGCGAGACAAAGCTATCAGTGCCGGTTTGTCAAATTTTCTTTAAATGATTTTGAATTTTAGGGGGAGTAAGAAATTGTCAGAAAATCCAAAAACATTAGAAAATTTGAAAAATCCAAAAACATGATAAAAACCTACTGACAAAAACATTAATAAAATTCGAAAAAGAGTTTTTGTGTAAAAAGAGGAAATGATAGTACATCAGTAGACAATCACAGTACGCTAAAGAATTGGAAAGTTAAAATGTGATAAACGGTCTCACTGATGATATGCCAGTAGATTTTTACACGTTTAGTAGATTGTTTTTGAGATATAAACCTAAATATCAAATACTTACTTATCTCGTGGGGAACATCTCTCGGATATATGGGTAACCCCCGAAATCTTGTTTGAAAGATTTTCTATTTATGACATACTATGTCTTTGTGCGTGGTGATATCTGGGGTATTATACCAGGACTTCTGATTTTACGGGAGCAATAGCCTAGTCCTCGTATAATGCTTTGCATTGCTTTAATCATAAAGCCTACCCTCAGCATAAAAAATGATGAAACATTGAAAAATGCTAATCATGTGCTGTTGAAGAAAAGATCCCCAAACGGGACACACCTAAAGTCGAGCCATCATCTCTTTGTCTGAACGGAAGTTCTAACCTGTGCTCTCATGGCCTCGCATTACCCGTTTACAGATATCATTAGTGTACATTCACCTGTAAGACTGAATATAGGAGTCTGGATACAGGAGTATATTCTGAGGTGGGACACACGAATAAGTTAAGTCCTTAAAACACTAATTCGTATCTTGAATCAATTGAACTTTGTGTGAAAATTTAAGTGGATCAGTATACTGACAATCTAAGTGAATTGTTGAGAATTTAAAGTGTTCAAAGCTCAACGGTGCTAGTGATTTGTCATAAACTGATATGATCCTCTGACACGAACTCAAACAAAAATATTGTCTGTAAATATGTTTGTAAATATTTCTTTACTGCTTTATGTTTCAGAAAAATTCAAAAAGATTTTGATTTCTATTTTATTTTCGACAACCGATGTCTGAGAGCTGAGTTTCAAAATCTAGTATGCTGATTGTGTTTCTGAAAATAAAACAAGTTCATTAATTTGAAACTTGATGTTTTAATCAAAAATCAAAAATAGTTTGTGATATCTCCAAGGTCATTAAATTGGACTTGGATGATTAACCAAGAAGGATTTGGATTTTTAGATTCTTAAAATCTATTGGAAAGAGCCAGTTTTCGATGTTGGATTCTTAAATAATGCCAAATCTTTAAAGTTTATTGATAGGGGGAGAGTATCAAGTATTTCTGGATATATTCATATTATTATATCTTAAAGCCAGGATCTTGATTTAGAAAGTTTAAAAGAGCCAGGTCACAATTCCTGGATAATTGAATGTTCAAAACATTGTTACTTATAAACGTTTGAGATTTGCAGATGTTTTTCCAGACTACGATCCCGACAGCCGAGTCTAAGGGGGAGTCTAAAGACGAGCTCAACACAAGAGGAAGCGTGGATTCAAGGTGCCAGGAATCTATCATGAAGGAGCTTGTAATCGGAAAGCCAGGTGTCGATCCCGAAAGCACGGAAGCTTGACGAAAGTGGGAGCCTGAAGAGTCTACTGAAAGGGGGAGCTGAAGCTGAAGAAAAATCCACGGGGATTTTGTTCGAGAAAGAAGGAGTCTGTGTTTCTGAAGATGTTAAAGCTTCAAGAAGACTCAAAGAGAGAGAGAAAGACAAGACGCTACGAGTTTGACTACGGATTGACTGCGGCAATATCCAAGGGGGAGCCTGTTGGTGCATTTATGTCTATCGCCTCCGTCAATTCAAACTGTAGCTGAAACTGAAGAAAACTCGCCTTACATTGTAATATTAGATAGAAAAAGGCAAGGTGGCATTATTGTAAATAAGGGGAAATCCCTTATAAGCCTTGACCTATAAATAGAGGAGTTAAGGCTTTAGTTTAGGACTTTTGCCACATTAGAGACTTGGAGCTTTTGAAGGTTAGAGAGAGAATCTAGAGAGAGAAAGTGGCAAGGTGATTCACGTTTCTTGTACGATTTCAGATCTATAAAGAATCACCGATTATATTACGTTCTCGTGTGTTCGGTCACGTTCGTGTACGGATTCCGCACATCACACGTTTATTTTGCAATCGTTACGGAGTCAAAACCGGTCCTAACAACGACCTACACACGTGTTAGGTTTTATTAGACGCTTAGGTCGTGTAGCGACTCGTAGCCTTATTTATTTATTTATTAAGATTTATTTTGGAATTCTGGTATACTTTGAGTTACACGCTTGGTGTATGTTGTATATATAATTCCAAATTTGTATACATATATATATATATATATATATATATTAGTTAGAATAAGGATATTTTAACTTAAATTATTTCCATACAATTATTCGGAATATTGTTAAAAATAATATATTTTTAACTTGTTTTGCCATATGGTTCTCACATATATAATTTCAAGTATAGGTATACTTGTATGTTATTTTGTATTCTCATATTTGTGTATAATATTTGTATATGCGTATTTTACCAAGTGTTGGTAGTGTATGTCGGTATGTATTTATACGTATAGGAATACGTATTTTCTTGTATTTATTAAGTATTTTATACTTAATTTATGTATAATTTTTCGGAATTTTATTTTTGTACAATTAAAAATCACCAACTTTATATTCTTAAAATACATATATCTTAAGAGAATTTTATAGAAAAATATCTATAAATTTTATTTGGTAAAAATATGTATACATCCACATACATCTTAAAAATAATATATTTTTAAGATTAAGGTTAGAAAAATATATATTTTTAGTTTTCACCAAAATAATATATTTTTGAGTTGTTTATGAGAATATATATTTTCCTCCACATCAAAAATAACATATTTCCAATTTGACAAAATATGATATATATTATAATAGTTGTAAAAATTCATACTTTGCCATTTGTTCGGTTTCAAAAATACCGTTTACCAAATTTGTCAAGATACGAATTTATTTCCGGAATATATATATATATAGTCCAAAGTGTCCATTGTCCGAATCGTCCAATATTTGGGTATAAGTTATATATTTATTTTCTTGTGATTTTTGTAATATTTCAAATTACAATTTTTAGTATTTTGGTGTGATATATTATTTTCAAGTCCCTAATTTTTAGTATAACTAATACAAGTAATATACATGTAACACATAATTTTTGTGTGACTTTTAAATATATATTTTCTTAAATATATATACTTAGTCATTTTTATTATTGAAAATCAACCTCCAATACTTGTAATTTTTATAACAAAAATTATGGCAACTTTTTAAAACCATGATCAAAATCACTTGTAAACACTTGTTTAAAAATATTTTTCTAAGTGTTAATTTTTTTACAAAAAATTTGCCATAGTTTCCCTTGAAAATGAAGGTTTCCATGCTTATTAGCATATCATTTTCTTTTCCAAAATTCATCAATAATCATCAACAATTATCCTACAACTTACCATGAGCCATAACATGCACTTCTACAAGATGGTATGAACTTGAAATTTTGTAAAATCTTTTAGTATTTTAGCATGATGTTTAACATGGTATATAACACTATAAACATGATTTTTATTTCATAAAACTCACTTTTACAAAATTTCAACCTTTGCAACTTGTAACACATTTTTACAAAAATTCATCTCCTTGAATTTTTCATGTTTTCCATACATCAAGGGTTCCATTTTACACTTAAAACATGTTTACTTTCCTTTCAAAAACCAAGTCATGTAAATCATGAAGTAAACTTTATTTTCTTGAAACTTTTATCTTTGAAATCTTATACTTTTAAGACTTACAACTTGTAGGAACCATTATTCTACACAAAATCATGTTTATCTTCAAGTTCACACTTAACATAAAGGATGATCAACATAGATCTTTCAAGATTCATCCTCATACTTGCTAGATCATGTTTTAAATCATCATCTAGCAAGCTTTTATGTGGTGATCTACACCATACATTCAAGAAATCAACAATTAAGTTCATCACACACATTAAACAACTTAGATCTTCATGATTTTAAGCTTCATTCTTATGTTCATGTTCTTGTTTTGGTGTGATCTTTAGATTCTTAGTTACTTACATACTTTAACCACTAAAATCAAGTGTAAAAACAAGATCAAGAGGGCTTACTACTAGCATAATGGCGAGGGATGAACTGTAACGCCTGCGTCCCTGAACTTTTAGTTTTTATCAATTTTAGTCCTTATACTATGTGATTCTTCACTCTTTTGATACTTTGTGAATCTTGATGCTATGAAACTTGAATCTTGTTGATACTTGACACTTACACTGTGTTCCAGAGTCTCACTTAAATAGAGAAGAGAAAGGAATTGGAAAGAAAGAGGATAACAATCATGTTCCAGAGATTTTTATATGAGGAGAAAGGGGGAGAGGAGAAGAGAATGAGGAGGTTTTTTGTTTCTTATATATTTCTTCCCAAATCGGAATGATTCTCAGAGAAAAGAAGAGGTAAACATCACGTTCCTAATTTTCTTCCAATTTTACCCTCGTAAGAAATATGGCGGGTATATCTCCCACATCCCGCCAAATCATCAATCCACCTTCCATCATCTATCCCTCAATTGAAAAACTGTCGATCATTGTTTCTGTACCTGCTCTCCTCAGCAATCAGCAGTTCATCTTCCAGGTAAGATCACGTTCTTATTTCACATCCAATTTTGAGCGGCCAATCTCCTTTGCGTGGTCTTTTTATCAAAAATTTTGATTAAATTAATGTGTCGAGTTAGGATTTTGGCTTCTTGAGTTGTTTATGTTTGATTAAATTAGATTGCTTTGATTGTTTATAGCTAAAACTTTGAAGCATAGGCCTGAATTTGCCGTTTGAGAACTGTATGTATGTATGAAGGAGGCCTGACCCTGCACTTAGTTCAGTTTCAGTTTCGTTTGTATGTAAAATTTGAGATAATTAATTGAAGAACTGCTCGTTATAAATTTATAATTATAATATTCGGCTATTTTGATAAAAAAATGAGATGGTGTATGTATCCGGAAAGTTCTCTTTCAGTTTCCTTTGAATATTGCTCTGTTACTGATTGAGGTTATAGTTATCTGATCTGATCACCTTTACTGTCATGTTATCTAATTAGTTTAGACAAAAAATGAGATCGTGTATGTATCTGGTTAGTTCTCTTTGAGTTTTGTTTAGCAATTCCCCTGTTAATGATTGAAGTTATCTGATCTTATCATCTTTATTGTCACCATATCTACTTAGTTATAGTCAAGTGTTAAATGTTTTGACTTTAAGTTGAGTCAGATCTGACCTAATACGCTAATAGTTGGTTTAGGTCGTATTTTGTTGACTAGAATACCACAAAATTGAATTCTCCTCAACCCTAGCTTCTAGTTTACTCTTATTTGATTTACTAACTCTAATAGACACAAGCATTTATTAAAAAACCTGTCAGTGCACCCTACAATAATTTTACAGAAGAAGAACGTAAAGTTTTAACTAACAATTTTCTAATCCAATAACAATTTTCAACAGCAAGTAAGTTTACAATGGATAATCAGATACGCGAGGCAGCTGAACTTGTGCGAGCTAGACAATTGCAAGTAGCTAACCTGATTTGCTTTCTGGTGGCTTTCGTTGCACTACGTAGATTGTCAACCAGAAGCCGTGCTAATTTACCTACTAATGATGAAATTTTACAACGACGATATGTGCGAGAAGAGATGTTACACGACCTTTCAAACGGCGGTAAATGTCGTGAGCTTATCCGCATGAGTGAGAAAGCTTTTATGACATTGTGCAGTATTTTAAAGTGTGATGGTGGACTTTGAGCTACTCAACGCATGTCTGTTGAAGAGCATGTTGCCACATTTTTGCATATTGTAGGCAATGATTTGAGAAATCGGTTTACCTCGTGGCTATACCGTCGTTATGGGTCAACAACTAGTCGGTGCTTCCATAGAGTTTTGCGAGCGATTATATCACTAGAAGGTCGTTATATTCAACAACCTAAAGGTGATATTGTCCCAGAAGAAATTCAAGAAAAAAGAGATTTTATCCTTTTTTTAAGGACTGTATCAGTGCAATTGATGGAACACATGTTCGCGTCAAAGTACCTAATAAGGATGCCCCTAGATATCGTGGTCGTAAGGGATACCCGACAACAAATGTATTGGCTGCTTGTACATTTGATTTAAAGTTTACGTATGTGCTAACTGGATGGGAGGGTACAGCATCAGACTCAAGAATTATAAAGAATGCGCTTACTAGAGATGATAAACTAGTAATTCCAACTGGTAATTTGTTCTACCAAATTCTCTTAAATTGTTTAATAATGTATTCTAATACTAATTACAAGTTGTTTATAGGTAGATATTGTTTAGTAGACGCGGGTTTACCTCACACGAGTACCCTAATGGCACCATATAGAGGTGTTAGGTATCATTTGAAATAATACTCCACGCGTGCCCCTGAGAATGCAAAGGAGTTGTTTAACCTTCGTCATGCATCATTACGCAACGCAATTGAACGAGCATTTGGTGTCCTAAGAAAGAGGTTTCCTATTATTAGAAGTACAGCGGAACCATTTTACTCGTGCGAAACACAGTCTGGCATCTTTTTGGCATGTTGTATTTTACACAACTTTTTACTATAGGAAGACCGTGACAAGGATCTTGAAGATGAGGTCATACAAGAGGTGTTAGATGGACCACAAGAGGAAGAAAGTCAAATTACAAGAGATATACGTGAGGGTAGTACGAGATCTGAACAACTAAGGAACTCAATTGCAAATGAAATGTGGACTAACTATTTGACTTATCCAAACAATGAAATAGATATGTCAAAGTAGTTTTAGAATAGTACATTATAGTATTTCATTTCGATTTTGTATTGACTGTTATGGTTTCAATGAATTGGTGACTTTGTTCTTTTTTATTAGCATGTGCGTATAGTAATTTTATTTAACATAAGCAACCATTTACATAAGTACACATTTGAATTTATTTATGTATTACTATGTAGAAAGTTATCATGAGCAAACACGAAGCCACCGGAAAGAAGGAACAAATAAAGTGGACGGAAAGTATGGATAATATATTCATACAATCCATGATAGCGCAATAGGATATGGCAATAGGATTAATGGCAGTTTTACTTCACAAGCATACAACAATATGATTGAGGAGCTGAACACAAAGCTTCAAATTGAATTGACCAAAAAACATTTGAAGAATCGTTTAAAAACATTGAAAGAGCATTTTTCCCAATGGTACGACATGTTTCGTGGAACGTCATTGAGTGGATTCTCATGGAATTCAGAAACTCAATTAATTGAAGCCGAGGATGAAGTCTGGGATAAATTAATAGAAGTAAGTTTTTTTTTTAATTATTTACTTGAATATTTAGAATATCGTTTATAATACTCATTAGCTTAATTTTGTTAAATAGTCAAAGCCTGATGCTGCGGCATTGAAGACAAAGAAAGTCTCAAACTTCAATGAAATGCTACAACTATTTGCAAAAGACAGGGCAACCGGTGCACATGCTGAAACAGCCAAAGAACGAAATGCCCGACTGAAAGAAAATGACAGCATTAACATAGAAACAATTCCAGAAGTTGATGACTTCTGCGCTGCTAATGATGTAGTTCTGGAGAGCCAATGCAATACTGATGATGATATTCAAGTGCTACATCCTACGTCTTCTCGTGCAAAGAAATGTAAGAGTAGAAAAAGAAAAGTTGAACAACAAGATGAAGATTTAACCTCTATTATTATGAATGGCGTTAGCGGTGTGGCTAATGCTATTTTAGAAGGCAATAAAATACTTGAAAGAGCTTATCATCGCGAGTACACTGTTGAAGAAATTTATAATGAACTGGAGCCATTGGGTTTGGATTCCCATGAAATACGTGGAGCTTTAAATTACTTGGCAACCAACCAAGCAAAAGCAAGGATGCTATTTAGTTGTCCTCCTCTGATACGGTTGGGTTTACTAAGAGATATGATGGGTTCCGGTAACTAAGCGAGTTTAGGATGCTTTTGTCTGGTAGAAGTGCTACATCCTTTTTTAGTAACTTTTATTTCTTTGTTGGGTATTTTATTATTGCTTATGGGTCTTGTGATTGTTTATGATGCTTAATTACATTAGGTCTGGGATTGTTTATGACTCTAAATTACATCAGTCTTGGGTCTGTTTTTTTTACTATGGGTCTGTTTTTTTTACTAAGCCGAGGCTGCTTTAGGATTATGTATGATGCTACAGTACTTATATTTCACTGCTCATCTTCTTGAACCATTATTTCTTTAATTGTGATTCTTGAGCTATAAATATATTCACCTGCTGATGAACAATGACAAGTTGTTTGATAAAAGTATGCTGTTATAATTCAAGATTATTGGACCTGCATGGCCATTAAGTTGCTGCTGAATATTTGGAACAAAACACAGATATTCTTGACTTGTTGATACCCGGGTAAGCCTTTTATATAAACCGATTTACTTATAAATGGTTCGATCCATGTTAAGTTTTTTCGCTAACGGGTCAAAACGTTGTATATCCATGTTATGCTCATGAACTCATCGTATGAATTGCAGATCTTGCTGTTGGAGCATCCTCAAGATCCACATTTGGTGCGCGCACAGCTGGGTAACTATTTTGACCCGTTACAAAGAAAAGTTGCCCATTTGAGCCTAAAGATCGTCCTAACGCTAAGGAGGTACTATTATATCTATTTATTTAAAAATCTTGTTACTGAGTGTTTTGAAGTTATAATTCTACATGACTGATATCGTTGACTGTGCTTGGACTGAGGTGGAACTGAGTACGAAAGCCGGAAAGCGGATAAGTGGACGCCGGTTTACCCACCCCAGTACGCCTAACCTGCATTTAATACATAAGGTTATGATGTTTTGTGTTAAAAGGGTATAATAGTAAAATTGTAGGTAGATACTATTTAGTAGACGTCGGTTTACCCGCCACGGTACGCCTAACCTGCATTTAATAACGCGTAACCAACATTGCGCGTATAACCGACACCTAAACGCATGAATCGACACCGGAATGCGCGTAACAGGCCTTAAACACGTGTAACTGGCACTGGTTACTCGTGCAAAGTCGGTTTCGTGTCGAGTGCTGTGTTCAGTGCTTACCAGGCTGGGTTACGCGCGAGACCCAGACTGGATACGCGTAACTAGAGTAAAAACGCGTAATAGACGCCGCAAGTGTAATTGACGCCTGAACGCCCGTAGCACAGTAGCAGTAGGAGTGCTACTGGAACAAAATCGGAGACGCCATAGGCCTCCAAATTCCTGCTGCTGTTTGGTTTAAAGAGGAACAAAAAGGTAGCTGCTGCAACTGATGGAATGATTCACATGTTCGATATGTCGGGTAGGGGCTTTATGACTACACGCTCTAGTGATATAACGCCCCATAAAGCCCCTCTATGACGTGGCGTGCCACTTGTCGCATAACGCCCCCAAAGGGGCTTTATGACTACACATGGCCTAAGGCGCAAGGTGCTTAAAAAGCCCGTTTTAGACTAGTTTAGGTTGATTTAGACAGTTTTTTTGCAGCTTTTGACCCTATTTTTCCAGATTTTTTTTTTTGCGCGTTGCTGTACGCAATGCAGATTTTGTAGCGCTAAACCTTCTGCATCTTTTAGTATGATGATAACTGGTTGTGTTGACTTTGAGCTAAGTATTCTATATCTAACAGTTTTCATGAATGTTTTTTGAGCTAATGTGTTTGCGAATCAATATTGAAACTTTCTTACGCCGAACTTGGGCCTAGCTCAAGTGCTCAACTTGTGTGCAGCCATGAATTATGATTAATATTGTTTTAGATTTTGAATAGTTAGTTATGTTTGATTAGTTGATTGTACTACCATGCTTTTGTGGATTCTACCATACTTTTGTAGGTTCTGCTCTTCACAAATACTCATGCTAACTTGTGTTTGATAAATATGGTTTTTATCGCATTAATAGATTGATAATTCGTAAAATTCCTGTTGCTGTTTGGTTTAAAGAGGAACAAAAAGACAGCTGTCGCTAATCGTTACGCGCTGCCAGATGGAGTCTGGGGTGCGTCGTTCAAGTGGTCTAGGCAGATACAGTCTACGACTGAACTGGTATGCTAGTTCCAGTTTGATATGTTCGTTGTGGCTGTTGTGCTTCATACACGGACCCGTTGATACCCCTAGCGGCGGATGCATATTCGATATAAATTATAGACCAGTTTGTTTCTTTTTCATTCAATTTGCACTTATTATTATTTTTTAATTAATAAAACATACGTATATGCAGGAACTAACCACCGGTCGATTTGAAATTGCAGAAAACAGCTTCACCTGATGGGAAAGTTAGAGCTTTATGATCTTGTTCTACAAGACTATAATTGATGCAGGAGCAAAACTTCTTTTGCACTTATTATTATTTTTTACTTACTTTGAAACACCAGGAATGTATGTAGAATTCCATATTAAAGCACTAACTGAATTATAGTAGTCAAAGGCACAAAATAGCATCTGCAAGTCTATCAGCATACTCAGATTGTGTAAAAATAATTATAATTAATATAAAATTAATTAACAAATACTATAATAGTCGAGCCCGAGCCGAGGGCGAACTTGAAAAATTACTTACGAGCCGAGCTCGAGGTTTTAAAGTCAAAGCTTGAATCCCGTTGAGCTCGAGCTTTCATATGTTAAACGAGCTCGAGCTTGGTTGACCTCAGGCTCGGATCGTTTGCACCCCTAGCACTTTTCTTGCATGATGGGACACAAGTTTAGGTTGGTTGAAATGGAGTTTAATTTGTTTTTGAAGATAAAAGAATGTTTTAAAGAAGATGAGAATGTATGGGTTATTTTTATTTTAGTATTACTTAAAAGGGTATAATAGTAAAAATTATCACTTTCCTTTCTTTTCCTCTCCACTCGGGAATGCAAAAAAATGTTTATTCTCCTTTCTTTCCTTTCCTTTACTTGAAACTCTGGAACACACAATAATTTTTATTTGTTCCTTTCTTTTCTCTACTAAAATCTATTTCTTTTCTTTTCTTTCTTTTATTAAACTCGGGAACACAACGTTAATTCTATGAGGCTTGATTCTTAAAACTAGATTCTTGATACTTGATTCTTAATACTAGATACTTGATCCTTGAAACTAGAGACTTGATACTTAATGCTCGATTCTTGATTCTTAATTCTAGATACTTGATTCTTAACACTAGATTCTTGATACTTGATTCTTGATTCTTGATACTTCATACTTGGTGCTTGACTCTTGAGACTCGTGAAACTTGAGACTTGGTTAAACGAGAGACTGGAGACTTGACATTTATGTAAACTCGTAAACTTGGAAACTTTTATGCTAATAAAATAATCTTGTTATGTGATAATATTACACAATAATACGCAACGCAACGCTTGATCCAACTTGCAAAACGAACCAAAGACGGAAAGTTGCAAAACGGATTGGACAGTCCGAATGGACATCCGATCGGATGACCATCCGATCGGAGGGCCATTCGATCGAACAGCCATCCGATCCGTCTGATGCACTGCCTTACTTCTCCTCCGACACTATAAATAGGATCTGTCACATCATCCTTCACTGACGTGACAGAGCCCTCCGATCCAGATGCACGCACTCTCATTCTCACGCACTTTTCTTCGATTCTAAGCCGATTCTTGTAAGTTTTCTCTTAGATTCTTGCACAACCTTGATCATTACACTATCCTCTACATGATTCTTCATCGAAATCACACTTTTCAACATGTAATCACTAAGATTCAAGCTCTTGAAGGAGACGTCATCATGGCGGTTTGTATAACCGACTGTGTGATGTCATTCCGTCAAGTGTTAGCTCAGATCTAAGGGGTTTCTGTGTGTTTTAATCTTAAATTGTTATTAAATTTAAACATTTTCAGCTAAACTTATGTTCTTCCTCCAACATTCTTGAACTTTTACTCAAAACGATGGAATCTAGATCCAAAACAGACTTGGGACTTGATCCTTAGTTTGGAGTCGGCTCGATGACGGGTTCTCACCAGAGAAGATGACCGGATTACGGGTCGAACATGAAACTGAGTCAAGAACAGCCGTCCAATCGAACAGGCTGGTTCCTATCCGATCAGACTGGCTGAGCCTTGGCGAGTTTCCGTTGTCTTGATATGTTACCATGTCGTCTCTGTTAAACTCAAGTTAGAGATTTTGCAAACTTTTAAAAACAAACAAGAACATCAATGGACGAACGACCATCCGATCGGATGACCGTCCGACCAGGTGGACTAGCTCAGTAAATTTTCACACTTAAACTATTTTGAGTCAGAACTTTGAAACTTACACTCGAAGGGTCATTCGACCGGATGACCATCCGATCGAATGACTTGGTATCTTGCTACAATGAACACTTCAAAAGTTTAACATTTTGGAAACCCACATTTGGATCGAATGACCATTCGATCGAATGGCCATCCGCCCGGATGACCATCCGATCGGATGGTGGTCCGTTTGAACCTAAGAAGTCATCCGACCGGATGACCATCCATCCGGATGGCCGTCCGATCAGAAGACTTATCCGACACTTTGCACGATTCTCGTTATTCTACCGACGCTTATCTGTTAATCTATAATCAGGCTAACCTCAGAGCTCCCTTTAATCCAAGTAGTAGGTGTTGATACTTAGCACCCGCTGTGAGTATACTCGATCCCTTTTCGTTTTAAACTTTTGGGATGCAACATGTATTCTATGAAACTTGAAACTATTTGAATCTAACTCTATCCTCTGTAAATGTGAAACTTGAGACTTTTGGATTATTGATTCTTGATTCCTTATGCTATGTGAACGTTTAATCCTTGTATGTAGTTCCGCCTTAACAATAGTAGCGCTATAGGAAGATGCACCTCCCCATTATTCTCGGGGGTATTGTTAGGAGGATTCTATTTGCTTTCTTTGATTCTTGGGAAAATGTGAAATGCACCGGGACACTTGGGCTATCACGTGGACTGCGAACAATAGCATGGCTGAAACTATTTTATCGTTTACATGATGGATATGAGTCTTTTAAACTATTATGCTATATACTCAAACTTGTATACTCGCCAGTACATTATTGTATTGACATTATTTTAATATATGTTGTAGGCTGATAAGATGTTGGACTCAAGAAAACAAGCTAGGTTGCTGCTAGAAACACACGCCTAGTTAATCTAGAAACTTGAAACAATATTTGATGATTTGTATGTGATACTTGTGTTTGATTCGTGGATGGTTTTAGAAAATGTTTGAATCTATTTAATCTATATCAAAATATCTAGTGTTATGGAAACTTTTGAGCAATCTGAACGCTTAGTGCCGCGCCCCAATGTTTCCACCATCGGTTGGGGTGTGACATGAACAAGATGCAATATGAAGAAGAAAATAAGTGGTTAATAGCTCCTCATGATGGTCCTTCAAGTCTCCTTGCTTGCAACCTTCTTATCTAGCCTTGATTCACCTTAGAGTATGCTTAGATTGTATTGAAATGGATTGAAAAATGGAGATGAGAATGAGGGTATGTTGGTCGTAGGTTTTGAAGATGCAGAAGGAGTTTTTGAGTTTGAAATGTGGATGTTGATAATGAATGTAGTCTAGGGGTCTTTAACATGTTTTTTCCAACATTTCTTTACCCAAAAGGTCTTGTGTCCAATATCTTTGTAACAATTTAATTAAAATGTTCAAGAAATGGTGGATTAGGGGGGCCCACATAACCGGCCTATGGGGGGGGTATTTAGTTTGATTCAATTATTAGTTACATGTTTAGTTAAGATTTAAGTGTCTTAGTTAGGGGTTTAATGTGTTTAGGTGTTTTGAGATGTAATATGGTGTTAATTGCTAATAACTAGTCTTGTAACATTAAAACAATGCTTCTAGTTAAATTTTGGTGTTTCGGGTAGTGTCCGATTGTTCGTTTGGTTACCGGTTCGTTAAGGTGCTAAATTGCGCAGTTTAGTGTGTTATGAGATACCTTTTATAACAGTTTTCATTCCCGACACTTTACAAGTTATTATGGATAATTGAACCTTATTTCTGCATTGTGTTTTGATGTTCAAATGCTGATTTTTGCTGAATTATGCAGAATTCTGCATTTAGGGTGTGTTTCGAGCACTTTTTGGTGCTTAATCGTCACTCGGAAGGCAGTTTCATAACCCATACTTTCCTACATAGAATTCTAGTGTAAATCTTGGTCCTAAGACGCAATCTGTGTCCTAATATGATGTCTGTCTGAGTACTGAACTCCCGTCAGTACTATTGGTGCATACATCTATCGACTTCGTCTTGTATCGAGTCTTTCATTGCATGTGGCACAAAGATCGAGGAATCATGAACTAGAGCTAATTTCGCATGAAGAGACATCAAGTAATTCCGTACGGAATTACTTAGTATCATTTGAAGTGTTAATTTCGTGTGTACATGTAATTTCGTATAAACCGTAATTCCGTGTGAAGCTTGTTTGGTGCGGAATTAGGTCAGTCTATAAATAGTTGTAATATCGTATCATTTGGTACGGAATTCGGGAAGAGTGTTACCGACGGCGGAGCGCTGTCGAAGTGTCTACGTGCTGTAATTGTTATCAGGATCAATAAACAAGACAGTTTAAAGTGATATCTTGCTGAATCTACCTCATTATGTCTGTTTCCGCCTTTCATTCTGAGTAGAACGCCTCTGATCGACTCATTCGGGTTCGACAACGATCCTACAAGTGGTATCAGAGCTCAGGAGGAGGAGTTCTAGCCATTTCAGCTTGATTTCATATCATTCTCTTTCTACTACATCTTCTTTTCTGAATTGAACAACTTTTCATGGTCACAATGATCTGAATTTTACATATATCATACAAAACAGTGTTTTAACGAAGTCTTGAGAAAATTGGACATTAATTGGATCTAAAACTGATAGAATCTTTAATTCCGCATGAAATTTTGTTTGAAAATGATGACATCATCTAATTTCGTTTGAAATTAGTCACTAATTTCGCACGAAATATCAATTCGCTCTTAATTTCGCTTGAAAACAATTCTAATTCCGCATGGAATTAGAATTCCGTTTGGGTAATTTCTTTTCATAGCTAATCTCGTGTGAAACTGAGTAATTCCGCACGGAATTACTTAATTTCGTTTGAAAAAGTCTAATCTCGCTTGAAAGTTGTTTGTTGCAGGTATTTTCGTTTAAACCCAATTTTGTTTGGAGATAATCTCGTTTGAAGATATAATTTCATTTGAAAATGTCTGACGAAGAATTTTACAATGCATTTGCCACATCTTCGACTACTCCGGCTGCCATTGCTCAAAACATGAACTTAGAAAACGAAATCGGAACTTTGCAAAAACCCCCGAAACTTATGGGAATGGAAGAGTACCATGGATAGAAAAATCGGTTTGAGAATTGGGTTCAGGCAAACCATCTAAGAGCTTGGGAAAGCATTGAAACACAATATGTTAGACTACAGACTGTGTTGAATGTTGATAAAATCATCTCAGAATTTTCAGACAAAGAGAGAGAGATAGCTATAAAGGAGAGAAAATGATGATAAGTCTTTTACAACAAGTGGTTAAAGAGGATATATTTGTTTTGCTTCAGCATGATGGGAGTGCGTTTTCGATTTGGGAAGCACTAAAGAAAAAGTTTGAAGGAAGTACAGAAATGCTCAGAAGTAAAGCATCTCTGCTGAAAAAGGAGTTTGAGTTGTTTACAAGTATGCCAGGGGAGACTACAAAGACTCTCATTGAAAGATATTATCATCTTGTGCGTACAATGTCTCAGTTGAAAATTACTAAAACTCCAGCTGAATGGGTTGAAAAATTAGCTGATGCGTTACCGCAAAAAGAACGGGGTACTTATCTCATGATCTTAAAGAATTCTGGAGAGTTTAGCAGATTGTCGATTGGACAGTTCATTGAAAAGCTTGAGGCACAGGATCTTGAACAACAAAAGATTGCCAGAATGAACAACTCAAGCAATCAACAAGATATCAAATTGTACTACAAAGGAAATGTTCAAACTGTTGAAGCAAGTCCAAAGATCCAAACCGTATTTAGTGCAAGAAATTCATCTGGATCAGTCAGTCAAAGTTCAATCAATATTATTTCATCTGGATTTTCAAATGTCAATCCTCCAAGTGTTCAAAGTTCAAATGTTCGTAATGGACATATGATTCAGTGTAATGTTGCATTGCATCTTCAAAATGGACAGAATTTTTCTGAAGAAGTTGTGAAAAATCATATGGCATTACTGGTTACTGCTTTGGAATCTTACGAAGGATTGATTGCTGGAAGAATTGGTAATCCGATGCTAACAAAAGAAGATTATGACCAGATCGATGCAGAAGAATTGGAGCTCATGGACATCAAATGGTGTCTAGCTAGTGTCTTGAGGAGAGCAGAAAAGTTTAAAATGATTACAGGAAGAAATGATTTCTTAGATGCAAATCTCTCTAATTTAGGTTTTGATAAATCTAAAGTTATCTGTTTTCGATGCAGGGAAAAAGGTCATTTCAAAAGAGAATGCAAAAATCAAGAAAATAGTGGAGCAAAGAATCCTTTTGGAAAAGATGATTATTATCGAAAAGCCATATATCAACAGGTTGCTTTTCAACCGCATCAACAAAAGGAATCACAAACTGCACATGGGAAAATGATCGAAGATGCAAATAAGAAAGCTTATTTTGGTATCATTGATCAAGATGATAAGAAATTGGCTCCAGGTTTTAGCTGGGATAAGTATGTGGATGAGAATAGGGAGTTTAAAGCTTTCATTGCTCAAATTGTTCAAAAGCCAGAATTGATGAAAGAGTGGATAGCAGTGTTAACTGATGAAGAGAATAGTCAAGATGAAGAATCTGTTTCTTCTGAAAACAGTTCAACATATACTAGTGATGATGATGAAGATATTGAACAGATAAACATTGGAAAAATTCATTTATCTTCTAACAGTTTTGAATTTTATTTTGCAGATAAATTGAAGAAACTTAAAGAGAGAAAAGCTGCAAAAGAAATGAAAGAGATCAAGATTGTTGAGAAGATAGTTGAAGTAGAAAAGATAGTTGAATTCGAGAAGATTGTGGAGATTGAAAAGATTGTTGAAGTCATAAAACCTTGTCTTACATGTTTGGAATCTTGCAAACAATGTGATGAAAAAGATAAGAGGTTTAGTGATCTAGAAAAGTTGAAAGAAAAGTTGCTGTTTGATGTCAAGAATTTGAAAGAGTCGTATGATGTATTAAACAGAACTGTGAATAGTTTGCAAAAGACAAATTCAGAGAGAGAAGATGCTTTGAAAATGATGAATGCAACAATGATGTCGAAGTAGAAAGAGATAAATTTTTACATCGAAGAATATGCGAAATGGAAGCAAGAGTTGGAAACTGAGAAAGCTGAAAATGAAAGAATCAGACGATTACTGAGAAGTTATTCGAGTTCTGATTATTTAATTGACAGAATTTATCCAACTGTTGCAGGTTTTGAAATGTTTGAAGATAAGAGGTCGAAGAAGAAGGATACTGGTAAGAAACAGAGTGTCTGTTATAACAAGTGTCCGCGTCCGATTTGGGAAGGGTATTCGCCTAGAAAACCGAATGAGGAACAAGTAAAAAAGGCAGTCAATATAAAGTTAGAATCTGAGATAACCGGTGTTTTACCAGACAATATTGACATCACGTTCACAGCGTCCGACACAGATCATGAGTCCGAATTAATAAAAAGGGTGGTCGATCAGGTGTTGGATAAGGATGAGGAGTCAGAGTCAAAGTCCGAGTCCGAAAGTTCGTGTTTGTCAGTCGGGAGTTCGAGTTCGTCGGTCAGGAGTTCAAAATCATCGGGAAAACGGGTGTATAGTAAAGAATTTTTGTTATCAAAGTCTAATTTGAATGATGAAACATTTGAAGTTGCATATACTTTGAATGATTCTGACAAATTATATTTTGATAAAAAATTTCCAATAAGAGGTGTTAAAACTAAAATGATCAAAAAGGTTTTCAAATTGACAGAAATTAATATTTCTGAAATAAAAGATATAAATCTTTCTGGAAAACCTAAGCCTTACACCTCAAGAATTAAACAAAGGATAAACAAGAAAATGGGTTGCAATTATGGCTATGGTTTTCAAAAGAAACCAAATCATAATGGTAACTACAAAAAGAAAGGTCTTGGTTTTGTTCCACCTGAAAATCATAAAAATGATAAAATTTCTAAAAATACAAAATTTGTTTCAGGAACATCTGGTGAGGATGAAAAGAAGAGCTCATTCTAGAAACAATCAAATCAAGAATTTCTTGCTGAAAAGAAGAAAAATGAAGCTCATTATAGAAAAGAGACAAGAACCTGTTACAGGTGTCAGGAAGTTGGTCATATCGCTTGGAACTGTTCTAAAGCAACCAACACAAAACAGGGAGTCTCAGAAAAACTGAAAGAAATAGTTGTTGATAAAACTGAACCACCAACTGAAAGGTTTAAAGTGTTTAAAAATTCAACTTATGAAGTTAGTGAGTGTTCGAAAAGGTTTTACAAGAAAAGGGGAAATCTTGATAATCAAGCTTGGGTTGTTAAGAAATCAAACGTAAAACCTGGCGATGAATCTGATTCCATAAAATCAGAGGAGCCACATGTTGTTAAAACTGGTGAAAACTCAGTTCCGCCTTTAGATGATGTTCATTTTCCACCATTGCGGGCTGAGAATTTAAAATCAAAGGTTGGAAAAGTTGAAATATCAAATCAATTTTATTCTGAAAAGAATGCATTTGATGTTGATAAAGCTTTTAATGGAAATGTGAAGAAGATTTTTGGAAAGATGGTCGAGGGAAAGGCCAAAGGGGTAAAAGACTTTTATGCTACAAAGAAAGCAACCTTCACCCCAACTGCAGATGACTTGGTTACACCCAAGGCTGGTCAGGCTTGGGTGGGCATTTTCTTTCATTAAAAAACCTGACTTGCCGGAGCTCCCAAGTTTGTAATCGTGGAGCAAGAATCGGCATCATTCTTGATAAAATTGATTTTATGAATGAATTTTAAAGTTGATAAATTGTACAGGTTGAGGATTAGCCGGAGCTTCCAGGTTGGTAAGTGTGAAGCAAGAATCGGCATCTTTATTGGTAAAATGAATTTGTGTAGATGTGTTTTTTCTGCAACTGGTACAGAGGTTTGCTCTTATTAGTGATTCGTCAAGTTCATTAAGTTGAACTTGATGTAATCTTTATATATGTGGTATTTTTTTTAGAACAAGATGATGAACCCCGAACCTACAAGTGGTTAAAACAAAACTTATTTTTCGGAAAAACCATTTTGATTAAAACAAACTTAAGTGTTTTGAAATCTAAATGGGAAATTAATTTGTTGAAATGGGGAGTTCTGATTATTTATGCCAAGTGATGGTAAATTGAAGCGAATCACAACAATTGTCATTTTATTTGTACAGTATGTTTTCAAATTCTTTTAAATGTGTTTGTATTTTAGGGGGAGTAAAAATTTCAGAAAATCCAAAAACATTAGAAAATTTGAAAAAGCCAAAAACATGATAAAATCAAAAATGAGTTTTGTTGTGAAAAGAGGAAATGATAGTACATCAGTGGACTGTCACAACATGCTAAAGAAATGCAAAGTCAAAATTGTGATAAACAATCTCACTGTGGATGTGCCAGTAGGTTTTTGCACATTTAGTAAATTGTTTTCGAGATATAAACCTAAATTTCAAACTTGCTTATCTCGTGGGTAACATTTCTTGGATATATGGGTAACCCCCGAAATCTTGTTTGAAAGGTCCCTCTTTCTGAGATACTAGGTCTTTATACTCAGTGATATCTGGGGTATTATCCCGGGACTTCTGATTTTGCGGAAGCAATGGCCTAGTCCCCGTATAATACTTTGCATTTGCTTGAAATATAGCGCAACCCTCAGTACAAAAAATGATGAAACATTGAAAAATGCAAATCATGTGCTGTTGAAGAAAAGATTCTCTAAAGGGAACACACCTAAAGTCGAGCCGTCATCTCTCTGCTGAATAGAAGTTCTGACCTGAGCTCTCACGGTTTCGCATCTAACCCCTTACAGATATCATCTAGGTATACTCACCTGTAAGATTGAATATTGGGATCTGGATACGGGAGTATATTCAAGTGGTGGGACACGCGAATAAGTTTAAGTGCTTAAAACATTAATCTCGTATCTCAAAACAGTTGAACTTTGTGTGAAAATTTAAGTGGACAAATATACTGACAATCTAGGTGAATTGTTTAGAACTTAAAATGTTTAAAGCTTAACGGTGTTGGTGATTCGTCTCATAAACTGATATGATCCTCTTACACAAACTCACAAAAATATTGCTTGTAAATATTTCTTTACTGCATTTCTTTATTAAAAAAATCCAAAAAGATTTTTAGTGTGTTTTAACATAAACCTTTGAAAAATCCAAAAAGATTTTCGACGACTGATGTTGAAGAGTTGATTTTCGAAATTCCAAGTGCTAAACATGATGACAATTCGTGAGGGGGAGTTTGTGTTAAAAAGTTTTTAAAATGATTAAATCTTTCTTTAAAAAGGTTCATCAGAAAGAGATCTACAAGTGGTGTCTGTGATTGTCAAATTTTTTTTAAAATCATAAACTTATATTTGTGGTAGAGACAATGTAGGTTTGAAATTTGAGAAGAGCCAGGTTCCGATACCTGAGGACTCTGTGGTTAGAAAATGTGCAGGATTGCCAGGTTCCGATACCTGAGGAGAATGTAAGCCAGGTTACAATTCTAATCCTGTGAAAGCCAGACTGCGATCCCATCATATTGAAAGGGGGAGTCTGAAGACATCCGAGAGAAAGATTTGTTCGAGGAGAGTGTGTTGGTGCTGAAGGAAAAGAGAGCAGACAGGCTGATAAAGACTGAAGGTGGCAAAGACTCGACACAGTAGACTCGTCAACATCTGACGACTTCGTCTTGTATCGAGTCTTTCATTGCATGTGGCACGAAGATCGAGGAATCATGAACTAGAGCTAATTTCGCATGAAGAGACATCAAGTAATTCCGTACGGAATTACTAAGTATCATTTGAAGTGTTAATTTCGTGTGTACATGTAATTTCGTATAAACCGTAATTCCGTGTGAAGCTTGTTTGGTGCGGAATTAGGTCAGTCTATAAATAGTTGTAATCTCGTATCATTTGGTACGGAATTAGGGAAGAGTGTTACCGACGACGGAGCGCTCTCGAAGTGTCTACGTGCTGTAATTGTTATCAGGATCAATAAACAAGACAGTTTAAAGTGATATCTTGCTGAATCTACCTCATTATGTCTGTTTCCGCCTTTCATTCTGAGTAGAACGCCTCTGATCGACTCATTCGGGTTCGACAACGATCCTACAAGTACTACTAATTTATCTGATTATTGTGCTAGTTTCGTTCTGTGCACTAATTTAATTATTTCAAGTTGCATTTAACAATCATAAGTAACATGCAACATGTATTGTATTTGTGAGTTCTTTGAAAGTAAAGTATGGAATCATTCACATCATAAATTCATCATGCACAACCATATGTTACAAATTACTGTTCACATGATCACATTGTACAGAAATACATGGAAAAGTGCCAATTGTCACACATCAGCGCATACACGGGTTTCCTGGGATGTTGGGTAGTCTTGATTGCATGCACTGGGATTGGGCGGAATGTCCAATCGCTTGGAAAGGGCAACACCATCATGGTGACCACGATGGTCCTACCCTAATATTACAAGCGGTCGCTTCTCAAGATTTATGGATGTGGCATGCGTACTTTGGCATGGCCGGTGCGAACAATGACATCGCAATTTTAATGTCCTCGAATCTTTTCGACAATGTCATAGACGGTGTTGCACCAGATACTTCATTCTATGCAAACGACGTGGAGTATAAGTATGGGTACTATCTCACAGATGATATTTATCCAGAGTGGGTGACGTTGGTAGAAACTCTTTCGTGTCCAGATGACGAAAAAAGATTGTATTTCAAGAAAAAACAAGAGTCAGCAAGAAAAGATATCGAGCGGGCTTTCGGTGTGTTAAAAAAGAGATGGTCTATCATCGCCCAGCCGTCGAGAATACTTGAAAAAGGTAAAATGAGAAACATCATGTATACATGCATCATTTTGCATAACATGATATTGGAGGACTCGGGTAGAGTGTTTTGTGGAGAAAGTTATGATGAAAGTAACCAACCGACGAACTCAATACGAACATACGCTGAAAAAGAAGCTATCCGATCGAAGGTACGTGACAGGAACAGACACCATAACCTTCGAGCTGATCTGACCGAGCACCTATGGTTTAATCGTGAACAAGGAGGAGACAACGAAGACGACGAGTAAATTTGTATTTTTTTATTTTAATTATGACATTATATGTTTTTATTTAAATTATGGCATTTTATTTATATTATTTCAATTATGGCATTTTATTTTTATTATTTAAATTATGAGTTATAAATTAATATATCAAGATTAAATAAGTTTTAAATTTAAATAAAAAAATAATTAGTTAATGATGACGGAGCTTTATCTCACACCCTGCAAGTTAAAGGATGGCGTTATAAAGCCTCCTGGCTGATGTGGATCCTAGGTAGCGTTGACGTGTTATGATAAAGCCCCTAGGTGATTTATCACATACCCCATAGCCTAAGGGTGGAGGGGACACCCCTCTCGTGTACCCTAACACTTACCAATCAGCACTAGAAACACCGTTTTCATCTACCCTAAAATCAAGGACCCCACCCATTTACTCTATCCACCAATCAAATGCGTCCCCTAAAAGTGAACGTCACCTCTTTAACCTTCCTTTCATCGGCTACTACTACCCCCAAAGTACCCTAGGGGATGGTGGCGGTGTAAGTGCCCTCCACACGTTACCCGCATGGCGCCCCTCCATCCTCATTACTTTACCAAAACATTTTTCAAACGAAAGCTTAACAAACCAACGTTCATGTTAACAAAGAACACTTTACATTCCCCAAACATGTGCGTTGACTATACACTTCTTCCACACAAAGTACCCATCTGTGGTGGATTTGAACCATTCTACCATCTTACGTGGGCTTAAATCACTCCACAACCTTATGTGGCCTTTAACCTTTCTGCCAACACGTCACTTGCCCAACACATCTCAGCCAGACGAAAAGCTTTCAAAACTTTTTCTAACCTTTCAATTTCTTGCATGATAAATTCAACACTACCTAACCCCCACTCGTCATCATGGGAATCATTGCATTATTATGATCCCTAGAATTAGACTACCCGTTGTCGCTCACCCCACAACCCGGATTCATCCTCTAATGTTGCGACAAACGGCGCTAACTAGATGACTACTCATCACTTTCCCCACTCACGCCTCCGCTCACTTGAGCCTGTTGTGGTTAACCTCGCTCGCCCAAGCTACCACACCCCCAAAACCTTCACTCGCCCAAGCGACCATGCTCGCTTGACACCACTCACTCTGGCCCTCGCGGCACCGTGTTGTTGCTCGTGGCAGGCTGCCTGCGAGACCACATGTAGTCTTATTTATATAACTAAATTCATACGAACTTGTCCATGTGAACTCGCTACACAGATATTAAATTCGTATACATCAACCCACATAAATCCATCTGTAGAACTTACTTATATAAACTTATTCACATGATCATATTTACATGAATGTAACCAATTTAACACATCTTCACAATCTTGGCACATAGAACCATTCCGTTCACACTTATGGGTTTTACCATTATCCAAACCCCACACCGACATCCATCTTCATGTACATGCATGCAATTCACATACTTGACCAACGTTGTATGCATAAATAAATAATCTACCAAGTACACACATATAATCAACCCTAGCCTAGTTTAACAACACAATTAGGTTAGGTAAATGTTTAATCCTCATTTATTACGGGGTTATAGACCTCATCTTAATAGAATGTACTTCATACCCCGATTTGTGAACAGGAAAGTGATTATGTACGTGGAAAGAAGGCATGCATGCAATCTTATTGTGGGGATTTCTATTTGCGTTTTCCCTTTTATGGATTGTTATCATCCCCATTGGAGTCATACGTACGTACAACCACCAACAATAATATATTAATCAATAAATAAACCTACCTCACTAATTGTTACTACTACACATGAACTTTTATCTAAGGGATGAATGATAACACAACAACCTGGGTATGTATGTATGTTATCGTGGGTTGGTTCTGATACGTGTGAAAATACCCAATTCAATTCATGGATGCTTTCTCATTCATTCACTGACTATTTAAGTACAATTGAAGTGTTCACAATAACCCCCTAAACTACTTAACAATTACAGTTAACCCCTCCCACTTATTGACACATAACAGGTTCATAATTAATCAATAAATAAACCTACCTCTGTTCCCTTTCGTTAACATATGTCACCAAGACCAAGGTATGTAATGTAAGTCTTTAACAATAGATCTAGTATTAGTGTATTACATGTGCTCGTTCTTGTCGATTATCATATATGTTTTTGTGATTGCTTTAGTTGATAACAGGGGATAGGGGCGCCCATCACCCATCACTCACTCATCACTCACAATTTCCAATCAAGTTCCGCTATGTCATCAAACATTATTCCATCACTAGTGATGGAGTTTAGTGGAAATGCCCATCACTCACCACACCCAACAATTTCCCTCACATCTTCACGCGTAATAGATTCAACGCGTTATGTAGTCCACGCGTGGTCACCAGCCACCACGTGCCATCACGGATACGCCCCGTCCCCCCTAATATGGAACTTCAATAGGCTAAAGGGTGTGGAGGGCATGAGTTGGGTCATCAATGTCACGTAGGACCATTAATGGATTGCTACACCACCCTCTTGCCTCATCCACCATAGTTTGCATGGATTAAACCATGATAACCATGGGTCTCCTTTCCTTTTTTAATATTTCCTTTTCTAATATTTCCTTTTCCTTTTCACAAAAATAAATTAAAATAAAAAAATAGTGGTTTGGGTCATGACCACACCCTTAGGGAAGTGATTTTGGATGATGGATAGAAGTGGATGACATGTCACTGATGTGGAGGGTGGTGACCATAAGGATCATGACAACAGCCTATAATCGTTAGATTGAATCTTCACTCACTATTGATAGGGGTTCAGGTTGTAGGCAAAAAAATAAAAATAAAAAGATTAAACTAAAATTTTGCTTTAAGCCGAACTTTTCTGGTCGACCCGCCTATACTTTTTCAACTCAAACCATGTTATTAGACTATACGTGGTGGGATAGTATGAAAAGGAGGCGCTAAGCAACATGTGACTGTCACGTTAACACATGCCAGAAAAGTGACGTGGTGTTAAAAAGCGTGAGATGGGATGTGGAGTGCAAGGGTGGCGTGGTGTGACACGTGGCATAACATTTTCATTATTATTTTATATTTGAAAATAAAAACGAAGTAATAAAAAAACATTAATACTAATTAAAGAAATAACATTGTAAAAAAATTGCATAATTAAAAAAAACATTACATAACTTAAAAAAAAAGAAACTAATAAAAAAACCAAAACTAATAATAATAAAAACGAACTAAGTACGATATTTTCCCATGATTTCTAGTTTCGTTTTTTCGTACATTTCTCTATCTTCGGGTCAAGGTGATCGGTTTAATAGCAAGGAATTTCACATCCGCTCCCCTTTCTTTCGCCAAGTCCTTCTCATTTTTAAAATTTACTTTCCGTTCAAAAACTTCGATAACCTTATCTTTTTGGGCGTTCCTTTGTTGTTGGATGCTATTGAACGTACTAATTTATTCAAATAGGTCCACTAAACCTCCAGTATACCCCCCTCCGAAGTATGTGATTATTGCACCCTCTTTTTTTATTTATTTATCTCTACCAAGTGGGCGTTCTGATTCAACCTCGTCGATGCTCAAGTTTATCTCAAACTTGGTACGAGCATCCGAGCGATTAGTTGAGGAACTAGTCTTCGTTCTTTTGGACGACGATTGTCCCGCTAGAGGTACTCTTGTCCATTTTGAGGTCGCCAATTTCTTTCCATCCGGATACAAACTAATAGCACACGTCAACATATCGGCGTCAGTTTCGCCGCTCTTTGGGTTGTTTTTTATGTTGTTGTAGTGGCTGTTGAAGACGGCTATTGTGGTATTTATTTCATGCCACTTTGAGGAGAGACTATCATAATTAGAGCCGAAGAGAAACAAGCAAAGTATCGAACAATACGCAACAGAGAAATGCGTAGCTAGTGACGGAGCTTAAACGAAAACTCAATGGAGGCCAGACTCTCAAAATCCAAATTAATAGGCGTCAGACTCTTACAATTCCAATATCTTATACTACAAATAAAAGTTTCGAAAAATTTTCAGTAAAATTAACACTACGAACGAAAAATCAGTGGAGGTCGGGGCACCCCTGGTCCAATAAAGCTTAGCCCATGATCATAGCAACCTTCATGCGAATTTGGTATACCATATTTGGAAGCATTGGCCAGATGACTATGATTAATTTTAGTCTTTTATGTCTAGTATTTTGTAGTAATTAAAAAAATATTAAACGATTTTTAGTATTTTTTCTGTTAGAGTGGAAGGGGTGCTCCCCAAATTAAAGTGGTAAACTTTTCCCTCAACCAATAATATCATATCATGTCAACTTCGCTATACACTCCTCATTTTGCATTCAAACACTAGGCGTGCTCCCCACATGGGGAGTGGTAAACAATTTTTTTTTAAAAAGATAAATTTGTGATTGGTTGGAAGAGAGTAAGACCCACCATTAACCCACTCTCTCTCCTCCACCTCTTCTCTTCCCGCATCGGTGAGTAGTCACAGTGGAATCACCTTACCGAACACCGCAAGGGGGCCAGCGGCACCATGCCCGCTCGGTGAACTCCTCCCTGCACAAACTTACCGAACCCGCCCCTTCCACCCTTATATTTTAAAATTATTTTTATTATTTAGTTACAAATTGACCTATTGAATAGATGTTTATACTTAATAGCAATGATTAACTAATAATCACAAATATGCTTTACATTTCACATCTTCATAACATATATTCTTGGGTGTGAAAGATGAAACTACCCAGTATGACAACATTTTTCCCATTTTAACATTTCAGCCACCACAACATATAGATGGTAACAAACTAAGATTCACGAGTTATTATTGTCATTTAAGACCGGTTCATTAGAAGCTCGAATCAAATCGAGTTTGTCAGTTTGAACAAACTAGAGCCAAAAAATAAGCTCGGTTAATAAACGAGCCTAAGCTTTACTTAGTAACTATTGTTATAATTATGTTATATATAGTTTTTTTACTATACATATAGTTATAAATATATAAATACTTAAGATTTTAATAAATAAATAATCAAAGAGTCAAGCTCGAGCTCGCATAAGTTAAATGAGCTGAGCACGAGCTTAGGCGACGTCAGGGTTGGTTTGATTTCGTTCTTTTACACCTCAAACCCCCTTCGTCAACCATTCCTCGCCAAACACCACCTAATGGGTGCCCGACTCGTAGTTGGAAGTCAACTCGCTTCCTTTTAATATTGTGGATCTTGGGTCTTTGGTAATGCATCTTCTGTTGATTAAAATTATGCAAGAGTCCAACTACTAAGTAATCAATTTCTTCATATGGGAGCCTATCAAACCATAGTTGAGTTTGAACTTTGAACAAACATGTGACACCAGACAATTGTTCCACCATCACAACACTGCAGAAATAGGTCTTTCGTATTTCCCAACCGTTGAAGACATCTTGAGCGTGTGCGAGAACTTAAGTAAAAGTTCGGTTCACCGAGTCACTATTATGTTAAAATTCACCGAGTTAGGTGAAGCGAGAGTTGCTTATAATGGCGGTCGTTACTGAGTCACTATTATGTTAACAAATATCACGTTTTCAAAACCCGAAAGGGTCGGGTTGGTCTAACAGTCAATTTTACCAAGGTATGACATCTAATGAAAAAAAAATCCGCTATGTTTTAAAACCCGAAAGGGTTTCTAAAAATGTCTTGACATCTATATTTAAAAAAAAAAAAACATTTAAAAATCTGCAAAATTTTTGACAAGTGAAATCTGTCAAACCTTAAAACAATATTGGATCATGATCTCCACTTATCAAGCCAAAGAGCACACTTTATCTGAAATATGAAGAATTCGCAAAGTAATTTAGTTTGCAAAATCAATAGTGTATAATAAGATTTAAACAAATAACAAGGTTAATATCCGAAAAGCATAAAGTCGGTTTACCCTGTGTTGAACTGCTGCAGCACAAACGACTGTCATCTATATAATTTGCCCGTATGCCCATCATCCATGACCCGACAGATATATCTTCATGAGCATACGTCTTCAAAGATGCACTGCAACAAAAACATAACTTATTCACAAAATCTCACACGGGTTTCTAACGAAAGATTGACATAAGCCCATAACTAACCTGTTAATGTTAATGTACTGAGCAAAATTTCGCGTTAAGATATAAAGTGAACCGGCTGCATGCCGAAAGTACCTGACAAAGGAACAGGGTTCTTATCATATATCACTGGCTGCAAACGAACCAAATGTTCAACGAACAGTTCGTGAACCGTTCGGCGGGAAGTTTGTTTGTGCTCGTTCGTTAAACGAACGAACAAAAAATTTCGTTCCTTTGGTTAAATGAACAAACATGAATAGAGGCCGCGTTCGTTCATTTATGTAACATGTTTGTGTATGTTTGATTGTGTTCGATAGTTCATTAGTGTTTTTAGTTTTTATAATTTATTTAAATAAGTCAAAATTCGAACAAATAAAATATTTAATAAGTGTCGGTGTATTATATATTTGTCCATGAACGTTTGTTTGTGTTCGTTTGTTTCCATTTGTGTTCATGAACATTAGCTTGTGTTCATCAACGTTCGTTGCCTAAAATTAACAAACGAACACGAACATATTCATTTCCTTAACAAACGAACACGAACATAAAATCTCGTTCGGTAAGTGTTCATGAACAGTTCGTGAACACATATCGTTCGGTTCCATTTGCAGCCCTATTAATATCAGTATATATAGATATATCATATGTGTAACGTATGTGGGCCCGTTACAATGTATGTTCGTTTAACGGATGTTCATATGGTTTAACAACAAAAGAAGAAACAACTCACGATTTCTCATCACCGAACTTCCACCACTCGGGTTCATACCACCGCTTTCCCCTGAAAAAGTGGCGCACACTTGAAAGGTTATATTACGTAATATGAACATTTTCACAGCTAAATGAAGGTACTTACACTTCCGAAACAACTTCTCCTGATTTCATGCATCCAACATAAAGACTATCTTGACCACGAAGGCTATCGAGAAACTCGATCAACTCCTCTGAAAGCAGAGACAAGTAAAATCACTACATAAAAATCTAAAACATTAATACACAATGATGTGCTGTTGGAAATCAGGCCCTTGATCGAACACACAAACATCAAATGAACTAACTCGTTTAACTCTTTTTATTATTGATGAATGAAAGCACATCCAATTATAATAGACCTAACCATCTATTTATAGTCTAGGGCTGTCCAAAAAGCTCGCGGCTCGGAGCTCATTCGTAGCTCGCTCGGATTTAGCTCGGAAAAAGCTCGCTCGATACGGCTCGGTTTGAAAGTGAGCCGCTCGGCTCGGTTAGAAAGTGAGCCTAGCTCGGCTCGGCTCGTGACGAGCCAAATTGGCTTGGTTCTCGCTTGGTAGCTCGGCTCGGCTTAGCTCGAATTATTTTACTTATAATATATTTTATTTTTATATACATAATATATTACAAAAAGTGATTATTATTTACATGTATTTAGGCTTGTAGTTTGATATCTATGACAGATTTAAAGGTTGATTGCCATTCTGATGAACAAATATTGTATTTACTTGAATATAAAACTTATTTTGCGTTGTTGAACGTGATTTTGGCTTGTAATGTATTAGGTTGAACTTATTTTGAATATGTTCTTTTGAAGTATTGAATAATATTTTAGAATACTGAATTTGAGAGCTATGTATTAATTTTTATTATTAAAATCGAGCCAAACAAAACCGAGCCGAGCCAGCTCGGTTTAAAACCAAGCCGAGCCCGAGCTTAGATTTTCAGCTCGGTTTCAAATCCAAGCCGAGCCAAGCCAGCTCTGTTTATAATCAAGCAGAGCCCGAGCTTGCGCTAGCTCAGCTCGGCTCGGCTCATGAACAGCCCTTATACTAGACCAATTCTAATCTTAACCCAACTAAAACACTATTCTAATAATAAAATAAACCTATCTAATAAACAGATAATTCAAACTATTTAAATAAATAACCAAACTATATTTATCTTAAACCAACTTGAATTATCTTTTAACCCATCTAAACTTTATAGATAATCCACCAATTCAGAATTATTTCTTCATGCGCGTTTTAGAAAGCAATCGGGGCTTACCGAGATCAAGTTGAATATCTTTGTCGACTTTGACGTAAAACTCGGCATCCCAATTTTGAACGGCTGAACTGAAGAAGAACTTCGCTTTCTTAGATGATTCTTCGTCGGCCTCTTCATGATCATCCTAAGAATTTAATATAATTAACAGTCTGTTTTTCAAGAAATCCGGAATTAAATTTATAAACTTACAAGAATCAAGAAATCGTTTTTCATGTCGTTTTCCTCATCGATCTTACGGTCCAAGCTATCACCGCGATTCGGACTGAAATTTCAAATTATTGACAGTTAAGATATGAACTTGTCCACTTAATCTTATTCACAAATGGAGTAGAATTCCGTTTTCGTCTATGAGATTTGGCTAGTTTTGCGACTTTCGTCAAAGGTTTGTTTTTCGCATCTGGATTCAAAAGGTTTGAAATTTTGTTATTTTCATCCGGCTCACCTCCGTTATATCAGGGGTATTTTCGTCTTTTTTTGTTAACTTAAGGGCAATTCAGTCTTTTTCATTTTATGTACAAGCATTTAGCATAATGTACAAGCATTCAAAAGACCGAATTGCCCTTTAAGTTAACAAAAAAAACCAAAAATACCCTTGACTTAATTTAGAAAAAATGGATAGAGTTGACAAGCCGGATGAAAATGGCAAGATTTAAAACCTCTTGGATCCAGGTGCGAACAACAAACATTTGGACGAAAATCGCAATACTGGCCAAACCTCAGGGACGAAAATGTCATTTTACTCAAATTAATTTTTTTTAAGAAGTTCAAGTAAAAGAAAAAACCTTCGGCCAATGACAAAACGTATGACTATTCCTCTTTCTTCAAGCGTCTTTATGGAATCAACTGTCAAACTCAGGTGGGTTAGTTTAAAAAAGGCTCCCACTATTTCCACATCCCTAAATCTTATTCCCACACCCTTTTACACTCTATCTCTCTCTCTATATATATCTACGTATATATAGAGAGAGATAGAAAGAAGAGGTGTGAATATTAACTCCCTTAAAAAAATGGCGTTTTTACTTGTAACAAAAAAAAAGTTTATATTGCGAACCGACCACCAGTCATCCAGGATCCTCTGAAAGCGTTTCGTTTTGATCGACTCCCAAATCCAGTATAGATGCCAATTACAGCAAGAAGCTTTTTGCTAGACGATGAACCACTCTCGGTCAACTGGTTCCTGAGAAAACCTTGACTTTTTGCTAGTGTTATTTCCATCTCAGTTTCCACAATTCTTCTTTCTAAATCCCTTAAAATGGATCATTTGTGCCAATAAGATAGTTAACACATTAACTTTTTTCTTACAAAAAAATTAAAATACAAAATGACAATATAGAGACTTGGTTTCAAAAAGCAAGAGGCGCTTCAAGGCGTTTAGGTCCTGAATGCCAAGGTGAAAGGTTTGAGGCGAGAGTGTCACGTACTAGAAGTGTTGCTCTATGTATAACCAAAAGTTAAAGTTGCATCCCTCTCATCTCTTTTACGTATAAGCCTTTTATAACCGAACCGCCGGTTGGTGACCGGTTACTATTATTGATCCGAAAAATCGGTTAATAACCGAAACCGGTTTTAAGAAAACCGGTAAAAAAACCGGTCCCAACCGGTTACACCGGTTACTGTTTTGGACTTGAAAAACCGGTTAGTAACCGAAACCGGTTATTAAAAAAACCGGTTTTTGTTTTGAACGAAAAAAACCGGTCCGGTTAATAACCGTAACCGGTTTTCAAAAAAAACCGATTTGTACACATCTAGACAGATCTTGCCTCTATCCCTAGGGATAGAGAGGCTGCTTCCAGAGAGACCCTCGGCTCCAAAATGAATAGCATACCAATACACCAAGTCAAGAATATAGAAAAAAGAAGAAAGACCTCCTCAACGTACGCCATTAATAATCTCTTCGTTTTTTTGGTCATTTCTACATATCAACCTCCTCAACGCTAGGAGTGTAAAGGCCAGAGGCTCAAGAGCTACTCAGGATCGGCTCGTTGAAAAGCTCGAACGAGCCGAGCCTTAACGAGCCCAAATAGAGTTTTAGTTTTTTATATATTTTATAATGATAATGATAATGATGATTATAACCCAATCTTAAAAAGCCCAAGTCGGTTTCAACTTAGGCCATATGATTTAAACTAATAACATTGGTGAACCGAGCACGAGCCGAGCTTTGGCTCGTTTAAGCAAGCTCGAGCCGAGCTTTTAGCTCGTTTGAGATTGTTCACAAAATAGCTCGAGCTCAGGAGCCGAGATCGAGCTCAAACAGGTAGACTCGAACCGAGCCGAGCTCGAGCTTCATAAAAACATGACGAGTCGAGGTCGAGTAGCGGAAGGCTCGAACTCGGCCCGGCTCATTTACACCCCTACTCAACACTCTATATTTGATTAGCTTTGACCGCCACAAGGGCCTAAGGCGTTTATTCAAGGCGCGCTTTTTAAAACCAAGTATTGGGAAGTCTTTGTCTCTTTGAAAGTGAAATAAGAAGAGCAAAAACTTACTTGCATCCTAGGACCATTAGCTTGTCTTCAACAGTAAGAGCCTTTGGTCTCTGCCATAAAAAAAAAAAAACAAACATGACCAAAAAAAAATAAAATATATTAAAAAAGGGAAAATAGACACTGGTTAAAGTCATGATAATAAAACATGTGTGGACAAAAGCATACTTGGGCAGGAGTCTTCATAACCAGATTAAACAATAATGTTCTGTTCTCAGCATCTTGCCACAACCTGGTAAAATTAAGACCCGTCGTGTTACGGTGGGGTGTAAGAGCGGGTAAATAACTAACCGAGTGCACGTTGTCACGAAACCAACATTACATGACAAAAGTGGCTTCCAACCATTACTTTAGATGTGAAGTGAATTGAGAAAGCCATAACACAATTAACATTTGGTTACAACCAAAAGGACACCCTATTGTAATACGACTTGAAGTAAACTAAGGGACTAAGCATGTAAATAAACAAAGTTAACTAACGAAGGAAAAAACTTTATTAAAATTGAGGAATGAAACGTATATATTAGGAAAGTTAAAGCAGAGACACTCAAAACTAATTCACATTGTAGCTAAGGGTTTGTGTTTTAGTATTATTTTAATTATGATTATAATTATAATGTCCAGTTGGGCCATTTTGACAAAAAAATTTGGGCCAAACAACTAACTACAGTTTTGGGAAACAACAAACCAAACAAGTCGGGTTGAGTGACGGACAGCTCGGTTTGGCAGTTAGGCAGTTTGAACTTGGGATGAGCAAATGTTACCGGATACCGGTACTGAATTTACCAAACCGAAACATTTTTGGTACCGACTTTTGACTTTTTCAGTACAGGTTCGGTATCGGTACTTACCCTCAAATACCGGTACCAAACCTGTACCCATTTTTAGGGATTTTCGGTACCGGTTGTTACCGAGCTCATCCCTTCAGAATGAGTATTAAAAAATAAAATGAAAAATTATTAAAAGACATATATAAAATGATAAATAATAATTATGCTGAGGTAACTCACCAAACACAAACTACTGAATTATACATTCATCAAGCCCTAAATTTCAATTACACTAACCAAACACACTCTAAAAATCACGCACTCCGAAAACAGTATGAAAAACCTAATAACATAATTCAGTAGTTTCATTTCAATAAAAAAATGTAACAAAAATATTAGAATCACACACTTACGTAAAAGAAATAGAAAACAGATAGATACCTGCCAGCAATGTAAAGCCATGCGAGACAAGAGAAAAAAGCTAAGACAATCGAAGGTATAGAAGAAGTTTTTGACGATAACGATGATGATCTCCAACGTTGTTTATGTAACGTTGTTGGCAAGCCCTCTTTGTAGAACAGAGGGCCGATGTCCATGATTCTATCTTAAATACAACACACACGATCGATATCGATGATGATGATGATGAACGAGAAGAATGGAGATTTGTTACGGGCTGAATTTCGAAATGGAGCTTTTATATTCTTAGATATTATTATTTGTTATTTTTTTTATAAATTTAAAAGTGACTCGTATAGGTTTGTCTTGACATATTACTCTGTCTAATCTGTTTGGTAAAAGTGGCTGGTAGCTGATGGCTGAAAACTGGTGGTTGATGGCTGGTAGTTAGAAGCTGATAGTTGTAGATGGTAGCTAGTAGTTTGAGTTTTTTAGATATATTTGGTGTTTGGCAGAGTACTTGAAGTTTTTAATAAAATGTATAAAATGACTAAAATAAACATAACTAAAAATTTAAAAAGTTTGTGCATTAAAAAGTTTATTATCTTTAAAGGTTAAAATAGTTATATTTTCCCTAAAAGCTTGTACCTCCTTCTAAACGTTACTAGTAGGAGCATTCATCAAAAGTTTTAAGCTCCTTTAACCAATTTTTTTTCTTAAAAGATTAAAGCTAGAAGCTTCTAAAAGTTTCTAAAACCTCCATGCCAAACATACCCCTAATCTCACACGCTGATTTTGTTAGGTGTAATTGAACAGGTAATAAATGTAACGTTTATTGACTAAATGGGTTAGGATTAGTTCTTCTGTTTAGGTAACATAATCAAAAGTATTTATTATGTTACCTTTACCGATTATTTTATACATCTTTTGCAAAAAGTATTTAGTAGGGGAATTTTATATACATTTATGGTATTATATTTAATTTTTTGTTTTGTGAAATTTGTATATTTTTACTCTCCTTTTATCTTCTATCAATTAAAACTTATGTTTAATATCATTGAATATACTTATTGTTAAATTTATGACGTTTATATATTTTATTCTCCTCTGTTTTAAATAAAAAGTCATGGGTTAAGGCCTTAAAAGGGGTTTAGAGCTTAGAAATGGAGAGATTATTTGAAGGATGGGAGGTTTCTGGTCGTATTATAAATTCTATATGACAAACTGGTTATATATAACTTTAAATGCGTTTCATTGATTGTATTAAATATTTCTTTTAGATAAATAAGGTATTACACAATAAATGTTTAGTAGTGTTATGTATGTAGCTTTCGTACAGAAATTTTTGGGTATATACGTTAAAGACCTTCCGGTTCTATAGAAATTTTTGGGTATATACATTTTCGACCCCCCCCTCCCAGTCGGAAATCTCAAGCTTCGGCACTGTCCGTTGATACATGTGTGAATATATAATGTGTAGCGTTTTAACTCCAAGGTGGTCCAGAAGTGGAACGACAAACCGTCTCTTTATCAACAATGAAACCATGCAAACCTTTCTTTGTCATAAACAGTTAAGACATATTTGTCCATAATCAGCCATTTATATGGGCACGTTTCTTTTTATGTGATTTGCATTGCATGACTTGTTCCGGGGTGAGTTGTTTAAAACAAAAAAAAAAGAAAATAGATGGCACTACTGGGTCATGTACTCTTAATATTTAGTACATTTAATAAGAAACATCAAAGTGAAACTTAAATGCATTAAACCTTGTAATTGTTTTTGTAATGTTCAAAAATTTTGAACAGACTAGTGTTCCGGGACAATATAGGCGTTTTTTAAAATTGATTCCATTGTTTTTTTTTCATCTGATTCTAGTGATATTACATATGTAAATATAATCAATATGTAATTGTTCATATTATCATATATGTAATGTAACATACAGAAGACGATGATTCGGTTTGCATAGCAATCTTTTGGAAAAAAAAAAAAAAAAAAAAAAAAAAAAAAAAAAAAAACCGGGTATATCGTTCCATGTTTGAAAAGCACAAGTTTCGTATAACCTATCCCCCACTGTTTTCATTCTGTAACACCCGAAACATGTTATGACAGTTTCCTTCACAGTGTTGATGATCAATGATATCAGTATCAAAGAGTAAAGTTATGAACTTAAGTAGAAAAACGACCCTTTGGTCAATCTAAACAAAGATACAAAACGCATTTAATGTCTTAAAACGATCCTGCAAGCCAAATGCCTATCATTGTTTTGTTTTGCTGTCCCATTCAAGTTGATCGGACACATAACAGCCGCAACAGGCAGATGGATCTCTCTAATTGCTCCTCGCACCTCCAGGCATCAAATTTGCAAGAGAAGGAACACCTTGGTTTCTCATCTCTTCTTGTGCTTTTCTAATTTCTTCCGGGTCTGTTTCCAATTAAAAGCCGGAAATTAAAGATTTATTTCAAAAAATACAAAAAGAAAATATAACTAATTTAAAGCTTACCCATGTTTTCAACTAATTTGGGCATCAAGAACACCACCACCACCATAAATCCAATCATGAGTCCCATTGGGCTTTTTACAATAGACATTATGTTAAAAGGTTCCCTAATCTGCAACCCGAGATAAATTACACAACTCAACAAATTAGTACAAAAAAATAATAACAATAATAATAACTCTTAATGCATAGATATAGCATTAAATTATAAATATTATAAAAAGAACAACTTGAGTTACTGTAACGTCCATCACATCGGAGCTACAATAACTTTTTTTTTTGGTTTTTGACCCCTCATTTTCAGTTTTTACACTTACACCCCCTTAACTTTTCTAAAAACTTTATGAAATATCATTTTGACCCCCCTCATGTTTTAAGTGTTTATTTGCATATATGTACGTGCCGTATAAATTCAAGTTGGTTTACGTTTCGGCGTAAATTTTTTCAGGTCAAATATAATACGTTTCGCGCATATTTTTATGTACGTTTTTCAGTTGGTATAATTTTTGATGTAAATGCTGTTTGGAAACGAGTTGGGTCAAATATAATACGCTTTCATCAGACGGTATAAATTCGAGTTATTTTACGTTTCGATGCTGCCGCAAAGCATACCATCCTTTAGCTTAAAAAACACTATTTTCTTACGTTTTGACATAATTTTTTTAGGAAATAAGTCGGGTCAAATAGAATACGTTTTCATGTTTATTTTTATGTACGTTTCAGTTGGTCTACGTTTTGACGTAAATTTTGTTCGGAAATGGGTCGGGTCAAATTACGTTTTTCATTAGACAATACAAATTCGCGTTACTTTACATTTCAACGCCACTGCAACGTGCGGGAAAATTTACTAGTTACTCATAAAGTACCAACTAGTGAGAAGAAGCAACTGAAATTACTAATATGTCCAAACTGACCTCATAATATTGTTCTTCTCTCAAAGGCTCCAAAACGAGCTCGTTTAGACCTCTTCTGGTTTCTGTCAGTGCAGCCTGAACCTTACCAGGGTTTCTGGCACTCACATCTACCCGCACCTGGTTCAAATGAGTAAAAAAAAAACTAAAAAATCAGGGGTAAATAGGTCAAGTTTTATTACAGAAAGGAAGGGGAAAAAACTGACCGGTGAAAATAGATAACCGATGACATCAACTTCAATAAGGTGAGTTCCAGCTGGCACATTGTGGCTTTAAGTGTATGATAAAGGAATTTCAGCAGTGTTTAACAAAAAATAAACTACATACATCTTATGCACATATGCTTACAAACTAACCGAATGTTCAGCGAAAAGTTTGTGAACTGTTTGGCAGAAAGTTCGTTGACGTTCGTTCGTTTAATAAATGAATAAACATGAACAAGAAATTTTGTTCGATTAGTTATACGAACGAACACGAACAGAGGTCTCGTTCGTTCATTTAAAAAATAAACGAACATGAACGAGAAATTTTGTTTGGTTAGTTAAATGAACGAACACGAACAAGAAATTTTGTTCGATTAGTTAAATGAACAAACATGTAAAGAGGTCTCGTTTGTTCAATTGTGTTCGTGAACGTTCGTTCATCTACGTTTGTTCATGTCCGCTTGTTTATGTTATTTATTAGAGATATTTGTACATTTATTTATGTTCGTGAACACGTTCATGTCCTTAATGAATGGATACAAACAGAAAATCCCGTTTGGTAGGTGTTCATGAACGATTCGTGTACACATTATTTGCTTAACGAACGAAACAAAGACAAGGTCTTGTTCGTGTTCGTCCGGTTCGTGTGCAACCCTATTAATGCACATATATGCAACTAATGATCAATACGATGTTTTTAAATTATATATCTAAAGACGGTTAAGAACTTAAGAGGGTAGGATACAATGAGAAGTAACCATCGGGCTTTAAAAACGTAACTTGCTGACCACCGTTCAATAATACTTTGGCATTGTTAGCCTTCACCGGCAGACCGAAGCCTTTCGCACCAAAACCTGAAAAGTTAAATGCAACCGATATTTATAAATGAACAATAATAAAAGAACTAATTTGCATGATAAACATGAAACTTGCATTGCAAGAAACTACATACCAGGGATTTTAACTCGGCCGTTGATGGTATAACCACTTCCATCCCTGTAAATTACAAGCAAATACACAAAATCAATCAAATCTAAGAGACGACACTATTGCAGATATATAACTCATTTCATTTGTGTACAAATTTTATACTAATCATGTATGGACATTGCTAATATTGAAGATATAAAACATTAGTTTAGATTTTAGAAGTATAAGAGAAATGAATACAAGAAAGATCAACAGGAAGATAAAAGTGTTAGAAATTGTCTAGCAGAGTATGAATAAGATTGAGAATTGAAAATTGAAACTATATCGGTAGAATATGAACCTACAATTAGTATTCCATTAAGCTAAATTATGGTGCAATTTTCTCTCAATTCAAAGGGATACAATCCATAATTGTCAAAGGCGCAAAGTGTGAGCCTTGGGCTTAGGCGCAAGGCGATTAAAAAGCGAGGGTCTGAGATAAGCAAGCTGCATAGTATTAACATACCATTTTTAGGGATTTTAAACATGTTTAGGCTTGTCTCCTTGTGTCTATGTCTATATGTTCTATTATGATGTTATATATATTTATATTTTTAATTCTATTACTCTTTCACCCTTTCTATTTCTATATATTTAGATCTGTTTGTTTTTCTGCTGTTTGTTTTGGAGCCGTCCGACAGGCTTCTCTCTCAAAGCAAAGTCTCTATCCCTAGGGATAGAGGTAAGGTACATCCCACCCTCCCCACACCATAGTTGTCAATAGCGATCGTAGCGATCGCTATAGCGCGCTACGTAGCGTATAGGTCCAGTGTCGCTATTTGGGTTGTAGCGATGAATAGCGAGAATAGCGACACTTTATTTATTTATTTATTTTTTAAATATAAATAGCAATTAAATATAGCTATAATATAGGTGGATTTTAGGTTTTTGTTAAATCACATGTAAAATAGCATATATACCAGGGTATTTTGATATAATATACATATAAAATTTTTGAAAATTCTTTTTCTAGTGTATCACTATTTATAAAATAGCCACCCGCTATTTATCGCCATTCGCTATGTAGCATATAGGTATCTTATCGCTATTCGTCGCTATTCGCCATTAACAACTATGCCCCCACACCCTACCAATAGCTTTGGCTTTGCCATTTGTGAGACTCACTAGGTATGCTCGTTGTTCTATAAACATGTTTTAGGCTTGTTTAAGGCTAGTTCTAGGCCATTTTTTGGATATTTCAGACGAGTCTGGCAACATCTAGCCGAAACCTCGCCAAAGTGTCACCGGATCGCCTGGATGGCCGCAAGGCACCTTCCTTGTGACTCACCTCGCCTAGGGCTTAGGCACACGCCCGAAGTGCATTTGACAATACTTATACAATCACACAATTAATAAACTATACAACTATAGTTTATACACAACCTTAGATCTTCTACTCAGATTGAAATCATCAAGCATGTAAATCAGTAATGAAGCACTCAGATCAACAATTCAATACATCATTCCAGATCAATCAGTTTAAAACTTCAATCAATTAAACTCAAATCTTAATCAGATTTGTGTTATTAGCACAAACAAACTTCTGTAACCAAATCGTTTCAAGTAGAGTAACAATTAACGAAGTAAGGATTATGTAGAGCTCGTAAATCATGTATATAAGCAATAAGATTGGTGATACAAAGCTAGGGCTCGTAGAGAAAAGTGAAAAGGAAAAAAATCAACGTACCTCGATGCGATTGCGAGTGAAGAACACGATAGGAAGCATAATTGTGCGAGTAGTAATAGCAGTGTGGGGGAATTTGGTTTGGATCTCTGTAGAACCGCCATGGAAGAAGAGAGAACGGAGACTCGTCGGAGATTACAACGGTTTAGAGAGTTGATAAAGGAAAAGAAAAAAAAAGACGATCTAGTAATGATTTTTTTTTAAATAACCAGTGGGATTCCTGCGCTACTGAGTTTTAGGGGGTGTTTGTTTTTTTTACGCAGACGCGTGCAGACGTTTGATGTCTGCAGCTTGTTTGATTTCCGGAAACACTTCTCATCCAAAAGGTCTTTTCCACCTCTTCCTCAAGCAGACATGTCCCAACCTCTTCCAACTTCTTCTCTCTGCCAAAACAGACCTGCATCACTTCATTCGCCGCCCACCCCTGCTCCGCCACCACCTCCACCCCCGACACCACCTCATCCGCCGCCCACCCCTGCTCCGCCACCACACCAGATCTTTCCCTCTTCTCCCTCATCTTGTGGAAACCCTAATCAGACCTAACCAGCCGCACCCCCTTGCTTCTCCTCCTTTCTCTCTCTGTTCGGTGGCCAGAGCCGGTTGCCGGCTCCCCTTCTTCTCCGGCGAGCCCCCCACCACTCTACCTCCTTTCTTCTCTCGACGAAACCCCCATACCCCCCACGTCACCTGCAACCCCCCTCTTCGTTTGGCAGCGGCGACAAGAACGAGAGAGAGAAGCTAAGCCATCTTCACGGTGGTGTTGGTGGGTTTCCAGTGACGGTGGTGGCAGTGGGTGTTCGGTGGAGGAGTTGGAAGTGAGATGGTGGTGGTGGTTGCGACGGGGTGGTGGTGGCTGCGACGGGGTGGGTGGTGGCTGAAGTGGTGGTGGTTGGTTGTGGTGGTGGTGGAGGTGGACAGTGGTTGTGCAGATGCTTGCAGATGTGGTCCGCAGACTGCAGACCTTTTCCCGCAGAAAAAACAAACAGCACCTTAGTCATCGCTCTAATTCATTACGGTATCAGTACGATACCGGCACTCGGTATAGCAATTGTTGTCAATCGACATGTTTTTCAATTGAAAACTCATAAAAACGAATACCCGTACCGGTATCGGTATTGTTTGGCCGGTATCGGTCCGTTACGACAGACACTTGATATAGCTTATGATACCAAAAAATACTTTAATGGGAATATTAACTTGTGTTCAATGAATTTTATACCATCGCGTCGAGAATTCTATAAAAAACGAATACGGTATTGTTACCGATGTTGTGTGGTCGGTATATTTTCGGTTTGTGACGATAAAAAAATCAACTATATATGACTCGTTCAAATACCGATGTTGTTTGTGTAACACCCCGTGTTTTCAATGTCAAAGTCAAAGTCAAGATTGACTTCTTTGACTGTAATTAGTTTTATGAATTATTAGTTGTATTATGTGGAGTAAGTGTTATTAATCAAAGAAATCGAGGTAATCGAACGTTTATCGACGCGAAACGATTTGCGACTGTGAATAATAGGAAGTAACAATGCGATAAAGTCAATCAATCAATGAACAAGCTAATCGAATCCTCATCGAACTCGAAACTCGAATTACGCGAACTCTGGTGTTAGTATACGTGTGTGTGTGCCTTATGTGTTACTTGTGCATGTTTACTTTATGTTATATGTGGTGATCAATCAAATCAAAACTCGAAACTCAATCGAACTCAATCGAAATCGAATTATGATGAATGGTGGCGAAAAGATAGTGTGATATATATAGATGCTCGTATGTAGATATAGTGGTTGGGATTAAAAGTAATTTGAATAGGAAACTCTATCGTATTCGTATCGTCTTCAATCGAAATCGAAATATCAGAAATCGTCACACCGAACGCTCGAAACAGGCTGTTGATCGATCAGGCCCTAGCCGATCGAACAGCCCAGCCGATCGAATGGAATGTCCGATCCAGCAGGCTGTCCGATCGGGATGCCTGGCCGATCGGCCAGCCCTTTCCTCTTTGGGAAGCCTATAAATAGCCATGTCATTTTCATTATTTCCACTTTTGGAAACTCTCTGACCGACCAGCTCGTGCTCCCCTTGTTTTCTCAGATTTCTCTCAATCCCGGTAAGATTTCATCCTAAATCTTGTACTTTCTTGATCTATACACACTCCTACACCTTTCTATCTTTCAAATCTTAACTTTTAACCGTGAAATCATCAAGATTCAAGCATTCTAGGATGATGTCATCATGGTGTTCTTGAAGAACTTCATGTTTTGGCCACAATCCACCAAGAATAGCTTGGATCTAACCGATTTCCACATAAACAAACAAGGATCCATCACAGATCTGAACATTTACACGGTGAGGAGGATTGAAAGAAGGATTTTCCAACTTTCTTTCAACTCTTTTACACTTAATGCCTTCAAACCGGTAGAAACGGAGCTTGAGCCAACTCACTAATCATTCTAATAGTTGTATGGTTCAAGATCGGATTCTATCTACGAGGTTCACCAATTTCGGGTTAAATTATAAACTCCGTTCCGAACCGCTCACCAGCCGGACTTGGGTGATTCCTGTCCGAGCAGGGAAACAAGTAAGAACGAAGGTTCCATGGTTCAGCTCGTTATCAAAATACCCCGATATAACGTCAAGCCATCAGAACAACAAAGTGATAAACGAACAGGCCGACAAGGTCAGGATGCTGACCGATCGACCAGGCCAGCCGATCGGCTAGCACGTGGCCCCACACTTTAACAAACTCATGAAGTCTAGTATTGAACGAAGTACTGCTCGATCAAAGTACGGTTTGATTTGAATTACTCTTTGGATCATGAGATACTATGCTTCAACACTTGATCGATTTTCAGCTCGTTCGACGTATTGGAGTGCCACCCGATCGAACATGCCGTCCGATCAGGTGACATCTTGTTGAGGACTTACTACTAAAGTACCTAACCGATCGGTTAAGTCGGCCGATCGAACGGCCCGTTCGATCGATCGACCTGAAAGGTAAGGACACTTCAATGTTCTCAAATACTACAACGAAAACTTCAAAAGAACAAGACATCATACACAAACACATCCTACACAAAGGAAGAAACAATCCACTCGAACAGCCCAACCGATCGAGCCCACCGGCCGACCGAACAGGCTGCCCGAACGGACTGTCAAACCGAACGAACAACCCGTCCGATCGAACCTACCGTTCGATCGATCAAGCTGTTCGACCCATCAACACTTGTATTCGTTTTACGCGTTACTCATCGTTATGATATCGAACTATTCAGGCTAATCCTACTCTCAAGCGCTCCCTTCAATCCATCAACCGTTGTGAGTATACTCGAACCCTTTTTGCTTTAGCACTTTTGGGTGTTACATACATTACTTATCTAAATCACGATCGAACACACTACTCTATTGTTTAAACGCTAACCGTTCTGCATGTATTACGTGACTAAATGAATGCTTGTTGTTATGTTTACACGTGGAATGCTGTCTACCTGCCTTAACGACGATAGTACTATAGTTTGGACTCAGCACCCGTTCACACGGGGGTTGTTAAGGACCATTACTTGCATGGATTACGGTGGTAATCATGTATTGCGAACTGCCTTGGGCAGTCAACCCGCAGTCATTGGTATCGATAGATCCATGTCGATAATTAACATGCTTCGTTTTCCTCTGTGTACGTGCTGGTTATGCGTAAACTATTTCGAACTCTATATGCTATTATCAAACTTGTATGCTCACCTTTACATTTTATGTATTGACTTTATTAAAACGTATGTGACAGGCAATTAGGAGGCTTATCTGCTAGGAAGGCAAGCTTAGAATATGTGTCTAGGGCATAGTTGTCTGTAGATCTTGCAGATCGAGTCTCTAGAGGCATTTGAACAATTTTTATATTTAAAATCTGAGTTGTCGGAACAGAATATTTGACTTGATGTTATCTGTAATATTTTGTTTACTATTTAAGGTACGGTATGGGACGTATTATATAAATTGAATATTGATAATGATTGTTATGGAAACTTCTGGACAATGTGTTTCGCTCAGTGCCATGCTCCGATGATTCCGCCATCGGTTGGGGTGTGACAGATTGGTATCAGAGCCATAACTATAGGGAATTAGGCTAGACACGACCTAGTCCGGGTCGCTGTCTTAGAGACCTAGACTATAGTTAGGAACCAACAGACCAAACTTATGTGCTATACCCAGCTATTTCTCGCTATCACTGCACTCGAATTTCAAATAGAGTCAAGCGATTTAGTCGGGATTAGGTGTGAAAACCGCAAACTCTCGACTAAATTGCTTGGTCAATGCCGATTTTATCAATTTATCAAAGATTTCCTCATTATTTTCAATAACGAACGAGGAGAATTATACCAAATCAGGAGTGAAATCCATATTTTGATGAATAATCTCCTCAATTTTGCTAAAGCAAGGAAAAAGTTGCTAAGTTAGGGGTGAAACCCTAACCTTGACAACTTGCTCCGAATTTTTATTTTATCTCACCAAAGCCTCGACGGATCACGAGTATGACCTAGGGAATGCGTGCCGAATGCCCAAGAAACGAGGCAGAGACACGATCCCGAAAGTCGAAATGTGACGACAAGCCTATTGTGAATAGTCGAATCGCTTTGGGTAGTCAACGTCTAGTAGCCGCAGACAATCTATTTCTCGATTTTATGTGTTTCGATTCTGAGCCCGCAATTGCTTACTCTGATCATTCGACGATGTTATATGTTTTATGTGTATATATCTGTTGATGTGTTTAAATTTTTGGAGAATTATTCATCTTTTTGCTATCACTTCGATCGATACGCACGACTCGCATTGCTCTTCTATCTCAATACGCTAACAAGTCGCTACAAATCTAAACAACATTATGCTACGATATACGCTTATACTATACTCGACTGGCTATACAATTATACTATACCACTCGATATGCTATACGCGATCACTATACACGAACGACACGCGAACTTGAATGATAGGTTTCTGTATTCTGACTGCCTCTGTGATCAAATAGGAATGTGCTTCTATGTTTATGTGTCTCTGTGTTCTACGTGCTTATGTGCTACTGTGACTACGTGAATCTGTAACTATGTGCTTATGTGTTTATGTGATATATGTATCGACGTGTTCCTGAGCTTTAGTAAGTAGTAGATGTGTGAGGTGAGATTCGATTTTGTTGTGTCTGAGACCTACGACGATGTCTGTTGCAGACCATGTCGTCATCCGGACACCGAACCCCACTTACCCGCCAAGAGAAGAGAGACAGACGTCTTGCTGCTATCATCGCCAAACAAGTGGCAAAAGCTGTGAGCGATGTCTATGAAAACGTCAGCAAATCTTCTGAGGAGTCGAGAACCGAAGCTCCTAAAGATGCTAACAAGACTGTTTTCAGCTTCAAACAGTTCAAGGCATGTGGACCAAAAGAATTCACCGGAGAAGATGGCCAACGGCTATGTTTCAATGGTTCGGTTCTATCGAAATCACTCTGCGCCAAAGCGGCTGTCCTGCAAATCTCCGTACCCTAAATGCGACCGGTGTTTTCCAGTCCCGAGCTCTAGACTGGTGGACGGCCGAACGAAACAAACGCGGGAATGATGCAGCTTATGAGCTGACTTGGGAAGAGCTGAAAGCCATCATGATGGACGAATTATGCCCTCCCCATGAACGCCATAAGCTAGAGGACGAGTTTTGGAACATCAAGCAGAAGGACGGAGATAACGCTGCCTTGACTGCTCGCTTCAAGCAGCTTAGCATTATCTGTCCCGATCAAGTCAAGACGTCAGACATGGCCATCAAGAAGTACATTCGAGCTCTACCCGATTGCGTTGCCGATTTTGTTCACGCCGCGAAAACCTCATCGATCGAGGAAACTTACTTGCTTGCCGCCGAGATCAATGACAAGCGAGTAAAAGCAGGCTTCTGGGATAAGCCCTCCAAGTCTCTGCATCAAGCCACTACTGCAGCAACCAACGACACCATTGCTTAACCATCCAAGTCATCACGCCGTAAGAAGAAGCACAACAACAACAGCTCCAGCAACAAGAACTGTGCTGTCACTACCACTGCTGCCCCTCTGCAAGCCGTACCGGCTCAGCAACAGTCTCATCCTCGACCAGCACTAATTACTCAAGCGCCGCCCGCAAAGCGTGCTTACACAGGTCCCCACCCACTCTGCCCGACATGCTCATATCATCATCCGGTGGGACTTCCCTGTCGTTTTTGTGCTCATTGCAACCTCTACGGTCATTTCACTGCGAATTGTCGCTATGGTCCCCGAAACACCGCAGCTCCTGCCACTGCTCATCAAGCTCTACTCCCAGCCCCGTAAGGCCAACATGCAGCTCAAGCGCCCGCGATCAATGCTCGATCCTGCTTTGCATGTGGTGACCCTAACCACTTTGCAAACATGTGCCCAAACAGGGTTGTGAAACAAGAGACCCAGCAGCAGCAGCAACAGTCTCAGCAGTAGCAACAAGCAGCCCGCGCCAGAACCTTCAACATCAACGCTCGCCAAGCCCTGGCTGACAATAACGTGGTTAATGGTACGTTCCTTGTGAATGGTATTTATGCATCATGTTTGTTTGATACTGGAGCCGATAACAGCTTTGTGTCATTTGAATTCGAGAAGCTCCTTAGTCGTAAGCGCTCTTATCTCCCCTTGTCATTCGAAGTCGAAGTTGCTACTGGAAGAACTGTCGTGGTTAACTCTGTTCTCCGTGATTGCACCCTCGAGCTCAACAATCACATTTTCCCAATCGACCTCATTCCGATGTAGCTCGGAAGCTTCGACGTCATAATAGGCATGGACTTTCTTCGTGAAAACCATGTTGAAGTTGTGTGCTTTGATAAAATGATTCGATTCTCCCTTGCGAATGGTGATTTATTATGTGTGTACAGTGAAACTGCTTCGAAAGGTCTCAAGCTCATGTCATGTGTCCAAGCTAGCAAGTATCTCCGCAAGGAATACAGAGCTTTCTTGGCCAACATTGTAGTAGCGGATAAGGAAAAGAAAAAGAAGGCCGAAGTCAAGGATGTCCCAGTGGTCCGTGAATTTCCTCAGGTGTTCCCTGATGATCTTCCTGGACTACCGCCAAGTCATGATATCGACTTCCGCATCGACCTCATTCCAGGAGCTAACCCCGTAGCCAAAGCCCCTTATCGACTCGCGCCATCCGAGATGCGGGAACTCTCGAACCAACTCCAGGAGTTACTTGAGAAAGGCTTTATTCGCCCGAGCACCTCTCCTTGGGGTGCGCCAGTCCTTTTCATTAAAAAGAAGGATGGGTCGTTCAGGATGTGCATCGACTATCGGGAATTGAATAAGTTAACCATCAAGAACCGTTACCCCCTACCGCGCATCGACGATTTGTTTGATCAGCTACAAGGTGCTAAGTGTTTCTTAAAGATCGATCTACGTTTAGGCTATCATCAATTGCGCATCCAGGAAGAAGACATCCCCAAAACCGCTTTTCGCACTCGTTACGGCCATTATGAGTTCGTTGTTATGCCTTTTGGTTTAACCAACGCACCCATGGTTTTCATGGATCTGATGAATCGCGTGTGTAAGCCTTATCTTGACCGTTTCGTCATCATGTTCATCGACGATGTCTTGATTTATTCCAAATCGAAAGCCGAACACGCGCAACATCTACGATTGGTTCTCGAGCTACTCCAGGGGAATCAACTCTATGCCAAGTTCCCCAAGTGTGAATTCTGGTTAGAAGAGGTTCAGTTTCTGGGTCACATCGTGAATAGTCAAGGTATTCATGTTGATCCCGCGAAGATTGAAGCAGTTAAGAGCTGGATTACGCCTAAGAACCCGTCTGAAGTCCGTTCTTTTCTCGGACTAGCGGGCTATTATCGACAATTTATCGAAGGATTCTTTAAAATCGTTGTGCCGCTTACTGCCCTTACTCATAAAGACAAGCCTTTTGTTTGGGGAACTGAACAAGAGTCTGCCTTTCAAACCCTCAAGCATATGCTTTGCAATACTCCTGTTCTCACGTTGCCCAACGGAAACAACGATTTCATTGTCTATTGTGATGCTTCCAATCTTGGTCTTGGTTGCGTTCTCATGCAGCGGGACAAGGTTATAGCTTACGCATCTCGTCAGCTCAAAATCCACGTGAAGAACTATACAACCCATGATCTCGAGCTAGGCGCAGTTGTTTTTGCATTGAAGATTTGGCGACACTACCTGTATAGTACCAAGTGTACGATCTTCACCGATCACAGGAGTTTACAACACATCTTTAATCAAAAAGAACTTAACATGCGTCAACGCCGATGGGTAGAACTTCTTAACGATTACGACCATGAGATTCATTATCACCCAGGCAAGGCAAATGTTTTTGCCGACGCGCTCAGCAAATGGAGTTATTTGCTCAGTATTCGCAATACTCAAGCCCAGCACGACCTCGAAACCCTCATCCGCGAAGCCCAACATGCTTGCTTTAATAAACGCACCCTGAAGAAAGAGAGGATTTATCACGATGGAGCACAGCTTGTAAGCAAATCGAATGGGATCTTCTATTTTCTGGACCGAATTTGGAGCCCTAAGCGGACTGAATTACGAAAGATTTTAATGGATGAAGCCCACAAATCTCGGTATTCTATTCATCCCGGTGCAGACAAAATGTATCAGGACCTTCGTTACAAGTACTGGTGGCCGGGAATGAAAAGAGATATCGCCCTCTATGTCGGAAGATGCCTGACTTGTGCTAGGGTCAAGGCTGAACATCAACGACCTTCTGGCTTACTCGAACAACCGCCAATTCCGGTATGGAAGTGGGAGAGTATAGCTATGGATTTCATAACCAAACTTCCGCCCACGCCATCAGGTCACGACAGCATTTGGGTTATAGTTGATCTTTTGACCAAATCAGCTCACTTTTTGCCCATACGAGAAGACTACAAGGTAGAACGACTAGCCCGAATCTACACCGACGAGATCATTTGTAATCATGGTACACCTCATGACATCATCTCTGACCGTGATGCTCGGTTTACTTTGCGATTGTGGGAAACGTTCCAAGCAGCTCTTGGTACGACGCTTAACTTAAGTACAGCATTCCATCCTCAAACCGATGGACAGACTGAGAGAACAACCCATACTCTTGAAGACATACTCCATGCGTGTGTCATCGACTTCGGTGGTAGTTGGAACAAATACCTGCCGTTAGTCGAATTCTCGTACAACAATAGCTATCATGCCAGCATACAAATGGCACCATTCGAAGCCCTATATGGAAGAAGATGTCGATCGCCTATTGTATGGCACGAGATCGGTCACTCGCAATTAACCGGTCCTGAGCTATTACAAGAGACGACTGACAAAATCCTCCAGATTCGAGACAACTTGTCGAAAGCCCGGGATAGACAGAAAAGTTATGCCGATAGAAGACGCAAGCCCCTGGAATTTGACGGTTGGCGACTACGTACTCCTAAAGGTATCACCTTGGAAGGGTGTGGTCAGATTCGGCAAGAAAGGGAAACTAGCGCCTCGATATGTTGGACCTTTTAAGATTCTAGAAAGGATCGGAAAAGTCGCCTACAGACTCGAACTACCGGAGGAACTTAGTAACGTCCACCCGACTTTCCATGTGTCGAACCTCCGAAAGTGTCTAGCTTACCATGATCTGATATTACCTCTCGATGACCTTCAAGTCAACGAAACGCTACACCTCATGGAGAAGCCTGTCGAAATCATGGATCGTCAAACCAAGCAACTCAGACGCTCGCGCATTCCTATTGTGAAAGTCAGATGGGAAGGCAAGCGAGGCGCAGAGTTCACTTGGGAACTTGAAAGCGACATGAAGGCAAAGTACCCACAGTTGTTCAAGTGAGGGCCTAGAGAGAGAAAGTAGCAAAGGTGATCCAAGGTGCTGTGCAGCTTCCAGCCTAATTTTGGGACGAAATTCCCTAAACAAGGGGAGGCTATAACACCCCGTGTTTTCAATGTCAAAGTCAAAGTCAAAGTCAAGATTGACTTCTTTGACTGTAATTAGTTTTATGAATTATTAGTTGTATTATGTGGAGTAAGTGTTATTAATCAAAGAAATCGAGGTAATCGAATGTTTATCGACGCGAAACGATTTGCGACTGTGAATAATAGGTAGTAACAATGCGATAAAGTCAATCAATCAATGAACAAGCGAATCGAATCATCATCGAACTCGAAACTCAAATTACGCGAACTCTGGTGTTAGTATACGTGTGTGTGTGCCTTATGTGTTACTTGTGCATGTTTACTTTATGTTATGTGTGGTGATCAATCAAATCGAAACTCGAAACTCAAGCGAACTCAATCAAAATCGAATTACGATGAGTGGTGGCGAAAAGATAGTGTGATATATATAGATGTTCGTATGTAGATATAGTGGTTGGGATTAAAAGTAATTTGAATAGGAAACTCTATCGTATTCGTATCGTCTTCAATCGAAATTGAAATATCAGAAATCATCGCACCGAACGCTCGAAACAGGCTGTTGATCGATCAGGCCCTAGCCGATCGAACAGCCCAGCCGATCGGACGGACTGTCCGATCGAGCAGGCTGTCCGATCGGGATGCCTGGCCGATCGGCCAGCCCTTTCCTCTTTGGGAAGCCTATAAATAGCCATGTCATTTTCATTCTTTCCACTTTTGGAAACTCTCTGACCGACCAGCTCGTGCTCCCCTTCTTTTCTCAGATTTCTCTCAATCCCGGTAAGATTTCATCCTAAATCTTGTACTTTCTTGATCTATACACACTCCTACACCTTTCTATCTTTCAAATCTTAACTTTTAACCGTGAAATCATCAAGATTCAAGCATTTTAGGATGATGTCATCATGGTGTTCTTGAAGAACTTCATGTTTTGGCCACAATCCACCAAGAATAGCTTGGATCTAACCGATTTCCACATAAACAAACAAGGATCCATCACAGATCTGAACATTTACACGGTGAGGAGGATTGAAAGAAGGATTTTCCAACTTTCTTTCAACTCTTTTACACTCAATGCCTTCAAACCGGTAGAAACGGAGCTTGAGCCAACTCACTAATCATTCTAATAGTTGTATGGTTCAAGATTCAGATTCTATCTACGAGGTTCACCGATTTCGGGTTAAACTATAAACTCCGTTCCGAACCGCTCACCGGCCGGACTTGGGTGATTCCTGTCTGAGCAGGGGAAACAAGTAAGAATGAAGGTTCCATGGTTCAGCTCGTTGTCAAAATACCTTGATATAACGTCAAGCCATTAGAACATCCAAGTGATAAACGAACAGGCCGACCAGGTTAGGATGCTGACCGATCGGACAGGCTGTTTGTTAGTGCATACATCTGTCGACTTCGTCTTGTATCGAGTCTTAGACTAGATTGTATAGATCAGGGTACGTTATTCGAGAAAATAGGAGAGTTTAAGAGTTAAGAAGCTGATTTCGCTCCAAACTCATATGTATGTGATTCCGCCCGGAATCTAAAGTGTTAATTCCGCTCCTGTTGTCATGATGTCATTTTGGCGAAATCAGAACCCTATATATAGGACACTCAGAAGCGAAATCAGGATAAAGTCCCTTGTATTCCATACCGAAGTGCTACCGGTGTGAAGACTCGTTGTAATCGCTGTCAGATTAATCAAAACAGTGTTTAAAGTGAAGATTTAGTTGTTTCTAAGTCTATTTCTTGTTTTCCGCAACTGAAATAGATCAGAACCTCTCTGAACGACTCATTCGGATCAGTCGAACGATCCTACAAGTGGTATCAGAGCTCAGGAGGAGGAGTTCTGCATAGATTAGCTGGATTTCATTGAAATTTCTTACTTCTACACCTTCTTTCTTCATCAGAACGAGATTTATCAGTAAAAAACTGTTCAAAATTTCATAGACTTTATAAAAGTGACTATTAACAAATCCCTGAAAGTTTGAGACCATAATTCACATTAAAATGGACAAAAATGACTTCCGAGTTGATTTCGCTTGAACAGACTAAGTTTGATTTCGCTCCAAATACATTCTGATTTCGCTCAGGATTAGTGGTTGATTTCGCTCCAAACTACCAACTTTGGGATTCCGCTCCAAAGTTCCTTGTGATTCCACTTCAGATTAACAAACTTGAGATTTCGCTCCAAAATTGATTGCTGATTTCGCTCCTGACAACTAAAAGTTCTGATTTCGCTCCAGAGTACATTGTGACTTCGCTCTAGAGTGCCATCAGTGATTTCGCTCAAACTGCTTATTTGTTAATTCCGCTCGGAAGTAGCTGATTTTGAAAAACGTGATACGTAATCATGAGTGAAGAGTTCTACAACGCGTTCGCTTCATCCCCGACTACTCCGGCTTCCGTTGCTCAGAATATGAACTTGGAAAACGAGACCGGAACGTTACAAAAACCCCCGAAACTGATGAGTATCGAAGAGTACTACGGGTGGAAAGACATATTCGAAAACTGGGTTCAGGCAAACCATCTTAGGTCATGGGAGTGTATTCTGAAGAAATATGTCTTGCCACGTACTGAATTACAAGTTGTGAAAACAATATCTGAGTTTAGTGATCAAGAACGGGATTTGTACAAAGCTGAAAAGATGATGATTAGTTTATTACAGCAGGCAATCAAAGAAGACATCTTCATTCTGCTTCAGCATGACAAAACATCGAAATCGATTTGGGATGCTCTTCGAATCAAGTTTAAGGGTAGTGAGAACATGATTAAGAGCAAGAAGGTGTTGCTCAAGAAAGAGTTTGATTTGTTCAGTAGTTTACCGGGAGAAGATACGAAGAAGCTGATTGAACGTTACCGCCACTTGGTGCGAACCATGTCAATGCTGAGTATTACAAAAGAGCCTAAAGAGTGGGTAGACAAATTAGCTGATGCTCTACCGCAAAAGGAGTGGGGTACATATTTGATGATTCTAAAGAATACGGGTGTTTATGATGGATTGACTATTTCTCAGTTCATTGAGAAGATTGGAAGTCAGGATCTGGAACAACAAAAGATCGCGAGGATGAATAGTCCAAGTGGTCAACAAGATGTAAAGATGTATTACAAAGGCAGTGTTCCGGAAACTGAAAGAAGCCCGAAAATCCAGACTACTTGTAGTGCTGGAGATTCAACAGAAAAAGCTGATCAAAGTTCAACCAAAAGCAGTGGATTCTCTTCATTTCCAAGTGTTAATCCGAAAGATTCATCTACAAGTTTTCATTCTCAGAGCACGAAAACTGGAAATGGTTATGTGATTCAGTGCAACATCGCGTTAAATCTTCCAGACGGTCAAAGTTTTTCTGAAGAGGTTGCGAAAGATCACATGGCACTACTTGGTTCAGTGTTGCTATCTTATGAAGGTTTAGTGGCTGGAAGGATCGGAAATCCTATGTTCACAAAGGAGGATTACGATCAGATAGACGCCGAAGAGATGGAACTGATGGACATCAAATGGTGTCTTGCTAGTGTTCTTAGACGTGCTGAAAAGTTCAAGCTGATTACTGGGAGAAATGACTTTCTTGATGCACATGTATCTACTTTAGGTTTTGATAAATCTAAAGTTACTTGTTTTCGTTGCAGGGAGAAAGGTCATTTCAAGAGGGAGTGCAAGAACAGGGAAGCAAGTGGAGCTCAGAATCCGTTCGGAAAAGATAATTACTACCGAAAAGCCATTTATCAGCAAGTTGGTCAACAACAACAGCAAGAACCGCAGGTGGCTCATGGTAGAAAGATTGAGGATTCAAAGAGAGCGTGTTTGGTGGATTTTAACTGGAACAATTACATATCAACCGAAAACAAAGTATGTTTAGTCAATCAGGATGATGAAAAATTACCTGAAGGCTTTAGCTGGGATATGTTTGTTGATGAAAAGGGATATTTTAAAGCGTTCATTGCAAAGATCGTGAAAGAACCTGATATGTTTACTGCATGGATGAGATCTATTGGTGAAACTGTAAAGTCTGTTGCATCTGATGAAAGTTCACAGAGTATAGATGATAGATCACAAAGCTCAGATGACAATTCAGAAAAAGAAATTGTTTTTGATCAAACACCATCTGAGTCTGGTTCATCGGATGATAGTTCTGAAAAATCTGTACAGTTTGATCAGTCACCACCTGATGACAGTAGTGATGATGAAGAAGAAAAACATATTAACATTGCAAAATTTCATCTATCTCCTGAAAGCTTTCATTTCTATTTTGCAGATCGCCTGGAGAAACTGAAGGAGAAAAGAGCTGCAAAAGAACAACAACAAATGAAAGCTGAAAATATTGTTCAGAATGAGAAAGTTGAAAGTGTTGCTGAGGAGATAGTTGAGACTGAGCAAGTGAAAGAAGAAGAAAAGGTGACTGAAGCTGAAAAAGTGATTGAAGTTGAGAAAATGTCGAAATTGAAAAGATTAAAGAAGTTGAAAAGATTGTTGAAGTTGTCAAGTCTTGTGAAAAGTGTCTTGAATCATGCAAAGAATGCAAAGTCAAAGATGAGATGATAGCTGAGTATGAAAAGAAGAAGGAGCAGTTGTTGTTCAATCTTAACTATGTGAAAGAATCTTATGATGTTTTGAACAGAACAGTGACTGGTCTTCAAAAGACAAACTCAGAGAGAGAAGACGCTTTGACAATGATGAATGCTGTGATGATGTCAAAGAAAAAAAGCTATCAATTTTTACATCGAGGAAAGTGCTAAATGGAAGCAAGAGTTGGAAACGGAGAAGATTGAGAATGAGAGAATTAGACGTTTATTGCAAAGTTATTCTAGTTCTGATTATCTCATTGATCGAATTTATCCAACTGTTGCAGGTTTTGAAGCTTTCCAAGATGAAAAGCCAAAGAAGAAAGATACTGGTAAGAAACCGACTGTTAGCTATAACAAGTGTCCGCCTCTGATCTGGGAAGGGTATTCTCCTAGAAAACCAAACGAGGAGCAACTTAAAAAAGCAGTCAATATAAAGCTAAAAACCGACACAACTGATGATTTACCAGAAAACATTGACGTCACTTTTACATCGTCTGACACTGATCATGAGTCTGAGTTAATCAAAAAGGTGGTCGATCAAGTGTTAGATACTGATGAGGAGTCTGAGTCAAAGTCTGAGTCTGGAGGTTCAAATTCATCAGTCAACGGTCCAAAGTCGTCGGTTAAATGGTCTTATAGTAAAGAATTTTTGTTATCAAAAGCAAATTTGGATGATGAAACATTTGAAGTAGCATACACTTTAAATGATTCTGACAAATTATACTCTGACAAAGAGTTTCCAATGAAAAGTGTCAGATTTGAAATGATCAAAAAGGTTTTCAAAATGACAGAAATCAATATTTCTGAAATAAAAGATTTAAATCTTATTGGAAAACCTAAAAAGTACACTTCAAGAGTTCAACAATGTTTGAACAAGAAAAAAGGTTTCAGTTCTAGTTCTGGTTTTCAAAAGAAACCAAACCATAACGGTGAACTCAAAAAGAAAGGACTTGATTTTATTCCACCAGAAAATTATAAAAATGAGGACAATTCTAAAACAAAAACAGAATTTGTTTCAGGTGGAAATGCTGAGGAAGAGCAGAAGAAACCGTCTGGAGACAATCAAACCAGGAGTTTCTTGCTGAAAAGAAGAGGAATGGAACTGGAGTGTTTCATCCAAAGGAAACTCGAACTTGTTTCAAGTGCAATAAAGCTGGTCACATTGCATGGAACTGTCCAAAGAATATCAAGAAAAAACAGAGAGTTTCTGAAAAACTTAAAGAAATAGTTGTTGATGTTGAACTACCAACTGAAAACTTCAAAATTTTTGAGAATTCTATTCATGAAGTTGGTGAATGTTCTAAAAAGAATTTGTACAAAAAGAAAGCGAAAGAAAATCAAGTGTGGGTTGTTAAAAAGAGTGATGGGAAATTGGCGATGAATCTGGTTCCACAAAGCCAGAAGAGCCATAGGTTGAGGTAAAAGATTCAGTGAATGATGATGAATTTCCGTTACTGAAGTTTGAAGAGATTAAACAGAAAGTTGGTAAAGTTGAGATCTCAGATCAATTTTATTCTGAGAAAATTGAGTTTGATGTCGAGAAAACATTCAATGGGAATGTTAAGAAAATTTTTGGGAAAATGCTTAATGGGAAAGCAAAGGGGTTAAAGATTTCTATGCAACTAAAAAGGCAACTTATAACCCTACTGAGCAAGAACTGAAAACCCTCAAGTCTAAAAAGACTTGGGTGGAAATTCTTTTCCCTTGAAGTCTAAGGACTATGCCGGAGATCCCAAGTTTGTAATCGTGGATCAGGAATCGACATCATTCATGTTTAATGAGTTTTGTATGAAAGTGTTTGAAACTGTTGAAATTTTTACAGGATGAATGACTACGCCGGAGCTTCCAGGTGGGCAATTGCGAAGCAGGAATCGGCATCCTGATTGGTAAAATGGTTATTGTAGATGTGATATTCCTACAATCGGTATTGTTTGTGTTATTAGAATTGGTACAGAGGTTGCTTAATTGCAAACAGTAAATCAGGGACATTAAGTTGTACTTGATTTACTACATATGTTTGAAAGACAAGATGATGAACCATATCCCCGAATCTATTAATAGTAAACCTACAAGTGGTAAAAACAAACTCATTTTCTGGAAAAATCATTTTGATTAAAACAAACTTAAGTGTTTTGAAGTCTAAATGAGAAAATGGTTTGTTGAAAGGGGGAGTTCTGATTGTTTATGCCTAGTGGATGGTGAATTGGTGCAATTCGATATTGGTTGTCAAATTTCTGTATAGTTTGTTTTTTTTCATTTTGTGTCTTGAATTAGGTCAAGAGCTTAGTTGTTTCAAATTTTCTTTAATGTGTTTGCATTTTAGGGGGAGTAAAAATTTCAGAAAATCCAAAAACATTAGAAAATTTGAAAAAGCCAAAAACATGATAAAATGAAAAAGGAGTTTTGTTGTATAAAAGAGGAAATGATAGTACATCAGTGGACTGTCACAACATGCTAAAGAAATGGAAAGTCAAAATGTGATAAACAATCTCACTGCGGATATGCCAGTAGGTTTTTGCACATTTAGTAGATTGTGACGAGATATAAACCTAAAAATTCAAACTTGCTTAGATCGTGGGGAACAACTTCTTGGATATATGGGTAACCCCCGAAATCTTGTTTGAAATGTCCCTCTTTATAAGATACTAGGTCTTTATGCCCAGTGATATCTGGGGTATTATTCCGGGACTTCTGCTGTATGGAAATACTGACCTAGTCTGCTTATAAAACTTTCAGCAATTGCTTGAAACATAGCATCGCCCTCAGCAAATTGATGAAACAATAAAATTGATAGTCATTGTTGTTGTAATAAAAGATCCTCTAAAGGGGACACACCTAAAGTCGAAGCCGTCATCTCTCTGCGTATACGGAAGTATCGACCTGAGCTCTCACGGCCCTCGCAATTTAACCCCTGTACAGATATCATCTAGGTATACTCACCTGTAAGACTGAATATTGGGATCTGGATACGGGAGTATATTCAAGTGGTTGGACACACGGATAAGTTCAAGTGCTTAAGACATTAACATAGTATCTCAGATCAATTGAAATTTGTGTGAAAATTTAAGTGGACAAATATACTGACAATCTAGGTGAATTGTTTAGAACTTAATATGAAATGTAGCTTAACGGTGTTAGTGACATGTCTCATTAACTGATATGATCCTCTTACACGAACTCACAAAAATACTGTATGTAAATATTTCTTTACCGCATTTTATTTCTTTTAGAAAATCCAAAAAGATTTTGTGTGTGTGTTTTAGTATAAACTTTGAAAATACAAAAAGATTTTCGACAACTGATGTTGGAGAGCTGATTTTCAAAATTCCGAGTGCTAAACATGATGATCATGTGATGAGAGGAGTCTGTGTTTGAATCCAAAATGTTAAATTCTATTTTTACAAGTGGTTCATTAAAAATCTTTGTTTGATATGAGGAAGAGTCAGTGTTGGTGCATACCTCAATATTTGAAGTGTTTTAAATATGTGAAATTTACTTTGAGGTAGAGGTTTTGCAGATAATCTGAGCTAGACGAGAGCCAAGTGATGATCTTGGAACGATTTTCTAAAGAGCCAGATTTCCGATTCCTGTGGACTCTGAAGATAAAGTTTGAGCCAGGCTATCGAATGTGGACAAAGTGTGAAAGCCAGACAATGATCCTGAAGCAGTTGATGCTGAAGAACTAAAGGAATGCCAGCACAATGTTAAGGGGAGTCTGTTGATGATGAAAATAGAGAGAATGAAGCCCAGAGACTGATCAGGATTGAAGTCTAGAAGACTCGACACTTACGACTCGTCAACATCTGAGGGGGAGTCTGTTAGTGCATACATCTGTCGACTTCGTCTTGTATCGAGTCTTAGACTAGATTGTATAGATCAGGGCACGTTATTCGAGAAAATAGGAGAGTTTAAGAGTTAAGAAGCTGATTTCGCTCCAAACTCATATGTATGTGATTCCGCCCGGAATCTAAAGTGTTAATTCCGCTCCTGTTGTCATGATGTCATTTCGGGCGAAATCAGAACCCTATATATAGGACACTCAGGAGCGAAATCAGGATAAAGTCCCTTGTATTCCATACCGAAGTGCTGTCGGTGTGAAGAATCGTTGTAATCGCTGTCAGATTAATCAAAACAGTGTTTAAAGTGAAGATTTAGCTGTTTCTAAGTCTATTTCTTGTTTTCCGCACCTGAAATAGATCAGAACCTCTCTGAACGACTCATTCGGATCAGTCGAACGATCCTACACTGTTCGATCGAATAGCCCAACCGACCGGACATGTCAGCCGATCGACCAGGCCAGCTGATCGGCTAGCACGTGGCCCCACACTTTAACAAACTCATGAAGTCTAGTATTGAACGAAGTACTGTTCGATCGAACTACGGTTTGATTGAATTACTCTTCGGATCATGAGATACTATGCTTTAACACTTGATCGATTTTCAGCTCGTTCGACGTATTGGAGTGCCACCCGATCGAACATGCCGTCCGATCAGGTGACATCCTGCTGAGGACTTACTACTGAAGTACCTAACCGATCGGTTAAGCCGGCCGATCGAACGGCCCGTTCGATCGATCGACCTGAAAGGTAAAGACACTTCAATGTTCTCAAATACTACAACGAAAACTTCAAAAGGACAAGCCATCATACACAAACACATCCTACACAAAGGAAGAAACAATCCACTCGAACAGCCCAACCGATCGAGCCCACCGGCCGACCGAACAGGCTGCCCGAACGGATTGTCAAACCGAACGAACAACCCATGCGATCGAACCTACCGTTCGATCGATCAGGCTGTTCGACCCATCAACACTTGTATTCGTTTTACGCGTTACTCATCGTTATGATATCGAACTATTCAGGCTAATCCTACTCTCAAACGCTCCCTTCAATCCATCAACCGCTGTGAATATACTCGAACCCTTTTTGCTTTAGCACTTTTGGGTGTTACATACGTTACTTATCTAAATCACGATCGAACACACTACTCAATTATTTAAACGCTAACCGTTCTGCATGTATTACGTGACTAAATGAATGCTTGTTGTTATGTTTACTGTGGAATGCTGTCTACCTGCCTTAACGACGATAGGACTATAGTTTGGACTCAGCACCCGTTCACACGGGGGTTGTTAAGGACCATTACTTGCATGGATTACGGTGGTAATAATGTATTGCGAACTGCCTCGGGCAGTCAACCCGCAGTCATTGGTATCGATAGATCCATGTCGATAATTAACATGCTTCGTTTTCCTCTGTGTACGTGCTGGTTATGCGTAAACTATTTCGAACTCTATATGCTATTATCAAACTTGTATGCTCACCTATTGACTTTATTTTAACGTGTGTGACTGGCAATTAGGAGGCTTATCTGCTAGGAAGGCGAGCTTAGAATAAGTGTCTAGGGCATAGTTATCTGTAGATCTTGCAGATCGAGTCTCTAGAGGCATTTGAACAATTTTTATATTTAAAATCTGAGTTGTCGGAACAGAATATTTGACTTGATATTATCTGTAATAATTTGTTTACTATTTAACGTAGGGTATGGGACGTATTATATAAATTGAATAGTGATAATGATTGTTATGGAAACTTCTGGACAATCTGTTTCTCTCATTGTCATGCCCCGATGATTCCGCCATCGGTTAGGGTGTGACAGTTTGATCAGTATATGTTCGGTTTGTGATAATAAATAAAATCAGCTATATGACCCATTCGAATACCTATGTTGTTTGGTTGGTATATGTTCGATTTGTGATGATAAAAAAAAATCAACTATATATGACATGTTTGAGAAAAAAATTATCGAACAATACATAATAATAGGCATGTTAATAATAAAAAACTATAGCGATGTTATACGGGTACCGATGTTCAAACATGATTAGTAATAAAAAAAAAAGAAAATCATTAAAAGTGAAAATTAAAGAAATACGTTTTAAAGTTAAAAATAACTATAATAATAATAATAATAATCTATTTATTATAAAAATTAAATTACTATTCATGAGCATTGAGCACTAGTATAAGTGGTGATTATTTGTTGAAACGGATTGTAATAGCAGCCCAACTTTTCAAAATGAAGGTTATGAGTTTGAGTCTCGTTTGGAGCAAAAATACTATGGGTTAAGTAAGGTATTTTTCATCAGCGGGCCACTGAACGGTGGGTTTTATTTGAAATGGTGGCAGGCTGGGTCACCATCGTCGTCTACATTCACAGCATGGGTGGTCTTTTGCCATTAGATTTACCCGGATGATCTCTTGCCATTAGGTTCACCCAGGTAATCGGGTTTTTGTTTGTCATTAAAAAAAAAGAGTTCAAACAAAGTCTGGCAACAAATTTAGACCTATGGTGTGGAGTTGTAAGATTAGGTGCTATATTGTTTATTCGTAAGGGTGGACTGGGCGCCGAGTGTATCACGGTAATGAAGCCTGTGATAGCCGTTAAACACCGCCCGATGTTTTCACGGGTGTGATGTTTGATACCGTGATGGCCATCACGATCATGAAAGATGATTTGGGTTTGGAGATGACCGTTCAAAGTAAAAATAAATAAATAAATAACCCTATAAATAAATCCAATCTTTAACATTTTTACAAACATTTCATCACTCAAAAAACACAATACAACACCCACATTTCAACAAACAAAATTACCAAACAGTAGGCTCAAGCAAAAGAGCGTCGGCTACGAAGAAAAGATATAGGCTAAAGGTTCGTGCTAATCAAGGCGAACCCGATAGGTATCGTTTACAAGACGAACCTATACCTACACACCGCTTGCAACCCAATTGTTTCCTGCCCAACCATTTCCCACCCAACCGTATCCACAATACTTCTCCCAACCAAACATGGCCAATAACTTTAGGTTGTTTTTTTTTGCAAACTCAATCAACTTTTTTTATTTGCAACTTTTTAGGTATTATGGGCCTATGTCGTGGTTCAATGGGTGCCAATGTGACTTGGGAACGTGATTAGGAGATGACTAATAATTAGGTATGGTGTCAAAATGACCCGGAGACACTTAATCGACCTAAAACATCCAGCTTTAAGTTCGAACGGGTCAAAATGGGTTGGTTTAATAGATTGGTAAATGCTTTAGAAAAGTTTAAAAGTGCTTAAATGGGTCAAAATGACCTGTACACACTTAATAGACCTAGAACATTTTTAAGCGGGTCAAAATGAGTCGAATGAACTTTAATAGTCTAAAAGTGGATGTGTTCAGGTCATTTTTGCCATTTGGTAAATTACGTAGATTGGTGTGAATGTTTTAGACAAGTTTAAAAGCGTTAACTGATCTAGCCTTTTAAATGGGTCAAAATGACCCGAACACACTTAATCGACCTAAAACATTCAACTTTAAGTCGAACGAGTCCAAATGGGTTGGATAAACTTTAATAGATTGGTAAATGCTTTAGAAAAGTTTAAAAGTGTTTAAACGGGTCAGAATGTGTCAACTAATAACCTATATCTTATTTTGTAGGATCCACTTGACGATTTGTTTGAAGACCCGAGATTTATGGAACGACTCTACAAAGTTATGGATAAGAAAAAGGCGTCAAAAAAGCAACGATAAGGACACGGAGGAAGGGGAAGAATGATGTATTTGTTTCGAATTTGAGGGTTTCAATACTTCTATATGAAGAACACTTGTAATCGGTTGTTGGACCTTGAATACAAGAGTTACTTACATTACTCACTGAATACTTTCTTGTGTTAGCCCGGATCATACCAACTCGTTGAACTGTCACTAGTTCTGGTGCATCCAACTTACAAAGTCCAACTTACAAGCTATTACTATAAGCGATTGGCGAATAAATTTTATTTCTTGGTATATGACAAAAAAATAATCGAATTCTTATAACAAAAGAATAAATAAATCTATGATTGCTTGAGCATAAGAAATCAACTCATTCCAATCAAAAGTAGCAACCAATAAATGATTGAAGTAATGTGAGAATCATGATTCAAAATCGTTTAGTTCCGGTCTTCAACTTAAAAACAAGCAGGAAGCGCAGGCCCGCCACAAATATATGCCACAATAACATATACAATCACCAGTAGAAGACATACGAATCCAACCCTGCATTTTTAGTTAAACATCAGGTGGTCAGAGACAACCTTATCTAGACCGGAAGAAAAAACATCAATTTTTTTTTAAAATTCGTTAACCCGTTTAACCTTTAATCAAAATTTGAAAACATTGATGGTTTTTTAGATAAAGCGTGTTGAGACTCTCGAATTGAAAACCCATTTTAATACCTTTTTCTAAAACAACCCATTTCAAGGTGAGTGCATTTTGGTCAGAATCCGTTTTGATCTGAAACAGTGACACTTTTTTGAAACGACCCATTTTGACATGAACCCAGTTAGTATGACCCCAACTGGGTTGACCCATTACCCGACCCGACCATTTTGTGAGGCTTAGTTGAGAGAAAATACATGAGTTTGACATTTTGCCACCACATTGTATTCCTGAACCTGCGAGACTGCTTTTTGAAGCGAAATGTATTATTTTGCATAGTGGCAGTTTTATCCACAAGCGACTCTAGCCGATCACCCCTCTCGAGAACTTTGTCGATATTTTGTATCATCACATTCCGTACCTATTCATAAATTATAATACCACAATTAACAAACTGTCGGCAACTTATTATTATTCAGTGTTTCATGCAAGATGAAGCAAGCTAGATTTCAAACTCACCTGACTCATTTCACCTTTTAAACGGTTCATCCTATCGGCATTGGGATCGTTTGAGTAATACTCCATTTGTTGGCTCAGAACCCTTGAAAACTCATCGTTCATGCCATAAGCCTGGGCTGATAGAACTGCTCGACCATAAGTCCTAACAAATCTCTGATGAATGTCTTCAAGAAACGAAAAAGGAATTCGTCCTATAAAATATACATACAGTATTCCCAATAACCATTAATGCTGATTATTCAAATAAAATGAAAAGGTTCAACTTTAAGCTTCATCATTCATAGTCACATTTAGCTCAATATCAGGTTTATCGTTTCAAAACGGTTTTTTCCCCTTCAAGGCTTCAAAACTGTTCTTTTTAAAGAATATCATTCTGTTATTTTGTTGATATTCTAGCTAGTTTGTATAAAATTTAACAAAAATTATGTCATTAATATGATTGACATAGCAATATAATCTGATTTCTGAACTTAAAATTGATAGTTTTAATATCCAAATTAGGAAACACAATAACTAAAATTCAACATCAAGTCTATACCTAATAAATAAATAACTGGTTGCGTCACGTGTCATAATTCTCTGAGCCCAACATTCTTTTCAGCACTTCCCTTATTCCACCCGTTCCTATTTTATTTCTTAATCTAAATAGCTACTTAAAGTACTTTTTTTATTATACGTAATTTCAACATGTTATATCAAAATATCGTTTTATAATTTCCTAAATCGTCATAACTATTTAATATTTCCTTCATTTAATCATATGTGTAGATTCAGATTTAAACCATACACAAAACCAAATTACCTATCATGCATATATGAAAATGTTGCTCTAAGAACCCTAATCAATTTCATATCATATTTCAATGATATCTGTCACATAATCACATGAGAATTTCAAAACAACAAACAATGACATAATCCGTAACAAACAAACGAACAAATAACCATATTTTGAATCAAACAAATGTAACACAAGATTAACAGAAACGGTAATTTATGGCTTACTTCCAGCAACATCATCAGCCATACATAAAACAGTGAGGCCATCGGTACGCTTAACATGAAATATATACCGATCTTGCGAGTATGAAACATTCATATCATTGTTCCCGGGGATCTTATCTAGAATTTGCCTAGCAATGGTGCTGCCATTCGTCGACGTTGCGCTGAACTCGGCCAACACAACCGATCCTCGCGCCACCAGTGTGTATAGAATCGTCATCGCAAACCTGATCGTACCAATCAATGTATGATGGTGATGAGATTAGGGTTTGTATGGATAGAATATGGTGATTCAGATGAGATGAAAAAGTGCATGTGTAGTGACTGACTTTGGGGAAGTTGTTAGTTTGGACCCGCCAAATATAGAAACTACCAACGATATAACCTTAGCCTAAAACTAAATTCATTTTTTTTTTATTATACTCATCCTTATCTTAATAAACTATTTTAAAAAATTGTAGTGTGTTAATGCCAAATCTTTTCTCTCAATATTAATATTATTATAAATGACTAATTTAACTGACCCACCCGTTACAACAAGTAGAAACTTAAACGGTTTCGGTGCACTCGTTTTTACAAAGAAAATAGAAAACCTAAATATAATGATAACATGTTCAAAATGTGTTCGGTTTATTGGTTTTTTAATGAATGTTAGTTGGATAACAAAAGGGAAAAACCATTTTTAAAGTTATATATTAAATTAAATTTTAGTTAAATAGTAAAAAAACAGAAATAATATATCAACCCAAATAAATTATTGGTTTTTATGCTTGCTTTTGTGTGTTAAAAGATAAAAACAAAAAGGAATATGAAATTTTGATGGATGACAGAGAGGCAAGCTGGGCGACCATTTAGGGTCCGCTTTCCCATGAGGGTCAAATTTTTTTAAAACGTTTTATGTCTTTTTAAACGCAACATTTTAATTTAACTAAATTCTAAAGCTAAAACTAGTATATTTTCAAACCTTATAACTTATCATTTTTAGTTTAGGCACTTATAAACAAATAATCTCAATTCTCGTTAACCCAACTAAACTCAATAATGTTATAGAGTTTAAACTCATTTAAAAATACAAAGGTGAATGTCTGAAGATTAAAGGGTCGGTAAATTGGTAGAGGGGCGATAATCGCCTTATGGCCCATTTTCTCACTCGACTAAGGCCTCTTAATTCTCAAGGATACTTAGGGACGACCCTGATGGTGGTTGTGAGACGGTGATGATGGCTAGAGAGGAAGGTTGCAACAATTGCATGGCAGGGGCGAATATGGCTTGGCATATATGTATAAGAGGGCTAAGATGACTATATGAAGAAACACCAAGTTAATCCGGAGATTAGCTTATGGTTTGTGTCTCGTCCATATAAGGTTAATCTTCTTGTGAGCTCGACAAACAACTATGTCAATCCTGCAAAACAATCAACACACCGTGAAGCTCGTTACGAGGAGGAGAATAGGGGGGTTCTTCTTGTAACCACCCTCCGGCGTGAGAAAAAGAACTTGCTTTGAGGATAAAAGTGTGTGTATTGAGTGAGAGAGCAAGAGAGCGATGCTTAAACCTGGAGGTGAAGTTCTCTATTTATAGGCAAGGTGAATTGTGAAGGAGATGGGCTGATGGGCCTTGGGCCTGAGATCGACAACAAGGAATATCCATTCTGCCTCCTCTATCACGACCGTTAGTGATTCCAGGCGAGAGGGTAGTTGGCGCATGCTGAATGGATCCACGTGTCCTGACGGTTGTCCTTATTGTCCAGTTTATCATCAGCAGTTAAGTGGAGATCATGGAGCAGTGGTCAGCGCAAGCTGGTTGGTGCCACGTATGTGTTCTTCTGTACTTCTTGTGTCATGCACGATTGCTCATCGTGCAGCACAAATAAAATACAGCATGTTGAGCGCCTATTGATCCACTGGTCTACCTACCACTTGTACTTTCTTTACTGTCCGACGTTACCCTGCGCTTCTTGTCTTCGCACGACATGGGGTAACCCTGAGTAGTCGGCGCAAGGTTAAGGGAGCTAGGTCTTTTGTCAAAGGAACTAAGTGTCAGAATTGGTTCTATCTTGGTCCTGACCTCGCGCACGACTTGGGGCACACCCTTGTAATCGGCGCAAGGTCGAGGAAGCCAACACTTTGGTTTATTTTCAGTATGGTCTCGCGCGCGACTTGAGGTTAACTCATATCGCCGGGTAGGATTTAGGACTATACCCCTTCAGTATACGACCCGTATGTGATGGTGTTTCGCCCATATCATATGGCACGTACAAAAGTACTGCTTGAAAAAGAAACGACTAATGTGATATGACCGACACGATCCCTATACTTTTTTCATCTATTTATATGACATGTATGACCCATACAACCCATATGATGTGATAAGTGCCCCTTGTCACATCCCAACCAATGGCGGAAACATCGGAGTGAGACGAAAACGAGATTGTTCAAAGACTTCATAACACTATGTGACAATGATTTAGTTCAAAACCGATTTCATATCATATAAATAATTGTCAAATACAACATGAATTCAAAATACAACATTGAAAGACAATACAACAAAGTTCAACAAAATAACATGACTAAATCTAGTAATTTAAATATGCGTTTCTAAGTCGTCCCTACTAGATTTCATCACGAATCATCATCATCAACCTGCAATATGTTAAAATTATAGTTCAACACAAAGAGCATTGGCGAGTACACAAGTTTTAAGTATACAGCATACGTATAAAAATGTTTAAAACGAATCCACATGGCAACCTAAGTTATCAAGATTAACATATCAATGGCATGTAATATTCAAGTCAACCTCTTATTACCGCAAGAATTAAATTTTAAAATGACCTCTCGTTCACGGGTGGTGCATTACTCCTGTAGCGCTATACATGTTAAATGGAGGCTCGTACGAAGTTAATGACATGTGTAACATAAGAATCACCCAAGAATATGAATCAAGTATAACAAATAAGTATACATGTATTTGGATTGTTTTGTGCAGTGCATAAAGTATATTGTGTTTGTGATTTTAATAGGCTAACATGTTGCACCCAAAAATGTGTAAAACGAAATTGGGTCAAGTGTACTCACGCTCTTGCAAGCTTCAAACTTGATAATCCCGTGAAGAGTTGTAGGTTTGAGGATGGAATCACCAAAGTCGCCATACATGGGGGAGACAGTGTGTAAGTTTATGGATTTAGAATGGAAGATTCGGACTTGGAATTTAAAGTTGCAAAGTATGTATACGAAATAATATCTAGTTCTAATTACTCATTTATAACACTAAGTTATGTGGTTTCATGGGTCCCAAATTGCCCATTAGAATCATCAACGAGTATCTTAGATTATAGATATATTAGCCTAAGTTTATGATGGTTAATCATAGGTTGATTAGCATCACAACCTTGTTCTATATAGTTTATATGTATTTATATGGTGATAAATAGCTCCTGTCATTATTATTTGTAAATATAGATATGATAGCAATCACATGTATTATGGAAATTAGTTATATCACTCCCAAAATAGAGGAGATCTGTAACTTTATAATTAAATGAGAATTGAGGGAAAGGATCATCGATCCTGTTACAAACTATCGTCTCTTACATGGTATCACGAGACCTCTCCTAATCTCCCTCCTTCTTCCTCCTGTTCAGCCGATCTCCTCCTCTGTTTAACCTATTCTCCTTGCCGACCTCATCACTCTCTCAATGGAGCCAAAAATACATCCTGCCGCCACCGTAACTAACATCAAGAGCATGATTCCAGTCGTTCTCGAGATGGAATCTGGGCAGTATGCCTCATGGTCCGAACTTTTCAAAATACACTGACGTGCCGCCCTGGTCATCGACCATCTTTCACCCCGACCCTCCTCCTCTTCTGGTAAAAACAAGGACACCGACAAAGACAAAGCCGATAAAGATTCTCCAGCCGATGATTCCTGGGATCGTTTGGATGCTATTGTACTACAATGGATTTATGCAACAATATCCAACGATGTCCTTCATACTATTCTGAAGCCGAACACAATCGCGTATGATGCGTGGAAGACCCTTGAAGGAATTTTTCAAGATAACAAAAGTTCTCGCTCCATTCATCTTCTACACAAATTCTCGAACACACGTCTCGACGGGTTCCCCAACGTCTCCGCATATTGCCAGCAACTCAAAGTGCTGGCCGATCAACTCGCCAATGTAGGCAGTCCGGTTGACAATGACCGCCTGGTTCTTCAACTTATCACCGGTCTCAACGAACAATACGAAGGCATCACTACCATCCTCCAGCAACAGGACCCTCTTCCAACCTTCTATGAGGCTCGATCAAAGGTCAGGCTAGTCGAATCACGTAAGGCGGAACAAGCACTTATTTTAGCCCAAACTGCGGGCACCGCCTTGAATGCAAACTCCGACAAACCGCACCCACAAGTGAATACCAGCGAATATCGTCAAGACTCTGACCGTGGCAGAGGACGCGGACGCTCCCGTGGCAGAGGCGGCAGAGGACGGGGCAACTGGGGTCGGACCCGCAACAACAACTCTCCCAATTTCCACTCAACTTGGCCCACTCAGCAACCTTTCTGGCCCAACTCAGCCCAGCAACATCAGTGGACTGGGCCCGGTTATCCTCAGCCGACTTCCTCCCAGCAGTGGGCCGCACCACAGAATCAGTCTTGGGCCCCTCCTCCTTGCCCGTACCCCACTGCTCCTCGGCCCAATTCAGCAAACACACATGGCGGAAATGGAATTCTCGGCCCCAGGCCCACTCAAACTCACAATGCGTATGCCACGACCGACATAGAACAAGCGCTTTACACTATGTCTCTCAACCAGCCGGATCCTAACCTGTACATGGACACGGGAGCAACATGTAATATGTCTAATTCGGCAACTAATTTTCGGTCTTATTTTGATAATAGCATGAATTCAAATATCATTGTTGGAAATGGTTCATCCATACCGGTTGTTGGACAAGGCACACAAACCCTTGCCCCACCATTCCCCCCACTCATCCTTAAAGACGTCCTATATGCACCTAAACTGATCAAAAATTTAATTTCTGTTCGTCGATTCACAACCGACAACTCTGTTTCTGTCGAATTTGACCCCTTTGGTTTTCTTGTGAAGGATTACAAGACCCGGATCCCTATCCTCCGGTGCAACAGCAGCGGTGATCTCTACCCTCTCACACTTGGATCCGGGACTACAAGCACACCATCAACCTTTGCTGCTATTTCTTCCCAACTGTGGCACCAACGTCTTGGTCATCCAGGACGTCCATCCTTGAATTATCTAAAACATTCTACTTTTATTGATTTTAGTAAACATAATAAAGACATTTGTGGATCTTGTGTGCTTGGTAAAAGTATTCGATTACCTTTTGCTACTTCTTATACTCGTGTTTTTCAACCATTTGATATTATCCATAGTGACCTTTGGACGTCACCAATTCTTAGTTCACAAGGACATCGGTATTATATTTTATTCCTTGATGATCTGACCGATTTTTTATGGACTTGCCCCATATCCAAAAAGTCAAAAGTCTTCCCCATTTTTTGTCAATTTCACAAACTAATTGGAACTCAATTTGAAAAACCAATAAAAATGTTTCAATGCGATAATGGCAAAGAATACGTCAACTCGGCCTTCCAACAATATTTTTCTCAACACGGAATGTTTTCCGTCTTTCATGCCCTTACACCTCTTCCCAAAATGGAATGGCCGAGCGCAAAATACGAACGATAAACAGCATGATTCGCACCCTACTCACCCATGCTTCCCTACCGAACACTTTTTGTCATTACGCCCTTGCCACAGCCACCTACCTTTTAAATATTCTCCCAAACAAACAACACCATAAAACCCCCATCGAACTTCTTTACTCTCGCACACCTGCATACCATCACTTAAGATTTTTTGGGTGTTTGTGCTACCCTCTTCTCCCCTCAACCTCCATACATAAACTCGAACCTCGCTCTTTTCCTTGTGTTTTCCTCGGTTACCCATCCAATCATCGAGGTTACACATGTTTCAACCTTTAAACTCGTCAAATCCTCATCTCTCGTCATGTCGCATTTGACGAAACCACCTTTCCATTTTCACACACTATCAACCCTCCTTCGTCATACGAATTCTTAACGGACCCCTTTCCACCTCACCTTTGGCCACTAGTTGGCACACCCACAGCCAACAGCAACACACCTCCTGATGCCCCACATACACCTCCGGCCCAAACCTCCCCACCAGCCCACACCCATACGGGCCCTACACCTTCAGCCCAAACCTCCTCCTCAGCCCACACACCTACACCACCAGCCCCTTCATCATTCCAAACGACTCCAGCCCAACCATCATCAGCCCACACTTCTCCCTCGGCCCCAGCCCAAACACCTCTCAGCCCACCCTTCCTCACACCCCTCGGCCCACAACCCTCAGACCCGCTGTCTTCTACTCAAGCACCACCTAGCCCACTTACCTCGGTTCATATCCCTTCTCCACCTACTCCACCCGCTCGAACTATGCGCAGAAGAGCAATGGACGGTATAACTAAGCGGGTTCATAAACTTAATCTCCACACCTCAACCATCATCCCCATACCTAAACAACCCACTGATGCCTTGTCCATTCCCGAATGGTATGACGCCATGAAAACATAATTTCACGCTCTTATTAAAAATGAGACCTGGGAATTAGTTCCTAGACATCCGACCATGAATGTTATTCGAAGTATGTGGCTGTTTAAGCACAAGTTTAAATCGGATGGTAGTTTGGAGCGATACAAGGCACGGTTGTATGTGATGGTCGTCTTCAACAAGTGGGTATTGATTGTGGTGATACGTTTAGTCCAGTGGTTAAGCCGGCTACCATCCGTATAGTACTGTCGCTGGCTCTTTCCAACTCATGGTTTGTGCATCAATTAGACGTTACCAATGCGTTTTTACACGGTAACCTTAATGAAACGGTATACATATATCAACCAATGGGCTTCCGGCATTGGGATTTTCCTAACCATGTTTGTCGTCTCAAAAAGTCGCTATATGGGTTAAAGCAAGCACCGGGGGCGTGGTATCAACGTTTTATTGACTATGTTCTCACTGTGGGATTTATTCAAAGCAGGTGTGACGCATCCTTATTTATTTTTCATCACGGGACAGACATTGCCTTCTTACTTCTCTATGTTGATGACATTGTCCTCGTTACCTCTTCTGATCAACTTCGGCAACGTCTTATGGCACATCTTGCTAACGAGTTCGCAATGAAAGACCTTGGCCCTCTAAGTTTCTTCCTCGGCATCTCGGGTTCAAGAACCAAAGATTCCATGTTCTTGTCACAACAAGCTTATGCACTTGATATTATCAAACGAGCCAACATGACACAGTGCAATCCGGTATCTACTCCCGGTTGACACTAATTCCAAGCTCAGTGCCTCGTCTGGTGATGATTTTTCCGACCCAACTCTTTACCGAAGCTTGGCAGGCGCGTTACAATATCTCACCTTTACACGTCCCGACATCAGTTACGCGGTCCAACAAATATGCATGCATATGCACGCCCCTAAAACGGGCCATTGGCTAGCTTTGAAACGGATCATCCGGTACATTAAAGGTACAACCTCATTCGGCTTAACACTCGGCCCCACTGGCTCCAAGTCCCCCGTTGCCTACACGGACGCTGACTGGGCCGGGTGCCCTGACACTCGTCGGTCGACTAGTGGCTATTGTGTCTATTATGGTGACAACCTTATTTCGTGGTCCTCGAAACGGCAACCAACTATATCTCGCTCGAGTGCTGAAGCCGAATACCGGGCAATTGCTAACGTAGTATCAAAAATATGTTGGCTTCGTAATCTTCTATTGGAGCTTCGCCGACCACCGGTACTAGCCACTCTCGTCTATTGTGACAACATTAGTGCTATTTATTTAACGGGAAATCCCGTTCAGCATCAACGCACGAAACATATCGAACTTGATATACACTTTGTTCGCGAACAAGTTCAACGCGGATAGGTGCGTGTGTTACATGTTCCATCTAGATACCAGGTTGCTGACATCTTCACCAAAGGACTTCCGCGGATTCTCTTTGAAGATTTTAGGTCCAGTCTCAGCATCCGCTCCCCTCCCGCTTCGACTGCGGGGGTGTAATAGCTCCTGTCATTATTATTTGTAAATATAGATATGATAGCAATCACATGTATTATGGAAATTAGTTATATCACTCCCAAAATAGAGGAGATCTGTAACTTTATAATGGAATGAGAATTGAGGGAAAGGATCATCGATCCTGTTACAAACTATCGTCTCTTACAGTAATAATAGTAATCTAAACTAAGTCCAATCATAGATTATCATGTAGCATCATGTATGTCAAGCATGGAGGTTAAAACCTCATTATATGATTCACCACTACACAAACCATCACAAGGATGGTTTGGAGGGTCATGAATAACAAGAAACAAATCTAACTAACATAAGCTCAAGTGACCAAGTACTCTCTAACCCGGGTGTGCCAACACGACATGGAAAGGTAATCCTAAGTGTCGGAGGCTAGATGGGGCTAAGGTACTTTGATTCTAGTAAGTCACTTTGAGTGTTTATACACAAAGCTCAAAATGAAGGAGTGGAACTTAGTTTGGAAAGCCAAAGCTTCCATTTGTTCACACTTCACAAGTCACAAGTTCATCATATGGAAGATGATGACTTGTGCTTGCTTTCATCATTCGATTTTATCATGTATAAACAGAAATATAATGAGTGTTGAACTCATAACTTTGATGGTAATCACCTCAACACAAACCTACAACCATAGACTTGATTGTGAGCTTGGTGGGTTTAAGATTCCACCAAGTTATTGACAAGAACATGAACATACAAAAATATAACACAAAACAGAAAGTTTAATGCACTTTGGACCTCAAATGTGGTGAGGTTTCACCTTAGATTACCAAGGTAATCTTGTGAAAACCTTCCTAGAGGTTATCCAAGTGTTAAAGAAGAAGAAATGAGAAGAAAATAGTTGTAGAAGTGAGCTAGAACTCACTTTGAATCACTTGAACTTTCTGCTCAAGTTCTGAAAATTTAGATGAGATTGAGAGTGTTTTTGAGAGTGTTTAGTGGTTTGTAAAGTGGAAAATGAGTGTGGGAGAGGTTGGTTATATAGTGGAGGGATTAGGGTTTGAGTTAGGTGTAATTTAATGTGATTAGGTGGGAGTTTAAGCCAAAGAAACACAAAATCAGCCAACCAGCGAGCTGGATAAAACAATCTGCGGATTGTCGGCCTTGGCAGCCCACGATGGAATGAGGTCTTGGCTGCCGCGGGGCACGGCGGCGTATGGCCGATAATTTTGTTTGTTTTTTTTGTCATATTTAGTCCTTGTGGTTTGTTATTTGCATATTATAAGGCATAATAAGTATATAATCATATATTTTAAGCACTAAACAAGCGTGTTAACCATGGTTAAGTATTTTTATGTGTCAGGATGATGTATAAGCATGTGTGATACGTATGGATCATGTGTATACGACATTTGCTTGCAAGTTGCACATATGTTTACGGGAATCATGTATAACGTATCAAATGCATGGATGAATTGAATGTATAAGCATGAACGAATAAGCAAAGTATAATATGTATAAAATAGGGAATTTTATTACGATCAAAGTCTTGGATTTACTATAATACAATGATATACGATTACAAGAGCAACAAGTTTTCAAAAACAGAAATACAAGACAAGCTTTCTAATTAAGGAAAGTTATGAAAAAACGGGGCGTTACCCCCTGGTGTCAACTGCTACCGGTGGTAAACTGTTAACTCTATTAAAATATTTACCATATAACTTATACCCTTTTATATACTAACTAGCGGGACTCCTTGTGCGTTAGGGCAAACATTCGATCGTTATCAATTCTTATCAATTCTGATTGTTACGTGTAAGTGCACTTTGGGTGATAACTGCAGGCTCTCAAATCTTCAAGGGTGTTTTATGTAAATTGTTAAAACTATTATGTTAGGTCCGAATTTATGCCTATGTTTTGGTCAGGACTTAGGGTTTGTTTCTAGTCCGATTTTAGATGTTGGTTTAGTTAGGGTTTGTATTGTCTTGGGCTTTGGGCCTTTCTATGTCCTGACTTTAGTAGTCAGGACTTCCCATTGTATATAAACTCTTTAGTGAAATGTTATACCATGGCAATTTCTTTTGTGGAAAGTTTGTTCTTCAAGAAACCCTAATCATTGTCACTATGTGTGAATTAACGGCTACTGCGTGTGACGTCATTCATCATTCTTTTTCTACACTTTCTCGATCCAATACTCTACAGTGGTGATTGCTAGGTGGATTCCGCACACCTGGTGATTGTTTTCTGGGTGAGATAGACCTTACAAGTGGTATCAGAGCAGTGTGCTCATACTACTGTAGGTTTGGGTTTAGAGGTTTAGTTGAGAAAGATCACATTTTGATTGAGTGTTTGGTGTTGTTTACTGGGTTTTAAGTGTTTTTCATTAATCAATCATGTTTCGTCTGGGTTTTTACAGAGCTTGAAGATCTTCATCAGGGGTTTTTGAAGGTTAGTAAAGATTCCCTGTTTGATCCATTTTAATTTGTTCAGAGTTTTCCTTCAGTGTTTGTGCTTCCGGATTATTGATGAACTAGTGTGAAGTCACACTTGTGAGATATCCTGAAGCGGTTTCTTCTTGTCTAGAGTAACTTAGAAGTCAGGGTTTACTTCTTTGAGAGGTCAGGACTTTGTGGTCGGGATTTGGAGGTCAGGGTTTTTCCTTTAAGAGGTCCAAGTTTACAAATTCAGGGTTTTCAACTTCAAATTTTTATTCAGAGTTTATTTTTAATAGGAATAGGAGTCCGAGTTTCTCTTATATACTCACAAAGTCCGAATAAATCTTACTTGGTCCGAGTTTTTAGAATTCATTTAGAGTTTTTTTAGGATGTATTCAGAGTTTCTTACTTCAGAGTTTACAATTTTAAAACTTCAAGGCTTATCACTTCAATACATCAGAGTTTACAACTTTACATCAGGATCTTTCTAAAAGAAAAAAAACCTCGGACTCTATAAAAACGATTCTGCGAGTAAATTATGTCCGGATTTCAGTGATTTCGTCAGATTGTCTGGGTTTTCGAGGATCTACTAGTGTCCGGGTTTTAATGATAAATGATTTCCATGTTAGTTTGAGTCAGAGTTTCATCATTTTTTAATACAAACAAACAGATTCTAGTCTTATAAGTTTTTCTTACAAGTTTTATTATTGTCCGGGTATTTAGATTTATCTCGGTTCCATACTTACTTAAGTTTCAGTGTTTAAAACAGTTCACGTCGAACAGTGAGTTTTTTTTTTTTGAAGTTAAGTTCGAGTTTATCATTTTCTGCTAGCGTCCGAGTTATTTGATTAAAAGAAAATTTCAGAGTTTACATTTGTTATTTGATTACACCCGAGGTTGTGATTTAGTAAGAGTTTATTAAGGTTTAGTCAGAGTTTGATTTTACGTGTTGATTGTTCCAAACTTACTTTTTTAAAGGATTGTTTCTGAGGTTAAGTAGGAGTTCACAGGGTTTACATATTGGTCATAGTTTGTGATTCATTCAGGTTGTGATCCGGGTATACACTCTGATAGTCTCAGTCCTTTCACTCCGTGTTTCCAAGTTTCTCTTGTGTCTCCGGATTTTGTAAACTTAGAAACTTTTTCAATCTAAACTTTCTGTTTAAACTCACTATTTTTGTCACAAACACTCTCTGTTCCTTTCACAACTCTTTTCGAAATGGCAAACAACAATCTGACCGCAATGGTGCAAAACCTCAAGCACAATGCTGAGATGGGGAGTAACGACAAACCTCCTTTGTTAATAAACGAGCTTGATTTTCCTGAGTGGAAGGAGCGTTTCGAAAGGTATGTAAGAGCGAAAGACATCAAGATCTGGTTGTGTATCGTTAAAGGATGTGGAGCCACACCAGTAAGAACCTTAACGATTGATACTTATTTGGCGCTCACCGACGACTAAAGAAAGTTTTATGATTGTGAAGAGAAAGCGATGTCGATGATTACGATGGCGATGACACAATCTATACTCCATACTTTCCGTAAGAGAAGTAATTCAAAGGAGTTGTATACGACACGGTGAACCCATTTTATCATCTGTTGAGCGAACTTGATCGAAGTCAAGAGGGTATCTACACTGAATTTGAGAAAGTTGAGAAGTTTCTAAATTGTCTTCCCAGAAAATGGAATATGTATACGACATTGATTAGAGAAGGTGTTCTCTATGAGGAACTCTCATTGGAAGAAGCTATACAAAAACTGAAGGGTTATGCTTGGAATATGGAAGATAAAGCATCTAATTTTGAGAAGATTCAAGATCCTCAGTTATATAAAGCTTCAAAACCAACGGATAAGGGTAATAATCGAGGAGCTGGTGTTACCCTGTATTCAGAAAATGAAGTTCCTACGCTTTTAGAAGCAACAATGTCAGTTTAAGTGTGAAGAAACACTAGATAAATGGTCGGAACCGAGATATCTAGGGGGTTTGAATCCGCATAAAAAGGTTGGTTTCCACTCGATTGATTCAGATCCAATTGATCATCTTCTCCGATAACTCTGCAAAAAAGAGCATCGTTAGCCTCGCCAAGGGGAGAAAGGGGGTTCTCTCCTTGACCCGACTCCGGTGTGAGAATCAGTATTGGTAATGAAGAAGAAGATGTATTTGTAAGTGTGTGTTTAACTTGGATTCATACCTGGGTTCTTCCTCATATTTATAGTCGGGAGTCATTTTAGGCGGGAAAACCCGTTAGTGAAAAGTTGACGGAAGATGCTAACCCCGTAAGCGGTTACACTCCCTTCCGTCAAGCTTCTTGATCCGGTGTGAGAGCACACGGATCGTGACTTAGATCGAAGGCTAGGAATTAGCCACGTGTAAAGTGATTAAGTGGAGATTACTCTCCAATTGCATGCTTCCGTTGTGAATTCAGGGATGCATGAGATGGTGACACGTGTCCAGACGGTTGTAACCGTCTTGGTGGTGCACGATTGTATTTCTTCTAGAAGATTACTGCTGTAATCTGGTGTGGCACCTTATCGTGTGGAGACAGGTGAATAAATAAATCCCAAGTCTGGGTAAATAATATCCAAGTCTGGATATAAAGGCGGGAGTATTCATCTCAGGATTTTCATCCTTTGTTTATGGGAGGAAGCGCAAAGGTTTATGATTCCCTTTGGGCGCGCAAGTGTTTAACAGCTTGACTGTTCTTTAAATCTCTGTTTGTGAGACCAGTGCGCGGGCGCGCAAGGTATAAGGTTGATCAGTAAGGTTTTGGTATGGTTCACAGCGCTTTTTATGAGGTTTTTGGGACCTTACCCCTTCAAGTCCCCCCAGTCTAGTGTTTTACTTATGCGAGTAAGTGGAGCACTGGACTTATAAGAGGGAACTGCTTTTAGGCGTGGAAACATCGAATCTTCGATGAGAAGATTTGAATTTGTTAAAAGGGGAGTTTTTCTTTTTTCTTCTTCTTTTTCTCTCTGTTTTTTTTAGAGAAAATTTTTGTTCTTTTTGAAAATCATGCCGTGACGTATAATGACGTCAGTTGTCACTAAAAGTGGGTATTTGCAAAAGTTTGCCTTCTTTTATTGGGATATGTAACAGCGTTTGTCAGATTTCATTAATGGAGATATGACTCCAGTTCCTGTAGCGCCGTTTGGATGTGATATTTCCTGACACTTAATCATGATGATTAAGCTTCCTCGAAGTTGGGTTCTTCTATATATATGTACATTTAAGGCGCCTTGCCTTTTAGTTTTTTGGTAGAGAAGATGAAACGTTCTTACCATACTCGTCGTTTGCTGGAGGTTTTTAGGGTTTACGAGGCTGCTGAAGGTCTCGTGTTTCTTTCTTGTTCACCGCCTCTTATTGCTGCTACGGTGAAGAATTCGATCAAACCTGCTTCTCCGGTGACTGTTGGTTCTGGCTGCCAGGTTCCTCAACACAAAGTTGTTATTGATGATGGTGGTACTGTGCTGGATGCTGACGGCTTAATAGCTCGCTTCCCAATACTCCAGAAAGGAGGGTTTCGGCTGGTATATCAACGCCGGAAATCTCGTCGGTGCGGGCAGGTGCCTGTCGTTGATGATGATTCCGATGCTGGTTAGGTGTTTAACTTTAGGACTAGCTCTCGTCCCTTTTTTGTAAATCTGAACAATTTTTTTTGTGAAGATCATTGCCATGATCTTGTTAAGTGTTTGTGCTACACTTTTTGATGATGCGTATATTTTTGATGTAATACTATCCCTGTGGGGTTTGGTTTGTATGTTTGGATTACAATGTGTTGCATGTTTCTTATTTGCTTTGATTAGTTAGAGCGAATGAGAGATGGTATTGTGCTCATGTGTGAACGTTTGTCTGGAATATGCGCTTGTGTTGCGCTTCTCTTTTTCTTTCCAAACTGTTCATGAGGTGTACAATGTTTACCATATTTTTTTCGCGCAAACCAAAGGAATTTCATGCAATTTGTAACAAACAGTAACATGAAAATAGTGTTTAATAAAGCGCAAGGCTTACAATATGAAAATAGGAAATACATTGCCTGTGAGTGAGTTGTCCTACATGTAACACCTGCGCAGCTGCTGTGCGTTCGAGGTGCGGGGAACTAGAGTCCCGTCAATCCTTTTTAGGGTGTATGCCCCCTTGCCTAGGACTTCATTGATGATGTATGGCCCTTCCCATCTTGGGGCTAATTTGCCCGGTTTTTCCGCATTTGATGCTTCATTGTCGCGCAAGACAAAATCACCGGGGACAAAGGTACATACGCGTACGCGTGCATTGTAATATTTTTCGAGTTTGGATTTGTACCTTGCTTCAGTGATGGCGGCATTCTCGCGCCTTTCTTCAAGAAGGTCTAAATCCATTCTTCGCTCTTGCTCACTGTTCTGCTTCTCTATGGCTATCATGCGCGGTGATAGAAGACCAACTTCGGCTGGGATTACCGCTTCTGACCCGTAAACCAGGCTAAATGGGGTTTCTCCCGTGCTAGTCTTTGGCATTGTTCGATGTGCCCATAGGATGCTGGGGAGTTCGTCAACCCATCCCCTGCGCGCTGTCCCAAGTCTCGCTTTTATACCATCAACGATCTGTTTGTTTATACTTTCTACCTGACCGTTTGCTCGTGGGTGGGCGACGGAGGCAAAATGATGTTCGATCTTTATTTCTTTGAACCATTTTTGAAGATCTTCTGAGGCAAAGTTTGTGCCATTTCAGAGATAATGCGCAACGGTAACCCAAATTTGCAAATAATATGTTCCCATATAAATTTGCGGATTACCATTGCTGTTGTTGAGGCCAAAGCTTTGGCTTCCACCCATTTGGTGAAGTAATCGACCGCAACGATGATGAATTTTACTGCGCCTGGCGCGTCAGGAAATAGGCCAACAAGATCGATGCCCCATTGTTGAAATGGCCATGCGGATGTGACCGGGACTAGCGGATTTTTTGGTCGGAGTGTCTTTGGCGCGTGACGTTGGCATGCTGTACATTTCCGCAAGATTTCTACTGCATCTACGTGCATTCCCGGCCAATAATATCCTGCGCTCATTATTTTGGCTACTACCATACGCGGACCAGCATGTATTCCGCATAATCCTTCGTGGATTTCTCTGATTAGGTATTGTGCGTCTGTCTTGTCAACGCACCTGAGCAATGGTCCCATGAATGTCTTTCTGTATAGAATGTCGTCTGCCATTTCGTAGTTTATTGCTTTATTCTGAATTTTCCTGGCTTCTGATTTTTCTTCCGGGAGTTTCCCGTGCTGAAGGTACGAAATGATCGGGGACATCCATGACGGACTGCCGATCTCTATGATGTTGACTTGTTTGAGAGGAACAGAGGGATTGGATAGTACCTCTATGCGCACTTCTTTTGCTAAGTGTTTGAAGCTAGTCGCGGCCAATTTGCTTAATGCGTCCGCATATTTGTTTTCACTTCTGTTTATATGATTAACCCTGAATGTCTGGAATTGGCTGATTAATGCTCGCGCTTGTTCAAGGTATAATGCCATAGCTTCTCCTTTAGCATCATAATGGCCATTAACTTGCTCGGCCACTAGCTTTGAATCGACGTTGGCTTCAAGGTTCCTTGCTCCTATTTTAAGTGCTAAGCGGAGACCTGCCAAGAATGCTTCATATTCGGCTTCGTTGTTTGTGCTTCGGAAATCCAAGCGTATAGCATATGTAAGTTCGTGATCATCGGGACTGACTAATCGAAGGCCTGCGCTGGCTCCGTCGTCATTTGAAGCTCCATCTGTGTGTAGGGTCCATACCCTATCATCGAAAACAGGAATAGGGTTCTGGATCGCCTCGCACTCTTGAACTTTGTCGATGGGAACTTTTGTGGCAAAGTCTGCTAGAACTTTCCCTTTAATTGCTGGTCTTGGTCTATACAAGATATTATATCCCCCCAGATCAATAGCCCATTTAGCCATCCTTCCCGCCACGTCGGGTTTCGATAAGATTTGGCCTAAATGATAATTGGTGAGAACTGTGATGACATGGCCCGAAAAATACCTGCGTAGGCGTCGTGTTGCATGTAGTAATGCTAAGACTAGTTTCTCTATCATCGAGTAACGAGTTTCTGGGCCGGTGAGCATCTTACTTATATAGTAAATTGGAGTCTGAATGTTTTCTCGCTCTACCATCAATACTGCACCTACCGCTACTTCTGCAGCAGACAGGTATAAAATCAATGGTTCTTTTTCTTTTGGCGCAGTCAGCGTTGGTAGCTGAATTAAATATTCTTTCATTTGTTTGAATGCTGCTTCCGCTTCGGGTGTCCACTGAAAGTCGGTTTTCTTTGCGCAATTTCGCAGCGTGCTGATGAATGGGTAAGACTTTGCCGCATGATTAGCCAAGAATCTGTTCAAGGCCGCTAAGCGCCCGGCGAGTCTTTGCATTTCTTTGATCGTTGCAGGTGATGGCATTAGCTGAATGGCCTGGACCTTTTCTGGATTCACTTTAAACCCATCTCTTGTGACTATAAAGCCCAAAAATTTTCCCTCCTCCATGCCGAAAGAGCATTTTGTTGGATTCAGTTTCAGGTTTACGTTGCGCAAAGAGTCAAACGTGCGCTGAATATTGTTGAGCATTGTGTCTTCCTCGTGGCTCATGATGACGAGGTCATCCATGTATACCTCGACTGTCTTGCCAATGTCGCCTCTAAAAACTGCGTCCATCAAGCGTTGGTAAGTTGCGCCTGCATTGCGCAAGCCAAAGGGCATTTTAGTGTAACAGAAGATGCCCTTGTCTGTGCGGAATGCAGTTTTATCTTCGTCGTCTTCCTTCATCTGGACCTGATGATAGCCTTTGTAGCAGTCAAGAAAACACTTCCATCTGAATGACGCTAGAGAGTCGACTTTTTTGTCTATCTCGGGAAGTGCGTAGCAATCTTTTGGGCACGCTTTATTCAGGTCTTTGAAGTCGACGCACATTCTCCATCCGCCACTGTGTTTCTGTACCATTACTGGGTTGGCAACCCATGTATGGTATTTGATTTCGCGTAAGATTCCCGCATTGAGTAATTCTGTTACCTGTTCGTCCATGACTTTCGCTTTTTCTTCACTAAAGCTACGCTTCCCCTGAGCAACAAGTTCTGCTGATGGTTTGATATTCAAGCAATGTTGCGCTATGTCGCGTGGAACCCCCGTCATGTCTGTTGGGCACCATGCGAATATATCTTTGTTGTTGGTCAACAACTCTTTTAATTGTTTCCGTGTTGTTGGTGAAATGGCGTGTCCTAGCAGGATGGTCTGTTCCGGATATTCGTTGTTCAGGACCCATTTCTCCAGTTCATTTGATGCTGAAGGTTTGGCTACCTTTACCGGTGGTTCGTCATCTACGTACATGACCTCCTTGCTTGAGTACAGAATTGCTACTCCAGTCTCTGTTGGAAATCCGCACGCAGCGTGTGGGATAGAGGTGATCATGCTAAATTCTCTTTGTAACCTTCTCCCAAGCAGGACATCATGTCGTGATGTGGCCGGCATGACCATAAAATTTACTGTGACTGTTCGTGAATGCTCACCATCCGATAGAGTCACAGGGAAAGCTATTTGTCCTAATGGGAATACAGCTTCGTTGCAGAATCCGGTGAGAGGAAAATCAACCGGTTCTAAACGTGCTTTGTCTTCTGGATCAAGCTGCTTGAAGCATTGCTCGTATATGATGTCCATCGAGATTCCCGGATCTATAAACATATAATCTGTCCGGTAGTGGCCGAAGATGCCGGTAATAATTACTGGTCGTTCTTCTTGGGGGCCTCCAGGGACAACAGGAAATACGACTTGTTGTTCCCTCCAATGTTGATCATGGTTCCGCTTATACAGTCTCCGTGACGGACCTCCTTGAACCATGTTTATTTGTTTTGGTTTAATTTCCTGATATCTGTTATTTCTGGATTGTGTATCACCATTATAACTAGATTGGATAACCTTCCAACAGGGTGTTGGTGGGTCCAATACTGTCGTGTTGATTTTTTCACCAGATCTGATGTTCGGGAATTCGGATCTGGTGATCTGCATAATGATTGAGTTTAAAACAGTCTGGCATCTGTTGAACCAATATTCTGAGGATCTCTCTATGATTAGATCTGAGAAATTCTTTTTGTCTGAATGACTGTTGTTTTTGTTTACTCCGTTGATTCCAGTAGTCTGGGTGTTTTGGGTTGTGGAACCCTTGGATTCAGATCGGGGATCTGATGAGTGAAATAATGAATTCTCTGCCATGTGGAAAACAGAGAATAAAAAGGGACTGAATCGAAACGAGATGAAAACTGAAAAGACAGAGGAATCGGTGGGCGCCAATGAAGAAACACTAGATAAATGGTCGGAACCGAGATATCTAGGGGGTTTGAATCCGCGTAAAAAGGTTGGTTTCCACTCGATTGATTCAGATCCAGTTGATCTTCTTCTCCAATAATTCTGCAAAAAAGAGCGCCGTTAGCCTCGCCAAGGGGAGAAAGGGGGTTCTCTCCTTGACCCGACTCCGGTGTGAGAATCAGTACTGGTAATGAAGAAGAAGATGTATTTGTAAGTGTGTGTGTAACTTGGATTCATACCTGGGTTCTTCCTCATATTTATAGTCGGGAGTCATTTTAAGCAGGAAAACCCGTTAGTGAAAAGTTGACGGAAGATGCTAACCCTGTAAGCGGTTACACTCCCTTTCGTCAAGCTTCTTGATCCAGTGTGAGAGCACACGGATCGTGACTTAGATCGAAGGCTGGGAATTTGCCACGTGTAAAGTGATTAAGTGGAGATTACTCTCCAATTGCATGCTTCCGTTGTGAATTCAGGGATGCATGAGATGGTGACACGTGTCCAGATGGTTGTAACCGTCTTGGTGGTGCACGATTGTATTTCTTCTAGAAGATTACTGCTGTAATCTGGTGTGGCACCTTATCGTGTGGAGACAGGTGAATAAATAAATCCCAAGTCTGGGTAAATAATATCCAAGTCTGAATATAAAGGCGGGAGTATTCATCTCAAGATTTTCATCCTTTGTTTATGGGAGGAAGCGCAAAGGTTTATGATTCCCTTTGGGTGCGCAAGTGTTTGACAGCTTGACTGTTCTTTAAATCTCTATTTGTGAGACCAGTGCGCGGCCGCGCAAGGTATAAGGTTGATCAGTAAGGTTTTGGTATGGTTCCCAGCGCTTTTTGTGAGGTTTTTGGGACCTTACCCCTTCAAAGTGGAACAATAAATTCCAATCAAGGAATGTACTCTTCTAGTGGAGCTCAGAAATCTCAAGCGACAAACTTAAACATTCCAAAGTTAGATGCAAGCTGCTTAAAGTTGATAGAAGAAACATGAGCCTTTTGGCGTCCTTCATGACTGCCTACGAGAACGTCTGTCTTGGAAAGCTCGTTGAACCGTCAAGTCTTGATGAGGACTTTGACCAGATAGACCAAGACGAAATGGAAGAACTTGATCTACAACTCAATATGGCACTCTTAGTCCGAAGAGCGAAGAAATTTCTGTTGAGAACGGGTAGGAAGTTCATAGGAGGTCAGACGAAGACTCGAATGGGAGTCGACATGTGATGTGTACAAAATGCAACATATAAATTACATCAATAGAGGCATAATGCCCAACCCTTTTTTTAGTACTAATGTTGGAAAAAGCGCGTTTCTTTCTTCCTTTTGAATTTACAGGACCAAATGAGCTTAAAAGAACATAAGGAACAAATAAGCAGCCAAAAACCAACATAAATACAAGAAGAAAGAATAACGTGACATGCCTGACCCCTCGGCAGCGTCTCCCAAGACAAAAAAAAAAGAAAACAGAAGCTGACCACAGGGCCGTGCCCAGCCAGGCATGGGCCATGGCCAGACCTCATACAAAAAGACAAAGACTACAGAAGCTTCTATGCCTACCACGGGGCCGTGCCCAGCTCACCATGGGGCGTGGTCAACTCTCAGATTTGCAGAATCTTGATAGTACAGCAAAGAGTTGACCACGAGGCCGTGCCTAGAAGCCACACGGTCGTGTGGGCCCCTCTGCTGACAGCTGCAATATTTGAAGGAATAGAAGGAGCTGGCCACGGGCCGTGCCCAGTGGACACGAGGCCGTGGCTGGGGTACTGTTCTAACTATAAATAGGGGTGCTTGGTTCACTTCAAAGGCATCCCTTGACAATCCACTTCTCTCCCACTTTGCCACCACTCCACCACCACTACAACACCAACACCCACCACCATCATCCATCTTTCATCTTTAGAGTGTGTAGTAGTCTCGGGATCCAAGATTGATAGTAAGAGTTCTTGTCAATAAAAGGCCATGCTTGGCTAATCTCTTACATCACTTGGTGAAGACAAGTCTTTAATGTATTACTTTTGGTTTTTAATCTTTCGGCACTTTTTAATTGGGTATGTATTGAATTTAATAACTAGTTTCTTATTTTGAAAGTGAATTTTCTTTACCATTTCTTCACGATGTCATTGATTTGCTCATTCATGTCTTTACGGTCTATATAAAGTGCGTTAACTGCCTGGATGGGGGTTAGAAGTGTGGTTTGGTAAAGTTCTTGTCTCGTTCAGTGTATAGATCCTGCGAGGACTTGGTTCAAGCTTACTAGGACCTCCTTCAATGCCCCAAAGGTATTGGATGGTGGGGGTGCGAATAGCTTGAACCCCTCATATATAAACTACTATTAAAACATTAAACCGGCTTCTTGGGATTGTATCCTTGCTGACTCAAACCACTTAGCCGAGGGTAACGTCACCTTCAAAAGAGGGGCCTACCACTTTTCGCATTAATAACTTATTTAATTATCTTTCAATATTCTGACCCTTTAGGATTGTATCCATGCTGACTCAAACCACTGGGTTAAGGCTAACGTCACCTTCAAAAGAGGGTCCTGCTACTATAACTAAGATAATCTCTTAAAAAGTCCGAAAGTGCGAAAATCATCAAAGGGTACATTAAAAATGAGTTGGATCCAAGTGATTCTATCTTGTCTATTTGATTTTCATTTTATTTATCATTTTATTTATCATTTTAATTTTTAGATTTATTTTCATGTTTAAAAACTTTTATAAAAAATTTGGATTGATTAGACGTTGACAATAAACCGATATTAAAAGCTCTTGCGTCCTTGTACGACCTCGGTATCTTACCAACATTATACTATGCTCGCGATGGGTGCACTTGCCCTAGTGTATGTTTAGTGTTAGTACAATATCGTGTTTTATAAATTTAAAACTTGACTAATACGTAAAACGAACTTAAAATATTAATAAAATCATATCACGCTTAACGCACACCAACATGTCAAAGGTGAAATGTTACAACTGAAGCATCTACGGGCATTTCGCACATGATTGTCGAAAGCCGAAGATGGAAAGATCTAACAGAGAAAGCAACTCTCAAGGAAACAACTCAAGACCTCACAACAATGCTGCAACTACTTCAAACTCAAGTGCTCGTCCAAGTGGTTCTGAAAATCTTACACCTTCAACAAACAATGCTTAGTGGCTCAACTTCTACAAAATGTGACTGAGCCTTATGACTGGGGTTGTGCATTGGAAGAAATTTCAGGAACTATTGTTTCACAAACCTTTATGGCTGAAATTGTCGTTGAAGAAATGTGTGAAGAAGTTATCGAAGAAGCTAGCATTGAGGAACTTGCAGTTGTAGCCGAGGTTTTTGGAGAAGAGTTGGATTCAGGTAATGTTGCTGAGAATGAAGATAACCTGAATGAAGAGTGCTGAAAAGTCTAACAAAACAGAAGATGGAGAAAAAGGAGAATGCTATGAGTTCAAGATTTCCACAGCCGAAATGAAGCAATCTGCAGATGCAGAAGCTAAAAGGTTGGAAGAAGACTTCGTAGAAAATAAAGTATGTGCATTCATGGTTGGCATTGAGGTAAAATCAACTTCTGTAGATAAGCAATGTGCAAGATGTGTAGAGTTTGTCACCAAGATTGGCAGATATGCACTTTACAACACAAATTTGATTGCAGATTTAGAAAAATCCACAGAACTATTGTTGTTTTGTCTAATTTGGATAAAGAACAGTGAATTAAGATAAAAGAGCTAAAAAATGATATCTCTGAATTTGAGAGACTTGTGGCACAGGCAACGCTTAAAAATCAGGAATTAAAATCTGAACTTGAAATGAACCAAAATTGTGTTTTGGAAAAGAACAACATCATTTTGGAAAAAGATAATATGATTTTAGATTTGCAACGAAAAATTGAAAAGTTTAGGGATTCATCTGAGGTGATGAATTTCTGTATTAACAGCCAACGTCTCAAAGAATCTAAGGAAGAAATGTTCGGAATCGGTTATAAGAAAGTGCCTCCACCGGTAAACCATAATTATACATCGATGCCAAGCATTGATCCTGAATTGGCAAATTTTGTGCCAAACACCCCTCTGACGGTTGAACCGCAAAGTGAGTCAGAATCTGAGCCTGATGAGGCTTCTGACTCAGAACAGTCGAAGATGAGCGAAGCCACCAAGAAAAATGAGCTAAATTTAGATAACATTGAGAATTTGATAAGCAATAAAATTTTTGAAATTTTCAATCAAGTTCAAAATGCTAAGTCAAAACCAAAATCTTGTGGGAAACCTAAAAAGAATTTGAAAAATATCCCTAAAACAGAGTTTGTTAAAGGGGAGGATTTTGTCAAAGAGGAAGAGAAAATCGAAATAGATTCAAACTCTCAGTTTGTTAACCAGATTTTGAAAATCCCACGAATGCTTCATCATCTTCGACCAGTCAAGAGGAACGTCCAAAGAATGCTGCAAAAGTTCGCAAATGTTATAATGGGAAAGGACATTAGGTAGCAGATTGTCCAGATGACAAGGGTAAATCCCATGTTGATCCTGATCAAAAGAAACCTTTTGTTGAAAAACCACAAAACGAAACAGTTAATGTTGAAAAGAAAAATGGTAAAAATCAGAAGGTTGAGAAAAACAAAGTGATTAAACAAGAAGTAAAACCAGTTGTCAAAGCAAATGTTAAATCACAATAAAATCAGGATCATGGGGAGAAACTAGTTGTAATTAATCGTGGTGAAGGATCGGAAAGTTCATCTCAAAGACATGATACTCGTGAGAAAACTCCTCACAGACAACAAAATCATGTTACTTTCCAAACACATGAGAATGACCAATGTTCTGGAGGTTCGAACAACAACTATGTTAAACCTCATGCACAAAACAGGTTTGTGAATGACTGAAATACGTCACCCCACCGATTTCCAAATCAAAGACAACATTCGGATAATCATCCACGATGATGCTCCTAGATCTGGTAGGAATTATGGAATCTCTGGTTACACCAACAGATCGTCAACTCTGTATAATCCATGATTTGTGGGGAATCATTCCAACAATTTCCGAAATGGAAATGAAGGACATGGAGGCGATGATGGTTATTTCAAAGAGTTTTCTTATGTTGACGAATCGGGACGAACCAAGACCATCATGGCTTGGGTCCCACATTCTAACTAAATTTTCTTGTTGGGGAGTGTAGGAGCTAGGGATGAGCTCGGTACCGTCCGGTACCGAACCAGTACCGAAAGAACCGGTACCGAATATACCCGGTTTGGTACGGTTCGGTACCGGTATTTGAGGGTAAAAACCAGTAAATATCGGTACCGAAACGGTACCGTGCCGAACCAGTACCGGAAATGCTAAAATCGGTACCGAATCGGTACCTGAAGAAACACTAGATAAATGGTCGGAACCGAGATATCTAGGGGGTTTGAATCCGCATAAAAAGGTTGGTTTCCACTCGATTGATTCAGATCCAATTGATCTTCTTCTCCGATAACTCTGCAAAAAAGAGCACCGTTAGCCTCGCCAAGGGGAGAAAGGGGGTTCTCTCCTTGACCCGACTCCGGTGTGAGAATCAGTATTGGTAATGAAGAAGAAGATGTATTTGTAAGTGTGTGTGTGTAACTTGGATTCATACCTGGGTTCTTTCTCATATTTATAGGCGGGAGTCATTTTAGGCGGGAAAACCCGTTAGTGAAAAGTTGACGGAAGATGCTAACCCCGTAAGCGGTTACACTCCCTTCCGTCAAGCTTCTTGATCCGGTATGAGAGCACACGGATCGTGACTTAGATCGAAGGCTGGGAATTTGCCACGTGTAAAGTGATTAAGTGGAGATTACTCTCCAATTGCATGCTTCCGTTGTGAATTCAGGGATGCATGAGATGGTGACACGTGTCCAGACGATTGTAACCGTCTTGGTGGTGCACGATTGTATTTCTTCTAGAAGATTACTGCTGTAATCTGGTGTGGCACCTTATCGTGTGGAGACAGGTGAATAAATAAATCCCAAGTCTGGGTAAATAATATCCAAGTCTGGATATAAAGGCGGGAGTATTCATCCCAGGATTTTCATCCTTTGTTTATGGGAGGAAGCGCAAAGGTTTATGATTCCCTTTGGGCGCGCAAGTGTTTGACAGCTTGACTGTTCTTTAAATCTCTATTTGTGAGACCAGTGCGCGGCCGCGCAGGGTACAAGGTTGATCAGTAAGGTTTTGGTATGGTCCTCAGTGCTTTTTATGGGGTTTTTGGGACCTTACCCCTTCAAGTCCCCCCAGTCTAGTGTTGTACTTATGCAAATAAGTGGAGCACTGGACTTTTGAGAGGGAAATGCTTTTTGTTAAGAAAAATGAGGGGACATCTTCCGGAGGAAGATTCATTCTGATTTTTCGTAAGGGTTTTTGTAAAATTTTTGGCTTTGGATAAGACTTGGTATAGTAAACCTGAATGACAGTCTGACATTGTCAGTAGTTTTTTACTGCACGTGTCCTATACGCGCGTGTGTAGGCAGGTTTGTGTTAGTTACTGTTCTCTCTGCTGCCTGGAGAACTGTGGTTTTTGAAAAAGTTGCTGTGGCGGTTACCTATGCCATTTATTGCGATGAGTATATATAACGATTGAGTGACTCCTCCTTTTGTGTAATCATTATTTTGTTGAAAACCTCTCCTGTTCCGTTCTTTTGAGAAAAGGTTTATCAGTGCCTCCTCTTATGTCGACCGGAGAACACCACGAGGATCTTGCTGAAGAAATGTCCACTTCTCTTACACCGTTAAAGTGGTCCAGAGCGGCCTTTAATGGTTTGATTCAGAATCTTAAATTTCCGGAAAGCTGGGGTGCTCTGTATCCTGAAGAGGGGCAGACTGCAGCGGATGCTCCGGCTGGGTATATTACCCTTTTTTGGGATTTCTTTTGTGAAGGTAACTTTCGCTTGCCTGTCACTAAGTTTTTTCTTGAAATCCTTGGATTTTACAACCTGCACATCTCCCAACTTCATCCCATCGGTATGGTTATGGTTCGTGTCACGACCCCCGACCCCATCCTGGCCGGAATCGGAAACCGTGAGCAGTCAAGTGGTACCGGTGATCATTTTGGAAAACATTGCAGCGGAATTTTCATCATGACCGTGAGTTAGGAAAAATATCAGAGTTTCGAAACACCGGATTTTATTTAAATAGATGGAATAAATTCCATTTTTACAAAGGTAGCTTTTAATAAAAATAATATTTCTTAATTTGATTTAATTAATAAAATAAGCCACTTCTTGAAGTCCTTCAGTGCCGGATCCAATCCTTACTCCATTCTACGGTAATTACCTGAAACGCGTTTTAAAAAGGTTTTGTCAGCGGGAAATACTGAGTGAATCATTCATTTTACTAAAACGACGCATTTGTTATAATTTACAATATTAAGGGGAATTACAATGCTTCTGATATCAAACCAACTACACACAGTATTTGTCACTCGACTACCCATTGGCTATCTCCTTGTCCAAATGGTGTATGTGACTGTGGTCAGATCACCCCTTGGCTAACTCGTTGTCCAAGTGTGACGGGAAATAAGTAATGTATACAAAACCCCACATACCGGCTGTAAATTGGTGATTACATAGACTTAATCCCTGTAATTATAACCTTTGAAAATAACTTGGAGTTTTGTAAAATAGTTGATAAAAAGAGAATGACTCACTTTATAAGCATGCAAGATTGAGTTAACAAGCTTCTTGATTCTACTTCTTCTGATAATTAAGCATGCACTTTATTATTCTGGATCTTCTGATGATTTAATAGTTTGTTTGATTGTGAGTGTGTAGTTGGGAGTATTTTTGGTAGTTAAACATATAGTTTAACAGAATGGAATACGTATTTGTGTAAAACCCAAATCAAACCTTAACGGTAGTCACGAGATTCGAACCTTAATGAATTTCACAAAGTATAACACTTTGGATTCCGTTTACTGAAATCACAAAGTATAGTACTTTGGCATCCGTTTAACGAACTCTCAAAGTATAATACTTTGGCATCCGTTTAACGAACTCTCAAAGTATAATACTTTGGAATCCGTTTAACGAACTCTCAAAGTATAGCACTTTGGCATCCGTTAGTTGGTTCCTGAATCGATCGGACAGAGCATCGCATCGGTGATTATTGGTTAGAACACCAACGTATAGAGAAAAGAAGAAAGAAATGAACAAAGGAAATGAATTCCTAAGCTTCCTATTTATAGGCAAGAAGTATGAAAGTTCTAGGAAGTTTCCTATAGCTTTTCTAGGAAGTTACTTATGCATCTTCTAGGAAGCTTCCTATTCACTTATATCTATCCTCTTACACCTTCCTAGCACCTTCCTTTGACATTATCTATTATATATATATATATATGTATATTTATTTATTAGGTGTTTAATAAATCTTACTTAGCTGATTAACGAATCTTACTTAATCTTAATTAATTGTACTTAGCTTAATTAATCTAGTTTAGCTTAATTAATCTGGATTAACTTAATTAATCTGGATTAACTAATTAATTAATCATACTTAATTTAATTAACAGATTAATTAATCTACTCAGCTAACTTAACTGCTAAGTTTATTTAACTATTAAGTATTCTGGCAGTTTCCTGATTACGAGTTCTAATTTCTAGACACAATGGAACTCGTATTAGTGTATTAACTCAATTCAACTTTAACGATAATCACGAGATAGAACCCTCACAACGAATGACAAAGTACAATCACTTAAACATCCGTCGGATTCACAATGAATGATAGAGTATTCTCCGAGTTCGGGTGGTACTCAAACATTCTGTCGGAATCATGACTAATGACAAAGGATAGCACTTAAACATCCTGTCGGATAGTTTCAATCGATCGGATAAGGTATCGTACCAGTGATTAGAGTTATTACCCTAATAACGGGCAGAGTTTAGGGATTTAGAGGGTAAAATCCCGAGCTATTATTTACAAAAATAAAAGCTGACGGAAAGAAAAGAATTGAACAGCGAACGAGTTAATACCCGGTATTGTAGCAGCACCCCGCTACACTAATTAGTGATTTGTGTGTTGTAAAGTGAATAACTCGACGTCAATTTTGAATTTGAGCTTCGTTTGAACAGCAGAAATCGAATGCCAATGTCTGCTATTTATACACGAAAATTGACATGCCTACGGACCATAAGCAGTATCCCTTACGGTCCGTAAGGGACACCTAATCACTAGAGACTTGCCGCGTGTGGGACTAGCCTGGATGAGTCAACACTTTCGAAAATTCATATTTTGACAACGTTTAATAGGGATAATCGTTAACTAGGGTTTATCCCCCCTGAGTTTTAGGGGCCCTGATCCTGATTCCGATGGTTCTGAAATGTTTAGGGTTTATGCAGAATCACTTGGGTGTTTCAATTAGAGTTTCCTGATTGGATAATTATCATACTAAATATTAATTTTAGTGAGAGTTGTTACATCCTCCCCTCCTTAATAAAAATCTCGTCCTCGAGATTTGGATTATGATATTTTCTTGGGTTATGTTTCTTCTTTTAATTAAGAGAAATAATGTATCGTGGAATGGAATCAAAAGATATTTCGAGGGGTATGAATTTTTTTAAAAATAAAAATGATTTATAGAAACAATGGGATTCAATATCCGAAATGAACTTACTTTGATCAATTGAGGGAGATTCTGAATTGATAAATATCTATTTGTGAATGGAAGTATGGAAAATGATTTGTTAATGACTATCCGAACATCAATATTGTTTACTTAAATGGTACTAGACAATAGAATTTAGTGTATCGTAATCTGAGTATATAATTGTACCAAGAATATGACAAATCAAACGAATGGCGTATGAATAGGGTTTATTATTAGCACAGGCTACAAATGTATATGGATACTGCAAGGTATTGTTATGATTGAAAGAACTTACCGTTTTCGAAATTAACTGAGAGTTTCAAGGAAACGAATCTAGATTTTTCAAAAGATGAGACATTCCGATGAAATGATATAGTTTCCAAGGTGATTATGTTCAAGCCAAAAGATATATGATCAATAGATTTTTTTTTTTTAAAATGAATGTGAAAAACTTTTAATAAAATTCTTTGTCAGAAGAAAACTTACTTGATTGGTACCTAAGGGAGACTTAAGATTGACAGGTTCAAAATGAAATGAAAACATGAAAATGTTTTGTCAAATATTGAATTATAATATGAGAAAATCAATGTGCTGTGATGGGTGATTTGTAAGAATACATGAAAAGACAATAAAGTTAGTGTATTTTTGTCTTAATACATAATTGTATTTAGATGATTTTAATCAAAATGTTTGATTAAAGATAGGTGATATTTTTTATTTACTAAACACCTTTTCCTTTTATGTTATCTTAAAGTAAAATAATAAATATATATAGATAGGTTTAAAATATCAAAACCCGTGGTAATTTTGACAAAACAATGATATATGTTTTATAAATAGGTTTACCCAATATTCTAGAACTTACAATTATCAATTTTAAGTGTCTTTAACTATAAGATTTTATAATAGAGTATTTTAAATCATAAAAGTAAAATAAATGTTTAATTTAATATCAAGCATACTTAAATATTGGCTTGCGTAAATAACATTTGATATTTTAATATATATATATATATATATATATTATAAAAGAATATTTCTATAAGTATTTAATGGTTATGAAATATTAATCAAGATGAACATTTATTTATAATATGTCTTGTTCATGAATGCTTAGACAATTATCTAGATAATTTTATTCGTCCCTTTAATTGTTTTATGAAAATAGGTCTTCTCTTTACAGTACAAAGTATATATATTTCTATATATATAATATAAAAATATTTTTATATATATAATTGAAATTTACTAAATAAGTATGATGACTTTTATATACATTAAATAGTTATTATCATGGTTGGATATTGGTTAGTGCTGCCTTGTTTAAGCATAGGTGGCCAGTCCATGCCTAACTAAGACTAGTCTATCCAATACCTGTCCTTGACAATAATCTTAAAAATAATATTAACACCATTATTATTAGTATTTTATTACAAATATTAATTAAAAATAATAATAATAATTACTAGACATAAATTTAAACGAGATTAGCGCAATCTTCAAATTTGTGAAAAAGTTACTACAAGGTGATCGTGATGTAAAGAAAATGATTTAATGAAGTTGAAGATCAATAAGCATGTTATGGTTCAAGAGAATTGAAGTGCTTGTTGGGACTATTTTGAATATGATGGCTTCAATCCATCATATGGGACTTTGAATTGAATACGTAATGCGAGCAAGTTCAAACAATTGAACTTGGTGTAAACAAAACGAGTTCATGTATCAATAAGAAATTTTGGATATGGTTACAACAAAAACCATGTATGCTAAAGGGAATTGAGTTTTTTTTCAAGAAACTTATTGACTTGATATCAAAGAGTCAACGTTTTGCAATAAACGTGGTTTATAAATGCAAAGATCAAGTATAGTGACACGATATTTGAACTTTTGATAAAATAACAAATTGGAATGAAGCTCTCAGTGGTCTTCATAAATCAAACGAACCACATGCGCAACAAACAGTGCATGTGTAAAGTGTGGATTTACCAAGAAATGAAATAGATCAATATTTTCTACTATGAAAGAAATCTTTAGGGTATGATGACCATTAAAAGTAGAAACACGAAAGTCAATTTATTTATAGGCAGAAGTCAGAATTGCACCGAAGGAAATATAAGAACTTTATCTGGAACTTCGTGTGATAACTTTTGTTAAGTGACATTACCAAGGAATGTCGAATGAAATGAAATAGGGGATTTGCAAAGGTATATGACTTCTTTTGTAATGCCAATGACTATAATTAGACTGTGCACCGATGGTTGTGAAATATTGTTCCAATGTACCTCAGTGATATTTTGATCGTTTGTAAGATCAGGTGGCAAAGTGCCGCTTTTTTATTAGGAGTTCTTTTACTGATGGAATTAGTATTGGTATCATCGTGCCCAAATTTATATTTTTCAAAGGTCTTGCCTTGGAAGTCGTGTGTGATAACTTTGACGTTTGTGGACATATAATTTAAGTTTCATGTGTTTTCTTGTGCACTAGCACAACTTTATATGCTTCTTATTTGCGTTAATAGTTTATGGTAACGCATTGGAAATTCATATATTTTTGATGGTGTCCCAACTTAATGGGTTTCCAGTATTATTTTGTTGCACGAGTTACGAGGTAGATGATCAAACGAAAGAATGTTTGACATCGAAATTAAAGATATATGCGAGAGATTCCTGATAAAGAAATCTATATTTATTATTGACACATATGCGTGTGCTTTATTCTTAATTGACTTTTGGAATTCCTTATAGATATACATATCTATATTATATATTTCACATGCTGTAATATACATACCTTTCATAAGGTTAAATGTATATAATAGATTCATATTTCCAAAGCAAGTCAGATATCAGCTCATGATATTTTTTAGGGAAATCTGGTCACTTGTTTGGCATACTATGTACCCCGTCTTATCCGGTTCGCGCCGGAGAGGTAATCTCAGTATATCCGGACAAGCTGGAGAGTCTGCTACTCTATACCCAGTTTTGCCGGAGAAAATTTTCTATTTCCTATAAATAGGATCTTTCAAGATTTTTAAAAGTGCCTCTTTTATTAGGGCTTTTATCCAGAATCAAGGGAATTTATATTTCCATAACATATCTTTATTCTAAACCAAGTAATATCAATAAGCAAGAATTAATAGCAATTAAGTGCTATTACCTGCTAACCGTCATTCTTATAGCATACCACTATCCCTTGCATTATACTTATATAAGTAATTTTATCTTGAAGCTTATATTAAGGCAAAATTCTTAAGTTCAAGTCTAAATATCATTCAGAGTGCTATCAGATAATATTAAGTTTCTAATTCTCCGTTTAAACTTAGGTATTATTATAACACCTAATTGCGTAAACAAGTGGCTTAGCTTATACTAAGGCATCTTTTCTTATGTTTAAGTCTAACTGCTATCGGCTGTGCTACCATTTAACAGTAATCTCCTAACTCTTTTTTTTTTATTTAAGCTTAAGTATTATTATCACAACACTTATAGGCTTAAAGTAGTGGCTTAACTCTGATACCACCTTCTATCACGACCCCCGACCCCATCCTGGCCGGAATCGGAAACCGTGAGCAGTCAAGTGGTATCGGTGATTATTTTGAAAAACATTGCAGCGGAATTTTCATCAGGACCGTGAGTTAGGAAAAATATCAGAGTTTCGAAACACCGGATTTTATTTAAATAGATGGAATAAATTCCATTTTTACAAAGGTAGCTTTTAATAAAAATAATATTTCTTAATTTGATTTAATTAATAAAATAAGCCACTTCTTGAAGTCCTTCAGTGCCGGATCCAATCCTTACTCCATTCTACGGTAATTACCTGAAACGCGTTTTAAAAAGGTTTTGTCAGCGGGAAATACTGAGTGAATCATTCATTTTACTAAAACGACGCATTTGTTATAATTTACAGTATTAAGGGGAATTACAATGCTTCTGATATCAAACCAACTACCCACAGTATTTGTCACTCGACTACCCACTGGCTATCTCGTTGTCCAAATGGTGTCTGTGACTGTGGTCAGATCACCCCTTGGCTAACTCGTTGTCCAAGTGTGACGGGAAATAAGTAATGTATACAAAACCCCACATACCGCCTGTAAATTGGTGATTACATAGACTTAATCCCTGTAATTATAACCTTTGAAAATAACTTGGAGTTTTGTAAAATAGTTGATAAAAAGAGAATGACTCACTTTATAAGCATGCAAGATTGAGTTAACAAGCTTCTTGATTCTACTTCTTCCGATAATTAAGCATGCACTTTATTATTCTGGATCTTCTGATGATTTAATAGTTTGTTTGATTGTGAGTGTGTAGTTGGGAGTATTTTTGGTAGTTAAACATATAGTTTAACAGAATGGAATACGTATTTGTGTAAAACCCAAATCAAACCTTAACGGTAGTCACGAGATTCGAACCTTAACGAATTTCACAAAGTATAACACTTTGGATTCCGTTTACTGAAATCACAAAGTATAGTACTTTGGCATCCGTTTAACGAACTCTCAAAGTATAATACTTTGGCATCCGTTTAACGAACTCTCAAAGTATAATACTTTGGCATCCGTTTAACGAACTCTCAAAGTATAGCACTTTGGCATCCGTTAGTTGGTTCCTGAATCGATGGGACAGAGCATCGCATCGGTGATTATTGGTTAGAACACCAACGTATAGAGAAAAGAAGAAAGAAATGAACAAAGGAAATGAATTCCTAAGCTTCCTATTTATAGGCAAGAAGTATGAAAGTTCTAGGAAGTTTCCTATAGCTTTTCTTGGAAGTTACTTATGCATCTTCTAGGAAGCTTCCTATTCACTTATATCTATCCTCTTACACCTTCCTAGCACCTTCCTTTGACATTATCTATTATATATATATATATATATATATATATATGTATATTTATTTATTTAGGTGTTTAATAAATCTTACTTAGCTGATTAATGAATCTTACTTAATCTTAATTAATTGTACTTAGCTTAATTAATCTAGTTTAGCTTAATTAATCTGGATTAACTTAATTAATCTTGATTAACTAATTAATTAATCATACTTAATTTAATTAACAGATTAATTAATCTACTCAGCTAACTTAACTGCTAAGTTTATTTAACTATTAAGTATTCTAGCAGTTTCCTGATTACGAGTTCTAATTTCTAGACACAATGGAACTCGTATTAGTGTATTAACTCAATTCAACTTTAACGATAATCACGAGATAGAACCCTCACAACGAATGACAAAGTACAATCACTTAAACATCTGTCGGATTCACAATGAATGATAGAGTATTCTCCGAGTTCGGGTGGTACTCAAACATTCTGTCGGAATCACGACTAATGACAAAGGATAGCACTTAAACATCCTGTCGGATAGTTTCAATCGATCGGATAAGGTATCGTACCAGTGATTAGAGTTATTACCCTAATAACGGGCAGAGTTTAGGGATTTAGAGGGTAAAATCCCGACCTATTATTTACAAAAATAAAAGCTGACGGAAAGAAAAGAATTGAACAGCGAACGAGTTAATACCCGGTATTGTAGCAGCACCCCGCTACACTAATTAGTGATTTTTGTGTTGTAAAGTGAATAACTCTACGTCAATTTAGAATTTGAGCGTCGTTTGAACAGCAGAAATCGAATGCCAATGTCTGCTATTTATACACGAAAATTGACATGCCTACGGACCGTAAGCAGTATCCCTTACGGTCCGTAAGGGACACCTGATCACTATAGACTTGCCGCGTGTGGGACTAGCCTGGATGAGTCAACACTTTCGAAAATTCAGATTTTGACAACGTTTAATAGGGATAATCGTTAACTAGGGTTTATCCCCCCTGAGTTTTAGGGGCCCTGATCCTGATTCCGATGGTTCTGAAATGTTTAGGGTTTACGCAGAATCACTTGGGTGTTTCAATTAGGGTTTCCTGATTGGATAATTATCATACTAAATATTAATTTTAGTGAGAGTTGTTACAGTTCGACATTTCGAATTTGTGTGTCGGACGATGTATGTTGAGCCAACCGTTTCCCGATTTAGGGTTTTCCATCAGATGCATTGTACCCAAGGGTTCTATTCGTTTGTTCAGAGGGCTTCTGCGAAGAAGATTCTACAGCAACCCCCAAAATCTTTTCACGATTGGAAACAAAAATTCTTTTTTATCAAGGCCGGAATAATTCCAGTGAAGATGGTTCTAAGGGGGAAAGAAGACGTTCCGATCGAGACGCTTCAGACCCCTGTTGATGAAAACTGGTATCAAGATTTGAAGGATGTGCCCAATATTGCTTTACCAGAGAAAGCTCTTGTTGGGGCCGGCATGAGTTTGAATTGGAAAATGGAGCGTGATGACAAACCGGTATACACCGAGGATGGTCATGGTAAGATTGGGGTTTTCCCCGTTTCCATCTTTTTTTTCCCTTCTTTTTGTCTTTTGACTTGGTATTCTTTTGCTTGCAGTTGTTTCCTTATATGTTGTTGCCTTTAAGAGGGAAGGCGGAGGATGGGTACCATCAAGAAGAAACCTGACGAGGAACTTTGGTACCATCGTATTGTAGGAAATTTTGTTCGTCCGCGGGATGCGGATCTGTCTGTCCAACCAACTGCTGGTGCTGGTAAGCTATATCTGTTTTTGTTTTCCTTTTTGCGTTTTGTGGGTGAATTTTTGTGTGCGCCTTTGTAGGTGAGTTGTTGAATTTGGGCATAGGCCTCGAAAAGAAGAAACGCGCGGTATCTTCTACTTCTGCGTTGAAGAAAGGTGGCGCTGATAAAGCTCATGTTTCGAAGACAAGAAATGTTGGAGAGAAGAAAGGTATGCGCCGTTCCTCTGCTCCAGGTGTGATTATGTGGTGGTTTCTGATTCTTTGGAGGGTCTTTCCCCTGCAGTATCTGTACGAGAGCCGAAACCTGAACCGAGGGATTCTGCTGACATTCCCCCATCCAACCCAAATGATCCCATCGATTTGGATTCTAGTCCCGAACACTTGGTGCACAGGAAAGCTGGTAAAAGGAAACAAGCTGATACTGATACGGAGGGTCAACCTCCTAAGAAAATTCAGAGGAAGAAAATTACCAGAAAAGGGAATCTTGACTCTTTTATTTCAGAATCTGTTGGTAAGTGTTGCCCTTTCATGTTTCCTTTATGCGCGTTAAATCTTTTAAAGATTTTTGTTGCTTTTTCAGAGGTTCCTGTTTCCCCTGTTCCCACAGAACTGCAATCTGTGGTAAATGAAGAGCTTCCATTCACCCCTCCGCGTGCTTCTGGGGTTGACCAGTTAGAGCCTACAGGGATTGTTGACGGTGGTGTGGAGAATATTGTTGAGGCTAGGGAGTCTGCTGATATTGCTAAAGAGGCTGAAAAAGTTGTTGATCCAGGTGTGGCGGATGATGCTGGTAAGCCACATACCCCTGAAATTGTTGCTGAAGATCCGGGGAAAGAAACGTCTGCTGAAAAAATTTCGACTTCTTCCCCTAACCCGTCTGATGTTATGCCTGAGCGTGTTGAGAAGGTGATGGTTGAGGGGCAAAGCTCATCCGCTGATGTTGGTAAACAGTCTCCAATTCGTCCGGAAGAAACTCTAGGAGATTATTACTACCAGACTTATGTGGAGAAAGATGCCTCTGATCCTCACACCCCTGTTTGGAATTTAAAGAAAGGTGACACCTTCTCGAATTGGCGCGCGTGCCAGGACTGGATGCAAGGGATACTTGTGACAACTCGAGTTTTCAAGATTTCTATCTCGCAATTATTGCACGTTCACTTATTGTTTAGTTGTTTATTTGCACAATTAGTTGCCATGGAATTATATATGTTTTGATGCAATGAATCGTATTGTGTGATTGTGCATGGTTGTTTGTTAAGTGTGAAATTGGTAAATATATGAACTTGGTGGTGAAACTATGAAATTGTTATGAGATGGTGTACATGTGTAACATATGATACTTAGGGAGGTAGAGGGTAATTAGTGAAATCCTAGAGATTCTTAACCCTAATCTCCTACCCTAATCATTCTCTAATCATTCACAAAGAATCAAAACACGTACTTTCACCTCCTCTAATTCTCTCTACAACCATCTTCTCATCATTCTTGGTTTCACAAGTCTTTTGCATCAAGTTTGATCTTTCAATCCATTTGGAATCAATCAAGGTAATTGCTTAATCATTGTTGGTTGTTAGTAATTGATTGTTTAATTGTTATTAATCCTTGATTCTTGTGATTCTTGTAAACCCTAGTTCTTCTCATGCTAGTTCTGTAGTTGTTGATTTGATTCTGTTTATTGTGATAATGTTGTTGATTGGTTGTATAACCGACTGCCTGATGATTGGATACGTGATGTGCTAAAATCATTGATTTTGATTATGATTATCGTACTGTAATATATGTGAAAATAAGGATTCACGATCGTATGAATACTGAAACGTAACTGATGGAATGATAGAACGTAATCGTTTCAATTGTGATTGCTAGTTTGTCTGAGTTTTTTTGAAATGATGAATTGGTCCGAGTTCTTATACATATTGATGTGTCCGACTTTTAAAACAACACAAAGGGGTCCGACTTTTAAAGATATGTAAACTAGTCCGAGTACTTGAGATAAGCAAAGTCCGAAGTTCTTAAATGAATGCTTCTTGTCCGAGTTTCACAAGATGTTACTCTTGTCCGAGTTTCCTCACACATGTATGTCCGAGTTTAATGGGCAGCCCTAGTCCGAGTTTCATGTTAAGCACCATGTCCGAGCTTTATATCAAACATCAAAGGGTCCGACTTTCAGCTTCAACCCTTGTCAAATGTCCGAGCTCTACATTACACATGGGTCCGAGTTCTATATGTTGTGTAGGTCCGAGTTTAAGGTAGTAGATATGAAGTCCGACCTTTTAAGCATTGTAAAGGTCCGAGCTTTTCAACAATACTTATGGTCCGAATTTTTATGTAATCTAGGTCCGACCTTCAGTATGTTTTAAGGGGGTCCGAGTTTCATTCATTGTAAGTGTGTCCGACCTTTCAACATAGGAGGTGGTCCGACTTTCATGACTGTTCTCTTGTCTGACTTTTAAACAGGGGAAACCCCCCCCCCCCACACACTTGTCTGAGTTTTAAGTAGGGCAAGACCCTGTCTGATTTTGTGTGTGTTAATATGAGGCTTTGTGATGTATGTTATATAATGTTTAATCTGTTAAGATGGGAATATCACTTTGTTAAGTAGTCAGTTCCGTTAAACTTGTAAAGGTATTAACACTGCTGAATGTATTAAGAATGTTAGCAGTGATAATTAGATTAATATCCACGTAAGATTAAACCATGAAAGCAAAGGCGTGACGCATGAATTATGTGAATGCGATGAACTGATTACATGATGTATGATTCTATATGTGTATAATCGTATGACACTGAATGCAACTGTATGATTCTGCATGCGTGAACATTCTATGTGATATCATCATGTACACAATAAACACACAAGACACAACTGCTTGAATATCAAGGATTTGCAAACCCTAATTTGATGCAAACACTTACATTGTATCATGTGTAACATATCCTAGGTCGTGTGTAACGGACTTAGACATTTGATAAACCCTAGAGCATAGCATACCGAGCAAACCAAGGTGAGTTCACACAGCCAAGGCATGGGGTTCCCAGGGTGGGAATGGGATTGATTCATTTATTTGTACTTCTCTAGATAATGGAACGTAGTGATATGATCCTCTGGTGAGGAAGGTGATTGGTTAAGATACTGCTAGACTAGTCATGCTTATAGAACTGATCTTCGCACACACGCCAGGGTTGGCTGCGATAATATGACTGATCTTCGCACACATGCCAGGGTTGGCTGCGATAATATGACTAATCTTCGCACACATGCCTAGGAAGGCTGCGAACCATACACTAAAACTTCGCACAGGTGCCGGGTGGCCGCGATACAAACATACCTAGTCTAGAATACTTGAGAACTTTACTTAATCTTCGCATACATGCCTAGAGGGCCGCGATACGAACTAATACGATACATGACATAACGAACAAATACACGGCTTACTATACTACTACAATTACTGAACTATAAACTGTGAACTCGCTCAACTAGTTGTTGATCCTCTGTTACATGCCTTGCAGGTCGTTAGATACATGGAGCTTGCACAGGGAGGGGCAGGTCGTTGTGGAGCATGGATCATGAATGCTTAATTAAACACTTATGACTTTCATACATTATTATTTATGTTGGGTTTACTTACATGCTTCCGCTACTTTAACAATGTTTGGTTTTGAACATCAATCATGTCTTGTTGAATTACATTATCTACTTTTATTATTAAATGCTGTGTTCGATATGATTGGTGGCTTGATCCTGGTCAGTCACGCTCCCAAGCGGTGATATTCCGCAGGTGGATTTTGGGGGTGTGACAGATTGGTATCAGAGCCATTGGTTATAGAGAAATTGGTTTTAATATGGGAAAACGTTTTTATTAAAACCAGACTATAACCAGAACAGTGCTCTCAACGATCCACAACGACGCTTCGCTCCACGTGCAAGACTCAACATCCTAGGTAATAAGGTTTATGTTTATTACCTGCTTGCTAGAACTGCATAGAACTTTGTTGATGCATATTTTGTCTATCGCCTTCGTCAATCCGGTTAATCCGAGTCATAGTGAAAAGCCAAGAAGAAATCAAGCGTATTATGTCATATTTAGTTAGAAATGGCAAGGTGGCAAACTTGTAATTAGTGTGAACTTTCATTTAGTTGCCTTGACCATATAAATAGGAGATATGTCATGATTTTAGTTAGACTTTTAGAGATTTTGAGTTAGACTTTGGTAAGACTTTTGGAAGAGTTTAGAGGAAATTTAGAGAGATAGTTGGAGAAGACTTGGAGAAGACTTTCTAGAGAGAGAAAGTAGAGAGAGAAAGTTGTAGATACGTGATTCTTGTATCGATCTTGTCAAATTCAGCAATGGAATCACATTATTAGTACGTTATCGTGTGTTCGGTCACGTTCGTTCACGGATTCCGCACGTGAAACGTTCGTTACGCAATCGAACGGTGCCAAAACCGGTCCTACAAGTGGTATCAGAGCTAGGAGCTCGATTGCTTGATCAAACACGTTGTTTTCGTACTGATTTCAGCCGATTCAGAGCCGATTCAGATCTGATTTCTCCTATTTCTTCACTTTCTTACGTTTTGTACTGAAAAACGTCAAATTGAACAGGTAAATACGGTCCAAATCGTCTGATTTTTGGATATGTTGTGCGTTTAGTCCCGATCTACAATCCTACCAAGTTTCAGCTCGAAATTCCAAGCCGTTTTGGAGAAATTGCAGATTTTCGGTCCGAAATCGCGTCAACTTTCAGCTCTGGATCGCCTATACGAACATTTGGAACCGCTCGTATTTCAGATGTGGAACCGCTCGAAAAATACTGTATGGAACCGCTCGTAATTGATTGTTGTGAACCGCCTTTTTGAACATCTCAGGGTCGCCTTTAGGTCACATGTTGGGTCGCTCATAAATACATATATTGAACCACGTGAACCGCTCATGTGTCATACCTGAACCGCTCCAAAATTATAAGAATCTGAGTCGCTTATTAGTCATCGTTTTCATGAGTGTTCTGAACTTACAGGTTGTCAGCAAGTTGTGCCGTCCATTTCATAAACCACGACCCACGTGATAAACCCACCGTCCATTATCGATTGTTGGATTCTGAAGCCCATGTGACCGCCCCATTAATTCATTGAGGGCCAATATTATCTTTACACGAGCCACCACCCCACTTATATTTTCACCGCCCAAACATCCATATTTGATTTTTGTTCTTGGCGTACATATCACCGGCCCAGCCCAAATCAACCGTTCCAATCAATTGTTTTTGTTCCACCGCCCGTTTGTTTTTCGAGAAAAAAAAAATGGCAATGGTATTTGATGAACAAGAAAACATTATGTTAGAGGATTTTAACAATTGGTATATGCGAACGATGGATACCGGTTATAGAAATGTGAGTACGGACACTTGGACTAAAAGCTTTGAACTATTCATATGTCAAAAGGAGGAGACGTTGAAGGAAATAGAAAACCGGTTTAAAATCCTAACGGAAAATATGTGGAATAGGGGTATTAAGTTGTCAAATGAGGAATATCTTTCAAAATTGACAATTGCATTACCTGCTAAATGGGATGAGTTTATAGTTGAGCTAAAACAGAAAGATTACTTTCCTAAGCTTTCTCCACATCAGTTCTTTAATGAAATTAGAGCAGAGTGGTATAAGGAAGAAAAGAAAAAGAGAGAATTTTTGACTGAGATGGAAAAGAATTTACATAGATTAGAGCTGGATGTTCTCATTGAAGTTGATCGAAGAGTTTGTGATTTTCTTGCAACAAAGAGTATTCTGAAATATGATATCAAAAGGAAATGTTATATTGATGATAATCTGAATCCTTTTGATTTTGTTAAACTTTTTCGTGCAGGAATCGACAAGATGGAAACAAAGGATACGCCAAAGATTGAAGAATCTGTAGAGTTTGGATCTTCAAGCTCAGCATCAGCATGTTCAAAATGTGACAACTTGAAGACCGATAATGACAAACTTGTCAAAGATACGGAAAGTTTGGCATTGGAGATCAAGAAGTTGAGAGATATGAAGCAAGCTGATGATAAACAGATTCTTATGGTTCAGGAAAATTGCAAAAACCTGAAAGCTGAAAATGACAAACTGTTTAGTAATTTGAACAGTTTGACATTTGAAAACAAGAAATTGAAAGAAAAGGAAAAGGTTTTTGAAGAGAAAATTAAGAATTTTGAAATTGAAAAAGCGAAAGGTGAAAAAGAATTTCAAAATCAACTGAAAATTCTTGAAGATGGGAGAAATGTTTTTAGTCAAAACAACATTGAAAAGCAAAAAATGATCAATTCACATCTTCAGAAAATTATAAATTTGGAAAAAGAATGTGAATGTGCTCGAAAGAAAATCAAAGAGTTAGAAAAAGAATTTGAAAGCAAGAAGAAATCATCAGAAGATGAGGATTTCTGGATTAAGCTGGAAAACAAAAATCTGAAAGCAAATGAATCAAAATTTCAGGAACAGATAAAAGTTCTGATGAATGAAAAATCTGTTCTTGAGAATTTGAAGAATGAAAATGAAAAATCAATCAAGTCTCATCTTGAAAGAATATCTCAGTTTGAAAAGGAAGCTGAGAATTCCAGAAACAAGATTGATGAACTAGAGAAGAAATTGATAGGTTTTGTGACTTCATCAGACAATTTGAAGTTTCCCTGTCCAAAACCAATCAATTCTGTTCCAATAAGTGACAATGTCACAAACTTTGACACTGTCAAAGTTGAAGATTGTGATGAGACACCTGATGATGAAAATGTTAAAAAAGAAAAACAAAAATTGTTTTTAAATTTAAAAGAAAAATTTCAGAAAACTGTTCTACAATCGACTGAAAAAGGTGAATGTTCTAAACAGAAACCTTTGAAGAAGAAAGTGGAACAGAAAAAAAAGATAATAAAAGTTCATCAGATCGATCATCCAATCAAAAGAAAAAATTACAAAAAGTAAAAAATGAAAATTCTAAAATTGTTGGTAATAAGTGGTGCAGGTCGGACCACAGTGCTTCAAAGCCAAATCCAGCAAGTTTGAGAAAAGAATATCACCAAGCCAAACAATGCTTTGATCTGAGCGTTTGGACTCAAAATGGTGATAGGTACGATAACAGAGTGTGTTACAGCTGCGGCTATCATGGACACATTGCTGTTAACTGCCGGTATTGGAGTTATGAGACCAGAAGATGCTTTAATTGCAACATCAAAGGTCACATTGCCAGAGATTGCCCAAGGAAATCTAGTGAAAGATTGAGGGTTAATTCTCAGAAAAAGGCAAAGATTCCAGTCACAGTCAAGCCCCAGGAACAGAAGGTTTTGAAACCTAAAGTTCAAGAACAGTTAATTCCGGAAAAGAAAGTCAAACTTTCACAGGGGCAGAAAGACAGACTGAGGAAAAAGAGGAAGAAGGCGAGAGAGTATCTCGAGAAGATTTTGTCCTCGGGTTCATCCGTTGGAAAGAATAAAAGTTCTGATGAATCTACTACCTCCGCTGTAAAGACAAGCAAAAAGAATTCATCAAATACAAATTTGGGGACAAAAGAGGAGAAGAAAAAGAAGAAAGTGAAGTTTTCACTTCCCGGCGATGAATCTGACTCATCAAAGTCAGACAAGCCATCTGCAGGCAATGATTCTGGTTCGTCAAAGCCAGAGGAGCCTTTGGTTGAGGTAAAAAAGGAGAATTCAGGTTTAGCAATGGATGATGCAAATTTTCCACCATTGTTGAACAAGAATTCGAAATCACCCAAGGACCGTCAGGCTTGGGTGAATTTGTTTAAATGAAAAACCTGACTTGCCGGAGATCCCAAGATGGTATCGTGGATCATGAATCGGCACATTTCTTGAGAAAATTCACTTTGGTGATTTTTCGATTTACATGTGGTAAATCAGGGACATTAATTTGTACTTGATTTTCTACTGATGGTTTATGATAAAACTGGAAATGATAAATCTTTTATATGTTCGAAGAAAACAAGATGATGAGATAATCCCAAATCTACAAATGGTTGGAACACAAACTAATTTTTCCGGAAAAACCATTTTGATTGAAACAAACTTAAGTGTTTTGAAATCACAATGGGAAAATAGTTTGTTGTGAGGGGGAGTTCTGATTGTTTTTGCACAAGAATGGTGAATTGAGGTAATTCACATAATGTTGTCAAATTTTTTGTATAGTTTGTTTTCAATTTTTACCTCGGAAAATCAAAATTGAAACATATTTTGATTTTAGGGGGAGTAAGAAAATTTTGAAAAATTTAAAAATTGAAAAATGAAAATGAGTTTTGTTGCAAAAAGAGGAGATGATAGTACATTGGTGGACTATCACAACATGCTAGAGATTTGTAAATTCAAAAATGTTTTAAACAAGTCTTACTAATGATGTGTCAGTAGACTTCGCACAGTTAGTAAATTGTATTCGAGATATAAACCTAAAATCAAACTTACTTATTTTGTGGGGAACACTACTTGGATATATAGGTAACTCCTGAAATCTCGTTTGAAAGGTTTCTTATTTTGAAATACTAGGTTCTTATACTCAATTGATGTCTGGGGTATTATTCCGGGACTTCTGCTGAACGGTAGTTCTGACCTAGTCCCTGGCTAATACTTTCTTCATATGCTTGAAACATAGCATAAAGCCCTCAGCTGATTAGACAATAAAATTGATAATCAGTTGTTGTAGCTGAAAAGATCCTCTAAAGGGGACACACTGCTAAGTCGAAACTGATATCTCTCTGCTGAATGGAAGTTCTGACCTGAGATCCCCCAGTCTTCGCATTTTTCCCCTAATTTATATACAGATATCATTTGTAGTATACTTACCTGTAAATCAGAATATTGAGATCTGGATACGGGAGTATATTCAAGAGGTGGGACACTCAAATAAGTCTAAGTTCTAAAACATTAAATACGTATCTTGAATCAATTGAAAATTTGTGTAGAGGTTTAAGTGGACAACAATACTGACAATCAGAAGTAAATGTGTTTTTAACATTTGCTGATTAATCAAGATCAACGGTGTTGGTGATATGTCTCAAAAAACCGATATGATCCTCTTGCACAATCTCTCAAAAATAGTGTTCATTTTTGTATTTCATTAAATTCAAAAATCCAAAAATATTGTATTTTTGTTTGATATTTGAAAACTTCAAAAAGATTTTCGACAACAGAGTGTGAAGAACTGATTTTTGTCATTTTAAGTGTAAAACATGTTGAACTATTGGTTTGGGAGAGAGTGTTAAATTGTGAAGATTTGAAATGCAAAATTTGGTTCATTAACTTGATGACTAAGTTGAATGGTAACCTACAGTTTAATCTTCATAATTTGTCTTATATGATTTGCTGATTCATTAAATTGAACTACAAATTGTATTGGTCTGTGATAGTGTGTTTGAGATTTGCAGGTTTCTGATCCTGTTGCTACGGATAGCCAGGAGACTCATCAGAACCAGAGAAGAGCTTAAACAGAGAAAGCCAGGAGTTGATTTCAATGGTGATAACGATTTCCAGATAAAGATCCCAGCATGAAGATAGGGGGAGTCTGACGAAAGTTAGAGCCAGAGAAAGATCCAGGCATATGATTCCAGGAGGAAGTTTCTGAAAGAGAAATGATTCCAGGCAGAGTTCCTGAAGAAGATCGAACAAGATTGAGGTGCTGTGAATGATTGAAGACTCTCACTGAAGATTCCGTCAACATTCAAGGGGGAGTTTGTTAGTGCAGTTGTCTGTCGACTACATCTGTGTTCGAGTCTTAGAGAGAGAGAAAGTCAAGTCGCCATGAGTTTCACTACGAGATTGACTACGGCAATATCCAAGGGGGAGATTGTTGATGCATATTTTGTCTATCGCCTTCGTCAATCCGGTTAATCCGAGTCATAGTGAAAAGCCAAGAAGAAATCAAGCGTATTATGTCATATTTAGTTAGAAATGGCAAGGTGGCAAACTTGTAATTAGTGTGAACTTTCATTTAGTTGCCTTGACCATATAAATAGGAGATATGTCATGATTTTAGTTAGACTTTTAGAGATTTTGAGTTAGACTTTGGTAAGACTTTTGGAAGAGTTTAGAGGAAATTTAGAGAGATAGTTGGAGAAGACTTGGAGAAGACTTTCTAGAGAGAGAAAGTAGAGAGAGAAAGTTGTAGATACGTGATTCTTGTATCGATCTTGTCAAATTCAGCAATGGAATCACATTATTAGTACGTTATCGTGTGTTCGGTCACGTTCGTTCACGGATTCCGCACGTGAAACGTTCGTTACGCAATCGAACGGTGCCAAAACCGGTCCTACAAACTTTGCTCGTAGTATGCTTAGATTTCAATGCTCGTTACTTGTTATTGCTTGAGAACACTTGCGTGCTTACTCTCTTCTGTCATCGCACTATTCGCGAACCACTCTAACTTATGACACTTTTGCTATGAAGATCATGGCTGGACGAATTAACATGACACAAGCCCAGTTGACGGCTTTCGTTAATGAACAAGTTACTGCGGCACTTGCAGCTGCTCAAGCAGGTAGTGTACCCTGCGGATTAAACTTACACTAGGATCTTTAGATCCTACATTAACTCTTGTGTTTAACCCTGTCCTATTCGTACACAATAGGTCAACACGCTCATCAGCCCGTTTGCACTTTCAAGAACTTCATGGACTGTCGTCCAGGCACATTCAGTGGCACCGAGGGGGCAGTGGGACTCCTCCATTGGTTTGAGAAACTAGAATCTGTGTTCGAAATGTGTGAATGCCCAGAGGCTCGCAGGGTCAAGTATGCCACTGGTACTTTAGAGGGGATTGCGTTAACTTGGTGGAACGCGCAAGTACAGATCCTAGGGTTGGCAGCTGCTAACGCCACCCCTTGGAATGATTTCAAAGAGCTGATAAAAAGGGAATACTGCACTCGAGAAGACATCCACAAACTGGAGGATGAGTTTTACCATTTGAAAATGACTGGGTCAAAGATTGAAGCTTAGACTAAAAGGTCGAACGAGCTGGCCGTTCTGTGTCCAACTATGGTGGACCCTCCAGTCAAGCGCATTGAGTTGTATCTCAAGGGGTTAGCGCCAGAGATCCAGAGCCATGTGACATCGGCTAATCTTGATAACATCCAGGCTATTCAGCGCCTTGCTCATCGTATTACGGATCAGGCAGTGGATCAGAACAAGCTGCCAAAACGCATCAGTGCTACCACTACTGCTGTCACTACTTCTGTTACTCCCAGTGACAACAAGAGAAAATGGGAGGGGGATTCCAGCAAGGGATCAGTTTCTGTTCAGTCTCAGCAGCGCAAGACAAATGACTACCAGAATCCGAGTCAGCAATCATCTGGTAGTCAGGGGCAGGGTGGATATCGGGGAATTCACCCACTGTGTAATAAGTGCAACAGACACCACAGCGGGCGGTGTCGTAAGGAGCGTTGTCAGAGATGTCTCAAGCTAGGGCATGAAGCTAAAGACTGCAGAGTTCGCGACCTGCAAATCAGAATCAGCAACACCCACCACCAGCTCCACAGAACCAGAATCAGCAGCAGCAACAGCGGGGCAACAGGGGATGTTTTCAGTGTGGGGCTGAAGGTCATTTCAAGCGTGATTGTCTCCAGTTGAACCAGAACCAGAATCGCAACAATAACAACAATCAGGGAAATGGCAACAACAACAACAATGGTGGGAACAACAATGGCAACGAAGCTAGGGGACGAGTATTTGTGTTGGGACAGGGAGAAGCGAGAAATGATCCCAACATAGCCATGGGTAAGTTTCTTCTTGACGACTTTTACGTTACTGTTTTGTTTGATTCGGGTGTGAATACCAATTATATGTCTTTGAAAGTTAGTCAAATGTTAAAACGTACACCAACTCCCTTGAACACGCAACGTGTCGTAGTGTTAACTAGTGGTAAAGGTCTAGAGGCCGTACATAGTTCAGGATTGTAATCTTATCCTCGCTGGTCAGACGTTCCCTATCGACCTCATTCCTATAGTTCTGGACAACACCTATAGCTCACACACCGTACCGCATAGCTCCATCCGAATTGGAAGAACTATCGACGCAGCTACAAGAACTCTTGGATAAGGGATTCATCCGACCTATCTTTTCGCCTTGGGGAGCTCCAGTACTATTCGTGAAAAAGAAAGATGGCACTTTCAGGATGTGCATCGATTACCGCGAACTAAACAAAGTCACAGTGAAGAACCGCTATCCTCTTCCATGCATTGACTACTTACTCGACCAGTTGCAAGGGTCGAGTTACTATTCCAAGATTGATTTAAGGTCAGGGTATCATCAGCTGAGAGTCCAGGATGAGGACGTCTCCAAGACAGCATTCAGAACTCGCTACGGTCATTACGAGTTCCTTGTCATGCCATTTGGGCTTACGAACGCGCCTGCAGTATTCATGGATCTAATGAACAGGGTGTGCAAACCCTATCTTGACAAGTTCGTCATTGTCTTCATCGACGACATTCTGATCTACTCCAAGAGTCAGGAGGAGCACGAGCAGCACTTACGTCTTATCTTGGAACTTCTTCGAAAGGAACAACTGTACGCCAAGTTTTCAAAATGCGACTTCTGGCTTCGTGAAGTCCACTTCTTAGGCCATGTGGTGAACAGGGATGGGATTCATGTCGATCCATCCAAGGTAGACTCGATCAGGAACTGGCCTGCACCGCGTACACCAACGGAAATACGCCAATTCTTGGGTTTGGCGGGTTATTACAGACGATTCATCAAAGACTTCTCCAAGATCGCACAGCCGCTTACTATGTTGACACAGAAAGGTGTCACCTACCGTTGGGGAGATTCCCAGGAAACCGCTTTCCAGTACCTAAAGGATAGGCTTTGCAGCGCACCTATTCTCTCATTGCCAGAAGGCACGAATGATTTTGTGGTCTATTGTGATGCATCGATACAGGGGCTTGGTTGTGTGTTGATGCAGCGGGATAAAGTTATTGCCTACGCCCCTCGTCAACTCAAGGTTCATGAACGGAACTACACGACGCATGATTTAGAGCTGGGAGCTGTTGTTTTCGCGCTTAAGATATGGCGACACTACCTGTACGGTACCAAGTGCACTATTTACACCGATCACAGGAGTCTCGAGCATATCTTCAAGCAGAAGGAATTGAACATGCGTCAACGACGATGGGTCGAACTGCTTAATGATTACGAATGCACTATTAAGTACCATCCAGGCAAAGCCAATGTTGTGGCTGACGCCCTCAGTCGGAAAGACACCTTACCTAGGCGTGTACGAGCCTTGCAGCTCACTATTCAGTCCAGTCTTCCTGCACAGATACGAACGGCTCAGATAGAAGCATTGAAACCCGAAAACGTCAAAGCTGAAGCCTTACGCGGCTCAAGGCAACGATTGGAACAAAAGGAAGACGGCGCTTACTATGTAACGGGGCGTATTTGGGTCCCACTATATGGCGGTTTACGAGAACTTGTGATGGATGAAGCTCATAAGTCTCGCTACTCGGTACATCCAGGTTCGGATAAGATGTACCACGATCTCAAAACAACATATTGGTGGCCTAGCATGAAAGCCCACATTGCAACTTACGTCGGCAAGTGTTTGACATGTGCAAAGGTCAAAGTGGAGTATCAGAAACCAGCGGGCCTACTTCAACAACCCAGGATACCACAGTGGAAATGGGAAGAGATTTCCATGGATTTTGTTACAGCCCTACCTAGATCTCAGCGTGGGAATGATACCATATGGGTGATCGTGGATCGACTCACCAAGTCTGCACACTTCCTAGCTATAAAGGAACAGATAAGTTCTCCACTCTCGCAGACATCTATCTTAAAGAAGTTGTTTCGAGGCACGGGGTGCCCACCTCCATCATTTCGGATCGGGATGCACGATTCACGTCAGAGCTATGGCAAGCGATGCACAAATCTTTTGGCTCATGATTAGACATGAGCACAGCATATCATCCTCAGACGGATGGGCAGTCTGAGCGAACGATCCAAACTCTTGAAGACATGCTTCGGGCATGTGTTATTGATTTCGGCAACGGCTGGGAAAAGCAGCTCCCTTTAGTGGATTTCTCATACAATAACAGCTATCATACCAGCATACAAGCCGCTCCATTCGAGGCATTGTACGGACGTAAATGCCGGTCACCTCTCTGTTGGGCAGATGTGGGGGATAGTCAGATCACGGGTCCAGAGATTGTAGTGGACGCCACGGAAAAGATTGCACAGATACGACAACGCATGGCGGCAGCACGCGACCATCAGAAAGCCTACGCAGATAAGCGTAGAAAACCATTGGAATTTCAGGTCGGGGACCGGGTTTTACTAAAAGTCTCACCCTGGAAGGGTGTGGTTCGTTTTGGCAAACGGGGCAAACTAAATCCGCGGTATGTCGGACCGTTCGAGATCATTGAGAAAATAGGCAAAGTAGCCTACAAGCTAAACCTACCAGCTGAACTCGGTGCAGTTCACAATGTATTTCACGTGTCGAATCTGAAGAAGTGCCTGTCAGATGAGACCCTCATAGTTCCTTTTAAGGAACTCACTATTGACGAGCGGTTGCAGTTCGTCGAGGAACCAGTTGAAATCACGGACCGGGATGTTAAGGTCCTCAAAAACAAGAGAGTCCCTCTTGTTCGAGTTCGTTAGAACTCCCGACGTGGCCCAGAGTACACCTGGGAACGCGAAGACCAAATGAAAGAAAAGTACCCCCAGTTATTCGAAACCAATGCAACTACTACTGCGGCTGAAGCTACTACAGCGGAATTTCGGGACGAAAATCCAAATCAACGGGGGGATGATGTGACACCCCAGGAAAATCAGTGAACAATACAGCTTACCTAGCTTCCTCAGTGAGTGCGTACCAAATTTCAGGACGAAATTTCTTTTAAGTTGGGGATAATGTGACAACTCGAGTTTTCAAGATTTCTATCTCGCAATTATTGCACGTTCACTTATTGTTTAGTTGTTTATTTGCACAATTAGTTGCCATGGAATTATATATGTTTTGATGCAATGAATCGTATTGTGTGATTGTGCATGGTTGTTTATTAAGTGTGAAATTGGTAAATATATGAACTTGGTGGTGAAACTATGAAATTGTTATGAGATGGTGTACATGTGTAACATATGATACTTAGGGAGGTAGAGGGTAATTAGTGAAATCCTAGAGATTCTTAACCCTATTCTCCTACCCTAATCATTCTCTAATCATTCACAAAGAATCAAAACACGTACTTTCACCTCCTCTAATTCTCTCTACAACCATCTTCTCATCATTCTTGGTTTCACAAGTCTTTTGCATCAAGTTTGATCTTTCAATCCATTTGGAATCAATCAAGGTAATTGCTTAATCATTGTTGGTTGTTAGTAATTGATTGTTTAATTGTTATTAATCCTTGATTCTTGTGATTCTTGTAAACCCTAGTTCTTCTCATGCTAGTTCTGTAGTTGTTGATTTGATTCTGTTTAATGTGATAATGTTGTTGATTGGTTGTATAATCGACTGCCTGATGATTGGATACGTGATGTGCTAAAATCATTGATTTTGATTATGATTATCGTACTGTAATATATGTGAAAATAAGGATTCACGATCGTATGAATACTGAAACGTAACTGATGGAATGATAGAACGTAATCGTTTCAATTGTGATCGCTAGTTTGTCTGAGTTTTTTTGAAATGATGAATTGGTCCGAGTTCTTATACATATTGATGTGCCCGACTTTTAAAACAACACAAAGGGGTCCGACTTTTAAAGATATGTAAACTAGTCCGAGTACTTGAGATAAGCAAAGTCCGAAGTTCTTAAATGAATGCTTCTTGTCCGAGTTTCACAAGATGTTACTCTTGTCCGAGTTTCCTCACACATGTATGTCCGAGTTTAATGGGCAGCCCTACTCTGAGTTTCATGTTAAGCACCATGTCCGATGTAACAACTGTCAATAAAACCGGTAATTAGGTTAATAATTATCCAATAAGAAAACCCTAATTAAGACACCCAAGTAATTTGGCCTAAACCCTGAAATTTCCGGAATAATCGGAATCAGGATCAGGGCCCCTAAAACTCGAGGGGGGCAAACCCTAGTTGGACGTTTATCTAAAAATAAACGTTGCTATATTCTGATTTGTTAATTTTGTTGAATCATCAAGGCTATAACCGAACTCAGCTAGGCTAGGAAGTAGGCCGCAACCTTTACGGACCGTAAGGGCTTAGTCATACGGTCCGTAAGCGTGTCGAAATTTCTGCTATAAATAGCCGACCTTGGCATGTAAACTGGAGACTTAAAACGACGTAAATTATCTCTGTGTACGTCGAGTTCAGGCGAGTATACCACAAATTAAACACACACGATCACTAAACGCTGCCGCAATCAGGGTAATAACTCGATCGCTATTACGATTCAACGTCCGATCGATTATAACTATCCAACGATAGTCCGGGTGCTGCTCAATTGAGCTTGTACTTTGATTATTCGTCGTGATTTCGACTTGAATATTTGAGTGTTGTTCGAATTCGGACTATGCTCTGTTATTCGTTGTGAATCCTACTGAATTATCGAGTATTGCACTGATTAATCGTTGTGAGGGTTTAATCTCGTGAATTGACGTAAATGCTGTATTAGTTACTAACCTGCCTGTGTGTGCATTGTGTTAAACTAGGTGTAATCAAGGCTAATCAGTAGGCATTATCTATTTGCTCGTTAATCTGCAATGTGAGTCATTCTTCTTTTTAAACTGTTTTCTCACAGTTTGTGAGTAAGTATTACAAAACTTCAAAGTTATTTTCAAGGTTATAATTACAGGGATTAAGTCTTTGTAATCACCAAATTATAGTCGGTATGTGGGGTATTGTGCACATTACTATTTTTATCACTCTAGGTGAGTGAGTATCACTCTAGGTGAGTGAGCCTGATAATCGTCACTATTTGGGGCGACGGGACCCAATAGTGGTATGACCACAGTCACAGATCTGATCGAGTGACAAATACCCATTCTTGATAATTGGTTGATAGAAACATTGTAATCGCTCTTAATACTGTAAATTTATAACTAACTGGTCATTTTAGAAAATGGAATGATTCACTCAGTATTTCCCCGCTGACAAAACCTTTTTCAAACATGTTTCAGGTGATCTGTGTGATCCAGGAAAAGTGCAGTAAAAGCACTATCAAGCTCAGGGAAGTGGCTCAGTATGAATAAACCAATAAAACATGTTTTGGAAAATAAAGATTTCTGTGTGAAATCAACTTATTGTAAAATTATGGGATTTATCCCCTAAAACTTTGTGTAATATATTAAACGAGCATTTTACGGTGAAAAGATCCTGTAATAAAAGACTTCCGCTGTCGCATAAAAATACCACGGGTACCACCGGGATCTGCCTCGCGGCCCCCGACTCCGTCCAGGGTGGGTCGGGGAGCCGTGACAGTGAAGGTGGTATCAGAGCTAATACTTAATAACTATTGAGCCACTGATCGAGCCGCTGATTAAGCCTAATACTAGATTAAGTATTTTATAAAATACTTAATTCTACTAGTTGTTATTCTGTGACTATATGTTTTATTAACTGATTATTTGATAGTTACAGTATGGGTAAACAAAAGCTGTCTGCTATCTACCACAAATTAGATGTTGCATCTTCTTCTAAAAACCCAGTAAACCTAGAAGAGGGAATCTTTGTCCGCAAGGCAAACTATGAGAATCCTCTTTCCCCAGAGAAAAAGGATTCGATACTTAAAAAGAGTCAGGAGAAAAAGAAACCCCGAACCAAGAGAGTTAGGTTTAACCCAGAAGTCCAAGAAGTGGGTAATAGTGCACCTTGGGAAGATAAAATAGACGGGAAATGGGCAAAACTCTATATGCTAGCTACTGTAGCAGAAAATACCAACCTCTAAATTTCCAATAAATCGAGTCTAGTAAGAAAAGTCACTATCCAGTAAATAAATAAAACCCCAGTGTGTTTATTTCTGTTGTCTTCTGTATAAATTAGTATGCAATAAAACTTTAGTGTTTGTTTGTTAAACTTTGTTCCAAAGTTTTAAGATTGCATTCTTGTATTTTGCATATATACTATGCAGCATGAGTGAGATATCGGAAGCATTTCAGAATCTCAACTTATATCCAGTGCCTATCGAAGTCTCTTACGACTTTACTGGTTATGTTGCTGACATAGAAGAACCCGTGGAATTCCAAGCTCCACCGCTGGAAAAAACCAAACCTAAAAAGAAGAGAAGATACGTAGGGTGGAGGAAAGTACGCCGTAGGAAACCAGCCACTAGGAGACTCCCTAAAATAGAAAATCCTGTGAGCGGGAGCAAGGGAAAGGAAATAGAAACTGGAGAAAGTTCGAAACCACCAGAAAAGGAATTAGGAATAGACCTAAAGCAAAAGGGAATAGAGATCAGAGAAAGCTCTAAACAGTCTGAGGAAATCACGTTCCAGGACGAAATAGACCGCCTACTGGATAATTGTGATGTTCTAGAGCCTATCAACGATAATCTCTTCTCTTACCCGGCTACAGCCCAATTCCCACTAAACCTAGGACCAGCTATTCCAGACCCACTAGTTCACACCAGACCATTAGGCCAAATGGAGGAATGGTGGACTAATGACTGGCAATTCCAAAATATAGTTAATAGTCCCTATAGTTTTCTCCCACAGTTTGATCCAGAACCTATCCCTAATCCTCCCATGAGTAATGAAAACCTAGCTGAACTTCGTCAGTTCGGTGAAGAACTGATAGGTACAGGTAATAGGATCAGGGAAATGGGGGAGCAACTATCTTGGAAGTACGACGAGAGGGAGCGTCGTTACTGAAACTGCCAGTAGACCAAAAGATAGGAAGGGCTGGAAAAAGTTTGTCTGTATTATAACTAATATAGTAAAACTGATTCTGTAAAATGGGCAATAAAACCTTGTAAGATATGGTGTGTACGGAGGCATATACAATATACAATGACAAAATGAAAGTCGAGAAATCGACAATTTTGGTTATGTTTGTATGTTGTAGTAATATATGTGTTCATCTGTGCTAAATTTGTTATTAATAAGTTAGACACTAATAAATTCCTACTAATTAGCAGATGGAAAACGCTAACAATGAACCAATTAATGAAGTAAATCAATCTGAGCAAGAACAGGAAGATCAATATATAACTTGACAAGATATCGAGCACTTTATCGCCCAAGGAATAGCCCATGCTATTCCAGAAATTGTGGCTGCTGTTCAAAAACCTGCCGAACCACAATTAATTCCTACTAAACGTATTCCAGAAGATAACGGCAGTAACAGCATAAATGGAGGCGGCAATCATGACGATCATGATCCGCAACAGGCCCCACTCCCTAAGAGAATGAAAGCTGCAACACCTGGTTGCACTTACAAAGAATTTCTTGCTTGCAAACCCACTGAATTTGCAGGTAACGAAGGGGCAACCGCAACACTGCGCTGGTTAGAGAAAACCGAAGCAGTGATTGCAATAAGCAAATGTGCTGAAGAGGATCAAGTGATGTATGCATCAAATCTATTCAAAGAAGGAGCATTAGAATGGTGGAATACGATCCTCCAGACAAAAGGAAAAAGGATAGCCTATGCCATGATGTGGGAAGAATTTAAGAGTCTTGTAGAAAGAAAATTCTGTCCTGAATATGAAAAAGACCAAATGGCGAACAAATTCCTAAGTCACCGTATGACAGGGGTAGATTGCCGAGGCTATACTTCGACATTCTTTGAATACGCAAGGGTAGTGCCAACACTGGCTTCGCCAGAACCGGTACTTATTTCCCGTTACATCTGGGGGTTAATTAGTGAAATCCGAAACATCGTTAAAGCTGCGAGACCTCGTACTATTGACGATGCTGTAGAATTAGCTAACACTCTAACAGATGAATTGGTACGCACAAGAGAGGAAGATCGCAAGAAGGAATTAGCTCAAAAGATTACCCAAGGATTTCGTGTGGGTAATACCAAGAAAAGAGGAACGGGGCAATCTTCATCACCTCCCTTCTGCAAAACTTGCAAAAAGAAGCATTATGGACAATGCAACATGGTTTGCAATTTTTGCAAAACCAAAGGACACCGGGAAGAAGACTGCAGGAAGAAAACAAGAATTTGTTATAATTGCAGAGAAAGAGGTCATTTTCAATTTGAATGTTCTAAATTAGCTAAACCTGTAGCCAACCAAGTCAAACCAGCTGAAGGAACAACAAAGAGAAATGTGCGGGCATTCCAGCTAACCACTCAAGAAGCCGAACTCATTCCAGATGTGATAGCTGGTACGTTCCTAGTACATGATGTGTTTGCAAAAGTATTATTTGACTCTGGTGCGAACCAAAGTTTTATAAATACTTCATTTTGTCAAACTCTTAAGCTACCTTTAACCACTCTTAGGCAAATCTTCACAGTTGAAACCGCAGAAGGAAATTCTGTAAAAATAGATAAGGTCTGGCAAGAAGGAAAAATAGAATTATTAGGCCATAAGTTTTCTGCAAATCTGTTACCAATGAATTTAGCCGGATTCGATGTAGTGTTAGGAATGGACTGGTTAATAGCCAACCATGCTCGAATCCTATGTGATAAAAACACTGTAGAAATTCAAACCCCTTCCGGAGAAGTAATTTTTATTACTGGAGATAAACCTCGAAAGCCACTAAAATTCATTTCAGTAATGAAATTGGCTAGTTATTCGAGAAAGCAGGAAATGGTGTATATGATTTCAGTAATCGTTAGCACTAAGGATAAAGAACTTCAGGACATCCCGGTAGTGTCAGAATACCCAGACGTTTTTCCAGAAGAATTACCTGGATTACCACCTGATAGAGAAGTAGAGTTTAGAATTCATTTAATTCCAGGTACTGTACCAATAGCCAAAGCACCATATAGATTAGCACCTACCGAAATGCTAGAATTGAAAAAGCAATTAGATGAATTATTAAGCAAAGGATTCATACAACCTAGTTCATCCCCTTGGGGTGCACCAGTGTTGTCTGTGAAAAAGAAAGATGGATCGATGAGAATGTGTATCGATTATAGGGAATTGAATAAGGTTACGATTAGGAATCGATACCCATTACCTAGGATTGATGATCTTTTTGATCAATTACAAGGAGCTAGGTACTTCTCAAAGATAGATTTAAGATCCGGATACCATCAGTTGAAAGTACAAGAAGAAGACATACCTAAAACTGCTTTTAGAACTAGGTATGGTCATTATGAGTTTACCGTCATGCCCTTTAGGTTAACGAATGCCCCAGCAGCATTCATGGACATGATAAACCGCATCTGTAAACCATACTTGGATAAATTTGTAATCATTTTCATCGACGATATACTTATTTACTCCAAAAGCCAAAAAGAACATTGTGAGCATTTACACGTTCTCTTAACTTTGTTAAGAAAAGAAAGGCTTTATGCCAAATTCTCGAAATGTGAATTTTGGTTGCAAGGAGTACAATTCTTAGGACATGTGGTAAATCACGAAGGTATCCATGTAGATCCTGCTAAGATAGAAGCAATTACAAAATGGAAAGTCCCACAAACAGCAATGGAAATAAGAAGTTTTCTAGGCTTAGCTGGATACTATAGACGATTTATCAAAGATTTTTCTAAGATAGTCGTACCTTTAACCAAGTTAACCTGTAAAGCTGCTAAGTTTGAATGGGGGCCTAGACAAGAAGAAGCCTTTAAGATTTTGAAGCATAGGTTGACAAATGCACCAATCTTAACTTTACCAGAAGGAACAGAAGACTTTGAAGTATATTGCGATGCTTCAAAATTAGGATATGGATGTGTGTTGATGCAACGCAAGAAGGTAATTGCGTATGCTTCTAGGCAATTGAAAAAGCACGAAGAGAATTATACGACTCATGATCTAGAATTAGGAGCCATAATCTTTGCCCTTAAAATCTGGAGACATTATCTGTATGGAAGTAAGTTTACTGTCTATACAGATCATAAAAGTTTAAAATATATATTTGGGCAAAAAGAATTAAACATGAGGCAAAGAAGATGGATGGAGATGCTGAGCGATTACGACTGTGATATTCAATATCCCGAAGGAAAGGCAAATGTAGTTGCCGATGCCTTAAGTCGTAAGTACCATGAGAAGCAGAAACGAGTCCGTGCTCTGAGATTAAATCTCCAAGTAGATTTAATAGCACAAATCAAAGAAGTTCAGAAAACAGCAATCAAAGATGATGCTGAAGGAATGAAAGGTTACCTAAAAGAACTAGAACAAGGAAATGATGGAATTTGGAAATTCCATAAGAAACGAATTTGGGTACCTAAGCAAGGAGAGTTAAGAATTAAGATCTTAGAAGAAGCTCATAAATCTAGGTATACCATGCACCCAGGAAACAATAAGATGTACCAAGATTTAAGAAATAATTTCTGGTGGATAGGAATGAAAAAGGACATAGCCGGATACGTATCCAAGTGTTTAACTTGTTCACAAGTTAAAGCCGAACATCAGAAACCTTCAGGACTACTCCAACAGTTAGAAATGCCTGTATGGAAATGGGAACTCATAACAATGGATTTTGTTACTAAGTTACCCAGAACCAGAAAAGGTAATGATGCTATTTGGGTAATTGTCGATCGATTAACCAAATCAGCTCATTTTCTACCAATGAAAGAAACCTTTAGCATGGAAAGGTTAGCACAACTGTATGTGGACGAAGTAGTATCCCTACATGGAGTCCCACTCTCCATTGTATCGGATAGAGATAGTCGATTTACTTCTCATTTCTAGAAAAGTTTTCAGAAAGCAATGGGAACTCGATTAAATCTAAGTACTGCGTATCATCCACAAACAGACGGACAGAGTGAAAGGACAATTCAAACGTTAGAAGACATGCTCCGAGCATGTGTAATTGACTTTGGTGGTAATTGGGATAGCCATTTGCCATTAATAGAATTCTCCTATAACAATAGTTATCATTCAAGCATCGAAGCTGCACCATTCGAAGCACTGTATGGACGCAAATGCAGAACTCTAGTATGCTGGGCAGAAATAGGAGAAAGTCAGTTATCAGGACCTGAAATTGTACAAGAAACTACTGACAAGATAAACCAGATCAAGGAAAGACTGAAAACAGCTCGAGACCGTCAGAAGAGCTATGCAGACAATCGTCGTAAGCCTTTAGAAATTTCAAGTCGGAGATAAAGTACTTTTAAAAGTTTCTCCTTGGAAAGGTATAGTACGATTCGGTAAGAAAGGAAAGCTAAGTCCGAGATACGTTGGACCATTCCCTGTGATTCAACGAATAGGACCAGTAGCTTATCAGTTACAACTACCAGAAGAATTGGCTGGAGTACATGATGTATTTCATGTATCCAACCTCAAGAAATGTTTATCAGATGAATCCCTGGTAGTCCCTCTTCAAGAAGTAGAGGTAAATGAAAAGTTGAAATTCGTAGAGAAACCATTAGCGATCGAAGATCGAAAAGTCAAATTCCTCAAGCATAAAAGACTGGTATTGGTCAAAGTCAAGTGGAATTCAAAGAGAGGACCAGAATACACTTGGGAGCTGGAATCCGAAATGAAGCGAAAATATCCTCATCTATTCCAGTAAATCTCGAGGACGAGATTTTTCTTAAGGTGGGGAGGATGTAACAACTGTCAATAAAACCGGTAATTAGGTTAATAATTATCCAATAAGAAAACCCTAATTAAGACACCCAAGTAATTTGGCCTAAACCCTGAAATTTCCGGAATAATCGGAATCAGGATCAGGGCCCCTAAAACTCGAGGGGGGCAAACCCTAGTTGGACGTTTATCTAAAAATAAACGTTGCTATATTCTGATTTGTTAATTTTGTTGAATCATCAAGGCTATAACCGAACTCAGCTAGGCTAGGAAGTAGGCCGCAACCTTTACGGACCGTAAGGGCTTAGTCATACGGTCCGTAAGCGTGTCGAAATTTCTGCTATAAATAGCCGACCTTGGCATGTAAACTGGAGACTTAAAACGACGTAAATTATCTCTGTGTACGTCGAGTTCAGGCGAGTATACCACAAATTAAACACACACGACCACTAAACGCTGCCGCAATCAGGGTAATAACTCGATCGCTATTACGATTCAACGTCCGATCGATTATAACTATCCAACGATAGTCCAGGTGCTGCTCAATTGAGCTTGTACTTTGATTATTCGTCGTGATTTCGACTTGAATATTTGAGTGCTGTTCGAATTCGGACTATGCTCTGTTATTCGTTGTGAATCCGACTGAATTATCGAGTATTGCACGATTAATCGTTGTGAGGGTTTAATCTCGTGAATTGATGTAAATGCTGTATTAGTTACTAACCTGCCTGTGTGTGCATTGTGTTAAACTAGGTGTAATCAAGGCTAATCAGTAGGCATTATCTATTTGCTCGTTAATCTGCAATGTGAGTCATTCTTCTTTTTAAACTGTTTTCTCACAGTTTGTGAGTAAATATTACAAAACTTCAAAGTTATTTTCAAGGTTATAATTACAGGGATTAAGTCTTTGTAATCACCAAATTACAGTCGGTATGTGGGGTATTGTGCACATTACTATTTTTATCACTCTAGGTGAGTGAGTATCACTCTAGGTGAGTGAGCCTGATAATCGTCACTATTTGGGGCGACGGGACCCAATAGTGGTATGACCACAGTCACAGATCCGGTCGAGTGACAAATACCCATTCTTGATAATTGGTTGATAGAAACATTGTAATCGCTCTTAATACTGTAAATTTATAACTAACGGGTCATTTTAGAAAATGGAATGATTCACTCAGTATTTCCCCGTTGACAAAACCTTTTTCAAACATGTTTCAGGTGATCTGTGTGATCCAGGAAAAGTGCAGTTAAAGCACTATCAAGCTCAGGGAAGTGGCTCAGTATGAATAAATCAATAAAACATGTTTTGGAAAATAAAGATTTCTGTGTGAAATCAACTTATTGTCAAATTATGGGATTTATCCCCTAAAACTTTGTGTAATATATTAAACGAGCACTTTACGGTGAAAAGATCCTGTAATAAAAGACTTCCGCTGTCGCATAAAAATACCACGGGTACCACCGGGAACTGCCTCGCGGCCCCCGACTCCGTCCAGGGTGGGTCGGGGAGCCGTGATATCCGAGCTTTATATCAAACATCAAAGGGTCCGACTTTCAGCTTCAACCCTTGTCAAATGTCCGAGCTCTACATTACACATGGGTCCGAGTTCTATATGTTGTGTAGGTCCGAGTTTTAAGTAGTAGATATGAAGTCCGACCTTTTAAGCAGTGTAAAGGTCCGAGCTTTTCAACAATACTTATGGTCCGAATTTTTATGTAATCTAGGTCCGACCTTCAGTATGTTTTAAGGGGGTCCGAGTTTCATTCATTGTAAGTGTGTCCGACCTTTCAACATAGGAGGTGGTCCGACTTTCATGACTGTTCTCTTGTCTGACTTTTAAACCGGGGAAACCCCCCCACACACTTGTCTGAGTTTTAAGTAGGGCAAGACCCTGTCTGATTTTGTGTGTGTTAATATGAGGCTTTGTGATGTATGTTATATAATGTTTAATCTGTTAAGATGGGAATATCACTTTGTTAAGTAGTCAGTTCCGTTAAACTTGTAAAAGTATTAACACTGCTGAATGTATTAAGAATGTTAGCAGTGATAATTAGATTAATATCCACGTAAGATTAAACCGTGAAAGCAAAGGCGTGACGCATGAATTATGTGAATGCGATGAACTGATTACATGATGTATGATTCTATATGTGTATAATCGTATGACACTGAATGCAACTGTATGATTCTGCATGCGTGAACATTCTATGTGATATCATAATGTACACAATAAACACACAAGACACAGCTGCTTGAATATCAAGGATTTGCAAACCCTAATTTGATGCAAACGCTTACATTGTATCATGTGTAACATATCCTAGGTCGTGTGTAACGGACTTAGACATTTGATAAACCCTAGAGCATAGCATACCGAGCAAACCAAGGTGAGTTCACACAGCCAAGGCATGGGGTTCCCAGGGTGGGAATGGGATTGATTCATTTATTTGTACTTCTCTAGATAATGGAACGTAGTGATATGATCCTCTGGTGAGGAAGGTGATTGGTTAAGATACTGCTAGACTAGTGATGCTTATAGAACTGATCTTCGCACACACGCCAGGGTTGGCTGCGATAATATGACTGATCTTCGCACACATGCCAGGGTTGGCTGCGATAATATGACTAATCTTCGCACACATGCCTAGGAAGGCTGCGAACCATACACTAAAACTTCGCACAGGTGCCGGGTGGCCGCGATACAAACATACCTATTCTAGAATACTTCAGAACTTTACTTAATCTTCGCATACATGCCTAGAGGGCCGCGATACGAACTAATACGATACATGACATAACGAACAAATACACGGCTTACTATACTACTACAATTACTGAACTATAAACTGTGAACTCGCTCAACTAGTTGTTGATCCTCTGTTACATGCCTTGCAGGTCGTTAGATACATGGAGCTTGCACAGGGAGGGGCAGGTCGTTGTGGAGCATGGATCATGAATGCTTAATTAAACACTTATGACTTTCATACATTATTATTTATGTTGGGTTTACTTACATGCTTCCGCTACTTTAACAATGTTTGGTTTTGAACATCAATCATGTCTTGTTGAATTACATTATCTACTTTTATTATTAAATGCTGTGTTCGATATGATTGGTGGCTTGATCCTGGTCAGTCACGCTCCCAAGCGGTGATATTCCGCAGGTGGATTTTGGGGGTGTGACAATACTTCCGCCTGGCGAAGTCAAGTTTCAAGAAGGCCGGTCCTTTGAACAAACCTACCAATCTTATTTTGAAGAGACTGCTTCTCACGTGTCTACTACTCATCGCATAGTGCGTGAGTGGTATAGTATGCATGGTTGCAAAAGTCGCTAGGCGCTCCTTAGTCGGTCGACCGAGGAGTTGAGAGTACTCGGCCTAGGCGGAAAGTACACGGGGAGTACTCGGACATGCCAAATTATAAAGAAATTAGTTTTCGGAAATTAAATATATGTCAAATAACATAAATTTACTAATATTTATAACAAAATACGTGAAATTGATATTCATTCTTTAATATGATAGGCATATAAATTATGTTTTATTTTATTTTAAGTCAAACTCGGCCCGAGTTGACCTACCAGATCGGATTTTGGTCGATGTTGACCGCATTTGATTGATTCCGAGTAAGTAGTCGGAGTTGAAGAAAGTCGCCTCGGCAACCTACCTTGTAGCGACTACTCGGGGAGTACTCGGCCTTGGAAACCTTGTTTTACAACCATGATAGTATGCATAAGGACCAGGAATCTTTTATGGCGTCACAAAAGAAATTCGCCAAAGATGAGAAACACTTGGCTCAGCTGAAGGCTAAATTGGAAGCTGATCAGGCCAAGTTTGAAGCCGAGCGCAAGACTGAGGAATGGTCTGTAGCTGGTTGGAAGAGAAAAGCAGAAGCTGAAGCTGCTCTCCTTTCTGAGGAATGCAAAAACTGGAGAAGAAGTTGTGAAAAAGATAATGCTGAGAAATCAAACCTTCGTGACATCATTAATAACCTTAAAGCTGAGGTTGGAAAATTGAAGGATCAAGATGCGGAGGTGGACAAGTTGAAGAAGGAGAAAGCTGATGCAGAAGCTGCGCTAGCGGAGGCGCATTCTCATAGGGAGCGCAGTGAGCAACGAGAGGTACAAGCTTTAGCCACTCTTGTCCTTAGAGATAAAGAGTTAGAAGAACTTAGTGTTTTGGTTGCTGATCAGGAACAACTTAGAAAGGATATGGAGCTTGCGCATTCCGAGAATACTAAAACCTCCCGCCGCGTATCTGAAGCTAAAGAGAAGTTGGAGAATTCAGAAACGGCGCGGGTGACGGCGGAAAGCGAGCTTGAACCTTTGAAGGACGATATGGCTTGGTTAAAAGATCGCGGTATTGCCTGTGTAAGTTTCTTTTCTCCTTTTTGTTGTAAACTTGTTAACGCGCTTTTTGTTCATTCATCTTTTTTCTCTTTATAGGTTGCTGAATCTGTGTTGAACTCTGAAGAGTTAGATAAAACTGTTGCTCGTTTAGTGGTTGCTGCGCGAAGAGATGGGTATGCACAAGGATATGCTGAGTGTTCCCATCATGTGAATAGTGCTTTAAAGGTTGACTGGGACGACAATAAGTCTGCAACCTTTGGCGTGGATACTGGAGCCGCACTTGCTGCCTTGAAGACAGAGTTCAACAACTTGCAACTGCCGGTTATGGATTTGATAAATGTTGTGCTGCAATCTGATGATTACGTAGCGCAACTAAGGGAAATCTTTCCGGATGAGGGTGAAGATTTGTCGTAGGTTGAAAAATGTTTTGAACAATTTTCTTGTAATATTTGGGATGTAAATCCCTATTTCTGCTGGTGCGCTGCTGCGCAAGTAACTTTAAACACTATCGTGTTTGAAAGTTTTGTTGTTTTTTGTTTAGGGCGTATTTGTACGCTAAGAATAGGATGACGTTTCTATTTGTTCGTTTACAATATCTTGCATGAGTACGATTGCTTTTGTCGAGTAAGGCGAATGATGTTGGTATTAAAGCTTATGTTTGAACTTGTGGCCGTTTGTGATGTTATCACTGACCGTTCATGAAGCTTATTCTAGAACTACCATAATGTTTTTGCGCTTACTAAAAGAAATTGCATGCACTTTGTAAACATAATAGAAACTTTGCAATTTTATTTATGGATAGAGCACAGAGGCTTTTACAAAGTTTTGCTTAAAATAATTATGTGAAACTTAACTTACTCTCTAACATTTCCGCTTTGCTTGATGAATCATGTCTTTCTGCAGGAAACTTATAGAGTTGGTTTTTAGGTTTTCGCCCGTTTGGTTGGGCCTTCTTCACCCCGGGTTATCTGCTTAATCTCTTTGCGCACATTTTGGAGTAAATGTGTGAGTTCGCCGCTCTTGAGGGCTTTCTCTATTTCTGTGCGTAGAGAGATGCAGTTGTTAGTGGTATGCCCGTTATCTTTGTGATATTCGCAGTATTGTGCCGGGTTTTGTCCACGCTTGCTTTTCATTGGGGTCGGGGGTTTGAATTGATAGTCTTCAGTACTTAAGACCTCCGCCGAGGTTTTTGTTAGGGGTGTCCACTGTCTCTCCCTATTTTCATGTTTGTTTTCCCTTTGCGCGGTGAGTTTGTTGATTGTTGTGCGGGCATCTTCAGACGAACGACTTCCTGGTCCAGACTCATGCCATGATTTCTTTGACCTTCTTTCGCTGGTTGAGCTTAAGTCCGCAGGCCTGTTGTGTGGTGGCGGTGGCCTATTTGTAGTAAGATTCTTCTCAGTTTGCGCGTAAACCTTGGCTGTCGCCATTATCTTCTCCCAGCTTTTTGGAAGGCCTTATGTTCCAGATAAGACCTTAATCATGTCGCCACATCTAACCGCATACTTGAATTGTGCGCGGATTAGTTGCTCATGGACTCCGCCAATCTCCAATACTTCTTTATTGTATCTGGTGATGAAATCCCCCAAACTCTCGTCATCGCGACGCCAAATGTTCATGACGTCAGATGTATCGCGAATGGAACGTCGTTGCTGGCTAAAGTGTGTCAAAAACTTTTCACGCAGATCCTTCCAGGATTCGATCTGTCCGATTGGTAGGTTATCAAACCAAATTCGCGCTGGTCCAGTCAGGGTCTGAACGAACAGATGACACCATAGTGGGAGGGTCCAACCCCCAACCAGACCTGCGCTGGTAAATACTCTTAGGTGGTCATCGGGGTCTGTCAGCCCATTAAATTTTCCCACATTGGATGTTAATTTGGCTTTCTCAAGTGGAGCCAAAGCTATTTCCATGATGAACTTTGAATTTTCCGCTGCTTCCGCAGGGCGGTAAATCAAATCATAGTTGTGTTCTGCCTCAGGGTTATAAACCGCTCGAGGCCTGCATTTATTATAATTTGGCTGCAATCGATTGAACACACTGGTGTTTGCACTTAAACGATATGTTGGGTCAGATTCGTCTGTGTGGGTGTCTCGTTAGGAATCTAACATGTCATGGACCGATCGTCTTCGGTGAGGATGTGATCTACCATGACTTTCTCTCTGATGGCTTCCTGTCTAAGTGTATTCATGTTGTGATGTGGATCTGGTATAAACTTCTGTACCCCCGTAAGTTGAATTTTCCCGTTGGGAAGCGTTTGCCCGAGATCCTGGTCTTCGTGACTGAGTTAAGGGCGCAGTCTGAGCACACAGTTGTGTGTATACTGCGTTTAGTGCCCCTTGAGACCCGACGTACCAGGATATTGGAGTTTCTCCTGGTGGCAAAATTGATTGAGCAGGGTTTACTGGTAACACTTCTGGAGGATCGTTTGCTCGGTTGGATTGAACTTCGTTGTCATCCGAGGCATCCTCTGGAATTCCTTCTATTTGAACATTGTTCTCGACGTTCGGTCAAAGACGGGTTTGTCGAAGAGATGATGAATTTTCTGCCATAACAGAGGATGAAAAGAACTGAATCGGAACGAGATGAAAACTGAAAAAACAGAGGGATCGGTGGGCGCCAATGAAGAAACACTAGATAAATGGTCGGAACCGAGATATCTAGGGGTTTGAATCCGCATAAAAAGGTTGGTTTCCACTCGATTGATTCAGATCCAGTTGATCTTCTTCTCCGATAACTCTGCAAAAAAAAGCCCGTTAGCCTCGCCAAGGGGAGAAAAGGGGTTCTCTCCTTGACCCCACTCCGGTGTGAGAATCAGTATTGGTAATGAAGAAGAAGATGTATTTGTAAGTGTGTGTGTAACTTGGATTCATACCTGGGTTCTTTCTCATATTTATAGTCGGGAGTCATTTTATGCGGGAAAACCCGTTAGTGAAAAGTTGACGGAAGATGCTAACCCCGTAAGCGGTTACACTCCCTTCCGTCAAGCTTCTTGATCCGGTGTGAGAGCACACGGATCGTGACTTAGATTGAAGCCTGGGAATTTGCCACGTGTAAAGTGATTAAGTGGAGATTACTCTCCAATTGCATGCTTCCGTTGTGAATTCAGGGATGCATGAGATGGTGACACGTGTCCAGACGGTTGTAACCGTCTTGGTGGTGCACGATTGTATTTCTTCTAGAAGATTACTGCTGTAATCTGGTGTGGCACCTTATCGTGTGGAGACAGGTGAATAAATAAATCCCAAGTGTGGGTAAATAATATCCAAGTCTGGATATAAAGGCGGGAGTATTCATCCCAGGATTTTCATCCTTTGTTTATGGGAGGAAGCGCAAAGGTTTATGATTCCCTTTGGGCGCGCAAGTGTTTGACAGCTTGACTGTTCTTTAAATCTCTATTTGTGAGACCAGTGCGCGGCCGCGCAGGGTACAAGGTTGATCAGTAAGGTTTTGGTATGGTCCTCAGCGCTTTTTATGGGGTTTTTGGGACCTTACCCCTTCAGTACCGAAAAGTACCCGGTTTGGTAAATTCGGTACCGGTTCGCTACCAGTACCGGGAACGATTTGCTCATCCCTAGTAGGAGCAACTGAAGAGGGCTATCTATTTGATATATCGATAGTGGCTGTTCCAGACACATGACATGAAATAAAGAGTTATTGAATAATTTTAAACAAATTCGTGGTGGTTATGTGATTTTTATCGGTGAGAAGGGTGGTTACATCAGCGGTGAAGGTTCGGTGTCAAATGGAAAAATTACGTTGCATAAGTGAACTACGTTGAAGAACTGAAGCATAACTTGATGTTGGTTTCTCAAATCTGTGATAACAACTACACGATGTTGTTCACTGATAATGCTTGCTTCGTTTTGCGTCCGGGATTTGTTGTTCCTAAAGATTGGATCGTAATGAGGGCTCCAAGGGTGAATCACACATATGTCATGGACATGAACCCGTTGGTTAACTCATCTGCTCCAGTGACATGTTTACTTTTGAAGGCGACTGAAGATCAATCGTATCTCTAGCATAGAAGAATGGGCCATGTGCATCTGCGAAAAATGAACCACTTAGTGAAAAACAACTTAGTGTTGGGGGTTCATTTATGTAGTTTCAATATGCACAACAAATGTGAATCATGTGAAAAAGGAAAAATCAAACGAAAGCCTCACAAGCCGAAAACTGTTAACTCGATCCAAAAACCACTTGAATTGCTTCACATGGATCTTTTCGGCCCAATCCATGTTGCTAGCATTGGTGGGATGTCCTATTGCCTAGTTGTCACTGACGATTTCTCACGGTACTCGTGGGTATTTTTCTTAAAAACAAAGGACCAAACTGCTAGTATTTTAAGAGACTTGTTCAAACAACTTGAGAAAAATTATTCACTTCCTATTAAGAAAATCTGAAGTGACAATGTCACCGAATTTAAAAATCATTATATGGATGAGTTATGTCGGGAAATGGGTATTGTTCATCGGTTTAGCGCTCCATATGTTCCTCAACAGAACAGAGTTGCAGAACGGAAGAATCGTACCCTAATTGAGGCGGCCCAAACTACGCTTTCTGAATCAAAATTACCAAATTTCTTCTGGGTTGAGGCAGTGAACATTGCATGCTATGTGCTTAACCATGTGCTTACTGTCAAAAGAGAAGATAAAACGTGTTATGAATTGCTTGAAAACAAGAAACCGAACTTATCGGGTTTTCAACCTTTAGGGATCAAGTGTGTTATCAAACTCACCAAGGATACTCCTAAGATGGGGGAAGTTGGAGAAGTTGGGTTCTTTTTGGGTTATGCCAATAGAACTTGAAGGGGTAAGGTCCCAAAAACCTCATATCAAATATTTGGGACCATACCTTTTCTGACCTTGTACGGCCGCGCAACTGGTCCTACAGAAAGAGCTTAGAAGAAAGATATCAGACAACACTTGTGCGCCAAAGGAAGTAAGCAAGTCCTTGCGCCATGTCTCTACATCAAAAGGATAAAAATCCTAGCAAATACTTCCGCCGAAATAATACCCAGACTTGGATATTATTTACTAAGCCGATACCACACAGTAAAGAGTCACACTGGATTATGGCAATAATCTTCTAGAAGACTCAATCGTGCACCACCAGACGGTTATAACCGTCTAGACACGTGTCATCACCCCAGGCCATCCTGGAATCACGATGATGGCATGGAATTGGAGAAGAACCTCCACTTGCCCACTTTCCACGTGGCAATTCCCCAGCCTTTGATGAAGATCGCGATCCGTATGCTCCCACAATCCGATCAAAGGAGTTAACGGAAGAAAAGTAACCGCTTACGGGGTTAGTACCTTCCGTTAATATTTCATCAACAAGTTTTCCCGCCCAAACTCCTGGCTATAAATATGTGAGTAATTCAGGTATGAAATAAAAGTTACACACACTTCTTCAATACTTCTTCTTCTTCATAAAACACATACTTATTCTCACGCCGGAGTCGGGTCAAGGAGAGAACCCCCCTTCTCCCCTTGACGAGGCTAATGGTGTTCTGTTTTGCAGAGTTTATCGGAGAAGAAGGTCTGTCCAAACGAATCAGATGAGAGAGAACCCACCTTTTTATGCAGATCCAAACCCCCTAGATAATTTGATCCCGGTCATTTATCTAGTGTTTCTTCATTGGCGCCCACCGATTTTTCTATCTCACCCGTTTTTTTCTCGTTTTCGATTCACTTTGTTAATTCCATTTACAAATGGAAGAAACCTCAGCTCATCAGCAACACGGCCCTCGGCCAAATTTCATTAACAATACCAAGGTTGACGGTCTTGTAGAAGAAGCATCAGACGACAACGAAGTACAGTTTGCCGATAATCACCCAAACGAGCCTGTCACCCCAGGGGTACAGCCGGAAATCCCTATGAGCTCAATTCTGCCTCCAGGAGAAACCCCAATCTCCTGGTACGTCAGATCTCAGGGGGGCATTAAATGTTGTATACACGCAGTTGTGTGCACAAACTGCCCCCCAAGCACAACCACGGAGACCTGTATCCCCTTGCCAGGACACCATCGGTACCTCATGTTTCTCAACATACTGGTCCATCCCGAGTTCAGATCGAAGACACGGAGGTTTACTCTAGATCTCCTTCGAGATACGAGTATACTCAATCAGAAAATCGCTGAAGAGAATATCGAGACGAGTCACACCCTCACCGAAGAGCATCAGTTCACACCAGGTTGGGTTCTCAACGAAACACCCATACCAGTGAATATGATCCAACTTATCGTATAAGTGAAAATGCCAGCGTGTTTAGTCGACTCCAGCCGAATTACAACAAGTGTAGACCACGCGCGGTTTACAATCCGGTGGCTGAGCACAACTATGATCTGATCTATCGTCCTGCTGAAGCGGCAGAGAATTCAAAGTTTATAAGTGAAATTTCTCTTGCTCCGCTAGAAAAAGAAAAGCTCCCGTCTACTGTAGGCAAGTTCAACGGATTAACAGACCCTAACGATCATCTGCGAGTCTTTACAAGCGCAGGGTTGGTAGGAGGCTGGACCCTACCAATGTGGTGCCACCTTTTCGTTCAAACCCTTACTGGCGCTGCAAGAATATGGTTTGACAACTTACCAATTGGGAAAATCACGTCGTGGAAAGATTTGCGCGACAACTTTTTGGTCCACTTCAGCCAACAAAGGCGATCAATCCGGGACACATCAGATGTAATGAACATTTGGCGTCACGATGATGAAAGTCTGGAAGATTTCATCACTCGTTATAACAAGGAGGTACTCGAAATCGGGGACGTTCATGAACAGCTAATTCGCGCCAAATTCAAGTATGCAGTCAGGTGCGATGATATGATAAAAGTCCTGTCTGGGACGGAAGGACTCCCGAAGAGTTGGGAAAAAGTGATGGCGATGGCCAAGGTCTACGCGCAAACAGAAAAGAATCTCACCACTAATAGGCCACCACCACCACATAACCGACCCTCAGATTTGGGCTCAAGCGGTGGAAGAAAATTCAAGAAGGGTTGGCGCGATTCAAGCTCGGGGAACTATTCATCCGAGGATGCTCGAACCACAATCAACAAACTTACCACGCAAAGGGAAGCCAAACAGGAGAACAGGGAGAGACAATGGACTCCCTTAACCAAAACCCCTGCGGAAGTTCTAAGCACAGAGGATTACCAGTTTAAACCTCCGCCACCCATGAAAAACAAGCACGAACAAGACCCGAGTCTGTATTGTGAATACCACAAGGACAACAGGCATACTACGAATAACTGCATCTCTTTGCGCATGGAGATAGAAAAGGCACTTAAGAGTGGTGAGCTCACTCACCTCCTACAAAGCGTGCGCAAAGAGATTAAGCAAATCACTCGAGGCGAAGAAGGCCCGAGCAAAAAAGCAAAAAACTGAGCAGCAACTCTATGCTTTCCCTGCGGAACGAAGCGGATTCTACAGTCATCGAATCGAAGCAGGAGATAGAGTGTAAGTTAAGAAACATGTAATTATTTTTAATAGATTCTGTAACGGCCTCTGCGCCTTATCCCGAAATAAACAACAGTTTCTATTATTCTTGTGTTTTTTATTACAAAGTGCATGCAATTCCTTCTGGTAAGCGCAAAAACAGTATGGTAGAGAATACAAGCCTCATGAACGGTCAGTGATTACAGCACGCAAGACCATACGTTCACACATGAGCTTCATACCACCTTCATTCGCCTTATCTGATCAAAGTAATTGTACACATGCAAAATATTTTAAACTAAAAAACGCATATCATACTATTCACGGCGCACCAACACGCCGTCAAAAATCATCGAATTACACGGCAGTGTATCATAGTTACTTGCGCGGCAACGCATTAACAGAAAGGGAATACACTCCCTTAAAAATTAAACAAGTTGTTCAATACAATTACAAAAAAAAAAATATATATGCTAGATCTTCATCTGGAAAGATTTCCTTTAACTGCGCCACGTGGTCTTCAGACTGCAAGGCAACGTTCATAAGATCCATAACAGGAAGCTGCAAATTATTGAACTCTGATTTCAAGGATACAAGCGCAGCTCCAGTATTTACGCCATGAGTAGCAGATCTGCTAGTATCCCAATCAACCTTCAGGGCACTATTCACATGCTGTGAACATTCAGAATAACCTTGGGCATACCCGTCATTCCGCGCAGCAACTACCAAGCGCGCAACAGTCTTATCTAGCTCTTCAGAATTCAATATTGACTCAGCAACCTACACAAAAAAAAAGAGAGAAGGAAAAAGGCAAATTAAAACAAGGGAAAAAGCGCAAAACGTTTTCACAAAAAGGAGCAACGAGAAGTCCACTTACGCAGGCAATCCTGCGCTCTCTCATCCAAGCTATGTCACTTTTCAAAGGTTCAAGCTCGCTTTTCGCTGTAGCCCGCGCCGTTTCAGAGTTCTCCATTTTCTCTCCAATTTCAGTCAAACGGCGGGAGGTTTCAGTTTTTTCGGAATGCGTAAGCTCTAGATCCTTTTTAAGTTGTTCCTGATCAGAAAACAAAGCAGTAAGTTCTTCTAACTCTTTGTCTCTAAGAGCAAGAGTGGCGCAAGCTTGTACCTCTCATTGTTTGCTCCGCTCCTTGTGCGAACACACCTCATCCCGTGCAGCCTCAGCATCAGCCTTTTCCTTTTTCAACTTCTCGACCTCTGCATCCTGTTTCTTCAATTTTTCAATCTTAGCCTTGAGATTAATGATAACGTTGCGGAGATTCACCTTTTCAGCATTATCTTTTTCACATATTTTCTTCCAGTTTTTGCGTTCCTCGAAAAGGAGGGCAGCTTCTGCTTCCGCTTTCTTCTTCCAGCCCGCAACAGACCATTCCTCAGTTTTCCAATCAGCCTCAAACTTGGCCTGATCAACTTCCAGCTTAGCCTTTAATTGAGCAACATGGCTCTCATCATCCGCAACCTTTTTCTTGGAAACCTTAAAGGCGGCCCAATCTTTATGCATACTATGCCACTCGCGCACTACGCGGTGCGTAGTAGATGCATGAGAAGTAGCTTCCTCAAGGTAAGCATGATAAGTCTGCTCATGGAGACGGCTCTCTTGAAACTTAATCTCACCGGGCGGAAATATCCCCTGAAACCAATCATGACAAACACGTCAGTCGGAGAAAGTATCACCTTTCTTCAGGTTCCAAACAGGGGCATGAATCTCAGAAGCATCTTTCTCCAAATAGGTTTGATAGTAGTAATCCCCCAAAGTTTCCTCTGGGCGGATGGTAGAACCTTTGCCAGCACCAGAAAACGAGCCCTGCTCCTCAACAGTAACCTTCTCAATGTTCTCAGGCATAGCATCAGAAGGTTTGGGAGACGAAGAAACAAGAATCTCTTTAGCAGCTTTCTCTTTTTCTAAGTCATGAGCAACAGCTTCAGGGGTTCGTGGGTTACCAGCACCATCCACAGCCTCTGGGCTGATAACCTTTTCTACGTTCGTAGCAGCATCAATGGGCTTATCAGCTTCAAGATCAACGACTTTTTCCGCACCACCCTCAGGAACCACAGTATTCTTTAGCAGATCAGCAACAGAAGCACGCGGAGGAGAGGGTGGGAGTTCTTCATTAACCACAGACAGTGGTTCTGTGGGAATAGGAGAAATGGGTTTTTCTGGAAAATAAATCTACGAGTTACAAAATATCCATTGCGCATAAAAAGAAGGAGGCAAAAGATGACACTTACTAGGAGCGGATCCTGAAATAAAGGCGTCCAGATTGCCTCTCCAGGTAATTTTCTTCCTCTGAATCTTCTTTACAGGCTGACCTTCAGCCTCAGCGCCCAGACTATTTTCTTTTCCCTGCCTTATTCCTTACCAAGTGCTCGGGGTTTGATTCCAAACCAATGGGATCATCAGGATTGGACGGAGGAATATCAGCAGTCTCTTTTGGTTCCGGTTTTGGTCTTTTAATAATAACCACAGGCGCAAGACCCTCCAAAGAATCAGAAACCACCACATAATCACACCAGGAGTCAGAAGAATGGCGCATACCTTTCTTCTCTCCTCCAACATTTTTGACCTTGGAGGATTGAGTTTTCTCAGCATCGCTCTTCTTAGGCGCAGCAGTACTGGTTGTCGCGCGCTTCCTCTTCTCAAGGCCTATGCCCAAGTTCGACAATTCGCCTACTGATAAAGCGCAGAATGCAACTTATTTGAATGCACAGGAATAGCGGACAAAAATTAAAAAGATAATAGCTTACCAGCACCAGCAGCAGGCTAAAAAGACAGATCCGCATCCCGAGGAAGAACAAAATTCTTCACAATACGATGATACCAAAGCTCTTCATCAGGATTCATCTGTATGGTACCCATCTTTCCGTCGTCTCTCTTAAATGCAACGACATACAACGAAACAACTGCAGGGGAAGAAGAGTAAGTTAAAAAAAAGGGTAGAAAAGGGAAAACCCCCAATCTTACCTTTACCATCCTCCGTATACACCGGTTTGTCTTCCCGGTCCATCCTCTAATTCAAAATCATACTGGCACCAACAAGAGCTTTCTCCGGCAAGGCAATTGACGGAACATCTTTTAAGTCCTGGTACCAATTTTTGTCAACAGGAGTTTGAAGGGTCTCGGTAGGAACATCTTCTTTTCCCCTGAAGATCATTCTTATCGGAATAACACCAGCCTTAATAAAGAAAAATTTCTGCTTCCAATCGTGGAAAGACTTTGGGGGTTGCAGCAAAATCTTCTTTGCTGACGCTCTCTGGACGAACGAATAAAACCCTTAAGTATAGTGCATTTGGTGGAAAACCCGAAATCGAGGAACCGTCAGTTCAATACACATCGTCCGACACACAAACTCAAAGTGCCGAACCCTAACCATGCCAATAGGGTGCAGTTGGGAGATGTGAAACTCTTAATACCCAAGAATTTCAAGGAAAAATTTTGTCACAGGTAAAAGAAAGTTGCCTTCACAAAAGAAATCCCAAAAGAGGGTGATATACCCAGCCGGAGCATCTGCCGCTGTCTGACCCTCCTCAGGGTACAGGGAACCCCAGTTCTCTGGGAATCTGAGGTTTTGAACCAAGCCATCAAAAGTTGCCCTAGGCCACTTTAACGATGGAAGTTCAGCAGACATTTCTTCAGATAAGTCTTCGTGATAATCTCCAGTTGACATGTGACAACTCGAGTTTCTAAGGTTCCAATTCCGCATTTATTGCACGTTCATTGTTAGTTAGTTATTTATTTGCACAATTGGTTGCTATGAAACTGTATACGTTTTAATACAATAAAGTGTATTGTGTGATTATGCATGGTTATGTGTTAATTGTGAAAGATTTGTCAAATGTGTGAACTTGGTGGTGAAACTGTGAATTATTTTGAGATGGTGTACTTATGTAAAAGTTAATACTTGACGATGTAGAGAGTAATTAGTGAAATCCTAGTGATACTTAACCCTAATCCCTTTTCACTAATCATTACACAAAACAAAGCACGTACTTTCATTCTCTGATTCCCTGGCAATCATCATCATCTTCATCCTAGGCACAAGCTATTTATCACTCTTGATTTCCATACTCTAACTAGAATCAATTCAAGGTAATCGTTTATTGATTGTTTGATTGTATCAATTCTTGATTGTGTGATTCTTGTAAACCCTAGTTCGTTATATGATATTCTGTGTTTAATTGATTCTGATTTATTGTGAAATGGGTATGGTTATTGTGGAATCATTTGTTTGATGATTAAGATACAAGACACGTTAGAATGATCGATTGATAATTGATGATTGTACTGTGAAAATGTATGAAACTAAGGTTTTGGATCGCTGAACGTAACTGATTGTAGAGAACGTAACTGTTGCAATTGTTGCTATGGAATTGAAAGTTCATGAATTATGTTTGTCCGAGTTTATGAAATGTTAACAGATCCGACCTTTTTATGATGTATTCATATCCGACTTTTAGAGAGTTAATTATGTCCGAATTTTTGAATGCACAAACATGAGGTCCGACCTTTGTTGTTAGATGATGAGTCCGAGTTTTTTTTAATGAATACACAAGGAATCCGACTTTTAAAGAGCATAACATGGTCCGACTTTTGAGTTGTGATGAGGTTGTCCGAATTTTTAAGCATATGATCTATGGTCCGAGTTTTATCAGTTAACAAGATGTCCGAGTTTTAAAAGTGGGACTCTTGTCCGACTTTTGATGATTGTTCAATGGTCCGAGTTTTAAACCCCCCTTCCCCTTGTCCGAACTTGTGAAGGAACCCTACCCCCATGTCCGAGTTTTAAAGGGGCATTCCCCTTTGTCCGAGTTTTTCTAAGTGATCCCCTTTGTCCGAGTTTGTGTGGGGGGATAGCCCTTGTCCGATCTTATGCTCTCTAACTTTGTCAAAGCTTTGTTTTGTTTAACCTTGGCCGACTTTTGTGTAACACAAGGAAGTCTGAACTTTATGTATGATCGGCCCAAGTATCAACCCTACTAATTTGTTAAGTCTGCTAGTCTGTAGATACTGGTAACTACCAGCTATGTTTAGCCCGTTAGCCCTTATGTGAAACAAGAAGTTGCATGAAGTTGATTCACGGGTTACATGAATATAACATGCTAACTGATGTGCACACTCTGCGTTATACTGTGATGTTACTTGCATACGAATCATTACGAATATGAACTGACTGTAAGTAAATGCATTACCTTAGGCCTTGATTGATTGATTGATTTGTTTCGAGCACATAGTTAAGCATACCGAGCAAACCAAGGTGAGTTCACACTCTTACTAAGGCATGGGATTCCCAGGGCTTGGGAATGGGATTGAAGGAATGTGATTGAATAGATTCGTACATACACTGTTACTAGACTACCATACCATCGTCCTCGGTTGTGCAGGACACATACGTAAAACCTACGTATACTTAAGCTACTCTCTGTCCTCAGGTTGCGAAGGGCACTCACGTAAAACCTACGTGAACTTATACTCACTACTGCCTCGGTTGTGTCAGGCACTTACGTAAAGCCTACGTAAACCCCCACGTACCCCTATCCTCGGTTGTGAAGGATACTTACGTAAAACCTACGTAAACTTGTACGTATTACTGTTCTCGGGATATGTAGAACACTTATGGTTACGAATAGTCTAGTGGTTATACATCATGGGAAGCCCCCACCAATAGAACGTACTATCGGCCCAGTAGAGCCACATGTTACAAACGAACTTACTATTACGCATTTACTTTCTGTGAACTCGCTCAACTAGTTGTTGATCCTCTGTTACATGCCTTGCAGGTCGTTAGATATATGGAGCTTGCACAGGGAGGAGCTGGTCGTTGTGGGCTTGGATCGTGATTGTTTGTTAAACACTTTATGACGTTACATACTTATCTATGTTGGGTTTTATTTATACGCTTCCGCTAAACATTAATAACATACTTATGTTTTGAACACCTTTCATATTGGTGGTTGAATGGCATTTACTTTATATATTAATTACATGTTCAATATGATTGGTGGCTTGATCCTGGTCAGTCACGCTCCCAAGCGGTGATACTCCGCAGGTGGATTTTGTGGGTGTGACAGATTGGTATCAGAGCCATTGGTTATAGAGAACTTGGTTTTAATATGGGAAAACGTTTTTATTAAAACCAGACTATAACTAGAACAGTGCTCTCAACGATCCACAACGATGCTTCGCTCCACGTGCAAGACTCAACATACTTGGTAATAAGGTTTATGTTTATTGCCTACTTGCTAGAATTGCATAGAACCTTGCTCGCAGTATGCTTAGATTACATTGCTCACTATTTGTTATTGCTTGAGAACACTTATGTGCTTACACTCTTCTGTCATCGCACTATTCGCGAACCTTTCTCACTTATGTTGCCTTTGATGTGAAGATCAATGTCCGGACGAATTAACTTGACACAAGCCCAGTTGACGGCTCTTATCAATGAACAAGTTGTTGCGGCACTTGCAGCTGCAAACGCAGGAGGTATACCCTGCAGTCGTAACTCATCCTAGGATCTTTAGATCCTACGTTCCTAAACAACTCTTATGTTTAACCTCATTCTGTTCTTACACATTAGGTCAACACGCTCAGCAACCTGTGTGTACTTTCAAGAACTTCATGGACTGTCGTCCAAGCACATTCAGTGGCACGGAGGGAGCAGTTGGACTCCTCCATTGGTTCGAAAAGCTCGAGTCTGTGTTCGAAATGTGTGAATGCCCTGAGGCTCGCAGGGTGAATACGCCACTGGCACACTTGAAGGAATTGCGCTAACTTGGTGGAACGCGCAAGTTCAGATCTTAGGGTTGGCAGCTGCTAACGCCACTCCTTGGAATGATTTCAAGGAACTGATTAAAAGGGAATACTGCACACGGGAAGACATTCACATGTTGGAAGATGAGTTGTACCATCTGAAAATGACTGGGTTAGAGATCGAGGCTTATACCAAGAGGTCAAACGAGTTGGCTGTGCTGTGCCCAACTATGGTGGACCCTCTAATCAAGCGCATTGAGTTGTATCTCAAGGGTTTGGCGCCAGAAATTCAGAGTCATGTAACATCGGCTAATCTTGACAACATTCAGGCTATTCAACGCCTTGCGCATCGCCTCACAGATCAGGCAGTGGATCAGAACAGATTGCCTAAACGTATCAGCGCTACTGCTACCGCTACTACTTCTGCTACACTTGCTACTCCCAGTGACAACAAGAGAAAATGGGATGGGGACTCTAGCAAGGGATCAGCTTCAGTTCAGTCACAGGTTCAGCAACAAAAGACTGACAGTTATCAGAGTCCCAGTCAGCACTCTTCAGGCAGTCACAGGCAGGGTGGATATCGAGGGAACCTCCCAAAGTGTAACAACTGCAACAGACACCACAGTGGCCAGTGTAACAAGGGTCGCTGTCAAAGATGCCTCAAGATGGGTCATGAGGCCGAGGATTGTAGAAGCCCTCGGCCTGCGAATCAGAATCAACAGCAGCCACCAGCACAGCAGAATCAGCAACAGGGCAACAAGGGGTGTTTTCATTGCGGCGCAGAAGGGCACTTCAAAAGGCACTGTCCTCGGCTAAACAGGAACCGGAACAACAACAATAACAACAATCAGGGAAATGGCAACAACAACAACAACGGTGGGAACAACAACGGCAATGAAGCAAGGGGTCGTGCATTTGTGTTGGGGCAGGGTGATGCCAGAAATGATCCCAACGTAGTCATGGGTAAGTTTCTTCTTGAAGACTTTTATGTTACTGTATTGTTTGATTCGGGTGCGGATACAAGTTACGTGTCATTGAAAGTTAGCCAAATGTTAAAACGTACACCAACTCCCCTAAACACCAAACATGTCGTAGAGCTAGCTAATGGTAAAAGTCTAGAGGCCACACACATAGTTCAGGGTTGTAATCTTATCCTCGCTGGTCAGGCTTTCTCCATCGACCTCATTCCTATAGTTCTGGGTAGTTTCGACATCGTTATTGGCATGGATTGGTTATCCAAGCAGCAAGCAGAGATCCTATGTAAGGAAAAGATCATTCGTATTCCCCGCACTGGTAAAGAACCTCTCAAAGTTCAAGGCGACAAGAGTGGTGTTGTGGTTGGCATCATCTCTTTCCTGAAGGCTCAGAAATGTTTACGAAAGGGTCATACTGCCATTTTGGCATTAGTTACTGATGCATCGACGAAAGAGAGAAGGATAGAGGATATCCCAGTTGTACGTGATTTTCCTCAAGTGTTTCCTGAAGATTTACCTGGTCTACCGCCTCATCGCCAGGTCGAGTTTCAAGTCGAGCTAGCTCCAGGAGCAGCACCTATAGCTCGCGCACCGTATCGTTTAGCTCCAACTGAACTGGAAGAACTGTCAAAGCAACTACAAGAGCTCTTGGATAAGGGCTTCATTCGTCCAAACTCTTCTCCTTGGGGAGCTCCAGTATTATTCGTGAAAAAGAAGGATGACACTTTCAGAATGTGCATTGATTACCGCGAACTGAACAAGGTCACAGTGAAGAACCGTTATCCTCTTCCTCGCATCGACGACTTATTCGACCAGTTGCAAGGGTCGAGTTACAACTCCAAGATTGATCTAAGGTCTGGTTATCATCAGCTGAGAGTCCGGGATGAGGATGTCTCCAAGACAGCATTCAGAACTCGCTACGGTCACTACGAGTTTCTAGTCATGCCATTTGGGCTTACGAACGCGCCTGCAGTCTTCATGGATCTTATGAACAGGGTGTGCAAACCCTATCTTAACAAGTTCGTCATTGTCTTCATCGACGACATTCTGATCTACTCCAAGAGTCAGGAGGAACACGAGCAGCACTTACGTCTTATCTTGGAACTTCTTCGAAAAGAACAACTGTACGCCAAGTTTTCAAAATGCGACTTCTGGCTTCGTGAAGTCCACTTCTTAGGCCATGTGGTGAACAGGGATGGGATTCATGTCGATCCATCCAAGGTAGATTCGATACGGAACTGGCCTGCACCGCGTACACCAACGGAAATACGCCAATTCTTGGGTCTAGCGGGTTATTACAGACGATTCATCAAAGACTTCTCGAAGATCGCACAGCCGCTTACCATGTTGACACAGAAAGGTGTTACCTATCGATGGGGTAATACACAAGAAACGGCTTTTCAGTACCTGAAGGATAGACTATGCAGCGCACCTATTCTCTCATTGCCAGAGGGCACGGATGATTTTGTGGTCTATTGTGACGCATCGATACAGGGGCTTGGTTGTGTATTGATGCAACGGGATAAAGTTATTGCCTACGCTTCTCGTCAACTCAAAGTTCATGAACGGAACTACACGACACACGATTTAGAGCTGGGAGCTGTTGTTTTCGCGCTCAAGATATGGCGACACTACCTGTACGGTACCAAGTGCACAATTTACACCGATCACAGGAGTCTCGAGCATATCTTCAAGCAGAAGGAATTGAACATGCGTCAACGACAATGGGTCGACTTACTTAATGATTACGAATGCGCCATCAGGTACCATCCAGGCAAAGCCAATGTTGTGGCTGACGCTCTCAGTAGAAAAGACGCTCTACCTAGGCGTGTACGAGCTTTGCAGCTCACTATTCAGTCTCATCTTCCTGCACAAATACGAGATGCTCAGGTGGAAGCATTGAAACCAGAAAACGTAAAGGCTGAAGCTTTACGCGGCTCAAGACAACGATTAGAACAAAAGGGAGACGGCGCCTACTATGTAACAGGGCGTATTTGGGTACCACTATACGGCGGTTTACGAGAACTTGTGATGGATGAAGCTCACAAGTCTCGCTACTCGGTACATCCAGGTTCGGATAAAATGTATCACGACATCAGAACTACATATTGGTGGCCTAGCATGAAGGCCCACATAGCAACTTACGTCGGCAAATGTTTGACGTGTGCAAAGGTCAAAGTGGAGTATCAGAAACCAGCGGGCCTACTTCAGCAGCCCAAGATACCGCAATGGAAATGGGAAGAAATTTCCATGGATTTTGTTACAGGCCTACCCAGATCCCAGCGTGGGAATGATACTATATGGGTGATCGTGGATCGACTCACCAAGTCTGCACACTTCCTGGCTATTAAGGAAACGGATAAGTTCTCCACTCTCGCAGACGTTTATCTTAAAGAAGTTGTTTCGAGGCACGGGGTGCCCACCTCCATCATTTCGGATCGGGATGCACGATTCACGTCAGAGTTATGGCAAGCGATGCACAAATCTTTTGGCTCACGATTAGACATGAGCACAGCATATCATCCTCAGACGGATGGGCAGTCTGAGCGCACGATCCAGACTCTCGAAGACATGCTTCGGGCTTGCATTATCGACATCGGCAACGGCTGGGAAAAGCATCTCCCTTTGGTGGAGTTTTCGTATAATAACAGGTATCACACCAGCATTCAAGCCGCTCCATTTGAGGCATTGTACGGGCGTAAATGCCAGTCACCTCTCTGTTGGGCAGAGGTGGGGGATAGTCAGATCACGGGTCCAGAGATTGTAGTGGACGCCACGGAAAAGATCGCACAAATACGACAACGCATGGCGACAGCTCGCGACCGTCAGAAAAGCTACGCGGATAAGCGTAGGAAGCCATTAGAATTTCAGGTCGGGGACCGGGTTTTACTCAAAGTCTCACCCTGGAAGGGTGTTGTTCGTTTTGGTAAACGAGGCAAGCTCAATCCACGGTACGTTGGACCATTCGAAATCACTGAAAGAATAGGCAAAGTAGCCTACAGACTAAACCTACCAGCTGAACTCGGTGCAGTTCACAACGTATTCCATGTGTCGAATCTGAAGAAGTGTCTGTCAGATGAGACCCTCATAGTTCCTTTCAAGGAACTCACTATCGACGAGCGGTTGCAGTTCGTCGAGGAACCAGTTGAAATCACGGACCGGGATGTCAAGGTCCTCAAGAACACTAGAATACCTCTTGTACGAGTTCGTTGGAACTCCCGTCGTGGCCCAGAGTATACCTGGGAACGAGAAGATCAAATGAAACTCAAGTACCCCCAGTTATTCGAAAACCGTGCAACCACTACTGAAGCTAAAGCTACTACTGCAGAATTTTGGGACGAAATTCCAAATCAACGGGGGGATGATGTGACACCCCAGGAAAACCAGTAAACGATATAACTTACCTAGCTTCCTCAGTAACCGCATGCTAAATTTCGGGACGAAATTTCTTTCAAGTTGGGGATAATGTGACAACTCGAGTTTCCAAGATTCCAATTCCGCATTTATTGCACGTTCATTGTTTGTTAGTTATTTATTTACACAATTGGTTGCTATGAAACTGTATACATTTTAATACAATAAAGTGTATTGTGTGATTGTGCATGGTTATGTGTTAATTGTGAAAGATTTGTCAAATGTGTGAACTTGGTGGTGAAACTGTGAATTATTTTGAGATGGTGTACTTATGTAAAAGTTAATACTTGAGGATGTAGAGAGTAATTAGTGAAATCCTAGTGATACTTAACCCTAATCCCTTTTCACTAATCATTACACAAAACAAAGCACGTACTTTCATTCTCTGATTCCCTGGCAATCATCATCATCTTCATCCTAGGCACAAGCTATTCATCACTCTTGATTTCCATACTCTAACTAGAATCAATTCAAGGTAATCGTTTATTGATTGTTTGATTGTATCAATTCTTGATTGTGTGATTCTTGTAAACCCTAGTTCGTTATATGATATTCTGTGTTTAATTGATTCTGATTTATTGTGAAATGGGTATGGTTATTGTGGAATCATTTGTTTGATGATTAAGATACAAGACACGTTAGAATGATCGATTGATAATTGATGATTGTACTGTGAAAATGTATGAAACTAGGGTTTTGAATCGCTGAACGTAACTGATTGTAGAGAACGTAACTTTGCAATTGTTGCTATGGAATTGAAAGTTCATGAATTATGTTTGTCCGAGTTTGTGAAATGTTAACAGATCCGACCTTTTTATGATGTATTCATATCCGACTTGTAGAGAGTTAATTATGGCCGAATTTTTGAATGCACAAACATGAGGTCCGACCTTTGTTGTTAGATGATGAGTCCGAGTTTTTTTTAATGAATACACAAGGAATCCGACTTTTAAAGAGCATAACATGGTCTGACTTTTGAGTTGTGATGAGGTTGTCCGAATTTTTAAGCATATGATCTATGGTCCGAGTTTTATCAGTTAACAAGATGTCCGAGTTTTAAAAGTGGGACTCTTGTCCGACTTTTGATGATTGTTCAATGGTCCGAGTTTTAAACCCCCCTTCCCCTTGTCCGAACTTGTGAAGGAACCCTACCCCCCCATGTCCGAGTTTTAAAGGGGCATTCCCCTTTGTCCGAGTTTTTGTAAGTGATCCCCTTTGTCCGATTTGTGTGGGGGGATAGCCCTTGTCCGATCTTATGCTCTCTAACTTTGTCAAAGGTTTGTTTTGCTTAACCTTGGCCGACTTTTGTGTAACACAAGGAAGTCTGAACCTTATGTATGATTCGGCCCAAGTATCAACCCTACTAATTTGTTAAGTCTGCTAGTCTGTAGATACTGGTAACTACCAGCTATGTTTAGCCCGTTAGCCCTTATGTGAAACAAGAAGTTGCATGAAGTTGATTCACGGGTTACATGAATATAACATGCTAACTGATGTGCACACTCTGCATTATACTGTGATGTTACTTGCATACGAATCATTACGAATATGAACTGACTGTGAGTAAATGCATTACCTTAGGCCTTGATTGATTGATTGATTTGTTTCGAGCACATAGTTAAGCATACCGAACAAACCAAGGTGAGTTCACACTCTTACTAAGGCATGGGATTCCCAGGGCTTGGGAATGGGATTGAAGGAATGTGATTGAATAGATTCGTACATACACTGTTACTAGACTACCATACCATCGTCCTCGGTTGTGCAGGACACATACGTAAAACCTACGTATACTTAAGCTACTCTCTGTCCTCAGGTTGCGAAGGGCACTCACGTAAAACCTACGTGAACTTATACTCACTACTGCCTCAGTTGTGTCAGGCACTTACGTAAAGCCTACGTAAACCCCCACGTACCCCTATCCTCGGTTGTGAAGGATACTTACGTAAAACCTACGTAAACTTGTACGTATTACTGTTCTCGGGATATGTAGAACACTTATGGTTACGAATAGTCTAGTGGTTATACATCATGGGAAGCCCCCACCAATAGAACGTACTATCGGCCCAGTAGAGCCACATGTTACAAACGAACTTACTATTACGCAACTACTTTCTGTGAAATCGCTCAACTAGTTGTTGATCCACTGTTACATGCCTTGCAGGTCGTTAGATATATGGAGCTTGCACAGGGAGGAGCTGGTCGTTGTGGGCTTGGATCGTGATTGTTTGTTAAACACTTTATGACATTACATACTTATCTATGTTGGGTTTTATTTATACGCTTCCGCTAAACATTAATAACATACTTATGTTTTGAACACCTTTCATATTGGTGGTTGAATGGCATTTACTTTATATATTAATTACATGTTCAATATGATTGGTGGCTTGATCCTGGTCAGTCACGCTCCCAAGCGGTGATACTCCGCAGGTGGATTTTGGGGGTGTGACACATAAGAGGAAGGAATGACAAATTCTTTCTTAACGGATGAAGAAGACACGAAGGAGAAAAGGTTTCAACAAAGTAATGATGAACAAAAATGGGCAACTCAAACAAAACTTATATACCCACCGCCATAAATAGCTTTGGTAACTTCCACAAACACCTTTTTCGGGATAGCACAGTTATCCAAGCGACAGGGGCGAGTGGAAAATAACACAAACGCGAGCTCACGCGCGCGTGTAAAGCACGGTCAGTAATGTGCACCTGACAGTGACAGCCTGTCACACAGTCCTTACCGTACCTTTCTCACCAAAAGTCAAAGATTTTTTAAAAAAAATCACCATAATAAGCAAAGTAAATCTTCTCATAAAAGATTCCTTACTTTAACGCCAAAAAGCATCTCTCTCATATAGTCAGTGCTCCACTTATTTGCATAAGAGCAACACTAGACTGGGGGACTTGAAGGGGTAAGGTCCCAAAAACCTCATATCAAATATTTGGGACCATACCTTTTCTGACCTTGCACGGCCGCGCAACTGGTCCTACAGAAAGAGCTTAGAAGAAAGATATCAGACAACACTTGCGCGCCAAAGGAAGTAAGCAAGTCCTTGTGCCATGTCTCTACAGCAAAAGGATAAAAATCCTAGAAAATACTTCCGCCGAAATAATACCCAGACTTGGATATTATTTACTAAGCCGATACCACACAGTAAAGAGTCACACTGGATTATGGCAATAATCTTCTAGAAGACTCAATCGTGCACCACCAGACGGTTATAACCGTCTAGACACGTGTCATCACCCCAGGCCATCCTGGAATCACGATGATGGCATAGAATTGGAGAAGAACCTCCACTTTCCCACTTTCCACATGGCAATTCCCCAGCCTTTGATGAAGATCGCGATCCGTATGCTCCCACAATCCGATCAAAAGAGTTAACGGAAGAAAAGTAACCGCTTACAGGGTTAGCACCTTCCGTTAATATTTCATCAACAAGTTTTCCCGCCCAAACTCCTGGCTATAAATATGTGAGTAATTCAGGTATGAAATAAAAGTTACACACACTTTGTCAATACTTCTTCTTCTTCTTCATAAAACACATACTTATTCTCACGCCGGAGTCGGGTCAAGGAGAGAACCCCCCTTCCCCCCTTGACGAGGCTAACGGTGTTCTGTTTTGCAGAGTTTATCGGAGAAGAAGGTCTGTCCAAACGAATCAGACGAGAGAGAACCCACCTTTTTATGCAGATCCAAACCCCCTAGATAATTTGATCCCGGTCATTTATCTAGTGTTTCTTTAGAACTCCAAACAAATGCGTTTATAACATTAAGAAGCGTACAGTGGAGATCGTGTTTGATACAACTCCTTTGAGTTACGATCCTCCACCGTCCGAATTTGGTCCTAAAAGCAGATATGATTATGATAAATTATTTGATTCATTTGATCTTCCTAAGGTTTCAGAAGAAGATTCGGAGGTTGTCTACACACATCTAGTGAACAAAAATGAAGTGGATGCTAGCTGGAGAGCAAGTATTCCTACTAACATGTCTCCGAATGTTCCAGTCGCTGATTCTTCGATCGTAAACGAAGTTGTTGCTGAGCAGACCCCCAATGAAGCTGCTCAAACTACAAATGGTGATCTTTATGTTGATTTTTCAACATATCCAAATGTTAATACGTCTTCTGGAAATGTTCAAACTTCTAGTAGTAATGCAAATGCTGAGGGGGAGATTCAACCGAATTTGGGAAACAATCTTCAAGCTCCGGCAATCCCAGTAAATATTTATCATCTTGTTGATAATGTTGTTGTAACACCCCATGTTTCGAAAGTCAAAGTCAAAGGCAAGATTGAAGTCAAAGGAAGAAAAGATTGCTAATTGCGATCTGTCACTCCTTGCTCAACTACTGTTTTGACTTCTTTGACTTGTAATCGAATTCCTTATTTTATTCGCTTTAGTTGAATTATGTGGAGTACTTGTTAATAATCGAGGTTTAATCGACGTTTATCGCATGTTTTATCGCTTATCGCATCGCAATCGCATTCGCAACCCGAATTATGCGTTCTGGATATTGTTTTACGTGTGTGTGCTATTTATGTGTTACTTGTGCATGTTTATTTATGTTTATGTTGTGGTGTTTAATCGAAACGCAATCGCAACTCTATCGCAATCAAATCGCAAACGCTAAACGCCAGGTAATTATGATGATTGTATGTTAGATATAGTAATTTTGTGTTTATTATTAATCTATCGCATCACTCGCTCGGAACGCATCACAACGCTCAACATGCGAATTGAAACGACGAAACTCAACACGCCGGACACCAGGATCGAGTGGCCGACCGATTGAGTGGCCATCCGATCGGATTGCCAACCGATCGAGTCACCATCTGATCGGTGGCCAATCCGACCCTATGCACTTTCCGCTTTTGGAAACCCTATAAATACCCTCCACATCACATTTGTGATGTGACAACTCCTCCACTCGACCCAGCCGCACTCCAGCCTCCTTTCTCTCAATTTCTCGCGTTTCTTGTAAGTTTTCAACCTAAATCTTGTACTTCTATGATCGACACGCACTTCTTCATCATTTTCCCTTTTGAATCTCAACTTTTAACCGTGAAATCAACGGATTCGAGGTGTTCTAGGGTGATGTCATCATGGAGTTCTCATGAACTTCAAGTTTTGGCCTCATTCCACCAAGAACAACTCAGATCTCAGGGATTTCTACAAGATTAAACAATGTTTTCGCATAGATCTATACATATTCATGATTAAAAGGATTGAAAGATGGTATTCTAACTTTCTTTCAACTCTTTTACACTCAATGCACTCAACACCGATAGAATCGGGCTCGTTCTGATCTTCTACTCTTTCTTAGTGATGTGTTGGTTCGAGATCTGGTTTCTATCAAAGAGACTACTGATTTCGGGTTAAACATGAACGACCGTATTGAACAGTTGAACTGATCGGAGTTGGGTGGTTCCTGTCCGATCGGGTCACTTGAGTCTTGACGAGGTTTCTGTTATTTAGCACGTTATCACATCGTCTCGATCAAAACTGCAAAACTTTCAAAACAAATCAAGTGTCGAAGATGATTAGGTCGTTGGGACGGATTGTCGTCCGATCGGATTGCCATCCGATCGGATTGTCATCCAATCGAACAACCATCCGATTGGCTTACACTTGGTTCCACACTTAAACTTATGTTCCAACTTTTCAAAGATCTGAACGTCGAACGGATTGCCGTCCGACCGGATTGCCATCCAATCGAACGACCATCCGACCATGTGACATTTGGGACGTCAACACTTAAACAATTTTCAACATGTTCAATGCATAGTCAGTAACCAACGGATTGCCACCCGATCGGATTTCTATCCGATCGAGTGACAATCCTGCTGTGAACTTGTTCTCACTAAGTGTCCTACCAATCGGATCGCCACCCGATCGAACCGCAGTTCGATCGACCGACCTGAAGGGTAGAGATACTTCTCTGTCTTCAAAATGCTACAACGAAAACTTCAAAGCCATCGTACACAAACACATCCTTACCAAACAAGATGTCAATCCAATCGAATGGCCATCCGATCGGATTGCCATCTGATCGGATTACCATCCGACACTTACCACCTTTACACCGTTTTACGTGCCGCTTGTCGTTTATGCTATCGTTAACTGTTCAAGCTAATCTCTCTCAGCGCTCCCTTCAATCCAAGAGAGTGTTTACTTGTTAAAAACAATCTGTGAGTATACTCGATCCCTTTTCGCTTTACGCACTTTTGGGTGTTACATACGTTATCTATATTCAACTCACATCAATCACACAACGCAAACACTATTTATAGGCTAACCATTATTGCATGCTACGTGTTATTCGATGAATGCTTGTATGTTATGTTAACACAGTGATTGGTGCCTAACACCTTAGCAATGATAGTACTATAGTTTGGACTCAGCACCTGTCGTGGACAGGGGTTGTTAAGGGCTTTACTTCACATGTCCCAGTAGGGGTATGTTGCGCATTCTACAACACGCAGTCACGCCTGTTCATATTTCTCTGTCGATAACCTACTTGCCTTCACTTTATACATGTTACATGCTGGTTATGCGTAAACTATTTCGAACTCTATTATGCTATTATCAAACTTGTATGCTCACCTTTACACTATGTGTATTGACCTCTATTTTAACGTATGTGGCAGTGGGGGTATGTTGCGCATTCTACAACTCGCAGTCACGCCTGTGCATATTTCTCTGTCGATAACCTACTTGCCTTCACTTTATACATGTTACATGTTGGTTATGCGTAAACTATTTCGAACTCTATTATGCTATTATCAAACTTGTATGCTCACCTTTACACTATGTGTATTGACCTCTATTTTAACGTATGTGGCAGGTGTTTGAATGCTAGGATGTTGCTTGTTATTTGCTGGAATCAAGCTAGGATAGAGTCTAGAAACGAACCAAAAACAATTTATTTTATTTGAAATCTGAGTTGTCGGAATGGATAATTGTCTTTGAGAACAATGTCTGTAATAACTGTTTTTATTATATATATTTGTGGTATGGGACATGAACCTTTAATATATTATAACTAATAGTTGTTATGGATTCTCCTGGACAATCTGTTTCGCTCAGTGCCATGCCTTGATGTTTCCGTCATCGGTTGGGGTGTGACAATTATTGGGAATCCAAATGCGGGAGTGCAAACGCGAAGAAGTATTTCAGAGATGCAGTGTCTCTTCTCTACTATCAAGAATGAAGAAATCTATAATCTTAGCCTACATGAATGTTTTATCTCTGAGATAGAGCCGAAGAACTATCACATGGCTCTGAAGGATAATTCTTGGGGTGAGGCGATGCAAGAAGAGTTAGCTCAGTTCGACAAGTTAAAGGTGTGGAATTTGGTCGATCTTCCATAGGGCCAACATGCAATCAACACGAAGTGGGTTTTCAAGTGCAAGAAGGACGATAAGGGTGTTGCCATCAGAAACAAAGCACGGTTGGTTATACAAGGCTTCAATCAAGAGGAAGGGATTGATTATACAGAAGTTTATGTGTCACACCCCCAAAGTCCACATGCGGAGTATCACCGCTTGGGAGCGTGACATGACCAAGATCAAGCCACCAATCATATTGAACATGTAATTAATAAGTAAATGTAAATGCCATTCAATCACCAATACGAAAGGTGTTCCAAAACATAAGTATGTTAACACTGTTTAGCGGAAGCGTATAAATAAAACCCAACATAAATAAGTAATGTCATAAAGTGTTTAACAACAATCACGATCCAAGCTCACAACGACCTACTCCTCCTTGTGCAAGCTCCATATGTACCTAAGGTCCTGCAAGGCATGCAGCAGAGAGTCAACAACTAGTTGAGCGAGTTCACAGTTAATAGTTCAGTAATAGTAATGGTATAGTAAGCATTGCGTTCGTTCATTAAGTCATGTATCGTATTAGTTCGTATCGCAGCCCTCTAGGCATGTGTGCGAAGATTAGGGAAAGTTCTCAAGTATTCTAGACTATGTATATTTGTATCGCGGTCACCCTGGCATGTGTGCGAAGTTTTAGTATATAGTTCGCGGCCTTTCCAAGGCATGTGTGCGAATGATAGTCATAATATCGCGGCCAACCCCGGCATGTGTGCGAAGATCAGTTAAATTGGTATACTAGTCTAGCCGTATCTTATCATTTACCATCCTCACCCTGAGGACCATAGACATCTATCATCTGAGTATGCGTAAATAAATCATCCAATCCCATTCCCACCCTGGGAACCCCATGCCTTGGCTGTCTGAAATCACCTTGGTTTGCTCGGTATGCTAAGTATGTGCTCACAGTTTATCAATCACGTCCTAAAGTGCGCACGTAGGTATAATCAGTTCATATTCACGAAGTTGTTCACGTATAAGTATAATCACAGAAGTACTAAACATGTATTCAATATCATACAAGTCAAGCACATCACTTAACAACAGTTCATCAATCCAGTTAACATTTAACAGAGTTAAATCAGGTTACTGTGCGAATTACCCAAGTTGGTGAAACACAGGTTGGCGAAACATATTCTGTTTCGTCAACTTCTTTTTGGCGAAACACTATCTTGATTCGTCGTTCATATCTTTGGCGAAACACTTTCTGTTTCGTCAAGGTTCCATTTGACGAAACACACTCTTGTTTCGTCAAGAGTTCTATTTCGTCAAGTTCAGATTCGTGAAGGCATCAGTTACGTCGATCAATTACATCAGTTACACAATATCATAGAAACCCTAATTGCCGTCATCGTCCAGAAGCAATCATACGGGAATCATAAATACAGAATTCATACCGAAATCATTCAGGAATCATGACATTCATTGATTATTAATCATAATTAAAATCATGGATTAACTTTAGATCATTCTAGCATATGATTTAACCCTATTAACATACTATCATACATCCGGATAACACGAATAACATTCTAACATGACTGTTCCCGAGCATCATACCATCTAGTTCATCATCAACAATATAAAGAAGTTGTAACCGATTAATCATACATTACTAATCAAGAATCATCATAAACATATATTCATATTTGATCCAGAAATCACGCATACACACAACATATAACAATAATCAAAGTATCAATGAAACCGATTAAACGAACACGAACTAACCGAGATATCCGGGATGTTAGTTTGATAGCTAGAGGGTTTGGAAGAACACAGAGTTGCCGTCACACACACACAGGAGTTCTAGGGTTTTCTGTTTTGCTAAAGTATGACAAATGGAGTGGTTACGTATGACTTATACGCGTTTAAGCGTTCTGGGCCCTTAATGGGCTTGACGAATCTGACGGGCCGGCGGAACAGTCTATCTCGTCGAGATCGGGTTGGCGAAACAGGCTTTGTTTCGTCGAGCATGTTCATGGCGAATCACAACTCTGTTTCGTCGAGTTGTTTGATGGTGAATCAGTCTAAGTGTTTTGTAATAACCCATGATATATTTTACAACAACAATAAATCACATACATGCACAATCATAACACGTTTCATTAAAACATAACACGTATGGTTACAAATCAAACAAGTCAACTACTAAACAGTCAAGGTCAACGTGTATTCAATGCAAAAGTGAAAGTCGGAAACTCGAGTTGTCACATTATCCCCAACTTGAAAGAAATTTCGTCCCGAAATTTAGCATGCGGTTACTGAGGAAGCTAGGTAAGTTGTGTCATTCACTGGTTTTCCTGGGGTGTCACATCATCCCCCCGTTGATTTGGAATTTCGTCCCGAAATTCTGTGGTAGTAGCTTCAGCCTCAATAGTGGTTGCATTGGTTCCGAATAACTGGGGATACTTGAGTTTCATTTGATCTTCACGCTCCCAGGTGAACTCTGGGCCGCGACGGGAGTTCCAACGAACGCGAACAAGAGGGATTCTCGTGTTCTTGAGGACCTTAACATCCTGGTCCGTGATTTCAACAGGTTCCTCGACGAACTGCAACCGCTCGTCGATAGTAAGCTCCTTCAAGGGAACTATGAGGGTCTCATCTGACAGGCACTTCTTCAGATTCGACACGTGAAAGACATTGTGAACCGCACCGAGTTCAGCTGGTAAGTTTAGCTTGTATGCCACTTTGCCAATCTTCTCAATGATCTCGAACGGTCCGACGTACCGCGGATTTAGTTTGCCTCGCTTGCCAAAGCGACCCACACCCTTCCAGGGTGAAACTTTAAGTAAAACCCGGTCCCCGACCTGAAATTCCAACGGTTTCCTACGCTTATCCGCATAGCTTTTCTGACGGTCGCGAGCTGCCGCCATACGTTGCCGTATCTGCGCAATCTTTTCCGTGGCGTCCACTACAATCTCTGGACCCGTGATCTGACTATCCCCCACCTCTGCCCAACAGAGAGGTGACCGGCATTTACGCCCGTACAATGCCTCGAATGGAGCGGCTTGTATGCTGGTGTGATAACTGTTATTGTATGAGAACTCCACCAAAGGAAGATGCTTTTCCCAGCTGTTGCCGAAGTCGATAACGCATGCCCGAAGCATGTCTTCGAGAGTCTGGATCGTGTGCTCAGACTGCCCATCCGTCTGAGGATGATATGCTGTGCTCATGTCTAATCGTGAGCCAAAAGATTTGTGCATCGCTTGCCATAGTTCTGACGGGAATCGTGCATCCCGATCTGAAATGATAGAGGTGGGCACCCCGTGCCTCGAAACAACTTCTTTAAGATAAACGTCTGCGAGAGTGGAGAACTTATCCGTTTCCTTAATAGCCAGGAAGTGTGCAGACTTGGTGAGTCGATCCACGATCACCCATATAGTGTCATTCCCACGCTGGGATCTAGGTAAGCCTGTAACAAAATCCATGGAAATTTCTTCCCATTTCCATTGCGGTATCTTGGGTTGCTGAAGTAGGCCCGCTGGTTTCTGATACTCCACCTTGACCTTTGCACATGTCAAACACTTGCCGACGTAAGTAGCGATGTGGGCTTTCATGCTAGGCCACCAGTATGTTGTTTTGAGATCGTGGTACATTTTATCCGACCCTGGATGTACCGAGTAGCGAGACTTGTGTGCTTCATCCATCACAAGTTCCCGTAATCCGCCATATAGTGGAACCCAAATACGCCCTGTTACATAGTAGGCGCCGTCTTCCTTTTGTTCCATTCGTTGCCTTGAGCCACGTAAGGCTTCAGCCTTGACGTTTTCGGGTTTCAATGCTTCTATCTGAGCATCTCGTATTTGTGCAGGAAGATGAGACTGAATGGTGAGCTGCAAAGCTCGTACACGCCTAGGTAGAGCGTCTTTTCTACTGAGAGCGTCAGCCACAACATTGGCTTTGCCTGGATGGTACCTGATGGCGCATTCATAATCGTTCAGAAGTTCGACCCATCTTCGTAGACGCATGTTCAATTCCTTCTGCTTGAAGATATGCTCGAGACTCCTGTGATCGGTGTAAATTGTGCACTTGGTACCGTACAGGTAGTGTCGCCATATCTTAAGCGCGAAAACAACAGCTCCCAGCTCTAGATCGTGCGTCGTGTAATTTCGTTCGTGAATCTTGAGTTGACGAGAAGCGTAGGCAATAACTTTATCCCGTTGCATCAATACACACCCAAGACCTTGTATTGACGCGTCACAATAAACCACAAAATCATCCGTGCCCTCTGGCAATGAGAGAATAGGTGCGTTGCAAAGCCTATCCTTTAAGTACTGGAAAGCGGTTTCCTGGGAATCTCCACAACGGTAGGTGACACCCTTCTGTGTCAGTAGTGTAAGCGGCTGTGCGATCTTCGAGAAGTCTTTGATGAATCGTCTGTAATAACCCGCCAAACCCAAGAATTGGCGTATTTCCGTTGGTGTACGCGGTGCAGGCCAGTTCCTGATCGAATCTACCTTGGATGGATCAACATGAATCCCATCCTTGTTCACCACGTGGCCTAGAAAGTGGACTTCACGAAGCCAGAAGTCGCATTTTGAAAACTTGGCGTACAGTTGTTCCTTTCTAAGAAGTTCCAAGATCAATCGTAAGTGCTGCTCGTGCTCCTCCTGACTCTTGGAGTAAATCAGAATGTCGTCGATGAAGACAATCACAAACTTGTCTAAGTACGGCTTGCACACCCTGTTCATCAGATCCATAAATACGGCAGGCGCGTTCGTTAACCCAAATGGCATGACCAGAAACTCGTAGTGACCGTAGCGAGTTCTGAATGCGGTTTTGGAGACGTCCTCATCCCGGACTCTCAACTGATGATACCCTGACCTCAAGTCTATCTTGGAGTAGTAACCCGACCCTTGCAACTGGTCGAACAAATCGTCTATACGTGGAAGAGGATAACGGTTCTTTACCGTCACCTTGTTGAGTTCAATAGTCGATGCACATTCTGAACGTACCGTCTTTCTTCTTCACAAATAATACTGGAGCTCCCCATGGCGAAGAGCTTGGACGAATAAAGCCCTTTTCCAAGAGCTCTTGTAGTTGCTTTGACAGTTCTTCCAGTTCAGTTGGAGCCAAACGATACGGTGCGCGGGCTATTGGTGCTGCTCCAGGAGCTAACTCAATCTGGAATTCGACCTGGCGATGAGGCGGTAGCCCAGGTAAATCTTCAGGAAACACCTGAGGAAAGTCGCGTACCACTGGAATATCCTCCAACTTCTTTTCTTCCGCTGATGTATCAGTAACAAGTGCCAAAATGGCAGTGTGCCCCTTTCGTAAACATTTCTGAGCCTTCAAGAAAGAGATGATGCTAACCACAGCACCACTCTTGTCGCCTTGAACTTCGAGAGGTTCCTTGCCAGGACGAGGAATGCGAACTATCTTTTCCTTGCAAAAAATCTCTACGTGATGTTGGGATAACCAATCCATACCGATGACGATGTCGAAACTACCCAAAACTATGGGTATAAGATCAATCAAGAAGGTCTGACCAGCTAAAACGATGCTACAACCCTTGACTACATGTGCGACTTCTACACTTTACCATTTGCTAACTCTACGACATGTTTGGTGTTTAGGGGTGTTGGTGTACGTTTTAACATTTTACTCACTTTTAACGATATATAACTTGTATCCGCACCTGAATCAAATAAGACAGTAACGTAAATATCGTCGAGAAGGAACTTACCCATAACCACATTGGGATCATTCATTGCGTCGCCCCGACCCAGCACGAAAGCACGACCCCGAGCTTCGTTGCCATTGTTGTTGTTGTTTCCCCCGTTGTTGTTGTTCCCGTTGCCCTGGTTGTTGTTGTTGCGATTTTGGTTCTGGTTCAATTGAGGGCAATCACGTTTGAAATGACCTTCTGCCCCACACTGGAAACACCCCCGGTTTCCATGCTGTGGCTGCTGCTGTTGGTTCTGTGGAGCTGGTAGTTGTAGTTGCTGGTTCTGATTCGCAGGTCGCGCACTCCTGCAGTCTTTAGCTTCATGCCCTAACTTGAGGCATCTCTGACAACGTTCCTTGCGACACCGTCCACTGTGGTGTCTGTTACACTTGTTACATAGTGGGTGAATTCCCCGATATCCACCCTGCCCCTGATTGCCTGAAGAGTGCTGACTGGGACTCTGATAACTGTCAGTCTTTCGCTGCTGAACCTGTGACTGAACTGAAGCTGATCCCTTGCTGGAATCCCCATCCCATTTTCTTTTGTTGTCACTGGGAGTAGCAGAAGTAGTAACAGCAGTAGTGGTAGCACTGATGCGTTTAGGCAGCTTGTTCTGCTCTACTGCCTGATCCGTAATACGATGAGCAAGGCGCTGAATAGCCTGGATGTTGTCAAGATTAGCCGATGTCACATGGCTCTGGATTTCTGGCGCTAACCCCTTGAGATACAACTCAATGCGCTTGATTGGAGGGTCCACCATCGTTGGACACAGCACAGCCAGCTCGTTTGACCTCTTGGTATAAGCTTCAATTTCTGACCCAGTCATTCTCAAATGGTAAAACTCGTCTTCCAACTTGTGGATGTCTTCCCGTGTGCAGTATTCACGTTTAATCAGCTCCTTGAAATCATTCCAAGGGGTGGCGTTAGCAGCTGCCAACCCTAGGATCTGAACTTGCACGTTCCACCAAGTTAGCGCAATTCCTTCCAAAGTACCAGTGGCGTACTTGACCCTGCGAGCCTCAGGGCATTCACACATCTCGAATACCGACTCGAGCTTCTCAAACCAATGGAGTAGTCCCACTGCTCCTTCCGTGCCACTGAATGTGCTTGGACGACAGTCCATGAAGTTCTTGAATGTGCAGACAGGTTGTGGAGCGTTTTGACCTATTGTGCATAGAATAGGACAATATTAAATACAAAAGTTGATTTAGGAATGTAGGATTCAAAGATCCTAGTGTGTATCTCATCCGCAGGGTATACTACCTGCTGGTGCAGCTGCAAGTGCCGCAGCTACTCGTTCATTGATAAGTGCCGTCAACTGGGCTTGAGTCATGTTCACACGTCCAGACATGATCTTCATAGTAAAAGTAGAGTAAGTGAGAAAGGTTCGCGAGTAGTGCGATGACAGAAGAGTGTAAGCACATAGGTATTCTCATGTAGTGACGTATAGTAGGCAATGTAATCTAAGCATACTACGAGCAAAGTTCTATATAGTTCTAGCAAGCAGGTAATAAACATAAACCTTATTACCTAGGATGTTGAGTCTTGCACGTGGAGCGAAGCGTCGTTGTGGATCGTTGAGAGCATTGTTCTGGTTATAGTCTGGTTTTAATAAAAACGTTTTTCCCATATTAAAACCAAGTTCTCTATAACCAATGGCTCTGATACCAATCTGTCAGACCCCCAAAGTCCACATGCGGAGTATCACCGCTTGGGAGCGTGACATGCCAAGATCAAGCCACCAATCATATTGAACATGTAATTAATAAGTAAAAGTAAATGCCATTCAATCACCAATACGAAAGGTGTTCCAAAACATAAGTATGTTAACACTGTTTAGCGGAAGCGTATAAATAAAACCCAACATAAATAAGTAATGTCATAAAGTGTTTAACAACAATCACGATCCAAGCTCACAACGACCTGCTCCTCCTTGTGCAAGCTCCATATGTACCTAAGGTCCTGCAAGGCATGCAACAGAGAGTCAACAACTAGTTGAGCGAGTTCACAGTTAATAGTTCAGTAATAGTAATGGTATAGTAAGCATTGCGTTCGTTCATTAAGTCATGTATCGTATTAGTTCGTATCGCAGCCCTCTAGGCATATGTGCGAAGATTAGGGAAAGTTCTCAAGTATTCTAGACTATGTATATTTGTATCGCGGCCACCCTGGCATGTGTGCGAAGTTTTAGTATATAGTTCGCGGCCTTTCCAAGGCATGTGTGCGAATGATAGTCATAATATCGCGGCCAACCCCGGCGTGTGTGCGAAGATCAGTTAAATTGGTATACTAGTCTAGCCGTATCTTATCATTTACCATCCTCACCCTGAGGACCATAGACATCTATCATCTGAGTATGCGTAAATAAATCATCCAATCCCATTCCCACCCTGGGAACCCCATGCCTTGGCTGTGTGAACTCACCTTGGTTTGCTCGGTATGCTAAGTATGTGCTCACAGTTTATCAATCACGTCCTAAAGTGCGCACATAGGTATAATCAGTTCATATTCACGAAGTTGTTCACGTATAAGTATAATCACAGAAGTACTAAACATGTATTCAATATCATACAAGTCAAGCACATCACTTAACAACAGTTCATCAATCCAGTTAACATTTAATAGAGTTAAATCAGGTTACTGTGCGAATTACCCAAGTTGGCGAAACACAGGTTGGCGAAACATATTCTGTTTCGTCAACTTCTTTTTGGCGAAACACTATCTTGATTTGTCGTTCATATCTTTGGCGAAACACTTTCTGTTTCGTCAAGGTCCCCTTTGACGAAACACACTCTTGTTTCGTCAAGAGTTCTATTTCGTCAAGTTCAGATTCGTGAAGGCATCAGTTACGTCGATCAATTACATCAGTTACACAATATCACAGAAACCCTAATTGCCGTCATCGTCCAGAAGCAATCATACGGGAATCATAAACACATAATTCATACCGAAATCATTCAGGAATCATGACATTCATTGATTATTAATCATAATTAAAATCATGGATTAACTTTAGATCATTCTAGCATATGATTTAACCCTATTAACATACTATCATACATCCGGATAACACGAATAACATTCTAACATGACTGTTCCCGAGCATCATACCATCTAGTTCATCATCAACAATATAAAGAAGTTGTAACCGATTAATCATACATTACTAATCCAGAATCATCATAAACATATATTCATATTTGATCCAGAAATCACGCATACACACAACATATAACAATAATCAAAGTATCAATGAAACCGATTAAACGAACACGAACTGACCGAGATATCCGGGGTGTTAGTTTGATAGCTAGAGGCTTTGGAAGAACACAGAGTTTCCGTCACACACACACAGGAGTTCTAGGGTTTTCTGTTTTGCTAAAGTGTGACAAATGGAGTGGTTACGTATGACTTATACGCCTTTAAGCGTTCTGGGCCCTTAATGGGCTTGACGAATCTGACGGGTCGGCGGAACAGTCTATTTCGTCGAGATCGGGTTGGCGAAACAGGCTTTGTTTCGTCGAGCATGTTCATGGCGAATCACAACTCTGTTTCGTCGAGTTGTTTGATGGTGAATCAGTCTAAGTGTTTTGTAATAACCCATGATATATTTTACAACAACAATAAATCACATACATGCACAATCATAACACGTTTCATTAAAACATAACACGTATGGTTACAAATCAAACAAGTCAACTACTAAACAGTCAAGGTCAACGTGTATTCAATGCGAAAGTGAAAGTCGGAAACTCGAGTTGTCACATTATGTACCAGTGGCAAGACTAGAAGCCATTCGTTTGTTTCTAGCCTTTGTTGCACATATGCGTTTCAAACTCTATCAGTTGGATGTGAAAAGCGCGTTCCTTTACGGGAAATTGCATGAAACTGTGTATGTATCCCAACCACCGGGTTTCGAAGCTCCAGGGTCTGAGAACAAAGTCTATCTGTTGGACAAAGCTCTCTACAGTCTCCATCAGGCTCCTCGGCTGTGATACGAGACTTTATCAAGAAATCTATTGGAGCACGGGTTCTCGTGTGGCGCGATCGACTCTACACTGTTCATATTGAAGAAAGGGGAAGATTTTCTGATCGTGCAAATTTACGTTGATGACATAATTTTTGGTTCTTCAAATGAAGAATTTTGTCGTGAGTTTGAGTCGGTGATGAAGTCAAAATTTAAAATAAGTGCAATGGCCGAGTTGTCGTTCTTTCTAGGTCTTCAAGTGAGTCAAGAAAAAGTTGGGACGTACGTGCATCAGATGAAGTATGTCCACGAGATTCTCAAAATATTTGGATTGGAAGATAGCTTACCTTATGACACAACTCTGCCGACAAATCACAAGCTTACAACCGATAATGAGAAAGATCCTGAAGTGGATCCGACTCTATATCGAGCAATGATAGGTTCGCTAATGTATCATACTTCTTCACGACCAGATATTATGTTTTCCGTTTGTTTGTGTGCTAGGTATCAATCAACTCCGAAAGAGTCTCACGTGAAAGCAGTCAAGCATATCTTCAGATATATGAAAGGGACGCCTAAGCTGGGTTTGTGGTATCCAGCTGAAGGTGGTCTGGATTTGCTGGGGTATGCTGACGCAGACTTCGGAGGGTGCCCGGTGAACAGAAAGTCAACCTCTGGCGGCGCACAACTACTTGGGAACCGTCTCGTCTCTTGGCAATGCAAAAAGTAAGTTGTCGTATCTTTATCCACGTGCGAGGCCGAGTACATTGCTGCATCGAGCTGTTGTGCTCAGGTTTTGTGGATTCAGAGCAAATGAGGGACTACGATTTGAATTTTACTCGAACACCTATTCTTTCGATAATAACTCTGCCATTTCCATAACTAACAATCCAGTAAATCACTCATGTACTAAGCAAATAGATGTTAGGCATCATTTCATTCACGACTGTGCTGAGAAGGTTTAATAGAATTGGTTAGGGGAGACACCCTAGATAATCTTGTCGACCTGTTTACAAAGACATTCGAACAGGCTAGATTTGAAAATCTGGTCCGAATGATCGGCATGATCAACCCCGAGTAAAAATGCTTTTCAAAACTCGCATAGAACTTTATTTTATGTTTAATGTATAGTTCTTACTGCTTTTCAAAAAAAAATAAAAAAATAAAAAGAAATTGAAAAACTCCAAAAATATTTTACTTAGTTGTAGGATAAATTTTAAGAAAAATACAAAAACATTTGAAAAATATAAAATGAAGTGATGTTGAGATATAAGGGAAATGATAGTACATCGATTAGTCATATTTGATGCGGGATTATAGTAATATATAAAATTAACCATTAACTGTAACAACTTCATTATGCATTGCTTCGATAGGTTTTACGTGTAAATAAGAACCTGTTTTTGGTATATAAACATAATGAACTGCGTAACTTGTGTGGTACATCTCTCGGATATATGGTCTTGGTACCGTAATTTCGTTTGATAGGTTACCAAACTTCTGAGATACTAGGTCTTTATGTTTGTTAAATCTCTGAAGTATTATACCTGGTCTTCTGATATTGTGTGAGCAATGGCTGAAGGGGTAAGCTCCCAAAAACCCCACCTCGAATACTTGGGACCATACCACAACCTCATCTTTTAACCCTCTTTAGACCTTGCGCGGCTGTGCACTGGTCCTACAAAGAAAGCTTAGAAGAAAGACAGCAGATAACACCTGCGCGCCAAAAGGAAACTAATGAATCCTTGCGCATAACAGAAGGATAAAATCCTGTTAAACACTTCCGCTTAAATAATACCCAAAATTGGATATTATTTAAATGATACCACACGATAAGGAGTCACACTGGATTATGGCAATAATCTTCTAGAAGACTCAATCGTGCACCACCAGACGGTTATAACCATCTGGGCCACGTGTCATCATCCCAGGCTCCCTTGAAGTCACGATGATGGCATGGAATTAGAGAGAAACCTCCACTTGCCCACTTTCCACGTGGCAATACCCCATCCATTGATCTAAATAAGCGACCTGTGTGCTCTCACATCAGATTAAGAAGATTAACGGAGGAGGAAATAACCGCTTACGGAGTTAAGCATCTTCCGTCAACATTTCAATAACAGGTTTTCCCACCCAAACTCCCGGCTATAAATAGAAGTGTAATTCAGGTACAAACTTCAAGTCACATTCAATCCACTTATACTTTTCTTCTTCATATACCGATACTTATTCTCACGTCGGAGGGTGGTCACGGAGAGAACCTCCATTCTCCCCGGGACGAGGCTGACGGTGTTTTGTTTTGCAGCTATCGAGAAGAAGAGGAGATTCATCCCTTTGAACCGAACGAGAGAGAACCAACCCTTTTTATGCAGAACCTAACCCCCTGGATAATTTGATTCCGGTCATTTATCCAGTGTTTCTTCATTGGCGCCCACCGATTTCTCTGTTTCATCTGTTTTTTCTCGTTTGATTCAATTTTTCTTCATTCTCTGTTTCATATGGCAGAGAATTCATCATTTCACCCATCAAGTCCTCGATCTGAATTCAAGGGTTTTGCAACCCAGGATGCCCAGATCGACGGAATCATGGGAAATAGAGAAAGCAACAACAGTCATTCGGAAGGAAATAACTCCACAATACAAACAGGAGTTCATAACCGTTCAGATCCACTCCTAGAAAGAACTCCATAATACTGGTTTAACAAATTCCAAAGCGCTATGAACCAAATTCTCACACAAAACAGATCTGAATTGCCCAATATCAGATCTGGTACTTTGGAAAAAAGCAAAAGTAAAGTTGACACTGCAGTATTGGACCCATAGACACCTAGTCAGTGGTACATCCAATCTAGTAGTCATGCCGAGACGATTAGAAAACCAGAAGATACCAAAGCAGCTGGATCCAAGCAGATAAACATGGTGCAAGGAGGCCCCTCACGAAGGCCAAACAAACGAAGCCATAATCGACATTGGAGAGAATAACAAGTGGTATTTCCTGTTATTTCTGGAGGACCTCAAGAAGAACGACCAGTGATTATCACCGGTATCTTCGGCCATTACAGAACCGACTACATGTTCATAGATCCGGGAAGCTCGATGGATATAATCTATGAACAATGTTTCAAACAGCTCGATCCAGAAGATAAAACACGATTAGAGCCAATTGATTTCCCTCTCACTGGTTTCTGCAACGAAGCTGTGTTCCCATTGGGAAAAATTGCATTTCCTGTGACTCTCTCACATGGCGAGCATTCTCGCACAGTCACAGTAAATTTCATGGTCATGCCAGCAACATCGCGCCATGATGTATTGCTGGGAAGAAGATCGCAAAGGGAATTCAGCATGATTACTTCCATTCCACACGCTGCTTGCGGCTTTCCAACGGAAACCGGAGTAGCAATTCTATATTCAAGCAAGGAAGTCATTTACGTGGATGATGAACCACCAGCAAAGGTTGCCAAACCTTCAGCACCAAATGAACCAGAAAAATGGGTTCTCAACGAAGAGTATCCAGAGCAGACCATCTCACTGGGGCACGCTATTTCACTAATAATACGGATACAGCTGAAGGAATTACTATCAAACAATAAAGACATCTTCGCCTGGTGCCCAGCAGACATGACTGGGGTACCTCGAGAAATAGTGCAGCACTGTCTAAATGTCCGCCCCTTAGCGGAGCCCGTCGCGCAGGGAAGACGCAGTCTCAGCACTGAAAAAGCGGAAGCAATGAACGAGCAAGTAACAGAGTTACTCAACGCCAGGATCCTGCGCGAAGTGAAATACCAGACCTGGGTCGACTCTCAAGCATCTTTCCGCTGGAAGTGTTTTCTTGACTGTTATAAGGGCTATCATCGGGTCCAAATGAAAGAGGAGGATGAAGACAAGACAGCCTTCCGCACAGACAAAGGCATCTTCTACTATACAAAAATGCCCTTCGGTCTCCGTAACGCAGGAGCTACTTACCAGCGTTTAATGGATACAGTCTTCGGGGAAGACATTGGTAAAACAGTCGAAGTATATATGGATGACCTCGTCATCATGAGCCACGAAGAAGAAACCATGCTCGTAAACATTCAGCGCACGTTCGATTCTTTGCGCAGCGTTAACTTGAAGCTTAACCCAACAAAGTGTTCATTCGGAATGGAAGAAGGAAATTTTTTGGGTTTTATAGTAACAAGAGACGGTTTTAAAGTAAACCCGGAGAAAGTGCAAGCCATCCAGCTGATGTCATCACCTGCAACAATAAAAGAAATGCAAAGGCTCGCAGGACGATTAGCAGCCTTGAACAGATTCTTGGCAAATCACGCTGCAAAGTCTTATCCGTTCATTAGCACACTGCACAATTGTGCCAAGAAAAGCCACTTCCAGTGGACACCAGAAGCGGAAATAGCCTTCAAGCAAATGAAGGAATGTCTAATTCAGTTGCCAACACTGACAGCACCGCGAGAAAAAGAACCGCTGATCTTGTATTTATCCGCTGCAGAAGTAGCGGTTGGCGAAGTGTTAATGGTGGAACGGGAGAACATTCAGACCCCAATATATTATATCAGCAAGATGCTAACTGGCCCATAGACGCGCTACTCAATGATACAAAAACGGTCCTCGCGCTAGTACATGCATCACGACGCCTACGCCGGTATTTTTCTGGTCATGTTATTACAGTTCTCACCAATTACCACTTAGGGCAGATTCTATCCAAACCCGATGTCGCGGGGAGATTATCTAAGTGGGCCATCGAGCTGGGAGGATACAATATCCTATATAGACCGCGACCAGCAATCAAAGGGCAAGTTTTAGAAGACTTCTCCACAGAAGTTCCCATAGACAAAGTGCAGGAATGTGAAGCAATCCAAAACCCTGTTCCCATTTTCGACGATAGGGTCTGGACGCTGCACATAGACGGGGCTTCCAATGACGATGGAGCAGGCGCGGGTCTCCGATTGGTTAGCCCAGACGATCACGAGCTTACATATGCGATACGCTTGGATTTCCGGAGCACAAACAATGAGGCAGAATATGAAGTGTTTCTAGCAGGCCTACGTTTGGCGCTTAAAATGGGAGCAAAAAATCACTAAGCTCACGTCGATTCAAAGTTAGTGGCCGAGCAAGTTAATGGGCACTATGATGCAAAGGGCGAAGCCATGGCGCAAAGGGCGAAGCCATGGCGTTATACCTAGAACAAGCACGAATTCTTATCAGCCAATTCCAAACGTTCAAAATAAATCACATAAACAGAAGTGAGAATAAGCATGCAGATGCACTGAGCAAATTGGCCGCCACCAGTTTCAGACATCTAGCAAAGGAGGTGCGCATTGAGGTATTATCCAATCCTTCTGTTCCTATTAGGCAAGTAAACATCGTTGAGATCGGCAACCCATCCTGAATGTCCCCGATCATCATGTACCTGCAGCATGGAAAACTTCCAGAAGGAAAAGCGGAAGCTAGGAAGATCCAGAATAAAGCAATAAATTACGAAATTGCAGACGGAATTCTGTACCGAAAGTCATTTATTGGACCACTCCTACGCTATGTTGACAAAATAGATGCGCAGTACTTAGTCAGGGAAATCCATGAAGGCTTGTGTGGGATACACGTCGGACCGCGCATGGTAGTAGCAAAAATCATGAGCGCAGACTACTATTGGCCGGTGATGCATGTGGACGCGGTGGAATTATTACGAAAATGCGTAGCTTGTCAGCGCCACGCGCCAAAAACCCTTCGTCCGAAGAATCCACTCGTACCGGTCACATCCGCCTGGCCCTTCCAGCAATGGGGCATCGATCTTGTTGGTCCATTCCCTGATGCACCTGGCGCGGTGAAGTTCATTATCGTGGCAGTAGACTATTTCACAAAATGGGTTGAGGCCAAGGCGTTAACTTCAACCACAGCAATGGTGATCCGCAAATTTATATGGGAACATATTATTTGCATATTCGGATTACCATTGCGCATCATTTTCGACAACGGCACCAACTTCGCCTCAGAAGATCTTCAGAAGTGGTTCAAGGAAATGAAGATCGAACACAACTTTGCCTCTGTGGCACACCCACAGGCAAATGGGCAGGTTGAAAGTGTCAACAAACAAATAGTTGAAGGCCTAGACCTCGTATAATGCTTTGCTAAGCGCTCCGTTTGTGCGCAAACCCCCTTGGTGGATTTCTTTTCTGTCACAACAATCATCACCGGATGATCTGTTCAAAATTGTCATCACCGGATATACAAATTACAATTCTATGTTACCACCAGGCACACAGCAAAAACTGCAAAATTATGCAGAAAAAGATACCAAATGATGGTACACCACCTTTAAGTCGAGCCTTCATCTCTCTGTCTGTGCGGTGGCACTAACCTGAGCTCTCAAGGCATCGCATTTTAGCCGGATACAGAGATTTTTCAGATATACTCACATGTAACATGTAATGTTTGGTAGTCTTGATACGAGAGTATATTCTGAGGTGGGTAAACATAGTTACAGTCAGTTATTAATACACTTAATCACATATCTCGAAAACAGTGTTCGAAAGCGTGCTAAAGCTTAAGTGGACCACAATACCGTTGAACGTCTTGAACTGTTAATATCATTCTAAAAGCTTAAACTGAAAAACTATGTTTCTTGTGATTGGATATTGACAGAAAAACCAATATGATCCCTTTGCTCCGATTTCACAAAAAGATAATTAGTGTAAATACGTTCTTAGGTTTAATTTCTTTAATTTAGTCTAAATTGAAAAACAACAAAAAGATTTTGCTTTCTTGTTTCTATGTGCGAGTTATCACTCTGAAAATACTCTAACGGTTGTGAACATTCTTTAATAAGGTGTTAAACATCAATTCTGGTAACTTTAAAATAAGCCTTTTCCATAAAAATCGGTCGTGCAAGATACGTCTAAGCGTGCGTGGGTAATTTCGTCATTTTTAAGGGTGTTTGGTGAATTCTCGTGTGACAACTCGCATAATTACAGGTACTATACAAATTAATTAACCCTAATTGTGTGCTTAACGACTGTGCTTGATTACATCTGACACTCTAAACTGCTTACTGATTCATGTTACATACATACATGTGTATCTTTTACATACAGTCACTCCATTTATTTCGTACAGACTCTTAGTGACAAACCTGATGCGCAAAGCACAGTTAGCACAGTGAGCGAATAACTCAGACACATGCTGACAATGCCAGCACATAGACAGACACTATTTTTAGGCCAGTATGGGCCAGAGACAAAGCACTACACCAGTATGGAGTGTAGGGAAATGAGGACCATAAGACTGTGTCACTAGGTGATAGTTTGAGTGCCGGAAAGTGCCTAAAACTCATTTTAAGTACAAAATTCTGCATTTTCAGTAACAATTCAGCTTTTAACACACTCGTATTATACAGAGTATTGACTAAATGGTCCTGAACACTTTCCCTAAGTGTTGGAATTAAAATTCGTTACAAAAGATGCGTAAAAGACACTATGCGGTACAATTAAACGCTTTAACGGAACAGTACGTAACCGAACAACCGGACATTACCCGGGACACCAAAATTTTGTCAGAAACATTATTTTATTATTCTTATATAATTATGGTCATAAAAATCCCCACACCCTATAGAAACATGACATACACCCACTATTCTAGAAAATACCCGTAACCTCCTAATTATTTACCCACTAACTATGAAAATTTACAATTAACCCCCCCCCCTCACTAATTCTCGGCTCACATGGGGGGACCCACCCTCAATCATTTCAAATCCTCTACTAAATATTCCCCTTAATTTTGATTGGGAGGTGATCTTGCCAAGAAATCATCATAATGGCATATAGGTTGGGCTAGTGATTTACCTCATCATTCCATCTTCACCAACAAGTCACTCCACCATTTTCCTTCACTCTCTCTCCCTCTTGGCTGATTATATCCGCCACCACCACCATCATTTCAATATTCACTCCCTTGATTCATTTTCAAGTCCAAATCAAGTGATAGAAGGAACCTTGTGAAGCTTGGAGCTTGGAGGTCTTGAAGAAACGTCACACACTACTTCCTCACGTCATCTTCATCATCTTTCTTCACAAGTTCATCCCTAGCCCTTGTGCTAGTAGTAAGTCTTCGATCTAGCTCATGAATCATTTCTACGTTGATTGTTCGAAACATTGTTGTTTGAAGCTTAAAATAAGAACACAAAGAGAAAGTGAACAAGGAACCTAAACACAAACTTATGTAATGATAAAATCTGGTTGTATTATGTTGGTATAAGTATGCATGTTGTTTGATCATTGATTTCTCGATAAACCCGTTGTTAGAACAATTGTTGACGCGTTTTTAGTAACTTTTACATTGTAAACAGCAAGCTGATTGGTATTTCCAGCCAACTTCAACAGGCTGTAACTGGACCATTTTAAATCGAAAAACTGATTTTCTGAAGCCTAAAATATGTATTTAGGAATAACCGAACAAATGGCACTGGAATCGTAATTTTTCGAGGTCGTTTACTATTTTTAAAAGACTGTTTTCGGACAGCAGCTTAAGCTGTGTTTTTACTGCAGAAAAAGTGTGTTGTATTCGGAGTCATAACTTGAAACCTGAGTAGAATCGACTCATGGAATTTTTACAGTAGTTGGTCACTGTTGTCTCGATGATCCTCCAACTGGAATTTCGTCAATCGGACTTACGGTTAATTTTTAGTGAATTATTCCGTAAACTGCAATCAGAAAGTATCAAATCTGATTGCAGTCGGGTAAATGATTTTCTATAAAACACTAGTAACGAACTGGACCCCGATATTTTTACATAATAAATTTTGGGACATATGTGACATTCTGTAAAAATTTGAGAATTTTTGGAAAATGATAACTATTTTATAAAAATCCTTGAAAACAGTCCAGTTTTGGGTAATGAAGCTGGAATAACGTAAGTAGTGCTGGGTGTGTCTAAAGGTCGGAATAATTGTTGGAAAATGATCTACGGGATATACGTAAAATAAAATGATATGCTATTTAGCATGGACACCTCTATTTACAAAGGAGACTATGGCGAATTTTTCCGAAAATCCTAACACTTAGTAAATATTTTCTAGACAAGAGTTACTAGTATATTTTCGACTAAGTTTTTCAAAGATAAAACTCGTCATAATATTTATCACAAAATACGAAGTATCGGAGGTTGGTTTCATACACGAACATGGTTAAATATATATAATCTCTAAAAGGGACTTAAAAATATATTTCCGACATCCCATCCTTGGGAAGGAAACGCGTATATAAGATACTTTAGAAGTATTGATACTAGAATATGGAATGAGCAAATATTCCAACACGACATATGATTAAGTTGAAATATTAATTATTTTGACAAATAATTATCACTCGAAATAATATAAGAAACGTAACTCAAAAACATAAATACTGAGACAAGGCACGACCCGTTCGTCTAATAGACGTTAGACCATTGTAGGTAGTCGTGTTTGCTGAGGAGATTTGGGTTACAAGTACCGAAGACGCAATACAGTGAGTTCATGTCCCCCTTTTTCTCTTAACTATTTTCAGTTTTACACCTCGGGGGTGAAATACATGTCACAGACATTTACAGACATTTATTTACATGGTATGGTTAGCTTAAGGAGGGTTTTTAATACGCGAACATGTGAGTGGTGGGCATGACACTTAAGGCCATTAATCCTCGTTGTAGGACCGAGGGACATTAGTGATAGATCTATTTGGGTGTAGCGAGCCCCACTCCTGAGTCCGCTGAGTGGACCATGAGATGACTAAGTGCCCGACGCACAAATCCGCTAGGTTTGAGTCTTCCTGCATCACTTCACACTTATCATTGGCTTTGCAACCCAATGGTGGTCTCTTTTTCCTTATTGCTACATACCAGGGATTTTCATACATACAGGCACATTACAAAGGTTTATACATACTCAATTACACATGAACTCGCTCAACTTTTGTTGATTTTTCAAACTACATGTATTTCAGGGAATTAGTAAATGGATCTGGCGGGCGTTGGAGTTTTTAAGCTGCGTTGTGAATAAAGATGCCATCCAAGTCATTAGGGCTTAGGAGGCGTATCTTAATCCTGGACGAGATACGTGGTCCTAAACTCGGTGTTATTTTAAAATCTTTTGTTGAGTCTTTTTGAACTCCTTAAAACATGTTATGGTTGGTAACTTGAATTTGGTCTCGTCATTTCAGACAATTATGTTGTACTACTTTTAAACTTAAATTAATGGATGTACATCTACTGGTTTTATCATATAGTGTTGTTATGATCATATGCAATTGTATTAAGAAGTCACACCAATAATCACGCTTCCGCAAAAGTCAGGGTGTGACATCTCGTTCCAAGTTGCGATATTTTTCCAAAAGTATAAGTTTTGAAGTAACTTGTTCTGATTGTTCGGGATTTGCAATACAAATTATTAAATGTTGGTTGTTTAATATTTCAATTTTTTATTCCAGGGTATTGGACTTTATTTTTTATGATCCTGGGTTGGACCGAGTGTCTCCGGGGTTAAGATTCTTAATCCGGTGTTAAGTGTTTCAGGTCTGGATGGTTCATCTCAAGATGGAAGATTTGAAGAAGTTGTGTGGGCCTGGATCGTTCATCTCAAGATGGAAGATTTGAAGAAGCTAAGACATCTGTCGTTGCATTCCTTTGAAGAAGATCAACTGTTAGCTGATCAATAGTTCAAGGTCGTGCAGTTCTGTGTGAAAAAATAGGCAGCAAGTACTCAAGTGTTGACGAAGAGAAGATTTCAAGTTTTACATTGAAGATCCCGCACTGATCAAGGGGGAGTCTGTAAGTGCACTTTGGGTGATAAGTGCAGGCTCTCAAATCTTCAAGGGTGTTTTATGTAAATTGTTAAAACTATTATGTTAGGTCCGAATTTATGCTTATGTTTTGGTCAGGACTTAGGGTTTGTTTCTAGTCCGATTTTAGAAGTTGGTTTAGTCAAGGTTTGTAGTGTCTTGGGCTTTGGGCTTTTCTATGTCCTGACTTTATTATTCAGGACTTCCTATTGTATATAAACTCTTTAGTGAAATGTTATACTGTGGCGATTTCTTTTGTGGAAAGTTTGTTCTTTAAGAAACCCTAATCATTGTCACTGTGTGTAAATTGACGGCACTGTGTGTGACGTCATTCATCATTTTCATCATTCTTATTCTACACTTTCTTGATCCAATACTCTACAGTAGTGATTGCTAGGTGGATTCCGCACACCTGGTGATTGTTGTCTGAGTGAGATCCTTGGGTAGGAGACCTTACATTACGGTAACGGTATGATACCGTTAATTGGTATAGCAATCGAAAGAGATATGCTTAAAATGACAGCGTCGCGTGTTTTACGTAAATTGAAAACCATAAAAATAAATACTAGTACGGGTTCGGATGATACTGGTACTGGTGTTATTTGGTCGTAATCGGTTCAGTTCGTCACGGCACCAATAGGAACATCAAGAAAACCATAAAAAAGAATATTGATACCGATGGCGTTTAGATGGTATCGGTTCAGGTTATCACGTTAAAGAACAAAAAAAAATTATATTTGACCTGTTCATTTTTTAATAAAATCTCTATCGAGACGTAGATAAAAATAAGCACGCCACAATGATATATTCGAATTTCTATAAAATATCGATTATATTTTTAAAATAACGAAAAGGGGTAAACGACATCACTTTATATAACAAAAAATTAATCCACAGGGTAGCTTTGATGGTATGTATCTGATCACTTGTATAATACTATTCACAACTCGTTTTGAGTAAAATATATATTGAGACGTAGATAAAAATAAGTATGCCTCTACCTCATACTTTAAAATTTGTAAAACATTGTACTTTAAAAGTTAACAAAATATATTTAGTTATAACAAGCACAAGTTTGAAACTGTTCATTGTACTATTCTAGTTGATATGATATATGACTTTCTCAAAAGACCGGATATGTAATACTTTTTTTAAATGCGTATTGAGATAAGTAGTTGTATACGAAGTCATGAAATACAGTATATCGATTTTTATAAGGGGGTTTTTCCATATTTATTAGGTTTCCTTCTGAATTAGTGTGTATAGGCATTATGCCTAGTGGAGATGGATATGATTGAGTAATTCCGCACGATGATACTCTAGTGGTCTGTGTCAGTGATCCGAATTTGCCGTTAAAAAAATAGCATTAATTAAAATTAAACACCTACAAGGTGTTGTGTCACATATTTAAGATTATACAAATGATCGAAACTTCAGTAGAATAATCTAGCTCATCATCATCACACTAGCATGTGTAAAAATTGGCCTTCTTGACGTTGTAACATCCATTTAACCTAATCGTTCGAATTTCTTTACGGATGTTTTATTGTTTTTAATCTACTCCTTGTTTTTCCATCTGGATATGGTGATTCATGCGGGAGTGTGTGAAATAGTAATCAAACATATTGACATTGTAATAGATATTGTTATAAAAGTAATAATATACATACATTCATTACGGTAAGAGTACAATGCTGGCACTCGATAAGCTCAAAAGAAAATCGATATTGTTATAAAAGTAATATTATATGTACATTCATTATGGTAATAGTACAGTACCGACACTCGACAAGCTCAAAAGTAATAATATATGTACATTCATTGGAATGCACTTTACATTGATCAAAAGCCTTAAAACGAATATCAATAATGTTGGTGCACTACATCTGCTGATTACGTCTTGTATCGAGTCAATGTCTTAGAACGTTAGATCTGGGCTTGAAATATGAGAAATAGTCAAAATGTATAGGTTTTAGGTTAATGGATCGCTCATTAGGCCCATTAGGGTTTGGACCGCTCGAGTGGACATGTTTGGACCGCTCGAACGGCAAAGCAGTTTCTGGGCCGCTGATATGACATGGTTGGACCGCTTTTGTGTCATCATGTTGGACCGCTTATTTGAACAGTCCAATAAGCGGTTCCAGAAGCCCAATTGGCGGTTCCAGATGTCTATAAATAGTCCGATGAGCGATCTCAATTGAAACGGTTGGTGAAAATCGTACCGAGGTTCTGCCGGTGCGAGATTTGAACTGTAAACGTTTGAAATCAATAAACAAGTAGTTAAAAGTGAGTTGCCTGCTGTTTCTACCTTAGTTTCTTGTTATTCCGCACCTGAAACCAAGGAGAAAGCCTCTGAACGACTCGTTCGGGTCATCACACGATCCTACAATTGGTATCAGAGCTCAGGAGGAGGTTCTCTACAGAAATCAGCCGGTTTTTGTCACTTTTTCTTACTTCTACATCTTTTTTTTTCTAATTCGGGAAGATTTCACGGTCGGAATTCGTTCAAAATCTCAGGGATTGTGCAAAATAGTACCGTGACAAATCCTGGAAAGTTTCGGATTAAAATTTAAAGTTTAACTGGGTGAAATGTGGATTTGATTATGGACCGCTCGATCGGACTACTCTGAAATCGCTTATCCGGACCAAATCAAGGATCGCTCTTCTGGTCGGACCGCTTATTCGTACGTATTTGGATCGCTCATCCGGACGGTTGAACCGCTCATTCGACCGGTTCAGGCTCGCTTATTCGGACGTCTGAACCGCTTATCCGACTGGATCAGGCCCGCTTATCCGGACAACTTCTCGAACCGCTTATCTGGACCGATACTGAATCGCTTATTCGGACATTTGGTGGATCGCTTTTTTGGATCGCTCATCTGGACAAACTTGGTTCGCTTATTCGTCACAGTGTTTGAAAAACGTGTTATTGAATCATGGATTTCAATCTCGTTAACAGGACTCAAGAAACACTTGATAGAATAATAATATTAAAGAATGATTTTGATTCATTTTCAGGTTTTCCAGGAGAGAGTACAAGAAGTGTCATTGAGAGATTCAAACATCTTGTTCGTTCAATGTCTGATTTGAATCTTACAAAAGAACCAAAGGAGTGGGTTGAAAAATTTATCAGTGCGTTACCGAAAGAAGAATGGGAAGATTATGTCCTGAACTTGAAAAGTTCTAGAGAATTTTCTCAACTGACAATTACTCCACTCATTAAAAGAATTGAAGAACAGATGGAGATCAACGATAAGAAAAAGAAAGAAAAGATTGTAAAAGTCAAAGAATCTGGGAAGAATGAATCGTCAAGGTCTGCTTCAGTATGTTCAAAGTGTCATAACTTCAAGACAGTCAATGACAAACTTGTGAAGGATGCAGAAAGTTTGACATCTGAAGTCAAAAAGTTGAAACACGAGAAGCATACTGCTGAAAAACAGATTCTTATAGTTCAGAGTATTTGTGAGAAGCTGAAAGCCGAAAATGTTAAACTGTTGGATAGTGTGAACAGTTTGACATTAGAGAACAAAGGTTTAAAAGAAAATGAAAAGGTTTTTGAAAACAAACAGAAATCATCTGAAAATGAAGATTTCTGGATAAAATTGGAAAACAAAAACCTAAAAGCGAATGAATCAAAATTTCAGGAACAGATAAAAGTTTTGATGAATGAAAAATCTGTTCTTGAAAATTTGAAGATTGAGAATGAGAAAACTATCAAGTCTCATTTTGGGAGAATATCTCAGCTTGAAAGTGAAGCTGAGAATTCGAGGAACAAAATTGATGAACTTGAGAAGAAATTGAAAGGTTTTGTGACTAAATCTGACAGTTTGAGTTTTCCCTGTCCAAAACCACTCAATTCTATGCCGATAAGTGAAAAGATTGAAGATTGTGATGAGAAAACTGATGATGAAAATGAGGAATTTTATTCAGCAGATGAATCTGAGACAAAATCTGATGCTGAAATTAAGAAAAAGGAGAAATTTTTGAAGTTAAAAGAAAAATTTCAGAAAACTGTTTTACACTCGACTGAAAAGGGAGAATGCTCTAAGCAGAAACCTGTGAAGAAGATTGTAAAACAGAAACAAAAGATTAAAAATGGAGAAAAAATCTCATCAGTTCAATCATCCAATCACAATCAAAAATCAAAAGATTTAAAAATTAAAAATTCAAAAATTGCTGGGTGCAGGGCAGATCATAGTGCTTCAAAGTCAAATTCAGCAAAGGTGAGGAAGGAATATCACCAAGCCAAACAATGCTTTGATCTGAGCATTTGGACTAAAAATGGTGATAGGTACGATAACAGAATGTGTTATAGTTGTGGATATCATGGACACATTGCTGTTAACTGCCGGTATTGGAGTTATGAGACCAGGAGGTGCTTTAACTGTAACATCAAAGGTCACATTGCCAGAGATTGCCCGAGGAAATCGAATGAAAGATTGAGGGTTAATTCTCAGAAAATGGCAAAGATTCCAGTCAAGGTCAAGCCCGAAGAACTAAAAGTTCGAGAACCAAAAGTTCAACAACCGAAAGTTCTAGAGACGAAAGTTAAACTTTCTCAGGGGCAGAAAGACCGACTGAGGAAGAAGAGAAAGAAAGCGAGAGAATATCTCGAGAAGATTTTGTCCTCGGGTTCACGGGACAAACAGATTAATAGTTCTGATGAATCGACTCCTTCAGTTGCAAAAACAAGCAAGACGAATTCATCAGATACAAATCTGAGGACAGAACAGAGAGGGAAGAAGAAGAAAAAGGTCGGCGATGAATCTGACAGATCAAAGTCGGACAAGCCACCTTCAGGCAATGATTCTGGTATGGTAAAACCAGAGGAGCCATTGGTTGAGGTAAAAGTTGAGAATTCTAGTTTAGCAATGGATGATGCAAATTTTCCACCATTGTTGAGCAAGAATTCAAAATCACCCAAGGTCAGTCAGGCTTGGGTGAAATTGTTTAAATAGAAAAACCTGACTTGCCGGAGATCCCAAGATGGTATCGTGGATCATGAATCGGCACATTTCTTGAGAAATTTCACTTTGGTGATTTTTCGTCTCAAATGTGGTAAATCAAGGACATTAAGTTGTACTTGATTTTCTACTGATGGTTTATGATCAAACTGGAAATGATAAATCTTTAAAACGTTTGAAGAAAACAAGATGATGAGATAACCCCAAATCTACAAATGGTTTGAACACAAACTAATTTTTTCCGGAAAAACCATTTTGATTGAAACAAACTTAAGTGTTTTGAAATCATTATGGGAAAATAGTTTGTTGTGAGGGGGAGTTCTGATTGTTTTTGCACGAGAATGGTGAATTGAGGTAATTCACATAATGTTGTCATATTTCTTGTATAGTTTGTTTTCAATTTTTCCTCAGAAAATCAAAATTGAAACATATTTTGATTTTAGGGGGAGTAAGAAAATTTTGAAAAATTTAGAAAAAATTTGAAAAATGAAAATGAGTTTTGCTGCAAAAAGAGGAGATGATAGTACATCGGTGGACTATCACAGCATGCTAGAGATTTGTAAAGACAAAAATGTTGTTAAACAAGTCTTACTAATGATGTGTCAGTAGGCTTCACACAGTTAGTAAATTGTATTCGAGATATAAACATAAAATCAAAACTTACTTATTTTGTGGGGAACACTACTTGGATATATAGGTAACCCCTGAAATCTCGTTTGAAAGGTTTCTTATTCTGGAATACTAGGTTCTTGTACTCAAATGATGTCTGGGGTATTATTCCGGGACTTCTGCTGAACGGTAGTTCTGACCTAGTCCCTGGCTAATACTTTCTTCATATGCTTGAAACATAGCATAAAGCCCTCAGCTGATTAGACAATAAAATTGATGATCAGTTGTTGTAGCTAAAAAGATCCTCTAAAGGGGACCCACTGCTAAGTCGAAGCTGATATCTCTCTGCTGAACGGAAGTTCTGACCTGAGATCCCTCAGTTCTCGCATTTTTCCCCTAATTTATATACAGATATCATTTGTAGTTATACTTACCTGTAGATCAGAATATTGGGATCTGGATACGGGAGTATATTCAAGAGGTGGGACACTCAAATAAGTCTAAGTTCTAAAACATTAAATACGTATCTTGAATCAATTGAAAATTTGTGTAGAGGTTTAAGTGGACAACAATACTGACAATCAGAAGTAAATTTGTTTTTAACATTTGCTGATTAATCAAGATCAACGGTGTTGGTGATATGTCTCAAAAACCGATATGATCCTCTTGCACAATCTCTCAAAAATAGTGTTCATTTCTGTATTGTTCAAAATTCAAAAATCCAAAAATATTGTATTTTTGTTTGATATTTGAAAACTACAAAAAGATTTTCGACAACAGAGTGTGAAGAACTGATATTTGACATTTCAAGTGCTAAACATGTTGAACTTGTGGTTTGAGAGAGAGTGTTAAATTGTGAAGATTTGAAATGCAAAATTGGTTCATTAACTTGATGACTAAGTTGAATGGTAACCTACAATTTGATCTTCATAGTTTTTTATACGATTAGTTAATTCATTAAGTTGAATTACAAATTGTGTTGTTTTGTGATAGTGTATTTGAGTATTGCAGGTTTCTGATCCTGTTGCTACGAATAGCCAGGAGATACATCAGAACCAGAGGAGAGCTTAAACAGAGAAAGCCAGGAGTTGATTTCAATGGTGATAACGATTTCCAGACAGAGATCCCAGCATGATGATAGGGGGAGTCTGACGAAAGTTAGAGCCAGAGAATGATCCAGGCATATGATTCCAGGAGGAAATTCCTGAAGAAGATATTTTTCCAGGCAGAGTTCCTGAAGATTGATAGAATGATAGAGAGAGAGAAGCCCGAAGACTGATCAAGACTGAAGAATTGAAGACAGCATTGTTGTGACTCGATAGTCGACTCCATCAACATCTGAGGGGGAGTCTGTTGGTGCACTACATCTGCTGATTACGTCTTGTATCGAGTCAATGTCTTAGAACGTTAGATCTGGGCTTGAAATATGAGAAATAGTCAAAATGTATAGGTTTTAGGTTAATGGATCGCTCATTAGGCCCATTAGGGTTTGGACCGCTCGAGTGGACATGTTTGGACCGCTCGAACGGCAAAGCAGTTTCTGGGCCGCTGATATGACATGGTTGGACCGCTTTTGTGTCATCATGTTGGACCGCTTATTTGAACAGTCCAATAAGCGGTTCCAGAAGCCCAATTGGCGGTTCCAGATGTCTATAAATAGTCCGATGAGCGATCTCAATTGAAACGGTTGGTGAAAATCGTACCGAGGTTCTGCCGGTGCGAGATTTGAACTGTAAACGTTTGAAATCAATAAACAAGTAGTTAAAAGTGAGTTGCCTGCTGTTTCTACCTTAGTTTCTTGTTATTCCGCACCTGAAACCAAGGAGAAAGCCTCTGAACGACTCGTTCGGGTCATCACACGATCCTACAAATAATGATACCAATAACAATAACACTGATACCAATACCAACATAGGTACCGATTTCAGTATTATCAGAACTAGTGCCAATATTCATTTTTATGATTTTCAATGGAAGTAAAATATAATAACATTTTGGGCATATCACGACTTTTATTTTTTGGGTTTTCTCTTTAGGTTTCTATATCCAGTGTTGGTACCATAACAAATTGAATTGATAACGACCGGAAATTTTCTACCTCATCACGTAAGTATGTACCTTTTTGTGTTGTTAATATACCACCGTAACGCAGAGAAATTCTACTAATTATGTTAATAACAAAATGAAATTGTTATGAACAATAACTTTAGTGACTTTTTTAAGTTTCAATTTCAGCCTTTTAACCTATATATTTTGAGAAAAAGCTACAAAAATATAATTAAATTTGTCAAATGTTTCAATTAAGTTATTTAAACTTTTTTTAATTTCTCTAAAATAGCTAAACTTTAATTTGTTATTCTAATAGTGTAATTACCAAGTCGCTAAGTTACCATTATCTTTCTCTTATTTTTAAACTTCTTTATTTCCTTATTTTTTATTATTTATTAATTATCTTAACTAATTCAAAATGATTCTTTTAACTAATTTATAAACTTGTCATCTCCTTAAACATGAATTTAATAAAAAAAAATAATACAACTAAATATGCAGTTGTGTTTAATTTTTTCTTTCTCAACATTCAAATTTAATTTTTATTGAAATTGGTTGTGTTAAAATAAAGTTTTTTTTTTTTTGTTTTATAAACTATATCGAGTACCGATACAGTAAAAAACTGGAAGTTTGGAACCAATACCGACCAACAACATTTATAATTTCGATCAAATATAAAACATGTGTTAATGTCTTTATGGTACCATTAACGAACAAGACCAAATTCATATAGACCGGACAACAACGACACATGTATGGATATTATCATAACCGGTTTTGTTATTCGTTTTTATGGCTTTCGATCGATGTAAAACATGCGACAATATTTTTTAGGCATATCATGACTTAATATTTTGGGTTTTATCTTTTTGTTTGAGTAGGGACGTCACATGTAATTATATCTAATGCCTTTTTAATTGGATTTATTATAAACGAAAACCGTGTTGACCGCTAGTGATGGTGGCTTTTCATCAATGTCCTTTTGACTTTTATCTAAAAATATTTGTTAAATTTGGTTTGAAAATACTATATACTCATAAAAATAGCAAGTAACATTTTGAAATGACTTAAACAACTCGAAATTTGTTTTGAACCTAGTTTACAAGTAGTGACTTATCAAACTCAAGGTGGGACTTGGATTTACACTCAACAAACCTGCCCTTCAACGTTTGTCAACTCTTATTGAGACTCTTAATGATTCAGACCTCTTACTGGTTCAACACTTAATGGTTCAGACTGTTTGTTTCACGAGCAGATGTCTGATGACTGAATGGTTCAGACACTTACCTCTGAATGGTTAAGCATTATACTGAGTCTCTGAATGATTAAGACCTCTAATCTGAATTGGTCAGACATTTGTCTCTGAACGGTTAAGTATTATACAGGCTCTTAATGGTTCAGACCTCTTATTGGTTCAGCACTTAATGGTTCAGACCTCTTACTGGTTCAGCACTTAACCATTCAGATGTTGCCAAACAGCACCTGAGTTTGATAAGACCTCACATCCAATAATATCTCACAAGATTACCCTTCTTACTATCTCAACGAGTGAAGGCTTAAGTCCATTTTAATTATCGAACCATGAACAGACTCGATGACTGAGAAGAACACAGGAATATTGAACTACACCATAGCTCTAATGCTAGTCATAGCCTTATTTTTATTGGATCATTATAGACGAGAACGATATTGAGCACCGGTGATTTTGTAAACTAAATAAAAAAATGAGGACAAGGCTATGTTTGGTGGCTTTTCATCAATGTCCTTTGATTTTTATCTAAAATTATGAAACTTGTTTTGAAAATACTATAAACTCATAAAAGTAGCAAGTAACATGTTGAAATGACATAAACAACTCGAAATTTGTTGTAAACCTAATTTACAAATATCAAAGTGGGACTTGGATTTACACTCAACAAACATCTCTTCGACTCTAAGGTAGCGTTTGTTTCATGGATAGCAATTAGAATTGGAATTGGAATTTACATAGGAATTGAAATTAAAAGGAACTGGATTTGGAATTTAAACATTCCAAAAGGAATTGGAAGTTGTTGTAATTGATTAATTGGAATCTCAATTCCATTCTTAATGTGTTCGATTGGCAAATTTGTTGGAATTTGAATCTTAATTTGGAATTGGAAACGTTTTGACCTGACTTGACCTGGCCCGTTCAATTGGGTCAGCAGCCAATCGTTTCAAGTCGCGTGGGGTCGAGACATTTCGTGTCGGTAACAGGTTGGGTCGAGACATTTCCGATCTTAATGGGCCGGGTTCGGTCGAGACATTTCAGTTGCTAACGGGTCGGTTCGGGTGAGTTTAAAATGTTTTGGGTCGAGTCAAATCGAAACACTTTGAGTTGTTAACGCGTCTGTTCGGGTTGGGACGGTTCGGGTCGTAAACAGGTCGGGTAAAGATGTTTTGATCCGTTACGGGGGTTTGGCTGAATCAAGACATTTCGGGTCGTTAACTGCGTGGTCCAGTCCGGGTTGAGATGTTTCGGTTACATTACGGGTCAAGCCGGGTTGTTAACAGGTCGAACTGGGTCAAGACATTTCGGGCTGGCGCGAGCTAATTAGATTGAATTGTTATGGGTCGGCGGTTAGCCTAGTCAGGTCAAAACGTTTTCAACATCAGTGACCGATCGAAGATTCCAATGACTTTACTTGATTATGGAAGTATTTTGAATTCGTCTATTTAAAGGAATTCATTTCCAATTCCTTTGCTAACCGAATGCGACTAAGAATGGAATTAAGATTCCAATTCCTTCCTTTGTCATGTTCTAAGGTTGGGTGTAAACAAACCAAGTTGAGTCCACATAAAAAAGCTTGACTCACTTGACTTAAGAGAATTCGATCGCTATGTCTAAAGTTTGAACTCGGTCTTTTTCAGGCTCAAACTCATCTTAGTTTCAGTTTGTTTATTATGTATGTTCAATCTAAAGTTTTACTTTTAATTTATCTTCATGTAATTAAATTTAAAAGACGGTATATTTAAAAGATAACGACTAATCTTTACATTGTGGTTCCACATGTAACAAGTAATCTTTTAATTTCGCATGTATAAACACATCATCAGTTCATGCCATATTGTTTATTTTAGTTGTTAAATTTAAGTCATTAAATTTGTTTATTTGTTTTTATTATTAAGCATCAGTTTAGACAAAAAATAAATAAATAAAAATAAAAAACACACTGAAGGGGTATGATCTTAAATCCTGCGCCGACCACATGAGTTACTCTCAGGTCGCGCGCGAGACCGTACCCACTGTAAACCAGAAAGACGACTTTCCCGACCTTGCGTTGGCTACAAGGGTCTGTCCCAAGCCGCGCACGAGGTCGGGACCAAGATAAAATCAATCCTGACACTTAGTTCCTTTGACAAAAAACCCTGCTTCCCTGACCTTCCGCCGACTGCACAAGATGCATCCAGGTCGCGCGGGGAAAAGGAGCGCAAGGTGACATCGGACAAGTACAGAACGTACGAGTGGCAGAGCAGTGGGCCAATAGGCGCTCAACAGGTTGTATCAGATCATGTTGTATGATGAACAATCGTGCAGGAGACAAGAAGTATACAAGGACACATACGTAGCACTAATCAGCTTGCGCCGACCACTGCTCCATGATCTCCACTTAACTGCTGACGTCAGACCAGACAACAAGGACAATCGTTAGGACACGTGGATCCATTCAACATGCGCCAACTACCCTCTCGCCTGAGATCACTAACGGTCGTGGCAAAGGAGGCAAAATGGATATCCCTTGTTGTCAATCTCAGACTCAAGGCCCATCAGCCCATCTCCTTCACAAATCACCTCGGGTATAAATAGAGAACTTCACCTATAGGTTTAAACATGGCTCTTTTCTCTCTCACTTAATACACACTTTTATCCTCAAAGCAAGTTCTTATTCTCACGCCAGAAGGTGGATACAAGAAGCACCCCATATTCTCCTCCTTGTAACGAGCTTCACGGTGTGTTGATTGTTTTGCAGGATTGACGTAGCTGTTATCGAGTTCAGAAGAAGATTAATCCCATTTAGACGAGACACTAACCACAGACTAATTTACGGATTAACTTGGTGTTTCTTCACACACACAATCAAAAACCTTAAGATGCTAAAATCCAATCCAATAAAAAACCAAAATATAATTCTTTTTAGAACGGCGAAATTTCTTTAATTTTGTTATCTGTGAGACTTAACCAAAAAAGTTCTTGTATTTGCCAATAAAAGTCGATAAACCATTATTATTATTTCAAAAAAAAAAAATTCTCATTCAATTATATATAATGATCGTATCATCTCGTATATTATTTGATCCTTCTAAAATTATGAATAGAAGTCGTACACGATCACGGGATGCATAAAGGGACCCTCGTGCCACTGGTTTTTTGTGTTGAAGCTGGTGGAGCCTTTGGATGTTTGCCCTACATTTATTGCAATATCACATGCATCTATCAGACTACACCCATCGCTACATTTTCTTTTTTGTCTATTTCAATTTCTTTTCATTTTCCCACTCATAAATTCTACATTTTTTTCAATAAAATATGTGTTTCTGATTTTTCTTTAAGTTACTGCATATTTGTGAAAGTATATAAATGATATATGAACCGTGTATTTTTCAAAACAAAATTCAAGAAAGTAAAAACAAATAGGTAGATGACATAGTTACCACAATTTAATATTCCTATACTAACATTTCTAATTGTTAAAAGTTCTTATTTATGATTGGTGCTCATATATTATTTATATTATTAAGATTTTGTTATTGTTTAGTATACATACATTATTTTTGGTATTAAAATGTGTATTGCAACACGTATTTAATAACAGAGTGGGGATCCTACAGAAAGTGTGTTTTTCCTAAAAAGTGTAAAAAGTCATAAAACACAATAATTTCAGGCATAAAACACACCTAAAACTCACAAATAATAGAATGAATATTACTAAAACACCATATTCAAACTCTAATAGTCCATAAAAACTTCAAACACACCATCGTAGAACTATGAATATAAAACACACAATGCTAAATAACATAAAACACAATAATATTTGTCATTCCACAATCAGAGCCTTAACATCTAAAATACAACACAAAACCCATATACATGATGTTTTAGTAATCTTCATCATATTATTTGTGGGTTTTTGGTGTGTTTTATGGTTGACATTATGGTGTTTTATGACTTTTTACACTTTTTAGGAAATTTGGACTTTCTGGCCAATTCCTATCCTTAATAACATACTTATTTTTATTGACACTTTGATTTGTTTTTTTTTTTTTTTTTTGTGCGGTTGATACTGATATACGATTACGATTTGTTTAAATTACGACTTACTTTTGTATTGTTACGTTACGTTTCGATGTTTAGAGTCGAGTCGCAACCACAACGAACCGAACACGTGTAGATATTATTTTGGTTAGGGGCTGTTTTTTTACCTCTTAATGAGCCTCTTAATGGTTCAGACCTCTTACTAGTTCAACTCTTAATGGTTCAGACTGTTTGTTTCACGACCAGAAGTCTGAATGGTTCAGACATTTGCCTCTGAATGGTTAAGATTTATACAAAGTCTGAATGGTTAAGACCTCTAATCTGAATTGGTCAGACATTTACCTTTGAACGGTTAAGCATTATACATGCTCTTAATGGTTCAGACATCTTACTGGTTCAACACTTAATGGTTCAGACCTCTTACTGGTTCAGCACTTAACCATTCAGATGTTGCCAAACAACCCCTTAATCTTATGACTTTTTTTTGTTGCCTTTATCCTTTGTCATAATGTGTGATACCGATTGAACTCTCACCGTGTCCTTGCCGCAATGTCGTTTAAATTAAAGTCTGCATGGTCTATATTAACTCTTCAATAAACCATGTAACAATTTTAAATTTACTTTTTTATTTAACCTGTTATATAGTTAAAGTTCACTTTTAACTCTATACATCTTTTCTTAAACGTGTTGTTTCTAATTTTTACTGTCGTTTAGATTAAAACCTAAATGATCTAATATTAATCCACTGATATAACAAATCACAAATACAACCTCGCATGTATCCTTCTACAACCCCGCCGCAAAGCGTAGTGTTCAAATACTAGTTTCCAACAATTGTATTTGGCTCCTACTTTTCATGTCGTATTTATAACTAAGACATAGTTTTAGTTTTTTTTTATATATATAAAATAACATTTATACGTGTAAGCCAAAAAAAATTTGACGTTATGGTATTTTCTTCTCTTGTCTGTTAGTTATCACGCGTCTACATCTGACCACTATAAATTAGAGGATTTTCATTAACTTAAGGATCTGTTGGTGAAAGTAAGGTGTGTCGGTAAAGTTTAAAAGACTTCACCGACACTTTACTATCGTCCGTGGAAGTCGCTATCTAGTCGTGAATTTCTTAGTTTTCTATTTTTTTTTTACTTATAATCAAAATATAATTTGCAAAAATAATAAATCTTGGAATATATAATTGGAAGGAGATGACAATATACATTAATTAGATATGCCAAACAACCTAGCTTTATACAAACCCTTCTCCTCCAATAGAAAAATTTATACAAACCTATCATATGTAGAATTATTAAAACAATTATTGCAAACAAGTCGATTATTTTGTTTTCTTTTGAAAATTGTAAGAAAACTAGCGAGAACTTCGCAGCGAGTTTCGGTCGGTATCTGGTCGGTTCAATATGGTACCAGAATAACAATCGTAAGAGACAAGCACAAGAGGATATACACATCCATTGAAAACCAAAAAATATGAATATTGTTACCTATAGATATTGTGCGGCTGGTACCGATTCGATTCATCACGGTAAAGTTACTATACCAAACTCGTCATAGCTCACGGTACCAAAAAAATCTCTATTGCAAATACAACTCCATCTTCAACAAACTTTATACCGTCGCATCGAGAAAGCCATAAAAATGAATACGTTACTCGTAGTGATACCGATGTTCAAACAATATCGGTCAAATTTCTTACGGTAAAGTTTGACTATATTTGACTCGTTCGAATAAAGTTATAAATGAAAAACAAAATATACTCAAAAGTATTATAAAGATAAAATAACAAATAAAACTAAGTTTAATAATTCTTTAAAATAATATAATTAAAAAACTAATAGTTAAAAAATAAACTAAAAATATCAGTAAAATTAAAGAAATAATATTAAAATATTAACCTACGTAAAAATGTAAGATATAGTAATTGTTTATTTTTTAAATAATATCATTGAAAAAACTAATAGTTAAAAAATTAAACTAATAAAAAAAATATTAGTAAAAGTAAAAAAATAATATTAAAATATTATTCTAGTGTTTATGTACTTGTAAAATGTAAGATACAGGAATAGGAATATATCCTTATGTCACTTTAATTGCTAGTTACGCAACTTTAATAAATACTTGCATTGATCTAAGGTATAAATATGATGGTTGTTTTTATATCGTTTTTTATAATTTACATAGAATTAAATCTCTCTTTTTCATAAAACTATTTTGTATTATTTGTGACAAAAACAAGTGAACTACGAGAAAGATATTTTCTTAGTCAATTCTAACATCCACCACACATTCTCTCTTTAAATAGGACACAACCTTCCCTTCAATAGGTCACCTTACACTCTTGAAAAAAACCCTAGCTACATTATTTGGCTCTCACTATCTAGCCATGGCAGCAGCTCAATCACTTGCATGCACCTTCATCTTCTTCCTCATCATTAATGTCACCGTTACCGATGCATGCGGTTCATGCACACCAAAAGTAACACCACCCCCGGCCTCATCGTCTTGTCCTAGGGACGCGTTGAAGCTTGGAGTCTGTGCCGACGTACTAGGTTTGGTCAATGTAGTGGTTGGGACCCCTGAATCTAGCAAATGTTGTGCATTGCTACAAGGTTTGGTTGATTTGGAAGTCGCGGCTTGCCTTTGCACCGCCATCAAGGCTAATATCCTTGGAATTAACCTCAATGTTCCAATTTCACTAAGCTTGTTGGTGAGTGCTTGTGGCAGCACCATTCCACCGGGCTTCAAATGCGAGTAAAGATCCAGATGCCTCGCAGAATTGAACCTTATTTTCTTAATTTTCGTTTATTTCATGTGCTATTTTATTATCGAAGTCTCATTATAAGTTATTGAACTCAAAACTGAAAATGAAACGTATTAGATGAATGGATTGTGATTTTTATGTTTGAATTTGGATTTGCTAATGTAATTCTTAATTTTTAAGGTTTTGTTTTGTGATAACTAGTGTTGTTTTATATTGTTTGGGTTTGTGATCATTTCTTTCTTTACACTTGGGCTTGTATGTTTGATCATGTCATTAGGGGTGTTCAAAAAACTCGTGGCTCGCAGCTCGCTCGTAAAAAGCTCGAAGGAAGCTCGGCTCGAAATTGGCTCGGTTATAAATGAGCCAGCTCAGCTCGGCTCGGTTTGTAAACGAGCCGAGCTCGAGCTTGCCCTGGATCGGCTCGTGAGCTCGTGAGCTAGCTCGATAAGGTTTACATCCTTCATTTTTTTTGTCCCACATCGCTTAGAAAATAAAAAACTAAGGGAGTATCTCCCCTATAAAATAATGTAAAGACAATACAATTGGGATTAACTATTTATACTTGCATATTTAGCAATATGGTTAAATTAAATGGCAATTATGGCCTTTAGTTTATGAAAAATTCATTCTTAAGGGTTTTTTAAGTAGTAAATTTTGTGGTTCTTTGTTAGTTCGAGCCGAGCCGAGCTAGCTCGAATTCTAATCGAGTCGGGCTCGAGCCTCAAGTCTTAGCTCGATTTGAAATTCGAGCTCGAGCCGAACCAGCTCAAATAAAGTTCGAGCCGAGCTCGAGCTAGGTCTAGCTCGACTCGACTCGGCTCGTTTGCAGCCCTCATGTGTCATGTGTCAACAATTAGGGAATAATTGTTGCCTCGGTGTTAAGTATATATAGATTTAATCAATTGAATTTGCATTTGCATATGTATATTCTATCAGGGACGGAGCTTAGTGGATACCAAATTTACGTATACAAAAGTATTTTTATCATGTCTACCGGCGACGATGTTCGTTCGGAGTGATTAGGTTCGCACACTAAATATATATACACACTAAATGTCAAGTTGCATTCTGTTTTCTTAGTTATCTACGAAAAATAGATTTTCTGACGCACACTAAAAAGTTATATATACTAAAATATATTGCCTGTATAAACTTGAGATTAAAAAATGAAATTAAGCAAAAAGACAAGTAGACAACCCACGTCACTTTAACATTTTGATTTTATTAGTGAAGAAAACAAACAAACAAAAACATTTACCAATTAATTTTTTCAACGTGGACTAAGATGGAATGTTGGCTACAGTAAAAGTCGTTTTTGTGAATTGTTATATTTATAATTATGATAAAATTATTAATTTAATACATAAGAGTTAATTCATATATATAAATTTTGTATATGTTATTCTAATATTTATATGTTGATTATTTAAAAGAATAGTTAACTATCTCATAATTGAAAATGTGTATTACTTATACTTATTTTGTAATTAGTAATTGATGTGAAGAGGGTAATATAAAAAGCGAGACTGCTAAATAGTTTTACATGGATTACAATTAATAAATTTGGTTATTAAAAGCATATCATATAAAAAAATCAAGCTTGGGTTCATTTTGAAATTATTGAATAGGTCTTTTCATTGATACAACTTTTTAAAGATTATTTTGTTATTTATTTACAATGAAACATAAAAACATAGGAATAGACGACACAGAAAATGACACATCTATATAAATTTGGGTGGTTTTTTTTCTGTTATATACTTATATCTAAATCGACTCAAAATTGAATCCAAATACTCAATAAGAATGGACACATTGTCAATAGCGAACCTAGACCTGATATTTTTTCAGTGGATTCACCGTTTTACAGTGATCAAATTTCTTAAAATCAAAACGTTGAAACATTTTGCTTGGGTCATAGTAAAGTGAGTTTTCTTTTCTATATTTTATTTATCTCATTCATTTTACCTCAAAAACACAATGCTACACAGTGGCGAAGCTTGATCCGAATGACCGGGGGGTCGAAAACGTATATACCAAAAAAATTCTATAGAACCGGGGGGTCGAAAACGTATACACCAAAAAATTTCTATACAAAAACTACATATATAACACTACTAAGCGAAAAGTTCGGGGGGTCGGGCGCCCCTCCCCGCCCCTTTTATCCTTCGCCAATGATGCTACATACATGCTTAATCTTCTTGTATTATATATGTATTAGTATCATGTTCAACACTAATCATGGACGTGTCAATAACTAAACAACACAAATTCATTTGTTTTGATATGGTTTTAGAAGTCATTTAAAAAAAATCTCCATTAGCTTAACTTTTTCTATCTTTAATATTCTCCCTCTACATTTTTTACTTTGTGACAAAAAGCTCTGAATTTCATAAAGTGAATACGATCGAATATAGCAACTGTTTTGTATATTTTTCATTTTCAGCAATTAAAATCTTTATGGAAAAAACTTGTACTTTAGTTATTTTCTTTTGCAAAATAATGCAATACTTTACGTTCATTGGTGAAAAAAAAATGTATGGACCAAAAGAAACAGAAATATAATAATATTTTCACTAAATTAGAGTAAGGCTGTTTAACAACTTCTGAATGAGTAAATACTAAATCAATAAGGTTTTGAACCATTAAGAGCCGGAAAAATTACAAGTTTTGTCCTTTATCTTTATACCACTTTTCAGGCGGTGTCCTTTTTAACGAATGTTGACAGACGGTGTCCTTTACTAGGTATTTTGTTGCAATTTTAATCTTTTACACCCAACCCAGTTAAAAAACCATGTTAATTGTTGACAGGCGGTGTCCTTTACTAGGTATTTTGTTGCAAGTTTAGTCCTTTACCTAGGTATTTTGTTGCAAGTTTAGTCCTTTACACCCAACAATTAACAGGGTTTTTTAACTGGGTTGGGTGTAAAGGACTAAACTTGCAACAAAATACCTAGTAAAGGACACCGCCTGTCAACATTCGTTAAAAAGGATATCGCCTGAAAAATGGTATAAAGATAAACGACAAAACTTGTAATTTTTCTGAAAGAGCCAGTATAATATTTTATCATTCAGAGGCAAATATCTGAACCATTTAGAGGCAAATGTCTGAACCCTTCAGACATATGTTCACGAAAAAAACAATCTGAACCATTAAGTGTTGAACAAGTAAGAGGTCTGAACCATTAAAAGTCTGTTAAGAGTTAAACAAACAGCCCATAAATAGTCAATTTTCAAGAATGTAAACTTGTACGGAAGGTATCATGATCATATCCTAAACTAGTAAAAAGGAAAAATGGGTCTGCTAAGAGCATCAACAACAACGAGTCTGTCACATCCTGACTTTTGTGAAAGCGTGATTATGTGTGACTTGCTTAATATCATTACATTCAACTATAACAAACAACTATATAATAAAACCAATATGTTCATCCATTGATTAAGTTAAAAACATCACAAACAGCATTGTCTTGAAAACCAAACACAAACTTCAAATCCAAATTACAAACCATGCAAATTGTTTTAGAGTTCCAAAAGGACTCGACAAAAGACACTAATAAAAACCAGGCTTTGAACCATGTATCTTATCCAGGATAAAACACACAATTCAAACCCTTAGACTTCGGATGACATCTTTTATTCCCAACATCACTTGAAACATCTAAACGCCCGCCAGATCCACATTTAATTCCCTGAAATACATGTAGTTTGAAAACATCAACAAAAGTTAAGCGAGTTCATGTGTTTTGTATGTGTGCACGAATAAACCTTTGTAATCATTGTAAGTATGTATGTTTTGTAAACCCGATATGAAAGCAAACAAGGAAAACAGATCGATTAATGGTTTGCAAGGCCATTAACATGTGTGACGTGATGCAGGAAGGCTCAAACCTAGCAGATTTTGCACCGGGCCTCCGGCTGTAAGACATAGTCACCTCATGGGCCAAACCCCGGTCCACATGGGTGTGGGCTCGCTACACCCAAATAGATCTATCACTCATGTCCCTCGGTCCTACAACGAGGATTAATGGTCTTAAGCGTTGTAACCACCACTCACTTGATCTAGCAGTACCTTTCCTTAGCTAACCATACCACATATAAACGTTTGTAAACAGTTTGTAACATGTACTTCACCCCCGAAGTTATAAAACTGAAAACAGTTAAACCAAAAGGGGGACATGAACTCACAATCGTGCATTCTTCGTATCTGATCGTAACCCAAAGCTTCTAACTCGCGTGCACGACTACCTACAACGTACTAAGGTCTATTAGATTAGCGGGCCGTGCCTTGATTTAGTATTAATTAGCGTCTTTGAGTTACCTTTTATTGTGTCTTTAATATTATTCCAAGTTATATAATTATTTGTTAAAATAATAAATATTTTAACTTAAATTATATTTATTAAATTTTGGAACAATAGTTAAAATAATATATATTTTTAACTTGTTACTTTTTATGTATTTATACATGTATATCCTTCCCAAGGATGGGTGTATTTATGCTTGTATTCTAATTCTTTGTATATTTTTGCCAAGTATCGATGGCGTATTCCGGTGTAGGTTTATACGTACGAGAATACGTATTTTCTTGTAATTATTAAGTATTCTTATACTTAATTTTTTTGTATTAACTTTTTCGAAATAATATTTCTAATAAAAATTCATCAATATATATTTTCAAAATATATATTTAAGAGATATTACATAGAAAAAATACTTATAATTTCTTCCTTGGCAAAAATATTTGTATTTTTACGTAAACTTCAAAAATAATATATATTCAAGTTTAACTTGGAAAATATATATAAACTTATTTTTCACCCAAAAAATAATGTATTTCATGTTTATTTAATAAAATATATATTTTCTCCCAAAAATAATATATCGTCTAATAATTTCAAGAAAATATATATTTTTATTTACCCAAAAATAATATATTTTCTTTTTGACAAAAATATGACATATTTTTGTAGTAATTATGAAAATCACATTTTTCATTCTCTTGGTGTCCAAAATACCAATTACCAAAATATACATGTGAATTAATTTTCCGGAATATTGTGTAAGTTATATTCCTTGTTTGGTTTTTCCAATATTGTGGGTATCTATATCTATATATTTATATATAAATGAGATGGATTTGGGCTATGTGTCCTTTGACTTTGGCCATCTAGGCTGATGTGGCAATTTGGTTTAGGAGGGAAATCCCAATTTGCTTTGTACAATCACGATTCCAAGGAAAAAAGGTGGGATCCGAATTGAGTTGGGTCGGGTTTTTCGAATTCGGGTCATAGTATATATTTCCTTTTTTTTTCTCATTCTTCTTGCACACACTTTACAAACCCTAAAAAACTAAGTTGCATCCTCTCTCCTATCACCACCACCAAGATCCTCAATTCTAAACCATAGCCAAATCTCTGCAACATCATCTTCTTCACACAAATCAATCCTATTAACCAATCAAAGGTATGTTTCTATGTTTTTGATTTTATTGTTTTTGATTTATTTGTTTTACGATTGTAATCTACACAATCGATCCTAAATCTACTTTATTTATGTTATTCAATTCTATAGAAACTTGATTTTATAAAGATTGTGTCGAATGCTATTAACTTCTTCTTTGTCCTTAACTTTGTAGATCTGATCATAAAAATTGAAGGTATGTTGTTTTAATTTGTTGTTTATCTATTGTTTATCTTCAATCTAGCGATTGAACATTTATCTTTCTGTTTTTTTTTTTTTTTTTTTTTTTTTTGCAAACAAAATCAAGATCAGAGGTTTTATTATCATCATCTACATATATCAAAGTTACTGATTTTTGTTGATTTTGTTTTTCATGTGGAACCCTAAATCTTGGATAAAATCGGAGTCAGATCATTCGTGAAACAACAGAGGTTAGTTAAATGTTATAACTGTTTTCTTTTTTTTTAAGTTTGTGTAGTTTTGATTTCATCCTTTCTGTTCGGTATTTCTTTTTTTTTTCGTTGTTTTTTGTTGATGATGATTTTGCATTATCCGATTCCAATCATATGAAATGATATTTTGTTGATGTTTTGATTTTGTTCTCATGTTACTCATATTTTTATTTACAGTCTTTTAGTTTGTTGTTGATGATGATATGTTTTGATTGTGTCCGATGTTTTTTGATTGTGTTGATAAAGATTTACAGTGGTCTGATATTTTTTCATCCGGTATAATGTTTTTGTCTTCGAAATATTGATTTTGGTTCTAAAAAATAAATATTTTTTATTTTTTTAAACCGTTTCTTTTTATTTTTGAATTTGGAAGTTTCTCAATTGATTAAATTATCTTTTAAAGCTTATTGATTGTTGATTTAGGAATATTGATTGTTTTTCTATAAATACTTTACCGTTTTATTTTTTTAAAAACCTTCATATATATTTTTCAGATATGCATCCCTTGCACAACAGTCCTTCATTTTTAAAGCTTATTGATGAAGATGACCCAATATTTTTGGTACGTTTATGTGTATTCTAATTACTAATCATATTTTAAGTAAATTGATATTTATCTTTTTTTATTTTGTTTTAAACTTATAGCAAATAAATAGTGATTTATATTTAGTATGATAATTAAGTAATTTATGGCATTGGATGTTAGTGATATAATTTTTAGAATTCAAATTTTAAATTTTAAATTTTGAGGTTTCTAATTTAAATTTTAAATTTTAAATTTTGAGCAATTTTAAACTTCGTTAGTGATTTATTTTTAGTATGATAATTTTGCGGAATTAAGGTTTCTGTTTCTATAAATAAATGGTGTAACGTTTTTTGAAACCTCAAATTTAAAATTTTAAGGTTTCTATTTATATTTCCGGAATTTAAATTTTAAATTTAAAATTTTGATCAATTTTAGTGAATTATTTTTAGTATGATTATTTTCCGGAATTAGGGTTTCTATTTCCGGAATTCAAATTTTAAATTTATATTTTTGAGCAATTTTAAATTTTGTTAATGATTTTTTTTGAAACCTCAAATTTAAATTTTAGTGATTTATTTTTAGTATGATAATTTTTCCGGAATTAAGGTTTCTATTTAAATTTTAAATTTAAAAGTTTTCCATTAGTGTGTTTCATTTTAAATTTCGAATCTGTAAATTGAATTTAAATTTGAAAGGTTAGATTTTCCTAATAAGTTTGCTTGATTTACGGGATTGGATATTAGTGATTTGATTTTCAGATTTTAAATTTTAAATTTTGAAGTCAATCATTATTTTAAATTTAAATTTTGAAGTAAACCATTATTGTGTTTGATTTTAAATTTTGTATGCTTTGAAATCTTGATGTTTTTTTATGAGATGCTTTGACTATATTATTTGTAATTTTAGGGATGCTTCGAGTCTTTGACTATTGTTTTTGTACTCGAGTTGCATATCTCACAAACTTTTTGTGTTTTGTAATTTTAGGTGAAGAGCTTCTTTCAGACTCCTTCCCCTACAAGGAACTATTGAATGGGTTCCTATGAGAAGTTGAAGAAAAGGTATATCTTCCACTGTTTTGTGAGTTATAATTTTTTGTATTTTAGTTATAATTTTTGTATTTAATTAATTTTTAATTCTTTGAAGATGTCTTTAATTTATTTTTAAATCTGTTTTTGTTTCTATAAATAGATTAGTGTTGTTAAAGATGATTTTTGTATTCGGAATTATGATTCGGTTTCTGTAAATAGACTTTGTTTCTATAAATAGATTACCGTTATATTTTTTTAAACAATGGTTACTTCCTTTGCAGTTATGGATAATGAAAACAATGCTCCTTCATTATTAAAGTCGATTGAGGACTATGATCCTATATTTTTCGAATTGTTCGTCGACCAAAAACAGGTTAGTTCAGTTTTGTTGGTGTTGTTTGTTTTTTGATATGTATAGTCTTTCTTTTTTATTTTTGTCTTTAGGTGTTAATTTGAAATTTTATGTGATTATCTTTTGAAGTTCTTATGGTTTGTTTTGTGAGTTATAATTTTTTGTATTTAGTTATGATTTTTGTACTTAGTTAATTGTTAATTCTTTAAAGATGTCTTTCATTTCTTTTTAAAGTTGTTTTTGTTTCTATAAATAGATTAGTGTTGTTAAAGATGATTTTTGTATTCGAAATTATGATTCGGTTTATGTAAATAGACTTTGTTTCTATAAATAGATTACCGTTATATTTTTTTTTTAAACAGTGGCTACTTCCATTGCAGTTATGGATCATGAAAACAACACTCCTTCGTTGTTAAAGTTGATTGAGAACTATGATCCTATATTTTTGGTATGTTTCGTAAGTTTTCAGTTTTGTGCACACAATAAGTTATTGCAACTTATATGTTTTTTTTTTGTTTCGATTGATAGGAAATATCATATGATTTTGCAACCTTATTGTGGGGAGAACAACTTCCATATGTCAATGTCTTAAAATTAGTGATGATAATTTATCGTGAGTCATTGAGTTATAATTTTTGTATTTAGTTAGTTGTTAATTCTTTAAAGATGCCATTGATTTCAATTTTAAAGTTGTTTTTGTTTCTATAAACAGATTACTGTTGTTAAAGATTATTTTTGTATTCGGAATTATGATTCGGTTTCTGTAAATAGACTTTGTTTCTATAAATATATTACCATTATATATTTTTTAAAAACAATGGTTACTTCCTTTGCAGTTATGGATCCTAAAAACAACTCTCATTCGTTGTTAAAGTTGATTGAGAAATATGATCCTATATTTTTGGTATGTTTCCTTAGTGATTTGATTTTTAAATTTTAAATTTTGAAATCAATCATTATTTTAAATTTAAATTTAAAAGTTTTCCATTAATGTGTTTGATTTTAAATATCGAATCTGTAAATTGAATTTAAATTTGAAAGGTTAGATTTTCCTAATAAGTTTGCTTGATTTACGGGATTGGATATTAGTGATTTGATTTTCAGATTTTAAATTTTAAATTTTGAAGTCAATCATTATTTTAAATTTAAATTTTAAAGTAAACCATTATTGTGTTTGATTTTAAATTTTGAATGCTTTGAAATCCTGATGTTTTTTTATGAGATGATTTAACTATATTATTTGTAATTTTAGGGATGTGCTTTTATTTTGATTCATTAGGTGTTTATTTTGGATGGTCCGGAGTTTTTGGCTGCAACTATGTTGGACAGAGATATGCTTGCTATTGCTGTAAATTGGTACCATGTCGGTTGGTTTTGCTTGGTAAGGTTAGACTTTCCTAATAAGTTTGCTTGATTTACGGGATTAGATATTAGTGATTTGATTTTCAGATTTTAAATTTTATATTTTGAAGTTAATCATTATTCTAAATTTAAATTTTGGAATAAAACATTATTGTGTTTGATTTTAAATTTTCAATTTCGAAGTCAATTATTATGTTAAATTTAAATTTTAAAGTTTGCCATTAATGTGTTTGATTTTAAATTTCGAATCTGTAAATTGAATTTACATTTGAAAAGTTAGCCTTTCCTAATAAGTTTGCTTGATTTACGGGATGGGATATTAGTATACTTTGTTTATTGGGTTTTAACTAATAATTTGATTGACTCGGTTGTTAGATTTGTGACGACGCGTCGGACAAACAACATTGGGAAAATATAGAGCCTTGAGCCTTGGTAAGTTAACACATTAGTTAAGGTTATGATGTTTTTTTCATGGCACCGACACATTATTGAGTAGTAGCGCGTTAGGTTAGTGATATTAAAATTTGTGCCTTGAGAAATTTTGTATATTGATTGATGTTTGAAATTGATTGTGAGGTCTTTGAATGTGCATTGTATTGCTGATTGATGTATGAGATTTTGTTGATTGGCATAAGGTATTAGATAAGATGTGTTTGAAGTTGTGAAGATGAATAAGTGAGACATGCGTAGCAGATATTAGTGAGTGCACAACACATTAGTTAGGGTTTTGAATTATTGCTACAGGTTAGTGATGTTAGAGATTGTGTTATGAGAAATGTGTAGATTGAATTATGTCTGTGTTTGATTGTGACACCTTTGATTGTGCATGAAATTGCTGGTTATATGAGATTTTATTGATTGCAGACAAATAAGTTTGAACAGAACTTATTAGATTTGAAAGTTTTCCATTAATGTGTTTGATTTTAAATTTCGAATCTGTATATTGAATTTAAATTTGAAAGGTTAGACTTTTCTAATAAGTTTGCTTGATTTACGGGATTGGATATTAGTGATTTGATTTTCAGATTTTAAATTTTAAATTTTGAATTCAATCATTATTTTAAATTTAAATTTTGAAGTAATGGCAATCTGAGTCTGATTTTTTTCGTGATTAATATCCGCTTGAGTAACCCAATCTGATTCTGATTTTTTTCGTTAACGATTCTGGTAAACTTTCCCGATTTGGGTTTTCTGCAATGCTAATCATCTAAATTAATTTGTTATTTTTATGGTTTACCATTGCATAAGTTAGTATAATTTGTTGACAAAGTTTTGTTTTGTGGGATAATAGTCATAAATTGAGTAATATTCAAGGTTTATGTGTTTTTATTTTGATTCATTAAATAAGATGTGTTTGAGTAATATTCAAGGTTTATGTATATATGAGATTTTGTTGATTGGCATAAGGTGTTAGATAAGATGTGTTTGAAGTTGTGAAGATGAATAAGTGAGACATGTGTAGCAGATATTAGTGAGTGCACAACACATTAGTTAGGGTTTTGAATAATTGCTACAGGTTAGTGATGTTAGAGATTGTGTTTTGAGAAATGTGTAGATTGAATTATGTTTGTGTTTGATTGTGACACCTTTGATTGCGCATGAAATTGCTGGTTATATGAGATTTTGTTGATTGTAGACAAATAAGTTTGAACAATTAGATTCACATTTAAGTATAAAAAATGAGAGGTTGTTATAATCTGAACGAAAAACTGAAAGGAAAAGGAAAAAAAATAATGTAATACAGAGAAAAGAGGATAGAGAGAGAGTTGCCACATTTTTAAAACCAAAAATATAAGGTAACCATGCTTCTAAAATCTACTATACTTTTTAATAATATTTTGTGGAAAATGGACTATATTGGGTAGGTAGTCAAACATGGTTTTTAGGGTCAAAACGGCTGTGTTGGGTTGACTCGGGACACTTTTATGAAAAACTTGATGTTTCTGACCTTAATAAACCATTTTTGTAGATGACTAATGTATATCTCTATTTGAGGAATTCTCCAAAGATCCAGAGCCGATTGTTTCATAGAGCTATGAAGTTGCGTTAAACATACTGGATTTTGAATGATCTGACAAACCATTCGAGGTACTTGGAAGATTAAGTCTCTTATCTGGGTGGTTGTTACAGGTTTAGGATGTTAAATGATTTTGGATGTACTCTGCGATGTCGATGATGCAGAGATGTTGGTGAAGCTCAGGTTAACAACTTCATGTGTATATTTTAATGAATAAAGTTTTTGTTGTTTATATTTTCTAATTTAAACTTTTAATTAACTTTTAAATTTAATTAAATGAGTTTGTTTTGCAGGTTCGAACAACTTCATGTGTATATTTTATTATAAAAAAGAAAAGTTTTTTTTTTGTTTCATGGGTCGTTCAAAGAGGCAAGTTTCTGCCTCCGGTTCTTGCCTGAAGTTTCTGACCTTACTCGCAACCCATTGACTACAACTTTCAATTCAAAACAATTATAAAAAAATTACGTGTGAAAACATGTATATTTATTTTATTTAATGACATAACTCGATTAATATAAAGTAAATTTTTCTACCCGCGAAGTTCGCGGGTGATAACCTAGTAATTTATATGTTCATTCTCTTGGAATTTTGGTAATATTTTGGATTGAAATTTTTGGTATTTTGGTGAGTTATATTATTTCAAGTCCTAAAATAATATAATTAATACACATAATATACAAATAATCACACACATGGTGATTTCTAAATATATATTTTCTAAATACATATTTAGTCACTTTTATTTATGTGAAAAGTCATGGTTTAAAATATACTTGTAAATATTTGTTTAAAAATATTTTTCTAAGTGTTTAATTTAAAAAAAAAAGAAATTGCCATAGTTTCCCCTAAAAATGGAGGTTTCCATGCTTTCAAAGCATATCATTTTCTTTTAGTAATCACCACAATCAACTATAAATCAATCAACACTTACCAATTTGCCAAAATCAAGCATAAATTACTACTTCATGAACTTGAAAATTTATAAAAAATTTGTAGTAACTTACTAGTGTGTTTAGTAAGCTTAGTTACCCTTTAAAGTGTGGTTGTTTGTTTAAAAACTTCATTTTTGAAGAAATTAGATCTTCACAACTTGTAAATCATTTTTCTAAAAATATTTCTTCTTGGATTTTTCTTGTTAAATACATGATCCTACACTTGATTAACCACTAAAAATGTGGTTAATTTCTCTAAGAACCAAGATTAAGTAGACTTTGTATTTTTAACTTGATTTCTTGAAAAATCATTCTTGAAATCATAGGTTTACAAGACTTTATACTTACTTTGTTCATCACTTTACAAGAAAAACCATTCATACTTTCAAGTTCATGATTTACATATGGATGATTACTTTGATCTTAACATAATCATCCTCTCATCTTGCTAGATTATGTCTTTAATCACCATTTAGTAAGATCACATGATGATCTACATCAATAACATGAGCAATCAACAGGCATAACAACACATAAACATCATGATTTCTTATGTATTTAGTCTTATATTCAAGTTTCAAGTTCAAGATTCTTAGTGGTCTTCTTGATTAACAACTTGTATCTTCATTCTTGAAAGCTTGTGTGAGAGGTCCTTTAGCTTCCAAGAGTTCCAAGCTTCCTTATATGGCTTCTAGCACCCTTGTATATGTGTAGATTGTATGAAACTTGAAAGATGATGATGATGGTGTGGGTGTGGTGTTCGGCCGAGACCAAGGGGAAGGAGGAAGAAGAAGAAATTTTTGAAGTGTGGAATGAGAATGAATGTTATGGACCTTATGGTTTCTTATATTATTCACCAACATCATAAAATCTAATGGTTTTTATGTTTAAAAAGTGGAGACAACATCTAATAATTTAATCAAATAAAATCTATGGGGTGGGGGCCACATGAACCGTCCACGGGGGGGGGGGGGGGGGGGGGTCTTGGTTGTGTTTTAATGGTAAGTTAGTTTGTATGGTTAGATTCTAAGTATATTAGTTAGGTATTTAGTTGTTTGTATGATATATGGTGTGTTATGATGTTCGGGGACCATAACTAGCTCGGTAATGTTAAAACAATGCTTCTAGTGAAAATTTAGTGTTTCGGGTAGTGTCCGTTTGTTCGGTTGGTTACCGGTTCGTTAAGGTGCTAAATTATGCAGTTTAGTGAGCTTTATGTTACCTTTTGTGACAGTTTTGATTCCCGGCACTTAGGAAAGCATTCTGGACCATTTAACCATATTTCTGCATGATATTCTAGTATTTAAATGCTGATTATTGCTAATTTTTGCTGAATTCTGCAGTTTATGTGAGTTTTAGGCACTTTCCGGCACTTAAACTATCACTAGGAAGGCAATTTTATGATCCTTACTTCCCTACACACTATACTAGTGTAACTCTTGGTTTCTGGCTCATTCTGTGTCTCGGTACAATGTCTGTCTATGTACTGAACTCCGTTAGCATATTTCTGATTTATCTGATAACTGTGCTAACTGTGTTTCGTGCATCATTTGAATCAACAAGGTTTGCATGCAATAATGGTATGTCATTTGTAATATATGATGCACATGCATGTATGATAACAATAACCAGAAAGCAATCAAGTCATTAATTGTAAATCAGCACAGTCATTAAGCACTAATCATTGTTTAATAATTGTACGGATACCTGGAATTTTGACAGTTATCATAGAGTCGCACAAGTATGGCAGAGCGGACCACCCCAAACCGGACTTCCCTTGTTGGAGGAGTTTGACCGATGTGGTCCGGTTTGCTTGAACGGACGAGGTTGGTCCGAAATGGTGGGGACCACCCACTCACAAACTTTTTTCTTTTTGTTTTTAGTGTAAAAAAATGAGTGTGATTTGGAGGTTTGGAGTGGTTATTATAGGAGGAAGAAGTAAGTGGTTTAGCATGCTGACTAGGCAGTCTGTTGGATGGACTTTGACGACCGTTGTGGGTGCTATAAGATTTAAAATCAATGGGTTCCATGAACCTGACCCATACAAAGTGGCTCCTCCAGTGCACATAGTTAAATGTCGATGTCATGATTTTGTTTATTATATATACAGATATAAAGATAAACTAGTATTTTTCCCGCTACGCGTTATGGCGGCGGGTGGAAACATGTAGTAAGACAACAAATGATTCTTAAAACGCGATGTGTAAAAGCTAATTACAAAAATAGTTTAAAACACAATGCGTAAAAGACAATTACAAAAAAAATGTAAAACACAATATATTGGCATTTGCAAAAGTAGGAAAGTAATCTATGGGTTACAATTGCAATTTTTTAATGTTGAGCAGGTGTAAAAATGAAGTAATAGTGTAAGGGGTAAAAACGCAAAGTTTAAAACTTGAGGGAAAATAGGAGTAGTAGGGTAAAAAATGGGAAGTATAAAAGTAGAGAGGTGGTGGCAGAAATGTGTAAAGCTTGAGGGGTGGTGGCGGGAAAGCATTGGGGGAAGGTTAAAAAGGCAAAGTGTAAAAGTAAAGATGTGGTGGCGGAAATGTCTAAAATATGAGGGGTGGTTATGTCAAAGTTTGAAAAATGAGAATGTTGTTGTAAAAATTCAAAGTAAAAAGGGGTAGTTGTAACATTGTTTGAAAGTTGGAGTGTTGGTGGTGTAAAAACCACCTACTTTCTCCTTTAAGATTGTACTAGTAATATGACTCGTGAGCGATGCACCGCGGGCCGTTGCAAACATCAAATAGATTATTCTTGCGTATGTCATATGTTAACCATATGAAAACATATGTTTCAACGTACTGGGTTCAACTCCGTGTAACCTTTATAAGTATTACGGTTGAATCAAAACGTAATGTAAATCGAATTTATGTCGTAAAGGAAAATACAAAACACATTTACATTAAGGGTAACTATAAGTGTTTTGTAAAGTGAACGGACGAAAGTTGGGAGGTGTAAACGTCAACGACTTTGGTCTTTAGTATATATATATATAGAGAGAGAGAGTGTGTGTGTGTGTGTGTGTGTGTGAGAGAGGTTCATTGGGGAACACTAAAAAAGTGGGGAACCAACTCAAACGAACTCCGATTGGATTCATTCCAGCGGCGTTGGAACCGGCTCGTCGAACCCTAACTAGGATCTCTTAACCCTAAACCCTAAATCATAACCCCTAAACCCTAAATATATTAGGGTTGGCCTTTAGGGTTTAGCTTTAGGGTTGAGGGTTTAGCTTTAGGGTTTAGCTTTTAGGGTTTATAGTTTAGATTTTACGGTTTAGCTTAGGTTTTAGCCTTATTTTTAACTTTAGGGTTTAGGAGTTAGGATTTAGGGTTTAGCGTTAAGAGATCCTAGTTAGGGTTTGACGAGCCGGTTCCAACGCCGCTGGAGTGAATCCAATCGGAGTTCGTTTGAGTCGGTTCCCCGCTGTTCCCCACTTTTTTAGTGTTCCCCGATGAACCTTCCCTATATATATATATATATATATATATATATATATATATATATAATACATTTTACTTGTATTGCGTCGCGAGATGTCGAAACGTCGAGTTACTTGAGTATACAGTTGAATAAAAATGTATTATATTTAACCCAGGTTGGGTTAGAACAAAATTTACGTCAAAATGTAGACCAATTGTAAACGTACATAAAATAAACATGGAAACGTATTATATTTGAGTTGACTCGTTTCCAAAAAAAAAAAAAAAAACGTTTAATTTAAAACATAAACCAACTCGAATTTATACCAACACGTACATAATAATATTAATTGTTTTTTATAGTAAAGGAACAAAAGGGGTAAGCTCGGAACTTAGAAACTAAAAACGTTTACTCTATAACGTAAAACAACTCGAATTTATACCGACACGACATAAAAAATATTAATTTTTATAAAGTAAAAGAACATAAGGGGTAAACTCGAAACTTAGAAACTCAAGGATGTTAGTGACAAATTAGTTCTTTAAAACGAAATTAGTGAACGGAAATTATTGAAGAAAATAATAGGTTGAAAATGTATGTTATCTGTGGTACAGGGGTAAAGTTGGAGTATTAAAAACTTAAACCATTAATTTGCAAAACTCGTAAAATGGAATAGTAGTTTAGGGACTAAAATTATTATTTTTTTAAAAACTTTGCGGTTATTAAAAGTAAGGGGCTAACATTGCAACTTTATGAAAGTTAAGGTGAGGCAAAGCTGATGGAAAATCCGTAACTTTACCTTTTAAGATAGTTATAAATTAATATTAGAGTAAATTATATATATACATGTTGCACACGCTATCCCTAAAATCTATACTATATAATAAAAGAACCATGTTTGGGATACATGGCGTTCTATGAGTCAGTCTTAATTATTTTTTCTAAATATTTATTATAGAAAATCAATTACTGATAATATTAAATTTAAAATTTATAGAAGAGATTTTAATGATAAAGACAAAGATAACTGATAATAATATATTAATTATTATAATCATATATTAATTATTAAAGTTTAAAAAAATATATTAGCGTTTTAAATATTTATAAAGATAAAGATTTTATTTAATATTGTTTTTATATTTTGATGATAAGGATGACTGATAATCACATATTAAAATAAGGGTTATTGGATTTTACTAATCCAAAGTTTCACCAATTCGCCGATAATAATCCCAACTTCAAAAATTCCATGTAACAATCCCAACTTGTAAGATTTTGGCCCTCAATGATCCTTTGCTAACTGGGTTAGTTTTTTGATAATGTGGACGCTGATGTGTAAAAAATAAGTTGGTTCATTATGTGGATGAAGATGTGGATATTGATATGAAAAAATATATTTTTTAATTATATATACACACACACAGACACTCACCATCTTCACCACCACCACTCCACTACCTCACTACCACCACAACCACCCAACTCATAAGCTTGTATATATTTATTAAATTATATATTTAGTATATTTATCCGTTCATTATGCAGTGTAGCGGCAAAAACCATCTCAAAATATTGTAAAGTTCTCAAGTTCAAGTCTTTGCTCCATCACTAAGTTTTTATTTTGTAATTCATTTACCCTTAACCATAATTTTGCGTCCAAATCTTTTCGTTGTGCCCGAGGCCTAAATTTTTCAAGAGTTTTCGGGGACGGCTCTGATTATTTGGTATGTAAAATTACATTTATTCAACCCGTGTAATAAACGAGGTTTAAAAAATATTTTTTTAATTATTATTTGATATATAAAATTACATTTATTCAACCCGTGTATTACACGGGGTTCTAACCTAGTATAATTTTATATAAAACCATTGGATCTTAAAAGGAGACCATTAAATCTTCCATGTGTGAGTTCACTCTAATAATAATTATTATATACATTAAAAATGCTTTTAACACCCGTCGGCAAATCATGATTGTATTTCTTTACCGCCAGACGATCACTAGCAGGATGAGGAACATAATCTAAAACCTTGCCATAAAATCATGCAAACAATATTGGTTAAATTTTGCATATCTATGCAAGCAGGAACCCTTTGGATTGTAATATTGTATCATCTAAGAAATAAGTTGTAGCCGAAATCTAAATTAAATTGTTTTACTGTAAAGTAGTGAAATGTCAAAGTGAATTGATATATTATATTTGATGTGTTATTGTGTAAATTTTAAAGTAAAATAAAAGTTAAATGATGACTAAAATGAAAAAAAAAATTGGATGTAGTGTAAAAGTTGATGGGCCAAAAAGAGAGAAAGAGAGTGGGGTAAATGTTCTTGAGCTTCTTCATACAATCCAAATAGGAGACACAAGAGGACCGAAAATTCGGTGATCTTAACACCACCCGTAGTGGGTGCCAATTTGAGCCTTTTTTTTTTGTCCCATCCACGCCCGAACACGCCGGCGCACCGTCCCTTAGGGTGTTTTTTTATGGGCGTTTTGATTAAAACGTCGGATTGTTCAAAAGTTTCAAACTTTGATTGACGTGTGCGGGTGTGAGTATAAATTTTAGATATATTTTAAGCATTTTTTACTCGCGCATCAAGCTTTAAATTTATAAAACACGATACAATACGATACTATCACTCTACACATGTTATGGCAAGTGCACCCATCGTGGACGTAGTATAGTGATGGTAAGATACTGAGGTCGTCCAAGGAAACATGAGCTTTTAGTATCGGCTTATCGTTAACGTCTAATCTAACCAAATTTTGATAAAAGTTTTAGAAGTTTTTAAAAGAGTAAATTGTCATTTTAGTCCCTGAGTTTTGTCCAAATTTGCCAATTTAGTCCAAATAGTTTTTTTTTTGCCTCTGGGTCCCTGACTTTTCCCTTCTGTTGCCATTTTGATCACATACACTAACTTCATCCAAAAACTCCATCTTTAACCAGGGGTATTTTGGGGATTTTCATTTTAAATGTTTTCAATTGCCATTTTGATCCAATTCCAAAAAATCAAAAAAATTCCAAAAAATTCTAAAAAATAATAAAAATTCTAAAAAATCATAAAAATTCAAAAAAATTCTAAAAAATCCAAAAAATCCGTTTCGGCGCGAACCGTTTCGAGCTGAACCGTTTCGACGCGAAGCGTTTCGACCCGTACCGTTTCGAGCTGAACCGTTTCGACGCGAACCGCTTCGACCCGTACCGTTTCGAAGCCGAACCGTTTCAAGCCGAACCGTTTCAACCCGTACCGTTTCGAAGCCGTACCGTTTCGAACCGAACCGTGCCTTATCGAACCGAACCGTTTCGAGCTGAACCGTTTCGACGGTTCGAGTCGAAACGGTTCGGTTCGAAAGGGTTCAATTCGAAACGGTTCGCATCGAAACGGTACGGTTCGAAACGGTTCGCGTCGAAACGATTCAGCTCGAAACGGTTCGTGTCGAAACGGTTCGGTTCGAAACGGTTCGGTTTGAAACGGTTCAGCTCGAAACAGTTCGCGTCGAAACGGTTCAGCTCGAAACGCTCGAAACGGTTCGGGTCGAAACGGTACGGGTCGAAACGGTTCGCGTCAAAACGGTTCAGCTCGAAACGGTTCGGGTCGAAACCGTACGGGTCGAAACGGTTCGCGTCGAAACGGTTCAGCTCGAAACGGTTCGGGTCGAAACGGTACGGGTCGAAACGGTTCGCGTCGAAACGGTTCAGCTCGAAACGGTTCGGGTTCGAAACGGTTCGCGCCGAAACGGATTTTTTGGATTTTTTAGAATTTTTTAGAATTTTTATGATTTTTTAGAATTTTTATTATTTTTTATTATTTTTTTGATTTTTTGGAATTTTTTTGATTTTTTGGAATTGGATCAAAATGGCAATTGAAAACATTTAAAATGAAAATCTCCAAAATACCCCTGGTTAAAGATGGAGTTTTTGGATGGAGTTAGTGTATGTGATCAAAATGGCAACAAAAGGGAAAAATCAGGGACCCAGAGGCAAAAAAAAAACTATTTGGACTAAAATGGCAAATTTGGACAAAACTCAGGGACTAAAATGGCAATTTACTCTTTTTAAAGATAAACTATAAAAAAAGAGTAAACTGCCATTTTGGTCCCTATGGTTTGGTCAATTTTGCCACTTTAGTCCAAAACTCAAACTTTTTACATCTGGGTCCCTGTGGTTTCAGTTTTATTGCCATTTTGGTCCAAAAATGAAATCAGATCATATTTATCTTATAAAATCCTGTTATTTTGTCATTTTCCACAAGGGCAAAATGAACATTTCTTTTTTATAAATAAATAGCATATTTTATAAGACAAATATGACCTGATTTGCCCCTGAGGAAAATGACAAAATTGCAGGATTTTATAAGACAAGTATGACCTGATTTCATTTTTGGACCAAAATGACAATAAAACTGAAACCACATGGACCCAGATGCAAAAGGTTTGAGTTTTGGACTAAAGTGGCAAAAGTAACCAAATCTCAGGGACCAAAATGGCAGTAAAAAAATACAAATGTAAGGAAAACAAATAGACAAGAAGGAATTACTTGGTTTCAACTCCTCTTTTATGTATCCTTTGATGATTTCCGCACTTTGTGCTTTTTAAGAGATTATCTTAGTTATAGTGGTAAGCCCCTCTTGTGAAGGCGATGTTACCCTCAACCTATTGGTCTGAGTCAGCAAGGATACAGTCCCGCAAGGTCCGATTATTGAAAGATAATTAAGTAAGGAGTAAATTGCCATTTTCGTCCCTGAGGTTTGGGCACGTTTGCCATTTTCGTACAAAATGACACTTTTGTACCATTTTGCCCCCCACGTTTACGATTTTTTGCCATTTTCATCCAAATGCCTAACCAAGTTACTTTATATTTGTCTGATGTGGTAATTTTGAAAATTTTCAAATATAAGGGGGTAACTTGCAATTTATGTGTTATAGATATATCACAACACATACATACATACAACACATACACACATACTGCACTCATCTCCCACGCTCAACAAACACCGCTACCACCACGACCATCAACAACCTGCAACTCCGGCACCTTCTCCGGCACAACCTGCAACTCCGGCACAACCATCGCAAATCCGACCCATCTCTCTCTCTTCTCTTTCTCTCTTCTGCGATCGTGAAGGGTGATGGCAGATGAGGAGTCGCCGGCCCCCACCACCACACTCTCTCTCTCTCTTTCTCATCGTTTTTCTCTCTCACTACGGCAGCCAGATGTTTCTAATCTAGGGTTTCGCTCAGATCTGATGAAGATGATGCTAATGGCGGTTGCTGGTGGAGTTGGTTGGTGGTTGTTGAGTGACGAACGGCGGTACAGATGACGTGATTGAGAGCTAGATCATTTTTTAACCAGAGATTTGGTGAATTTAACGGTGACGGGTGGTTAGGGTTTCGATTTTCAATTGAACAAGATGACATTGGATGGGGTTGTTGTTGATGATTCGTCGTATGGTCAAGGGTCGAGCTTTTCGTTGAATGATAGACCTCCTGTGGATGATGATGATGATGTTAATCTGTCAGTTTCTGCTCAAGGATCTGTTTTGGGTTCGTGGGGGAATAAGAAATGGGGTGATACTGCTTCTTATTTTGCTAAAAAGGTAAATTTGGTATTCAAGTTACTTTTTTGTTGTTTGAATGTACGATGAAGTCAGATATATGAATCGATCAGTTATACTTTCTTGATGTATTTTGCAAAATGACCGTTATTGAAATGCTTATGTGTATACAGATTTGCACTTGTTGCAGAATTTGTTGAGATTGTTGTATGATGTTTGCTAGATTTGATTGAGTCACTGGTTGGGGGTTATGGTGGTGGTTGGAGAGAGAGAGAGAGTAAAGAGAGAATAAGAGATATGAAGGTGGTTGTGGAGGTGGTGGGGATTGGTGGCGGAGGTGGTAGGGAATGGTGGTGGTGGTGATGGTGGACGAGAGAAGAGAGAGAAAGATGATAGAGAGAGAGAGAGTAGACTGGTGAAACTCTATAAATTAAAAAATACTGATTCACTCTATAAATCAAAAAAAAATTATTAAAAAAACATTATAAATTAAAGAGTAAACATTACAAGTTACCCCCTTATCATTAACAAATTTCAAAAGTACCCCAATTTGACGTTATAAAGTGACTAGGTTAGGCATTTGGACGAAAATGGCAAAAAGTTACAAACATGGGGGGCAAAATGGTACCAAAGTGTCATTTTGGACGAAAATGGCAAACATGCCCAAACCTCAAGGACGAAAATGGCAATTTACTCTTAAGTAAGTTATTAATGCGAAAAATGGTAGGCCCTTCTTGTGAAAGCGACGTTACCCTCAACCTATTGGTCTGAGTCAGCAGGGATACAGTCCCGCAAGGTCGGGTTATTGTTTTAATAATAGTTTATAAATAAGGGATTACGATTCGTTCTTACTTCCACCGATTTGATGCTATCTGCCTCAAGCGAAGTCCTAATAAGCATGAATCAGGTCATCGTAGGATCTATACACTGAACGAGGTAAGAACTTTGCCCAACCACCCTTCTAACCCCCTTCCAGGCAGTTAACGTGCTTTATATAGACCGTAAAGACACGAATGAGTGAATCAACAAAACATGAAGAAATGATTAAGTAAAGTTCACCTTCAATATAAAAAAACTAGTTATTAAAGTCATTAATACATACCCAAATAAAAAGTTGCCAAATATTGGAAATCAAAAGTAATACATAAAAGATTTGTCTTCACTAAGTGATGTAAGAGATTTAGTCAAGCATGACCATTGTTTGACAAGAACTCTCACGATCGATCTTGGATCCCGAGACTACTACACACTCCAAAAGATGAAAGATGGATGATGGTGGTGGGTGTTGGTGTTGTAGTGGTGGTGGACTGATGGCAAGTGTGAGAGAAGTGGTTTGCCAAGGGATGGTTTGCAAGTGAGCCAAGCACCTCTATTTATCCCCGTGCCTGGTGGGCACGACCCCGTGTCCTTCATTTTCTCTGTCTTCATTTAATGCTCTGTCAGCTCTTTTACACACACGGCCGCGTGTGTCAACGGCACGATTCCGTGTCTTCTATACTTGTTGTACAAACCCAGATTTGCGAATCTGAGAGTTGACCACGACCCGTGCTGAGATGACACGACCCCGTGTCCCTTATCGTTTTCTGTTTGTCTTTATTCTTTAAGGAATCTACACTAGGGCACGACCCACGCCTTGCAGGTACGGCCCCGTGTTACGCTTCTGACTTGTTGCTTTTATTCTTGGGGTGAAGCTCAGAGGGTCGGTGTAATGTATCAACTTCCTTTCTTCGTCTTTTATGTTGGTTTTTATCGTTAATTTGTTTCTTTTGTTTATTTGAGCTTATTTTATCCTGAAAATCAAAAGTAAACAAAGAAACGTACTTTTTCCAACATTAGTACTAAAAAGGGTTGTTTTTATACCGTATTTGATATGATTTATATGTTATATTTTGTGCATATCAAATACCCCCACACTTGAATCCTTGTCTGTCCTCAAGCAAAACTCTTTAATGTTGCTTACACACCCAAATGGAATTGGTAGAGAAGAAGTTTTCTGGTCTTGTTTGTAAAGCGTCGGGAATCCAAGTTCATTATTCTTGTTTTTATATTGTTTACAATCCTATTTGACATGATCTTATTTTGAACCTTTTTATTTTTGGACATAACATGCCTTTATAAAATTTTATTTAGCTATATACAAATTCACACATCTCACAAGTAATCACTCAACACTCGCCCGAAGATGTATAGGTGAAATGCTCGATACCGATATGAAACTTACTCCTACCATATGGTTGACACATAATCAAACCTCCTCCTTTTTAACATAATCTTTGTAAATATCAAGAGGACTTTGAAAGGGTCGGTTGTTGGTTACGGGTAGGGTAGGTTTTATTTAGGGTTATTGGATTTTATCACTTTCAACTATTGGGTATTGGTCGTTGCCACTCCCAACTATCACTTTGACTCCCACTACTCCCAACTTAACACTTTGTGTGTTGTGTCACCCCGCAGGTGAACATTTCTTAGTGTTTGACGTGTGTTATTGGTGATATTAGGCTAACACTTTGTAAATTACTAATGACTACCTGTGCATCTACTCCTAAAAGACAAAAGGGGAGCCAAAAACCACTCAACCTAAGTGATAGAACACACAAAGTTCCAAATATGGGTTCCTATTTATGGAGGACAACGAGATGTTATCCTCCAGGAAGCCCATAGTTCCAAATATTCTGTCCATCCTGGAGCAGATAAGATGTATCAGGATTTAAAGGCAATTTATTGGTGGATAGGCTTGAAAAAGTCTGTAGCCGCCTATGTAGCCAAATGCTTAACTTGTGCGCAAGTCAAGGCTGAGCATCAAAAGCCATCTGGCTTGCTACAACAGCCTGAACTTCCTGAATGGAAATGGGAGTGTGTAACTATGGATTTTATCACCAAGTTACCAAAAACGAGCAAAGGAAACGACACAATATGGGTTATAGTCGATCGACTGACTAAGTCAGCTCATTTCTTACCCATCAAAGAGACCTATAGCTCCGATACGTTGGCCCAGTTATACGTTGATAAGATTGTCGCTTTACATGGCATACCTGTGTCTATTATCTCTGATCGAGATACTAGATACACGTCTCATTTCTGGAAGAGTTTCCAACAATCTTTGGGCACACGTTTGAACTTTAGTACAGCTTACCATCCTCAGACAGACGGACAGAGTGAGCGTACTATTCAAACGTTAGAAGACATGCTGCGAGCATGTGCTATCGATTTAGGTGGTAGTTGGGATAAGAACCTACCCCTAATCGAATTCTCCTACAACAATAGCTACCATACCAGCATAAAGAGAAATATCCACGTGGGAAGTTGAATCCACGATGAAAGAGAAATATCCCTATTTGTTTGAGTAAATCTCGGGTCGAGATTTATTTTAAGGGGGTGAGGATGTAACACCTCGAAATTTTGTGTCCAATAATGTATTGACACGTGTCTTGAGTTTACACGTGGCATTTAATATTTAATAAAGGACTAATGTTGACAAACCTTGAAAGTGTGTAAATTCGAGGGTTATAAATGTCAAACAAGGGTAAGTATACTGTATAGTAACCCTAAACGATGCTCGTACCTTCAAACGAATAAACCATGGATCGTACGGAAGCGAAACGCGGAAGAAAGTGAGAGATTACAAGTTGCGGGGGTTAACTGTGTCAACATGTTTAATTATACCTCTGAGTGACCCTTTGACGTACCCGAGACTTTGTAACAGTAAAATACGCTCACTAGAATATACAGTATAAATTCCGCGAAGTTCCGTTTTGAAACGAGAAAGTTATGATCAAATTCGTACGAGAAGGGTCAAAAGCGTCAACAATGAAAGTTAAGGTTTTTCGAATAATTAATAAAGATAACCGGGGACTTAACAGTACGGGTAAATAACACGAGGCCCTTAGTTGTAAATAATCAAGGGCCAAATCGCAAAGTTACCCCTTCAAACCCGAAAGGTCAGGTTATTAATTACCAAAGATTTCGTTACCAATTACAAGATTTTGATAATCATTACAAAAAGATTGAAAAAGATTTAAACACAACCTTTACGGACCGCAAGGGTCCTGCCTTACGGACCGTAAAGGGGTGAATGATTAAGTTTGTCTCCGCCACAGGCTTACGGACCGCAAGGCCCAAGCCATACGGTCCGTAAGCGATGCCCAGCGACAGAAAGTTGGCTGTTGGCTGTTTAAAGCGGTAAAACAATTAAGAATGGGTTTCCCAGAGGTATGGGCGTCCCCTACTCGACCCATAGCACCTTAGGACACCTGCCATTCATCCATACTCATTTGTGGTATGTGTTGTAATGATCTAGAGGCAAGTTGTGTACTATAAATAGACCCATTGTATGCATAAGTTCATCACACTTCAAAACACATTCTCTTGATCATTTCTGAAGCTCCCAAGTCTTCTTCTAGCATTCCAAATCGTGCTCAAGCTTCTGTAAGTTGTTTAGAACATTTATGGTTTAGTTTTGCTTAGTAAAATAGCTAAAAATCAAACCGTCGTAACCACGGTTTGACTTCGAGATTAGTCTACAATGGCTCAGTCATATCTCGAATCAAAAGTAGTTATGTGTTGGTATTTATGTGGGTAATAAACCTCTAAAAGGGTTCCCCCTGATCGCCACTCTAACTAGTTCAAATGTCGAGCCAAACGTATGCTTAAAAAGTCAACAGAAAGTCAGTTTTGCGATTCTTGCATAATCTGTAATATAGATGATATGAAACCTGTTTGAACACTCATAAAACATGATATTAAGTATATAAACTTGTCTAAACTCGTTTGATTCGGCCATTTGATATATTAACCTGGTTCGGAGCCGAATGTCGCAAAAGTTTGACTTTTGCTTTGACTTCAGTTCTGACCCGTTTTAGTGCAATGTAGATATGCCATAGGACTCTCTTAGGACCAGGTCACGTGATGGTATCACCCTCTGTGACCGGTTCGTTGTTTGTCCGAGTCTTTTATGCATTTCTGTTAATTACTTAAAAGTTGACCGTAACGCCCTTTTTAAAATAAAACGAGTATTTCGGACACGTGAAGGGACCATAACCTTGCTTACTAAATTCTAAGCATGTCCCTAAGGTTTCACGCCAATCCGAGGTCTAGAATGGGAGTTATGCTAAATAGCGCATTTATAAGAAACTTTTGTAATAAACGGCGCAACTAGCATAACGCCTACCTAAACCAAGATTTCGCCACCAAAACTTTTACCCACTGTAGTAAAATAATATTTTGGGATTTTTAAAGATTTTTAATTAATTTTAACCTGCTCATAACCTGTGGTTAGGGCTACGGTTCGGTAAATACCGAATATGCCCTTTTCGGCCAAAACTTGAGTTCTACAAGGTCTTTTGACCCGATTCCAGTTGCTACTGATTTTAAATAATAAATAAGATATTTTCGACTTATTAAACTGATCGGGAAACTCAGGTTTCCTGTAGAACTCAGAAATCCCTTTAAAAGTCTTTAAAATGACCGGAAAACCCCTACGGGGCGTATAATGAACTAAAACTCGTTACGGGCATTATGGAAGGTATCCTACTGATACCACAACCTATTTAAAGTATATTGACTTAGGAAAACAGTGTAGGACTCCTACGGTTACCCGTTGCGCCTATTGCGCGCACGGTTCGCCTTATGTAACTAGTTTACATAAATTAGCCGATACGGGTCAAACCATATCATTTTGACCCCAAGATTCAGAGTGTGAATATTAAACCCGTATAAAACAAGTCTCCGAACTTGTTGGGTCAGAATCACATTCCATTCTCGGTTTTCGCCTTTCACGCGATTAAACCGTATCTATCCCTCGAAACTAACCGGTCTAGGCTACGGCTAATATAAAGACCCGTTAGGATTCTAATAGGTTATTTTAAAACCTTCGTTCCAGAATAAGGAGCCCCAGTAAAAGATATCTGTGATTTAACTGATTAAGGACAATACTTGCAAAGGTAAATACTTTTAACTTATTTTCCCTTATACGGGCTTGGGTTACAGTATATAATATACCGCTTGATTGAGCATCAAATCTTCCATCGCTTAGGTGGTTAATTGAATAATTTGACCGGCTCATTTAAACAGTCTTGTTACTTAAAAGCCTTTGGGGGGTTAATGACCATGTCCCGGATATCCTTGGCATCATTCGAAGAAATGGCCACGACCTTGACAGTCGTGTGTAGGCGTACACCCGGTATGATGTCTATACTATTAAAAGACGTAGCCGATGGTTTACCCGCCGCGGTTTTACGCAAATGTGGTGTGTCTATTGATCTTTAACCCGGACAGGATCCGGGCTACTGAACGCATAGAAGGAACATGTAATTCGTTCACAAGATTATAATTTTAAATAATTCTCCCAAGTTATAAAAGAATTTGTGCCTCGTGCATTCAAATCAATTTCAAAAGAGTCGGTTGAATGTATTTACCAGTGTAAACTGACGTATTTTCCCCAAAAAGATTAAGTGCAGGTACTACACGAAATCGGCTGGCAATAGCTCCTTAGCATCTTAAGAAGTCTCGCAAGCTTGATGTCTTATCTGTTGAACAACCTTTCTATTTATTTTTGATCCCTCCTGTGGATACTATTCAACTATATGTGATACACTCGATATTGCAATAAATGGTTGGATAATATTTATCTTTATGCTTCCGCTGTGCATTTATATATTGTGGTTTGACTATATTGTTGCCAACTACGTCACGGTAATCCCCCACCGGGCCCACCGGTGATATACGTGGAAATCGGGGTGTGACAGGTTGGTATCAGAGCCAACATTGAGTGAATTAAACAGTATCCTAACGTGTTTAATCTCAGTGACACAATTGCACATACTTGAGTCTAGACAAGAACATAGGACAAATTCGAATTGTTATTCCAAGTTTGTCTTTTTCTTTTATTATTGTTATTTAAAGTTTTGAAAGCAGGAAATATGCCGCCAGTGATTTTCCGAGGAAGAGGAAGGGGAAGAAGAGGCAGAGGAGAGATCGTTACTCATCACGATCACGAAGCTGGACCTTCAAATACGCGAGCTCCTTCGACCACGAGGAGTGAAGAACCGCAAAGGCGAAGAGACCTTTATGAACCTGCGAGGCATTCCACCTCGCATAGCTCAACGCCATCATACCGGCACTCATTCGGGCCAAATTCCGAGAATGACCCCAACAACCCGCAACCCTCCTACATACCTCTACAGCGTTCGGTATCACACCGAAATTTTGACGACCCTACTCCATACTTCAGAGGTTAGTTTAATCCAGCTGACTACATCCAGGAACCTTCAGGCTTTGTTCCGTTAGGACCACAAGATCACTTCTCCGAAGATCATATGGACGAGGATACTGATCCGACAGAACCTGCTCGTGGTACGCCCACGCATCCAATAGAAATCTCTGATGGGTCATCCTTTCATGGTACACCCTATCAGGGACCAGATAGCTTCATGGCAATGTTTAATCAACACGAGTGGTACCACACGCCACAGACATCACAACAGCCGCAACATCCGCGAGATCCCTCCGAGGATCCACGTTTCGTGGAAGTTACGCCACCACCTCTGCCACCGGTACAGCCAGTAATGCCTGATCCGCCAAGGCGTAGGAGGACAAATGCCCGTATATCCACACGAGGAGGAGGGGATTTCCACTTCAGCACCCCTCGACACTCTAGTAGTAGCCACTACCCGCCACTACAAGAAGAAGGACCTTCAAGTCCTGTACAGGAGGCGAACTCCGCACCAGCTGCACCAACTTCGCCACCATTTGGGTATGACCACCCAATACCTGCTTACACGGGTCCAACGGCTTACAACCCGTTCGAACCGTCATCACAAGCACATTACAACTACAACTATGAGCGCGACCCATATGTGGTAGCGGCTAGGTATAATGCTCGCTATCCCGACGGAGCCCATGGAAACATGGGAGTACCGGACTACTCAGCCCATGGGTACCCAGCACCTCCCAGACCTCCAGTTCCGCAACAGGCGCCACAACCACGTTTCTCCCCTCCCGAACAAGAAGAAATACTCCACCGTTTGAGCCGTGTGGAAAGAGAATTCGAGGAAGAACGTAAGAGCCACCGAGGATTCCTCAAGGGCTTAGCAAACCTACTGAAGGGCAAGAAGAAGAAACATGACCATTAGTCCTTATGTATGTTCTAATGTAACGGTTATTTTAAATAAGTCCCTACGTGGACGTTTACCGTATTTCAGTCCCTACGTGGACTTATCTTTTAGTCCCTGTGTGGACACTTATCTTGTATTAGTCCCTGCGTGGACTTGTCACTTGTTTTAAACCTCTATGTAGGTATGTACTATTTAAAAGTCCCGTTTAGGGCGGTGTGTAACCGTATTAAAATTATGGAATGTTATATTATGAATTTCATTTTGTTATTACTATATATGAAATAAATCAAAATCATTCCTTTTAATTTGATCTGCCTAAATAGAGAATCTTAAGAGTGAAACCTAGCCAGGTGTCTTTTAAGATCCGGCCAAGATGGTAAGACCTAATTAAAAGATTCTGATTCCCTGTTAACCTCTTTAAGCATGTTAACAATCATGACAGATGTGATTCGTTAAAGTCACACACGTCATTCTTATACAAGAATCCTTTAAAGGATTCCAAAACCCAAATTAGTGATATAATAAATCATGGGTTAAATCATCAATGAAGATGATCTCTTGTTAATCATCCATAAACGATGTAGTGCCTACGGGTCAAACATATTGTCATAATGAGGCAAAGGACAGTGGTGGTTTAGGACTCCCTGTCAGAAGGAGTAAAAGGACTACGGTTCAAACCTTCATACCTTGATTCTCCGAAATCTCGGCTAAATATTATAATAAAGTCCTCGAGACTAGGCTTTTATGCCGCTAGAAATATTAATTGTGATTAGAATAAGTATGTTCAAATCCTAAATATAAAGTGAGTAACAAATTAACCGGATATGGTCTTCGTTATCATGGTTAATGAATTGCCATAAAAGACAATTCAATGATAAACTCCTAAATAGAATTTTCATTATCTTCTGCAGTAGATACAAGCTACTATGGCGAATCCTAATGAAGGAAGTAGTCATACCAATGAAGATGATTATGATAATGCCCAAATAAATCTAACGGGCGCTCAACTCAAGGCTCTTGTCGACAACGCTGTGCAAGCGGCTCTAGATCGACAATATACAGAATCTCGAAGCAGAACAGTTTCCAAACCACCATCAAAGCCAAAGACACACTCAAAAACCCACAGCAAACCACTATCCAAACCCAAGAAGGACGACGATAACCACTCGTCCAAGCCCAAAAAGGACGACGACAATCACTCGTCGAATGAAAATAGTGTTCGTCGCGAAAGGGAGTATACTGATGCTTCCCGTGCCAGGGGCTGCACATACAAGTACTTTGTATCTTGTAAACCCCGAGACTTTACGGGGGAGAAGGGTGCCGTCGAATGTATGACATGGTTGGATGAGATGGACACAGTGGTGGACATCAGTGGCTGCGCGGAAAGGGATGTAGTGAAGTTTGTGTCGCAATCGTTTAAGGGCGAGGCCCTAGCTTGGTGGAGGGCGCTGGTTCAGGCCTCGGGAAAAGCTGTGCTTTACAGCATGACGTGGGAGGAATTGGTTTCTCTCATCAAAGAAAATTACTGCCCTCAGCATGAGGTGGAGAAGATAGAGTCCGATTTTGTGTCATTGGTGATGACAAATCTGGACTGCCAGGCCTACTTGACGAGCTTCAATACGATGTCTCGCTTGGTTCCTTATCTAGTCACCCCGGAACCAAGGAGGATTGCTCGTTTTATCGGGGGTTAGAACCCGCGATAAAGGCTAGTGTGAAGGCCTCTCGACCAACGACCTTCAGGTCTGTGACTGACCTCTCTTTGTCCCTCACAATGGACGCGGTCCGACTGAGATCGTAGAGGAACAAAGAGGCCGAAAAGAGGAAGCGTGAGGATGATGGCAAGAGAGGAACAGAGGCGAGAAAAGATGGGCAACAAACCGGAGAGAAGCCCAAATGCAAAAACTGCCAAAAATTCCACTTTGGGAAATGCAGGTTTGGGCCAAACTCACAGTCCCAGTCAAAGACGCATGCTTGTGGACTGTGCAAGTCCAAAGACCACAAGACTGTGGACTGTAAGAAGATTAAAGACGCGACCTGCTACAACTGTAGTGAGAAGGGGCACATCAGGAGCAACTGCCCAAGCTCGCCAAGAAGACCGAGGAAACCAAAAAGAATAACGCTAGAGTCTTCAAAATGGATGTGAAGGAAGCGTTGCAGGACGACAATGTAATAACAGGTACTTTCCTCGTGAATAATATATTTGCAAGAGTACTTTTCGATTCAAGCGCTGATAAATCCTTTGTAGACCAAAAATTTTGCAAATTGCTGAACATGCCTATCAAAACACTAAATGTGAAATACGAAGTAGAGCTAGCAGGCGGCACTGTAGAAACCGTCTCCACTATATTAGAGGGATGTATGATATCCATTAGGAACCATTCTTTTCCTCTATCTCTGCTTCCCTTTAATCTAGCTGGTTTTGACATCGTTCTGGGCATGGACTGGTTATCACATAACCAGGCCCAGATCGTCTGCAATAGAAAACAAATTGTGCTAAAGACCTCGACTGGTGAATCGCTCACCATTCGAGGGGATACGCAGTATGGATTGCCCGAGAACGTATCTATGCTCAAAGCTTCAAGGTGTTTAAAAAGAGGCTGTGTCATCTACATGGCACAAGTGATTATTGAAGAGCCCAAATCAAGGATAGAAGACATTCCTGTCATTGTGGAGTATCCAGAAGTTTTCCCCGAAGATCTACCTGGGTTGCCACCAGATAGGCAGGTGGAATTCAGAATAGATATCATCCCTGGAGCAGCTCCCATTGCTAGAGCACCCTACAGGCTAGCACCAACTGAAATGAAGGAATTGAGGACCCAGCTGGATGAACTGTTAGCAAAAGGTTTCATCAAGCCTAGTTCGTCTCCCTGGGGAGCACCTGTCCTGTTTGTGAAGAAAAGGGACGGATCGATGCGTCTGTGCATCGATTATCGTGAACTCAATAAAGTCACGATAAAGAATAGATATCCATTGCCAAGGATCGACGATTTGTTTGATCAATTACAAGGGGCTAGCTATTTCTCAAAGATCGACTTGAGGTCGGGCTACCATCAGTTGAAGGTCAGAGATGAAGACGTACACAAAACAGCATTTAGGACTCGCTACGGTCACTCCGAGTTCCTAGTGATGCCTTTTGGGCTCACAAATGCACCGGCTGCATTCATGGATCTCATGAATCGCGTCTGCAAGCCGTACTTGGACAAATTTGTCATCGTGTTCATCGACGACATTCTTATATATTCAAGGAATAAGGCCGACCATGAGAAACACCTACGATGTATTCTCGAATTGTTGCATCGTGAGAAACTCTATGCCAAATTCTCTAAATGTGAATTCTGGCTACGAGAAGTCCAATTTCTTGGACATGTCGTAAGCGAGCGTGGTATCCAGGTGGATCCCGCTAAGGTAGAGGCGGTCATGAATTGGCAAGAGCCAAAGACGCCCACAGAGATCCGTAGTTTCCTGGGATTGGCAGGATACTACAGAAGATTCATCGAGAATTTCTCAAGGATTGCTGCGCCCTTAACTTCTCTAACCAAGAAGAAGGAAAAGTTTATTTGGGGCCCTAAGCAGCAAGAATCCTTTGATATTTTGAAACAAAGGCTGAGCAACGCTCCTGTGTTGACGCTACCGGAAGGTACGGAAGAGTTCGTAGTTTACTGCGACGCGTCACACACCGGCATGGGGTGTGTGCTCATGCAGAAGGGCAAAGTGAATACCTATGCTTCAAGGCAGTTAAAGGTGCACGAAAAGAATTACATCACCCATGACTTGGAGCTGGGTGCCGTGGTATTCGCACTAAAATTGTGGAGGCATTACCTATATGGAATCAAGTTTGTGATCTATTTAGATCACAAAAGCCTTCAACATCTATTCAACCAGAAGGAGCTAAACATGAGGCAACGCCGTTGGATGGAGACCTTAAATGATTACGATTGTGAGATTAGATACCATCCCGGCAAGGCAAATGTAGTCGCCGATGCCCTGAGCCGGAAAGAAAGGATGAAACCCATCCGAATCAATGCTAGGAGAATGGAAGTAAAGAATAACTTGATTGAAAGGATATTAGCTGCACAGCGAGAGGCTGTGTTGGAAGCTAATTATCATAAGGAAAAGTTAGGAGTAACTGAGGAGCAGTTAACTCTTCACAAGGATGGGCTTTTGAGATTGAATGGGCGGATATGGGTTCCTATTTATGGAGGACTACGAGATGTTATCCTCCAGGAAGCCCATAGTTCCAAATATTCTGTCCATCCTGGAGCAGATAAGATGTATCAGGATTTAAAGGCAATTTATTGGTGGATAGGCTTGAAAAAGTCTGTAGCCGCCTATGTAGCCAAATGCTTAACTTGTGCGCAAGTCAAGGCTGAGCATCAAAAGCCATCTGGCTTGCTACAACAGCCTGAACTTACTGAATGGAAATGGGAGTGTGTAACTATGGATTTTATCACCAAGTTACCAAAAACGAGCAAAGGAAACGACACAATATGGGTTATAGTCGATCGACTGACTAAGTTAGCTCATTTCTTACCCATCAAAGAGACCTATAGCTCCGATACATTTATACGTTGATAAGATTGTCGCTTTACATGGCATACCTGTGTCTATTATCTCTGATCGAGATACTAGATACACGTCTCATTTCTGGAAGAGTTTCCAACAATCTTTGGGCACACGTTTGAACTTTAGTACAGCTTACCATCCTCAGACAGACGGACAGAGTGAGCGTACTATTCAAACGTTAGAAGACATGCTGCGAGCATGTGCTATCGATTTAGGTGGTAGTTGGGATAAGAACCTACCCCTAATCGAATTCTCCTACAACAATAGCTACCATACCAGCATAAAGAGAAATATCCACGTGGGAAGTTGAATCCACGATGAAAGAGAAATATCCCTATTTGTTTGAGTAAATCTCGGGTCGAGATTTATTTTAAGGGGGTGAGGATGTAACACCTCGAAATTTTGTGTCCAATAATGTATTGACACGTGTCTTGAGTTTACACGTGGCATTTAATATTTAATAAAGGACTAATGTTGACAAACCTTGAAAGTGTGTAAATTCGAGGGTTATAAATGTCAAACAAGGGTAAGTATACTGTATAGTAACCCTAAACGATGCTCGTACCTTCAAACGAATAAACCATGGATCGTACGGAAGCGAAACGCGGAAGAAAGTGAGAGATTACAAGTTGCGGGGGTTAACTGTGTCAACATGTTTAATTATACCTCTGAGTGACCCTTTGACGTACCCGAGACTTTGTAACAGTAAAATACGCTCACTAGAATATACAGTATAAATTCCGCGAAGTTCCGTTTTGAAACGAGAAAGTTATGATCAAATTCGTACGAGAAGGGTCAAAAGCGTCAACAATGAAAGTTAAGGTTTTTCGAATAATTAATAAAGATAACCGGGGACTTAACAGTACGGGTAAATAACACGAGGCCCTTAGTTGTAAATAATCAAGGGCCAAATCGCAAAGTTACCCCTTCAAACCCGAAAGGTCAGGTTATTAATTACCAAAGATTTCGTTACCAATTACAAGATTTTGATAATCATTACAAAAAGATTGAAAAAGATTTAAACACAACCTTTACGGACCGCAAGGGTCCTGCCTTACGGACCGTAAAGGGGTGAATGATTAAGTTTGTCTCCGCCACAGGCTTACGGACCGCAAGGCCCAAGCCATACGGTCCGTAAGCGATGCCCAGCGACAGAAAGTTGGCTGTTGGCTGTTTAAAGCGGTAAAACAATTAAGAATGGGTTTCCCAGAGGTATGGGCGTCCCCTACTCGACCCATAGCACCTTAGGACACCTGCCATTCATCCATACTCATTTGTGGTATGTGTTGTAATGATCTAGAGGCAAGTTGTGTACTATAAATAGACCCATTGTATGCATAAGTTCATCACACTTCAAAACACATTCTCTTGATCATTTCTGAAGCTCCCAAGTCTTCTTCTAGCATTCCAAATCGTGCTCAAGCTTCTGTAAGTTGTTTAGAACATTTATGGTTTAGTTTTGCTTAGTAAAATAGCTAAAAATCAAACCGTCGTAACCACGGTTTGACTTCGAGATTAGTCTACAATGGCTCAGTCATATCTCGAATCAAAAGTAGTTATGTGTTGGTATTTATGTGGGTAATAAACCTCTAAAAGGGTTCCCCCTGATCGCCACTCTAACTAGTTCAAATGTCGAGTCAAACGTATGCTTAAAAAGTCAACAGAAAGTCAGTTTTGCGATTCTTGCATAATCTGTAATATAGATGATATGAAACCTGTTTAAACACTCATAAAACATGATATTAAGTATATAAACTTGTCTAAACTCGTTTGATTCGGCCATTTGATATATTAACCTGGTTCGGAGCCGAATGTCGCAAAAGTTTGACTTTTGCTTTGACTTCAGTTCTGACCCGTTTTAGTGCAATGTAGATATGCCATAGGACTCTCTTAGGACCAGGTCACGTGATGGTATCACCCTCTGTGACCGGTTCGTTGTTTGTCCGAGTCTTTTATGCATTTCTGTTAATTACTTAAAAGTTGACCGTAACGCCCTTTTTTAAAATAAAACGAGTATTTCGGACACGTGAAGGGACCATAACCTTGCTTACTAAATTCTAAGCATGTCCCTAAGGTTTCACGCCAATCCGAGGTCTAGAATGGGAGTTATGCTAAATAGCGCATTTATAAGAAACTTTTGTAATAAACGGCGCAATTAGCATAACGCCTACCTAAACCAAGATTTCGTCACCAAAACTTTTACCCACTGTAGTAAAATAATATTTTGGGATTTTTAAAGATTTTTAATTAATTTTAACCTGCTCATAACCTGCGGTTATGGCTACGGTTCGGTAAATACCGAATATGCCCTTTTCGGCCAAAACTTGAGTTCTACAAGGTCTTTTGACCCGATTCCAGTTGCTACTGATTTTAAATAATAAATAAGATATTTTCGACTTATTAAACTGATCAGGAAACTCAGGTTTCCTGTAGAACTCAGAAATCCCTTTAAAAGTCTTTAAAATGACCGGAAAACCCCTACGGGGCGTATAATGAACTAAAACTCGTTACGGGCATTATGGAAGGTATCCTACTGATACCACAACCTCTTTAAAGTATATTGACTTAGGAAAACAGTGTAGGACTCCTACGGTTACCCGTTGCGCCTATTGCGCGCACGGTTCGGCTTATGTAACTAGTTTACATAAATTAGCCGATACGGGTCAAACCATATCATTTTGACCCCAAGATTCAGAGTGTGAATATTAAACCCGTATAAAACAAGTCTCCGAACTTGTTGGGTCAGAATCACATTCCATTCTCGGTTTTCGCCTTTCACGCGATTAAACCGTATCTATCCCTCGAAACTAACCGGTCTAGGCTACGGCTAATATAAAGACCCGTTAGGATTCTAATAGGTTATTTTAAAACCTTCGTTCCAGAATAAGGAGCCCCAGTAAAAGACTTCTGTGATTTAACTGATTAAGGACAATACTTGCAAAGGTAAATACTTTTAACTTATTTTCCCTTATACGGGCTTGGGTTACGGTATATAATATACCGCTTGATTGAGCATCAAATCTTCCATCGCTTAGGTGGTTAATTGAATAATTTGATCGGCTCATTTAAACAGTCTTGTTACTTAAAAGCCTTTGGGGGGTTAATGACCATGTCCCGGATATCCTTGGCATCATTCGAAGATATGGCCACGACCTTGACAGTCGGGTGTAGGCGTACACCCGGTATGATGTCTATACTATTAAAAGACGTAGCCAATGGTTTACCCGCCTCGGTTTTACGCAAATGTGGTGTGTCTATTGATCTTTAACCCGGACAGGATCCGGGCTACTGAACGCATAGAAGGAACATGTAATTCATTCACAAGATTATAATTTTAAATAATTCTCCCAAGTTATAAAAGAATTTGTGCCTCGTGCATTCAAATCAATTTCAAAAGAGTCGGTTGAATGTATTTACCAGTGTAAACTGACGTATTTTCCCCAAAAAGATTAAGTGCAGGTACTACACGAAATCGGCTGGCAATAGCTCCTTAGCATCTTAAGAAGTCTCGCAAGCTTGATGTCTTATCTGTTGAACAACCTTTCTATTTATTTTTGATCCCTTCTGTGGATACTATTCAACTATATGTGATACACTCGATATTGCAATAAATGGTTGGATAATATTTATCTTTATGCTTCCGCTGTGCATTTATATATTGTGGTTTGACTATATTGTTGCCAACTACATCACGGTAATCCCCCACCGGGCCCACCGGTGATACACGTGGAAATCGGGGTGTGACAGGTTGGTATCAGAGCCAACATTGAGTGAATTAAACACTATCCTAACGTGTTTAATCTCAGTGACACAATTGCACATACTTGAGTATAGACAAGAACATAGGACAAATTCGAATTGTTATTCCAAGTTTGTCTTTTTCTTTTATTATTGTTATTTAAAGTTTTGAAAGCAGGAAATATGCCGCCAGTGATTTTCCGAGGAAGAGGAAGGGGAAGAAGAGGCAGAGGAGAGATCGTTACTCATCACGATCACGAAGCTGGACCTTCAAATACGCGAGCTCCTTCGACCACGAGGAGTGAAGAACCGCAAAGGCGAAGAGACCTTTATGAACCTGCGAGGCATTCCACCTCGCATAGCTCAACGCCATCATACCGGCACTCATTCGGGCCAAATTCCGAGAATGACCCCAACAACCCGCAACCCTCCTACATACCTCTACAGCGTTCGGTATCACACCGAAATTTTGACGACCCTACTCCATACTTCAGAGGTCAGTTTAATCCAGCTGACTACATCCAGGAACCTTCAGGCTTTGTTCCGTTAGGACCACAAGATCACTTCTCCGAAGATCATATGGACGAGGATACTGATCCGACAGAACCTGCTCGTGGTACGCCCACGCATCCAATAGAAATCTCTGATGGGTCATCCTTTCATGGTACACCCTATCAGGGACCAGATAGCTTCATGGCATTGTTTAATCAACACGAGTGGTACCACACGCCACAGACATCACAATAGCCGCAACATCCGCGAGATCCCTCCGAGGATCCACGTTTCGTGGCAGTTACGCCACCACCTCCGCCACCGGTACAGCCAGTAATGCCTGATCCGCCAAGGCGTAGGAGGACAAATGCCCGTATGTCCACACGAGGAGGAGGGGATTTCCACTTCAGCACCCCTCGACACTCTAGTAGTAGCCACTACCCGCCACTACAAGAAGGACCTTCAAGTCCTGTACAGGAGGCGAACTCCGCACCAGCTGCACCAACTTCGCCACCATTTGGGTATGACCACCCAATACCTGCTTACACGGGTCCAACGGCTTACAACCCGTTCGAACCGTCATCACAAGCACATTACAACTACAACTATGAGCGCGACCCATATGTGGTAGCGGCTAGGTATAATGCTCGCTATCCCGACGGAGCCCATGGAAACATGGGAGTACCGGACTACTCAGCCCATGGGTACCCAGCACCTCCCAGACCTCCAGTTCCGCAACAGGCGCCACAACCACGTTTCTCCCCTCCCGAACAAGAAGAAATACTCCACCGTTTGAGCCGTGTGGAAAGAGAATTCGAGGAAGAACGTAAGAGCCACCGAGGATTCCTCAAGGGCTTAGCAAACCTACTGAAGGGCAAGAAGAAGAAACGTGACCATTAGTCCTCATGTATGTTCTAATATAATGGTTATTTTAAATAAGTCCCTACGTGGACGTTTACCGTATTTCAGTCCCTACGTGGACTTATCTTTTAGTCCCTGTGTGGACACTTATCTTGTATTAGTCCCTACGTGGACTTGTCACTTGTTTTAAACCTCTATGTAGGTATGTACTATTTAAAAGTCCCGTTTAGCGCGGTGTGTAATCGTATTAAAATTATGGAATGTTATATTATGAATTTCATTTTGTTATTACTATATATGAAATAAATCAAAATCATTCCTTTTAATTTGATCTGCCTAAATAGAGAATCTTAAGAGTGAAACCTAGCCAGGTGTCTTTTAAGATCCGGCCAAGATGGTAAGACCTAATTAAAAGATTCTGATTCCCTGTTAACCTCTGTAAGCATGTTAACAATCATGACAGATGTGATTCGTTAAAGTCACACACGTCATTCTTATACAAGAATCCTTTAAAGGATTCCAAAACCCAAATTAGTGATATAATAAATCATGGGTTAAATCATCAATGAAGATGATCTCTTGTTAATCATCCATAAGCGATGTAGTGCCTACGGGTCAAACATGTTGTCATAATGAGGCAAAGGACAGTGGTGGTTTAGGACTCACTGTCAGAAGGAGTAAAAGGACTACGGTTCAAACCTTCATACCTTGATTCTCCGAAATCTCGGCTAAATATTATAATAAAGTCCTCGAGACTAGGCTTTTATGCCGCTAGCAATATTAATTGTGATTAGAATAAGTATGTTCAAATCCTAAATATAAAGTGAGTAACAAATTAACCGGATATGGTCTTCGTTACCATGGTTAATGAATTGCCATAAAAGACAATTCAATGATAAACTCCTAAATAGAATTTTCATTATCTTCTGCAGTAGATACAAGCTACTATGGCGAATCCTAATGAAGGAAGTAGTCATACCAATGAAGATGATTATGATAATGCCCAAATAAATCTAACGGGCGCTCAACTCAAGGCTCTTGTCGACAACGCTGTGCAAGCGGCTCTAGATCGACAATATACAGAATCTCGAAGCAGAACAGTTTCCACCACCATCAAAGCCAAAGACACACTCAAAAACCCACAGCAAACCACTATCCAAACCCAAGAAGGACGACGATAACCACTCGTCCAAGCCCAAAAAGGACGACGACAATCACTCGTCGAATGAAAATAGTGTTCGTCGCGAAAGGGACTATACTGATGCTTCCCGTGCCAGGGGCTGCACATACAAGTACTTTGTATCTTGTAAACCCCGAGACTTTACGGGGGAGAAGGGTGCCGTCGAATGTATGACATGGTTGGATGAGATGGACACAGTGGTGGACATCAGTGGCTACGCGGAAAGGGATGTAGTGAAGTTTGTGTCACAGTCGTTTAAAGGCGAGGCCCTAGCTTGGTGGAGGGCGCTGGTTCAGGCCTCGGGAAAAGTTGTGCTTTACAGCATGACGTGGGAGGAATTCGTTTCTCTCATCAAAGAAAATTACTGCCCGCAGCATGAGGTGGAGAAGATAGAGTCCGATTTTGTGTCATTGGTGATGACAAATCTGGACTGCCAGGCCTACTTGACGAGCTTCAATACGATGTCTCGCGTGGTTCCTTATCTAGTCACCCCGGAACCAAGGAGGATTGCTCGTTTTATCAGGGGTTAGAACCCGCGATATAGGCTAGTGTGAAGGCCTCTCGACCAACGACCTTCAGGTCTGTGACTGACCTCTCTTTGTCCCTCACAATGGACGCGGTCCGACTGAGATCGCAGAGGAACAAAGAGGCCGAAAAGAGGAAGCGTGAGGATGATACCTCGTGGAGGTCGGGAAAGAAGCACCGTGGGAACGGTGATGGCAAGAGAGGAACAGAGGCGAGAAAAGATGGGCAACAAACCGGAGAGAAGCTCGAATGCAAAAACTGCCAAAAATTCCACTTTGGGAAATGCATGTTTGGGCCAAACTCACAGTCCCAGTCAAAGACGCATGCTTGTGGACTGTGCAAGTCCAAAGACCACAAGACTGTGGACTGTAAGAAGATTAAAGACGCGACCTGCTACAACTGTAGTGAGAAGGGGCACATCAGGAGCAACTGCCCCAAGCTCGCCAAGAAGACCGAGGAAACCAAAAAGAATAACGCTAGAGTCTTCAAAATGGATGTGAAGGAAGCGTTGCAGGACGACAATGTAATAACAGGTACTTTCCTCGTGAATAATATATTTGCAAGAGTACTTTTCGATTCAGGCGCTGATAAATCCTTTGTAGACCAAAAATTTTGCAAATTGCTGAACATGCCTATCAAAACCCTAAATGTGAAATACGAAGTAGAGCTAGCAGACGGCACTGTAGAAACCGTCTCCACTATATTAGAGGGATGTATGATATCCATTAAGAACCATTATTTTCCTCTATCTCTGCTTCCCTTTAATCTAGCTGGTTTTGACATCGTTCTGGGCATGGACTGGTTATCACATAACCAGGCCCAGATCGTCTGCAATAGAAAACAAATTGTGCTAAAGACCTCGACTGGTGAATCGCTCACCATTCGAGGGGATACGCAGTATGGATTGCCCGAGAACGTATCTATGCTCAAAGCTTCAAGGTGTTTAAAAAGAGGTTGTGTCATCTACATGGCACAAGTGATTATTGAAGAGCCCAAATCAAGGATAGAAGACATTCCTGTCATTGTGGAGTATCCAGAAGTTTTCCCCGAAGATCTACCTGGGTTGCCACCAGATAGGCAGGTGGAATTCAGAATAGATATCATCCCTGGAGCAGCTCCCATTGCTAGAGCACCCTACAGGCTAGCACTAACTGAAATGAAGGAATTGAGGACCCAGCTGGATGAACTGTTAGCAAAAGGTTTCATCAAGCCTAGTTCGTCTCCCTGGGGAGCACCTGTCCTGTTTGTGAAGAAAAGGGACGGATCTATGCGTCTGTGCATCGATTATCGTGAACTCAATAAAGTCACGATAAAGAATAGATATCCATTGCCAAGGATCGACGATTTGTTTGATCAATTACAAGGGGCTAGCTATTTCTCAAAGATCGACTTGAGGTCGGGCTACCATCAGTTGAAGGTCAGAGATGAAGACGTACACAAAACAGCATTTAGGACTCGCTACGGTCACTCCGAGTTCCTAGTGATGCCTTTTGGGCTCACAAATGCACCGGCTGCGTTCATGGATCTCATGAATCGCGTCTGCAAGCCGTACTTGGACAAATTTGGCATCGTGTTCATCGACGACATTCTTATATATTCAAGGAATAAGGCCGACCATGAGAAACACCTACGATGTATTCTCGAATTGTTGCATCGTGAGAAACTCTATGCCAAATTCTCTAAATGTGAATTCTGGCTACGAGAAGTCCAATTTCTTGGACATGTCGTAAGCGAGCGTGGTATCCAGGTGGATCCCGCTAAGGTAGAGGCGGTCATGAATTGGCAAGAGCCAAAGACGCCCACAGAGATCCGTAGTTTCCTGGGATTGGCAGGATACTACAGAAGATTCATCGAGAATTTCTCAAGGATTGATGCGCCCTTAACTTCTCTAACCAAGAAGAAGGAAAAGTTTATTTGGGGCCCTAAGCAGCAAGAATCCTTTGATATTTTGAAACAAAGGCTGAGCAACGCTCCTGTGTTGACGCTACCGGAAGGTACGGAAGAGTTCGTAGTTTACTGCGACGCGTCACACACCGGGATGGGGTGTGTGCTCATGCAGAAGGGCAAAGTGATTGCCTATGCTTCAAGGCAGTTAAAGGTGCACGAAAAGAATTACACCACCCATGACTTGGAGCGGGGTGCAGTGGTATTCGCACTAAAACTGTGGAGGCATTACCTATATGGAATCAAGTTTGTGATCTATTCAGATCACAAAAGCCTTCAACATCTATTCAACCAGAAGGAGCTAAACATGAGGCAACGCCGTTGGATGGAGACCTTAAATGATTACGATTGTGAGATTAGATACCATCCCGGCAAGGCAAATGTAGTCGCCGATGCCCTGAGCCGGAAAGAAAGGATGAAACCCATCCGAATCAATGCTAGGAGAATGGAAGTAAAGAATAACTTGATTGAAAGGATATTAGCTGCACAGCGAGAGGCTGTGTTGGAAGCTAATTATCATAAGGAAAAGTTAGGAGTAACTGAGGAGCAGTTAACTCTTCACAAGGATGGGCTTTTGAGATTGAATGGGCGGATATGGGTTCCTATTTATGGAGGACTACGAGATGTTATCCTCCAGGAAGCCCATAGTTCCAAATATTCTGTCCATCCTGGAGCAGATAAGATGTATCAGGATTTAAAGGCAATTTATTGGTGGATAGGCTTGAAAAAGTCTGTAGCCGCCTATGTAGCCAAATGCTTAACTTGTGCGCAAGTCAAGGCTGAGCATCAAAAGCCATCTGGCTTGCTACAACAGCCTGAACTTCCTGAATGGAAATGGGAGTGTGTAACTATGGATTTTATCACCAAGTTACCAAAAACGAGCAAAGGAAACGACACAATATGGGTTATAGTCGATCGACTGACTAAGTCAGCTCATTTCTTACCCATCAAAGAGACCTATAGCTCCGATACATTGGCCCAGTTATACGTTGATAAGATTGTCGCTTTACATGGCATACATGTGTCTATTATCTCTGATCGAGATACTAGATACACGTCTCATTTCTGGAAGAGTTTCCAACAATCTTTGGGCACACGTTTGAACTTTAGTATAGCTTACCATCCTCAGACAGACGGACAGAGTGAGCGTACTATTCAAACGTTAGAAGACATGCTGCGAGCATGTGCTATCGATTTAGGTGGTAGTTGGGATAAGAACCTACCCCTAATCGAATTCTCCTACAACAATAGCTACCATACCAGCATAAAGAGAAATATCCACGTGGGAAGTTGAATCCACGATGAAAGAGAAATATCCCTATTTGTTTGAGTAAATCCCGGGTCGAGATTTATTTTAAGGGGGTGAGGATGTAACACCTCGAAATTTTGTGTCCAATAATGTATTGACACGTGTCTTGAGTTTACACGTGGCATTTAATATTTAATAAAGGACTAATGTTGACAAACCTTGAAAGTGTGTAAATTCGAGGGTTATAAATGTCAAACAAGGGTAAGTATACTGTATAGTAACCCTAAACGATGCTCGTACCTTCAAACGAATAAACCATGGATCGTACGGAAGTGAAACGCGGAAGAAAGTGAGAGATTACAAGTTGCGGGGGTTAACTGTGTCAACATGTTTAATTATACCTCTGAGTGACCCTTTGACGTACCCGAGACTTTGTAACAGTAAAATACGCTCACTAGAATATACAGTATAAATTCCGCGAAGTTCCGTTTTGAAACGAGAAAGTTATGATCAAATTCGTACGAGAAGGGTCAAAAGCGTCAACAATGAAAGTTAAGGTTTTTCGAATAATTAATAAAGATAACCGGGGACTTAACAGTACGGGTAAATAACACGAGGCCCTTAGTTGTAAATAATCAAGGGCCAAATCGCAAAGTTACCCCTTCAAACCCGAAAGGTCAGGTTATTAATTACCAAAGATTTCGTTACCAATTACAAGATTTTGATAATCATTACAAAAAGATTGAAAAAGATTTAAACACAACCTTTACGGACCGCAAGGGTCCTGCCTTACGGACCGTAAAGGGGTGAATGATTAAGTTTGTCTCCGCCACAGGCTTACGGACCGCAAGGCCCAAGCCATACGGTCCGTAAGCGATGCCCAGCGACAGAAAGTTGGTTGTTGGCTGTTTAAAGCGGTAAAACAATTAAGAATTGGTTTCCCAGAGGTATGGGCGTCCCCTACTCGACCCATAGCACCTTAGGACACCTGCCATTCATCCATACTCATTTGTGGTATGTGTTGTAATGATCTAGAGGCAAGTTGTGTACTATAAATAGACCCATTGTATGCATAAGTTCATCACACTTCAAAACACATTCTCTTGATCATTTCTGAAGCTCCCAAGTCTTCTTCTAGAATTCCAAATCGTGCTCAAGCTTCTGTAAGTTGTTTAGAACATTTATGGTTTAGTTTTGCTTAGTAAAATAGCTAAAAATCAAACCGTCGTAACCACGGTTTGACTTCGAGATTAGTCTACAATGGCTCAGTCATATCTCGAATCAAAAGTAGTTATGTGTTGGTATTTATGTGGGTAATAAACCTCTAAAAGGGTTCCCCCTGATCGCCACTCTAACTAGTTCAAATGTCGAGCCAAACGTATGCTTAAAAAGTCGACAGAAAGTTAGTTTTGCGATTCTTGCATAATCTGTAATATAGATGATATGAAACCTGTTTGAACACTCATAAAACATGATATTAAGTATATAAACTTGTCTAAACTCGTTTGATTCGGCCATTTGATATATTAACCTGGTTCGGAGCCGAATGTCGCAAAAGTTTGACTTTTGCTTTGACTTCAGTTCTGACCCGTTTTAGTGCAATGTAGATATGCCATAGGACTCTCTTAGGACCAGGTCACGTGATGGTATCACCCTCTGTGACCGGTTCGTTGTTTGTCCGAGTCTTTTATGCATTTCTGTTAATTACTTAAAAGTTGACCGTAACGCCCTTTTTTAAAATAAAACGAGTATTTCGGACACGTGAAGGGACCATAACCTTGCTTACTAAATTCTAAGCATGTCCCTAAGGTTTCACGCCAATCCGAGGTCTAGAATGGGAGTTATGCTAAATAGCGCATTTATAAGAAACTTTTGTAATAAACGGCGCAATTAGCATAACGCCTACCTAAACCAAGATTTTGTCACCAAAACTTTTACCCACTGTAGTAAAATAATATTTTGGGATTTTTAAAGATTTTTAATTAATTTTAACCTGCTCATAACCTGCGGTTATGGCTACGGTTCGGTAAATACCGAATATGCCCTTTTCGGCCAAAACTTGAGTTCTACAAGGTCTTTTGACCCGATTCCAGTTGCTACTGATTTTAAATAATAAATAAGATATTTTCGACTTATTAAACTGATCGGGAAACTCAGGTTTCCTGTAGAACTCAGAAATCCCTTTAAAAGTCTTTAAAATGACCGGAAAAACCCCTACGGGGCGTATAATGAACTAAAACTCGTTACGGGCATTATGGAAGGTATCCTACTGATACCACAACCTCTTTAAAGTATATTGACTTAGGAAAACAGTGTAGGACTCCTACGGTTACCCGTTGCGCCTATTGCGCGCACGGTTCGGCTTATGTAACTAGTTTACATAAATTAGCCGATACGGGTCAAACCATATCATTTTGACCCCAAGATTCAGAGTGTGAATATTAAACCCGTATAAAACAAGTCTCCGAACTTGTTGGGTCAGAATCACATTCCATTCTCGGTTTTCGCCTTTCACGCGATTAAACCGTATCTATCCCTCGAAACTAACCGGTCTAGGCTACGGCTAATATAAAGACCCGTTAGGATTCTAATAGGTTATTTTAAAACCTTCGTTCCAGAATAAGGAGCCCCAGTAAAAGATATCTGTGATTTAACTGATTAAGGACAATACTTGCAAAGGTAAATACTTTTAACTTATTTTCCCTTATACGGGCTTGGGTTACGGTATATAATATACCGCTTGATTGAGCATCAAATCTTCCATCGCTTAGGTGGTTAATTGAATAATTTGATCGGCTCATTTAAACAGTCTTGTTACTTAAAAGCCTTTGGGGGGTTAATGACCATGTCCCGGATATCCTTGGCATCATTCGAAGAAATGGCCACGACCTTGACAGTCGGGTGTAGGCGTACACCCGGTATGATGTCTATACTATTAAAAGACGTAGCCAATGGTTTACCCGCCTCCGTTTTACGCAAATGTGGTGTGTCTATTGATCTTTAACCCGGGCAGGATCCGGGCTACTGAACGCATAGAAGGAACATGTAATTCGTTCACAAGATTATAATTTTAAATAATTCTCCCAAGTTATAAAAGAATTTGTGCCTCGTGCATTCAAATCAATTTCAAAAGAGTCGGTTGAATGTATTTACCAGTGTAAACTGACGTATTTTCCCCAAAAAGATTAAGTGCAGGTACTACACGAAATCGGCTGGCAATAGCTCCTTAGCATCTTAAGAAGTCTCGCAAGCTTGATGTCTTATCTGTTGAACAACCTTTCTATTTATTTTTGATCCCTTCTGTGGATACTATTCAACTATATGTGATACACTCGATATTGCAATAAATGGTTGGATAATATTTATCTTTATGCTTCCGCTGTGCATTTATATATTGTGGTTTGACTATATTGTTGCCAACTACGTCACGGTAATCCCCCACCGGGCCCACCGGTGATACACGTGGAAATCGGGGTGTGACAGGTTGGTATCAGAGCCAACATTGAGTGAATTAAACACTATCCTAACGTGTTTAATCTCAGTGACACAATTGCACATACTTGAGTATAGACAAGAACATAAAATTCGAATTGTTATTCCAAGTTTGTCTTTTTCTTTTATTATTGTTATTTAAAGTTTTGAAAGCAGGAAATATGCCGCCAGTGATTTTCCGAGGAAGAGGAAGGGGAAGAAGAGGCAGAGGAGAGATCGTTACTCATCACGATCACGAAGCTGGACCTTCAAATACGCGAGCTCCTTCGACCACGAGGAGTGAAGAACCGCAAAGGCGAAGAGACCTTTATGAACCTGCGAGGCATTCCACCTCGCATAGCTCAACGCCATCATACCGGCACTCATTCGGGCCAAATTCCGAGAATGACCCCAACAACCCGCAACCCTCCTACATACCTCTACAGCGTTCAGTATCACACCGAAATTTTGACGACCCTACTCCATACTTCAGAGGTTAGTTTAATCCAGCTGACTACATCCAGGAACCTTCAGGCTTTGTTCCGTTAGGACCACAAGATCACTTCTCCGAAGATCATATGGACGAGGATACTGATCCGACAGAACCTGCTCGTGGTACGCCCACGCATCCAATAGAAATCTCTGATGGGTCATCCTTTCATGGTACACCCTATCAGGGACCAGATAGCTTCATGGCAATGTTTAATCAACACGAGTGGTACCACACGTCACAGACATCACAACAGTCGCAACATCCGCGAGATCCCTCCGAGGATCCACGTTTCGTGGCAGTTACGCCACCACCTCCGCCACCGGTACAGCCAGTAATGCCTGATCCGCCAAGGCGTAGGAGGACAAATGCCCGTATGTCCACACGAGGAGGAGGGGATTTCCACTTCAGCGCCCCTCGACACTCTAGTAGTAGCCACTACCCGCCACTACAAGAAGAAGGACCTTCAAGTCCTGTACAGGAGGCGAACTCCGCACCAGCTGCACCAACTTCGCCACCATTTGGGTATGACCACCCAATACCTGCTTACACGGGTCCAACGGCTTACAACCCGTTCGAACCGTCATCACAAGCACATTACAACTACAACTATGAGCGCGACCCATATGTGGTAGCGGCTAGGTATAATGCTCGCTATCCCGACGGAGCCCATGGAAACATGGGAGTACCGGACTACTCAGCCCATGGGTACCCAGCACCTCCCAGACCTCCAGTTCCGCAACAGGCGCCACAACCACGTTTCTCCCCTCCCGAACAAGAAGAAATACTCCACCGTTTGAGCCGTGTGGAAAGAGAATTCGAGAAAGAACGTAAGAGCCACCGAGGATTCCTCAAGGGCTTAGCAAACCTACTGAAGGGCAAGAAGAAGAAACGTGACCATTAGTCCTTATGTATGTTCTAATGTAATGGTTATTTTAAATAAGTCCCTATGTGGACGTTTACCGTATTTCAGTCCCTACGTGGACTTATCTTTTAGTCCCTGTGTGGACACTTATCTTGTATTAGTCCCTGCGTGGACTTGTCACTTGTTTTAAACCTCTATGTAGGTATGTACTATTTAAAAGTCCTGTTTAGGGCGGTGTGTAATCGTATTAAAATTATGGAATGTTATATTATGAATTTCATTTTGTTATTACTATATATGAAATAAATCAAAATCATTCCTTTTAATTTGATCTGCCTAAATAGAGAATCTTAAGAGTGAAACCTAGCCAGGTGTCTTTTAAGATCCGGCCAAGATGGTAAGACCTAATTAAAAGATTTTGATTCCCTGTTAACCTCTGTAAGCATGTTAACAATCATGACAGATGTGATTCGTTAAAGTCACACACGTCATTCTTATACAAGAATCCTTTAAAGGATTCCAAAACCCAAATTAGTGATATAATAAATCATGGGTTAAATCATCAATGAAGATGATCTCTTGTTAATCATCCATAAGCGATGTAGTGCCTACGGGTCAAACATATTGTCATAATGAGGCAAAGGACAGTGGTGGTTTAGGACTCCCTGTCAGAAGGAGTAAAAGGACTACGGTTCAAACCTTCATACCTAGATTCTCCAAAATCTCGGCTAAATATTATAATTAAGTCCTCGAGACTAGGCTTTTATGTCGCTAGCAATATTAATTGTGATTAGAATAAGTATGTTCAAATCCTAAATATAAAGTGAGTAACAAATTAACCGGATATGGTCTTCGTTACCATGGTTAATGAATTGCCATAAAAGACAATTCAATGATAAACTCCTAAATAGAATTTTCATTATCTTCTGCAGTAGATACAAGCTACTATGGCGAATCCTAATGAAGGAAGTAGTCATACCAATGAAGATGATTATGATAATGCCCAAATAAATCTAACGGGCGCTCAACTCAAGGCTCTTGTCGACAACGCTGTGCAAGCGGCTCTAGATCGACAATATACAGAATCTCGAAGCAGAACAGTTTCCAAACCACCATCAAAGCCAAAGACACACTCAAAAACCCACAGCAAACCACTATCCAAACCCAAGAAGGACGACGATAACCACTCGTCCAAGCCCAAAAAGGACGACGACAATCACTCGTCGAATGAAAATAGTGTTCGTCGCGAAAGTGAGTATACTGATGCTTCCCGTGCCAGGGGCTGCACATACAAGTACTTTGTATCTTGTAAACCCCGAGACTTTACGGGGGAGAAGGGTGCCATCGAATGTATGACATGGTTGGATGAGATGGACACAGTGGTGGACATCAGTGGCTGCGCGGAAAGGGATGTAGTGAAGTTTGTGTCGCAGTCGTTTAAGGGCGAGGCCCTAGCTTGGTGGAGGGCGCTGGTTCAGGCCTCGGGAAAAGCTGTGCTTTACAGCATGACGTGGGAGGAATTCGTTTCTCTCATCAAAGAAAATTACTGCCCTCAGCATGAGGTGGAGAAGATAGAGTCCGATTTTGTGTCATTGGTGATGACAAATCTGGACTGCCAGGCCTACTTGACGAGCTTCAATACGATGTCTCGCTTGGTTCCTTATCTAGTCACCCCGGAACCAAGGAGGATTGCTCGTTTTATCGGGGGTTAGAACCCGCGATAAAGGCTAGTGTGAAGGCCTCTCGACCAACGACCTTCAGGTCTGTGACTGACCTCTCTTTGTCCCTCACAATGGACGCGGTCCGACTGAGATCGCAGAGGAACAAAGAGGCCGAAAAGAGGAAGCGTGAGGATGATACCTCGCGGAGGTCGGGAAAGAAGCGCCGTGGGAACGGTGATGGCAAGAGAGGAACAGAGGCGAGAAAAGATGGGCAACAAACCGGAGAGAAGCCCAAATGCAAAAACTGCCAAAAATTCCACTTTGGGAAATGCAGGTTTGGGCCAAACTCACAGTCCCAGTCAAAGACGTATGCTTGTGGACTGTGCAAGTCCAAAGACCACAAGACTGTGGACTGTAAGAAGATTAAAGACGCGACCTGCTACAACTGTAGTGAGAAGGGGCATATCAGGAGCAACTGCCCCAAGCTCGCCAAGAAGACCGAGGAAACCAAAAAGAATAACGCTAGAGTCATCAAAATGGATGTGAAGGAAGCGTTCAGGACGACAATGTAATAACAGGTACTTTCCTCGTGAATAATATATTTGCAAGAGTACTTTTCGATTCAGGCGCTGATAAATCCTTTGTAGACCAAAAATTTTGCAAATTGCTGAACATGCCTATCAAAACCCTAAATGTGAAATACGAAGTAGAGCTAGCAGACGGCACTGTAGAAACCGTCTCCACTATATTAGAGGGATGTATGATATCCATTAAGAACCATTCTTTTCCTCTATCTCTGCTTCCCTTTAATCTAGCTGGTTTTGACATCGTTCTGGGCATGGACTGGTTATCACATAACCAGGCCCAGATCGTCTGCAATAGAAAACAAATTGTGCTAAAGACCTCGACTGGTGAATCGCTCACCATTCGAGGGGATACGCAGTATGGATTGCCCGAGAACGTATCTATGCTCAAAGCTTCAAGGTGTTTAAAAAGAGGCTGTGTCATCTACATGGCACAAGTGATTATTGAAGAGCCCAAATCAAGGATAGAAGACATTCCTGTCATTGCGGAGTATCCAGAAGTTTTCCCCGAAGATCTACCTGGGTTGCCACCAGATAGGCAGGTGGAATTCAGAATAGATATCATCCCTGGAGCAGCTCCCATTGCTAGAGCACCCTACAGGCTAGCACCAACTGAAATGAAGGAATTGAGGACCCAGCTGGATGAACTGTTAGCAAAAGGTTTCATCAAGCCTAGTTCGTCTCCCTGGGGAGCACCTGTCCTGTTTGTGAAGAAAAGGGACGGATCGATGCGTCTGTGCATCGATTATCGTGAACTCAATAAAGTCACGATAAAGAATAGATATCCATTGCCAAGGATCGACGATTTGTTTGATCAATTATAAGGGGCGAGCTATTTCTCAAAGATCGACTTGAGGTCGGGCTACCATCAGTTGAAGGTCAGAGATGAAGACGTACACAAAACAGCATTTAGGACTCGCTACGGTCACTACGAGTTCCTAGTGATGCCTTTTGGGCTCACAAATGCACCGGCTGCGTTCATAGATCTCATGAATCGCGTCTGCAAGCCGTACTTGGACAAATTTGGCATCGTGTTCATCGACGACATTCTTATATATTCAAGGAATAAGGCCGACAATGAGAAACACCTACGATGTATTCTCAAATTGTTGCATTGTGAGAAACTCTATGCCAAATTCTCTAAATGTGAATTCTGGCTACGAGAAGTCCAATTTCTTGGACATGTCGTAAGCGAGCGTGGTATCCAGGTGGATCCCGCTAAGGTAGAGGCGGTCATGAATTGGCAAGAGCCAAAGACACCCACAGAGATCCGTAGTTTCCTGGGATTGGCAGGATACTACAGAAGATTCATCGAGAATTTCTCAAGGATTGCTGCGCCCTTAACTTCTCTAACCAAGAAGAAGGAAAGGTTTATTTGGGGCCCTAAGCAGCAAGAATCCTTTGATATTTTGAAACAAAGGCTGAGCAACGCTCCTGTGTTGACGCTACCGGAAGGTACGGAAGAGTTCGTAGTTTACTGCGACGCGTCACACACCGGCATGGGGTGTGTGCTCATGCAGAAGGGCAAAGTGATTGCATATGCTTCAAGGCAGTTAAAGGTGCATGAAAAGAATTACACCACCCATGACTTGGAGCTGGGTGCCGTGGTATTCGCACTAAAACTGTGGAAGCATTACCTATATGGAATCAAGTTTGTGATCTATTCAGATCACAAAAGCCTTCAACATCTATTCAACCAGAAGGAGCTAAACATGAGGCAACGTCGTTGGATGGAGACCTTAAATGATTACGATTGTGAGATTAGATACCATCCCGGCAAGGCAAATGTAGTCGCCGATGCCCTGAGCCGGAAAGAAAGGATGAAACCCATTCGAATCAATGCTAGGAGAATGGAAGTAAAGAATAACTTGATTGAAAGGATATTAGCTGCACAGCGAGAGGCTGTGTTGGAAGCTAATTATCATAAGGAAAAGTTAGGAGTAACTGAGGAGGAGTTAACTCTTCACAAGGATGGGCTTTTGAGATTGAATGGGCGGATATGGGTTACTATTTATGGAGGACTACGAGATGTTATCCTCCAGGAAGCCCATAGTTCCAAATATTCTGTCCATCCTGGAGCAGATAAGATGTATCAGGATTTAAAGGCAATTTATTGGTGGATAGGCTTGAAAAAGTCTGTAGCCGCCTATGTAGCCAAATGCTTAACTTGTGCGCAAGTCAAGGCTGAGCATCAAAAGCCATCTGGCTTGCTACAACAGCCTGAACTTCCTGAATGGAAATGGGAGTGTGTAACTATGGATTTTATCACCAAGTTACCAAAAACGAGCAAAGGAAACGACACAATATGGGTTATAGTCGATCGACTGACTAAGTCAGCTCATTTCTTACCCATCAAAGAGACCAATAGCTCCGATACATTGGCCCAGTTATACGTTGATAAGATTGTCGCTTTACATGGCATACCTGTGTCTATTATCTCATTTCTGGAAGAGTTTCCAACAATCTTTGGGCACACGTTTGAACTTTAGTACAGCTTACCATCCTCAGACAGACGGACAGAGTGAACGTACTATTCAAACGTTAGAAGACATGCTGCGAGCATGTGCTATCGATTTAGGTGGTAGTTGGGATAAGAACCTACCCCTAATCGAATTCTCCTACAACAATAGCTACCATACCAGCATAAAGAGAAATATCCACGTGGGAAGTTGAATCCACAATGAAAGAGAAATATCCCTATTTGTTTGAGTAAATCTCGGGTCGAGATTTATTTTAAGGGGGTGAGGATGTAACACCTCGAAATTTTGTGTCCAATAATGTATTGACACGTGTCTTGAGTTTACACGTGGCATTTAATATTTAATAAAGGACTAATGTTGACAAACCTTGAAAGTGTGTAAATTCGAGGGTTATAAATGTCAAACAAGGGTAAGTATACTGTACAGTAACCCTAAACGATGCTCGTACCTTCAAACGAATAAACCATGGATCGTACGGAAGCGAAACGCGGAAGAAAGTGAGAGATTACAAGTTGCGGGGGTTAACTGTGTCAACATGTTTAATTATACCTCTGAGTGACCCTTTGACGTACCCGAGACTTTGTAACAGTAAAATACGCTCACTAGAAAGTTATGTTTTTGAAACGAGAAAGTTATGATCAAATTCGTACGAGAAGGGTCAAAAGCGTCAACAATGAAAGTTAAGGTTTTTCGAATAATTAATAAAGATAACCGGGGACTTAACAGTACGGGTAAATAACACGAGGCCCTTAGTTGTAAATAATCAAGGGCCAAATCGCAAAGTTACCCCTTCAAACCCGAAAGGTCAGGTTATTAATTACCAAAGATTTCGTTACCAATTACAAGATTTTGATAATCATTACAAAAAGATTGAAAAAGATTTAAACACAACCTTTACGGACCGCAAGGGTCGTGCCTTACGGACCGTAAAGGGGTGAATGATTAAGTTTGTCTCCGCCACAGGCTTACGGACCGCAAGGCCCAAGCCATACAGTCCGTAAGCGATGCCCAGCGACAGAAAGTTGGCTGTTGGCTGTTTAAAGCGGTAAAACAATTAAGAATGGGTTTCCCAGAGGTATGGGCGTCCCCTACTCGACCCATAGCACCTTAGGACACCTGCCATTCATCCATACTCATTTGTGGTATGTGTTGTAATGATCTAGAGGCAAGTTGTGTACTATAAATAGACCCATTGTATGCATAAGTTCATCACACTTCAAAACACATTCTCTTGATCATTTCTGAAGCTCCCAAGTCTTCTTCTAGCATTCCAAATCGTGCTCAAGCTTCTGTAAGTTGTTTAGAACATTTATGGTTTAGTTTTGCTTAGTAAAATAGCTAAAAATCAAACCGTCGTAACCACGGTTTGACTTCGAGATTAGTCTACAATGGCTCAGTCATATCTCGAATCAAAAGTAGTTATGTGTTGGTATTTATGTGGGTAATAAACCTCTAAAAGGGTTCCCCCTGATCGCCACTCTAACTAGTTCAAATGTCGAGTCAAACGTATGCTTAAAAAGTCAACAGAAAGTCAGTTTTGCGATTCTTGCATAATCTGTAATATAGATGATATGAAACCTGTTTAAACACTCATAAAACATGATATTAAGTATATAAACTTGTCTAAACTCGTTTGATTCGGCCATTTGATATATTAACCCGGTTCGGAGCCGAATGTCGCAAAAGTTTGACTTTTGCTTTGACTTCAGTTCTGACCCGTTTTAGTGCAATGTAGATATGCCATAGGACTCTCTTAGTACCAGGTCACGTGATGGTATCACCCTCTGTGACCGGTTCGTTGTTTGTCCGAGTCTTTTATGCATTTCCGTTAATTACTTAAAAGTTGACTTTAACGCCCTTTTTAAAATAAAACGAGTATTTCGGACACGTGAAGGGACCATAACCTTGCTTACTAAATTCTAAGCATGTCCCTAAGGTTTCACGTCAATCCGAGGTCTAGAATGGGAGTTATGCTAAATAGCGCAATTATAAGAAACTTTTGTAATAAACGGCGCAACTAGCATAACGCCTACCTAAACCAAGATTTCGTCACCAAAACTTTTACCCACTGTAGTAAAATAATATTTTGGGATTTTTAAAGATTTTTAATTAATTTTAACCTGCTCATAACCTGCGGTTATGGCTACGGTTCGGTAAATACCGAATATGCCCTTTTCGGCCAAAACTTGAGTTCTACAAGGTCTTTTGACCCGATTCCAGTTGCTACTGATTTTAAATAATAAATAAGATATTTTCAACTTATTAAACTGATCGGGAAACTCAGGTTTCCTGTAGAACTCAGAAATCCCTTTAAAAGTCTTTAAAATGACCGGAAAACCCCTACGGGGCGTATAATGAACTAAAACTCGTTACGGGCATTATGGAAGGTATCCTACTGATACCACAACCTCTTTAAAGTATATTGACTTAGGAAAACAGTGTAGGACTCCTACGGTTACCCGTTGCGCCTATTGCGCGCACGGTTCGGCTTATGTAACTAGTTTACATAAATTAGCCGATACGGGTCAAACCATATCATTTTGACCCCAAGATTCAGAGTGTGAATATTAAACCCGTATAAAACAAGTCTCCGAACTTGTTGGGTCAGAATCACATTCCATTCTCGGTTTTCGCCTTTCACGCGATTAAACCGTATCTATCCCTCGAAACTAACCGGTCTAGGCTACGGCTAATATAAAGACCCGTTAGGATTCTAATAGGTTATTTTAAAACCTTCGTTCCAGAATAAGGAGCCCCAGTAAAAGATATCTGTGATTTAACTGATTAAGGACAATACTTGCAAAGGTAAATACTTTTAACTTATTTTCCCTTATACGGGCTTGGGTTACGGTATATAATATACCGCTTGATTGAGCATCAAATCTTCCATCGCTTAGGTGGTTAATTGAATAATTTGATCGGCTCATTTAAACAGTCTTGTTACTTAAAAGCCTTTGGGGGGGTTAATGACCATGTCCCGGATATCCTTGGCATCAATCGAAGAAATGGCCACGACCTTGACAGTCGGGTGTAGGCGTACACCCGGTATGATGTCTATACTATTAAAAGACGTAGCAGATGGTTTACCCGCCTCGGTTTTACGCAAATGTGGTGTGTCTATTGATCTTTAACCCGGACAGGATCCGGGCTACTGAACGCATAGAAGGAACATGTAATTCGTTCACAAGATTATAATTTTAAATAATTCTCCCAAGTTATAAAAGAATTTGTGCCTCGTGCATTCAAATCAATTTCAAAAGAGTCGGTTGAATGTATTTACCAGTGTAAACTGACGTATTTTCCCCAAAAAGATTAAGTGCAGGTACTACACGAAATCGGCTGGCAATAGCTCCTTAGCATCTTAAGAAGTCTCGCAAGCTTGATGTCTTATCTGTTGAACAACCTTTCTATTTATTTTTGATCCCTCCTGTGGATACTATTCAACTATATGTGATACACTCGATATTGCAATAAATGGTTGGATAATATTTATCTTTATGCTTCCGCTGTACATTTATATATTGTGGTTTGACTATATTGTTGCCAACTACGTCACGGTAATCCCCCACCGGGCCCACCGGTGATACACATGGAAATCGGGGTGTGACAGCTGGGTGGGCACGGCCAGTGCCACCTTCTCTGCAGAAATTTTTTTAACATTAGACATGTGGGTACGGGGGCGTGCCTAGTTGGTATGGCCCCATGCTGCAGACTCTGATTTGGATTCTATAGTGAATTTAAATTTGTGGACAAACTCAAACCATTATTTGTTCATTTTTATCAAAAATTAAAACTAATTTGGATTTTAACATTTGAAAACCACGGGTTGAATAAATGTAATTTTATATATTAAATAATAAAAATTATATCTTTATGAGCCTCGTATATTGTACGGGTTAAATAAATGTAATTTTATATATCAAATAATAAAAAATAGTTATATCTTTAAAAACCATGTGTATTACACAAATTAAATAAATGTAATTTTGTATACTAAATACTAAAAACTTCGTATCTTTAAAAAACTCGTGTATAATCAGGTTGAATAAATCTACCAAATAATAAAAATATTACATCCTTAAAAACCCCGCATGTTACACTTGTTGAATAGATCTAAAAAAGAGTTATATTTTTAAAAACCATGCGTATTACACATATTAAATAAATGTATTTTTGTATATTAAATACTAAAAACGTCGTATCTTTAAAAAACCCATGTATAGTCGGGTTGAAAAATCTACCAAAAAAAATTGTCTGCTTAAAAACCCCGTGTATTACACGTGTTGAATAAATCTAATTTTACATAGCAAATGATAAAAAGTTATATCTTTAAAAACTTCGTATATTACACGTGTTATATAAATGTAACTTTGTATAGTAAATAATAAAAAGTTATATTTTTAAAAATCCCGCGTTTTACACGAGTTGAATAAATATAATTTTGTATTCCAATTAATAAAAAAGTTATATTTTTAATAAATTAGGATAACATATAATATTAATTTGTTATTTATATATTTAATATAAGATAAGTAGGAAAGAGAGGTATTTGTTTTAAAAATATTAAATTAACAATTTAGATTTGAGGATAATATTTAATTAAAGTATGTTAAGATTTAATATTAGTTTATTATTTATTTATTTAGTTAATATAAGATAAATATAGATTTGAGGATATATTCTATGAATGACACGTGTCCAAAACTTGGTTTCTTTTATTATAGTAGATAGATTAAGTTACCAATTTCAGTGACAAACTAATATAAACACAAACAAATCATTCAATAATCGGATACCATAATTGTTTCACATAAATATTTGAATCAAGGCAGGCATATAAACCATAGTATTGTAATTATATTTATCTAGTTAGACATGATAGCTAAATCAATTACCAAAGAAAACAAAAATACTAAAAACTTACGAACAAAACCAAAGAATTAATCGTTAAAAATTATCTAAGGGTCTGTTTGGCATGGGGTAATGGAATTGACAGGGGAATGGAATGGATGAGGTAATGGAATAGATGAGATAATGGAATTGATCATTACCATTCCATGTGTTGTTTGGTTACCATGTGAGAATGGAATGAACCATTACCTTTTGTTGTTTGGTATGTGAGAAAAAACGAAGGAATAAAATCGGATGGCGGTGCTCAATGATGGGCGACGATGGTGGGTGGTGACAGGTGGCAGTTGTAGCGACGGCGATGGTGGTGGGTGGAGACGGCGGCGAGTGGAGACGGCAACGGGTGTTGATAGCGGTGGTGGTGGTGGGTGACGGCGGTGGTCAGAGGTGGTAGCGGTGGCAACGGTGGTGGTAGTGGTGGTGGCGGTGGGTGGTGGTGGTTGATAGCGATGGCGGAGGTGGGTGGCGGCGATGATCGAAGGTGGGTGGTGGCGGTGATCGGAGGTGGCAACGACGATGGTGGATGGCGGCGACGGCGGTGGCGGTGATGGAGGTGGGTGGCGACAACAACGGTGGCGGGTGGCGCGAATGTGGGTGACGGCAGCGGATGACAATGGTGGTCGGTGGTGGCAACGGTAGTGGGTTGTGGTGTTGTTAATGAAGGGTGAAGAGGGAATGAAATGGAAAAAAAAACAGGGGGGAGGGATGGAATGATTTTGAGGGAATGGAATGCATTTTGGAATGGACGATTCCATTCCATCGACCAACCAAACACTCTTTTCTCCATTCCTTCTCAATGGTCCATTTCATTCCACCTCTCATTACTGCATACCAAATGCTACCTAACTGTTTTCTTGCTCTCCTCCTTCGAATTTTTATACCCCAAAAATTCCATATACCGAAATGCCGAATTTCTTTTTGTTTTCTGGCAGGCCTAAAGCCCAAATAGCAGCCCATTAGTTTTTTCTTTTGTTCTAGTCCATCGGACGTGAGTCCAATTCCATATTTTCTTTATTATGATGACAAGTTAGCAGCATAACATGTTATTTCAACTTAACGAGTGCTACCCTATGAAAACCCAGCAAGGTCGTTTTCCCTTGACTTTCACAAGCATAGCATATGTATAAATGTTTGGCAACAATCAGACTCAACTTAACAAGTCATGGATCTATAAAACTTCCTAAACGCACCAAGGATCTATAAAACTGCTAACTAATAAACACTTTGTTTGCAAAACAATAATGGTAAGTAATGGTTAATATCAGATTTGTTTGAGTTCGTTGGTTTCAACTTACAGTTTTAAATCCAAATTGATGTAAATATGTGAAACTGAATACTGGAATGCCTAATCGACCAAAATAAATATGTGAAAATTACAGTCACGTTTGAAGCTTCCGAAATGATATACAATTAAGTTTGACTTGTGTGAACATATGAATAGAATTTGTCTATGACTTTGTAGCGAATCCTTTTACATATGTATTTTGGTCTTGACCTGCTCAAAGGAAAAGAAATAATTTTGAGGCTGCTTTTTTATAGATATTTGAAGAAGTGATGGCAGACAATGATATTAAAACCCTCGTGACACAAAGAGTCGGAGAGGAGGAGGAAATTTGTAATTTAGGTTTGAAGAAGATTATTGAGAAAGGTAATGGTTTGGAGAATCCTCAATGCGGAGATTTGGTGGACGGTAAAATAGTTAGCTTTCAATTTGTATTTTGTATTGTTTTAGGGTCAGCTTAGATCATATGATTTTGATTTGAGTTATTGGCAGTTCATTATACTGGATTTAAGCTTGATGGAACTCCAGTTTGGTCTAGTCGTAAGACGGGAAAGCCACTTAAGCTCACTATCAGTCAAGGTGAGATACTTCTTATTTACTGTGCTAATTGCTTCTTATTTTTCATTGTTAAGTTTACTTTTGAGTTGAACACAAAGCTATAGTGTTGCTGCTGCCCTGATGTTGCTTTTGGTGATGTACAAACTGCCATTTGTCTCATACGTTAGGTCGTTACTTTTGCGTGGCTGACCCGTCTCCGAACCGAATAGGGATACGATAATCTAAACAATGGAATTTATGTCACTGTCTTCTGGCTTTTATATTCAATTTCTACCTCCTCCTTTTGAGTTTCTTATTTGGTTGAATTTCTGTCTTTATAAAATTTCGCTTCATTAAAGACCGGGTCACGAGACCTGTACACTTTCTTGGCATGTGCGTCCCAAAGTCTATAACCCACTTGGTTTAAAAAAGCGAGAGGCGCACAAAAGCGACGGGCAAAATGTGTTAGGGAGCCCAACATTAAGCTACATGCTTCTCGCTCTTTCATTTATCATCTTGTTCATCCGCTCGGCTACTCCATTTTTTGAGGAATTACCCTAACATTATACAATGTCCATGTGATTCCCGAAGATGTCTTCAAATCGATGTCCCCTATACCAGTGATGTCTAAAGTCTTATCATCTGCTAGCGGAACTTTACCAAAGTTTCCTGTTTTGAGATTCGTCATCTTCTTAGTGCTATAAAGCAACACAGGCCTATTTAAAAAATGTCATGTAAAAAGACCCCTAAAAACTTAAATACTTAATTTGGCAGCAATATATAACACTTTGTATCAACATTGTGAACAGCTCAAAGCAAGTTCAAAGATATTCCATCAACTAACATAGCAACCTAAACAAACTATTTTCATAAACAGCTACATCATCTTGTACTTTTTAGATCTTTTGACCTTTCAAGTTTCCTGATCAGCATAAACTTACCCCCACCGTCATTCAGCTACATTCTTATGTTGTCAAATGCGCAAAGGCCTCGCCCGGAGCCTAGTCGCAAGGCGCAAAAAAAGCGAGGCGCATAGTATGAAAATACCATTTTAAGGGTTTTACTGTTTTAGGCATGTTTAGGGTGATACTACACTTGTTCAAACAGGTTTAGACGGAATTAAGGCACATTCCCTATGTTTCGTGTGCTTTTGACAACATCATTATATTCAAATCCAAACTGAATGTAGCAGAAGAAGTATAAGGGTTTATAACAGATAAACTTACCAAAATGTGAACAAATAGAAATGGCGTTAGGTTGAATGTAACAGAAGAAGAAGTATTAGGGTTTGTACCAGAAACACTTACCAAAATATGAACAAATGCCGTTGAATTCGCGAATTGGGGAAGCTTTCCATCAAATCAAATAAGTTGGGGAACTAAGAGAGTGAGATGGGGCAAGAGAAATAAGTTGGGGAACTAAGAGAGAGAGTGTGAGATGGGGAAAGAAAAGGAATCAAAGGCCGGATTATATGGTGATGAAGCGAGAACGGTGGCGTATGGTATCAGCGGAAGATCGGGGATCCTTGCATGTATGGTCGTTTTCACGGTACCGTAGGGTAGAAGAAAACACGTACAATGACTTTTCTTACCCCTCCACCAATCAAAATTTACCAAAAATAAATCAAAATACCATATAGTATATGTTCGGTTGATAAAGGTGTGGGGTGGTACCATTAGAAGTCCCGAATCGGTACCGTACCCTATATGTTCAGTTATGGTACCGGTATTTGATCGGGAATTTCTCATCCGTAATCAATTCCATCTCGAGTTTATATATATATAACTTTTTTTATTTATTTCTAATTATTTTCTTTATTTTATTTCTTCGCTTCTTTATGGCACGAATAATCCTAGGATACTGAAATTCACTGTCATTCGACTCTTTTTCTGCTAACATAATATTGAAATGACACAATTCGACAACAAATACACAAAACCGATAATATATGGAAATTGATAGCATATACACAAAATTGAGTTTAAAGTTTGAGTGGAGTTGGAGTTGGACATTGCGCTTCTAATTTTATGACCTAAACTGATCCACCGTGTCTTTTGGATTATAGCTAAGAAACTAATATTAATATTATCTACATAGAATAAGGTTTTCGCAATAAATTGATTTATATCTCATATCAGAAGATACTATCTATCCATGAAGTAGTTTTGAAGCGGGTGAGTCTAAGTGTATAAACAAACATCTATGAATCTCGACCACAACTCTATCTATTTTCATCACATGAAAATCCATCTAACTAATTTATAATAGTCTTATATTAAAAACATTCATCGACTATGGACATTAAGAGTAAGAACTCCTTTACTCATGTACTAATATTGACACAATAAACATTAATGTTCTAGAGCATAACCTTTATCAACTACACAGATATAAGGGGGGACGGAGTCATATCGGGGAGTGGATGCGGGGACTTGGGTTGCCGCATAGGGAACCATTGCCACCCCTTCGGTGACATCTCTTCGGTGAATGGTGAGGGACTTGATCGGTGAGTATTCACCGAGTGTTTGAAGAGGGGAGAGGTGGGAGGGTGAGGGAATTAATGGTGGGTCCCAACTCCTTCCAACCAATCACAAATTTAGCTTCGTTTTTTTTTAAATTGTTTACCACTCTCCATGTGTTTGATCATTGCCAGTGATTGAGTGCAAAATGAAGAGTGAAGTGGGGACTTGACATGACATTATATTATTGGCTAGAAAATTGTTTAGACACTCCCCCTTGGGTGACCACTCCCTCCACCTTAATCCCAATGAGGTAGTGGTGGAGTGGTTAAGGAAAGACTTGGTGTTTCTTGTGACTCAGATTTGACTCTCACTCTCCCCATTATTTTCTGCGGCATCCAGGTGAGGGGCGGATACGGGTGGCGCCGGTTCATCTTGGATGGGAGGCGGGGTTTTACCGATTATTTCACTGTCGTGCCTTCGGGCGGGTGGAGGTCGGGTTTCCGCGCATCTAGGAGAGCGAAGGTGCAGGCGGCGGTCGAGTAGTCGACCTTGGCTACAGTGCCCGGTGTCACAGTGGTTAACACGTCGTTCCTTGCCGTTCAAAAAAAAACTACACAAATATAATGTTATTGTTCGTTTTACCCAAATACTCCATTCGTGATTAGACAACTTGTTCTATTCCATTCGTGATCAAACAACCTGTTCTATTATTACACATAATTACTTTCTTGCAAATCGATAGCGGGCGTTTTGCTCCCAATAAGCATATATAATATGTAATATCTTATCTCTTATATCAATCAATATTGTCCGCTTTACCCGATAGGAGCTAACAAATTTATTTTTGGTTACCCGAGTAGAAATGCCCACTCGAGCACACTTAAATGTGGACTCATCAACAACCATTGGGTCCAAAATGTGTATATTTAAGATAATAAAACAGTGATCTAATATTCACATTCCTCTGCTACAACAGTCAAGTCGTAGTACAATATTCTACCAATTTTAGGGTTTAAAATCGAGATGAAAATATACCTTAAGATTGCCGCTGAACGCCTGAGCTGCTCCTGACATTTTCCGGCAGTAGATCTCCGATCATTCACCGGTAACACAGGTAATCGATAGGTATCGGAGAAAGCTTTGTGAAACGTTAACCCTCTAAAACCCTAGAAATCCCTAATCGCGTGTGTTTTCTCTGTTGTTTCACCGTTCCCAATTAAATGGGCTGGGCCGGTTGCATTAAAATGGGCCTCGGTTAGATTATTTATTTCAAAAAAAGTAGTTTTAAAAAATATCAAAAAGAAATATACACTGAAAAAGATGGAGATACGAGTAATCGATCCCCGTACCTGTGCAGAGCGCTCTACCATCTGAGATACATCCCCTTAGAGCATTCGGGGAAGTTCAAATGAAAACACTAGTTATTGTGAAAACTCGAAAACTAATTAAAAAAAGCCAAAAAAACATACAAAAAAAAAAATTTAATTTTTTTTTTTTTTTTGCAATCCAAATTTCGCAGGTTTTTTAATATAAAAAAAAATTCAAAAAAAAAAATTGTGTAGTGCACATGTGTAATACTGCACATATGTATGTGTACTACACATGTGTATTATTACATATGTGCACTACACAAAATTTATTTTTTTTTTTTGAAAAAAAGTTTTTTTTATATATAAAAACTAGCGATTTTTATAAAAAAAATTGAAAAAAAAAATTTTGTGTGTTTTTTAGGCTTTTTTTAGTTAGTTTTCGAGTTTTCACAATAAAAGTGGTTTTCATTTGAACCATCCCCTAGAGCATTCACATCCAACCCACATCATATTTTCACCCTAAATTACACTAAAAAAACACTACATTTTATCTCTCATTTTCAATTAAATAATATTTTTTTATACCTTTATCATTACCTTTTCTCTCTCCTCCACTCACAATCACTTTCAAAATATATTAAAAAATTATAGGGGGTGAACAGTGGCCCCCAAATATACAGATGAACAGTAACATTTTCTCTCTCCTTCACTCACAACCACTTTTTATACTCTTTATATTGAGTAAATTACAAGTTTTGTCCTTTATGTTTGTACCAAATTGCAGGCGGTGTCCTTTACCTTTAAATTTGACGAGTTTTGTCCTTAACGTTTCAAAATCATACACGTTATGTCCTTTAGCCCTAACTCAGTCAGATTTTTTTGTTAAATATGGTCATGTGACTTGCACATGAGGGCATATTTGTCATTTTATCTTTCAGGGGCTATTTTGCAATGAATTATTATTCAGGGGCTATTTGTAAAACACTGAAAAAAAAAAGAAATATAAAACTCCCCCTTATCCCTCTCTCTCTCTCATCACTGTCGCCGCCCTCCCCTGTAACGTTCGTCTCCTGTACTCACAATTCAACACCATAATTTATGATCATAAGTTCATAACCAACACTAAACAATACAAAACTTGAAATTAAACTACCTCTCTTTCCGATCATGCAATCCTTGAAGATAATTCCTGTAATGATTCTCAATCAACTGCTTAGCAGCGGAAGCTTTCTGTCGAGTGACCGGAGATGAAACGAAGACATCCGTATCCAAATTGAAGGCCTGATTTGGCCTCGTAACGGTTATTCCACCTTTTGAGAGTCCATAACGTCAATTTGGTCTGTTTGTACAGAATTAAAGTTCAGATCTAGAAGTAGAGAATGAAGAAGATGTGTGAGATTGAAATCGAAGGTTATGTATGATTGTAATTGGAATCTTGTGACAGCTATGAGAGGAGTGATGAAAGAAGGTGGACAGGATTGGGAGTGGATTTGTGAGATGGAGTGATGAGAGAGAGAGGAGAGAGAGAGAGAGAGAGAGAGAGAAATGAGTGAGAGTTTTATATTTTTCTTTTATTTTTCAGTTTTTATAAATAGTCCCTAAATAATAATTCATTGCAAAATAGTCATTGAAAGATAAAAATGACAAAAATGCCCTCATGTGCAAGTCACATGACCATATTTAACCAAAAAATCTGACTGAGTTAGGGTTAAAGGACATAACATGCAGGATTTTGAAACATTAAGGACAAAACTCGTCAAATTTAAAGGTAAAGGACACCGCCTGCAATTTGGTAGAAATATAAAGGACAAAACTTGTAATTTACTCCTTTATATTTTAAAAACAACACACACATATTTAGATTCCTTCATTTCCTTGGATGTGAATGCTGTTATGCTTTGTTTCTAATTTGAGCTTATACTAATAATGGGTTTAAAATACATTCTACCATTTTGTAGGTTTATATATAAAAGTAATAAATATAATATTAAAATTACTATTTATTGGCTTCTAATTTTAATATATAGATAATTCCATTTTTCCTTTTATTTGCACCATAATTCAAAGGTTTTTTTTGTTATTCTTTCAATAACATTGTATTTTTAGTAATTAACCATGTGGTTCAATAGAACTTTATCGCATTTATCATCCATTAGGGGTAGGGGCGCTCCACTAGTGATGATTTTCCATCACTCACAACACTCAATCATTGTCCGCCACGTCACTGAGCTTGATTCCATCACTAGTGATGGATTTTACTAGGGGTGTCCATCACTCGTTCCATCACTCCAAAGATACCAGCGAAGAAGATGGTTGTGTCTGAGATTTGTGAACTTCCAACGCGTGATCATGGCAACGCGTTATAAAGTCCACGCGTGAAAACATGGAGCGGCGGCGGTGTATAACGGGCAATCACGAGTGATGGGATTTTTATAACGCGGCGCCCCGTGCACCCTTAGGCTCTTTTTAGCCCTTAAGCATTTGGCCTCGACCCTTTCCCTTTTTCTTCTTTGCTTCAGCCCCAATCCTTTCCGTTTTTCTTTTTGTTGCAGCCACAAGCCTCGCTAAATTTTAGAGTGCTTCCCGATTTTGGAGGATTTCGTCGGCCCCGAATGGAAGAGGGTAGCGTTCTCGTGCGACCCCGAATCTCTTCCATGAGACCACTCTGTGTGCCCTAATCCGTCATCTTTGTGTATCATCATCAAGCTACCCAACCTATTTTTAATTCATTCTCATCAATCAAAGATGATTAAAACCGTTATTATAGATCATTAGCTTAAAATTGCCAAGAATATGCTAAATCAGTTATTGAATTTACTTTGCGTTCATAGTTATTGCACTCCACAAGTTATAATCATTATAATTTATGATTTTTTTTAAATAGTAAAATGTCATTTTCGTCCCTGAGGTTTGGTTACTTTTACGGTTGTCGTCCAAAGGTTTAAAATCTTGCCATTTCATCTGACTTGTTAAGTCCACCCATTTTCTAACATTAGTTTTCCTCTTTTTACCTACTTAACAATATATATTACACACTATATAAAAAAATAATATTCTCTCTCTCACATTATCAACCAAAACCACCACCACCATCACCACGATTTCAACACCATTGCTACCACCCTCTCTTCGGCCAACCACGATTCGAACACCATCGCAACCTCATGAAGAACACAATATCTAAACCCCTCTTAGCTCCCTTTCAGCACCTATACATTAATCGGCGAAGCACTCTGTAACAAAAACAAATTAAGCAAAACGACGACGATGATTGTCGAATTTTAGAGCATTAGTCAAAAAAATCGATGAGCAGAGAGATTTCGCTATCCCATATTTGATGTAGAGGGTATGAATGATAGAGCACCCTACAGAGAAAACCTGTAAGTATCTGAGAATCATCATTGATGCAAGATCCCCCCCCCCCTATTTTTTTTTACACCCATACCCATTTCAAACACAAAATTTACATAAAGCGCGTGGTTATTTACATATTCATAGACAAAATCATTTTTTTTTGCTTAACATATGATATTTTTTTTGGATGAATTATAGTTAGAGTCGTGTTATGAATTTACATCGAGATAGTTGGAAACGGGCAACAAGCTGCGCCGCTACCCCTTTTTGGATAGCAAAACTAAGCCTTTTAAAAACTACGTCCACAAATCTCGGGGTCATAACATTACTATGCATGACCCTTTGAACTCGACTTTAAATCAAACAACCTAACTTAGAATTTAGATCATGAATAACACATGAATAAAGACACAATCATGTATGTTCATCATCGTAACATTAATGGCTTCCAAATCTTCATATGAGACAACATCAATGGCTTCCAAATCTGAAGAGACTACATGGTAGCACCGAACCAGAAGGTCCAACTACCAGATCATAAAAGGTAGACACCCATACCGGGACAAACCGCATATCGGTCAACTCATAACCGGTCTGGGTGACGTCATCTAAATTCAAGGGTATAAATCCCCAAATCCAAGTACATTTGCAGTATGTTTTCTGTGACATTCGGCCTTTACTTCTCTCTCAACTTTCTCTCTCTAAACAGATACTTATTCTTACTCACAGAGTGTCCCCTCTATCTCTACGACGAGTCTAACGATTTCTTGTTTTGCAGGTCTTCTTCTTGTACAAAGATTCAAGCAACTGGTCATTTAGGATTACTGGTTTTTGGATCTTCAAATCTGTTGAAAAATTTATCACATTTGTTGAAAATCTTCCAATTTTACATCGAATTCAAGCGACAGTTTACTTAATATAGGAATTCAAGCAACAATTTTGCCCTGGTGAACTCAAATCGTAACAACATCAGCGACTGGTGGCATCAGTATAGAGAGAGAGCATGTGTTGGGTGACGGGTGGGTGGGTGGGTTGGGATGGGTTTTATTAGTTTATTATAGGTTTTGTTTTTTAAAACAAAAAAAAATAATAATTAAAGGTTTTTTAGTCTTTTCACAAAAATATTTAACATAATAATTGGATGGGGTTAGTCAAGTGGACGAAAGTGACAAGATTTCAATCCTTTTAAATCTATGCGAAAAAACAAACCTTTTGACGAAAATTACAGAAATAACTAAATCTCATGGAAGAAAATAACATTTTACTAAAAAAAAAAAAAAAGATTAGAGCTTTAAGCCATCAAAATGCCAAAACACTAATTCTTCCTACTAGCATCAAGGTTGAAGATAAATTAGTCCTAATAGCATCTATTCACCGATGTAATGATTCTTTACTATTTTTCACTATGTAAACCATTAGTTTGAAACAATTCCATCTTTTAAGGTAAAAACTCCTAAAAAAAACTCAACAATTGGGGTGTTTGGGATTGTTTATAAAACAACTTAGGGTGTAAGGGGCATTTCTCTCTTGGGGGAGTGAACTCTCTTACCCACAGCTAATCAGCACGCGCTACGTCAACTCCCCACTTAACTCCCCCCACACCCTCAATTTGATGGCGGCACTCCTCTCTTAGGGGACTTGTTTTTTTTTTAATTAAGAAAATATTTTTATAAAAAGTAAAACATAATTTCATAAAATAAAAAAATTCATTTCATTTAATAAAATAAAAATTACATCGCAATACTACATAAAAATTTTAGAAATTGCACGGCCATTGTACTTGTTAGCGATCTCGCGCTTTCGGGCGAGGATGAACGGCAACATTTCCGGCGGAGCATCGTCGTGCGGCTTGAGGAATGTTTTCATATCTCGATCGTGCGCGTAGTTTTTCATCGTCTCGCGTTGTTCCGTTATGAGATCGCGAGCCTCCGACTCTCTTTTCTTCCTCAATTCAATCACCTCCATCTCACTCACGTGCTCTTTGAATTGTGCCGCCAACTCAGCCGAGCCCTCGGACGATGTCGCTTGACGCTTGTCTCGCCGTTGTGTTCTTTGTGGCGAGGGGTCTTCGTTCATATCGGGTATGGAAGGGTCCACGTCAACAGACTTTCTTTTTGTGCCGAACCTTCCCCTTCCTCACCCAACAATGGGACTTGGGCCCATTTGTCGTGTTTTCGAACGACCTCCCATGCCTCGACATGTTAAAAACCGCTCGGATATCTATCTTGAAAATCCTTTAAAGCGATTTTCATCACGTTGAGATCGTTACACCCGCTTTCTCGTGTGCGATCCTACATATTATAAAATAACAAGTGTTAAAAACATATGAACTTAGTAAACAAATTTAAAAAATATACAACGTTAAAGTATAATTTTTACCGCTTGTTGGTATAGGCCGTTCAAAAAGTTTATTTTCGTCATCATCGGGTTCCATTTAGACCGTACTTGATGCACGGTCCGGTTACTTCCACCAACGGTGGCGTTATAATGATCTAAAATCCTACGCCAAAAACCATCGCGGGTTTGTTGATTGCCCTTCTTTTTGTTGGTAGAGCAATGTACCCACGCCTTCGCCAACGCCTCTTCTTGGTATTTTGTCCAAGATTGGCGCTCCATTTTTGCCTTTTTACCCCGAGCGTCATCTTCTTCGTTGTCGGCGTCTTCATTCACATTATATTCATCGTCGCCGGTGTCATCTTCATAGTCGCCCAAATTTTGAGTTTCGGGCACTACTTCCTCCTCCTCGTCCTCGTAAATAGGTAGAGGCATCGGCGGATCTATAGGGGGTCAGGGGGTCCGTTGACCCCCTGGCCGACCAAATTCTCTGTTAAACGGAGTACTGCCGGAAGTTTTCTTTTGCAGTTGACCCTATCGTTTTGTTTCAGGAGAGTATATTCGGTTAAAAGAAAAGTATAGTAGAAAGTTCAAAGTATTCCGGCCAGTGGGCAGTTCAGCGATGGCGCTCTTTAACTCCGGCGGAATTGTTGGGCGGTGTAACTTAAGGTAAGAGAAGAAGAGATAAGATTCTGAAGCTAAAAGCCTGGGCTTTTCTTTATCTGATGGGTGGTTATTTTATTAGCCTAGTAGGGCCCAACTTAAAGTAAAAAAAAAAAAAAAAACCTAATATTTTATTTTATATGAAAGCATTAGCAAATTAACCTGTTCTCTCTGCTGCTTCTATGGACAACACGCATTCATCAAGATTAGCTTTTGATTTTCTTTTCCAAACGGTGAATTACTTAACTGCAGCCATATTCTCCTAGAGACGAGGTAAGTTTAAGTTTAGTTTTATATTTACATTGTTTATTTGCTTGGCTTTTATTTTATCACCATAGAGAAATTACTCTTTGATTTTGAATTTACTTTTAATGCGTATGAGTTTTTACGTTTCATTATTGAGATAATATGTATGTAGAAACACTATTTAAAAAAACTTTGGTAAAAAAAAACCCATACGCGACTCCATCAAAATCTGTTGGATAAGAAAAGAAAGTCAAGAAAAAGTTGAATTATCCAAAGATGAAATAGATAGTGACCCGAATTTGCGTAAACCAAAAATTAATTTGATGTATGCATTGTAAATGTAAAACAATTCTATTACGACCCCCCGAACAAAATTTTCTAGTTCCGTCACTGGGTAGAGGACGTTCAACATTTTCTCGTGGAGATGGAACTTGTGGGGAACGAAAAGCAAACGGATCGAAGGCGGGGACTTGAGGATCCATTGATAACAAATTTTGAAAATAGCCGAAATGGGGTTGTGGTTGGGTGTTGTAAAAGGAGGGGTGTGAAGGTTGTTGGTAAAAAAAACGGGGGTTGTGTAGTATATCCGAAAGGTGGTTGTGGTTGTGCACTTGCACCGCTCGAAGCACCACGAGACGGTTGCGAGCCGCGTCCCTTAGTGTTAGAGCCGACGAACTTTTTCTTGGCTTCGCGGGGTTGGTTCTCCATTGCTCGGTTTGGCTTTGTGTTGTATTTGAAAGAATTTTAGAGTAAGATTGAGAATTTTTGTGGTAAAAAATTAGATTTAGTTGGTTATTTATATAGGTTAAAATTGAATTTTTTTTTCCGACCGTTGCCCAACGTTCAAAAGTTGAAAAGTTGTGCGGTGAACACACACCGCTCCCCACTTACACTCCCCGAGGGGTCGGCGGCGGTGTTCCCGCTCGGGGACTAGCCTCACTGCACCCCTCCCCGCAAAGCGCCCCGGACACCCTTATTGACTTATAACTTTTTGGAAAAAAAAAAGTTTTTAAGAAAATGATGTTCAGGCAATTGGTTGAAAATGAGGTTTTAAGGCTTTGAAAAGAAGAAATGAAAAACTTAGGAGGGAATGACTTTTTGAAAAAGGAGATAAAGAGGTAAAAAAGTCAATAAGTTGTTTTTCATAAGCAATCCCAAACACTACAACAAAAGGGGATAGAAGGTTACCAAATAGTTTCCTAATGATTTCCACCCATAACATGGATTGAACAAAGTTTGATAGTCGATTTATCTTTTTACATTGTGATAGTGTAATAAGATTTCTTCTTTCTCATCTTCCCCCTTCGATCACTCTCTCTGTACTCAACACCTTCATAAAGTTCTTGCAGCTTCTCCAAAAAGACGTGGTTCATCACGAATAAATCCAACTTTTAATAAAGTTACTCAATAGTCAATAATAGCCCCCATTACACTTCTTCATGATCCATAAGTTGTTTAGGAGTCATTCGACCTTCCAATCGAGAATAGTAGTATACTCGTCTCCATAAATCATTTCAACTCGTTTTAAACTATGGTTCGGTTCGGCTCAAAACTTTGAATCGGTTGTGTTCTATCAAGATTTCGTTTCTATTCTGTGAAACGAACGTTACATTAGTTTATTGTGTTTTCTCAGTTTTATACACTCACGTAATTTTATTTAGAGATGAATGATGATTTCAATATTTAAAAAACTAGTATAGATTCTCTAAATTTTATGTCTGTTTCAAAGAACTTCACGGAGATTATTAAAGATGAAAAAATATACATCTTTCTTCATAATTTATAATAATTTATAATTTAATGATATGAATGAAATAGAGATATTAATGTGAATGGTCTTTTAACTCTTTTACTAATAAACAAAATGAACTAAACAACAACAATAATTTATTCTTGAACTCTCTTATTTTCAACAACTACAAATCACAGTGTCGGCGAAAATAGCTTCTGCCCCCTATTGGTTTAAATGGACGGTAGACTCAACAATGTCAGGCAGCTGTCTGGCACTTCCTTATTGGCCAAACAAATTTACGATTTTATCCCGCTTTAAAATTACGATTTTACCATCAGTATAAAATTATGTTTTTGCTCCCACTTAAATTTTAATTTGCGCTTTTACTCCCACCTAAAAATTTCGATTTTGCCCTCGGTTAAAAATTACGATTTTGCCCCGTTTAAATTAACACTTTTGATATTAGTTTTTTCCCCTTAAAATTACGATTTTGCTATCAGTTCAAAATTATGTTTTTACCCCCATTTAAAAATAAATTTATGCTTTTACTCCCAGCTAAAAATTTTGATTTTGCCCTCGGTTAAAAATTACGATTTTGTCCCATTTAAATTTACACTTTTACCCGTTAGTTTTTTCATTAAATTTACGGTTTTGCCATCAGTTTAAAATTATGTTTTTACCCCCACTTAAAAAATAAATGTACGCTTTTGCTCCCAGCTAAAAATTTCAATTTTGCCCTCGGTTAAAAATTACGATTTTGCCCCATTTAAATTTAGAGTTTTGCCATTAGTTTTTTTTTCCTCTCAGCCAAATTATGATTTTCCCCCCAACTTAAATTTACATTTTCTCCATCGTTTTTGTTTGTTATCCTGGTTAAATTACAATTTTGCCCCCAGTGTAAATTTGCAGTCATGCCGGCAGGTGCCTAGCTGTTACGCCCTAATTCGTATTTGACAAAGAGTCGCAGCGGAAGTTTAAGCCATAAAATTTCTTTCATTATAAATACCTTAACTTATTTAAAATTTCATTTTAACACAACTTTTTCACATGAAGTCATCAACCGACTCATTTACAATTAAATACATGACATGGGTTTTCTAAATTTCAACACCAACGTTCCCGTACAATCTGTCTTGTGACTCGGTCCTTGATCTCTATCCCTTGAAGATCCTTCGTATCTCGTACTACCTGCGCTCACCACATAAAATTCATAAACATCAGTACGCATCGTAAACATGTAAAATTCATTTACGTTTATTTTTCGTTCCGTTAACTCTTTACATTCCGGCTTTCCATCTGATCATATGACCCGCGGTGAGACTTCTTTGCTATTCCTGCGTTACACTTCATTCACCATGGCACGCCATTAGTAACATGACCATTAAAATATGTTAGAGCCATATATATATGCATATATACAAGATCCTTTCTTTCATGCACCAACAAATCCTACTTCATGGATAAGTACCTACACACGTATGTTCATACTCATTTCATACCTACATACATACATGCATACATACTTATGTACATACATACTTACATACATACATACATACATACATACATACAAGCTTTATTCCTTTGTGTACATCCAATCCCATTTACTACATATGTACATACTTTCATATATGTATAGTCATACATCTATTTAAATACACCCGAAAACATACATGCAAACATAAACACATCTACACGTACATTCTTACATATAGTTATATAATGCATATAACGTATTTAGATAGCCTTCACACAAGTTTAGAGTTGAAGAATGCGAAAAATATGAAAGAACCAGCAATTGGCGCAAGAAGGAACCAATCTGGCGCAACCTTGTGCCAGTTCTGGCGCAATACAGATGACATCAGTCAGGGGCGCAACCTTGTGCCAGGGGGGCGCAACCTTGCGCCTGGTTCAGACCTGCAACTTTCAGCATGACGAATTTTTACAGTTTTGGTCATAACTTTCTCATTTCTTGTCCGTTTTACCCGATTCTTTTTCCTACATGATCGTAATTTAATCCTCTATCATATGGACTTGAAATCCCACGTTCGGTTTAAGGAAATTCTTAACTTACGTGCGTTCGACATATTATCATTTTCTAACTATTTGACCCGTTCGTGCATTTATCAACATAATCAGTTTATTTGACCTCAATCTCATAAGAACTTTAATAATTTCATTGGCACCTATCATAAAAGATTAAATTCTCGGACGTCTTGCATCCTCTTAACCCATTTTCGCTCAAAAGCTTATTTTTGACCCGTTATGGGTATTTGCGCATTAAGTGGACTATGACATACCAAACCCTATACTTCGCTTTCATACTTGTCCAAGACATTACTCTAATCGAATAGCTCGTTTCCAAACGACTTCTAAGGTCGTTTGCCCGATATACCTATCAAGGGCATTTTAGTCAACTATGCTCTATCCTTAATAACAAAGGAATTCCTTACATAAGTAACCAATTCCACTACTTAGCTACAATTTCTTAATCACACCTACCTTGCTCGGATCAAAACTAAAATCCGTTTAATACTTCATTGACATCATACAATTCATTCCTATTCGACCTCAATTATCACATATAATTAAATTGCATATAACATTACATAAACAACTAAGAAGTGATTACGGAATCACTTACCTTATGCATTCGTGCTCGTATCCGTTTTCTTGCCTTTTCTTGACCCATTATCCTTTCATGCTTGAGTCCGTCACGACGTGATCCCTATACTTTCATTTCATCGAAACCACGCTCTTATTAGCATACTCATTTGTACATGTAACAATCATATCATTCGCATAATTCATACTTAACTTTCCTTAGTCATTTCTAACAAGTATCAAAACATCTAATCAACTTCATATCCTTTCCAACACACGTAATTCATCGGGTAATCAAAATTAACACATATTAACATAACATGTATCAAACGACTTCCTATAATCCTGCTTTTACAATAACGAGTCAAATCATGTTTCTTGTGCTTATTGGCTTCCAAAAGTCAACTATTAACCATAGGTAACTATCGACTTATCAACATATGCCCGTAACATCATAATCGACTATACGGACGACATTGTATACATTTAATCATACACTTACATAACTCTTGCATTCTCGTATAGTATGCACTCCATAACACTTTTTATATAAAAGGCCAATTTCATAATTTTCTACATGCAACACAAGACTTCATAATTCATTTAAATTTATAATATTACCCATTCAAGCATTTAATCGAACACTTGGCGTGCATATAACATTGTAAGCACATTGTACAAGCAATTTAAGCATATAGTACAAGTGTTTTATGCATACTCTTCCTAGTTCACAACATAGATTATCAATTTCAACTAGAATCATATAACTTTTCATACCATTATCAAACCATTACTCCTTACAACAACATCACGCATCAACCTCACACAAGCATTGAACATGTATAGTCTTCCATATCATCATCTCTATACTACAAGTGGGTTTATAAAATTTTCTTTCAATTAAACTAAAATCAAGCATGATTTCTACTCTAGGGAGTAACCCTAACATCCAAATTAGACATATCATATCACATATTCATGATTGGGTTGAAACCCTTTTTCTACAATTCACCAAATCAAGAAATTCGACTTACCACTTCGCTTGGTATGCTTAGATGATCGAAAATTGAAGACATGCAGCCGATTAACATCGAATTCTCTTGCTAATTGATGAGTTTTACCAAGAACAAGGGTAAACCCTTGTTTCTCCTGCCCTTGATCGATCCCAGAACACGCACAGAGTGTGTGTTTGGGGTTTAGGCACTACTAACCCTTAATTCATTACAATCTTTCACATCACCCCCTTCAAACTTGTTAAGTGTTTGATTTAAACACTTCCCACTTATTCAAGTTTAGCCCCTCTAGTTTGTGACACCATCACAAATGCCATCCATTTCATTCAATACTTATTTTACCAAGTATTTTAACTAGGTTAAATGGCCTAGTTATTTTATTTCGTGTTACATCATGTGAAAACATAGGGTAAATATATGTTTTCAAATTTTGGGGCGTTACAAGTCTACCCTCCTTAAAGAAGGTTTCGTCCGCGAAACCTTTCTTATTCTCAGTAGACCAGAACTACACTCACTTTCTCGATTACCCATTCACGATGCTTAGTATATAATGATTGCATTCGAGATCTTTACATAAGTCTTATTCATGAATAAATATAATCGTACGCATTGCCCTTATCTTCTTAAATTAGTAATTTACTCTCATAATCACACAAGGGTCAGGGTCTGATCCAGAGCTCTTATTAGTGTCTTTTACTTTATAATGCTAGCTCCTAACACATATCATCACTAGCGTTTCATTCATTGAATCCATTCCAATTGTATACAATTATTATTCATACAAACCTAAGTCTACGGCTTGTTTCTAATTTCCTATTTAAGCATATTACATTCATACATTTACTAATCGAAATAAATCGATTTATTTCATTCTACTCATACATCATATATGTACTTACATACCCATATACTTATACATCTACATACGTACACACATTTCCTATATTTTTCACATACATGCATACGCTCATACATATCATCATGCATACATACGTACACATCTTCATATTCATTCACATGATGCTTGTGCTCTTATATAAATACTTGCGTACCTACATAAACCGATATCTATACATATACATTTATACATACATAACTAGTACTTGTTCCCACACTATAAACTTACATACTTTCACGCATACCTACTTGCATAAGTTCTACGTACATATACGGTTACATATAAACATACTTACATGCTTATCTACTTATGTACATCCCTATATGCTCAATAGAAACTTTACGAATCATCGGAATGCGTTACGGATCATTTGGAAATGCAAAATTAAGCAAAACGGAGAAGTGGGCTAGACAGCCCGTCGGCGACGGGGTGGGTACCCGTCGGCGACGGCCTCTTAAAATGCCCGTCGTCCAATTTAACCCGTAACCAGTCGGTTAGGCCGTCGGCCTCTTTCACACTTTTGGGAGCCCGTCGGCGACGGGGTGGGAACCCGTCGGCGACGGCCTCTAGAAAAGCCCCTTATCTGCAGATCCGTTTCGTCGTCTGAACGCACTAAAACGCGCGTATCTTTTGAACCGTTTACCCGTTTAACCTCCCGTTTCTTCCTACACGCTTGTAAATTCACATTCTATCATATGAACTTAAAATCCCACATCCGCCTTAAGGAAAAATCTTAACTTACACACTATCGGCTTCAAACATATCATTCGTACCTTTTCTTCCTTACATGTGCTCTAACAAAAACTTAAAGTTTTACCTACCTTCGGCAACAAGATTTTAAAGTTAGTCATCTCAGTTGTCGAATCATAATCACTTCATTTTAGTTCCATCCACATATGAGCTTTCTTCTTTCTTACACATTCGGCTACCCAAGTAATTGGGTTTGGCATAAACACTCTCAAAGAGAGTTAAGCATACACATTCGACCACCCAAATAATTGGGTTTGGCATAAACACTCTCAAGGAGAGTTTAGCATACACATTCCACTACCCAAATAATTGGGTTTGGCATAAACACTCTCAACGAGAGTTAAGCATACATATTCCACTACCCAAATAATTGGGTTTGGGCATAAACACTCTCAAGGAGAGTTAAGCATACACATTCCACCACCCAAATAATTGGGTTTGGCATAAACACTCTCAACGAGAGTTAAGCATACACATTTTCCACTACCCAAATAATTGGGTTTTTCGCATTTAATCATAACTTCTTCTTTCAATCCGTATAACGGATTAAGCTTCTAGCATTCATTAGAGCATTCAAAATCACCCGTTCAAAACGGATGGTAGCTTATTCTTATTCGACTTGTTCGCTAGAACCGGTCGGCTCGCATAGCTTATCATAACCTTCGTTAGCATAACCAAATCCGCAATGGTTTGCTAATTCGCATTCGCTACAACATAGCGCCCGTCTGCTACCCCGTTCTACCGGGCATACCTGCAACAATTGCCACGGTCTCACGAACGTCATATGCTTCTTGCGTACTGGCCAGGTGCGCAATCCACACACTAGTTTCGTGCCTTCGTGTAATCATCGCCTTATGCCCGAGAGATGGGTTTCAGTTTCGTGTATATTTCCAAAACTTCCCCAAGACCACATCATGGCCTTTCGTTTAATAATTACCCTCCCAAGGAGACCCCTTCCTTTTTATTTTGACATCGGTACTCATACATTTTAGTATTGTGTACCTGGGGTTAATTTGCCTAGTTGCACCTTCGCCCGCCTTGGCGTTCATCCTATTCTGCATTCACGGATCACCCTCTTCAAACTCTTACGCTTACCTTGCACATAACATACTATTAGTTTCCTTCAAATACATAATCTAATACATACTTACATTCGCTTTTGCATTTAGGCCTCGATCGAGTCTTAGATTGTACGGGTTCTTGGTCACGAGAGCACACCGGTTTGAGTTCAAGTATCTACCTCTTGTTACTTGATTCTCTCAAACCAGGGCTCTGATACCAACTTATTACGCCCTAATTCGTATTTGACAAAGAGTCGCAGCGGAAGTTTAAGCCATAAAATTTCTTTCATTATAAATACCTTAACTTATTTAAAATTTCATTTTAACACAACTTTTTCACATGAAGTCATCAACCGACTCATTTACAATTAAATACATGACATGGGTTTTCTAAATTTCAACACCAACGTTCCCGTACAATCTGTCTTGTGACTCGGTCCTTGATCTCTATCCCTTGAAGATCCTTCGTATCTCGTACTACCTGCGCTCACCACATAAAATTCATAAACATCAGTACGCATCGTAAACATGTAAAATTCATTTACGTTTATTTTTCGTTCCGTTAACTCTTTACATTCCGGCTTTCCATCTGATCATATGACCCGCGGTGAGACTTCTTTGCTATTCCTGCGTTACACTTCATTCACCATGGCACGCCATTAGTAACATGACCATTAAAATATGTTAGAGCCATATATATATGCATATATACAAGATCCTTTCTTTCATGCACCAACAAATCCTACTTCATGGATAAGTACCTACACACGTATGTTCATACTCATTTCATACCTACATACATACATGCATACATACTTATGTACATACATACTTACATACATACATACATACATACATACATACATACATACATACATACATACAAGCTTTATTCCTTTGTGTACATCCAATCCCATTTACTACATATGTACATACTTTCATATATGTATAGTCATACATCTATTTAAATACACCCGAAAACATACATGCAAACATAAACACATCTACACGTACATTCTTACATATAGTTATATAATGCATATAACGTATTTAGATAGCCTTCACACAAGTTTAGAGTTGAAGAATGCGAAAAATATGAAAGAACCAGCAATTGGCGCAAGAAGGAACCAATCTGGCGCAACCTTGTGCCAGTTCTGGCGCAATACAGATGACATCAGTCAGGGGCGCAACCTTGTGCCAGGGGGGCGCAACCTTGCGCCTGGTTCAGACCTGCAACTTTCAGCATGACGAATTTTTACAGTTTTGGTCATAACTTTCTCATTTCTTGTCCGTTTTACCCGATTCTTTTTCCTACATGATCGTAATTTAATCCTCTATCATATGGACTTGAAATCCCACGTTCGGTTTAAGGAAATTCTTAACTTACGTGCGTTCGACATATTATCATTTTCTAACTATTTGACCCGTTCGTGCATTTATCAACATAATCAGTTTATTTGACCTCAATCTCATAAGAACTTTAATAATTTCATTGGCACCTATCATAAAAGATTAAATTCTCGGACGTCTTGCATCCTCTTAACCCATTTTCGCTCAAAAGCTTATTTTTGACCCGTTATGGGTATTTGCACATTAAGTGGACTATGACATACCAAACCCTATACTTCGCTTTCATACTTGTCCAAGACATTACTCTAATCGAATAGCTCGTTTCCAAACGACTTCTAAGGTCGTTTGCCCGATATACCTATCAAGGGCATTTTAGTCAACTATGCTCTATCCTTAATAACAAAGGAATTCCTTACATAAGTAACCAATTCCACTACTTAGCTACAATTTCTTAATCACACCTACCTTGCTCGGATCAAAACTAAAATCCGTTTAATACTTCATTGACATCATACAATTCATTCCTATTCGACCTCAATTATCACATATAATTAAATTGCATATAACATTACATAAACAACTAAGAAGTGATTACGGAATCACTTACCTTATGCATTCGTGCTCGTATCCGTTTTCTTGCCTTTTCTTGACCCGTTATCCTTTCATGCTTGAGTCCGTCACGACGTGATCCCTATACTTTCATTTCATCGAAACCACGCTCTTATTAGCATACTCATTTGTACATGTAACAATCATATCATTCGCATAATTCATACTTAACTTTCCTTAGTCATTTCTAACAAGTATCAAAACATCTAATCAACTTCATATCCTTTCCAACACACGTAATTCATCGGGTAATCAAAATTAACACATATTAACATAACATGTATCAAACGACTTCCTATAATCCTGCTTTTACAATAACGAGTCAAATCATGTTTCTTGTGCTTATTGGCTTCCAAAAGTCAACTATTAACCATAGGTAACTATCGACTTATCAACATATGCCCGTAACATCATAATCGACTATACGGACGACATTGTATACATTTAATCATACACTTACATAACTCTTGCATTCTCGTATAGTATGCACTCCATAACACTTTTTATATAAAAGGCCAATTTCATAATTTTCTACATGCAACACAAGACTTCATAATTCATTTAAATTTATAATATTACCCATTCAAGCATTTAATCGAACACTTGGCGTGCATATAACATTGTAAGCACATTGTACAAGCAATTTAAGCATATAGTACAAGTGTTTTATGCATACTCTTCCTAGTTCACAACATAGATTATCAATTTCAACTAGAATCATATAACTTTTCATACCATTATCAAACCATTACTCCTTACAACAACATCACGCATCAACCTCACACAAGCATTGAACATGTATAGTCTTCCATATCATCATCTCTATACTACAAGTGGGTTTATAAAATTTTCTTTCAATTAAACTAAAATCAAGCATGATTTCTACTCTAGGGAGTAACCCTAACATCCAAATTAGACATATCATATCACATATTCATGATTGGGTTGAAACCCTTTTTCTACAATTCACCAAATCAAGAAATTCGACTTACCACTTCGCTTGGTATGCTTAGATGATCGAAAATTGAAGACATGCAGCCGATTAACATCGAATTCTCTTGCTAATTGATGAGTTTTACCAAGAACAAGGGTAAACCCTTGTTTCTCCTGCCCTTGATCGATCCCAGAACACGCACAGAGTGTGTGTTTGGGGTTTAGGCACTACTAACCCTTAATTCATTACAATCTTTCACATCACCCCCTTCAAACTTGTTAAGTGTTTGATTTAAACACTTCCCACTTATTCAAGTTTAGCCCCTCTAGTTTGTGACACCATCACAAATGCCATCCATTTCATTCAATACTTATTTTACCAAGTATTTTAACTAGGTTAAATGGCCTAGTTATTTTATTTCATGTTACATCATGTGAAAACATAGGGTAAATATATGTTTTCAAATTTTGGGGCGTTACACTAGCACTCCCCCATTGGTTCTTTTAATTTACGGTTTCATCCCTGAATTAAAATTATCATCTGGCCCTCGGTTTAAAATTACGCTTTTCCCATCGTTTTATTTTTTTAGCAAAACTATAAAAGTTTTTGTTTTAATTGGTTTACTCTATTTAATTTTTTTTCCGTATCAAAGAGCTGACTGACACTCGCTCGTTAGTCCTGAAAAATTACATTTTTGCCCTAAGCCGAAAATTACGGTCTTATAATCGTTTTAGTTTTTTCCCTAGCAAAATTATAGTTGTATTTTTTTAATTGATTGAAAATTATTCGGCTATCGCCCCACAACGCGAGTGGGGCAAACAAAATGATAAACAAGCACATGATTTTATTCACATTCTTTCGATTAATAAATAAACGAAGTTCTTGGCTTTTTTTTCTTAAATTGTAAACAACTTATTCTTAAATACTTTTAAATCTACACCTTGTAGGATTTAAACCCTTTTTTTAGGTAATTTAGAAATAAATAATCCCACCTAACTCAATTTTGCTGATAATAATCTCAAGTCAGTTATTGGCCGATAATAATTCGAACTGGTCTTTTTTTTGTAAAATAGTCCGCCGTTAAAATAGCTTAACGGAGTTAAGTTTTTTTTCCGGATTACAAACCGATGTTTTAGGGATTTTGATCAGAACAAGGATACAAGTCGATTGATGTAAAACTTACCTCGAAATACTGTCCCAACCCACGAAAACGGTGCTTCAATTCGGGTGTTTAAACTTCCAATTAATAAAAATCAAGCCATTTCGAGCACAATTTCTTGGTAAGTTTTACATCGATCGACTCGTATCCTCGTTCTGATCAAAAGCCCTAAAACATCGGTTTGTAATTCGGAAAAAAAAAACTAACTTCGTTAAGCTATTTTAACGGCGGACTATTTTACAAAAGAAAATAACCAGTTCGGATTATTATCGGCCAATAACTGACTTGAGATTATTATCACCCAAATTGAGTTAGGTGGAATTATTTATTTCCAATTCGCCTTTTTTTGATAGAGCGAAGGCCCTTTAACACCATACCATGTCCGTTACAGATTATATATATATATGGCTTTTACAAACTCATTATTAAATAAAATCATTCATAATCATTCATTTAGGATATAAAATAAGTATTTACTTGATAACATATAAGACTATGTGTAGTTTGTTAACTAAAAAGTATAAACATTTATGTCATGTCTCTACAACTTATGCAGCGGGGTCTTTGGCTTACTATGCCATTCAAAAATATATAGTGGTTGAACTAAAAAAGTAAGTGATGTGTCTTGATGTGATTGGTTAAAAAAGGCTATTCATGTTAGATATCTCATGCCGGTTAAACCCTTCAGTTACCTTCTTTGATGCTCGTTTCATGGTCCTTGGCACCCCTTTTTTACTAATGTAATCATAGTCATTAACCCATTACATCTAGTCTAATAACCTATAGTGTTACACCACATGTTATTGTAAGATCCTTACTTTGATTATCGATATTACATATAAGTTTCGTATATAATCGTGTTTATACAATTACACATACGTATGAAAATGAGTTTCTTAAACCTTCTTATAATTTTAAACATTTCAATATAATATTGTCGTTTAGGCGTGATGACTAAACATAATGCGGAAGCTTGAAACTTGATGGTGTTCGGTTCTTCGTTGAGCTTGATCGTCATCTGATACTTTACGGTATACCTACATTTCATAAAACATGAAATGAGTTAGTTATGAGAGTTTATAATACGTTTAAACATGTCCGTAAGCCAAAAACAAGTAAACAACAAATTTTTATCAGCCTTTTAAGCCATCGCAGGCCGCGATTAGATCAGACATCACCCTCGCGTGCCGCGAGGGCCTCTTGCGGGTTGCGACCGAGTTTATTAATCCCGTCGCGGGGCGCGAGAACCTGGTTTCGACAGAAAGTTCTTAAGTTGGGCTGCATTTTTCCCAGCTTTGCCAATGTTTACGTAATTGGTCATAACTTTCCGAATTTTTATCCGTTTTACGGCCCGTTTCTTCCTACGCGATCGTAATTTGTTCCTCCATCACGTGGAGTTAAAATCCGACATCCAGATTAACAACTTTCTAGGTTTTTAAGCCCTCGGCTTTATATTAATTTACAAAACTTTTGACCCGTTCATGATTTATCAAATAAACTTGTTTATTTGCATTCAAATACTCATGAACATCATACTATAAATGTTTCATATTATCCAAGGTTCTATTCACGGGTTTTTATGCATCCCTAACCTGTTTTTCCGTGTATACTCATTTTGACCCGTTAAGGGATTTAAGAATTTTTAAACTTAAATCACGCTCCTCTTTTGCTTACATCTAATTTCCACATTTAAATGTCAACTTGTCTTCCACCACAACTATATTTGTGGTGGATTTAATGTGATAAACTTTTCATTCCGAGCTCTACCCCTCGGTTTGTCATTTTACGGAAAAGACTCATTTCGAGGCATTTGACCCAAAAGGTTCATACCTTTCACTTTTATACTTATCCTAAGGATTTACTCGATCGTTAAACTTATTATCAAACTACCTTTAGCGGTCGTTTGCCCAGTTTTTCATACAAGGGCGTTTTGGTCAACTTTAGCCCTTCCTTAACGACAAAGGACTTTCAATTACATGTTTGACCAAAATCGCAAATTTTAGCTATAATCTTAGTTAGACATACCTGGCTCGGGTCAAAGTATAGACCCGTTTTAATATCTTGCTTTAATAACCGCTAATTAATAGCAACGTAAATATCCATTCGCTATTCACTCCTGTGAGCATGTGACTCGACAAACAATCATTAGTCGATATTGTCAAATGGAGATATCATCACCTTTTGACCCGTTTGGTCTAAATGACCGTTTTATCCTTGTGAGATGATATTTATTTACCATCTCATCCATGTAATCTATTTCGGTTTACATTGTACCATCATATTACTTAAATCACTTCTTGATTCTTTTGACCCATCATGGCTTACGCTATAGAGTGTCTTTCTAAAAAACTGAGGTTTATCCGTTAACTTGTAACCAATTACTATATTATTCTTTTACTCATTATGGTTACACCATAAGGTAACTTAATTCAAACTTCATTGTCTATTCGTCATTGCATGACCGAATTATCGTATTACTACTTTTTAACCATTAAACATGGTTTCTTAATATTTTTATTTATTTCGTTCCTTATGACTACACGTCGGAACGTCATTTTCCAAACACTTATTCACCTTATTCGTACTCAATATAATAAGGGAATGCTCTTCAAAATAACAAGGGTGTAAGCTTTACTTACCTTGCATCCAAATTATGCTTTTCCTTCATACTCGATTCGTTTGACTCGCTTCCTTCCCAAGTTTCCACCTAGCTTGTCAAGCGTCAAACTATCATTATAATTCATAAGATGGTTAGATTAGTCATTATCAATCACGACTATTCCATGTTACGGGTTTTATGTTGATATTATGTAGCTCAACTACTCGTTTAAGCACTTTGTCAAATATCCAGTAAGCATTATTCTTACACTACCGTTTTAACCACTTTCTCAACCAAGTTCATGTAACCATAAATCATCGAATTAACACAACATCAATCTTTGTATGCTAAACTATTTATAACATACAAAGATTTGGGATTGTTTTATCAATATGAAACAATTCATTACATCATATATATATATATATAATTCACCTAAACATCAAGTTTAGCTAAATACCTTAACCATTCATAACACATGATGATCTCAAACATCATTTCACATGAATATATCATTTATCCCTTCTTATCATTCAAAACCCACTCTACGGCGAGTATGAACATATGCCCGAATTTATAATTTATTCAGGCATCATCTTATCACTATCATGTATGATGATTCTAAACATAATTATATCATCAATTTCATCATATTATTAAAACCCACTTATCCTAGTGTGGTAAATCATCTAAACATTCAAATCATGGCAACATATGTATAATTTTCACTTAGGGTTTTGTTCCTAAGCAACTATACATCACTAATTCAGCCATAACCTATACGATTCATACATAAATCGCAAATTGTGATGTTCATCAAATTTCACAACTTCAATAAACATCAAAATTCTACATACCTTATGATCCCCTAGCTTGGGTGATCGTTAATTCACGTTCATTCATGAATTTGAGCTCCAATTAGCCTTTCAATTTGATCATTTTGGTTGAATTAGGGTTTTGGCTCCTGGGAGCTTCTCCTGGTCATTCCAGAACACACACTTAGTGTGTGTTTCGTTTTGTTTTTCTTTTATTAATTCTACTTTCAAGTTATCCCACTTTGGCCCCTCTTGTTTGATTAGTTATTAAGTAGGCTACAACCTACTCATTTCCAACAACATCTCCTCTTATTAACTAGGTTAAACATTCCTAGCTAACTTAGTGGGTTCGGGGAGGTTATAACCTGTTTTATTTTAAGTCCCGTTAACTCGGGCCTCTAGTAAACTTTATTTTCTCAAAAACATTCTTTCACCTTTTACATAATATTAGATTTATTTATTTAAATCCTAATATTTACGGGGTTAAATTTTACCACTAATGTTATTTTTACCCGCTCTTTAATATTAACGGGGTTTAATTACCAAAACCGTTTTCGGGGTGTTACAATTATCTCTCTCTAAGGGGGTCAGAGCACGTGCCTAATGTACTCGAAATTCCACCACTCACGCATTGTCAACTCAATTTTACTCTAAGACCACAAAGAGTGGTGGGCGTTGTGGTGACATGGCAACCCCTCTACGCCGGGAACACCGCTCCGTGGGGTGGCATGATGATGGGGGCTGGGTTTTCTTCATTGGCGTGGAGGGCAAATGGTGTGGTGACGTGGCGGCGTTTCATTATTGGATGGATTTTGGTGAGCTTTGATTGCTCTTGATTAATTATTTTTTACATAAAAACGTTGTTTGGGTACTACCTACCCAACCCCCCCCCCCCAACCCCCCACCCCACCCGAAGGTGATGCCACCTAGGGATGAACATTTCGGTATCGGTACTGATACCGAAAGATATCATACCGATAAAATTCTGGTACCGGTATTTTACCAATTTTTGTCTTCAAATACAATACTGTATCAAACATTTTCGATACCAGTTTTAACAATTTTCAAAATTAGCATTTTCAATACTGGTACCACCAGGCTTATCCGTAATGCCACCTCCACATTCGTGATCCCTATCGTTATTATTATATATATTAAATAACATCATGAAAACTACAAGACATTTTTTTCACTTTTATGTTTTTACCATAAATTTTTATTAGTTTCATCATTTACCCTTAAGTGCATTTTGTTTTGTTTTATATTTTAACCATCAAGGTTTTGGTTCTTACACTTTTAGCGGCTATATTTCTTTTTTCTTTTTCTTCTTTTTTTAATGTTCCAAATTAGCCCTATACATTACAATAAACTACGTCCTTAACCCAACGGTTTTATTTTTCTTTTATAACTTTCATTCGATTCGTTACGTGATATAACTTTCTTTTTAAACGGCTCAACGCCACATCACCAACAATTTTTTTCGTTCGTTTGTTCGGGTCGCAACACCACATCATAGGTACCATGTCACCGCCTTTTATTCCATTTGTTACATTTTATTTAAATTTTAGTTTTATACGTCTTTATAGTTTGCATCTTCATATCGATCTTTATCATTTAGTTTGTACGCGAATTCCCCATCGTAGCGAGCGATGTAGAAATCCCAGTAAAAAAAGTCAACAAATATATCCACCGTCAAAAAGTCAAAACCCCAATCACACCGTAAAGTGTAAATTCAATCACGTTAGTCCAATACTTTTACAAAAATACGTGAACTCTGAAACAATTTACATCACCGCCAACCAACCCATCACACATCAATTCCGACACCCAGATCTTCTCTCTCTCTCTCACACACACACACTTTCTCTCTCTAGATCTCACCGACTCCCCCAACTTATCCCCCCCTCATTTCTCTCCACACCAAATCCAGCTCAATTTTAGAGATATACATATACATATAGAGAGAGAATCCGGCGATACACACCTCCAGATGTAACTGAGTCAACTCAGATCTAAATCCATTCATCCACTCCGATCACCTGTTGCAGATCTTAACCGGTAACATACTCCACTACATTTTTATAATTTTTCTCAATTAAATTCATCTGAAATTTTGTTAAATTACTCTACCAACTGCATTTGTGATTGATTACCTATTTGTAATATTCATATAATAATTGTATAAATCCGCTGTTATTAAATTCAATTATATCACATAATTACGCTCCCTAATTAGTTGATTTCACCTTTATTATATATAAATTCTGTTATTAATAGAAACCTAATCAATGATTATCAATTCTGTTTATATTTAATGACGTCATATTTAATTACTGTTTAATTTGTTTCATCAAGTTCTGAGATCAGATTATTCTGATCTTGTATAAATAGAATAGAATTTAATTTATATAATTTATAATTTAATGTGTATTGTATAGAATTATAGATCTGGTTTTGATATTTAGGGTTTTGTGTGAAGAAGAAGAAGAAGAAGAAGAAAAATTACAATGGCACCGACAACGATTCGAAAGGCGATAGGAGCGGTGAAGGATCAAACAAGCATAAGCATTGCTAAGGTAGCTAGCAATATGGCGCCTGAGCTAGAAGTTGCCATAGTGAAAGCCACAAGCCACGACGATGATCCGGCAAGCGAGAAGTACATTAGGGAGATCTTACAGCTTACGTCGTACTCGCGCGGCTACGTGAGCGCCTGCGTTCACGCGGTGTCGAAGCGGTTGAGCAAGACGCGTGATTGGATTGTTGCGTTGAAATGTTTGGTTTTGATCCACCGGTTGTTGAACGATGGGGATACGGTTTTTCAGCAGGAGATTATGTATGCTACTAGACGAGGAACTAGGTTGCTTAACATGGCGGATTTTCGCGATGAGGCGCATTCGAATTCGTGGGATCATTCTGCGTTCGTGAGGACTTATGGGTTTTATTTGGATCAGCGGCTGGATTTGATCGCGTATGAGCGGAAACAAAACGGCGGTGGTGGTGGCAGTGAAGATGTTGAGAAAGCCCGTGAAGATCGTTGGAGATCTCCGCAAAACCGTGGGTACGATTATGATTACGAGTTTCGCGATGAGCCTGGGTACGGAAACATGAGGAAGACGAGATCTTACGGGGATGTGCGAGACGGGTCTGGGTCTGGTGGATCATCTCAAGAAAAGAAAGACGCGACTCCGGTACGCGAGATGACCCTCGAGAGGATTTTCGGGAAAATGGGACATTTACAGAGGCTGTTAGATCGCGTGTTATCGTGCAGACCGACCGGTCTTGCAAGAAACAGCAGGATGGTTTTGGTTGCGTTATACCCCGTTGTGCAAGAAAGTTTTAAACTTTATTCCGACATATGTGAGGTTTTAGCAGTTTTGCTTGATCGGTTTTTTGATATGGAGCATCAGGATTGTGTGAAGGCGTTTGACGCGTATGCTAGTGCGGCAAAACAGATTGACGAGCTTGTCGGTTTTTATAACTGGTGTAAGGATACGGGCATCGCGAGATCATCCGAGTATCCGGAAGTTCAGAAAATAACCGCAAAATTGCTGGAGACGCTTGAAGACTTCGTGCGGGATAGATCGAAAGCTAGGAAAAGCCCCGAGAAGAAACCCGAGGTTGTCGAACAAGTTAAAGAAGAGCCCGTTCCCGATATGAACGAAATAAAGGCTTTGCCGGCACCGGAAACCGCTCCACCACCGCCGCCACCACCTGTGGTTGAGCCGGTTCCAAAACCGCAACACACTGGCGATTTAGTGGACTTAAGAGAGGACGTGGGGACGGCTGATGATCAAGGGAATAAATTTGCGTTGGCGTTGTTTGCGGGTCCAGCAGCGAATAACGGGAACGGGAAATGGGAAGCGTTTGGGTCGAATGGGGAATCGGAAGTGACATCCGCGTGGCAGAATCCCGCCGCGGAGCCCGGAAAAGCCGATTGGGAACTTGCGTTGGTGGAAACGACGAGCAATCTCGAGAAACAGAAGGCGGCAATGGGCGGTGGGCTCGACCCGTTGCTGCTAAACGGAATGTACGACCAAGGAATGGTGAGACAACACGTGAACAACACTCAGGTAACCGGCGGCAGTGCTAGCAGCGTGGCGTTGCCGGGGAAGACATCCACACCTGTGTTGGCGCTCCCGGCTCCTGACGGGTCCGTTCAAGCCGTCGGTGGAGACCCGTTTGCGGCTTCGTTAAGTGTCCCTCCGCCAGCGTATGTCCAAATGGCGGATGTCGAAAACAAACAGCGGTTGCTAGTTCAAGAACAGATGGTTTGGCAACAGTATGCGAGGGATGGAATGCAAGGTCAAGTCGGTTTGACCAGGATCAACGGTGGAGGATATGTTGCTCCGGGTCAACCGCCCATGATGCCTTACGGCGTTCCGCCGCCAGTAAATGGTGGGTACTACTATCCTACTTATTGATGCCATATGTGATGTGTATTTACTTGCTCTTTTATCATATATTGTACTGTTCAATTGATTCCTGCAGGTTTGTGTTTCCGCTCTTGTTGGCATTTTTGTTATTATTTTAGAACACATTAATAACCAACTATATGTAATTATTTGGTTTTGAATCAAAGCTGTTATATGTTGTTTCTTTTGTGTGACATTTGGAAGCAAACTTTATTCTGTTTGGGTCTTTTCATATTGATATGCTTTTACTTAAAAAGAGAAATAGCATTAGATACTTGCTTCCTTAAATCAAAAGAATTCAGGGTGTTTGACATGTGTGTTTAAAGATGTGATGATAAGATTTAGGTGTGTTTGGAGTTGTGTTTATAAAGCCAGATTTCCAATCTCGGCTGGTCTCGGGCTTAGCGGGTTTTTTTTTCTGGACCGGACCGGACCGAAGATGCAATTTTCTTAATGGATCGAAGATGACCAGACCGCGATTCGTTTGGCGAGGTGGTCCTGGTTTGGATTGGTTTTTGCACCTTGGTTTCTTGAATGAAAGGAAGATCAATGCAGAGTCATGTATACTAGAGCTAGAGGGTTTTTTTATTAGAGTTAATGCAATTCTAGTCTTTGATTTGGGCCATTTTGCCAGTTTAGTCCAAAGGTTTGAAACGTTGTCATTTTAGTCCAAATAGTTTCAAACGTTGTCATTTTAGTCCACTGGGTTAACTCAATCCCTTTATTCTGTTAACTAGAAGGATATTTTGGTCATTTTATATGTAATTCTGTTAACTAGAAGGGCAATTCGACCATATAAAATGATCGGATTACCCTTCTAGCTAACAGAAAAAATGCACGGAGTTAACCCAGTGGATTAAAATGGCAACGCTTGAAACTATTTGGGCAAAAATGGCAACGTTTCAAACCTTTGTACTAAATTGGTAAAATGACCTAAACCGCAGGGACTAAAATGACATTTAACTCTTTTTATTAAGTGGAAATATATTTTTTTTAATGTGATAAATACAGGTTTTAGGGAAGAATCGGAGCTTTTTAAAATTAAAATTATGTTTTATTAAAATGTCCAAACATCCTAATAATTCTTTTAAACTGATTTTAGTTTTAAGTTTTATTATTTACTTTGAACATACTCCTCATCATGAGAGATTAAAAACCCTCAACCACTTCTAAGGAAAAACAATTTTGCTACACATCATAATTAGCTTACAAGCCTTTTTAAGTTTTATGTAATAAAGTGGGTCCATATACCCAACAAAAGATTTTTAAATCATAGATACTCATCCTTACTTCATGCCCTCCATAGGGTAAATCATAGGGTAAAATTGAAGGAAGAAAATATGAGATTGCAAATAAATGTATTAATGTAGGAGGTTATTTTTCTTTTCTTTGTGTTTTTCCAAAAAAAAAAAAAAAAACAAAAAAAGGTTTTGAGTTTTACTAGTTTTCAATTTTTTATTTTTTTTTGGGGTTCTTATAATTCTTTACGTTTTTGTAATGCTTGAGATCCATACCTCAGTAAAAATGAAGATAATAGTAAGCTTTAATAGACAGCTTTGGTGCTTCAAGAATTGGGTTTCTACTTTCTGTTAGGTTAATATAGAAAAAGTATTTGAATTAGAACTCGTTTGCTTGTAAAAAAAAATTCTAACCCTAAACTTTTGTTGGTGTAAATTCGACTTCGTCTACGTTTTACATCACGTGAGTCACTTGATGTTAGAAATTTATGTTTTTGTTTTACGCATTTACTCGATTTTTGGTCGTTGTTTGGTTACTTGATTAAGACCTAGTTATGAAAGGTTTTGCAACACCCCAACTCACTGAAGTTTCATTATCATAAAAATTAGAAATAAGACAAATTGTCCTTGATATCAAAAGCAAAGATTCAACATTCAACACTTAAAACATTGAAAGGCTGCCCAGTATGGGGCGTGAGCCCACCAGCGCCAACAGCCACCTCACTTCCAATGTGGAGGCCTTTTTCAAAAAGAGGGCACCAAACACCAATACCTGGGTTTTAAGGGGTGTCATGGTGTTGGTTGTTATCCCATAAAAGCGAAAGGAGTAGAGGAGGGGGCGTTATAGTGAGGTGGGGGCACGTCCAACGTGGCTCCGACGTGATGGTGGGTAAGGCTTGGGGGTTTACCCACACCATATGGCCTACAGATAGGTTAAACGATTTATGTAATTATTAATCACGCAGGTAAAAAAAAATAATTGTTCTCTAATGAATACAAGATCTCCTTTATGCCTAGTAGCCTATTGTGCAAAGAAGGAAAAACATTATCATGGCTTACACAATTTTAAGCGATATGATAAATAAGACAATAACTGAATCACGTTACAAAGGTTATCAAATAATCGAACCAAAGTCTGAAATATGATGAATACACAAATATTGATGAATAAGTATGAAGTCTGGTATAAAAAAAATATAATAACTCATAGTCAGCATGACTACACAAACAATAATATTGTATCACACAGAGAATTATCGACCCGAGTTAACATTCATATATCTTTAAGATGTGGGATGACATGCATCCCATCCATCCCCTTGACTTTTGATTTCTTGTTATACCCTAGGATTGATCCATGTTTTCCTTTGGGGTGTGTATGGGTGGATTTGGTTCAGTTTTTACTATTAACTACAACCATAACTGTTTGTTCGGTTAACCATAACCGTAACCAAATTTCGGTTATGGTTAATCGGTTAAGAAGCTGGTTATAGTTCGGTTTTGGTTAGTATCGATTATTAACACAAAACTTCAACTTTAACTAACTTTGAGCTACAGTTCAAAAACAATAAACCAATTGGCCTACAAAATAAAAATGAAACCACAATGTTGGATTTAGCTTGTTTTTTTCATAACACAACCAAAACTACACATTTTTTTATTAATCTATGAATGCGGGATCGCTTTAATAAAGTATTTTTCAACATAAACAAATAATACTTAAGCCTTCTATGTGAGACGATACAAAAAAACCTCTACATAATTAAGGTAAAACATAAATTCATTATATACATGGCAGTTCAACTATCTATCTATAACTTAAATAATATCACATAAGTTCAAAATTCTTATTACAACATGAAATAATTTGTAAGTAAAAACTTAATTTAACTCAACGCAAATGCCAAATCAAAATGATTCAAAAACATATCGGATGCCTAAAGGTCATTGGCTTCATTTATAAGGGGGTCAAACACTTCACCCCTACCCCAAGTTCCGCCAATATTCTTGTGCCACGTCACTTACATGATCCACTACCCTCTCCTATCCTATATAGTGGTGCCACTTAGACCAGGTCTCTCTTTCTTTATTTTTTTTAATTACAGATATAAATAATTAAACACATAAATAATTATTCCTATAAATTAAAAACATACATTCAATGATAGTTAAATAACCAACAAACCATTAAATTTAAAAATGCGACACACCATAAAATAGAAATAAAAAATATAGATAAACTATCTGACTCCTAAAGATAGGGTAGATCTAGAGATTCAAGGTGTTCCGTGAGATCATACCGAAGCCGGAAACGTATGTCTTCATTATGCAACTCCCCAAGGACATTTTCGTCAAAAATTGGCTCGACAAGTGGATCTCTTGTGTTGATCGGTGATAATGCATGACCCTTGTTCTTCAAGATCATGTTGTGCAATATCATGCACGCATAGACGACGCTCCTATTCTTATCGTCGTCGACCTTCATAGCCCTCAATGATCTATTAAGTATACCCCATTTCCCTTTTCGTACCCCAAACGAGTGCTCCCCATCCTTTCTCGCCGCCTCTTGCACCCTCTTGAATCTCGTTTCATTCGGATCAGTGGGATAGCGAAATGTTGACCAAGTAGGGTAGATACCATCAGTAAGATGGTATTCACATTTATATGTGTGTCAATTTTAAATAAATGGACATTGTGGTGATGTTCCATTTCGTTGGTTGGAGATTGTTGGAGAACATTAATGTTGTTTAATGATCTGGGTGGACAAAAAAATGCATGCCAAAACCACAAAATCTTGTGACGCAATCGCTTCTAGCATGATCGTAGGATATCGGTGGTCACCTTTCATATATTGTCCTCGCAACTCCTTAAGACACGTTCTCCAATTAACACGTGTACAATTAATGTTGCCGATCATACCTGGAAGGTGGTGTTTCCCTTCGTGTGTTTGGTACAAGCATGCAATGTCGTGGCTTGTCGAACTTCTTAAAAACTCTTCGTCGTATAATCTAATCACGCCATTACAAAAATTGTAGACATTCACGCGAAGTCCTCTTGGCCATACATAAATATTCATCGTACTCGTCTGTAGGATTACCACTTGCAAGTTTAACGACGGATGTGCATTTTATGGGGTAAAACTCTTTTTCATCCGCTCATCCGCGCCCACTCGAAATTTGATTCTTTGTCGACCTCTATTTTTAAAAATAGACGTTTCGACATACGAAACCTTTGTATAAATATACCTTTGTGGTATTTGGGCTTAGCAGAAAAATAATCTTCAAACAAAACATTGTGAGCTTTATCACGATCACGCCGCACAATTCTTTTTGTAGATGCTCCCGTGTCTTCTAATTCAGCTCGCTTGGCGGCATCCACCAAATATTGTAGACTACTATGGCATGATAATAATGCATTTGGGATTTCGAACGATGGAGTGAAAAACTCGTGAGATATGGTGTAAAAATATTTGTGGGTGAGTGAATGTATGGAGAGTATTTGAGAGTTGTATGGTTAATTTTTTGTAATTGTGGTGTTGGTTATGGTTTTAGATGTTTAAAAAAATTATTAAATATTCGACTGTTCAATGGTCATACACATAAAAAAAATCAACAAACGCATTGATAGGTATTTAACACAACCCATATCCCTCCCCTTTACCCGCATCACCGGCGACAGTGTGTGATGGTGGGTAAGGGTTATCCGCTGTAGCTGTCACACCCCAACCGATGATGGAAACATCGGGGCATGGCACTGAGCGAAACAGATTGTCCATGAGTATCCATAATAACTATTAATTACCAGATATTTGAACGTCATGTCCCATACCACAACATATCCAAATAAAACAGTTATTACAAATAATTGTCTAAAAAACAGACACTGTTCTGACAACTCAGATTTAGCGTGACATAACTAGACCCCTAGCTTGATTCACCAAAGCACAACATTCCTAGCATCTTAAACACCTGTCACATATGTTAAAATAGAGGTCAATACACATAGTGTAAAGGTGAGCATACAAGTTTAATAGCAATAATAGATTGCGAAAGCGTTTACGCATAACCAACATGTAACATGTACCAAAGTGAAGCTAGTAGGTTATCGACAATGAAATATGCACAGACGTGACTGCGAGTTGTGGAGAGCGCAACACATATCACCACTGTGACACGTGAAGAAATACCCTTAGCAATCCCCGTCCGTGACATGTGCCGAGTCCAAACTATAGTACTATCGTTGCTAAGGTGTCAGGCAACAATCACTGTGTAAACATAACATACAAGCATTCATCGAATCACACGTAGCATGCAATAACGGTCAGCATATAAAAGTGTTTGCGTTGTGTGTAGATTGTGATTTGAATAAGTAACGTATGTAACACCCAATAGTGCGTAAAGCAAAAAAGGGATCGAGTATACTCACCATCGTGTTTAGTAAATAAACACTCTCTTGGATTGAAGGGAGCGCTGAGGAATTAGCCTGAACAGTTAACGATAGCGTAAGCGAAGAACGGCGTGTAAAACGATGATGATTGAACCAAGTGACGAGTGGTCATCCGATCGGATGACAATCCGAACAGATGGTCATTCGATCGGATGACAATCCATTCGGATGGCCATTCCGGCGGATTGCCACTCGTTTGGGATGGATGTGTTTGTGTATGATGGCTTTGAAGTTTTCGTTGTAGTATTTTAAAATCAGAGAAGTATCTCTACCTTTCAGGTCGTCTGGTCGATCGGTCGTTCGATCGGATGGCGATCCGTTCGGCGTGACATTTCTCAGAGAACAAGTTCACAGCAGGATTGTCATTTGATCGGATGGTCTACCAATCGGATGGCAATTCGTTAGAACTAATGATCTTTGAAAATTCAGAAAATGTTTGAGTGTTGAAATCTTGTGTCGTCCGATCGGATTGTCGTTCGATCGGATGGCAATCTGATCGGACGACAATCCATTCCAGGACTTGCTCGTTTGGAAATTTGTTAAGTTTGAGAGTTTTGCGGTTTGATCGAGATGGTTTGACAACGTGTTAAACAACGGGAACTCCACCAAGTCCAGACTATCTGATTGGATGGGAATCACCCCAGTCTGATCAGTGAACTGTTCGTGACGGTTGTTCGTGTTCAACCCGAAACCATTGGTCTCCTTGATAGAAATCAGATCTTGGACCGACTCTTCACTATGAAACGAGTAGAAGGCCTGAACGAGCTCCGATTCTACCGGTTTTGAGTGCATTGAGTGTAAAAGAGTTGAAAGAAAGTTATGAAACCATCTTTCAATCCTTTTTATCTTTGAAAATGTTTAGATCTATGCGAAATCAGTGTTTAAACATGTCGAAATCCTTTAGATCTGAGTTGTTCTTGGTGGAATGAAGCCAAATCTTGAAGTTCATAAGAACCCCATGATGACATCACCCTAGAACACCTCAAACCCGCTGATTTCACGGTTAAAAGTTAAGATTCAAAGGTGAAAATGATGAAGAAGCGTGTATAGATCATAGAAGTACAAGATTTGAGTTGAAAACTTACAAGAATCGCGAGAAATCGGGAGAAAGGAGGGCTTGAGCATGCTGGTCGAATGAGGGAGCTGTCACATCGCTGTTGGTGATGTGATAGGGGTATTTGTAGGTTGGCAAAAGAGGAAAGGGGGGCACAAGTGTCGGATCAGATGGCATATCGATCGGATGGCCATCCGATCGGATGGTCATCCGTACGGATGACCATTCGATCGAATGGTCATTCGATCGAGGTGATCCAGCGAGTTCGTTTCGACGTTTCGTTTTGCGTGTTGAGTGTTGCAATGCGTTTAAGCGAGTGTTGATTAAGTGATGCGATAGGTTAATAATAGTTACACAAATACTATATCTAACATACAATCATCATAAATATCTTGCGTTTTAGCGTCTGCGATTTAGATTGCGTTGCGTTAGAGTTGCAATTGCGTTTTCGAATAATCATCACAGAACATTAATAAACATGCACAAGTACACATAAATAGCACACACACGTAAAACAATATTCAGAACACATAATTCGAGTTGCGATGCGATTAGCGATAAAGTGATAAATAGATTAGCGATTAACATGCGATTAAACCTCGATTGTTAATAGATACTCCACATAATACAACTAAAGCAAACAAATAGTAGAATTCGATTACAAGTCAATGGCATACAATCCATAGTTAAGCAAGGATTGACAGATCGTAATTAGCAATCTTTTCTTCCTTTGACTTTGACTTGTACTTTGACTTTCAAAATACGAGGTGTTACAGTAGCGTAACCAGGTGCCCACCCCCTAAAGAAGTTAAGGTATCTGTACAATCAAATAAACTTTGAAAAGGCATACCTAGCAAAACTTAATAGCAAAGTTAATACTATGGGGTGTGGAGGAGGGTAGTTCTCAAAGGATGATCCGCCACTTAGGCGTCCACATAAGCATGTGTGGGAAAGGGATGGGCCTAGGGTGTGGGGATGAGCCCCTTTATATATACATATGTATCTATGTATAGTTGTGTGTGTGTGTTGGTTAAAGAAGTGAGGCCCGGCTTGAGCGTCGAGACGGAGAAGACGGGGACGACCCGTGCGGGGGGGGGGGGGCATCGCCGCATCAGGCCGGCCCGAGGAAGTCCCCGCACCGAGTAGCCTAAGGTACCCGTACAATTAAATAAAGTTTGAAAAGTCATACCTTAATAGCAAAATGTAATAACCAAATTAAATCCTAACTAAAAGCAAAATTAAGGTATCAGTACTATAAAATAAAGTTTGAAAAATCTTACCTTAATAGCAAAATGTAATAACTAATAACCAAGTTAAATCCTAAATTTGATTTAAACATTGTAAAAGTGTGTCTGTCTCTATTTGTGCTCTTGAACGTTCTATTAGACATAAATATATTAGCTTTAGGTCTCTATGCTGGAAGGAATCTTGAAATGAGTTAAAAAAGTTCAGCTTAATTCAAGTTCTTTTTGACAATACAAAATATCCAAGACCAACTAAATATGACATGTGAGTTATATCAAAGACTTGCACATTGTTCAACAATTTATAGTGGATTATAATAAAGATGCATATACATACACATACCTTCACTTTGTATTCGTAAGATCATGTGTAGTCATAAAGCCTCTTTGTGGGCGTTATGCGACAGGAGTCGTGTCACGTCATACAGGAGTTTTATGGGACGTTATATCACTAGAGCCCGTAGTCATAAAGCTCCTAACTCATCATTAATCAATTAATTAATAACCCCTTCAATTATACATACATATGTATGTATATATATGAGTGTGAGTGGGGGGAAAGGTTTGCAAATTCTTCACGCCGCTATGAACATAGCGCCGCCTTCAAGTTTTACCCTCATAACGCCGCTTGTAATGGTGTGGCGGGTGCTATCACCCAAAAAATCCCTCCCATAACGCCCCACTACGTATGACCTAAGTATTTTAAGCATTTTTCTTATTGTGTCTCTGCTTTTACATACAAAAAAATCTTTGTGTATTTCTAAGTAATCATGTTCTAAAAGGTACCCCTACAAGAGAAGCTAAGCAATGCACGTACCCTTCAATTTATTGTGATTGCTAAGGTTAACTATAACATTGATATTGATGGACTATTATAATAAAGAGCATTTAACGAAAACTTTATATTTGTTCGTGTGTGCACATATATATCAAATATAACTATAGAGTAAATTACATGGAAAATCTTTTATTATAAAATGTGTAACACCAATAATCTTTTATATAGATGTTCGTTTAATAGCCAAGGCACATGAGGAGGGTAAATGCATAATTTTGTTTTCACTTCCTGTTATATGTATTACTCAATAATACCTGCCCTATTTTCAACTTCGAATAGAACTCTCATAATGAATTTGACAGAAACTACAACACCATAATATTCGATTATCTGCCCCAACCACACAATCCAACCAACACTCCATCGTTCACGACACACACAAACGCCACTTGATTGTTCAAAAATCAAAACCACCACACAAAAACAAACTAATCATTCACAACCATTACCACCACCTTATAAATTGAAGCCCCTAAACCAACTAGGTCCAATTCACATGTTTCACACACCCAAGTCGAAAAGCACTAAGTTAAAGTAGGATGATAGAAGCAGCTACATGGAAGAAGAGATGAGAGGCTATCGTGGGCTGAAAAAGACAACAATGACCAATGGTGAGTAAAACCGATAAGGGTGGATACATCTGGGAATGATTATTGCAAAATTTAAGTAATTACAACCTATGCTTATAGTACAATACTAAATGAAGTTAGTTAGTGGATAAAATTGTCATTTTGGCACCATCAAATGATGTCTAAAAATATACTATTAAAGAGTGTGTGTAAGTGTGTTACATGTGAGTGTGTGTCTATTATAATGTGTTGTGTGGTGGAAGTGGTTTAAGTTTTTGTGTGTGCGTGTGTAATTTTGAACATGTGTATGGTGTGCGTGTGTGTTTGATTTAATCAGTGTGTGTATGTGTCGAGATATGTGATGGTTGCGTATGTGTTGGTTTTATACTCATAATTCTTATCACGATTAATTAATTAATTCATTCAATTAGTTATCAATTAGAATGAGTATTATAATTAGTGTATCTTATAATCGTTGGGGAAAGTTTAACGAACCATCTTTTGACTTTAATAAACTATAATAAAACTAATTGCGAAAATACGAGATTTAGGTTTGCGTAACCTTAGAAGAAGACTCAATTTGTGGAATATTATTTTTGCCTGCTAACTTAAGGTACATACTATATAAAATTAACCTATTTTTTATGTTTGTATTCGATAATTAAGAAAATTAAAGTGTTCGTGTTCGTTTGTATTTATTCGTTAATTTTCGGATAAAAGCGACATCTTTCATCACAAACATTATGTAGATCCACCCAAAATATACTAACCCAAATTTACTAACTTACTTTACATAATCTTGATAAACATAATTACCATTAAATAATGTCTCGTTTTTTTTTTACCATATTAACTAGGGTTTCCACAGAGGCAGCCTTTTAGGCCTAAAGCGGATAACAAAATTGAGGTCATTTCCATATTTTTTTTTGTTTTAGATCCTACTATTCGTATATCATCTATATGTATATATAATTATAGACTATAAACCTCATTGTCAACAATCTCAAAGACAAAATCACCTACATATAATATGTTTTTTAAGAATTTGAGGCCTTAGAGAAGCGGGGGCCTAAAGCCCTTACTTTGTTACACTCCCCCTTGAGTCGGCCTTGATCCCAGCAAGTAAACGTATATCCACCACTATGATGTTACTAACTAAAACCTTAAAAAACATAATAAACTTTTATAAAAATATTATGCGAATAATAAAACTACAAAAAACGAGTATCACAATGCAAAGTATTGCCTCCGTTGCATCATGCATGCACCGTGCTAGTAATTTAAAAGATGTTGATGCATATATGTTTTGTAGTTCAATGATATTATTCGTAACTTATTATAACAAAGTATAATAAAGTTATACAATTTACTTTTTTATGGCAAACATACACCCCTCTAAAAATTACTCTTAAAAACGATTAATTATCATTTTAATCGAGACAAAACCCTAGTTCTCTCCACCAGGAGGCAATTAGCGTGTACTTTAGGGATGAGCTCGGTACCGTACTGACACCGAAGGCACCGATCTCGAACAATGTAAAAAATGAGTATCTGTATCGAAAGTGATCGGTACGGTTCAATATCGGTATTCGAAGGTAAATCAACCCAATATACCAAAAGTATCGACCCCGAAAAACGCAAAAAAGTGGGTAGCGAAATGGTACCGAAAATCGCTCTTTACTGTCGGCTTAATACTAGCACCTGGCACTTGTTTGTTTCAGTGCTAGGTACCATTTTATCAATCCTAATAAGTTGGTCTAGTGCTTAGTCACTTGGTTTCTCTTTCTCTTATTGAGGTCACAAGTTCAACTACCACTAGCATCACTTTGAAGGACATTGGAAGGACATTGGTGGTGACAATAAAGTTTAGAACTAGGCCTCTCTAGAGGTTGCCAGTTCGAAACCGAGCCGAACCGGGTTTTACTGTAGTGGGCCTTCGGGCGGGCAAGTTTTCCCCGAAACTAGTGGCTTGGTGGCTCGGGTATGCATCCAACTCTGCGCTAGGGCTGTTCACAAGTCGATCCGAACCGAGCAGACCTTTGCTCGTGCTTGGCTCGTTTACAACCAAGCGAAATCCGAACGAGCATACTCGAGCGCGTAATTTTCCGAGCGAGAGGCGAGTAAGAAGCGAGCGACGAGTAATTTGGACAACCATAGATTTAGCACGTTTCCTTTGATGTCTCCGCTATCGGGTCACGACTAAGGTCCAACTGTCCGAGGATGACAAAAAGATTGAGGTCGGATCGTCCGAGGATGAGGCTCTGGTTGAGGCAGGTGAGGCGATGAATATACAACAATGAACAATTGTCGCATTGTGGCGTATGGTGAGAGCGAGAGACGATTGACGACTGCTGATTGATAAGAGAAAGATGTCAAATATTGTCGTTTCACGACTTAGAGTTTTAGTTTTAAATTTGGTGTTAAATTTTTTTATTGGTTTGATTAGGCTAGTATGGATAAATATAATTGTATATTTGAGTATAGTGGTCCAAATGTAATAGAGCGGTATGTATAAAATATGAATATACATGTAATTTGTGTGTGCATATATAATTATATATGTAATAATTTAATCAAAATTAATTCGAGCCGAACCGAGCCGAGCGGACCTTTGCTCATGCTTAGCTCGTTTGTAAATCGAACCAAACCGAGCGAGCATATTCTGAGCGTTTTCCGAGCGATTGGCGAGCGAGCGATTTGAACAGCCCTACTGTGACCGTTATGAAGGAAGGGTTACATTTGCTCGATTGAGGGCATCTCATGATACTTTTGGTGATTTAGTTGGCCGTTCAAAAGAAGGTACCATTTTCTCATCCTGTAATTATCTCAATATATAAATTATCTCTTTATATAAATTATAAGAAGATGAATAATTTTTTTTTTTTTTTTTTTGTGATTTAGTCTATTTCGTCATTTAGTTAAACTTTTTCATTTGTAACCATGTAGTTTAATTATTATATTTTTTCTTTTACTTTAACCAAGTTACTTTTGTAACCCTAAATAGTCTTTTTAAAGAACACGTTAATACTGTTTTAGACATATTTTTTAAACTTTTCTTTTCTTTGTTATAACGAGTGTGTCGAACGTTTTTTTTAACGAACACGCCGATACTCTTTTGAACAGAATTTTTAACTTTTCTTTTTCTTTGCTATAACTAGCGCATCGAAACCAACCGAGTTTCTATCGTTTACCTTTTTTTACCTTTGTTATTTACTATATTGTTTTACCTTTTCTTATTATTTAGATGCTTAGAGCTGAGTTACGACGCAAATAGCATAACACATTTAGATATCACTTTATTTAATTTTACAAATTTATTTATCGGTTACGCTATACGTTATGAATTCTAATCGCGTCCCTACGCATCAGACGGGTAACTTGTAAAATTCAAGAATTCTTTAAAAAAAACCGTGAAAAGGAATATGCTGACCAATTTTGAAGACACTTTGTTCACCGTTGGATTTAGATAGATGACTTGTAGCAGCATTTATCACCGACGCTCCACCAGATTCGCTTCCACCAATTCAATCCCCTCCTCTTCACTCTATTTTCCACTGTCTTTCATCACAATCTCTACCTGCAATAACCATTACACACAAACCCATTTCATTTCACACCAAAAAGATTCATATTTCATCCAAAGATCCCACCTTTAGTGTTCTCTGTTCATGGCCTTTTGATCTTTGTCTGCTACTCTAGTCTCTAGGTGGGTCTTTTTAGTACTTCATATCTTAATAATGTGTGATTTGTTATAATGGGTTTATTCTGTTCATGTGTAACTTGAATCTTACTGATAGAACATTGGATCTGTTTATAAGTTTGAAGATCTAGTTGTGGGTAGATGTATTTTGGCTAGTTTTTAAATAAAGGTTGTGTCTTTTGTTCAGATTTAGCTTGTGAAGTGATTGGTTAGTGCTATACTGTTATAAAGTTTGAATCTTTATTTAGATTGGTTGATGTTTAAGGGAAAAATGAAGAAATGTTAACTAGGGTTTGTGATTCTTTGATTGAATCTAATGTTGTTGACTTGTTGATGTGTTAATTGGATTATGCCGAAAAGGGTATATGTTTAATCTGTTTGTTTAGTTTTTTCACATAAAATAGTAGTTAAAATGTAGGCTTTTATTTTTTATTTTATGGATTAAAGTTAAGTTTTTTTAGTTTTGTAGATATGGCGGACGTTGACGTTGACGTTGATGATATGATGGTTGCTTCCGGAAATGGGACTACTCATGATGCGGTTCATGATCAGTTTTCCAACCACACCGAGGAGGATGACTCGATGGAAATCGTAGCGCGAATTCCGAATTATAATTCTGAAAGTAAAGAAGGAAATGGGAGTGTTAACGAGTCCTTTTCTGAGCAAGTCGAAGAAAGCAACGATGCTTTCAAGGTACTAAACAGGCTTATTTTGTAGTTTGGATATTCATAAGTTATTTACCAAGTCAACTATGTAATATAAGTTTAGTCAATCTGACAAATATATTCATGTTCATCCTTTTGTTAACGGTTATAGCATAGTTGTCAATAGCGGCTATAGCGCTTGCTAGAGTGAGCTACATAGCGATGCGCCCATATGGCGCCATAGGGTGTTTAGCGACAAATAGCGACGTTTCTGTAAATTTTATTATTTTTTTGTTTATTTTTTATAAATATAAATAGTGAATTAGCGATGCCCATTAGGGTTTTTTTTGGTTCACGATTGAAAAAAAGAAGCGTATATAGATGATTAGTGATAGCGTATTTTAGCTATTTTTGATAAAATATACATGTACAATATTTCCTAAACATTCTACTACTTTATCATTAAACATGAAATAATGGGTGCTATTACGTCGCTATCGCTATGCATCATATAGGTAGCTTGTTGCTATTTACCGCCGTTCACTATTGACAACTAGGGGTTATAGAAGAATTGACCGAATAATACATTTAGACATAAAAACACATTCTAGCACAAGTTTCATGGTCGAATCCAACTTCCACTAGTTTTCTACCGTAACCTCTTGAAGGCCACCTGCCCAGCGTAAGCGGTGCTTTATCTAGTCTTACTAGTTAGCAGAGTACTGGTGGGGCCCGTGAGTATACCTTAATGGGTCTCACGGTCACCAAAAAAAAAAGCAATTTGGCATCGGGAATGTTTTTCATCAACTTCGTAACAAATGTTTGTGAAATTTGTTAACCATCATTGTTTTCCGTTTTTATTTGTTTTCTAAAAGATAAGGTATTGTTTTACTATCAGGAGCTTCAAGTGAAAGATACTGATGATTTACGAGCTCAACCCAAATGTCAAACTGATACGGGAAACGGTTTGGATCATAAAACGGGTACAACAAACAAAACAGATACTAATAACGCAAAGAAAACTAAGGTTAAAAGCAGCCCGGCTTCTAGTGAAAAGAAAAGTGGCAATTCAAAGCCCGCAGTAGTTCAAGTTAAGGCTCGTCTTTCTAAGGTACATTTTCTTCTTTATATGTCTATGTAGTTATGCCGCTTTTTTTGGAGATTATCTTCAATAAATCTACATAGTAAAACCTTGAGTAAAGTACACGGATAGTCCCTGTGGTTTTCCAAAATTTTGGATTTGGTCCCTAACTTTTCAAAAGTACAAGGATGGTCCCGGTGATTTGCACTTTGTAACGCATTTAGTCCCCAACTTTTGCTAAAAGTACATGGATGGTCCTTGTGGTTTGCACTTTGTGACGCATTTACTCCCTAACTTGGACCACCTAAAACCTTTAGATTTGTTGGCTGGGGACTAAATACGTTACAAATTGCCAAATTGCAAACCACAAGGACCATCTGTGTACTTTTGGAAAACTAGGGACCAAATCCAAAATTTTGGAAAACCCAGGGACTATACGTGTACTTTACTCTAAAACCTTTTTTATACACTTGTTTCTTGAGTAACACCAAGTTTCCGTAATTTCTGTATATAATATAATCCTTGCATAATAAACAAGTCACGTTCCTTATTGGTTTACGTCTGCAGCCTGTAAAGTCGGATTCTATAACGTCTGCCGCCAATGTGGAGCAATCTGAAGGCGTCAAGTAAGTTTCGTTTACTCTTAAACTTTGCGTCCAATGTCTTTGGTTATATGAGCTCTATGCTTCGTTGAAAACTAGTAATTTTACCCCGCGCGTTGCGGCGGGAGTTTGATTATCAGTACAATACCAATACCGACACTCAGTATAGCAACAACGTAAACCATGGGGAAAAGAACATCGAAACGTCAACGTACGTATCAGAAGAAAAACACTAAAAGACGAAATGGTAAAAGCAAAAATAAAAAATAAAATTACCGGTTCTGATGATAGCGATACTGCTAAAGATATTGTTTGGTTTGGTTTGGTTTGTCACGTTAGCAAGAAAAATCCATAAAAGGCGAAATATTTAAAGGAATATATGTTAGCAAAGTTAAAGTAGAGGGGGTAAACATGTATATAAGCAAAGTTAACTAATGGGGGAAAAACTTTATCAAAGTAGAGGGACTAAACATGTATATTAGGAATTTTAAAGTAGAATGACTAAACATGTAATTTCTTTATAATGATAATGCTTTATTTATTTATTTTATTACAGGGAGAAGAGTAAAGTGAAGTCGGTGAGAACCGTTCATGGAAGCACAACTGAAGGAAGAACACATTCTTCTGAGTATCCTTTTTCTCTTGGATCTTACGGGTTGACTTTTGAGGTCAATTCTAATTCGTTTTCATGTTCAAATTTGAACGTTTCATTATCCACACGAATACACGATTTAATGTAGGTATCAAATATTTCTCGCTAATTTGATAAAAAAACATATCTGCTTTGACTTTGAATGTCAAACTTCTATTTACCGAAACTACAATTATACTTGTATGTTTTGAAATTTTAACTTTGGTTCTTTTTCGGAGTTGTAATCCTTATTTACTCTTTGATCTTGCTACCGATCGTTTCTGAAAAGATAAACATGGTCACATCAAATTCAAAAAGAAATTTACTTTGTTTGACATTTAAAGTCAAAGTAGGACATTATTATGTTCGGTTTGTCCTTAATTACTTGAATAGAAGCTCTACAACAGGAGATGAGAAACCGCAAAGACAGGGCACACTGCCAGCTTATAGTTTTAGTTTTAGGTGTAACGAAAGAGCGGAAAAACGGAAAGAGGTTCAAAATATTGACCTTTGACTTTTGACTTTTGACTTTATGAGTCATATAAGCATAATTAACCCTGAAAACTTTATTTATTTATTTATATTTTTTTTGCATTTGGTAGTTTTATTCTAAGCTCGAGGAAAAGATCCATGCGCAAGAAGAGGAAAAAAACACATTGCAAGCAAAAACGAAGGTATATTTTAGAGTATAGTACACGGATAGTCCTTGTAGTTTTCCAAATTTCTTGATTTGGTCCCTAGCTTTCCAAAAGTACACGCATGGTCCCTGAGGTTTGCACTTTATATCACATTTAGTCCCTAGCCAACAAATCTAAAGGTTTTAGCCTTTTAGGTGGTCCAAGTTAGGGAGTAAATGCATTACACAGTGCAAACCACAGGGACCATCCATATACTTTTGGCAAAATGTGCAAACCACCAGGACCATCTTGTACTTTTGAAAAGTTAAGGAGCAAATCCAAAATTTTGGAAAACCACAGGGACTATTCGTGTACTTTACTCTATATATTTTTTTGCTACATATCTAAAGGTTGATAAACGTCAAGGCGATCGATTATAACAATAAATTGTATATATTTTTTATAGGAACATCAAGAAGCCGAGATTAAAATGTTACGCAAGAGCCTTATGTTCAAAGCAACACCGATGCCGAGTTTTTACCATGAAACTCCTCCTAAAACCGAGTTAAAGAAGGTAAGTTTGACTATACAAAGTCAAACAAACTACTTTTAAATCTCGAAACCGATAACGATTGATTCTTAATCATGTAGATACCGACCACGCGTCCCAAATCTCCAAAACTTGGACGGAAAAAGGATTCGCAATCACCATCAGCAGAAACGGAAGCAAACGGCGGTAACACTTTTCGACCGCGGTTAAGTTTGGATGCAAAGAAGTCATTAAACAACAAAACCGTCACTAAACCTCATTCTCCTGTTCCTGCTAAGAAGCCGATTAGGAAATCGCTTCCTAAACTACCATCTGAAAAGACGAAATTGCCCGCTGACGATAAAGATACAACTTCTCGTGAAATTACAATATCGTCCAATGAAACAAATGAAGTCGAACCAAATCAAGATTCATCGCACGTCCAGGAGGCAGCTGTTGAGGAAACAACCAATTGAAATATGTAAATGGAACCGTTGTTGTTCATAGTCAGCTGCCTGGAATACGAAGCGCGGTTTAGTGTTTTTATCGCGCTTTTTTCGAGTATGGTTGCGTGACCTTTTTGCCCTTATTTGAGCATTTGTTTCTGAACTGAATGTGGTTTAGTTTACTAGTTAATTATCAAGAAACTGCCTGGAAATGAGATTGTTAAATTTCTGTCATTTGAGGCTTCATTTGTATTTATACTTTTGGCTTTTGAATCTTTGTGACACCCTTGTCCAAGTTTGAGTCAATACAACGTCAAGGCTTTCGCGGAGTTCCATGGCAGAGCCGTTGCAGGGAGGACCATAGATTTGTGGACGCTACGTAAGATCAAAGTCTTAGTTCTGGAAGCAGGTTACCGGAATGTGGAGATCAAGTACCTTGGAGACTTTAATGTGCTATTGGTTTTCCGATCAAAAGAAGAGGTATACGCTTTTCGGGTTGACGCTCCATGGGACTGGATGGTTCTCTAACTGTGAAATATGGAAAGGGTGAACGTTGGTAAAATGAGAGAATAGCATGGCTAAAGATACAAAACGTTGGTAAAATGCGTCTCAAATTCAATCCGAAGATAGCGATTTGTCGTTAGACTGTGTGGGAGTGCTAACGGATGGATACAAGTAAGAAGATTGAGGAAGAAGTGGTCTTGAAATGAAGGTTTGGGTGGAAGAAGAGAGGGGGAATGGGTGCCATGTAAGACCCGTCTTAAAGAAGAATATAAAATTTACATTTTATACGAACTAATTCAAGAGAAGTTTACATTCTCTTTAAAACATAAGCTAGACAAGGTAGCAATCATTCAATTCAAAATACAAGTCCACATGTTTTACATTTCAAAAGCATATTAACAAAAGCGGATGCTAACGAGTGTTTGATTCTTGACGTGGATTGATCTTCATCCAGGGTCTTAACTTAGTAGTTACCTATCATACGATTTCATCCAAACGATTAGCAATCACCAATATTTGAATGAAAACGCTAAACACAAGAAAGCAAAACAATTTTTCTAAACAGGGTGACCTCGCGTCGTGGAGGGGCAACCCAGCTCCCTTGCGTGGTGCGAGGGAGAAAAAAGGTTGACTGGGTCCTCCGCGCGTCGCGGGAGCAAGCCCTCTCCTCCGCGTGGCACGGTGGAGAGTTGACAGTTTTTACCCTCGGCCATATTTTGCCAAAATTTTCACCAATTTCCATCCAAACTCGACCCAGATTTAGTTTTTTCTCGTCTTAACACTTTTCGCTTATATGTATGTATAAGTCCAAATACACTACCCATGCCAGAGTCTTTTGAGTTTTCATGCTCTTTATTTGGTTTGACGTTTATTACCCAACCGACCCGTTTAGGAGGCGTTTTGCATCTTAGCTCGTGCCTCCTAATTTCTTGTTAAATTTTCCCCGTTTCTTCCAACCACAATCTTTACTATGATTTATTTTTTTGTACTAAACCTTAACAATCACTTATTCCTTTCGATTTGATACTTTACCCAAAGCGACCCGTTACAAGACTTAGAGATATATAGCTCAAATCTTTCATACCCTTTTAGCAAAGTTTCTTATTATTTTCCAACCACAATCAAAATTATGGTTGGTTTCTTGGAACAATACCTCGACTTTTACAACCCCACGGGTCATTTATATGTTGGTTTTACATGGCCTTATAGACCACAAACGACCTGTTTGCTTTGCCACTCATGATTCTCAACAAGCGCGAGTGTCAACCATCCTTCTCATTAATTTTCTCCATGGTCCATGACCACAATTATTTCCTTTAGGCAATACCTCAGCTTCTATGACCCAGCAGGTCATTTATACTTCGGTTTTACATGCGATTTGATACAGTTTTATTTTAAAACACTTTTCTTCCGTTTAATCCCAAAAAGGGACCCTTAAATCAATTCTCTCTAGTATGTCATTTAGCAGTTTCAACAACAATATGGTATAGTACAAAGGTAACAATATAGCTACGTACCTTATAGCTTTCCTTTGAGACGAGAGTTCTTCCCGACTTGGCCTCCCGAAGCCTCATTCGAGTTGCCTATAGTTTACAACCCGAGTGGCCGTTAGGACACAAAATCATTCATAACCTTTCATCAATACTTGCAAACAATCATTCTTGGGATTCTCACCAGGGTTTCTCATGAGTTATTACCAACTAGTTTTCACTTAGGCATTTTATTAAACATTTGGTGAGCATTCTTTTCAAGCTATTTAATTAGCTTAGTTTGCTAACTTCTATCACTTTATCTCAACTCAACTAGTTGAATCATTCATTAGGAACCCAATTAAAATTTATATTCAGTTAAAGCTATTACATCTAGTTATTACACATGAATTTGGGGCTTTTCACACTTAGGTTAAAACCCACTTCACCTTATACTTTGGATAATCATCCAAGCATGTCATTAAATCAAATACTTCACATTATCAACAAGTATGATAATCATAAACACTCCTACAATCATCTATACATATCCTTACAGTGATTTAATCACTAGACCTTCTTACTTCATGGATTTCTCCTAAACTTGAGAATCCACCAAAAGTAAAATTATGACATAACTTAGGTTTAGATGATATTGTGTAATCTAATCCCTCAAGCATGCATCAAAACCCCTTTGATTTAAGTTCTAGATTTCTGAATTTATGTTCTTGTGCAAGAAGGGGTTTCCCTCTCTTCTCTTTCTGTATCTCAACACACACACATACACTTTTTTTTGTGTTTTAATCAATTAAGCTTGCCACATGTTCAAATTCAATCCTTGTAGTTTTACTAGTTATTTGTTTGGTTAAAATCCACATAACTAGTAATTAACTAATACTTAACATTCATGGTTATAAGATATCGTATAAATTCTCAGTTAAACATGATAATCGAATTTAGTATTTTTGGGGTGTTATATGCAAGAATGTATAGATGTTTAAGAAGAAAACAACGAGGTGAATGGGCGGTGTTATAACCTAAATCCTATAACACTGGTTATTAGGACACACAAATGTTACAACTAACTAGACACCTTAACATATTTACATTGTGACCAAAGAGACACATTAACACATTAACATTGTGATCATACAGACACATTAACACATTAATATTGTGATCACATAAGCATTAATTACACATCAATTCAACTAAAAAATAAAATTAACAAAAGAGTTAAATGCCATTTTAGTCCCTGTGGTTTGGGCCATTTTGCCAGTTTAGTCCACTTGGTTAACTTCATTTTTAACCTGTGAGTCCAAAAAGGTTTCACAGTTGCCATTTTAGTCCACTTGGTTAACTTCATCCATTTTTTCTGTTAACGAGAAGGCCAATTTGGTCATTTTGTATGTAATTCTGTTAACTAAAAGGACAATTCAGCCATATAAAATGACCGAATTGGCCTTCTCATTAACAGAAAAAATGGATGAAGTTAACCCAGTGGACTAAAATGGCAACTGTGAAACCTTTTTGGACCCACAGGTTAAAAATGAAACCTTTGGACTAAACTGACAAAATGGCCCAAACCACAGGGACTAAAATGGCATTTAACTCTTAACAAAATTACCATTTGCAACACTTACACAACACGAGAATCATCGGCCAGGGTTAGCTTCAGTCCTAGAGACGCGATAGTAGGTACCAGTGCCACAAAAGCAAATCACATTCGATACCTCAACCCTGTTTGAGCTTAATTTCGAAGATGACGATGATGAGAACTACGACGTTGTAAACGATTCACCCAGATTATAAATGGATTGTTGATTTCGAAGATGGATTGACCAAATAAGATGCATATAGGGAAGATGGATTGATCAATGGGAACAGGGTTTAAAATCAAGGCTTGAAATGCAGGAAAGCAGAGATTGAGGGTATAATAGTCATTTCACCCTCTACATGGACGAAGAAGAGACGACCTGTGCAGGGTGGCATGATATGATAAATTGAAACCATGAGGGTGCATAGTGCAAAAAAATATAAATCGTTTTAAGGAGGCATCTTGCTCCCACCACCAAACCTAATACAGGCAAATTGCACTTTACTTAAAATAGAATAAAACTATAATTAGTTGATTAAAAGGTAAATGAGAAGTATATTGGTTAAAAATAAATAAAATTAACAGATATATATTTTTAAAACTACAAATCTTTGATATATAAGTTTTTAATTTCGAACGGTATAATTTACAAATATACCCATACAAGTAATATGTATTAAAAATTGGAGTTTCCTTGTTATCATCAAAATCCAACTGATATGAGCAAAAATGCATATGTTTTTATATCAAATTATTACCCATTATTAACATGCTTTGTTAATGAAATGTTCAAATAGGCTTAAATTGGTTTATATTGAATTATTAGGACAAAAATAACCCAAGATTAACAAAGGCAGCAAAATCGGGCGAAAAACAGAGGAAAATAGAAGAAATTGTCCAGACACGCCCCATGCCTCGGCAGTACAAGACAGATAAAAGCTTTTGGAAGATTTGGAGGATCGTTTGGGGCCCACAAAGTTGACCACACCCCATGCTGACAGGACACGCCCGTGCCTTTGAAACCGGGAGTAGCCGGTCATTTGGCTAGTCATGGCTCGTGCCATCCAGGCACACCTCGTTCCTGGCGCTAGCCAACCTATAAATAGAGCCCGTCTCCACCATTTTTCTTTGATCATTCTCTCCCCTCTTCTCCAGTACACACTTCTCTTCTACTCCACACTCTCTAATCATTGTAATCATTAGGATGAACTCAATAATCATTAGTGTAATTAAGCTTTTTATGATTTATATAATCTTTACAATTTTGATCATATCTTCTTCCATGACATTCTTGGCTAGATTCTTGAGGGTGTTTGGGGGGAACTTATCCCCTTGATGTCAAGATAACTAAGGAAATTTATGGGTAAGCAAGGTGTGTGTGTGTGTGTGTGTGTGTGTTAATGAATTTAACTAATTAAATAGTTTATTGAAAGTGAGTGAAATAATAGTGTCGCCATTGATTTGGGTCGTTAAAGTTTCCACCTAATCCTTAAAATCTACCAACAATCTTACGTCACCATTGGTTTGGGTCATTCATGTTTTCTATGTCTATGTAGAATCAAAACATGTTGATGGTCTTAACTGAGGTTAAAGGTTTTAGATGGGACATCGGGTTAGGTATGCTCTTGCCTTTACGTGAAGCTACTACCAAAGTGTAAAGGACTTAGTTTATATAAAAGTTGTAACGCCTCATTTTGGAACTTTCCTTATTTAGAAAGTTTGTTTGTATTTCCATTAATGGAAACTTGTAATCCTCTTGTATTCGTCTTTCCTTTCCATGCACTGTAATCCGAGACCTGAATCATAATAAAAATCGTTCTTTTTATACATTGTGTAATACATAATTCATACATACTTGTTATGCATTCATTATACGTGCAAACTTGATACCTTTATACGTAAATACATACTTGCTATATATGCAAATTCATTTTATACATACATTTATTCATACATCACACTTATGCATTGCACTTACACGTTTAAAACGCTTAAAACCAGCAAAACACGCAAAAACAAACTCGGACCTTCAAGCAACTGGGCTTTTCGTGCGAAGGGAGCCCTATTCGCACGAAAGGGACCACCATCCCAAACACCCAGTCGCCCAAGCCCATCCGCCCCGAAGGCCCATTCGTTCTTATGGCCCACCAAGCCTATAAATATGAACCCTCACCCTCATTTCTCACCTTCCACACTCTGAATTTCTCTCCCAACTTACTGAAATTGAGCATTCCAGCTGAGCTATGATGTATTGCAAAATACATCTTTATTCGCGTCCGTTTTAGTCGTTAGATATTCGTTTTTAGTCCGTTTTTAGCGTAGAATGTACATACTATTGATATTTTGTGATTTCCAGGTCTTTACAACCAAAAGAAGCAGAAATGAGTTGAAATCTGGAAAGGCGAAAGGCTGGATCGGAAAACGAGGGCTCGGAAGCAAGAACGAAGAAAAAAATCAATTCTGGAGCTTCTAGGCGGGCCGCGTAAGCTTATGCTTACGTACTACGCGGGCCGCGAGAGATGTGTATACGTGCAGCCAACTCAACAGGCAACGACTAGTAGGTTTTTTTGAAGTTATAAAACATCATCTTCATCAACAGTCGGGGATCATACGAATTTTGGATCTTGAAGCACCATTGAAGGCTGTTGAAGGTTCTTGAGCATCTTGGGAAGCAAGGAATCATTCAGGTATACTCCAGGAGTGTTCGAGAGTGAAGACTACGGGTTTTACTATCCTAATCTTTCGTTCTTCGTTCGTTTTTATGTGTAACACGATGAATTCAGATCTGTTTATGATTTTCTTTATGTTCTTGATCATGTTTTCTGGCTAAAAACCTTTAACTACCTAGGCTAATGACAATAGTTTAAATAAAGTTTGGATCTTTATTCGATTTTTGGCGTGGTTATGGATTTTTCTTGTATTGTAAAAGCTTTGGGAATTTAACTTGGTGTATATGCGTGCTTGACAATTGTTTTTATCACTGTTTATTGCTTCGTATAATCCTTGGTGACGGTCTTTATCACATAATAGGGTTGTGCTAGGGTTCTTGATTTAGGTGACGGTCTTTATCACGTAATAGATCATTAATCCTTTAGGGTGAAAATCTAGTAAGTAACCTTAGAAGTAATTTTCGGTAATTTAATAAAATCAAGTGTTCTGCTAATCTTGTCGCTGTGAGGCTCGAGGTTATTAATAGGTCTCGGTTTGGTTTATAAGTCCTTAAACATTCCATTGTCTATTAAACCAGAATTAAAACCCGTAGTTGCTTTAGACTTTCGCGCTGTGAGGTAGATTGTCTTATATAGGCACTTTCAAGAAACTAGAGGACTGTGAGGAAATCTAGAAAACCGGTAAGCGTAACAGCCTAGGTAGTGCCACAAGAATCGCCTTGAGAGTGTTTGAGGGGCTTAGTGGTGTCTTAATAGGTTTAGTATCCGAAGATGCCGGTTCCATACCACAAAATTATCGAATAGAGATCCATTATGAGTTTAGCTTGCGTCTAGCCTAGGTAGTCTTCATCATCTCTGGTCAAAGTCTTCGTTCGAGTTCGTGTTAGTTATTTAGCTAATCTAGTTTTTCGTTGTCACACCCCGATATTTCCACGTTTCACCGGTGGGCCCGGTGGGGGATTACCGTGACGTAGTTGGTAACATTACAGTCAAACAACACAATATTTAAATGCACAACGGAAGCAAAAGATTGATATATTTCAACTTTAATAAATTGTAATATCAAGTATCACAACAGTCGAAATTAATCCACAGGGGATCCAAAATAAATAGGAAACATGTTCAACAGTTTGACATCCAAGCTTGCGGGACTTATTGAGGATTCTAGGAGAAAGCCAGCCTAGTTCGCTTAGTACCTGCACTTAACCTTTTTGGGAAAATACGTCAGTTTACACTGGTAAATACATTCAACCAACACTTTTGTAAAAGGTTTAATAAAATTGATTTGAATGCACGTGGCACAAACTTTTATAACTTGGGATAATTATTTTAATATAATACTTGTAAACGAATTACATGTTTCTTATGCGTTCAGTAGCCCGTTTCGTAGACCGGGTTAAAGACTAATAGACACACCACAGGTATAATGCCCACAAGGTTATTCCTTAAGTGGGATACCGTTTTTCATATGCAGCTGTCAGGTGTACGCCTACACCCCGTGCTTAGGTCGTGGCCATTTCATGAATGATGCCAGGGATATCCGGGACATGGTCATTAACCCCCCAAAGGCTTTAAGCAAACAAAACATTTTAAAACAAAACATATCAATAATTTAACCTCTAATCGATTAAAAATTCAATGCTGGACCAAGCGGTATCCTAAGCCCGTATAAGGGAAATTAAGTCAAAAGTATTTACCTTTGCAAGTATAATTCACAAACAGCAAGTGCAAGTAGCTTTTACTGGGTCTCCTATTCTGGAACGAAGGTTTATAATAACCTATTAGAATCCTAACGGGTCTTTGATTAAGCTTAAACTTAGACCAGTTAGTTTTAACGAAAGATACGGTTCGAACGCACGAAAGCGAAGACCGGAATAGAATGTGATTTAGACCCGACAAGTTTGAAGACTTGTATAATATGGGTAATCCAACCACATTCTGGATTTTGAGATAAAAACGACAAGGTTTGACCCGTTTCCGCTAATTTATGTAAACTAGTTACATAAATCGAACCGAACGCGTAATTGGCGTAACGGATAACCGTAAGAGTCTTATGCAGGTTTCTTAAGTCAATATGCTCTAAATATGTTGTGATATCAGTAGGATACCTTCCATTATGCCCATAACGAGTTTAATCCCATAATACGCCCCGTAGGGGTATTTTGGTCATTTTAAAGATTATAAAAGAGATTATTTATATTTCTGATGTTCGGGTCTGAAGTAATCAGTAAAACCACTTATTTTAACAAGTTACATCAGTAGGTAATAAGTCTTTATGACAAAAATGGTTTTAAACCCAAACTATGCGTTTAATACGTGTATAAAGTCGTTTTAAGCGGTTTCCGGGTTATATAGGAAATCTGAGTTTTCTGATCAGGTTATATAGTTCAAAATACTTTATTTATTATTTAAAATCAGTAGCAATTGGATTGGCATCAAAATACTATGTAGAACTCGTTTTATGTCCGAAAAGGGTATATTCGGTGTTTACCGTATCAAGGTCATAACCTTAGGTTATGAGCAGGTTAAAAATAATTAAAAATCTTTAAAAATCCTGAAATATTATATTACATCAGTGTGTAAAAGGTTTGGTGTCGAAATTTGGGTTTAGATAAACTTTATGCTAAGTGCGCCGTTTAATTAACAAAAGTTTTCTTAATTGCGCTATTTAGCATAACTCCTATTCTAGACCTCTAATTGACATGAAATTTTCGGGACATGTTTAGAAATCAGTAACTAAGGTTATTGTCCTTTCACATGTCCAAAATTCTCGTTTTAAGGTCAAAAGGGCATTATGGTCAACATTTAAGCATTTAACGGAAATGTGCAAATGACTCGGACAAACATCGAACCAGCCACAGAGGGTTATACCATCATGTAACCTAGTCCTAAGGGAGTCCTAAGGCATTTCTAAGTCATACTAAATCGGGTCAGAACTGAAGTCAAAGCAAAAGTCAAAGTTTTGTGACTTTCGGTTCTGAACCGGGTCAAAACAGTAAGTGGTCGGATGAAACAAGCTTAGACCAGTTCTTAAACTTGTTATCAAGTTATATGAGTGATAAAACAGGTTACATGCCATCTACATTGTTAATTATGCGTTAAATCGAAAATTAGCATTCTGTTGACGTTTTCTAATCAACTTTGACCCGATATTTGAACTAGTTAGAGTGGGAATCAGAGGGTGCCCTTTTAAGGGTTTAATGCCCACATAATTACCAACATATAAGTACCTTTGATTCGACTAATCACTGGACCAAGATTGATTAATCGTTAAGTCAACTGTTAATTACGACGGTTTGACTTTTAAGCTAAAACTAAGCAAAAACTTAACTAAGAAAGGTTAAGCACACTTACTGAAGTCTAATGAACGACCAGAGATTCTTAGAGAAGACACTTATGCTCCAGAGATGATCAGAAATGCAGATTGAAGGTGTGAACAATTGTTACAACATGAATGGCCTTTTATAGTGATCTTGGTGGCTCAAGATCATGACAACTAAGTCTACAAGTGTACTCAGATCATCAACAAGTGCCCCTGAGGCCTAGGAGTCGTTTAGGGGTCGCCCATGCTGCACAATAATGGTTTAAAGTCGGTTAAAACACCAAACAGTGCTGCTGTTCGCATTTTCTGTATCTGGGAGGCTGATGCGGCCCACGTAAAGTCCTTCTAACCTTTACGCGGCCCGCCTGAATCACCCTAACAGATTCAAATCTTTTAGTATCAGACGCGGCCCACATAAACTCATGGTAACTCTTACGCGGCCCGCCTGAGACCTGCTGTAAGATTTTTCAAATCTTTTTCAATTATTGCAGTTGGCTCTTGGTTTTACGGAGGGGTAACTTTGCATTTTGGGCCTTTCTTATTTACGTATAAGGGCCTCGTGACTTTTACCCATCTTGTTAAGTCCTCGGTTGCTTTGTTACTACCCGAAAAGTCATAACTTTCAATGTTGACGCTTTTAACCCCTCATGTACGAATTCGACCTCATGTACGAATTCGATCATAACTTTCTCATTTGATAACGAAACTTTATGAAATTTATATCGTGCATTCTTGTGAGCATAATTTACCATTACAAAGCTTCGGGTTTGCTAAAAGGTCACTCAGAGGTATAACTTAAACATGTTGACACATTTAACCCCTGTAGTTTGTAATTTCTCACTTTCTTCCACATTTAGTTCCGTATGATCCATGATTCATTCATTTGAAGGTACGGGCATCATGTAGGGTTACTGTAAAGTATATTTATCCCTTGTTGACATTTTGAACCCTTGAATTCACATACTTTCTATGTTTGTCAACTTTAGTCCCTCTATAGTATTCATTAACACGTTCCAGCTTATGACACATGTCAATACATTATAGGACGTAAATTTTCGAGGTGTTACATCCTCACCCCCTTAAAAGAAATCTCGACCTCGAGATTTAGTCAAACAAATGAGGGTACTTTTCTTTCATCGTGGACTCTACCTCCCACATGTACTCGGGACCTCTACGGGCATCCCATTTAACCTTTACAATCGGTATATACTTCCTTCGAAGCTTTTTAACCTGTCGATCCTCGATCGACACAGGTTTTTCAATAAACTTCAAGCTCTCGTCTATGTGCACATCTGTATACGGTATAACTAGTGATTCACCAGCGAAACACTTCTTCAGATTGCAGATGTGGAAAACATTATGAATACTACTGAGCTCTTACGGTAATTTTAACATATAGGCAACTGATCCGACATGTTCGATGATCTCGAAGGGTCCAATGTATCTCGGGCTTAACTTGCCTTTCTTACCGAATCGCATCACTCCCTTCCAGGGTGATACTTTAAGCAGTACTTTGTCACCTACCTCGAAGTTAAAAGGTTTACGTTTCAAATCTGCGTAGCTTTTCTGCCTATCACGGGCAGCTTTCAGACGGTCACGAATTTGGACAATCTTGTCCGTCGTTTCAAATATTATTTCTGGTCCTGTCAACTGGACATCTCCAACTTCCGCCCAACAGACGGGTGTTCTGCACTTTCTACCATACAAGGCTTCGAAAGGAGCAACCTTAACGCTCGTATGGTAGCTACTGTTATACGAGAACTCGATTAATGGTAGGTGGTTATCCCAATACCACCTAAGTCAATCACACATGCACGAAGCATGTCTTCTAAGGTTTGGATTGTACGCTCACTCTGTCCGTCCATCTGAGGATGGTAAGCCGTACTGAAGTTTAAGCGCGTGCCCAAAAATTGTTGGAAACTTTTCCAAAAATGTGACGTGTATCTAGTATCTCTGTCAGAGATAATAGACACAGGCACGCCATGTAGAGATACAATCTTATCTACGTACAATTGGGCTAGCATGTCGGAGCTATAAGTCTCCTTAATAGGTAGGAAATGTGCTGACTTAGTCAGTCTATCTACGATCACCCATATAGTGTCATTTCCTTTCCTTGTCCTTGGCAATTTGGTGATGAAATCTATCGTCACCATTTCCCACTTCCACTCGGGAAGTTCAGGCTGTTGCAGCAAACCTGACGGCTTCTGATGTTTAGCTTTGACTTGCCCACAAGTCAAACATTTTGCTACATAGGTAGCGATAGACTTCTTCAAGCCTATCCACCAAAAGTTTGCCTTCAAATCCTAGTACATCTTGTCAGCCCCAGGATGAACGGAGTATTTGGAACTGTGGGCTTCCTGGAGGATAACATCTCGTTGTCCTCCATCAACTGGAACCCATATTCGTCCATTTAACCTTAGAATTCTGTCCTTGCCATAGGATAACTGTTCTTCAGTTACTCCTAGCTTCTCATTAGGATAGTTAGCTTCTAGCACAGCTTCCTTCTGTGCAGCTAACAACCTTTCATTCAAACTGTTCTTTATCTCAATGCTCTTGGCATTGATTCTTATAGGCTTCACTCTTTCCTTTCGACTCAAGGCATCGGCGACTACATTTGCCTTGCCAGGATGGTATCTTATCTCACAATCATAGTCATTCAAAGTCTCCATCCATCGCCGCTGCCTCATGTTCAAATCCTTTTGGTTGAACAGATGCTGGAGGCTCTTGTGATCAGAATAGATCACACACTTGATACCATATAAATAGTGCCTCCATAGCTTCAGTGCAAATACAACGGCACCCAACTCCAAGTCATGGGTGGTGTAATTCTTTTCATGCACCTTTAACTGACGTGAAGCATAGGCAATAACCTTGCCTTTCTACATAAGCACACATCCCATCCCGGTGTGTGATGCATCATAGGATACCACAAACTCTTCTATTCCATCAGGCAATGTCAACATAGGTGCATTGCTCAGCTTCTGTTAAAGGATATCAAAAGCTTCTTGCTGCTTAGGGCCCCAGTTAAACTTAATATTCTTTCTAGTTAGAGAAGTTAGGGGTGCAACAATCCTTGAAAAGTTTTCAATAAAGCGTCTGTAATAACCTGCCAATCCCAAGAAGCTGCGAATTTCCGTGGGCGTCTTCGGCTCTTGCCAATTCATGACAGCTTCCACCTTAGCGGGATCCACTTGGATACCACGCTCACTAACCATATGTCCAAGGAATTGGACTTCTCGAAGCCAGAATTCACACTTCGAAAACTTGGCATAAAGCTTCTCCTGTTGAAGTAGTGAAAAAATACATCGAAGATGCTTCTCATGATCAGCTTGATTCTTTGAATAAATCAGAATGTCGTCTATGAAGACGATGACAAATTTGTCCAAATATGGCTTGCAAACACGGTTCATGAGATCCATGAATGCCGCTGGTGCATTAGTGAGCCCAAAAGGCATCACCATGAACTCATAATGACCATAACGAGTCCTAAATGCAGTCTTGTGTACATCTTCATCTCTAACCTTCAGTTGGTGATAACCTGATCTCAGATCGATCTTAGAGAAGTTGCTTGCCCCTTGAAGTTGATCGAACAAATCGTCGATCCTGGGTAATGGATACCTATTCTTGATAGTGACCTTGTTAAGCTCACGGTAGTCGATGCACAGACGCATGGATCCATCCTTCTTCTTGACGAATAAGATTGGTGCTCCCCAAGGAGACGAACTAGGTCTAATGAAACCTTTGGCTAGCAATTCATCTAGTTGTGTCCTTAATTCCTTCATCTCTGTTGGTGCCAATCTGTAAGGTGCTCTAGCAACAGGTGCTGCCCCAGGGATAATGTCGATTCTGAATTCTACTTGCCTATCTGGTTGTAAACTAGGTAGTTCTTCAGGAAAAACTTCAGGATATTTTGAAATAACAGGGATATCTTCAATCTTGGGTTTCGGCTCATCGATAGTTACCTGTGCCACGTAGATGACACAACCCTTCTTCAAACATCTAGAGGCCTTGAGCATAGTCACTTGCTCAGGCAGTCCATACTGGGTATCTCCCTGAATGGTAAGTGATTCACCTGACAGAGTCTTGATCACTACTAGCTTCTTATTGCAGACTATTTGGGCCTGGTTATGAGATAACCAGTCCATACCCAAAACTATGTCGAAACCGGCTAACTTCAAAGGAAGTAAGGTCAAGGGAAAAGAGTGGTTCTTAATGGATATGAAACATCCATCTAATATGGATGAGGCGGTTTCTAAAGTGCCATCTGCTAATTCCACCTCATACTTCACACTTAAGGTTTTGACAGGTAAATTCAGCAATTTGCAAAACTTATTGTCTACAAAAGATTTATCAGCTCCTGAACCAAATAGTACTCTTGCATACACATCATTTATAAGAAAGGTACATGTGATCACGTTATCGTCCTGCACAGCTTCCTTTGCATCCATTCTGAAGACTCTAGCATTAGTCTTCTTTCCTTCATCCGCTTTCTTTGCATACTTTGGGCAGTTTGTCTTAATGTGCCCCTTTTCATTGCAACTGTAGCGTGTGGCGTCCTTCAGCTTCTTGCACTCGAGGGGTTTATGTTCCGTGGATTTGCAAATTCCACAATGTCTCGTCTGAGATTGGGATCTTGAGTCTAGTCTGCACTTCCCAAAGTGGTATTTCTGGCAAGTCTTACACTTGGGCTTATCCCCAGACTGGTGCCCATCTTTTCTTGAACCAGATCCCTTCCTGTGGTCATTGTTTCCTCGGTGCTTCTTGCTCGATCGCTGTGAGTTGTCATCATCATCATGCTTTCTTTTCTCGGCATCCTTGTTCCTCAGTGATCTCTGCCTGACCGCATCCAGTGTGAGGGATAAGGATATATCAGCTACTGACCTGAATGTAGCTGGCCGAGAGGCTTTCACACTAGCCTTGATCTCCGGAGCTAAGCCCCCTATGAAACGAGCTATTCTTTTGGGATCCGAGGTCACCAGATAAGGAACCAACCTTGACATTGTATTAAAGCTCGTAAGGTAAGCTTGGCAATCCAGATTCTTCATCACTAACGACAGAAAGTCCGACTCAATCTTTTCCACCTCATGTTGAGGGCAGTAGTTCTCTCGGATGAGGGCAACAAATTGTTCCCATGACATACCGTACAGTGGATTCTTTCCAGTTGCCTGAATCAATGATCTCCACCAGGCTAAGGCCTCACCTTTAAACGATTGAGACGCAAATTTCACTACATCCTTCTCAGCGCATCCGCTGATATCAACCACGGTGTCCATCTCATCCAACCATGTTATGCAGTCTATTGCTCCTTTGTCCCCCGTAAAGTCCCGGGGCTTGCATGAAACGAAGTATTTGTAGGAGCAACCCTTATCACAGGGTCCTTGATTCAGCACGACTCTTTGAGACGGGACACTATGATGGTTTGAAGAGTGACGATCGTCATCATCTTTCTTTGGTTCTTCTTTCTTGGAGGGTGGTGGCTTGCTATGTGCCTCGGAATGAGTCTTGGGCTTAGAATGCGGCGCGGATAGCGTCCTACTTCGAGTCCCGCTATATTCCTCATACTGCCGTTCTAAGGCCGTTGTAACAGCGTTGTCTACTAACGCTTTCAGTTCAGCACCCGTTATATTAATATGAGAATCATTCAGATTCTCCTTTGGGTGACTATTTATTTCATCCGAGTAAGCCATTTTATCTTGAACTGCTACATAAGATAGTGAAAAAAAATATTTGGGAGTTTATTATGGAATTGCCCTTTTTGGCAATTCATTAACCATGGTAAACATAGACCATATTTGGTTAATTTGTTACTCACATTTATTTAGGATTTTAATATAACTTATCCTAATTATAAACAATATTGTTAGTGGCACAAAAGCCTAGTCACAGGGACGTTTTATATTATAAGCCATGATTTCAGAGAATCAAGGTATAAAGGTTTGAACATAATTCTCTTACCTTTTCTGATAGGGAGTCATAGACTACTATTGTCTTTTGTCTTATATGACAATGAGTATGGCCCGTAGGCACTACATCACTAATGGATGCTTGATATGTGATCATCTTACTTGATGATTTAAACCCATGATTTATAGTTCATTAAGTTAGGGTAAGGAATTCCCTCGAAAGATCCTTGCATAAGAATGACGCGTGTGATTTTAACGAATCACGTCTGCCAGGAGTGTTAACATGTTTACAGAGGTTAACAGGAATTTGAATCTTTTAACCAGGTCTTACCATCTTGGCCAGGTCTTATAGTGACACGAAGGCTAGGTTACACCTTAAGATTCTTTATTAATATTTGAATAGGCAGATTATTTTAAAAGGAATGATTTTGATTTATCTATTTCATACATAATGTACATAATGTCAAAAAAATGAATTTCATAAACTTAACATTCCATTAAAACATAAAAAGGGTTACACGCTGCCCTAAACGGGACTTTTAATAGACAAATTACCCACGCAGGGGTTAAACTAGAAAACAAGTCCTCGCAGGGACCATCACTAGGATAGATGTCCTCGTAGGGACTGAAAAGGCAAGTCCACGCAGGGACTGAAAGACAAGTCCACGCAGGGACTAAATACACACATAAATGTCCACGCAGGGACTTGATTGAAATATGAAATACAATAGTACATATAGAGACTAATGATCTCGCTTCTTCTTTCCTTTTAACAGGTTTGCTAGGCCTTTGAGGAATCAACGGTTGTTCTTACGTTCTTGCTCAAAATCTCGTTCCACCCTGTTCAAACGGTGGAGGATTTCTTCTTGCTCCGGTGGGGAAAAACGTGGCTGCTGCGATAGGTGCTGAGCCGGAGGTCTAGCAGGTATTGGATACCCATGAGTTGAGTATCCCATTCCCCAAGGTGTTTCATAAGGTACTTCAGGATGAAGGGCGTGGTAGTTTGCCGCTGCTTCTATGTATGGGTCGACACCAATATAGTTGTAGTGAGTGTGAGCTGGCTGCTCAAACGGGTTGTACGCTGTGGAACCGGCGTATGTAGGTATCGGGTTACCATAACCAAATGGTGGTGGAGGTGGTGCAACTGGTGCAGAATTCACCTCTGCAGCTGGGTTAGAAGGTCCACCCATTTGTGGGTCTTCATGCAGTGGCGGATAATGACTGCCACTGGAGTGTCGAGGGGTGCTAAAGTGAAAATCCCCTCTTCGTGCGGATATCCGTGCACCTGTTCTCCTACGCCTTGGAGGATCCGGAGGTGCCTGATGAACTGGCGGCGGTGGAGGCGGTGGCGTAACTGCCACGAAACGCGAATCCTCGGAGGGATCCTGCTGCTGCTGTTGTTGTTGCTCATGAGGCGATAAATGGTGAGAGGGTGTAAAGTACCACTCACACTGGTTGAATCTTGCTTGATAACTGTCTGGACCCTGATAGGATGTTCCATGGAAGGATTATCCATCAGAGACTTCAATAGGGTGCGTGGGAGTACCGCGTGCAGGCTCGACGGGGTCCGTGTCCTCGTCCATTGCATTGTCTTCTGAGAAATGGTCCTCTGGTCCAAGAGGGTTAAAACCTACTGGTTCTTGGATAAAGTTCGCCGGGTTGAATCGACTCTGAAAGACAGGAGTAGGGTCGCCAAAGGAACGGTGCGAAACGGAACGTTGGAGAGGTATGAATGAAGGTTGTGGGTTATCGGGCTCGTTTTCCGAGTTCGGCCCAAAAGAGTGACGGTAAGAAGGTGTTGAACTGTGAGAGATAGACCGTCTAGCGGGCTCGAAAAGGTTCCTTCTATTTCTCTGAGGATCGGCACTCATTGTGCTGGCAGGAGCTCACATGTGTGAAGGCCCGGCCTCGTGGTCGTTGTGGGTAGTGATTGGCCCTTTGCCTCTTCCTCCTCTTCTGATTGCTGGTCGCATATTTCCTGCTTAAACAATTGAAATCAACAACAAACAATAAAGGCCAAACTAATGCAACAATTCGAATTCGTCCTAAGTTCTTGTCTAGACTCGAGTATGTGCACTTGTGTCATTGAGATTAAACACATAAGGATAGTGTTTAATTCACTCAACGTTGGCTCTGATACCAACCTGTCACACCCCGATATTTCCACGTTTCACCGGTGGGCCCGGTGGGGGATTACCGTGACGTAGTTGGTAACATTACAGTCAAACAACACAATATTTAAATGCACAGCGGAAGCAAAAGATTGATATATTTCAACTTTAATAAATTGTAATATCAAGTATCACAACAGGCGAAATTAATCCACAGGAGATCCAAAATAAATAGGAAACATGTTCAACAGTTTGACATCCAAGCTTGCGGGACTTATTGAGGATGCTAGGAGAAAGCCAGCCTAGTTCGCTTAGTACCTGCACTTAACCTTTTGGGGAAAATACGTCAGTTTACACTGGTAAATACATTCAACCGACACTTTTGTAAAAGGTTTAATAAAATTGATTTGAATGCACGTGGCACAAACTTTTATAACTTGGGATAATTTTTTTAATATAATACTTGTAAACGAATTACATGTTTCTTATGCGTTCAGTAGCCCGTTCCGTAGACCGGGTTAAAGACTAATAGACACACCACAGGTATAATGCCCACAAGGTTATTCCTTAAGTGGGATACCATTTTTCATATGCAGCTGTCAGGTGTACGCCTACACCCCGTGCTTAGGTCGTGGCCATTTCATGAATGATGCCAGGGATATCCGGACATGGTCATTAACCCCCCAAAGGCTTTAAGCAAACAAAACATTTTAAAACAAAGCATATCAATGATTTAACCTCTAATCGATTAAAAATTCAATGCTGGACCAAGCGGTATTTTATATACCGTACCCCAAGCCCGTATAAGGGAAATTAAGTCAAAGGTATTTACCTTTGCAAGTATAATTCACAAACAGCAAGTGCAAGTAGCTTTTACCAGGTCTCCTACTCTAGAACGAAGGTTTATAATAACCTATTAGAATCCTAACGGGTCTTTGATTAAGCTTAAACTTAGACCGGTTAGTTTTAACGAAAGATACGGTTCGAACGCACGAAAGCGAAGACCGGAATAGAATGTGATTTAGACCCGACAAGATTGAAGACTTGTATAATATGGATAATCCAACCACATTCTGGATTTTGAGATAAAAACGACAAGGTTTGACCCGTTTCGGCTAATTTATGTAAACTAGTTACATAAATCGAACCGAACGCGTAATTGGCGTAACGGGTAACCGTAAGAGTCTTATGCAGGTTTCCTAAGTCAATATGCTCTAAATATGTTGTGATATCAGTAGATACCTTCCATTATGCCCATAACGAGTTTAATCCCATAATACGCCCTGTAGGGGTATTTTGGTCATTTTAAAGATTATAAAAGAGATTATTTATACTTCTGATGTTCGGGTCTGAAGTAATCAGTAAAACCACTTATTTTAACAAGTTACATCAGTAGGTAATAAGTCTTTATGACAAAAATGGTTTTAAACCCAAACTATGCGTTTAATACGCGTATAAAGTCGTTTTAAGCGATTTCCGGGTTATTTAAAATCAGTAGCAATTGGATTGGCATCAAAATACTATGTAGAACTCGTTTTATGTCTGAAAAGGGTATATTCGGTATTTACCATATCAAGGTCATAACCTTAGGTTATGAGCAGGTTAAAAATAATTAAAAATCTTTAAAAATCCCGGAATATTATATTACATCAGGGTGTAAAAGGTTTGGTGTCGAAATTTGGGTTTAGATAGACTTTATGCTAAGTGCGCTGTTTAATTAACAAAAGTTTTCTTAATTGCGCTATTTAGCATGACTCCTATTCTAGACCTCTAATTGACATAAAATTTTTGGGACATGTTTAGAAATCAGTAACTAAGGTTATTGTCCTTTCACATGTCTAAAATTCTCGTTTTAAGGTCAAAAGAGCATTATGGTCAACATTTAAGCATTTAACGGAAATGTGCAAATGACTCAGACAAACATTGAACCAGCCACAGAGGGTTATACCATCATGTAACCTGGTCCTAAGGGAGTCCTAAGGCATTTCTAAGTCATACTAAATCAGGTCAGAACTGAAGTCAAAGCAAAAGCCAAAGTTTTGCGACTTTCGGTTCCGAACCGGGTCAAAACAGTAAGTGGTCGGATCAAACAAGCTTAGACCAGTTCTTAAACTTGTTATCAAGTTATATGAGTGATAAAACAGGTTACATGCCATCTACATTGTTAATTATGCGTTAAATCGAAAATTAGCATTCTGTTGACTTTTTCTAATCAACTTTGACCCGACATTTGAACTAGTTAGAGTGGGAATCAGAGGGTGCCCTTTTAAGCTTTATGAAATTTATATCATGCATTCTTGTGAGCATAATTTACCATTACAAGCTTGGAGTTTGCTAAAAGGTCACTCAGAGGTATAACTTAAACATGTTGACACATTTAACCCATGTAGTTTGTAATTTCTCACTTTCTTCCACATTTAGTTCCGTATGATCCATGATTCATTCGTTTGAAGGTACGAGCATCATGTAGGGTTACTGTAAAGTATATTTATCCCTTGTTGAAAATTTGAACCCTTGAATTCACATACTTTCTATGTTTGTTAACTTTAGTCCCTCTATAGTATTCATTAACACGTTCCAGCTTATGACACGTGTCAATACATTATAGGACGTAAATTTTCGAGGTGTTACATTCGTTATTTGCATTCTTAGGATTTTTAGAAACCCCCCAATCAATAAACGAATAGTTTGAGTCGTGTCAGTCTAAGTCTAGATAGAGTCATTAGCGTAATTAGTAGAGTCTCTTGGGTTCGATACTCGGACTTCCTTAGGCTATACTGCATCGATCGGTTCACTTACCGGTCGTGTGGTTTAGGGTTTAGAGAGTCTTAGTTTTATAAATTTAAAGCTTAGAGAGACTAGTTTAGGGTTTAATTTAGTTAATTTAATTGAACCACTTTCAGCACATCAAGTTTTTGGCGCCGTTGCCGGGGACTCTTTGGCGATTGCGTTAATTACTTTGTTTGGACTTACTTGACATATTACGTGCTATTTGTTTGTTCGTTGAGTCGTAGGAGTCTAGTTATATAAAAAAATTCAAAAAAATATTTGCTTTAGTGTCTTTTATAGATTGTCGAGTCATTCGTTAGAGTCTTCTTACTTGTTTGCATTCGGTTTGTGCAGTTGATGCCCCATACGCGCTCGCAGGGTCCACCACCGCTTCCGTTTACGATCAAGACTTCCGTCTCATCTTCTGCACTCGAGGTAAGTTCTTCTAACTCACCTTCATTTTCGCATTCCACCCCCGATCTCGATTTTCCACTTTCACCAAAGACATCACCCCGCGTTTCCCCACCACCCTCCCGTTCTCGTACACCTAGTCCTCCACCCGCCATGGCAAACCGCACTGTTTACCAGCAGGCTACCACCGGTTTCACCGGCGCTACTTCACCCATCACCCTTCCGAACATCGCGAATGATAGGTCTTGGCAGATTCCTTCTTACATCATGACAGCTATCACCAATTCATGCCAGTTCCATGGTCGTGACGACGAGGATGCACCCGCTCACATCAATCGCATCACTCGCCTTTGCAGCACCTTCTCCATCGAGGGGGTGAACCTTGATGCTCGATACCTTCAGGTCTTTCCATTCTCACTCGCTGGACGCGCAACCGTCTGGTTTGATTCTCAGCCCGCAGGCACTTTCACTACTTGGCCAGGTCTTCGTGATGCTTTCTTAGCCAAGTACTTTCCCCCAGCTAAGGCGTCTCGCCTTCGTGACCAGATTCACTCCTTCCACATGGAGCCTGATGAGCCGTACCACTTAGCTTGGGAGCGTTTTCAGACATTGATCTCTCGTTGTTCTCAGCATGGTTTATCTGATTGGGCGTTAGTTGAAAAATTCTACAATGGTCTTACTCCCGAGATTAGAGCTCGTTTCGATACTTCAGCAGGTGGGTAGCTTATGGGTAAAAAGACAGTGAATGAGTGTAACGATTTGTTTGAGAGTTTCTCCCACTCAGATATGGATTACGACACTATCAGCAGGACTTCCATTCCTGTGAGTACCTCCTCGGCCGGTCGAGGGCTAAACCAAGTTAGCTTGGATCCATCGGTAGCTGCTGTAGTCAAGATTTTGAGGCAAGAGATGAGACAAGGCTTGGAAGAGATCAAGAAGAAAGTTGACAGGTGTGAGGTATGTAGAGGGGGTCATGATACGATAGATTGTCCTACCCTTACTCTTGAGCAGGTAGAGTACATAGCCGGCCAGTCTAGGGGTCCCACAAATCCGCTCAATAATTCCAATTACAACTCCAACTGGAGCGGTAGTGGTAATACTAGTGGTTATCGTTCGTCTGGAAATCCTCATGGATTTCCATCTGGTCAGTATCAGAGCAGAGGGCCCGGTATATACACGAGTACTGGTTCAGGTCAGAATGGTCAATTTAGTGGCTCAGGAGGTCAGTTCGCTAGTGGGGGGTCGACTCAGGAGAGTCAAGGCAGTGACAAGGCTTTACAGGGTAGTTTGAGCAGGATGGAGGAGATGTTCGCTCAGATGATGACGCAGAATCAGGCGTTCGTTAAAAGTCAGGAACAGATAAATAAAAGTCACGAACTTCAGCTCAAAATTCAGCAATCCACACTTTTAGATCTTCAAAGGACAGTAGGTGGAATTGCTAAACAATTGCAGGAGCATCCACCGGGTCAGTTTTCGGGAAATACCTTCACAAATCCCGCGAATCATTCAGCGAAGGCTATTACGACCCGTAGTGGAAAGAGTTTGGGAGAAGCAGCGAGGGAGAGAGTTGAGGAAGAGAAAGAGGATGAAGTCGATGAGGAGATCGAGATGGAGGCTCCAGGTAAGGTGCAGATGAGGCTAGACCCAGCAAGTACCGCACACGCCGAGGAGTCGCCAGTAGAGAAGAAAGTTGAGAAGCAGCCGACGAAGGTTCGGCCACCACCAGTGATTGATCATTCCCGCCTTCCATTTCCTGGCCGCCTTAAGCAGCAGAAGTATGCTTAGGAATACGGGAAATTCCTTGAGATGTTCACGCAGTTGAAAATCAATCTTTCGTTTATCGAGGCACTTCAGTCGATGCCTAAGTACGCTAAATTTCTCAAAGATCTCTTGAAGCGTAAGGAGAGAATCGGTGAGCTTTCGAATATTCCGTTGATAGGAGGTTGTTCCGCGGTAGTCTTGAATAAGCTGCCAGAGAAATTAACCGATCCTGGTACTTTCACGATTCCATGTTTCTTTGGGGGAGCCGTTACCCCCGCTCACGCTCTAGCCGATTTAGGGGTCAGCATCAACCTGATGCCGTTTTCGTTGGACGAGAAGCTTGGTTTAGGAGAGTTGACGCCCACGCATATGTCGTTGTCTTTGGCTGACCGATCAGTCAAATATCCTCGTTGGATAGTGGAGAATTTGTTGGTAAAGGTTGATAAGTTTGTGTTTCCTGTGGATTTCGTTGTTCTTGATATGGAGGCCGACGAACGAGTTCCTATTATTCTGGGCCGTCCATTCCTGAGGACCGCAAAGGCGATCATCGACGTCTTTGACGGTAAGATTTCTCTTTGTGCTGGTGACGAGATTGTCACATTCGAGATTGATAGAGCGATGCAGCATCCAGGAGGTCGAGATGATGATAGCGGGCCGTGTCATTCTGTTTACTTTCTAAATTCTTTCATATCATGTGTCGACACGTGTTTCGAGTACATCAGTGGAGCTGATTTAGTAGGCGAGGGAGTTGTTGACGAGCATAAGGAAGAGAAAGTTAAGGAAGTCGAGGAGGAGCAGTTAGATGAGGATGATGAGTTGTGGGTTCCTGAGACGTTGGAACTCAACGAGATTAGTGATGAGGGTACTCCTGTAGAGATTCCACCGCCTTTAGAACTTAAGGTCTGTCCGTCGCATCTTGAGTACGCATTTCTAGGAGAGAAGCCGGATATGCCTGTCATCATATCTTCGAAGTTGACAGAGGAGGAGAAAGTGAGGTTGATTGAGGTGCTGAGAGAGCACAGTGATGCGATTTCCTGGAGGCTATCTGATATCAAGGGCATTAGCCCTACTTTTTGCACGCATCGCATTCTGATGGAGGATGTTTACAAGCCTGTAGTGCAGCCGCAGCGTCGTTTGAATCCGAATATGCAGGAGGTAGTTAGGAAGGAGGTTAGGAAGTTGTTAGAGTCTGGTTTGATCTATCCGATTTCCGATTCAGCTTGGGTGAGTCCTACGCAGGTCGTCCCGAAGAAAGGGGGGATGAGAGTTGTTCTGAATGCGAAGAATGAGCTTATTCCGTCTCGTACTGTTATGGGTTGGCGTGTGTGCGTTGACTATCGAAAGTTAAATGACACCACTCGTAAGGATCATTTTCCGCTCCTGTTCATTGATCAGATGCTTGAGCGACTCGCGGGTCAGCAGTTCTATTGCTTTCTCGACGGGTTTTCGGGGTACTTCCAGATCCCTATTGCACCAGAGGATCAGGAAAAGACCACTTTTACATGTCCATATGGCACGTACGCGTACCGACGCATGCCATTTGGTTTATGTAACGCTCCAGCTACATTCCAACGTTGTATGATCGCGATCTTTCAGGATATGGTAGAGAGCTCGATGGAGGTGTTTATGGACGATTTTTCGGTGTATGGAAATTCTTTCGATCAGTGCTTAGTGAATCTTGAGAGGGTGTTGAAGAGGTGCATTGAAATGAAGTTGATGTTAAATTGGGAGAAGTGTCACTTCGTGGTGACTGAGGGTATTGTGCTAAGGCACAAGATTTCGCGAGCTGGTATTGAGGTTGATAGGGCGAAGATAGACACGATCAGCAAGCTTCCTCCGCCGACTAATGTCAAGTCGGTTCGTAGTTTTCTCGGTCATGCGGGATTTTATCGGCGCTTTATCAAGGATTTTTCTAAAATCACATGCCCCATGACGCGATTGTTGGAGAAAGACATTCCTTTCGTCTTTGACGAGGAGTGCCTCAAGGCGTTTGAATTTCTGAAAGAGAAGTTGGTGAGTGCACCGATCCTCGTGTCACCTGATTGGAGCTTACCATTCGAGCTTATGTGCGATGCGAGCGATTACGCAGTAGGTGCGGCGTTAGGGCAGAGACGAGAGAATCATTTTCACCCGATTTACTACGCGAGTAAAACTTTGAATGATGCCCAAGAGAATTACACCACCACAGAGAAGGAGTTGTTAACAGTCGTCTTTGCATTCGACAAGTTCCGTTCGTACCTTATTCTTTCGAAAACCGTTGTGTTTACCGACCATTCCGCTGTGCGTTACTTGTTTCAGAAGAAGGACGCGAAGCCGCGCTTTATACGATGGATTCTGCTTCTTTCTGAATTTGATATTGAAATTAAGGATAAGAAAGGGGCAGAGAACGTGGCGGCAGACCACTTGTCGTGTTTAGAGGATCCGAGGAGAGAAGAGATTCGTGAGGAGGCGATAGGAGATAGATTCCCTCACGAGTCTATTGATTCTGTCACGGTAGGGGCCGAGGATTTACCGTGGTTTAGCGATATAGCCAATTATTTGGCCGGAGGGTTCGTGATGGAGGGTATGCATCGCCAGCAGAGGAGAAAGCTTTTGAATGATGCGCGGAAGTATATATGGGACGACCCTTACCTCTTCAGGATAAGAGGTGATCGAGTTTTGAGGAGATGTGTGAGTAGAGAGGATGGTTGGGACATCATTCGACATGTTCATGAGGGTTTGACAGGAGGACATCACGGTTCGCATGTTACGGCGCAGAACGTGTTTGATTGTGGATTCTATTGGCCGACGGTAGTGGATGATGCGGCTTAGTTTGTTAGAAAGCGTGATCGTTGCCAACGGACCGGCAACATCTCATCCAAGGATGAGATGCCCCAGAATCCTATTCAAGTGTTGGAAGTCTTCGACGTTTGGGGCATTGATTTCATGGGACCGTTTCCATCTTCGAGTGGAAATCGGTACATCCTCGTTGCGATTGACTACGTCTCGAAGTGGGTGGAAGCTCAAGCTTTGCCTACGAACGATGCACGAGTGGTGGTGAGATTCTTGAAGAAGTTGTTTACGCGATTTGGTACTCCTAAGGCAATTATTAGTGATCGCGGTACTCATTTTTGTAATACCGTTATGGAGAAGGCGTTAGAGAGATATGGAGTTACGCACCGCTTGTCTACCGCGTACCATCCGCAAACGAGCGGTCAAGTGGAGAACGCGAATCGAGGAGTGAAGAGAATTTTGGAGAAGACGGTCGGGAAGAGTAGAAAGGATTGGTCCGACAAGTTGGACGATGCGTTATGGGCGTTCCGCACCGCCTACAAGACGCCGCTAGGAATGACGCCGTTTATGATCGTTTATGGGAAAGCATGCCATTTACCGGTCGAGTTAGAGTATCGGGCTCTTTGGGCGCTCAAAACGGTGAATTTAGATTTGACCGAGGCTGCTAGGAGACGATTTTTCCAAATTCATGAGTTGGAGGCGCTTCGTGACGCCGCGTATGATCGTTCGTGGAGCATCAAGGAAAAGTCGAAAGCTTTGCATGATAGAAGGTTGCGGAAGGTTAAGGAGTTTAAAGTGGGCAATCAAGTGCTTTTATTTAATTCGAGACTGAAGTTGATTGCCGGAAAGTTGAAGTCGAGATGGTCCGGGCCGTACGTCGTGAAGGAGGTTTTCCCGTACGGTACCGTGGAGTTGTTTGATGAAGAGAATTCGAATTCGTGGAATGTGAATGGACATCGGTCGAAGCACTACTTAGGGGGTCCCATCGACACCACCGAAGAGGAAACCGTTCCTCTTTCGGACCCACCTAGCACCACCGCGTAGTTTCTCGAGTGAGAATTCGAGTGTATAGTTTGTACATTGAGTCGTCGTTCGTGTCGTGTCGTTAGTTAGAGTTTTCGTGTCTTTGCGTCATTTTTCATGATTTTCGTAGTTTTTGCGTCTATTGTGTGTTGTCGAGTATTTTGCAGGTATATATTCCTTCACGTGGCCGAGGTCGACTAACGAGCATCATCACAGGTACGTTTAACAGTAAAAACGACAAAATAAGGGCCGGGGGTGTTTTGGGAATTAAATAAAATCAAAAACAACAAATCTGCTGTTACTGTCAAAAGAGTTGCTGATATTTGCTGTCCAGGCGGCCCGCGTAGGCTATTTGCTTACTTTAACGCGACCCGTTTGGGCTTAAAAGACTTTGAAAAAATATAGGTGTAACAACTGTCACTAAAATCCATAATTAGGATGGTAATTAGCTATTAAGAAAACCCTAATTGAGACACCCAAGTGATTCTACGCAAACCCTAAAATTTCCAGAACAATCAGAATCAGGATCAGGGCCCCTAAAACTCAGGGGGGGCAAAACCCTAGTTACGATTATCTAAATAACTTGCTGGCCGTTTTGAATTTCACAATTTTATCAACTCAGCTAAGCTACTTAGACACGAAGCTACCTATAGAAAATAGGTTACCACTCGCGTAGCGCGACGCCCATGGGGGTACCCCTCGCGCTACGCGACAGGGACAAATTTCGTGTAACATAGGTTACCACTCGCGTAGCGCGACGCCTATAGTGATACCCCTCGTGCTACGCGACAGGGTCAAATTTTGGGTATAAATAGAAGGGTCTGGCACTTGCATTTTGGTGTGAATTCGACGAAGAAATTCACTTCGTAGACGAAGTTATACACTATTTACTAAAAAACACACACGATTCACGAAGTGCTGCCGCAATCAGGGTATAACTCGATCGCTATTACGATTCAACGTCCGATCGATTATAACTATCCAACGATAGTCCAGGTGCTGCTCAATTGAGCTTGTACTTTGATTATTCGTCGTGATTTCGACTTGAATATTAGAGTGCTGTTCGAATTCGGACTATGCTCTGTTATTCGTTGTGAATCCGATTGAATTATCGAGTATTGCACTGATTAATCGCTGTGAAGGTTTAATCTCGTGAATTGACGTAATTGCTGTATTAGTTACTAACCTGTGTGTGTACATTGTGTTAAATTAGGTTAATCAAGGCTAATCAGTAGGCTTATACCTTGCCCGTTAAATCTGCAATGTGAGTCATTCCTCTTTTATAAACTCTTTTCTCACAGTTTGTGAGCCAACTGTTTTACAATACTCCAAATTATTTTCAAAGTGTTATAATTACAGGGATTAAGTTGTGGTTATCTTAACCGCTGGTTAGTGGGGTATTGTGCACATTACTAATTTCTCACAGTTAGGCAATAAGCCCTAACATAGGTTAGGCTAATAAGACCTAACAGTGACAAAACATCACTAATTGGGTGACTGGACCCAATAGTGGTATGACCATCGTCACACGGGTGGCAAGACCAGATATTAATTAAGATACTGCCATAGTAATCGCTCTTATGCTGTAATTTATAACTATGTGTCATTTTTATCAAAATGAATGATTCACTCAGTATTTCCCCGCTGACAAAACCTTTTTACAACATGTTTCAGGTGACCTACTGAATTAAGTACACGTGCTACGGAGCACTATCAAGCTTGAAGTGGTGGCTCAAATAAAATAAATAAACATGTTTGTAAAATAATGAAATTATGATATTTACGGAGTTTATCCTAAATATAAATAAATAATACTCGGGCAAAATTTTCAAGTTTAAAACGATCCTGTGAAGACTTCCGCTATAAAAATAAATACCACGGGATTTTCTGTCCCGCGGCTCCCGAAACGGGTCAAACCGGGTCGGGGGCCGTGACAGAAAAAGGTGGTATCAGAGCCACTGATCAAGCCACTGATTTAAGCCTATTAAGTATTTAGAAAATACTTAAATTTTATTAAATTGCTATTTTGTGATTATGTGCTTTATTATCTGATTAATTGCATATAGTATGGAACAGATTTTATATGTTTAGCAATTAATAAATAAATTAGACTAAAATTTTAGTGCCTTTACAAGTCTAGAAGTCTTATTCAGTATATATAAACTTATAAATAAAACTTAGGGTACTTTAAAATTCTAATTGTTCTGATAGTTAAACACATATTTCTATCAAAATTTGTTATAAATTCTGACATAATAACTGTGTGTATTATGCAAAAACAGCATGAGTAATTTGTCTGATGCCCTTCAGAAGTTAAATCTCTATCCAGTTAGAGTAGAAGTTTCCAGAGATTTTAATAGGTATATACCAGATATGGAAGAACCTATAGAATTTAATGTTTTACCTCTCGAGCCTAAGAAACCAGAAATTGAGGAAAGTTCTAGGCAAATTAAGGGGTTACCATCTCAAGAAGAAATAGATCTTACAATAACAGACTATAGTATTATCAAGACTATTAATGAAACACAACTATCAATGAACTTAGAACCAGCTATTCCAAACCTTTCAGTACACCCACAACCTTTCAAAATAGACGAATGGTTGACTCAGGAAATACAGCTACAGAACAATCCCTATAAGCTTTTTCCTCAGTTCAATCCAGAACCAAAATCCACCAATAAATAACAAGAATATAGCTAGACTCCGCCACTTTGACTAAGAATTAATGTATACTGGGAATAAGATCTAAGAAATTGAGGAATAGATCTCCTAAGAGGAAACACTGTTATTAGAATATCATTTACCAAAGAATAGGAGACTTATGAAACAAGGATTGTGTAATAATAATAGTCAAAATCAGTCTGTAACATTTTTACGAATAAAATTTTGTAAGGCATATTATTATTTCGAGAAATCAATAGTTTGGCTATATAAAACTATATAATAATTTTGTGTATACTTGTTATTTATTTGATACTAATACAATTATATATATATATACAATTAGTTATCCGATGGAAAACGCTAATAATGAACCAGTTAATGAAGATAATCAATCCGAGCAACAATCAGGGGGTCAATATATGACTAGGCAGGATATAGAAAATATCGTTGCTCAAGGGATAGCCAATACTATTCCAACAATGATTGCTCAGGGGATAGCCAACGCTATTCCAGCAATTGTCACTGCTGTTAAAAATCCCGTAGAACCACAGCAAATCATTCCTAGCAAACGTATTTCTGAAGATAATTTCAGTAATAGCGTAAACGGAGGCAATGATCATGTTAATCATGATAAAGAACCGCGACAAGCTCCGCTCCCTAAGAAAAGGAAAGCTGCAACGCCTGGTTGCACTTATAAGGAGTTCCTTGCCTGTAAACCTGTAGAATTCGCAGGCAATGAAGGGGCAACTGCGGCACTGCGTTGGTTAGAAAAAACCGAGGCAGTGATCAGAATAAGTAAATGTGTTGAGGAAGATAAGGTTATGTACGCTTCACACCTTTTCAAGGAAGAAGCGTTAGAATGGTGGAATACAGTGTTACAAGCCAAAGGAAGTGACGTAGCCTATGCCATGGGGTGGGAAGAATTTAAGCGATTAATAGAAAGGAAATTCTGTCCCGAATATGAAAAAGAGCAAATGGCGAATAAGTTTTTAAGTCACCGAATGGTAGATGTAGATTGCCGAGGTGTAACACCTCGAAAAATTTCGTCCAATAATGTCTTGACACGTGTCATAAGGTTCCGTTATGTGAAAACATACTTTAGAGGGACTAAAAGTGACAAACGGTGAAAACTATGGAACGTAAGGGTCCAAAGTGTCAACAATGGATAAATAGGCTCTATGATAACCCTACATAATGTTTATAACCTTAAACGGATGGTTCATGGATCATACGACGCGGAAATTGCACAAAAGTGAAGTATTTCAAACTATAGGGGCCAAAAGTGTCAACATGTCTAATTTATACCTCTGAGTGAACTTTTGGCAGACCCGAAGCTTTGTATAGCTAAAATATACTCACTAGAATATGTGGTAAAAATTTCATGAAGTTTCGTCAACGTATGAGAAAGTTATGGCCAAAACCGTACTTAAGGGACTAAAAGCGTCAACGTCGAATTTCAGGGCTTTTCGGTTGAGCGCAAAATGTTCCGAGGACATTTCCATGTTGGTAAAAATCCTAAGGTTCTTAAAAACCAAGTTTGGGGGTTTACGGGTCGAGAAAAGTAGCCGAAACATCGCGTACAAGCCCAGGGACCAATTCTGCCAAAACTGAAACTTGTTTGGCTGAACCAGGGGTCAGGCGACCCGCCTGGTAAAGCCCAAGCGGGCCGCGTGGGTCTGCCAGCGACAGAAATCGTATTTGGGGCTGATTTGGGTCCGAAATTGAGTTGTAAACAGCTGGTCTTGCCTCCCAAATGCTCCAATACGTGCCCTTGCATGCCTACATCAACAGTAGCCTACTCCAACCATCTGATTACACCATAAATCAGATCAAACATCATTGTTCTTGGACATTTTCATTGTGAACAAGAGCTCTCAAGACTTGCAAAGGTTCTCAAGACTTTCTGGAGATAATCAGATCATCAAGGCCGACTTCTAGTGTTCACTAAACACCTATAGGACCTTTGTAAGCTTTCAATTCAATCCTTAATCCGTTCTTGTAGTGATTATTGCTAAAAGTCAAACTGGTTGTTCATAAGCTTTGACTTTCTGATTAAACGGATTTCTTTCAGTCATTTCTCGAATTGAAACCTGATTTATGTTGGTAATATTATGGGAAACAAACCCTCTAAAGGGTACTCTCTGATTCCCACTACATGCATGCTAAATGTCGAGTCAAACCTGTTTCTAAAAAGTCAACAGAATTGATTTTTGCAAAAATAAGCTTGAATGTTAATATATTAGACATGCAATCTGATTGATCATCATAAATAACTTGTAATACATATAAGAATGTGTTTTATCATCATCAACTCGACAATCTATAGTATAGACACGAATCGGAACCGAAAGTCTTATAAAACGATTATTTCGTAGGCTATCGATTCGGATTCGTACATGCATGTTCGAGATCTGTATTGGAAAGTATTTTTGACTATTTTTATTTTAGTTAAACTTTCTGGAAATTTTATGTCATAAGTCTATGCTTAGCCGATTCGAATGCATGTTTCCTATTTATGCATAAAGTTGACTATTTTGCCCTTTTTGATATAAAACGTGATTTTTGGAAAAATGAAAGGATAGAAATCTTTATTTCTAATATATGAACTTGCACCGAAAGTTTCGGATCAGTTGGTGGTCCAGATTGTGAGTTATGGCCATTAGCGTAAAACTATATTATAAATTTACATAAACGGTCCTTTTCGCATAGAACCCGTTTCTGGCCACGTTTTGGTACAAAACTTTTTACCAACTGATGTATTATAATATTCTGGGAATTTTGATGATTTTTAATTAATTTTTGGCTGAACGGATCCTAGATCGCCTAGTCATTTCGGCTTATGTCGGTTTTGACCGTTTTAGCCATAAAATGAGTTTTACACATCCTTTTGACCCGAAACCTTTTTCTACTGATTTTATATGATGAATAAATTATTTTAAGTATTCTGGAAATATAAAAATCTCAGATTTAATTTGAAAACCCGAAAACGCCCTTAAATCGCATATTTAGCGTTTTAAGCGCATAGTAAGCGTTATACTTGTTTTAAACATATAAGACCTATACCTACTGATGTGTTTAGCTTATTTTCATATAAAAACAGTAAGTATAAGTATATGAACTCAGATTTCCAGTTTTGGCATTTTTAGCCCTTGTGAAATTACTAAATTGCCCCTACGGTGCATAGTTTGGTTTTAAATGATAAATTTGATATATGGGTCATACCCTACTGATATAATATGTTATATTAAGTATATTTACTGTATGAACCAGACCCGAAAATCAGATTTCAAATTTTACCCTTTTATTATCTTTTAAATGACCAAAATGCCCTTCTAAGGCATAAATTGGGTTTAAAATTATTCCGGGCAATATAGAACATAACTTACTGATATAATATCATATTTCAAGCATATTATCTCAGGGAACTTGCATTTGAATCATTGGTCTACCCGTATCGCCCTTTTCGCGTTCGGTTCGGTTTACGTAACTAGTTTGCGTGAATTGACCGAAACGGGCCAAACGATATCGTTTTTATTTCAAAATCCAGAATGTATTTAGTATACCCATATTATACAAGTATTCAAACTTGTCGGGTCTGAATCACATTCTATCCGGTCTTTCGCTTAATCGTGCGTAAACCGTATCATTCTTAAAACTAACCGGTCAAAGCTTAGGCTTAAATAAAAGACCCGTTAGGAATCTAATAGGTTAATTATAAACCTTTGTTCCAGAATAGGAGGCCCGGTAAAAGCTACCAACACTTATCATTTGTGACTTATACTTGCTCAGGTAAATACATTTTGACTTATTTTCCCTATACGGGCTTGGGGTACGGTATTTAAAATACCGCTTGATCGGGCGCACAAGTCCTGCGCCTTATAGGTGTACAGTCTTGAATAGCTTGTGCGACTTCGTTTAAACAGTCTTGTCTTACTTTAAGGCTTTGGGGGGTTATTGACCGTGTCCCGGATATCCTTGGCATTATCTTACGAGATGGCCATGACCAGAGCACGGGGTGTAGGCGTACACCCGACGTGTATAACTCTTTAATGTGGTGTGTCATTTAATCTCTAGCCCGGACAGTAGATCCCGGGCCACCAGAGATATGAGTGCATGTAAATCGTTCACAAGTTTATATTATATAATTATCCCAAGTTAAAAAAAAACATTTATGCCTTGTGCATTTAAATAAATTTTCAATCATTTTCAAAATGAGTCAGTCGATTTGTATTTACCAGTGTAAACTGACATATTTTTCCCAAAAAGGTTAAGTGCAGGTACTATACGGAAATAGGCTGGTTGTTTCCTAAGAGCGTCCACTATAGTCTCGCAAGCTCGGACGACAATATATCTGTTGAACTATTTTTATCTTATTTTATTTGATCCGCCTGTGGATCCATTTCAACTACTGTGATATTTATTATTGCACTTTATTTAAAGTTGAAATGTTTCTATTCTGCTTCCCCTGTGCATTATTATATTGTGTTGATTGTCTATGACGATGCCAACTACGTCACTGTACCCCACACCGGGCCCACCGGTGACACGTGGAAATCGGGGTGTGACAGGTTGGTATCAGAGCCAACGCTGAGTGAATTAAACACTATCCTAATGTGTTTAATCTCAGTTACACAATTGCACATTCCTCGATTTTCGAGTCTAGACAAAGAACTTAGGAAATGTCCAACATTTCGTTTAATTTATTTTTATTATTTTGCATTGTCTTATATATTTTGTTGTGCAACTTGTTTGACTTTTGACAGGATCACTATGCCGCCCCGTATGAGAGGTCGAGGAGGATTTGCTACGTCTCACGACCATGAGGCAGGGCCCTCCCATAGGCGAGCTCCATCCGCCACGCACAACACAGCCGCCAACGACCTTTGGAGGTCTTTCGCCGAGCCTGCTAGACACTCGGTATCCGCAAGCACTTCACCGTCTTTACCCCACTCGTTTGGGCCCCACTCGGAGAATGGGCCGCATGGTTCGCATGGATCCTACATACCTTTGCATCAGTCACCGCACCAGTATCCAGCACCAGTCTACCAGGGTTTGTATAACCCTCATGCTTTTGTGGATGAGCCAGTGGGTCATAACCCACTTGGACCGGAGGACCACTTTTCTGGTGGTCACGAGATGGACGTCGACGAGGATACGGACCCCTCGCTACCACCATCAGGTACGCCTAACCATCCGATTGAGATATCGGATGGGTCGCCATTTAGGGGATCACCCTACAATGGTGGGGACAGCTTTCAGGAGAGATTTAAGCAGCATGATTGGTATTACACCCCCAGCCACAACTCTCCGATGCTCCAGTCTCACCAGGTTTCGCCGGTGCACTCGCAGCACCACTCGCAGCAGCAGCTCCAGCAGCAGCCGCCTCTACCGCAGGACCTATCTGAGGCCCTATGGCGTGACGTGATCACTCCGTCACCACCGCCGCCACCAGTTTTACCTCCTCCGCCTCAGAGGCCAAGGAGGAATGCGCGCATGTCTACGCGCGGAGGGATTCGCATAGGCACCCCTCCACATGTTGGTAGCAGCCGCTACACGTCTCTTCCCGGGGAGTCCGAGACAGGGGAGTCTCAGCATCCCGTATCGGAGGTCACTTCTGTACCGATCCCGCCTCAGAATTATGGAGAGCCGATTCCGGCTTATGCTAGTGCAGCTCAGTTTAACCCGTTCGAGCATGTTTTCCCTCAGGGTTATGATTACACAGGAGACCCTTATTGGCAAGCTGTGAACTACAGCTCACTCCCACCTAGTGGTCCATTGGGAGACACTTGGGCTGCTGGGCAGTCTACTTTTGGTTACCCTCCGGGTTACCAGCAGCCACCGCAGCCGCAGCCTTACCAGCCGCCGCAGCCGCAGCAGTACCAGCCACCGCCACCGGCGCCTATGATGTCGCCGCCACAGGTTCAGGAAATCCTGCATGGGATTGATAGCATGCGACGTGAGTTTCAACACGAGATGCGAGCTGATCGCCGTCGCACCAGTGGCATGTTCAAGAAGGTGTTTGACCTGCTCAAGGGTAAGAGCAAGAGGGATCATTGAATCCTTTAATTATTGTCTCATTTACTCATGTCCCTGCGTGGACATCTATCCTTGTACTCTACCCCTGTGTGGGTATATCTATCTTATTCTACCCCTGCGTGGGTATGCTGTTCTGTTGACCCCTGCGTGGGTTTGCTTTATTTTATTCTGTTATTGTTGTTACTTGTTTAGCCCCTGCGCGGGCATGTTATTCATGTTATCCATGTTATTTCAAAGTCCCGTTTAGGGCAAAAGATGTACTAGTACTTGTTTGAAATTTGAAATGGTTAAATTGAATTTATCATTTTATTTATATGCATGAATAATATTAAAATAATAGAAAATATCAATTTTTATTTGATTTGCCATTTTATAAGAATCTTAGTAAGGTATAACCTAGCTTGAATGCCTTATTAACAGGCCTGGCCCTGATGGTAAAACCTGGTTGAAAGGATTCAACTCCCTGTTAACATCTGAAAACATGTTAACATTCCTGGCCAAGCGTGATCTGTAAAATCACACAAGCCACTTTTTAAAATTATCTACAGATTTTATCTGTATACAAGTCTATTAATGACTTGATACCTACGGGTTATGACTATGTCATATAGTGGCAGTTGTGGTTTATAACTCCCTGCCAAGAAAAGAATTATCTACAGATTATATCTGTACACAAGTCTGTTTATGACTTGATACCTACGGGTTATAACTATGTTATATAATGACAGTTGTAGTTTATGACTCTCTGTCTAGTAAAGGATTATTTGTTTAATATTACAATTTATAGTCCTATAAAAATCTAAATTTATAATTTAGTGATTGTCCTTGTGACTAGGCCTATGGTGCCAATATATATATTTTCATTCCTTGATTGCTAATAAGAGCCTGAATGAAATTTATTAAATTAACTGCTAAGGTTCTTGATACCATGGTTAATAAATCGTCTAGAACGATAATACTGTTAGGTTCTAAATTAGACCTTGTCCTTTATTGTAGCTTAAAGCTACAATGGCCAAATCGGAGGAGACCAACAGTCATTCTGGGGAGCACCCAGACAATACCAGGATTCACGTCACTGGTGAAGAATTGCAAGCACTGATAGATAATGCTGTCGCCAAGGCTATGGATAGGCAGTTCAAGGAATCTAGTGGTACTCGGAGTAGGACCCGAACAGAAACGCACGCAAAGCCCAAGACTCATTCCGAGGCTCATAGTAAGCCGCCATCTAAAAAGAGTGAGCCAAAGAAAGCTGAGGATGATAATCACTCCTCCAACCACAGCAGCGTCCCGAAGCAGGAGATTAAGCTGAGACATGACACGTACAGCAGGTCCTGTACGTACAAGTATTTTGTATCCTGCAAGCCCAGAGATTTCACTGGGGAAAAGGGAGCCGTCGATTGTATGACGTGGATTGACGAGATGGATACTGTGGTTGATATCAGCGGGTGTGCTGATAGAGATGTTGTGAAGTACGCGTCCCAGTCGTTCAAGGGAGACGCGTTAGCATGGTGGAAGTCGCTTCTACAAGCTACTGGAAAGACCGCTCTGTATAGCATGACTTGGGATCAGTTTGTAGCACTGATCAAAGAGAACTTCTGTCCGCAGCACGAGGTCGAGCGAATTGAATCGGATTTTGTATCCTTAGTTATGAAGAATCTCGATTGTCAAGCGTATCTTACTACGTTCAACACCTTATCCCGGCTAGTGCCTTATCTGGTGACCCCGGAGCCGCGTAGGATTGCTCGATTTATTGGGGGTCTGGCACCGGAGATAAAGGCAAGTGTCAAAGCTTCAAGACCTACTACATTTAGATCCGTAGCAGATCTATCCCTCTCCCTCACTCAGGATGTGGTTAGATTGAGAGCCATGAAGAGCTCTGAGGAGAACAAACGGAAACGTGAGGATGACACCTCACGAAGGTCTGAGAAGCGACATAGAGGGAACAACGACCACATGAAAGGGTCGGAGTCTAGGAAAAGTGATCATCAGTCGGGTGAGAAACCCAAATGCAAGATTTGTAGGAGACACCACTTTGGGAGGTGTCGGTTAGAAACAAAATCCCAGTCTTCGGAAAAATGATGTGGAATCTGCAAGTCCACAGACCATAAAGCTGTGGATTGCAAGAAGATGAAGGATGCAACGTGTTTTGGTTGCAACGAGAAAGGGCATATTCGGCCCAACTGCCCGAAGAATGCGAAGAAAGCAGATGATGGGAAGAAGACGAATGCGAGAGTCTTCAGAATGGACGCTAAGGAAGCAGTCCTTGACGACAACGTCATTACCGGTACGTTTCTTGTAAATGATGTTTTTGCTAGAGTCTTGTTTGATTCAGGAGCTGATAAGTCGTTTGTAGATGATAAGTTTTGTAAACTGTTGAACCTTCCTGTTAAAACCTTAAGTGTGAAATATGAGGTGGAATTAGCCGATGGAATCTTAGAAACCACCTCGACTGTTCTAGATGGATGTGTTATATCCATTAGGAATCATTCTTTCCCACTATCCTTGCTTCCCTTTAAGCTAGCTGGATTCGACATAGTGATAGGCATGGATTGGTTGTCGAGTAACCAAGCCCAGATTCTGTGCAATAGAAAGCAAGTAATAGTTAAGACCCCGTCTGGTGAGTCACTTACTATTCAAGGAGATACCCAGCATGGATTGCCGGAGCAAGTGTCCATGCTCAAGGCATCCAGATGCATGCAGAAAGGATGTGTCATTTATATGGCACAAGTCACCATTGATGAGCCGAAGCCGAAGATTGAAGATATTCCTGTTATTTCGGAATATCCTGAAGTATTTCCTGAAGAGCTACCCGGGTTGCCACCGGATAGGCAAGTAGAGTTTCGGATAGATATCATACCAGGTGCAGCACCTGTAGCAAGAGCACCATACAGATTGGCACCAACGGAGATGAAGGAGTTGAGGACGCAGTTGGATGAGCTTTTAGCCAAAGGTTTTATTAGACCTAGCTCGTCTCCTTGGGGAGCGCCAATCTTATTCGTTAAAAAGAAGGATGGTTCGATGCGTCTGTGCATCGATTATCGTGAGCTTAATAAGGTCACTATCAAGAATAGGTACCCGTTACCCAGGATCGACGATCTGTTCGACCAGTTGCAAGGAGCGAGTTACTTCTCCAAGATTGACCTGAGGTCAGGTTATCATCAGTTGAAGGTCAAGGAGGAAGACGTACACAAGACCGCGTTTAGGACTCGTTATGGACATTACGAGTTCCTAGTGATGCCGTTTGGGCTCACCAACGCACCAGCCGCATTCATGGACCTCATGAATCGCGTCTGCAAACCTTATTTAGATAAGTTCGTCATCGTCTTCATTGATGACATTCTTATCTATTCGAAGAGCCAAGCTGATCATGAGAAACACCTTCGTTGTATTCTCAAACTTCTGAATCAAGAGAAGCTTTATGCCAAATTCTCGAAGTGTGAATTTTGGCTTCGAGAAGTCCAGTTCCTTGGACATGTAGTTAGCGAGCGTGGTATCCAAGTAGATCCCGCTAAAGTAGAAGCAGTCATGAACTGGCAGGAGCCGAAGACTCCTACTGAGATTCGCAGTTTCCTCGGATTGGCAGGATATTATAGGAGATTCATCGAGAACTTCTCAAGGATTGCTGCGCCCCTAACCTCATTGACCCGTAAGAAGATTAAGTTTGATTGGGGCCCTAAGCAGCAGGAATCCTTTGACATTCTGAAGCAGAAGCTGAGCAATGCGCCAGTATTGACGTTGCCCGATGGTATAGATGAATTTGTGGTGTATTGTGATGCATCACATACTGGCATGGGTTGTGTACTCATGCAGAAAGGCAAAGTCATTGCCTACGCTTCTCGACAGCTCAAGGTGCATGAGAAGAACTACACCACCCACGATTTGGAATTGGGTGCGGTTGTATTTGCTTTGAAGCTATGGAGACATTACTTGTATGGAACCAAGTGTATAATTTATTCGGATCACAAAAGTCTTCAGCACTTGTTCAATCAGAAGGAATTGAACATGCGTCAAAGGCGTTGGATGGAAACTCTAAATGATTATGATTGTGAGATAAGATACCATCCAGGCAAGGCAAATGTAGTCGCCGACGCCTTAAGCAGAAAGGAAAGGGTGAAGCCGATCAGAATCAATGCCAAGCGCATTGAAATAAGAAATAGTTTGAATGAAAGGGTGTTAGCTGCACAGAAGGAGGCTGTGCTGGAAGCTAACTATCCTGCAGAAAAGTTAGGAGTAACTGAGGAACAGTTATCCTACGATAAAGATGGAATGCTACGACTAAACGGACGAATATGGGTTCCTGTTTATGGAGGACTTCGGGATGTTATCCTCCAGGAAGCCCACAGCTCAAAATATTCCGTTCATCCTGGAGCTGATAAGATGTACCAGGATTTGAAAGCAAACTACTGGTGGATTGGTTTGAAAAAGTCCGTGGCCGAGTATGTGGCCAAATGTTTGACTTGTGCGCAAGTCAAGGCTGAGCATCAGAAGCCGTCAGGTTTGCTTCAGCAACCTGAAATTCCCAAGTGGAAATGGGAAATGGTGACAATGGATTTCATCACCAAGTTACCAAAGACGAAAAAGGGAAATGATACCATATGGGTCATAGTAGACAGACTGACTAAGTCAGCTCATTTTCTACCCATCAAAGAGACGTATAGCTCAGATATGTTAGCTCAATTATACGTCGATAAGATAGTAGCGCTACATGGTATACCTATATCTATTATCTCTGATAGAGATACTAGATATACGTCGCATTTTTGGAAAAGTTTCCAACAATCGTTGGGCACTCGTTTGAATTTTAGTACAGCTTATCATCCTCAGACTGATGGTCAGAGTGAGCGTACTATTCAGACTTTGGAAGACATGCTTCGTGCATGTGCGATCGACTTGGGTGGTAGCTGGGATAAGAACTTACCACTGATTGAATTCTCCTACAACAATAGCTACCATTCCAGCATAAAGGCTGCGCCTTTTGAGGCCCTATACGGTAGAAAGTGTAGATCGCCCATTTGTTGGGCAGAAGTTGGAGATGTCCAGTTGTCTGGACCAGATATCGTCTTTGAGACGACAGAAAAGATCGTTCAGATCCGTGATCGTTTGAAAGCTGCCAAGGATAGGCAGAAAAGTTATGCGGATCCTAAGCGCAAAGATTTTCACTTTGATGTGGGTGAAAAAGTGTTGCTTAAGGTATCACTTTGGAAAGGTGTGATGAGGTTTGGAAAGAAAGGCAAGCTAAGCCCGAGATATATAGGACCTTTCGAGATTATCGAACGTGTCGGGTCAGTCGCTTACAAGTTAAACTTGCCTGAAGAGCTTAGTGCTATTCATAATGTGTTCCATATCTGTAATTTGAAGAAGTGTTTCGCTGACGATTCACTGGTTATACCGCATACAGATATACACATAGACGAAAGTCTAAAATTTGTGGAAAAACCTTTGTCGATTGAGGATCGACAGGTAAAGAAGCTTCGAAGGAAGCACGTGCCTATTGTTAAGGTTAAGTGGGATGCCCGTAGAGGTCCCGAATACACGTGGGAAGTGGAATCCACGATGAAAGAAAAATATCCCCATTTGTTTGAATAAATCTCGGGGTCGAGATTTCTTTTAAGGGGGTGAGGATGTAACACCTCGAAAAATTTCGTCCAATAATGTCTTGACACGTGTCATAAGGTTCCGTTATGTGAAAACATACTTTAGAGGGACTAAAAGTGACAAACGGTGAAAACTATGGAACGTAAGGGTCCAAAGTGTCAACAATGGATAAATAGGCTCTATGATAACCCTACATAATGTTTATAACCTTAAACGGATGGTTCATGGATCATACGACGCGGAAATTGCACAAAAGTGAAGTATTTCAAACTATAGGGGCCAAAAGTGTCAACATGTCTAATTTATACCTCTGAGTGAACTTTTGGCAGACCCGAAGCTTTGTATAGCTAAAATATACTCACTAGAATATGTGGTAAAAATTTCATGAAGTTTCGTCAACGTATGAGAAAGTTATGGCCAAAACCGTACTTAAGGGACTAAAAGCGTCAACGTCGAATTTCAGGGCTTTTCGGTTGAGCGCAAAATGTTCCGAGGACATTTCCATGTTGGTAAAAATCCTAAGGTTCTTAAAAACCAAGTTTGGGGGTTTACGGGTCGAGAAAAGTAGCCGAAACATCGCGTACAAGCCCAGGGACCAATTCTGCCAAAACTGAAACTTGTTTGGCTGAACCAGGGGTCAGGCGACCCGCCTGGTAAAGCCCAAGCGGGCCGCGTGGGTCTGCCAGCGACAGAAATCGTATTTGGGGCTGATTTGGGTCCGAAATTGAGTTGTAAACAGCTGGTCTTGCCTCCCAAATGCTCCAATACGTGCCCTTGCATGCCTACATCAACAGTAGCCTACTCCAACCATCTGATTACACCATAAATCAGATCAAACATCATTGTTCTTGGACATTTTCATTGTGAACAAGAGCTCTCAAGACTTGCAAAGGTTCTCAAGACTTTCTGGAGATAATCAGATCATCAAGGCCGACTTCTAGTGTTCACTAAACACCTATAGGACCTTTGTAAGCTTTCAATTCAATCCTTAATCCGTTCTTGTAGTGATTATTGCTAAAAGTCAAACTGGTTGTTCATAAGCTTTGACTTTCTGATTAAACGGATTTCTTTCAGTCATTTCTCGAATTGAAACCTGATTTATGTTGGTAATATTATGGGAAACAAACCCTCTAAAGGGTACTCTCTGATTCCCACTACATGCATGCTAAATGTCGAGTCAAACCTGTTTCTAAAAAGTCAACAGAATTGATTTTTGCAAAAATAAGCTTGAATGTTAATATATTAGACATGCAATCTGATTGATCATCATAAATAACTTGTAATACATATAAGAATGTGTTTTATCATCATCAACTCGACAATCTATAGTATAGACACGAATCGGAACCGAAAGTCTTATAAAACGATTATTTCGTAGGCTATCGATTCGGATTCGTACATGCATGTTCGAGATCTGTATTGGAAAGTATTTTTGACTATTTTTATTTTAGTTAAACTTTCTGGAAATTTTATGTCATAAGTCTATGCTTAGCCGATTCGAATGCATGTTTCCTATTTATGCATAAAGTTGACTATTTTGCCCTTTTTGATATAAAACGTGATTTTTGGAAAAATGAAAGGATAGAAATCTTTATTTCTAATATATGAACTTGCACCGAAAGTTTCGGATCAGTTGGTGGTCCAGATTGTGAGTTATGGCCATTAGCGTAAAACTATATTATAAATTTACATAAACGGTCCTTTTCGCATAGAACCCGTTTCTGGCCACGTTTTGGTACAAAACTTTTTACCAACTGATGTATTATAATATTCTGGGAATTTTGATGATTTTTAATTAATTTTTGGCTGAACGGATCCTAGATCGCCTAGTCATTTCGGCTTATGTCGGTTTTGACCGTTTTAGCCATAAAATGAGTTTTACACATCCTTTTGACCCAAAACCTTTTTCTACTGATTTTATATGATGAATAAATTATTTTAAGTATTCTGGAAATATAAAAATCTCAGATTTAATTTGAAAACCCGAAAACGCCCTTAAATCGCATATTTAGCGTTTTAAGCGCATAGTAAGCGTTATACTTGTTTTAAACATATAAGACCTATACCTACTGATGTGTTTAGCTTATTTTCATATAAAAACAGTAAGTATAAGTATATGAACTCAGATTTCCAGTTTTGGCATTTTTAGCCCTTGTGAAATTACTAAATTGCCCCTACGGTGCATAGTTTGGTTTTAAATGATAAATTTGATATATGGGTCATACCCTACTGATATAATATGTTATATTAAGTATATTTACTGTATGAACCAGACCCGAAAATCAGATTTCAAATTTTACCCTTTTATTATCTTTTAAATGACCAAAATGCCCTTCTAAGGCATAAATTGGGTTTAAAATTATTCCGGGCAATATAGAACATAACTTACTGATATAATATCATATTTCAAGCATATTATCTCAGGGAACTTGCATTTGAATCATTGGTCTACCCGTATCGCCCTTTTCGCGCTCGGTTCGGTTTACGTAACTAGTTTGCGTGAATTGACCGAAACGGGCCAAACGATATCGTTTTTATTTCAAAATCCAGAATGTATTTAGTATACCCATATTATACAAGTATTCAAACTTGTCGGGTCTGAATCACATTCTATCCGGTCTTTCGCTTAATCGTGCGTAAACCGTATCATTCTTAAAACTAACCGGTCAAAGCTTAGGCTTAAATAAAAGACCCGTTAGGAATCTAATAGGTTAATTATAAACCTTTGTTCCAGAATAGGAGGCCCGGTAAAAGCTACCAACACTTATCATTTGTGACTTATACTTGCTCAGGTAAATACATTTTGACTTATTTTCCCTATACGGGCTTGGGGTACGGTATTTAAAATACCGCTTGATCGGGCGCACAAGTCCTGCGCCTTATAGGTGTACAGTCTTGAATAGCTTGTGCGACTTCGTTTAAACAGTCTTGTCTTACTTAAAGGCTTTGGGGGGTTATTGACCGTGTCCCGGATATCCTTGGCATTATCTTACGAGATGGCCACGACCAGAGCACGGGGTGTAGGCGTACACCCGACGTGTATAACTCTTTAATGTGGTGTGTCATTTAATCTCTAGCCCGGACAGTAGATCCCGGGCCACCAGAGATATGAGTGCATGTAAATCGTTCACAAGTTTATATTATATAATTATCCCAAGTCAAAAAAAAACATTTATGCCTTGTGCATTTAAATAAATTTTCAATCATTTTCAAAATGAGTCAGTCGATTTGTATTTACCAGTGTAAACTGACGTATTTTTCCCAAAAAGGTTAAGTGCAGGTACTATACGGAAATAGGCTGGTTGTTTCCTAAGAGCGTCCACTATAGTCTCGCAAGCTCGGACGACAATATATCTGTTGAACTATTTTTATCTTATTTTATTTGATCCGCCTGTGGATCCATTTCAACTACTGTGATATTTATTATTGCACTTTATTTAAAGTTGAAATGTTTCTATTCTGCTTCCGCTGTGCATTATTATATTGTGTTGATTGTCTATGACGATGCCAACTACGTCACTGTACCCCACACCGGGCCCACCGGTGACACGTGGAAATCGGGGTGTGACACGAGGGTATACTTCAAAATTCTTTGAGTATGCCAGAATTGTACCTACTCTGGCTTCGCCGGAACCGGTACTTATCTCTCGCTATATCTGGGGTTTGATTAGTGAGATTCGTGACATTGTCAAAGCTGCGAGACCCCGCACGATTGACGATGCGGTAGAATTAGCTAACACTCTAACTGACGGAGTGGTACGCACACGGGAAGAAAATAGGAGGAAGGAATTAGCCCAGAAAATTTCCCAAGAATTTCATATAGGTAATAGTAACAATTTTAAGAAAAGAGAAAACGGGCGATTTTCCACTATTCCATTTTGCGATATCTGCAAAGGAAAGCATTTTGGAAAATGCAAAGGATGCTGCAATTTTTGCAAAATTCCAGGACATCGAGAAGAGGATTGCAGGAAAAAGAAGGCAATCACTTGCTACAGTTGCGGAGAACCCGGACACTTCAGAACAAGCTGCCCGAAATTAGGCAATTCAGCAAACGAAAAGACGAAACCTGCAGAAGGGACTACCAAGAAAAACGCAAGAGCTTTTCAATTAACTACTCAGGAAGCTGAACTCATTCCTGACATCATAGTGGGTACGAGTATTATTTGACTCTGGTGCAAACCAAGGTTTTATAAATACTTCATTCTGTCAAACTCTTAACCTATCATTAATCAAACTTAGGCAAATCTTTACAGTCAAAATAGGCAAAAAGGAAAATATAGAACTCTCAGGTCATAGAATTTTTCGCCAATCTTATTCCTATGAAATTAGCCGAGTTTGATGTGTGTTAGAAATAGATTGAGTAGTAACCAACCCTGCTCGAATTCTCTGTAATAAGAACTTAAACAAAAAGAAGCCTCTAGCATAAATTAACAAAAAATTCCAATCCTAGCCTTACCAGAAGGAACAGAAGATTTTAAAGGTATACGGTGATGCTTCGAAATTAGAAATTGGGTGTATGGTAATACAACACAAAAAGGTAATTGTGTATGCATCAAGGCAATTGCAAAAGCACGAAGAAAGCCATACCACTTGTAAGCTTAAAAAAAATTAGAAACCACAAGTTACCCTTAAGATTAGGAAACATTATCTAAGTAAGTTTACTATCCATATGGGTCATAAGAATTTAAGATATATATTGGAGCAACAAAAATTAAACATGAGGAAAAGGAAATCCTCAGTAACTACACCTGTGATATTCAGTATCACGAAGAAAAGACTGAAGACAGTTAGAAGAATTATATAAATACGAGCCGTCAAAGTTCAAGTTGGAGACAAAATGCTATTGAAAGTATTTTCTTGGAAAGGAATTTATAAATTCAGTAAGAAAAGAAGCTAAGTCTAAGATACGTAGAGCCATTTCCAGTAGTCCAACGGATAGGACCAGTTGCTTATCACCCATAACTACCAGAAGACCTAGTTGGAGTACATAATGTGTTCCATATATTCAATCTCAAGAAAAGTTTAGCAAAACAAATCCCTGGTCGTACCTCTTCAAGATGTAGATGTAAACAAGAAGTTTAAGTTCATAGAGAAACCCCTACAAATAGAAGATCAGAAAATTAAGTTTCTTAAACACAAACGACTAAGTGCTAGTAAAAGTCAAATAGGAACCCAGGAGAGGACCAGAATACACTTGGGAACTGGAATTAAAGATGAAGAGAAAGTACCCTCATCTATTCCAGTAAATCTCGAGGACGAGATTTTTCTTAAGGTGGGGAGGATATAACAACTGTCACTAAAATCCATAATTAGGATGGTAATTAGCTATTAAGAAAACCCTAATTGAGACACCCAAGTGATTCTACGCAAACCCTAAAATTTCCAGAACAATCAGAATCAGGATCAGGGCCCCTAAAACTCAGGGGGGGCAAAACCCTAGTTACGATTATCTAAATAACTTGCTGGCCGTTTTGAATTTCACAATTTTATCAACTCAGCTAAGCTACTTAGACACGAAGCTACCTATAGAAAATAGGTTACCACTCGCGTAGCGCGACGCCCATGGGGGTACCCCTCGCGCTACGCGACAGGGACAAATTTCGTGTAACATAGGTTACCACTCGCGTAGCGCGACGCCTATAGTGATACCCCTCGCGCTACGCGACAGGGTCAAATTTTGGGTATAAATAGAAGGGTCTGGCACTTGCATTTTGGTGTGAATTCGACGAAGAAATTCACTTCGTAGACGAAGTTATACACTATTTACTACAAAAACACACACGATTCACGAAGTGCTGCCGGAATCAGGGTATAACTCGATCGCTATTACGATTCAACGTCCGATCGATTATAACTATCCAACGATAGTCCAGGTGCTGCTCAATTGAGCTTGTACTTTGATTATTCGTCGTGATTTCGACTTGAATATTAGAGTGCTGTTCGAATTCGGACTATGCTCTGTTATTCGTTGTGAATCCGATTGAATTATCGAGTATTGCACTGATTAATCGCTGTGAAGGTTTAATCTCGTGAATTGACGTAATTGCTGTATTAGTTACTAACCTGTGTGTGTGCATTGTGTTAAATTAGGTTAATCAAGGCTAATCAGTAGGCTTATACCTTGCCCGTTAAATCTGCAATGTGAGTCATTCCTCTTTTATAAACTCTTTTCTCACAGTTTGTGAGCCAACTGTTTTACAATACTCCAAATTATTTTCAAAGTGTTATAATTACAGGGATTAAGTCGTGGTTATCTTAACCGCTAGTTAGTGGGGTATTGTGCACATTACTAATTTCTCACAGTTAGGCAATAAGCCCTAACATAGGTTAGGCTAATAAGACCTAACAGTGACAAAACGTCACTAATTGGGTGACTGGACCCAATAGTGGTATGACCATCGTCACACGGGTGGCAAGACCAGATATTAATTAAGATACTGCCATAGTAATCGCTCTTATGCTGTAATTTATAACTATGTGTCATTTTTATCAAAATGAATGATTCACTCAGTATTTCCCCGCTGACAAAACCTTTTTACAACATGTTTCAGGTGACCTACTGAATTAAGTACACGTGCTACGGAGCACTATCAAGCTTGAAGTGGTGGCTCAAATAAAATAAATAAACATGTTTGTAAAATAATGAAATTATGATATTTACGGAGTTTATCCTAAATATAAATAAATAATACTCGGGCAAAATTTTCAAGTTTAAAACGATCCTGTTAAGACTTCCGCTATAAAAATAAATACCACGGGATTTTCTGTCCCGCGGCTCCCGAAACGGGTCAAACCGGGTCGGGGGCCGTGACAGAAAAAGGTGGTATCAGAGCCACTGATCAAGCCACTGATTTAAGCCTATTAAGTATTTAGAAAATACTTAAATTTTATTAAATTGCTATTTTGTGATTATGTGCTTTATTATCTGATTAATTGCATATAGTATGGAACAGATTTTATATGTTTAGCAATTAATAAATAAATTAGACTAAAATTTTAGTGCCTTTACAAGTCTAGAAGTCTTATTCAGTATATATATAAACTTATAAATAAAACTTAGGGTACTTTAAAATTCTAATTGTTCTGATAGTTAAACACATATTTCTATCAAAATTTGTTATAAATTCTGACATAATAACTGTGTGTATTATGCAAAAACAGCATGAGTAATTTGTCTGATGCCCTTCAGAAGTTAAATCTCTATCCAGTTAGAGTAGAAGTTTCCAGAGATTTTAATAGGTATATACCAGATATGGAGGAACCTATAGAATTTAATGTTTTACCTCTCGAGCCTAAGAAACCAGAAATTGAGGAAAGTTCTAGGCAAATTAAGGGGTTACCATCTCAAGAAGAAATAGATCTTACAATAACAGACTATAGTATTATGAAGACTATTAATGAAACACAACTATCAATGAACTTAGAACCAGCTATTCCAAACCTTTCAGTACACTCACAACCTTTCAAAATAGACGAATGGTTGACTCAGGAAATACAGCTACAGAACAATCCCTATAAGCTTTTTCCTCAGTTCAATCCAGAACCAAAATCCACCAATAAATAACAAGAATATAGCTAGACTCCGCCACTTTGACTAAGAATTAATGTATACTGGGAATAAGATCTAAGAAATTGAGGAATAGATCTCCTAAGAGGAAACACTGTTATTAGAATATCATTTACCAAAGAATAGGAGACTTATGAAACAAGGATTGTGTAATAATAATAGTCAAAATCAGTCTGTAACATTTTTACGAATAAAATTTTGTAAGGCATATTATTATTTCGAGAAATCAATAGTTTGGCTATATAAAACTATATAATAATTTTGTGTATACTTGTTATTTATTTGATACTAATACAATTATATATATATATATATATATACAATTAGTTATCTGATGGAAAACGCTAATAATGAACCAGTTAATGAAGATAATCAATCCGAGCAACAATCAGGGGGTCAATATATGACTAGGCAGGATATAGAAAATATCGTTGCTCAAGGGATAGCCAATACTATTCCAACAATGATTGCTCAGGGGATAGCCAACGCTATTCCAGCAATTGTCACTGCTGTTAAAAATCCCGTAGAACCACAGCAAATCATTCCTAGCAAACGTATTTCTGAAGATAATTTCAGTAATAGCGTAAACGGAGGCAATGATCATGTTAATCATGATAAAGAACCGCGACAAGCTCCGCTCCCTAAGAAAAGGAAAGCTGCAACGCCTGGTTGCACTTATAAGGAGTTCCTTGCCTGTAAACCTGTAGAATTCGCAGGCAATGAAGGGGCAACTGCGGCACTGCGTTGGTTAGAAAAAACCGAGGCAGTGATCAGAATAAGTAAATGTGTTGAGGAAGATAAGGTTATGTACGCTTCACACCTTTTCAAGGAAGAAGCGTTAGAATGGTGGAATACAGTGTTACAAGCCAAAGGAAGTGACGTAGCCTATGCCATGGGGTGGGAAGAATTTAAGCGATTAATAGAAAGGAAATTCTGTCCCAAATATGAAAAAGAGCAAATGGCGAATAAGTTTTAAGTCACCGAATGGTAGATGTAGATTGCCGAGGGTATACTTCAAAATTCTTTGAGTATGCCAGAATTGTACCTACTCTGGCTTCGCCGGAACCGGTACTTATCTCTCGCTATATCTGGGGTTTGATTAGTGAGATTCGTGACATTGTCAAAGCTGCGAGACCCCGCACGATTGACGATGCGGTAGAATTAGCTAACACTCTAACTGACGGAGTGGTACGCACACGGGAAGAAAATAGGAGGAAGGAATTAGCCCAGAAAATTTCCCAAGAATTTCATATAGGTAATAGTAACAATTTTAAGAGAAGAGAAAACGGGCGATTTTCCACTATTCCATTTTGCGATATCTGCAAAGGAAAGCATTTTGGAAAATGCAAAGGATGCTGCAATTTTTGCAAAATTCCAGGACATCGAGAAGAGGATTGCAGGAAAAAGAAGGCAATCACTTGCTACAGTTGCGGAGAACCCGGACACTTCAGAACAAGCTGCCCGAAATTAGGCAATTCAGCAAACGAAAAGACGAAACCTGCAGAAGGGACTACCAAGAAAAACGCAAGAGCTTTTCAATTAACTACTCAGGAAGCTGAACTCATTCCTGACATCATAGTGGGTACGAGTATTATTTGACTCTGGTGCAAACCAAGGTTTTATAAATACTTCATTCTGTCAAACTCTTAACCTATCATTAATCAAACTTAGGCAAATCTTTACAGTCAAAATAGGCAAAAAGGAAAATATAGAACTCTCAGGTCATAGAATTTTTCGCCAATCTTATTCCTATGAAATTAGCCGAGTTTGATGTGTGTTAGAAATAGATTGAGTAGTAACCAACCCTGCTCGAATTCTCTGTAATAAGAACTTAAACAAAAAGAAGCCTCTAGCATAAATTAACAAAAAATTCCAATCCTAGCCTTACCAGAAGGAACAGAAGATTTTAAAGGTATACGGTGATGCTTCGAAATTAGAAATTGGGTGTATGGTAATACAACACAAAAAGGTAATTGTGTATGCATCAAGGCAATTGCAAAAGCACGAAGAAAGCCATACCACTTGTAAGCTTAAAAAAAATTAGAAACCACAAGTTACCCTTAAGATTAGGAAACATTATCTAAGTAAGTTTACTATCCATATGGGTCATAAGAATTTAAGATATATATTGGAGCAACAAAAATTAAACATGAGGAAAAGGAAATCCTCAGTAACTACACCTGTGATATTCAGTATCACGAAGAAAAGACTGAAGACAGTTAGAAGAATTATATAAATACGAGCCGTCAAAGTTCAAGTTGGAGACAAAATGCTATTGAAAGTATTTTCTTGGAAAGGAATTTATAAATTCAGTAAGAAAAGAAGCTAAGTCTAAGATACGTAGAGCCATTTCCAGTAGTCCAACGGATAGGACCAGTTGCTTATCACCCATAACTACCAGAAGACCTAGTTGGAGTACATAATGTGTTCCATATATTCAATCTCAAGAAAAGTTTAGCAAAACAAATCCCTGGTCATACCTCTTCAAGATGTAGATGTAAACAAGAAGTTTAAGTTCATAGAGAAACCCCTACAAATAGAAGATCAGAAAATTAAGTTTCTTAAACACAAACGACTAAGTGCTAGTAAAAGTCAAATAGGAACCCAGGAGAGGACCAGAATACACTTGGGAACTGGAATTAAAGATGAAGAGAAAGTACCCTCATCTATTCCAGTAAATCTCGAGGACGAGATTTTTCTTAAGGTGGGGAGGATATAACAACTGTCACTAAAATCCATAATTAGGATGGTAATTAGCTATTAAGAAAACCCTAATTGAGACACCCAAGTGATTCTACGCAAACCCTAAAATTTCCAGAACAATCAGAATCAGGATCAGGGCCCCTAAAACTCAGGGGGGGCAAAACCCTAGTTACGATTATCTAAATAACTTGCTGGCCGTTTTGAATTTCACAATTTTATCAACTCAGCTAAGCTACTTAGACACGAAGCTACCTATAGAAAATAGGTTACCACTCGCGTAGCGCGACGCCCATGGGGGTACCCCTCGCGCTACGCGACAGGGACAAATTTCGTGTAACATAGGTTACCACTCGCGTAGCGCGACGCCTATAGTGATACCCCTCGCGCTACGCGACAGGGTCAAATTTTGGGTATAAATAGAAGGGTCTGGCACTTGCATTTTGGTGTGAATTCGACGAAGAAATTCACTTCGTAGACGAAGTTATACACTATTTACTACAAAAACACACACAATTCACGAAGTGCTGCCGCAATCAGGGTATAACTCGATCGCTATTACGATTCAACGTCCGATCGATTATAACTATCCAACGATAGTCCAGGTGCTGCTCAATTGAGCTTGTACTTTGATTATTCGTCGTGATTTCGACTTGAATATTAGAGTGCTGTTCGAATTCGGACTATGCTCTGTTATTCGTTGTGAATCCGATTGAATTATCGAGTATTGCACTGATTAATCGCTATGAAGGTTTAATCTCGTGAATTGACGTAATTGCTGTATTAGTTACTAACCTGTGTGTGTGCATTGTGTTAAATTAGGTTAATCAAGGCTAATCAGTAGGCTTATACCTTGCCCGTTAAATCTGCAATGTGAGTCATTCCTCTTTTATAAACTCTTTTCTCACAGTTTGTGAGCCAACTGTTTTACAATACTCCAAATTATTTTCAAAGTGTTATAATTACAGGGATTAAGTCGTGGTTATCTTAACCGCTGGTTAGTGGGGTATTGTGCACATTACTAATTTCTCACAGTTAGGCAATAAGCCCTAACATAGGTTAGGCTAATAAGACCTAACAGTGACAAAACGTCACTAATTGGGTGACTGGACCCAATAGTGGTATGACCATCGTCACACGGGTGGCAAGACCAGATATTAATTAAGATACTGCCATAGTAATCGCTCTTATGCTGTAATTTATAACTATGTGTCATTTTTATCAAAATGAATGATTCACTCAGTATTTCCCCGCTGACAAAACCTTTTTACAACATGTTTCAGGTGACCTACTGAATTAAGTACACGTGCTACGGAGCACTATCAAGCTTGAAGTGGTGGCTCAAATAAAATAAATAAACATGTTTGTAAAATAATGAAATTATGATATTTACGGAGTTTATCCTAAATATAAATAAATAATACTCGGGCAAAATTTTCAAGTTTAAAACGATCCTGTTAAGACTTCCGCTATAAAAATAAATACCACGGGATTTTCTGTCCCGCGGCTCCCGAAACGGGTCAAACCGGGTCGGGGGCCGTGACAGAAAAAGGTGGTATCAGAGCCACTGATCAAGCCACTGATTTAAGCCTATTAAGTATTTAGAAAATACTTAAATTTTATTAAATTGCTATTTTGTGATTATGTGCTTTATTATCTGATTAATTGCATATAGTATGGAACAGATTTTATATGTTTAGCAATTAATAAATAAATTAGACTAAAATTTTAGTGCCTTTACAAGTCTAGAAGTCTTATTCAGTATATATATAAACTTATAAATAAAACTTAGGGTACTTTAAAATTCTAATTGTTCTGATAGTTAAACACATATTTCTATCAAAATTTGTTATAAATTCTGACATAATAAATGTGTGTATTATGCAAAAACAGCATGAGTAATTTGTCTGATGCCCTTCAGAAGTTAAATCTCTATCCAGTTAGAGTAGAAGTTTCCAGAGATTTTAATAGGTATATACCAGATATGGAGGAACCTATAGAATTTAATGTTTTACCTCTCGAGCCTAAGAAACCAGAAATTGAGGAAAGTTCTAGGCAAATTAAGGGGTTACCATCTCAAGAAGAAATAGATCTTACAATAACAGACTATAGTATTATGAAGACTATTAATGAAACACAACTATCAATGAACTTAGAACCAGCTATTCCAAACCTTTCAGTACACTCACAACCTTTCAAAATAGACGAATGGTTGACTCAGGAAATACAGCTACAGAACAATCCCTATAAGCTTTTTCCTCAGTTCAATCCAGAACCAAAATCCACCAATAAATAACAAGAATATAGCTAGACTCCGCCACTTTGACTAAGAATTAATGTATACTGGGAATAAGATCTAAGAAATTGAGGAATAGATCTCCTAAGAGGAAACACTGTTATTAGAATATCATTTACCAAAGAATAGGAGACTTATGAAACAAGGATTGTGTAATAATAATAGTCAAAATCAGTCTGTAACATTTTTACGAATAAAATTTTGTAAGGCATATTATTATTTCGAGAAATCAATAGTTTGGCTATATAAAACTATATAATAATTTTGTGTATACTTGTTATTTATTTGATACTAATACAATTATATATATATATATATATACAATTAGTTATCTGATGGAAAACGCTAATAATGAACCAGTTAATGAAGATAATCAATCCGAGCAACAATCAGGGGGTCAATATATGACTAGGCAGGATATAGAAAATATCGTTGCTCAAGGGATAGCCAATACTATTCCAACAATGATTGCTCAGGGGATAGCCAACGCTATTCCAGCAATTGTCACTGCTGTTAAAAATCCCGTAGAACCACAGCAAATCATTCCTAGCAAACGTATTTCTGAAGATAATTTCAGTAATAGCGTAAACGGAGGCAATGATCATGTTAATCATGATAAAGAACCGCGACAAGCTCCGCTCCCTAAGAAAAGGAAAGCTGCAACGCCTGGTTGCTCTTATAAGGAGTTCCTTGCCTGTAAACCTGTAGAATTCGCAGGCAATGAAGGGGCAACTGCGGCACTGCGTTGGTTAGAAAAAACCGAGGCAGTGATCAGAATAAGTAAATGTGTTGAGGAAGATAAGGTTATGTACGCTTCACACCTTTTCAAGGAAGAAGCGTTAGAATGGTGGAATACAGTGTTACAAGCCAAAGGAAGTGACGTAGCCTATGCCATGGGGTGGGAAGAATTTAAGCGATTAATAGAAAGGAAATTCTGTCCCGAATATGAAAAAGAGCAAATGGCGAATAAGTTTTTAAGTCACCGAATGGTAGATGTAGATTGCCGAGGGTATACTTCAAAATTCTTTGAGTATGCCAGAATTGTACCTACTCTGGCTTCGCCGGAACCGGTACTTATCTCTCGCTATATCTGGGGTTTGATTAGTGAGATTCGTGACATTGTCAAAGCTGCGAGACCCCGCACGATTGACGATGCGGTAGAATTAGCTAACACTCTAACTGACGGAGTGGTACGCACACGGGAAGAAAATAGGAGAAGGAATTAGCCCAGAAAATTTCCCAAGAATTTCATATAGGTAATAGTAACAATTTTAAGAAAAGAGAAAACGGGCGATTTTCCACTATTCCATTTTGCGATATCTGCAAAGGAAAGCATTTTGGAAAATGCAAAGGATGCTGCAATTTTTGCAAAATTCCAGGACATCGAGAAGAGGATTGCAGGAAAAAGAAGGCAATCACTTGCTACAGTTGCGGAGAACCCGGACACTTCAGAACAAGCTGCCCGAAATTAGGCAATTCAGCAAACGAAAAGACGAAACCTGCAGAAGGGACTACCAAGAAAAACGCAAGAGCTTTTCAATTAACTACTCAGGAAGCTGAACTCATTCCTGACATCATAGTGGGTACGAGTATTATTTGACTCTGGTGCAAACCAAGGTTTTATAAATACTTCATTCTGTCAAACTCTTAACCTATCATTAATCAAACTTAGGCAAATCTTTACAGTCAAAATAGGCAAAAAGGAAAATATAGAACTCTCAGGTCATAGAATTTTTCGCCAATCTTATTCCTATGAAATTAGCCGAGTTTGATGTGTGTTAGAAATAGATTGAGTAGTAACCAACCCTGCTCGAATTCTCTGTAATAAGAACTTAAACAAAAAGAAGCCTCTAGCATAAATTAACAAAAAATTCCAATCCTAGCCTTACCAGAAGGAACAGAAGATTTTAAAGGTATACGGTGATGCTTCGAAATTAGAAATTGGGTGTATGGTAATACAACACAAAAAGGTAATTGTGTATGCATCAAGGCAATTGCAAAAGCACGAAGAAAGCCATACCACTTGTAAGCTTAAAAAAAATTAGAAACCACAAGTTACCCTTAAGATTAGGAAACATTATCTAAGTAAGTTTACTATCCATATGGGTCATAAGAATTTAAGATATATATTGGAGCAACAAAAATTAAACATGAGGAAAAGGAAATCCTCAGTAACTACACCTGTGATATTCAGTATCACGAAGAAAAGACTGAAGACAGTTAGAAGAATTATATAAATACAAGCCGTCAAAGTTCAAGTTGGAGACAAAATGCTATTGAAAGTATTTTCTTGGAAAGGAATTTATAAATTCAGTAAGAAAAGAAGCTAAGTCTAAGATACGTAGAGCCATTTCCAGTAGTCCAACGGATAGGACCAGTTGCTTATCACCCATAACTACCAGAAGACCTAGTTGGAGTACATAATGTGTTCCATATATTCAATCTCAAGAAAAGTTTAGCAAAACAAATCCCTGGTCGTACCTCTTCAAGATGTAGAGGTAAACAAGAAGTTTAAGTTCATAGAGAAACCCCTACAAATAGAAGATCAGAAAATTAAGTTTCTTAAACACAAACGACTAAGTGCTAGTAAAAGTCAAATAGGAACCCAGGAGAGGACCAGAATACACTTGGGAACTGGAATTAAAGATGAAGAGAAAGTACCCTCATCTATTCCAGTAAATCTCGAGGACGAGATTTTTCTTAAGGTGGGGAGGATGTAACAACTGTCACTAAAATCCATAATTAGGATGGTAATTAGCTATTAAGAAAACCCTAATTGAGACACCCAAGTGATTCTACGCAAACCCTAAAATTTCCAGAACAATCAGAATCAGGATCAGGGCCCCTAAAACTCAGGGGGGGCAAAACCCTAGTTACGATTATCTAAATAACTTGCTGGCCGTTTTGAATTTCACAATTTTATCAACTCAGCTAAGCTACTTAGACACGAAGCTACCTATAGAAAATAGGTTACCACTCGCGTAGCGCGACGCCCATGGGGGTACCCCTCGCGCTACGCGACAGGGACAAATTTCGTGTAACATAGGTTACCACTCGCGTAGCGCGACGCCTATAGTAATACCCCTCGCGCTACGCGACAGGGTCAAATTTTGGGTATAAATAGAAGGGTCTGGCACTTGCATTTTGGTGTGAATTCGACGAAGAAATTCACTTCGTAGACGAAGTTATACACTATTTACTACAAAAACACACACGATTCACGAAGTGCTGCCGCAATCAGGGTATAACTCGATCGCTATTACGATTCAACGTCCGATCGATTATAACTATCCAACGATAGTCCAGGTGCTGCTCAATTGAGCTTGTACTTTGATTATTCGTCGTGATTTCGACTTGAATATTAGAGTGCTGTTCGAATTCGGACTATGCTCTGTTATTCGTTGTGAATCCGATTGAATTATCGAGTATTGCACTGATTAATCGCTGTGAAGGTTTAATCTCGTGAATTGACGTAATTGCTGTATTAGTTACTAACCTGTGTGTGTGCATTGTGTTTAATTAGGTTAATCAAGGCTAATCAGTAGGCTTATACCTTGCCCGTTAAATCTGCAATGTGAGTCATTCCTCTTTTATAAACTCTTTTCTCACAGTTTGTGAGCCAACTGTTTTACAATACTCCAAATTATTTTCAAAGTGTTATAATTACAGGGATTAAGTCGTGGTTATCTTAACCGCTGGTTAGTGGGGTATTGTGCACATTACTAATTTCTCACAGTTAGGCAATAAGCCCTAACATAGGTTAGGCTAATAAGACCTAACAGTGACAAAACGTCACTAATTGGGTGACTGGACCCAATAGTGGTATGACCATCGTCACACGGGTGGCAAGACCAGATATTAATTAAGATACTGCCATAGTAATCGCTCTTATGCTGTAATTTATAACTATGTGTCATTTTTATCAAAATGAATGATTCACTCAGTATTTCCCCGCTGACAAAACCTTTTTACAACATGTTTCAGGTGACCTACTGAATTAAGTACACGTGCTACGGAGCACTATCAAGCTTGAAGTGGTGGCTCAAATAAAATAAATAAACATGTTTGTAAAATAATGAAATTATGATATTTACGGAGTTTATCCTAAATATAAATAAATAATACTCGGGCAAAATTTTCAAGTTTAAAACGATCCTGTTAAGACTTCCGCTATAAAAATAAATACCACGGGATTTTCTGTCCCGCGGCTCCCGAAACGGGTCAAACCGGGTCGGGGGCCGTGACAATAGGCGCTCGCAGCCCGCCTCAACTTAGCCTAAACATTATGCGGGCCGCGTGAACCTTGTGTGTCGATAACATCAGCAAAACCCCCAAATCGAATCATTTTCAAACCCTACTTCCATTTCTTCTTCATCTCCGGCGATTAAGACCATCACCACCACACTTCTCCGCTGTTACCACCATATTCAACCCCTTTCTCCACCATCATCCACCGCCGTCCACCCACTACCACCATTTCCTTCACCATTTCTAACCCCGAACTACCCCACCACCGCCGATAACCCCGTACACATCACTTCCATCACCGCCGCTGACCACTGGCCACCGGGTCAACTACTTCAGCTCTCAACTCATTTTGATTTGCTTTTCGTGTCGTCGACGTTCAGGTATGTTTTCCTGCTTTTACTTTTGAGTCGTTTAGGTTTGGTGTAGTTAGTCGGGTCTTGATAGTTGTTTCGAGTCAGTAAGTTTTTCGTTTAGGTCAGTTTATCTGTGTTTGGAAGTCCTGTTGTCACTGTGCAAGTCATTTGGTCGAGTCTCGTGTCTGTCGTTGTCGAGTCAAGTCCATGTATCAGGTCCGTCGAATTAAATGGGTTTAGTATTACATTTGTTGGGTTTGATTTGCTGGTCGAGTTTGTGTCTCAAGTCAGGTCTGTGTTATTGTGAGTCATCTGCGTCTGTGTCGAGTCTTATTTGCTGAGTTAGGTTATTACAGGCTATCTACAGTGAAATCTTTGTCATTAAGCAGGTGTTACTAAGTCTGTTTGGGGGTTGTCTGTTTACAAAACTCTGCATGTTTAGTATTTGGGTTGATAATGTCACAAGTTCAGAAATGTTTTGTTTAGACTGGGTGCGGATGGCTCGGGTTGGTATTGATTTGTTTGACTTATTTTGATTTCGGATGAAGTACTAGTCGAAAGGGGGGGGGGGGGTTTGATCAAATATGAATGTTGACGGTTTAGTTTTTACGACGGGCGGCGGGGTTGGTTTGAATTAACTTGTTTTGGAATTTTGCGGGCGATTGTTTTGGGCGTCATTAAATTCAAGTGTGGGGAAGCGGTTGCGTGTTTTTGTCATAAAGAACAAATTTTTACACAACTCCATGCGCGCCGTTATCCGTTGCATACACATGTTGATGATTTTTCTCGGCACTTGGGATTGCTCGAGGGCGAGCAAAGTGCCGGGAGGGGGTGAAGAGTGAAAATTTTGTATATTTTGCGTCAGAGTGTCTAGTTTTGCGTCAAAAGCGTCGTTTGTGTCCGTTGGTGTCCTTTTGAGTCGTGTTTGAGTCATGTTTAGTGTCATTGTGCATCTTATTTCATCGCTTGATTACTAAACCACTTCGCTCGTACTCAATCTCCATTCGGGCGAGGTTTGGTTTGTAATTCGAGTGTTTACGATAAAGTCACTTGTTTCGGACAACGGCCGCGAATGAAATGCTATACGACCGTCGTTCGACACTATATTATTATATTATTAAAATATTATTATAAAAAAATCATAAAAATTTAAAAAATTCATAAAAAATCAGAAAAATTCCTAAAAATTCCAAAATTTTTTTTTTTGAAAAACTCAAAAATACCAAAAATAGTTTGTTTTTACTAATTGTTTACCTGTTTTGTGCGTTTATTGAACTGTTTATGCAGAATGTCAGGTGAAGGATCCTCTTCGGGTACAAAGCGCAAGAGGCGCGGATCTACGAAAGGACAGGAGCAGCCGGCTGATATGCCACTTAGAGAGGTTACGTATAGGGATGACGGGACCCCACATGGTCAGAGTAGGAGGTTGGTGGATAGCCCGTTGTTACGATTTACTGTTGGGTCGACTGAGTATTTGAAGTTTGATACTATTAAGAAGCTGAATTTGCTGGAGTTTAGAAGGATAGATTGGGATTTGGTTGGTCAGTTGGGGCAGGTTGAGAGGCTGCAGGAGCTATTAGGGCCAAAGTTTAGGATGGCGTTGGATTGTGACGCGCCACAGTATTACGAGCTCACCCTGGAGTTTCATTCCACATTTTACTATAGGCATCCAGGGGGTTTTGATGAGCCAGATGTAGTATCATTTGTGTTGGGTAAAAGGATTTTCAACATGAGTTTACCACAGTTCGCATTGGCGACTGGGTTTTACACAGTTCAGGAGGTCGAGTCTGAGGAGTTTAGGGGTTTGCTGAGGCAGGTAGTGAAGGAGAAGCAGGATTATTGTGTATTGAAGGGGGAGTTAGCGAGGTTTTGGCGCACTATTGCTATTTCACCATTTTCAAACAACATGGTGGCGTCTGATATCAGAGATCCTCTTTATAGGTTTGTGCACAAGATACTGGCATCTACATTGATAGGTAGGCATGAAGGGGATAATAAAGTGAATTAGCATAGTTTGTTTTGCTTGATGTGCATGGTTGAGCGTCGCCCAGCAAATCTGGCGAGTATTTTAGCATGGTCATTGGTGAGGCCGAAGAAGGGAGGAGGAAAGGCGAGGTTATATGGTGGGCCGTATATTACGATGTTGGCAGCGAATTTGGGTATATTTGCTGATTTCCCTCCTGAGAGGATGCGTACAGGACCAACTCCATCACTTATGGAGCTGAGGAGCTTTCAGATGGCGAGGATAGTTACATGGGATGATCCACCAGTCTAGGAGGCGGCGTTAGAGGGGCAGCAGGTGCCACCTCCACCAGATTCAGCTGCCGAAGGGGCGTTGCAGGCTGCGATTCCACAGCGTTATCAGGTGCCGCTTCATAGGCATCAGATGCCAGCACGCGAGCACCCGATTAGGCAGCCGAGACCAGAGCCGTTAACATTAGAGGCGTTATATGATAGGATGGAGAGTAGGCATAAGGAGAGCAGAGCAGGTCAGAGACGTATTGAGGATGGTATGAGAGTGATCATGGATCACTTCCACTTGCAGTCGCCGCCGTCTTGGCAGCCGCAGCAGGAGGGTCCAGCTGGTGGACAGGAGGATCCTGTGGGTAGACAGGAGGGTTAGGATGAGGAGTAGTTCGAGGATGCAGTTGCGCTTATGGATGTTATATCTTTTGTTTTTTATTTTATGCTGTTTTGATCCTCATATTTTGGTCTGTACTGATATATTAAAACAGGTTGGTAGGGTTTTAGGGTTTGTTGATACTTGATGTGATTGTGACGGTATATATTATGCTTGTTGGTGGATATGATTGTTTAGGTCGTTGTTAGTGCCGCTTCCGTTCGCGTGTCCGAGTTAGTACAGTTTGCTGAGCGCGTTTGGATTGGAGGGCGTGTGTGGTATCGACTGGCATACTGACAGTCTCACATATTTTTTCAGCTAAGTCGTTCCACTTGTATATTTTTGTATTCTTATTTATTTTTCGTTTTTTAGGCTTTAGGAGTCGTGTTTTTCATCCTTGCATTAGGGACAATGCAATATTTAAGTGTGGGGATGGGACACTTTCGTTGAGTATTTAGTTAGTGAGTCTTGAGTCATAAAAAGCCGAAAAATACAAAAAAAAAAAAACAAAAAAATTAAAAAATTTCAAAAATCCAAAAAAATTGAAAAAAAAATTAGAAAATGTCTTTTGAAATAAGAAGTTTGCAAAATAAGAAACGGAAAATGATAGAAAAGTCGGGTTTTTGATCGGGTTCAAATAATAATAATATGAGAATAAATAATCGTGCTTGTGTCTAGTTTGGGATGTGCGGGTAGGCTTGATTCGGTTCTGGGTTCCTTTGATTTTAAAATTACCTAACTGTCGGTCTACTAGTGGGTTCTCATCTAGGGAGAGTGAGGAAATTGAAACCGCCAAAAATAGTATAAGGGATGCCGTTATAAGCTAAGATCGTTAGAGTTTTTGGTCATTATCTCGTTGAAAAAGGAAAAAAAAATAAATAAATAAGCGAGCTAGAAACTAAATGAAAGTAGCCATTCTATGTAGTCTGTGGTTGGGGATAGCGACTCTACAGCCGGATTACCGCTAGAATGTGTGAAATCGACCTTGCAAAAATAAATAAAAAGTACCGAAACCTATGTAATCTGTGGTTGGGGATAGCGACTCTACAGCCGGAATGCCTCTGGGATTAGGGAAAGCAACGTCTACCCTCGTAAAAGAAAAAAAATGAGAAAAAGTGATGAAAAAGAAAAAAAATTGGAAAGAATGGATTTGATTTTAAACTCTCTTGATCTTGGTATAAGGCGGTTAGGAAATAACCCAGTGGTGGTTCCTTTTGTCCTATAAGCTTGAGGGGGGATTAGGTGGACTTGCAATTCTTAGCGTGAAACCCTAGAGGTGGATTGACCGAACTTGAACCTAAATTGCATAATAAGGCCTTGGAACCGGGTTGGGTTTAAGAGGATCATTATACTTGCAATTGCGGCTAACATGAGTGTCGATTTAAATAAAATAACTTAAGCTTTTGTCCCGATCGACTATTCCGACTATGATTCCGTTTGCAAAATTCTTTTTCGAGGATGAAAAAAAGTCAAGTGTGGGGATATTTGATGTATTGCAAAATACATCTTTATTCGCATCCGTTTTAGTCGTTAGATATTCGTTTTTAGTCCGTTTTTAGCGTAGAATGTACATACTATTGATATTTTGTGATTTCCAGGTCTTTACAGCCAAAAGAAGCAGAAATGAGTTGAATTCTGGAAAGGCGAAAGGCTGGATCGGAAAACGAGGGCTCGGAAGCAAGAACGAAGAAAAAAATCAATTCTGGAGCTTCTAGGCGGGCCGCGTAAGCTTATGCTTACGTACTACGCGGGCCGCGAGAGATGTGTATACGTGCAGCCCACTCAACAGGCAACGGCTAGTAGGGTTTTTTGAAGTTATAAAACATCATCTTCATCAACAGTCGAGGATCATACGAATTTTGGATCTTGAAGCACCATTGAAGGCTGTTGAAGGTTCTTGAGCATCTTGGGAAGCAAGGAATCATTCGGGTATACTCCAGGAGCGTTCGAGAGTGAAGACTACGGGTTTTACTATCTTAATCTTTCGTTCTTCGTTCGTTTTTATGTGTAACACGATGAATTCAGATCTGTTTATGATTTTCTTTAGGTTCTTGATCATGTTTTCTGGCTAAAAACCTTTAACTACCTAGGCTAATGACAATAGTTTAAATAAAGTTTGGATCTTTATTCGATTTTTGGCGTGGTTATGGATTTTTCTTGTATTGTAAAAGCTTTGGGAATTTAACTTGGTGTATATGCGTGCTTGACAATTGTTTTATCACTGTTTATTTGTAACACCTCGAAAATTCACGTCCTGCAATGTGTTGACACGTGTCATAAAGTTTGAACGTGTGAAAGAAATATTATAGAAGGACTAAAGTTGACAAACATGGAAAGTATGTGAATATACGTATTCTAAGTGTCAACTGTGAATAAATATAATGTACATTAACCCTACATGATGCTCATACCTTCAAACGAATAAATCATGGATCATACGAAGCTAAAAGTGAGAGATTACAAACTACAGGGGTTAAATGTGTCAACATGTTTAAAGATATACCTTTGAGTGACCTTTTGACAAACCCGAAGCTTTGTAAATGTTAATCATGCTCACTAGAATGCACGATTTAAATTTCGTAAAGTTCGTTAACGTATGAGAAAGTTATGATCGAATTCGTGTGCGAGGGGTTAAAGCGTCAACGTTGAAAGTTAGGCCTTTTCGGGTAACAATAAAGTTACCCGGGGACTTAACAAAGTGGGTATATGTCTTGAGGCCCTTATAGATCAATTACGAGGGCTCAAAATGCAATAAACAAGTGCCTAATCGAAGTTTGAAGAGCCAGGGACTAAACTGCAATTTAACCAAAGTTTGTTGGATGATCTGAGGTGCTCGCGTAGCGCGAGCTTATAGGCTCAGGCAGTCGCGCTACGCGACTGCCATATCTGGACAGAACTTTGATTTGCATGATCCTTTGTCTGCCACAGCCAAGTTACTCCACCTTTGATCGATCTTTCCATCTCACTTGGCCCCTAAAACACCCCCTACACACTAGTAACAAGTGTTGGATGATTGTGGTTGATGGTAGACTTGTTTGTCAATCACTTATGGTGGGTGAAACCACTATATAAGGCACTCCAATGTCACATTCATTCTCACACCTTCATTTGCATGATTTGATCATTCCTGGAGCTCTCAAGCAGGTCCAACTGATCTAAAGTCGTGCATAGGACTCTTGTAAGTCTACTAGTCCTTCTTTATTTGAGTTTAGCTTGTTTAATTAGCTAAAAGTCAAACCGTCGCAATTACGGTTTGACTTCGAGATTAGTCAATAATGGCTCAGTCATACCTCAAATTAAAAGTAGTTATAGATTGGTATTTATGTGGGTAATAAAACCTCAAAAGGGTTTCCCCTGATCACCACTCTAACCAGGTCAAAAGTCGGGTCAAACATATAATTAAAAAGTCAACAGGATGCTTAAAATGTCATTTATGCATAATTAGCTATCTAGAACATATACAACCTGTTTGATCATTGTTATAACTTAGTAATAAGTGTAAGAACATGTCTAAACATGTTCCACCCGACTATTTCCTGTTTAGACCCGGTTCGGAACCGAAAGTCACATAGTTTGACTTTCACTTTGACTTTCAGTTCTGACCCGTTTAGGCATGTTTTAGAAATGCCTCAGAGCTTTAATTGGATTAGGATACATGTTAGAACAACCCTCTACGATTATGCACCTTGGTTCACTAGTTATCCAATTAATATGCATATTTCCGTTAATTGCTCATATGTTGACCGTTATGCCCTTATTATCTTAAAAACGTGATTTATGAAAATGTAAAAGTGTAGAAACCTTAGTTACCGATATATAAACTTGTATGCAAAGTTTGACATCAGTTTGACTTGTAGATTAAGAGTTATGCTCAATATCGCTAAATCAATGCTTTATGTTAATAAAATGGCGTAATTAGCGTATAGCCTAGTTAAGCCTACTTTTTGGTATCAAACTTAATACCCACTGATGTAATATATTATTTTGGCATTTTTAAAGATTTTTAATTAATTTTAGGCTGAGCATAACTAGTAGTCGTAGGCTTAAGCCGGTAATTGTCGGTTTGCCCTTACGGGCCATAAAAATGAGTTTTACTTATCGAAACGACTCCAAACCTTTTGCTACCGACCACATATAATAAATAAATTATTTTAAGCCTTCTGGAAATATAAAATATCAGATTTAAGTATCAAACCCGGAAATGGCCTTTAATCGCCTTATTTAGCGTTTTTAACGCATAGTATGTTTTAAAATCATATTGAACATACTCGGGTTGATACCTACTGATATATGAGGCAAATTATGATATTCTAACAGTAAGAAAAGGTTGATTAACTCAGACTTTGTTTTTGAGCTTTTCGGCTTATGTGAAATTACCAAAATACCCCTACGGGGCATAGTTTGGTTAAAAATGATAAATTTCACATATATGCTTTAGCCTACTGTTATAACTCATCAAATTGAGTATGTTTGCTGTTTACATCAGACCAGTAACTCAGTTAAACATCTAAGCGCTTTTACAAACTTTAAAACGACCAAACTACCCCTACGGGGCATAGTTTGTGTTTAAATTAGTTCGGGGCATAATGAAAGACATCCTACTGATGTCACAACATATTTGAAGCATATTAACTTAGGAAACCTGTATATGGCTCTTACGGATACCCGTTACGCATTTTACGCGTTCGGTTCGGTTTATGTAACAAGTTTACATAAATTAACCGACACGGGTCAAACCTTATCGGTTTCATCTCAAAATCCAGAATGTGAATAATAAACCCACATTAAACAAGTCTCTGAACTTGTCGGGTCTAAATCACATTCTATCCGGTCTTCGCTTAATCGTGCGTACGAACCGTATCTTTGAAACTAGTCGGTCTAAGCTTAAGCTTAATAAAAGACCCGTTAGTATTCTAATAGGTTATATTAAACCTTCGTTCCAGATTAGGAGAACCAGTAAAAGCTACGTGCATTTTGCTTATTGTGATTTATACTTTGCATCAGGTAAATACTTTTAACTTATTTTCCCTATACGGGCTTGGGTTACGGTACATAGCGTACCGCTTGATCGAGCATCAAATCTCCACGCTTAGTGGGTAGTTGAATAATTTGATCAGCTCGTTTAAACAGTCTTGTTTACTTTACAGCCTTTGGGGGGTTAATGACCATGTCCCGGATATCCTTGGCATCATCTTACGAGATTGGCCACGACCTGAGCACGGCGTGTAGGCGTACACCGTCCGTGTATAACTCAATTATGTGGTGTGTCTATTGATCTTTAACCCGGACTAGATCCGGGCTACTGAACGCATAAGTAACATGTAATTCGTTCACAAGATTATAATATTAAATAATTCTCCCAAGTTAATAAAAAGATTAATCTTGCCTCTGTGCACTTTAATCAAATTATAAAAACATTTATGCCATGTGCGTCCAAACTAATTTTTAAATCATTTTCCAAAATGAGTCAGTTGATTGTATTTACCAGTGTAAACTGACGTATTTTCCCAAAAAGACTAAATGCAGGTACTAAACGTAATTGGCTGGATTGTCTCCTTAGCATCAATAAAGAGTTTCGCAAGCTTAAGATGCCTGAAGTCTGTTGAACTATTGTTTCCATTTTATGTTCGATCCTTCTGTGGATAAGCTCCCGAATATTGTGATAGTTGATATTACAATAATAAATTGGGTTGTATTATATTTTAATTGCTTCCGCTGTGCTTAATAATATTGTGTTGTTTGACTATTATGTTGCCAACCATGACGTCACGATACTCCCCACCGGGCCCACCGGTGACACGTGGAAAATCGGGGTGTGACAGGTTGGTATCAGAGCCAACACTGAGTGAATTAAACACTAGCCTTAGTGTTTAATCTCAGTTACACAAAATTGCACATATCTAAACCTTCTGAGTCTAGACTTAACTTAGGAATATTCTCAATCCTAATCTTGAAATTTTTACTTTCAAATTTTTGTTGGATACGTCGCCAAGCGAAGAAGCCGTAATAGGAGTTCTCCACACCCGGAGCCCTGAGATGCTGAGCTTCGTACCGCGGCTAGAATGAAACGAGCATCCAAGGAGAAAGCATTCAGAAATAAAATGAAGAAGAAACTCCTTTTATTGAAGATCGTTTCCTTATTAGTCCTTATAAGGACATAATTATCTTTCAGTCCCTACGAGGACAACATTATTCCTTTCAAGTCCCGCTTAGGGCAACTTTATACTTTTATTTTTATATAATGGAATGATTAAGTTTAAACTTTCATTCTAAACAAGAAATATTAAATAAATGTAAAATAACATTTCTTTTATAAGATCTACCATTATAATAAAATGGCAAAGTCTAAAAAGGACAAGACCTAGCCACGTGTCATTTTAAGACCGGGCCAAGATGGTAATTCCATAATTAGATTTAGATCCATATTAACACCTCAATTTAAAATTGTTCTGCGTTAATTATAAATTAAGAATCTTAAGTGTGAAACCTAGCCTACGGGTCAATTATAAGACCGGGCCAAGATGGTAAGACCTGTTAAAAAGATTCAAATCATTAATTAAGAATCTTAAGTGTGAAACCTAGCCTACGGGTCAATTATAAGACCGGGCCAAGATGGTAAGACCTGTTAAAAAGATTCAAATCATTAATTAAGAATCTTGAGAGTGAAACCTAGCCTTCGTGTCAATTATAAGACCGGGTCAAGATGGTAAGACCTGTGTAAAAGATTCAGATCTCTGTTAACATCTTAAAACATGTTAACACTCCTGGCAGATGTGATTTCATTTAAAATCACACACATCATTTTATAAAGGATTCTTCAAAAGATTCCTAACCCAGTTTAATGATCTCTGAATCCTGGGTTTACATCATTAATTAAGATGATCATATTTTAACCATACGTGGTAACATAATGCCTACGGGCCCTGCTCATTTCCATATAAGCCAAAAGACAGTGGTAGCAAAGACTCCCTGTCAGATAAAGCTAATGAACTAGGTTCAAACCTCAAATGCTTTGATTCTCTGAAATCCTAGCATATAATTGTCCATGTGACTAGGCCTATTGTGCCAATATACTTTCATGCTTTGATTCTCTGAAATCATAGCTTAAAATTTATAAATGTCCATGTGACCAGGCCGTTGGGTGCCACTGATAAAACTGTTAATGTCTTATAATTAGGATAAATTATAATAGAAATCCTAAATAAATATATGAATAATAAATTAACCAAATATGGTCTCTGTTTACCATGGTTAATGAATTTCCCTAAGGGCAATTCTGTAATAAACATCCCTTAGAAGGGAAGTGCCTACGGGCTATAGTTAATGTCCTCTGAGACTGAAGACAGTGGCAGCCTACAGCTCCCTGTCAGGAAAAAGGTAATGAACTTTGATTCAAACCTTAATGCCGCGATTCTCTGAAATCATGGCTTATAAATTTAACTTGTCTACGCGACTAGGCCATCTGTGCTATTATTATTAACTTATGAATTAGGATTTATGATAAAAATCCTGAATAAAATAAATATCCTTCCTTCCCTGTCAGTAAGCAGTTTAAAAGGAAATCTTAAAGGTGAAACCTGGCCTACGCGGCCAAGATGGTGAAACCTGCTCAAGGAATTCAGATCCTTGTTAACACTTAGGAACGTGTTAGCACTCTTGACTAATGTGATTCGAGAAAATCACAACAGTCATCCTTATATTGGATTCTTCCAATCCCCTTATCTAAACCTAGAAATTTAGGAATCATGGCTTATACCATCCTATAAGATGATCATATTAGGAACATCCGTTAGTGATGATGTGCCTACGGGCTAAACTTGTTGTCCGATAAGACAACGACAGTGATGGTCTTTGACCTCCTGTCTAAAATATTGGACTATGTCCAAACATAATAGTCTACATGATTCAATGCGATCATGACTAATATCATTTAATATGATGAAAATATTATTTAACATCCTTTAGTGATGTTTTGCCTACGAGCTATAATATATTGTCCATTTGAGACATTGACATTGTTATCTTTATGATTCCTTGTCTGAGGTGGTGAGCTATGCTCAAGCCAAAATAGTCAATATGATTAATGCAATCATGACTTATATCTTCTAATAGGATGAACCTATTATAAACATCCATTAGTGATGTTTCGCCTATGGGCCATATTGTATTGTCCATGTGTGATAAAGACATTGTGATCGTTACGATTCCATGTCCAAGGTAATGAGCTATAATCAAGCCTAATAGTCGATACGATCAATGCGAGCATGACAAAAATCATCAATACGATGATTAAAACAGTTTCAACATCCTTAGAGATGTTTTGCCTAAGGGCTATATTATGTTGTCCAATCGAGACGAGGCAATTTTAATCTTTTGTGATTCTTTGCCAAAGGGGTGAGCTATACTCAAACCCCATAATCTATACTCGTTGCGATCCTGACTGGTATCATCAGTATGATGATCATAATATTAACATCCCTCGCGATGAAATGCCTACGGGCTATACCCTATTCTGGTGTCAGTAAGACAACGATAGTAGTGATCTTTATGATCCCCTAGTCAAAATGGTGTGATTATACCCAAACCTAATAGTCAATATGATCGATGTGATCATGACTAATATCATTAGATACGATGGTTATATATAAACATCCATTAGTGATGTTGATTGGCTTCTTTTCTGCCAAATGAATCGTCCTTCAAGACGATGACGGTTGTGGTCCATGACTCCCTGTCCAAAGGTGAAGAACCACGTTCAAACCTGGAAGCCCTAATCTAATAAGATTGCGGATAATAAATTAAGGTCCTTGAAAATAGACCATCGAGTTATGTTTTAAAGTCATTCAGGACAAGCCTATGTGCTATAATTGGTCATTCGTGACAAGTTGACCTATTAAATGTTAACATTCCTGGTGACATGCCTTTGTACCAGATTTGAAGAATGTCCTTATAACAAGGCCGTTTGTGCCATATCTAAATGTCCTTTGTGACAAGGCTTTCGTGCCGTATAATCATTTATGTCCTTCATGACTGGGCTTTATGCCATATTTTCTACGTCCCTCGCGACAGGCTTCTATACCATATATGTATAAAAATATATAACCGAAGTCATGAAAGGCTAGCTCTTGAGCTATTTATAATCGTAATTGTGACAAAGACAGTTGTGACATTATGGTCCCCGGTCAAGCAAGTATTGGACTCGCTCCAAACTTTGAATGCCATTGATGGTCCAGTTGTGACCTAGGCTAAATATAATGGAATTTCGTTCAAAATAACATTCGCTATGAATGTTCGGAACAAAATAGCCCATACGGTTTATGAATGTCGTGGCTAATGTAAGTCAGGTCATCAGGATGATGACTAATAATGGGTAAATCTTGGTGATTGGTACCAAGTTTCGAGTATGGAAAACTCGGGTGAGGTAGACGAAAGTCGCAACACTATTAAGGCAACGAAAGTTGATAAAACTACAAACGTAAACCTCAATATTAATGGAGTTAATCATCGGGCTGTGGTTGACGCAGCAATTGAAAGGACCATGGAAAAGGTCATGAGACAATACAAAGAGCTGAATACTTCTCGCTCTAAATCTCATTCAAAACCATGTTAAATTACTCATGAGGAGAGCTATGCTCACACTTCAAATATGAAGGATGAACCAAAGAAGGAGGATAACTCCCAGAAATCTGAGAAAGAGAGCGAGTACAGGCTTAATAAAAAGCAACGAAAGTTCGGTAAGAAGCCTGTATACCTCTGAGACTGCTTCAACATTATTAGATGGATGTTTTATATCCATAAAGAATCATTTTTCCGATGTCCTAGTTCCGTTAAATATAAGGACTCAATAAAGTGATAAAAATCGATTGGTTGCCTCGAAAAATCAAGCCCATATCGTGGGTGATAAGAAGCAATTAATTATCAAGACTCCTTATGAGACAACTCTCATAATTACACGTATGCGTACGATTAATTAAAATTAAACATAAAAAAAATGGTGGAATTGGCCTTCCCCGGAGTCGAACCTGGGTCTAGGCCGCACCTTTCGCGTGCCTAGCCAACTGAGCTAGGTGCCTAGTTTGTGAAACTTCCATTATTGATTTAATATAAGCACTTGCACAATAAACTTCCTTATCATTTATCAATGATAACATCTGCTAAGTGTCCTGTTTTTAATACAGGCAATAATAAATCTTCATGAACCATAAACTTAGCAAAATTTTTATTATCATCCACAAGGTATAACTTACCAAGGAAACCATAGTAACCGATTCTTATGGATCGGCAAGGAGTCCTTCCGAAAATCTAAAAGCACTCTTTCTTTGCATAGAGTGCGACAACATATGTTATTTTAATTATTTTTTCATTGTTTTCTATCGCCTGCGAATGCCAAATTATGTTGATAAAAGTGTCATATGAGGATTGGCGTATCCTAGTGTGTCCCATAGATTATTTCCATGTCTGATCAGCATGGAGGTTTAATACATGGAACCCCTAAGATATCCCAATGATCATATTGTACTAAAGTCGACTAGTAGTATTCAAAGAAGATATCCAGAATGGAATTTTCCAAGTAAATGTTCCCGATTAAGGAATTCGTGAACTAGTAACATAAAGGTGTCACTTATTTGACACGAGCAATGGTGGATGAACTGGAGCCTGAGATATGGAAAATCTCTGTAGCCTCCTTGTACCTTGATTATCTTCTCATAAGTTTTCCCTGCTCACCTCCTGGAAGGCAGGTAGAATTAAGTTTTAATACTCCATTTAAGACTGCATTATTATGAAATCTCCATGACGGCTAGTACCATCATTGGAAGAATCGAAACCCTGATTAATTAAGCTTTTAAATAGAGGGTTCATATAGCCTAACTCGATATTCCGAGAGTTGATATTGTTAAATAAGAAAGACGGTTCATTTTGCTTACGCATTAATTGCCGCAACCCTAATTAGTCAACGATTAGAAATTTGCCATCAGCTATCCAGGATCTAAGGGCAAACTATTGGTGGATAGGCTTGAAGAAGTCTGTGGCCACCTATGTAGCTAAATGCTTGGCTCATGCACAAGTCAAAGCCGAGCATCAGAAACCATCAGGTTTGCTACAACAGCCTGAACTTCCTACGTGGAAGTGGGAAATGGTAACCATGGATTTTATTACCAAGTTACCAAAGATCAGGAAAGGAAATGATACAATATGGGTTATAGTTGATAGACTGACTAAGTCAGCACATTTTTACCCATCAAGGAGACTTATAGCTCCGACATGTTAGCCCAGTTTTACGTTGATAAGATTGTAGCCTTACATGGCATACCTGTGTCTATTATCTCTGATAGAGATACTAGGTACACGTCGCATTTTTGGAAGAGTTTCCAGCAATCTTTGGGCACATGTTTGAATTTTAGTACGGCTTACCATCCTCAGACAGACGGTCAGAGTGAGCGTACTATTCGAACGTTGGAAGACATGCTACGTGCATGTGCAATCGATTTGGGTGGTAGTTGGGATAAGAACCTACCATTAATCGAATTCTCCTACAACAATAGCTACCACACAAGCATCAAGGCTGCGCCTTTTGGGGCATTATACGGTAGAAAAGTGTAGATCGCCCGTTTGTTGGGCGGAAGTTGGAGACGTCCAGTTATCAGGACCAGAGATAGTGTTCGAAACCTCGGACAAGATTGTCCAGATTCGAGACCGTCTCAAAGCTGCCCGGGATAGGCAGAAGAGTTACGCTGATCCTAAGCGTAAGGATTTTCACTTCGAAATAGGTGACAAAGTCCTACTTAAAGTGTCACCCTGGAAAGGTGTGATGCGGTTTGGTAAGAAAGGCAAGCTAAGCCCGAGATACATAGGACCTTTCGAGGTTATCGAACATATTAGGTCAGTTGCCTATAAGTTAAACTTACCAGAAGAGCTCAGTGGAAATTCACAATGTGTTCCATATCTGCAATCTGAAAAAGTGTTTCGCTAACGAATCACTGGTTATACCACATACAGATGTGCATATATATGAGAGCTTAGAGTTTGTGGAAAAACCTTTGTCGATTGAAGGTCGACAGGTAAAGAAGCTTCGAAGGAAGCATGTACCTATTGTTAAGGTCAAATGGGATGCCCGTAGAGGTTCCGAATTCACGTGGGAGGTTGAATCCACGATGAAAGAAAAGTACCCTTACTTAGTTCAGTAAATCTCGGGTCGAGATTTATTCTAAGGGGGTGAGGATGTAACACCTCGAAAATTCACGTCCTGCAATGTGTTGACACGTGTCATAAAGTTTGAACGTGTGAAAGAAATATTATAGAAGGACTAAAGTTGACAAACATGGAAAGTATGTGAATATACGTATTCTAAGTGTCAACTGTGAATAAATATAATGTACATTAACCCTACATGATGCTCATACCTTCAAACGAATAAATCATGGATCATACGAAGCTAAAAGTGAGAGATTACAAACTACAGGGGTTAAATGTGTCAACATGTTTAAAGATATACCTCTGAGTGACCTTTTGACAAACCCGAAGCTTTGTAAATGTTAATCATGCTCACTAGAATGCACGATTTAAATTTCGTAAAGTTCGTTAACGTATGAGAAAGTTATGATCGAATTCGTGTGCGAGGGGTTAAAGCGTCAACGTTGAAAGTTAGGCCTTTTCGGGTAACAATAAAGTTACCCGGGGACTTAACAAAGTGGGTATATGTCTTGAGGCCCTTATAGATCAATTACGAGGGCTCAAAATGCAATAAACAAGTGCCTAATCGAAGTTTGAAGAGCCAGGGACTAAACTGCAATTTAACCAAAGTTTGTTGGATGATCTGAGGTGCTCGCGTAGCGCGAGCTTATAGGCTCAGGCAGTCGCGCTACGCGACTGCCATATCTGGACAAAACTTTGATTTGCATGATCCTTTGTCTGCCACAGCCAAGTTACTCCACCTTTGATCGATCTTTCCATCTCACTTGGCCCCTAAAACACCCCCTACACACTAGTAACAAGTGTTGGATGATTGTGGTTGATGGTAGACTTGTTTGTCAATCACTTATGGTGGGTGAAACCACTATATAAGGCACTCCAATGTCACATTCATTCTCACACCTTCATTTGCATGATTTGATCATTCCTGGAGCTCTCAAGCAGGTCCAACTGATCTAAAGTCGTGCATAGGACTCTTGTAAGTCTACTAGTCCTTCTTTATTTGAGTTTAGCTTGTTTAATTAGCTAAAAGTCAAACCGTCGCAATTACGGTTTGACTTCGAGATTAGTCAATAATGGCTCAGTCATACCTCGAATTAAAAGTAGTTATAGATTGGTATTTATGTGGGTAATAAAACCTCAAAAGGGTTTCCCCTGATCACCACTCTAACCAGGTCAAAAGTCGGGTCAAACATATAATTAAAAAGTCAACAGGATGCTTAAAATGTCATTTATGCATAATTAGCTATCTAGAACATATACAACCTGTTTGATCATTGTTATAACTTAGTAATAAGTGTAAGAACATGTCTAAACATGTTCCACCCGACTATTTCCTGTTTAGACCCGGTTCGGAACCGAAAGTCACATAGTTTGACTTTCACTTTGACTTTCAGTTCTGACCCGTTTAGGCATGTTTTAGAAATGCCTCAGAGCTTTAATTGGATTAGGATACATGGTAGAACAACCCTCTACGATTATGCACCTTGGTTCACTAGTTATCCAATTAATATGCATATTTCCGTTAATTGCTCATATGTTGACCGTTATGCCCTTATTATCTTAAAAACGTGATTTATGAAAATGTAAAAGTGTAGAAACCTTAGTTACCGATATATAAACTTGTATGCAAAGTTTGACATCAGTTTGACTTGTAGATTAAGAGTTATGCTCAATATCGCTAAATCAATGCTTTATGTTAATAAAATGGCGTAATTAGCGTATAGCCTAGTTAAGCCTACTTTTTGGTATCAAACTTAATACCCACTGATGTAATATATTATTTTGGCATTTTTAAAGATTTTTAATTAATTTTAGGCTGAGCATAACTAGTAGTCGTAGGCTTAAGCCGGTAATTGTCGGTTTGCCCTTACGGGCCATAAAAATGAGTTTTACTTATCGAAACGACTCCAAACCTTTTGCTACCGACCACATATAATAAATAAATTATTTTAAGCCTTCTGGAAATATAAAAATATCAGATTTAAGTATCAAACCCGGAAATGGCCTTTAGTCGCCTTATTTAGCGTTTTTAACGCATAGTATGTTTTAAAATCATATTGAACATACTCGGGTTGATACCTACTGATATATGAGGCAAATTATGATATTCTAACAGTAAGAAAAGGTTGATTAACTCAGACTTTGTTTTTGAGCTTTTCGGCTTATGTGAAATTACCAAAATACCCCTACGGGGCATAGTTTGGTTAAAAATGATAAATTTCACATATATGCTTTAGCCTACTGTTATAACTCATCAAATTGAGTATGTTTGCTGTTTACATCAGACCAGTAACTCAGTTAAACATCTAAGCGCTTTTACAAACTTTAAAACGACCAAACTACCCCTACGGGGCATAGTTTGTGTTTAAATTAGTTCGGGGCATAATGAAAGACATCCTACTGATGTCACAACATATTTGAAGCATATTAACTTAGGAAACCTGTATATGGCTCTTACGGATACCCGTTACGCATTTTACGCGTTCGGTTCGGTTTATGTAACAAGTTTACATAAATTAACCGACACGGGTCAAACCTTATCGGTTTCATCTCAAAATCCAGAATGTGAATAATAAACCCACATTAAACAAGTCTCTGAACTTGTCGGGTCTAAATCACATTCTATCCGGTCTTCGCTTAATCGTGCGTACGAACCGTATCTTTGAAACTAGTCGGTCTAAGCTTAAGCTTAATAAAAGACCCGTTAGTATTCTAATAGGTTATATTAAACCTTCGTTCCAGATTAGGAGAACCAGTAAAAGCTACGTGCATTTTGCTTATTGTGATTTATACTTTGCATCAGGTAAATACTTTTAACTTATTTTCCCTATACGGGCTTGGGTTACGGTACATAGCGTACCGCTTGATCGAGCATCAAATCTCCACGCTTAGTGGGTAGTTGAATAATTTGATCGGCTCGTTTAAACAGTCTTGTTTACTTTACAGCCTTTGGGGGGTTAATGACCATGTCCCGGATATCCTTGGCATCATCTTACGAGATTGGCCACGACCTGAGCACGGCGTGTAGGCGTACACCGTCCGTGTATAACTCAATTATGTGGTGTGTCTATTGATCTTTAACCCGGACTAGATCCGGGCTACTGAACGCATAAGTAACATGTAATTCGTTCACAAGATTATAATATTAAATAATTCTCCCAAGTTAATAAAAAGATTAATCTTGCCTCTGTGCACTTTAATCAAATTATAAAAACATTTATGCCATGTGCATCCAAACCAATTTTTAAATCATTTTCCAAAATGAGTCAGTTGATTGTATTTACCAGTGTAAACTGACGTATTTTCCCAAAAAGACTAAATGCAGGTACTAAACGTAATTGGCTGGATTGTCTCCTTAGCATCAATAAAGAGTTTCGCAAGCTTAAGATGCCTGAAGTCTGTTGAACTATTGTTTCCAATTTATGTTCGATCCTTCTGTGGATAAGCTCCCGAATATTGTGATAGTTGATATTACAATAATAAATTGGGTTGTATTATATTTTAATTGCTTCCGCTGTGCTTAATAATATTGTGTTGTTTGACTATTATGTTGCCAACCATGACGTCACGATACTCCCCACCGGGCCCACCGGTGACACGTGGAAAATCGGGGTGTGACATTATTGCTGCGTATAATCCTTGGTGACGGTCTTTATCACATAATAGGGTTGTGCTAGGGTTCTTGATTTAGGTGACGGTCTTTATCACGTAATAGATCATTAATCCTTTAGGGTGAAAATCTAGTAAGTAACCTTAGAAGTAATTTTCGGTAATTTAATAAAATCAAGTGTTCTGCTAATCTTGTCGCTGTGAGGCTCGAGGTTGTTAATAGGTCTCGGTTTGGTTTATAAGTCCTTAAACATTCCATTGTCTATTAAACCAGAATTAAAACCCGTAGTTGCTTTAGACTTTCGCGCTGTGAGGTAGATTGTCTTATATAGGCACTTTCAAGAAACTAGAGGACTGTGAGGAAATCTAGAAAACCGGTAAGCGTAACAGCCTAGGTAGTGCCACAAGAATCGCCTTGAGAGTGTTTGAGGGGCTTAGTGGTGTCTTAATAGGTTTAGTATCCGAAGATCCCGGTTCCATACCATAAAATTATCGAATAGAGATCCATTCTGAGTTTAGCTTGCGTCTAGCCTAGGTAGTCTTCATCATCTCTGGTCAAAGTCTTCATTCGAGTTCGTGTTAGTTATTTAGCTAATCTAGTTTTTCATTATTTGCATTCTTAGGATTTTTAGAAACCCCCCCAATCAATAAACGAATAGTTTGAGTCGTGTCACTCTAAGTCTAGATAGAGTCGTTAGCGTAATTAGTAGAGTCTCTTGGGTTCGATACTCGGACTTCCTTAGGCTATACTGCATCGATCAGTACACTTGTCGGTCGTGTGGTTTAGGGTTTAGAGAGTCTTAGTTTTATAAATTTAAAGCTTAGAGAGTCTAGTTTAGGGTTTAATTTAGTTAATTTAATTGAACCACTTTCAGCACATCAAGCTACTTCAGTATCATTCTAAGTGAGTTTTACACTCACTAATATATTAATTTCTTCTACTTTCTCTATCTTTTCTACACTTCTTTAATCTTCACAGCTTGGTTTCACAAATTAGCCTTGGCAATCTGATGTCAACTCTCAAACATAATGAGGACCAAGCTAAGGATTGAAGTTATATCTTTTAAACTTTTATAAAACAACTTTCGGATTTCAAACTTGGTAGAATCATGAACCCACCTAGCTCACAAGCTAAGTCCATCATTGTGGGATAGTGTTTAGGTCGATTCCAGCCAAGTGGATGAACTGTTCAGACAAAACCGAACTGTTTTCATCCCGAAACAAGACCAGTCCCACGAATGGCAGGCCATTCGCATGAAAGGCCCTGTTTCATCTCGTTCCGGCATTTTTCTAAGTGTTGTATGTTGCTCAGATCCCTATTCTCAATATAGATGATTCTGTGATAACAGGGTGTGAACCATGAAAGCCTTGGCTTCCAATCTAGTCCACCACCTCACTTGAACTTGCAAAATGAACACCCAAACAATCTCTTAGACCTAGAATAAGTTAACCCCGTCCAGCCTCCAACACTTGGTTCATACCTTCCATGTTGAGACGGCACACCCGGGTTGTCCTTGTTCGGTTGTTTGGTATTTAAATTCTGTCTTTATATTATGTTATTTATGACCAACCGGTTTGTTAACTTAGTTAACGAACTTGTGCTTTGGTGAACTTATAATGAGGTTATTACCTCCATACATAACTTCTGTGATCTATATGACTGTTACTATACTAAGTAATATAACTAAATAACACAACTGGACTCACGACATGACTGTTTAATAGTTAAAACGTTCGAAACGAAGTTGTGTCTGCACAAACACACACCATTCACACGAAGGGGATTCCCTCTCTTGCGAAAGGATACTGGTCCATTCGTGCAAACCGTCCATTCGCCCAAACTGAGTTATGATGTTCGGTTTCCGTAATTTTGATTCCACGTTCCTTGTTACTGATTCTGACGGGCAAATCCAGACCCGTAAAACCACAAAAACTCAGTGTCGTAACAAGTGTCTGGATGGAATATATTTTCTGTTTAAGTTATATTTTTGTACTATTATACTTATGTACTTTATATTCCGACTCCAAATCCTCTGATCAAACTCCAACACTCACACCTTCGTTTACCCATCTGTAGGGTAAACTCAGTGTTCCAGTGCTCTCGTCAACAACTCTTCTACATGCGGGATTACCTAACGAATATTAGCAAAACCATGAGTATACTTGAACGCCCTTTTTCCATTTTACACTTTTGGGTGCAATATGTTTACTTATCAACCTACACAATTACACTTACATTTTATGCAATCACACAAACAATCCCATCATGCATGCTAATACGTTATACTTGATTCGTGTTTATGGAACATTCTTATGTGATAAACTTGTCATTAACTTTGTACGAGCCTCTCCTTAACATGTATAGCATTATAGAAGTAACGCATCGCCCGTAGTCTTGTGGTCATGTTAAGTCTTTAAAAACTTGCGGTAATCAGAGGATTGACTTGTATATTCGCATGCCAGTTTAACGTTAATCTTGATAACTAAGTTTGCCATGTGGATTCCTTTAAATCATTTTACACTTATGCTATGTATTAAACTTGTATACTAGCCAATACATTTTGTATTGAACCATATCTTAAACATGTTGCAGGTTGATGATGTTGATATTGATGAAATCTAGTAGGGATGCTTTAGAAACACATTTTGAATTACTAGATAGGTTGTTGAATTTGTATTATCTTGTTGTATTTTGTCTCTTGTATTGTTGTTGTATTTTGAAACAATTGTTGTACTTTGATTTACATATGTTGTAACTTACCAATTTGCATTGAAATGAAATCGGTTTTGAATTACATATTGTCGCAATAGAGTTATGAAGTCTCGAGCAATCTCGTTTTCGTCTCACTCTGATGTTTCCGCCATTGATTGGGGTGTGACAAAAGTGACTAGCTTAAGGGAATTGACGACTCACCGACAGACTAATAGAAACTAGTAATATAAATTAGTTAAACTATCTAATTACTTATACTATATTCTCACCTCGAGTGGCGTTTCCCTGCTGATTCAAAGCGGAAGGGTCGAGTGTGGTTGGATTCCGAACCAGATACTACAAAATACTATGCATTGACTCACATAGTTCCTCGTTTGATAATCAAGCTTGCGACCCCATCGTCCGATCTAGTTAACAAGACAGCAAGAGGTAAGTTAATCCTAAACACCCCATTTGATTTAGTTGCCAAAATCGCCCTTGAGGTTTGGGCAGATTTGCCATTTTCGTCCAAACTGACACTTTTGTACCAAATTGCCCCCAACGTTTATAACTTTTTGTCATTTTCATCCAAACTACTAACTTAGTTTATTTTTTCTGTTAAGTTGAGAATATTTGGATGAAACTATGTCACACCCCAATTTTTCCACGTGTCACCGGTGGGCCCGGTGGGGAGTATCGTGACGTAGCTGATATCATCATAGTCAAACAACACAATTTAAAATGCACAGCGGAAGCAAATGATGAATATATTACAATCCGATATAAAGTAATATCAAAGTATTACAAACGGAAAGTAAAGGATCCACAGGCGGATCAAAGATAAATGAAACATTGTTCAACAGACTTTAGGCATCTAAGCTTGCGAGACTTCTATTTGATGCTAGGAGAAACCAGCCTATTACGCATAGTACCTGCACTTAGTCTTTTTGGGAAAATACGCCAGTTTTCACTGGTAAATACAATTTAACTGACTCATTTTGAAAACATTTTAAAAATTGATTTGAATGCACAAGGCACAAAACATTTTATAACTTGGGAATAATTAATCATAGTTAAATTTGTAAAAGAATTACATGTTCGTTATGCGTTCAGTCCCCCGGTTCGTGCCGGGTTTAAGGTTAATTGACACACCACTTAGTATAAATCCGCGGCGGGAAGCCAACGTTTATACCTTAATAAATATGGACACATTACCGGGTGTACGCCTACACCCGGGTGTCAAGGTCGTGGCCATTTCTTAAAATGATGCCAAGGATATCCGGGACATGGTCATTAAACTCCCAAAGGCGTAAAACAAACAAAACTAGTTTTCAAACGGGTCACATTGATAATACCCAACTACTAATGAGTTAGGGTCAATTGCCCGACCAAGCGGTATTTTATATACCGTACCCCCAAGCCCGTATAACGGAAAATAAGTTAAAAGTATTTACCTGAGCAAATTTATACAATTTATCCCAGCCGTATACCACCAAGCAAGTACAGATAGCTTTTACTGGGCTCCTAAATCTAGAACGAAGGTTTTTAATAACCTATTAGAATCCTAACGGGTCCTTTAATTTGGCCTAAGCCTAGACCGGTTAGTTCTTAAATGAAGATTACGGTTTAAACGCACGATAAGGCGAAGACCGTTTTAGAATGTGGTTTTAACCCAACAAGCTTGCATACTTGTTTAATATGGGTAACTTAATCACATTCTGGATTTTGAGATCGAAAAGATATGGTTTGACCCGTTTCGGCTATAATGGGTAAACTAGTTACCTACGCCGATCCGAACGCATAAAGTGCGTAATGAGCAACCATAAGAGTCAAATACAAGTTTCCGAGGTTAATATGCCAAAAATATGTTGTGATATCAGAATGATACCTTCCATTATGCCCCAAATGGTTTTAAACCCAAACTATGCCTCATAAAGGCATTTTGGTCACTTTAAAGGGTGTAAAAGGGTTTAAATGACATTCTGAGTTACAGGTCTGAACAAATCAGTAAACCTACTCATTTTACCAAGTTATAACAGTAGGGTATAAGTCCTTATGTGAAATTTATCAATCTTAATCCTCCCAGACTCCGTAGGGGCGTTTTGGTAATTTCACATATGCTTAAAAGGTCAATACTGGAATTCTGATCTTAAGATATTCTCCTACTATTTAAAATATAAAATTTTACTGAATACATCAGTAGGTTTCAACCTCATATGCTTAAATAGGTTCTAGCACATACTTATGCGTTAAAAACGCTTAAAAAGGCGATTTGGAGCCATTTCCGGGTTTTATAAAGAAAGCTGATATTTTTAAAATTCCAGAAGGCTCAAAATAATATATTTAATATATTAGATCAGTAGAAAAAGGTTTTGGGTCAATCGGATTTATAAAACTCATTTTATAGCCCAAAAGGGCAAAACCGGCATTAGCCGAATTAAGCTTAGAACACTAAGTTATGCTCAGCCTAAAATTAAATAAAAATTTCTAAAAATCCCAAAATATTATTTTAATATAGTAGGTACAAAGTTTTGTATAAAAATTTGGGTTTAGATAGGCTATATGCAATTTATGTTATTTAATTACTAAAGAAGCTTCTAATTACGCTATTGAGCATAACTCCTAATCTAGACCTCCAACTGATGTCAAATTTTATGGACAAGTTTATAATTCAGTAGTGAAGGTTTCTATCCTCTCACATTTTCAAAAATATTGTTTTAAGGTCAAAAGGGCATAACGGTCAACAATTCGACATATAGCGGAAACTTGCAAATGAATAGGATAACAAAGGATTCAGGTTGTATAACCTCAGAGGGTTACACTAACCTATAACATGATCCTAAAGGAATCCTAAGGCATATCTAAATAAGTCTAATTCGGGTCAGAACTGAAAGTCAAAGCAAAAGTCAACTTTCGCGACTTTCGGCTCCGAACCTGCCTATACTTAGAATTGTCGGATTGAACATGCTTATACATGTTCAACTAATATTTACCAAGTTGTTAAAGTGGCAAAACTGATTTTATGACTTTAATTTAATAGTTATGCATTTCATTTAGAAATAACCCGTTTGACTTTCATTTGACCCGACAATTAAACTAAGTAAACGTGGTAATTAGGAGGCGCCCCTTTGAGGGTTAATTACCTACCTAATTACGGTCACGTAGCCATGTTCGTTGCGAACCATAGCTTAACCGTTTAAAAGTCAAAGCGTTTATCGATAACGCTTGACTTTTCGGTTTAAAACGCTAAATAACTAAACTAAGCAAGAAGGAATCACTTACAAGAGTCCAAAGGACTTGGAAGAGGTTCTCAAGAAGCTCAAGACCCTCAAAGAAAGCAGAGAATTCAGAATTGAAGGAAGGTGCAAGTGAATTCTAAAACAAGGGGGGGTATATATAGGTTTTCGAGAACCGTTAGGATCGTTCATCGATAAACGAGCTTTGATCTGGATCGTACACCTCTTACCCACTGATTTACAATACCATGGGAGCCCATAGATTGCTTAGAAAACCATTTGCACACTCACAAACAGCTGGAACAGCTGGAAACAGCTTTCTGCTGATCTGGAGGGGCTTTACGGACCGTAAGGTCCATAGCATACGGTCCGTAAGGACCAGGTCTGCACATGGCTACTTTCAATAGTTGACAGTTTTGGCCCCTGCACCTCCAAATGTCATTTCCGACACATCCAAGACCCGTTAAACCATTTTTAAGGCTCTACAATGATGCCTAAGCATAGGGAATATGAACATGCTCAAAAATATGCCGGATGTCGGTTCGTTTGGTCGTACGGTCCCGTTGTTCGGCTAATTACGACGAAACACGGACGGACGCTAAAAACGATCCAAATTACGCGACGAATGGAATTTTATCATGCCACACACTAAAATAAAATATTTTAGTGCTTACATAAATTTTTGGGTGTCCGGGGATGTTCAGAATGCGAGATATGCGCAAAAGTGCAAACTTGTGCACTTTTTGACACTTTTAGTCCCTGCATGACATAAAAGTTTATTTTTGCGCACCGAACACCTCTAAGCCTATATCTAAGCTATATAAAGGATAAATAGGGTATTTTTAACTTGTGGACATATTCTGGAAGGTCCGTTACCATACGATTCGACCTCCTTTTGTAGTTTGACGTAATTAGTCCCTTAATTGCGCAAAGTAGCGCGAAATGCCAATTAATGATATCCAAGCCTTCCATGGCCCATAGTAATCATTCTCAAGCATACATTTAAATATTACTACGCTCCTGCTTGCTTAAATGGTCACCAAATGGCGTAGATTCAAAAGTTGACGCTTTAGGCCCCTCTATTGCGCAAACTTGTGCATCTCATCATTTAATTGCATTGAAGCCTCATCTAATCCATATTAGGCATCCTTGACAGTATTATTAAACATCACGATGCTTCGGGTTCGCTAAAAGGCCATTCAGAGGTATAATTAAACATATTGACGCTTTTAGTCCCTCTAACTTGCAAGGTTGCGCGTAACTTTACTTATAGGCATAAAAACCTTAGTTGGCCATTACTTGGCATTCCCGAGAGTATAATTAAATATCATGAAGCTCCCGGTTGGTTAAAAGGTCACTCAGAGGTAAGAATTAACATGTTGACGCTTTTAACCCTTCATTGCGCAAACTTTCAATTAATTACGCAAACGGCTACACTTTATCATCAAGTGGCACATTTGTGAATATCACCATCGTGAGAGGTTATTTAGAAACTTATTTTAGGTATGCTAACACTTTCAGTCCTTTCAAAATCAAAGTTTTCGATTTTTTTTCGAAAAATTAGTCCCTAAACTTCGCTGTTTGACTTCATCAGGGTTTATTACACGTGTCAATACCTCATTGGACGTGATTTTACTAGGTGTTACATCCTCACCCCCTTAAAAGAAATCTCGACCTCGAGATTTGCTAAAATGCTGGAAGTTTATTTTGTCGCATGACAGACTTAACTTTCTTAGCATGCCTGGAGTCCTTCCAATCTCCCAAGTTGACCTCTATATTAGGTATATGTATCCCTTTCGAGCATTCTTAACCTGCCGGTCCTCAATCGATACAGGTTCCTCATCATATTATAGATCTGCCTATCATATGAGTTAATGCTTCTTGACTTATTGGTGAAACACATCCTTAAATCCTTAATGTGTAACGTATCGCGAGATCCGCCAAGCTCCTTAAATAGGTTTTAGCTTATAAGCTATTTGATCTTGATACATTCGATTCCTTCGAATGATTTCATATATTCAGAGCTTAGCTAGCCTAACAATTAACAGATTGGCACACCTTTCCAGGGTGATATCTTTTGTTGGACTTTATTTCCTAATAAGAACTTAGGAGGTTTGCTATTTCCATGAATCCTTGATTCTCTGCCGAATATTGGCAACTTATAAATGATTATGGATTCGCACGATCTTATTCGTTGTTTCCAAGGCAACTTTCAGATCCTGATAATTGGACTTACCAATTTTCTGTCTTAACAATAGATGTTTAACATCTTATCTATACAAGGTCTCCCAAGGAGCAGCCTTGATACTTATATAACAACTATTATAGAAAAGCTAATCTTAAGGTGAGATGGTTATTCCAATCACTGCTTAAAGCTAACCTTAAGGGATAGCTAATCCTTTAAGTCAGTCGAATAAATCGACGATCCTGGGCGGCTGATGAAAATTCTTAATTGTTGCCTAATTAGGGTTGCGGTAATCAATGCATAAGCAAAATGAACCGTCTTTCTTAATTAACTAAATCGAATCCTCAGAATATTGAGTTAGGCTATATGAATCCTCTATTTTAAAACTTACTTAATCAGGGTTTTGATTCATTCAATGATGGTACTAGCCGTCTTGGAGATTTCGCAATAATGCAGCCCTAAGCGGGATGCTGACCTTAACTCTACCTGCCTCTAAGGAGGTAAACGGGGTAATCTTAGGAGAAGATAATCAAGATACGAGAAGGTTATAGAGATTTTCCATATCTCAGGCTCCAGTTCATCCATCAATGCTTGTGTCAAATAAGTGACACATTTAGGTTACAAGTCCACGAATTTCTTAATCGGGAACATTTACTTGGACAATTCCATTATGGATATCTTCTTTGAATACCATTAGTTGACTTTTAGTATCATATGATTATTGGAATATCTTTGGGGTTCCATGCATTAAACCTCCATGTTGATCAGGCATGGGAGCAATCTATGGAACTTATTAAGATACACCAACCCTCATATGGCGCTTTTTGTCATACCATCTGGTATTCTTAATCGATAGAGATCAAGAGATATCAACTGCATATGCCGACACACTTCCTCTATAGAGAAGATACTTCAAAAATTTACGGCTAAAGGTTTCTGATGGGAACAGAAAAATGGTTCTTATGATTTCGCTTGTAAGTTTTACCTTACACTTAATATCTGGGGTTCTTATGGGATATTTTCTAAAAGTTTGCTAAGCTTATGGTTTTTATGAGAAACTTATCAGTACCCGAAACCAAATGAAATTCTTAGTACTAAAATCACAATAGGGGGGTTTATCTAGTATCATCATTAATGCGAACTGCCTCTAATCATTCATCAGGAGGGTTTAACGCCTCCAATCTTAATTCCTTTAAAACTTAGCTGCAAAATCCTTGACAAATTTTAGGGCAGTCTCAGCTTTGACTGGTTATTTCTTAATCTATACAACGCGAGCAGCTGAGGTAGATTCATAATGGATTTATAATAAGCATACTTTGAACCTTAATGTTGTAACACCCTAGTTAATAATTAACGATTTTGTATGCAATTACCAACGATTAGATGTGTAGTTAAGACTACACATGCTATAAAAATACCGGTTTATTAAAACTTTTACAAATCATGAGTTATTCTACATCACGTGATCATATGTTCAATCCTTATGTATCAAAGTCAAAACTAATGTTTTAATGGTTTTGACCCTAGGTGATTTACAACACGGCAAAGTGCGGAAGCGTGTATCTATATCGTGTTCGGTTCTTCGTTGAGCTTGATCGTCTTCCGGCATCCAAGGTGTACCTACATTTCATAAACATGAAATGCTTTAGTCATACAGGACTAAAAACGTGTCTAAACGAGTCCGAGAAACAATTGATAACAAAAACAAAAATTTCAACCTGACCTCCACCGTAAATTACGGTGGCACCGTAATTTACGGTGGCCACTGGTTTTACATGCCCCTACCGTAAACCAGTAGGGGGCCACCGTAAGGCTTTTCATCTCCACCGTAAATTACGGTGGCACCGTAATTTACGGTGGACCCTGCATCCAGTTTTCCATTTTTGTCGTAATTTGGCACGAAATCTTCCGTATCTTTCAAACCGCTTGTCCGTTTGGCCTACCGTTTCTTCCTACGTGTTTGTAATTTGATTCTCCATCATTTGGAGTTAAAATCCGACATTCGGCTTAACAAAATTTAAGACTTCTAAGTCTTCGGCTTATTACCCTTTATACCAAATTTTGACCCAGTTATGCATTTTATCAAACAAACGTATTTATTTGATTCCTATATTTCATACAATTCATCAAATAATTGTGATATACCATATTAAGTTCTAATCATAGGTTTATACACAAATTAAACCCGTTTTCACTAGTATGCTTATTTTGACCCGTTAAGGATATTTTAAGCACTTTTAAGCTCAATTTCGCTTTCATTCTAATCTAGCGTTGTAACCTATATCTCTTATCTAGTACTCTTCCATCACAACTAAATGTGTGTTGGATTTAAAGTAGATATCTATGTGTTCCGAATTTATACCTCTTGAAATATCATTTTACGGCAAAGACTCATATGGAGTCTTTTGGCCCAAGAATTACATCTTTCACTACCCGTACTCGTTCTAAACTTTTGTTTAATCATAAGACTCCTTTCCAAACAACCTCTAAGAGTTGTTTGTTCAATTTAGCCTACAAGGGCGTTTTGGTCGATTTTGGTCCTTCTTTTACAATCAAGGGCTATCACCAATTATTCGACCAAATTAGCACTTTTACATACATCATAAATAAGCGTACCTGGCTCGGATCAACAAATAGACCCGATTTTAATACCTTGCTTTATATTCGCTAATTAAGAACGATGCGAATATCCATTGGATATCTATTCCTGTAAGCATATGACTCGACAAAAGAATCATTAGTCTATATAATCAAAAGGTGTTGTCTACACCTTTTGACCCGTTTGGCCGAATTGACCATTTATCTTTGCGAAATGATATTTATTATCATCTCCTCTACATGACTCTTCCCATTTAACACCGTATGGAAATTTTAAATATGAATCGTGTATTTCTTTCGACATAATATGACCAATTTATCGATTTACTTCTTTTTAACCATTATTATGGTTTCTATCATCTTTGATTTTCTTGTTCCGTTCGACTACACGACGGAACATCATGTTTCAATTGTTTAGATATCTCATTCATAATTTATATGATAAGAAAACATTCCACAATTTAAGACTAGTGTAAGCTATACTTACCTTGCATCCGAATTACGCTTTTCCGCCATTCTTGCTTCGTTTGACCCGCTTCCTTTCCAAGCCTCCACCTAGCTTGTCAAGCGTCAAACTATCATCATAATTCGTAAGAGGGTTATATTAGTCATCATTAATTATGAATATTCCATCTTACAAATTTTTCTATCACAATTACCATTCGATCGTATTAACGGTCGGTTTGACTATTTAAAAGTCAAATCACCAATTAACACATATGATTGCACTATCAAGTTCACAAGACTCAATTAGGCACATTATCAACACTTAGTTCTCATTTAGGCATTTTAACAAACACCTAATGTGCATGATTTTTACATATTTACTAACTAGTTCCTAACTAGTTATTTTTACCAAGATTAACATCAAAATTCACCACTATCACTTATGATCAATTACTCAAACTTGCAAATTGTTAAAGTATCTTGTTCCTACTAGCAACTATGATGTTTTTAAACATGTGTACATCATCATCTTTACTACATAATCAAAACCCACTTGACACATGAGTGTATGATCATGGATTCACAACCATGAACATCAATTCAACAAGTACTTGACTAGGGTTTACTCCTAGACATAGTTTCATCACTAATTTCACCCAAACAACAAACATGCAAGTTCAGATTCAAGTTCTCTAGGTTTGCTCAGAATTTCAACTAGAGATTTCTCAAGAAATTTACATACCTCATGACTCCTTTTTCAATGGAGATCACTAATTCATACTCGGATTTTGATTTGGACTTGATTTGCCCCTTCAATTTGATGAAATTGTGTTGATTAGGGTTTGACCCTTCTTGGTCGCCCCTGAGCTCGATCCAGAACACACACTGTGTGTGTGTGTTTGTGTTTGTTTTTATTAAATAACTTTTCTAGTTATCCCGCTTTAACCCCTCGTGTTTGGTTCGTTATTAAGTAGGCCACAACCTACTTATTTCTTTTAACAATTTTCCCACTTATTAACTAGGTTAAATATTCCTAGTTAACTTAGCGGGTTCGGGAATATTTATGACTAAGTTTATTTTAGGTCCCGTTAACTCGGGCCTTCTAAGCTTTTATTTCTTAAAAGCTTTTATTCACTTTTTATTTATTATTAGGATTAATTATTTAAATCCTAATATTTACCAGGTAAATTTTTACCACTAAAGGTATTTTACCCGTCTTTACTATTAACGTGGTTTGATTACCAAAGCCGTTTTCGGGGTGTTACAAGTCTACCCCCCTTAAAGAGGTTTCGTCCTCGAAACCTTTTCTTACTTAATTTATCGAGTTCAACTCCATGTATTTGCTCTCGATAATCAATTAAGCATTTCTCATATCTTAACCGATTGTTAGTATTACCAGAAAAGTATGGTAATATTCTTTTGGTTATTAATCATCTGCGTATCTTACATGACATAATGCGACTGGAAATAACGTAATCTCGTTATTTCCACTAGTTTAATTAACTTAGCGATATTCCTCGCTTTCATATACTATCGAATTCTTTATGAATCCACTACTTTGACCCGTTTAAAGGTTTCTAGTGAAATCTTTCACTTCTAGCGACAATTCCTTTTATTTTCAATTTTACTTATTCGGTTTAGTTATACCGAATTTACCGTTTACAAGCGAACCAAATTTCTTAACTTAAATTGCTGACTTTAACCGGTTTCATTAACTAGACTTATTTGTCCAGTTCCTTTTTACCGCTTGCTTGGTTATATTGTGATTCTACTTCACATTACATTTCTTGACCGTGATTGTGTTACATCATGTTTAATTTATATCAACCTTTCATTTTTGAGAATATCACTTTTCGAATATATCATCTTGCGCCTATCAGTGTCAAGACTTGTATCTTTCATGCTTACTATTTAAATTCCTATCAGAATTTATGTTTGTAAAAACATTATTTCTTACTAAAACCGAAGTTTTAGTTTTAGGATCTTTTCTTTAACTTGTGTCAATCATCCATACTGGGATATTGACAGTCCGTAATTTAATCCTTTACAGTCTTAGTTTTTATGCGGGGATTCTTAACTGATTTCCTCGCTTTATTCCATCTAACCCGTAGGTTTTATCACTTAGCCTTATGGGCTATTTTTGATTAGACATTCACCTCTTTAAGGCGAAGTCCTTGTAACTTCTTTCTAATCATGACCCGTGGGTCGTTTTAGTCCGTATATCTCTCATTTGTTTATAACCCTAAAGGTTATGTTGATCCCGTAGATCACTCTTTTTACTCGTGTCTTATTAAAATATATATATTTGGTGTCAAAGCACTCTTTTTACGTTTGAAATTCATTTGTCTCAAGCTTACCGTTATCCGGCTTGCGCTTACTTACGCCTTCAAGCATTATACTTTATTCAATCCGTTCAATCTCAAAATAGTTGAATATAATGATCAGAATTTCTGTTTACGAAATTTTTATGGTCTTTTAGTCATAACTCATAATCCGAGTCTTTTGACTTTAAATTCATGTTCTCGTTTCTCGGTTTACGCATGTGTTTAATTCTTACCCATCAACCGGGTGTTTTACCAAAGTTGTTATTATTGCAATCCTCCCGGTATGCATTAAGACCTCGCTTCATTTTTATATTCTGACTTTGTGTTTAAGTTCGACGTTTTACAAAAATGACCCGTTAAGGGACATATTTGCATTTTCCGGGTTCGAGTGCAAGTACACTCCCTCCCATTGCTTGTCTAAATCATTTTTCATGTTTGCGTTTTCTGGGTTCGAGTGTAAGTACACTCCCTCCCAATACTTGTCTAAATCATTTTACATGCTTGTGTTTTCTGGGTTCGAGTGTAAGTACACTCCTTCCCAATACTTGTCTAAATCATTTTACATGCTTGTGTTTTATGGGTTCGAGTGTAAGTACACTCCCTCCCAATACTTGTCTAAATCATTTTACATGATTCTGTTTTCTGGGTTCGAGTGTAAGTACACTCCCTCCCAATACTTGTCTAAATCATTTTACATGCTTGTGTTTTCTGGGTTCGAGTGTAAGTACACTCCCTCCCAATACTTGTCTAAATCATTTTACATGCTTGTGTTTTCTGGGTTCGAGTGTAAGTACACTCCCTCCCAATACTTGTCTAAATCATTTTACATGCTTGTGTTATCTGGGTTCGAGTGTAAGTACACTCCCTCCCAATACTTGTCTAAATCATTTTACATGCTTGTGTTTTCTGGGTTCGAGTGTAAGTACACTCCCTCCCAATACTTGTCTAAATCATTTTATATGCTTGTGTTTTCTGGGTTCGAGTGTAAGTACACTCCCTCCCAATACTTGTCTAAATCATTTTACATGCTTGTGTTTTCTGGGTTCGAGTGTAAGTACACTCCCTCCCAATACTTGTCTAAATCATTTTACATGCTTCTTTGTCCCTTCACTCGGGCTCATTATCCTAATGTAATACGCTCCCGTCACTTGGTTGTGCGTTTACATTATTATCAAATATTTTGCTTATCTGATTCATTTGGGTACTTTTTAATTAGTCTCATTCACCCTGCCCTTACTACATCGGATGTAAACGTGTCCGCCATAAGAAGTTCATGGTATCATAAGCCACTACTTACTTGGCCAGAGTAAGCGATTAACATATGACACACATGACCTTTTTATAGTTTTCACATCACGCCCTATGTAAGTAACGCCTCTATTTGTTTCTCTTGGAAACAATATCCCGAATACATTTTCTATTCGGGTTTTTCCAAGTTTTTAATCTACATATGCAACTTTCAATTTCTACTCGTTTGTTGCATATTGCTATTTGTGCGATTATATTTAAAAACACGCACCTGGTAATGCTTGCCCCGACGGGCGTTTCTTGCCATTAACCTTGTTCGCGGTCGTTACGCGATTTAGTCCTTAGTGAGCATGCTCCTATCGTCATACTTCGGACCGTTCCTCTATCATATCCATAATTTGTTCAACTCTTGTCATCTTTAAATGCAAGTGTCTTTCAATCAAGATATTCACAAAAGTTAGTAATATCAACTTCAATAATCGCCTATATTATAGTACAAGGCTTTTTCTACTATACACGTCAACGCGCGTATTTTTGTCAACTATATCAATCATTTAATTGGGGTAACGTGTTTTACACGGTAACCCTATGTGTTGTCTACAACACTTTAATACGCTAGACCATTAGCATACATGCACTTACCGGATTTGCGATCAAGCCTCGAACCGAACACACCTTACTCTTTAACCATGAGCTCTGATTACCAACTTGTAACACCCTAGTTAATAATTAACGATTTTGTATGCAATTACCAACGATTAGATGTGTAGTTAAGACTACACATGCTATAAAAATACCGGTTTATTAAAACTTTTACAAATCATGAGTTATTCTACATCACGTGATCATATGTTCAATCCTTATGTATCAAAGTCAAAACTAATGTTTTAATGGTTTTGACCCTAGGTGATTTACAACACGGCAAAGTGCGGAAGCGTGTATATATATCGTGTTCGGTTCTTTGTTGAGCTTGATCGTCTTCCGGCATCCAAGGTGTACCTACATTTCATAAACATGAAATGCTTTAGTAATACAGGACTTAAAACGTGTCTAAACGAGTCCAAGAAACAATTGATAACAAAAACAAAAATTTCAACCTGACCTCCACCGTAAATTACGGTGGCACCGTAATTTACGGTGGCCACTGGTTTTACATGCCCCTACCGTAAACCAGTAGGGGGCCACCGTAAGGCTTTTCATCTCCACCGTAAATTACGGTGGCACCGTAATTTACGGTGGACCCTGCATCCAGTTTTCCATTTTTGCCGTAATTTGGCACGAAATCTTCCGTATCTTTCAAACCGCTTGTCCGTTTGGCCTACCGTTTCTTCCTACGTGTTTGTAATTTGATTCTCCATCATTTGGAGTTAAAATCCGACATTCGGCTTAACAAAATTTAAGACTTCTAAGTCTTCGGCTTATTACCCTTTATACCAAATTTTGACCCGGTTATGCATTTTATCAAACAAACGTATTTATTTGATTCCTATATTTCATACACTTCATCAAATAATTGTGATATACCATATTAGGTTCTAATCATAGGTTTATACACAAATTAAACCCGTTTTCACTAGTATGCTTATTTTGACCCGTTAAGGATATTTTAAGCACTTTTAAGCTCAATTTCGCTTTCATTCTAATCTAGCGTTGTAACCTATATCTCTTATCTAGTACTCTTCCATCACAACTAAATGTGTGTTGGATTTAAAGTAGATATCTATGTGTTCCAAATTTATACCTCTTGAAATATCATTTTACGGCAAAGACTCATATGGAGTCTTTTGGCCCAAGAATTACATCTTTCACTACCCGTACTCGTTCTAAACTTTTGTTTAATCATAAGACTCCTTTCCAAACAACCTCTAAGAGTTGTTTGTTCAATTTAGCCTACAAGGGCGTTTTGGTCGATTTTGGTCCTTCTTTTACAATCAAGGGCTATCACCAATTATTCGACCAAATTAGCACTTTTACATACATCATAAATAAGCGTACCTGGCTCGGATCAACAAATAGACCCGATTTTAATACCTTGCTTTATATTCGCTAATTAAGAACGATGCGAATATCCATTGGATATCTATTCCTGTAAGCATATGACTCGACAAAAGAATCATTAGTCTATATAATCAAAAGGTGTTGTCTACACCTTTTGACCCGTTTGGCCGAATTGACCATTTATCTTTGCGAAATGATATTTATTATCATCTCCTCTACATGACTCTTCCCATTTAACACCGTATGGAAATTTTAAATATGAATCGTGTATTTCTTTCGACATAATATGACCAATTTATCGATTTACTTCTTTTTAACCATTATTATGGTTTCTATCATCTTTGATTTTCTTGTTCCGTTCGACTACACGACGGAACATCATGTTTCAATTGTTTAGATATCTCATTCATAATTTATATGATAAGAAAACATTCCACAATTTAAGACTAGTGTAAGCTATACTTACCTTGCATCCGAATTACGCTTTTCCGCCATTCTTGCTTCGTTTGACCCGCTTCCTTTCCAAGCCTCCACCTAGCTTGTCAAGCGTCAAACTATCATCATAATTCGTAAGAGGGTTATATTAGTCATCATTAATTATGAATATTCCATCTTACAAATTTTTCTATCACAATTACCATTCGATCGTATTAACGGTCGGTTTGACTATTTAAAAGTCAAATCACCAATTAACACATATGATTGCACTATCAAGTTCACAAGACTCAATTAGGCACATTATCAACACTTAGTTCTCATTTAGGCATTTTAACAAACACCTAATGTGCATGATTTTTACATATTTACTAACTAGTTCCTAACTAGTTATTTTTACCAAGATTAACATCAAAATTCACCACTATCACTTATGATCAATTACTCAAACTTGCAAATTGTTAAAGTATCTTGTTCCTACTAGCAACTATGATGTTTTTAAACATGTGTACATCATCATCTTTACTACATAATCAAAACCCACTTGACACATGAGTGTATGATCATGGATTCACAACCATGAACATCAATTCAACAAGTACTTGACTAGGGTTTACTCCTAGACATAGTTTCATCACTAATTTCACCCAAACAACAAACATGCAAGTTCAGATTCGAGTTCTCTAGGTTTGCTCAGAATTTCAACTAGAGATTTCTCAAGAAATTTACATACCTCATGACTCCCTTTTCAATGGAGATCACTAATTCATACTCGGATTTTGATTTGGACTTGATTTGCCCCTTCAATTTGATGAAATTGTGTTGATTAGGGTTTGACCCTTCTTGGTCGCCCCTGAGCTCGATCCAGAACACACACTGTGTGTGTATGTTTGTGTTTGTTTTTATTAAATAACTTTTCTAGTTATCCCGCTTTAACCCCTCGTGTTTGGTTCGTTATTAAGTAGGCCACAACCTACTTATTTCTTTTAACAATTTTCCCACTTATTAACTAGGTTAAATATTCCTAGTTAACTTAGCGGGTTCGGGAATATTTATGACTAAGTTTATTTTAGGTCCCGTTAACTCGGGCCTTCTAAGCTTTTATTTCTTAAAAGCTTTTATTCACTTTTTATTTATTATTAGGATTAATTATTTAAATCCTAATATTTACCGGGTAAATTTTTACCACTAAAGGTATTTTACCCGTCTTTACTATTAACGTGGTTTAATTATCAAAGCCGTTTTCGGGGTGTTACAAATGTGCCCTCTTATTGCCGGTGCTAACCACCAATAACTATTGCATTAAGCTTAGGCTTTGGGTAATTGGAATAGGGTACTATCTCAGCCAATGAATTAAAATCTGCGACATACTGTCGACAGTCTAAACCTTTGTGGTGAGAGTCAGAAAATTCTTATTCCATCTTTTTTTTTTCTTTTTCCACTTCGCGAAACAGATAATAGGTCTTTCTAATAAGGTTCTTAACACTTGGTCCATCCCATAGTCTATAAGAGAATTTTTCTTGTGGACTTCATTAATGTTCTTATTAATTAAGGGTTTTACCATCGAATGGTTGTGATACATACCTCACAGTGTTCCTTTCAGCGTAACCACTGATACACCTAATGGTTTCTACTTCCTCAAAAATTTCCTGTAATCGATGGTCCCTTTTTACTATTGAAGTCTCTGGACTTCCCAGAGACGAAGTACTTTTAAGTACATCCAAAATAATGGGCTCCTTGCCATATATGCCTTTGTTGGGTTTATTCTTCGCATTTGAAGTATGAATGAAGCTCTTCTCATGAGCAGCGACATGTGTTTTAGAGCAAATAGCAAACAACATTCAGCTTCTCGATCCTTTTCATGGCTCTTCTCCCAGCCTTTCTAATGGCTGCGTTAATTACCGATTTGGAGATTAACTCCATTGATATTGAGGTCCACATTTGATGCATCATTATCATTTGCCGCGTTTCTAGCATTGCGACTTTTGTATGTCCCTTCCGAGTTTTCCATACTCGACGCTTGTTAAATACCAATTTCAACAAGTGCTCAGGCAATCCTTACCATGTGTCTTCCTTGAATTGCCAAGGACTTAATCATAAAAAGAGTCGTGATAACTACTTGCTTCTTATTACCCACAATATGGGTTTAGCTATAAGATGACCAATCCATTCCTATCACTATATCGAGTCCCTCTATTTCAACGGAAACAAGGACAGTGGAAAAGAATGGTTCCTAATGGATATAAAGCATCCATCTAATATTGTTGAAGTAGTTTCTGAGGTACTATCTACCAACTCTACTTTATACTTGACGCTTAGAGTTTTTTTTTAATAGGCAGATTTAATGATTTACAAAATCCATTGTCTACGAAAGACTTATCTGAACCTGAATTAAATAATACTCTATGTAACAACCCCCACTAAAATTAATATTTAGTATGATAATTATGCAATAAGGAAACCCTAATTAAGTTTAGTATGATTAATTAATCAGTTAATCAATATTAATTAAGCTAACAAGATTAATTAAGCTAAGTAAGGTTTATTAAAAATAGATATATATGGGGTCGTATAAGAACGTTTAATATTAATAATTAAATATATTATTTTTTCCCTTACTCCGTTTTTAATGAAACTTAGGTTAAAACGTAGATAAAAATATGCTCATTCTAAAGACATATTCGTCGTTTTATAAAACGTTATATTTTAAAAGTTATGCAAGAAAAACGAGTGAAGCAGCTGAATTAATATATATAAGCAAGCTAGCTAGCACGTCAGGCAGGTAGGTAGGCACGTCAACTTATCCCACATCGACCAGAATATGAATTGAGGTGCTTGCTTGCTTGCTATAAATAAGAAGCTTAGGATTCATTTTTCTTTGCTCATTTCTTTTCTTCTTCTCTCTATACGTTAGTGTTCTAACCAATAATCACCGATACGATATTCTGTTCGGTCGATTCAGGAACCAACTAACGGAATCCAAAGTATTATACTTTGTGAGTTCGTTAAACGGAATCCAAAGTACTATACTTTGTGAGTTCGTTAAACGGATGCCAAAGTACAGTCTGAATAAGACTACACTTTGTGAAGTTCGTTAAGGTTCGAATCTCGTGACTATCGTTGAGGTTTGATTTGGGTTTTACACAAATACGTATTCCATTCTGTTAAGCTATATGTTTAACTACCGAAAATACTCCCCACCACACACACATGCGAATCACTAATTAGTATAGCAGGGTGCTGCTACGATACAGGGTATTAACTCGATCGCTATTACGATTCATTTTCCGACCGATCAATATATCCAATGGATGTTTAAGTGCCACCCACATTAGGGTTATACTTTGTCGTTCGTCGTTAAATCGATGGATGTTTAAGTATCGCACTTTGTCATTTGTTGTGAGAATTTGATCTCGTGAGTTATCGTAATTGTTGTATTAAGTTACCTACCTAGTTCGTGTGCACTCGGTTACAAGGCTAAATCAATAGGCTAAGCTTTGCCAGTATAAATCTGCAATATATCAAGGCTTATCTGTAGACTAAACTTTGGCCGTATGAATCTGCATGTTTATAATGTGAGTCATTCTTCTTTTTTAACTGTTTTCTCACAGTTTGTGAGTAAGTTTTACAATACTCCAAATTATTTTCAAGGTTATAATTACAGGGATTAAGTCTTTGTAATCACCAAATTACAGCTGGTATGTGGGGTATTGTGCACATTACTATTTTTTATCACTCTATGTGAGTGAATATTACTCTATGTGAGTGATTATTACTCTGTGTGAGTAAACCGTCACTATTGGGGCGACGGGACCCAATAGTGGTATGACCACAGTCACAGATCCGGTCGAGTGACAAATACCCATTCTTGATAATTGGTTGATAAAAACATTGTAATCGCTCTTAATACTGTGAATTATAACAAATCTGTTTTTATAAAACCTGAATGAACTCACTCAGTATTTCCCGCTGACAAAACCTTTTTAAAACGCGTTTCAGGTAATTACAGTAGATTGGAGTAAGGATTAGATCCAGCACTGAAGGACTTCAAGAAGCGGCTTATTTCATTAATTAAATCAAATTAAGAAATATCGTTTTTATATTAAAAGCTACCTTTGTAAAATATGGGTTTATCCCATCTATTTAATAAATAAAATCCGGTGTTTCTAAACTCTGATATTTTTCCTAACTCACGATCCTGATGAAATTTCCGCTGCAATGTTTTTCAAAATAAAAATAATCACCGGTACCACTGGACTGCTCACGGCACCCGATTCCGTCCAGGGTGGGTCGGGGGTCGTGACAGAAGGTGGTATCAGAGCCACTGCTTTAAGCCTATAAGTGTTGTGATAATAATACTTAAGCTTAAATAAAAAGAGTTAGGAGATTTCTATTAAATGGTAGCACAACTGATAGCAGTTAGACTTGAACATAAGAAAAGATGCCTTAGTATAAGCTAAGCCACTGGTTTACACAATTAGGTGTTATAATAATACCTAAGTGAAACGGAGAATTAGAAACTTAATATTATCTGATAGCACTCCGGATGGTATTTAGACTTGAACTTAAGAATTTTGCCTTAAAATAAACTTTAAGGTAAATTACTTATATAAGTATAATACTGGTATGACGGTTAGCAGGCAATAGCACTTAATTGCTATTTATTCTTGCTTATTGATATTATTTGGTCTAGAATAAGATATGTTATGGGAATACAAATTTCCTTGATTCTGGATAAAAGCCCTAATAAAAGAGGCACTTTTTGAAAAGATACTATTTATGGGAAATAGAAAATTTTCTCCGGCAAAACTGGGTATAGAGTAGCAGACTCTCCAGCTTGTCCGGACATATTGAGATTACCGCTCCGGCGCGAACCGGATAAGACGGGGTAAATGATATGTCAAATCAGTGACAAGATTTCCCTAAATAGTATCATGACCAAATACCTGAGTGTTTCTTGGAAATATGAATCTGTTAAATACATTGACCTGATAAATGGTATGTTTATTTCAGCATGTGAAATATGTGATTATATAGATAGGTATATCTATAAGGAAATTCCAAAAAAAAAAAAAAAAACCATAAGGATTGATAAAATTGAAATAAAGCACAAGCATCCGTGTCTAGAATTCTTTATCAGGAATCTCTTTTCCAATATCAAACATTATTTTGTTTGATCATTTACCTCGTAACTCATACAATGAGAACCCTTTAAAGATGGGATATCATCGAAAGTATAAAAATTTACAATGCACAAGTAAGAAACATATAAAGTTGTGCTAATGCACAAGAAAACACATGAAACTTAAAATATACGTCCACAGACGTTGAAATATATCACACACGACTTTCCAAGGCAAGAACTTTGAAAAGTATAAATTGGGCACGATGACACCAATACTAATTCTGTCAGTAGAAAACTACTAATCAAAACGAAGCACTTTGCCACGTGATCCTACAAACGATCTACATTTCGCTGAGGTACGTTGGAACAAGATTTCACAATCATCGGTGCACAGTCTAAACTAAGTCATAATTATTATCACTGAAAAAGGAGTCACATACCTTTGCAAATCCCCTATTCCATTTCAGTTCATTCGACATTCCTTGATAATGGCACTTAACAACGGGTATCACACAAAATTCCAGATAAAAGTTCTTATATTCCTTTCGTAGCAACTCTGACTTCTGCCTATAATAAGTTGACTTTTGTGTTCTTTTAATGGTCATCATACCATAAAGGATTCTTTCATAATAGCAAATATTGATCCATTTCGTTTCTTGGTAAATCCATACGATACACATGCACTATTTGTTGCGCATGTGGTTCATTTGAGTTATAAGACCCTAGGAAGGCTTCATTCCAAATTATTGTTTTATCCAACCTCAAATATCATTTCGCTATACTTGATCTTTGCATTGTAAACCGCGTTTTGCAAAATGATTACTCTTTGATATTTGATCGATAAATTTTTTTGAAAAAACTCGATTTTCTTTTTGAAGGTTATACATGGTTTCTGTTGTGATCATGTCCAAACTTCCTTATTAAAACTCGTTTTATCCAAACCCAGTTAACTTGCTCTCAATACGTAATCAATTCGAAGTCCCATATGATGGATTGAAACCATCATATTCAAAATAGTCCCAACAAGCACTTCAATTCTCTTGAACCATAACATGCTTGTTTAGTCTTCAAATTCATCAAATCATTTCTTTGATCACGATCACTTTGTGATGACATTTTCACAAATTTGAAGATTGCGCTAATCTAGGATTTAATTAATTATTTATTTATATTGAATCCGCTTTATTGATTTATTTTATGAAAGCAATCTTAACACAATTGTGTGCTAAGATAATGATCCACCATTTCATGTCCTAATTCCTTAGTCCTTACAACCTAAATCGAGCCTTTCGTGATATTTCTTACCTTATCATCATTGATCGAAAAACATTATATAAACTTAATTATATATAGAAACTTACAATATAGTATTTCTGTAATTAAAATTTTTTTGTTAAAACCATTAAGGTAAAGAAATTATATTTTGTTTAAGGTATATTCTCATTTAAGTTTATGCATTTATTATTGGTAATTAATATTAGTTTTATTATTAGTAATAATATATTAATAGTAATAGTGTTAGTATTATTTTTAGATACTAAAGTTATTATCAGGGGCATGTATTGAATAGCCTAGCCTTAGTTAGGCATGGACTGGCCACCTATGCTTAAACAAGGCAGCACTAACCAATACCCAACCATGATAATAACCAGTTAAGGAAAAGACATATTTTCATAAAACAAATACAAGAATTAGATGAACGAATAAAATTATTTAAATAACTATCAAAGTAGTCGTGGACAAGACATTTTATAAACAATTGTTCATCTTGATTAATATTTCACAACCATTAAAAATATTCTTTTATATTAAAATATCAAATGTTATTTACGCAAGCCAATATTTAAGTATGCTTGATATTAAAATAAACATTTATTATTCTACTTTTATGATTTAAAATACCATAATCTTATAGTTAAACACACTTGATTTTAAAAATAATAATAATAAGTTCTAGAATATTGGGTAAACCTATATCATTATTTTGTCAAAGTTACCACGGGTTTTGATATTTAAACCTATCTATATTTATTTATTATTCTACCTTATGATAACATAAAAGGAAAAAGGATTTTAATAAATCAAAATATCACCTATCTTTAATCAAACATTTTGATTAAAATCATCTGAATACAATTATAAGACAAAAATACACTAACTTTATTGTCTTTTCATGTATTCTTACAAATCACCCATCTCAACACATTAATTTTCTCATATCATAATTTAACATCTGACAAAACATTTTCATGTTTTCATTTTATTTTGACCCGGTCAATCTTAAGTCTTCCTTAGGTACCAATCAAGGTAAGTTTTCTTCTGACAAAGAATTTTACTAATTCCAAAAAGTTCTTCACATTCATTTTAAGAATCTATAGATCATATATCTTTTGGCTTGAACCCAATCACCTTGAAAAAAAAATATATACCATTTCATCTTATTCGTTTGAACATTTCATCTTTTGAAATATCCAGAAAGCCTCCTTGAAACTCTCAAATTCGAAAACAATAAATTTATTCGGTCATCATTGAATTCTTTACAAACCCTTTGCAGCGTCCGAATAGATTTGTAGCCTGTGCTAAACCCTATTCATACGCCATTCGTTTGATTTGTCATATTCTTGGTACAATTATGTACTCAGATTACGATACACTAAATTCTATTGTCCAGTACCATTTAAGTAAACGATATTGACTTTCGGATAATCATTGACAAATCATTTTCCATACTTCCATTCACAAATAGATATTTATCAATTCAGAATCTCCCCTAATTGATCAAAGTAAGTTCATTTCGGATATTGAATCCAGTTGTTTCTATAAATCATTTCTAATTTTAAAAAAAAAATTCATACCCATCAAAATATCTTTTGATTCCATTCCGCGATACATTGTTTCTCTTAATTAGAAGAAGAAACATAACTCCAAGAAAATATCATAGTTCAAATCTCGAGGACGAGATTTTTATTAAGGTGGGGAGGATGTAACAACCCTCACTAAAATTAATATTTAGTATGATAATTATGCAATAAGGAAACCCTAATTAAGTTTAGTATGATTAATTAATCAGTTAATCAATATTAATTAAGCTAACAAGATTAATTAAGCTAAGTAAGGTTTATTAAAAATAGATATATATGAGGTCGTATAAGAACGTTTAATATTAATAATTAAATATATTATTTTTTTCCCTTACTCCGTTTTTAATGAAACTTAGGTTAAAACGTAGATAAAAATATGCTCATTCTAAAGACATATTCGTCGTTTTATAAAACGTTATATTTTAAAAGTTATGCAAGAAAAACGAGTGAAGCAGCTGAATTAATATATATAAGCAAGCTAGCTAGCACGTCAAGCAGGTAGGTAGGCACGTCAACTTATCCCACATCGACCAGAATATGAATTGAGGTGCTTGCTTGCTTGCTATAAATAAGAAGCTTAGGATTCATTTTTCTTTGCTCATTTCTTTTCTTCTTCTCTCTATACGTTGGTTTGGTGTTCTAACCAATAATCACCGATACGATATTCTGTTCGGTCGATTCAGGAACCAACTAACGGAATCCAAAGTATTATACTTTGTGAGTTCGTTAAACGGAATCCAAAGTACTATACTTTGTGAGTTCGTTAAACGGATGCCAAAGTACTGTCTGAATAAGACTACACTTTGTGAAGTTCGTTAAGTTTCGAATCTCGTGACTATCGTTGAGGTTTGATTTGGGTTTTACACAAATACGTATTCCATTCTGTTAAGCTATATGTTTAACTACCGAAAATACTCCCCACCACACACACATGCGAATCACTAATTAGTATAGCAGGGTGCTGCTACGATACAGGGTATTAACTCGATCGCTATTACGATTCATTTTCCGACCGATCAATATATCCAATGGATGTTTAAGTGCCACCCACATTAGGGTTATACTTTGTCGTTCGTCGTTAAATCGATGGATGTTTAAGTATCGCACTTTGTCGTTTGTTGTGAGAATTTGATCTCGTGAGTTATCGTAATTGTTGTATTAAGTTACCTACCTAGTTCGTGTGCACTCGGTTACAAGGCTAAATCAATAGGCTAAGCTTTGCCAGTATAAATCTGCAATATATCAAGGCTTATCTGTAGACTAAACTTTGGCCGTATGAATCTGCATGTTTATAATGTGAGTCATTCTTCTTTTTTAACTGTTTTCTCACAGTTTGTGAGTAAGTTTTACAATACTCCAAATTATTTTCAAGGTTATAATTACAGGGATTAAGTCTTTGTAATCACCAAATTACAGCTGGTATGTGGGGTATTGTGCACATTACTATTTTTTATCACTCTATGTGAGTGATTATTACTTTGTGTGAGTAAACCGTCACTATTGGGGCGACGGGACCCAATAGTGGTATGACCATAGTCACAGATCCGGTCGAGTGACAAATACCCATTCTTGATAATTGGTTGATAAAAACATTGTAATCGCTCTTAATACTGTGAATTATAACAAATCTGTTTTTATAAAACCTGAATGAACTCACTCAGTATTTCCCGCTGACAAAACCTTTTTAAAACGCGTTTCAGGTAATTACAGTAGATTGGAGTAAGGATTAGATCCAGCACTGAAGGACTTCAAGAAGCGGCTTATTTCATTAATTAAATCAAATTAAGAAATATCGTTTTTATATTAAAAGCTACCTTTGTAAAATATGGGTTTATCCCATCTATTTAATAAATAAAATCCGGTGTTTCTAAACTCTGATATTTTTCCTAACTCACGATCCTGATGAAATTTCCGCTGCAATGTTTTTCAAAATAAAAATAATCACCGGTACCACTGGACTGCTCACGGCACCCGATTCCGTCCAGGGTGGGTCGGGGGTCGTGACACTCTAGTACGAGCGTTATTGATAAAGAATAGTATCCATTGTGACATTGTGTTCCTGAATAGCCTCTTGAGCATCCATTTAAGAGCTTTCAGCTTTGGTCTTCTCAACCTCTCCAGGTTTCTTGGTTTTATTTGGACAATTTGTTTTGACGTGCCCTTTTCCACTGCAACTATAGCAGGTTGCGTCCTTTATGTCTTGGCAATCCAAAGTCTTGTGCCCCTTTCTTGTTACAAATTCCACAAGGCCTAGCTTGTGACTCTTAAAGTGCACTTTCCTTTAGTTGCCTTCTTTTGGCAGCGGGTCTTTATGCGCCTCTTCTCGCCACAACCATAGCACGTGGCGTCCTTCAAGTCCTTGCATTCATGGGTCTCGTGATCCATCTCCTTACAGATGACACATCCCCTAGTCTATTCATAGGAACATTTTCCGAAGTGCTTCTTCCCGCAGGTTTTATATTTGGGTTTTGCCTCCTTTGGCTTGGACTGGTTACAACTTGGACCAGTCTTACCCTTTTTGTAACCCTTATTTGGGATATTCTCGCACTTTCACTTATGATCCTTTAACGCACGGTCCACAGCTTTGTTTACGGCTATATTTAACATAGCCTGTAGCTTGGTGCCCGTTAATTTCAGTCTTGCGTTATTATTCTGAGTGACTGGATGATGGTGAGCTTCAGATGAGACATCCATGATGAAGTTTTGAAGGCTATACACTAGGTAGTAATAATTTGCTGAATTGTCGAACTTGATGATTAAATAGCCATGGTGTAAACCAACCATATAGGCCAATAGATAGCATTTATTTGATTATGTTTTGCCTAGGTTTTTAAATAAGCCATCTTTGGCGTTCACACAGAATCTAATCCTTCTTATTAGACAGGGGATATAAGCCACAACTGTCAATGTCGTACAGACACTTTATACAGCACAAAGGCTTGTTTCAAAGGATTCTTTAGATGACATAAAGCCTTGTCACGAGGACAATCTGAAACATAATCAATGATTCCCTTGGATCGGAAAACTTCATAACTCATTACCTTTTGTCAGGAAGTTATGTATAACTATCTTTATCATGAATACATCTTTGCCCGTAGGTATACATTCCAGATGGATGTTTAGATGTGTACATCATGTTCGACGTTTATTAGCCAAGATTCCTATTGATCATTAGGCTAAATGAAAGGTTAGGAAGATTTCTAATATAAGGATGACAAGTGTGATTTCATCGCATCACCCATTGTCAGGAGTGTTAACACGTTTTCAGGTGTTTAACAAGGATCTGAATCTCTTTAAATAGGTCATACCATCGTAGCTAGGTCCCTAATGACATTCAAGCTAGGTTATACCCTTGAGACTATAAATACTGGCAAGAAAGGAATGATATTTATTTTATTCAGGATTTTCATTATAATTATCCTAAATTTATTTAAAATATAACTATGGCACAAAAAGCCTAGTCACGTAGACAAGTTTAATTTATAATCAGGATTTTACAGAATCGAGGTATTTAGGTTTGAACCACAGTTCATCACCTTTTATTGACAGGGAGTCGTAGGCTACCACTGTCTTTTGTCCCAGAGGACATTCAATTATTACCCGTAGGCACTTCATCCTCAAAGGATGGTTATATAATTACAGGGAATTTAAATTAACCCAATTAAATGATGACCTATGTGATTTTATCGCTTCATAGTTTGTCATAAATGTTAACATATGGCCTGTGTGACTTTAACGATTCACAATTTGCCAAAAATGTTAACATACGGCCTGTGTGACTTTAATGATTCACAATTTGCCAAAAATGTTACCATACGGCCTGTGTGACTTTAACGATTCACAGTTTGCCAATAATGTTAACATACGGCCTGTGTGACTTTAACGATTCACAGTTTGCCAATAATGTTAACATACTCACAGATGGTAACATGGATTGGAATCTTTTAGATAGGTTTTACCGTCTTGGCCATGTCTGTAGTGACATATAGGCTAGGTTTTACCTTTAAGATTCTTTTAATATTTAACGCAGAACAATCCTAATTTGAGATGTTATCAAGGATCTGAATCTAATTGTGGAACTACCATCTTGGCCCTGTCTTAAATGACACATGAGCCAGGTCTTGTCCTTCTTAGATTTTGCCATCTTATAATAATGGTAGATCTTATAATAGGAACGTTACTTTAAATCTAACCATCCCATTAAAATTTATACAGGTACATGGTTGCCCTAAACGGGACTTCTAAGGAATAATGTTGTCCTCAAAGGGACTGAAAGATAAATATGTCCTTATAAGGACTTCTAAGGAACGATCTTTAGCAATAGGAGTTTCTTCTTCATTTTAATTCTGAATGCTTCTCCTTGGTTGCACGTTAATCCTAGTCGCAGTACGAAGCTCAGCCTTCCCTAGGCTTCTAATGGGGAGAATTTCCATTACGGCTTCTTTGCTTGGCGACATATCAAGGATACATAGAATTGAAAACAAAAATTCTCCGAATAGAGATGAGGGTATTCCTATGTTAAGTCTAGACTCAGAAGGTTAAGGAAGGTGCTATTGTGTCATTGAGATTAAACACAAAAGGCTAGTGTTTAATTCACTCAACATTGGCTCTGATACCAACCTGTCACACCCCAATTTTTCCACGTGTCACCGGTGGGCCCGGTGGGGAGTATCGTGACGTAGCTGATATCATCATAGTCAAACAACACAATTTAAAATGCACAGCGGAAGCAAAAGATGAATAGATTACAATCCGATATAAAGTAATATCAAAGTATTACAAACGAAAAGTAAAGGATCCACAGGCGGATCAAAGATAAATGAAACATTGTTCAACAGACTTTAGGCATCTAAGCTTGCGAGACTTCTATTTGATGCTAGGAGAAACCAACCTATTACGCATAGTACCTGTACTTAGTCTTTTTGGGAAAATACGTCAGTTTTCACTGGTAAATACAATTTAACTGACTCATTTTGAAAACATTTTAAAAATTGATTTGAATGCACAAGGCACAAAACATTTTATAACTTGGGAATAATTAATCATAGTTAAACTTGTAAAAGAATTACATGTTCATTATGCGTTCAGTCGCCCGATTCGTGCCGGGTTTAAGGTTAATTGACACACCACTTAGTATAAATCCGCGACGGGAAGCCAACGTTTATACCTTAATAAATATGGACACACTACCGGGTGTACGCCTACACCCGGTTGTCAAGGTCGTGGCCATTTCTAAAAATGATGCCAAGGATATCCGGGACATGGTCATTAAACTCCCAAAGGCGTAAAACAAACAAAACTAGTTTTCAAACGGGTCACATTGATAATACCCAACTACTAATGAGTTAGGGTCAATTGCCCGACCAAGCGGTATTTTATATACCGTACCCCCAAGCCCGTATAACGGAAAATAAGTTAAAAGTATTTACCTGAGCAAATTTATACAATTTATCCCAGCCGTATACCACCAAGCAAGTACAGATAGCTTTTACTGGGCTCCTAAATCTAGAACGAAGGTTTTTAATAACCTATTAGAATCCTAACGGGTCCTTTAATTTGGCCTAAGTCTAGACCGGTTAGTTCTTAAATGAAGATTACGGTTTAAACGCACGATAAGGCGAAGACCGTTTTAGAATGTGGTTTTAACCCAACAAGCTTGCATACTTGTTTAATATGGGTAACTTAATCACATTCTGGATTTTGAGATCGAAAAGATATGGTTTGACCCGTTTCGGCTATAATGGGTAAACTAGTTACCTACGCCGATCCGAACGCATAAAGTGCGTAACGAGCAACCATAAGAGTCAAATACAAGTTTCCGAGGTTAATATGCCAAAAATATGTTGTGATATCAGAATGATACCTTCCATTATGCCCCAAATGGTTTTAAACCCAAACTATGCCTCATAAAGGCATTTTGGTCACTTTAAAGGGTGTAAAAGGGTTTAAATGACATTCTGAGTTACAGGTCTGAACAAATCAGTAAACCTACTCATTTTACCAAGTTATAACAGTAGGGTATAAGTCCTTATGTGAAATTTATCAATCTTAATCCTCCCAGACTCCGTAGGGGCGTTTTGGTAATTTCACATATGCTTAAAAGGTCAATACTGGAATTCTGATCTTAAGATATTCTCCTACTATTTAAAATATAAAATTTTACTGAATACATCAGTAGGTTTCAACCTCATATGCTTAAATAGGTTCTAGCACATACTTATGCGTTAAAAACGCTTAAAAAGGCGATTTGGAGCCATTTCCGGGTTTTATAAAGAAAGCTGATATTTTTAAAATTCCAGAAGGCTCAAAATAATATATTTAATATATTAGATCAGTAGAAAAAGGTTTTGGGTCAATCGGATTTATAAAACTCATTTTATAGCCCAAAAGGGCAAAAACGGCATTAGCCGAATTAAGCTTAGAACACTAAGTTATGCTCAGCCTAAAATTAAATAAAAATTTCTAAAAATCCCAAAATATTATTTTAATATAGTAGGTACAAAGTTTTGCATAAAAATTTGGGTTTAGATAGGCTATATGCAATTTATGTTATTTAATTACTAAAGAAGCTTCTAATTACGCTATTGAGCATAACTCCTAATCTAGACCTCCAACTGATGTCAAATTTTATGGACAAGTTTATAATTAAGTAGTGAAGGTTTCTATCCTCTCACATTTTCAAAAATATTGTTTTAAGGTCAAAAGGGCATAACGGTCAACAATTCGGCATATAGCGGAAACTTGCAAATGAATAGGATAACAAAGGATTCAGGTTGTATAACCTCAGAGGGTTACACTAACCTATAACATGATCCTAAAGGAATCCTAAGGCATATCTCAATAAGTCTAATTCGGGTCAGAACTGAAAGTCAATGCAAAAGTCAACTTTCGTGACTTTCGGCTCCGAACTAGCCTATACTTAGAATTGTCGGATTGAACATGCTTAGACATGTTCAACTAATATTTACCAAGTTGTTAAAGTGGCAAAACTGATTTTATGACTTTAATTTAATAGTTATGCATTTCATTTAGAAATAACCCGTTTGACTTTCATTTGACCCGACAATTAAACTAAGTAAACGTGGTAATTAGGAGGCGCCCCTTTGAGGGTTAATTACCTACCTAATTATGGTCACGTAGCCATGTTCGTTGCGAACCATAGCTTAACCGTTTAAAAGTTAAAGCGTTTATCGATAACGCTTGACTTTTCGGTTTAAAACGCTAAATAACTAAACTAAGCAAGAAGGAATCACTTACAAGAGTCCAAAGGACTTGGAAGAGGTTCTCAAGAAGCTCAAGACCCTCAAAGAAAGCAGAGAATTCAGAATTGAAGGAAGGTGCAAGTGAATTCTAAAACAAGGGGGGTATATATAGGTTTTCGAGAACCGTTAGGATCGTTCATCGATAAACGAGCTTTGATCTGGATCGTACACCTCTTACCCACTGATTTACAATACCATGGGAGCCCATAGATTGCTTAGAAAACCATTTGCACACTCACAAACAGCTGGAACAGCTGGAAACAGCTTTCTGCTGATCTGGAGGGGCTTTACGGACCGTAAGGTCCATAGCATACGGTCCGTAAGGACCAGGTCTGCACATGGATCTGGATCGTACACCTCTTACCACCTCCAAATGTCATTTCCGACACATCCAAGACCCGTTAAACCATTTTTAAGGCTCTACAATGATGCCTAAGCATAGGGAATATGAAACATGCTCAAAAATATGCCGGATGTCGGTTCGTTTGGTCGTACGGTCCCGTTGTTCGGCTAATTACGACGAAACACGGACGGACGCTAAAAACGATCCAAATTACGCGACGAATGGAATTTTATCATGCCACCCACTAAAATAAAATATTTTAGTGCTTACATAAATTTTTGGGTGTCCGGGGATGTTCAGAATGCGAGATATGCGCAAAAGTGCAAACTTGTGCACTTTTTGACACTTTTAGTCCCTGCATGACATAAAAGTTTATTTTTGCGCACCGAACACCTCTAAGCCTATATCTAAGATATATAAAGGATAAATAGGGTATGTTTAACTTGTGGACATATTCCGGAAGGTCCGTTACTATACGATTCGACCTCCTTTTGTAGTTTGACGCAATTAGTCCCTTAATTGCGCAAAGTAGCGCGAAATGCCAATTAATGATATCTAAGCCTTCCATGGCCCATAGTAATCATTCTCAAGCATACATTTAAATATTACTACGCTCCTGCTTGCTTAAATTGTCACCGAATGGCGTAGATTCAAAAGTTGACGCTTTAGGCCCCTCTATTGCGCAAACTTGCGCATCTCATCATTTAATTGCATTGAAGCCTCATCTAATCCATATTGGGCATCCTTGACAGTGTTATTAAACATCACGATGCTTCGGGTTCTGATGCGTGTGTAGTGTAATATATTTTTGATGAGTATTTAAGCCCCTTTTTACACTTTTAGCCAAGTTTTAAATTTATAAAACACGATATTTACTAACACTAAACACACATATGGGAAAGTGCACCCATCGTGGGCGTAGTATAGTGTTGGTAAGATACCGAGGTCGTCCAAGGACACAAGAGCTTTTAATACCGGTTTATCCTCAACGTCTAATCAAATCAAAAAGTGAGAAAAATGTTTTAAACTAAGAAAAATAAAAACTAACTAAATGCTGAAAAATAAAATAAAACAAAAACAGATAGACAAGATGAATCACTTGGATCCGACACGTGTATTAGTATAACCTTTGATTATTTTCGCACTTTTGCACTTGTTTAAGAGATTATCTTAGTTATTGTAGTAGGCCCCTCTTTTGAAGGCGACGTTACCCTCAACCCAGTAGTTTGAGTCAGCAAGGATACAATCCTAAAGGGTCGGATTATTGAAAGATAATGAATTAAGTTATTAATGCAAATTGTGGTAGGCCCCGCTTTCGGCGGTGACGTTACCCTCCGCTAAGTAGTCTGAGTCAGCAGGGATACAGTCCTAAATAGCCGGGTTATAGTATTAATAGTAGTTAACTTATGAGGGGGTCAAAGAGTTTGGATCCCCGCCATCCAATACCTATGGGCATTGAAGGAGATCCTACTAAATTTGACCCAGGTCCCAAGCAGGACCTCTAAACGCTGAACAAGGGCAAGACCCTTACCAAACCGTTCCATTAACCCCCGACCAGGTAGCCAACATACCTCCAAATAGACCGTGGAGATATGAATGGTGAAAATCTTTTATTTTATATAGACAGTAAAATAACGCCAAGACACCACGGACAAACGATAAGGAAAGATCACCTTCAACATAAGTAACTAGTTATTAAAGTCATTAATACAAAACCAAATAAAAAGTGCAAAAGATTAAAAATAAAAAGTATTATACTAAACACTTGTCTTCACCAAGTGATGTAAGAGACTTAGGCAAACATGGCCTTGATTGTCAAGAACTCTTACTATCAATCTTGGATCCCGAGACGACTCACACACTCTACGATGGACAATGGATGATGGTGGTGGATGATGGTGTTATGGTGGTGGTGGGTGGTGGATGAAGTGTGAGAGAGGTGGTGTGCCAAGGGATGAAATGGAATGAAACCAAGCTCCCCTATTTATAGGCTGAACAGAAGGCTGGGCACGGCCCCGTGTCCGCTGGACACGCCCCTGTGCCCGTCTGACATTCTCTCTCTTCATTAATTGTAATTCGCAATTACAATTAATGCGCCTGCTGTACTTTCACCACGCCCCCGTGCCCACTGGACACGGCCCCGTGGTGGGCAATGGAAGCTTCTACTGGTTTGTCTTTTCTGCTGCTTCCTGGGCACGCCCCCGTGTTCGCTGGTCACGGGGCGTGTTCAGTCTCTGTTTTCTCTTCTTTGCCTTGGGAGGTGCCGTTGAGGGTCCGGGCAGTCTACTTTTGTTCCTTTTCTTGTATTTATGCTAGAATTAGTTGTCTTTTTGCTTTTTTTGTGATTTTGAGCTCATTTCATCCTGAAAATACAAAAGGAAGACAAAAACACTCTTTTTCCAACATTAATACTAAAAAAGGGTTAGTTTTATGCCTTAATTGATGTGATTTATATGTTGCATTTTACACACATCAGGTTCGCTAAAAGGCCATTCAGAGGTATAATTAAACATATTGACGCTTTTAGTCCCTCTAACTTGCAAGGTTGCGCGTAACTTTACTTATAGGCATAAAAACCTTAGTTGGCCATTACTTGGCATTCCCGAGAGTATAATTAAATATCATGAAGCTCCCGGTTGGTTAAAAGGTCACTTAGAGGTAAGAATTAACATGTTGACGCTTTTAACCCTTCATTGCGCAAACTTTCAATTAATTACGCAAACGACTACAATTTATCATCAAGTGGCACATTTGTGAATATCACCATCGTGAGAGGTTATTTAGAAACTTATTTTAGGTATGCTAACACTTCCAGTCCTTTCAAAATCAAAGTTTTCGATTTTTTTCGAAAAATTAGTCCCTAAACTTCGCTGTTTGACTTCATCAGGGTTTATTACACGTGTCAATACCTCATTGGACGTGATTTTACGAGGTGTTACAAACTAGCAAATAAAAACCACATGGACGATTTTGGCAATTTACTCAAACTCTTTTAAATTTCTTTTATTTAATTAATTTTGTTACATATATAATAAAAAAGAATATACATGCAATTTTTATATGAAAAAAATAATAGATTTGTCACATAAGTTTTATAAATTTTCATCCAATCACGTATCATTACCAAACCTTAAAATTACCCACCAAATTGTAATTATAATGCTATGAACCAAAAGTTTCTTTACTCAAGCCACTCAGAATAAGCATTAGTTAGTTACTCTCATAATCTTAATTAAATAAATATTTTATTTCTACCAACACATTTCCTAGGTGCTCAACACATTTAAAAAATATGTAACGTTTTACAATTTTTTTCTATCTCTACAACTGATAAATACTAAAAGTTGTAATCGATTGTTATGTGTTGCACACCAATGACGTTTTCTCTTTATAAAACTGATTTATATAAAGAAGCTGTAAATTAACTTTTGTCTTAATTTAAAAAATTTAAAACACCCTTCACATTAACAGAAAAAAATAAACTGAGTTAGTGATTTAGATGAAAATTTATAAAAATTATCTGACAAAACTATTAATTTTTTTTTTCTAAAAACTCCATGTATATTCTTTTTTATTATATATGTAACAAAAATAATTAAATAAAAGAAATTAAAAAGGCTTTGAGCAAATTACCAAAATCGTCGTTGTGGTTTTATATTTGCCTGTTCCATCCAAATATCCTCAACTTAACAAAAAAAAAAAACTAAGTTAGTGGTTTGGATGAAAATCTTGGGGGGCAATTTGGTACAAAAGTGACATTTTGGACGAAAATGGCAAACGTGCCCAAACCTCAGGGACGACTTTGGCAATTAACTCCACCCCTTTTTATATCATTGATCCGTACCCTTTTATTTTCCTCTTGAGTCATTTATTTTCTTTTCTTTTTCTTTTTAAAACTCAACTTTTGAACTTGGTTAGACATTAACGACGACTCAGTACTAAAACTCGTGTATCCTTGGACGACTTTGATATCTTACTATCACTATATTACACCAACGATGGATGCACTTATCTAACGTGAGTTGTAGTGAGAATGTATTATATTGGGATTTTATAAATATGAAAATTTGAACTAGTGCATAATAAATCTTAAGTTCTGAGACTTTTGAACATAATGTATTAACATATAATAACAAACTCAAAATTTACATTGAAGTGACAAATTTGATGACGAACTCTATTAAAACAAATCTATGAGAAGATCTTGTGTTATAAAAAAGTTATGGCATTCTAATGTCATGAATTAGTATGTTGATTTTGACCAAAGAAAATAATAATAATAATAATTTTGCAAAAGGTCTTTCAACATGTGGAGAATAGTTAAGGGTTATTTGTTAACATTCATCTTTGAAAGATGAAAAATTTATTAGACCACACGGAGTGGTTGGTGTCGTAATGATGTGGAAGGCCCTGCACGTCAGGAACACTATCCTTGACATCGGGTGGAGGGTGGCGTGGTGGTGAGGGCGGGGGATTCTTCACCGGCATGGGGCGGTTAGGTTTGGTGACGTGGAAACTTTTGATTGGTGGGTGTAGTTTTTGTTTGTTTTCATTGGTTGATGTTTATTTTTGTTTGTAACTTTTTTTTATTGAGTAAATTATACTTTTTGTCTTTTATGTATTATCTGAATTTTGAAACGTGTCTTTTAAAAGTTTTAATTTCATTTTATGTTCAAAAACACATGTTTATATCACTTTAAGTCATTTACACCAAACTGAGTTGGATCTATTTAAGACAAGGCTATTATTGGTATTTCACCTTAGTTATTTTGTTTCTACATTTTCTGCCATAAATAACAAAGATCAAGAACACACTATCTCTCCATCAATCATAACATCTCTCCTATGTTTCTCTCTGTTAAAAAAAACCATAGATCTAAAATAAAAAACCTCTCTCTCCTCAAAATTAACGGAGGTGACTTTCTCAATTGCTTATGTTCATGGTCAATTGCTTCAAAATTCTCGGATGAATTGTTAGATAGATGGTGGTGGGTCGACGCAGGTGGGTGGTGGTTTGACGGTAGGGGGGGGGGTAGGGCAACAGCAAAATGCCACATGAACGGACGACTACTTCGGTGGGTTATGGTGGGGGAGGTTGTGGTGGTTCACCCTGGTTGCAGGTTTCTCAGATGACGAGGTTGTGGTGGTTCACGACCATTCAAATATCTCAGATGTCTTTCTCAATCCCCCCCCCCCTCTCTCTCTCTCTCTTGCTCATACCACCTGCAAAACGAATAGAGGATGCAGACGAACGAATGTGGCGGCTGCAGACAACGGAGAGCCACTCCGGCCACGACACTCATGGAACTCTCGATTTAGGGGGACACACACACATGTTTAACTTTACAACACTGTGGCGGTATGGCTTTTTTCATGTCACAAGAGTATGACGGGTTACAAAAAGGTGGGGGTTCTAATGAATCAATTTGAGAGAAAAGCTCTCAAGGTTTGTTTATTTTTTCATTTACATAACAAAACACATAAATTTCAATGCAGTTCATTAACCCTTGTTTGTGATTCTGTTTCTTTTTGTAAAGGTTATTGTTGATTTCTTATCCAACGAAGATGTTTTGAAGACACTAAATTGTTATTTTGTTGTCTATGTATGTGTATTCAGTCAATGAACATACCGTTGTAGACTATGTTTTGCAGCTATAATGTACTGAAGTTGGTTTGTAATGAATGGAAATTGTTGACAACTGCAATCAAAGATGAAATACCAATAGTACATTTGCCTTAAATAAACCTAACTAAGTAATTTAACTCAGTTTGGTGTAAAGGATTTAAAGTGATATAAAACATGTGTTTTTTTGGACATAAAATAAAATTAAAACTTTTAAAGGACACGTTTCAAAATCCAGATAATACATAAAGGACAAAAAGTGAAATTTACTCTTTTTTATTTTTAAAACATCACTTTCACGCCTCTCTCGCTCCGTGTTTTTTTATCACGTCCTCCACTTACGTAACTGCCATATAGCGCTTCACGCCCCTCTTTATATCCTTCCACTCCGTATAGTATCAAATGGGTTGATAACATTAACTCTCAAGTGATTATGAGTTAGTTGAATATGTGATTTTGACATCACTGCTGAAGTCATTGTTATTTGAGCACGTGTTTGATTACTCTATGAATGGAACAAACATGTCAACATCTAATTAATTTGGCTTCCAAATCAGAACCCTATACGGAAGAAGTAGATAATGCAAAGTAAAATCAAATGCCAAATTTTAATTGTATCAAATGTTGTCCAAGATTTCAAGCTAAAGGTTGAAAACATGATATTGTAAAGTGGGATGGAGTGGAACAGAAGTATGAACGTTTCCAACATCTATATAGCATTTGCAAGTTTTAAAAATAGAAATATATAATTTTCAAATCTGAATTACCCTATATAAATAAACTAAATCAACCACTTTTACAAAAAAATCTCTCTCAAATTATCTAACCTGCTATTCTCAATGGAAGCAAGACCATGGACTGATATCGAAGAAGTGGCTTTGGCCACGACTTGGATGGAGCGGTCTGAGGACCCGTGCTTAGTAATGAATCATTTTGGAGTAGAATATTAGACCACTTCTGTCAACAATTAGGGATTTAAATGCATATCGTCCTAAGATGCTAGTTCCATTGATGGGTGTGGGTTCCAAGTTTTCCGAGATTGATGATTAGTATTTTATTTTGATGTTTTAAGATAGTTTGTACTTCGTTTTTTAATGAATTTAGTATTTTTTTATGATTATTGTTTTGGTCAAAAATTACCTAAGCAATTTTGTGATCAAATTAGTTAAGTGAGGTAGTGTGCTGGAAAGTGTTGCTGAAAATGTGCTTGTTAAGTTGTTTATAAAATCAGTGTTCAGGATACGGCTCAAGATATTGAGCTGTATTATTGATCAAACAATGAGCAAAAAGTAAAGTAAATAACACGAGATGTACGAGGAAAGCCCTTGATCAATCTAGATCGCCGGCATAAAACCTCGGGAGCTGACAATCGCAGCTGCCTTGTTCTTCTTATTGCTTCAAAAATCAGGATACAGTGCAGGATGTGGTGCGGATTGACTAAGTGTTACAATGTGATCTGAGTACAAGTGTAGTGATTGCTGTGAGCTAGAGAGCAAGAGTGTATGGAAGTGTTCGTGTAAAAAAGTGTGTGCCTTAAACTGATCCACCACATCTATTTATAGTAAAGATAATATAACAAACTATCCTAAACTCCCGGGATCCAACGAATATTCCCACTTGAACGTTGAGGACCAAGTCTTTCGGCTTCAACGGCTTCCTCATAACAAATTCGCCCGAGTCTTTAGGAGAAGAAGTCCTGATGACCGTTAGTAGCCTATAACCATTAACCTGCACGTGTTTAATTTACTCAACCTCAGGATATTGCCCGGGATGTTAGCAATATCCTCGTCCAGCATCCTGGTCATAAATAAACAATTACAAGCGGGATATTAGTCAGGATATGTATACTCAGAAAATGACCCATAACAATTGTCCCCAAAATATATCGGTTGGTATACAATCCAACGGATATATTTTAAAGCTTATCTCGTGAATCGAGGCAATTAATACGATTGGACATGCGAAGTGACAATGTGCAACTTCCCACGCGTTTTTTACTCGATGGCTATCCATTTAGCCCCTATATCTTCTCTCTTTTCATTTGATAAACCATCATCTCCACCGGAATCTTCAGGTAAATTCCTTTCTCTCCTTCTTCTTCGTTTCTTTCTTCTCCACGGAAATCCCTTATGGCTAGCGGAACTAGATCCCATACGGGCGACTCGATTCCAACCTTCGAAGCCCAAAACCTTCTAAAAGAACCCGAGAAAGAGGTCTGCTCCTTCGACAACGCTGACATTGCTGCCTTGCAAGCTTCCGGTGCTTTCCCTGTTGGTACAGTCATCCGTCCCTTCGACAGAGAAGTCCGATCGGATTTTTCTTCCAACGAATGGGTGTGCTTCTTGGCCTATCCTTTCTCCATCGGACTCCGGTACCCTTTCCCGGCTTTTATCTCCCGTTTCTTTGAACTAACTGGTCTCAGTTATGCCCAAACCATGCCCATGGTTTGGCGCGTACTGGTGACTCTGGACCAGATCAGATCTCGATTTATCCCCAACCTTTGTATTGAAGACCTCCCGATGGCTTACCGTCTTCGTTCTCATGGCAACAGTCGTTTTCTTCTTTTCTCAACCTCCAAAAACCCTCTTGTTCTTAGAGCCACAAAGAATGAGGAAAAATGGCAACGAAAGTTCTTTTTTGTAAAAAGGGATTCCATCACTGGAGGTTTTGATCTTCCAGTGAAGTGGTTAACTTCTGGTAGGATTTAGGGTTTTAGGAATATCCCCAACCGTATCTTAAAGCTATATCCTGAACTGACATCTCTACTTCTTGTGCAGCAAATTTCAAAGATTTAGCACCTCCAAGCGCTGAATCAGATTCAAGAATCAAAAGCATTTATCAACTTCCAGAAAGCGAGAGAACTTTTTCTCTGTCATTTGCAAGTTCAAGCCAAAGATCCAGCTCCGACATGTCTGGTAAACACATTAGTACATAACAAACAAATAACTTATGAATATTCAAGAGTTAAACGTTTTCCCCTTTTATGCAGCCCCAGTCAAAGCTCCAGAGGTCTTCGACCTTGACGAATTGGATAGCTACTCTGCTCCCATCCCGGTAAAGAAAGAGCCAAGCCCTAAGGCTCCCACGTCTTCCAAACCTAGCAGCTCGAAAGCCGTCACCACTCCCAAGCCTCCTCCAACCACCAGGATCCGTGCTTCCAGTGCTCGGAAGAGGAAAGAAACAGATTCCCCGGCTGTCTCTGAGGCCTTTCCATATGAAAACTATGGATTCAATGAAGCCAGCGGGTTTATGACTTCATTCCTCAATCAGGTAAAAATCCTCATCTGGTATCCTGCACATGTATGTTAATTATTATCCTGGATATTTTACACATATGTTGATACCTGTACTTTTGGTTGTAGGGTCTGGAACGTCTCATGTTCCTTTACGAGGATGCGTGCGGGCTTAACAAAATGTTGGAGATCAAGCTCAAGAAAGCTGAAGAAACCATCGCCGATCAAGGGATGATTGCCGCTGCCAAGTCTATGCATTATGAAGACAAATTCAAGGCAATGGCCCAGGAGCACTAAGCCGCTATACGCAAGGCCAATGAGGACGCCCAACCCAAGCTGGATGCTGCTCATCTTCAATACCAGCAGGATATGACCTCTTACCGGGATGGCCTTAAAGGATCCGTTGTTGTTTCCCTTCTCCAAGCCAGGTTAAGGATGGCCTATGAAGCCGAGGCCTTGGGCTTTGAATGCCCTTCCTGGAATGTCAAGGCTTGGGAAACGAAACTAGCGGATCTCAAGGGCACCCCTGTTGAACGTCCTGTAAAGCATGCTGGTGGGGATCCTCCCAAGGCGACGGATGCGGCGGCCGAGGCTGGTGGTGATGCTGAGAAGAATCCCGGGGGTGATGCTGGTGCAGGTGCTGACGAAGCGATGGTTGAAGAGGGTGCTGCCCCTTGAAAGCAGCGAAGTGGGCGATGATGGATGTTTATGCCTAGGCCGGAGCCCACTTTTTTTTAATTTGATGGTTGTGGTTGCCTGAACAATTTACTTTTCCTGCTTTTGAACAATTTACATTTCCTGCACTTAAACAATATGATCACCAAAGGTGGAGGGATCCTGAGTTTCAGGACGAAGCCCTTAGTTATCAGTTAATATAGTTTATTTTGAACAATATAACAGTTGAAGGTGGATGGGTCCCGGTTTGAGACGAAACCTTCAATCTGTTAAGTAAATCTAGTTAAGAACTTATCGTGCTTTTGGTGGATGGGCCTCGGTTTGAGGTGAAACCAAAAGCACAACTTTTGACCTGTTAATAACATAACTATCTTTTAACTTGTTTTCTGTTACTTTGCATTATTGGTGTAACCCTTAGCTTTGCAAAGAATTTCATACTGTTATCTCACAAAATATCCTGATTAGTATCCTCAGCAATATACTGTAAACTTTTTATTAGATAGAACTTACAAACACCACTTCAGCTTCGTAGAAAGTTTTTTGATGAATAACCACTTTTAAATGATCAAAATCCCAAACTATTACTAGTTTCAAACATCCTAATCAATTATTCTGAAAAAGACTTTGAGAATATATCAGGATATTTGTCCTTTTTATAAAACATAATGTCATTAAAGTCCGCAAAGGAAAGATCATACCAGAAATAGGATATAAACCTATTACCAAACTTCATTCCCTTTGCAATTCTTCCCATAAAGATGTCCCCTGTGCAAGGTACTTAGTGCATTAGTTCCAAATCCTATCTCTTTAGCTTTTGCACCACCACCTTAATGGGAATGTCCCCTGCGTACAATGCCTTCAAATACTTTACAAATCTTCTGAATGTTAGTTTTCATCGTTTAGGCAATTTTTCATGTTCCAGGGGCAAAACCCAAAGGTGTAGTGGAGATAAAATCCCAAATTTTCATGCGCTACAGGCGGGAGTGTATAAACTCCAAGACTTAGAAAGGTGAAAACCTTTCATGAGAGAGGGTGATCAATCCTCATATACCTTTAGGATTCAGGATATAGCCAATAGTGACGAAATTGTCAGCCACTTTTACATGGACTGGTCCCGCCACCTTGAACTATCCCCGAATAACTTGCGCTCCAGGCGGGGTGTTTAAACCCAATTCGGAAGAAAGGTGAATACCTTTAAACCTGTGAAGGGATCAGTATCCCTTAAACGTGAGAGAGGGGGCCAATCCTCTAGTCTTTCGAGTTATCCTGAGCACATATCCTGAAACATATCTTGCAAAACAATTGTAAACTAAGGTGGGTGTTAGCTTGGCTAACACCCCTCCGATGCTTAAGTCAGTATTGGGTTTCAAAGAATAAATTAAACCAAACATATTTAAAAAAGGTAGAATTCATACCATCCTGAGTTAGAAATTAAATTCTAAACTCACTTGAAATAGAGCTTGAGGTGTATAGCATTCCAGGACCTTGGTAGCATATCCCCCTCCATATTCTTGACTCTGTATGCTCCTTTACCTGCTTCTGATTCAACCTCGTATGGTCCTTCCCATTTTGGGGCTAGCTTGCCATCGGCAGGATTGGTAGTATTCTGAAAAGCCTTTCTTAGTACCCAATCTCCAACCTTAAACCTTCTGGTCCTAATGTTCTTGTTATATGCCCTGGATATTCTCTGTTGATATGCTGCCATCCTTAGCCTTGCCGCATCTCTTTTCTCATCTATAGTGTCTAACTCTTGACACAAGGCTTCAGGATTCTGCTCAGGATCACTTAGGGTTGATCTTACAGTGGGTATTGTCATTTCTGTCGGGATTACTGCCTCTGCTCCAAATACTAAGGAAAATGGAGTTTGCCCAGTAGCATTCTTCACAGTTGTCCTGTCAGCCCATAGGACAAATGGTAGTTCTTCTGCCCATCTTCCCTTCTTAGCCCCAAGTCTCTTTTTCAGATTGTTGACAATTATCTTGTTTGATGATTCTGCCTGCCCATTCGCTTGAGGATGTACTGGAGTAGATGTTATCATTTTGATCCCCCAACTCTTGCAGAAATCAGTGGTCCTCTTGCTTATAAACTGGGACCCATTATCACAAATGATTTCAGCTGGTACCCCGAACCTGGTCAGGATATTCCTTTTTATGAAGGACACTACTTCTTGGTCTCTAACTTGGACAAAGGCTTCAGCTTCAACCCATTTAGAGAAATAATCCGTCATTGCTAGCATAAAGACTTTTCCTCTCGGGGCCTTTGGTAATTTTCCTACTATATCCATCCCCCACTTCATAAATGGCCAAGGGGAAACAATAGGATATAACGGTTCAGCAGGCTGATGCAATATGTTACTATGTCTTTGGCATGCATCACATCTTCGAGCATACTATGTGGCATCTTTTCTCATTGTTGGCCAATAATATCCTGTCCTTAATACTTTCGAAAATAATGACCTACCCCCAGTGTGGTTACCACAATCCCCTTCATGTATATCCCGAAGTACTTCTTTGGCTTCAGTATCCTCCAAGCATCTCAAGTATGGTCCTGCAAGAGATTTCTTATATAAAATATTATTTATAATAGTGAATCGTGATACCTTCATCCTAAATGCTTTAGGATTTTCATCTTTGGGGATATGTCCTTCCTTTAGATATCTCATAATTGGAGCTGTCCAGGACTTAGGATCTCTTTCAGGATACATCATTCCAGGATCTTGAATACTAGCTACTCCCTTATGCTGAGGATCCGTCGCAGGATACAGGATATGTAATATCGGTATCGGGGTCCCTTCTGGTATCCTGATTGATGATCCCAAGTTTGCCAATGCGTCTGCTTCGGCGTTATCCTCTCTTGGTACCTGTTCAAGTGTAAAAATATCGAAATATCCTGCTAGATTTTTAAGAATACCGAGGTATTCAATTAGTTTCTCACCCTTGACTGCATAGGATCCATTAAAATGATTAGTAATTAACAAGGAATCAACATATACTTGCAAATTCTTGATATTCATATTCTTAGCCAATTCTAATCCTGCGATTAAAGCTTCATATTCTGCCTCATTGTTAGTAGCAGGGAATTCACATCTAACAGCCTGGGGTATTATGTCCCCCTGTGGCGATTTTAGTAGTATACCTAAACCTACACCCCTTACATTAGATGCACCATCAGTATATAATATCCAGGATTCTAAGTTCTCTCCTAGTTGTTGCACTTCTGGGTCTACTTCATTTTGAATATCACTACTGAAATCAGCCACAAAGTCTGCTAGAGCCTGAGACTTTATTGCATTTCTAGGTTCATATACTAAATCATAGGCACTTAATTTTACCGACCACTTAGCCATTCTACCCGACATCTCCGGTTTCCTAAGCACATTCTTAATAGGATAATTAGTTTTAACATGAATCCTATGTGTTTCAAAATAATGTCTAAGCTTTGTTGATGCCATTACTAGAGCCAATATTAGTTTTTCTAGGTGAGAATATCTAGTTTCAGCATTTAACAAACTTTTGCTAACATAATAAACAGGATACTGCTGACCTTCATGATCCTTTACGAGTACCGCACTTACTGCATTCCCTGATACTGCAAGATACAGGGATAATGGTTCGCCATCTTCAAGCTTCATCAATAGAGGCGCGGTTGAGAGATACTGCTTCAAATCCCGTAGGGCTGCTTCATGCTTCTCGCCCCATTCAAATTTCTTATTCTTTTTCAGGATATCATAGAATTCTTTACACTTTTCCGAGGATCTTGAAATGAACCTATTCAGGGCTGCCACACGTCCTGTTAACCGCTAAACATCCTTCATGTTCGAGGGTAATTTTATATTCAAGATAGCTTTAATCTGCTCCGGGCTCGCCTCTATCCCTCTTTTTGTCACCATGTATCCAAGAAACTTTCCTGCCCCCACTCCGAAATGGCATTTAGCAGGATTCAGCTTCATGTTGTATTGATCCAGGATATCAAATGCTCCCTTGATATCCTGGAGGTGATCCTCAGCCTTTTTAGATTTCACCACCATATCATCGATATACACTTCCATGGTGTCCCCCAGTTTGTCTTTGAACATCATGTTCACCAATCTCTGGTACGTCGCACCTGCATTTTTTAAACCAAAAGGCATAGCAGTATAACAGTAAATACATGTTGGTGTCATGAAAGCAGTATCCTCCTGGTCTGAAGGTTCCATTTGAATCTGCTGGAATCCTGAGGATGCATCCATGAAGGTTAACATTTCGTGGCCGGCAGTGGCGTCCACCATCGAGTCTATATGAGGCAGAGGGAATGGGTCTTTTGGACAAGCTTTGTTCAGGTCTGTGTAGTCTACACAGACTCTCCACTTCCCATTCTTCTTTTGAACCACTACCACATTTGCTAGCCATCTAGGGAATTTGACTTCTCTAATCATTCTAGACTTCAATAATCTTTCAACTTCCTCTTGGATAATTGCATTCCGTTCAGGGGCGAATTTCCTTCTCTTTTGTTGAATAGGCTTGTATGACCTGTCAATTCCAAGCTTGTGAGTAATAATGTCTTTTGATATACCTGTCATATCCTCATGCTTCCATGCGAATGTAGACATCCTGCATTTCAGAAAGTTAGTTAATTGTTCTTCAATATCCTGAGGGATATTGGTTCCTACGAGCACCGAGATATCAGGATTATCCTGGTCCAGGATTACTCTTTTCACATCCTGCTCCGAAGTCTCCACGATATCTTGGGCCCGCATCTTTAATTGCTATGCTGGACTTGGTTTGGCCGAGGATTTCATTGAGGATGAGTAACATTCTTTTGCTTCTTGCTGATCACTATCGATTTTGACAACTCCCCAAGGGGTAGGGATCTTAATGCATTGGTGATATGTTGATGGAACAGCCTTCATATCGTGAATCCACGGTCTTCCGAGGATGATGTTATAGCAGGATAGAGAATCCATCACACAGAAACGTTGCATCTTGTTGACTCCTTCGACATATACGGGCAGCTTTATCTCTCCCACTGTGTTCCTAGCTTCTCCACTGAAACCAACTAGCACAGTAGACTTCGAAGTGATATCCATCGGAGATACATTCATTCTCTTCAGAGTCTCCAGTTGGATTATGTTGACGGAACTGCCGTTATCAACCAGTATCCTGCGTACAAAATGGTTAGCCACATATAACGTTATTACCAGAGCATCATGGTGAGGATCCTGGACAGTATCCCTGTCATCAGCGTCAAATGTGATCATTTTGTCAGTTGTGAGGGTAGTCATCTTGATAGGTTTGTCTCCCCTCTCAGCCTTAGCTTCTTTTGCATGTCTCTTTGCCGCTGAATACGAAGTCCCATAAATATCGGATCCTCCCGAAATAAAGTTGATTATCTTGGCATCCGGGGGAGGTGAGGCCGCTCGCTCAGGATCCTTTTCAGTATCCTGTCCTTTGTTCTTTTTTCTGCCCAAGAGATCTTTTAGATATCCCTTGCTTAGAAGATAGCTTATTTCCTTCCTCAAAGCAATGCAATCCTCCGTAACATGTCCAAAATCCTCATGGAAGGCACACCATTTGGATTTATCCTTTCAATCAGCTTTTTGTTGATTCTTCCGAGGCCACCTGGCTTTATCTCCCAGACCCTGCATAGCATACATTAGTTCAGGTATATTAACAGAAAAACAATATTCAGATAATTCAGGATATTCTTCAGGATCCTCGTCTTCAACAGCATTCACTCTCTTGTTATCATTTCTGCCATATGGCTTGGAGCGATATGGCTTATATGAGGACTCTGATTTCCTGTTAGTCGATTCGTACGATGAGGATGCATTCATCCTCTCTTGCATTTTCTTGTCATCCTCCAATCTAATATATCTCAGAGCCCTGTTACGAGCCTCATCAAGATTCCTGCAGGGATTCATTACAAGATCCTGATAAAACTGAGAGTCCTTTTGCAACCCCATCTTAAAGGCTTGCACAGCTGTTGCAACATCAAGATGTGGGATATCCAAGGATTCTCGACTGAATTTGTTCACATAATCCCTCAAGGAATCCTTGAGGTCCTTGAGTTAGCCTGTAAAGATCACTGGTTAGTTTTTCAAAACTCCGACTGCAAGAAAATTGACTATTAAATAAATTGACTAAGTGGGCAAATGATGTAATCGAATGCGGAGGAACATTTAACAGCCATTTCAAGGCTGATCCTGTTAAAGTAGAACCGAAACCCTTGCACAGGCAAGCTTCCTTGAGATCCGGAGGGATAGGGTTGATCTCCATCCTTTCCCTATACTGGGCAATATGCTCTTCAGGATCCGTGGTTCCGTCGTAAAGCTTCATATTCGGAGTCTGAAATCTTTTCGGGATTTCAGCATCACATATAGGATGCACGAACCGAGATATCCTGTGGCTATCTTGGGATACTTCAGGAATTGGCTGCACCACTCCAGGTACACTGGATATCATATCCTTTAATTTCTGAAGCTCCCTGGATAGTTCTGACGTTACAGTTGTATCCTGCAAAGATCCAACACTATTAGTGGTAATAGTATTATTATTATTAGATACGTTACCAGTCGGAGGATTCTGCCCATATCCCGAAACATATCCTGAGCTCCTCACGGTAGACATCCTAACCGAGGAGGGTATTTCAGGAGTAGGATTCTGAGGGAGGCTGGGCACAATATTCCCCCTATTATCCTCAGTAAACACGGCTGAACTAAAGTTCAAAGCTCTGGGCTGTAATGGAGTGACGATATCCTCAGCAGGTCTGCTCGAGCCGGACTTCAGGAGTTGTATCTCCCTTAACAGCATCTGGTTTGTTTCTTGTTGCTGCCTCATTTGTTCCTACACACTCCCAAATAAGGTTAGGATTTCATCATTAGAAGCCAAAATCGGAGCAGATCCCTGAACAGTCCGGGTAGGGATCACGTCCTGAGGTTGCGAAGAAGATTGCATCCTTGGAGGAGGTGGCGGAAGCACTGGACAGTAGTAGCAGAAGCCATAGCAGACACAGTAGAGGAACTCATGTTTGATCTTGAGGCCATTAAATGCATATCGTCCTAAGATGCTGGTTCCATTGATGGGTGTGGGTTCCAAGTTTTCCGAGATTGATGATTAGTATTTTATTTTGATGTTTTAAGATAGTTTGTACTTCGTTTTTTAATGAATTTAGTATTTTTTTTATGATTATTGTTTTGGTCAAAAATTACCTAAGCAATTTAGTGATCAAATTAGTTAAGTGAGGTAGTGTGCTGGAAAGTGTTGCTGAAAATGTGCTTGTTAAGCTGTTTATAAAATCAGTGTTCAGGATACGGCTCAAGATATTGAGCTGTATTATTGATCAAACAATGAGCAAAAAGTAAAGTAAATAACACGAGATGTACGAGGAAAGCCCTTGATCAATCTAGATCGCCGGCATAAAACCTCGGGAGCTGACAATCGCAGCTGCCTTGTTCTTCTTATTGCTTCAAAAATCAGGATACAGTGCAGGATGTGGTGCGGATCGACTAAGTGTTACAATGTGATCTGAGTACAAGTGTAGTGATTGCTGTGAGCTAGAGAGCAAGAGTGTATGGAAGTGTTCGTGTAAAAAAGTGTGTGCCTTAAACTGATCCACCACATCTATTTATAGTAAAGATAATATAACAAACTATCCTAAACTCCCGGGATCCAACGAATATTCCCACTTGAACGTTGAGGACCAAGTCTTTCGGCTTCAACGGCTTCCTCATAACAAATTCGCCCGAGTCTTTAGGAGAAGAAGTCCTGATGACCGTTAGTAGCTTATAACCATTAACCTGCACGTGTTTAATTTACTCAACCTCAGGATATTGCCCGGGATGTTAGCAATATCCTCGTCCAGCATCCTGGTCATAAATAAACAATTACAAGCGGGATATTAGTCAGGATATGTATACTCAGAAAATGACCCATAACAATTACTATTTTTTATGTTCCAAATTATTATTAGTTACTTTTTTTTACGTTATAAATTTAAATTATATGTTATTAATATTACTCATTTAACTAAGAAATTAATTGTTTTGAAAAAAAAAAAAAAAAAACTCTTAGGAACTCCACACCCCTCGTATGGAACTCTAGGGAATTTTAGGAAAAATTTTCGGTGGCAGCCTGTGATTAAATTAAAAGTTGGTAAGGGGAGTGGGGGCGGACCGTGATGGACTGGCCATCACTCGTTAATGTATCACGCACATCGCCGCCGCCAACTTCTTCACGCGTTGAAAACTTTTGTTTTGCAGAGATTGTTTTGTCGTTTATGCAATTGAATTAATAGAACTTTGATGAAAAGTGCAAATTAGCCCCTCAACTTTTGTTAGCTATTTTTAAATAGCTATTTTCTATCACTAGTGACCACCGCCACTACAAAATGCTTGTGAGTGATAGAATAGTGGCTGATGACATGACAGGAGATGATTGGATATTGTGAATGATAGAATTCTATCACTAGTGACCACCCCCACTCCCCTAAAAATAGGTGAGAGGAGTTAAAAATGAACTCCCATCACCTTCATGTAACATTTCAAAAGACTATGATTTAATGAGTCATTAGGAGCTAAATTGCCAATCATATTCAAATTGCCCATTGATTCGGTTAATTCCGTGGAAATCTTTTTCGGTCAAAATGAAAACCAAACCAAACCGAATTCAAGTAGTTCTGTATCGAATTCGAGTTAAGTTTGGTTTTCGGCTTCGACTGAAAAAACCAAATTTAGCAGAAAAAAATAATGCTACAAATCTTATAAGCAAGATGATATTCAGGTGCGCTGGTATTTCTGCTAAGAAAGAGGCACCCGTTAATTTCCTAACAGACCCGTTGGAAGGGAGATCTACCCTTCGACCAGCCGACATTCTTGTCTTTGGATGGGTAGGAGGAAAACACGCCTGTGTGGATCTAACAGGGGTTTCCCCGCTAGTGGGCTTAGGGAGTAGTGCTTTCACAGTGGGTCAGGCTGCTTTAAAAGCTGCTTCGGGTAAAGTGATCAAGCATGAGAAAGCGTGCCTTGACAACCAGCACGTGTTTATCCCATTTGCTTTTGATACTTTTGGTTTTCTGGCGCCAGAAGCTGTGGACCTACTTAGTCGAGTTCAAAAGGTCATGCATAGTAATGTTATGACCCCGAGATCTATGGACGTAGTTTTTAAAAGGCTTAGTTTTGCTATTCAAAAAGGGGTAGCGGCGCAGCTTGTTGCCTGTTTACCAACTATCTCGATGTAAATTACCTGTTTATTAATAAATTTCTTGCTATAGATGATATATCAATCTTTATTTTAGTTTTGTAACTGAACTTGAACCTTCAAATGTTACAAATATTTATTCTTAAAAAGTAAAAAAACATGTTCAATAAGAATGTAAACACACTAGAAAACACACTAGAAAGAGAGGATAGAATCAACTAAATTCTCCAGGGATTGGCATGCAGATCCACCTTTTTGCATAGATTGATTCACCTTCTCCTGAAGAGATTTAGATCTATGCCTCATCTCACTACCTTCTTTTCCCATAATCACTCTTTTTATTATTTTACCAGTCTCCTCCCTATTATCCAACATCACTCCTATCTTCCAAACATCTGTCACATATCTTGCATTAATTGGTTGATCATAAGAACAAGGTGAGCATATCATTGGAACACCTTCACATATGCTCTCCAAAGTTGAGTTCCATCCATTATGAGTCCAGAAGCATCCTATAGCTTGATGAGCTAGTACTTCTTGTTGAGGAGCCCATTTCACAATACGTCCTCTTTCACCTACTTCCTCCGCGAACCCTTTAGGCAATGCCTCAAGCCATTGAGAGCCGGTAACCGAGCCAGGGCGGACCACCCATAGGAAACGTTGCTTGCTATTCGCTAACCCCCAAGCCATGTTAGTAAACTCGGCTTCACTCATTTGAGCAATACTCCCAAAACTCACATACACTACTGAGTGAACTGGTTGGTGGTCTAACCTGAAAGAATTGAAATAAAGAAACAAAACAAAATAATATTGGTGAATAATATTTTATGTGTATTAAATGATTGAAAAGCAAATCTCCATATAAAGAGATTACAATGAAAATGATAACCATAACAAAGTCTAGAAAATTACAAAATAAATAACATGACTGCGGCTTGGACTAGGAGTGCGTCTGATTAAATGTATTAAAAGTTGACTTTGCTAAGACCAAGCGTAATGGGGCGTTTTTTTTTTTAAAAATTGCCCCAAAACGCCCTAAAACGCCCAACCCCCACTACAGGGGGCGTTTTCCGGCGTGATTTTCGAAAAAAATTGGGTCCGGCGTTTCAAAAATAACGCTTAATCGTGTGGGGGCCACCATCTTTCGACCGTTGTTCAAACGGTAACTTTCTTTATTTTTTTTTTATTTTAAATAATTCCCACTATATATATTTAACTCACATTCACACCATTTTTTATACAAAACTTCACAAACTCTCCCACTTTCTTCCAACTTTTATAAAAAAAACCCACTTTCTTCTTATTTTTATACAACCATGCATCCTTTCCGCCCTCCTTTTGGTGTCCCCGCTAGACCCGCAAACCCGAACACAACCCAACCGCAAACCCAACCGCAAACCCGAGCATCTTTATATGGACTGTAGATCATATTATTTTTTTTATGTTTTTTTTTTATTTTTTTCAGTTTTTTTCGTTTTTTTTTATTTTCTGCTTTTTTTTTTACTTTCGGTTTTTTTTTTAAGTTTTTTTTTTATTTTTTTTTTCAAGTAATGTAATTTTATTTTTAAATTAATGAAGGTTATTTTATGTTTTAAATTAAAAAAAAAATGTGAAATGATTGTAAAATGATTGAATGGGGCATTATGGGGCATTATACCACTACACCACTTTTGCTATAATGCCCCCTTGCTGACTAGGACGCCACATGACGCAAAACGCCCCATGGTGGGGGCATTATAGTGTTATACCACTACACATGGTCTAATAGGGGGCATCAAGTAGCAAAGTCACTTTAAATGTATAATCAAACTACTATTTTTGTTTGGTCTTTTGCTCCTTTGGGTGGGATGTTATTTTAATGAAGTTAAATTTTCAAAAAAAAAAAAGGTAGTCATTTTTATACTTTAGGAAAAATTACAAGTTTTGTCCTTTATCTTTATACCACTTTTCAGGCGGTGTCGTTTTTAACGAATGTTGACAGGCGGTGTCCTTTACTAGGTATTTTGTTGCAAGTTTAGTCCTTTACACCCAACCCAGTTAAAAAACCCTGTTAATTGTTGACAGGCGGTGTCCTTTACTAGATATTTTGTTGCAAGTTTAGTCCTTTACCTAGGTATTTTGTTGCAGGTTTAGTCCTTTACACCCAACAATTAATAGAGTTTTTTAACTGGGTTGGGTGTAAAGGACTAAACTTGCAACAAAATACCTAGTAAAGGACACCGTCTATCAACATTCGTTAAAAAGGATATCACCTGAAAAATGATATAAAGATAAAGGACAAAACTTGTAATTTTCCTATATTTTATTTTGTCAGATTTTCCATGGCTCCACTATTTCAACAAGTGGAGTATCTAGTTACATTAAATTTCCCACCTACAAACACTCACAATATTGCAAACTAATTAATGCTAACAATAAAATTTCACTAATTATCGTAATATTCATACGAGAGATTTTTATTCGAACGGAAAATTTTGGATCACTGACGGACCACTGGAGTGTCATCGTGTCACCAGCAGAACCATCTGATCATATTCATACTAGAGATAAATAATAATTAACAAATAAACTTAAAGTTAAATGGTAAATCAAATAATAATAACTAGCTAGGATAGATGATAAACTCGGTTAATACTAACCATGAAATAGAGCTTCGGTCTTGTTCTATTAAACTGCTATGAGACGCTGGAAAATATGTATGAAAAGGACCGATTGCGAAGCTTGGAATCTGAAAAACCTGAGATATGGCCAAGAATGCAGGCTCTTCTAGTTCTTTGAAAGTGTTGAATATGATCCCCGAAGCCGCCTTTGTTTCATTGATCATATTACATATCAACTCCGCCTTTGCCTTCTCTAGCCCGCCTTTGTAAATCTTTTCTATGTCCATTTTTGTCATCAAGGCAAGCTCTTCTTTAATTGTGGTTTTATAATAGCTCTTTTCACCAAGCACTAAAGCTGCATAAAGAGGGATGCATGACATACTGCTTGTTCTCAACACAATCCTTTTGAGTTTCAGACGGTCTGTGATAGATTGAGTGAAATGCCATAGTGCATCTGAGATCAAGCATGCCACAGGCTCTACTTCTAGCAACTTAGCTAAGCAGACCGCAAACGGGTCAATGCAGCTTTTGTTCATGAAGTTGATGGCATGGTTAGTTGTGTCTAGATTTAAACTCTTGTCTTTGGAAGTAGACAGCCCATCAGAGATTGATTTGAAGGTGAATTGTGGGTAGTTTGATGGATTTGGAGAGTTGAAATTGGTGTGAATGATGATGATTTTGAAGCCTTTAGTATAGAGAATGTTTGCTAATTGAAGCATGGGGTTTATGTGACCTTGAAATGGTAAGGGAAAGAGTACTAGTGCTTTATTATTCATGGCTATCTTGGTTAGCTTTGCCATTGTTTGTTTGTGTTATTTATAGTGGAAAATGATGAAAATATCCATTTGTAATTATATATATATATGGAACCCATTAAGTGTAACTGTTTTCCAAATCATTCTCCACCATTAGATCTTGCTGAGATGAAATCTCAGCCACTTAAACTCAAAAAAATAACTTCTCCTATGGCAGTTCAAAACAGTTCTTCACAGTTTCTTCAACAGGTGGTTACCACCATTTTTTTCTACCCATTATCTCCACAATTCAAGCTGGTGGTTTTGCTCAACTCCTCCAAAACTCAAGTCTACAATCCTCCTGGTAAACCGCCAATTCAACTGTCCACTCTCCCTTAATTTTAGGGTTTGAAGAGGTTATATATAGATTGATGAGCGCAAGAAGGAAATCTGAAGTGGAGTTCTCCTTGACGACGGTTCCCTCAGTGCTCCTGTAACTGCCGATTTGTGCTTCTCACCCACCCATAAATCTATGGGTTCCATCTCTAAATCAAATAGCAAGAGAGTAGATTCCTCCGACGATTGACAGAGTGAGCAGGGGTTGATTTAATTGATCTAGGGTTCCACCCACGGGTTCAAGGTAATTAAGTTTCACCAACCCATGGCGTCATGTACAATCTTAGTCCGGAGGATTGCGGGCGGAGCTTTGTTCCTCGTGTAAATAGTAAGGGTTTCATCATCATTAGGTATTTAAGTAACCATGAAACTTATTTCTTTTATTCACTTCAATTTTCGTTTTTTTCTTCATATGAAGGGCTGGACCGCTGGAGTCGATGAACAAGAATAAGAACGGTCAAAAGTCAACAACTGGGATGTGAATGGTTTTAGATTCTCCTTCAGCGTACAACCTTATCCAGGTATTTCATTTCGACCTAATGCCTCAATGAACTTACATATTGAAAGTTTGATAAAAAAAAAAAAGGAAATATGAATTGAAAATTGTTGATCTTTTGAGTAGATTTTCCACAATTGCAAAGAGTGTATAACCATTACTTATTGGTTGTGTTGTACAAAATGTATACGAGTAGTTATAATTGTACAGTTGTGATAATTTGATTGCAGATAAAGATTAATGTCATGAGTTTGGTTAATTAGGTCTCAAATTGAAACCTCGAAGGCAATGAAGTGGAGCTCCAGTTGGTAAGTCGTTCATCATCGATCATCTTTTAAAATTTCTTTATTGCGTCACAACAACCACCGACCTTCAGAAGGAGATACTTTATTAAGCGCTCCAAACTCATCCTTTTTAGAAATCCGGTCAAACTCTTTTTTTTTGGTAGTAAACGAGTCAAAATACCATTTTTTGGTGAACCAGTCAAAATTTTAATTTTAGTAAACATGTCAAATTCATCGTTTTTAGTAATCGAGTCAAATTACCATTTTTAGTGAACATGTCAAAATTATAATTTTAGTAAACGGGTCAAACATATCATATTTAGTAAACACGTGGGTCAAAACTGTAATTTTAGTAAACGGGTCAAACATATCATATTTAGTAAACACGTGGATCAAAACTGTAATTTTAGTAAACGGGTCAAACATATCATATTTAGTAAATACGTGGGTCAAAATTATAATTTTAGTAAACGGGTCAAACATGTCATATTTAGTAAACATGTGGGTCAAAATTATAATTTTAGTAAACGGGTCAAACAGGTTTAGCCACACGAGAACTTTAATGGGTCTTTTTAACATTTATTGATCATCATGCACTGTATAATGGGGAGCATCAATCAGAAGACAAAAAAGAAAAAGGGGCCAAAACTTTATACGCTCTAGGAAACCGAAGCAACAAGCACCTAGTGGCATGGGTAAGATGGTCAATTGCTGATTTACATCTGCTTTGAGGACAAATTTGTTTAACCTCTAAAGTTTATTTTTTAATGTATGAACAACATATACTTCCTAAATCAGGATAAATTTAGTCGCGGATTTGTTATTTTCTATGCCAAATTTATAGGTAATTATAATTATACTCAAAATGTCACTTTTTGAAAGGGATTGTGTTGGGTATGTTATTGGTTATATATAACATGGCTGTCCTACTGAGCCATTATCGGCCTAATGGCATATTTGCCGTTACAGACGAGTAAGTCCCATAGCTCTATCAGATACGTAGAATTATCTTTTTTTTTCTTTTTTTGCATATTTGTTTTTATTGTTGTTTTCTTTTTCTGATATTCTATAATGTGCTTTTGATAAACAGTAAAAGGGTACAACAGAAATTGGCTTTGTATCAAGGAGTATGCCCCATTTACATGGAATTCGCAGACGATGCTGAAGAAACCTTTTCAAATGCTCTTCAAGTGTTAAAGGTGAGATTTACTCCGCTAATTCAATGTTTTCTCGTCTTTCCTTTTGGAAGTGTTTGGATGTGCACTTTTGAAAAAGTAAATATTCCGCTTATGATTATCAAGGGCCCAAATTTTTCATTATGATACCCAGCCACACCAAAATTGAAAATCGAAGGAGAAAGTAAAATGACTTATTTATCAACTTACCCTTTTAAACCATTGTTTTTATTTATTTATCAACTTACCTCATTGCATAATAAAAAAAAAATGTCAAACAATCAAAAAAATAAGTAACTGTTATGACTTCAGTTATTTGATTGTTATCCAACATCACATACACTTTGGAAACACACATTTAAACTCCCCATGAATTATTATGCTGTTTGATCATTTCATGAGGGAATAAAAATATTATTGGGTGTAAGCTGAATAACATTGATATCTGTTCGCATATAGTATTCTTGATAAGATATCTTTTGGAATAACATATGTCGGGTGGTGGCAAAGGCACTTCATCTGCTTTGGCTTTATCAAATGCCATTCAAATCCTGCTGGTACTCTTTATTTGTGATTAAAAAGTTGTTTACTTAAATGGTTTTTGTTCATTTTTCATGTTTTTTGGTTAAACTTCTTAATCTTTATCTAAAAAGATGTTTAACTTAATGATTTTTGTTGTTATGTTTTCAATGTTTTTTAGTTAAATTTGTAGCTTCTGCGATTGGAGAGCAGCATAAACGCGCTCCAATGTTGGAAGATAGGAACACAGGATAGGTAAGAAAAGATGGTCAGCTTCTATCGGTTACCACTTTTTAGTCAACAGAACGGGTCAAATTTACCATCTTTTAGTAAACGGGTCAAGGTACCGCATTTGTAACTGGGTAAAAATTAAGATTTTTTAAACAGGTCAAGATTAGAATTTATAGTAACCGGATCAAATTATCATTTTTGGGTGACGGTGGGTCGCATGAGCATTTTGGTAAACGGGTCAACATTACCATTTTTGCGGATGGGTCAAAATTACCATCTTTAGTAAAGGGGTCAGGGTTACCATGTTAGTAAGGGGTCAGAAAAATGGTAATTACCATCTTTAGTAAAGGGGTCAAAATTACCATCTTTAGTCGCGGATTTGTTATTTTCTATGCCAAATTTATAGGTAATTATAATTATACTCAAAATGTCACTTTGTGAAAGGGATTGTGTTGAGTATGTTACTGGTTATATATCAAGTTTATGGGGAATCATACTAGAGTTCTAATTTATATATGTTTGTTACCAAAGATTGGACTGATTGAAAATGGTGGCTAGGTAATCGTGGTGGGATTGGAATTGTACAAGATAAAACTATAGAAGGTTGGAATCATGGTGGGATTTAGAACAGGAACATTTAAAATATACATGTATAAGAGGGAGAATCATGGAAATTTTACTTGCTTTACCGGTTTTTCATTTATCAGTGGATGTGTGTAGCACCTTAGTGTAGCTCCTGGCAGCAGAAGTAAACTGATATTTATTATAATGTATTCCGTTACACCTTTGTTTTTTTTTTTTTTAAATTTCTTTGTGACATGTGCTCATAGTTTTACATTTAAATTTTATGTTTATATATTTATGGATGTATATAATGAGTGGATCAGGAACAGGAACTGAAATGGGTCAAATTATCAAATGAGTAAAACATTATCTGGATAAAAATTTAGGTTACAGGACAGCGTTCTATAACCACGGGGTTAAAATTTCCAAGCCACCTGCTGGACCATGAATGCTAGACGATACACAGGGATTCACAATCGGACATGGATGGCTCATTGTTGACGCTTAGAACCCTACCTGCCTTTATGTAGCCTTTTTATGCATCAAGTATGCTATCAAACTCTAGATTATGGTCTTAAAAATGTGTAGTTTTATTTAATTTGTAGGAATACAACAGTTGTTTTATATGGTAAATGTACATGCATGTCACCAACAGAAAAAGAAAATTGGCACTATAAGAATAGGATTATCTTTGTTTGCTATGCTGTTAGCGTAACCCGTCCACCGGACGGGTATTAAACTAGTTATAAAAGAAAAAAAATTAGTTTTTGATATTACGAAAATAGAGGTTTGATTTTTCTTTTTTTAGTTTTCAATAATTTCAACCGATCATTTTCAGGATCCGTGTCACCAATCATTGACAAATTAAACCCTTGGTTAAATATTATGTGTTGGAGTGTTGCGCCACTTTAATTTTTTTTTTTAAATCATTTTCTAAGTGTTGCGTATAGGGTGAAAATTACCCTACAAGAACATTTTACAAAATTACTCTACAAGATCATTTGTAGAGTAATTTTGATAATTACCCTATGAGCAAATAATTACGAAAATGCTACCGCGTTTTTTTTTTTTTTTTTTTTTTTTGCCTTTCGTACGTTTTATACGATAAAGTTGTTTGTACGTGAACTTAACTCCAAGTTTAATTGGTTATGTTCAATTATATTTAAGTTTACTTTAGGTACTAGGTTAGAACCCCGTGTATTACACGGGTTGCATAAATGTAATTTTATATAATAGATAATAAAAAAAATATATCTTTAAAAAAACTCGTATATTGCACGTGGTGAAAAAAATATAATTTCATATGTTAACATAAATAGTCATCAAGATTTATCATTTAAAAAATGAACATTGATGTACTATTCAATTATTATAACATTTCACTTTGTTTCTTATCTTGCATAAATTTAATTTTATATAATAAATAATAAAAAAGATATCTTAACTCGTATATTGCACATGTTGTATAAAATAAAATGTTATATGTTAACACACACAGTCGTCAAGATTTATATCTTAAAAATGAACTTTGATTTACAATTTACTTATTATAACATTTTACTTCGCTTTTTATTTATTATTAGGTTAAAAACACATGTATTACATATTTACAAGGGGTTGAATCTCGTTTTTATGATACATTCAAATTATGAGATACAATTATTTTAGTTAGTTTTATGCGCTTTCATGCTTATTTGTTTACTTCATTCATAAAACACTCGTCTTAAATTTGTATTCAAGAGAGTTTACGGTACAAAAAAGGTGGAGATCAATCCCCACATTTTTATATATTTCATCATTTTTATGAATTATATCGTAAAATCGAGAAATTAATTCTGTTTGAATGAAGTATAGAATTGTTATATTTAAAAATGGTGTTCTTTATACATGTTGATGCAATGTGCGACAAATGATGGGTTTAAAGTTTACAATTATAGTGATGTTCTTTATATCTAAAAATGATGGGTTTAAAATTTACAATTTAGAAGCATATGCCTACCATTACAGCGATGCGTCTAAAAACACTTACAATTTGATAGAAGCATATGCCCGATCTAGAATAATAATTTAATTCTAGTGAAAAAAAACAATAATACAATTATTAAGTATATATCAAACGGGAACATTTGATTCCTAATTTACCATAATTTCAATCATCGCACTCCAAAGTATATATATCTTCTCATAATAAAAACACACGTTTATGCTTATCTAAATTTTTGTTTATAATTATTTATAGAAAAACAAACATTTCTTCTTAATTAATTTTTTTGTTTAAAATTATTATTATTATTATTATTATTATTATTGTTATTATTATTATTTACTATGATCATAATAAAAACAAGTGTTTATATTCTTATCTAACTTTTTGTTTAAAATTATTATTATTATTTAATATGCTCATAATAAAAACAAACGTTTATCCGTATCTAAATATTTATTCTTATCTAGTATTTTTTTTAAATTATTAATATTATTATTTAATATGAGAGATAAATAGGAAAATAAGGTGAGAAAGCACCAGAGAGTGACACGTGTTCAAAAAAGATTTTTGTTTATTAGTATAGGATTATTTGTTTGAAAATTATTTTTTTGCTAAATACTTGGTGTTTAATTCATAAATTTTGGTCATTTTAACTGAATAAACTCTCTTTAATTTTAGGATAAAGTACATTAAAATGGAAATTGTTATCATAGATAAGGATTTTTAAATTTGACATTATCAACTTCTTTGATTTCGTCAAAATTTACATATAGCTGGTCGGATTTTTTCAATTTAATTTTAGAAGTTTTTTTCATGGAAGATAAAAGGTTTTTCATGATTTTGTTAATGAGTTCTTTTAATATCTAATGGAAAACACTTTAGGGATCATGATATACCTGACAATCCAGTAGCGGTTAGAGATGAAGAAAAAGCCATCTTGATCCGTTCCCGTTTAGGGTGAGCAGTTAGGATGGAGAGAGATGATAACCGATTATAGTGAGAGGGCCGTAAACTTTTATGGTGTGTCTTTAGGGTTCCCCAATAACTTGTATTTATATGCTTCATCCAAGGGGAAACCCTAATTAACTAGTACGGGCCTTTATGTCCATCAAATAAAGCCCACTTAATTTTATAGGGATATTAAGGTAAATATTGATCTAGTTATTAGATAAATGATCAATAAGGGCACCATAAATTATTTAATAATAATTTACGCTAACATTCTCCCACTTGGCCGAGTGATCATTTATTATGAGTATTAGGTAAGCCTGATCAGGAGTTAATACTCATTTTAGTTTTAAACCAAAATTGTAGCAGAAAAATACAGTCTTTGAGTCAGTTATTCAACTCAGGACCCCCATTAATCATACTACAATCCCAAATTTAAAACCTAAGCATAGTAAGGATCAATTTACAAGTAAGCCCTTAAACGATGATCTGTATAATAATAGTCTTTACGTCATTAGGCTAGCGAAAAGTAGTTAGAGAAACAAATCAAATGAGGAAATTTTATCATTAAAACGTAAGTAAGTACAATACGCATTTAAATAAGGTCTTTACAAAAGCCCATCTTCGAAACATGTTCTTCGAATACTTTAGGTGGGAGACCTTTAGTCATCGGATCCGCAAGCATATTTTTCGTACTTATATACTCAATACAAAGCTTATTTTCCTCAACATGTTCACGTACGAACAAATACTTTGTATCAAGATATAATCCAGCTCCGGTCGAACTGTTACTGTTCGAGAAGTTAACGACAGCTGAGTTATCATAGTACAGCTTCAATGGTCTAGATATGGAATTAACAACTTTGAGTCCAGTAATCAGATTCTTTAGCAACATTCCATGACAAGTAGCGTAATATACAACAATGCATTCTGCCATCATAGTGGATGTTGAAGTTAGCTGTTGTTTATGACTCCTCCATGAAATAGGTCTGTCGGCTAACATCAAGATATACCCTGAAGTGGATTTCTTGTCATTTTTGCATTTAGCAAAGCCCGAATCAGAATAACCAACCACTTCCAAAACGTCACTTCTTCTATAAGTCAGTTTATAGTCTTTCGTCCCCTGAAGATATCGAAGTACTTTCTTCGCTGCTTTCCAGTGATCAAGGCCAGGATTAGACAGATAACGACCTAGCATCCATGTAACATAAGCGATATTTGGACGAGTGCATTCTTGAGCATACATGAGGCTCCCAACTACTGAGGCATAAGGTATCATTCTCATTTGCGCCTTTTCATCCTCAGTTTTCGGACATTGAAAAGAACCGAAAACATCTCCTTTAACTACTGGAGCTACGGAGGGAGAGCTGTGTTGCATGTTATATCGACTAAGGACACGATCAATGTAAGCCTTTTGTGATAAGCCCAAAATTCAATTACTTCTATCTTGGTGTATTTCGATGCCAATAACGTAAGAAGCCTCCCCGAGATCTTTCATGTCAAAGTTATGCGATAGTAAGCGCTTTGATTTATGCAACATATCTAAGCTATTACTTGCCAATAGAATATCATCTACGTAAAGGAAAAGTATAGCAAAATTAATCCCACTCATCTTGAGGTGGGTGCATTGATCCACTTGGTTCTTCATAAAGCCTTGCTTCTTCATGACTTCATCAAACTTAAGATACCATTGACGTGATGCTTGCTTCAAACTGTATATGGATTTCTTCAGCTTGCAGACAAGATGTTCTTGATCTTCAGGTTTGAACCCTTCAGGTTGCTTCATGAACACGTCTTCATACAAGTCTCCATTGAGGAAAGCAGTCTTGACATCCATCTGATGCAACTCTAAATCAAAATGAGCTACTAGGGCCAAGACGATCCTTAAGGAATCTTTTCGAGAGACAGGTGAAAAGGTCTCTTAATAATCGATTCCATCTTTCTGAGTGTAGCCCTTTGCAACCAATCTTGCTTTATATCGTTCAACGCTTCCATCCGGATTTAGTTTTGTTTTGAAGACCTATTTACATCCTACGGGTTCATGGAGTCAAGCTCGTCAATCATAGCTTTGTTCCATTCAGAAGACTAGTCACTACTAATGGCTTCAATGTAAGAGGTAGGATCGGTAAACTTTCCATCATCTGACACGGCTTCAGCTAGGTAGGTTTCATAATCATCAAAATTAGTGGGCCTTCTCGCCCTAGATGACCTCCTAGGTTGATTCTCAACTTCGACATTTGAGGGTCCTTCATTCTCAGGTACATGCGGAGAAACATTTAATTCTGAATGAGTTGGAGGTGGTGCAATGACATGCGGTGCAGCATCGGGTACAAGAGGAGTAGTAATAGGAGGTAATGAAATGGACGAGTGTCTCCCCCCCCCCCGCGTCTTGTACTTCTTGTAAATCATTGTAAGGATTTTCACTGCTCCCATTGACCTTAAAGTCCTCAAGAAACGCGGCACACTTAGTTTCTACAATACGAGTAACATGGGAGGGATAATTGAATCTATAACCCTTTGAGTGATCTGGATATCCAATAAAGAAACAACTTGTTGTTTTCATATCCAATTTCTTTAAGAAAGGGTTATAAAGTTTAGCTTCGGCAAGGCAACCCCATACTTTCATATATCTAAGGAGTTTTAGGGACAGACTTCGAAGGAACTCTATTGAGTATATGAACAGCTGCTTTTAAGGCCTCGGTCCAGAGGAATAAGGGCAAACATGAGTTCGCTAACATACTGCGTACCATGTCCATTAGGGTTCTATTTCTTCTCTCATCAACACCGTTCTGCTGAGGAGTACCGGGCATAGTATATTGGTTCACGATCCCCTGTCCTTTACAAAACTCATAAAATGGACTAGGAGCCTGACCCACGTCAGTATGTCGACCATAATATTCGCCTCTTCTATCTGATCTAACAACTTTTATTTGACGATCTAATTGTTTTTCAACTTCAGCTTTATAGTCTTCAAAAGTTGTGAGAGATTCAGATTTTTCTTTAATGAGATACGGGTGCATATAACGTGAATAATCAACGTGATAAATGAAAGTGTGTCTAGTTATGCCAGCGATGTTATAAGGGCCGCTAATATCAGTATGAATGAGTTCTAATAAATTAGAGCTCCTAGTGGAACCTTTCTTATTCACTGATGTCATTTTACCTTTAAGGCATTTGACACATGTTCCAAAATCATTGAAATCGAGAGGTGGTAAGACCTCATCCTTCACGAGTCGAGTTAAGCGTTCTCGTGAAATGTGGCCTAAACGTTGATGCCACAACATGGATGAAGTTTCTAAGTCTCGTTTGCGTTTTCTCTTTGTTAAATTCTCATTAATATTATATGATAACAAAGACTTGGAAAAATCATCATCTAATTCTAATCGATAGAGACCACCATCCAAGAAGCCATAACCAAATATTTGAGAATTAAAACTGAGAGTAAATTTGCCATGACCATGAGAAACAAGAAAACCGTCTACGTCTAACTTTGGTCCTGATACAAGATTCTGAGTAATCTCAGGAATATATAAGGTATCATAAAGTCTAATAGTTAAACCAGTTTTCATAACTAAATCTAATGTTCCCACGGCCTCGACTACTAGCGGCTTTCCATTTCCCAACTTAAGCGTTCTTTGGTTTCTTTCCAGCTTCCGGATTCTATGGAATCCTTGTAAGGAATTGGTTACATGAACCATAGAACCAGAATCAAACCACAAAGAATTAGATGGAACATTTAAATTAAAGGACTCAATTATCACGAAAAGATTATCACCTTTCTTGGTTAGCCACTCCTTAAAGTATGGGCAGTCCTTCTGCTTATGTCCCACCTTACGGCAGAACTTGCAGTGAATCTTCCCTTTGGAGTCATTAGAGCCAGAAGCACTTGCACCTGTATCCCGCTTTTGGACCTTTACATTAGGCTTCTTATTGTACTTCCCCTTCCTTTTCTTCGAGTCAGCAGTCATCAGGTAAGCAACATCGGCTTTCTCCAGCTTCAGACGTTCTTCTTGCACACACATAGCAATCAACTCGTTCATCTTCCATTGGTCCTTCTGAAGGTTATAATTGACTTTGAATGCTTCATAAGATGCGGGCAGAGACGTCATGATAAAATGCACCAGGAAGCCATCACTAATCTCCATGCTTAATCCCTTGAGCTTTTGGGCCATGTCATTCATATTCAGGATGTGCTCACGAATACCGCTAATCCCATCATACTTTGTAGTCACCAATTTCAGAATGAGGGTGCTGGCTTGCGCCTTAGACGTCCCTTGGAATTGAGCCTCCACATTAGTCAAATATTCCTTAGCTGTAACAGCGTCAGGAATGGCTCCCCTGATAGCAGGACTTATTGAGTTTTTCATGAAGATAAGAGACAAGCGATTAGCTCTCTCCCACTTTTGATAGAGTAGTTTTTCAGCTTCAGTACTCTTATCAGTAAGAGCAGGGGGAGCGTTTTTAGTTAGCGCACAGTCAAACTCCATGAGTACGAGAGGTTAAGAGAATCCTTCCACGAAGCATAGTTCGCACCAGTCAAAGTATCAATAGCCATAACAGGAGCTGATAGTGGATTAAAATGAGAAGAATAAGATACATTGCAAAAGAAGAAGTTAGAGTGACTTATGGGTAACCTAAAATTAAGGCAGGCGGAAATCAAGACCATTATACTAAGGAAGCTGTGATAACGTTATTTGTACACACCAATTTTAAATAAGGTTCTAATTGAATGAAGGTTTTCGCTTTGGCTATGACCAACCATACAAGGATTATGAACAGTGAGACTGTGCAGATTAGGTGTAACATATCACCTTTGGGCAGAAGTTGAAACACCATAATTTTAGGCACAAGTCAAAGTTTGCGAGACATGAGTGTAACACATCACCTTTGGGCAGAAAATGAAACACTCATGCATCTTATGTGTTGGTGCATGCGTCTGTCGACTTCGTCTTGTTCGAGTCTTGTACTATGTATGTTAGATCAGGTGTAACAACTCTCACTAAAATCCATAATTAGGATAATAATTATCTATTAAGGAAACCCTAATTGAGACACCCAAGTAATTCTGCATTAACCCTAAAATTTTCAGAACAATCAGAATCATGATCCGGGCCCCTAAAACTCAAGGGGGCAAACCCTAGTTGGACGTTTATCTAAATAAAACGTTGGTACAATCTGATTTGTTAAATTAGTTGATTCAGCAAGCCTAGTCCTGAGCCTAGGCAGCCTATAATTAGACTGCTTAGCTTACGGACCGTAAGGGAAATGGCATACGGTCCGTAAGCAAGTCCCAAAAATCAATATAAATAGCCGACCTTGGCACTTGAAATCTGTTGTTAAAACGACGCACAAAGCTTCTGTGTACATCGAGTTATACTTAAAACAGTCCACAACACACACACGATCACGAAGTGCTGCCGCAATCAGGGTAATAACTCGATCGCTATTACGATTCAACGTCCGATCGATTATAACTATCCAACGATTGTCCGAGTGCTGCTCAAATTAAGCCTGTACTTTGATTATTCGTCGTGATTTCGACTTAAATATTTGAGTGTTGTTCGAATTCGGACTATGCTCTGTTATTCGTCGTGAATCCGATTGATTTATTAAGTATTGCACTTGTTAATCGTTGTGAGGGTTTAATCTCGTGAATTGACGTAACTGCTGTATTAGTTACTAACCCGTTTGTGTGTATTATGTTAAATTAGGTTTAATCAAGGCTAATCAGTAGGCTTATATCTTGCTCGTTAAATCTGCAATGTGAGCCATTCTCTTTTTATCAATTGTTTTACAAAACTCCAAATTATTTTTAAAGTTATAAATACAGTGATTAAGTTTATGTAATCACCATATTACAGCCGATATGTGGGGTTTTGTATACATTACTTGATAATCGTCACCATTGGGGCAGCCATTGGGTGATATGACCATAATCACAGACACCATTGGACAGGTGGGCCAATGGGTCGAGTGGTAAAGTATCGTGGGTAGTTGGTTTGATATCAGAAACATTGTAATCTCTCTTAATACTGTAGATTATAACAAACATAAAGTTTTCAGTAAAACGAATGATTCACTCAGTATTTCCCCGCTGACAAAACCTTTTTCAAACATGTTTCACGTCATCTGTTGTAATCCAAGAAAAGTGTCGTGAAGCACTACAAGCTCTGAGAAGTGGCTCAAATGTGAATAAATAAAGAAACATGTTTTTAGAAATAAAGATTTCCCGGTGAAATCACTTTATTGTAAATTATGGGATTGTATCCCTAAAAACCTTATGTAAAATATTAAATGGGCATTTTCAATATTAAAAAGATCCTGTATTAAAAGACTTCCGCTGTCGCCTAAATTAGATACCGCAGGTTTCCTGTCCCGCGGCTCTTGGAACCGGGTCAAACCAGGCCGAGGGTCGTGACAGGAAAAGGTGGTATCAGAGCCACTGATCGAGCCACTGATTTAAGCCTATAAATTAAGTATTTAATAAAATACTTAATTCTACTAATTGCCATTCTGTGATTCTGTGTTTTATTAACTGACTATTTGTGAGATACCGTATGGATAAACAAAAGCTTTCTGCTATCTACCACAAATTAGATACTGCACCCCAGGATAAAGGAACCTCTTCCTCCAAAAACCCAGCAAACCTAGAAGAAGGATTTTTTGTCCGTAAGGCAAACTATAAAAATCCTCTTACCCCAGAGAAAAGAAATTCGATACTTAGAAAGGGTCAGGAGAAAAAGAAAACCCAAGCCAAGAAAGTGAGATTTAACCCAGAAATCCAGGAATTTGGCAATAATCCACCTTGGGAAGATAAACTAGACGAAAAATGGGCAAACCTTTATATGCTAGCTACCGTAGCCGAAAATGCAACCTTTAAATTTCCAATAAGTCGGATCTAGTAGAAAATCACTATCCAGTAAATAAATAAATTCTAGTGTGTTTCTTTCCTGTTATCCTCTGTACAAAGTAGTATGCAATAAAACTTCAGTGTTTATTTGTTAAACTTTGTTCCAAAGTTTTAACATTGCATTTTTGCATTTTGCATATACGCTACACAGCATGAATGAGATATCGGAAGCATTTCAGAATCTCAACTTATATCCAGTACCAATTGAAGTCTCCCACGACTTTACTGGTTATATTGCTGATATAGAGGAACCCATGGAATTCCAAGGTCCACCGCTGGAAAAAGCAAAACCTAAAAAGAGAAGAAGATATGTAGGATGGAGGAAAGTACGCCGAAGGAAGCCGGCCACTAGGAGACTCCCTAAAATAGAAAATCCTGTGAGCAAGGGGAAAGAAATAGAAACTGGGGAGAGTTCTAAACAGCCAGAAATAGACATTAAGAAAAAGGGAATAGAAATTGGAGAGAGCTCGAAACAACCTGAGGAAATCACGTTTCAAGACGAAATAGACCGTCTACTGGCAAACTGTGATGTTATAAGCCCTATCCACAATAATCTGTACCCTTACCCGGTCACAGCCCAATTTCCCTTCAACCTAGAACCAGCTATTTCAGACCCGCTGATTCACACTCGCCCTTTAGGCGAAATGGACGAGTGGTGGACAAACGACTGGCAATTCCAAAACATGATTAATGGCCCTTATACCTTCCTTCCCCAATTTGATCCAGAACCTATCCCTAATCCTCCGATGAGTAACGAAAACCTAGCCGAACTTCGTCAGTTTGGTGAAGAACTGATAGGTACGGGGAATAGGATTCGGGAGATGGGGGAACAACTATCCTGGAAATATGACGAAAGGGAACATCGTTACTAAAACTGCCAGTTAACGAACCAAATAGTGAATCAGGAAGTATGTTTATAGCAGTAAATAGAACTTTGTAAAATGGGCAATAAAACCTTGTAAGATACGGTGTGTACGGATGCCTATAGAATCTATAAAACAAAATAGAAGTCGAGAAATCGACAATTTTGATTATAAATATGTGGTGATAAGATTATGTGATTATGTGCAATTGTTTTGTTAAAATTATTTGACACTAATAAGTTTATATCTATAAAAATCATCAGATGGAGAACGCTAACAATGAACCAGTTAATGAAGAAAATCAATCTGAGCAAAACCAGGAAAATCAGTATATGACTAGACAAGATATTGAAAATATCATTACTCAAGGGATAGCCAATGCTATTCCAGAAATCATGGCTGCTGCTAGGAAACCTGTTGAATCACAAAAAATTATTCCTAGTAAACGTACTCAGGAAGACAATTTTAGCCATAGTGTAAATGGAGGCGGCAATCATGATAATCATGATAACAATCCGCAACAGGCTCCACTTCCTAAGAAAAAGTTGCAACGCCTGGTTGCACTTACAAGGAATTTCTTGCTTGCAAACCCGCAGAATTTGCAGGTAACGAAGGAGCAACTGCAGTACTGCGTTGGTTAGAGAAAACCGAAGCAGTAATTGCAATAAGTAAGTGTGCCGAAGAAGATCAGGTCATGTATGCCTCAAACCTGTTCAAAGAAGGGGCGCTAGAATGGTGGAACACGGTATTACAAGCAAAAGGTAGAAGAATAGCGTATGCGCTGAACTGGGAAGAATTTAAGAGTCTTGTAGAAAGAAAATTCTGCCCCGAATATGAAAAGGAACAAATGGCAAATAAGTTCCTAAGTCATCGTATGACGGGAGTGGATTGTCGGGGTTATACTTCGACATTCTTTGAATACGCAAGAGTGGTACCAACACTGGTTTCGCCAGAACCGGTACTCATTTCCCGTTATATTTGGGGATTAATTAGTGAAATCCGTAACATCGTTAAAGCCGCGAGACCTCGTACTATTGACGTTGCTGTGGAATTAGCTAATACCTAACTGATGAATTAGTACGCACTAGAGAAGAAGATCGAAAGAAGGACTTGGTTCAGAAAATTACCCAAGGAGTTCGTATGGGTAATAATACCAGTTTCAAAAGAAAAGGAGCAAGGCAATCTTCAACCCCGCCATTTTGCAGGAATTGCAGAAGGAAGCATTTTGGAAGATGCAATGCAATTTGTAATTTCTGCAAATCTGTAGGCCATAGTGAAGAAAACTGTAAAAAGAAAACCATAGTTTGTTATAACTATGGAGAAACAGGACATTACAAAACAGAATGTCCTAAACTAGTTAAAACCGCAGACAACAAAGGAAAGCCAGCTGAGGGAGGCACTAAGAAAAATGCACGAGCATTTCAACTGACCACTCAAGAAGCTGAACTTATTCCAGACGTGATAGCCGGTACATTCTTAGTTCACGACGTGTTTGCAAAAGTATTATTTGACTCTAGTGCAAACCAAAGTTTTATTAATACTTCATTTTGCCAAGCTCTTAAACTACCCTTAACCACTCTTAGGCAAATTTTTACGGTCGAAACCGCAGAAGGGAATTCTGTTAACATAGATAAAGTTTTACAAGAAGGAAAGATAGAACTTTTAGGCCATAAGTTTTCTGCAAACCTGTTACCTATGAAGTTAGCCGAATTCGATGTGGTATTAGGAATGGATTGGTTAATAGCCAACCATGCTCGAATTTTATGTGATAAGAATTCCGTAGAAATTCGAACCCCCGCAGGAGAGGTGATTTTGATTACAGGAGATAGACCTCGAAAGCCACTAAAATTCATCTCAGTAATGAAACTGGCTAGTTATTCGAGAAAACAAGAAATGGTGTATATGATTTCTGTAATCATTAACACTAAAGATAAGGAACTTCAAGACATCCCCGTAGTCTCAGAATATCCAGACGTTTTTCCAGAAGAATTACCTGGATTACCACCCGATAGAGAAGTAGAGTTTAGAATTCATTTGATTCGGGGTACTACACCAATAGCCAAGGCACCTTATCGATTAGCACCCACCGAAATGCTAGAATTGAAGAAGCAATTAGATGAATTACTAAGCAAAGGTTTCATACAACCTAGTTCATCCCCTTGGGGAGCACCAGTGTTGTTTGTAAAGAAGAAAGATGGATCAATGAGAATGTGTAACGATTATAGAGAATTGAATAAGGTTACCATTAAGAAGCGATACCCATTACCTAGGATTGACGATCTTTTTGATCAACTTCAAGGAGCTAGGTATTTTTCTAAGATAGACTTACGTTCCGGATATCATCAATTGAAAGTAGAAGAAGAAGACATACCTAAAACTGCTTTCAGAACTAGGTATGGTCATTATGAGTTTACAGTCATGCCATTTGGATTAACGAATGCACCCGCAGCATTCATGGACATGATGAATAGGATCTGTAAACCATACTTGGAAAATTTGTGATCGTTTTCATTGACGATATACTTATTTACTCCAAAAGTCAAAAGGAACATTGTGAGCATTTACACGCACTCTTAACTTTGTTAAGAAAAGAAAAGCTTTATGCCAAATTCTCAAAGTGTGAATTTTGGTTGCAAGAAGTGCAATTCTTAGGTCATGTAATAAATCACGAAGGTATCCATGTAGATCCTGCTAAGATAGAAGCAGTCACGAAATGGAAAGTTCCACAGACAACTATGGAAATTAGAAGTTTTCTAGGCTTAGCCGGATACTACAGAAGATTTATTAAGGATTTTTCTAAGATAGCTGTACCTTTAACTAAGTTAACCTGTAAAACCGTTAAGTTTGAATGGGGATTTAGACAAGAAGAAGCTTTTAAGATTTTAAAACATCGATTGACGAATGCTCCAATTTTAGCCTTACCTGAAGGAACCGAAGATTTTGAAGTATATTGTGATGCTTCAAAATTAGGATTTGGATGTGTGCTAATGCAACGCAAGAAGGTAATTGCGTATGCTTCTAGACAATTGAAAAAGCACGAAGAGAATTATACGACACATGATTTAGAATTAGGAGCCATAATTTTTGCCCTTAAGATTTGGAGACATTATCTGTATGGAAGTAAGTTTACTGTTTATACAGATCATAAAAGTTTAAGGTACATATTTGGGCAAAAAGAGTTAAATATGAGGCAAAGAAGGTGGATGGAAATCCTAAGCGATTACGACTGTGATATTCAATATCACGAAGGAAAAGCGAATGTAGTCGCAGATGCCTTAAGTCGTAAGTATCATGAGAAGCAAAAGCGAGTCCGTACTCTTAGATTAAATCTACAAGTAGATTTAATGGAGCAATTGAAGGAAATTCAAGAAACAGCAATCAAGGACGATGCTGAAGGTATGAAAGGTTACCTAAAAGAACTAGAACAAGGAAATGATGGAATTTGGAGATTCCACAAGAAACGAATTTGGGTACCTAAGCAGGGAGAATTAAGAAATAAGATTTTAGAAGAAGCCCATAAATCTAGGTATACTATGCACCCAGGAAACAATAAGATGTACCAAGATTTAAGAAATAATTTCTGGTGGATAGGAATGAAAAAGGATATAGCCGAATACGTATCTAAGTGCCTAACTTGTTCACAAGTAAAAGCTAAACACCAGAAACCTTCAGGACTACTACAACAGCTAGAAATGCCTGTATGGAAATGGGAACTCATATCAATGAATTTTGTTACTAAGTTACCCAAAACTAGAAAAGGTAATGATGCGATTTGGGTAATTGTGGACCGATTAACCAAATCAGCTCATTTTCTACCAATGAAAGAAACCTTTAGTATGGAAAGATTGGCCAAGTTGTACGTAGATGAAGTAGTATCTTTACATGGAGTCCCACTCTCCATTGTATCGGATAGAGATAGTCGTTTCACTTCTCATTTCTGGACAAGTTTTCAGAAAGCAATGGGAACCCGACTAAATCTAAGTACTGCATATCATCCACAAACGGACGGACAAAGTGAAAGGACGATACAAACATTAGAAGACATGCTCCGATCATGTGTAATAGATTTTGTTGGCAGTTGGGATAGCCACTTACCTTTAATTGAATTCTCCTATAACAATAGTTATCATTCAAGCATTGGAACTGCTCCATTCGAGGCACTGTACGGACGCAAGTGCAGAACTCCAGTTTGTTGGGCAGAAATAAGGGAGAGTCAATTGTCAGGTCCTGAAATCGTACAAGAAACTACTAACAAGATAACTCAGATCAAGGAAAGACTGAAAACAGCTCGAGATCGTCAGAAGAGCTATGCAGACAATCGTCGCAAGCCGTTAGAATTTCAAGTTGGAAATAAAGTACTTTTGAAAGTTTCTCCTTGGAAAGGAGTTGTACGATTCGGTAAGAAAGGAAAACTGAGTCCAAGGTATGTAGGACCATTTCCAGTAGTCCAACGAATAGGACCAGTTGCTTATCGTCTATAACTACCAGAAGAACTAGCTGGAGTACATGATGTGTTTCATGTATCCAATCTCAAGAAATGTTTAGCCGACGAATCCCTGGTAGTACCTCTTCAAGATGTAGAGGTAAACGAAAAGATGAAATTCATAGAGAAACCACTACAGATCAAAGATAGAAAAGTCAAATTTCTCAAGCACAAACGACTAGTGTTGGTCAAGGTCAAATGGAATTCAAAGAGAGGACCAGAATACACTTGGGAACTGGAATCAGAAATGAAGCGAAAATATCCTCATTTATTCCAGTAAATCTCGAGGACGAGATTTTTCTTAAGGTGGGAAGGATGTAACAACCCTCACTAAAATCCATAATTAGGATAATAATTATCTATTAAGGAAACCCTAATTGAAACACCCAAGTAATTCTGCATTAACCCTAAAATTTTCAGAACAATCAGAATCATGATCCGGGCCCCTAAAACTCAAGGGGGCAAACCCTAGTTGGACGTTTATCTAAATAAAACGTTGGTACAATCTGATTTGTTAAATTAGTTGATTCAGCAAGCCTAGTCCTGAGCCTAGGCAGCCTATAATTAGACTGCTTAGCTTACGGACCGTAAGGGAAATGGCATACAGTCCGTAAGCAAGTCCCAAAAATCAGTATAAATAGCCGACCTTGGCACTTGAAATATGTTGTTAAAACGACGCACAAAGCTTCTGTGTACGTCGAGTTATACTTAAAACAGTCCACAACACACACACGATCATGAAGTGCTGCCGCAATCAGGGTAATAACTCGATCGCTATTACGATTCAACGTCCGATCGATTATAACTATCCAACGATTGTCCGAGTGCTGCTCAAATTGAGCCTGTACTTTGATTATTCGTCGTGATTTCGACTTGAATATTTGAGTGTTGTTCGAATTCGGACTATGCTCTGTTATTCGTCGTGAATCCGATTGATTTATTAAGTATTGCACTTGTTAATCGTTGTGAGGGTTTAATCTTGTGAATTGACGTAACTGCTGTATTAGTTACTAACCCGTTTGTGTGTATTATGTTAAATTAGGTTTAATCAAGGCTAATCAGTAGGCTTATATCTTGCTCGTTAAATCTGCAATGTGAGTCATTCTCTTTTTATCAATTGTTTTACAAAACTCCAAATTATTTTTAAAGTTATAAATACAGTGATTAAGTTTATGTAATCACCATATTACAGCCGATATGTGGGGTTTTGTATACATTATTTGATAATCGTCACCATTGGGGCAGCCATTGGGTGATATGACCATAATCACAGACACCATTGGACAGGTGGGCCAATGGGTCGAGTGGTAAAGTATCGTGGGTAGTTGGTTTGATATCAGAAACATTGTAATCTCTCTTAATACTGTAGATTATAACAAACATAAAGTTTTCAGTAAAACGAATGATTCACTCAGTATTTCCCCGCTGACAAAACCTTTTTCAAACATGTTTCAGGTGATCTGTTGTAATCCAAGAAAAGTGCCGTGAAGCACTACAAGCTCTGAGAAGTGGCTCAAATGTGAATAAATAAAGAAACATGTTTTTAGAAATAAAGATTTCCCGGTGAAATCACTTTATTATAAATTATGGGATTGTATCCCTAAAAACTTTATGTAAAATATTAAATGGGCATTTTCAATATTAAAAAGATCCTGTATTAAAAGACTTCCGCTGTCGCCTAAATTAGATACCGCAGGTTTCCTGTCCCGCGGCTCTTGGAACCGGGTCAAACCAGGCCGAGGGTCGTGACATCAGGGCACGTAGTTTGAGGAAATAGTAATTTCGCATGAACTACTTAATTCCGTTTGAAAGTGACTCAAGGTAATTTCATGCAGAATTAGATTCCGTTTGGAATCTAATTCCGCGTGGACTTGTTTCGCGCGGAATTATGACTGCTATATATATGTGTTCATGCGAAATCATTTGTAACAGTTCATGTTTCCGGTACCGAAGTGCTGCCGAAGTGCCGTTTGATTGTAAACTGGTCTATATCAATATACAAGGCAAATTAAAGTGAATTCAGTTGTTTTACAAGTCGGTTTCTTAGTTTCCGCCTCTGAAACAGACGAGAGCTCTTCTGATTGACTCGTTTGGGTCTTGACACGATCCTACAAGTGGTATCAGAGCTCAGGATGAGGAGTTCTGCCATTTTCAGCTGGATTTCATCTCATTCTTTTTCTTCTACACCTTCTTTTCTTAATTGAACTACTTTTCACGGTTAAAATGATCTGAATTTCTCATACAACATGCAAAACTGTGTTTTAACAAAGCCTTGAGAAAATTGGACATTAATTGGATCTAAAACTGATAAAATCCTTAATTCCGCATGAAATTTTGTTCGAAAATGATGACATCATCTTAATTCCGCTTGAAATTGTTCTTTAATTACGCACGGAATTACTCTGTTGGCTAATTTCGTTTGAGAATTGTTACTTAATTCCACACGGAATTAAGGTGTGAAGTTAATTTCGCTTGAATCAGAAACTAATTCCGCACAGAATTGATAATTCCGTTTGAAACTGGTTTAACTTCAAACGAAATTAGTTATTTCCGTCTGAAAAATTTAATCTCGTATGAAAGGTTAATTCCGTTTGTGTAACACCCCGAAAATATAAATTCTTATATTAGAAAGTTCAAAGAGTTAATAAACAAGAATTACAAACTAGGAACTTAACCTAGTTAAATTCAGGCCTTGAAATAAATCACAAAAGAAATAAAACACATAAACTTTAGGAATAAATCAAGTTGGGGGACTAAACTCGCCAAAGAACGAAAGTTAAATGCTGAATTGTGACTAACTCACCAAACACACCATTTTGGTGTGTCTGGTCGACCAGGAGCAAGAAAGGGGCGACCCCCATCCTCCAAAACCCTAAAATCCACAATTTCCTTCAATTGGAGGTGCAAATCCTAACCAAAACGAAATCCGAGCTTAGAATTGTGATCCTCATCGCAAGAGGATTAAGAGGTATGTAAAATTTGATGAGAATTCTCTACTTGAAATCCTCATGAATTTAAGCAATCTGAAATTTGTTGATGCATGACAGTAATTTAGTTAGATTAATGATGATATAGTGTCTAGGAGTAAAACCTAGACAACTATATGTGAAATTATGCTCAAATTCAGGAAATTCCATGAATCCATGGAAGCTAGGTTATGGGTTTTATATGTTGATGATGAACACTAGGATTTTGAATGTTAATCCTAGTATAAATTTCATTATAGGAGGTAATTCCTGTGATATCGATACTAAGATGTGTGCAAGGTTTAGTAATTAAAGTGAAATTCGAGGTTTAAATTGCAAGTCATGAACTTGGAGATGATGGTAGGAAAATCTGACCCGTTAGGTGTTTGTTGAAATGCCTAAGTGAGGGTTTTTATGTTAAATTTGATAGAAACGCAGATTTTGATCATGTCTCATAATTGATGTGAATATGGTCATGAAAAGGATTCTAAACAAGTTAAAAACTGAATTTTCTAGGCAAAGAGTCCGGTTCATCAAGCGGACAAGCCGGAGAGAATCCACGAGGAAAAGGCGTGCTCTAAAGGTATGAAATTTATCGTTTCATTACATTATATATATATTGTTAGCCTTATGCCATTATTTAAAAACAAGATGATCGAGAATTGTCATTATGTCATGAATTCGACTATTGCCTTAAACAAGTAATAAACATGAATTTGAACGTCCGTAAGGTGCTTAATTTCAGCACCCAAACGGGTCGAAACAAGATTGTGAATAATGTAAAGTTAGACATCACTACCTAAAGCATGGTTATAATCATTGCGTTAGTTGTAAATTTGACATGCTACGTTAGTTGCGAAGTTTAAACTCCTAGTATAGGAGTTATGATCTTGACTTGGTAAACATGACTAGTAGTATAGATGACAAACACGAAGTCTTGGATTTAATTATGTAGATTAATACGTAAGCGATCCCTTATGGGAAAGCGAGACATGATAACGAGTAATAGTTCCAAACATGGGTAATTAGCCTTGGGTGGGTGATAAACCTGTTCAAGGTCATTTCCCTGCAAAACGGAACTAGGATGCCCAAGATCACAAAGCAAGAAAACAAGTGCAGGGTCTACCGTAAGTTACGGTGACACCGTAACTTACGGTGGACAATAAAATGCTACGGTGGGAATCTCCTGCTTTACGGCAGGCAATAAACTTCCAGGTGCCACCGTAATTTACGGTGGCTACCGTAAATTACGGTGGCCCCCAGTTCCAAATGTTGAATTTCATAGTTTGTGATTTCTTTAATGGGTTTTAACACACCTTTTCTCTTATATTATTGGTCAAGGACCATAATACTAACATTGGATTAAAATGCTCGGTTTTCAGGTAAACTAGCAGAAGGGTGATGATCAAGCGCATGCATCTGAACCGAACACACTAACAAATGCTTCCGCACATGATCTTTAGTTTTAAAAACTATGTAAACAATTGTAGTTATCCTTTTGATTACGGTTTCGTAAGAATAATACATGTTGTTGTGTCTAGTTATGGTTTAAAATATTAAAAGTTTTTTTGTAAATACTAAATATTAGGTATCAAATGCATGTCTATATGACATAATTCTAGTATTATAATATGGGTGTTACAAGTTGGTAATCAGAGCTCAAGGTTGTCTATAAGTGTTCGGTTCAAGCTTGATCAAGTACCCGGTAAGAATTATTGTGTAAGTAAATTTTGATAAAATAGAAATAAATCACGAACAAGTATGCATGGAAAAGAGTGTGTAAACACACTCAAACACAAGAAAAGCATGAAACAAGAACGATAGAATTAAGAGTGTGTAAACACACTCAAACATAAGAAAAGCATGAAACAAGAACGATAGAATTAAGAGTGTCTAAACACACTCAAACACAAGAAAGGCGTGAAACAAGAATGATTGAGTCAAGTCACGAACTTGATTAAATCAAAACAAGTAAAACATGTGTTACAAATGAAATGTTTAACAATGTGTGTAAACATTTCAGTATTAAAGATGGCGGATGGAGATGATGATACGGTGCCAAGAGTCACCGAACAAATGAGGATAGTGATTGCCGAAGAGGTTGGAAAGGCGATCGAAAACAGTTTGTCAAACTTCATTGATAAAATTCAAAACACGGTTTTATCAGTGGTAGAAGAGAGAATCAAGAAACTAGAAGATAATTCGAATTTAGCAAAGGAAAAATCAGGAGGACGAAAGCCTTGTTCATACAAGGAATTCATGGCTTGTAAACCACCCATATATAATGGGGAGGTTGATCCCATTGTGTGTCAACGATGGATAGGCGATATCGAGGGAGTATTCGAGAGAACTCATTGCGATGAGAATGACTACGTAGCTTATGGTACGGGTCAATTAAGAGGTCAAGCGAAAGACTGGTGGGATAATAAAAAGAAGGAGATTGGAAGCGAAGTGGATAAGGCCATGACATGGGAGGAGTTTAAGACGCCGTTTCTTAAACACCATAGTCCCAAAGCGGTTATAAACAAGATCAAGGAAGAGTTCATGCAACTCAGATACAAAGGTGAATCCATAGACAAGATCACGGGGATGTTTATGGACAAGATGAAGTTCTGTGACGATCTGATAACGAATGAAGAGCAAAAGGTTTATTACTACCATAACATGCTAAGCGCAGAATATAGGGAGTTCATAACCCCTTCAAAGTACGAGACCCTTACCGAGATTGTCAATGCCGCTCGGGAAAGGGAGATCGAGCTGAAAAAGAGTATAGAGCGGGGTGAACAAAGGGCACAAGACGTAAATCCAAGCCCTACCAAGAAAGCAAGAACGAATGAAACAGCGAAGAAATCAGATACAAAGGGCGGTACACCCAGTTGCAAAATCTGTGGCAAGAATCATAAGGGTGAATGTCGCTTCAAAGATAAGCCATGTCCCATATGTCGAAAAACGGGACATATGGCTATATCATGCCTGGAGAAAGTGACCGTTTGTTACAACTGTTACCGAACGGGTCACAAAAGATCGGAGTGCCCGGAACTGGTGGGAAAGAAAGAAGGGCAAGACTCGAAAGGTGAAGCCTCAAAAGCCAAAGCAAGATCTTTCCAATTGACCGCTGCTGAAGCAAAGGTCGAACCTGACGTGGTCTCAGGTATATTCACTGTAAATTCAATTCCCGCACGCGTGTTATTTGATACTGGTGCGAATAAATCCTTTGTTTCATATGGGTTTATTCGGCACCCTTCATTTGTTCTAACAAAATTACCTATGCCTTTAGAAGTAGAGATAGGTAATAACAAAAGCTTTATTGTTTGCGATGTATGTGAAAACTGTACCATGAACATTGATGACGAGGAATACGCAATAGATTTGATTCCGATGTCGATGGGAGAATTCCAAGTGATAGTGGGAATGGATTGGCTATCCCGTTACCACGCGAAAGTGGTTTGTTTCCGAAAGGAAATAAAACTAACGTCTCCTAGTGGAAAACAAGTTACGATATATGGTGAAAAAGGAGGTAACCCGGTGATATGCACAATGCTAGAAGCCCATAAACTCATGAAACATGGATGCAAGGCCTATATGGTATAATATATGCAAGTGAAACGGAAAAAGAACCCCTCAAAATTGAGAATGTACCGGTGGTGCGTGATTACGAAGATGTGTTTCCGAAAGAACTACCGGGGATACCACCAGAACGGGAGGTAGAGTTCGGAATCGAGTTGATTCCGGGCGCGAAACCCATGGCCAAGGCGCCATACCGACTTGCACCGTCGGAGTTACAAGAATTGATGTCTCAAATTCAGGAATTTCTTGACAAGGGGTTTATCCGACCGAGTACGTCTCCGTGGGGCGCACCAGTCTTATTCGTGAAAAAGGAGGATGGCAGTATGCGCCTGTGTATCAATTACCGAGAGTTAAACAAACTCACGGTGAAGAATCGATACCCACTTCCAAGAATTGATGATTTATTTGACCAATTACAAGGAGCAAGTTGGTTCTCCAAAATTGATATCCGATCTGGTTATCACCAATTGAAGGTCAAGGAGGAAGACGTTCCAAAGACGGCTTTTCGTACACGGTACGGGCATTATGAGTTCCTTGTAATGCCCTTTGGATTGACAAATGCACCCGCGGCTTTCATGGACCTCATGAACCGGGTTTGCAAACCCATGCTAGATAAGTCGGTAATCGTATTTATCGATGACATTTTGGTATATTCGAAGAATGAAGCTGAGCATGTGTGTCATCTGCGGGAAGTATTAGACGCCCTCAGACGAGAAAAGCTATATGCAAAATTTTCTAAGTGCGCTTTTTGGCTAAGAGAGGTGCAATTTCTTGGACATATCATTAGTACCGATGGAGTACTAGTGGATCCGTCCAAGGTGGAAGCGGTGTCAAAATGGAACCCTCCAAGAAACCCCTCAGAAATCCGAAGCTTTTTAGGGCTTGCGGGGTATTATCGGAAATTCATACAGGATTTCTCCAAAATTGCCTTGCCATTGACCAAATTGACTCGCAAGGAGGAAAAGTTTGTATGGGGCGTTAAGCAAGAGGAAGCTTTCCAAACGCTCAAAGAAAGGTTGACCCACGCTCCGGTATTGACATTACCGGAAGGGACTGACGACATGGAAGTTTACTCGGATGCTTCCTATTTAGGGCTCGGGTGTGTTTTGATGCAACGAGGTAAGGTCATCGCCTACGCCTCGAGGCAATTGAAGGTTCATGAAAAGAAGTACCCGGTTCACGACTTGGAATTGGCGGCGGTGGTGTTTGCCTTAAAGATATGGAGGCATTATTTGTATGGGGTAAAATTTACAATTATTACCGACCATAAAAGCTTGAAATATTTCTTCGATCAGAAGGAATTAAACATGAGACAAAGGCGGTGGTTGGAAACCGTCAAAGATTTCGATTGTGAAATACATTACCACCCTGGGAAGGCCAATGTAGTGGCCGATGCGCTGAGTCGCAAAGCAGATTATACCCCGATACGGGTAAGATCAATGCAACTTGTGGTGACTTCAAGCTTACTAGAACGAATTCGAGAAGCGCAGGATGAAGCTGTAAAGGCGGAAAACTGGAAAAAGGAAAGAATTGTCGGCCAAGTTAAAGACCTTGAGATAGGCAGTCACGGTCTAAAGACTCGTTTTAATAGAATCTGGGTCCCTAACACATGTGAGGTTAAGAAGCTTCTACTTGATGAAGCTCATAAATCCCGTTATTCCATTCATCCGGGAGCGACCAAGATGTATAATGACTTGAAGCAAAACTATTGGTGGCCCGGAATGAAACGGGACACCGTGAAATACGTGGAAAAGTGTTTGACTTGCCTACATGTTAAGGCGGAACACCAAAAGCCATATGGTAAACTCCAACCGTTAGAAATCCCGGTTTGGAAATGGGAGCAAATCACGATGGACCTATTGACCAAACTGCCTAAAACAAGCCGTGGTTTTGATGCTATATGGGTAGTCGTGGATAGGTTAACTAAAAGTGCTCATTTCATCCCGATTCGTGAGACTTATACGTCTGAGAAAATGTCGGAAGTTTACACCAATGAAATCATAGCAAGACATGGGGTACCGATATCCATTGTGTCAGACAGGGATACTCAGTTTACTTCGAAATTTTGGCGTGAATTCCAAGAACAAATGGGAACCAAATTGTTCCTTAGCACTGCTTACCATCCACAAACGGATGGGCAGAGCGAAAGAACAATACAAACGTTGGGAGATATGCTGCGGGCTTGCATTATTGACTTTGGAGGTAGTTGGGACGTCCATTTACCTTTGGTCGAATTTGCATATAACAATAGCTATCACACGAGTATTAAAATGGCCCCGTATGAGCTATTATATGGCAGAAAATGTCGGACTCCGGTATGTTGGGGAGAAGTGGGTCCACGGGGGCTAGCACCTACCGATATAATCCGATCTACAAATGCGAAAATCGACATAGTTCGGGCACACTTGAAAACGGCTCAAGACCGGCAAAAGGCATATGCGGATAAAAGAAATAGGCCAATTGAATTTCAGGTCGGCGATATGGTCATGCTAAAAGTTTCCCCATGGAAGGGTATTATTAGATTCAGAAAAAGGGGAAAACTAAGCCCAAGATTTATTGGGCCATTTAGAGCCACTGAACGGGTTGGTAAAGTAGCATATCGTCTTGAACTACCCGAAGAGTTGAGTGGGATACATAACACATTCCACGTGTCACATCTCCGAAAATGTTTGGCCGATGAAACCGCTCATATCCACTACAACGATATCGAGGTGGATAACAGCCTCAACTATGCAGTAAAACCAATTGCGATTTTAGATCGTAAAGAGAAAAGTTTGAGGAACAAGGTGATAAATCAAGTCAAGGTCAAATGGGAGCACAAAAAAGGGTCAGACACTACGTGGGAATCCGAAGAGGAGATGCGACGTCTCCACCCTACATTATTTGGTACGTAATTCGGTTTCGGGGACGAAACCCATTTTAAGGGGGGTGGACTTGTAACACCCCGAAAATATAAATTCTTATATTAGAAAGTTCAAAGAGTTAATAAACAAGAATTACAAACTAGGAACTTAACCTAGTTAAATTCAGGCCTTGAAATAAATCACAAAAGGTATAAAACACATAAACTTTAGGAATAAATCAAGTTGGGGGACTAAACTCGCCAAAGAACGAAAGTTAAATGCTGAATTGTGACTAACTCACCAAACACACCATTTTGGTGTGTCTGGTCGACCAGGAGCAAGAAAGGGGCGACCCCCATCCTCCAAAACCCTAAAATCCACAATTTCCTTCAATTGGAGGTGCAAATCCTAACCAAAACGAAATCCGAGCTTAGAATTGTGATCCTCATCGCAAGAGGATTAAGAGGTATGTAAAATTTGATGAGAATTCTCTACTTGAAATCCTCATGAATTTAAGCAATCTGAAATTTGTTGGTGCATGACAGTAATTTAGTTAGATTAATGATGATATAGTGTCTAGGAGTAAAACCTAGACAACTATATGTGAAATTATGCTCAAATTCAGGAAATTCCATGAATCCATGGAAGCTAGGTTATGGGTTTTATATGTTGATGATGAACACTAGGATTTTGAATGTTAATCCTAGTATAAATTTCATTATAGGAGGTAATTCCTGTGATATCGATACTAAGATGTGTGCAAGGTTTAGTAATTAAAGTGAAATTCGAGGTTTAAATTGCAAGTCATGAACTTGGAGATGATGGTAGGAAAATCTGACCCGTTAGGTGTTTGTTGAAATGCCTAAGTGAGGGTTTTTATGTTAAATTTGATAGAAACGCAGATTTTGATCATGTCTCATAATTGATGTGAATATGGTCATGAAAAGGATTCTAAACAAGTTAAAAACTGAATTTTCTAGGCAAAGAGTCCGGTTCATCAAGCGGACAAGCCGGAGAGAATCCACGAGGAAAAGGCGTGCTCTAAAGGTATGAAATTTATCGTTTCATTACATTATATATATATATATTGTTAGCCTTATGCCATTATTTAAAAACAGGATGATCGAGAATTGCCATTATGTCATGAATTCGACTATTGCCTTAAACAAGTAATAAACATGAATTTGAACGTCCGTAAGGTGCTTAATTTCAGCACCCAAACGGGTCGAAACAAGATTGTGAATAATGTAAAGTTAGACATCACTACCTAAAGCATGGTTATAATCATTGCGTAAGTTGTAAATTTGACATGCTACGTTAGTTGCGAAGTTTAAACTCCTAGTATAGGAGTTATGATCTTGACTTGGTAAACATGACTAGTAGTATAGATGACAAACACGAAGTCTTGGATTTAATTATGTAGATTAATACGTAAGCGATCCCTTATGGGAAAGCGAGACATGATAACGAGTAATAGTTCCAAACATGGGTAGTTAGCCTTGGGTGGGTGATAAACCTGTTCAAGGTCATTTCCCTGCAAAACGGAACTAGGATACCCAAGATCACAAAGCAAGAAAACAAGTGCAGGGTCTACCGTAAGTTACGGTGACACCGTAACTTACGGTGGACAATAAAATGCTACGGTGGGAATCTCCTGCTTTACGGCAGGCAATAAACTTCCAGGTGCCACCGTAATTTACGGTGGCTACCGTAAATTACGGTGGCCCCCAGTTCCAAATGCTGAATTTCATAGTTTGTGATTTCTTTAATGGGTTTTAACACACCTTTTCTCTTATATTATTGGTCAAGGACCATAATACTAACATTGGATTAAAATGCTCGGTTTTCAGGTAAACTAGCAGAAGGGTGATGATCAAGCGCATGCATCTGAACCGAACACACTAACAAATGCTTCCGCACATGATCTTTAGTTTTAAAAACTATGTAAACAATTGTAGTTATCCTTTTGATTACGGTTTCGTAAGAATAATACATGTTGTTGTGTCTAGTTATGGTTTAAAATATTAAAAGTTTTTTTTGTAAATACTAAATATTAGGTATCAAATGCATGTCTATATGACATAATTCTAGTATTATAAAATGGGTGTTACAGTTTGAAGGTTGTTTGTGCAGGTAATATCGTTTGAAGCAGTAATTTCGTTTGAAAAGAATTTGTTTTTCATAAACGTGTTACCGAATTATGGCTGAAGAATTTTTGGTAAACGTGTTACCGAATTATGGCTGAAGAATTTTACAATGCATTTACGACACCAGTGGCTCCAGTTACTCCTGCTGAAACACTTTACAGTGAGAACGAGACGGGAACTTATCAGAAACCGCCAAAACTCATGTATATTGAGGATTTCAGGGATGGAAAAATCGATTTGAGAACTGGGTGCAAGCTTATAAATTTGATGCTTGGTGTTCTTTGTTGAAGGATTATGAAAAACCAAAGAATGAACGTGGGATTAAAAAAGCTATTAGTGACTATTCAGAGAATGACAAATTAAAATTTACAAGTGAGAAAATGATGATCAGTATTCTTCAACAAGCGATTAAAGAAGATATCTTCGTTTTGCTCCAACATAATGGTACAGCTAGGTCGATTTAGCGCAGGTATGATCAAAAACAAAAAGGCTTTATTGAAGAAATCGTTTGATATGTTTACAGCTTTCGACCATGAAACAACAAAGCAGACTATTGATAGATATTGTCATCTGGTATTTGAAATGGGAAGGTTGGACATTAAGAAAGATGATGATGAATGGGTTGATAAATTAGCCGAAGCATTACCATAAAATAAATGGGGAACTTATTTGATGATTTTGAAACACATGAGAAAGTCTCGGGATATGAATTTGGCACAATTTATTCAGAGAATTGAGGAGCATGAGTTGGATATTCAGAAAACCGCTATTATGACGAATCCAAGTGCTCAACAAGATGTCAGTTTGTATTACAGAGGGAACAAGTTTGAGGCTACCCCCTGTCCCAGCCTAAAGATCCAAACAGGTTTCAGTGCTGACAGTTCATCTGGAACAAAGAGTAGTAATGTAACTCTAAGTGGTGGATCTTCATCTTCTTTTTCAAGTTTTGATCCAAATCATACAACATCAAGTTCTCAAAGGCAAAACTCAGCGAATCTTCAAGGCAATGTTACTTTGAACATTCAAAATGGTCAGAATTTGTCTCCAGAAATAGCCAAGCAATACATGGCATCACTCGTTGCTATGTTGGAATCTTATGAAAGTCTGATTGCTGGCAAGATTGGAAATCTGATGCTTACAAAAGAAGATTATGACCAAATTGATGCTGAGGAACTTGAGTTGATGGATGTGAAGTGGTGCTTGGCTAGTGCTTGTCGGGGAGCAGAAAAGTTTCAACAAATTACTAGTAGAGATGAGTTTCGAGGAATGGCTACATCTCCGTTAGGTTTTGACAAATCAAAGGTTGCCTGTTTCCGTTGCAAAGGAAATGGACATTTTAAATGAGAATGCAAAAACCAAGAAGCAAATGAAAGACAAGATGGAAAGAATGAATATTATAAAAAATCAATTTTTCATCAGATTGATCAACAACCACAAATTGATAAACAACCACAAACTGCTCATGCACGACCCATTGAAGAGAAAAGAGCTTTGTTTGGTATAATTGATCAAGATGATGAATTTGTTGCAGAAGGTTTCAGCTGGGATAAATACATTCCACCAGGTTCAGGTCTTGTTGCTAGAATTCTGGGTGAAGATGAGGCTAGTCAGAAAAGAATTCCGATTTTTCCAGATCTAGGAAGTGATGTTGATACTGATGATGAGGAAGAACATCTTAACAAAGCAAGAAAAGGCATAGATCCTGACAGTTTTAATTTCTTTTTTGCAGATAAAGTTGAGATGCTGAATCAGAAAAAGATTGCCAGATTGAGGAGAGAGCTGGAAGCAGCAAAAATGCTAGCTGATGAAAAGGAGAAGACAGAAGCTGGAGAAGCAAACATTGAACCAGCAACTAAGAAAATAGTAGAGAAAGTTGTTGAAGTGGAAAAAGTGGTGGAGAAAATAGTTGAAGTCGAAAAAGTTGTCGAAGTAGAGAAAATTGTCGAAATAGAAAAAATTGTTGAAGTTGAGAAACTCGTTGAAGTTGAAAAGACTGTCGAGGTTGAAAAGATAGTTGAAAGAGTGGTGGAAGTTGAAAAACCATGTGTGAAGTGTTCAGAGTCTTGCAAACATTGTGAAGAGAAAGATAAGAAGACTACTGAATTAGAAAAGGTGAAAGAAGATTATTGTCTGATGTAAAATATGTGAAAGAGTCATACGATGTTCTGAACAAAACAGTTGATAGACTGAAAAAGACGAATTCAGAAATCGAAAATGCAATGGAAAAAATGAGTTTAACATTAATGATGAAGCAGAAGATCATCAATGAATATATTGAAGACTGTGCTAAGCTAAAGCAGGAGTTGGAACTTGAGAAAATAGAGAGGGAAAGGATTAAACGATTATTGTTGAGCTATACAACATGTGATTATTTGATTGATCGTGTTTATCCTACTGTTGCAGGTCTTGAAGCATTCAAGGAGAAAGAGACTGAAGATACTGATACAGGTAAGACACACAGTGTCAAGTATAACAAGTGTCCGCCTCCGATCTATGAGAGTTATTATCCTAGAAAGCCAAATGAGGAACGTGTAAATAAGGCTCTCAACATCAAGTTAAAGTCTGAAATCATTGATGAATTACCAGACAATATTGATGTCACATTCACATTGTCTGACACTGATCATGAGTCTGAGTTAGTAAAGAAAGTTGTCGATCAGGTGTTGGATATAGATGAAGAGGCAAAACCGGAGTCTAAGTCTGAAAGCTCAAGTTCGTCGGAAAAGAGTCCAAGTTCACTGGTTAAAAGGGTTTATAATAAAGAATTCTTGCTATCAAAGAATAATTTGAATGATGAAATGTTTAAGGTTGCATATACCTTGAATAATTCAGACAAATTATTTTCTGATAAAGAATTTCCAATAAGAAGTGTCAAAACTGAAATGATCAAACAGGTTTTCAAATTAATAGAAATTAACATTTCTGAAATAAAAGATTTAAATCTTGATGAAAAACCTAACAAATACACTTCTTCAAGAATTCAACAAAGAGTTAACAGGAAAATGGGTTACGGTTGTGGTTATGGTTTTCAAAAGAAACCGAACCATAACAGTAATTTCAAAAAGGAAGGTCTTGGTTTCATTTCTCCAGAAAATTATAAAAATGAGAAAAATCTTAAAACAAAAACAAAATTTGTTGCAGGTGGAAGTTCAGAGGATGAACAGAAGAAACCTTTCTGTAAACAGTCAAACCAGGAGTTTCTTGCTGAAGTGAAGAAGAATGTGAGAAAGTTTGCTAAAAGAGTTGACAGAAGAACCTGTTTCAAATGCCAAGAAGTTGGGCATATAGCTTGGAATTGTCCCAAGTCCAACTACAAAGAACATGGAGTTTCTTCTAACTGTGATCAAAGAAGGAAATTTGTTGATAAGACAGAACAATTTTTGAAAAAGGATAAACTGTTTGAAAATTCTATTTCTGAAAAAGGTGAAAGTTCAAAACGGTTTTACAAAAGAAAAGGTGATATGAACAAGCAAAAATGGGTTGTTAAATCTGAGAGCAGTTCTGACAATGAATCTAATTCCATAAAATCAGAGGAGTCATTTGTTGAGAAAAACGTTGTGAGTTCCGTTCCAGATTTGAACGATGAAAACTTTCCACCGTTAAAGGCAGAAAATCTGAAATCAAAAGGCAGGTTTGAAATTTCAGATCAATTCTTTGTTGGTAAAAAGAAATTTGATGCTGAAAAGGTGTTTAATGGAAAAGTTAAACATATTTTTGGAAAGATGGTTGATGGGAAAGTAAAGGGTGCTAAAGAATTTTACAAATCAAAATGTTGGTGGGATAGATGTGTTCCTGAATCTCCCAAGGCTGGTCAGGCTTGGGGGAAAGTTTTTCCTAACTAAAATCCTGACTTGCCGGAGCTCCCAGGTTAGAGTGGAGCAGGAATCGGCATCTTTCTGTGTATCAGATTTGATTGGTTTGACCTACAAGTGGTAAATCAGGGACATTAAGTTGTACTTGATTTTCTACAAGTGGAAGTTGTTGAGAAAATCTAAGATTGTTAAAATTATTTCAAGAGGTTAAAAGAGCAATGTGATGAAATGAACCCCAGCCTACAAGTGGTAACAACACAACTTATTTTCCGGAAAAACCATTTTGATTAAAACAAACTTAAGTGTTTTGAAATCATAATGGGAAACTAGTTTGTTGTAAGAGGGAGTTCTGATTGTTTATGCCAAGAGGATGGTGAATTGAAGCTTGAAAATCAGTTGTCACTTTGCTTGTACAGTTTGTTTTCAAATTTTTTTTCATTTTAGAAAAATTGAAAAAGACAAAAACATGATAAAATCAAAAATGAGTTTTGTTGTAAAAAGAGGAAATCATAGTACATCAGTGGACTATCACAACATGCTAAAGAATTGGAAAGTTAAAATGTGATAAACGGTCTCACTGAGGATGTGTCAGTAGGTTTTTGCACATTCAGTAAATTGTTTTCGGGATATAAACCTAAAAATCAAACTTGCTTATATCGTGGGGAACATTTCTTGGATATATGTTTAACCCCGAAATCTTGTTTGAAAGGTCCCTCTTTCTGAGATACTAGGTATTTATACTCAGTGATATCTGGGGTGTTATCCCGGGACTTCTGATTTTGCGGAAGCAATGGTCTAGTCCCCGTATAATACTTTCTGCTTGCTTGAAATATAGCACTGCCCTCAGTACAAAAATGATGAAACATTGCAAAATGCTAATCATGTGTTGTTGAAGAAAAGATTCTCTAAAGGGAACACAACGAAAGTCGAGCCGTCATCTCTCTGCTGAACGGAAGTTCTGACCTGAGCTCTCACGGTTTCGCATTTAACTCTTTAACAGATATCATCTAGGTATACTCACCTGTAAGACTGAATATTGGGATCTGGATACGGGAGTATATTCAAGTAGTGGGACACACACGAATAAGTTTAAGTGCTTAAGACACTAATCTCATATCTCGGAACATTTGAACTTTGTGTGAAAATTTAAGTGGATCAGTATACTGACAATCTAAGTGAATTCTTTAGAACTTAAAATGTTTGAAGCTTAATGGTGTTGGTGATCTGTCTCATAAACTCATATGATCCTCTTACATAAATTCTCAAAAATAGTGTCTGTAAATATTTCTTTACAAGCTTCCTGTTCAATATTCAAAAATTCAAAAAGAGTTTCAGTGTGTTTTAGCATAAATTTTTTGAAAATACAAAAATATTTTCAACATCTGATGATGAAAAGCTGATTTTCAAAATTCCAAGTGCTGAACATGACGAACAGGTTTGGGAAGAGTTTTGTTTGAAAAGTTATTTTTGTAAATGATCATCAGAATTCTTAAAATGATAAATCATTCTGGATTGTGTCATCTACATGTGGTTTCAATTTTTGTTATAGTTTAACTTTTATGAAACTTATGTTTTGGGAAAGGGATGTGCAGGGTAACTTGGATTCTGATTGAATGTATAGAGTCAGGTTGCGATCCTGATCCTGTACAAGTCAGACTACGATCCCAATATGAGTTGAGGGGGAGTCTGTTAGAGAGAGAGAGAGAGTCTGAAGATGCAAGAGCTAGGAATTTGATCCTGAAGATGCAAGAGCTAGGAATTTGATCCTAAAAATGCAAAAGCTAGGAATTTGATCCTGAAGATGCAAGAGATTGATAGAGCATCATTCGAGGGGGAGTTTTGTGAAAGAAAGTTAGAGTGAGGCAAGAGCCAGATAGAGATTCTGGAAAGAGCCCGAAGACTGATAAAGACTGAAGACGTTGAAGACTCGACACTTAAGACTCGTCAACATTCGAGGGGGAGTCTGTTGGTGCATGCGTCTGTCGACTTCGTCTTGTATCGAGTCTTGTACTATGTATGTTAGATTAGGGCACGTAGTTTGAGGAAATAGTAATTTCGCATGAACTGCTTAATTCCGTTTGAAAGTGACTCAAGGTAATTTCGTGCGGAATTAGATTCCGTTTAGAATCTAATTCCGCGTGGACTTGTTTCGTGAAGAATTATGACTGCTATATATATGTGTTCATGCGAAATCATTTGTAACAGTTCATGTTTCCGGTACCGAAGTGCTGCCGAAGTGCCGTTTGATTGTAAACTGGTCTATATCAATATACAAGGCAAATTAAAGTGAATTCAGCTGTTTTACAAGTCTGTTTCTCAGTTTCCGCCTCTGAAACAGATGAGAGCTCTTCTAATTGACTCGTTTGGGTCTCGATACGATCCTACATTATGCAGAAGTCATGTGTATATCATATGAACAAATGTAATAAGGCAAGTGTTACACTATGTTTGTTCATATAATAAGGATATACACCTAAGTGACTATGCTTAAGTTCACTAAATAATGCCACAAGTAAACACATCACCTTTGGGCAGAAGTGAGAACTTGAAAAAATATTATTTTAGTTGAGCAAATTTTTAAATCAATCAAAAGAATTAGTTGAATGATTATTTAAAACTTAGGTTTATAAAACATAATACAGTAAGGTTTTATAAAACAGAACTATTTAATAATGAACATATGTTGAGAAAAGTTAACAATCTCATGTTGCACATGAATTCAATAAAATGCATGAATGCCACATTTATCCTTAATGAAATTTTATAATTACAATAATGCTATCGCTCCACTTTCTCTAAACATATACATGCATCATTACATACAAATAATTAATGACCCAATATAATTATAAAAAACCTAATATAAACAAATGATGGGCCTACACATGAATATGAAAATCCAATATAAACAAATGATGGGCCTACATTTAATTTATTGCTTTATTCATGCCAACCATTTTTTTATTAGAGTTTGTTGCAGCGGTCACATAAAAAATAAATTAATTTTAATACAAACCAAAAAAATTTCAATTAAATTAATAGAGTTAAATGCTTGGTTGGTCCCTGTGGTTTTCAAAAATTGCAGACTTGGTCCCAGTGGTTTACTAATTACACGCGTGGTCCTAAAACTTGTCAAAAATGCACTCGGTTGGTCCCTAGCCCTAACATCAGTTAAATTTCTCAGTTAAGTCCATGTTAAATGACCAAAATACCCTTGTTTATTAACTCTCTTTATAATTTTCATGACTCTATCCCTGACCACCACAACACACCAAATCCGGCCACCGTCTTCATCTACTCTCTCCCTGACCAACAAATCCGACCAAAATCTGCATCTCCTTTCTTTACCTGGCTAACAAATTACCGCATATCGAGGGTTCTTGACCAGGAACATGGAAAATATTCAATCGCCTTAGGGTTTAAATTGTGAAATTTGAACAACTTTGTGGAGAAATTTGAACCTCTTGAGGAGATGCCTTAACATGCAATTGTAAATCGATGATTTTGGTGGTGGTTGCCATGTCAGCGGCAGTCACGGAAAACTGGTAGTGATGAATAGAAGAAAGTTTTAAAAGAAAGCAAAGAGCAACAACACCTCCATTAATGTTTACTCTCACAAAAGCTATTCTTTTTTAACCTATAATTTGCAGGTTGATTACCACAGCGGACATTATCGAGACCCTAGGACAACGGCTTTGTAACCTGCTACAACCGGAACAATCACAAACCACCCCATTACCCTCCTAGCTACAACCATCACCGCCGCCTCTGTTCTCTCTCTTCATGGTCTGAACAGGCAGGCCGACCATAGGCCATGGCCGGCGGCTTCTCTTCCGATCACATCTCTCATTCTCTCATTTTTAGGTCTAAAACAATGGTGGGGTATATGCAGGGGTTGGGGTAAAAAGAGGAAATGGGGTGATACGTGTAGAACAGGAGATGCAGATGTTGACCGGATTTGTTGGTCACGGAGAGAGTAGATGAAGACGGTGGCCAGATTTAGTGGGTTGTGGTGGTGGGTGGCGGGTGGTGGTGGGTTGATGGCAGGTGGGTGGCGGGTGGTGGTAGGTTGATGGTGGTGGCGGTGGCAGGTGGGTTAATGGTGGTGATGGTCGGTTGATGGTGGTGAGAGGTCGGAGGTGGTGGTGGGATCTGTGAGCAGTGGCGGATCTAGAAATTTTTTCCAAGGGGTTCACTTTTTAAATGTTCCAATATCATATGTCGGAACTTAAAAAATACGGGTCGGTTCACCGGTTCAGGTCGGATAAAATTCTCTACGAGATTTCATCTTTTAAAAGCGTTGCGTTACATTCATGATGTTGGTCTTGCAACTTTCTGAAAAGATTTTTAACAATAAATTCCAAATTATAAAAAACATAATTTGATGATAAAAAAGAAACAATCAATAATTCAAGATTCAAGAATGTGCTACAAATAACACCCCTAAAAAGATTTTAAATATTAAATTATAGAACAAACAGAGGAAAGCAAGCAACCATCAAGAAACAATTTCACAATATCCTTTTAAACAACTCACAAAAGCCAAATTATAAAACAATACATTGATTATTAAACAGAAAAATCCACATAAATACATACATAAAGATTCAAGAATGTGATTGCAAAAAGCTGATAGAAAAGAAATAATAGTTAAAAAAAATGCAAGAACATACAGAGAAAGTTCTTGTAGCATTCATGGCTGCCACACCCACTTCTCAAATCATTATCAACAGCATCATCTTCGTCTGTTCTTTGAGGGTTATTCAGTGTGTGTTTGGGTCTGAGTGTCATCAGGAAAGGGCAACAATAGGGACGAACAACTAAAACCCTAATGGCCTATATCGTTTTTAGTTAAAAATAAAAATAACAAAAGCGCCAAAAAATGCAACAAATGGCTTTAATCGGACTCGAACTCTTGACCTCATGTACAACAAGTGCTCGCGCTTACAACTGGACCATCTGTAGATTTGTTTACAAGGTTCCCCTATAAAATACTAAAGGGTTCCTTCGGAATTTTATATATAGTTTAACACTATAAATTATGAACCGAACGGGTTCCTGGAAACCCCCTAGCTAGCTCTAAATCCGCCCCTGTCTGTGAGAGAGAGTGTGGTGGAGAGAGATAGAAAGCTGTAAAGTGAGAGAGAGTGTGGTATACAGAGAGAAAGAGAGTTAAATGTAAAGAGAGTTAATAAGTAAGGGTATTTTGGTCATTTAACATGGACTTAACTGAGAAATTTAACTGATGTTAGGGCTGGGGACCAACCGAGTGCATTTTTGACAAGTTTTGGGACCACACGAGTAAACCACTGATACCAAGTCTGCAATTTTTAAAAACCACAGGGACTAACCAAGCATTGAACTCAAATTAATATTAACAGGTGTGAATTAATGAATGAAAAAACACATATGGTTTGACTAATAAGGTTTGTCTAGTTACATTAACATGATGCATGCACTTCACCGTAAACATGAATATGAGAATCTTTCTCAACTTTTGAAATTATAATACAAAATCATAGTTGTCATGTTGAAGTTCAAGAAACCTATTCATGCTAAACGTGATTATATCAGTTTAATAAAAAAAAACTTAGTTTTTTTTTTTTTTTTTTAATTTCAAATCATAAGGGAATTTTAAGAACTGAGTAAGATCGCTCTGATACCACATGTTAATCAGTTCTTTTAATATCTAATGGAAAACACTTTAGGAATCATGATATACCTGACAATCTAGTAGCGGTTAGAGATGAAGAAAAAGTCATATTGATTCGTTCCCGTTTAGGATGAGCAGTTAGGATGGAGAGGGATGATAACAGATTATAGTGAGGGGGCCGTAAACTTTTATGGTGTGTCTTTAGGGTTGTCCAATAACTTGTATTTATATGCTTCACCTAAGGAGAAACCCTAATTAATTAGTACGGGCATTTATATCCATCAAATAAAGCCCAGTTAATTTTATAGAAATATTAAAGTAAATATTAATCTAGTTATTAGATAAATGATCAATAAGGGCACCATAAATTATTTAATAATAAATTACGCTACCAGATTTTTGATATGATAGATTAGTCTCGTAAGAAAAAAAAAATGAAGAAAATATGTATGGTCTAAGAACATGCCAAAAGAAACTTGTCTTAGTCAACGAGAAATAGTAACATAGGGATCATTTTTATTTTTTAATTGTAGAGACTACTTGGATTAACATAGAGATAATTGATAACTATAGCTATAGAAACTACTTGAAAAATATCCTGAGAGACGAACATTTAGTGATACGTAACGCCTTGAATAATTGAATTGGATCGATTAGATCATCAACTATGCAAGGTCTATGACATCTAGAGAGAAGCCAAGGACTACCTGATGAGGATACGTCCTTGATCGGACCGAATGACCAACAAACATAGAACCAAACTTTATCACCTAAAGGTCGGACCGCACCTTATGCTAAACGACTAAGCATGTTGGTACGTCATAACTAACTGGGCCCCACAGCTTTAACTGCCCTGACAGTGACTGGTCCGACCCTAACTAACTCGTCACCTCAGCATACCCAAAAACTATAAATACCCCTCCCCCCAAGGTCTCCAGCAAAGGGTAATCGCTACTTTCTCTCTCTGACTCTCCTCCCTCTCTCCCTGACCTTTTCTCTCCTTAAGAAATACTTATTCTCACGCCCGAGCTTGGTCACAGAGAGGCCCCCCTCCCTGTGACGAGGCTAACCGTGTGCTTTTCTCTTGTAATCTTACAGGTTTCTTGCTAGGTCATCTGAAGCTCTACTCTAACCAGGTCAGACCAACTGATTTTGAGTCTTCACTACCCAAGTTGGTTCTTAGGTATTTTTTTGAATTTAAAGTTTGTGGCTAAAAACCTCAAATGTGAGTTCCATTAGTTTAGTTTTTTCCCACATTTTTCCCTCTTAATTCATACAAAACTTATAGTTGTATTCATAAATATATAAATTTGTAAAAGGTTTGTAAAAATTTGGGACGAAACAAATTAAGTTATATTTATTTATTTATTTGATAAAACTAAAAAACTCTATATTAATAAAAAAATGGTAAACTTTTTTTTTCTAATAAAATTTTAGTTATAGTTAACACATTTATAACTTGATTGCAACACTTTAATCGTTTCAAGACATTTAGATAACAACGTTAAACTGATAGTATTAGGTTTAAATGTCTGCATATTAGTATTGTTATCTTAAACATGAATAAACATATAGATCGTGTCCGAGTGAAATGTTTTTGTAAAGTTTAGTTGTGCAATGTTAATGTTATTGTATTCTAAATTTACATTTTTGCCTCGGTTATATAATTTCAAAGACCTTTTATGCAAAACTATAAAAATGCTATGTGAATGCGGCTCCGAGGCGTTATTGGGCGTGTTTGGGTAATTTAAAAAAAAAAAAAAAAAAAAAAAACGCTCACTACGTGCGGTCTAAGATGTTATGCATGTTATTTACGTGTGTATGTATTAGATTTTAGGGCCGACCTATGATATGTGTAGAGAGTACGACCGCACATAGCCCGAGATTTTTTGGGGCTAAAGTTTTTTTGTTTTATATATACATAAGATAAATACAAACGCAAGTAAATTAATAATGTGATGTTGTTCAGATTGTTAGCTGTTGCATTAATATCTAGTTGAGATGCATATTCAAAACTTGGCATCTACAGCTTTTTTTGTTTCCCAAATTGGTGAGGTGCATGGGCATAACATTTAATGTGTAAGGGGTAGGGCTGGCAATTTTACACGAATACAGGAATACACGATACGAATTTACACGAAGTTAACAGGTATCGTGTATGGCCTTAACAGGTATCGTGTACCAAACAGGTAGACAGGAGATTACCTGTTAATTTTCGTGTATAAACAGGTTAAATACCTGTTTACCTGTTAATACCCGTTAGTACACGATAAGAAATTAAATTAAATAAAATTCATCAGCCATGTGTGTAACACCCCGTGTTTTCGAATGTCAAAGTCAAAGTCAAAGTCCAAGTCAACTTTGACTTTCTTTGACTATAGATAGTCTATTTTATGTTTTAGTTGTATTATGTGGAGTAAGTGTTGTAATCAGCAAGAATCGAAGTAATCGAATGTGTTTTAACGCGAACCGATCTACGACTGTGAGTGATAGGAAGTAACAATGCGATAAAGTTAACTAATCAATAATCAAACTGATCTAACAATCATCGAACTCGAGACTCGAATTATGCGAATTGTGGTATTGTTATACGTGTGTGTGTGCCTTATGTGTTACTTGTGCATGTTTACTTTACGTTTGGTGGTATTCAAGCAAATCAATCGAAAATCAAATCGAAACTCGAAAAGCAATCGAACTCAATCGAAAACGACATCAAAACGTGATTTATAGAAGATTGTATATTAGATATAGTGGTTGGGATTAACAGTAATTTGACTAGGAACCCTATCGTATTCGTATCAGCGTCTATCGAAATCGAAACGCCGAAAACCGTCGCAAAATACTCAAAGTGTGTCGCGGATCGAACAGGAAGCATCCTGATCGAACAGGCCAGCCGATCGGCTAGCATCTTGCCAGCCGATCAAGCAGCCCACTCGATCGGAGCTCCTGGCCGATCGGCTGCCACTTTCCTCTTTTGGAAGCCTATAAATAGGGTTGTCCTTGTCTTCATTTCCACTTTTGGAAAGTTCTGACCGGCCAGCTTCTATTCTTCATCTTTTCTCAGATTCCTCTCAATCCCGGTAAGTTTTCACTCTAATTCTTGTACGTTTTTTATCATTACTTGATTCTACACCTTTCTATCTTTCAAAACTTGAATTCTAACCGTGAAATCACCAAGATCTAGGTGTTCTTGGGTGATGTCATCATGGTGTTCTTGAAGAACATCATGTTTTGGCCTCATTCAACTATGAATAGCTTAGATCTAACCGATTTCCACATAAACAAGTTAAGATCTATCTAAGATCTGAACATCCACATGTTGTGAAGAATTGAAAGAAGGAATCCCAACTTTCTTTCAACTGTTTTACACTCAATGTCTTCAAACCGATAGAAACGGAGCTTGAACCGGCTAACTAATCATTCTAACAGTTAAAGTGGTTCAAGATTCGGATTCTATCTATGAGGTTCACCGACGATGGGTTAAACTCTAAGCCGACGTTCCGAACCGCCCAACGGACGGACTTGGGTGATTCCTGTCCGAGCCAGAGAGACGGGTAAGAACGAAGGTATCATAGTTCAACTCATTACCAAACTACCTCGATATAATGACAAGTAACCAAACGACCAAGTGTTAGACGAAAGGCCGACCAGGTCAGACTTGCTGGCCGAACGGCTAGGCTGATCGAACAGCCCAGCCGATCTGACACACCAGCCGATCGACCAGGCCAGCCGATCGGTGATGTGCGTGAAGTGTGTTATATTTTTGATGTATATTTAAGCCCCTTTTACACTTTTAGCCAAGTTTTAAATTTATAAAACACGATATTTACTAACACTAAACACACATATGGGCAAGTGCACCCATCGTGGACGTAGTATAGTGTTGGTAAGATACCGAGGTCGTCCAAGGACACAAGAGCTTTTAATACCGGTTTATCCTCAACGTCTAATCAAATCAAAAAGTGAGAAAAATGTTTTTAACTAAGAAAATAAAAACTAACTAAATGCTGAAAAATAAAATAAAATAAAAACAGATAGACAAGATGAATCACTTGGATCCGACACGTATATTAGTATAACCTTTGATTATTTTCGCACTTTTGCACTTGTTTAAGAGATTATCTTAGTTATTGTAGTATGCCCCTCTTTTGAAGGCGACGTTACCCTCAACCCAGTAGTTTGAGTCAGCAAGGATACAATCCTAAAGGGTCGGATTATTGAAAGATAATGAATTAAGTTATTAATGCAAATTGTGGTAGGCCCCGCTTTCGGCGGTGACGTTACCCTTGGCTAAGTAGTCTGAGTCAGCAGGGATACAGTCCTAAATAGCCGGGTTATAGTATTAATAGTAGTTAACTTATGAGGGGGTCAAAGAGTTTGGATCCCCGCCATCCAATACCTATGGGCATTGAAGGAGATCCTACTAAATTTGACCCAGGTCCCAAGCAGGACCTCTAAACGCTGAACAAGGGCCAGACCTTTACCAAACCGTTCCCTTAACCCCCGACCAGGTAGCCAACATACCTCCATATAGACCGTGGAGATATGAATGGTGAAAATCTTTTATTTTATATAGATAGTAAAATAATGCCAAGACACCACGGACAAACGATAAGGAAAGATCACCTTCAACATAAGCAACTAATTATTAAAGTCATTAATACAAAACCAAGTAAAAAGTGCAAAAGATTAAAAATAAAAAGTATTATACTAAACACTTGTCTTCACCAAGTGATGTAAGAGACTTAGGCAACCATGGCCTTGATTGTCAAGAACTCTTACGATCAATCTTGGATCCCGAGACGACTCACACACTCTACGATGGACAATGGATGATGGTGGTGGATGATGGTGTTATGGTGGTGGTGGGTGGTGGATGAAGTGTGAGAGAGGTGGTGTGCCAAGGGATGAGATGGAATGAAACCAAGCACTCCTATTTATAGGCTGAACAGAAGGCTGGGCACGGCCCCGTGTCCGCTGGACACGCCCCCGTGCCCGTCTGACACTCTCTCTCCTCATTAATTGTAATTCGCAATTACAATTAATGCGCCTGCTGTACTTTCACCACGCCCCCGTGCCCGCTGGACACGGCCCCGTGGTGGGCAATGGAAGCTTCTATAAGTTTGTCTTTTATGCTGCTTCTTGGGCACGGCCCCGTGCTGGCTGAGCACGGGGCGTGTTCAGACTTCTGCTTTCTCTTCTTTGCCTTGGAGGATGCCGTTGAGGGTCCGGGCAGTCTACTTTTATTCCTTTTCTTGTATTTATGCTAGAATTAGTTGTCTTTTTGCTTCTTTTGTGAATTTGAGCTCATTTCATCCTGAAAATACAAAAGAAAGACAAAAACACTCTTTTTCCAACATTAGTACTTAAAAAGGGTTAGTTTTATGCCTTAATTGATGTGATTTATATGTTGTATTTTACACACATCAAATACCCCCACACTTGAACTTTTGCTTGTCCTCAAGCAAAACTCTTTAAATGTGGCTTACACTCCCAAATGGAATAGGTAGAAGAGAAAGTTTTTGGCTTGTCATAGAGTGTCGGGAATCCAAGATCTTTGTAAGTTTTATTTTTATTTATTTACAATCCTCTTCGTTATGATTTATTTAGAACGTTTCACAAGATAAATTACTTATTCGGGCATAGCATGCCTTATTAAAATTCCATTTATATACAAGTTCACATACCTCACGGGAGATCACTCAACACTCGGCCGAAGGTGTACTTTTTTTAGTGAATCACTCGAGAGCGGCATGGAACTTACGCCTTCCATAGGCTTGCCAAGCAATCAATCCTCCTCCTTTTTAACTTTTTACCTTTGTAAATATTAAGAGGACTTTTTGGGTGAAGGGTTAGGCTTGGGTTAAAGGTGGGTGGTTGGGTTAGTGGTTAGTAAAAGGGCGAAAATCGTAAAAAGCGTCGGTTTTCGTGACACACCTTGTTTTTAGTGACTTTTTATTTTGAAGTATTTCTCCAAACAAGCTTTTATATAGCTTTTGTTTGTTCTTGACTTCATCATTTTTTTTGATAAGTCACATAAAATAGCGAGCTCACGAAAAACCGAGCTTGTTACTAAAATAAAGGGTGAAAAATAAAAAAGGGTTTTTGGTGGGTAAAAAGGGTTTTAGGGTAATGAAATGAAAGGTTTAGGCTCAAAGGGGCTAACTAGGGGGATTTTGGGTAGGTGGTAAAAAAAATGAAAAATAATGGTGTAGAAAGAAAAATATGGTTAGTCCTAATGCCTCCATCACTTACTTACTTGGGTTTAAGTTGGTAAGGACCGGGAATGTATCGTCGTGGTAAGTTCTAGAGTTGTAAGAACCAAGCGGCTATTCACACAAGAAACGAAAAATGAGCATTTAGTCTAAAGATGTATATTTGTATGCTCAATAAAGGCTCAAAACTCACTTTTGTGGGAATGGGTTTTTAATGCGATCAAGTATATATAATCGAATTTTTAACTAGACTTGTTATGCCGTTTCGTAATTTTCTTATGTTGGTTCTTTGTTATCACGACGCTATCGGTTGTAAATTTGTAAAAATATAACCTTTTTAGAACTTTTTATTCCCAAATTAAACCAAGACAAGTAAAAAAAAAACGAAAAGTTTTTGAAAAAATTTGGGGTGTTTAGCGGTTCCAATAGAGTTTTGTGTAAGGCTTGTATTTAGGATTTGCAAAATTTAAGGTTTTAGCATCCCCCCCACACTTAAATTACAAATTGTCCTCAATGTGTCCCAAAAATAAGATTTTCGGTTGATTAGAATGTGTAAAAGTGGGTTAAAAAGCAAAGATTTATGTTACTGGCATCCTGGACACGGCCCCGTGGCGAACTGCCAGTAATGAAAACTTACAGAAGATGAACACGGGGGCGTGTCCACTGGACACGGCCTCGTGTCTGGCAAATAATTGCAGGTCAGTAACCAATCAGCAGGTCTGGGAGATGAACACGGGGGCGTGTCGGCTGGACACGTCCCCGTGTGGACAGTCTGTGAGCCTGAAAAACAGGTTTTATCTCCCGGTTTCTCCATTTTGGGGCTGCAAGTGCTAAGGTTTAGCACTCTAACCCTTGCATTGTACCTGTTTAATCACTCAATACCACACCAAGCAAACATAAACCATCCTAATTTACCAACGTTAATTGTCTCCAAGCATAAAGTGAAAATAAAACGAAAAAAAAAAGAAATTAAATTGTTCAACAAGCGGCACGCAGGCCGTAAATTGTTCGATAGAGAAGGGTACTTAAACCTGTGGGTTCATTACCAACCTGCCCCTTGTTCCTTCAAACGTCCATGTCTTCACCGCTATCATCACCTCCATCCCCATGCCCCGCCATGTACTCCCGGATGCTACCGATATCATCTTGTATATCGTTGATGTTGCGCTCAATAGCTCCAACCCGGTGGTATGTGTTGTTGGCGAGGTTGTAGGTGTTCCTGGTACACATGAGGTTTTCCTGCAAAAGATCATGTAAGCTATGGGCATTGAGGGGGTCAAAGAGTTTGGATCCCCGCCATCCAATACCTATGGGCATTGAAGGAGATCCTACTAAATTTGACCCAGGTCCCAAGCAGGACCTCTAAACGCTGAACAAGGGCAAGACCTTTACCAAACCGTTCCCTTAACCCCCGACCAGGTAGCCAACATACCTCCATATAGACCGTGGAGATATGAATGGTGAAAATCTTTTATTTTATATAGACAGTAAAATAATGCCAAGACACCACGGACAAACGATAAGGAAAGATCACCTTCAACATAAGCAACTAATTATTAAAGTCATTAATACAAAACCAAATAAAAAGTGCAAAAGATTAAAAATAAAAAGTATTATACTAAACACTTGTCTTCACCAAGTGATGTAAGAGACTTAGGCAACCATGGCCTTGATTTTCAAGAACTCTTACGATCAATCTTGGATCCCGAGACGACTCACACACTCTACGATGGACAATGGATGATGGTGGTGGATGATGGTGTTATGGTGGTGGTGGGTGGTGGATGAAGTGTGAGAGAGGTGGTGTGCCAAGGGATAAGATGGAATGAAACCAAGCACTCCTATTTATAGGCTGAACAGAAGGCTGGGCACGGCCCCGTGTCCGCTGGACACGCCCCCGTGCCCGTCTGACACTCTCTCTCCTCATTAATTGTAATTCGCAATTACAATTAATGCGCCTGCTGTACTTTCACCACGCCCCCGTGCCCGCTGGACACGGCCCCGTGGTGGGCAATGGAAGCTTCTATAAGTTTGTCTTTTATGCTGCTTCTTGGGCACGGCCCCGTGCTGGCTGAGCACGGGGCGTGTTCAGACTTCTGCTTTCTCTTCTTTGCCTTGGAGGATGCCGTTGAGGGTCCGGGCAGTCTACTTTTATTCCTTTTCTTGTATTTATGCTAGAATTAGTTGTCTTTTTGCTTCTTTTGTGAATTTGAGCTCATTTCATCCTGAAAATACAAAAGAAAGACAAAAACACTCTTTTTCCAACATTAGTACTTAAAAAGGGTTAGTTTTATGCCTTAATTGATGTGATTTATATGTTGTATTTTACACACATCAATCGGCTAGCACATGGTGTCTCACTTTTCCAAACTTTTGAGGTATAGTATTGACGAAGTAGTGTTCGATCGAATATGTCACTCGATTGGTGAACATTACTGTTCGGATCATGAGATACTATGCTTCAACACTTAATCGTTTTCACAACTCGTTCGTAGTAGGGAATGCCAGCCGATCGAACAGACTGTTCGATCGAGTGACATTCAGTTGAGGACTAATTCTGAAGTTCCTAGCCGATCGAGTGAGCTAGCTGATCGAACGAACCATTCGATCGATCGACTTGAAAGGTAAGAACACTTCAGTGTTCTCAAATGCTGCAACGAAAACTTCAAAAGTTCAAATCCTCAAACACAAACAGACCAGAGGAAGAAACAATCCACTCGAATGGCCCAGCCGATCGAGCATGCCGGCCGATCGAACAGGACTGCCCAACCGGACATACTAGCCGACCGAACAGCCCGTTCGATCGAACCTGCCGTTCGATCGACCAGCCCATTTGATCCGTTCACACATGTCTTATTTTCCGCATTACTTATCGTTATGCTATCGAAATATTTAGGCTAATCTCACTCTCAGCGCTCCCTTCAATCCACAATCAATCACTGTGAGTATACTCGATCCCTTTTTGCTTTTAGCACCTTTGGGTGTTACATACGTTACCTATCAAATCACAATCAAACACAAACTATTTGAACGCTAACCGATTGCATGTGCTATTTGACTAATTGAATGCTGTTTATTATGTTTACACGTGGAGTGCTATCTACCTGCCTTAGCAACATAGTACTATAGTTTGGACTCAGCACCCGTTCATACGGGGGTTGTTAAGGACAATTACTTGCATGGATTATGGTGGTAATCATGTATTGTGAACCGTCTCGGACGGTCAACCCGCAGTCGTTGGTATCGATGGTCCCATGTCGATAATTAACATGCATCGTTTTCCTCTGTGTACGTGCCTGGTTATGCGTAAACCATTCGAACTCTATATGCTACTATCAAACTTGTGTGATCACCTTTACATTTTATGTATTGACTTTATTTTAACGTATGTGACAGGTGCTTAAGTTGCTAGGATGCTTAGGCACGTGGTGATGAAATCGAGGCTAGGGAGTCTAGAAATAATAAACAATTGTCTGTAATAATAATTGAATCTGAGTTGTCGGAACGGAATTATTTGCCTAGCTGTTTTCTATAATAATTTGTTATTTATTTGGGACACGGTATGGGACGTGTCATTTGAACTGAATTTATATAATAGTTGTTGTGGAAACTTCTGGACAATCTGTTTCGCTCAGTGTCGCGCCCCGATGATTCCGCCATCGGTTGGGGTGTGACAATGTGCGTGTGGGTTCCTTAATTCATTTCTATTTTCATTCCTCATTCAATTCAAAAAAATAAAATAAAATAAAACCCTAAACTCCCTCTGTAACTCTCAGATAGCATGCCGTGTTCGTGTTAACAGGTATTAACATGTAATTTTCGTGTATAATAGTCGAACAGTCGTATTAACAAGTATTAACAGGTAATTTTTGTGTATATCGTGTCGTGTTCGTGTTTGAAAAAAAGGACACGATAAGTTATCGTGTCGTGTTCATGTATGGGATTTCGTGTATTGTGTCTTATCGTATCGTGTCGTGTCTTATCGTGTACGTGTATACACAATATGCCAGCCCTAGTAAGGAGTAGTGGCGGAACTAGAATAAAAATTCAAGGGTATTACCATATATTCATACAATTTAATTTATTTACCATACATTCATACAATCAAATATATAATTACAACTAAAATTAGTCACTAAATCCTACCGTAAAATCCAATTTTGTCTCTTCGTGCTAGAATACATTTGCTCTGATGGAACCAAACTTTTATGATCTGGGGGTCGCAATGCCATTGATTTGGGTCGTTAGAGTTTCCACCTAATCCTTAAATCTTCCAACAATCTTACGCCGCCGTTGGTTTGGGTTGTTCATGTTTTCTATGTTTATATATAGTCAAAACATGTTGATGCTCTTGACTAGGGTTAAAGGTTTTGGATGAGAATTCAGGTTAGGTAAGCTCTTGCCTCTACGTGAAGCAAATACCAAAGTGTAAAGGACTTAATTTATATAAAAGTGACTAGCTTAAGGGAATTGACGAATCACCGACGGACTAATAGAAACTAGTAATATAAATTACTTAAACTATCTAATTAATTAATACTATATTCTGACCTCGAGTGGCGTTTCCCTGCTGATTCAAAGCGAAAGGATCGAGTGTGTTAGGATTCCCAACGAGATACTACACAATACTACGCATTGACACACATAGTTCCTCGTCTGATAATCAAGCTTGCGACCCCATGGTCTGATCTAGTTAACAAGACAACAAGAGGTAAGTTGATCCTAAACACCCATTTTTATATCATTGATCCCTACCCTTTTATTTTCCTCTTGAGCCATTTATTTTCTTTTATTTTTATTTATTCTTTTTTAAATTCAAGTTTTGGACTTGGTTAGACGTTAACGACGACTCGGTATTAAAACTCGTGTATTTTTGGACGACTTTGGTATCTTATTATCACTATATTACACCAGCGATGGATGCACTTATCAACGTGAGTTGTAGTGTGATCGTATTATATTATGATTTTATAAATATTAAAACTTGAAGTGTATAATAAATCTTAAGTTCTGAGACTTTTGAGCATAATATATTAACATATAATAAAAAAATTCAAAATTTACATTGAAGTGGAAAATTTGATGATGAACCCTATTAAAACAAATCTATGAGAAGATCTTGTGTTATAAAAAACCTATGGTATTCTAATGTCATGAATTAGTACGTTGATTTTGACAAAAAAGAAAAATTGTGTTGCAAAAGGTCTTTCAACACGTACGGAATAGTTAAGGGATATTTGTTAAGATTCATCTTCGAAAGATGAAAAAATTATTAGACCACATGGAGTGGTTGGTGTGGTGATGATGTGGAAACCCCTGCACATCGGGAACACCATCCCTGACATCGGGCGGGGGTGGTGTGGTGGTGAGGGCGGGGATTCTTTACCGGCATGGGGCGGTTAGGTTTGGTGACGTGGAGACTTTTGATTGGTGGGTGTAGTTTTTGTTTGTTTTGATTGGTTGATGTTTATTTTTGTTTTTAACTTTTTTTATTTTTAAAACATCACTTTCACGCCTCTCTCGCTTCGTATTTTTTTACCACGTCCCCTACTGACGTGACTGCCACATAACGTTTCACGCCCCCCTTCATCATCTCCCACTCTGTATATTCTTAAATGGCTTGATAACATTAACTCTAAAGTGATTATGAGTTAGTTGAATATGTGATTTTGACATCACTGCTGAAGTCATTGTTATTTGAGCACGTGTTTAATTACTCTATGAATGGAACAAACATGTCGACATCTAATTAATTTGGCGTCCAAATCAGAACCCTAAAGTGTATTTGATTACTCTATGAATGGAACAAACATGTCAACATCTAATTAGTTTGGCTTCCAAATCATAACCCTAAAGTCTATCATACGGAAGAAGTAGATAATGCAAAGTAAAATCAAATGCCAAATTTTAATGAGTTAAATGATTTTATTCTCTTGGTTCATTTTCGCAGTTTAGTACAAAGGTTTTATTTTTTGTTTGTGTTTTTAAAAAGGTTTTACCGTTGTCATTTTAGTCTACTGGGTTAACTTCATCCATTTTTTTCTGTTAACGAGAAGTGCAATTCGGTCATTTTATATGAAATTATGTTAACTAGAAGGGTAATTCGGCCATATAAAATGACTGTATTACCCTTATCGTTAACAGAAAAAATGGATGAAGTTAACCCAGTGGACTAAAATAGCAACGGGCAAACCTTTTTAGATCTACAGACGAAAAATGAAACATTTGGACTAAACTTCAAAATGGCCCAAACCACAAAGACTAAAATGATATTTAACTCAATTTTAATTTTATCAAATGTTGTCAAAGATTTCGAGCTAAGGTTGTGGGGTATGGTGATGGTCCTCCTTTGGAGGATGTTCCGCCACGTACGCGTCACGTAGGATGGGTGTGAGGATGGGGCAAGAAGGATGGAGGTATGGAAATGGGGGGGGGGGGGAGGGGGGGGGGTTGGACCTAAAATGTATGTGTATATATTGTATCTATAGGTGTGTGAGAGAGGGGAAGGCATGTTTTTTGTCTTCATGTGGAGCGTCTCCAACGTCCAGAAGAGAACGACCAGGACGAAGCCGGGGGGAGGGGGGGGGGGGCGGGGGAGGCGGGGGAGGCGGTGTTTGGCCCGACGCGGACCAGAACAAACCGGGGATGATCCCCATACCGGACTGCCTAAAGGTTGAAAACATGATATTGTAAAGTGGGATGGAGTGGAACATAAGTTTTAACGTTTCCAACATCTAAATAGAAGTTGTAAAAGTGGATAATTTAGTATTTTTTTTATGTTTATTATTCTTTATGTTCTAAATTATTATTAGTTACTTTTTTACGTTAATATGTTATTAATGTTACTCATTTAACTAAGAAATCAATTGTTTTGAAAAAAAAAACTCTTAGAACTCCACACCCCATCTTCATGGAACTCTAGGGAATTTTAGGAAAAATTTTCGGTGGCAAGATGTGATTAAAAGTTGGTAAGTATAGGTAAGAGTCCCATCACCTTATGTAACGTTTCAAAAGATGTTGCATGTTATTTACTTGTGTATAAATTTGATTTTAGGGTCGACCCATGATATGTGTAGGGAGTACGACAGCACATAGCCCAAGATTTTTTGTGGCTAAAGTTTTTTTTTTTTTGTTTTATATATACATAAGATAAATACAGACGCAAGTAAATTAATAATGTGATGTTCAGATTGTTAGCTGTTGCATTAATATACAGTTGAGATGCTACAGCTTTTTTTGTGTCCCAAATTGAAGTGCATGGGCATAACATTCAATGTGTAGAGAGGGTGGAGAGGCCCATTTAATGTATTAAGTTTTTTGATTTTTTTTTAACTCGTTGGTGGCTTGCGCTTCCCTGCGAATCTAACCTAAAACAGATAACTTCACTATAAACTTATGATGTTAAGTTGTTATTGTACAATGCATAACATTAAGGAGCAGTTAACATTAAAGTGGTTTCATAGAGTCCATAACACTAAAAGAGAACTATACCCTACATACATTTCATAACATTAAAAAAGCAATCCTTGACAAATTTTGCCCTCCAATAGACTGAATTATCTGTCTATAGCTACAGAAGAGACTAAAAGTTACTACCTCCGTCCCACTAAAAGTGTCATATTCTGAATTTTTAAAGTCTTTATTTATAAACTTTGACCTTAAATAATTTTATTTGTGTTAGATAATACTTGATGAAAGTTATATGATTTGAGTGTGTTTTACAAGTGTTTTTATCGGGTTAATTTTCATCAAGTTTTATATAACACAAAAAATATATAATTAAAGTCAAAGTTTATAAATAAAGACTTTGAAAATTCAAAATAGGACACTTTTAATGGGACGAAGGGAGTATTTGTTTTGATAATTACAAAAGAGAAGTTCTTGTTGTTGTTGATGACGATATTATTTACCAAAAGATTATGATTAGGCGGGCAACTTGTTGTTTGCTAATGAAGATCTAATCCCTCACATCCTTTAGTTCGAAGGCTGTTATGTAATTAGTTAATAGTTAAGTTTATGTTCATTTAGTTTAGTTAATTAGTACAAGGATTAGAAGCGACAACTTAGAAACTCTATAACCTACATCAGAAAGGGAAACGACGTATCCAGAAGACACGCCGTTTCAGAAAAGGCGGCAAACATCAGAGGACATCAGGGATGCATCGATTCACCAAGAGACACGACTGTTCAAGATGCAATGGTTCAGTTAGTAGAAATAGGTTTTTAGTTTGAGGTTACCTTTTTCTAAACCTTTTGTGACTTCCCCAGATGAACAATTATTAGGTTTTTAAATAAATACTTTGTTTTTTATGATTGTTACAATTGATATATCTTGATCACTTGTGCTTTGATTTGTTAAACGTTATTTATATTTAAACAGTTTGTCTATTATCAAACGTATTGGCGGTTTCTTGCATCGTAAGCGGGTTGGTAATTAGGTGGGTAGTTGGTAAATCTTAATGTCATCATTACAGAAAGTTCAAAGACTAGAAACTGTAAATAGTAACCCGTGGAATGAATCTAGTGCTTCCTTGTGCCTTCGATCTTCAGTCTCGTCCTCCTTTCTCTTCCGGTTTTGCTTCGCTTCTTCTTTACAGCACTTTTTTCGCAAGTTCTTTGAAATCTAGCCTCCTTAGGGTTTCTAATCGTGTGTCTCTTATATCCCGAACCAAACCCTAGTTTTAACTTGTTTACAGGCCGTATACATGGGCTAGGCCCACGGTTCGTAACTAATTGAAATCAACTCCGGCCCACTTTCCCATGTAGATCTTGTACTTTAATCACTTGGCGCCGCATACATTTCGTAACTCATGGGTTGGGTATGGGTCGTAACCAACTTGTACTCCGTATCAGTCTTCTGTTTTTCACCTGTTGTTCCAATTATAATCTTTTTACGTCTAAAACACTCACTTTTCTGTATCTACCTACAAATCTCAACAAAACGTTAATTCATACCTATTCTTATCAGATTTGCAACAATTACCCCTTAAGATTTGGTATTTTAACGTTAGAATACTATGTATCCTACGGCTACATCAGCTGGTCATTATTGAGTAGTGGGATATGCTGGTCATGGGGCAGTTAGGTGGTAGTTGATGCGATTCTTGAAAAAAGGTTTTGAAAAGTTCTAGCAGTGCAATAATTTGGGTATGAGTGAAGTGTGGGAGTAAGTTTGTTGGGTTTGGTGGAGGCTGGTATCGACTACCAAAGTGTGCAAGGAAGCAACCAAACCATGTTTGATGAGAGAAGAATGTGAACTGGATGAAAGATGTTTCGAGAGCTTAGACAGTAAAGCGAACAAGGAGGCGATTTGCGGTTGAATAATATTGTGGGTGCTACCACAATCAACCAACATAGTGGTCGAACGTCCGTTGATGAACCCGATGACACGTAGGGTTTGAATAGATGATAACCCAAAGTACGCTGCATTAGAGAGTGCTAAATATTGTGTACCCGGTGGATCATTCGTATACGGTTCCTCGGAGATATCCGTCGAGCTCATATGTTCATCGTAGTCGACGATGAGAAGAAACTATGGTGGCAACCACTTGTGACTGGGAAAAAAACTTTTCAGGGCAACAGAAACACAACCCCTCTTTCTTGTGTTGTTGAATTGCTTCCGGTGAAAGCTATGTGGAAAAAGAGAGGCTTAGGTGTGGACAACAACAATGGTGGAGTGATATTAGGTGGACACGTGCGAAGTGGTGGAGTGGTAGTAGGGTTCAACTTTTCTAGTGAAGTGGTGGAGTGGTAGAAGGGTTCAACTTTTCTGGTGAAGTTGTTATGGGAGAGGGAATCACAGAAGAAGTTATGTATGAAGGTTTGGGTTGTAGGTTGTTTTGGGCTTCCAAGAATAGGCTAGTTTATCTTGTAAGAGACGTGCATGACCACAGGATTGGTGTAGCGTTGTGGGCTTGTGATAGCCATTTTGGATTGTAGTTCAGGTTTAAGGGCCAATACAAAACAGTTTTGTAGGGTTTGTTGAGAGAGGCCAAAGTAATACGATTACTAAGGCGCTCAAACTCAGTCTGATAAGCAGCCACAGTGGCCGTCTGCGTGAGCTTGAAGAGGGAGGCTTCATGGTATTCAAACGACAATGGGCCAGACCAAAGTTTCAACCTCTCATGTGAACTCCCACCAAGTACCAAGAATACCGTTGTTGTCAAGGTGTTAATACCATGCTAAGACTTCACTGAGAAAATGGAAAGTAGTGAGTTTAACACGGTCCTCGGCCGAAATTTGGTAATAGGATAAATAATTTCAGCCTAAAAAATCCACCGTAGTTAATTCGATCCGTCAAATAAGGGTAGGGTAATTTTCTGTGGGCGAGGATGGTTGAAATAGTTGTGATCAGGGCATGTGGATTTCTGACTGTTAGGTGATTTGGGTTTGTCGAACGGGGTGGCTTGCAATTGATCGGATAAGTGGGTGATGTGACTGATGAGGCGGGCAATGGTTTCAGTGAGGGTAGCTGTAACACCCTTGCTTGTTTAATACAATATTTTGTATAAGTTTCGTAAAAATGCATGTTTTTACGATTACACGTAAGTATGTCAATACGAGTTTACTAAAACTTTTACAATTAAAAAAAAGAACAACTTAATGTAATTGAATTCGTCGTTTAAAAGATACGACGAAACGCCGCGCGGAAGCTTTTAACTTTATCGTGTTCGGTTCTTCTTCGAGCTTGATCTTCATCCGGGCACTCTTGGCAATCACCTATGATCAAAACCAACTTAAAAGTTAGTTTTGATAGTTAAATAACAAGTTTAAACAAGTTATATGGGTCAAACAAACAAAATTAAACGTTTTTTAGGTTCAGGGGGGGCTAGGCGTCACGCCTAGGGGCTAGACGCCCCACCTAGCCCACTTTTTGGCAGAAAGTTTTTATTATGTTGCTGCATATTCTCAGCATAACCCGATTTCACGGAAACGGGCATAACTCTCTCGTTTTTAATCCGTTTTACCCGATTCTTTTTCCTGCGTGTCCGTAATTTAATTCTCCATCTTATGAAGTTGAAATCCAACATCCGGCATAACAAAATTTCAGACCTTTAAGTCTTCGACTCGTTACCTTTTTATCAAATTTTAACCCGTTTATGCATTTTATCAAACAAACATATTTGTTTGATCTTTATATCACATACACTTCTTCAAATTAAGGTTATCTACCATATTAGGTTCTAATCACAGGTTTATTACACAATTTAAACCCGTTTTTGCTCATATGCTTATTTTGACCCGTTAAGGGTATTTAAGCATTTTAAAGCTTGGAATCGCTTTCATTCATATCTAGCATCTTATTCCTACATTTCTTATCAAGTAATCTTCCACCACAACTATAAGTGCGTTGGATTTAATGTGGATATTTATATGTTCCGAGTTTTACCCCTCGGATTATTATTTTACGGCAAAACTCAAATAGAGCCATTTGACTAACGCATTACATCTTTCAACTTCTATACTTATTCTAAGTATTTATCTAATCATGAAATTCGTTTCCAAACAACCTTCAAGGGTTGCTTGTTCAATTTAGCCTACAAGGGCGTTTTGGTCGATTTTGGTCCTTCTTTTACGACGAAGGACCCTCACCAATTATTTGACCAAAATAGCACTTTTAACTACAACATAATTATGCGTACCTGGCTCGGAACAACATATAGACTCGTTTTATACCTCGTTTTCATTATCACACAATCAATGGTGACGCAATTATCCGATTTGCTATTCGGTCCTGTTAACATAAGACTTGACAACCACATTAGTCGATATTGTCAAATGGTGTTATCACCACCATTCGACCCGTTTGGACTATATGCCCAACGTTATCTATTTAATCAAAAAAATCGTTTTTGATTTCCAATTCATACATCCATCCTATCCCGGATTTTATTACCATACCCTTTTTCTTTTAAACTCTTTTCTTACAAATTTCAACCCATTCCGGCTTACGCCATGGGTATCCTTTTAACTTTGATTTACATTAGTCGACACTTGACAAATTTCCATTTTTGCCCTTTTTCCCTCATTACTAGATTACACTACAAGGTAATCTTAACGAAAATCCATATTTCCAATATTACCGTTATCACGTTTATAACGTATAGAATAAACGAGTATTCTACATAAGTGTGTAAATTACACTTACCTCGCATCCACGCCACGCTTTTCTTTCCGTACTTGCTCCGTTTGACCCGCTCCCTCCTCCAAGCTTTCACCTAGCTTGTTACGCGTCAAACTATTGCCAATCATTTACAAGGCGGTTAAATTAGTCATTAACAATCATGACTATTCCACCTCACTTATTTTCTATGTCGAAGCTACTGTTCGACTTCATGCTTAGTTAACTTAGTTTATCAAAGTTAACTACTTTAAATCACAAGGTTTACAACGTTAAGTCTAAATCAACATAATATTTAGAACCTTTATCACTTCATATTACGCGTAATTGCCATAAAATTCAAATACACGTTTTCACTCGAAATTTTAACACTTTAGTTCTCATTTAGGCATTTTAACAAACACCTAATGTGCATAATTTGCATTCTTCTTTTATTTAGTTCATGGTTATTGTTTTAACCATGTTTTAACATCAATTAACATGTCCATATAAATTTTCGCATCTACAACATCAGAATTTACTTACGAAAGTTCAAATTACACTAGAACAACTATCAATTTCTAGTGTTTAACATGTTCACACAAAAACCCACTAATCACCTTCAATGGTGATCATGAATTCACAAGAATTAGGCCTAACTTGATCATATACTTGTCTAGGGTTTACTCCTAGACACTACAATGTTCCTATTTCATCATATAACAAGCATGCAATCATCTAATTCGAATTCTCTAGGTTTGCTCAGAAATTCAACTAGAGATTTCTTATGAAATTTACATACCTTGTGACTCCTTTTTCAGTGGAGATCACTAATTCGTACTCGGATTTTGATTTGGACTTGATTTGGACCTTCAATTTGGTGAAATTGAGATGAGCTAGGGTGAGTTCTCCTGGCTCCTTTCACGCACACACCCACTAGAGTGTGTGTAGAGATTTTAATTAAATAAAATCAAGTTTCAAATCTTCCTCTTTTGGCCCCTCTAGTTTGTAACTTTATAATAAGGGTTATTACCCAAGTTTCCTTCTTTATTTTAAGGCACATATATAACTAGGTTGATATTCCTAGTTACTTGGTGGGTTCGGGGAAGTTATAACCCGTTTTATTTTTAAGTCCCGTTAACTCGGGCCTTTCGTAAATTTATTTTCTCAAAAGTCTTCGTATAACCTTTATTTAATATTAGGTTTAATTATTTAAATCCTAATATTTACCGGGTTATTTTTACTACGAACGGTACTTTACCCGTCTTTTAGTATTAACGGAGTTTGATTACCAAACCCGTTTTTGGGGTGTTACAGTAGCCAATTAGGTGTTGATGTTGTTTTGAGTAGTTGATTCGTCGTCGATGATCAATTGGTTAAGTTGTTCGGTAATGGTGGTGGAAGGCCGTTAGTGGATAAGGAATCTTTACGAGGTGGCATGGCGGAAGGTGGAACGTGTATGAAAGAACCAAATGGTATTGCCTTTTCAAGTTGGTAAACACTTCAAAGAATTTAGAAAGGAACAAGAAGCTTGGGACAATTTTCTGTATATTTTTCATAAAGCAAAAACTAGAATTTAAACACCTAGAGACTGTTCAGCACTCATGTCCTTATTTTATGCCACCAAGAACTACCCATGTCCTACCACTACTTGACAAGTTCTACCATGTATGCTGAAGAAACAGTAGTTAACCAAGAGGTTAGTCCACGGGTCGAGTCTCGTCAAGTAGGGTTAATCCCTTCTTGCCTCGATCGATCGCTGGGTCGTCTCTAATCAGTCGCCTGCACAGCGAAACACACCGTGACTCGCAACAAGGAGAATGGGGTGGGGGTTGCTCATTGTTACCACCCTCCGGCGTGATAATAAGTATTTGCTTTGGAAGTAAGATAAGTCTTAAGTAGTAATTATGAGTGGGCATATTAGCATTAGCTCAAACCTGGTTCGAAGTTGGTATTTATAGCCGAAGAGTGAAGGAGAAGAGCCAATGGGCCGCTTGATGGGCCTTGGGCCTGACTAACAACTTGCAGCTTTCATAGGCCTAGCAGAAGCGTAGGCTGCAGATGTGTCAGGCGCACCGCTGAGGTGTCGCCACGTGTCCTGCTGTATCAATTTACACGAAGGAACACCCGCAACGTGGCCTGTTGGGGTTGTCAGTCTGTCCATCAGCTTTATGCAAGTGGGCTGGGCAGCCGCGTATTGGATGGTCAGCTGACCGGTGTTGTCAGTGTCAAGGCATACCACTTGTGGTTGGTCACAGAAGTCAAAGTGACAGTTCCACTTGTATAACAATATGATGCGGGCTTGCGCAACCTCGCAACATGCGGTAAGTTGTGCACATAGAGGTCAACACATCTGTACATCACTCTGTACTTCCTTCGTCGTCGCCGCGCAAGCCCGCGCAGGACCGCAGCATAGAAATGTGTTTGACAGAAAGTGAATGTAGTAACGCGAGAGTTGTAGAAGATGTAGATTCCGGTGATAGTAACAACTGTCATCTTTAGTTGCAATCATCGCATTCCGTGTATGTTGCCGAAAACAACCATTTTCATATCTTTCCCTAAGTGGGAAAGCAAACCGGGTTTGCGCATGCCCGCACGAACTGAGGCAAGTTATTTGTCGATTGGGACAATAAGCCGGGTAATGGTTACTCGCGCCCAAGCCTGGTGCAAGATTTGGGACCATACCCCTTCAAGTCCTCTCAGTCCAGTGTTGCTTCCGTGCGCAGGTTGCAAGTGACCATCAATCTATCTTGGGCTAGCTTTTTAGTCATTCTCTTGGGCCTTGCTGCATCCGGCTTGGGCCATGGGCTGAGTCTTGGCTTGTAACAGGCTGGCCCGTATCAACAATGCTTCAAAACACATTCTATTGACTACAGTGTATGCCACTCACAAACAGAATGCAACACAAAAGTTTTCATTTAGTAGAACGGAAAAAATGAAAGTTAACCAATATAAACTCAAAATAGGACCCAATTAAGAATCATCGGAACATAAGAAACCATTTGCAACATAACGAAGGTAAAAGACAACCGAGTAACGTACAACCCTCAATACCGATTCCAATATAAAGACAAAATGAATAACGGCGCAAGCTTAAAAATCACATACGGAGACTAATAACAACGGCGCAAAATAGTGGCAACTTTGGTTTGTGAGTGTCATATACTGTACTTTAGCTAATAGTACAGTATATGACTAATAACAACGGCGCAAGCTTAAAAAGCTTTTATGATGCATCTTGAAGCTCTGCTTCAGAAGATTAAGATTTGGTTGAGCTTGACAGTATAATCAAATTATTTATTTATTTTCAAACTCTATCATACTATCTATTTAGTGGCAACTTTGGTTTGCGAGTGTCATACTGTAGCTAACAGTATATTCTCTTGCGCGCATGATCTACAACTTCCTTTTGCATCCGTTTTGCTTCTTTGTCACGTTGCTCTTACTTTGGTGCCTCATTTTTTTGTATTGTTCCCGTCATTTTGCTTAGTTCTTCTTCCACGATTGTTTTCCTCTGTCGTTAGGGTTCTGCTGTTGTGTTACGTATCTATAGTAACACCCAAGAAACGAATAAACCGGGCCAAATGGAACTACAGGAAAACACCTCAAGCGGGATAGATCTGATCCAAATGGACCGATCCATGTCATCACTTTCAAATCGACATCCTAACAAATATGGGGACCACTAATAACAAAGTAGCCAACTTGAAAGTTCCAAGCTAGATGGGGCCTAGAGGCCTTGTCGGCAAAAATCTAAGGTACGTATAGAAAGCCTGAGCACATAATAGATAAGGGATTATGTCATATATTGGTTCTTATGCCGGATGGTGGTCACAGAAAAGACCTCCCTCTTTGTGGGTAGGCTAACCGGTGTTGACCTGTATACATATTCTACCAAAGAAGTCGCCATATGTTATCAGAGTGATAAGAGATCAACCTTGATTACCATCGGAAGATTTTTCGACTCTACACTAAACAATCGTGGTTGGATCCGAGTATGACACAATAGTTACTTTTAGTTCAATCGGTTTATGACCATCTAATACAATGTTCATAAGGCCATAAGGGTTTACGCACTTTGCTTCACTGTATCTTGGGAAGCGATTCGCCACAAAAGCTTTGCAGAAGATTTGATTGAACGATAGGGATAGAAACTAGTTTATAGATAGAGAACACTCGACTTGAAGCAATAAATAGCAGACTGTGACTGTTATTTTATACATGACTTGAACCAACATCATATGTCGCATCCGATGCACCCAGAGAAAGATCTTAATCCAATTAGCATAACAAGTCAAACAACTCATATAATACTTTCAAGTGATCTTCCAGGTAAAATTATGCACAAAAAGTTGGAGTTGTCAACCAAAAAACCAATAGATTTGTACCACTACACTCTCATGTGCAACTTATGCTCACCTTAGTTAAAACAACAATACCAAAAGTTTAGACCCCACCCTCAAAATCTCCCAAAACACACATAATCGAACATTTCACGGTCATATGATATGAACATAATAACAGACAGATGTTGGTTGTAGTTGCATTACAATTAAAAAAGCAACACATCTTATGTTTGACAGCAGCTTAGTCGTACAATCCCTCTTGTTCCCAGATATCCACAAGAAAACTTACCATTTCCTGTGAAAATAAATAACATAACTTTTGTCATCATGTTTTTATTAAATTGGACCGATTGTAGATCATGTTGTTTTTATAAAATTGGAAAGAAGGCTTACCGGTAGAGAGATGGGACGTGAAAATGGCTTGTTTGTCCCAAGCAAATTATCGTAAGTTGCATTCCAACTAAACAACAATACCGTCAGATGAAACTATGAAATAAATATATAGCGGAACCTAATAGCCGACGAGATTGAGATATAGGTTTAGAGTAAAATGTCATTTTCGTCCTTGAGGTTTGGCCAGTTTTGCGACTTTCGTCCAAAGCTTTTTGACTACATCCATTTTTCTCCGTTAAGTCAGAGGTATTTTCGTCTTTTTTGTTAACTTAAAGGACAATTCAGTCTTTTGAAAACTTGTGCATTATGGTAAATGCTTGTACATGAAGTGAAAAGACCGAATTGCCCTTTAAGTTAACAAAAAAAAAAACGGAAATACACCTGACTTAACGGAAATGGATGGAGTTAACGAGCCGGATGAAAATGGCAAGATTTCAAACCTTTTGGAATCAGATGCGAATAAACAAACCTTTGTATGAAAGTCACAAAACTGGCTAAACCTCAGGGACGAAAATGGCATTTTACTCTATAGGTTATAGCGTTAATTTATGACTGAATAAAAATTGGTAAATTGGTGACTGAATAATAACTGGAACCTAATAAATCATACAATTACCGACCTTATAATAGCCGAACGAGATTTTTTATTGTGGTTGGGTGCTTTATCTCCAATCCATTGTTGTCTCGTCTGGTTCCAAAGTAGAAGACCTGAAAGCAACAAACTCACTATTAATTCTACAAAACATCACCTAATGATTTTCACCGATATCATCATCATCGTACTCAGTAAATCCCACCAATAGCAAAGCTAAGGTATGGAGAGGCTGCTTCCAGTGAATAGAGATGTAGACAGCCTTACCTCTACCCCGTAGGAATAGAGAGGCTGCTTCTAGTGAGACCCCCGGCTCGATAGTAGTTTTGTATCAAGCCTTGGACATAAGGCACATAACACTCGACAATCGGGACATAGGCCGATTAGTGCATGTACCCTTTTGTCTTTCGGCTATCAACGCCACCACATGATGCATGATTAACCGTCTGCCGCTTTTAACGTTCTTTTCACGAAATTAGTAAAATAACGTTAAAATTAGTGTAATTTCACTTTTGCCCCCCGAGGGCCCACACATATGTACATTATATGAATAACTAAAAAACATACCACGGTTTACGAATTCTGAAGGGTTGTTGCCGGAACTACATTGGGCATCCGCTGCTGCAACGCTAGTTGATGAAGCGCTTATCTGAGACTGAGGTACACTATAATCCAAATCGTATGTGCTGGTACTACAAAAATCTTCTAAATAACTATGTCTAGTAGTAAGTTGGTGTTTTCCTGGATCTCCGGTTGGCTTGTTATCGGTAGTTATGAATGCAGTCTTCGTACAACATCCAAGACACCCTCTGTTCTGTTGCAAATAAGGTTTACAACCATAAAAATGATTAAAAAATGTCACAGATTAAAGTCACGGTAACATAAAGATACTAGAAAAAAACTGATTAAAATGATTTAAAAAACGTCACAGACCGCCTAATTAAGATAAGATCACTGATGTCGAAGCACCACCACCAGCCCACAAAAAGTGAAAAACAACTCAACATAGATAGCTAACAAGACGTCAAGACCCTTTCAATATAACCCACATTAAACAAACAAAAACCAGTATGTGAACGGTACTATTGGAAGCCAATACACTGAAACTACAACTAAACCATACCACTTTAGATAGTCTAGTTTATATATCGAGTTAAAACATTGCTAAGAATCTTGAGACATTTAGATGATTATTGATGCAAAGTAACAAATTTATTATGAGTAATTCACTTTTGTCAAATTATATATCCGCAGCAAGACTGCTGCTTAATGTATATTCAACCAAACACTCCATATGCTTCCCTTCTTTTATAATATTGACTCTATAAGGGGGGTCAGGGCGCCACGTTATGGAACTTCCATCACTCGTGGAACACCGCCGCCACCCAATTCCATCACTCGTTAAACTCATCACTCGTGATGGCCATGACGCGTGAAAAGTTGCAGAATGTGAGGGTAATTGTCGGGTGTGGTGAGTGATAGGCGCCTCCACTAAAATCCATCACTAGTGATGGAACCAAGTTCGATGACGTGGCGGAACATGATTGGGTGTGGTGAGTGATGGAAAGTGGAGCCCCCCTAAGAAAACAAAACAAGTATGACCTCATCACAGTATCAACTATTAAGTACCGCATAAAACAGAAAGCAAACCCGAGAACACAATCTAACTGTCATTTTTTATCACACTATAAAGCTGGATGGTGTGGTTTAACATAACGCCACACTTGGTTTTAAAATGCGCGATGTGTTTTGATCCCAAAAGCCGATGCGTGATGCGCGCGCATCACGTATGCGAGGCGTTTTTAACTTAAAAAAATATTATAGATAATATTTTAACTTGTTAACTTTAAACACTAAAAATTTAGAGATTAAAATAAATATATACAACAAAATAGCTCTAGTACCATGAAAGAAGCTCAAAATAAGCTTTGAACTCTTAAGTGTACAAGTAGTCTATGCAAAAGGTACAAGTAATCTACCCAGGAACTCATTTAACAACTTCATCAGCCCACTGCACAAGCTTGTTAAGCACATTCTACAAGCTCATTGCACAATTTTACTCTATAGTTGCCAATTTCAGAAAAATGTGCCCATCAGGAGCGCATTATTCGATTTAGGGCGCATCATCCTCGCATCACGTGATCGCAACGAATCGTGCGCGTCACGCATTATGTGTGCTTTATATGCGCATTTTAAAACCAAGACGCCACGTATCACGACCCCCGAGTTGCAAGAGTTTGCTATACGTGTTCTTAGCCTCACTTGTAGTGTTTCAAGTTGCGAAAGAAATTGGGGTGTTTTCCAACACCTTCATACGAAAAGGAGAAATCGATTGGCACAATCTCGATTGAATGACATAGTGTATGTAAAATTTAATTGTGCTATGCATCGCCGACATAAAATGGAGGGAACTGCCGACCCAATTTCTTTGGAAGACATTGATGAATGCAATGAGTGGTTGATGGGGACAATGGAAGATGAAGAACATGACGAAGATTCGGTGTTTATTGGTGAGGATTTGACATGGAGTGAAGTGGGTAGAGCTTCGGGTGTACATGAGCGTGTTCATTTAACGAGATCATCTACTAGAGGAAGAGGCAACGGTGCTAGTACATCAAGGGACAAGGGAAAACAAGCTCTATACGATGAAGATGAGCTTGAAGACGATATTGGATTGAGTGATGTTGATGGAGATGAATACGTACTTGATTATGATGATTATTGATTAAAGACTATTTTTATGTTTATGTTTTAAGTGTGTTTCGACTTTAATTTATGTTTTAACTATGTTTTTTATGTGTTAAGTGTGTTTTTAATCATGTTTTTGTGTTTATTATTGATTAACAAGTAGAATAGGTCATATTGATGTGTACAATATTTTTTTTATTTTTATTTATTTTGAGCGCTTCGTATACGTGAAGCTCTCGCTTTGCGCTTGAAGCTTCGCTTAAAGCTTTTGGAACCAAAACGCTTCGGAGCGCCTCGCGCTTTTTTAAACCAAGGTATCACCCACTCTTTAACTAGCCCGGGGCGGTTTAACTATAAATTAAAAAAAAAAAAAAAACTAACAAAATGTGTTTGGTTGCTTTTTGGTGGCCCCCACCTTTGCAATGGTTAACGCCTATGAAGGACAAGGCAAACCCTTGTTTAGCCCCTCCCCACACACTAGCTAGGGGCGGTGTTTGGGGCGTTATCAGGGTGATGTGGCTAGGGGCATGGTTCCACACCATCCAGCCTAAACGAGCGAATTTGAGCTTAAATTCTAATGGAAAAGGCATACCTACCCTAGGCTTCCTCTCACTCGAGCATGCGAAAATCTCATCTAATCCACAGCCAACGGCCCCAAAACGCATATATAATATTTAAAGCTAGACATTCCTTATGACCCGATATCTCTCTTCCTATGTGATGTGAGCATGTGATATATTCTTACACAATAAAAAGGATTGATAGATGTAAAGACAAGAGTTTGTGATTAACATACATACAGAGTAGTAATTGAATCATGTGATAGAACAGAAGAGAAGAGAAGAGAAGAGAAGACTGACCCCATGAATTCGAAGATTTTGCGGATGCAACTGGAAATTGATCTGAGAATTTGCATCTATAAGTGCAAAATGGAAAGCCTCTGAATCGTCGAATTGAGGAACGAGTGACCTGCAAAATGATGAGGGAATTGGATCGTGAAAAAAAAAAAATCGAAAATGAAAAGAGGATGAGAGAGAAAGTAGTAACATACCCCCCGTAGAACATGATAGTTTTAGTGGTTCATTCCCTAAATTGGAGTGGAGTGTGTAGACTTTTATTTATTCTTATTGGCTATTTCCTAATTCCTTAGCTTGAAAGTTATTGACTACACACTTTCGACCCTTCACCTTTATAATAAATTTATTTCATTCACTATGCCTGCTTGGGCGTGAAAAGGGGGCGTGAGGTCGAAAGGATGAATAACACCACGGGCGTGGGGGCGAGATTTAGTTTGGTTAATTTTCTTAATAGATTATTAATATACAAGCCAATCATTTAGTTTCACCTCACCGTTTCTTTTTTCTTTTTGTTTATGACACCACATCACATTTTATTCTCACAATGCATGTTATTGGTGTGAAAGGTAAACTCTGACTACCTTCATAGCTTCTACGTCATGCGTTTTTTTTCCAAATCATTCATTACAAACACATAGTCTTGATTGTATAAGAGTATACATGGATGGTCCCTATAGTTTTCAAAAACAATGAATCTGGTTCTTATGCTCTAAATTTGATAGATTTGGTCCCTATAAACATCGTTTGCTTTAAAAAATAGTCAATGGGTCAGGTGAGAATTATTTTGACTATGTAAAAAACAATTTGACTATTCTTTATCTTTTTTAAAGTTACACTTTGACATCCCTGTAATTTTTAAAAGAGTAGAACAGTCAAGTGGTTAAAGTGTAGTTTTAGAAAAGCTAAAATAGTAACACCACCTGACGTACGAACCATATTTAAAAGCAAGGACTAAATCCATTTTCGCCTAAAATCATATGGGCCACCTATCTAGTTTACTTATTAAATAATATGTGAGCCTTTATGGTCAGAAGATCATTGATTGTATGAATTTGTTTACAACTTGTTTATGTCATGCAATGAGATTTTTTTTTGACCTCCAAAAAACATTGGGTTGTGGGTGTAGCAAGAGCTCAATCATTGATTGATTGTATGAATTTGTTTTTTATCTGGTTCGTCAATTTGTACAAGTTTCTGAAGGTGGTTCATATTCAACTTAAGTATTGTTCATGCCGTTTAACCAATTATTAACCACTAATTTAAGTATAAGTAACATCTGACTAGCCCAATTGATTATCATATGTTGTAACAAGTTTGAGTATCTAAAACATGTCCCCATTAGACAAGCATAATATTTTGATTATCCTTTGTTTTGTTGGACCATCGCTTTCTATCTCGCAACCCGCCAAAGCTCACCTAATTATATTACCTAAATGTTCAGTCGTATGAGATTCGAACATGGGTAACTATTAAGTACGTACATTAGACAAGTTAGTTATATTTATCGTAATTTGCAATCTCGATAGATCATACATACAAATATATAAACACTCGCAAACTAATGAACATGGTATATAGTTAGGTTTAATATTCTCGAAGCTTAAATGAAGCACAAATTTGTCGATAATCAAAACTTTAAACGCCATTTGCGAAGTTAACAAGCAATTTTGTGTAATCAAAGTACAAATTCTTATAACCTTTTTAACCAGAATCTAAACTTACACCGCTTTTGTAAGAGACAAACATCATACCATTAGATCATAAGTACAGATTTATAAGAGACAAACATCATACCACTAGATCATAAGTACAGTATAGATTATTATAATCTAATTGATAATTATTTATTTTGCAACAACCCATAACTAAAAATAGGTTAATTTCCCACAAATATTTTAGTTTCCACTGTCACATGACTTAGGATAACAATAAGTCAACAAGTCATGGTCTTGTTCAAAGATACCCATGACATCTTCCTCCAAAGTGACCCAAACTTCAATTCCATTCCCTTCTTTAGTATCCATCATCATGATTCCATTCCTGAATGGTGTGTTTGTAACACTAATCCACCTTGGATTCCCCCACCCAAAATCAATCTCATACAATGGGAATCCACACCAACTACTAAATGTGAACACTTCGGTTCCGTTTCTTTGCAACTTTTCACCAATCATTTTACTGTAGTTCAAGATCCCAATGATCCCGTCTTTGGGATCTTGAACTTGTTTCATGTAAACATCACAAAAATCTTTAAACCCTTGTCTCAGCTGGCCCGCCAAACCACGCAACTCGATGTCATTTTCGTTGTTAAAACTTTTATCGGCGAGAAAAGACCCCACAAAGTTGCCGAAAGAGGTTGGTGGTAGTGGCGGGTTGAACCGGCCCCGCATGTTCACAAGAGTCATTGCTATAGACGACGTTATGTTTGGCTTATTTGACTTCCTAACCGCGTTCATCGTACATTTCCAAATGAGGGATGTAACGGCTTGAACGCGCGAACAAGGGGCTGCTTGTGCCTTAAGCGATGATATGCTCGATGAGCTTAAAACAAACCTCTTTCGAACGAGCTTTTCGGTCATCGAAATCTTGATTCCCGTGTCGAAATTTAAAAAACCGAGCCGTGGGAATAGCGATGAGATATTGAACTCGGGGACCAAAACCGGGTTATCGGTTAATGAAACATTCGCCCATTCGCGAATAAACGTGAAAAAATTGGCCGCATCGCCGACCTTGTGCGAAGAACACGCACCAATCGCGATTCCACCGCATTTAAACAAGGTCACCTGGACCAACAACGGAATAGTGGGATCGAAAGTCACCGATTCCTCAGTTAGAGGCACAAATTGACTCATCAAACTCAAATCATACTCTTTAAGCACATCCGCTAACGAACAATCAACGAAAGCCTCAGAATATGGGATTCCAGCGTCGTTGCACTCGACAAAAACATCTTCATTCACACGCCCCGCGTATGGATAAAAAGAAGACAAGGCTCTAGACAGTGACGTCTTGAGCTGAGGTCTCAGGTCCGAATCTTGCTTTGCTTCATAAAAGAATATTATTGGCGGGTAGACCAACGGGGATAGTTGGTCTAAAAGCGATAAGTTGTGGGTTTTCAGCTGGTCGGGAGTGGGGCTTGATGGTTTAATGATTTGAGTCGCCGTTATCTCGACCTTGAATGCCATTGGTCTAATGTTTCGGGGCGATACGAGTTCTTACTTCTTAGTATTTTAGTGTCAATCGAGTAGTTACGATTTCGGACGATGTACCTTATGCAGTTTTATCTTTGTTATACATAGTTTATTTTTGTTATATAAAAGCATTTGCCGGAAGGTATCTACAATATTAGAAATTAGAAATGCAATAAAACGTCGCCACATAGTAATCATCCATTTGTCCTCAAAAACAAGAGCTCAATGTTGGTTTCTTCAAAATGTTATTATACTAAAAAACAAGTATAATTTCTTGTTTTGTTATGCAATATAATTTTTGCATATAAAATTCTATTTACATGTTAAGAAAACATTAAAGGGTCTCTTAGTTCAACTATATTCAAGTTCATATACGTGTCTAGAATGCATGTACATGTAAATAAATATTTAAAATAATGACTTGTTATCGTTAAATTTGTCAAAATAAAGTTACATGTTTTTTTTATGTTACAACGTTACTTTCTCAAATTTTGACATGGCTAATGGGTAATGGGCCATTATTTTATTTTTTTTACAAATACGTGCATGTACAAGTGTAGGGACTTTAATATGGTTAAATTGGGTTGAGTGATTTTCTTCACATGTACATCCAGGGGCAGAATCAATGTAGAGTGTAGATTTAGTCGTAGCACGGGATACGGTTCAACTCTGTATTCGTATTCGTAGTGTAATTTTTTTTCGGTTTTATACATAAGATACTCCTAAACATATACGAAGATACCCCTAAGAGAAGATTATGAAACTTGATATTATTCGTAGCCCAAAACCTTTAGTAACTAAGTCCAAATAATTAGTTTTATGATAATTAAGCTCAAATTGTAATAACTAATAAAATCCAAATAAAAAAAATAGCCCATTTGAATAATGTCATGGTTTGTGTGATCGAAAATGATTTTTTCATAAGGTAAAAGACGACGATGTAATGGAACGATTTTAAGCTACGAAAAAAAGAAGACCAATCTATTAGATATTTGTCTTAATCTGGTCCGCGCTAGAGAGCCCCTCTCGCACAATAGATCCCCAATTTAAACCCCTCAATGAGAAACCCCTAATCACCCAGACTCGAACTTGAGACCTGGAGGGGAAAACTCATCCGGACCCACCACAGGTGGAACTTAAATCTCCGTGGTCACCACTAGAGCACTAGTGATGGTTAGAAAGTTAAATTTTGATTATTGAAAAGCTTCTATTTATTCGACAAGTGACGATGAACTAGAGTAGTCGATTCAATTTTCTAGAAACAAAGGGTATTTAGTTATTTATACTAGAGTGCTTTTGTACTCTTTTGTCACATGGCAATGTTGCACTGTCGATTATCAAGGCCAGATAGGCTTGTGGTACTTGTTGCTAGTATTCGGAGCTTATGTTCTGGGTAGTTTAGTACGAAACTTGTGGTCTGATATGAAAGATAGACACAGATTCATACATGAGGAGTCGCCCGCTCGTGCTTAATCCGGAGCTTGTATTCCAGAGATTCTGCTCCGGTATGTAGTGCTTCATACGAAAAGTTGTGTTCCAAACATGGGAGGTTCATGACTAAAAAGTTAAAACCACATAGCGTGTCTCCATACCAGAAGGCTTGTAGCTCGGTAGTGCCAAGTTGTGATGTAAAGGTGTCGTTCTACATGAGATTGAGGGTTACAGTCCCATATTTTAAGAATCCCACCCGCCCTAAGTAATATATATTTATGTTCCGGACTTTTATCACACTCGATGTGGGTTCAACACATAACGGTATTATACCAATATCGTAACAAACAATGTTCATATAATCTTGCTTTCCGAAATTAGATTGTAGCCCCAAAAATGTGAATAGTATCCATCCAGTTTACTATATCATAAAGATTACAGCTTACAATATATCCAATATAAGCAAAACACGAGCAATGGAAAAGATTAAATTCATCTTCTCAAAGGGGTATATCAAGACCTTTTCCAATTTCCACCCCGATTATCTCAAGTATGCCTTTGTTCAAGATCTGGTATAACAAATTCAAACAGTTAACGATTACAGCTTTGGCTCAACATCACATGTTCTAGTGGCAGAACCAGAACATTTTAGTCAGGGTCATTATAAGGTTCTCTTCGTTACTAGATACGGGTCCAACTCATATTTTTTTTTTTCTTATAAAAGAAGCTCATCTATACCTAACACATAAGGCTATCTCCAACGCGGAGAAATTGAAGAATCCGTCCATGCCCTTAATGATGTGGCATGATGACATGGATGAGAGAGAGATGAGAGAGAATAGAGAAATCTGAAGCTAAGGACGGAGAACAAAGACGTTTGTTGCAGAGTTAGGGGAGATTGTGAGAGAGGTGATGGAGCCCACTGTTTTGCCGCCTGTTGCAGAAGATGGGGATAAAGGGTGGGCAACTGAGGTGGCCCGGGCAGGAGAGAAACGGATGAAAGAGAAAAGCCCCTGCGTTGTGGATAGTCTAAGTATCATATCAAATTTTCACTCATTCGTATTCTATTTCTTAAATTAGAAAAAGTTAATTCCAATCATATCTTATCTCAAAGTTTGGTTTTATAACTAGTAAATACGAGTAAGCTTATAGTACAAAACGTACGAATAGAGTGAAAAAGTAAAGAAAAAAAAACGTGTTGGTATTTTCGTAATTATTTTACTCGTAGGGTAATTATCAAAATTATCCTAAAAGATCATTTGTAGAGTATTTATCTTACCCTACAAGATGAAAATTACCCTACAAGAAAATGTGCAGAGTAATTATGATACTCTAAAAAGTTACCATACAATATCAAAATTACCCTACAAAATCATTTTACAAAATAACCCTACAAGATCATTTGTACAGCAATTTTGGTGACCGATGGATCAACGACCCTCCTGACCTCCTTGGTTCCGCCCTTAACATGTATGAGTTAACCGGTAATCGAATAAATTACTACGTACCAGTTCGACGATGAAAGTGCCGATGAGACCGATCATGCAAGCTCTAGAGTTCCATATCTCAGCAGTTTTAGTAAATCCAAGAAATGGTGCTTGAAATTTGGGCTGTGATTTTGGCAATTCAACCTTAACATGAAAACCCCAACTGGTTAAACAACTTTTAAATAAATAAAGAACATCATATATGAATAATATATACCCCAGCAGGAAGCTTGGCAGCTTGAACCTTGAAGAAGACTGCTCTTTTAGTGGAAATTTGGTGGGGTTTAAACAAGTGGGAAGATTGTTGATATGGTGTTTGTAGGAAAGATGATGAGATGGTAGCCATTGTTGAAGGATTCAAGGTTGATTGGTGTGTTTTTGGAAAAAATTGTGTTGGTATAATGTGTGATTTTATCTGTTTTGGGTTGGAGAAGCATTATCCACCATTCATTTCAGTTGGCAGGAAAGATGATGACATGGACAAAGGAAAGCTAGGAAAAAAGGTATTAAAAAATTATGTATGTAAATAAATTAATAGTTTTTTTATTGCAAGAAATATAAATGTCTAACCCAACTATGTAACAAGCCATTTTGGTAAAACTAGAATTGAGACCTGCCACAATGCGGCTGAGATTATTCAGTTATAACTAAGTCGATTTAGGATCCACACGTTATGTTAAATCTGTCAAACGGGGAAAAAATAGACAATTTAAAAACGTTCACTCACACACGCACGTTGCGCCGTGTTAACTCGCAAAATTTAGAACGACACGTAAAAACGTTAAACCAAAGACACACGTTGTGATGTGTCAAGTCACAAAATTTAGAACCAATCATAAAACGAAAAATTTGCGGAAAATGAAACTATAAAGGATAAAAGTTGAAATTAAAAAAAGTTGCGATGATAGATTGCAAAAGATAAAAAGTTTTGGGTTAAAAATAAAAAAAAAACAAATAGTTTTGGGTTAAAAGTAATTTATGAAATACTTTTTGGTGAAAAGTAAAAAAATCAATTTTTTTTTTGAAAACCCCCAAAGCCAAGGTCACGACAACCATATGCATAACCATTTTTTCTTTAGAAAACCCCCAAAGCACACCCAGCGTTGCGGCGGGGCGTAAAACGGTGTCAAATATTACTAATGTCACCCAACCGTCATCGACCACCAACACTGACTCGACCTAGGATCTGCGTGCTGCGACGAACCTGTCAAACATGAAAAAATAGAGGTAAAAAACGTTACACCACACATGCACGTTGCATCGTGTTAACTTGCAAAATTTGAAACAAAACATAAAAAAGTTGAACCACACTAGTCGAAAAATTTAGAACTATACGTAGAACGAAACTTTGCCAAAGATGAAAAGTATAAGTGACAAAAGTTGTGAAGTTAAATTACAAATAATGAAAAGTTTTGGGTTAAAGTTAAAAACACAAATTATGTAAGGTTAAAATTGCAAAAGCTAAAAACCTTTGAGTTAAAAGTAAAAAATCAAGTTTAGTTTTGGGTCAAAGTTAAAAAAACAAATTATGTAGGTTGAAATTACAAAAGCTAAAAACCTTTAGGTTAAAAGTAAAAAATCAAGTTTTTTTTTTAAACTTCCAAAGCACAAGGTACAAGTGATTATGCACAAAAAACTTGATTATTTATATATGGAATAATAGGCGGGTCGGTTCATATGGATAAGTATGTGTTGATTGACTGAAAATGGAAGTTTGTTCGAAACTACTTTTTGCCTTGCCCGCGTTGCGGGGCACTAAGTCAAATATTTATCTCTCGTAATATGTACGTCTGTGTTTCGATTACTTGTACATACTACTCATAACATAATCTCAAAAAGTTATATCGAGTCAACCAATTAAAACAAAACACTGCCATACTTTTACTAAAAAAACTAAAACGATGGAAATACTATAATTTTACTAAGGGAAAATTGTATTTTACCAGGACAGATGAGCGTGTGTGAGGTAGCCGTCTGACACGAATAAAAATTACTCCGAGTCAACCAATTAAAACAAAATACTATCATAGTTTTGTAAAAAAAAAAAAAAAAAAAAAAAAAAAAAAAAACTAATAGTGTGTTAATGCAATTGAACCCACATTTTATCGCAATTTTGTATTTATTAATCGTAATAGGATCTTATTGACTGTTTCAAGTCAAACTTTTCAATAAATTATAGACTTTTAGTAAATAACACGCGACACAAATACTAAACCCCTATGATTTCATAAAAGTTAATTATATTTATTATTCATTTTAATTTAATATGAATTATAAAATAAAATGTTACCTCAAAAAATGAAATTAATTAAATAAATAAATATAGAACTCATTATTAATTTAGATTTTTCTTGTAAAATATGTATGAATTTATGAGATGACATCACATTTCATATGGTTGGATATGGATGTGTTTGTGAGTCATCTACATATCAATATAATTTTCACTGAGTGAATTGCAAGAATTGTCCCTCATCTTTATAACTAATTTCAGGCGATATCCTTTACCTTTAAAATTGAATAGTTTTGTACTTTATGTTTTCAAATGCTACACGGTTTGTCCTTTTGGCCTAACCTAGTTAGTTTTTTTCGTCAAATCAGATCACACAAGGTTATTTTACTCTTTTTACCCATTTATTTAAAGATATTTTAACAAATAAAAAAATAAATTTTAAAAACTAATAATATATAAGATAAATCATTTTATCTCTTTACCCCCCCCCACCCTTTTCTCTACTTCTCTCCAATGCCAACACCAACCACTACCCTCCACCACTCTCACACCGTCGCCACCACCACCACCCTCTACAATTCTGAACTTCCGTCGATGGACGTAAAACCCTAATTTCTGTCAATCCCACAAACACAAATTCAATCAACCACAAATAATTCATATTCAAGTACAAGAGACCGTCGACGATGTGTTCCGATCTGTTCAATCAAACCACAAATAACTCAGATTCAAATTCAGCCAAACCATAAATAACCTAATTTCGTCACTATAGTGGTGGTGGTTATGAGGGGTTCCAATATGTTCGATCTCCAACAGATCGTCGATGATGTCGTGATGGGGGGTTCCGATCTGTTGAATCCGATTCGTGGTGGTGGTGTTATTGGGTTTTAGCGGCGATTAACAGGTGGCCAATGGTGGTGGCAATGGTTATGGGGGTGGAGGTGACGATGACGGTGGTTATGGGGGCAGCAGGTGCAAGTGGAGGTGGAAATGGGGCTGGTAGGTTTCAGGTGGCGTTGGTTATGGGGGCCGCAGGTGCAGCTGGCGATGGTTATTGTCACACCCTGGCTTTGCGGAAGCGTGCGTTTATTTGGTGTGACTTCTAAATACCATAGCTTAATCACAACAAGGTATATGTAAGTAAAACCATGCAGATCATCCATTGATTAAAGTCTTAAAAGCAAAATACCACAACATAGTTTTAAAATGTCGACACATGCAACGAAATAACAAAATAAAAACATTGTTTAGAAGACATAACCACAAACATAAAACAGACGCAGTTTAAGAACTATGACTCGTCCAGGCAAGAGCCACGACCCCTAAACTTGGATGACCTTATTTCTCTTACGCAGCGTGAAAACGTAGCATACCTTGCCTTGCCAGATCCTTTAATTCCCTGAAATACATGTAAGTTGGAAAAATCAACAAAAATGTTGAGCGAGTTCATGTAAAGTGAGAATGTAAAACCGTTGTAAGTATAAAAATCCCTGATATGTAGCAAATAAGGAAAAGGAGATCACCAATGGTTTGCAAGGCCATTGATATGTGTGATGTGCAGTAGGAAGACTCAAACCTAGCAGATTTTGCGTTGGGTACAAAGTCACCCCGAAGTCCGTTCTGATGGGCCTGGGGCTGGGCTCGCTACACCCAGATAGACCTACCGCTACTGTCCCTCGGTCCTATACTGAGGATTAATGGCCTTCAGTTCCCGCCTACCCACTCACATGTTCTAAGTAATAAGCCTCCTTACGCTAATCATACCATGTGTAAAAGTACTCGTAATCATAGTAACATGTATTTCACCCTCGCAGTTTAAAAACTGAAAACAGTTAAGAGAAAAGGGGGACATGAACTCACCGTAGTGCGTCTCTAACTAGAAATCTCCCAGTCAACCTGCTGTGCGACGACCTACACGTACTAACTTCTATTAGACGGACGGTCGTGCCTTAGCTTAAGGTTTAAGTTTTTGGGAAATAGTTAGACAATTATTTCGTGTTTACACTTCGTAATTATGTATTAATTATATTCCTTCCCAAGGATGGGGGCTTTAATACATGTGCGTTTTCTTGTAATTCCAAAAATATATTATTAAGTCACACTTAAAAATATATTTTCACTCTATCTCTAAAATATAAATATTCTTCCCAAAAATATTATATTTTATTCCATATAATTTTACCCAAAATAATGCTTTTATCAAAATACGCAAGTAAGAGGATTTTCTGAAAATACATAAGTTACGTTGTACAGCTCGTGTGATAATAATAATACTGGTGTAACTTAGATATTATGAAGGCGTTCGTATTATTTTGGAGTCATAACTTCATGATATTTCCAGTAATATTATTTCTACTCTAAAAATAATATTTGTATAGTTCACAAAATAATCATAAAAAATTCACACAAGCGCTACTATGAAAAATATATATTCTAAATATATATTTAGCAAGTTTTATTTATGAAAATCCCACCTCCGACGCTTAGAAGTTTTGTAATAAGATTGTGGCGAAATTTACATTTTGAAAGCAAGTTAAAAATATAGTTATAGACACTTGTTACCAAAAATATTTCCAAGTGTTTATATTTCTGTAAAAATTTCGCCAGAGTTTCCCCTGTAACTGGAGGTGGCCACGCTTTCTAGCGTATCATTTTCTTTTCAAATCCAATCAACAATTTTCTCAACATCAACAAACAATATTCCAACATCAAACTAGTCAAAATATATATAAATCGCAAACACATGAACTTGTGGGTTGTGTAAAAGTGTGTAGTAACCTTTCAATATTTTTAGTAGATCTTTCTATCCTTGTAAATAAAATCGGTTTCTTGAAAATCTTATTTTTAAAGAAAGTGTAAGTTTACAACTTCTCGGTCAAAAATTACGAACATATTTCTTTGGTAAAACCTTTTATTACACAAGTGTCTACACACTTGTTTGTTCACAAAACACCTTTGTTTCAAGAAGGATCCGGCTTCTAAACATGATTTCATTTTACACTTGGTTCTTCGAAAATACCACTTGTAGATCTTTAGATCTACTAATTTTGAACTTCATTTTACAAGAAAAATCACTTTTACACAAGTTCATGTACATAAGTGGTAGTGTTCATCATCTAATCACTTTCATACTTTAACATACACTAGTTCATGTTTCATGAACATGACCTAGCCGGGTTAGATAACGATCCGAACTACTACTAGCATCAAACAACATAAAAGAATCATAACAAAACAAGATCCAAGAGTTTTACACTAATATTTTCTCATTAACCACCATGTTCACCATTTTTAGTAGACTTTAAGTTTTGTTCTTGAGTGTTTTTGATTTTCATCCGACAAATCTCTTATTAACCACTTTAGACAAGATCAAGAAGGTGATTAGAAGCACTTACAACTAGCTCAAGACTAGGGAAGAAACTAGACGAAAAATGGGTGGTTAATAGTGTTGTGGTGAGGTCCTTGGCAATCCGTAAGCACCGAGCTTCCTTATACGTGATCCTTCACCCTTGAATATGTATGGAATTACAAGATCAAACTTTGAAAGTGGATGTGGGTGTGGCTATGGTTTCAGCCGAATGCAAGAGAGGAGGGAAGAGAAGAACAAATTTTGTTGTTGTGTTTGGAATGAAATGGTGGCCCTTAAAACATTCTTATAATCCATTGTACAATATGTCCTAGAGATATTAAACATGAATAAATAAAATAATCCAAAGTGGATGGGGTGTGTCCCCTTAGGGGGAACGATTGTTAGGGGGGGGGGGTCTTATTTGGTTAGATCTTAACCAATTAGTTAGATAACTAGTAAGCTTAATTTAGAAGGTTAAACCAATAAGTAGTGTGTTATGCATTATAGCGGGTGTTAGGGTATTCGGGGACCCTAACTGGCTCAGAAAAAGAAAAACAGTGTCATTGACAATATTTTTATGTCCCGGGTAAAGTCCGGTTGTTCGGTTGGATACTGATCCGTTAAAGTGTCAAACAAAGCTTTAAAGTGTCTTTATTATTATTTTTAGTGACACAAAGAATTCCCGACACTTTGGAAAGTGTCTAGTATTATTTTCCCACGTTTTTGCACTTTACTAGTTAGCTTAAATGCTGAATTTTATATTAAAGTGCAGAATTTTTGTGTCTAAATCATATTTTTGGCACATCTGGTCACTATAACTTATACCTAGTGACGCAGTTCTACAATCCTCACTTCCCTACACTCTCTATGGGTGTAGTAAACTATTTCTGGCTCATACTGGCCTTAGAGGCAGTGTCTGCCTGGTGCTGGCTATGTCAACACGTTTACTGGGTTATCCGTTCATTGTGCTACTGTGCAACAAGTTTGTCACTATTGTTCTGTGTAAATAATGGAGTGGCAGTAATAGAGTATGATGCATGTATATGTATGTAGCAGAAATCAAGTAGCAGTTTAACCACAATTGTAAGCAAGCACATTAATTAAGCATTAATTAAATAGTAATTAATTCGTACGGATACCTGAGATTTTTAGGGTTGTCACAGTTATGGAGGTGGTGATGAGTTAGCAGAAGGTGGTGGTGGTGGGAGAGAATGAGAGGTAAGAAAGAGGGAAAGAATGAAATAGTACGGTTTTGTGCGTGTGTGTATATATATAGAGAGGCCGCTTATTGTACAGTTGGTCTTAACGTACGATGCGTACGTTGTGAAAATATAACATGCGGCTTCACAAACCATGCGGCTTCACTAAACCCTGACAGCCTATACATGCGGATTCATAAACCCTAACAACCTATAACATGCGGATTTACTCAACCTTGACAGCCTATAACATGCGGATTGGTTGTCAGGGTTTAGTAATCCCGCATGTTATAGGCTGTCAGGGTTTAGTGAAGCCGCATGTTATAGGCTGTCAGGGTTTGTGAAGCCGCATGTTATATTTTCACAGCGTACGCTCGTACGTTAAGGTCAATTGTATTTTACACTTTATATTTATATGTATATATATATATATATATATATATATATATATATATATATATATATATATAGGATTAGGTTCAAACGTGAACAAAATCCCAAGAGTGAACTGCGTGAACTGATCTGGGCCGTTGATTTTTAAGATCTTGAGATTAAAGTGAGTGGCATGATGGTAATTATTTGGTTAATTTTTTTCCATTTAATTAAATACAAAAAGGGTATATGTGTAATTTCAATCTTAAATTGATTGCATAAATCTCTCACAAATCAAGTAATCAATTATCCTCTTAAATTGATTGCATAAATCTCTCACAAATCAAATCAAGGATTAGGAAAGATGTAACTTAATTCAATTATTAAAATAATTATTTGTTTAAATGCGATGTACACATGTGTATTCTGATTTTGCCCTCTTTTTAATGTGATGTACACATGTGTATATCGTCTGTTTTTGTGATATCTCAGAATTTTTTTGTATTGAATGTTGATGTACACCTGTGAATTACTGTACACATATGTACGATGCTGAGTACACATGTGTACTGTTCTATTTATATGCAAGTACACATGTGTATACCGTTGAAATATGAAGGTTACGTAGATCTTAAAAATCAAAATTTGAATTCTCGTGATGAAATCTGAAATAAAAATTAAAATTGAAATCTGGTGATTTGTTGTTTGTTTTGATAATTATCTTATTAATAAATAAACATAATGTGGATAATGAATTTAAATTAGGAAAGATGTAACTTAATTCAATTATTAAAATAATGATTTAAATCTAATTTTTTATATAATTACAATCATACCCTTAACAACTAAAAAGGAAATCAAGGGTCAATATCTGTTCACGCAGTTCACTCTTGGGAGGTTGTTCACGTTGGAACTCTACCCTATATATATATATATATATATTATTTTTCTAAACCTTTTTTAAGTTATTTACATAATAGTCCCTGCAAATGTTAAATGATAAAATTGCCCTCATGTGCAAGGCACATGACAAGATTTAACGAAAAAACTAACTGGGTTAGGCCAAAATGACAAATCATGTAGCATTTGATAACATAAAGTACGAAACTCATTAATTTTAAAGGTAAATGACACCATCTGAAATTGGGTATAAAAATAAATGACAATTCTTGCAATTTACTTATTTTCACTGTAGCTAAGAACTTCTTCAATTATATATATAATATTATTAAGGTTTATAATTTTAATTCAAGAACACGGATAGAGTGAGACGCTTTCTAGAAGTGTGGGATATTCATGAAGACTCGATGCTTGACGATGGTGGCTAGTACTTTTGTCTTTGTTATGATGTTTGTTTTCTAGATCATTGTCTATTGGGTCTTGTTTTGTGGTTGATCTTGTTTGCTATTTAGCTTGGTTACTATCATGGGGGGTATGTCCCATGTTAGAACTAGTATGGGCGGTCCATACTACTTGTTTTATTGTTTTGTGAATATATAAAATTACCGGGGTAACCCTTTACCAAAAAAAAAAAAAAAAAACAATTATCCTTTGTCACACCCTGGCTTTGCGGAAGCGTGGTTAGTTTGGTGTGACTTCTTAATACCATAGCTTAATCATAACAAAGCTATATGAAAATAAAACCATGCAAGATCATCCATTGAATTAAGTTTTAAAACATAAGTAACACAACATTGTCTTAGGGCGTTGACACATGCAATGGAAATTTCAATACTACAAAATAAAAAAAAATATTGTTCTTAAGACACCAACACCAACATGAAACAAATGCAGTTTAAGGACTGTGACTCGTCCTGGTAAAAGTCACATCCCCTTAACTTGGATGACCTCGAACTCTTATGCAGCGGGAAAACGTAACATACCGCGCCAGATCTTTAGTTCCCTGAAATACATGTAAGTTGGAAAAATCAACAATAATGTTGAGCGAGTTCATGTGTAAGTTAGCAATAAAACCTTTGTAAGTATAAAATCCTGGTATGTAGAAAATAAGGAAAAAAAAGAGATCACCAATGGTTTGCAAGGCCATTGATATGTGTGAAGTGCAAGTAGGAAGACTCAAACCTAGCGGATTTATGCGTTGGGCACAAAGTCACCCCGAGGTCCGTTATGCTGGGCCTGGGGCTGGGCTCGCTACACCCAGATAGATCTACCGCTACTGTCCCTCGGTCCTACAATGAGGATTAATGGCCTCAAGTTGCGCCTACCCACTCAGATGATCTAAGTAGTAACCCTCCTTACGCTAACCATACCATGTATAAAGTACTCGTAAATATAGTAACATGTATTTCACCCCCGCAGTTTAGAAAACTGAAGACAGTTAAGAGAAAAGGGGGGCATGAACTCACAGTGGTGCGTCTCTATCAAGTAAATCTCCTGATCAATCAGCTGTGCGACGACCTACATGTACTAACTTCTATTAGACGGACGGCCGTGCCTTAGTTTAAGGTTTAATGTCTTTGGGAAATAGTTAGACAACTATTTCGTAATTACACTTCATTATTTAGTAAATATTGTCCTTCCCAAGGATGGGGGTTTTAATACATGTACGTTTCTGTATCTGCGGAATATATTATTAAGTCTCACTTAAAATATATTTTAATCCTTTCTCCAAAATATAAATATTTTTCCCAAAAATATTATATTTTACTTCACATAATTTTTCCAAAATAATATCCTTGTCAAAATACACATTCATTAGTACTTTTCCGAAAATGCGTAAGTTACGTTTAAAGATCGGGTGGTAATAATTATACCGGTGTAACTTATTATTTATTGTGAAGGTGTTCGTATTATTTTGGAATCGTTAATATTTGGTAATATTATTTTTACCCTAAAAATAATATTTGTATAGTTCACAAAATAATCATAAAAATCTCACAAGTGTTGTTATGAAAAATATACACTAAATATATATTTATCAAGTTTTATTTTGTGAAAATCCCACCTCCGACACTTAGAAATGTTGTAATAAAAATCGTGGCGAAATTTATATTTTTGAAAACAAGTTAGAAATATATTTATAATACTTGTAGTGAAAATATTTCCAAGTGTTAGGTTTTTGGAAAAATTTCGCCAGAGTTTCCCCTGTAACTGGAGGTGGCCACGCTTTCTAGCGTATCATTTTCTTTTAAAATTCAAATCAACAATGTTCCCAACATTAACCAACAATATTTCAACATTAAACTAGTCAAAATATATATAAATCGCAAAAATTCATGAACTTGTGGTTTATCCAAAATATGTAGTATCTTTCCATTATTTTTAGTGGATCTTTGTATAAATTAATCCGGTTTCTTGAAAGTCCCGTTTTTAAAGAAGTTACATCTTTACAACTTCTTGTCAACGTTCCCAAAAATAGTTCTTTTGTCAAAACTTTGTGTTACACAAGTGTTTACACACTTGTGTGCTTACAAAAATCACTTTTGTTTATGTAGAACCCGGTTTTAGAAAACATGATTTCTTTTGACGCTTGGTCCTTTGAAAATACCACTTGTAGATCCGTAGATCTACTAGTTTAGAACACTATTTCATAAGAAAAATTGATTTTACACAAGTTCATGTTGATACGTAGTAGTGTTCGTCTTTTAACCACTTTCACACCTTAACATATTCTATGTCATGTTTCATGGACATGACCTAACCGGGTTAACTGACGATCCGAGCTACTACTAGTATAGATCAAGACTAAATAATCACAATAAAACAAGTCTCACAAGTTTTACACATCTTCATAGCTTTTATCCAACATATTTAACATTTTTGTAAACTTTTCATATGTCATATTGTAAGTTCATATATTTTAACCGACAAAGTTCATTTTAACCACTTTAGAATGGATCAAGAGGTCATTTATAGTCACTTACTACTAGCTCGAGGCTAGGGAAGAAACTAGTCGGAAATCGCGTGGATAAAAGCAATGTGGTGAGGTTCTTCGCAATCCGAGTGCACCGAGCTTCCTTGTATGAGGTCCTTTACACTTGTAGATACTTGGAATTGCTTGATCAAAATCGAAAATGATGGATGGATGGTGGGTGGTGTTCGGCCGTGAGTTAGCAAGAGAGGGAGAGAGAGTGATTTGTGTAATGTGTTGTGATGAATGTTATGGTGGGTTTAGATGGTTACTTATAGACAAAGTTCATCAAGATTAACCAATGGTTCCAATGTCTAATTGATATTAGACATGGGTGAATTAAATAATCAAGCAAAGGACAAAGGTGTCCCCTTGGGGACGAGTTCGGTTAGGGGGGGGGGTCCTAGTTCAATTCCAACTATGTAATTAGGTTATAGTTAGATGATTAGGAGGTGCAACCATTTACTAGTATGTTATGCATTACAGCAGGTGTTAGGATATTCGGGGACCCTAACTGGCTCAGAAAAAGAAAAACAGTGTTGTTGGCAATATTTTTATGTTCCGAGTAAAGTCCGGTTGTTCGGTTGGATAGTGATCCGTTAAAGTGCTTAACAAAGCTTTAAAGTGTCGTTATTACTATTTTTAGTGACACAACTTATTCCCGACACTTTGGAAAGTGTCTAGTAATATTTTTCTCATTTTTTGGCACTTTATTAGTTAGCTAAATGCTGAATTTTATTTAAAGTGCTGAATTTTGTACTTAAAGTACGTTTTAGGCACATCCGGTCACTATAACTTATACCTAGTGACGCAGTTCTACAACCCTCTTATCCCTACACTCTCTACTAGTGTAGTAAACTATCTCGGGCTCATACAGGCCTTAGAGGCAGTGTCTGCCTGATGCTGGCTATATCAACATGTTTGATGGGTTATCCGTTCATAGTGCTACTGTGCTTTTGTGCATCAAGGTTGTCACTAGAGTTCTGTATGTAAATAATGGAGTGACATCAAATAAAGTATGATGCAAGTATGTACATGTATCAGTATTCAAGTAGCAGTTTATCCATAATTTCAATCAAGCACAGTAATTAAGTAGTAATTAAGTATTAATTAAGTTGTAAGGATACCTGATTTCCGTTAGAAAAATTTCGTCCCGAAATTTTAAGTTCTGCTTCTAGAAGCAGGGTTCTTGGGAAATAAGTGGGGGTATTTCTCTTTCATCCGGTCCTCACGCTCCCAGGTGTATTCAGGACCATGTCTGGCATTCCAACGAACTTTGACGAGCTTGACACTGCTCCGGCGGGTTTTGTTTACCTTCCAATCTGTAACCTCCACCGGTTCTTCAACAAAATGGAGTGTGTCGTCGACATGAATCTCGTCGGTGGGAATGACAACGGTATCTTGAGTTGGACTTTTCTTCAAGTTTGATACATGAAATGTATCGTGAACACCATTCAGTTCGGCAGGTAAGTCCAGCTTGTACGCTACTAACCCGATTCTTTCCAAGATTCTGAACAGACCAATATACCGCGGATTTAACTTTCCACACTTTCCGAAGCGTGCCACACCCTTCTAGGGTGATACTTTCAACAAAACCATATCACCTACCTCAAACTCTAGAGGTTTCCTTCTTCGATCCGCGTACCATTTCTGACGATCACGAGCCGCCTTGATGCGATCTCGGATCTGTGCAATCTTGTCTGTGGTTTCCTGGACGACATCTGGACCAACCAATTGTCTATCATCTGTATCAGACCAACAAAGTGGTGATCTGCACTTGCGGCCATATAGAGCTTCAAATGGCGCGGCACCAATACTGGTGTGGTAGCTGTTGTTGTATGAAAATTCGACCAATGGCAAATGCTTATCCCAGCTACCGCCCAAATCCATAACACATGCTCTCAGCATATCTTCCAAAGTCTGTATCGTCCGTTCGCTTTGTCTGTCGGTCTGTGGGTGAAATGCAGTGCTCAGATTCAATTGTGAGCCAAAAGCTTCTTGGAAGGATTGCCAAATCCTTGATACGAACCTTCCATCTCTATCAGAGATGATTGAGAGAGGTACTCCATGGCGTGTAACGATTTCTCTCATGTAAATTTCAGCCAACTTGCTCGTATTATCCTTCTCCCTGATAGGTAAGAAGTGCGTAGACTTCGTTAATTGGTCCACTATTACCCAAATAGTGTCATGACCTCTTGGCGTTCTTGGCAACTTTGTAATAAAATCCATGGAGATTTGTTCCCATTTCCACTTGGGAATCTCAGGTTGTTGCAGAAGTCCTGAAGGCTTCTGGTATTCAGCTTTAACCTTAGCACACGTTAAGCACTTGCTCACATAAACAGCAACATCGCCTTTCATCCTAGGCCACCAATAATAATCTTTAAGATCTTGGTACATCTTATCCGCTCCTGGATGGATAGAGTACCGTGATTTGTGAGCTTCATCAAAAATAACTTTCCTCAACCCACCAAACAGAGGAACCCAAATCCTTTTCTCAAAATATAACGTTCCTTCCTCGTTTGGCACCAATTGCTTCTCCATCCCACGGAGATATTCTTCTTCAAGGTTTCTTTCCTTAAGAGCTTCTTTCTGCGCGGCACGAATGCGCAAGGGAAGATCGGTTTGAATAATCATCTCCAAATCCCTAACCCTTATGGGCTTGATCCTTTCTTTTCGACTTAGGGCGTCGACGACCACATTCGCCTTCCCTGGATGATACTTTATCTCGCAGTCGTAATCATTCAACAACTCAACCCAACGTCTTTGTCTCATATTCAATTCCTTCTGATTGAATATGTGTTGTAGGCTCTTATGATCTGTGAAGATCGTACATTTCGTACCATATAGGTAGTGTCTCCAGATCTTTAAAGCAAATATCACTGCGCCTAGTTCCAAGTCATGCGTGGTATAGTTCCTTTCATGCACCTTCAGTTGACGCGATGCGTAAGCTATAACTTTTTGGCGTTGCATCAACACGCAACCCAATCCTTGACGCGAGGCGTCACATTATACCACGAAATCGTCAGTACCTTCCGGTAGTGCTAAGATTGGCGCATTGCAGAGCTTATCTTTCAATAACTGGAACGCTTCTTCCTGTTTGATTCCCCAATCAAACTTCTTATCTTTTTGGGTGAGGAGTGTCAATGGTTGAGCGATTTTTGAAAAATCCTCAATGAACCTTCGATAGTAGCCAGCCAAACCCAAGAATTGTCGAATCTCGGTTGGCGTCTTTGGCGTCTCCCAATTCTTGATCGCTTCGATCTTGGCGGGGTCCACATGAATCCCATCTCCATTAACCACGTGTCCAAGGAATTGGACTTCACGTAGCCAAAACTCGCACTTAGAGAATTTGGCATACAACTGTTCCTTCTTTAGCAGCTCCAGAATAGCTCTTAGATGCTGTTCGTGCTCAGCCTTTGTCTTTGAGTAAATCAAAATGTCGTCGATAAACACAATCACGAACTTGTCCAAGTATGGCTTGCAAACTCTGTTCATTAGATCCATGAAAACTGCAGGCGCGTTTGTCAAACCAAACGACATAACTAGGAACTCGTAGTGTCCATAACGAGTTCTGAAGGCTGTCTTAAGGATACTTTCCTCTTGTATCCTTAACTGATGGTATCCAGATCGCAAATCGATCTTTGAATAAAAGCTTGAACCTTGCAGTTGATCGAATAGATCATCGATCCTTGGCAGAGGGTATCTATTCTTGATAGTCAGCTTATTCAACTCTCGGTAGTCGATACACATTCGAAAACTACCGTCCTTCTTCTTGACAAACAGGACCGGAGCTCCCCAAGGCGAGAAGCTTGGTCGGATAAATCCTTTGTCTAGCAACTCTTGAAGTTGTGTCGACAATTCCTGCATCTCAGACGGGGCAAGTCGATAAGGTGCCTTAGCCACAGGCGCGGCGCCTGGAACTAAGTCGATGCGGAACTCCACTTGCCTCTGAGGTGGCAATCCAGGCAACTCCTCTGGGAAGACTTCTGGATATTCCCTCACGACAGGGATGTCTTCGATTTTCGGCTCAGGAGCTTTCTTGTCTACAATGTGTGCCAGGAAGGCAGCACATCCCTTTCGCAAACACTTTCGCGCTTTCAAGCAGCTGATAATCCGTAAAGGCGTATCACGCTTCTCTCCATGAACCACAATTGTTTCACCATCTTCGATTGGGATGCAAACGACCTTTTCGTGACAAACAATCTCAGCCTTGTTGCCTGATAACCAATCCATCCCTACTACCACGTCGAAGCTCCCCAGCTGGACTGGCAGTAGATCCAAAGCAAACTCACGCTCTCCCAACTCAATTACACAACCTTTGACAACTTCATTGTCTCCTACCAACTTCCCATTAGCCAATTCAATTGAGTAGGGAATATCTAACTTACTAGCGGCTAACCCAAGCATATTCTTAAATTCTAACGACACGAAGCTATAATCGGCTCCAGTATCAAATAAAACGGATGCAAAGCGTTGGTTTATAGGGAACGTACCAGTAACGACATTGGGATCCTGGCGCGCTTCCCTTGCTTCGATATTAAACACTCTTCCACGGGCTTGGTTCAATTCTGGGCAGTTCCTCTTATAGTGCCCAATGTCACCACAGTTAAAGCATCCAGGTCTTTGCCCCTTTCCACCTCCATTCCCAGCTTGATTGTTGTTGTTTCGGTTCGCATTACCAACTTGATTTGCGTTGTTACCACGATTTCCATTCCCTCCATTGTTTCCTTGTAGGCGATTTCCATTTCCACCTCGGTTATTGTTTCTGTTTCCAAATCCTCCTTGGCCTCCCCGGCCAACAGTGGCCCAACATGAATCCTTCGAGTGGCCCGTTTTTCCGCAAGCTTCACATACTTTTAAACCACATCGGCCAGAATGGTGACGCTGGCAGGTGTTGCACTTGGGATGGGTACCCATATATCCCTTTCCTTTCTTTCCAGTACCAGCTGTAACTTGAGCTGGCGCGCTTGACTCTCCTTTCTTAACAACCCCATAGTGCCTTGTTTGAAGTTCGAAAACTTTCGTTTGTTACTCCCGGACGACTCGATGTGAGTCTCCTTCTTCTTTATCTCGACATCATCGAACTTGTTTAGGCGGATAGCCTCCTCAGTGAGAGCCACGCTCAGATCAATTGCCTCTGTAATTGTCGCAGGCTTGGATGAGGTCACCATACTTATGATTTGAGGAGCTAAACCCCAAATGAAGCGCTCAATCCGCTTGAATTCTGGTGTGACCATATAAGGTACCACATGCGATAAGTCATGAAACCTCTGAATATACTCTGCGATCTTCGGACCTTCCATCTTCAAATGCCAAAACTCAGTTTCCAACCTTTGAATTTCAGTGCGAGAGCAATACTTTCGACGCATAAGCTCTTTCAGCTCGGTCCATGTCATTGCGTAGGCTGCGGCTTCTCCAAGAATCTGCACTTGCAAATTCCACCAGGACAGGGCTCCATCCAAGAATAACCCAGAAATGTAGGTGACTTGCTGGTCTGGATCACACTTGCTCATGCGGAGAACTGAGTCCGTCTTCTCGGCCCAAGGAACGAAAGCGACAGCACCTCCGGTGCCATCAAAGTTGACAGGCTTGTAGTCTAGAAACTGCTTGTAGGTGCACCCTGCACATACGTTACAACATATGAATGGCATTAGCATCTTTGCTAGAGATATCCAATTAGGTCATGGTATGTCTTATTGACTTAGTATTACCATGAGGTGGATTGTTGTTGCCAGTATTGCCAGAATTACTTCCACTAGTCCCTCCTTGAGAGGCGGCGTACTGTGCGATGGCAGCAGCGATGACTTGCTGAAGCTCTGCCTCATTGGTAGGCATTGGCGTTTGACGTCTCGGCGGCATCTTCTAAACGATGAGTTCACGTGGGTCAGGCCATAGTAAAGCGTACGTATATAATGATAGTAATAGTACATAACATCTCATGTTATAAATAGACCAATCACATAACATCCCATGTTACAATCATATCAATCACACAACATCCCATGTTATAAATATATCCATCACACAACATCCCATGTCATAAAACATAAATAATCAATCAAACATCATATATGATGAGAATACTGCGATTGCATTGCCATAAATCGAGACCACATGGTAAAGTGTACAAGTACATAATAGTGTCGTACAACATCAACGACTAAGGGCTACATCACCCCAGTCCAAAACTTTATCAAATCAGTGTCAATACATCCATATACATGTCAACAAAAGTCAGAATCAGAATGCAGTCTCCAAAAAGCTGTGCGGTCAGAGCAATCGCCGTCTTCTCACCAACTTCCACCCGTGCTGTACTAAAGAGCTCTACACTGATGGCGGTGGAGGAGGGGGAAAATGGGAATAAAACAAACGACGCAAATGGAGCCAGTCCTCCTCCATGGCTCTCTGGGAACGCAACCAGGACGCCATCTGATGCTCCAGTGCCAAAAGGCGTGCAGCAGAGTCCGGTGGCAATGGTCGAGAGGGCTGCGAAGTAGCAGGGTGGGTCTGACCCTGACACTGGCACGGCGGTGGCTGAGCTCTCTCGAGCTCCTGTATACGCCGTGTGAGTGCCTCCTGCTGGACAATAAACGACATAAGAACGTCCTCAATAGAATACCCCATATGGAAAGGATGGTAGGGGTCGGATGGCGGCGTAATAGGTGGTGACGTCCAAAGGAATGGCTCACTCGCTGGGGCAAAAGGTGGCACAGAAAATGGTGGAACAGGGGGAATAGCAGTAGAAAACTGTGGTACAACTGGGATAAATGTCGGCACATGTCCAAAGGGATGAGCCGAGGAACCCTCTCCAGGTCGAGCTGGAGGTGTGAACTGAGCGTACGAAGAAGGGAAATCCATGTGACGTGCACCGGTGGTATGTGGGGGAAAAGGTGGGAGCTCATCATCAGCGTCAATCCACCCATTCTGGGTGTGCGCATAACGGGGATCAATATGGGTCGCGAATAGTGCATGATCGGGCTCTAGAGGAACAGGATCAGGTAGGGGAGCAACAATAGGGTCAACGGGTACATCAGCGACGAGAGGGGCATCAACCTGAGCTGCAGCAACAACATGATCGCCCTCTAGAAGTGGAGCATCAACAGGGTGATCATCAACGGGTAGATCAGCAATCACAGGGTCAACAATGGGTATGCCAGCATGAATAGGGTCATGCTCAAACACAGGGTCAGGAGCGGCTACCGGCTCGGGGGCCATGGCAGGCTCGGGGTCATCGAACGCCATCTCAAAATCTGCGTGGTCAGCAAACGCAGGGTCAGCAAGGTCAACTGGGTCAACCGGGTCCTCCATAGGCTGATCCAGGGGTATAAACTCGATGTCCTGATCTGGGTCGAACCCAGGTGGAAAGAAAGGGTCGGAATCCTCCTCAATGTCGTGCTCAAAGGCGAAGCTCGGGGCAGGGGCAGCAGATGATGCTCTATCAGGATCTGAGGCATGAGAATAGTGCTACGCACCCTAAGTGTGTGATGGTGCGGAGGCCACAGACTCGAAAGAGTCTGGGACGGGTGAATGAGCAGGTGACTCCTCAGCAGGAGCATCTGCGAGCAACAAAAGACCACCGTCAGCTAGAAGGGCCTCGCCCTCAATATCATCCTCCAGGGGCTCATCATCAAACAAATCGACGTCGTCATCAGCGTCGGCGTCGAGGAGTATATCAAGAGCAGGATAAGCGGCAAGTGGTATAGGGGCAGGGATCTCCACGAGCGGTAAGTCCCCGGCAAAAGGGCCATCAGCGAGCTCGACAGCAACCTCGGGTAGCGCGAAGGGCTGGAAATCATCCTCATCCGTGCTGGTAACATCTGATGTGTGAACCTCATGCTCCGAAGACTCTCGGTCGTCTGATACGATGGGTATAGGGCCCGTAGTGTCCGACTCACCAGTGCCTGATGAATCCATGGTGTCTGTAACACAAACACAAATATGCACAAATAATCAATCATACAATCAAATAAACATATTAGTCACCAATTAAGCAATCAAATAGTTCTCCTAGTCCCACTAGCCTCCCAGCCTCCCAGACTGATCTTCCTAGTCCCACTAGCCTCCCAGCCTCCCAGACTGCTCCTCCTAGTCCCACTAGCCAATTCTCCTAGCCTCTCAGACTGCTCTTCCTAGTCCCACTAGCCAATTCTCCCAGCCTCTCAGACTGACTCCCTAGTCCCACTAGACAACTACCTCGGTCTCCCAGACCGAGCCTCGGCCTCCCAGACCGAGCCTCAGCCTCCCAGACTGAGCCTATAACTATAAATAAAATGTGCTCAACATTTGTTTGTAAAAACGTTTTGGATCTGGACTTAAGTGGTATGCAGTGTAAAAATGTTTTCGTGAGAGCCCTAGTGATCATAGTCTAGACTCGAGAAGGAATCCTAGTTCGCTATGATCAGAGCTCTGATACCAAGCTGTCACACCCTGGCTTTGCGGAAGCGTGGTTAGTTTGGTGTGACTTCTTAATACCATAGCTTAATCATAACAAAGCTATATGAAAATAAAACCATGCAAGATCATCCATTGAATTAAGTTTTAAAACATAAGTAACACAACATTGTCTTAGGGCGTTGACACATGCAACGGAAATTTCAATACTACAAAATAAAAAAAAAATATTGTTCTTAAGACACCAACACCAACATGAAACAAACGCAGTTTAAGGACTGTGACTCGTCCTGGTAAAAGTCACATCCCCTAAACTTGGATGACCTCGAACTCTTATGCAGCGGGAAAATGTAACATACTGCGCCAAATCTTTAGTTCCCTGAAATACATTAAGTTGGAAAAATCAACAATAATGTTGAGCGAGTTCATGTGTAAGTTAGCAATAAAACCTTTGTAAGTATAAAATCCTGGTATGTAGCAAATAAGGAAAAAAAAGATATCACCAATGGTTTGCAAGGCCATTGATATGTGTGAGGTGCAAGTAGGAAGACTCAAACCTAGCGGATTTATGCGTTGGGCACAAAGTCACCCCGAGGTCCGTTATGCTGGGCCTGGGGCTGGGCTCGCTACACCTAGATAGATCTACCGCTACTGTCCCTCGGTCCTACAATGAGGATTAATGGCCTCAAGTTGCGCCTACCCACTCACATGATCTAAGTAGTAACCCTCCTTACGCTAACCATACCATGTATAAAGTACTCGTAAATATAGTAACATGTATTTCACCCCCGCAGTTTAGAAAACTGAAGACAGTTAAGAGAAAAGGGGGGCATGAACTCACAGTGGTGCGTCTCTATCAAGTAAATCTCCTGATCAATCAGCTGTGCGACGACCTACACGTACTAACTTCTATTAGACGGACGGCCGTGCCTTAGTTTAAGGTTTAATGTCTTTGGGAAATAGTTAGACAACTATTTCGTGATTACACTTAATTATTTAGTAAATATTGTCCTTCCCAAGGATGAGGGTTTTAATACATGTACGTTTCTGTATCTTCGGAATATATTATTAAGTCTCACTTAAAATATATTTTAATCCTTTCTCCAAAATATAAATATTTTTCCCAAAAATATTATATTTTATTTCACATAATTTTTCCAAAATAATATCCTTGTCAAAATACACATTCATTAGTACTTTTCCGAAAATGCGTAAGTTACGTTTAAAGATTGGGTGGTAATAATTATACCGGCGTAACTTATTATTTATTGTGAAGGCGTTCGTATTATTTTGGAATCGTTAATATTTGGTAATATTATTTTTACCCAAAAAATAATATTTGTATAGTTCACAAAATAATCATAAAAATCTCACAAGTGTTGTTATGAAAAATATACACTAAATATGTATTTATCAAGTTTTATTTTGTGAAAATCCCACCTCCGACACTTAGAAATGTTGTAATAAAAATCGTGGCGAAATTTATATTTTTGAAAACAAGTTAGAAATATATTTATAATACTTGTAGTGAAAATGTTTCCAAGTGTTAGGTTTTTGGAAAAATTTCGCCAGAGTTTCCCCTGTAACTGGAGGTGGCCACGCTTTCTAGCGTATCATTTTCTTTTAAAATTCAAATTAACAATGTTCCCAACATTAACCAACAATATTTCAACATTAAACTAGTCAAAATATATATAAATCGCAAAAATTCATGAACTTGTGGTTTATCCAAAATATGTAGTATCTTTCCATTATTTTTAGTGGATCTTTGTATAAATTAATCCGGTTTCTTGAAAGTCCCGTTTTTAAAGAAGTTACATCTTTACAACTTCTTGTCAACGTTCCCAAAAATAGTTCTTTTGTCAAAACTTTGTGTTACACAAGTGTTTACACACTTGTGTGCTTACAAAAATCACTTTTGTTTATGTAGAACCCGGTTTTAGAAAACATGATTTCTTTTGACGCTTGGTCCTTTGAAAATACCACTTGTAGATCTATAGATCTACTAGTTTAGAACACTATTTCATTAGAAAAATTGATTTTACACAAGTTCATGTTGATACGTAGTAGTGTTCGTCTTTTAACCACTTTCACACCTTAACATATTCTATGTCATGTTTCATGGACATGACCTAACCGGGTTAACTGACGATCCGAGCTACTACTAGTATAGATCAAGACTAAATAATCACAATAAAACAAGTCTCACAAGTTTTACACATCTTTATAGCTTTTATCCAACATATTTAACATTTTTGTAAACTTTTCATATGTCATCTTGTAAGTTCATGAATTTTAACCGACAAAGTTCATTTTAACCACTTTAGAATGGATCAAGAGGGCGTTTATAGTCACTTACTACTAGCTCGAGGCTAGGGAAGAAACTAGTCGGAAATCGCGTGGATAAAAGCAATGAGGTGAGGTTCTTCGCAATCCGAGTGCACCGAGCTTCCTTGTATGAGGTCCTTTACACTTGTAGATACTTGGAATTGCTTGATCAAAATCGAAAATGATGGATGGATGGTGGGTGGTGTTCGGCCGTGAACCAGCAAGAGAGGGAGAGAGAGTGATTTGTGTAATGTGTTGTGATGAATGTTATGGTGGGTTTAGATGGTTACTTATAGACAAAGTTCATCAAGATTAACCAATGGTTCCAATGTCTAATTGATATTAGACATGGGTGAATTAAATAATCAAGCAAAGGACAAAGGTGTCCCCTTGGGGACGAGTTCGGTTAGGGGGGGGGTCCTAGTTCAATTCCAACTATGTAATTAGGTTATAGTTAGATGATTAGGAGGTGCAACCATTTACTAGTATGTTATGCATTACAGCAGGTGTTAGGGTATTCGGGGACCCTAACTGGCTCAGAAAAAGAAAAACAGTGTTGATGGCAATATTTTTATGTTCCGGGTAAAGTCCGGTTGTTCGGTTGGATAGTGATCCGTTAAAGTGCTTAACAAAGCTTTAAAGTGTCGTTATTACTATTTTTAGTGACACAACTTATTCCCGACACTTTGGAAAGTGTCTAGTAATATTTTTCTCATGTTTTGGCACTTTATTAGTTAGCTAAACGCTGAATTTTATTTAAAGTGCTGAATTTTATACTTAAAGTACGTTTTAGGCACATCCGGTCACTATAACTTATACCTAGTGACGCAGTTCTACAACCCTCTTATCCCTACACTCTCCACTAGTGTAGTAAACTATCTCGGGCTCATACAGGCCTTAGAGGCAATGTCTGCTTGATGCTGGCTATATCAGCATGTTTGATGGGTTATCCGTTCATAGTGCTACTGTGCTTTGTGTATCAAGGTTGTCACTAGAGTTCTGTATGTAAATAATGGAGTGACAGCAAATAAAGTATGATGCAAGTATGTACATGTATCAGTATTCAAGTAGCAGTTTATCCATAATTTCAATCAAGCACAGTAATTAAGCAGTAATTAAGTATTAATTAAGTTGTACGGATACCTGATTTGGTGAGGGTTGTCACATCCTTATTGTGTTCACACGTATACTTTATAGTTTATTAATTAATGTTACACATAGATTTATTATTCTATATTAACTAGTGGATTTTCTCCGCGCGTTGCAGCGGGGAAGTTGGTTGGTATCGGTCCAGTTTCCTAAGGTATCGGTATGGTAATCAACCCTTTATATGGCGATCGAAAGATAAACCCCAAAAAATAAAGTCATGATACGCATAAAGGATATCGACACATGTTTTACATCGATCAAAAACCAAAAGAATATTGATAAAGGTCTCAAAAGTACAAATACCGGTACCGATGTTCGGTTGAAAGCAACATGGTACCGATGTTGTTCGAACAATATCAGTTTTGTTCATCACCGACACTCGCTATAGCTTATAATATAAAAAAGTTACTCCCTCGCGCTTTGCGGCGAAAAGTCGGTTGGTATGAGTTCGATTCAATAAGGTATCGATTGCACTTTGTATGGAGATAGTCATGATATGCCTTAAAAGGATATCGACACATGTTTTACATAGATAAAAAACCATAAGAATATTGATAAAGGTCTCAAAAGTACAAATACCGGTGTCACACCCTGGCTTTTGCGGCAGCGTGGGTTTATTTGGTGTGACTTCTTAATACCATAGAAACAATCACAACAATGCTATATGATATAAACATACGATGTTCATCCATTAAAATAGTTAAAAATGCATAACATATTGTCGAAAAAAAAAACATCAACCACAATATGCGTTACAAAACATGACTTGTTTAAAATGAGTTCATAAGACTCGGCGAAAAGCTACCAACGACACAAGGATTGAGACATGCAACTCGTCCAGGAAAGAGTTACACTTCCCAAACCTACGACTCTGGATGACATCCTTATTAAGTACGCAGCTTATCATGCATCACTTGCCAGATCCAAATTAATTCCCTGAAATACATGTAGTTTAAAAAGTCAACAAAAAGTTGAGCGAGTTCATGTGTAAGTCTGTGTGTATAAACCGTTTAATATGGCTGTAAGTAAAAATTGTCCCTGGTATGTAGCAATAAGGAAAAATGATCACCATTGGGTTGCAAATCCAATAGTATATGTGAATGATGCAGGAAGACTCAAACCTAGCAAATTTGTCTCCGGTATGAAGACATAGTCACCACTATGGGCCCCGGCCTCATGGGTGTGGGCTCGCTACACCCAAATAGATCTATCACTCATGTCCCGTGGTCCTACGATGAGGATTAATGGCCTTAAGTGTCATGCCCACCACTCACTTGATCGCGTAATAAAAACCCTCCTTAAGCTAACAATACTATGTATAAACTGTCTGAAATAAATTGTAAACATGTATTCCACCCCCGAAGTATAAAACCGAAAACAGTAAAGGAATAGGGGGGTCATGAACTCACCGTAGTGCGTCTTGACTCGAATCTTAACTCTTTCCGCTACACGACAACCTACAACGTACTAATGTCTATTAGACGAACGGGCCGTGCCTTGGCTTAGAGTTTAGTGTTTTGATTTGCGTTACTTAGGTATTATTTTGTTAAAACAATAATAATTATTTTAACTTAACTATCGTTCTTAGAAAAATAGTTAGACAACTATTTCGTATCTATTTTTCTCGAATATTTTACTAAGTGTTCAGATTTTCGGAAAATTTCGGCAAAGTCTCCTCTGTAAATAGAGGTGTCCATGCTTAAATAGCATATCATTTTCTTTTACATATATCCAATAGTTCATTTTTCAATAACCCAACCGACATATCGACAAACAAAACGTTACTTACTTTATTTCAGCTTCATTACTCAAAACCGGACTGTTTTCGAGGATTTTTATAAAATAGTTAACCTTTTCTAAAAACTACCACATTTTTAAAGAATATCATATATGTTCCAAAATTTATTGTGTAAAAATATCAAAGTCCAGTTCGTTACCCATATTTTACAGAAAATCATTTTCTCACTACAATCAGATTTGTTACTTTCTGATTGCAGTTTACGGAAATATTCACTAAAAATTAACCGTAAGTCTGTTTGACGAAATTCCAGTTGGAGGGTCGTCCTGACAACGGTGTCCATCTACTGTAAAAATTCCATGAGTCGGTTTCACTCAGGTTTCAGGTTATGACTTCGAAAACAACACACTTTTTCTGCAGTAAAAATGCAGCTTGAGCTGCTGTCCAAAAATAGTCTTTTAAAAATAGTAAACGGTCTCGAAAAATTACGATTCCAGTGCCATTTGTTTAGTTATTCCAAAATACACATTTTAGGCTTCAGAAAATCGGTTTTTCGATTTAAAATGGTCCCGTTACAGCCTGTTGAAGTTGGCTGGAAATCCAACTCAGCAAGCTGTTTACATTGTAGAAGTAACTAAAAACGCGTAAACAAGGATCCTAACCATGGTTTATTGATGAACAAATGTTAAAACTTCAATCATGCTTTAACCAACCCTAAACCATCCAGATTTCAACTTCACACAACCTTTCTATATATGGTTTTTATGCAGAAAGTTAAGTCCAACATTTTAGTGTTTTAGCTTTTGTGTGTCATGAACATTCAAACAAATCATAACAAGAACAAGATGGAACAAGGGTATGAAGGGACTTACTACTAGCACAAGGCTAGGGTAGTAATCTTAGGACAAGATGATGGTGAAATGTTAGTGACAAAGGCTTGAATCAAGCTTCCTTGAAAACCCTTCAATCTTGCACTTCTATGGAGGAACCTCAAGCTTGAAAGAGAGCTTTTTGTGAAGAAAATGGAGGATGTGAAGGATGGTGGTGATGGAATCGGTTATGGTGGGGGGGGGTGTGCCGAAAATAAGAGGGAGGAGGGAGGAGGTTGGGTGTAATCTTTGTAATGATGATGATCTTCTTGGAAACATGCATCCTCCAACCCTAAGGTCATCATTGCCTAACTCTTGGCCAATAAGAGTTAAGATTGCAATATCAAAAATCTAAACAAAATATATTTACTAATCATGGCAGAAAAATCGGTTGGGGGGGTAAAATGTAAATTTTTGGTAATTAGTAGGTAATAAGTTAGAAGGTTAAGGGTATTTTCAAGTATAGTGGGTGTATGTCATGTTAACATGGTGTATAGGGATTTTTGTGACCATAAATAATTTAAAATGATAAAATAATATTTCTGACAATATTTTCATGTCTCGGGTAATGTCTGGTTGTTCGGTTTCGCATCGTTCCGTTAAAGCGTTTAATTGTCCCGTATAGCGTCTTTTGTGCATCTTTCTGTAACGAAATTAATTCCAACACTTAGGAAAGTGTCCAGGACCATTTAGTCAATACTCTGTATAATATGAGTGTGTTAAAAGCTGATTTGTTACTAAAAGTGCGGAATTCTGTAATTAAATTGCGTTTTAGGCACTTTCCGGCACTCAAACTATCACCTAGTGACATAGTCTTATGGTCCTCACTTCCCTACACTCCATATTGGTGTAGTGTTTTATCTCTGGCCCATACTGGCCTAAAAATAGTATCTGTCTAAGTGCTGGCATTGTCAGCATGCGTCGGATTTATCTGCTCATTGTGCTAACTGTGCTTTGTGCATCAGGTCTGTCACTAAGAGTCTGTATGAAATAATTGGAGTGACTGTATGTAAAGAATGCACATGTATGTATGTAATGTGAGTCAGTAAGCAGTTTTAAAGTGTCAGATGTAATCAAGCACAGTCATTAAGCACACACTTAGGGTTAATTAATTTGTACAGTACCTGTAATTATGCGGGTTGTCACAACCGGTACCGATGTTCGGTTAAAATCGACAGGGTATCGATGGTCGGACGTTATCAGTTTTGTTCATCACCGACACTCGCTATAACTTATGATATAAAAAAGGCACTCTATACCGCTACCAAAGTTGTTCGAACAATATTGATTCAGTTTGTCATAGTAAAGAAAAAGAAATTATAATTGAGTCGTTCAATTTGAACAAAGCTTTTATCGAAATAGAGATAAAATAAACATGTCACAACAGTATATTCGGAGTTTAGTAAAACATTACACAATATTATTAGTGTAATGAAAAATAGTAAATGACGCTAGCTTATAAAACATCGTGTCTTTAAAAATTCTAAAAGAAACAAAACATATTTAAGATTAATTATAATAATAAAATGTACATAAACATTATAAGTTATTATCATATCCACTCAAGTTAGCACATATAACAATAGGGAAAGGTTCATTTGAGAAGAAATTTAATGTGAGAAGAAAAAGAAGAAATGACATATTAGTAAAATACTATTTCATTTATAACTAGTCTAAGTACCTGTGTAATACACGGGTGGACCAACAATAATTAATATTATTCAACACCATATGAGTAAACATCTTAATTAAATAAACGTTGAACTGCAAACATGTTTATCAACATTACACGTAATTGAAAACAAACAAAGAAGACAAAGTTCACAATTTGTTAAACACTTCCTTATAAACAACATTTGATGTTTTATCGGTAGGTTTGCCGTCCTTGTCTAATATAAGCAATTTGACTCCGTCTCTGGATTTTACCCTTGATAAAGCCACATACAACTGACCATGCGTAAAAACAGGTTGTCTCAAGTACAGACCAACCCTTGATAGCGACTGCCCTTGACTTTTGTTGATAGTCATCGCAAAACACACAACTATCGGAAATTGCCTCCTTTGAAACGCAAAAGGAATCTTCTTGTCTGAAGGTATCAAATTAAGTCTCGGTATGTAGGTGCGAGTGCCAATATTTCCTCCAGATATGATTTCTGCTTCTATGACATGGTTGTATAATCTTTTTATTGTAACCTCGTACCGTTGCATAAACCATTTTGTTGGTCAATGTTACGTAATAGCATTACTGGCACACCAACTTTGAGTACTAACCTGTGATTAGGCAAACCTGATACTTTAAGACCATTCAACACATCTGGTGAGTATAGTTTTAGCTGTGTTGAATTAGGATTCTCAGTCTGACAAAGACTATCGGAGCTTAGATACTCTCTTTCTTCGCCTGGGAATAACACTAACAACCTGTCTCTACCCGTGGGTACGTAATGTATCAAACGAAGTTAGATTCAATCTAACTTTAAAAATTAAACTAAAAATATGGTAAGGCATCTAAAGTTTGTTGAGTTTCGAATCAAACCATGTACCAAGTAAGATGACAGATGTTGAAATAAGCGATTACGGGTTCTATAGCCCAAGGTTCAAACTATGTCATTAAATAAAATAAAAAGACATGTTTTTAAAAGGCAAAAATCCATTAACGATTTTCGATTATTATAAATCTATTGAAGATTTATCTATTGACAAAATAAGTAACTGATCTACACAAACGGATATCAAAAGAATTAATTAAGTGTGGATTATCTGTTTTGTTCTCCAATTCCCCAGCTACCCTTCACCTTATTTCACGGTGTTGAAAAATGATATGTTTGTTACTTTTAGGAAAAAAATTATGTTATTGACCATAAAGATACTGTACGCGTGAATTTATTATACGTGTATTATGGTCATAACGAAAGTATGCTAATGGCAATGGTTATTATTGAAGCTTGAAGTTGATACAATAAATACAAAACATCAAACATAGTATTGATATAAATAAAACGGAAAAGATAATTAAATGATATAATATCAATAAAAATGTTATTTCTCTAATACTTCTCCTTGCTGGAGCCTCGTAAGCAATAACCCCACATTCGTTTTTGACCACTTGATAAAACAATCATCACATAATGAAATATGTTCGGCTTGAATAATATCATGCCATCAAACTATACACTAAACCTATTGTAAAATATATTAGTGACATAATAAAAAATATTGTAAAAACTAAAATAAAATGAAACAATAATATGAGTAATGTGATATGCTTTCAAGGGTTGGGAAAATTTAACTTACATTAATTATAAGTGTATCAAAGAGATGTCATATGAAATTTTACCGACACCAAACATAGATGAAAACACAAACTGAATACCGTATCACTAACGAAATACAACCCCCAATGTTGACTTTAAAGAAAAACCAAGCAAAAGTCTGACTTGTATTTGGGTATTTGATGTGATCTAAATGACATAATATATTCCGTGTATCAAACCTGGGCATCAAAACATTCACAAACTTGATTAGAGCAGCATTTGGTTTCCGGGGTGTTAGATGTAGAAACAATAGCTTTTCACTTTGGTAAAGCATGCACTGTTTTTCTTGTGTGCGATAATTTGAAATGTGAAATTAACATGAAATAAGTCTCCAAGTAAGCTTAATCGAAGTAAATTTTCCAAGTAGAAAGGTAGACTAAAAGAAAACAAAAAACAACGGTTTTAAAGAAAACACTATAAAAACACCTAGGAACCTACTTCAATTATTGAATCAATTCTCTAAAGGACTCATGTTGAAGTGAAAACTGGCAATGAAGTGTTGGTTACCAAGAAAGCTAATTATTTTTTTTTTCAAAAGGCAAACCATTTATATATTTAATTTATAAAGAAATTATCAGTAGCAAGGAACTATTGAGACATATTAGACTACCATAAAAAAATACATAACAAAAAACTAAATAACAAATCATTTCTAGACTAAATGAAAGAATCTTGTTTTTATCACTTCATCCTGTTCTCTACAACTTTTGTTCCATTAGCTTTGGTTAAACTCCATCAAGTCTTCTCTAGTCTGCGGCCAACTAACGTTATATCAATCTTCTCTAATCACCCTGTACTTCCACTCCCTACAACCTTTGGTAGCGTTGGTGTTCAGTGGCAACGACATTGGACTTTCGTTGGAGAAGAATCGACGGCTAAATGTGACTGTTTCGTTAGATCTTGGGCAACTGTTGAGTCGTTTGTCGCGGTAAAAGAAACAGAGGGGCTGTGGTGGTCCATTCAGATCTAGAAAGGGAATGAGCCCATGAGGATCAGCGGCGAATGAAATGCACGATATGAAGCTACAATCTGAACAAAATTGGATCCACTGTTTGACTCGTTAGCAACATTCAAAACGCAACCTGCTGAAGCAAAATGCATGCGGCAATGTTAGCTATTACCAACAAAAGACCTATTACCAACAAATGATAGAAAGTCTAAGCAATAGTACATAAGCTGCAACCTGACCCGCTTTGCAAACAATATACGACCTGCCACTTCACCCTTGGAGGAGGTACACAAAAAAATTATTAAAGCAACTCTATAATTGTTACTATGTTTCTTTCGCCATGATCATTTGTTGTTATGGGTCAATATTTTTGTCACGAGCTACATATGTCTCAATATGAAGTTTTTTTGTAAATTATAGACAACCTCTATAATTGTCAAAGGCCAAACGGATCACATTCAAAGACTTTTCCCAGGATGTGAAGTTATTGTTAATAGTTAAGCGTGTCAACATTACTATAAGATTACACTTTTGGGTGACTTTTGAACCGTTCATTTCTTCCCTGTAATAGTATAATTTATACAAAAGAAATTAAGGAGCCCAAAACTAAAGTTTGTGAAAGGTAAAAAAGTAGATGATGTCATCATGAAAGAGTTCTTGATTCTTACCACCACATCATACAAATTGTTTACAGCCGAGGTGCGACTTCTGAATCTGCAACGCCAATGAACTTGTTTTATGTCTTAACAGTTCAAGAAAAAATTACTTGGCAGGATGTAAAATAAAAAATTTAATATATAGTCTTAAAAATACAAAGAAAATGTTCTTTTTTTTCTTTTCAACACGTTATTTGAGATATTTACTAACCTTATGGAAAACTTGAGATATATGGCCATCTTATATTGATGCATGTAGCTATAAAACATTTGGAAATAAGTTCTTAGCCTACTCGGTATGGGAGAGGGTAGTCCTTGGAGGATGACCCTCCACCACAGCGCCACGTCATAGTCCTTGGAGAATGCCCCTCCAAGGATGGAACCAAGGAAATGAGTGATGACCCTACCCCACATAGTTAATTTATTTATTTTTTTAAATTCATCTAGTTTTTTAACATTTGTTCGTGTTGTATGGATCCATAGAAAAAGTAGAGAGTTTTATAAAAAGTAGAAGAATTGTATAAAAAGTAAAAGATTGTATAAAGTTGTGAGAGAGAATTGGTTGACGTGGGTAAAAAATGGGGTGTTTTGGGTGTATTTATATGTAAATTTATTATTTTTTTAGTTTTAAACAATTTGCACGTTGGATAATATTAAACGAAAATTGAATTTTGTTTTTAAATAATAGTCGTTGTCAAACGGATGAATTTTTTGTCCTTTTGTGACCGTCTCCAGCGTCCCAGCCTCGACGAATTGGACGACGACAGACCAACCGGGATGGCGTTGAGGCCCGGCGACGGTCCAGGACGGGCCAAGCCGAGCCCCACACCGAGTGGCCTTACTACTGGAGAATCCATCCGACCATCCCCATAAAAGACAAAACATTAAATAAATTAATATACACCTAATATCACTTCGTTAAACAATTGGAAGGGTAACAACTCAAACCAAGTCAAACTTATTCGACTAATATAAAGCTGTGCACTCCAAAATCCTTAATATTTAAACTAAAAAGTGGTAAAAGTTCACTTTAAAACCTTTGTTATTTTTGTTCTTGTAGCAATGAGTAAGTTTTGTTAGAGACATTTTAGCAAACACTTGGTCTGCATGAAAAAACTGTCTTTATCAATTCAAATTGAAATTCAATGTTGATGCTTTCGCCAATTTCATCAACCCCACAACCATAAGTATGTCGAATCTACTAAATCTACTACAAATAACACATGCTATACGTGGTTTCCATTAGTAGATCAGTAGATCTGAGTACATGATAGTTTACTCAACTTTTAGTGATCGACTAATTTTAATGCCCTAAATCAATTGCCAAGTCCAAAATTGTGAAGTCAAAAGCATCAAAGAAAGAGACAACACATAACCTCTATAGTTGTGGATTCTTTCTGCTTGGATATTTTCTCTTTCAACGGCAGGTAAGACAGCAAACAGGTGCACCATTGTCAGATAGTCATCCTAATCTCTTAATGCATCAATGAACTTTGGATATCTAATGCCAGACCCTGTATAAATATAAAAATTTATAAATAACAAAACCTAAAAATAGGAGTAAAAATGTTAAAATTTGGATATGTTAATAGTAGACCAACCTCTCTCGAATAAGCATATCAAGATTGTAAGTAGACTTTCTTGTCAACAACCGTTCAGCAAGATCCATGTTCTTCAAAACATAAACCCAAATAAATACTTGAGTTGTAGTTAGTGCATATGTAGCAAACAGTAATAAAGAACAAACATATAGTTCTACATGATTCAATCAGTATGATATATGATCCCCTACGGTTTCAATCAATCATAAGGCATTCTGAAGTATATTTCAAATTAAGCTTTCTATATAAATGTGTTTGTTTATAGCCACAAATCCTTGCAGAATTAACGGAATCTAAACTCCTTCTATCAGACCTCAATCAATCTCACTAATTTGCAGATCTTAATCCAACATTAAATAAACCTAAAACGTAAGAGCATCAGAATAACATATTCAAAAATAAGCCCTAAAACTTTATACAACATCATAATTAGTCAATATAAGAAAACCCTAATATATGAGCCATAAAAATTGATACAAATCAGAATATGCACAAAAGATTCATACAATTATTTATGATATTCACTGCAAATCGACACAAAATCGAAGATTAAATCAAAAACATATTCAAAAAAACCCCTAAAATTTGCTACAGATTAAATACCAGAGAAATATGCATACCAGTGATAAAGAATCGTACCTTAATAAATGCTTGACAAATCGATTGAATGCCAAAACGATGTGAACAAAGAGATGATGATTGATAAATCGATTAACAACCGAATCGATGTGAAGAAACGCCAGAATACATATGGATTTATAGATCTAGGGTTTATACATCTAGGGTTCATATTTTGGGTGATGATTATAAAGAGATATGGAAATCAGATATATGGTAGAGTGATTTGAGGAAATTAGAGAGAAAGATGGAAACTTCAATTTTCCTTCTCACAATGAAAGTGAAAAGCGGGATACATCTAATGCCGCTCAAAACAATTTTTAGAGATACAATCACATGACACGTGGCATTAAGTGTTGTAAGAATAAGACAAATGGCCAAAGTTTGTTTTGTTTTATTATAATGTATAGATTCATATCATTAATTTTTAACTCTGTAATTAATTAGTCAACTAATCATTAATTATCCTACATATAATCTACAAAACCTACACATATCAAAATTTTCCTACATATACCCTACACATCATAAAATTTTATCCTATACAGTCGAAATTTATCCTACACACATCAAAATATATCCTACACAACTCGTAATTTATCCTACACAACTAGTAATTTATTCTACACTTTAAATTAAGTTGTTTTTTTAATTTGGAGAAAGTATATATTTTGAAAAGGAGTTACAAATTTAATTTAGTTAGTTATTAAAGGGGAAGAATACAAATTAATGATTTCTGTAAGTTTACCAATATACCCTTATATTAAAATTCAATGCAAATATTAAATGAAGTAAAATGAAGCATTCTTATTGGTTAAAACTTCTTCTTTTTTCTTCTTACAAAAAAATTCTTCTCATTTGAACCCTCCACTATAACAATAATATTATAAAGCTCTTATGCATAATTTTATACATAATATGACATTAAACCTATTATATATTATATTATAAAAACAAAATATTAAAGATTTAAAAACTGTAATAATATTTAAATATTTAAATATTATATTACTATTCATGAAGACTATAGTTTAATATGTATAATATAATCTACTAGGTTAGAACCCCGTGTATTACACGAGTTGAATAAATATAATTTTATATATTAAATAATAAAAATTTATATCTTTATGAACCTTGTATATTGTACGGGTTAAATAAATGTAATTTTATATATCAAATAATAAAAAAAGTTATATCTTTAAAAACCATGTGTATTACACAAATTAAATAAATGTAATTCTGTATACTAAATACTAAAAATGTCGTATCTTTAAAAAAAAACTCGTGTATAATCGGGTTGAATAAATCTACCAAATAATAAAAAATACATCCTTAAAAACCACGTATATTAAACGTGTTGAATAAACCTAATTTTGTATACCAAATAATAAAAAAAGTTATGTTTTTAATAAATTAGGATAACATTAATATTAATTTATTATTTATATATTTAATATAAGATAAGTAGATAAGAGAGGTATTTGTTTTAAAAATATATTAAATTAACAATTTAGATTTGAGGATTATATTTTATTAAAGTATGATAAGATTTAATATTAATTTATTATTTATTTATTTGGATAAATATAAATTTAAGGATACCTTCAATGAATGAATGACACGTGTCCAAAAGTTGGTTTCTTTTATTATAGTAGTTAGATTAAGATAATAGTTTATTAATTAATATTACACATAGATTTATTATTTTATATTAATCTATTAAGGCATATGAAGATATTTCATAACATCTTGTCGTCCAACTAATACTTTGATGAACCTCTTAGACTAGAAGGTATGGAGGCCGGCCCTGCCTCGGCGAGCCTCGGCGCCGCACCCCCACACCGTCCCCCATTGCTCCGTCCCATTCTCTCTGTCATCCACAAGATGAACTCGCCGGGCCTGTTTTCTCTTTCTCTTTCATCTTTCTCTCGTCTCTCTCTCTCTCTCTAAAATCAAATCAATTTATATTTTTTTAAATTGTTTTCATAAATAGTGTGGGGTCCCATCCCCCACCCCCTTGGTTCATCCCCTTTAGATCCATCCTCACTCCCCGTGACGTGGCTGCCCATTCTCTTGGAGATTAGCCTCACCATACCTTCTACCCTTAGGATCTCAAGTTAGAGACTCGTGGCTAACAAAATACTTAAACGTGGAGATCTCATAAGATGCACATTATGTATTTTTCATCGTCATACTCGTCTTTATACTCTGTTGAAAAGTCACCTACTGGTCACAAACGATGATGGGTTGATGCTTGTATAAGGATGCAACAATGTTACTTTGTCAATGACGAAGGGGACTCGACGTGTCTTTCTCTAAAGACGTTTACAAATGGAAACGTGGGGCCTCTCATATATATTTTTTTGCATATAATTTCTGATAAAATATAATAAGGGGTTGTTGTTTAGCTCTTAATAAGGTTCTTAATGGTTCAGACCTCTTACTCACTTAGACTGTTTGTTTCGCGAGCAGATGTCTGAATGATTCAGCCATTTGCATATTTGCCTCTGAATGGTTAAACATTATACTCAGTCTGAATGGTTAAGACCTCTTATTTGAATTGGTCAAACATTTGTCTCTAAACGGTTAAACATTATACTAGCTCTTAATGGTTCAAACCTCTTACTGTTTCAACACTTAATGGTTCAGACTTACTGATTCAGCACTTACCATTCAAAAGTTGCCAAACAGCCCCTAACTGTTTTATTGCATATAATTTTCGTTAATGAATAATTGCTTGAATAATCATGTACATCACTAAAACAATTGCTTGATTGTATCTTGCATCTAGTCAAAAGGGTGGTGTTGTAAGTGTTTCTTTGAGGTGCAACGAAATCATAAAGACGTTCTTACGAAGGGTCTGGTTTTAGAGGGTATGTGCGTATGTCTTTTGTTACTAAACATGTAATCAAGGTATTTCTGAGGTGTTATAGACATTTTAATTATATCCATCCTCTTTAAAACACGTCTCTTGGTACACCATCATCTTTCTCCTTAAGACCTCATGGTTGTCGTCATCATCATTCATTATTATTGTATGTCGTTCTCACCATCCACCAATATATAGACTTTTGTTGATAGAAATCTAAGTGTGTTAAAGTCTAACGTTATATAAGTCATTTTAGGTTAGGGTTAACCTATAAAAGGCAAGTTGTCGACCTACACGAACACAAATGCGTAGAAGCAGTGGCCGACTCAGGAAATATTGTGGAAGAGAGAGAGATAGAAGGTGGTGTCCCTAGTCTCTCGATCTCTCCATCACAAAAGAGCACAAATCACTATATTTTTGTTTCCTCATAATTAGAGAGATTTGGTTGTAGTGACTAATATCTTTTAGTCTATACTCTTTTTTTATCAACCATACCTTATGCTTGTTCGATGATAATCTTTTCTATTTGTACACTATTGTAATGTAATGAGGCACTTGTAAAGTTGGTGAAGGTTATAGTTGTTGTCGTTCTCTTCAGTGGCGGATCCAGGATTTTTTTTTACTGGGTTCACTTTTTAGGTGCTCTAATTTCCATCAACGTGACGTTAGAATTTCCATCCGGGTCGGGTCGGGTTGGGTTGGGTCGGGTCGGGCTTTTATCACTAAAGTCACTTTTTTGTATGATAGTTTAAAACTTTCACATGAACATCAAGTTATGATATTAGCATTAAACATACATTAATTATGCAAAAGCCCCATACATAGAATTAGAGTAAACAATTATCAAGATTAAATAGAGTTTGCCATATTTGAATTAAAGAGCACACGCCATTCAATGCATATCACATGAACATCAAGTTAATGGCAGTTAATAGTACTACCATCCCCTCTATTGAGCTCCACCCCAACTAATAATCAGAAAAAAGGAAAATCGGAAAAAAAAACACATGAAAACAGGTGATGTGGGATTTGAACTCAAGGTGTCATGGTAAAGGGGTGCACAATTAACCAGTGGAAAACTAGAGCATTTGTGTTATGGGTTCCCCCAATATTTTATTTATGGGTTCCTTTTCAGTTTGTCATATACATTTACGCTAAAAATTAAAAACCGAATGGGTTCCTGGGAACCCGGTGTTAATACATAAATCCGCCCCTGGTTCTCTTTTATAAATTACAAGATTATGCATCATTGTAAATTACACTACATACTTTTGAATTCCATGCATCTATATTACAATATATAACTTTCGTCAATTGTATACTCGTGAATGCATCAGTATTACAATTTATAACTCTTTTTAATCCTATACTCTTTCAAATGTTAAGTAACACTCCCATTTTTAATCTTACACTCTTTCCAAATCTCAAGTAACACTCCCATTCAAAACTAAAATCAAAATCTCCCCGCAATTCAACATGGAAGCAAAGCAATATATCAACATACTATTTTGTAGTAGTGGGGGTCATGTAATTAAAGCATTATATATGTCGGTAAAGTGAGTGGAGAGAAATTGGTGTACAAACTACAAAGTCTCCTAGCATAGTCTTTTAGGATAGGAACGTATATTCATGTCTTCTTTAAAGCTATCATACTTGGGCTCTTTTTTTTCTCCCTCTCTCTCACATATTGAATTTCTTTCTAATATTATATTTGTTGAGCACCATTACAAATGATTTATTTGTTTCTTGTGATTATTTACTTAAAATTTGTTATGTATTAAATGAGTCTATACAACCATACATATAGACAATATATACATTTTTATATATAGAGGATTGTCTAGTAAATAATAAATTATAAGTAATGAAATACAATAACCGTATAAACACTTACTTTAAGTCTTTATAACGCAATCGCTCAAATCTTTCTTTCTTTATCGCATTGTATCTAACTAGCATAATGTATTAGTAATTATGTAATTCTTACTCTCATTAACTAAAATAAAAAATGATTACGCATTTGAATATGCACTTTAAACTTGTAACGATGATTTTAGTAGATGTTCCATATACTACAACAATAATCATCTTCAAATAGGGATGAATATTGGTTATCTTAGCACATATTTGATTGTAAATTCGTGCCGTATACTTGGCCCAATGTCCATCGAGTAATTATTTGTCGGATGTCAGGCATACCTACGGGTAGTATCAAGTATACCAGTTATTTGGTTTGAAAAAATACTCGTTGGGTTCAAATACTATTTTTTTTCTTGTCATTGTTATTTTTATATAAGCTTATGCAGTTAACAACTACAACAATTAAAGTATGATTAATTACATATATATTATTATCACTATTAAATATTTGAAAGTTTATATTATGTAAATTAAATGATAATATAAATCTCAAAACATAAATTCATATTTATTAGCACAAAAATATGAATAATATTATGAAACACATAACCCAAAAGAAAATTTTGTTTTCCAAGTATTGAAACTAGTATAACTAGAGTCGAAAGAAAATAAAAATAGAACCTTCTCAGGTTAGGTATATAGTTTAATTCCAACAAAGTTAATTATTGTTTTGTCCTATGTGTTTTAACTAGTTTAACTCATTTAATCAAAAAATGAATCTTTTAACTTATCCAATCTTAAAATTGCATTTTATAACGGTTTTGACTCCTAACATCAATTATGTTACTTTTTTTCAGTTAAGCCTAAGGGTATTATAGTCCTTTTATATCTTAGGGGTTTTTTTATGTAAGTTATAAATTCTTTTAATATTTTTATTTGTGTAATTACTTAATTTGTTTATTTCTTTATTTCATGATTATTCTTTAACAAAATACGTTTTAAATATAAAAATAAATACATATTTCTTTAATATTTTGTTTTTTTATAAATTTCGTTTTTTTTAAATATTTGTTTGTCTAACCGTTTTAAAACCGTCTATCGTTATTAAAATTGTTTTTTAATTGTTTGTTTTTTAAATCGTACTTTTTTAAGTCCTTCGTTTTTTTTAAATTGAACAGTTCATTTTTTACCATTCTTTTTAAAACCATATATTTTTTAAACTTTTTTTTATAGTCGCTCATTTATAAAAACGTTCCTTTTAGTACCTTTTTTATAAAGCGTTCTTTTTATTTTTAAAGCGTTATTTGAATCGTTTATCCTTTTAAAAATCCTCCCTTTTTTGACTATTTCTTTGTTCGAAATTCGTTTATGTTAAACCTTTTGTTTACTAAAATCATTCGTTTTATAAAACCTTATATTTTTAACATATATTTTAATACCTTTTGTTTTTTTATGAACGATGCTTTTTTAAGTTCTCGAAAAACCATTCGTTTGTTTAAAATAATCCATATTTTACCTTTCTTTATTTTACAATCACTTTTTAAACTTTGTATTCTATAATTTATTTATCATCGATAGCAAAAAAACTTCAAAGAATGAATGATTTTAAAAATAAAAGAAATTTAAAAATGAACGATTTTAAACGTCAAAGGAATCTAAAAGTGAATAATTTTAAACAAGCGAACGGTTTTTTCGAAGATCTAAAAAACGACGTTTATAAAAATAAAGCAAAAGGTACCAAAAACTTATGTTAGAAATATAACGTTTAAAAAATCGTATGATTTTAATAAATGAAAGGTTTAAAAAATGAACGAATTTCGAACAAACGAATAGTCCAAAAAAAATGGAAGATTTTAAAAAAGATAAACGATTCGAATAATACTTTAAAAATAAAAGAAACATTTTACAAAAAAGGTTCTAAAAGGAACACTTTAAAAATAAATGGTTTTAAAAATGAACGGTTTAAAAAATGAATCGTTTAAAAAAGTTTAAGAACACATTGTTTTAAAAAAAGAATGGTAAAAAAACAAAGGACTTAAAAAAGAATGATTTTGAAAACAAACAGTTTAAAAAGAAACGATTTTAAAAACGATAGTCGGTTTTAAAAAGTTGAAAAAACAAATGTTTTTAAAAACGAAAATTATAAAAAAACAAATTGTTAAAGAAATATGTATTTTTTTAATGGCAAATTTGGATCACTAACAGATCACTAGAGTATCATCGTGTCACCAGCAGAACCATCTGATCATATACATCTCCACTAGGCTATAATGCATATACACCAATTCGGGAGAAAACCCAATAAATCTGAGAAAAAACCCTATTGTGGGAATCAAACCTAGGACCTAATGGTCTTAAGCCTTATCCCACCCCAAAATGCCATTAGGCTATAATGTCATGTACTAAACAAAACATGTATTGATTTGTATATTTAAAACGTATTTTGTTAAATAATAATCGTGAAATAAATAAAATTAAGTAATTACACAAATGAAAACAATAGCCTAGTTAGTATTAGGGTCAAAACCGTCATAAAAAGTAATATCAGGGTCTAATATGTCAAAAGATTCCTTTTGTTACTAAGAGATTAAACTACAAGGGTTAAAATAGTAATTTACTCATTCCAATATTTAGGTCGAGTGCTATTATTCCATATATAAATAAGTAACTTTTTCATGCATAAATACTTGTAAGTTATACTTTGGGGATTTTTCAAAAAAAAAACTTGATTTTTTAGTTTTAACCCAAAGGCTTTTACCCTTTTCAATTCTAACCCTACAAAATTTGTTTTTTTCACTTTAACTCAAAACTTTTCATTATTTTCAATTTAACTTCACAACTTTTGTTAATTATATTTTTCGTCTTTGGTTTAACGTTTTTATGTTCCGTTACGTATAGTTCTAAATTTTTCGAGTTAATACGACGCAACGTACGAGTGTGATTCAACTTTTTTATGTTTTGTTTCAAATTTTGCAAGTTAACATGGCGCAACATGCATGTGTGGTTCAACATTTTTACCTCTATTTTTTCATGTTTGACAGGTTCATCGCAACACGCAGATCCTAGGTCAAGTCAGTGTTGGTGGTCGATCACGGTTGTGTGACATTAGTACTATTTGACACCGTTTTACGCCCCGCCGCAACGCGGGGTGTACTTTGGGGGTTTTCCAAAGAAAAAATGGTTATGCATATGGTTGTCGTAACCTTGGCTTTAGGGGTTTTCCAAAAAAAAATGGTTTTTTTTTTACTTTTCACCCAAAAGTATTTCATAAATTACTTTTAACGCAAAACTGTTTGTTTTTTTTACTTTTAACCCAAAACTTTTTATCTTTTGCAATCTATCCTCACAACTTTTTTTACTTTCAACTTTGATCCTTTATAGTTTTCATTTTCCGCAAATTTTCCGCTTTATGCTTGGTTCTAAATTTTGTGACTTAACACATCGCAACGTGCGTCTTTGGTTTAACGTTTTTACGTTTCGTTCTAAATTGTGCGAGTTAACATGACGCAACGTGTGTGTATGGGTGAACGTTTTTACACCGTCTATTTTTTTCCCGTTTGACAGGTTTAATATAACGTGCGGGTCTTAGGTCGACTTAGTTATAATTAAAGAATCCCCGCCGCATTGCGGCGGGTCTCAATTCTAGTTTAATAATAATTTTTAAAACTTATAACATATCCCACCTCGTACCCAAATTCCCATCTACCCGTCCCATAACTTTCACTTGTATTCGTGTTCAATTCCCATCCCTAATCCTTAATTGAAATAAAGGAAAATTACTTTTAGTTAATTAAATAACTAAAAGTAATCCATCACTTATGGACTGGTAGTAGGAGGCTTGAATTTTTTGATGGAGACCCAAGTTCGATTCTTACTTGTGTCACTTTTGATGGATTAAGAAAATGAAGGATTTGAGCTAGGCCTTGTGGCTAGGTTGTCAGTTTGCATCCCGAGCCCACCCAGGTTTTCGTCCACCGTGTGTTACGTTATAGAGTTCTCCTTTTATGGTGGCACAACCAGGGGCGCAACTTCTATAGGGCGGGGGGTGGCGGCCGACCCCCCAAACTTTTCGCTCAGTACTGGAGAGCATGTAGCTTTTGTATAGAATTTTTTTGGTATATACGTTTTCGACCCCCCCGTCTTATTGGATATATACGTTTTCGAACCCCCGGCCGGAAATCTCAAGCTTCGCCACTGGGGACAACGATTGTCAAGTGGCAGCCGGCGGTATGGTTTCTCAGGAAAACGCCAAAACCAAACTTTGAAGCCAGCATAACCAGATTACACAACATAGACTGACTGAAATGGGACAATGGAACTCTTGTAGGGAACAATCACAGGAAAGTAGTCGTTCCTCCAAAAAATAATAATAATAATAATAATAATAAAAATAAAAATAATAATAATAATAATAATAATAATAATAATAATAATAATAATAATAATAATAATAATAATAATAATAATAATAATAATAATAATAATAATAATAATAATAATAATAATAATTGACTAATTTAATAATAACTATGTATAGTTGTTTAGGGGTCTCTTTCCTGTGCTACACAAGACAAAGCCTACTACTACCTTCGTCTTCTTCGTCCGCATCAAATCAAAATTCCTCACCCCTTTTGTTTCTGTACATGCTCTGTATCAAAACCTCCAAATTCACACTTTTTTTTTATCTCCAAATCAGTCACATGCATGTATTAATATTATCAACCAAAACCCATCAAATCCAATCCCATGATGGACGTAAACGAATCCCCAATCGTCAACAAATTCTTCAAAAAACCATCATGGGTCTTTCCGCTGCTTCTCTTCACCCTCCTTGTTATTCTAAGCCTCCAAGTCACCCAAAACGGGTCCGGGTTTTCAGCCCGACCCGTTTCCTACCCGGGTATTCCTTCTCCCGGGTCGGGTACGTGTGACGGGTCGGTGCCCGTAAGGGCTGTGAAGATGTCGATTGTGGAATTTGGTGGTGTTGGTGACGGAGTGACGTCGAACACGGCGGCGTTTGCGGCGGCGATGAGGTGGATGAAGGGGTTTGTAGGGAGAGGTGGGGCCCAGTTGAATGTTCCTAGAGGGAAGTGGGTTACTGGAAGTTTTAATCTTACTAGTGATTTTACGTTGTATCTTGAAGATGGGGCTGTTATTATGGGCTCAGAGGTAATTTCATATGTTCCTTATTTATTTATTTATAATTTTTATTTAATAATTTGATGGTTTTACTGGCTTTACTTCAAACCTCTTGTGGAATTTGTAGACTCGTGACAGTTGGTTTGTTTGGTACAGATTTTAAAAGGTTTTAACTGTCAGGTGCACAGAAAGTCAGAATTTTGACCTTTTTTCTGTCATAAGATAAATGTTTAATGAATTTTTTTCAAGGGTTGCAACTTGTAAGTTGTCTTGGGTCAAACTACAACAAAATGAGGAAATTTTATTGTAATGGGTTAAACTGTTAGATAACAATGTTTGTAACTTGTAAGTTGTAACGGGTCAAACTATAACAAAATGACAATATTTTGTTGTAACGGGTTAAACTATAAAATAACGATGTAACAGATTAACAGGTCAACCTACAAACCTACAAGAAAACAACATTGTGTTGTTACGGGTCAAACTACAAGAAAACAACACTACGTTGTAACGGGTTATACTACTCGAAAACAAGTCTTATAACGGGTCAAACTATAAGAAAACAATAGCACTGAATATCCTGTTAATCAAAAAGTTGGTTAGTAGAGCATCAATGGACCTCCTAGATCCCTCAAGATCCGCCTATATGAAAAGCTCTACCAAGACGAATCTCGATCAACAAGTTTTGCTTTAATTTGAACATCAATAGTTCGTATAAATAAGGTGTTTTTGACATTTGATCGATAGTCAGTCAACTACCGAATTTGGTTATTGAAAATTTGCAATCCTAGTTTTGTTGTTTATAGAAATGTGCTTACGAATAAGATGATGTTTTCTTGTTTATGTGTTTAAAATTTTGTAGTTTTCTTTATTATTAAATCATAATTTTTTTTTTTTTTAAATTTTAGGACATGAAAGAATGGCCTATAATTGAGCCATTACCTTCCTATGGAAGAGGAAGAGAGAGATTGGGAGGGAGACATATAAGCCTAATTCATGGTGATGGTCTCACTAATGTTGTCATTACAGGTACACCATCATGTTTCACATTTTATATTTGTATCATAGGTACTTTTCACTACTAGAAGGAATAAAGTTTACATTCTTAATATCCCTTTGTTAGAAATAAGAGATACTATTAACTTTTCTTTTTATTCAAATGACTCCTTTTTCAAACCCAAATTTCACAAAATTTAATAATTAGATGCTTTGTTCTCGATAATATTATATATTTATATTACATGAGTAGAGAACTGCGAAAACCAGATAAACACCTGTACCTATCTTTAGTTGTGATACTTAAAGCGGTTGTGTAAACAGTGGCGGACTTACAATGTTAGTAGGGGTAGCATGGGTTACCCCTCAACCCCGTCTCCGTAGTATAAAAATATCCCTTAACTCTGTTTTCGTAGTATAAAAATACCCCACAACTTCATTTCCATCATACAAAGGATACCCCTGGTCTAAAAAATAAAAAAATGGGATACCCCTAAATTTTTGGGCTAGTTCTGCCGCTGTGTGTAAACACATAACCACCTCTCTTTCTCTCTTCCACATAGTGTTTATACGGTTCTGTACTTAAAATTGGTTCTGTATTAAACGTAAAGTGGCCCGTTTGATCTCAAGATTCCCAAAAAGATTTGCATGGAACAAATGGTGTGTATGCTAATCAAATAATGTTTGGTTTAATTAATATTCTTGATGACGATGACTAATTTGATTTGTAGTTGTAGGTAAAAGTAGCCGATCGGTTACCTTTTTTTGTCATTGCCACAAAACTGTTGTCATCATAGCTTATTTGGCTCTTTAGTTATTTAAATAATATTCTGGGGTGGGAAATCATGATCTTTAGCATTATTTTATGGCAGAGAACACACTAGAAAGCGAATCATACCTATTATTATTGGGATGATTTCCTGTATATTTTTATATTATTTCAAGATTATAATAATTTGAAGAGTAAATTACGTTTTTGGCCCCTGTGGTTATATCACTTTTACCATATTAGCCCAAAATAAGAATTTTTAACATATCTGCCCCCATGGTCTGTATAACTAACCATTTTGGCCCCCATGATCTCTAGACTTAGGGGCCAAAATGGTTAGTTATAGAAACCATGGGGGCAGATATATTCAAAATTCTTATTTTGGGCTAATATAGTAAAAGTGATATAACCACAGGGGCCAAAAACGTAATTTACTCTAATTTGAATAATCCCGTGTTCAATATAAAAGGATCACAGTTTGTCATTGGAGGAATCATTTCAAATTTGCCATGATTTAATTTATTTTCTAGATACAATAACCACATAAAGTTTGCATCGTGGATTCATCTATTGACTCGTTGACTTTTTTGCACTATGGGTATTGACCCCAAAAGTTAAAATGTTGACTTTTTGTACTACGGGCAAACCGAGCCATGCCAAGGCAAACTCGGGCTTGGCTCAGTTATAAACCGAACTGGCTTGGCTTGGATGTGAAACGAAACAGAAAATATAAGTTTGAGTTTGGCTTGGCTTTTAATAGAGCCGGTTTGACTCAGCTTGGTTAGGCTCGAATTTAAAAAGAAAAAGAAAACTTAATAGATAGCTTTCAAAATTCAGTACAGTAAAATAACATTCAATACTTCAAAAAAAAAAAGAACATTCTAAATAAGTTAAACCTAATAGGTGTTACAAGCTAAAATCAAGTTCAACCAAATACAAAATAAATTTCAAATTTCAACGAAATTAAATTTAAATTCGTTAGCATCCTAATAAACCCCAAATATACCATAGATATCCAACTGATGCGCTCCTAAATACTTGTAGATAGTAGCCAATTTTTAATGATATAATATATATCTATATAAAAATAAAATAGATTAAAAGTAAAATAAAACCGAGCGAATGAGCGAGCCAAACTGAGCCAATCTGGCTTGTTACGAACCGAGCCTAGTCAACTGGCTCATTTTTAAACCAACCCATATTGAGTGAGATTTTTCCAAGCTAAATCCGACCGAGCTTCAACACGCGAGCTTTTTGGGCAGCCCTACTAGCATGATGTTAAATGATACATAATTTGAGTAGAATAACACTGTAGGATCTGTAAACGAGTGTACTATATGTAATTTCTGCATGATTACAGGGCAAAATGGAAATATCGATGGAAACGGTAAGATGTGGTGGGACCTATGGTGGAACCGGACTTTGAAACACACTAGAGGCCACCTTGTTGAAATCATGAACTCAAGAAACATACTCATTTCGAACCTTACATTTCGCAATTCGCCATTTTGGACCATTCATCCTGTTTACTGCAGGTTTGACTTCTCTTTTGTTTTAGTTTGACTTTTGTAGGTCAAAGCTAGCATCTTTACATTTCAAGATTGATATCATATGAGTATTATAGGTACTAAAAGATCATAACAATTTAGAAGTTGAAGATTAGTCTGTTTGACCATCAAAGTCAAATGAGTACTGTATTTATGTTACTTTTTAACTGAGTAGAATGTCATTCTCTTCCTTGAGGTTTGGCCAGTTTTGTGACTTTCGTCCAAAGGTTTGTTTCTTTTTTTTTTTGCATCTGCGTCTGGATCTAAAAGGTTTGAAATCTTGTCATTTTCATCCAGCTAATTAACTCCATTCATTTTTCTGTTAAGTCGGGGGTATTTTTCGTCTTTTTTGTTAACTTAAAGGGCAATTCAGTCTTTTTTACTTTATGTACAAGCATTTAAAATACCCGTGACCAGATCCATTAGACCGAATCTCCTTTTAGGTTAACAAAAAAACGGAAATACCCCTGACTTAACAGAAAAAAATGGATGGAGTTAACGAGACAGATGAAAAATGGCATGATTTCAAAGCTTTTGAATCCGGATGCAATAAAACAAACCTTGAACGAAAGTTGCAAAACTGACCAAACCTCAGGGGACGAAAATGACATTTTACTCCTTTTTTAACCATTACTATATGATAAAAAAGAAACACAATGAACAGTGTTTCTTTTTTTATCATATAGTAATTAAAATTAGGATGGTATCGGGTATAGATACCGGTCTCAAATTTATCAAATCGGTGTATTTTCGGTACCGGTTTTGCACAGGTATTCACCTGTTTTTACCCTCAAATACCGGTGCCATACCAGTACCGACCGGTACCGAACCGTACCATGCTAGGTATATTCGGTCCAGGTACCCACTTTTGGGGATTTCGGTAACGGTATTTTCAGTACCGGTTGGTACCAAGCTCATCAAATCCTGTAGCAACGCAGCAATGCAAGTAATTGCACCGTTTATATTATTTTTCATACACACAATAAGTAAACTGTATTTCGTTTGAATGAGGTTTTATAAACACAACTTATTTTGCTTTCTTTTTTGTCTTTTTCTGTAATGAATGAATTGTAGCATGTAAAATTAACTTGGATATTTAGAATATTGATGAGCAAATCGTATCAAATCCTGTAAACGAACCGGTATCATATCGGTACCAAATTTACTATACCAAATCATTTACGGTACCAATTTGGTACCCACCTTTTGGCGTTTTCAGAATCGTTACTTTCGGTTCGACACCGGTCTAGCACCATATCTGTATTTATTGATTTTTACCTTCAAATACCATACCGTATTGTACCGAGCATTTTCGATGCCGGTACCTAATTTCGATGATTTTCCGGATCTGTACTTTCGCTGCCGTTACCGGTACCGAGCTCATCCATATTTTAACGTGTTAGCACCGTAATAACTGAACTGAAAACAACCGAATTTCCAACATGGAGGACGTGTGGGTCCTATTATTATATATTAGGTTATTTAACATCGCTTTTTTTATGACGGAGTGACTATCCTTACCACATCTTTTTATTTATGATTTGATATTCGGTATCTGTTTGTCGTTGCTGGTACGTCTTTTGTAGTCATTGGGTTCCGCCGCAACGCGCGGACGGAAAGTAACTAGTTTAAATTAGTTTCATCATTTTGTTAGAATATGGGCTCCATCATGCAATTTTGGGCTCCATCATGCAATTTTGTCCATTTTATGCTCAATCCAGATTTGGACCAAAATGTATTTGCCTTTTAAAAAAATGACATTAACTTAGCTATTTTTTCATAGGGTTGGGGTTGTTTTCAAGCCCATTTCATTTTGTTTCTATTTTAGTGGGCCCATCTTCATTTACTAGAAAATTTAATTATCTATTTTCTTTCTTTTATGTCAATGGTGATTAAACAAGCCCATGATCCTTCACACGTTCTTTATGATGAACACAAACTTGCACATGATCTTGTTTTGTTTTGTTTAAATCAGCATAATAAGGGCAATGTGACATGCTACTTCCATCATTATTATTATTAATTATATTAAAAGACACAAACTTAGAATTGATACAAACCAAAACTAAATGCATTATTTCATTATTTCAGTAATGTTGTGATAAAAGACATGACAATATTGGCTCCACTTAATGCTCCAAATACTGATGGTATAGACCCAGGTATTACCTTTTGGTTTATCAACATATGTTACATTGTTTCGTATTTCGAATCTGTTAACAACTTATTACATATCGTTACAGATTCATGCACAAACGTCTGTATCGAAGACTGTTACATCGAGAGCGGGGATGATCTCGTAGCTATAAAAAGCGGGTGGGACCAATACGGGACATCGACGGCCCGCCCAAGCTCCAACATCATTATCAGACGCGTATCGGGAACAACCCCGACATGTTCAGGTGTCGGGATCGGTAGTGAAATGTCAGGCGGCATTTCAAACATCCGAGTTGAAAATCTTCACATTCGAAACTCAGCAGCCGGTATTCGAATAAAAACCGACATAGGTAGAGGTGGGTATATTGAAAACATAACCGTTACAAACATTACAATGGATAAAGTTAAGGTGCCTTTAAGGTTTAGCCGAGGCGCGGATGACCACCCGGATAACGGGTGGGACCCGCACGCGCTTCCAAGGGTAAAAAACATATTTATAACTAATGTGGTTAGTTATGATTCTAGAAAGGCCCCTGTGTTGCAGGGGATTGAGGGTGCACCATTTGAAGGAATATGCATGAAAAATGTTACATTACTTGGGTTACAAGAAACCATGCAATGGAACTGTGAACACATTTCGGGTTTCGCTAATGATGTTTCGCCTGCACCGTGTTCGTTGTTGCAAAGAAACGCATCGGTGACTTGTACATAGGAGACAATAGGAAAAGCCATACTTGTTGATGGTGTACAATCTGTCAATGCATTGATGAGTTGTACCGTACAATTAACCGGCCATTGCTCGGAAGAAGCATTGTTGGCTGGAAGCCGGGTACACCGTATAGCGGGCAATGGTTTATGTAGGACGGTTGGACTTCAAATCCTGCAGTGTGCAATGATGTTAAATGGTGTGTTGCACGACCAAAAAGTTGGGAGTTCAAATCATGCACAGTGCAGATAGTGAGTAGTGTATTTATTTTATAAACGATATTAAATGTATTTATTGGTAATTTAAAGTCTTTAGATTAGAATAATATAACATTAACACATACATGTAATTTCTTTTCAAATATATGGTCTTTTTGTTTTACATAAAGTTAAAATTTGATGAGGTAATGTTGAACAAAAAACTATGTTAGCAAAAACTTTGTATGCATCTCTACAAAGTATAAGATGTGGATTATTTATTAATTTATATCATTTTAAATTTTGAGGTAGCATTTTTATGTCATCAAAAAGCTTTATGTGGGATTTTTTTTTTTATTTATATCATTTTAAATTTTGAGGTAGCATTTCTATGTCATCAAAATGCTTTGTATTACTTTAGATGATATACATATAAGAAGAAAATCGTGTGTAAGCTCCTAACATATGTGAATATGATGATTGTGCTAATAATAATTGACCTTTAACATCAATTTAAAAAATATATATTGTTGTTTTTAGGTGATCCAAAACGCTTTGGTACCTTTTCTTTTTTCAAGTCAAATTAGTTAACGAAAAATACAATAGCATAACTACTATAAATATAACGTTTTCAGTCTGTTAACTACAGTGGCAAAGCTTGACCCGAATGATTGTAGGGGGGGGGGGGGGAGAGGGTTCGAAAACATATATACCAAAAAATTTCTATAGAACCGGGGGGTCGAAAACGTATATACCAAAAAAATTCTATACGAAAACTACATATATAACACTACTGAGCAAAAAGTTCGGGGAGTCGGATGCCTCTCCCCGCTCCTTCTATACTTCACCACTGGTTGACTATACGACAGCTAACGAGAGAAAATAGTAGCCAACCCCAACCCTAATCTTATTTTCGGCCAAAGTTGGGAATTTAGCAAGTCGCCAAACTTCTCAAGAGTTTTTTTTTTCTTTTTATCAGTGTTTATTGGGCCCTAAGTTCTAGAAATAGGTTGTGTATAATCAGGGGCAGAGCTAGTGTATTATAAGGAGTAGTACGGGATATTCTTTAACCCCGTCTCCGCAACGTTTTCGTAGTGTAAAAAAATCGGTTTTATACAAAGGATACCCCGGATCAAAAAAAAAAATTAATCATCATCATCATCATCATCATCATCATCATCATCATCATCATCATACTCAGTAAATCCCACCAATAGCAAAGCTAAGGTAGGGTCTAAGGAGGGTAGATGTAGACAGCCTTACCTCTACCCCGTAGTAATAGAGAGACTGCTTCCAGTGAGACCCCCGGCTCGATTGTAGTTTTGTATCAAGCCTTGGACTTAAGACACATAACACTCAAACTATCGGGACAGAGACTGATTGGTGCATGTACCCCCGTGTCTTTCAACTATCAACGTCACCACATGATGCATGATTAACTATCCGACGCTTTTAACGTTATTTTCACTAAATTAGTAAAATAACATTAAAGTTAGTACCATTTCACTTTTGCCCTCGAGCGCCCACACATATATACATTATATGTGCACACCACAAGCGAGGCACATAATCCAAAAAATAAAAAAAATTAAGATAATCCTAAATTTTTGACCTAGCTCCATCACTATGTGTATTGTCAACCTTGGAGTGTTTATTTGCCAAAGCTATAATAGCGAATGTCACGTCAATTTTCAATTCCATGGACTTATAAACTTTCAAACAAGTTGATCTTTTAATTAATCAAATCTATAAATATCAACAATAACGTAAATCACACACTTTTGTTTTGAAATTACGAGGGGTGGAGTTATTTGTACGTCAATTTTTATTTATTTTTTGTACGTCAAATTTTTTTTTGTACGTCAAATGAGTCCATTTGAAAATATATTTTCTTATTACCCTTACTTTTCCCGAATTCCGTACATTCAATTGGGCCCAAAATTTTGGACTCAAAACAAACTTTAACTTGACACATGTATTTTAGACCCATTATCCACTAGTTTACAATAACCATCTCATTTTGGTGCAAAAATCGGATTTTTGAGCCAAACCGGTTCGGGTTAGGTCAAAGTGAGTCAAAGAGTGTGTATGAATTATGAAATATGGTCAATTCTTAAGTTAAAACCTGGTCAAGCCTGATCATTGCCTCGGTTAAGACTGATACCAATTCAATACAGTTTGGTCAAAACCGGTGGATTTAATCGATGCATAAAGACCTAAAAAGATTGTCTTTATTTTTAAACAAAAGAGAGAGAATTATTTAAATATTTCATACACACTGTTTGACTATTTAAATATTTAGATATAGCTTAAACAATCACAATCTTCACTTTATCTTTCCTCAAAACACAACAAACAACAAAGGATAATCACTTTTAACCAAACCAAATTAAAACTTTCCTAGCTACATCCATTCATTAGTATGTGCTAATGCTAATTGCTTCTATATCTACTTCTATTTCCTCTCTTGCATGCCGGCCGTTGTGTTCTTCAGTATCTGCATAACAACAAATCAATCAGCGCTTCGATCTTATTAAGGTTGTAACAAGAACAAAACACTTGAACGAGAAACATACATGTCTAAGCATCTGGTTCTCGTTTTGCAGAGTCGACAAACGCTCTTCAACCTCCGAGTTCTTCTTCTCCAACTCCTTCACCCGTACCTCCAACTCGCTCAAGTATGCCTTCTTTCTCTCCCTTGCTTGTTGGGCCGAAACCCGATTCCTCAACAACCTGTCACACCCGACCCGTTATGGTATGTTATGTTATGTTACCCTATTTCATTGTTGTATTAACTACTATTATAAAGTCTGATTGGTACCTCTTCAACCGTTTGTTCTCTTTGTCAGCAGGATTTTTCCCCTTTCTCCTTGTGCCGCCTTCAGCAGAGCCTTGAACCCGGTCTGGATGTGCGACTGACCCGGTTTCACGACCGGATACTGATGCTCCGGCAGCTTCTGCGCCCATCTCCGGCACTCTTCTGATCTCGTCGTCACTCTCCATTCCTATCATCACAAAAACTAAATCAGTAAAATAAACTTTACCCAAACAATCCGACCAGGGGTGTAAACAAGCTATGCAGCCCGGGAGCTACTACTCTAGATCTGCTCACTAAAAGCTCAAAGCGAGCCGAGCTTAAACAAGCTTCAACGGTTCAACCCCAGCCTAAAAACATGATTGTCTAATAATCACTTATCAAGTTAGAGTTGGATGAGAAGCCTAAACAAGCCTATTTACATATTTTGTTATTTAATATATATTTATATAATCATTATTATATATGTATAATCATGCCTTAACATTAAATAATATATTTTTTTAGTTATAAATTTATAATAAATATATGAAATAATTAAAATAGACAGCCCAAACCCAAGCTTTACTTATTGTGTTTGTGCTAGCTTATCACCCAAACAACACTCTTGTTTTACATTTTTTATTTAATATAACAAAATAATCGTTATCAGTAGTATATAATAAAATTATGATAAAAATATATATAATATATATTAGGTTGTATATAATACACAAATAAAAAATAATGATGAAAACAATATATAATATATAATCCGTTGTATATTTTTTTAACCGCAAATTTCTTTTTAATTCCTATATTCTGTGACGCTTTACCTATGCCAATAGATATAAAACTTCTAATTTTATATACACAAATAAAATAACTAACTAAATATATAATATATGTAATTTAATTAATAAACAAGATAAGACTTGTCCAATCTTTCACTTGAAAAAATATTATAAATAACGATCAAAACAGGTAGTGCCAGGTGAGATTCAGTTACACCCTAATCATTCTGTTTCTAACTAATAAACTAAAACTATAAATCGATTTTGTAAAACTTGGACCCAATAAATAGAGATAAAAGATACCAAAACTACCACTACCAAATACCGAAATCCTTACATGCCATTTTAGTTTTTATGGTTTGGTCATTTTACCAGTTTAGTCCAAAGATTTGAAACCATATCATTTTAGTTCAAATGGTTTCAAACGTTGCCATTTTAGTCCATTGGGTTAACTCCATCCCTTAACTAGAAGGGTATTTCAGTCATTTTATATGTAATTCAGTTAACTAGAAGGGCAATTCACTGTATAAGATGATCGAATTACACTTGTAGCTAACAGAAAAAATGGACAGAGTTAAGCTAGTGGGCTAAAATGACAACGCTTGAAACTATTTGGACTAAAATGGAAACGTTTCAAACCTTTGAACTAAACTGACAAAATGACCCAAACCACAAGAACTAAAATAGCATTTAACTCCACAATAAATATACCGAATAGGCAAGATTGGTACCGGTATCCCAGTACAGGTACGGGTGCGGATATTTGGAAAAAAAATCCTCAACAAACGGATCCGATCGGATCAGATCGACATTTTAAGCAAACGAACTAATTTGAACCTCCTCAATTGATTAATTCATCAACAATTCAGCTCTAATAACACAGTAGAACAAAACACAATAAAAAAAAAAACTCAAAATCATAACATAAAACAACCTTCTTTAACATTAAGTTGCAGTGCAGAGCTGGAAGACCGTTCGCTACTAGACGGCAGACTCGCCGCAACGGAACTCGTGGCCGCTTGATCCTGCATTTTCTAGAGAGAGAAACTATATAGTTTCTATATAGAGAGAGAAACGAAGTCGTTGTAGCAAAAGCGGGCGGGAGGATGTTGTTGGTAATAGAGAGAGAAAGTGAGGAGAGAGAAGATAATAATAGTCATTGGATGATAGTTGATCGGACGGTGGGGAATAGATGAACGTGGAAGCATGATGAGCCACAATGTGTATGGGTTGATCTAAAGGCAGGTGGATGAGATACGTGGGTGGGGTTTTGATGGTCGGATGGTGGTTGATCGGACGGGTGTGATTGGTTGGATGAGTGGTGACGATTTGAATGTTTTAATGGGTGGGGCCTGTTTTGGTGGATACTGTGTGCTGTGACTGCTGTTCGGTACGGGAGTCGGGATTGTCATCATAAAAGAAACCAGAAAAATAACGTTATGATATAAAAATAAGAGAAAAATGCTCGGATAGTCCCGTGGTTTGCCCATTTTTCATCTTTAGTCTCTAACTTTCTAAAATTACACCTATAGTCCCTGAGTTTTTGAATTTTGTTTCCGGATAGTCCCTGACGTGGATAAGGGTTAGTTTTTAGTGTTAGGTAAGTGTGAAAGGACAAAAATACCCTTACTATCAAATTAATAAGAGAAAAATGCCCGGATAGTCCCTGTGGTTTCACCTTTTTTCACCTATAGTCCCCAACTTTTTAAAATTACCTGAATAGTCCCCAAGTTTTCAATTTTCGTTCCCGGATAGTCCCTGGCGTGGATGGAGGTTACTTTTCTCAGTTAAGTTGGTGTAAAATGACTATAACACCCTTACTATTAAAAACAACAAATAAAACATTAAAAGAATAAAAAATACATGTGGGCCCTACCTACCCACCCCACCCCCAGCCTATGTCTTCTTCCCCATTCTCTCCTTAACCTACAACAAAACATCAAATAACCATTTATTCATCGAATCAATGAATCAAAAATCATTTGATCGAGTTGTAAACATATTTAATCACAATACATCACGAACATCTTATGAATCAATTAGAAATAAACAAGATGAATTATTACAACAAGAACATATTTTCATCAAAAAACTGGGGTAAAATTATTACCTGCACTCACTAACAACAAGTCCAGTACTCCAGTGGTACCAAACCCATCACAACAGACCAAAACAAGCTCTTTAAAATTCGGAAACGAGTGGGCCACCACAACAAAATCATCATCAATAACAGAACCTTTTTAGATTGGAGTTTCTCGTTGGTTCAATCCTGGAGCTTCTAGTCGGAGGAGCTTATCGTTGGTTCAACCCTAAACTTGAGCTTATCGCCGAAGCTTATCGCCGGAGCTTCTCGTCGGAGCTTCTCATCGGTTCAACCCTAAACTGGAGCTTCTCGTTGGTTCAATCCTGGAGCTTCTCGTCGTAGTACAAAAAGGGTCATTGGAACCCTAAACTCCGTCGCCGCTGCAATGTCAAACCAAATCCCCTCGCCGGAGGCTATGGCCGCAACTACAGTCACTCCCTTTCTCTCTCAGTTTCTCTTGGATCTAACCTCTTAGTGGTTTCTTCAATACCATACCTCTTTCTTCGGGGTCTGATAATACATCTTTATACAAGTCAATAGTCAACGTCTCATGCCCTGGTAGATTCTAGAGAGAGAGCTGAAGAAGAGAGAGGAGGGGAAGATGTTGGTGATTAGGGTTTTAGGTTAAGGAGAGAATGGGGAAGAAGACATAGGCTGGGGGTGGGGTGGGTTGGTGGGGCCCACATGTATTTTTTTATTTTTTTAATGTTTTATTTGTTGTTTTTTAATAGTAAGGGCATTATAGTCATTTTACACCAACTTAACTGAGAAAAGTAACCTCCATCCACGCCAGGGACTATCCGGGAACGAAAATTGAAAACTTGGGGACTATTCAGGTAATTTTAGAAAGTTGGGGACTATATGTGAAAAAAGGCGAAACCACAGGGACTATCCGGGCATTTTTCTCAATTAATAACTAAAAAATTAAAAGAAATATAATTAATATTTTACAATTTAGGTGGGACCCACTACCCACCCTACCCACTTCATCTTCCCCACTCCACACCACCACCACCATCTCCACCTTCAACCACCACCATCATCTTACATCTACCCCCCTCCCGCTTCACTGTAACCACCACTACCACCACTTCACCGTATCAACAGGTGCAGGGCCCAAAGCAAACTACTGGACTCAAATAAGGAATCAATAAAGTCAAATAGTTGAATAAAATGATGAAAACAAAACAGGTTTACCATAATCAGACCAGGATCAAAAACAAAATTTAATCCATTAAAATGTAATGTCAAAATTCCCATCAGGCCCTGAATTGCAAGGAATGGAACCACCAGTAGAATAGAATCGTGTACAAATAGTTGTAATAAGTGTTTTTGGATGTAATACATGAATAGGAGTTACAGAAAGTGGAAAATCAATAGGCAGCGACATGACATTTGGATGTGTGAGCGCTAGATGCGAATCACCAATGAAAAGTATCCATGGATTATATTTCAGCAGTGACTCCACAACATCTAATCGAGAATTGGTGGGCTCATTCCCAGACTCAACTCAACTGAAGAAGTACAATCCGTCTGAACAAAACATGGATTCAAGTGCGTAGGTGAATCTGATTTGTGAAGGTCGATAGCGATCAGAAAAAACGGAGCCGCAACAATCATATGTGATGGTAGTGGGTGGTGGTGGAATCGGGAAGAATAGGTGGTGACTGGCGTGGGGAAGAAAATATGGTGGTTACGGTGAAGTTTGGGGTGGGGGGGGGGGGTAGATGGTGGTGGTTGAAGGTGGAGATGGTGGTGGTGGTGTGGAGTGGGGAAGATGAAGTGGGTAGGGTGGGTGGTGGGTCCCAAATAAATTGTAAAATATTAATTACATTTCTTTTAACTTTTTAGTTTTTAATTTGACAGTAATTCGGTCATTTCACACTCACCTAACACCAAAAACTAACCCCCATCCACACCAGGGACTATCCGGGAACAAAATTCAAAAACTTGGGGACTATAGGTGTAATTTTAGAAAGTTAGGGACTAAAGGTGAAAAATGGGCAAACCACTGGGACTATCCGAGCATTTTTCTCTAAAAATAATATTGTGAAATAACCTTTGTCACGAAGCTTATGACTGAACGACCTTATTCGTATTCATTTGTTCAGGCTGCGGGGTGTGGGGCATGGGTTGGGGCGACGGAATCCCTAAAACGCTGGCTAGACAACACCGGGGTAGCGTTGCCCTGCTGGCGTGGAGATTGAGCCTGACGTGGTGCGGGGGGGGGGGGTGTCACATGGCTGGTTTTGATTGCCATTTGGGGGTAGCCGTTGGGGGGGGGGGTTACATATGGTAATTTAAATTTAAAAAAATATTACATTTTTTTACCTATAAATACTCACCCAACCGAAACCAAAAATTACATTGCCCATTCTTCTTCCACCAAATCCAAACCAAAAAGTCGACAGTGGTGCATTGGACCGAAGAGGAAGAATCGCACTTGTTACATCGATTGTCGACCCCAACGTACTCTCCGACGCGATCAAACCGCGTATTGAGGGCGAGCGTTTCAACAGTACCAACAACACGTCGGGAACACGCGCCACAACTTAAACGCGTGTTAACACAAATGGTGTGAGCTCAAACCGAGGTTGGATTGGTATAAAGTTTACTTCGACCGTATCCCTGTGGATGAGTTGACCTACAACGATCGAGTGGAGATCGCGAAGATCGAGTACAGGCACGACGGTAATACGAAGTTTAAGTGGGTTCCCCACTTTATTATTTACCGTACTTTGTAATTTTTTTGTAGGATTTAATAATTTGATTTTTTTTTTATTTTTAGAATTTAATAAGTAGGTTTTTTTATTTTTTAGGATTATGTTACTTTTTTTAAAATTAATATAAGTTGTGTTTTTTATATAATTGTCAACATTAAAAAAATAAAAAAACAAACCACATGGAACCCTAACGCCGGCCTGGCCATGCCGCTCCCACAACCCACTTTTTTGGGTGTGGACTCGTGGAGCCCACATCTGCCACGTGTCGAACAATGCCCCCAACCTAAGCCCCTTAACACTCGTCGTCTAAGAATTATATGTGTTCACAAACTGTTTATGAACGTTTATTGAACAAAATTTTATGTTCGTGTTCGTTTGTTAAAGAAATAAACTTGTTCGTGTTCGTTTGTTAATTTTATGCAAGGGACAAAAACAAACTTTGATGAATACAAATAAGCATAAACTAATGTTCATGAACATAAATAGAAACAAAGGAACACAAGTGTAACCCTAGCAAAATTTTAAGTTTTTGATTATTCATCATTTTCGTACTTAGTAAACTTTATATCTTTATACACACGTATTCATTATTTTACATGTTAGCAAAATAGTTTTAACTTAACACTATTACCGGAATAAACATTGGTGATTTTTTGTTACGCCCCAATTTCCACTTAATTCGACGTATAAAAAAACAATTAGGAAAATTTTTGAAATTTCGACATGACCTATTCGTTTATCACCATTAACAACCTGTTTTACACACCAAACTTCAACGTTTAACATCCTTGACAAAAACCCAAAACAAACAAAGTCTAGATTAGACACGACATGACTTCAACTACCAAGTTTTACCCTACGACAAAGATGTCAACATACTACATAGACTTAAATACATATGACCAAGACTTAACCCATTTCAAAAGACTTAATAACGGAAGCGTGAGGCGGGCGTAAACCAAGTGTGCACGTTCCAAGCCGTCCAATCGCCTAAGTCGAGGATTTACCTACATTAAACATCAAACTTTAAAAAGTTAGTAAAGGTATTTATTTAGTCCACAATACCAACATGGTAATTGCAATCATCTATATACTTCCATTTCTCATACGCATTCGATTACCCATTTTAGTGGGTATGGCATGCAATCTCATAATGAGATTCAAGCATTTCGCATACGACCCAATAACATCGGGTTAATTACTTTCAACTTAAAAATCTCTCGTTCTATCCGTATAACAGATTGAACTTCATGCATACAATTTTGCTTAAGTAACCATTCGTTCTAGACGGATGGTCTCATATCCTTACTCAACCTAGTTACAAGAACCGGTCAATTTGCATAACTTAGCATAATTCTTCTTTAGCATAAACAAGTCCGCAAAGAATTTGCTATTCATTCATTAACACCATAATCACTACGACATAGTATGAACAATATAACAAGAGTTGTCCAATATAAATGTTAACAATTATAAGTAAGTTTTCGTATGTAACGGAACATACCTCGGTCTTGTGATCCTTCCGGCTTCCTAGAATTCGAACCTTCTTCCTTCACACCTAAATCAACATGATCATTCATTCGTTTAGTACCCAAACTTTCATTCCATCATTTTCCAATTTACACATAACTACTCATTCAAGCATTTCATCGAGCACCTAGTAGGCGTTACCTTAATAAAGCATAGTGTACAACATTTAAAGCATAACTCACCAATTCATCCTATGTGCCATCAATAATCAATCTAATTCTCATAATTCCTTTAATCTACATCAATTTATCTAGCATTCGGGTACTACAAGCTGAATTACATATCTAATTACATACATTCTCGATTCCTATAATCTCTATATTCATAACAAAATTTTCACCAAGTGGGTTTTTAGAGGCTTTCTTTCAATTAACCAAAATCAACATGATTTCTACTCTAGGGAGTACCCTTAACATATAAACAACACAAATCATATCACAATTTCATGATTGGGTCGAAACCCTAGTTCTACAACTTATCAAATTCAGAAATTCGACTCACCACTTGATTGGGTACGGGTATTTGATCGAGGTTTTACCACATGCAACTGATTCACATCGATTTTCCTTGTTAGTTTGGTGAATTTTTACAAGAACAAAAGGGTAAACCCTTGTTCCTTGCTCCTGCTCGATCCCAAACACGCACAGGATGTGTGTTTTGTGGTTTCCACATAATTAAACCCTTACTAATTATAATTTACATATTACCCCCCTTTAGTCTTGTTATATTTGTAAACATTAACCTTAAAAACCCCCATGTTAGGTATCATATTACCATTTACCTTAAATTTTATGATATTTATTATTATTTATCGCGTTTTACGTTTTTGGGGTGTTACAAGTCTACCCCCCTTAAAAGAGGTTTCGTCCCCGAAACCTGGACATATCAATCTTAAATGTGTACATACCAAAAAGGAATGGATAGTGCCTCCTCATTTCATCTTCCGCTTCCCATGTGAGTTCTGACCCCTTTCGGTGTTGCCATTGTACCAACACTTGTCGGACAGCCTTGTTGCGGAGCTTTTTCACCTTGACATCTCTGATGGCTATTGGTCTTTCGACATAATTCAACCCCTCCTCTAACTCAATGTCATCGAGAGGTACTAATGCAGTTTCATCCACAAGGCACTTTCTCAATTGCGACACGTGGAAGGTATTGTGAATTTCGTCTAGAGTAGGCGGTAATTCTAATCGATATGCAACCCTTCCAATTCGAGCCAAGACTTTAAACGGCCCAATATACCGAGGGCCTAATTTACCCCGTTTACGAAAACGGATTATGCCTTTCCATGGCGACACCTTCAACAGAACGAAATCTCCAACTTGAAATTCAATAGGACGCTTTCTCTTGTCTCCATAAGCTTTTTTCCGATCCTGGGCTGCTTTCAAACGAGCCCTAATCAATTCAATCTTTTCATTTGTCATTGCTATTAAATCACTTGGCGCGAGCTCCCTTTGCCCAACTTCACCCCAACATACGGGAGTTCTACATTTTCTCCCATATAGTAATTCGTATGGCGCCATTTGAATGCCACTGTGGTAACTATTGTTATAAGAAAATTCCACTAGTGGTAAATGGTCATCCCAACTTCCCCCAAAATCTAAAGCACACGCTCTCAACATATCGATAAGTGTTTGAATGGTTCTGTCTGACTGGCCGTCAGTTTGAGGGTGGTAGGCGGTACTTATGTGCAATCTCGTTCCCACACTCTCGTGAAATCTTTGCCAGTAGCGAGAGGTAAATCTAGTATCACGATCCGAGATGATTGACACGGGCACCCCGTGTCGACACGACCTCGTTCATGTAGACTTCCGCCATCTTCTCGGAATAATAAGCTTCTTTAATGGGTAGAAAGTGGGCGCTTTTCGTAAGTCGATCTACGATTACCCATATTGTATCATGCCCCTTTTTCGTTCTTGGAAGCTTGGTTACTAAATCCATCGTTAGTTCTTCCCATTTCCACAACGGTATCCCCAATGGTTGAGATTCTCCGTAGGGCTTTTAGTGTTCCGCCTTCACTTGAGAACACGTTAAGCATTTTGCGACATATTTGGCGATATCGCGTTTCATGCCCGGCCACCAATAATTGGTTTTTAAATCTCGATACATCTTTGTAGCCCCAGGGTGGACCGAATATCGTGACTTATGTGCTTCGTCGAGTAGTGCGGCCTTGACTTCACAAAATCGGGGTATCCAAATTCGGCCGAATCGCGTCTTGAGTCCGGTCGAATTTTCTTCTAGTTTATCGATTACGCCTTTTAACCTTTCTTTCTTTAAGTCTTCTGCTCCAAGCGACTTAATTTGAGATTCACGTATCGTTTCAAGTAATCGTGGCGTAACTATCATCTTCATGGACTTTACACAGAGAGGAGACGGGTACTCTCTTCTGCTTAACGCATCGGCTACCACGTTTGCTTTTCCCGGGTGATAAAGGATATCACAATCATAATCTTTGATAAGTTCCAGCCATCTTCGTTGCCTCATATTCAAATCTTTCTGTTCAAAGAAATACTTGAGGCTCTTATGATCCGAGTAAATCGTACATTTCGCACCGTATAGGTAGTGTCTCCAAATTTTTAAGGCGAACACTACTGCTGCCAATTCCAGATCATGTGTTGGGTAGTTCACCTCGTGAGGCTTTAGTTGCCGCGACGCATATGCAATAACCTTTCCCCTTTGCATCAAAACACAACCTAACCCCTGGTGGGAAGCATCTGAATAAACAACCAAATCTTCAGTTCCATCTGGCAATGTCAGGACCGGAGGACTCGACAATTTCTTCTTCAGTATACGAAAAGCCTCTTCCTGTTCCTTACCCCACACAAACTTTTCTTTCTTTCTCATCAGTCTGGTTAAAGGTAGAGCTATCTTTGAGAAATCCTGTATGAACCGCCTATAATATCCCGCGAGGCCTAGAAAACTCCTTATCTCAGTCGGACTTTTTGGGGAAACCCATCTCATTACAGCATCAATCTTTGATGGATCCACTAAAACACCTTCCGCATTGATCACGTGGCCTAGAAACTGCACCTCCCTGAGCCAGAAGGCGCATTTTGGAAATTTTGCGTAAAGTTTCTCCTTGCGGAGAGTTTTGAGTACTTCACGCAAGTGCCTTGCGTGCTCAGCTTTGCTTCGCGAATAAACTAAGATATCATCTATGAACACTATTACTGATTTGTCTAACATGGCTCGGCACACCCGGTTCATAAGATCCATAAATGCGGCCGGCGCGTTCGTCAATCCAAACGACATGACTAGAAATTCATAGTGCCCATAACGGGTTCTAAATGCAGTCTTTGGAATATCCTCTTCCCGCACTCTAACTTGATGGTACCCCGAACGCAGGTCTATCTTGGAGAACCAACTCGCCCCTTGTAATTGATCGAAAAGGTCGTCGATTCTCGGTAAAGGGTAGCGGTTCTTTATGGTCAGTTTGTTTAATTCTCTATAGTCGATGCACATACGCATCGACCCGTCTTTCTTTTTAACAAAAAGGACGGGTGCTCCCCAAGGCGTCACATTTGGGCGTATGAAGCCCTTATCTAGAAGATCTTGCAACTGTGTCATTAATTCTCGCATCTCGGTGGGAGCAAGTCTATAGGGAGCCTTCGCAACTGGCTTCGCGCCCGGGTTTAATTCGATGCGAAACTCTATCTCCCTTTCGGGAGGAAGTCCCGGTAATTCTTCCGGAAATACATCCGGAAATTCGTTCACGACCTCAACGTCTTCAAGCTTCGGGAGGGTTTGTCGGGCATCTCCTACATAAGCTAAGTATGCTCTACTCCCGTTAAGTACGTACTTATAAGCTTGGACCAAGGTACACAACTTGGTTTCTACGTTTCTCTCTCCTTGAATACTTAATTGTTTTCCACTTGGAGCCTGGATAAGCATTACCTTATTTTCACAATCAATCTCCGCATGGTGTCGCGCCAACCAATCCATCCCCACAATCATTTTAAATTCCCCCAACACCATAGGTATAAGGTCGATTCAAATTCTTCATCTTCTATAGTGAATTTACAATTTCTACAAACCTCGTGTAACATATAGATCTTACTATCGGCTATTTCTACTTCTAGTGGCATTGGCATTCGTTCGATCCTAAAGGACGGATGTTGTATAATTTCGTTCGAAATAAATGACATAGTAGCTCCGGTATCGAACAGAACATAAACCGGTATGGAGTTTAGTAAAAAGATACCTGAAATCACATTCGGATGAGACTTGGCTTCTTCGGAGGTAATTTGGAACATTCTACCCTTGGCCCTAGGACCTTCTTGTTTCTTATCTTCCTTCTTCGACTCTTGCTGGAGTTTCGGGCATTCAGATTTGATGTGCCCTTTTTCGAAGCAATTGAAGCAAGTCTTTGGGCTACTCGGGCACTGATAGGACGAGTGTCCCTCCTTACCGCATTTATAACACCCCTTTTTGCCCAACAGACACTCCCCAGTATGGAGCTTTCCACAAGTCTTGCAAGGGGTGATTCCACCTTTCGATTTTTCCTTCCTCCCTTGATCTTGAAACCTCCCCCTTTTTGATGGACTCGAGCTCGTACCTTTCTCACTTGGTCTTTTCTCACCACGTTCTTCTTGCCTTCTTATTTCAATTTCTCTATCCCGTGCTAGATTAATGAGCTCATCAAGGGTTTCACATTTCGAGGGAGTGATGAATTCCCTAAATTCTGCCTTCAGTATCCCGTAAAAGCGATTGATCTTCATTCTTTCGGTTTGCACAAACTCCGTACAAAACTTCATCTTATCCAAGAAAATACTAGATATCTCATTTATCGTTTCATTTTTCTGCCGGAGTCGTAAGAAATCTTCTTGAATCTTGTCGATGGCTGACTGAGGGCAATGGTACTTCATGAAAGGTTCTTTAAATTCTTGCCAAGTCATTGTCTGAAGTTTGTCCTCGCCTATCTCCTTACTATAAGCATCCCACCAGTCTTTCGCTTGAAAAGTGAGTTGTCCCGTAGCGAACATCACTCGATCCTCCTCATCACACCGACTTCGTTTGAACACCACCTCCATACTTAAGATCCATCTTTGGCACATTACCGGATCGATTTTGCCATCGTAAGTGGTAGGCTTACACGCCATGAAGTCTTTATATGTACATCGTCGATCTTTACCTTTATCCTTAGACCCTTCCATTAACTCTTTTAACTCTTCAATCTTACTTGTCATCATAGCGTCTACGATTCCCAAAACTCTACTTTCTACCTCTTGAGCTAACCGTGGGAGGTTAGCTTGCATAACCCCTTCCGCCACCTCCATGACCCTATTGTTAAAGGCTTCTTGACGGGTCGGGTCATCATCCTCATTGACGTTTCTTGCTTCAGCCATCTACACAAAGTCATGTTTTCGCTTAATACAAATCATAAGCTTCCCGTATATCATAGTTCATTAATTTCATGTTTCTTTCATTCGTAATCTTATATTTATAAATCTTTGCCTACTTTTAAAATTTTTCATCACTCATCCGCATCATTCGATATATTACCTTTGGCTTTTATAATTTCATTCACTCGTAACCACTACCCGTGATTTACATCTACCTTTTAGGCCTTACATGGGTCTTACGTAGTGATGTGAGTAAAATGCAACATATAAATTACATCAAATGAGGCATAAAACTAACCCTTTTTAAGTACTAATGTTGGAAAAAGTGTGCTTTTGTCTTCCTTTTGTATTTTCAGGGTTAAAAGAGCTTAAATGAACAAAAGAAGCAAAAATGCAGCCAAATCCAACATAAATACAAAGAAAAGGAAGAAACGTGGCATGCCCGACTCCTCGACAGCATCTCCCAAAGCAAAAACAAGAAGAAAGCTGAGCATGGGGCTGTGCCCAGCTGAGCATGGGGCTGTGCCCAGCTGAACACGGGGCTGTGTCCAGCGGACACGGGGCGTGTCCAGCTCAACACGGGGCCGTGCTCAGCGAGCACGGGGCAGTGTCCAGAATGGTCAGCCCTGGCACAAAAGACAAAGTGGTAGAAGCTTCTATTGCCCACCACGGGGCCGTGCCCAGCGGACACGGGGGCGTGTCAGAGTGCTGCAGGTGCATTTATTGTAATTGCGAATTACAATTAATGAAGAGAGAGAGTGTCAGACGGGCACGGGGCCGTGTCCAGCGGACACGGGGCCATGCCCAGGCTTCTGTTCAGCCTATAAATAGGAGTGCTTGGAGCCATTTCAACTCATCCCTTGGCACACCACCTCTCTCACACTTCATCCACCACCACCATAACACCATCATCCACCACCATCATCCATTGTCCATCATAGAGTGTATGAGTCGTCTCGGGATCCAAGATTGATCGTAAGAGTTCTTGACAATCAAGGCCATGTTTGCCTAAGTCTCTTACATCACTTGGTGAAGACAAGTGTTTAGTATAATACTTTTTATTTTTAATCTTTTGCACTTTTTATTTGGTTTTGTATTAATGACTTTAATAACTAGTTACTTATGTTGAAGGTGATCTTTCCTTATCGTTTGTCCGTGGTGTCTTGGCGTTATTTTACTGTCTATATAAAATAAAAGATTTTCACCATTCATATCTCCACGGTCTATATGGAGGTATGTTGGCTACCTGGTCGGGGGTTAAGGGAACGGTTTGGTAAGGGTCTTGCCCTTGTTCAGCGTTTAGAGGTCCTGCTTGGGACCTGGGTCAAATTTAGTAGGATCTCCTTCAATGCCCATAGGTATTGGATGGCGGGGATCCAAACTCTTTGACCCCCTCATAAGTTAACTACTATTAATACTATAACCCGGCTATTTAGGACTGTATCCCTGCTGACTCAGACTACTTAGCCGAGGGTAACGTCACCGCCAAAAGCGGGGCCTACCACAATTTGCATTAATAACTTAATTCATTATCTTTCAATAATCCGACCCTTTAGGATTGTATCCTTGCTGACTCAAACTACTGGGTTGAGGGTAACGTCGCCTTCAAAAGAGGGGCCTACTACAATAACTAAGATAATCTCTTAAACAAGGGCAAAAGTGCGAAAATAATCAAAGGTTATACTAATACACGTGTCGGATCCAAGTGATTCATCTTGTCTATCTGTTTTTATTTTTATTTTATTTTCAGCATTTTAGTTAGTTTTTATTTTTCTTAGTTTAAAACATTTTTCTAACCTTTTTGATTTGATTAGACGTTGAGGATAAACCGGTATTAAAAGCTCTTGTGTCCTTGGACGACCTCGGTATCTTACCAACACTATACTACGTCCACGATGGGTGCACTTGCCCATATGTGTGTTTAGTGTTAGTAAATATCGTGTTTTATAAATTTAAAACTTGGCTAAAAGTGTAAAAAGGGCTTAAATATATATATATATATAAAAACATATATACACTAACACGCATCAAGTTTTTGGCGCCGCTGCCGGGGACACAAGGATTTTAAGAAAGCTTAAAATCGACGGCCTAATCAGTTTTTCAAAACCTTTTTAAAACGCGCGCACATTTTTCTGCATTTTAGTTTAGTTTGCATTTACAGTAGCCTGAACACGGGGCCGTGCTCACTGAACACGCCCCCGTACTGCATATTTTTAGAGTAGATACCCAGATACAGAGTCTGAACACGGGGCCGTGTCCACTGAACACGCCCCCGTGCTCAACTTGACCAGTAAATTTAATTAAAACGCCCAGATACAGACCCTGAACACGGGGCCGTGTCCACTAAACACGGGGCCGTGTCCAGCTTCTGTTTCCGTCTTATTTTTGTTTTCTGGTCGCGAGACTCAGTTGTGGCCTGTTGAGTGATTCTTATGGATCAATACTCAAGAGGTTACAACTACACCTATGATGAGGATGATTATAGGGGTAATTATTGCACTAATTGTCGTAACGCACGCTCGGTTCAATATAATACTTCATATCAACCATCCAATTCATACAACCATTATGAGGAGCCCAGGTACGAGCCATCAACTTCATACACATCCTATGAAGACCAAAGGTATGAACCTCCTTCCTCATACTCATATTTTGATGAACCAAGGTATGAGCCTTCATACTCATACTTTGAAGACTCAAGATATGAGCCACCACCTTCATACTCTTATTATGAGGAACCATGGCGTGAACAACCCACCTCATATGAGTACTATGAAGAACAAAGTTTCGACCCTTATCCATCATATGCTTATAATGAAGAACAATGGTGTGAACCATCTACTTCATATGAGAATTATGAGGAGCCAAGGATCGAACAACCGGATTCAAGCTTTGAGGATCCAAATTCTTTTTCTCTCACCGAAGTAACTAATAGGATATTAGAACAACTTAAAACTATCGAACGTTATATAAAAGAATCTCGCGCAAGGGAAGAGGAATCCCGCGCAAGAGAAGAGTTAAAAAATAATAATAACGTAGAGATAGTTGAAAGTATAAAAATGGAAGAAAAAGAAAGTGAAAAACCGACACATGAGTTAAACAATGAAAAAGGTGAGTCTGATAATGCTAAAATTCAAGAAGAGTCTAATTTTGAAGAAATTAATCTCTTGTCACCTACTTTCGAAAATCATTGTTTAGTAACCCCTCATGCTAAGTTTTTAAAAGAGTTAAACACTAGTGCTAAAATCAAAGACTTAGTAAGTGTTAAGTTAACTAATGATCAAACCTCGCTAATAAAAGAAGATCCTTTTGAAATTAACATCACACCGGTTCCATGTTTCTTTCAAAATTCCTTTATTAGTAATATCACCATTGATAAAGATCTTTGTGTTAACATAATGCCTAACTACATTTTCGAAAAATTAAGTATTAGTGATTTTTCTCCACTTCAAATACCCATTTTTCTATCCGATCGGAAAGTAATAAAATCAATCGGTGTAGTTGAGGATTTCTTGGTTCAAACAAATCAAATGGTTATTCCAACCGACTTTGTCATCCTCGATGACGCTCCTCTAGTCTTGGGAAAACCTTTTGTAAAAACTCATGAAGCTTTGAAAAACCGGAAGTTTAATAATCTACCTCTTCAATTAGGGGCATTCAAAAGGAGCATAGATCTTGAGCGCTCAATAAAATATCCTTTTGGCAATAATGACCCCCTAATTGAAGATGAGCCTGAGCCACCCGATAAGGAGGGTCTAGCCAAGGACCCTTATAAACGTGGCGCACCACGGAGGCATTCCGTGGAACTATCCTTAGTTTTAGATTAGTTTAACTTTTATGCTTTCTAGTTTAGTTTTAATTTGCAGGAATAAAACACACTCGGGATGGTGAAGGATACTAAGGGAAGCTTGAACCAACACCCCATGCGCAAAAACAGAGCCTCTCGACAGTTTTTCTTCATTACTGCAAGTTCAGCACGGGGCCGTGCTCACCCAACACGCCCCCGTGCCCAAAAATCTGCAGAAATGCCCAGTTCAGGTACCTGGACACGGGGCCGTGCTCACTGAACATGCCCCCGTGCCCAGCCTTCTGTTTACTTTTGGTACTGGCAGTCTGGACATGGGGCCGTGTTCAGCCAACACCACCCCGTGTTCAGCTACCCAGTACCATAAAATCTTGTTTTTAACCCACTTTTACACATTTTAATCAACCGAAAAACTTATTTTTGGGACACATTGAGGACAATGTGTAATTTAAGTGTGGGGGGATGCTAAAACCTTGAATTTTGCAAGTCCTAATAACAAGCCTTACACAAAACTCTATTGGAACCGCTAATCACCCCAAATTTTTTCAAAAACTTTTCATTTTTTTTTACTTGTCTTGGGTTAATTTGGGAATAACAAGTTCTAAAAAGGTTATATTTTTATAAATTTACAACCGATAGCGTCGTGATAAAAAGAACCAAATAAGAAAATTATGAAACGGCATGACAAGCTTAGTTAAAATTTGATTATATATACTGGATCACATAAAAAACCCATTCCCACAAAAGTGAGTTTTGAGCCTTTATTGAGCATACAAATACACATCTTTAGATTAAATGCTCATTTTTCGTTTCTTGTGTGAATAGCCGCTTGGTTTCTTACAACTCTAGAACTTGCCACGACGATACATTCCCGGTCCTTACCAACTTAAACCCGAGTAAGTAAGTGATGGAGGCACTAGGACTAACCATTTTTCTTTCAACACCATTATTTTTCTTTTTTTTTTTTACCACCTACCCAAAATCCCCCTAGTTAACCCCTTTGAGCCTAAACCTTTTCGTTTCTTTCCCCAAAACAAACACCCTTTACCCACCAAAACCTTTTTCATTTTAAACCCTTTACTTTAGTAACAAAGCTCGGTTTTCCTATGACAAAAAAAAAAAAAAAGAAAAAAGAAAAAAAAAGAAAAAAAAAAGAAGAAGAAAAAAAAAATGAAGTTAGCAATAAACAAACAAGCTCATCAAAAGAAACCTTGTTTGAAAAATGCTTCATTAGAAAAAAAAAGAAGAAAAAAAAAAGTGTTTTACGAAAACCGACGCTTTTTACGCTTTTCGCCCTTTTACTAACCACTAACCCAACCACCCACCTTTAGCCCAAGCCTAACCCTTCACCCAAAAAGTCCTCTTGATATTTACAAAGGTAAAAAGTTAAAAAGGAGGAGGATTGATTGCTTGGCAAGCTTATGGTAGGAGTAAGTTCCATGCCGCTCTCGAGTGATTCACTAAAAATACACCTTCGGCCGAGTGTTGAGTGATCCCCCGTGAGATATGTGAACTTGTATATAAATGAAATTTTAAAAAAAGGCATGTTATGCCCAAATAAGTAATTTCTCTTATGAAACGTTCTAAATAAATCATAACGAATAGGATTGTAAATAGTATAAAAATAAAACCCAATAAAGATCTTGGATTCCCGACACTCAAGACAAGCCCAAAACTTTCTCTTCTACCCATTCCATTTGGGAGTGTAAGCCACATATTAAAGAGTTTTGCTTGAGGACAAGCAAAGATTCAAGTGTGGGGGTATTTGATGTGAGTAAAATGCAACATATAAATTACATCAAATGAGGCATAAAACTAACCCTTTTTAAGTACTAATGTTGGAAAAAGTGTGCTTTTGTCTTCCTTTTGTATTTTCAGGGTTAAAAGAGCTTAAATGAACAAAAGAAACAAAAATGCAGCCAAATCCAACATAAATACAAAGAAAAGGAAGAAACGTGGCATGCCCGACTCCTCGACAGCATCTCCCAAAGCAAAAACAAGAAGAAAGCTGAGCATGGGGCTGTGCCCAGCTGAACACGGGGCTGTGTCCAGCGGACACGGGGCGTGTCCAGCTCAACACGGGGCCGTGCTCAGCGAGCACGGGGCAGTGTCCAGAATGGTCAGCCCTGGCACAAAAGACAAAGTGGTAGAAGCTTCTATTGCCCACCACGGGGCCGTGCCCAGCGGACACGGGGGCGTGGTCAGAGTGCTGCAGGTGCATTTATTGTAATTGCGAATTACAATTAATGAAGAGAGAGAGTGTCAGACGGGCACGGGGCCGTGTCCAGCGGACACGGGGCCGTGCCCAGGCTTCTGTTCAGCCTATAAATAGGAGTGCTTGGAGCCATTTCAACTCATCCCTTGGCACACCACCTCTCTCACACTTCATCCACCACCCACCACCACCATAACACCATCATCCACCACCATCATCCATTGTCCATCATAGAGTGTGTGAGTCGTCTCGGGATCCAAGATTGATCGTAAGAGTTCTTGACAATCAAGGCCATGTTTGCCTAAGTCTCTTACATCACTTGGTGAAGACAAGTGTTTAGTATAATACTTTTTATTTTTAATCTTTTGCACTTTTTATTTGGTTTTGTATTAATGACTTTAATAACTAGTTACTTATGTTGAAGGTGATCTTTCCTTATCGTTTGTCCGTGGTGTCTTGGCGTTATTTTACTGTCTATATAAAATAAAAGATTTTCACCATTCATATCTCCACGGTCTATATGGAGGTATGTTGGCTACCTGGTCGGGGGTTAAGGGAACGGTTTGGTAAGGGTCTTGCCCTTGTTCAGCGTTTAGAGGTCCTGCTTGGGACCTGGGTCAAATTTAGTAGGATCTCCTTCAATGCCCATAGGTATTGGATGGCGGGGATCCAAACTCTTTGACCCCCTCATAAGTTAACTACTATTAATACTATAACCCGGCTATTTAGGACTGTATCCCTGCTGACTCAGACTACTTAGCCGAGGGTAACGTCACCGCCAAAAGCGGGGCCTACCACAATTTGCATTAATAACTTAATTCATTATCTTTCAATAATCCGACCCTTTAGGATTGTATCCTTGCTGACTCAAACTACTGGGTTGAGGGTAACGTCGCCTTCAAAAGAGGGGCCTACTACAATAACTAAGATAATCTCTTAAACAAGTGCAAAAGTGCGAAAATAATCAAAGGTTATACTAATACACGTGTCGGATCCAAGTGATTCATCTTGTCTATCTGTTTTTATTTTTATTTTATTTTCAGCATTTTAGTTAGTTTTTATTTTTCTTAGTTTAAAACATTTTTCTAACCTTTTTGATTTGATTAGACGTTGAGGATAAACCGGTATTAAAAGCTCTTGTGTCCTTGGACGACCTCGGTATCTTACCAACACTATACTACGTCCACGATGGGTGCACTTGCCCATATGTGTGTTTAGTGTTAGTAAATATCGTGTTTTATAAATTTAAAACTTGGCTAAAAGTGTAAAAAGGGCTTAAATATATATATATAAAAACATATATACACTAACACGCATCACGTAGCTATAAAGTAGGCTTTCAAACGAATCGGGGACTCGGAATATCAAAATTTACAAAATTGAAAAAGTTTTGGCAAATCAGACCCCCGCTAGCCGTCGGCGACGGTCTAGTCCCCCGTCGGCGACGGGTTCAGGAAAGTGGCGTCGGCCACCTTTTACCGTAGGCAGGAACATAAGGCGTCGGCACAAAGGGGGGCGTCGGCGACGACCTGATGCCCGTCGGCGACGGCCTTCCGTTGGGTGATTTCGCTGCAACTTAGTTTAAGCACTCTTAAGCGCATTTTCGGGCCGATTTCAGCTATACAGTTCCTGAAAATTCCCGTTTCAATTCCCCTCATAACATAAAAAAATCCTTATCTTCATTATCTACATTATAAGCTTACTATGCATACTTACGCTTACCGAAATTTAAAGTTTTACCTCGTTGGCGATCTTGGAACGAGCACACTTTCGAGCGAGCCATGGGTTTGAGTTCAAGCGCTATTACTCTAGCTCGAATCCCTCAAACCTAGGCTCTGATACCAACTTGTTACGCCCCAATTTCCACTTAATTCGACGTATAAAAAAACAATTAGGAAAATTTTTGAAATTTCGACATGACCTATTCGTTTATCACCATTAACAACCTGTTTTACACACCAAACTTCAACGTTTAACATCCTTGACAAAAACCCAAAACAAACAAAGTCTACATTAGACACGACATGACTTCAACTACCAAGTTTTACCCTACGACAAAGATGTCAACATACTACATAGACTTAAATACATATGACCAAGATTTAACCCATTTCAAAAGACTTAATAACGGAAGCGTGAGGCGGGCGTAAACCAAGTGTGCACGTTCCAAGCCGTCCAATCGCCTAAGTCGAGGATTTACCTACATTAAACATCAAACTTTAAAAAGTTAGTAAAGGTACTTATTTAGTCCACAATACCAACATGGTAATTGCAATCATCTATATACTTCCATTTCTCATACGCATTCGATTACCCATTTTAGTGGGTATGGCATGCAATCTCATAATGAGATTCAAGCATTTCGCATACGACCCGATAACATCGGGTTAATTACTTTCAACTTAAAAATCTCTCGTTCTATCCGTATAACGGATTGAACTTCATGCATACAATTTTGCTTACGTAACCATTCGTTCTAGACGGATGGTCTCATATCCTTACTCAACCTAGTTACAAGAACCGGTCAATTTGCATAACTTAGCATAATTCTTCTTTAGCATAAACAAGTCCGCAAAGAATTTGCTTCATTAACACCATAATCACTACGACATAGTATGAACAATATAACAAGAGTTGTCCAATATAAATGTTAACAATTATAAGTAAGTTTTCGTATGTAACGGAACATACCTCGGTCTTGTGATCCTTCCGGCTTCCTAGAATTCGAACCTTCTTCCTTCACACCTAAATCAAAATGATCATTCATTCGTTTAGTACCCAAACTTTCATTCCTTCATTTTCCAATTTACACATAACTACTCATTCAAGCATTTCATCGAGCACCTAGTAGGCGTTACCTTAATAAAGCATAGTGTACAACATTTAAAGCATAACTCACCAATTCATCCTATGTGCCATCAATAATCAATCTAATTCTCATAATTCCTTTAATCTACATCAATTTATCTAGCATTCGGGTACTACAAGCTGAATTACATATCCAATTACATACATTCTCGATTCCTATAATCTCTATATTCATAACAAAATTTTCACCAAGTGGGTTTTTAGAGGCTTTCTTTCAATTAACCAAAATCAACATGATTTCTACTCTAGGGAGTACCCTTAACATATAAACAACACAAATCATATCACAATTTCATGATTGGGTCGAAACCCTAGTTCTACAACTTATCAAATTCAGAAATTCGACTCACCACTTGATTGGGTACGGGTATTTGATCGAGGTTTTACCACATGCAACTGATTCACATCGATTTTCCTTGTTAGTTTGGTGAATTTTTACAAGAACAAAAGGGTAAACCCTTGTTCCTTGCTCCTGCTCGATCCCAAACACGCACAGGATGTGTGTTTTGTGGTTTCCACATAATTAAACCCTTACTAATTATAATTTACATATTACCCCCCTTTAGTCTTGTTATATTTGTAAACATTAACCTTAAAAACCCCCATGTTAGGTATCATATTACCATTTACCTTAAATTTTATGATATCTATTATTATTTATCGCGTTTTACGTTTTTGGGGTGTTACATTTTTGTCTTACTTTGTACGGAAATTTACGTATGTCTTAGACTTTTATAAAAGTTTAAGATTCGATACGTATTCTAGCATCTACAATAAATATTATTTACTAAATTTTATAATAATTAGTGACTAATATTATTTATTTGATAAATAAATAAATCATTAAATTAAAGTTAAAAATAAAGAAAAGAATTATTATAATATACTAAAATCACTATTCATTTCAATTGGTTTATTAATATATAGTAATAATAGTAATAATAATAATATATAGTAATAATAATAATTAGTATAAAAACTCCTAAACTCACACCAAACTTTTATAAAAATATATCATGATTTATATAAAAAAAGGATGCTCCTTCCATGCCCACTTTTTAGAACATGGTTTACCTAATAAACCACCACATACATGTCCTCCATGCATTTCATCCTTGCCACCAATTAATCTTGGTTTGACACCTAGATAACACCAATCCTCATCTTAGAACACTCTTTGACACTTCTCCACCTCACATGTCTCCTCCATTGCTATAAATAGCCACCTTAAGTCTCATAATTTTCATCCCAAACTCAAACAAATACTCTTCACTCTAAGAAGTCTAGTGTAAGCTCTTTGCTTCTACTTTGCCAGCCTCTCCTTTGGACTTTTAAAGTTACATTATGAAGTAAGTCCCAACAAAACCGTTGTGTCACACCCCAACCGATGGCGGAAACATCAGGATGAAACGAAGTGTGTAAATTGCAAGAGACTTCATAACGCTATTTTGTGTCATGTATTTAATAATTTCATTTTACATGGTTTGAACTAGAATACCACAAGATTAAAAATAAATAACGCACAATAAGTATTCAAATAATTAGATTTCATTTCATTGATAATTAATTATTACAAGTATTGGAAACAGAATACAACATGTTGAAAATAAAGTATAGTACAAGTATTAAAATCTAAATGCATTTCTAGGCAATCCTACTAGATTCCTTGCATCATCCAAATCCTGCAATACATGTTAAAGCATAGATCAATACAAATAGTATTGGCGAGCATACAAGTTTTGAGTATAAGTATAAAAATGTTTTAAACAGATTTTTCATGGCAATAACTAAGTATAAGCATATAAATTTAAACACGTATGATTGCAAGTATAACACGTAGGAGCATATATAGAGATTATTTGTATAAAATTCTAGCATGTATGTGTATTTGATTCAAAGTACATGTATTGCATCCCAAAAGTAATAAAGTGTAAAAAGGGATTGAGTATGCTCGCATTGTTTGCGTATGGAGATTCCTTGAAATAACGCGCGAGGAAAAGATAGGGAAACCGAATGCACAAGAGTGATTACCCTAAATATGGAATACATGAACGTCATCGCTATATATAAGTTAAATAAATTGATTTAAATGTGTATTAAAGGAAAGGAATTAATAAAAGTAAAACTGTTATAATTATTGTTATTATTATGAGCTGGACTTGGTGTTATTCCGTTGTTTGATACTTCGTCACGTCGTCTCCGTTAACTCAAAACTTTTTACTTAGAAAATTTTACCAAAAACATCAGCTACAGATCATCTTGATCGAATGGCCATCCGACCGGATGACCATCCGCTTGGATGACCTGACACTATACTATCTGATTACTTAAACGCTATTAACGAAACTTCGAATTTCAACGATTCACAAACACCCACACACTGTTCGAACGGCCATCCGTTCGAATGGTCATCCGCTCGGATGACCATGTATCCGGATGACCATCTGTTCGGATCACCTGATAAACACTTAAAAAAACCGTTCAACGCTCTACTCAACGACTTATGCTACTGTTCCCGTCACAGGCTAACTCAACGTGCTCCCTACAATCCAATCCAGCCTGTGTTTACTTGTGAAACACGCACTGTGAGTATTCGAGCCCATTTCCATTTAATGCACTATTGGGTGTTACATACGTTCTCTATCAGAACACAACACACAAAGCAAACACTTTATGAACGCTAACCGCTCCCGCATGTTATACGTGATCTATGAATGCTTGTTACTATGCTTATACAGTGTTACACTATACCACCTCCAGCAATGATAGTACTATAGTTTGGACTCAGCACCTATCGTGGACATGGGTTGCTAGGGATCACATCACTTTACTTCACGTGTTCGTTGAACATGTGTCGCGCATACTCTACAACGCAATCTCGTGGTTAAGTTGCAATCATTGTGTGATAGTTACTTGCTTTCACCTGTTACGTGATACATGCTGGTTATGCGTAAACGCTTTCTCTACTATATACTATGCAAACTTGTGTACTCACCTTTACATTTTATGTATTGACTTTATTTTTAACGTATGTGACAGGTTGATAGGATGCTGTGCTGTGATGAAACGAGCTAGGAAGTCTAGAAACCACTAAATAAAATCTGAGTTGTCGGAATAGTATTTGTGTATGAGACTCGCTATCTGTAATGACTGTTATTACTTTATATGTTAGTAGTATGGGATATTAACGTTAAATATATTGTCATTTAATAGTTGTTATGGATTCTCTTGAACAATCTGTTTCGCTCAGTGCCACGCCCCGATGATTCCGCCATCGGTTGGGGTGTGACAGATGTAACACCCCGTGTTTTCGAATGTCAAAGTCAAAGTCAAAGTCAAAGTCCAAGTCAACTTTGACTTCTCTGACTGCAATAGTCTATTTTATGTTTTATTTATATTATGTGGAGTAAGTGTTGTTAATCTAAGAATCGAAGTAATCGAACGTTTATTGACGCGAACCGATTTACGACTGTGAATAGTAGGAAGTAATAATGCGATAAAGTTAACTAATCAGTAATCAAGTTAATCGAATCATCAATCGAACTCGAAACTCGAATTATGCGAATTTGGTGTTATATTACTTGTGTGTGTGCCTTATGTGTTACCTGTGCATTTGTGTGGTATTCAATCGAATCAATCGAAACTCGAATCGAAACTCGAAACTCAATCGAATGCAATCGAAATCGAAATCAAGTTGTGACAATTGGTGGAAAATTGATTATGCGAGATATAGATGATTGTATGTTAGATATAGTGGTTGGGATTAAAAGTAATTTGAATAGGAAACTCTATCGTACTCGTATCGTCTTCAATCGGAATCGAAATATCAGAAATCGTCGCGCCGAACACTCGAAACAGGCTGTTGATCGATCAGGCTGTCAGCCGATCGAACAGCCCAGCCGATTGGACGGACTGTCCGATCGAGCAGGCTGTCCGATCGGAGTGCCTGGCCGATCGGCCAGCCCTTTCCTTTTTTGGAGCCTATAAATAGGGCTGTCATTGTCATTCTTTCCACCTTTGGAAACTCTCTGACCGACCAGCTCGTGCTCCCCTTCTTTTCTCTGATTTCTTCCGATTCCGGTAAGTTTTCATCCTAAATCTTGTACTTTCTTGATCATTACACACTCCTACACCTTTCTATCTTTCAAATCTTGATTTCTAACCGTCAAATCATCAAGATCTAAGCATTCTAGGATGATGACATCATGGTGTTCTTCAAGAACATCATGTTTTGGCCTCAATCCACCATGAATAGCTCGGATCCAACAGATTTCCACATAAACAGACTAAGATCTATCATAGATCTAAACATTTACATGATGTCAAGGATTGAAAGGAAGATTTCCAACTTTCTTTCAACTCTTTTACACTCAATGCCTTCAAACCGGTAGAAACGGAGCTTGAGTCAATTCACCAATCATTCTAATGGGTGAGTGGTTCAAGATTCGGGTTCTATCTACGAGGTTCACCGATTTCGGGTAAACGTTAAGCTACCGTTCCGAACCGTTCACCGGCCGGATTTGGGTGATTCCTGTCTGAGCAGGGGAAACAAGTAAGAACGAAAGTATTATGGTTCAGTTCCTTGTCAAAATACCTCAATATAACGTCAAAACAATCAGAACAACCAAGTGTTAGACGAACAGGCCGACCAGGTCAGAATGCTGACCGATCGGACAGGCTGTTCGAACGGACAGGCTAACCGATCGGACATGTCAGCCGATCGACTAGGTCAGCCGATCGGCTAGCATGTGACCCCACACTTTGACAATTTCATGAAGTATGGTATTGAACGAGGTACTGTTCGATCGAACGACTGTTTGTGAACATTACTCCTCGGATCATGAGATACTATGCTTCAACCCTTAATCGATTTTCAACTCGTATTGAAGTGCTGCCCGATTGAACAACCCGTCCGATCAGGTGACATCTCATTGAGAACCCAACCAGAAGTGTCTAACCGATCGGTTAAGCCGGCCGATCGAACAGGCTGTTCGATCGATCGACCTGAAAGGTAAGAACACTTCAGTGTTCTCAGATACTACAATGAAAACTTCAAAAGGTCAAACCATCATACACAAACACATCCTACCCCAAAGGAAGAAACAATCCACTCGAACAGTCCGACCGATCGACCCTACCGGCCGATCGAACAGACTGTCCGATCGGACAGGTTCTCCGAACGAACAACCCGTCCGATCGGACCTACTGTCCGATCGACCAGGCTATTCGACCCTCTAACCCTTGTTTCCATTTTACGTGTTATTCATCATTACGCTATCGAACTATTCAGGCTAACCCTACTCTCAAGCGCTCCCTTCAATCCATCAATCAATCGCTGTGAGTATACTCGATCCCTTTTTGCTTTTAGCACTTTTGGGTGTTACATACGTTATTTATTTCAAAACACAATCAAACACACTACTCAATTATTTGAACGCTAACCGATTCGCATGTATTACGTGACTAAATGAATGCTTGTTGTTATGTTTACACGTGGAATGCTGTCTACCTGCCTTAACGACGTAGTACTATAGTTTGGACTCAGCACCCGTTCACACGGGGGTTGTTAAGGACAATTACTTGCATGGATTACGGTGGTAATCATGTATTGCGAACTGTCTCAGACAGTCAACCCGCAGTCACTGGTATCGATAGATCCATGTCGATAATTAACATGCTTCGTTTTCCTCTGTGTACGTGCTGGTTATGCGTAAACTATTTCGAACTCTATATGCTATTATCAAACTTGTATGCTCACCTTTACATTATATGTATTGACTTTATTTTAACGTATGTGACAGGTGTTTAAGATGGTTGCTTGCTAGGAAAGTGAGGCTAGAATAAAGATCTAGAGCCCCCCAATAAATAGTTGTCTGTCAGGAATAAACAACTAGAGCATAGTTGTCTGTAGATCTTGTCAGGCTGGGTCTTTAGGAGCATTTGAACAATATTTTTTTATATTTTGTTTAAATCTAAGTTGTCGGAACAGAATTACTTGACTGGTTGTTATCTGTAATAGTTTGTTTTATTATTTGGGACACGGTATGGGACGTGTTATTTAAACTGAATAGTGATGATAGTTGTTATGGAAACCACTGGACAATCTGTTTCGTTCAGTGCCATGCCCCGATCATTCCGCCATCGGTTGGGGTGTGAAAACAGATCTGAAATCGTCGAGTGCGGCAGGCATGACACCTTCATCGCTTGAACCACTTGGTCTATTTTTATTGTTAATATGGTAGTTGACAATGCTGTTGAAGTTGCTACATTTTGACCTCATTGACGACCACTTTCCCGAGAACGAATTGTTTGAACGATACGGTCCGTGATTCATGGTAGCAATTAAAACTTTTCTTGGATCCGCCTCATAAAAATCGGTGCCTCTTGATCATTGCCTACGTTAACATTTATAACAATTATATATTTTAAAAACACTTTTAAAAATTATATACTTTAAACTTTTTTTAACACTTTTAAAAAAATATACTTTAAACTTTTCTAACACTTTTAAAAATTATATACTTTAAACTTTTTTTAACACTTTAAAAAATTATATACTTTAAACTTTTTTTAACACTTTAAAAAATTATATACTTTTAAACTTTTTTAACACTTTTAAACATTATATACCTTAAACATTTACAACAGTTATATATTTTTTAGAAGACATATGCTTAAAAAATAAAACATTAATATTATTTAATTTTAAACATTTAAAATACAATTAAAAGAGTAAATAAACACTTTAAATATTTTTACCAAAAGTGGGGTCTTCGGATATGTTGACCCATGCTCGTGCCAAGGCTAACTTATCTTTCATCGTCCACTTGTCGTGACTCTTTTTTGCTCGTAGGTCGTCGGGTTGCTTTCTACGATGTCTCTACAAGGATGATGTCTCATGGATTTCACTTTCAGGATTGGGTTGGCTATCGGGTACTACGGTTTGGGTATCGGGTGGAGACAAGCGAAATTGGAGACATAGGAGACAAGCGTCATGACATGCATTGGCCAAACTTGGGAGGATATATGTAAAGACCCGACATTTGAACGGGTGGAGGTGTGTGTCAAGGTAGCGGTCGGTATTCGCCTTCGCCGGTGTTGGCGGTGATGGCCCACATGTGTTGTTGAGAGTTGATATGTAAGGTGGATTGTTTGAAGAAAACACATTCGAGTCGTTGTTGAATGGAAACATGATGAAGTTATGGGTGTATAGGTTGTAAGAGATGATTTTTGAGCTAAAAAGATGGGATAAATTGGTGAGTTGTGTTAAATAATGGGTTGATTCGGTATATATATAAGGTAAAAATTTGTTTTTAATATTTTTTAAAGAGAGCTGTTGGTAACGACTAGTCAACCAAGGGCCCTACCATTCAGCCTCCCGAATACTTGTTGATTGTATTCGTTGGCCATTAATAGCGCCCCCTAATGGCGCATATAGTATGGTTGGTTCGGGGGGGGGGGGAAGCTATTGTTCAAAATCTGAAATCTGCTGAGGTGGCTAGGGCACGGTGCCGCATACCGCTTAGCCTGACAACGCGTTGAAGAAAATTTCATATATTTTTTGAGTCTTTTCTTTTGTGATCACATCTACTTCATTGCTATTAAAATCATTTGTTTTTCTTTATCATTTTAGTAAACTGTCAATTTCGTCCTTGTGGTTTGGCTATATTTTGTTACTTTCACCTAGAAAGTTTTCTTGCTTATGGGTCCCTTTAGTTTCAAATTCTTGTCATTTTTATCCACTTTGTTAACCTCATTCATTTTTAACGTCAGATGAGGGATATTTTTTTCATTTTACTTAATATATAAGTTTTTAAGCAGTGCGTACAAATTTAAAAAGATAAACAATAGATAAAAGTAAATCCTACCCCATTTTTTAAACCATCACTTCAACCCTGACCTCAACGATATCCTTCTCCTCCTCCCCCATCCACTATCGTTATCATCACCACCACCTCCTCCATCCACCACCACCACCACCACCACCGTCATCACCATAGGTGTTGTATTGTTGGGTTGATATGCAACGTGGATTGTTTGGTGAAAACGCATTCGAGTCGTTATTGAACGGAAACATGATGAAGTTATGAGTGTTATGGGTTGTAAAAGATGATTTTTGAGTTAAAAAGATGGGGTGAATTGGTGAGTTGTGTGTTAAATAATGGGTTGATTAGGTATATATATAAGGTAAAAATTTGTTTTTAAAATATGTTTTTATTAAAAAGAGCTGTTGGTAACGGCTAGTCAACCAAGGGCCCCACCATTCACCCTCCCGAATGCTTGTTATTGTGTTCGTTGGCCATTAATAGTGCCCCCAATGGCGCCTATAGTATGGTTGGGGGGTGGCGCTATTGTTCGAAATCTAAAATCTGCTGAGGTGGCTAGGGCATGGTGCCCCATACTGCTTAGCTTGACAATGTGTTAGAAGAAAATTTCATATATTTTTTGAGTCTTTTCTTTTGTGATCACGTTTACTTCATTGCTATTAAAATCATTTATTTTTCTTTATCATTTTAGTAAACTGTCATTTTCGTCCTTGTGGTTTGACTACTTTTTGTTACTTTCACCTAGAAAGTTTTCTCGCTTATGGGTCCCTTTAGTTTCCAATTCTTGCCATTTCTATCCACTTTGTTAACCTCATTCATTTTTTAACGTTAGATGAGGGATATTTTTTTTTCATTTTACTTAATGTACAAGTTTTTGAGCAGTGTGTACAAATTTAAAAAGATAAAATTAAATCCTACCCCATTTTTTAAACCATCACTTCAACCCTGACCTCAACCACATCCTACTCCTCCTCCTACATCCACCACCGTTATCACCACCACCACCACCTCCTCTATCCACCACCACCGTCATCACCACATCCTTCGTTGTTCACCGACAGTCATCCTATCACCATTTCAATGATAATGACAACTTTAAGATCCACATCAAACTGATATAGTACCCGGATGTGAGAAAAAAACAATGTTAGATGAAAGTGACAAAACTGGTCAAACCACAAGGACATAAATGACAGTTCATTATTATCACTTTTAAAAATAACTATTGTTTACACCCGCACATTATGACGGGGGAAACGAATAATCAACAAACATGAGACTGCAAACTCATATAGCTATAATATCATCTATTACATCTACTTACCAAAAGTATACTCCTATTCACCTTCTTGATGGTGGTTGGGCATTAAGCAAAACATTAATGACCCAAATAGTGGGAGCGACGCATTGTGTTTGTGTTTTCCGAACATGTTCATGATAACATACAGAAGTGGATGCAACAACTAACTAGTAATAGAAATTAGTACGACACATAAAATCAAATTATCACAAATAGTCATCATACTATAAGGCATAGTGAAATACAAATACTTAAAACTTTTGTAAGTAGAACGAATAAAATACAACAAACCATCTTTGTAAGAATCCTCGCCAAGTGTGCCTAACTCAAAGACGGCTTCTTCATATGCCTGCAATGGAGCACAACCATGTTAAAGGAAAAATAATTATTAATATAATTAAAAAGAGAAAGTTGTAGGATCGTTGTGCGACCTGAATGAGTCGATCAGAAGAGTTATTTATCCGACTCAAAGGCGGAATCAATGAAACAAACGCTCGATGTAATTATAATGTCTCTTGTATTAATCTGATAGAATTACAGCACCTGGAGACAATCCGGCAGCACTTCGTTACCGAATACAAGACCTGACTCCGCTTGGAATGACAACCTAGTGCCCTATATATAATAGATGTGATTCCGCTTGAAATGACCAAGGTCACTTTCAAGCGGAATTAGTTAAGGTGATTTCGCTTGAAATGGTCTCTGGTACTTTCAAGCGGTATTACCAACAAATCCACTAAATTCAGTTTCTAGCAACTTGAGCACCGGTTATCCTATCCTATCTCATTACATGACTCGATACAAGATGAAGTCAATAGACATATTGCACTAACAGACTCCCCCTTGGATGTTGACGAAGTCTTCAGTGTCGAGTCTCTATCATGACATATCTTCAGTCTTGATCAATCTTCATGCTCTTTCCAAATTATCTAACACTGTAAGCATCTATCAATCTTTTTCTTTTCTTCACAAGTTCAGAATCTCATCCTGGCTCTATCTTTATCAGCTTCTTCAGGCTCCCCCTTTCATCAAGCTTCCGTGCTTTAGGGAACGACACCTAGCTTTCCGGTTACAAGCTCCCCCTTGCTTTGAGCTCGTCTTCAGACTCCCCCTTAGACTATGCTATCAGGATCGTAGTCTGGTACAATATCTGCAACACTCATACGTTTATAAGTAACAACATTTTAGACTTCCAGGAATCGTAACCTGGCAATTCAATTTCCTCTACCAACAAATTTTATGATTTGGCAAAGTTTGAGAATCCAACTCCCTCAGAGTTAATCATCCAAGTCCAAACTAATGACCTTGGAGATATCACAAACTGTTTTTGATTTTTGTTAAAAAAAATTCAAGTTTCAAATTAATGAACTTATTTTATTTTCAAAAACACAATCAACTTACTTAGATTTTGACACTCAGCATCTTAGACATCGGTTGTCGAAAATAAAACAGAATCAAAAATCTTTTTGTATTTTCTGAAATATAAAGCAGTAAAGAAATATTTACAAACATATTTACAGACAATATTTTTGTTTGAGTTCGCGTCAGAGGATCATATCAGTTTATGACAAATCACTAGTACCGTTGAGCTTTAAACACTTTATGTTTTAAACGATTCACTTAGATTGTCAGTATACTGATCCACTTAAATTTTCACACAAAGTTCAACTGTTTCGAGATACGGATTTAGTGTATTAAGGACTTAAACTTATTCGCGTGTCCCACCTCAGAATATACTCCCGTATCCAGATCCCAATATTCAGTCTTACAGGTGAGTATACCTAGATGATATCTGTAAAGGGTTAGATGCGAAACTGTGAGAGCTCAGGTCAGAACTTCCATTCAGCAGAGAGATGACGGTTCGACTTTAGGTGTGTTCCCTTTAGAGAATCTTTTCTTCAACAACACATGATTAGCATTTTTTGAATGTTACATCATTTTTTATGCTGAGGGCGATGCTATATTTCAAGCAAGTAGAAAGTATTATACGGGGACTAGGCCATTGCTTCCGTAAAATCAGAAGTCCCGGGATAATACCCCAGATATCACTGAGTATAAAGACCTAGTATCTCAGAAAGAGGGATCTTTCAAACAAGATTTCGGGGGTTACCCATATATCCGAGAGATGTTCCCCACGATATAAGCAAGTTTGAAATTTAGGTTTATATCTCGAACACAATCTACTAAATGTGCAAAAACCTACTGGCATATCATCAGTGAGACCGTTTATCACATTAAAACATTCCATTTCTTTAGCATACTGTGATTGTCTACTGATGTACTATCATTTCCTCTTTTTACACAAAACTCAAATTTTGAATTTTTATCATGTTTTTGGCTTTTTCACATTTTCTAATATTTTTGGATTTTCTGACAATTTTCTCCCCCTAAAATGCAAAATCATTAAAAGAAAATTTGACAAACTGATACTGATAGCTTTGTCTCGCCATCCATTTTCTGCTTCTCGTGTACTGATTTACAGAAAATATAACATACCCCCATGATTTACAACCCATTGATTTTCGACAGTTTGAAAACCGTTTTTCAATCTTGTGAAATTAATCATGTTTGTTCAGCCGTGAGGGTTTCGGCATATTCAATTAACACATATTTTTGTAATTTTCTATTTTTTTGAGAAAAATTAAAAACAAACATATTTTTGGTTTTTCAAGTTTTTAACAAACTAAACACATATTTTTGGTTTTTAATTTTTCAAATTTTTAGGGTTTTTGAAATATGGTTTAATTATATACAGAAAACAAACAAACTCCCTGTTTAACCAACACAGGGTTCAGCAGCCTCCTTTCCTCGTTGTGTCAGGCTGCTCCAACTTCCATTCTCACAATCTTCAGTTTCGTTGAGCACCTGCACATACAACCATTCAATCACTTGAACAATTTAGCCTAAGTCTGTTTGACCTTAGGCATTTCAACACAATATGCATAATTTAACTTCGGAAAATCTTTGTCATTTTGCACAAAGACTTTGTCAATTTTAACTTCTACTTTTTCTTCATTTACCAAAGTCACTTGTTTCTTAACACTCCATGTTTGACCTTTAGGAGTACCTCGTTTGTAAAAATGTGACTCTTAACATTTTCATTTTGAACAACATTTGGTTTCCAAAACTGTTGGGGTTTTTGTTGGATCGTCTTTGACCCTGAATGAGTCGATCAGAAGAGTCGTTTTCCAATTCAAAGGCGGAATCAGTGAATTAGATGCTCAAACTAAATATAATGCTTCACTTTATTGATTCTGATAATGTTTACAACCTGGAAGCAATTCGGCAGCACTTCGTTACAAGTTCCGAGTCGTTACAAATGAATCAACCAGTCACCTATTTATAGAATTCTGGAACCCCTTATACGTACATGTCACAAAAGCGGTCCAGGATGTTGTGTGGATCGCTTTTATGGACAATGTCCATATAAGCGGTCCAACATGCTATTCAACCACTTCTCGTTTCTCGAACCTCGTGCACTGGTTATTCTAATCTATCCTATCCTATAACATGATACAAGACGAAGTCAATAGACGTAATGCACCAACAGACTCCCCCTCGGATATTGACGAAGTCTTCAGTGAACATTCTCTGTTATGCCACCTCTTCAGTCTTTATCATCTATGCCAACTTGTTCAGATTGTAACAATCTAAGAATCCTTTAATCTTTCACTTTGATCATCTTCATCATCAGTAAGCTCCCCCTCTCGTCAAGCTTCCATGCTTTTAGGGATCATCACCTTGCTTTTCAATTACAAGCTCTGCTTCACTTTCAACTTATCTTCAGACTCCCCCTTAAACTCAGTTCTTTGGGATCGTAATCTGAATCTTTCCTGTAATTCTCAAACATTCAAAAGTAACAATATTTTCAAAATCATTAAACATGTTCTCTAATACACTCCCCCTGTCAACAAACTTAACAGATATGGCAATATAAAGAATCCAATTCCCTCACAAATTATCATTCAAGTTCAAGTTAATGACCTCGAAGATATCACACATGTTTTTGAAAATTTTTCAAGAAATTTCAAGTTTCAAATTAATGAACTTGTTTTGTTTTTCAGAAACACAATCAGCATACTTAGATTTTGAAACTCAGCAACTCAGACATCGGTTTATCGAAAATAATGCAGAAATCAAAATCTTTTTGTGTTTTCTGAAAATATAAAGCTGTAAAGAAATATATACAAACATATTTACAAACAATATTTTTGTTTTGAGTATGCATCAGAGGATCATATCAGTTTATGACAAGTCACAAGTACCGTTAAGCTTTAAATCATACTTAGAATTAAACAATTCACTTAGATTGTCAATATACTGATCCACTTAAATTTTCATACAAATTTCAACTAATTCAGGATACGATTTAGATGTTTTAAGACTTAAACTCATTCATGTGTCCCACCTCTTGAATATACTCCCGTATCCAGAATCCCAATATTCAGTCTTACAGGTAAGAGTACTACAATGATGTCTGTACATAAATTAGGGTATGCGAGAACTGAGGGATCTCAGGTCAGAACTTCCGTTCAGCAGAGAGATATCAGCTTCGACTTTGCAGTGTGTTCCCTTTAGAGAATCTTTTCAGCTACAACAACTGATTATCAATTTTATTGTCTAATCAGCTGAGGGCTTTATGCTATATTTCAAGCATTTTGGTGAAAGTATTAGCCAGGGACTAGGTCAGAACTACCGTTCAGCAGAAGTCCCGGAATAATACCCCAGACATCATAGAGTATAACCACCTAGTATATCAGAATACGAGACCTTTCAAACGAGATTTCAGGGGTTACCTATATATCCAAGTAGTGTTCCCCATAAAATAAGTAAGTTTGAATTTAGGTTTATATCCCGAAAAAGCTTACTAAATGTATAAAAACCTATCGACATATCATCAGTGAGACTGCTTAATGCTGTTTAATCATTACATATCTTTAGCATACTGTAACTGTCTACTGATGTACTATCATTTCCTCTTTTTACGCAAAACTCAAATTTTTGATTTTATCATGTTTTTGACTTTTTCAAATTTTCTAATGTTTTTGGATTTTCAAACAATATATCTCCCCCTAAAATGCAAAACCATTAAAGAAATTTGACAAACCGATACTGATAGCTTTGTCTCGCCATCCATTTTCTGCATCTCATGCTCTGTTTCGCAGAAAATATAACGTACCCCCATGATTTACAACCCATTGATTTTGACTGTTAGAAAACCATTCTTCAACTTGTGAGTAATCATGTTTGTTCCGCCGTGAGGGTTTCGGCATAGTCCATCACCACTTATTCTAAGTAAACTAACATCAAACATCTCAAACATCAAACCAAACAAACACACAACCACAAACAAACAACAATCATCAAAACCAACACAAATTCATACAAAACAACCAACAAACTCCCTGTCTGTCCAAAACCAGGGATCTTCAATCTCATCCCGTGCAACACTCTCACAATCTTCATCTGCATTTAGCACCTGCACATTCAAACTTTATCAAAAACACAAACAATTTGTCATAAAAATTTCAAACAATAAAGATAGATGCCGATTCATGCTTCGCGATTCAGGAAGCTCCGGCAATTCCAACCACTTAATCAAACATGGTGTCCACCCAGGCCTCAGGAGCCTTAGGTGTAACCTTGATTCTAGCAACCTGAATTTTAAAATTTTCAGCCTTAAGCGGTGGAATATTTGCATCATAAGCAACCACATCTGAATCCTTAGAAGTTGTTTTTGGTTTCCCAATTTGTTTCTGTTTCTCATCTTTTATCAACTCAACACTTTTCTTAACAGACCACACTTGACCTTTCGGAGTACCTCTTTTGTAAAAATTTGTTTCTTTCTGAACCTTTTGAGTTTGAACAACATGTTTAGGTTTCCAAATCTTTTGAGGTTTTGTCACACCAACCGATGTTTTCCGACTCCATGATGTTCTCATTCTGGATGTGTGAGAATTCCAGGTCTGTCTAAAATTAAACCTGTTCAGGTTTGATTTCCAATTTTGATTTGAGGCAAACTTGTTTGTTGTAAAACTCCAAGTTTGTCTCGAATCAAATCTGGTTGACCTCGGTTTCAAACTCTCAGATTTCTGTGGTTCACCATCAGCAAACTTTAGATTTCTACACTTTCGTGCAACATGGCCAATTTGATCACATTTAAAACACAATTTCTTTGACACATCTTTTGGCTGTTGTTGTTTCTTTTTCATATCCTCAAACTCTGCATTAGATTGTGTTCCAAGTTTGAGTTTTTCTTCTTCAATGAAACTTTTTCCTTGAACAAAAGTCATTTTTGTCTCAAAATTTGACCTTTCAGTTCTGTTTCGATTATGTTTCTTCCTATACCCCAAACCAGACTTCATGTTTTTCTTCTTAAAACCAGGTTTGTTATAAGACCTTTTAGAACCTTGACCAGCATACTTCGAAATCTCAGACTTCTCAATTTCGACCATCTTGAAAACTTTGTCGATTTTCTCTGAAATCACATTCTGAATCGGGAAAACCACATCCAAGAATAGTTTGTCCGATCCAATCATGGTATAAACCAATCCTTTGGAATCATCATTCAAATTCTTCTCAGATTTCGTGTCTTTCAGATATCCATCATAAAGATTTCCTTCATCTTCATCTTGTGATTCAGACTTACCTTTAGTAGACTCATCTTTCAAAACACTATCAACCACCTTACTCACCACCTCTGAATCATCAGCATCATCAGATTTGGTGTAAGTAACATCGATACTGTCAGGTAATTGGTCAGCTATGTTCAAACCCTTTGCCACCTTTTCCTCATCATAAAAAGTATAATTGTCTCTCAATGGTGGTGGTACCTGATGATATTCTGAACCAATACCCTTTTTACAAACATTAGTATCTTTGTTATCAGGTGTGATATTGAAAATACGTTCGAGAATGTACGAAGAGTCATGATAACTTTGAAGTTTTGTAACAATCTTTTCTTTTTCAGCCAAGACTTGTTTAAGATTTGCAATTTCATCAACACGTTTGTTTAATTCAATTTGCTTATTTTTAAATTGTCTTTCATACATTTCTTTGGTTGTTAAAGTTTCAGACAATCTCTGATCAAAACTTTTGACTTGGCTCTTCAAAGTATCATAAGCTTCTTGTACTCTCTGACTTGACCATTTTAAAGAATCATACTGTTTTTGTAAATCTAGAAACTTAGATTCTTTCTCAATGCAATCAACACATTTTGTAGCACATTTTTCTTTCAAAACCGTATTTTCTTTTTCAAAATCATGACACTTTTGTGTTAATTTCTCAACTTTTAATTTTAGATTTTGCTCAGTGTCAATCCTTTCTTTACATTTCAGTTTTAACGCATGATCAAGTTTGTTCATTTCATTATCTTTTGTTTTGATTATTTCTTCTTTTTCAGTACAGGCTTTGCACTTTTCAATGCAATTCCTGCACTTGTTTTCCTTTTCTACAACTAAATCAACATTCAATGAGTCAGAAGATTTTCTTATCTCAGTCTCTTTTAGCACCGAATCTTCTTTCTTAACTTTCTGATCTACCACTGCCTTCTCCTCTTCTCCTTCTTCCTCTTCACCCTTTTCTTTCTCTTCAGATTTCTGTTCCTTTTCAGCAGCAATCTTTGCATCGGTCTTCACTTCTTCAATCATTTTCTTCAATTCTTCTTCTTTTCTCTTCCTCATCTCTACTACCTTCGGTAAACTTGCTTCAAAGACCTCCTTCAACTTGTTCATCAAATCTGGCAGATAGCTGCTATCAGAAAGCCTTTTTGTGTTGAAAACACGCTCACTTGGAAACACATTAGTTACTGCATCAAAATCCACTTTTGACGGATCTACCACTGGATTCCCCTGTGGATCCAAGTAACACTCCAACTCTTCATTCCATCTCTTGGCTCTCTGTGCTTCTTGAAATGGTTCATACAACTTTCTAATCTCCCATCTTGCATAGTCTCTTCTCCACCAGGCATCATACTCTTCTCTATTGTTCGACATCTTTGAATACCTGAAAATCAATGACCTGGAAGCAAACAAGCAAATTTAATCAGTTCAAACAGTATCAAGTAAATTGAAATACACTAACACTCGACGTTGTGTAAAAATCTTGACACTTGAGCGAAATCAGACTGTTCAGATAAGCGAACCAAGACTTTGACAAATAAGCGAAACCGATTGGACAAATAAGCGGCCCAAGTCAGATGAGCGGACCAGGAATGGTCACAAAAGCGAACTGAACTTTTTGACTAATAAGCGATCCAGAACATTTGACAAATGAGCGATTCACAATGTCTGTTCGAGCGGTTCAGGATATGATCGTTCGAGCGGTCCAAGTTGTGTTTGGAGCGGTCCTGAAATGTTTGAAAAAGCGGCCCAAGCTATGATCGTTCGAGCGATCCAGAGATGTACACTCGAGCGGTTCAAGTATTGTTTGAATTAGCGGTTCCAACACGTTTTTGGAGCGGTCCAAACTGATTGTTCGAGCGGTTCAACCTTCAAATGTACCTAAAAGCGGTCCAAACTATGTCCGAAAATGCGATCCTACATTCGAAGGCTGTTTTGTCCATTTTTAGTTCGAGTTTTAGTCTTAAAGTTTCAAGGGTTTGTTATCGTCCAAAAATACACGTCCTGTGAAAAATTCGTCCGATTTTAACCGTGGAAACTCGTCTAAATCGAAAAAGAAGGTGTAGAAGACAGAAAACGGATCAAATTTGAGCTGAACTCTTCTTCCTGAGCTCTGATACCACTTGTTGGATCGTCTTTGACCCTGAATGAGTCGATCAGAAGAGTCGTTTTCCAATTCAAAGGCGGAATCAGTGAATTAGATGCTCAAACTAAATATAATGCTTCACTTTATTGATTCTGATAATGTTTACAACCTGGAAGCAATTCGGCAGCACTTCGTTACAAGTTTCGAGTCGTTACAAATGAATCAACCAGTCACCTATTTATAGAATTCTGGAACCCCTTATACGTACATGTCACAAAAGCGGTCCAGGATGTTGTGTGGATCGCTTTTATGGACAATGTCCATATAAGCGGTCCAACATGCTATTCAACCACTTCTCGTTTCTCGAACCTCGTGCACTGGTTATTCTAATCTATCCTATCCTATAACATGATACAAGACGAAGTCAATAGACGTAATGCACCAACAGTTTTGTCATATCAACTGATGTTTTCCAACTTTGCGTTGTTCTGAATCTGGGTGTGTGAGAATTCGAGGTCTGTCTTGAATCGAACCTGTTCGGGTTTGATTTCCAATTTTGATTCGAAGCAAACTTGTTTGTGTTGTACCTCCAAGTTTGTTTTGAATCAAATCTGGTTGACCTTTGTTTCACATCCTCAGATTTCTGTTTTTGAACATCATCAGACTTCTTTTTCATCTCAACATCAACAGGTTTCAGATTTGGACACTTGCGTGCAAGATGTCCTGTTTGATCACATTTGAAACATATTCTCTTGGACACATATTTGACCTGTTGTTGTTGTTTTTTCTGAGCATAAAACTCATCATTAGACTGTCGTCCAAATTTAAGTTCCTTCTCTTCTGCTAAATTTTTTCTTTGAACAAAACTCATTTTTGCCTGAAACTTTTGCGGTTCATTTTTATTTCAACTTTGTTTCTTCTTATAACCCAACCCAGCCTTCATGTTTTTCTTCTTGTAACCAGGTTTGTTATAAAAAGTTTTGTGACCTTTTCCAGCAAACTTTGAAATCTCATACTTTTCAATTTCAACCATTTTGAAAACTTTATCAACCTTTTCTGAAATCACATTCTGAATCGGAAATACAGCATCTAAGAATAATTTGTTCGATCCAATCATGGTATAAACCAATCCTTTTGAATCTTCATTCAAATTTTTCTCGGATTTTGTGTTTTTCAGATATCCAGCATGAAAATTACCTTCATTTCCATCTTGTGATTTAGAATTACCTGTATCAACTGACTCTTCTTTCAACACACTTTCAACGACCTTACCTACCACCTCTGAATCACTAGAATCATCAGATTTGGAATAGGTTACGTCAATGTTATCTGGCAATTGATCTATCATGTTGAAGCTTTTTCGACCTTTTCATCATCATAAAATGCAAACTTTTCCGGTGGTGGAACTTGATGAAACTCTGAGCCAATGCCTTTCTTGTTTTGCTCAGACTCACCATCTCCCGGTTTTATTTTGAAAATACGTTCAAGCACATATGAAGACACGTGATAACTTTTTAACTTGTTGTTGTCCTGTTCAGCAATCTGTCGCTTTAGCTTAGCAACATCCTCAATATAGGAATTAACAACACCTTGTTTTATTTCATACATTCGTTTCTCTTTAGTTGTTTTAGAAAGATAATTCATTCTTGATTGAGCAAATTTCATTTCATCTTTCACTTTTTCATATGACTCTTTTGTAATGTGATATGCCAATTTTATTGAGTCATATTCTTTCTTCATTTCTTGACAAACAATTTCTTTTTGATCACATTCTTCTGTCTTTTTCAAAACAATTTCTTTTAAAATCTCATTTTCTTTTTCTAATTTTTTATAATTTTCTGAAAGTTTTTCATCATTTTCTTTTAAAACTTTTTCAATTTCTAGCATTTCTTTGTATTTACTTTTGAAAACTTCTTCAATTTTTGTGAACTCAAAATCTCTTGTTCTGAACCTTTCGTCTTTTTCAGTACAAGCACTGCAAGTTTCCTTGCATTTCTTGCACTGTTCAACAATTTTTAAGATTTCAGAATCAGAAATTACCTCAGTATTTGGCACCTTGGTGTTCTCTGTTGCATTTGTTTGATCAACATCTTCTTTCTTTTCATTACCAGCACCTTCATCACTAGCAGACTTAAAATTCTCAATCTTTACCTCAGTCAAACTTTCAGTTTTCTTCTCATCTTCTACAACCTGCTGTTCTTCAGTAACAGCTTTCTCAACTTCTTCATTCACCTCAACTTTTTCTTCAATCTTTTCTGTCTCAAGAACTTTCAAATCTTCAACTTTCACAACTTTGATTTCCTTCACAACCTCAACTTCAACAGCTTCAGCTTTAACCTCTTCAGCAGTTTTCTTCAGATTGTTTACCATCTCTTCAACATTCTTCTTCATTCTCTCTTCATCCCTCTTTCTCAGACACGATGTCATGGCATATCTGATTTCCTTTTCATGCGTTTTTGCATAAGTGTCATCTTTTAATACATTTCTATAGTATTCGGCAGATCGAGGAATTATGAGAAGAACATCTTCAAAAATTATGTCTTTCTTCGGAACAACAGGTTCACCTTGTCTGTTGACATAACACTCTCTCTTTTTATCCCATCTCTTGTTGCTGACAGCACTCTCATACTCTTCTTGCATTTCATTCATTCTGTTCAAAGCAATGTTTCTTTCTCGATAAGTTTTCTCATTCAAAATCTCTTCTCTGGTTTTCTCTCTGACCTCATCAACAACATTTTCTTCTTTGTTTTCATTTTTGATTTCTGCAAAAAAAACATAATGTTGACTTTTTGATGGTTTTCTGCCACGAGCTGTTACTATATTTTCCAAACGATCTTATTCTGGACAAATCTGGCTCCAATCAAAACCTTCATCATGATGTATTACTGCACATGCTCTTGACTTCTCTCTAGGATTATTTTCAATCATCTTTGGCTCTTCTCTGCTACGGTGGTAAATCACCTTTTGCTAATAATCATCATTGAAAGGTTTCTCCGTTTTAGCAACTTCAGAATTTCTACATTCTCTTTTGAAATGACCTTTTTGCTTACATCTGAAGCAGGTCACTTTGGATTTGTCGAATCCAAGCTTTGTTGACGGACCACCTAATGATTGTTTCCCAGTAATCTCCATGTATCTCTAAGCTCTGCGAATGCAACTTGCCAAACACCAACGGATGTCAATGAGTTCCATCTCTTCCGGATCAATCTGGTCGTAGTCTTCTTTGGTTAATTTGGAGTTTCCAATTTTACCAGCTACAAGACCTTCATACAATTCCAGAACAGATGCAAGAAAACTCATTTGCTGTTTAGCAGCATTGATGCTCATTGCAGGAGAATTTTTCAACTTGAGAGCAATGTTGCACAGTATCTCCTCTGCTTCTTCAGAACTAGCTTTTGAAGCCGATGAATGATAACCCGGATCATAACTTGATGAGTTCTTCTGTGGCTCTTTTGTCCTCTCACCATTGAACGCTGTCTTTGGTGAACTATCAGCTTTCACCGAAGGTAAACTTCCTTTGTAGTACAGGCCAACATTCTGTTGATGCGAAGAACTGCTCATCTTGTTCTGTTTCTGCAACTCCAGTTCATGACTTTCAATCTTTTCTATCAAAACATCAAGAGAAATTGTATCATACAAAGCATCATTTTTCAGAATAAAAACAAACGTTTGCCACTGATCAGCTCGTGGTAACGCTTCTATGATCTTATCAATGATTTCCTCTCTTGTTTTGACAATGCCAAAACGATCAAGCTCAATTTTCAAATGACCAAATCTTTCAATCATTTGCCTAACAGATTCATCTTTTAAACTATCAAACAAATCAAATTCTTTCTTTAGTAAAGCAATTTTGTTTTTCTTTATTTGTTTACCCCCCTCTGCCTTAACCTTCAAGGCTTCCCAGACAGATTTTGATGATCAGTCATGTTGCAATAAAGCAAACATATCATTTCTGATTGAAGATTAGATTAAAGCAATCATTCTTTGTTCAGCTGCAAATTCTGCTTTGTCATCTTTGGATAATCTCTTGAGTGGAAGATCTTCGCCTTTATCATCTTTTGGTCGTTCATATCCAAATTCCAGATAGAACCAGCTTTCGTGTGTATACGCTTTTGCCCAGTTGATAAACCGCTCTTTCCACCAAGTATAATCTTCAATACTTTCCAGAGTTGGTGGTTTTGAATGTGTGCCATAGAAGTTGTCATGCTTAATATTCTCATTTATCGCTTTCGTTATGGTTTTTGGCGTGACTGTTGAAATTTCGGAAGACTCGGATGTAAACGCGTTGAAAAACGTGTTGTAGAATTCTTCAGACATGATGTGAATTTCTTGAATTACCTGGAGACAAACAGTTAAACAAATACAATCAATACAAACAATATCAAACAACTTGAAATAGACCGACACTTGGTTGGCGTGAAATGATCTTGACACAAAATTTCACTTTCAAACGGAATAGTGATTTCAAGCGGAATCACTTTGGATGACACTTCAAACGAAATCACTTAGTTGACCCTTCAAATGAAATCACTTGACTGACAACTTCAAGCGAGATCACAACTTGAAGCGAAATCAGAACTTCAAACGGAATCAGCACTTTCCAACGGAATCACTTGTTTCAAGCAAATCTTCAAGCGGAATACCAAACTCAAGCGGAATTAACACTGTTTTCAAGCGGAATTACGACTTGAAGCGAAATCAGATGGACTTTTCAAGCGAAATAGCTGTTTCAAGCGGAATAACTTGCTAATTTCAAACGGAATCAGAAGGTTTGTTCAAGCGGAATTACAATTTTTGTCCATTTTTGTCACTTTTAAGTCGGATTTTGGTCTGATTCTTTCAAGGATTAGTTAAAACATTTTTTCGCATGTAATGTGTGAAATTCAGTCTATGTTGACCGTGAAATCTTGTCTAATTTGAAAAAGAAGGTGTAGAAGTCAGAAAACAGATGCAATTAAGCTGAACTCTTCTTCCTGTGCTCTGATACCACTTGTAGGATCGTTGTGCGACCTGAATGAGTCGATCAGAAGAGTTGTTTATCCGAATCAAAGGCGGAATCAATGAAATGGATGCTCGATGTAATTACAATGTCTCTTGTATTAATCTGATAGAATTACAACACCTAGAGACAATCCGGCAGCACTTCGTTACCGAATACAAGACCTGATTCCGCTTGGAATGACAACCTAGTGCCCTATATATAATAGATGTGATTCCGCTTGAAATGACCAAGGACACTTTCAAGCGGTATTACCAACAAATCCACTAAATTTAGTTTCTAGCAACTCGAGCACTGGTTATCCTATCCTATCTCATTACATGACTCGATACAAGATGAAGTCAATAGACATATTGCACTAACAAAAGTTACTTTTTGAGTCCTTATGTTTTAAAGGTGTTAACCACTTGAGTCCAAATCCGTGTTAGTGTTGGGACTTGTAGAAGTGTACTACTTGTCCTAACAACTTACATTCATGTCTTGATTCATTTATTCATGTTTATGCATTGTTTGACCTGTTTGGAACAAAATTGCCAAAACCAAATCAAGACTCCAAACTAGCCAAATGTTTGGATATTTTGTGTTAAGGTAAGCATAAGTAATGATTTAGGATGCAAATCCCACCATCTACACACTTGAACGTTCATTTTGTATCAAAATTTCCATTATTGCATGTTTCCCCTGAACTGAAATCCCACTAACCAAATAGATGGTGATTTCATGTTATTGTAAAACTCTTATGAGGATTTTTGAGAAGATTATTCCTTATTTTCTTTTCTTCATTTTCTGGATTTTATTAGTTTTAGATTAATTTTCACCATTTAAAGGCATTATATTAGTCTTGAAAATCTAATTAAATTCAACTAAAATATAATAATATATTTGGGCGGAAAATAAATATTAAAATTATAAAAACTTTCTGTTTTAATTTTATTATTTATTTTTCCAACATTTATTTATTTATTATTTATCCATTATCATAAAAATCTAGGTGCAATGATTTAATATAAATACATATCACATTACAAAATGACGATTATAATATTTTAATACTTAGAAATCCTTTATTTTACATAGGTCTTTTCACCCATTTATCATTACATACAACACTAAATAGTAGTTTTACATGTAATCATATAATAAATTTATATGATTATTAAAACAACTATATATAAACATTTCGTTTAATCGTTTTTATGAGGTTTTATCATATACTTTTACCTTGACGTTTTCATATCCTTTTTACATTTTTTTTACACCGAGACCTAAATCTCGAGACTCGTACTTTATTTAATCTTTTTTATTATACTTTATTCCTATACAAATGCATTTATACTTTTACCCTTCTATGCTAGTCTTCGCCTTACTATCCATGCTCTTACGCTTATTCATGATCCTTCTCAGATTAACTTCGTAAGATTGTGAGTATTACTTATCTCTTTTTCAAAAACTTTGGGGATAATTCATGTACAAATATACAAAATACACTTTGACTTACAAATTTATTTATGCACAATTAAAATTCAGTTACATGTTCTTAGTTACCTATGTGTTCTTGTATGTTTAAACATGCATGGTTACAATTGTTATTCTGTTAAAACCATTAACTATGTATAACCGACCTTAACAATGTATAGCAGTATAGGATTGACGATCACCTAAGATTCATTTTATCCTTTTCGAAGGGAATGCATGGTCATTATTAAGTACTTTCTTGACCCAACGTTTTACAAGTTTAGGTGTTCATAACGTCTTACATGTAGGTTTGGTTTTGCCTTTTGTACTACCTTGAAGTGTTTACATGATTACACATGGTACTTATTTAGACATGTGAATTGTACATTTCAAACTTATAGTATACACACATACATATAGAACCCTAAGTACGCCCCACCAACAATTCTTTGTTGCCGTTTCTTTCATACATGTTTCAGGTGCTAGTATCTGAAGCTTTTTTCGAGATTGAGATCACATAGGAATTCGAACCTAGACTATCAACATAAACTAATGTTATGCTATCGTTTACTTTTGTTGAACAATGTGTTTCCTTTTCTTGTATTGTACAACAATTTAATTTCAATGATTAATATATTTCAATTTAGGACCATGAGTCTTTGAACAACCTATTATCTATATATCTCATTGTGTCACATGAGTTTATAAGAGCTTACGGAGGCCACAATAGCTTATTTTATAGCCATAAACAAAAATTCAATAAACCAACACATCTAAAGTAAAGGTTGAGGATCAAATACAAAGCCTCCTAAAAATAAAAAGTGTACAAAGGTTTCTAAAAATAATCCCACTACACAAAAAAAAAAACCCTAAACACCACCACCACCCAACCCCCCTCCCCCATATATATATTTTTTTTTCTCGGGGGGGGGGGGGGGAGTTTTGGGTTTTGGGTGGTGGTTGGGTGGGGGTGGGTGTTTAGTTTTTTTTTTTTTTTTTTTTTTGTGGGGGGGGGTTAGTTTTTTTTTTTTAGGTTTTTGGGGGGTGGGGTTAGGTTTTTTTTTTTTTTTTTTTTGGTGGGGGGTGGGTGTTTAGGTTTTGGGTGGTGGTGTAGTGAGTTTAGGTTTTATGTTCTTGTACACTTGTCACTCTATAATGTCTTCTTGCACTTTTTATTTTTAGAAGCCTTTGTAGAATAATTTAACCACTAAAGTAAAATGAAGGCATAAACGAAGCATGCAAATAAGATAAAACAGAAAATATAGAAAATATGATGATGTTTCAATTTTGTCACCAACCAATATGTTATCTAATCCTAAAGAATTCAAGCATTTGAAGAACAACTTCATCATCGAATACCAACAAGTAATATAATATTTCCTAATGTAATAAAACACATTTCCATTTATAGTTTTCATTTAAGTAAACAATCAGCTAATTGAAAAAGGAATTAGTTATATAATCTCTTAACATATAGGTAAATGGGCATTTGTTGTGACCTTGCAAGTGATCTTCATAGCTACATTCTGGATCATCACGAGTCTTTTAACGGGTTACTGTAGGTTGAAGTAAAAAAGTTATATGATTAGAATAGGCAGGATATAAATAATGGACACCTTCTTCTCATCAATCGTTGCTTTAATCATGTTAATCTTCTTACCAAACGCCTTTTTCTTTTCTTTATTCGCACAACACCATCGCGACTTGCACATTACCACCGCAACTTGCACATTACCACCGCAACTTGCACATTTCTTCACTGGAGAATCATTATTTGTCACTGATGACGTGGGTAGCTCAAGCTTAATAAACTAACTATAAGTGTAAAATAGCTTAAAGGGTTCCAGTAAGCTGCCAGCTGTAGTGAACAGCAAAAAGCATTACATAGTGTCGTGTCCCATCACACTTTAAGTGTGACTTCTCTCACTCAGCTGCAAAAAGGGGTACGTGAGAAGAGACAGTCTTTTACCCGCAGGCCCGGAGCCTTCAACCTACCAAAACGGGTAACCCCCTCACCGCATCACCGAATCACTAGTCAAAGGTTTATACTCTTGGCTTCCTCTTTCCCTATAAATGACCATCCTTGGTCATTCAGCCAAACATTCCAAAATCTCACACTCTCTTTCTAAAACTTGCACATTGCATGTTCTATTCTTCACATTCAATAACACTATCACATTGCATGTATCGGATCCGGGTTGAGTCTCTCTCAACCTTGAATTCTAATAAATTGATAAAAGAGTGATTCGACCCTACGTATTGCATACGTAGGGGACCCGCGACCTGCATTAGGCAAAACGAGACTTTGGAACTCTTTTGCCTAATCAGTCCCTCCATTATCCTAGGTCTCATATTTGTTGTAGCAACAAGTTGGCGCCCACCGTGGGGCTACGGCACTAAGTTCATCTTTGAAGACGAGTAGTGTAGCTCCAACTTCGTTGAAACCATCATGTCTGAAAGCGTATCTCCGGATGAGGTGAACCAAGTACCATGTACTTCTACACATAGTGCCAGCCAAACTTCACCGGGTATGCCCACCTCGTTCTCAACTCTGGGAAACACCTCAAAAGGAGTCACACATTCTGAGTTTTTTTCCTTTCAGACACCAACCCCATCTCGTTCAGGGGTTCCATCCCTTCATACCAGTTCAGTTCAACAGGCACACTGACACGCATCGATCTAACACTAGATGGGGTAGCAAGCAACTTTCTACAGATAAGGTCTCTCCTTAACCACGTGAGTAGAGAAAGGGATAAAGGAGTAAGAATCAGGCTGGATTATGATGAACCCGAGCCCTCATTGTCACCTGGACCACTGATATGCGCAAAATGCAACATATAAATTATATCAAATGTGGCATAAAACTAACCCTTTTTAGTACTAATGTTGGAAAAAGTGTGTTTTTGTCTTCCTTTTGTATTTTCAGGATTAAATGAGCTCAAATTAACAAAAGAAGCAAAAAGATAGCAAAATCTCACATAAATACAAGAAAAGGAGCAAAAGTGGAATGCCCGACCCCTCAACAGCATCTTCCCAAGCAAAACCAAGAAAACAGAAGACTGAACACGCCCCGTGCTCAGCGATCACGGGGCCATGCCCAAGAAGCAGCAGAAAAGACAAACCTTTAGAAGCTTCTATTGCCCACCACGGGGCCGTGCCCAGTGGACACGGGGGCATGGTCAAATTCCTGCAGGCGCATTTATTGTAATTGCGAATTACAATTAATGAGGAGAGAGAGACAAGGATGGACACGAGGCCGTGCCCGAGCTTCTGTTCAGCCTATAAATAGGAGTGCTTGGAGACATTTCAACTCATCCCTTGGCACACCACCTCTCTCACACTTCACCCACCACCCACCTCCACCATAACACCATCATCCACCACCATCATCCATTCTCCATCATAGAGTGTGTGAGTCGTCTCGGGATCCAAGATTGATCGTAAGAGTTCTTGACAATCAAAGGCCATGTTTGCCTAAGTATCTTACATCACTTGGTGAAGACAAGTGTTTAGTGTAATACTTTTTATTTTTAATCTTTTGCACTTTTTAATTGGTTTTGTATTAATGACTTTAATTACTAGTTTCTTATGTTGAAGGTGATTCTTCCTTATCGTTTGTCCGTGATGTCTTGGCATTATTTTACTGTCTATATAAAATAAAAGATTTTCACCATTCATATCTCCACGGTCTATATAGAGGTATGTTGGCTACCTGGTAAGGGATTAAGGGAACGGTTTGGTAAGAGTCTTGCCATTGTTCAGTGTATAGATCCTGCAAAGGACCTGGGTCAAATTTAGTAGGACCTCCTTCAATACCCAAAGGTATTGGATGGCGGGGGTCCAAACTCTTTGATCCCCTCATAAGTTAAACTACTATTAAAACTTTAACCCAGCTACTTAGGACTGTATCCCTGCTGACTCAGACTACTTAGCTGAGGGTAACGTCGCCTTCAAAAGAGGGGCCTAACACATTATGCATTAATAGCTTAATTAATTATCTTTCAATAATCCGACCCTTTAGGATTGTATCTTTGCTGACTCAAACTACTGGGTTGAGGGTAACGTCGCCTTCAAAAGAGGGGCCTACTACAATAACTAAGATAATCTCTTAAACAAGTGCAAAAGTGCGAAAATAATCAAAGGTTACACTAACACACGAGTCGGATCCAAGTGATTCATCTTGTCTATCTGTTTTTATTTTTATTTTTATTTTCAGCATTTTAGTTAGTTTTATTTTCTTAGTTTAAAATCTTTTTCTAACATTTTGATTTGATTAGACGTCGAGGATAAACCAGTACTAAAAGCTCTTGTGTCCTTGGACGACCTCGGTATCTTACCAACACTATACTACGTCCACGATGGGTGCACTTGCCCATATGTGTGTTTAGTGTTAGTAAATATCGTGTTTTATAAATTTAAAACTTGGCTAAAAGTGTAAAAAGGGCTTAAAATATATACCTAATATATATAACACCTCACACACATCAACCACCCATGCCTCGTTTTATAAGCTCACAACCAAATCCAAGTCCATATGCAGTTGCAAGGCCAAATCCAAGTCACCCTCCACCAAATCCAAGTCCATATGCAGTTGCAAGGCCATATCCAACTACCTTTCCTTTATTCTCCTCCCAGCCGATGGCTACTGGTGCACCGTTGGGGCACGAGTTAACCTTGGATCAGTTGCTACAGTCACCAGCTTCAAGCCTTCCTCCTCCTGTGTCCACTACATGGGAGCAAGCCTTATCTGTTCTTCCCTTGGCACGAAGTGCTGCCATGAGTACCCTCATGGGAATGAACTATATGGCTGCACCAGAAAGCCTTCAAGTCTTCAACCTCATGCCATAGATGATGGCTCAAATGATAGCAAACTTCCCTTGGCAACACTTCATTAACCAAGTGCTAGCCACTCAAGGGAATGCATATAGCAATTTGGCCTCAAGAGTAGAAGAAGATCTTGCCAAACCCTAAAAGCCAAGCAATTTGTCCTGTTTTTCTCAGCAGATTGCCGACTATGATTTCTAAACCCTGATTAAGATGCCATCTCACATAAGAACGTATGACGGAACCGAAGATCCCGAAGACCACCTCCAAATCTTTACTGGGGCTGCAAGGATTGAAAAGTGGTCCAACGCCGAGTGTTGCCTTATGTTCATGCAAACCCTCGTAGGGTCTGCCCGAATTTAGTTCAATGACTTGCCTGACAAAAGCATTCGAACCTTCGATGATCTAAGCAAAGGTTTCTTGGCCAACTTTTCGCAGTAAAGGAGGTATGTTAAAGATGCAACAGTGATTTTCCAAATCAAGCAAAGGGATGATGAAAGCCTTAGAGATTTCATCGAAAGGTACAAGAAAGAAGGGTTTACGTAGGTGCTAATGAAAAAATGGGGTTGCAGGCTTCATGAATGCAATCACCTCTATGTACCTCACCGGGGACTTTAATAAGTGCCTGCCCAAGACCCTTGAAGAGGCCCTTGAAAGGGCTGAGGCTCACATCCAGGGGGAGGAAGCTGTCGATATCAAGGAACAAAGAAAAATGGGTCCTAGCTGGAGGAGTAAAAGGACAAATAGAAAAAGAAGTAACTATGGTTTTCATGATAAACGCTCCAGGAACTCAGATCCACGAAGGTCTGAAAGCTGGAACCCTTCAAGCAGGGAAAAGACTGTGAACTTCACAGCCTTAACCAAAACTCCACAAGAAATCCTTGACACCGAAGAGGTAAAGCATAGCTTCTGACCACCCCGACCTTTACCTAAGAGTAAAAGGAATGAAAACTCCACTCAATTTTGTGATTTCATGAAGAAAAAGGCCATCACAACGACTGTTTACAACTCAAGAAAAGAATTGAGGAAGCTGTTAAGTCTGTAGAGCTTGCCCACTTGGTCAAAGGGGTAAAAGACAAAATGGCTGATGGAAAAGGCAAAGAGGTGAACATGGTGAACCTTGATGGAGAAACCTCCCACAAACGAGAATGCTTGGAGGCTTGGGAGCTTCAATGTGTATGCTTCCCACCACCTGAAAGGGGCCTTCTATCGAACCCTTTAGTGGTGGAGGGCACTGTGGGAACCATTAAAACAAGCAAAGTTGACATTGATACGGGGGCAACAACTGAGATAATGTTCGAGAAGTGTTTCAACCGACTCAGCAACGATGAACGTTCAAGGCTTCAACCAGCTGAGTCTTCTATTAAAGGTATTGCTGACATCTCCATCAAGCCTTTTGGCCAACTAACACTTGATGTTTGTTTATAGAAGAAAAAATTGAAAGGACCAAACCACTCACCTTTGTCATGATCAACATGCCTTCCAACTATGATGTTATCATAGGAAGGCCGGGGCAAAATGAGTTTGGTATGGCTGTTTCAGTTGGTCAAGGTGTGGTCAAGTTCCCAACCGAAAGAGGAATTGTAACCCTTCAACCTACCCAGGAAGCCTTCTTGGTTGAAGGGGAGAACTCAACAAAAAACGAAGGGGAGCAAGGTTGGATCATTAACCCTAAGTATCCCCAACAAGAACAAGGGTAAACAACAACCTCACCGAAGACACTCTCTCGTATCTCAAGAAGCTGCTGTTGCACAACATGGACATCTTTGCATGGTGTCCCGAAGACATGACTGGTATCCCTCGAGATATCGCTAAACATAGCTCAAAATCCCACCCAACGTGAAGCCTATTGTTCAGCAGAAAAGGAGTTTAGCCCCATATAGAAGCCTGATAGCATGCAAAGAGGTTGAAGGGTTGGTACAAGCTGGCATTCTCCAAGAGGTTAAATGCCACTCTTGGGTAGCCAACCCCGTGATGGTCAAAAAGCCTGATGGATCCTGGAGAATGTGCATTGATTTCAAAGACTTGAACAAAGTTTGTCCAAAGGATTGCTATCCTTTGCCAGAAATTGATCTAAAGGTCGATTCGCTCACATGTTTCCCCTTCAAATGCTTTCTCGATGCTTATAAAGGCTATCATCAAATTCAGATGAAGAAAGATGATGAAGAGAAGACAGCCTTCCATACCGACAAGGGTATTTTTTGTTACCAAAAATGCCTTTTGGAATAAAAAACGCGGGGGAACCTACCAACGATTGGTGGATAAAGCATTTGCTGAACAAACAGGCAAGAACATGGAAGCTTATGTGGATGACTTTGTGATCAAGAGCAAAACTGAGGGCCAATTGCTCGATGATATACAGGAAACGTTCCGGAATCTTAGGAAGATCAACATGAAGCTCAATCCTGTAAAAATGCTCATTTGGTTTTGAAGAAGGCAAGTTTTTGGGGCATATCATGGGCAAACAAAGCATAAAGGCCAACCCCAACAAGGTTAAAGCCATCCTTGATACAAGGTCCCCATGGAGCAAGAAGGAGGTTGAAAGTTTGAATGGTAAGCTGGCAGCCTTAAAGTGTTTTACGTCCAAGCTGGCTGAGAAGTCCTTAACTTTTTTCAAAACCCTTCAAGGGTGCACAAACAAGAAGGACTTCCGATGGACTGAGAAAGCTAAAGAAGCCTTTAACCAAATGAAGCATCACCTAACTTGATTACCAGACATTGCTGCTCTTGAGACTGGGGAACTAATCTCTGTCTACCTCTTAGTTGCTGAGGAAGCAATTAGTGCGGTCTTTACCATCAAAAGAAACAAGGCTCAGGTACCCGTTTACTTCTTCAGTAAAACTTTAAAGTTGGCAGAGACCAAGTATCTCCCATTGGAAAAACTTGCTCTTGCATTGGTGAAAACAACCCGAAGGCTTCGAAGGTATTTTCAAGCAGACCCCATACAAGTGGTCACTGATCAACCAATGAAAAATGAGCTTGAAAAACCTAAAACCACTAGACGTCTAGCCAAATGGGCAGTGGAACTAGGTGAACACAACATCACTTACGTTCCAAGAAAAGTTGTGAAGACCTAAATTTTAGCTAATTTCATTTTGGAAATTCCAAAGGACACAATAACGGAAGTTAACACAGCCTCCACTGAACCTTCTGACCCCGACACCTAGAAGTTTTTTTACCGATGGAGCTTCTAGCCTTGAAGGGCCAGGGGCAGGCTAGTCCTGATCAATCCTAATGAATTGGAACTCACATATGCTCTCCGGCTTGAATTTCAGACTACCAACAATGAAGTCGAGTTTGAAGCACTGATTGCAGGACTCAAGCTAGCCAAAAAGATGGACATCAAAAAGCTTCAAGTCTTCACAGACTCTCTAATTGTTTTAAGTCAAGTAAACGACAGCTACATAGTTAAAGAACCCAACATGAAAAAGTATCTAGAAAAGGCAAAGGAACTCATGGGCACATTTGAATCATGCACCATTAAACAAGTTCCAAGGCCACAAAACAAGAAAGCCGATGCACTAAGTAAGCTTGCATCACTTACCTTTGCCCATCTCACAAAGAAAGTGTTGGTTGAGGTGCTGAAGACATCGTTCATTCAAGAACTCAAGGTACAAGATGTGTTTACTGAGGAGGGGCTGAGTTGGATGACCCTTTGGTCAAGTTCCTTACAAATGGTGAGCTGCTAAGTGATCAGATGGAAGCTGAAAGGGTTCTGATCAAATCAAGATAGTATGTGTTGCAAGGAGATATCCTCTACAAAAAGGGATACCTTGCACCACTGCTTTGATGTGTTGGCCCGGAGCAAAGGCAATATCTGATCAAGGAAGTTCATGAATGGATATGTGGGGCTCACTACGGCCCAAGATCAGTGGTTTCTAAGTTGATGAATCTTGGATATTTTTGGCCCACCATGCATCGAGAAACAACCGAGCAGTGGAAAAAGTGTGAAGCTTGCCAAATACATGCTCTAGTGCCCAAAAGCCCAAAACAGTACTTGGTTCCCATATCATCAGCCTGGCCATTCCATGAGTGGGGAATGGAGGAGTCAAGTTCCTACTAGTAGCAGTGGACTACTTCACCAAGTGGCCAGAAGTGAAGCCAATGGCAAACATTATCTATCGATTTGGGCTGCCAGGAGTGTTGGTCACAGATAACGGGAAGCAATTTGCCGAGAAGCCTTTTAGCTCCTGGTGCAAGGAGTTCAGGATAACAAAAGTGTTTAGCTTGGTAGCCAACCCACAGTCTAATGGCCAAGTGGAAAGAACGAACCGTAGCATTGTTGAAGGTATTAAAACATGTTTGGGAAGGCATGACAACAACTGGCTTGAAGAACTTCCCAACGTATTGTGGGCAATTCAAACAACCGAAAAAACAAGCCACAAGAAAACACCATACAACCTAGTGTTCGGATCTGAAGCTATAATCCCGACAGAAATAGGAGTTACAACGAAGAGGACGCTCAACATTGATCTAGAATCAAACAAGCAAGAGACGATGTTGAACCTGTAACTCCTTGAAGAAGCCTGAGACAAAGCATCCATACAAGAAGCAAAATACAAGCAAAAAATGGAATCTTACTACAATGCACGGGTAAAATATGAATGATTCAAGCATGGTGATCTCGTTCTTCGAAACAACGAGGCCAACAAAAAAGAAAGCCAAGGAAGGCTTGACCCTAAGTGGGAAGGGCCGTATACCATCCTTGAAGCCCACAAAGGGGGATCATACAAGCTGGCAGACCCACAAGGCAAAAAGCTTCCCCGACATTGGAATGGTAAAAACCTTAAAAGGTTCCATGTCTAGTCAAATGTGTTAGAAAAATAGCAAAGTGTTGTTTTGTTCCCTTTGTAACCTATGCACTTTGAGATGAATGAATGATGAAGTTCTTATCAAAACTTGTCTTTCTATCCTATAATCAGGTTGAGAATCTAGCAAAAAACTCCATGACAAGGGTCATGTAAGGGGATGAGCTCCCAGGCCACATCGCTCAATAGGTTCAAGGGTTTATATGGACCTATATAAGGGGTGAGTTCCTAAATCAATACAACTCCATGAGACTTTGATTTTTTTTCAAAAAATATGTCTCATAGACGGGTTTGAGCAAACTATATCAAATGTTCCTTAAGCTTTAGCCTTGGCTTACGAACCAAAATCAGACTAAGTAAAGTCATAAATAGGATAGGTATTACATCTTCTTGTTAAATATATCCTAAGGCTAAGTGACTGCAGCACTGAACCCTTTAAGGTATAAATAACATAAGGTAAACACACCATCAACAAAGACAATAAAAAAAAAAAAAATAAAAACACGAGGGAATAGGTGAAACAACAATGCAAAATATAACAACCCAAAGCATACAAAAGTTAAACATAGCATAGAATAATCTAAGTTAGAGTATCTTGGGCCATAGAAGGCCATAAACATAGAACATTGTTCAAGAAGCCTCCAAAGCTTTAAGCAACAAGGGACCTAAACGGTTTCCTTGGATAAAAAAGATGTTCAAAACACACAACCACAAACATTGTTCAAAAGATGCTAAGAAAGCTATGAATCAAGATATCTGCTTCATTTCGCAGCATCCGACACAGTGGGTTTTGCTGCATCATCTTTATTGCCTCCGTCAACCTGACCTTTCTTGGCCTTCCTCTTCTTTCTCCCAGCCGCGGCCACCTCGGAGGCTTCAAGGCTTGAATCCTTCGAGCCATCCCCACCTTCAGAACAAGTATCCTCACTATCTCCAGAATGACGATGTTTCTTGGAAACAGATTTAAGCACTTCATTACACACAACCTCATTAAGACCTCGAGGTTTCAAGCCCTGCGAAATGGAAAGAGGTTTGCCATAACACTCGGATACCTCACCCACATAAGGGTAAGTAAAACACTCTATCTTCACAACGGTGTTCTTAAACACCTCGAAGGCTCTAGGCTGAAAGAGAGGAGATTTATCTTTTAGAGTCCTAGCTGCACCATCATCATATCCAACAGTATAACCTTGATGTCTTACATGAATAAGAAGTTTCGAATAGACATCACCTAGGGCACTATTAAACTCGGATGAATGAAGGAGGTAAGTAACAACCTGTTGGAAGCCATGCTCAATAAGCCACTTGTTACCTTTGGCCAATTGAGCCAAGGAAGCCTCCAACTCCGCTTTCTTCTTCACAGAAGCTTCAGCTTGTTGTTTCAGTTTACTAACCTCAACCTCAAGCCTCTGAGTAAGTTCATGAACTTTCTTCTGCCAGGCCAACTCTTTCTCAGCAAACCCTTTTGCCTCTTTCTTCAAATCAACCATATTAGCCTTCATGGCCTCCCTCTTCTTGGAAAAAAACTCATACTCTTGCATCCATTTTCGAAAACGGGCAATACCTTCAGGAAGCAAGGCACAAAGGTTGCAAGAAGCCATGATCATCTTAGAAATCATTTGATCATCAACCATGGAGGATGAAGAAGCACGAACAGCTGGAGAGGCAAAATGGTTGAGAACATCTTCACAAACAGCAGGGGACTTGAAGCTATCAGAAACAGTAACCTTCCAATCAGGAACGTATATCTCCTTCGAATCATCATTTGAAGAACTCTCAATAGCCTTACCCGAAGGCTTTGACCCTCCAACCTTTTTACCCAATGCCTTGGTATCCTTACCCACCACCAAAGGCAAATCTCCGTTCTTCCCATTAGCAGGAACCTCTGTATCTTCAACTTCCAAAGCATCACCAAGACCAATCGTCTCAGAACTTGAAGGTTGTCTAGCACCTTTACGTCGAGTAGAACGACGAGTAGACTGCTTCGAAGCGGGAACCTTCACAAAACCCTTCACATTTGGAACACTAACATAGCCCGATCCTTTAAACCCCTATGCTCAGAACCTTTAACCACAACATCCTCATCGTTAGCAGAAACAACATCAGCAAACACAACATCCGATGTATCATCACTCTTGATGAAGTCCAAAGCAGACATGACTGAAATTAAAACAAGAAAAAATAACATAAACAACAAACATTATAAAAATAAGAAAAAGAAGTTAGAAAAGAAAAATGCATACCCTGACCATCCCTCTTGAGTACAGGATCCCGGTCCGGTTTATCCCATAACTTGATTATCCCCATTAAAACCAACAAAGGTTCAGGAAAAGGGTGAAGCCTAGAAGGGCATGCCCTGATAGATTTTAAGAACCAACTGTCTAACTCAGAATCGAAGGGTTCAAGTTCATTGAGGACAATTGACTCCGAAACCCAAAAGAAACGGTCTTTCCAAGAACCCTAGCAAGGCCTTGAGGGTGCAACTGACCAAAAGAAACTCGATAATACTGATGTGTCGGTGTAAATATACTTTTAGTTATATTTTAAGCCCTTTTTAACACTTTAGTCAAGTTTTAAATTTATAAAACACGATATTTTACTAACACTAAACACACATATGGGCAAGTGCACCCATCGTGAGCGTAGTATAGCGTTGGTAAGATACCGAGGTCGTCCAAGGACACAAGAGCTTTTAGTACCGGTTTATCCTCAACGTCTAATCAAATCAAAAGTTTAGAAAAAGTTTTAAACATGAAAATAAAAACTAAAAATGCTGAAAAATAAAATAAAATAAAAACAGATAGACAAGATGAATCACTTGGATCCGACTCGCCTTTAGTGTATCCTTTGATGATTTCCGTACTTTTGCACTTTTTAAGAGATTATCTTAGTTATAGTAGTAGCCTCCTCTTTTGAAGGTGACGTTACCCTCAACCCAGTAGTTTGAGTCAGCAAGGATACAATCCTAAAGGGTCATAATATTGAAAGATAATTAATTAAGTTATTAATGCAAATTGTGGTAGGCCCCTCTTTTGAAGGTGACGTTACCCTCGGCTAAGTGGTTTGAGTCAGCAGGGATACAATCCCAAGTAGCCGGGTTAATATATTAATAGTAGTTTACATATGAGGGGATCAAGCCATTCGCACCCCTCCATCCAATACCAGTGGGTACTAAAGGAGGTCCTAGTAAGCTTGACCCAGGTCCTTGCAGGATCTATACACTGAACAAGGCAAGAACCTTACCAAACCATTCCCTTAACCCCCGACCAGGTAGCCAACATATCTCTATATAGACCGTAGAGATATGGACGGTGTAAATCTTTTATTTTATATAGACAGTAAAATAACGCCAAGACACCACGGACAAATGATAAGGAAGTTTCACCTTCAACGTAAGAAACTAGTTATTAAAGTCATTAATACAAAACCAAATAAAAAGTGCGAAAAGATTAAAAATCAAAAGTATTACACTAAATGCATGTCTTCACCAAGTGATGTAAGAGACTTAGGCAAACATTGCCTTTGATTGTCAAGAACTCTTACTATCAATCTTGGATCCCGAGACTACTACACACACTCTATGATGAATGATGGGTGATGGTGGTGGATGTGGATTGTAGTGGTGGTGGAGTGTGGGTGAAGTGGGAGAGAGGTGGTTTGCCAAGGGATGCATTTGAAGTGAACCAAGCACCTCTATTTATAGCCTGCACAGAAGCCCGGACACGGCCCCATGTCCATTGGGCAATGTCCCGTGTCCATCCATTTTCTCTTTCTTCATTAATTGCAATTTGTCTGCATTAGCTCCACACGCCCTCGTGTTCGCTGGGTACGGCCCCGTGTGTAGAAGCATATCTGTACTATCAAGATTTGCTTGGATTCTACGAATCTTAGCGTTGACCACGGCCCGTGTCGAGCTGGGAATGTCCCCGTGTCGGGAATAGTAGCTTCTATAGCTTTGTCCTTTCTGCAGACAACTGGCCACGCCCCCGTGTCCGCTGGGCACGGGGCCGTGATCAGCCTTCTGTTCTCTTGTTTTTGTTTGGGAAGATACTGTCGAGGGGTCGGGCATGCCACGTTTATTCCTTTTTCTTGTAATTATGTTAGATTTTGCTGCATATTTGCTCCTTTTGTTCATTTACGCTCATTTATTCCTAAAAATACAAAAGGAAGACAAAAGAACACTTTTTCCAACATTAGTACTAAAAAGGGTTAGTTTTATGCCTTATTTGATGTAATTTATATGTTGCATTTTACACACATCAAATACCCCCACACTTGAATCTTTGCTTATCCTCAAGCAAAACTCTTTATAATGTGGCTTACACTCCCAAATGGTAGAAGAGAAGTTTTGGGCTTGTCTTGAGTGTTGGCAATCCAAGATCTTTATTAGGCTTTATTTTTATGTTATTTACAATCCTATTCGTTATGATTTATTTAGAACGTTTCATAAGAGAAATTACTTATTTGGGCATAACATGCCTCTTTAAAATTCCATTTATATACAAGTTCACATACCTCACGGGAGATCACTCAACACTCGGCCGAAGATTTAATTTTGTGAAAAACTCGAAACCGGCATGGAACTTACTTCTACCGTATGCTTGCCAAGCAATGAATCCTCCTCCTTTTTAACTATACACCTTTGTAAATATCAAGAGGACTTGGGGAATGGTTAGGCTTGGGTTAAAGGTAGGTGGTTTTGGGGTTAGTGGTTAATGGTTAGTAAAAGGGCTAAAAGCGTAAAAAGCGTCGGTCGTCGTAAAACTTTTGTTTTTGTGACATTTATTCAAACAAAGTTTCTTTGAGGAACTTATTTGTTTATTGCTAGGCTTCATTTTTTTGATAAGGAATGTCACATGAAGACCGAGCTTTTTACTAAAATAAAGGGTTTAAAAATAAAAAGGTTTTGGTGGGTAAAGGGTGTTTGTTTTGTGGGTTTAGAAACGAAAAGGTTTAGGCTCAAAGGGGTTAACTAGGGGGATTTTGGGTAGGTGGCAAAAATAATGAAAAATAATGGTGTTGAAAAGAAAAAGGGTTATTCCTAATGCCTCCATCATTTACTTACTTGGGTTTAAGTTGGTAAGGACCGGGAATGTATCCTCATGGCAAGTTCTAGAGTCGTAAGAAACCAAGCGGCTATTCACACAAGAAATGAAAAATGAGCATTTAATTTAAAGATGTATGCTTTTATGCTCAATGAAGGCTCAAAACTCACTTTTTGTGGGAATGGGTTTTTAATGTGATCAAGTATATATAATCAAATTTTAACTAGATTTGTCATGTCGTTTCATAATTTTCTTATGTTGGTTCTTTTTATTACGACGTTATCGGTTGTAAATTTGTAAAAATATAACCTTTATAGAACTTATTATTCCCAAATTAAACCAAGACAAGTAAAACAAATGAAAAGTTTTTAAAAAAATTTGGGGTGATTAGCGGTTCTAATAGAGTTTTGTGTAAGGCTTGTTATTAGGACTTGCAAGATTCAAGGTTTTAGCATCCCCCCACACTTAAATTACACATTGTCCTCAATGTGTCCCAAAAATAAGTTTTTAGGTTGACTGAATGTGTAACAATGTGTTAAAAACAAAATTTTATGTTACTGGGCGTCTGGACATGGGCCCGTGTTGGTCCGGGCACGGCCCCATGTTTAGATTGCCTGTATCATAATTTACAGAAGGCTGGGCACGGGGGCATGCTCAGTGAACACGACCCCATGTCCAGTTACCTGAACTGGGCATTTTCTGCAAATCATTGGGCACGAGGCGTGTTAGGCTGAGCACGGCCCCGTGCTGAACTTGCTGTAATGAAGAAAAATTGTTGGGTGGCTCTATTTTCATGCATGGGGTGTGGGTTCAAGTTTCCCTTAGTAACCTCCATCATTTCGAGTGTGTTTTACCCATAACATCATCCAAACACCATTTAATAATTAAAAACCATCATTCATTAAAGAGTGAGTTACATTAGTTCCTAGGAAATAAAAGCATAAACTAAATCCAGATAAGTAGGTCATGAAACACAAGAAATCTAAAACCACAAAGAAGTCCTAGCCTATAGTTTATTTTAAGAGAAAAATTTCCGAAAAAGATAATTTTCTCGGTTGAATGCGGCTTGAAGAACTTCTTCTCTGGGAATGGCCCCTCATACATCGTTGAGCCATTCTTCTATCTCCCGAGGGAGAAGAAAGGCGGGCTCATTGGCGTCCTCGTTTTGAGGGGGTGTGACTTCCACCGGAACCTCTTGTAAGTTGTCAAGAGGAGGTTCTGTGGGGATGTCATCCCACCCGTTGGGGTTAATGACTCCTTGAGCTAAGTTCCAATCTTCTTGGGGAAGAATTGGTTCCATGGGAGGAGTTACAAGAATGTTTAAACTTTGGTGCAAGAGGTTGATTTCTTGGAAACCGTTTTCTAGTCCCACCGTGAGATAATTAATACGGTCGATCAGGACTTCTTCTACGGATGTCATTTCGTCGAGAGCTTCTCGTAGTGCCATCACATAGCGCACAAGAGTTGCTCTGATTGAAGGCCTTTGTTCCCTACGACTGTTCCTTGAATGTGCTGAAGAGGTTCCACTATTCTGGCTCGACATTCTACGAAAAACAAGTCGAAAAGAGTTCAATTTAATGAAACAGTACCTCGGACACGGCCCCGTGCTTGCTGAGCACGGCCCCATGGCCACCTCTCTGCAGATTTTTGAAACAAGGAATCTTGGAGCTTTAAATTATTTTTCTGACTTTTGAAGCATTTTTAAGCAGAAATAACTTAAAACAGTGTTGTAAAACTTATTTTTATCAAGATTCATTGATCAAAAACCTAACAAATGTCACAATAAAGCTTGAAAACATGGAGATTTCAAACTTTAATGGAGGTTTTGAGGAGAAAATGAAGAAGAAGGCAATGGACAAAAGTAGAAAAGACAAGATGGTTGTTGAGAACCTTCTTTAGAATATACCTAGTATGGTATATGTGAAGATCCCACCAGATCTTTGTCTTTGGAATGGGTCCAAGAGTGCAGGAATCTTGCTGCATTTATAGAAAACGACAGTACGCCGGACACGGCCCCGTGTGCAGACAAAATTCTGACACTTTTTGTCCGTATTCTGACCAAAAGTCAGATGGGAATCTTTTGGTGGACATGGGGGCGTGCTGACCTGGACACGACCCCATGGCTAGAAGTGTTTTTTAAGTTTCGTCTATTTTCAAGGAGTTTATCCGGATCAGGTGGTTCTTTACTAGACGGAACAACACCGAAGTGCCTGAGATACCTAAGTTGCCCTAGTTTTAGACAAGAATGCAAGAGGTTATCGGGAAGGGTGATTCCTAAGCTAAATACCGGTGGGCAAAACCAACCTTTATTTCCCTTATCCGGGCACTCGTTGTCGAATCGCTCAAGTCTATGTATGCATCGGCGGAAACCGATGGGGAGTCCTTCATGGCACAATCGACACAGGGACGACTATCGCTCAAGTCTTCGCAAGAGTTAGAGGTGATTTCGGGAGCAACGATGTTGTTCTAATTCGAATGCGATCTCAATAATTCTCCTTGATTGTCGTCTTGAGATGAATTAGTTATATCTATCTCAAGTTCTTTTATCCATCAGAGAATTAGTTCTTCCATTTGAAATAGTTCTTCAAGAATCATTTCATCAAGAAGGGATGATTGAGAGCATTCGAGGGAGAGATAGGGATTATTTTTACTTTCGCCCATCTTAAGGCTACAGGAAAACAATGGGTCTATATAGTAGGGAGTATAATTTAAAAAATAACATTTTAAATCTTCATGAGTTCCACCACATATTTGACACCACGTACCATAAGAGGAGAGAAAGTAAAAAAGATCAGTATCACTCATGTTTGTGTCAGAAATTACCAACCATCGGGATCTTATGGTTCTGTTTTCGGTATCTGAAACTTGGGCATGGGGCGTGTTTAGTGGGCAGGGGCCCGTGTTCAGCTACTGTCTAACTTAAAACAGGATTACCAGTACCAAAGATTGGGCACGGGGGCGTGTTCAGCGGGCACGGCCCCGTGCTGAGCTCTGCAGAAGCTGAAAAATTAAGAAAAATCCTAAAAAAATAGAAAAATAAGAAAAACGATTAGGCCGTTGATTCCTAACTTTCTTAAAATCCTTGTGTCCCTGGCAACGACACCAAAAACTTGATGTGTGTCAGTGTAAATATATTTTTAGTTATATTTTAAGCCCTTTTTAACACTTTAGTCAAGTTTTAAATTTATAAAAAACGATATTTTACTAACACTAAACACACATATGGGCAAGTGCACCCATCGTGAGCGTAATATAGCGTTGGTAAGATACCGAGGTCGTCCAAGGACACAAGAGCTTTTAGTACCGGTTTATCCTCAACGTCTAATCAAATCAAATGTTTAGAAAAAGTTTTAAACATGAAAATAAAAACTAAAAATGATGAAAAATAAAATAAAATAAAAACAGATAGACAAGATGAATCACTTGGATCCGACTTGCCTTTAGTGCAACCTTTGATGATTTCCGCACTTTTGCACTTTTTAAGAGATTATCTTAGTTATAGTAGTAGGCCCCTCTTTTGAAGGTGACATTACCCTCAACCAAGTAGTTTGAGTCAGCTAGGATACAATCCTAAAGGGTCGGAATATTCAAAGATAATTAATTAGGTTATTAATGCGTAATGTGGTAGGCCCCTCTTTTGAAGGTGACGTTACCCTCGGCTAAGTGGTTTGAGTCAGCAGGGATACAATCCCAAGTAGCCGGGTTAATATATTAATAGTAGTTTGCATATGAGGGGATCAAACCATTCGCACCCCCGTCATCCAATACCAGTGGGTATTGAAGGAGGTTCTAGTAAGCTTGACCCGGGTCCTTGCAGGATCTATACACTGAACAAGGCAAGAACCTTAGTAAACCATTCCTTTAACCCCCGACCAGGTAGCCAACATATCTCTATATAGACCATAGAGATATGAATAGTGTAAATCTTTTATTTTATATAGACAGTAAAATAACGCCAAGACACCACGGACAAATGATAAGGAAGTTTCACCTTCAACGTAAGAAACTAGTTATTATAGTCATTAATACAAAACCAAATAAAAAGTGCGAAAAGATTAAAAATCAAAAGTATTACACTAAATGCTTGTCTTCACCAAGTGATGTAAGAGACTTAGGCAAACATGGCCTTTGATTGTCAAGAACTCTTACTATCAATCTTGGATCCTAAGACTACTACACACACTCTATGATGGATGATGGATGATGGTGGTGGATGTGGGTTGTAGTGGTGGTGGTGGAGTGTGGGTGAAGTGGGAGAGATGTGGTTTGCCAAGGGATGCCTTTGAAGTGAACCAAGCACCTCTATTTATAGCCTGCACAGAAAGCCGGACATGGCCCCGTGTCCATTGGGCACGGCCCCGTGTCCATCCACTTTCTCTTTCTTCATTAATTGCAATTTGTCTGCAATAGCTCCATACGCCCCCGTGTCCGCTGGGCACGGCCCCGTGTGCAGAAGCGTATCTGTACTATCAAGATTTGCTTGGATTCTGCGAATCTTAGCGTTGACCACAGCCCGTGTCGAGCTGGGCACGCCCCGGTGTCGGGAATAGAAGCTTCTATAGCTTTGTTCTTTCTGCAGACAACTGGCCACGCCCCCCTGTCCGCTGGGCACGGGGCCGTGGTCAGCCTTCTGTTATCTTGTTTTTGTTTGGGAAGATGCTGTCGAGGGGTCGGGCATGGCACATTTATTCCTTTTCTTGTAATTATGTTAGATTTTGTTACATATTTGCTCCTTTTGTTCATTTACGCTCATTTATTCCTGAAAATACAAAAGAAAGACAAAAGCACACTTTTTCCAACATTAGTACTAAAAAAGGGTTAGTTTTATGCCTCATTTGAGGTAATTTATATGTTGTATTTTACACACATCAATACTCTAACACATTCAAAACGAAAGTGGAAAAAGGATGATGGTGGTTTGAAAACTCAACGTGTCTGCAATATAAAGCAACGGAACCAACCGGAAATTGGTCAATCGTTTTGTCCAAGCTCGGAGCCTCTGGTTTAAACCGTGAATCAATCCCCCACTGAAGACAAAAATGCCTGAATCGATTTGTCCAAGCCCACAGCCTCTGGTTTAACTAGTGGATTGATCTTTCCTTGCACCCATGATAAACGATTGCGTTGATTCATAGTTTCTAGTTAACTATATTGTTGATTCATAGTTTCTAAATAACTAATCGTCGTTGAAGAGGGAGATGATTAAATGGGGTATCCCATTTCTTTTACCGTGCAATCATACAATATTAAAAAAATTATAATAAATAAATAAAGTAAAACAAATACCTAATAGTTTTGTCCTCTTCTTTTTTTTTCATAGTTTGAAATCGTTTTATTACATCGTCGTCTTTTACTTTATGAAAAAAATCATTTTCGACTGCACGAACATGGCAATGTTAAAAAATTCTGGGCCCATTCGATTGCGTAAATCCGTCTTGACAAGCTTTAATTTAAAAAGACATATTTCAACGGTTGCGGTTGCAACCAGTAAAACTGAAGCTAGCTTCATTACTCGATAAACCAAAGGACAAGAACTATGTGTTCACATTTCAACCATAAGACACGCAAAATCACTTATTATATTATTTGGGCTTTATTAGTTATTACAATTTGAGCTTAATTATTATAAAACTAATTATTTGGGCTTTGTTACCAACCAAGTTCTGGGCTTAATGAATAATATCAAGTTTCATAATTTTCTCTTAGGGGTATACTCGTATATGTTTTGGGGTATGATATGATAAAACCGAACAAAAATTACACCGCGAATACGGGGTTGAGCCGTAGCCCGTGCTACGGCTCATTCTACATTGGTTCCGCCCCTGGTAATGGGTTTTTTCAATAAATGGGGTAGATATGGTAGCAAAAACAAGATTTGACTAAAATACTTCTCATGTGGAGGCATGTGACTTAATTTTACGAATAACATGGATGAAGTTAGTGCTAGGGGCAAAAAGGTTAGAAAAAGGGACGTTGGGGGTCGAAATTTAAAAATTCATTTTTAAGCTGCTATGGTTAAAGTAAATTAACCAAAGAGGCTAAAAACCCTAATTTTTTACTTTTCATTAAAGGGTAAAAATCCAATTTGCCCTAATGTGCAAGACACGTGACTGGAGTTAACTCCCGTTAAATGAAAAGACGTAAATTGTCACAAAATATGAACACAAATGATCAACTGTGCTAATTCGTTATTTTGAGGATGAAAAGTGAATATACCTAAACACTGAAAACTCAATAAACTAGTAAAAGAATAACTTAATTTGCATCAAGATAAATCAAAATGATATTTTCTATAGTAGTCGGGTTCCATTTAGAAAGCTCTTAAAATGCAGAGGGTTATAGTAAAATTCGAATTAGGGTAACCTCACACTTTCTATTTAAACAAGTCTATTCCCATTTCCATTATAACCATCTCCGCCGCATCCTTTTTTCTTTCATCCATCTCTGCCGCACCATTTCCATTTCCATTTCCATTAAAAAGTCGGGTTCCATCTCCACCGCAACCTTTCTTCTTTCATCCATCGACATTCTCGACCCTAAAGATGACATCTCTTATTCAATACCAATGTAAGAGCTTTTATTTTCATTTTATATAATTCGATTTGTCTCATAATCTTTCTTTACATTTTTTAAAATCATTGCTTGTTTTCAAGAGGAACAGTTTGGGAATTTTTGGTTTAACTAGATTTATGGACATATATGCTTTGATTTTGTTGGTGTTAATATAACATATGTGTGTACTAACTCATATTTGTTTGAAAAATGAAGAAATTTGTTATCAAATACATTTTTAGGATTTTTTATTTTCTACAAGCATGTTCTAGCATAGATCTATAAACAAATGAAGCAGAAATTGTAATGGATTTTTTGTTCCTTATTTGACGTGTAATTTTGAGGATTTTAAGTTTTCTAATTGTTTTGTTGGTATTAAATGTTAGGTTTGATGTTATTCACCCATCTCACACTAAAGATGGATTTTGCTAATCATTTTGGTGGAGACTTTCATGGGGTTTCAAGGATCTCAAGTGATAAAGGTAAAACCCAAAGCCATTCAAATTAATTTAGAAAGTCATAAATGCAAATATAAATAAATAAAAAATAAAAAATTTGGGCAGTCAAGCCCTGTCATAAAATTAGAAATTAAAAAATATTGTCTTATAAAATCGTATATAGATTAAAACAAAAGTAAAATATTAAGATGTGATTTTAAGTTACTAAAATGGAAAAATGTCAAAAGAGAAATAGAAACAAAAATTGTGGTGAAAGGTAGGGGTGTTCAAAAAAATCCGGATCCGAAACCGAATCCGAAATATCTGAAAATCCGTATCCGAAATATCCGAAATTTCGGATATCCGAAAACCGGATAATCCGAATTTTCAGGATTCGGATATGAATTTCAAAAATTTCGAGTAATCCGATTATCCGAAAAAAAATTTGTTTTTATAAATATATATAGAATACGAGCATTATATTTAGTTTGAAATATAGTAAAAAAATAGTAAATAATCGGATTCAGATGTTGATTTATGAATATTTTTAGTTTTCAATGTTGGAAATTTGGGAAATCGAATATAGGTTTAGTTTTAATCTCAGCTAAATTACACTTTTCGTCCTTTATGTTTCAATGTTTTGACAGACGCTGTCCTTTAACTCTAAAAATTACACTGTATGTCCTTTATGTTTGCAATCATTAATGGGGCGGTTTCCTTTCAGCTAAACCCAGTTAACTTTTTTTATGTTAAAGCCCCTCACGTGTAACTTTGTAAAACTCCTTAACAACAGGGACCATATGTGTAATATTGAAATTCTGTTTTAAATGAAACAACTCTGGCAAAACACCTTAATTCTTTAGCCATCTTCTCCGGTGACCTAATTTTTCATCTTTCTCCGGCCATCTTCTCGTCTTCTCCGGTGACCTAAGTTTACAACTTCACATGATCCAAAAGCTTCTTCCGGTCATGTCAAAGATCAATCTGGAAAAAATAATCGAGTTGGACATGGAAGCTCGACACACAGGTATACGATGGCAAAATTGGTATTCTTGGTTGTTTTTTCTTTAAATTATGTATATATATACATATATATATAGGGGAAGACTATAGAGAAAACATACTTGAGGTGTGTAAACTCAGAAACTGTGTAAAAAATCCATGTAACATTTTTATTTCTTCATAATATATAATATATATGTCAAAAAAATGTAGCATACAATTTTTGAACATTTTTTTTTAAAAAAAAGTAGGATTTTTTTTTATTTTTTTCATAAAAATGTTCAAGTACATTTATGTTACATTCCCTATTTTTTAGAAAAAAATAAAAATGTTACATAGGGTTTATTTGGGTTTTCTCAACTCACATTGGTTTTCGATTTATCTTTCCCCTATATATATATAGGGGAAGGTTCAAATGAAAACCAATAGTTATTGTGAAAACTCGAAAACTAATTAAAAAAGCCAAAAAAAACATACAATTTTTTTTGCAAACCAAATTTTGCAGGTTTTTTTATATAAAAAAAATTTCAAAAAAAAAAAAAAAAATTTTGTGTAGTACACATGTGTATGTGTACTACACATGTGTATTATTACACATGTGTACTACAAATTTTTTTTTTGTTGAAAAAAAGTTTTTTTATATATAAAAACCAGTGATTTTTATAAAAAAAAATTGAATAAAAAAGAAAAAATTTTTGGGTGTTTTTTAGGCTTTTTTTAGTTAGTTTTCGAGTTTTCACAATAATAGTGGTTTTCATTTGAACCATCCCCTATATATATATATATATATATATATATATATATATACACACAGGGGATGGATCATGAGAAAACTAGTTTAAATGAGAAAACCAAAAAACTAACTAAAAAAGCCAAAAAAAACATGCCAATTTTTTTTTAAATTTTTATAAAAATCGCAGCTTTTTATACATCGAAAAAAATTAAAAAAAAATAAAAAAATAAAAAAAGTTTTTGGTTGTATTGAACATGAGCACTATTACGGATATAGTGCACATGTGTAGTACATGTGCAATACAACAATTTTTTTTTGAAAATTTTTTTTACGTATAAAATAAAAAATTGGAAAAAAAATTTGGTAGGTTTTTTAGCTATTTTTTTTAGTTTTTTTAGTTAGTTTTCTAGTTTTCTCATTTATATGTAGTTTTCTCATGATTCTCTCCCTATATATATATATATATATATATATATATATATATATATATATATATACATATATATACATATATGTATATATATACATATATGTATATATAGTTTTACAAATAGTTGATTTGTATATATTATTATAGGGATATGTGACAAGGGGCTAAAGTTTCAAATGGCTGGATATATTGAAAGGGAATGCAGGTGAATTTCAAACATCATTTATGAATATTCTTCATCTCATCATTCGGTTTTTTATTAGATTTGTATTTATTTTGTGGCTTACATTCGGTTTTATTTAGTCTTTGCAAGGCTGGCATTCCAGATGTTCACAAAAGTTGTGATTATTGTTCTTTTGTACTGTGCTTAGCTTGTTATCACGAGATGCATGACGGATACTTGCATTCGAAGATCGAAAATTTGAAAGAGACAAAAATGATTAGAACCAAACGTCCAAAAAACAAACCTTGGAGATTTTTATCCGACGGATGTATAAGCTGTCCACCTAAGCATATCGGTGGCTGTAACAGAGGCCTTTTGCGTTTAACGTCTTTCCACTAGTTATATCTCATGAAAGATCTAGAAGAAGGCGCACAGCGTTAACTTTGTCATATTCACCATAAGAAACTGAACGTGCTATCCGATTCTTCCCCATGTTCGCTATGCCGGAAAAGATGATCAGATAGCCCGTTCAGTTTCTTGAGATAAATACGACGAAGTAAACGCTGTGCGCTTTCTTCTAGATCTTTCGTGAGATATAACCGGTAGAAAGAAGTTAAACGCAAAAGACCTCTGTCACAGCCACCGATATGCTTAGGTGGACAACTTATACGTCCATCGGATAAAAATCTCCAAGGTTTGTTTTTGAACGTTTGGTTCTAATCATTTTTGTCTCTTTCAAATTTTCGATCTTCGAATGCAAGTATCCGTCATGCATCTCGTGATAACAAGCTAAGCACAGTACAAAAGAACAATAATCACAACTTTTGTGAACATCTGGAATGCCAGCCTTGCAAAGACTAATTAAAACCGAATGTAAGCCACAAAATAAATACAAATCTAATTAAAACCGAATGATGAGATGAAGAATATTCATAAATGATGTTTGAAATTCACCTGCATTCCCTTTCAATATATCCAGCCATTTGAAACTTTAGCCCCTTGTGACATATCCCTATAATCATATATACAAATCAACTATTTTAAAACTATATATATATTGTGTAAACTCAAGAAACCTTTGTTAAAAAACCATGTAACATTTTTATTTTTTCAAAAAAATAGGAAATGTAATATACAAATATTTGAAAATTTTTATAAAAGAAAAACAAAAAACACAGTAGTTTTTTTAAAATGTTAAAAATTTCATGTTACATAATATTACATAATATATATGTCCGAAAAAAATGTGGCATACAAATTTTGAACATTTAAAAAAAAACTAGTAGGCGTTTTTTTCATTTTTTTCATAAAAATGATCAACATTTATGTTACATTCCCTATTTTTTTAGAAAAAAAAAATAAAAATGTTACATAGGGTTTATTTGGTTTTCTCAACTTACATTGGTTTTTGATTTTCTTTCCCCTATATATACATACATATATATATATATATATATATATATATATATATATATATATATATATATATATATATATATATATATATATATATATATGTATATATATATATAGGATAAGGATCATTACAGAACACTAATTATTGCAGAACAAAAAGAACAACTCTAAATCACTAAATTTTGGGATTTAAGGTTCATATTTCTTAAATTTTATGTTTCTTACATTCATACGTGTATTATATATACATAAAAAATCATGTATTTTTTCCTATACATAGTCTACATACATGTAGGTAATTTAGCCTACATATAACCTACATGTGTGTAGGTTATTTAAAAACTGTGAAATTTTGTTTAAAATTCTAGTGTGAGAAACAATAAATCTTACATTTATAACATTTTTATTTACTTTTTAGGTTTTTTGGATTGAAAAAAATGAGTGATTCATTTTATTTTGCGAGTTCTTGTAATATTTAGTGTTCTGCATAGAACCTTCCCCTATATATATATATATATATATATATATATATATATAGGGCAAGGTTCATGCGAGAACTACCTTTATTGTGAGAACCGCAAGAACCAATGTGAACACAACCTAAAATAGCTAAAAAACCTAAAAAAACCCTAACCTCCACCCCCCCCCCCCCCAAAAAAAAAACCTAAGCCCCCCCCCCCCCCCCCCCCAAGCTAAAATGCTAAAAACTAAACCCGCATAAAACCTAAAAAACTGTAAAAAAATATAAAAAACACAATATATATATATATACATATATATATATATATATATATATATATATATATATATATTTTAAATATTTTTTACATTAAAATCGCTACTTTTAGTAGCCAATTTTTTTTTTTGGCTACTAAAAGTAGCGATTTTTTTTATAAAAAATGTTAAAAAGAAAAAACACATTTTTGTGTGTTTTTAGCTATTTTTTGGTATTTTTGGCTGTGTTCACATTGGTTCTCGCGGTTCTCGCAATAAAGGGTGGTTCCTAACGGTTCCTTTTCCTATATATATATATATATATAGTTTTACAAGTAGTTGATTTGTATATATGATTATAGGGATAAGTCACAAAGGGCTAAAGTTTCAAATTGTCGGATACACCGAAAGGGAATGCAGGTGAATTTCAAACGTCATTTATGAATAATCTGCAAGTCATCATTCGGTTTTAATTAGATTTCTATTTATTTTGTGGCTTACACTCGGTTTTAATTAGTCTTTGCAAGGCTTGCATTCCAGATGTTCATAGAAGTTGTGATTATTGTTCTTTTGTACTGTTCTTAGCTTGTTATCACGAGATGCATGACGGATACTTGCATTCGAAGATTGAAAATTTGAAAGAGACAAAAATGATTAGAACCAAACGTTCAAAAAACAAACCTTGGAGATTTTTATCCGATGGACGTATAAGCTGTCCACCTAAGCATATCGGTGGCTGTGACATAGGCCTTTTGCGTTTAACGTCTTTCTACTAGTTATATCTCATGAAAGATCTAGAAGAAAGCAAACATCGTTTACTTTGTCGTATTCATCTCAAGAAACTAAACGGGCTATTCGATCCTTCCCGATGTTCGCTATGCCGGAGAAGATGATCTGATAGCCCGTTCAGTTTCTTGAGGTGAATATGACGAAGTAAACGTTGTACGCTTTCTTCTAGATCTTTCGTGAGATATAACCAGTAGAAAGACGTTAAACGCAAAAGACCTCTGTCACAGCCACCAATATGCTTAGGTGGACAGCTTATATGTCGAACGGATAAAAATCTCGAAGGTTTGTTTTTGGAACGTTTGGTTCTAATCATTTTTATCTCTTTCAAATTTTAGATCTTAGAATGCAAGTATCCGTCATGTATCTCGTGATAACAAGCTAAGCACAATACAAAAGAACAATAATCATAAATTTTGTGAACATCTGGAATGCAAGCCATGCAAAGACTAATGGAAACCGAATGTAAGCCACAAAATAAATACAAATCTAATTAAAACCGAATGATGAGATGAAGAATATTCATAAATGACGTTTGGAATTCATCTACATTCCATTTCAGTATATCCAACAATTTGAAACTTTAGCCCCTTGTGACATATCACTATAATCGTATATACAAATCAACTATTTGTAAAATATATATATATATATATATATATATATATAGGGGAAGGTTCAAATGAACACCACTAGTTATTGTGAAAACTCGAAAACTAATTAAAAAAACCAAAAAAAACATACCAATTTTTTTCGCACACCAATTTTCATGACTTTTTATATATAAAAAAAAAATTTCAATTTTTTTTTTTGTAGTGCATATGTGTAATAATACACATGTGTAGTACATACACATGTGTATTGTTACACATGTGTACAACAATTTTTTTTTAAAAAAGTTTTTTTTATATATAAAAAATTATAAAAAAAATTTTGGTGTGTTTTTTAAACTTTTTTAGTTAGTTTTCGAGTTTTCACAATAAAAGTGGTTTTCATTTGAACCTTCCCTTATATATATATATATATATATATATATATATATATATATATATATATATATATAGGGGACTGCTAAAATGAGAACCACTTCGAGTTGTAAGAACCGTGAGAACTACACCGTACGGGGTGAGGTGAACCAATTTTTTTTCATAAACGTAGATGCGTGTATTATAAACACATTTATAAAAAAATTAAAAAAAAATGTCGTGTGTGTAGTTTTGAGCACCACAAGTTTGTGTTTACGGGTACCGTAAATCTTACTGGAAAATTTACGGTACCCGTAAACACAAACTTGTGGTGCTCAAAACTACACACACGACATTCTTTTTTTGAATTTTTTTAAAAATGTGTTTATAATACACGCATCTACGTTTATGAAAAAAAAATTTGGTCCACCTCGCCCCGGATCAAAAAGTTCTCACGGTTCTTACAACTCGAGTTGGTTCTTATATTAGCGCAGTTCTGTATATATATATATATATATATATATATATATATATATATATATATATATATATATATATATATATATATATATATATATATATATATATATATCGTGTAAACTCAAGAAACCTTTGTAAAACACTCATGTAACATTTTTATTTTTTCTATAAAAATAAGAAATGTAATATACATATATTTGAATATTTATATAAAAGAACAACAAAAAAACACAGAGTAGTTTTTTTTAAATGTTAAAAATTTCATTTTACATAATGTATATGCCCGAAAAAAATGTAGCATACAAATTTTGAACATTTAAAAAAAAACTAGCAGGCGTTTTTTTCATAAAAATCTTCAAGTACATTTATGTTACATTCCCTAATTTTTTAGAAAAAAAAAATAAAAATGTTACACAGGGTTTATTTGGGTTTTCTCAACTCACATTGGTTTTCGGTTTATCTTTCCCCTATGTATATATATATATATATATATAGTTTTACAAATAGTTGATTTGTATATATGATTATAGGGATAAGTCACAAGGGGCTAAAGTTTCAAATTGCTGGATATACCGAAGGGGAGTGCAGGTGAATTTCAAACGTCATTTATGAGATTCTTGATCTCATCATTCGGTTTTAATTAAATTTGTATTTATTTTGTGGCTTACATTCAGTTTTAATTAGTCTTTGCAAGGCTTGCATTCCAAATGTTGAGATGAAGAATATTCATAAATGACGTTTGAAATTCACCCGCGTTCCCTTTCAGTATATCCAGCAATTTGAAACTTTAGCCCCTTGTGCCATATCCCTATAATCATATATACAAATCAACTATTTATAAAACTATATATATATATATATATACACACACACACACACCTATATATATATTGTGTAAACTCAAGAAACCTATGTAAAAAACCCATGTAACATTTTAATTTTTATAAAAAATAGGAAATGTAATATACATATGTTTAAACATTTTTATAAAAGAAAAACAAAAAAACACAGAGTAGTTTTTTTTTTATAAAAAATGTTAAAAATTTCTTGTTACATAATATATATGTCCAAAAAAAATGTAGCATACAAATTTTGAACATTTAAAAAAACTAGTAGGCGTTTTTTTCATTTTTTTTTCATATAAATGTTCAAGTACATTTATACATTTTTGTTACATTCCCTATTTTATAGAAAAAAATAAAAATGTTACTTAGGGTTTATTTGGGTTTTCTCAACTCACATTGGTTTTCGATTTGTCTGAAACATATGATTTTATAAGATTAGGTATTGTTGTTAACTGCGATTTTGTTAGGGTTTTTGTCTGGTATGGTTTTTTTATGAAATTTTGCATTGTTTGACCTGTTTGGAACAAAATTGCCAAAACCAAACCAAGATTCCAAACTAGCCAAACGTTTGGATATTTTGTGTTAAGGTAAGCATATGTAATGATTTAGGATGCAAATCCCACCATATACACACTAGCATGTTCATTTTGTATCAATATTTCCATTATTGCATGTTTCCCCCAAACTGAAATCCCACTAACCAAATAGATGGTCATTTCATGTTATTGTAAAACTCTTATGAGGAGTTTTGAGAAGATTATTCCTTATTTTATTTTCTTCATTTTCTGGATTTTTATTACTTTTAGATTAATTTTCACCATTTAAAGGCATTATATTAGTCTTGAAAATTTAATTAAATTCAACTAAAATATAATAAATATATTTGGGCGGAAAATAAATATTAAAATTATAAAAACTTTCTGTTTTAATTTTATTATTTATTTTTCAAACATTTATTTATTTATTATTTATCTATTATCGTAAAAACCTAGTTTCAATGATTTGATATAAATACATATCACATTAGAAAATGACGATTATAATATTTTAATACTTAGAAATCCTTTATTTTACATAGGTCTTTTCACCCATTTATCATTACATACAACACTAAATAGTAGTTTTACATGTAATCATATAATAAATTTATATGATTATTAAAACAACTATATATAAACATTTCGTTTAATCATTTTTATGAGGTTTTATCATATACTTTTACCTTGACGTTTTCATAACCTTTTTACATTTCTTTTACACCGAGGCCTAAATCTCTGAGAGACTCGTACTTTATTTAATCTTTTTTTATTATACTTTATTCCTATACAAATGCATTTATACTTTTACCCTTTTATGCTAGTCTTCGCCTTACTCGCCATGCTCTTATGCTTATTCGTGATCCTTCTCAGATTAAGATTAACTTCGTAAGACTGTGAGTATTACTTATCTCTTTTTCAAAAACTTTTGGGATAATTCATGTACAAATATACAAAATACACTTTCACTTACAAATTTATTTATGCACAATTACAATTCAATTACATGTTCTTAGTTACCTATGTGTTCTTGTATGTTTAAACATGCATGGTTACAATTGTTATTCTGTTAAAACCATTAACTATGTACAAACCGACCTTAACAATGTATAGCGGTATAGGATTGACGATCACCTAAGATTCATTTTATCCTTTTCAAAGGGAATGCATGGTCATTATTAAGTACTTTCTTGACCCAACGTTTTACAAGTTTAGGTGTGCATAACGTCTTACATGTAGGTTTGGTTTGGTTTTGCCTTTTGTACTACCTTGGAGTGTTTACATGATTACACATGGTACTTCTTTAGACATGTGAATTGTACATTTCAAACTTACAATATACACACATACATATACAACCCTAAGTATGCCCCACCAACAATTCTTTGTTGTCGTTTTTTTATACATGTTTCTGGTGCTAGTATATGAAGCTTTTTTCGAGATTGTGATCACATAGGAATTCGAACCTAGACTATCAACAGAAACTAATGTTATGCTATCGTTTATTTTAGTTGAACAATGTGTTTCCTTTTCATGTATTGTACAACAATTTAATTTCAATGATTAATCTATTTCAATTTAGTACCATGAGTCTTTGGACAATCTATTATCTATATATCTCATTGTGTCACATGAGTTTATATGAGCTTACGGAGGCCACAATAGCTTATTTTATAGCCACAAACAAAAATGCAATAAACCTACACATCTAAAGTAAAGGTTTAGGATCAAATACAAAGCCTCCTAAAAATAAAAAAGTGTACAAAAGTTTCTAAAAATAAACCCACTACACCAAAAAAAAAAAAAAAAAAAAAACCTAAACTGGGGTGGGGGTTTTGGGTGGTGGGGTGGGGGTAGGTGTTTGGGGTTTTTTTTTTTTTTTTTTTTTTTTTTGTGGGGGGGGGTTAGTTTTTTTTTTAGGTTTTTGGGGGGTGGGGTTAGGTTTTTCTTTCTTTTTTTTTTTTTTTTTTTTTTTTGTGGGGGGTGGGTGTTTAGGTTTTGGGTGGTGGTGTAGTGAGTTTAGATTTTATGTTCTTGGACACTTGTCACTCTATAGTGTCTTCTTGCACTTTTTATTTTTAGGAGCCTTTGTAGAATAACTTAACCCCTAAAGTAAAATGAAGGCATAAACAAAGCATGCAAATAAGATAAAACAGAAAATATGATGATGTTTTAATTGTGTCACGAACCAATATGTTATCTAATCCTAAAGAATTCAAGCGTTTGAAGAATAACTGCATCATCAAATAACAACAAGTAATACAACATTTCCTAATGTAATAAAACACATTTCCATTTATACTTTTCATTTATGTAAACAATCAGCTAATTAAAAAAGGAATCAGTTATATAATCTCTTAACATATAGGTAAATGGGCATTTGTTGTGACCTTGTAGGTGATCTTTAAACTTTTCATAGCTACATTCAGGATTATCACGAGTCTTTTAACGGGTTACTGTAGGTTGAAGTAAAAAATGTTATATGATTAGAATAGGCAGGATATAAATAATGGACACCTTCTCATCAATCACTGCTTTAATCATGTTAATCTTCTTATCAAACGCCTTTTGCTTTTCTTTATTCGCACAACACCATCGCGACTTGCACATTACCATCACAACTTGCACATTTCTTCACTAGAGAATCATTGTTCGTTACTGATGACGTGGGTAGCTCAAGCTTAATAAACTAACTATAAGTGCAAAATAGCTAAAAGGGTTAAAGGGTTCGAGTAAGCTACCAGCTGTAGTGAACAGCAAAAAGCATTACACAATGTCATGTCCCATCACACTTTACGTGTGACTTCTCTCACTCAGCTGCAAATGGGGCACGTGAGAAGAGACAGTCTTTTATCCGCAGGTCCGAAGCCTTCAATGCCACACCCCCAAAATACCACATGCGGAAACCCCCGCGAGGCGTGTGACGTACCAGGATCTTGCCACCAATCACATTGAACTCATAATAATAATTCAAATAGAAACTTGCATTAATTAAAATAAAGTGTTACAAAATATTTATTAAACATGACATGTTCAGCGGAAGCATAAATCATTTGTTATGTTTTTCATAATCTATGAGCCTTTAGATGTGTCTCGTGATTCCATGTATCTCGACCCATGACCACTCCAGCATCCCAGGTAGCAAGTTCCAATGATATATACCTATAGACCTGCAAGCATGCAGAAAAGTGTATCAGATAACACTGGTGAGTTCACAGTTTTGTTTACCGAGAATCGTGTTACATGTTTTATTGTCAAAAGTTTAGTTCAGTTCAAAAGCATTTCCAAAAACAATGTTGATAATAACTCGATACCGTACAAGATGGCTCCAGATTATTTTGCTCGTCCCCAATGCCCCTATCAAAGCATTGGACTGTGTTTTCTTGTTGTTTAAATATGACTTCCTATAAAAATACCCGGTGTGCTTATAAATACTCGTATTAATTCTTTTTCCTAATCTTCTAGGTATGAATAACTTGCTGATGGATGTATATATTTATTTACTTACTTTATTTTTTTTTTAAATACATTTATCTTAACATAAAAATAATATATATAGTTAACCCATTCAGTTTCTCAAAAACAAACAACACTGGTTTATATATATATATATATATATATATATATATATATATATATATATATATATATATATATATATATATATATATATATATTACCATTTATGGATTCCATTGTAATTAAGTTTGGTGGCTACAACCCAAAAACAGAAAAGAACTAAAATAATCAAATGCATGTTGTCTTCTTCTCTAAAAGCTTGCAAGTTGTGCTTAACCTGTATTCTTGATTATAGTTCTTTATTTAATTGTTGGTTTCAGTAACTATAAATCATGAGAGTAGGGGTGGATTCTAAAAGTAAGATAAATTGAACCAGAAGACTAAAAGTAGGATTACCACAACCCTTTAATTTAGACAACTTAAGGATGGCGAATCAACTACAATCACCGGAGGATTTAACGCTGTTACCTTAGTCGCCAAGAGAGATGGATACGAGAGCAATGGGTGGCAGCTTGCTGGCAATCGGACACGAACGGAAACAGGTGTGTGATGGGGCTGTGCAGACTAGCGGAACGAAAACGGGTTTGTAAATTAGAACATCACAACACATGATTTAATACAATGACTTGGGTTACCTGGTTCAAACAAGTCAATCGCTGGTCGGCGGGAATCAGAAACCGGCGTCTTCTTCTCCGACACTACTGCGTTTTCCACGGTGGTCGATGACTGCAGAATCAACGATGGTGCGGTGCAACGGTGAAGATGAGCTGGTATCATTTAAAAATTTTAAATCCGCCTTTATTATCATTTTTTTTGTCGTCAATCACCCCATTTGAAGAGTAAAAAATAGTAATTGTAAATTATGCACTATTCAAGTGTTTATAATTTTTCGTTTAAGTTGAAATACATTACCCATCCTATTCAAATAGTTTTGTGTTTATTATTATTATTATTATTATTATTATTATTATTATTATTATTATTGTTATTATTATTATTATTTTTAATGTTGTAACATATATTATTAATACTATTATACTAATTATATTATTAATTTTAGTATTTAGTTTTTAGAACTATAGAAATACTAGCGTTTGAAACATTTATTATCCGACATAATAATATGTCGCACTACTTATGACATTCATTTAATTAGGGTTTTGAAAGTTTGGCATATTACAATATTATCCAACATTCCAGTTTAACATTCCAGTCAAACCCATTACCCAATATTCCTCCGTGGAATATTTACCAGATGTCCCTCCCCGGGACGCATGCTTGAAAAAGAGCAGTGAACTCACCTTTGATTTGCTTGGTATGTCAAGTTACCCGTCCAAGTTGGTCAACCCAAACCCTATCATGGTTACCAATCAAAATTAGTTTCATAATCAACCAAGTCATGTATTTTACACAGTTCGCACTCGTCACGAGGTCACCGTATGTCACATAGCAAGAAGGTTAAAGCCATCCTTGATACAAGGTCCCCACGGAGCAAGAAGGAGGTTGAAAGTTTGAATGGTAAGCTGGCAGCCTTGAAGTGTTTTACGTCCAAGCTGGCTGAGAAGTCCTTAACTTTTTTCAAAACCCTTCAAGGGTGCACAAACAACGACTTCCGATGGACTGAGAAAGCTAAAGAAGCCTTTAACCAAATGAAGCATCACCTAACTTGATTACCAGACATTGCTGCTCTTGAGACTGGGGAACTAATCTCTGTCTACCTCTTAGTTGCTGAGGAAGTAATTAGTGCGGTCTTTACCATCGAAAGAAACAAGGCTCGGGTACCCGTTTACTTCTTCAGTAAAACTTTAAAGGTGGCAGAGACCAAGTATCCCCCATTGGAAAAACTTGCTCTTGCATTGGTGAAAACAACCAGAAGGCTTCGAAGGTATTTTCAAGCAGACCCCATACAAGTGGTCACTGATCAACCAATGAAAAATGTGCTTGAAAAACCTAAAACCACTAGACGTCTAGCCAAATGGGCAGTGGAACTAGGTGAACACAACATCACTTACGTTCCAAGAAAAGTTGTGAAGACCTAAATTTTAGCTGATTTCATTTTGGAAATTCCAAAGGAAACAATAACGGAAGTTAACACAGCCTCCACTGAACCTTCTGACCCCGACACCTAGAAGTTTTTTACTGATGGAGCTTCTAGCCTTGAAGGGCCAGGGGCAGGCTAGTCCTGATCAATCCTAATGAATTGGAATTCACATATGCTCTCCGGCTTGAATTTCAGACTACCAACAATGAAGCTGAGTTTGACGCACTGATTGCAGGACTCAAGCTAGCCAAACAGATGGACATCAAAAAGCTTCAAGTCTTCACAGACTCTCTAATTGTTTTAAGTCAAGTAAACGACAGCTACATAGTTAAAGAACCCAACAGAAAAAAGTATCTAGAAAAGGCAAAGGAACTCATGGGCACATTTGAATCATGCACCATTAAACAAGTTCCAAGGTCACAAAACAAGAAATGCACTAAGTAAGCTTGCATCACTTACCTTTGCCCATCTCACAAAGAAAGTGTTGGTTGAGGTGCTGAAGACATCGTTCATTCAAGAACTCAAGGTACAAGATGTGTTTAATGAGGAGGGGCTGAGTTGGATGACCCTTTGGTCAAGTTCCTTACCAATGGTGAGCTGCTAAGTGATCAGATGGAAGCTGAAAGTGTTCTGATCAAATCAAGATAGTATGTGTTGCAAGGAGATATCCTCTACAAAAAGGGATACCTTGCACCACTGCTTTGATGTGTTGGCCCGGAGCAAAGGCAATATCTGATCAAGGAAGTTCATGAACGGATATGTGGGGCTCACTACGGCCCAAGATCAGTGGTTTCTAAGTTGATGAATCTTGGATATTTTTGGCCCACCATGCATCGAGATACAACCGAGCAGTGGAAAAAGTGTGAAGCTTGCCAAATACATGCTCTGGTGCCCAAAAGCCCAAAACATTACTTGGTTCCCATCTCATCAGCTTGGCCATTCCATGAGTGTGGAATGGACATCGTTGGCCCATTCCCACTGGCCAAAGGAGGAGTCAAGTTCCTGCTAGTAGCAGTGGACTACTTCACCAAGTGGCCAGAAGTGAAGCCATTGGCAAAAAATATCAAGAAAACAAGTCATTGATTTCATATGGGAAAACATTATCTATCGATTTGGGCTGCCAGGAGTGTTGGTCACAGATAACGGGAAGCAATTTGCCGAGAAGCCTTTTAGCTCCTGGTGCAAGGAGTCCAGGATAAAAAAAGTGTTTAGCTTGGTAGCCTACCCACAGTCCAATGGCCAAGTGGAAAGAACGGACCGTAGCATTGTTGAAGGTATTAAAACTCGTTTGGGAAGGCATGACAACAACTGGCTTGAAGAACTTCCCAACGTATTGTGGGCAATTCAAACAACCAAAAAAACAAGCCACAAGAAAACACCATACAACCTAGTGTTCGGATCTGAAGCTGTAATCCTGACAGAAATAGGAGTTACAACGAAGAGGACGCTCAACATTGATCTAGAATCAAACAAGCAAGAGACGATGTTGAACTTGTAACTCCTTGAAGAAGCCTGAGACCAAGCATCCATACAAGAAGCAAAGTACAAGCAAAAAATGGAATCTTACTACAATGCACGGGTAAAATATGAACGATTCAAGCATGGTGATCTCATTCTTCGAAACAACGAGGCCAACAAAAAAGAAAGCCAAGGAAAGCTTGACCCTAAGTGGGAAGGGCCGTATACCATCCTTGAAGCCCACAAAGGGGGATCATACAAGCTGGCAGACCCACAAGGCAAAAAGCTTCCCCGGCATTGGAATGGTAAAAACCTTAAAAGGTTCCATGTCTAGTCAAATGTGTTAGAAAAATAGCAAAGTGTTGTTTTGTTCCCTTTGTAACCTATGCACTTTGAGATGAATGAATGATGAAGTTCTTATCAAAACTTGTCTTTCTATCCTATAATCAGGTTGAGAACCTAGCAAAAAACTCCATGACAAGGGTCATGTAAGGGGATGAGCTCCCATGCCACATCGCTCAATAGGTTCAAGGGTTTATATGGACCTATATAAGGGGTGAGTTCCTAAATCAATACAACTCCATGAGACTTAGAATTTTTTTCAAAAAAATATGTCTCATAGACGGGTTTGAGCAAACTATATCAAATGTTCCTTAAGCTTTAGCACTGGCTTACGAACCAAAATCAGACTAAGTAAAGTCATAAATAGGATAGGTATTACATCTTCTTGTTAAATATATCCTAAGGCTAAGTGACTGCAGCACTCAACCCTTTAAGGTATAAATAACATAAGGTAAACACACCATCAACAAAGACAATAAAAAAAAAATAAAAACACGAGGGAATAGGTGAAACAACAATGCAAAATATAACAACCCAAAGCATAAAAAAGTTAAACATAGCATAGAATAATCTAAGTTAGAGTATCTTGGGCCATAGAAGGCCATAAACATAGAACATTGTTCAAGAAGCCTCCAAAGCTTTAAGCAACAAGGGACCTAAACGGTTCCCTTGGATAAGAAAGATGTTCAAAACACACAACCACAGACATTGTTCAAAAGATGCTAGGAAAGCTATGAATCAAGATACCTGCTTCATTTCGCAGCATCCGACACAGTGGGTTTTGCTGCATCATCTTTATTGCCTCCGTCAACCTGACCTTTCTTGGCCTTCCTCTTCTTTCTCCCAGCTGCGGCCACCTCGGAGGCTTCATGGCTTGAATCCTTCGAGCCATCCCCACCTTCAGAACAAGTATCCTCACTATCTCCAGAATGACGACGTTTCTTGGAAACAGATTTAAGCATTTCATTACACACAACCTCATTAAGACCTCGAGGTTTCAAGCCCTGCAAAATGGAAAGAGGTTTGCCATAACACTCGGATACCTCACCCACATAAGGGTAAGTAAAACACTCTATCTTCACAATGGTGTTCTTAAACACCTCGAAGGCTCTAGGCTGAAAGAGAGGAGATTTATCTTTTGGAGTCCTAGCTGCACCATCATCATATCCAACAGTATAACCTTGATGTCTTACATGAATAAGAAGTTTCGAATAGACATCACCTAGGGCACTATTAAAATCGGATGAATGAAGGAGGTAAGTAATAACCTGTTGGAAGCCATGCTCAATAAGCCACTTGTTATCTTTGGCCAATTGAGCCAAGGAAGCCTCCAACTCCTCTTTCTTCTTCACAGAAGCTTCAGCTTGTTGTTTCAGTTTACTAACCTCAACCTCATGCCTCTGAGTAAGTTCATAAATTTCTTCTGCCAGGCTAACTCTTTCTCAGCAAACCCTTTTGCCTCTTTCTTCAAATCAACCATATTAGCCTTCATGGCCTCCCTCTTCTTGGAAAAAAACTCATACTCTTGCATCCATTTTCGAAAACGGGCAATACCTTCAGGAAGCAAGGCACAAAGGTTGCAAGAAGCCATGATCATCTTAGAAATCATTTGATCATCAACCATGGAGGATGAAGAAGCACGAACAGCTGGAGAGGCAAAATGGTTGAGAACATCTTCACAAACAGCAGGGGACTTGAAGCTATCAGAAACAGTAACCTTCCAATCAGGCACGTATATCTCCTTCGAATCATCATTTGAAGAACTCTCAATAGCCTTACCCGAAGGCTTTGACCCTCCAACCTTTTTACCCAATGCCTTGGTATCCTTATCGACCACCAAAGTCAACTCTCCCTTCTTCCCATTAGCAGGAACCTCTGTATCTTCAACTTCCAGATCATCACCAAGACCAATCGTCTCAGAACTTGAAGGTTGTCTAGCACGTTTACGTCGAGTAGAACGACGAGTAGACTGCTTCGAAGCGGGAACCTTCACAAAACCCTTCACATTTGGAACACTAACATAGCCCGATCCTTCAAACCCCTATGCTCAGAACCCTTAACCACAACATCCTCACCGTTAGCAGAAGCAACATCAGCAAACACAACATCCGATGTATCATCACTTTTGATGAAGTCCAAAGCAGACATGACTACAATTAAAACAAGAAAAAATAACATAACAACAAACATTATAAAAATAAGAAAAAGAAGTTAGAAAAGCAAAATGCATACCCTGACCATCCCTCTTGAGTACAGGATCTCGGTCCGGTTTATCCCATAACTTGATTATCCCCATTAAAACCAACAAAGGTTTAGGAAAAGGGTGAATCCTAGAAGGGCATGCCCTGATAGATTTTAAGAACCAACTGTCTAACTCAGAATCGGAGGGTTCAAGTTCATTGAGGACAACTGACTCCGAAACCCAAAAGAAACGGTCTTTCCATGAACCAAGAGTAGTTACCATAGACAAAATCAGACAAGTATCAACTGGGGACGTCTCAAACGTAAACCAATCGCCATTCTTAGCCAATCGGAAGAAACGACGAAAGGAAAGTAGAGACGGGTCATACCCTGCAGCCCTGCACAAAATTTTGAAGTGAAAAACCCTAGCAAGGCCTTGAGGGTGCAACTGACCAAAAGAAACTCGATAACACTGATGTGTCGGTGTAAATATATTTTTAGTTATATTTTAAGCCCTTTTTAACACTTTAGTCAAGTTCTAAATTTATAAAACATGATATTTTACTAACACTAAACACACATATGGGCAAGTGCACCCATCGTGAGCGTAGTACAGCGTTGGTAAGATACCAAGGTCGTCCAAGGACACAAGAGCTTTTAGTACCGGTTTATCCTCAACGTCTAATCAAATCAAAAGTTTAGAAAAAGTTTTAAACATGAAAATAAAAACTAAAAATGCTGAAAAATAAAATAAAATAAAAACAGATAGACAAGATGAATCACTTGGATCCGACTCGCCTTTAGTGTATCCTTTGATGATTTCTGCACTTTTGCACTTTTTAAGAGATTATCTTAGTTATAGTAGTAGGCCCCTCTTTTGAAGGTGACGTTACCCTCAACCCAGTAGTTTGAGTGAGCAAGGATACAATCCTAAAGGGTCATAATATTGAAAGATAATTAATTAAGTTATTAATGCGTAATGTGGTGGGCCCCTCTTTTGAAGGTGACGTTACCCTCGGCTAAGTGGTTTTAGTCAGTAGGGATACAATCCCAAGTAGCCGGGTTAATATATTAATAGTAGTTTACATATGAGGGGATCAAGCCATTCGCACACCCTCCATCCAATACCAGTGGGTATTGAAGGAGGTCCTAGTAAGCTTGACCCAGGTCCTTGCAGGATCTATACATTGAACAAGGCAAGAACCTTACCAAACCATTCCCTTAACCCCCGACCAGGCAGCCAACATATCTCTATATAGACCGTAGAGATATGAACGGTGTAAATCTTTTATTTTATATAGACAGTAAAATAACGCCAAGACACCACAGACAAATGATAAGGAGTTTCACCTTCAACGTAAGAAACTAGTTATTAAAGTCATTAATACAAAACCAAATAAAAAGTGCGAAAAGATTAAAAATCAAAACTATTACACTAAATGCTTGTCTTCACCAAGTGATGTAAGAGACTTAGGCAAACATTGCCTTTGATTGTCAAGAACTCTTACTATCAATCTTGGATCCCGAGACTACTACACACACTCTATGATGGATGATGGGTGATGGTGGTGGATGTGGGTTGTAGTGGTGGTGGAGTGTGGGTGAAGTGGGAGAGAGGTGGTTCGCCAAGGGATGCATTTGAAGTGAACCAAGCACCTCTATTTATAGCCTGCACAGAATCCCGGACACGGCCCCGTGTCCGCTGGGCACGGCCCCGTGTGCAGAAGCGTATCTGTACTATCAAGATTTGCTTGGATTCTCCGAATCATAGCGTTGACCACGGCCCGTGTCGAGCTGGGAACGCCCCCGTGTCAGGAATAGTAGCTTCTATAGCTTTGTCCTTTCTGCAGACAACTGGCCACGCCCCCTGTCCGCTGGGCACGAGGCCGTGGTCAGCCTTCTGTTATCTTGTTTTTGTTTGGGAAGATGCTGTCGAGGGGTCGGGCATGCCACGTTTATTCCTTTTCTTGTAATTATGTTAGATTTTGCTACATATTTGCTCCTTTTGTTCATTTATGCTCATTCATTCCTGAAAATACAAAAGGAAGATAAAAGCACACTTTAACATTAGTACTAAAAAAAGGGTTAGTTTTATGCCTCATTTGAGGTAATTTATATGTTGCATTTTACACACATCAATACTCTAACACATTAAAAACGAAAGTGGAAAAAGGATGATGGAGGTTTGAAAACTCAAAGTGTCAGCAATATAAAGCAACGGAACCAAGCGGAAATTGGTCAATCGATTTGTCCAAGCCCGGAGCCTCTGGTTTAAACCGTGAATCAATCCCCCACTGAAGACACAATGCCTCAATCGATTTGTCCAAGCCCGGAGCCTCTGGTTTAACTAGTGGATTGATCTTTCCTTGCACCCATGATAAACGATGATTGAAAGGAAAAAGTGAAAGAGAAGAAACTAACCTGAACGGAAGATGTGATGAAACTTGGAAGGATGAAAAGAGATTAGTAAAGTGGTTATCCTTGATAAATGAGAAAATAAATAGGCCTGACGGTTACCATAATTAACCTATGGGCTAATAACTGACGTCTGCAAGAAAACTGTCATGTCCGTCAAATCAACTGTCTTTTCAAATTCAATTCTCAGCGGTTTCGCCGCCCAACACACGAATATTGGAACCTTTCAAGCCTTTAAGCCTTTAAGCTAGTTAACAAAAATTGCACAAAAGAAAGAAGAATTTGGGCTTACGCCACAAATACTTCTGACTTGGGGGGGGGGCTGATGACGTGGGTAGCTCAAGCTTAATAAACTAACTATAAGTGCAAAATAGCTTAATGGGTTAAAGGTTCGAGTAAGCTACCAGCTGTAGTGAACAACAAAAAGCATTATACAGTGTCATGTCCCGTCACACTTTACATGTGACTTCTCCCACTCAGCCGCAAAAGGGGCACGTGAGAAGAGACAATCTTTTACCCGCAGGTCCGAAGCCTTCAACCTAACAAAACGGGCAACCCCCTCACCGCATCACCGGATCACTAGTCAAAGGTTTCTACTCTTGGCTTCCTCTTTCCCTATAAATGACCACTCTTGGTCATTCAGCCAAACATTTCGAAATCTCATTCTCTAGAACTTGCACATTGCATGTTCTATTCTTTACATTCAATAACACTATCACATTGCATGTATCGGATCCGGATTGAGTCTCTCTCAACCTTGAATTCTAAGAAATTGATAAAAGAGTGATCCGACCCTACGTATTGCGTACGTAGGGGGACCCGCGACCTGAGTTAGGCAAAACGTGACTCTAGAACCCTTTTGCCTAATCAGTCCCTCCACTATCCTTGGTCTCATATTTGTTGTAGCAACAGTCACTCAGTATAATCTTCTCTTAGCTACCATCCAATCATGTTTCTCTTTTGATTTTTTTGGTATAGTTTCTTACATGGGGTGTCCGAATATCTTGGTTCGATTAAGATTTTTGATTCATAGTTTCTAGTTAACTATATTGTTGATTCATAGTTTCTAAATAACTAATCGTCGTTGAAGAAGGAGATGATTAAATGGGGTATCCCATTTTTTTTTACCGTGCAATCATTCAATATTTAAAAAATTATAATAAATAAATAAAGTAAAACAAATACCTAATAGTTTTGTCCTCTTCTTTTTTTCATAGTTTGAAATCGTTTTATTACATCGTCGTCTTTTACTTTATGAAAAAAATCATTTTCGACCGGACGAACATGGCAATGTTAAAAAATTCTGGCTCATTCGATTGCGTAAATCCGTCTTGACAAGCTTTAATATAAAAAGACATCTTTCAACGGTTGCGGTTGCAACCAGTAAAACCGAAGCTAGCTTCATTACTCGATAAACCAAAGAACAAGAACTATGTGTTCCCATTTCACCCATAAGACACGCAAAATCACTTATTATATAATTTGGGCTTTATTTGTTATTACAATTTGAGCTTAATTATTATAAAACTAATTATTTGGGCTTTGTTACCAACCAAGTTCTGGGCTTAATGAATAATATCAAGTTTCATAATTTTCTCTTAGGGGTATACTCGTATATGTTTTGGGGTATGCTATGATAAAACCGAAAAAAAATTACACCACGAATACGGGGTTGAGCCGTAGCCCATGCTACGGCTCATTCTACATTGGTTCCGCCCCTGGTAATGGGTTTTTTTAATAAATGGGGTAGATATGGTAGCAAAAACAAGATTTGACTAAAATACTTCTCATGTGGAGGTATGTGACTTAATTTTAACGAATAACATGGATGAAGTTAGTGCTAGGGGACAAAAATGTTAGAAAAAGTGACGTCGGGGGGTTGAAATTTAAAAATTCATTTTTAAGCTGCTATGGTTAAAGTAACTCAACCAAAGAGGCTAAAAACCGTAATTTTTTACTTTTCATTAAAAGGGTAAAAATCTAATTTGCCCTAATGTGCAAGACACGTGACCGGAGTTAACTCCCGTTAAATGAAAAGACGTAAATTGTCACAACATATGAACACAAATGATCAACTGTGCTAATTCGTTATTTTGAGGATGAAAAGTGAATATACCTAAACACTAAAAACTCAATAAACTAGTAAAAGAATAACTTAATTTGCATCAAGATAAGTCAAAATGATATTTTCTATAGTAGTCGGGTTCCATTTAGAAAGCTCTTAAAATGCAGAGGGTGGTTATAGTAAAATTCGAATTAGGGTAACCTCACACTTTCTATTTAAACAAGTCTATTCCCATTTCCATTATAACCATCTCCGCCGCATCCTTTTTTCTTTCATCCATCTCCGCCGCACCATTTCCATTTCCATTTCCATTAAACAGTCGGGTTCCATCTCCGCCGCACCCTTTCTTCTTTCATCCATCGACATTCTCGACCCTAAAGATGACATCTCTTATTCAATACCAATGTAAGAGCTTTTATTTTCATTTTATATAATTTGATTTGTCTCATAATCTTTCTTTACATTTTTTAAAATCATTGCTTATTTTCAAGAGGACCAGTTTGGGAATTTTTGGTTTAACTAGATATATGTACATATATGCTTTGATTTTGTTGGTGTTAATATAACATATGTGTGTACTAACTCATATTGGTTTGAAAAATGAAGAAATTTGTTATCAAATACATTTTTAGGATTTTATATTTTCTACACGCATGTTCTAGCATAGATCTATAAACAAATGAAGCAGAAATTGTAATGGATTTTTTGTTCCTTATTTGACGTGTAATTTTGAGGATTTTAAGTTTTCTACTTGTTTTATTGGTATTAAATGTTAGGTTTGATGTTATTCACCCATCTCACACTAAAGATGGATTTTGCTAATCATTTTGGTGGAGACTTTCATGGGGTTTCAAGGATCTCAAGTGATAAAAGGTAAAACCCAAAGCCATTCAAATTAATTTAGAAAGTCATAATTGCAAATATAAATAAATAAAAAATAAAAAATTTGGGCAGTCAAGCCCTGTCATAAAATTACAAATTAAAAAATATTGTCTTATAAAATCGTATATAGATTAAAACAAAATATAAAATATTAAGATGTGTTTTTAAGTTAATAAAATGGAAAAATGTCAAAAGAGAAATAGAAACAAAAATTGTGGTGAAAGGTAGGGGTGTTCAAAAAAATCCGGATCCGAAACCGAATCCGAAATATCTGAAAATCCGTATCCGAAATATCCGAAATTTCGGATATCCGAAAACCGGATAATCCGAATTTTCAGATTCGGATATGAATTTCAAAAATTTCGAGTAATCCGATTATCCGAAAATTAATTTGTTTTTATAAATATATATAGAATACGAGCATTATATTTAGTTTGAAATATAGTAAAAAAAATAGTAAATAATCGGATTCAGATGTTGATTTATGAATATTTTTAGTTTTCAGTGTTGGAAATTTGGGAAATCGAATATAGGTTTAGTTTTAATCTAAGCTAAATTACACTTTTCGTCCTTTATCCTTTATGCTTCAACGTTTTGACAGACGTTGTCCTTTAACTCTAAAAATTACACTGTATGTCCTTTATGTTTGCAATCATTAATGGGCCAGTTTCCTTTCAGCTAAACCCATTTAACTTTTTTATGTTAAAGCCCCTCACGTGTAACTTTGTAAAACACCTTATAAACAGGGACCATATGTGCAATATTGAAATTCTGTTTTAAATGAAACAACTCTGGCAAAACACCTAATTCTTTAGCCATCTTCTCCGGTGACCTAATTTTTCATCTTTCTCCGGCCATCTTCTCCAGTCATCTTCTCCGGTGACCTAAGTTTACAACTTCACATGATGCAAAAGCTTCTTCCGGTCATGTCAAAGATCAATCTGGAAAAAATAATCGAGTTGGACATGGAAGCTCGACACACAGGTATATGATGGCAAAATTGGTATTTTTGGTTGTTTTTTCTTTAAATTATGTATATATATACATATATATATATAGGGGAAGACTATAGAGAAACATACTTGAGGTGTGTAAACTCAAGAAACCGTGTAAAAAATCCATGTAACATATTTATTTCTTCTAAAAAAATAGGAAATGGAATATACATATATTTGAACATTTTTATAAAAGAAAAACAAACAAAAAAAAAAACACTGAGTAGTTTTTTTTAAATGTTAAAAGTTTCATGTTACATAATATATAATATATATGTCAAAAAAATGTAGCATACAATTTTTGAACATTTTTTTTAAAAAAAGTAGGCATTTTTTCATTTTTTTCTTAAAAATGTTCAAGTACATTTATGTTACATTCCCTATTTTTTTAGAAAAAAATAAAAATGTTACATAGGGTTTATTTGGGTTTTCTCAACTCACATTGGTTTTTGATTTATCTTTCCCCTATATATATATATATAGGGAATGTTCATTTGAGAAGAAATTTAATGTGAGAAGAAAAAGAAGAAAGGGTATATTAGTAAAATGCAATTTCATTTATAACTCATATCATTAATTTTTCTCTCTTTAATTAATTAGTCAACTAGTCATTAATTATCCTACATATAATCTACAAAACCTACACATATCAAAATTTTCCTACATATACCCTACACATTATAGAATTTTATCCTACACAGTCGAAATCTATCCTACACACCTCGAAATATATTCTACACAACTCGTAATTTATCCTACACAATTAGTAATTTATTCTACACTTTAATTTGGAAAAGTATATATTTTGAAAAGGAGTTACAAATTTAATTTAGCTAGTTATTAAAGAGATGAATACAAATTAATGACTCATGTAAGTTTACCAATATACCCTTATATTAAAATTAAATATAAATATTAAATGAAGTAAAAGGAAGCATTCTTATTGGTTGAAACTTCTTATTTTTTCTTCTTACAAAAAAGATCTTCTCATTTGAACCCTCCACTATATATATATATATATATATATATATATAGGGGATGGATCATGAGAAAACTAGTTTAAATGAGAAAACCAAAAAACTAATAAAAAAAGCCAAAAAAAAACATGCCAATTTTTTTTTTAAATTTTTATAAAAAATCGGAGCTTTTTATGCATGGAAAAAATTTAAAAAAATAAAAAAATATAAAAATAAAAAAAAGTTTTTGGTTGTATTGCACATGTGCACTATTACGGATATAGTGCACATGTGTAGTACACATATAATCACATATATTGCACATGTGCAATACAACAAATTTTTTTTTTTTGAAAATTTTTTTACGTATAAAAACTAGCGATTTTTTGTTAAAAAATTGGAAAAAAAAATTTTGGTAGGTTTTTTAGCTTTTTTTTTTAGTTTTTTTAGTTAGTTTTCTAGTTTTCTCATTTATATGTAGTTTTCTCATGATTCTCTCCCTATATATATATATATATGTATATATAGTTTTACAAATAGTTGATTTGTATATATTATTATAGGGATATGTCACAAGGGTCTAAAGTTTCAAATTGTTGGATATAGTGAAAGGGAATGTAGGTTAATTTCAAACGTCATTTATGAATATTCTTCATTCTGTTTTAATTAGATTTGTATTTATTTAGCGGCTTACATTCAGTTTTTATTAGTCTTTGCAAGGCTTGCAAGGTTCATGCGAGAAGCACCTTTATTGTGAGAACCGCGAGAACCAATGTGAACACAACATAAAATAGCTAAAAAAACCCCAACCTCCACCATATATATATATATATATATATATATATATATATATATTTTAATATCTTTTACATTAAAATCGCTACTTTTAGTAGCCCAAAAAAAAATTTTTTTTTGGCTACTAAAAGTAGCGATTTTTTTATAAAAAATGATAAAAAGAAAAAAAAATTGTGTGTTTTTTTAGCTATTTTTTGGTATTTTTGGTTGTGTTCACATTGGTTCTCGCGGTTCTCGCAATAAAGGGTGGTTCTTAACGAATCCTTCTCCTATATATATATATATATATATGTATACATAGTTTTACAAGTAGTTGATTTGTATATATGATTATAGGGATAAGTCACAAAGGGCTAAAGTTTCAAATTGTCGGATACACTGAAAGGGAATGCAGGTGAATTTCAAACGTCATTTATGAATAATCTGCAAGTCATCATTCGGTTTTAATTAGATTTCTATTTATTTTGTGGCTTACACTCGGTTTTAATTAGTTTTTGCAAGGCTTGCATTCCAGATGTTCATAGAAGTTGTGATTATTGTTCTTTTGTACTGTTCTTAGCTTGTTATCACGAGATGCATGACGGATACTTGCATTCGAAGATTGAAAATTTGAAAGAGACAAAAATGATTAGAACCAAACGTTCAAAAAACAAACCTTGGAGATTTTTATTCGATGGACGTATAAGCTGTCCACCTAAGCATATCGGTGGTTGTGACATAGGCCTTTTGCGTTTAACGTCTTTCTACTAGTTATATCTCATGAAAGATCTAGAAGAAAGCAAACATCGTTTACTTTGTCGTATTCATCTCAAGAAACTGAACGGGCTATTCAATCCTTCCCGATGTTCGCTATGCCGGAGAAGATGATCTGATAGCCCGTTCAGTTTCTTGAGGTGAATACGACGAAGTAAACATTGTACGCTTTCTTCTAGTTCTTTCGTGAGATCTAACCAGTAGAAAGACGTTAAACGCAAAAGACCTCTGTCACAGCCACCGATATGCTTAGGTGGACACCTTATACGTCCATCGGATAAAAATCTCCAAGGTTTGTTTTTTGAACGTTTTGTTTTAATCATTTTTGTCTCTTTCAAATTTTAGATCTTAGAATGCAAGTATCCGTCTTGCATCTCGTGATAACAAGCTAAGCACAGCACAAAAGAACAATAATCATAAATTTTGTGAACATCTGGAATGCAAGCCTTGCAAAGACTAATGGAAACCGAATGTAAGCCACAAAATAAATACAAATCTAATTAAAACCGAATGATGAGATGAAGAATATTCATAAATAACGTTTGAAATTCACCTGCATTCCCTTTCAGTATATCCAGCAATTTGAAACTTTAGCCCCTTGTGACATATCCCTATAATCGTATATACAAATCAACTATTTGTAAATATATATATATATATATATATATATGTATATGTATAGGGGAAGGTTTGAATGAACACCACTAGTTAATGTGAAAACTCGAAAACTAATTAAAAAAGCCAAAAAAAACATACCAATTTTTTTTGCACACCAATTTTCACGACTTTTTATATATAAAAAAAATTTTCAAAACTTTTTTTTTGTAGTGCACATGTGCAACAATACACATGTATTACAAATGTGTATTACACATGTGTAATACACATGTGTATTGTTACACATGTGTACAACAATTTTTTTTTTGAAATTTTTATTATATATAAAAAATAGCGATTTTTAATAAAAAAATTATAAAAAAAAATTTGGTGTGTTTTTTAAGCTTTTTTAGTTAGTTTTTGAGTTTTCACAATAAAAGTGGTTTTCATTTGAACCTTCCCCTATATATATATAGGGGACCGCTAAAATAAGAACCACCTCGAGTTGTAAGAACCGTGAGAACTACACCGTACGGGGCGAGGTGAACCAAAATTTTTTTTAATAAACGTAGATGCGTGTATTATAAACACATTTGTAAAAAAAATAAAAAAAAATGTCGTGTGTGTAGTTTTGAGCACCACAAGTTTGTGTTTACGGGTACCGTAAATCTTACTGGAAAATTTACGGTACCCGTAAACACAAACTTGTGGTGCTCAAAACTACACACACGACATTCTTTTTTGAATTTTTTTTACGAATGTGTTTATAATACACGCATCTACGTTTATGAAAAAAAATTTGGTCCACCTCGCCCCGGATCAAAAAGTTCTCACGGTTCTTAGAACTCGAGGTGGTTCTTATTTTAGCGCAATTCTATATATATATATATAGGGAGAAGATCATGCGAGAACCACCTCTTATTGCGAGAACCAATGTGAACACAACCAAAAATGCCTAAAAATAGCTAAAAATCACACAATTTTTTTTAATATTTTTTATATAAAAATCGCTAATTTTCGAAGCCAAAAAAAAATAATTAAAATCTTTTTTTTTAAAAAAAAAAATTTTTGCCAATAAAAGTAGCGATTTGAGCATAAAAATATTAAAAAAAAATTTTAGATATTTTTTTGATTTTTTTTAGATTTTTTTTAGATTTTTTTAGATTTTTTTTAGATTGTTTTAGATTTTTTTTAGATTTTTTTAGGTTTTTTGGGGGTTTAGTTTTTTGCATTTTAGCTTGGGGGGGGGGGGGTGTTAGGTTTTTTGGGGGGTGGGGGAGGGGGTTTTAGGTTTTTGGGTGGGAGGGTTAGGTTTTTTTTAGGTTTTTTGGGGGTTTTAGTTTTTAGCACTTAGCTTGGGGGGGGGGTTAGGTTTTTTTTTGAGGGGGGGGGGGGTTAGGTTTTTTTAGCTATTTTAGGTTGTGTTTACATTGGTTCTCGCGGTTCTCACAATAAGGGTGGTTCTCGCATGAGCCCCTCCCTATATATATATATATATATATATATATATATATATATATATATATATATATATATATATATATATATATATATATATATATATATATATATATATATATATATATATATATATATATATAGGGTCGGGCTATATAGAAAACCCTAAATATTTAAGAAACCCGGAAAACTCAAAGCTCCCGACTTTTTTTTTTTGAAAAAAATAACACATGTAATATACATGTTTTTAAGAGTTTTGGGCCAAAAAAATCAAAAAAACGCCGAAGGGTTTTTTTTAAAAAAAAACAAATTTCAGCAACTTTGAGCATTTTTGTGTAACACATGTTAGGCAACCGGACATTTCTGAAATTTGTTTATTTTTTTAAAAAAAATCCCTTCGGCGCTTTTTTTGTTTTTTTCGCCCAAAACACTTTAAAACATGTATATTACATTTGTTATTTTTTTCAAAAAAAAATGTCGGGAGGTTGGGTAAAAATGGAGAGAGATTTGAGTTTCCAGAGTTTCCTAAGAATTTAAGGGTTTTCTGTCTAGCATTCCCCTATATATATATATATATATATATATATATATATATATATATATATATATATATATATGGGCGGTTCATTTGAGAAGAAAATTTAATTGAGAAGAAAAAGAACAAAGGGTACAATTGTAAAATATTAAGTAGTTATTTTTAACACATTTATTACAATCATTAACTAATTAATTATTCATAAAAACTATTATTCTCTACACTAATTTTCATTGCCTACACATATAAAAAGTTATCCTACACATTTAGAAAATTATCCTACACATACTTAAATTTATCCTACACAACTCATAATTTATCCTACACACCTACTAATTTGTCCTACACTCTAAATTATTTTTTTTTAATTTTTGAAAAAATATATATATTTTGAAAATAAGTTGCAAATTTAATGTTTAGCTATTAAAAAGGAAGACTAGATATTAATGATCTATGTAAGTTTACAAATATACCCTTACACTAAAATTAAATGCAAATATTAAATGAAATAAAATGAAACATTCTTATTGGTTGAAACTTATTCTTTTTTCTTCTCATAAAAAATTTTCTTCTCATTTGAACCTTCCACTATATAAACTCAAGAAACCTTTGTAAAACACTCAGTAACATTTTTATTTTTTCTATAAAAATAAGAAATGTAATATACATATATTTGAATATTTATATAAAAGAACAACAAAAAAACACAGAGTAGTTTTTTTTTTTTAAATGTTAAAAATTTCATTTTACAAAATGTATATGCCCGAAAAAAATGTAGCATACACATTTTGAACATTTTAAAAAAAACTAGTAGGCGTTTTTTCATTTTTTTCATAAAAATCTTCAAGTACATTTATGTTACATTCCCTATTTTTTTAAGAAAAAAAAATAAAAATGTTACACAGGGTTTATTTGGGTTTTCTCAACTCACATTGGTTTTCGATTTATCTTTCCCCTATGTGTGTGTGTGTGTATATATATATATATATATATATATAGGCCGATTATGGTACAATAGGCCTAATCGTACATTATAGGGATAAGTCAGAAGGGGCTAAAGTTTCAAATTGCTGGATATACCGAAAGGGAATTCAGGTGAATTTCAAACGTCATTTATGAGTATTCTTCATCTCATCATTCGGTTTTAATTAGATTTGTATTTATTTTGTGGCTTACATTCAGTTTTAATTAGTCTTTGCAAGGCTTGCATTCCAGATGTTGAGATGAAGAATATTCATAAATGACGTTTGAAATTCACCTGCGTTCCCTTTCGGTATATCCAGCAATTTGAAACTTTAGCCCCTTGTGCCATATCCCTATAATCATATATACAAATCAACTATTTATAAAACTATATATATATATATATACACACACACCTATATATATTGTGTAAACTCAAGAAACCTATGTAAAAAACCCATGTAACATTTTAATTTTTATAAAAAATAGGAAATGTAATATACATATGTTTAAACATTTTTATAAAAGAAAAACAAAAAAACACAGAGTAGTTTTTTTTAAATGTTAAAAATTTCTTGTTACATAATATATATGTCCAAAAAAAATGTAGCATACAAATTTTGAACATTTAAAAAAAACTAGTAGGCGTTTTTTTTTTTTTCATTTTTTTCATATAAATGTTCAAGTACATTTATGTTACATTCCCTATTTTTATAGAAAAAAATAAAAATGTTACATAGGGTTTATTTGGGTTTTCTCAACTCACATTGGTTTTCGATTTATCTTTCCCCTATATATATATATATATATATAGAGAGAGAGAGAGGCCGATTATCGTACAATAGGCCTAATCGTACATTATGTACGCTATAACCACAACCGTCAGATCATCTCATTTAAACCCCGTGATTAACTAATTTACATCATTAAATTAATCAAATTAAAATATATATATATGAAACCGCCAAGTTTAAAATCGTCCATTGCGAAATCACAAACCCTGATAATCAGCAAAGAAAACTCACAATTATACCGTAAACCCAAAAATTCAAAACATTGCATCCTTCTTCCACCAAGTTCCGTTCTACTTACCGGTGCAATTCAACGAGGATTGATGAGTTTTGAGAAAAGGAGCAAGGCCAACAACGATAGACCACAGTCAAATAAGATGAATCGGGGTATTAAATGACATATGCGATTTTATAATGGGGTTTAAGTGGTTTTGAATGACGTATGTGATTTTGTATAGTTAGCATTGTTTAGTAAGGTTTTTGTCTGAAACATATGATTTTATAAGATTAGGTATTGTTGTTAAATGCGATTTTGTTAGGGTTTTTGTCTGGTATGGTTTTTTTATGAGATTTTGCATTGTTTGACCTATTTGGAACAAAATTGCCAAAACCAAACCAAGACTCCAAACTAGCCAAACGTTTGGATATTTTGTGTTAAGGTAAGCATATGTAATGATTTAGGATGCAAATCCCACCATATACACACTTGCATGTTCATTTTGTATCAATATTTCCATTATTGCATGTTTCCCCCGAACTGAAATCCCACTAACCAAATAAATGGTGATTTCATGTTATTGTAAAACTCTTATGAGGAGTTTTGAGAAGATTATTCCTTATTTTATTTTCTTCATTTTCTGGATTTTTATTACTTTTAGATTAATTTTCACCATTTAAAGGCATTATATTAGTCTTGAAAAGCTAATTAAATTCAACTAAAATATAATAAATATATTTGGGCGGAAAATAAATATTAAAATTAAAAACTTTCTGTTTTGATTTTATTATTTATTTTTCAAACATTTATTTATTTATTATTTATCTATTATCGTAAAAACCTAGTTTCAATGATTTAATATAAATACATATCACATTACAAAATGACGATTACAATATTTTAATACTTAGAAATCCTTTATTTTATATAGGTCTTTTCACCCATTTATCATTATTACATACAACACTAAATAGTAGTTTTACATGTAATCATATAATAAATTTATATGATTATTAAAACAAGAATATATAAACATTTCGTTTAATCATTTTTATGAGGTTTTATCATATACTTTTACCTTGACGTTTTCATATCCTTTTTACATTTCTTTTACACCGAGACCTAAATCTCGAGACTCGTACTTTATTTAATCTTTTTTTATTATACTTTTTCCTATACAAATGCATTTATACTTTTACCCTTTTATGCTAGTCTTTGCCTTACTCGCCATGCTCTTATGCTTATTCGTGATCCTTCTCAGATTAAGATTAACTTCGTAAGACTGTGAGTATTACTTATCTCTTTTTCAAAAACTTTTGGGATAATTCATGTACAAATATACAAAATACACTTTCACTTACATATTTATTTATGCACAATTACAATTCAATTACATGTTCTTAGTTACCTATGTGTTCTTGTATGTTTAAACATGCATGGTTACAATTGTTATTCTGTTAAAACCATTAACTATGTACAAACCGACCTTAACAATGTATAGCGGTATAGGATTGACGATCACCTAAGATTCATTTTATCCTTTTCGAAGGGAATGCATGGTCATTATTAAGTACTTTCTTGACCCAACGTTTTACAAGTTTAGGTGTGCATAACGTCTTACATGTAGGTTTGGTTTTGCCTTTTGTACTACCTTGGAGTGTTTAAATGATTACACATGGTACTTCTTTAGACATGTGAATTGTACATTTCAAACTTACAATATACACACATACATATACAACCCTAAGTATGACCCACCAACAATTCTTTGTTGTCGTTTTTTTATACATGTTTCTGGTGCTAGTATATGAAGCTTTTTTCGAGATTGTGATCACATAGGAATTCGAACCTAGACTATCAACAGAAACTAACGTTATGCTATCGTTTATTTTAGTTGAACAATGTGTTTCCTTTTCATGTATTGTACAACAATTTAATTTCAATGATTAATATATTTCAATTTAGTACCATGAGTCTTTGAACAATCTATTATCTATATATCTCATTGTGTGTGTCACATGAGTTTATATGAGCTTACGGATGCCACAATAGCTTATTTTATAGCCACAAACAAAAATTCAATAAACTACACATCTAAAGTAAAGGTTTAGGATCAAATACAAAGCCTCTTAAAAATAAAAAGTGTACAAAAGTTTCTAAAAATAAACCCACTACACCAAAAAAAAAAAAAAACCTAAACTGGGGTGGGGGGTGGGGTTAGTTTTTTTTTTTTTAGGTTTTTGGGGGCTGGGTTAGGTTCTTTTTTTTTTTTTTTTTTTTTTTGTGGGGGGGTGGGTGTTTAGGTTTTGGGTGGTGGTGTAGTGAGTTTAGGTTTTATGTTCTTGGACACTTGTCACTCTATAGTGTCTTCTTGCACTTTTTATTTTTAGGAGCCTTTGTAGAATAACTTAACCCCTAAAGTAAAATGAAGGCATAAACGAAGCATGCAAATAAGATAAAACAGAAAATATGATGATGTTTTAATTGTGTCACCAACCAATATGTTATCTAATCCTAAAGAATTCAAGCGTTTGAAGAACAAGTGCATCATCAAATAACAAGTAATACAACATTTCCTAATGTAATAAAACACATTCCATTTGTACTTTTCATTTAAGTAAACAATCAGCTAATTAAAAAAGGAATCAGTTATATAATCTCTTAACATATAGGTAAATGGGCATTTGTTGTGACCTTGCAGGTGATCTTTAAACTTTCCATAGCTACATTCTGGATTATCACGAGTCTTTTAACGGGTTACTGTAGGTTGAAGTAAAAAAAGTTATATGATTAGAATAGGTAGGATATAAATAATGGACACCTTCTCATCAATCACTGCTTTAATCATGTTAATCTTCTTACCAAACGCCTTTTGCTTTTCTTTATTCGCACAACACCATCGCGACTTGCACATTACCATCACAACTTGCACATTTTTTCACTGGAGAATCATTGTTCGTCACTGATGACGTGGGTAGCTCACGCTTAATAAACTAACTATAAGTGCAAAATAGCTTAAAGGGTTAAAGGGTTCGAGTAAGCTAGCAGCTGTAGTGAACAGCAAAAAGCATTACACAGTGTCGTGTCCCATCACACTTTACGTGTGACTTCTCTCACTCAGCTGCAAATGGGGCATGTGAGAAGAGACAGTCTTTTACCCGCAGGTCCGAAGCCTTCAATGCCACACCCCCAAAATACCACATGCGGAAACCCTCGCGAGGCGTGTGACGTACCAGGATCTTGTCACCAATCACACTGAACTCATAATAATAATTCAAACAGAAACTTGCATTCATTAAAATAAAGTGTTACAAAATATTTATTAAACATGACATGTTCAGCAGAAGCATAAATCATTTGTTATGTTTTTCATAATCTATGAGTATGTAAGCCTTTAGATGGGTCTCGTGATTCCATGTATCTCGACCCATGACCACTCGAGCATCCCAGGCAGCAAGTTCCAATGATATATACCTATAGACCTGCAAGCATGCAGAAAAATGTATCAGATAACACTGGTGAGTTCACAGTTTTGTTTACGAGAATCGTGTTACATGTTTTATTGTCAAAAGTTTAGTTCAGTTCAAAAGCATTTCCAAAAACAATGTTGATAATAACTCGATACCGTACAAGATGGCTCCAGATTATTTTGCCCGTCCCCAATGCCCCTATCAAAGCATTGGACTGTGTTTTCTTGTTGTTTAAATATGACTTCCTATAAAAATACCCGGTGTGCTTATAAATACTGGTATTAATTCTTTTTCCTAATCTTCTAGGTATGAATAACTTGCTGATGGATGTATATATTTATTTACTTACTTTATTTTTTTACATACATTTATCTTAACGTAAAAATAATATATATAGTTAACCCATTCAGTTTCCCAAAAACAAACAACACTGGTTTATATTTTATATTATTTGTACATATATATATTACCATTTATGGATTCCCTTGTAATTAAGTTTGGTGGCTACAACCCAAAAACAGAAAAGAACTAAAATAATCAAACGCATGTCGTCTTCTTCTCTAAAAGCTTGCAAGTTGTGCTTAACTTGTATTCTTGATTATAGTTCTTTATTTAATTGTTGGTTTCGGTAACTATAAATCATGAGAGTAGGGGTGGATTCTAAAAGTAAGATAAATTGAACCAGAAGACTAAACAGAAGACTAAACGTAGGATTATCACAACCCTTTAATTTAGACAACTTAAGGATGGCGAATCAACTACAATCACCGGAGGATTTAACACTGTTACCTTAGTCGCCAAGAGAGATGGATACGAGAGCAATGGGTGGCAGCTTGCTCACAATCGGACACGAACGGAAACGGGTGTGTGATGGGGCTGTGCAGACTAGCGGAACGAAAACCGGTTTGTAAATTAGAACATCACAACACATGATTTAATACAATGACTTGGGTTACCTGATTTAATACAATGACTTAATTTGATTCAATTAATAAAATAAGCCACTTCTTGAAGTCCTTCAGTGCCGGATCCAATCCTTATTCCAGTCTACTATAATTACCTGAAACGCGTTTTAAAAAGGTTTTGTCAGCGGGAAATACTGAGTGAGTTCATTCAGGTTTTATGCAAAAACAGATTTGTTATAATTCACAGTATTAAGAGCGATTACAATGTTTCTGATATCAAACCAACTAACCACAGTATTTGTCACTCGACCATCCATTGGCTAGCCCATTTGTCCAATGGTGTCTGTGACTGTGGTCAGATCACCCCTTGGCCACACGTTTGTCCAAGTGTGACGGGAAATAAGTAATGTATACAAAACCCCACATACCGGCTGTAACTTGGTGATTACAAAGACTTAATCCCTGTAATTATAACTTTGAAAATAACTTGGAGTTTTGTAAAACAGTTGATAAAAAGAAGAATGACTCACATTATAAGCATGCAGTATTTGAATTAACAAGCTTCATGACTCAGATCTTTCTGACAATTAGCATTTACTTTGATTGTAAGTGTATGGGGTAGTGTTTAGCCTACTGATAAGCCTGATAACCTAATTTAAGCGATAATGCACACAAAACTAGGTAATTAACTAATACAGCATTTACGACAATTCACGAGATTAAACCCTCACAACGATTAACGAAGTGCAATACTTAACAATTCAGCGGATTCACAACGAATGACAGAGTATAGCCCGAATTTGGACAGCACTCAAACATTCAAGTCGAAATCACGACGAATGACAAAGTATAAACTCAATTTGAGCGACACTTAAACAATCGTTGGATAGTTTCAATCGATCGGACGTTGAATCGTAATAGCGATCGAGTTATTACCCTGATTACGGCAGCACCTCGGGAATTGTGTGTGTTTGAAGTAAAATGGTTATAACTTGACGTACATGATGAATTTTGACGTCGTAGGAACAACAAAATGCAAGTGCCAACATCCCCTATGAATGCATATAATTCCTACACGTTTACATACAAGATTCTTTTTCTCTAATTCTTTGACATGTATACCATACACGAAATCTTTAAATGTTTAATTTGATTTATATTATTTTATTTTAATAAGTGTACACGTACACTAGAAAAAGATATGTAAGTTATTAATTATTATTATTTTATTATAATTAATTTAACTGCTTTACTTATTTGGCGCTTATAACCTCTAAAATATAATGTTTTATAAAATAACGAATATGTCTTTAAAACGAGAATATTTTTGTCTACATTTGGGTCTAAGTTTCATTAAAACAGAGTAGGTTTAAATACGATGTATTTTTATAATTTTATTATTATATGGTTCCTAGACCCGTCTAGGCATTCCATATTTTTAACAATCAATTCACCCGTAATCTACCCGTCTAATAATAAAATTTTTTTATAAACTTTTATTTTACTAGTAAGGTCACCCATATATGGGCCAAATTATTTAGAATAATATTTCAACCAAAAATGGTGTTTAAAACTATTTGGGTTGAATATTTATATTAAAAATAAACTAGTTACTAGTTACTAGTGGTTAATAAATTTAACCAAACCTTATAATTTATATGATAAAATTGGTATGTTACATCCTCCCCACCTTGTTTTAAATCTCGTCCTCGAGATTTGGATTACGATATTTCTTTTAGACTTTATGTCATATTTTAGTCAATAAAAGTAATATTAAGGTAGATGACACAGAATTAAAATATCAAATTTTGTGGATATGAGTTGTACGATAAGTAAGATTTAATGGTTCAACTGAATTAGTTCAAGAAGTCGATGACAAACGAATGAGATAAAATGATATAATTTCGAAAGTGACTAGGTTCAGGTCAAAAGATATATGATCAATAGATAGTTAAAATGAATGTGAAGGATTTTTAGAATTAATAAAAATTCTTTGTCAAAAGAAGGCTTCCTTTGATTGGCAACCGAGGAAGACTTAGAATCGACAGGTTCCAAATGAAATAAAAGCATGAAAAATGATTTGTCAGAAATCAATGTGCTGAGATGAGTGAATTTGCAAAGATACACCAGAAACGATAAAGTTAGTGTATCATTGTTTAGAGTTGCAAGTTGTTTTAATTGTGAAATAATGTGATAGTATACTATTAGTGACCATATTTTTCACACTATGTCCTAGAGATCGAAATATACTAAGAACAAGTTGTTTTGACATGACCAACTATTATATTATTTATTTATTTATTATTTTTTTTTTGTAAAGCAAATGTAATACATATTATTTGTTGCGCATTTTTTTTACTATATGTAAATGGTCACCAGTTTAGTATTTTACTATACTATATAAAATAACTTATATTTATTATGTAATATAGATTACAAAATACCACGGTGAAGTTATTACATTTACAAAATATTTTAGTATTATGATTTTGTAAATGAATCACTATTATTTATAATGTTAAATGAAAGTTGTAAATAAAAGGGGTAAAATATTTATTGTATAAAAGTATTTGTAAAATATTTTGTAAATATATAACACTTTAATGGGTTGATTTAATGTGATTATTTATTTTCATTTTGAAATCATATAACGTTGTGAATGTTTTTACAAATGTTGTAAATAAGTGAAAACGGTGACTATTCTTATATATTACTATGTTCTCTTAACCCAACGTAGTTGATGACTTTTATATTATTCTTATATGGTTATTTTCTTTTCAGAGTGTTATGGTACCACAAAATATGTGATACATATTTATTTATATAATTTTATTCGTCCTTCTAATTCTTGTATTGTTTTATGAAAATATATTTTCTCTTTACAGTACAAAGTATATATATATATATATATATATGTATATATTTTTATATGTAATTAAAATTTACTAAATAAGTATGATGATTTAATTTATATATATTAAATAGTTATTATCATAGTTGGATATTGGTTAGTGCTGCCTTGTTTAAGCATAGGTGGCCAATCCATGCCTAACTAAGGCTAGGCTTATCCAATACCTGTTCCTGACAATAACCCGAATACTTAAAAATGATACTACTGTTATTTATTGCTAATATTAATTACCAATAAAATTTTAGACGAGAGTATTGCTGAAATATAATTCTTCATCTTAATGTTTGAACAAAATTCTTAGGTGTAGTAATACTATATTGTAAATTAGGTAATTATTTATGTAAGTTTCCATACATAATCAATTAAATTTATATTTAAAGTTTAAGTAAATATTATAGGATTTTCAACTGATGATGTGATGAAGGATCAAATGAATAGCATGAAATTTTCGATCAATAATGAAAGACACTTTTAGATATACATGGAATGGGATATGAATTTGTGTATTTTTATCTTAACATATATTAGGATTGTTTTAAGATAATCGGCTAACAAAATTTAATAAATCTGTACATAGATATGAAAAGAAATTAGCTCAAGTTTCGAACTAAAGAAAATACCTGTCTTATGATGTTGAAAATAATAATGATTGAATGAGTTTATCATGCTTGGAACTGAAGGAAAAATAGAGCTGAATGTTTGTTTTAAACAATCTAGTAGGATTGAAGAATGAAATAATTGAATAGTGTTTTTCAGTCCAAGATTGTAAAGCAATAAAGATTGCGAAACGCTTGACGGATGATGTAAGAATCATTTAAGAGATATACTGGAATATAACAAGAATTTGTGTGTTATTATCTTAGCACACGATTTGTGTTAAGATTGCTTGAATATGAATAACTAATGAAGCGAATTCGGTATGAATAATTAAATCTGTATAAAGCGAGATTAGCGAAATATTCAGGTTTTGAAAATGTTACCCTAAGGGGATCGGGTTCCAAGAAATAATTCAGTGAAGTCGAAGGCTAAGAAAAATAATTGAATTGTTTGTTGGGATTATTTTGAAATAGGATAGCTTCAATCCATCATATGTGATTTTGGAATGAATACAAGTTCAAAATAATTGAACTGGGTTTATACAAAATAATTTTTAAATAAGTAAGTTCGGACCTGGTCACAACAAGAACCATGTATACTTTTAAAAAAAAACGAGTTTTCAGGAATTTCATTGATTTATTTACAAAGAATGATCGTTTTTTGCAAGAATGCGGTTTACAATGCAAAGATCAAGTATAGTGAAATGATATTTGAACTTTTGATAAAACAACTAATTTGGAATGATGTCCTTTTTATGGTCTTCATAACTTAAATACGATGTATTTTTATAATTTTATTATTATATGGTTCCTAGACCCGTCTAGGCATTCCATATTTTTAACAATCAATTTACCCGTAATCTACCCGTCTAATAATAAAATTTTTTTATAAACTTTTATTTTACTAGTAAGGTCACCCATATATGGGCCAAATTATTTAGAATAATATTTCAACCAAAAATGGTGTTTAAAACTATTTGGGTTGAATATTTATATTAAAAATAAACTAGTTACTAGTTACTAGTGGTTAATAAATTTAACCAAACCTTATAATTTATATGATAAAATTGGTATGTTACATCCTCCCCACCTTGTTTTAAATCTCGTCCTCGAGATTTGGATTACGATATTTCTTTTAGACTTTATGTCATATTTTAGTCAATAAAAGTAATATTAAGGTAGATGACACAGAATTAAAATATCAAATTTTGTGGATATGAGTTGTACGATAAGTAAGATTTAATGGTTCAACTGAATTAGTTCAAGAAGTCGATGACAAACGAATGAGATAAAATGATATAATTTCGAAAGTGACTAGGTTCAGGTCAAAAGATATATGATCAATAGATAGTTAAAATGAATGTGAAGGATTTTTAGAATTAATAAAAATTCTTTGTCAAAAGAAGGCTTCCTTTGATTGGCAACCGAGGAAGACTTAGAATCGACAGGTTCCAAATGAAATAAAAGCATGAAAAATGATTTGTCAAAAATCAATGTGCTGAGATGAGTGAATTTGCAAAGATACACCAGAAGACGTGTATCATTGTTTAGAGTTGCAAGTTGTTTTAATTGTGAAATAATGTGATAGTATACTATTAGTGACCATATTTTTCACACTATGTCCTAGAGATCGAAATATACTAAGAACAAGTTGTTTTGACATGACCTGTGACAACACGAAAGTTCAAGGCTAACCTTTTTGGTGTGTATTTACGTTTGACTGTATATTTTGTTCATCCCTGTGAGATTTGTTAGATTACATTCGTGCACCACTAAACGTCCATGTGTGTATATTGGTTATTCATAAATGAAAATGTTAAATGTTTGTATGTGTGTTAGCATGTATACGTATTGGTTAGTTAATTATGCAAGGAACCGTTAAACGTTTTCATGTGTCGATTAACGGATTTAGGAGATAGACTAATTGGGGCTGCGATCTCACTTAACACCCTCACATTCACACATTCACTTGGGCCGGAGGCCACATCCCTTTCTCGGCCCACACCACTTGAAGTCAATCCAAGCCCACCTGAATATCATATATTATACGAACTGCATGATGTTGTTGTCTTCTAAGCGCACACGTGCAATGCACTAAACCCTAATATCCTTGTTACCCTCACAACTCATGACGGCAGCCATTCTCTCTATCCCCTACGGCCGATGATTATTCCAACAAACCCACACCCGACTTCCTCCTCGTTCTCTCACTTAAATGGCCGACCACCATTAACGGTGGTGGCGCACGATGGACGAAATAGATGAGAGAGAGAAAGAAAGAACGGAGCTGAGGGTGGCGCGTGGTTGTTACAGCGACGGAAAGGAACCAGGGAGAGAAGGGAACCGGTGAAGTCGGTGTCGTCTCAGACGACGGTGGTTTTTATGTTCCGACAAATCTTTGGCAGGCCCGTTTCTTGTTTCTGGTCGTAGCTCGGGGATGTTACCGGTCGACTGTTGATTGATTGATGATGATGGTGTCAGTGGTGGCCGATGAGGGCAGCCGGTAACGACGACGTTACGACAAGAAGTTGTTCCAACATCTCTCTCTGATCCTCAAGATCTCTAGCGCTATTCTGCATATCGGTTAGTGGCTATATTTGTTATTCAATGAGATTATGTTGCTGTGATTATGTGGGAATGGCATGAGTACGAGTAGGATTAGAACATGATTAGGTGCATGAGCTATGGTGAGAGACTGTGGTGTTATTCGATTTGATTGTTCCTATCGGTAATAATGATATAGTCTTTGATTATGGGTATTAAATCCATAATGATGTTATTCATGATTTGCATGAGTTGATTGTTCCATAGATTGCATGATTTAGTTGACTTTTGGATCATTGCTATGAATATTAAATGCATGATTAGGACTTTTGTTTGGACCGAACTCTTAACAGGTTATACACATATTGTTTGGGTTGATATTGGTTAGTGGATTGATTAGATTTATTAGATGGAATTGTTAATTATTATCAAAGGCTACTGTTGATGATGTTCTTATTACGAATAGGTATTATTTGCTACTCTAATGATGTTATAATTATGTGATTGTTTGTTACCTGGAATTAATACACTTTGGGTTATTTGCTGAATTACATGAATTGAGTTAAACTGCTACTTTGCAATCGATATGTTTTGGGCTGGTTATATTGGTTGGGCTGCAAAACAATATCGGTCCACATAGTTAATGTTGATTCAATATTGAGCTACACACATTGTTGGTACGTTAGATGCCTAGGATTTGAACTTCATGAGGGTACTACATGTATCGTGACTGTGATAAATGGATACAGAATGTATAACTTGTTGTTCGTGAAACATGTGGTTTATGTGTACGTAGGACTGACTATTATCGTAACTGTGGTAGGACGTATTTGATCGGTTGTTAAACAAGTAAATAATCTTACCGAGCAAAACCAAGGTGAGTTCATCTTTCTTGAGCATGCGTCCCGGTGGTTGGGACAGTCAGTGGGTATCCTTGGGAGGGATAAGTCTTTGGGTAAAACGGGAATGTTGGATAATATACTCTTCCTATCACCATGAAAGTCCCTCCGTGTTGTTTGGTTACCTGGAAGGTAACATGGTATTAGTTAGTAGCGCTACTTAGGTTTGGCAACCTTACCCCGTACCTGGGAGGACGGGTGTTGAACTAATGACCTAGTCATGACCAATGCTTTGATAGGAGCATTGGAGAAAGGGCAAAATAATCAGAAGCCGTCTTGTATTGGGGTATTATCAGCATTGTTTTCATCATTACTTCTGGAATTAACTACAATGGATTAACTACATACTTGGTAAACAACGTTTTCGTAAAACTATGAACTCACCAGCGTTGTCTGATACACTTGTTGCATGCTCGCAGGTCGTTAGAATTGTATGGATTTGGAACTTGCTGTCTGAAGTAGCTGGAGTGGTCATGGGTCGTGTCGATGGGATTTACTTATTGGAATATTGGTTTTCATACAATTGTTTTGAGAATATTTAACGTATGGTTTTAATAACGCTTCCGCTGAACACATATTGAAATTTTATCATTTAATAGAGAGTTTTATTTTGAAACTTGTGAGTTCAATGTAATTAGTGGCTCATTGTCAGTTCGTCACACGCCTAACAGGGACACTCCCTAGGTGGTAGTTTGGGGGTGTGACAGTTTGGTATCAGAGCCACTGGTTATAGTGAACTTGGTTTTAAAACGTTTTCATAAAACCAGACTATAACCGAACAGTTCTGAAATCGACCATGACACTCAGCTTCAGATTGCAAGGTTCGTTTTTCATTTACCTTATGCATTACGTGCCTAGTGTACACCTACTTATGGCATTGCATATGGCTACACAGTCAGCACTATAGTATGATTGATTACATGTAATTATTTGTCTACCTTATGATGCATTGTTAGTATGGCATAACCTCTAGACTTTTGTGATCTTTACTACCTTGACAACGTTCGTTTTGCTACTCGAATCTAAGGAACCTTTTGACACAAGCTAAGAGGAACTGAGATGAACATGCAAATTACATTATCATTATGGGTGCACACATAATAATAATGTGGGGAGCATGTGAGTCCCAGTGAGGCTTAGCAAGTGTGAAAGGGATTCTGACCCATTAATCGACATAACTGGGGATTCAACAATCTGTTGGGGTTATGGCGATGATTGACTTCTATTCAATCTTGATCCTTATTCTTTCCACCATTCTTGTGGATGCATGTGAATCTTTGTGTAACCTGTGATATTTTTTTTATTTATAACTTCCGTAGCGCTAGAAGAAGTACTCATAAACCACTCAACGACTAACTGGAACAGTTAAACCCATGCGGTAGTTGATAGGCGCAACTATTAGACCGAAGATGCTCTCGAACACAATGAGCTATCATCACGGGAATCCCTCATTATTTTTCTTTTTACTCATGTAAGAAACTTGGTGAAACTAAGATTCTCATCAGAACCTGTTATCTCGATCTAAACCCTACAAGACTCTTAGTGTAAGCTCTTCGACATCAGCATATCAACGTAGTATGAAGAATCCCTCGTACATTAATACTTTATCCCTTGCACTTAACTATAAAATTCCCTTTGGCCCCATTATACTGCCTTGTGACTTATCGTTAGTCTAACCTGGTTTTCATCCTAACATAACTAACTCTGCAAACGGATTTCCATAAGAACAGTTCCATTATTTCAATATTGAACTCTGAAAATGGTGATGTATTGTTATCATCACCATACCATTTTGAACGCCTTTACACGCCTTTGTAATGAAACCTCTTGGCGACATATGTGATGTCCCCAGTACACCCGTCTTAGTTCAAACCTTCAAACTTGGTTGCATACATGTTCGACTAATTGCATACTCAATTACTTACATGGATCTTAGTGAATCTATTCTTATTCGCATACGAGCAGCTCGACGACTGTAGAGAACGCTCTGATTTAACCGAGATGCTACAGACTTAGCCAACTATCACCTTCATAAGATAATTCTTCTTGCGCCAACACCCTCAAAGTAACGCTTCCATCGACTGGTACATCACTTTATTTCCATTTATACTTCTTGTTTACGACCAGCTACATCCTCATCATCGGATTTGCTACTTTACTCATGATTCTAAAACAATTAGATGGAACAGATTGATGATAACCGCGTTTTGGTATATTCTTCGCGTCTTATCTTGTTGTGCTAAAATGAATACCATAGTTCTTGCATAGCCCTGTTATACGCTAATCCTCGCTTGGCTAAATCACTCTCTACGAACGTCACTCGAGGAATGAGTCATACTTAAGATCATCAATGTGCAATAACATAAAAATAAAATTATTACTTACGTAAGGTATGCCAAGGTCAAAATTCCCTCTTGTGTGAAAGCACCATACTCATGTATAGCTTCATCGACCTCTTTGTTCCATGCTTATCTCCCTCTGACCGAAGGCTGGTCATCTACTACAACCAACTGCGACCAAAATATCACGATCAATATCAACTGAAAATCTCTTTTCCCTCTGAACGAACGAGTCAAGATGATACCAGTCTGAAATAGGGATTAATGCCTAACTTGAGTTTTCATTCAATCGATTGATTGAATTGCTTGAATCACCTGTTCCAAGAAATTATATTTTCTTTCTCGAATTTTTACATACGATGGCATCACCTTTGATCTTCGATAGGGGTGACTGCACCAGTTCTGATCGCCGGTAGCGATACCATATATAAACATATATCTCTTACACTCACTTTATCACATTCACATATTTTGCTTCGAGAAAATCTTGGTAGTGCACCCGACACACGTGATTTGAGGGTTGAGCATTTTAGCCTGTAACAAACTACCTTAACACATTTCCAGTTCGGTTTATCTCGTCGACCCTTCGTTTATGATGTACGACATTCGCCTCAATTCTGGTAAGCTCTGGATACACATTAGATACACTTGCTTCGTGAAGTGTTGGCTACTTAATATACAACATCCATGATAACTAAACACTGCCTTTTGGTAAGTCCCCAAATTCGAAGGCGTATAGCTCACCCAAGTTATATTTAGTGCAACAACCCCCCCGGTCGCACATGTTAAATGCATCAGGCAATGCCATACAGATGTATGACACACTCGTATTTCAACTTTTGTGAGCATCTCTTGAGCTTAGCATAACTTGTCACAACATTCTTCATTATCAAGCTCCTATTAACTCAACTTGTGTTTCTACTTAAGAGCAAGACATTTTTAGTTGAACACATTTAACACATAAACTCTATTACCTCAGACACTCATTCATGCATAACACTCACATAACGGTAATTCGGGGAATTACGGAATTACACATGGGTTGTACTCGAACGTTGATGAACAATTAGAACACTATTCCTGAACAAATAAAGAAATATAACTTATGTGAATTTATATGTTATCTGACTTTATATGCTATATGACTTATATATTATTTAGTGAACTTTCGTGAAACCGTATTTAACTACGTGTTTAGTGAACTATCGACAAACTCATAATTGGAGCCTAGAGTATAATATAGCCTAAATTTCGAGGACGAAATTTCTGTAACATGGGGAGGATGTGACACCCGAGCAAAATTCGCAATAATTCTAATTTCCTCACTTCACTCCTCAGTTCTTACTTGTCAAATTTCGGGACGAAATTTCTTTCAAGTTGGGGATGATGTGACAACACGAAAGTTCAAGGCTAACCTTTTTGGTGTGTATTTACGTTTGACTGTATATTTTGTTCATCCCTGTGAGATTTGTTAGATTACATTCGTGCACCACTAAACGTCCATGTGTGTATATTGGTTATTCATAAATGAAAATGTTAAATGTTTGTATGTGTGTTAGCATGTATACGTATTGGTTAGTTAATTATGCAAGGAACCGTTAAACGTTTTCATGTGTCGATTAACGGATTTAGGAGATAGACTAATTGGGGCTGCGATCTCACTTAACACCCTCACATTCACACATTCACTTGGGCCGGAGGCCACATCCCTTTCTCGGCCCACACCACTTGAAGCCAATCCAAGCCCACCTGAATATCATATATTATACGAACTGCATGATGTTGTTGTCTTCTAAGCGCACACGTGCAATGCACTAAACCCTAATATCCTTGTTACCCTCACAACTCATGACGGCAGCCATTCTCTCTATCCCCTACGGCCGATGATTATTCCAACAAACCCACACCCGACTTCCTCCTCGTTCTCTCACTTAAATGGCCGACCACCATTAACGGTGGTGGCGCACGACGGACGAAATAGATGAGAGAGAGAAAGAAAGAACGGAGCTGAGGGTGGCGCGTGGTTGTTACAGCGACGGAAAGGAACCAGGGAGAGAAGGGAACCGGTGAAGTCGGTGTCGTCTCAGACGACGGTGGTTTTTATGTTCCGACAAATCTTTGGCAGGCCCGTTTCTTGTTTCTGGTCGTAGCTCGGGATGTTACCGGTCGACTGTTGATTGATTGATGATGATGGTGTCAGTGGTGGCCGATGAGGGCAGCCGGTAACGACGACGTTACGACAAGAAGTTGTTCCAACATCTCTCTCTGATCCTCAAGATCTCTAGCGCTATTCTGCATATCGGTTAGTGGCTATATTTGTTATTCAATGAGATTATGTTGCTGTGATTATGTGGGAATGGCATGAGTACGAGTAGGATTAGAACATGATTAGGTGCATGAGCTATGGTGAGAGACTGTGGTGTTATTCGATTTGATTGTTCCTATCGGTAATAATGATATAGTCTTTGATTATGGGTATTAAATCCATAATGATGTTATTCATGATTTGCATGAGTTGATTGTTCCATAGATTGCATGATTTAGTTGACTTTTGGATCATTGCTATGAATATTAAATGCATGATTAGGACTTTTGTTTGGACCGAACTCTTAACAGGTTATACACATATTGTTTGGGTTGATATTGGTTAGTGGATTGATTAGATTTATTAGATGGAATTGTTAATTATTATCAAAGGCTACTGTTGATGATGTTCATATTACGAATAGGTATTATTTGCTACTCTAATGATGTTATAATTATGTGATTGTTTGTTACCTGGAATTAATACACTTTGGGTTATTTGCTGAATTACATGAATTGAGTTAAACTGCTACTTTGCAATCGATATGTTTTGGGCTGGTTATATTGGTTGGGCTGCAAAACAATATCGGTCCACATAGTTAATGTTGATTCAATATTGAGCTACACACATTGTTGGTACGTTAGATGCCTAGGATTTGAACTTCATGAGGGTACTACATGTATCGTGACTGTGATAAATGGATACAGAATGTATAACTTGTTTGTGACAACTCGAAATTTCAAGGTTAGTACCCTTAGCGTTGTGACTTCCCCGTTCTTGTTTTAATATATCCATTTGACCCGTAACCCTGTTTAGCGTGCTAATATAACTGGTAGTTGTGCATTGTGTGTACGATTATTCGAGCCTAGGCCCAAATCATTGTTGTCACTATTTGTCTAATGAATACTTGTGTGGTTTAGTAAAAATGATCGGCCCATGTCACTAAATGTTTAACAAACATCACCGGCCCATTTGCTGGATTTTGGCTTTAAAATACAATTGTAAGTGATCATTCTTTTTGTCTCACAAGTGCAACACAACAAACCCTACCTATCGATTGAGTGACGGCAAAACCCCCAGTCGAAATCATCATCATCATCACCGGTTAGTGTAACCCTTATTTGTTAATTATTGGTTATTGATTCTGTGTGAACACATGTTAATATGTAGAAATAATACCTATGCCATGTGAAATTTAGTCAAAGGATAATATGCACAAATGTGGTCGAATCAGTTGGTGACACACGCACACACACACCCACCACTAATGCATGATGAATAAACTAGTTATGCTGACCGAATGACATGTGTTAGTTGATAATCCTCATATATTCATTTTATATATGTGCACTCAAAACAAAGGGGATTGGACCGATTAGGTGGCAAATGATATGTTGACAATTAAAATAAATCTTGGAAATAGGATTATGAGAATGGCCGATTATGATTGTTGTTAAATAGTTTAATTGAGTATTCTTCTTGATTGACATGGCACATGTTTCATAATTATGTTGGTCCAATGGGTGTGTAGTATAAAGTCAAGGGTGGATAAGGGTGAAGTGGAAAGTGGCGGCCATGTGGGTTGTTTGGTTCATATTTTCTTTACTAATTAACATTTCTTGCATGTGGTAACTGAGTTGTTTTGATGTGTGCATGCCACTCCAAAAGTAGTATTAGTTGGTCCAATTAGAGTGATCTAGGCTAGGCATGTCATAAATATTGATTTAATAATATAGTTGCTATTGGTAAGAATGATTTATGTTTTGAATTGACTCCTCTTGTTATGCAAGTCTGGTAAACGATTATGTGATTGGATATGATTGATGGTGCTTGTTTTGACGGTTGTGTGTGTGTTGGTGAAGACTAGGTATATTTGTGTAATAAATTGCATAAGCTATCTAGGATGGGTCTGATGATTACTGAGTATATTGGGGCTGATTACATGTGAATTGACAGAACGATTTCTGTTGTGTATGCACATGCCACCCACTACATGGGTTATAGTTAATTTCAATATATTAATATTTATTACATCAGTTGTAACAGGGGTTGGGTCAAGCAAGTAGACAAACGGGCTGCACATAGTGTTTCACTATTTAAGATCATATAAGAATTGTTGTGCATGGGCCGCAACCTCAGTTTTGTTATGAAAAGGTTATAAGGGAACATTACATGGGTCACGCACATATCTACATATCTCTGTTAACCGGATTGGGCCCTTACTTGTAATTGTTAAGAGTCTGGGCCACTTATTGAATAGAATTTCAGCAGGACCAAACCGCACAACCAGAGGTTCACTTACATCGTTTGAGCCTCTCGCATGACCCGGTTTGCAATTGTATGTTGGGCCACGGGTGGGACTGAATCAACTGTGATTAACTTGGATTGTGTGTGATATAGTTAATTGTTATAGCTTGCATAAAAGATGTGCATATTTCATGAACGAAGCATGTGTATTGTTAGATGACATGTGACATAACGGGAATGTAGAACTGATTGTGGTTGATAAATTATGATAGGACGCGTTTGAGCAAATTGTAAACAAGTAATTAATTCTACCGAGCAAATCGAAGGTGAGTTCACTACATTCGAGCATGCGTCCCAGTGGTTGGGGACAGTCAGTGGGTATCCCATGGGGGGATAAGTCTTTGGGTAAAAACGGGTATATTGGTTAATATTCTCACCTATCATCTTTTGTAAGTCCCTCATCGGGTATTAGTTAGTAGCGCTACTTAGGTTTGGCACCCTCACCCCGTGCCTGTAGAGGACGGAGGTGAACTAATGACCCAGTCTGGCCCAGTACTAGATAGGAGTACGTGGGAAGGGCAGTCATGTATTTCAGGAGCCGTCCGTGTTTGGAAATGAGATATTAACAATATTACTTGCATTGGGTATTGAACTATTTTATATACAACGGGTAATCAAACGTTTTCTAAAACTGTGAACTCGCCAGCTTTGTCTGATACACGTGTTACATGCTCGCAGGTCCTTAGGTATTTGGAAAGCAGGAACTTGCTGGCTGGAGGGCGCGAGTGGTCATGGTTGCTTGATGGATTTATTATTAGACCTTTATTTACTATGATTCATTGGATAACATTTATATTACGATACATTAACGCTTCCGCTAAACTTATGGTTTTTGAATAACTTATGTTGGAATTTCAGTATCTTTAAATAATGAAGTTTTATTTCAAACTTGTGATTCAATGTAATTGGTGGCTCATTGCTAGTCGTCACACGCCTAGCAGGGACACTCCCTAGGTGGTAATTTTGGGGGTGTGACAGTTTGGTATCAGAGCCACTGGTTATAGTGAATTTGGTTTTAAAAATGATTTATAAAACCAGACTATAACTGAACTGACACGATATTGACCATGACACTCAGCTCCAGGCAGCAAGGTTCGTCTCTTGTTTACTATTGCATAGCCTAGTTAGTACATACTCACGATTAGTATCACACCCGAGCGCACACTTGATATTACAATACGAATTACTATGCTATCTGTTTATGCTACGTGTTGTAAGAGCAAGACTCCACTTGAACTTACATGCTTTATGTTGTGATATCGTCGGTCGTACTGCATGAATTTGGGGGAAACCTTTTAACATGAGTAGGGAGGAACTGAGATAAGCATGCAAAACAGGTTATTATTATGGGTGCACACATAATAACAACGTGGGGTGCATGTGAGTCCCAGTAAATCTCGACTAGTGTGAAAAGGAATCCCACGTTGTTAGTCAATCTTGTATTAGAACCTCGAAAACTGTGAATACTATAGCAATACTTGACATCTGTTTGAAATGGTCTGTTAATTCGTTCCTTCTTCCCATACTTGTAGAATCATGAACGGTCGTGGTGGAGGTCGTCGTGGTGGACGTAATGGAGGCCGCGGTGGTGGACGTGGCGAAATCCATATGACCCAAGCTGAGCTAGAAGCATTACTCAACGCTCAGGTGGCTGCAGCCTTGGCAGCTTATCAGGCTGGTATGACATGTACCAGACATTCCTTTCCTTTGAATCGTAAACTTGAGTCTTACTTGTTGGTATATTTTCTCTCGTTAATAGGTCAGCCGGCGCCACAAAACCAGCCTCACCCACCGGTTTGCACATTTAAAACTTTCATGGATTGTAAGCCACAGACCTTCAGTGGCACTGAAGGGGCTGTGGGACTTATACGCTTGTTCGAAAAGGCGGAGTCAGTGTTTGCGATATGTAACTGCCCAGTTGGGGATAGAGTAAAGTTTGCAGCAGGCACGCTTCAGGATGGTGCCTTGACCTGGTGGAATGCCCAGGTCCAACTGCTAGGTATTGAGGCGGCGAACGCCACTACGTGGGATGATTTTAAGGAACTGATGAGGGAGGAATACTGTCCTCGAGATGAAATAGCGAAGTTAGAGAATGAGTACTATCATCTGACAATGGTGGGGTCTGAAATCGAGGCGTATGTGAAGCGGTCATATGAGTTAGCTGATTTGTGTCCAAACTTGTCCCGACCCATGCCACGAAGAATCGAGTTGTTTATTAAGGGGTTACCTCCACGGGTGAAGGGTTTAGTTACAGCAGCGAACCTCAATAACCTAACCCAGATTGTTAGGTTGGCACATAAAATCGTTGACCAGGAGGTGGAGAGCGACTCATTGCCACCTCGTATTTCTAGCACAACCACAGCTGCCACTACTTCCACTGCATCTGCTGCTGATAGCAAACGTAAGTGGAACGATACGGACAAGGGGTCCAACTCTGCACAGCCTCAGAAGAAGACGGATACTGGCAGCACCCGCAGTTTCAGTCAGACAGCATCAGTAAATCAGAACTCGAGTAACAGATCAGGGCAGGGATCATATGCGGGGAAGCTACCCTTGTGCAGCAAGTGTGATTTTCATCACAAAGGGCAGTGTACTCGAGTTTGTCATCGGTGTAATCGACCGGGGCACAAGGCCAGGGATTGTAGGACCACACTTCCAGCTCAGCAGCAGCCAGCGCAGCAGGCGGGTAGACAACAGCCTCAGCAAACTCAGGGTAATCAGAAAGGGTGTTATCAGTGTGGGGCCGAGGGGCACTTCAAGCGAGACTGTCCTCAGCTGAGACAGAACACAGGGGGTGGTAACGGGAATAACAATGCGGGGAACAATGCGGGTAATGTCGCGCGTGGGCGCGGGTTTGTGTTGGGGGCTGGTGAAGCGCGGAACGACGGCAACGTGGTTACTGGTACGTTTTCAGTGAACGGTGTTATTGCTTCTATTTTATTTGATTCTGGTGCCGACTGGAGTTACGTGTCTTTGGAATTTAGTTCTCAGTTAGGGTTAAGTCCTACACTTCTTGTAATGAAACACATAGTAGAAATCGCAAATGGTAAAACAATCGAAGCTACACATGTTCTACTTGGGTGTAAAATCGATCTTCTGGGTCAAGTATTCGACATTGACTTAATACCTATTACTCTTGGAAGCTTCGACGTGATCGTTGGAATGGACTGGTTGTCCAAGTATCAAGCGGAGATTCTCTGTAAGGAGAAGATCATACGTGTTCCCCTTCCTAGCGGGGAATTTTTATCAGTTCAGGGTCATCGCAGTGGGACCCCGGTTAGCATTGTCTCAGCAATGAAGGCTCAGAAGTATCTGCGTAAGGGTTATCCTGCAATTTTCGCTCTTGTCACTGATTCACAGTCAGATGAAAGGAAGATTGAAGATCTTCCAGTTGTTCGTGAATATCCTGACGTATTTCCTGAGGAACTCCCTGGTTTACCTCCACATCGTCAGGTGGAATTCCAGATCGACCTCGCCCCAGCGGCAGCCCCGGTTGCTCGTGCGCCATACCGTCTTGCGCCAGGGGAGTTGCAGGAATTATCAAACCAACTCCAAGAGCTGTTGGATAGGGGTTTCATCCGACCTAGCTCTTCCCCCTGGGGAGCCCCAGTCTTATTTGTGAAGAAGAAGGACGGGTCCTTACGAATGTGTATAGATTATCGCGAGCTCAACAAGATGACGATCAAAAACCGTTATCCTTTGCCTCGTATTGACGACCTGTTTGACCAGCTGCAAGGGTCAAGGTTCTATTCGAAAATCGACTTAAGGTCGGGGTATCATCAGGTGCGAGTTAGAGAGGAAGACGTTCCCAAAACAGCGTTTCGGACGCGATACGGTCACTACGAATTCTTGGTTATGCCATTCGGGTTGACCAACGCACCAGCGGTCTTCATGGACCTCATGAACCGCGTGTGCAAGCCATACCTTGATGACTTCGTTATCGTTTTTATCGACGACATTCTAATTTATTCCAAGAGCAAGGAGGATCATGAGCGGCATCTGCGCCTCATCTTAGAACTCCTGAGGAGGGAGCAACTGTACGCGAAATTTTCGAAGTGCGATTTTTGGATACGGGAGGTGCATTTTCTGGGGCATATAGTTAATGAGTTGGGCATACATGTGGATCCTGCCAAGATCGACGCCATCAGAAATTTGGCGGCACCAAAGAATCCTTCGGAGGTGCGGCAATTTCTCGGTCTAGCAGGGTACTATCGTCGTTTTATTCAGAACTTCTCGAAGATTGCTCAGCCACTCACCTCATTAACGCAGAAGAAGGTAGTTTATTCATGGGGAACGAAACAGGAGGATGCATTCCAACTTTTGAAACAAAAATTATGCAGCGCGCCGATCTTATCACTACCGGATGGTACCGAGGATTTTGTGGTTTATTGCGATGCTTCGATTCAGGGTCTCGGTTGCGTGTTGATGCAACGCGAGAAGGTGATAGCTTATGCTTCTTGTCAGTTGAAGGTACACGAGAAAAACTACACGACACATGACTTGGAGCTAGGAGCAGTGGTTTTTGCACTGAAGATTTGGAGGCATTATCTCTACGGCACGAAATGCACCATCTATACTGATCATAAGAGCCTTCAGCATATCTTCGACCAGAAAGAGTTGAATATGCGTCAGCGTCGCTGGGTAGAGTTGTTCAATGATTACGAGTGTGCCATCAAGTATCACCCGGGTAAAGCTAACGTTGTAGCAGATGCTCTTAGCCGCAAGGAACCGAAACCGAAGCGTATTCGTGCCCTACAGCTTACTATTCACTCTGATCTACCTGCTCGGATCCGTTCAGCTCAGATTGAGGCGTTAAAAGAAGAAAATATTGAGGCTGAAGGATTGCGAGGTCTACACAAGAAGAAGTTCGAGCAACGGTCTGACGGTATCTACTACTTCATGGAACGAATATGGGTTCCTTCATTTGGTGATCTTCGAGATCTTGTGATGGACGAAGCACACAAGTCACGATATTCCATCCACCCAGGGTCCGATAAGATGTACCAGGACCTCAAGGTTTTGTATTGGTGGCCGAATATGAAAGCTCTCATCGCAACATACGTGAGTAAGTGCTTGACTTGCGCTAGGGTCAAAGCAGAGTACCAGAAACCTTCGGGTCTACTTCAACAGCCGGAGATACCCATGTGGAAATGGGAACAGATTGCTATGGATTTTGTTACGGGGTTACCGAGAACGCAAGCTGGGAACGATACTATATGGGTGATTGTCGACCGTCTCACAAAGTCAGCACACTTCTTAGCAATCAAGGAGACAGATAAGTATTCGCAGCTCGCAGCAGTATACCTTAAAGAGGTGGTTTCTAGGCACGGAGTGCCGACTTCTATTATTTCCGATCGAGATCCTCGTTTTACTTCGGAGTTATGGCAGGCTATGCATAAGTCGTTCGGCTCGCGTCTCGACATGAGCACGGCCTATCACCCACAAACGGATGGTCAGAGTGAACGCACCATTCAGACGCTAGAGGATATGTTACGAGCATGCGTTATTGATTTTGGAAAGGGGTGGGAGAAGCATTTGCCGTTGGTCGAGTTTTCCTACAATAACAGCTACCACACCAGTATCAAGGCGGCACCATTTGAGGCACTGTACGGGAGGAAGTGTCGTTCACCTCTTTGCTGGGCTGAAGTGGGTGATAGTCAGATCACGGGTCCTGAGATAGTACTCGAAACTTCCGAAAAGATCGTGAAAATCAGAGAACGTATGGCAGCTGCTCGTGATCGTCAGAAAGCCTATGCAGACAAGCGTGCCAAAGAGGTAGTGTTTGAAGTGAATGACCGAGTTATGTTGAAAGTCTCACCGTGGAAAGGGGTTGTGCGCTTTGGGAAGCGTGGCAAGCTGAATCCACGATATGTTGGGCCGTTTAAGGTTCTGGAGTGTATCGGTAAGGTGGCTTATAGATTGGAGTTACCTACTGAACTGGGTAATGTTCACGATGTATTTTATGTGTCGCAGTTGAAGAAGTGCTATGCTGACGACCCATTAACGGTACCTTTACAAGAGTTAAAGATCGACGACAAGCTGCAGTTTGTAGAAGAACCCATCGAGATTATGGACCGTGAGGTCAAAGTGCGTAAACACAGTCGTATTCCTATTGTGAGGGTTCGTTGGAACTCAAGGCGTGGGCCGGAGTTCACGTGGGAGCGCGAGGACCAGATGAAATTGAAGTACCCTCACCTCTTTCCCAAAGACAAAGCAGAGTCAAGCAAAACTGGTGAATCTCGGGGCGAGATTCCTTTTCAAGTTGGGGATGATGTCACACCTGAGCAAAATCCGCAACAATCCTGATTTCCTTGTGGTTACTTGTCAAATTTCGGGACGAAATTCCTTTCAAGTTGGGGATGATGTGACAACTCGAAATTTCAAGGTTAGTACCCTTAGCGTTGTGACTTCCCCGTTCTTGTTTTAATATATCCATTTGACCCGTAACCCTGTTTAGCGTGCTAATATAACTGGTAGTTGTGCATTGTGTGTACGATTATTCGAGCCTAGGCCCAAATCATTGTTGTCACTATTTGTCTAATGAATACTTGTGTGGTTTAGTAAAAATGATCGGCCCATGTCACTAAATGTTTAACAAACATCACCGGCCCATTTGCTGGATTTTGGCTTTAAAATACAATTGTAAGTGATCATTCTTTTTGTCTCACAAGTGCAACACAACAAACCCTACCTATCGATTGAGTGACGGCAAAACCCCCAGTCGAAATCATCATCATCATCATCACCGGTTAGTGTAACCCTTATTTGTTAATTATTGGTTATTGATTCTGTGTGAACACATGTTAATATGTAGAAATAATACCTATGCCATGTGAAATTTAGTCAAAGGATAATATGCACAAATGTGGTCGAATCAGTTGGTGACACACGCACACACACACCCACCACTAATGCATGATGAATAAACTAGTTATGCTGACCGAATGACATGTGTTAGTTGATAATCCTCATATATTCATTTTATATATGTGCACTCAAAACAAAGGGGATTGGACCGATTAGGTGGCAAATGATATGTTGACAATTAAAATAAATCTTGGAAATAGGATTATGAGAATGGCCGATTATGATTGTTGTTAAATAGTTTAATTGAGTATTCTTCTTGATTGACATGGCACATGTTTCATAATTATGTTGGTCCAATGGGTGTGTAGTATAAAGTCAAGGGTGGATAAGGGTGAAGTGGAAAGTGGCGGCCATGTGGGTTGTTTGGTTCATATTTTCTTTACTAATTAACATTTCTTGCATGTGGTAACTGAGTTGTTTTGATGTGTGCATGCCACTCCAAAAGTAGTATTAGTTGGTCCAATTAGAGTGATCTAGGCTAGGCATGTCATAAATATTGATTTAATAATATAGTTGCTATTGGTAAGAATGATTTATGTTTTGAATTGACTCCTCTTGTTATGCAAGTCTGGTAAACGATTATGTGATTGGATATGATTGATGGTGCTTGTTTTGACGGTTGTGTGTGTGTTGGTGAAGACTAGGTATATTTGTGTAATAAATTGCATAAGCTATCTAGGATGGGTCTGATGATTACTGAGTATATTGGGGCTGATTACATGTGAATTGACAGAACGATTTCTGTTGTGTATGCACATGCCACCCACTACATGGGTTATAGTTAATTTCAATATATTAATATTTATTACATCAGTTGTAACAGGGGTTGGGTCAAACAAGTAGACAAACGGGCTGCACATAGTGTTTCACTATTTAAGATCATATAAGAATTGTTGTGCATGGGCCGCAACCTCAGTTTTGTTATGAAAAGGTTATAAGGGAACATTACATAGGTCACGCACATATCTACATATCTCTGTTAACCGGATTGGGCCCTTACTTGTAATTGTTAAGAGTCTGGGCCACTTATTGAATAGAATTTCAGCAGGACCAAACCGCACAACCAGAGGTTCACTTACATCGTTTGAGCCTCTCGCAAGACCCGGTTTGCAATTGTATGTTGGGCCACGGGTGGGACTGAATCAACTGTGATTAACTTGGATTGTGTGTGATATAGTTAATTGTTATAGCTTGCATAAAAGATGTGCATATTTCATGAACGAAGCATGTGTATTGTTAGATGACATGTGACATAACGGGAATGTAGAACTGATTGTGGTTGATAAATTATGATAGGACGCGTTTGAGCAAATTGTAAACAAGTAATTAATTCTACCGAGCAAATCGAAGGTGAGTTCACTACATTCGAGCATGCGTCCCAGTGGTTGGGGACAGTCAGTGGGTATCCCATGGGGGGATAAGTCTTTGGGTAAAAACGGGTATATTGGTTAATATTCTCACCTATCATCTTTTGTAAGTCCCTCATCGGGTATTAGTTAGTAGCGCTACTTAGGTTTGGCACCCTCACCCCGTGCCTGTAGAGGACGGAGGTGAACTAATGACCCAGTCTGGCCCAGTACTAGATAGGAGTACGTGGGAAGGGCAGTCATGTATTTCAGGAGCCGTCCGTGTTTGGAAATGAGATATTAACAATATTACTTGCATTGGGTATTGAACTATTTTATATACAACGGGTAATCAAACGTTTTCTAAAACTGTGAACTCGCCAGCTTTGTCTGATACACGTGTTACATGCTCGCAGGTCCTTAGGTATTTGGAAAGCAGGAACTTGCTGGCTGGAGGGCGCGAGTGGTCATGGTTGCTTGAAGGATTTATTATTAGACCTTTATTTACTATGATTCATTGGATAACATTTATATTACGATATATTAACGCTTCCGCTAAACTTATGGTTTTTGAATAACTTATGTTGGAATTTCAGTATCTTTAAATAATGAAGTTTTATTTCAAACTTGTGATTCAATGTAATTGGTGGCTCATTGCTAGTCGTCACACGCCTAGCAGGGACACTCCCTAGGTGGTAATTTTGGGGGTGTGACATTGTTGTTCGTGAAACATGTGGTTTATGTGTACGTAGGACTGACTATTATCGTAACTGTGGTAGGACGTATTTGATCGGTTGTTAAACAAGTAAATAATCTTACCGAGCAAAACCAAGGTGAGTTCATCTTTCTTGAGCATGCGTCCCGGTGGTTGGGACAGTCAGTGGGTATCCTTGGGAGGGATAAGTCTTTGGGTAAAACGGGAATGTTGGATAATATACTCTTCCTATCACCATTAAAGTCCCTCCGTGTTGTTTGGTTACCTGGAAGGTAACATGGTATTAGTTAGTAGCGCTACTTAGGTTTGGCAACCTTACCCCGTACCTGGGAGGACGGGTGTTGAACTAATGACCTAGTCATGACCAATGCTTTGATAGGAGCATTGGAGAAAGGGCAAAATAATCAGAAGCCGTCTTGTATTGGGGTATTATCAGCATTGTTTTCATCATTACTTCTGGAATTAACTACAATGGATTAACTACATACTTGGTAAACAACGTTTTCGTAAAACTATGAACTCACCAGCGTTGTCTGATACACTTGTTGCATGCTCGCAGGTCGTTAGAATTGTATGGATTTGGAACTTGCTGTCTGAAGTAGCTGGAGTGGTCATGGGTCGTGTCGATGGGATTTACTTATTGGAATATTGGTTTTCATACAATTGTTTTGAGAATATTTAACGTATGGTTTTAATAACGCTTCCGCTGAACACATATTGAAATTTTATCATTTAATAGAGAGTTTTATTTTGAAACTTGTGAGTTCAATGTAATTAGTGGCTCATTGTCAGTTCGTCACACGCCTAACAGGGACACTCCCTAGGTGGTAGTTTGGGGGTGTGACATGACCAACTATTATATTATTTATTTATTTATTTATTTATTATTTTTTTTGTAAAGCAAATGTAATACATATTATTTGTTGCGCATTTTTTTTACTATATGTAAATGGTCACCAGTTTAGTATTTTACTATACTATATAAAATAACTTATATTTATTATGTAATATAGATTACAAAATACCACGGTGAAGTTATTACATTTACAAAATATTTTAGTATTATGATTTTGTAAATGAATCACTATTATTTATAATGTTAAATGAAAGTTGTAAATAAAAGGGGTAAAATATTTATTGTATAAAAGTATTTGTAAAATATTTTGTAAATATATAACAATTTAATGGGTTGATTCAATGTGATTATTTATTTTCATTTTGAAATCATATAACGTTGTGAATGTTTTTACAAATGTTGTAAATAAGTGAAAACGGTGACTATTCTTATATATTACTATGTTCTCTTAACCCAACGTAGTTGATGACTTTTATATTATTCTTATATGGTTATTTTCTTTTCAGAGTGTTATGGTACCACAAAATATGTGATACATATTTATTTATATAATTTTATTCGTCCTTCTAATTCTTGTATTGTTTTATGAAAATATGTTTTCTCTTTACAGTACAAAGTATATATATATATATATATATATATATATATATATATATATATATATGTATATATTTTTATATATAATTAAAATTTACTAAATAAGTATGATGATTTAATTTATATATATTAAATAGTTATTATCATAGTTGGATATTGGTTAGTGCTGCCTTGTTTAAGCATAGGTGGCCAATCCATGCCTAACTAAGGCTAGGCTTATCCAATACCTGTTCCTGACAATAACCCGAATACTTAAAAATGATACTACTGTTATTTATTGCTAATATTAATTGCCAATAAAATTTTAGACGAGAGTATTGCTGAAATATAATTCTTCATCTTAATGTTTGAACAAAATTCTTAGGTGTAGTAATACTATATTGTAAATTAGGTAATTATTTATGTAAGTTTCCATACATAATCAATTAAATTTATATTTAAAGTTTAAGTAAATATTATAGGATTTTCAACTGATGATGAAGGATCAAATGAATAGCATGAAATTTTCGATCAATAATGAAAGACACTTTTAGATATACATGGAATGGGATATGAATTTGTGTATTTTTATCTTAACATATATTAGGATTGTTTTAAGATAATCGGCTAACAAAATTTAATAAATCTGTACATAGATATGAAAAGAAATTAGCTCAAGTTTCGAACTAAAGAAAATACCTGTCTTATGATGTTGAAAATAATAATGATTGAATGAGTTTATCATGCTTGGAACTGAAGGAAAAATAGAGCTGAATGTTTGTTTTAAACAATCTAGTAGGATTGAAGAATGAAATAATTGAATAGTGTTTTTCAGTCCAAGATTGTAAAGCAATAAAGATTGCGAAACGCTTGACGGATGATGTAAGAATCATTTAAGAGATATACTGGAATATAACAAGAATTTGTGTGTTATTATCTTAGCACACGATTTGTGTTAAGATTGCTTGAATATGAATAACTAATGAAGCGAATTCGGTATGAATAATTAAATCTGTATAAAGCGAGATTAGCGAAATATTCAGGTTTTGAAAATGTTACCCTAAGGGGATCGGGTTCCAAGAAATAATTCAGTGAAGTCGAAGGCTAAGCAAAATAATTGAATTGTTTGTTGGGATTATTTTGAAATAGGATAGCTTCAATCCATCATATGTGATTTTGGAATGAATACAAGTTCAAAATAATTGAACTGGGTTTATACAAAATAATTTTTAAATAAGTAAGTTCGGACCTGGTCACAACAAGAACCATGTATACTTTTAAAAAAAACGAGTTTTCAGGAATTTCATTGATTTATTTACAAAGAATGATCGTTTTTTGCAAGAATGCGGTTTACAATGCAAAGATCAAGTATAGTGAAATGATATTTGAACTTTTGATAAAACAACTAATTTGGAATGATGTCCTTTTTATGGTCTTCATAACTTAAATGAACCACATGCGCAATGAACAGTGCATGTGTAATGTGTAGATTTACCAAGAAATGAAATGGATCAATCTTTGTTGCTATGAAAGAAATTTTCATGGTATAATGATTCTTTTGGAAGAAGTAGAAATACGAAAGTCAACTTATTATATACGGAAGTCAGAATTTCAACGAAAGGAAATATAAAAACTTTATCTAGAATCTTGTGGGATAACTGTTGTGAAGCGACATTACCAAGAATGTTGAATGAAATGAAATGAAATAGGGGATTTGCAAAGGTATATGACTTCTTTTGTAGTGCTAATAATTATGACTCTGATTAGACTGTGCACTGATAATTGTGAAATATTGTTCCAACGTACCTTAGCGATATTCAGATCGTTTGTAGGATCGTGTGGCAAAGTACTTCTTATTGATTAGTAGTTCTTCTACTGACGGAATTAGTATTGGTGTTATTGTACCCAATTTATATTTTCCGAAGGTCTTGCCTTGGAAAGTCGTGTGTGCTAAACTTCAACGTCTGTGGACATATAATTTAAGTTTCATGTGTTTTCTTGTGCATCAACAAAATTTTACATGCTTCTTATTTGCGTTCATAATTATGGCGTTAATAATTTATGGAAACGCATTGGTAATTCTTATATTTTTGATGGTGTCCCAACCTAATGGGTTTTCCATTTATCATTATTGTCGCTCGAGTTACGAGGTAGATGATCAAACGAAATAATGTTTGATATCGGAAAAGAGATTCCTGATAAAAATCTAGACACATATGCTTGTGCTTTATTTCAAATTGTCAATCCTTATAGTTTTTGGATTTCCTTATAAATATACATATCTATATAATCACATATTTCACATGCGGTAATATACATATCCTTTATAAAGTCAATGTATTTATCAGATTCATATTTCCAAGGACCAATCAGAAATCTGGTCAAGATATTATTTAGGGAAATTTTGTCACTTGTTTGACATATCATATACCCCGTCTTACCCGGTACTCGCCGGAGAGGTAATCTCAGTATATCCGGACAAACTAGAGAGTCGGCTACTCTATACCCAATTTTGCCGGAGAAAATTTTCTATTTCCCATAAATAGTATCTTTTCAAGATTTTAAAGGTGCCTCTTCTATTAGGGCTTTTATCCAGAAGCAAAGAAATTTATATTCCCATAACATTTCTTATTCTAGACCAAGTAATATCAATAGGCAAGAATAAATAGCAATTAAGTGCTATTGTCCGCTAATCGTCATTCTTATGGCATACCAATATCCATTACATTATACTTATATAAGTACTTTATCTTGGAGTTTATATTAAGGCAAAATTCTTAAGTTCAAGTCTAAATATCATCCTGAGTGCTATAATATTAAGTTCCTAATTCTCTGTTTAGACTTAGGTATTATTACAACACCTAATTGTTTAAACAAGTGGCTTAGCTTATACTAAGGCATCTTTTCTTATGTTCAAGTCTAAATGCTATCAGATGTGCTACCAGTTAATAGCAGTCTCCTAACTCTTTTATTTAAGCGTAAGTATTATTATCACAACACTTATAGGCTTAAAGTAGTGGCTTAGCTCTGATACCACCTTCTACTGTCACGACCCCCGACCCCATCCTGGCCGGAATCGGGCGTCGCGAGCAGTCCAGTGGTACCGGTGATTATTTTTGGAAAACATTGCAGCGGAAATTTCATCAGGACCGTGAGTTAGGAAAAATATCAGAGTTTAAAAACACCAGATTTTTATTTAAATAGATGGGATAAAACCCATGTTTTTCAATGGTAGCTTTAATATAAATAAATTTGAGAGTTAATTACACAAATGGGTCCTGTGGTTTATAAATAATTTCGCCTTTGGGTACTAACTTCTTTTTTTAACAGGTTTAGGTTCTATGGTTTCAATTTTGTAACACCTTTGGGTACTAACACCAAAATTAGTTAATTAATGACTAAAATACCCTTCCATTTTTTTATGTTTATCAATGTAACACATTTGGGTACTAACACCTAATTTTATTTAAGTTTAAATCAATTTTACAAAATCTATTTATTTTTTTATTTTCATCTTTTTATTATATCTCTTAATTAACATAAAGTCTATTTATTCTTTTTATTTTCGTATTTTTATTAAATTTCTTATTTAACATAAAATCTACTTGTTACACCAGTATTTTTTTCTAAATAAAATCTACTAGCTATATAGTTTTATGTAAATTAAATTTTCGTTTTCAATTTTGGATTGAAATGATTGATAATAATAAATATCTTTCATGTAAAAAAATTTAAGCCTTTTTTAACTCGTTTTTTTGTTCATTTACATTTTACTATTTTAGAAAGATATTTAATTTACATAAAACTATATAGCTAGGTATTTTAGATAAAACTATATAGCTAGTTATTTTAGATAAAACTAAAAAAAATTAAGCCTTTTTTAACTCGTTTTTTTTTTTGTAAAATAGATATTTAATTTACATAAAACTATATAGCTAGTAGATTTTACTGGTGCAACTAGTAGATTTTATGTAAATTAAATATCTTTTTAAAATAGTAAAATGTAAATGAACAAAAAACGAGTTAAAAATGGCTTAATTTTTTTTACATGAAAGATATTTATTATTATTATTATTATTATTATTATCAATCATATATATCCAAAATTCAAAACGAGTAAGGTTTACATTATTTAAAACTAGTAAGAAATTTAATTTACATAAAACTATATAGCTAGTAGATTTTATTTAAAAAATCTATTTAAAAAAAATACTGGTGTAACAAGTAGATTTTATGTTAAATAAGAAATCTAATAAAAATATGAAAATAAAAAAAATAAATAGACTTTATGTTAATTAAGAGATATAATAAAAAGATGAAAATAAAAAAAAATAAATAGATTTTGTAAAATTGATTTAAACTTAAATAAAATTTGGTGTTAGTACCCAAATGTGTTACATTGATAAACTTAAAAAAATGCAAGGGTATTTTAGTCATTAATTAACTAATTTTGGTGTTAGTACCCAAAGGTGTTACAAAATTGAAACCATAGAACCTAAATCTGTTAAAATAAAAAGTTAGTACCCAAAGGCGAAATTAGGTATAAACCACAGGACCCATTTGTGTAATTAACTCTAAATTTGATTTTATAAAACAAGATTTCTTAATTTGATTCAATTAATAAAATAAGCCACTTCTTGAAGTCCTTCAGTGCCGGATCCAATCCTTATTCCAATCTACTATAATTACCTGAAACGCGTTTTAAAAAGGTTTTGTCAGCGGGAAATACTGAGTGAGTTCATTCAGGTTTTATGCAAAAACAGATTTGTTATAATTCACAGTATTAAGAGCGATTACAATGTTTCTGATATCAAACCAACTACCCACAGTATTTGTCACTCGACCATCCATTGGCTAGCCCATTTGTCCAATGGTGTCTGTGACTGTGGTCAGATCACCCCTTGGCCACACGTTTGTCCAAGTGTGACGGGAAATAAGTAATGTATACAAAACCCCACATACCGGCTGTAACTTGGTGATTACAAAGACTTAATCCCTGTAATTATAACTTTGAAAATAACTTGGAGTTTTGTAAAACAGTTGATAAAAAGAAGAATGACTAACATTATAAGCATGCAGTATTTGAATTAACAAGCAAGCTTCATGACTCAGATCTTTCTGACAATTAGCATTTACTTTGATTGTAAGTGTATGGGGTAGTGTTTAGCCTACTGATAAGCCTGATAACCTAATTTAAGCGATAATGCACACAAAACTAGGTAATTAACTAATACAGCATTTACGACAATTCACGAGATTAAACCCTCACAACGATTAACGAAGTGCAATACTTAACAATTTAGCGGATTCACAACGAATGACAGAGTATAGCCCGAATTTGGACAACACTCAAACATTCAAGTCGAAATCACGACGAATGACAAAGTATAAACTCAATTTGAGCGGCACTTAAACAATCGTTGGATAGTTTCAATCGATCGGACGTTGAATCGTAATAGCGATCGAGTTATTACCCTGATTGCGGCAGCACCTCGGGAATTGTGTGTGTTTGAAGTAAAATGGTTATAACTTGACGTACATGATGAATTTTGACGTCGTAGGAACAACAGAATGCAAGTGCCAACATCCCCTATTTATATCTGAAAAGTGGTCTCCCCCGCGTGTCGCGACAGGGACCACTGATCCTGTCGCGTGGCGCGATAGGTAACAAAAGTATGGTAGGGTGGACACGTTTCGGGGTAGCTTTGCTGAGTTGATTGTACGATCAAATTCAATTTCAACAACGAATTTAGAAGATAAATATTGATTAGGGTTTATCCCCTTTGAGTTTTAGGGGTCCTGATCCTGATTCCGATAGTTCTGAAAATTTTAGGGTTTGTGCAGAATTACTTGGGTGTCTCAACTAGGGTTTCCTATTGGGTAAAATAATAGATACGACTTTTGACGAGATTTGTTTACAAAATAAATAATAGTTTTGGGTAAATCACAAGAAGAGAATAAAATGGTGAGAAAAAGGAATGGACCCACTGTGTAACTTTAGGGTTCAACTAGAAAATCTCCTGGTATAAATTTTGGGTATAACTTTTGGGCTATTAAAAATATATAATGCGCTCGTTTTAAGTATAATACCCCTAATTCAACCTTGTCCCGATGTCCCGAGATAGAATCCCAACAACTTAGTCGGGCAGAGCCCTGACATAAGTTATGAGGCTCAGATCAATCGGAAAGGGTAGCAGTGATCGGGAGTTACAATACTTTAAAACAGGACATGGCTTTTAAATAATAATAATAAATAATAAAAAAAACTAATATAATAGAATTTAGAGAGAGTTGGGCGACACTTATGGAAAGGGAATGGGCAATTGCTATTGAATCCTTATGTCCTTATTTATAATTTTAGATGGATAACTTAGGGGTAAAGCAAGCATCCACCTACATCCTATGAATGCATATAATTCCTACACGTTTACATACAAGATTCTTTTTCTCTAATTCTTTGACATGTATACCATACACGAAATCTTTAAATGTTTAATTTGATTTATATTATTTTATTTTAATAAGTGTACACGTACACTAGAAAAAGATATGTAAGTTATTAATTATTATTATTTTATTATAATTAATTTAACTGCTTTACTTATTTGGCGCTTATAACCTCTAAAATATAATGTTTTATAAAATAACGAATATGTCTTTAAAACGAGAATATTTTTGTCTACATTTGGGTCAAAGTTTCATTAAAACAGAGTAGGTTTAAATACGATGTATTTTTATAATTTTATTATTATATGGTTCCTAGACCCGTCTAGGCATTCCATATTTTTAACAATCAATTACCCGTAATCTACCCGTCTAATAATAAAATATTTTATAAACTTTTATTTTACTAGTAAGGTCACCCATATACGGGCCAAATTATTTAGAATAATATTTCAACCAAAAATGGTGTTTAAAACTATTTGGGTTGAATATTTATATTAAAAATAAACTAGTTACTAGTTACTAGTGGTTAATAAATTTAACCAAACCTTATAATTGATATGATAAAATTGGTATGTTACACCAGATGTCCCTCCCTGGGTCGCTTGCTTGAAAAAGAGCAGTGAACTCACCTTTGATTTGCTTGGTATGTCAAGTTACCCATCCAAGTTGGTCAACCCAAATCCTATCGTGGTTACCAATCAAAATCAGTTTCATAATCAACCAAGTCCTGTATTTTACACAGTTCACACTCATCACGAGGTCACCGTATGTCACATAGCAAGAAGGTTAAAGCCATCCTTGATACAAGGTCCCCACGGAGCAAGAAGGAGGTTGAAAGTTTGAATGGTAAGCTGGCAGCCTTGAAGTGTTTTACGTCCAAGCTGGCTGAGAAGCCCTTAACTTTTTTCAAAACCCTTCAAGGGTGCACAAACAAGAAGGACTTCTGATGGACTGAGAAAGCTAAAGAAGCCTTTAACCAAATGAAGCATCACCTAACTTGATTACCAGACATTGCTGCTCTTGAGACTGGGGAACTAATCTCTGTCTACCTCTTAGTTGCTGAGGAAGCAATTAGTGCGGTCTTTACCATCGAAAGAAACAAGGCTCAGGTACCCGTTTACTTCTTCAGTAAAACTTTAAAGTTGGCAGAGACCAAGTATCCCCCATTGGAAAAACTTGCTCTTGCATTGGTGAAAACAACCAGAAGGCTTCGAAGGTATTTTCAAGCAGACCCCATACAAGGGGTCACTGATCAACCAATGAAAAATGTGCTTGAAAAACCTAAAACCACTAGACGTCTAGCCAAATGGGCAGTGGAACTAGGTGAACACAACATCACTTACGTTCCAAGAAAAGTTGTGAAGACCTAAATATTAGCTGCTTTCATTTTGGAAATTCCAAAGGAAACAATAACGGAAGTTAACACAGCCTCCACCGAACGTTCTGACCCCGACACCTAGAAGTTTTTTTACCGATGGAGCTTCTAGCCTTGAAGGGCTAAGGGCAGGCTAGTCCTGATCAATCCTAATGAATTGGAATTCACATATGCTCTCCAACTTGAATTTCAGACTACCAACAATGAAGCCGAGTTTGAAGCACTGATTGCAGGACTCGAGCTAGCCAAAAAGATGGACATCAAAAAGCTTCAAGTCTTCACAGACTCTCTAATTGTTTTAAGTCAAGTAAACGACAACTACATAGTTAAAGAACCCAACATGAAAAAGTATCTAGAAAAGGCAAAGGAACTCATGGGCACATTTGAATCATGCACCATTAAACAAGTTCCATGGTCACAAAACAAGAAAGCCGATGCACTAAGTAAGCTTGCATCACTTACCTTTGCCCATCTCACAAAGAAAGTGTTGGTTGAGGTACTGAAGACATCGTTCATTCAAGAACTCAAGGTACAAGATGTGTTTACTAAGGAGGGGCTGAGTTGGATGACCCTTTGGTCAAGTTCCTTACAAATGGTGAGCTGCTAAGTGATCAGATGGAAGCTGAAAGGGTTCTGATCAAATCAAGATAGTATGTGTTGCAAGGAGATATCCTCTACAAAAAGGGATACCTTGCACCACTGCTTTGATGTGTTGGCCCGGAGCAAAGGCAATATCTGATCAAGGAAGTTCATGAATGGATATGTGGGGCTCACTACGGCCCAAGATCAGTGGTTTCTAAGTTGATGAATCTTGGATATTTTTGGCCCACCATGCATCGAGATACAACCGAGCAGTCAAAAAAGTGTGAAGCTTGCCAAATACATGCTCTAGTGCCCAAAAGCCCAAAACATTACTTGGTTCCCATCTCATCAGCCTGGCCATTCCATGAGTGGGGAATGGACATCGTTGGCCCATTCCCACTAGCCAAAGGAGGAGTCAAGTTCCTACTAGTAGCAGTGGACTACTTCACCAAGTGGCTAGAAGTGAAGCCATTGACAAAGATATCAAGAAAACAAGTCATTGATTTTATATGGGAAAACATTATCTATCGATTTAGGCTGCCAGGAGTGTTGGTCACAGATAACGGGAAGCAATTTGCCGAGAAGCCTTTTAGCTCCTGGTGCAAGGAGTCCAGGATAACAAAAGTGTTTAGCTTGGTAGCCTACCCACAGTCCAATGGCCAAGTGGAAAGAATGAACCGTAGCATTGTTGAAGGTATTAAAACTCGTTTGGGAAGGCATGACAACAATTGGCTTGAAGAACTTCCCAACGTATTGTGGGCAATTCAAACAACCGACAAAACAAGCCACAAACACCATACAACCTAGTGTTCGGATCTGAAGTTGTAATCCCGACAGAAATAGGAGTTACAACGAAGAGGACGCTCAACATTGATCTAGAATCAAACAAGCAAGAGACGATGTTGAACTTGTAACTCCTTGAAGAAGCCTGAGACCAAGCATCCATACAAGAAGCAAAATACAAGCAAAAAATGGAATCTTACTACAATGCACGGGTAAAATATGAACGATTCAAGCATGGTGATCTTGTTCTTCGAAACAACGAGGCCAACAAAAAAGAAAGCCTAGGAAAGCTTGACCCTAAGTGGGAAGGTGTAACAACCCGCACCTTCGTGCGTTGTTACTACTCGATACACTCGTTACGCCTAGCACCGGAGATTCGGATCATAATGTAACTATATCAATTATATCGCTAAATCGAAGTACAATCGAATAACTACGCATATTCTATCGCAATTACAAACCTATTTTGCATAACACTCACGATGATGTCGAATAAGGGCCTAAACTACCCTTCTCGATGAGCGTGAGGTGTCAAAATGTGAGTAATCAACGCTAACGAGGGTTATCGGGTGAGTACTATGACTCTAACCGTCATGACGATGATGGCAATATGAGTAAGTGGTGCCCCGATAATCATTGTGGCACATCACATCGAAGAACGCACTCGAAGGCACGCGTAACTCGATCACCGCACTGAGAATTGGTTACATAAATACGTATATACGGCCCTTTTGTGATTAATTATAATAAATAAATTAATAATTATATAAAAATATAAAAATATGGCTTAAACCGTCGAAATCGCACCAAAAACGGGATCAAAAGGCTTCCGAACGGATCAATTCGATCAGACTAGTCCAATTGGTCAGACCGGCCCAATCAGATAGGCCAGTCCGATCGGATGGGCCAGTCCGATCGGATGGACCAGCCGATCGGATGGATCAGTCCGATCGAATGGACCAGCCGATCGACTGGGCCAGCCGATCGACTGGGCCAGCCGATCGACTGGGCCAACCGATCGACTGGGCCAGCCGATCGACTGGGCCAACCGATCGACTGGGCCAGCCGATCGACTGGGCCAGCCGATCCAGTCGCTGTTTTGCCTTCCTTTCTCCTCCCTTGCCTATAAATACCCCTCCATTCACTCCCAAACACTTGTGTTGCTGCTCCTAACCGACCAAGACGTTCCAGCCCTCAAATCTCTCGATTTCTTCCGATTCTTGTAAGTTTTCAACCCGAATCTTGTACTTTCTTGATCCAAATGCAATCCTTCATCTTTCTATCTTTCAAATCCCAATTTTCCACCGTGAAATCAACGGATTTGGGCTGTTCTAAGGTGATGTCACCCCAAAGTTCTTCAAAGGTGATGTCATCCCATGAAGAACAACTCAGATTCGGATGATTTACATACGATTCTTCATGAATCTCAACCAAATCAATGTTTTTCTAATCAAAAGGCCACGGATTTGGGTGGTTCGGATAGATTTCATCACAAAGTTCTTATGAACTTCAAGTGTTGACCTCATATCATCAAGAACAACTCAGATCCAGGGCATTTCCTAAGTGAAATCAAGGTTTTTACATCAGATCTAGTGATAAAATGATCGATTTCGAGTTAAACATGGAAAAACCGACAAAAACGACCAGTTCCGACGAACGGGGTGATTCCCGGCCGATGAAACAGGTTGGAATTGACGGGATTTCAGTTGCTTAACACCTCATCGTAACGTCCTAACCCAAAACGCCGAAAAACGCTCGAAAAATCATCGAAAACAGCCGAACAGGATGGTCAATCGAGTGGCCCAATCGATCGAACAGCTAGTCGATCGAGCAGCTAGTCGATCGAACAGCTAGTCGATCGAACAGCTAGTCGATCGAACAGCAGGTCGATCGAACAGCAGGTCGATCGAACAGCAGGTCGATCGAACAGCAGGTCGATCGAACAGCTAGTCGATCGAACAGCTGGTCGATCGAACAGCTGGTCGATCGAACAGCTGGTCGATCGAACAGCTGGTCGATCGAACAGCCATTCGATCGATCAGGCTGTCCGATCGATCAGGCCCATTCGATCGATCATGCCATCCGACCAACCAAGCCCATCCGACGGACCAGGCCCACTCGATCGAGTGGCCTGTTCGACTGGGCCAGCCCAATTACAATTTTCAGCCCAATTTCACCATTTTGTCCGATTTCAACCCAATTTTTGCCGATTTCACGCAAATCGATACCGTTTAACGCATAGTAACCTATCACTCACGTAAATTATCTGAAATCAGGATATTCTCCGACACCGGTTCCGCAAACCTAACCGAATACGCGCTGTGAGTATACTTGACCCCTTTTATCGAATTTTGGGTGTAACATACGTTCCATAAAAACCAAACTTATCAAACGAATGATTTAATTGGACTATTTATCACTTGCGAATAACTGTTTGCATAGATATACGTGATGCTAGTACATGTATGCTAGGACTTATACTCGTGACGTCCCACCAAGACTAGTATAGTACTATTTCGCCCGACGGGGTCTAGTTATGCCATCAAGAGTCGAGCATCGAGGACTTAGCTGGTAGTATCAGTTTTGTGAGTATATATGTTGTGTATTACGTTTATGCATGTGGAAATTCGCAACACTTTTAATCTATCACACTATCACATATCAAACCTGTATACTCGCCAATACTTTTGTATTGACAAAGTTTTAACGTATGTTGCAGGTTTAGCCGAAGTTTACATCAAATCAAGCTAGGAAGTCTAGAAACTCATCTAAAATCTAGGTTGTCGGATTTGAATTGTTCGAGAGGACAAGAAATCTGTGATGACTTACGTGATTGTATTGTTTGTTAGTATGGGATGACAAATGTAATAAATATTATCGCAATATAGTTGTTATGGATTCTCTTGAGCAATCTGATTCGCCTAGTGCCGCGCCCCGATGATTCCGCCATCGGTTGGGGTGTGACAGATTGGTATCAGAGCCATAACTATAGGGAATTAGGCAAAGTTTGAGACTCGACCTAGTCCGGGTCGATGTCTTAGAAAAATTGACCTAGTCTATAGTCTAAGTACCTACAGGCCGACTCTTACGAACTCGTTAGGGTTTGTTTGGGCCAACTTGCTACTCTCGATCGAATTTGTTGAAAAGTTACAACTATTGTGTGAACACCGCATACTACAGCTTCACACAAAGAGCCTTTCCTAAGGCTAGAAGGTTACTTAGCCTTTCCTAAGGCTGACACAATACACATGTTTTCAAAACTACTCGCATAACAAAACCGAGTGATCTAGTCGAGACCAGGTGTGAAAACCAATAACTCTCGATAGGATCACTCACTCAGCGTATTTTTCTAGCACGAGAACTCTTTGTTGAGCTAGGAGTGACATCCACATCTCGACAAAAGGTCTCCATTTCGAAATTCTGGTGGAACTCTCGGATTTATTCGATGAGCACAACCACAAATGGGAACGAAGTTGTTAAGCCAGGGGTGAAACCCATACCTTAATCAACTGTTCCACTCCATAAAATGGTTTACAAAAGCTCTCACCAAGGTCACGACCATAACAACGACTCAGGCTACGCGAAGACTAGAGAGACGAATGTCAGGAGCTGCATCCCAGTGGAAGCATGAGTCCCCTAGGTCAACGCGTGTGCCCGAACTTGTTGGGTATAGTCGGGTTACTTGGGTAGTCAACGCCTAAACACCCAAGGCATTCTATCTAAACTATTACGTATATGGTATCAATTACGTCTATGAGTTTTCAAATTTAAGCTTTACGATTTACCGATTTCTCGATTTATCGAATTTACGAACCTCGATTTACAAAGCGCACAACCTGCACAGCCATCGCAATCTAAAACAAAGACCGAATGATCGCAACAAAACAAACGCCTAAGTACTCGAATTCGCTTACGCTATCTCTCTCATCACGTCCTCGCAAATTCTGAACCAATACCTATGTGTAACCTACAACTATATCTATACGTATTAAATACAAAACGAATCAATTATGTGAGAGTTTAGGAACCTAGAATTTTCCTATGTGGCTCCTATGTGTTTAATTAAATTCTATACCGAGTTTTGATCGAATCAAATCGCATCAAAAGCTCAAAAATCATTATGATCGAATCTCATTCCGAATCCTTCTGTCTAGATGCCTTCCAACAACTCGATCTCGAGACGAATAGCTAGGAGAAGGGCCCAACGACGCGCCGATAAGAGGATTGCCTCGATTGTGACCAAAGAAGTGGTCAAGCTCATTCCTCAAATTGTCGCGCAAGTGCACTCTCAGAGCCACTCTCGAGCCCCGGAAGACGTCAAGACGGAATCTGCATTCCTCTACAAACACTTCAAAGCCTGTGATCCAATGCCTTTCACGGGTGAAGGAGGTGTTTCTCAATTACTCCAGTGGTTCGATGCCATCGAGGTTACCTTTCGTCAGAGTGGGTGCCCCGAGGACTTTCAAACTACTTGCGCCACCGGAGTATTTCAATCGCGAGCACTCGACTGGTGGACCGCCGAACGCAACAAACGTGGTATCTCCACAGCTTACGCCCTCTCATGGGGTGAGCTGAAGGAACTCATGAAGGAAGAATATTGTCCCCCTCACGAAGTCCAGAAGCTAGAGAACGAATTTTGGGAAATCAAGCAAACCGAAGGTGACAATGCGAGCTATACAGCAAGGTTCAAACAGCTCAGCATAATCTGCCCAAGTCAAGTCGACACTCCGAAGAAAGCTATCACGAAGTACATTCGTGGCTTACCAGAGTGTGTGGGCGATTTTGTCGAAGCTGCAAAACCTACTACCATCGAAGAAGCCTACCGTCTAGCCGCAGAGCTCAACAGCAAACGAGTCGTGGACGGATTCTTCTCCAAGAAGCCTGTCAAACGAGCTCATCAAGCAATCATCATCAACTCGTCCGACGATTCCTCTGGAGAATCGGTCGATGGATCATCTGACAGCTCCTCGGAGGATTCTTCCAAGAATCGCTCCGACAATGCCTCCGCCAAATCGTCAGGCAAATCCGAGGACGACACTACATCAACTCCGGAAGCCCAACCGAGCCGCAAACGAAAGACCGTGAGCCCAGACTCTTCAACAACTGGACTGCCGCAACCCGAACCTCTCCGATCAGTCCCAGTTCAGTCACAACGCGCTTACAATGGATCTCATCCCCTGTGTTTCACATGCACGTATCATCACCCGCTAGAAGCAAAATGTCGCTATTGCGCAAATTGCAACTGGTATGGGCATTATACGTCGCAGTGCCGTACAGGACCGTGACCTGGAAGGAAGTCATCAGCAACCGCCGTCTCCGCAAGTATCCACAACAACGTTATTTTGATCCTAATGTTGTTGTAATAATCCGACTTATCGCTATCATTTCTGGAACTTATTTCATATATCATCGTGTGTGGATTCTATTTCTCGAGCACTATCTAGACGCTAGCACTATGTACTATATTATGTATTTTATCCCTATAACACTCTTAGAACGAGGTACGGTATAGGTGCAAGGGACAACTAATCACGGGTGCACACGGGATTATCTTGGTCAGTGCACGGAGATCGTAGTGAAGTTCTAATGGTGCCATAACGTTTAAAAGCACGGTCAAGGGTTTTGGCCGTGTCAACAAAGTGTGACACCAAAGCACGGGGCATAAGTAGTAGGGGTAACGCGGGGGTACGCTTTACCATACTACCGAAACTTCGTGAAGAAAGTGCCATGTGGAGTTGGACGTTATTAGACCTATTATACTATTATGGTTAATTTGACACTCTACCATCAATCACAAGGCGTAACAAAACTAAACCGCATCACTGCGAGGCTTCTCGTAAGTCCGCGTACACAAATTGCCACATCGATGGACTTAGGTAAGTTCACCCCGAAGAGCAATTGGAGCAACGCGAGACTGGTCGGAAAGTCTAGAACGCAGCTTAATCGCAGTTTTGCCGGATCAATCTCGCAATCAAATCATTCGATAAGTGGCTCGAAATCGCAATCGCATCATGTGTTTGTCTAGAAATCTCTAACGCTAGTTGTTGTCAATTGTGTGAACTTCTATCAGCTGGTGTGGATCGTCTATTGTGGATTCGCTAGACGAGTATCGAGAATCACTCGCCGCCTTCCACTCTTAACGCGCCTCGCACCTAATCCACCAACTCGATACTCTTATCATGGTTCGCTATTTCTTATCAATGCACGCATTCTACGTGTCATGTTAGCGCACAAGACCTCGCTTCACGAGACGAAACTAACAAGGTTGAAACATGGTGATGTTTTGACCATATTAGTTGACTTTGTGGAAAAAGGCCGTGTGGGCTAGCCTTAGTACTATTCGTGGTGTAATCAGTTCAATCAATCGTCTATCACTCGCAACGCAACAATCGTCGCTTATCAATCTGTTGAAATCTATTGTCTATCGATGTTCGAATGTTACTTGGAAGTCATCGCAGGTGGTGTAATGTTAGGGTGCATGACATTGCTTCACAAGATAAAACTAATATGGAAACATGGTGTTTTTCATATTAGCAAGTCTTGTGGAAACGTGCCATGCGAACTTCGTGTGGAATCAAATCGAAATCTCATTTACCCGAATCAAAATCGTGTCATTCGTTGCCCAACCAAGCATACCATATCAGCGTTGTGCGACCGGACTACTCGCACCCGCTGCCTACGCTTGGTTTGCATCCAACTTATTTCTATTCAAAGCTCGGTCTAGCACCTCATCGCTAGGATCAAGGGAATTGAAATTCTATCTGTGTCTTATCGGCACGCATGACACTGCCTCATGAAACAGAGTTAATATGGGTAAAGCATGGTGGATACGCCGCTGGTACTTCCTATATATAAGTGTTTTAACCATATTAACGAACTTTTGTGGGAAGGTGCCACGTGGGGCCCGATGTAAGTTATTTTTCCATAGTATTAAGGAAAACCTATTTTTATAAAATTTTTACTAAAACCGTTGGACAAATGAAATTCCTTACAACATGGAGAAAACATTGAATCAGTTTGGCTCCGTGCCCAATGAAAATTTCATAAGTCCAATTCTTTTCTTAAAAACCTTTGCAATGACCGACTGGAATCTTCCCGAGAACGAGGGTTCGGCAGTCAAGTTCCGCTCGAACCCACGTTGTAGGAAAATTTTCTTAAAACTTATTTTGCCACCTGATTCTTTTAAAATGTAAAACTCAAAACCTGTTATCAAATAACAAAACCCTCCACATAGCGCTGGTGTGGACATCAAAACGGTCGACACCGCGCCATGAGGAGATTTTTCTTAATTAACTTCGGAAATTAATCGAGTGTTGGTAAGTTTAAAACGCTATAAAATTGCTTTTTGTATGTGTTATCACTTCTAAGTAATCGAATCGTATGCTCTCTCTATTTTCACTCGCCAAATCGTAATCGATCGCTCGTTGTCTAGACGCTATTAATCTCTACTCTCAATCGCATCAACTCTTACGACCCTACTATTGGATTAATTTCGGGACGAAATTTCCTAAAGGAGGGGATACTGTAACAACCCGCACCTTCGTGCGTTGTTACTACTCGATACACTCGTTACGCCTAGCACCGGAGATTCGGATCATAATGTAACTATATCAATTATATCGCTAAATCGAAGTACAATCGAATAACTACGCATATTCTATCGCAATTACAAACCTATTTTGCATAACACTCACGATGATGTCGAATAAGGGCCTAAACTACCCTTCTCGATGAGCGTGAGGTGTCAAAATGTGAGTAATCAACGCTAACGAGGGTTATCGGGTGAGTACTATGACTCTAACCGTCATGACGATGATGGCAATATGAGTAAGTGGTGCCCCGATAATCATTGTGGCACATCACATCGAAGAACGCACTCGAAGGCACGCGTAACTCGATCACCGCACTGAGAATTGGTTACATAAATACGTATATACGGCCCTTTTGTGATTAATTATAATAAATAAATTAATAATTATATAAAAATATAAAAATATGGCTTAAACCGTCGAAATCGCACCAAAAACGGGATCAAAAGGCTTCCGAACGGATCAATTCGATCAGACTAGTCCAATTGGTCAGACCGGCCCAATCAGATAGGCCAGTCCGATCGGATGGGCCAGTCCGATCGGATGGACCAGCCGATCGGATGGATCAGTCCGATCGAATGGACCAGCCGATCGACTGGGCCAGCCGATCGACTGGGCCAGCCGATCGACTGGGCCAACCGATCGACTGGGCCAGCCGATCGACTGGGCCAACCGATCGACTGGGCCAGCCGATCGACTGGGCCAGCCGATCCAGTCGCTGTTTTGCCTTCCTTTCTCCTCCCTTGCCTATAAATACCCCTCCATTCACTCCCAAACACTTGTGTTGCTGCTCCTAACCGACCAAGACGTTCCAGCCCTCAAATCTCTCGATTTCTTCCGATTCTTGTAAGTTTTCAACCCGAATCTTATACTTTCTTGATCCAAATGCAATCCTTCATCTTTCTATCTTTCAAATCCCAATTTTCCACCGTGAAATCAACGGATTTGGGCTGTTCTAAGGTGATGTCACCCCAAAGTTCTTCAAAGGTGATGTCATCCCATGAAGAACAACTCAGATTCGGATGATTTACATACGATTCTTCATGAATCTCAACCAAATCAATGTTTTTCTAATCAAAAGGCCACGGATTTGGGTGGTTCGGATAGATTTCATCACAAAGTTCTTATGAACTTCAAGTGTTGACCTCATATCATCAAGAACAACTCAGATCCAGGGCATTTCCTAAGTGAAATCAAGGTTTTTACATCAGATCTAGTGATAAAATGATCGATTTCGAGTTAAACACGGAAAAACCGACAAAAACGACCAGTTCCGACGAACGGGGTGATTCCCGGCCGATGAAACAGGTTGGAATTGACGGGATTTCAGTTGCTTAACACCTCATCGTAACGTCCTAACCCAAAACGCCGAAAAACGCTCGAAAAATCATCGAAAACAGCCGAACAGGATGGTCAATCGAGTGGCCCAATCGATCGAACAGCTAGTCGATCGAGCAGCTAGTCGATCGAACAGCTAGTCGATCGAACAGCTAGTCGATCGAACAGCTAGTCGATCGAACAGCAGGTCGATCGAACAGCAGGTCGATCGAACAGCAGGTCGATCGAACAGCTGGTCGATCGAACAGCTGGTCGATCGAACAGCTGGTCGATCGAACAGCTGGTCGATCGAACAGCCATTCGATCGATCAGGCTGTCCGATCGATCAGGCCCATTCGATCGATCATGCCATCCGACCAACCAAGCCCATCCGACCGACCAGGCCCACTCGATCGAGTGGCCTGTTCGACTGGGCCAGCCCAATTACAATTTTCAGCCCAATTTCACCATTTTGTCCGATTTCAACCCAATTTTTGCCGATTTCACGCAAATCGATACCGTTTAACGCATAGTAACCTATCACTCACGTAAATTATCTGAAATCAGGATATTCTCCGACACCGGTTCCGCAAACCTAACCGAATACGCGCTGTGAGTATACTTGACCCCTTTTATCGAATTTTGGGTGTAACATACGTTCCATAAAAACCAAACTTATCAAACGAATGATTTAATTGGACTATTTATCACTTGCGAATAACTGTTTGCATAGATATACGTGATGCTAGTACATGTATGCTAGGACTTATACTCGTGACATCCCACCAAGACTAGTATAGTACTATTTCGCCCGACGGGGTCTAGTTATGCCATCAAGAGTCGAGCATCGAGGACTTAGCTGGTAGTATCAGTTTTGTGAGTATATATGTTGTGTATTACGTTTATGCATGTGGAAATTCGCAGCACTTTTAATCTATCACACTATCACATATCAAACCTGTATACTCGCCAATACTTTTGTATTGACAAAGTTTTAACGTATGTTGCAGGTTTAGCCGAAGTTTACATCAAATCAAGCTAGGAAGTCTAGAAACTCATCTAAAATCTAGGTTGTCGGATTTGAATTGTTCGAGAGGACAAGAAATCTGTGATGACTTACGTGATTGTATTGTTTGTTAGTATGGGATGACAAATGTAATAAATATTATCGCAATATAGTTGTTATGGATTCTCTTGAGCAATCTGATTCGCCTAGTGCCGCGCCCCGATGATTCCGCCATCGGTTGGGGTGTGACAGAAGGGCCGTATACCATCCTTGAAGCCCACAAAGGGGGAACATACAAGCTGGCAGACCCACAAGGCAAAAAGCTTCCCCGGCATTGGAATGGTAAAAACCTTAAAAGGTTCCATGTCTAGTCAAATGTGTTAGAAAAATAGCAAAGTGTTGTTTTGTTCCCTTTGTAACCTATGCACTTTGAGATGAATGAATGATGAAGTTCTTATCAAAACTTGTCTTTCTATCCTATAATCAGGTTGAGAACCTAGCAAAAAACTCCATGACAAGGGTCATGTAAGGGGATGAGCTCCCAGGCCACATCGCTCAATAGGTTCAAGGGTTTATATGGGACCTATATAAGGGGTGAGTTCCTAAATCAATACAACTCCATGAGACTTAGATTTTTTTTTTTTCAAAAAATATGTCTCATAGACGGGTTTGAGCAAACTATATCAAATGTTCCTTAAGCTTTAGCACTGGCTTACGAACCAAAATCACACTAAGTAAAGTCATAAATAGGATAGGTATTACATTTTCTTGTTAAATATATCCTAAGGCTAAGTGATTGCAACACTGAACCGTTTAAGGTATAAATAACATAAGGTAAACACACCATCAACAAAGACAATAAAAAAAATAAAAACACGAGGGAATAGGTGAAACAACAATGCAAAATATAACAACCCAAAGCATAAAAAAGTTAAACATAGCATAGAATAATCTAAGTTAGAGTATCTTAGGCCATAGAAGGCCATAAACATAGAACATTGTTCAAGAAGCCTCCAAAGCTTTAAGCAACAAGGGACTTAAACGGTTCCGTTGGATAAAAAAAGGTGTTCAAAACACACAACCACAAACATTTTTCAAAAGATGCTAAGAAAGCTATGAATCAAGATACCTGCTTCATTTCGCAGCATCCGACACAGTGGGTTTTTTCTGCATCATCTTTATTGCCTCCGTCAACCTGAGCTTTCTTGGCCTTCCTCTTCTTTCTCCCAGCTACGGCCACCTCGGAGGCTTCAAGGCTTGAATCCTTTGAGCCATCCCCACCTTCAGAACAAGTATCCTCACTATCTCCAGAATGACGACGTTTCTTGGAAATAGATTTAAGCACTTCATTACACACAACCTCATTAAGACCTTGAGGTTTCAAGCCCTACAAAATGGAAAGAGGTTTGCCATAACACTCGGATACCTCACCCACATAAGGGTAAGTAAAACACTCTATCTTCACAACGGTGTTCTTAAACACCTCGAAGGCTCTAGGCTGAAAGGGAGGAGATTTATCTTTTGGAGTCCTAGCTGCACCATCATCATATCCAACAGTATAACCTTGATGTCTTACATGAATAAGAAGTTTCGAATAGACATCACCTAGGGCATTATTAAACTCGGATGAATGAAGGAGGTAAGTAACAACCTGTTGGAAGCCATGCTCAATAAGCCACTTGTTATCTTTGGCCAATTGAGCCAAGGAAGCCTCCAACTCCTCTTTCTTCTTCACAGAAGCTTCAGCTTGTTGTTTCAGTTTACTAACCTCAACCTCATGCCTCTGAGTAAGTTCATGAACTTTCTTCTGCCAGGCCAACTCTTTCTCAGCAAACCCTTTTGCCTCTTTCTTCAAATCAACCATATTAGCCTTCATGGCCTCCCTCTTCTTGGAAAAAAACTCATACTCTTGCATCCATTTTCAAAAACGGGCAATACCTTCAGGAAGCAAGGCACAAAGGTTGCAAGAAGCCATGATCATTTTAGAAATCATTTGATCATCAACCATGGAGGATGAAGAAGCACGAACAGCTGGAGAGGCAAAATGGTTGAGAACATCTTCACAAACAGCAGGGGACTTGAAGCTATCAGAAACAGTAACCTTCCAATCAGGCACGTATATCTCCTTTGAATCATCATTTGAAGAACTCTCAATAGCCTTACCCGAAGGATTTGACCCTCCAACCTTTTTACCCAATGCCTTGGTATCCATACCCACCACCAAAGGCAACTCTCCCTTCTTCCCATTAGCAGGAACCTTTGTATCTTCAACTTCCAAATCATCACCAAGACCAATCGTCTCAGAAGTTGAAGGTTGTCTAGCACCTTTATGTCGAGTAGAACGACGAGTAGACTGCTTCGAAGCGGGAACCTCCACAAAACCCTTCACATTTGGAACACTAACATAGCCCGATCCTTCAAACCCCTATGCTCAGAACCCTTAACCACAACATCCTCACCGTTAGCAGAAGTAACATCAGCAAACACAACATCCGATGTATCATCACTCTTGATGAAGTCCAAAGCAGACATGACTACAATTAAAACAAGAAAAAATAACATAAAAAACAAACATTATAAAAATAAGAAAAAGAAGTTAGAAAAGAAAAATGCATACCCTGACCATCCCTCTTGAGTACAGGATCCTGGTCCAGTTTATCCCATAACTTGATTATCCCCATTAAAACCAACAAAGATTCAGGAAAAGGGTGAAGCCTAGAAGGGCATGCCCTGATAGATTTTAAGAACCAACTGTCTAACTCAGAATCGAAGGGTTCAAGTTCATTGAGGACAACTGACTCCGAAACCCAAAAGAAACGGTCTTTCCATGAACCAAGAGTAGTTACCATAGACAAAATCAGACAAGTATCAACTGGGGATGTCTCAAACGTAAACCAATCACCATTCTTAGCCAATCGGAAGAAACGACGAAAGGAAAGTAAAGACGGGTCATACCCTGCATCCCTGCACAAAATTTCGAAGTGAAAAACCCTAGCAAGGCCTTGAGGGTGCAACTGACCAAAAGAAACTCGATAATACTGATGTGTCGGTGTAAATATATTTTTAGTTATATTTTAAGCCCTTTTTAACACTTTAGTCAAGTTTTAAATTTATAAAACTCGATATTTTAGTAACACTAAACACACATATGGGCAAGTGCACCCATCGTGAGCGTAGTATAGCGTTGGTAAGATACCAAGGTCGTCCAAGGACACAAGAGCTTTTAGTACCGGTTTATCCTCAACGTCTAATCAAATCAAAAGTTTAGAAAAAGTTTTAAACATGAAAATAAAAACTAAAAATGCTGAAAAATAAAATAAAATAAAAACAGATAGACAAGATGAATCACTTGGATCCGACTCGCCTTTAGTGTATCCTTTGATGATTTCCGCACTTTTCCACTTTTTAAGAGATTATCTTAGTTATAGTAGTAGGCCCCTCTTTTGAAGGTGACGTTACCCTCAACCCAGTAGTTTGAGTCAGCAAGGATACAATCCTAAAGGGTCATAATATTGAAAGATAATTAATTAAGTTATTAATGCGTAATGTGGTGGGCCCCTCTTTTGAAGGTGACGTTACCCTCGGCTAAGTGGTTTTAGTCAGTAGGGATACAATCCCAAGTAGCCGGGTTAATATATTAATAGTAGTTTACATATGAGGGGATCAAGCCATTCGCACCCCCTCCATCCAATACCAGTGGGTATTGAAGGAGGTCCTAGTAAGCTTGACCCAGGTCCTTGCAGGATCTATACACTGAACAAGGCAAGAACCTTACCAAACCATTCCCTTAACCCCCGACCAGGTAGCCAACATATCTCTATATAGACCGTAGAGATATGAACGGTGTAAATCTTTTATTTTATATAGACAGTAAAATAACGCCAAGACACCACGGACAAATGATAAGGAAGTTTCACCTTCAACGTAAGAAACTAGTTATTAAAGTCATTAATACAAAACCAAATAAAAAGTGCGAAAAGATTAAAAATCAGAAGTATTACACTAAATGCATGTCTTCACCAAGTGATGTAAGAGACTTAGGCAAACATTGCCTTTGATTCTCAAGAACTCTTACTATCAATCTTGGATTCCGAGACTACTAAACACACTCTATGATGAATGATGGGTGATTGTAGTGGATGTGGGTTGTAGTGGTGGTGGAGTGTGGGTGAAGTGGGAGAGAGGTGGTTTGCCAAGGGATGCATTTGAAGTAAACCAAGCACCTTCTATTTATAGCCTGCACAGAAGCCCGGACACGGCCCCGTGTCCATTGGGCACGGCCCCATGTCCATCCACTTTCTCTTTCTTCATTAATTGCAATTTGTCTGCATTAGCTCCACACGCCCTCGTGTCCGCTGGGCACGGCCCCGTGTGTAGAAGCATATCTGTACTATCAAGATTTGCTTGGATTCTACGAATCTTAGCGTTGACCACGGCCCGTGTCGAGCTGGGAACGCCCCCGTGTCGGGAATAGTAGCTTCTATAGCTTTGTCCTTTCTGCAGACAACTGGCCACGCCCTCGTGTCCACTGGGCACGGGGCCGTGGTCAGCCTTCTGTTCTCTTGTTTTTGTTTGGGAAGATACTGTCGAGGGGTCGGGCATGCCATGTTTATTCCTTTTCTTGTAATTATGTTAGATTTTGCTGCATATTTGCTCCTTTTGTTCATTTACGCTCATTTATTCCTAAAAATACAAAAGGAAGACAAAAGCACACTTTTACAACATTTGTACTAAAAAGGGTTAGTTTTATGCCTTATTTGATGTAATTTATATGTTGCATTTTACACACATCAAATACCCCCACACTTGAATCTTTACTTGTCCTCAAGCAAAATTCTTTATAATGTGGCTTACACTCCCAAATGGAATGGGTAGAAGAGAAGTTTTGGGCTTGTCTTGAGTGTCAGCAATCCAAGATCTTTATTAGGCTTTATTTTTATGTTATTTATAGTCCTATTCGTTATGATTTATTTAGAACGTTTCATAAGAGAAATTACTTATTTGGGCATAACATGCCTCTTTAAAATTCCATTTATATACAAGTTCACATACCTCACGGGAGATCACTCAACACTCGGCCGGAGATTTAATTTTGTGAAGCACTCGAAATCGACATGGAACTTACTTCTACCATATGCTTGCCAAGCAATCAATCCTCCTCCTTTTTAACTATACACCTTTGTAAATATCAAGAGGACTTGGGGAATGGTTAGGCTTGGGTTATAGGTAGGTGGTTTTGGGGTTAGTGGTTAGTGGTTAGTAAAAGGGCTAAAAGCGTAAAAAGCGTCGGTCGTCGTAAAACTTTTTGTTTTTGTGACTTTTATTCAAACAAAGTTTCTTTGAGGAACTTGTTTGTTTATTGCTAGACTTCATTTTTTTTATAAGGAATGTCACATGAAGACCGTGCTTTTTACTAAAATAAAGGGTTTAAAAATAAAAAGGTTTTGGTGGGTAAAGGGTGTTTGTTTTGTAGGTTTAGAAACGAAAAGGTTTAGGCTCAAATGGGTTAACTAGGGGGATTTTGGGTAGGTGGTAAAAAAAATGAAAAATAATGGTGTTGAAAAGAAAAAGGGTTATTCCTAATGCCTCTATCAATTACTTACTTGGGTTTAAGTTGGTAAGGACCAGGAATGTATCGTCATGGCAAGTTCTAGAGTCGTAAGAAACCAAGCGGCTATTCACACAAGAAACGAAAAATGAGCATTTAATTTAAAGATGTATGCTTTTATGCTCAATGAAGGCTCAAAACTCACTTTTTGTGGGAATGGGTTTTTAATGTGATCAAGTATATATAATCAAATTTTAACTAGATTTGTCATGTCGTTTCATAATTTTCTTATGTTGGTTCTTTTTATCACGATGCTATCGGTTGTAAATTTGTAAAAATATAACCTTTTTAGAACTTGTTATTCCCAAATTAAACCAAGACAAGTAAAAAAATGAAAAGTTTTAAAAAAATTTGGGGTAATTAGCGGTTCTAATAGAGTTTTGTGTAAGGCTTGTTATTAGGACTTGCAAGATTCAAGGTTTTAGCATCCCCCCCCCCCCACAATTAAATTACACATTGTCCTCAATGTGTCCCAAAAATAAGTTTTTAGGTTGATTGAATGTGTAAAAATGTGTTAAAAACAAAATTTTATGTTACTGGGCGTCTGGACATGGGCCCGTGTTGGTCCGGGCACGGCCCCATGTTTAGATTGCCAGTATCATAATTTACAGAAGGCTGGGCACGGGGGTATGCTCAGTGAACACGACCCTGTGTCCAGTTACCTGAACCGGGCATTTTCTGCAGATCATTGGGCACGAGGCGTGTTGGGCTGAGCACGGCCCCGTGCTGAACTTGCTGTAATGAAGAAAAATTGTTGGGTGGCTATGTTTTCATGCATGGGGTGTGGGTTCAAGTTTCCCTTAGTAACCTCTATCATTCCGAGTGTGTTTTACCCATAACATCATCCAAACACCATTTAATAATTAAAAACCATCATTCATTAAATCGTGAGTTACATTAGTTCCTAGGAAATAAAAGCATAAACTAAATCCAGATAAGTAGGTCATGAAACACAAGAAATCTAAAACCACAAAGAAGTCCTAGCCTATAGTTTATTTTAAGAGAAAAATTTCCGAAAAAGATAATTTTCTCGGTTGAATGCGGCTTGAAGAACTTCTTCTCCGGGAATGGCCCCTCATACATCGTTGAGCCATTCTTCTATCTCCCGAGGGAGAAGAAAGGCGGGCTCATTGGCGTCCTCGTTTTGAGGGGGTGTGACTTCCACCGGAACCTCTTGTAAGTTGTCAAGAGGAGGTTCCGTGGGGATGTCATCCCACCCGGTGGGGTTAATGACTCCTTGAGCTAAGTTCCAATCTTCTTGGGGAAGAATTGGTTCCATGGGAGGAGTTACAAGAATGTTTAACCTTTGGTGTAAGAGGTTGATTTCTTGGAAACCGTTTTCTAGTCACACCGTGAGATAATTAATACGCTCGATCAGGACTTCTTCTACGGGTGTCATTTCGTCGAGGGCTTCTCGTAGTGCCATCACATAGCGCACAAGAGTTCAATTTAATGAAACAGTACCTCGGACACGGCCCCGTGCTCGCTGAGCACGGTCCCGTGGCCACCTCTGTGCAGATTTTTGAAACAAGGAATCTTGGAGCTTTAAATTATTTTTCTGACTTTTGAAGCATTCTTAAGCAGAAATAACTTAAAGAGTAAATTACGTTTTTGGCCCCTGTGGTTATATCACTTTTACTATATTAGCCCAAAATAAGAATTTTTAACATATCTGCCCCCATGGTCTCTATAACTAACCATTTTGGCCCCTAAGTCTAACCATTTTGGCCCCCATGGTCTCTATACCTAACCATTTTGGCCCTCATGATCTCTAGACTTAGGGGCCAAAATGGTTAGTTATAGAAACCATGGGGGCAGATATGTTAAAAATTCTTATTTTGGGCTAATATAGTAAAAGTGATATAATCACAGGGGCCAAAAACATAATTTACTCTAACTTAAAACAGTGTTGTAAAACTTATTTTTACCAAGATTCATTGATCAAAAACCTAACAAATGTCACAATAAAGCTTGAAAACATGGAGATTTCAAACTTTAATGGAGGTTTTGAGGAGAAAATGAAGAAGAAGGCAATGGACAAAAGTAGAAAAGACAAGATGGTTGTTGAGAACCTTCTTTAGAATATACCTAGTATGGTATATGTGAAGATCCCACCAGATCTTTGTCTTTGGAATGGGTCCAAGAGTGCAGGAATCTTGCTGCATTTATAGAAAACGACAGTACGCTGGACACGGCCCCGTGTGCAGACAAAATTCTGACACTTTTTGTCCGTATTCTGACCAAAAGTCAGATGGGAATCTTTTGGTGGACATGGGGGCGTGCTGACCTGGACACGACCCCATGGCTAGAAGTGTTTTTTAAGTTTCGTCTATTTTCAAGGAGTTTATCCGGATTGGGTAGTTCTTTACTAGACCGAACAACACCGAAGTGCCTGAGATACCTAAGTTGCCCTAGTTTTAGACAAGAACGCAAGAGGTTATCGGAAAGGGTGATTCCTAAGCTAAATACCGGTGGGCAAAACCAACCTTTATTTCCCTTATCCGGTCACTCGTTAAAGAAGGTATATGTCGAATCGCTCAGGTCTATGTATGCATCGGCGGAAACCGATGGGGAGTCCTTCATGGCATAATCGACACAGGGATGACTATCGCTCAAGTCTGCGCAAGAGTTAGAGGTGATTTCGGGAGCAACGATGTTGTTATAATTCGAATGCGATCTCAATAATTCTCCTTGATTGTCGTCTTGAGATGAATTAGTTATATCCATCTCAAGTTCTTTTATCCATCATAGAATTAGTTCTTCCATTTGAAATAGTTCTTCAAGAATCATTTCATCTAGAAGGGATGATTGAGAGCATTCGAGGGAGAGATAGGGATTATTTTTACTTTCGCCCATCTTAAGGCTACAGGAAAACAATGGGTCTATATAGTAGGGAGTATAATTTAAAAAATAGCATTTTAAATCTTCATGAGTTCCACCACATATTTGACACCACGTACCATAAGAGGAGCGAAAGTAAAAAAGATCAGTATCACTCATGTTTGTGTCAGAAATTACCAACCATCGGGATCTTATGGTTCTGTTTTCAGTATCTGAAACTTGGGCACGGGGCGTGTTTAGTGGGCACAGGCCCGTGTTCAGCTACTGTTTGACTTAAAACAGGATTACCAGTACCAAAGATTGGGCACGGGGGCGTGTTCAGCGGGCACGGCCTCGTGCTGAGCTCTGCAGAAGCTGAAAAATTAAGAAAAATCCTAAAAAACAGAAAAATAAGAAAAACGATTAGGCTGTTGATTCCTAACATTCTTAAAATCCTTGTGTCCCCGGCAACGACACCAAAAACTTGATGTGTGTCGGTGTAAATATATTTTTAGTTATATTTTAGGCCCTTTTTAAGACTTTAGGCAAGTGCACCCATCGTGAGCGTAATATAGCGTTGGTAAGATACCGAGTTAGTCCAAGGACACAAGAGCTTTTAGTACCGGTTTATCCTCAACGTCTAATCAAATCAAAAGTTTAGAAAAAGTTTTAAACATGAAAATAAAAACTAAAAATGCTGAAAAATAAAATAAAATAAAAACTGATAGACAAGATGAATCACTTGGATCCGACTTGCCTTTAGTGTAACCTTTGATGATTTCCGCACTTTTCCACTTTTTAAGAGATTATCTTAGTTATAGTAGTAGGCCCCTCTTTTGAAGGTGACGTTACCCTCAACCCAGTAGTTTGAGTCAGCAAGGATACAATCCTAAAGGGTCATAATATTGAAAGATAATTAATTAAGTTATTAATGCGTAATGTGGAAGGCCCCTCTTTTGAAGGTGACGTTACCCTCGGCTAAGTGGTTTGAGTCAGCAGGGATACAATCCTAAGTAGCCGGGTTAATATATTAATAGTAGTTTGCATATGAGGGGATCAAACCATTCGCACCCCCCGCCATCCAATACCAGTGGGTATTGAAGGAGGTCCTAGTAAGCTTGACCAAGGTCCTTGCAGGATCTATACACTGAACAAGGCAAGAACCTTAGCAAACCATTCCCTTAACCCCCGACCAGGTAGCCAACATATCTCTATATAGACCGTAGAGATATGAATAGTGTAAATCTTTTATTTTATATAGACAGTAAAATAACGCCAAGACACCACGGACAAATGATAAGGAAGTTTCACCTTCAACGTAAGAAACTAGTTATTAAAGTCATTAATACAAAACCAAATAAAAAGTGCGAAAAGATTAAAAATCAAAAGTATTACACTAAATGCTTGTCTTCACCAAGTGATGTAAGAGACTTAGGCAAACATGGCCTTTGATTGTCAAGAACTCTTACTATCAATCTTGGATCCCGAGACTACTACATACACTCTATGATGGATGATGGATGATGGATGATGGTGGTGGATGTGGGTTGTAGTGGTGGTGGAGTGTGGGTGAAGTGGGAGAGAGGTGGTTTGCCAAGGGATGCATTTGAAGTGAACCAAACACCTTCTATTTATAGCCTGCACAGAAGCCCGGACACGGCCCCGTGTCCATTGGGCACGGCCCCATGTCCATCCACTTTCTCTTTCTTCATTAATTGCAATTTGTCTGCATTAGCTCCACACGCCCTCGTGTCCGCTGGGCACGGCCCCGTGTGTAGAAGCATATCTGTACTATCAAGATTTGCTTAGATTCTATGAATCTTAGCGTTGACCACGGCCCGTGTCGAGCTGGGAACGCCCCCGTGTCGGGAATAGTAGCTTCTATAGCTTTGTCCTTTCTGCAGACAACTGGCCACGCCCTCGTGTCCGCTGGGCACGGGGTCGTGATCAGCCTTCTATTATCTTGTTTTTGTTTGGGAAGATGCTGTCGAGGGGTCGGGCATGCCACGTTTATTCCTTTTCTTGTAATTATGTTAGATTTTGCTACATATTTGCTCCTTTTGTTCATTTACGCTCATTTATTCCTGAAAATATAAAAGGAAGACAAAAGCACACTTTTTCCAACATTAGTACTAAAAAAGGTTAGTTTTATGCCTCATTTGAGGTAATTTATATGTTGCATTTTACACAATCAATACTCTAACACATTAAAAACGAAAGTGGAAAAAGGATGATGGAGGTTTGAAAACTCAAAGTGTCTGCAATATAAAGCAACGGAACCAACCAGAAATTGGTCAATCGATTTGTCCAAGCCCGGAGCCTCTGGTTTAAACCGTGAATCAATCCCCCACTGAAGACAAAATGCCTCAATCGATTTTTCCAAGCCCGGAGCCTCTGGTTTAACTAGTGGATTGATCTTTCCTTGCACCCATGATAAACGATGATCGAAAGGAAAACGTGAAAGAGAAGAAACTAACCTGAACAGAAGATGTGATGAAACTTGGAAGGCTGAAAAGAGATTAGTAAAGTGGTTATCCTTGATAAATGAGAAAATAAATAGGCCTGACGGTTACCATAATTAACCTATGGGCTAATAACTGATGTCTGCAAGAAAACTGCCATGTCCGACAAATCAACTGTCTTTTCAAATTCAATTCTCAGCGGTTTCGTCGCCCAACACACGAATCTTGGAACCTTTCAAGCCTTTAAGCTAGTTAACAAAAATTGCACAAAAGAAAGAAGCCTTTGGGCTTACGCCACAAATACTTCTGACTTGGGGGGGGGGGGTGATGACGTAGGTAGCTCAAGCTTAATAAACTAACTATAAGCGCAAAATAGCTTAAAGGGTTAAAGGGTTCGAGTAAGCTACCAGCTGTAGTGAACAACAAAAGCATTATACAGTGTCATGTTCCATCACACTTTACATGTGACTTCTCCCACTCAGCCGCAAAAGGGGCACGTGAGAAGAGACAATCTTTTACCCGCAGGTCAGAAGCCTTCAACCTACCAAAACGGGCAACCCCCTCACCGCATCACCGAATCACTCTCTTGGTTTCCTCTTTCCCTATAAATGACCACTCTTGGTCATTCAGCCAAACATTTCGAAATCTCATTCTCTCTCTCTAGAACTTGCACATTGCATGTTCTATTTTCTACATTCAATAACACTATCACATTGCATGTATCGGATCCGGATTGAGTCTCTCTCAACCTTGAATTCTAAGAAATTGATAAAAGAGTGATCCGACCCTACGTATTGCGTACGTAAGGGGGACCCGCGACCTGCGTTAGGCAAAACGTGACTCTAGAACCCTTTTGCCTAATCAGTCCCTCCACTATCCTTGGTCTCATATTTGTTGTAGCAACAGTCACTCAGTATTCTGAATCTTCTCTTAGCTACCATCCAATCATGTTTCTCTTTTGATTTTTTTGGTGTAGTTTCTTACATGGGGTGTCCGAATATCTTGGTTTGATTAAGATTTTTGATTCATAGTTTCTAGTTAACTATATTGTTGATTCATAGTTTCTAAATAACTAATCGTCGTTGAAGAAGGAGATGATTAAATGGGGTATCCCATTTTTTCTTACCGTGCAATCATACAATATTAAAAAAATTATAATAAATAAATAAAGTAAAACAAATACCTAATAGTTTTGTCCTCTTCTTTTTTTCATAGTTTGAAATCGTTTTATTACATCGTCGTCTTTTACTTTATGAAAAAAATCATTTTCCACCGCATGAACATGGCAATGTTAAAAAATTTTGGGCCCATTCGATTGCGTAAATCCGTCTTCACAAGCTTTAATTTAAAAAGACATCTTTCAACGGCTGCGGTTGCAACCAGTAAAACCGAAGCTAGCTTCATTACTCGATAAACCAAAGGACAAGAACTATGTGTTCCCATTTCAACCATAAGACACGCAAAATCACTTATTATATTATTTGGGCTTTATTAGTTATTACAATTTGAGCTTAATTATTATAAAACTAATTATTTGGGCTTTGTTACCAATCAAGTTCTGGGCTTAATGAATAATATCAAGTTTCATAATTTTCTCTTAGGGGTATACTCGTATATGTTTTGGGGTATGCTATGATAAAACCAAAAAAAAATTAAACCGCGAATACGGGGTTGAGCCGTAGCCCATGCTACGGCTCATTCTACATTGGTTCCGCTCCTGGTAATGGGTTTTTTAATAAATGGGGTAGATATGGTAGCAAAAACAAGATTTGACTAAAATACTTCTCATGTGGAGGTATGTGACTTAATTTTAACGAATAACATGGATGAAGTTAGTGCTAGGGGACAAAAAGGTTAGAAAAAGTGACGTTGGGGGTTGAAATTTAAAAATTCATTTTTAAGCTGCTATGGTTAAAGTAACTTAACCAAAGAGGCTAAAAACCGTAATTTTTTACTTTTCATTAAAAGGGTAAAAATCCAATTTACCCTAATGTGCAAGACACGTGACCGGAGTTAACTCCCGTTAAATGAAAAGACGTAAATTGTCACAACATATGAACACAACTGATCAACTGTGCCAATTCGTTATTTTGAGGATGAAAACTGAATATACCTAAACACTGAAAACTCAATAAACTAGTAAAAGAATAACTTAATTTGCATCAAGATAAATCAAAATGATATTTTCTATAGTAGTCGGGTTCCATTTAGAAAGCTCTTAAAATGCAGAGGGTGGTTATAGTAAAATTCGAATTAGGGTAACCTCACACTTTCTATTTAAACAAGTCTATTCCCATTTCCATTATAACCATCTCCGCCGCATCCTTTTTTCTTTCATCCATCTCCGCCGCACCATTTCCATTTCCATTTCCATTAAACAGTGGGTTCCATCTCCGCCGCACCCTTTCTTCTTTCATCCATCGACATTCTCGACCCTAAAGATGACATCTCTTATTCAATACCAATGTAAGAGCTTTTATTTTCATTTTATATAATTTGATTTGTCTCATAATCTTTCTTTACATTTTTTAAAATCATTGCTTGTTTTCAAGAGGACCAGTTTGGGAATTTTTGGTTTAACTAGATATATGGACATATATGCTTTGATTTTGTTGGTGTTAATATAACATATGTGTGTACTAACTCATATTGGTTTGAAAAATGAAGAAATTTGTTATCAAATACATTTTTAGGATTTTTTATTTTCTACAAGCATGTTCTAGCATAGATCTATAAACAAATGAAGCAGAAATTGTAATGGATTTTTTGTTCCTTATTTGACGTGTAATTTTGAGGATTTTAAGTTTTCTACTTGTTTTGTTGGTATTAAATGTTAGGTTTGATGTTATTCACCCATCTCACACTAAAGATGGATTTTGCTAATCATTTTGGTGGAGACTTTCATGGGGTTTTAAGGATCTCAAGTGATAAAGGTAAAACTCAAAGCCATTCAAATTAATTTAGAAAGTCATCAATGCAAATATAAATAAATAAAAAATAAAAAATTTGGGCAGTCAAGCCCTGTCATAAAATTAGAAATTAAAAAATATTGTGTTATAAAATCGTATATAGATTAAAACAAAAGTAAAATATTAGGATGTGATTTTAAGTTACTAAAATGGAAAAATGTCAAAAGAGAAATAGAAACAAAAATTGTGGTGAAAGGTAGGGGTGTTCAAAAAAATCCGGATCCGAAACCGAAATATCTGAAAATCCGTATCCGAAATATCCGAAATTTCGGATATCCGAAAACCGGATAATCCGAATTTTCAGATTCGGATATGAATTTCAAAAATTTCGAGTAATCCGATTATCCGAAAATTAATTTGTTTTTATAAATACATATAGAATACGAGCATTATATTTAGTTTGAAATATAGTAAAAAAAATAGTAAATAATCGGATTCGGATGTTGATTTATGAATATTTTTAGGTTTCAATGTTGGAAATTTGGGAAATCGAATATAGGTTTAGTTTTAATCTAAGCTAAATTACACTTTTCGTCCTTTATGCTTCAATGTTTTTATAGACGCTGTCCTTTAACTCTAAAAATTACACTGTATGTCCTTTATGTTTGCAATCATTAATGGGGCAGTTTCCTTTTAGCTAAACCCAGTTAACTTTTTTATGTTAAAGCCCCTCACATGTAACTTTGTAAAACTCCTTAACAACAGGGACCATATGTGCAATATTGAAATTCTATTTTAAATGAAACAACTCTGGCAAAACACCTAATTCTTTAGCCATCTTCTCCGGTGACCTAATTTTTCATCTTTCTCCGGCCATCTTCTCCAGTCATCTTCTCCGGTGACCTAAGTTTACAACTTCACATGATCCAAAAGCTTCTTCCGGTCATGTCAAAGATCAATCTAGAAAAAATAATCGAGTTGGACATGGAAGCTCGACACACACGTATATGATGGCAAAATTGGTATTTTTGGTTGTTTTTTCTTTAAATTATGTATATATATACATATATATAGGGGAAGACTATAGAGAAAACATACTTGAGGTGTGTAAACTCAAGAAACTATGTAAAAAATCCATGTAACGTTTTTATTTCTTCTAGAAAATAGGAAATGTAATATACATATATTTGAACATTTTTATAAAAGAAAAAAAAACACTGAGTAGTTTTTTTTTAAATGTTAAAAGTTTCATGTTACATAATATATATGTCAAAAAAATGTAGCATACAATTTTTGAACATTTTTTTTTTAAAAAAAGTAGGCATTTTTTCATAAAAATGTTCAAGTACATTTATGTTACATTCCCTATTTTTTTAGAAAAAAATAAAAATATTACATAGGGTTTATTTGGGTTTTCTCAACTCACATTGGTTTTCGATTTATCTTTCCCTTATATATATATAGGGGATGGATCATGAGAAAACTAGTTTAAATGAGAAAACCAAAAAACTAACTAAAAAGCCAAAAAAACATGCCAATTTTTTTTAAAATTTTTATTAAAAATCGCAATTTTTTATGCATAGAAAAAATTTAAAAAAATAAAAAAAAAGTTTTTGGTTATATTGCACATGTGCACTATTACGGATATAGTGCACATGTGTAGTACACGTATAATCACTTATATTGCACATGTGCAATACAACAAAAAAAAATTTTTTTGAAAATTTTTTTACGTATAAAAACTGGCGATTTTTTGTTAAAAAATTGGAAAAAATATTTTTTTTGGTAGCTTTTTTAGCTTTTTTTTTAGTTAGTTTTCTAGTTTTCTCATTTATATGTAGTTTTCTCATGATCCTCTCCCTATATATATATATATATATGAATATATAGTTTTACAAATAGTTGATTTGTATATATTATTATAGGGATATGTCACAAGGGTCTAAAGTTTCAAATTGCTGGATATACTGAAAGGGAATGTAGGTGAATTTCAAACGTCATTTATGAATATTCTTCATCTCATCATTCTGTTTTAATTAGATTTATATTTATTTAGCGGCTTACATTCAGTTTTAATTAGTCTTTGCAAGGCTTGCATTCCAGATGTTCACAGAAGTTGTGATTATTGTTCTTTTGTACTGTTCTTAGCTTGTTATCACCAGATGCATGATAGATATTTGCATTCGAAGATCGAAAATTTGAAAGAGACAAAAATGAATAGAACCAAACATTCAAAAAACAAACCTTGGAGATTTTTATCCAATGGACGTATAAGCTGTCCACCTATGGATATCGGTGGCTGTGACAGAGGCCTTTTGCGTTTAACGTCTTTCCACCGGTTATATCTCATGAAAGATCTAGAAGAAAGCGCACACCGTTAACTTTGTCATATTCACCTTAAGAAACTGAACGAGCTATCCGATTCTTCCCCATGTTCGCTATGCCGGAAAAGATGATCAGATAGCCCGTTCAGTTTCTTGAGATGAATACGACGAAGTAAACGTTGTGCACTTTCTTCTAGATCTTTCGTGAGATATAACCGGTAGAAAGAAGTTAAACGCAAAAGACCTCTGTCACAGCCACCGATATGCTTAGGTGGACAACTTATACGTCCAGCGGATAAAAATCTCCAAGGTTTGTTTTTGAACGTTTGGTTCTAATCATTTTTGTCTCTTTCAAATTTTCGATCTTCGAATGCAAGTATCCGTCATGCATCTCGTGATAACAAGCTAAGCACAGTACAAAAGAACAATAATCACAACTTTTGTGAACATCTGGAATGCCAGCCTTGCAAAGACTAATTAAAACCAAATGTAAGCCACAAAATAAATAAAAATCTAATTAAAATCGAATGATGAGATGAAGAATATTTATAAATGATGTTTGAAATTCACCTGCATTCCCTTTCAATATATCCAGCCATTTGAAACTTTAGCCCCTTGTGACATATCCCTATAATCATATATACAAATCAACTATTTGTAAAACTATATATATATATATATTGTGTAAACTCAAGAAACCTTTGTTAAAAAACCATGTAACATTTTTATTTTTTCAAAAAAATAGGAAATGTAATATACAAATATTTGAAAATTTTTATAAAAGATAAACAAAAAACACAGAGTAGTTTTTTTTAAAATGTTAAAAATTTCGTGTTACATAATATATTTGTCCGAAAAAAAATGTGGCATACAAATTTTGAACATTTAAAAAAAAAACTAGTAGGCGTTTTTTTCATTTTTTTCATAAAAATGATCAACATTTATGTTACATTCCCTATTTTTTTAGAAAAAAAAATAAAAATGTTACATAGGGTTTATTTGGGTTTTCTCAACTCACATTGTTTCTTACATTCATACGTGTATTATATATACATAAAAAATCATGTATTTTTTCCTATATGTGTGTAGGTTATTTAAAAACTGAAGATTTTTCATATTTTGTTTAAAATTCTAGTGTGAGAAACAATAAATGTTACATTTATAACATTTTCATTTACTTTTTAGGTTTTTTGGATTGAAAAAAATGAGTGATTCATTTTGTTCTGCGAGTTCTTGCAATATTTAGTGTTCTGCATAGAACCTTCCCCAATATATATATATATATATATACACATATATATAGGGTTGGGCTATATAGAAAACCCTAAATATTTAAGAAACCCGGAAAACTCAAAGCTCCCGACTTTTTTTTTGAAAAAAATAACACATGTAATATACATGTTTTTAAGAGTTTTGGGCCAAAAAAATCAAAAAAGCGCCGAAGGGTTTTTTTAAAAAAAAAAAATCAAATTTCAGCAACTTTCAGCATTTTTGTCTAACACATGTTAGGCAACCGGACATTGCTGAAAATTGTTTATTTTTTTAAAAAAAATCCCTTTGGCGCTTTTTTGTTTTTTTTGGCTCAAAACACTTTAAAACATGTATATTACATGTGTTATTTTTTTCAAAAAAAAAATGTCGGGAGGTTGGGTAAAAATGGGGGGAGATTTGAGTTTCCAGAGTTTCCTAAGAATTTAAGGGTTTTCTGTCTAGCATTCCCCTATATATATATATATATATATATATATATATATATATATATATATATATATATATATATATATATATATATAGGGCAAGGTTCATGCGAGAACCACCTTTATTGTGAGAACCGCGAGAACCAATGTGAACACAACCTAAAATAGCTAAAAAAACCTAAAAAAACCCTAACCTCCACCCCCCCCCCCCCAAAAAAAAAAAAACCTAACCCCCCCCCCCCAAGTTAAAATGCTAAAAACTAAACTCGCATAAAACCTAAAAAACCCTAAAAAAATAAAATAACACAAAATATATAAAAAAAAATTTTGGCTACTAAAAGTAGTGATTTTTTTATAAAAAATGTTCAAAAGAAAAAAAAAATTTGTGTGTTTTTTAGCTATTTTTTGGTATTTTTGGTTGTGTTCACATTGGTTCTCGCGGTTCTTGCAATAAAGGGTGGTTCCTAACGGATCCTTCTCCTATATATATATATATATGTATATATAGTTTTACAAGTAGTTGATTTGTATATATGATTATAGGGATAAGTCACAAAGGGCTAAAGTTTCAAATTGTCGGATACACTGAAAGGGAATGCATGTGAATTTCAAACGTCATTTATTAATAATCTGCAAGTCATCATTCGGTTTTAGTTAGATTTCTATTTATTTTGTGGCTTACACTCAGTTTTAATTAGTCTTTGCAAGGCTTGCATTCCAGATGTTCATAGAAGTTGTGATTATTGTTCTTTTGTACTGTTCTTAGCTTGTTATCACGAGATGCATGACAGATACTTGCATTCGAAGATTGAAAATTTGAAAGAGACAAAAATGATTAGAACCAAACGTTCAAAAAACAAACCTTGGAGATTTTTATCTGATGGACGTATAAGCTGTCCACCTAAGCATATCGGTGGCTGTGACATAGGCCTTTTGCGTTTAACGTCTTTCTACTAGTTATATCTCATGAAAGATCTAGAAGAAAGCAAACGTCGTTTACTTTGTCATATTCATCTTAAGAAACTGAACGGGCTATTCGATCCTTCCCGATGTTCGCTATGCCGGAGAAGATGATCTGATAGCCCGTTCAGTTTCTTGAGGTGAATACGACGAAGTAAACGTTGTACGCTTTCTTCTAGATCTTTCGTGAGATATAACGAGTAGAAAGACGTTAAACGCAAAAGACCTCTGTCACCGCCACCGATATGCTTAGGTGGACAACTTATACGTCCATCGGATAAAAATCTCCAAGGTTTGTTTTTTGAACGTTTTGTTCAAATCATTTTTGTCTCTTTCAAATTTTAGATCTTAGAATGCAAGTATCCGTCATGCATCTCGTGATAACAAGCTAAGCACAGTACAAAAGAACAATAATCATAAATTTTGTGAACATCTGGAATGCAAGCCTAGCAAAGACTAATGGAAACCGAATCTAAGCCACAAAATAAATACAAATCTAATTAAAACCGAATGATGAGACGAAGAATATTCATAAATGACGTTTGAAATTCACCTGCATTCCCTTTCAGTATATCCAGCAATTTGAAACTTTAGCCCCTTGTGACATATCCCTATAATCATATATACAAATCAACTATTTGTAATATATATATATATATATAGGGGAAGGTTCAAATGAACACCACTAGTTATTGTGAAAACTCGAAAACAAATTAAAAAAGCCAAAAAAACATACCAATTTTTTTGCACACCAATTTTCATGACTTTTTATATATAAAAAAAAATTTTCAATATTTTTTTTTGTAGTGCACATATGTAATAATACACATGTGTAGTACATACCCATGTGTACAACAATTTTTTTTGAAAAAAGTTTTTTTATATATAAAAAATAGCGATTTTTAATAAAAAAATTTAAAAAAAAAATTTGGTGTGTTTTTTAAGCTTTTTTAGTTAGTTTTCGAGTTTTCACAATAAAAGTGGTTTTCATTTGAACCTTCCCCTATATATATATATATATATATAGGGGAGCGCTAAAATGAGAACCACCTCGAGTTGTAAGAACCGTGAGAACTACACCGTACGGGGCGAGGGGAACCAAAACTTTTTTTTCATAAACGTAGATGCGTGTATTATAAACACATTTTAAAAAACATTCAAAAAAAATGTCGTGTGTGTAGTTTTGAGCACCACAAGTTTGTGTTTACGGGTACCGTAAATCTTACTGGAAAATTTACGGTACCCGTAAACACAAACTTGTGGTGCCTAAAACTACACACACGACATTTTTTTTGAATTTTTTTAAAAATGTGTTTATAATACACGCATCTACGTTTATGTTTATGAAAAAAAAATTGGTCCACCTCGCCCCGGATCAAAAAGTTCTCACGGTTCTTAGAACTCGAGGTGGTTCTTATTTTAGCGCAATTCTGTATGTATATATATCCTGTAAACTCAAGAAACCTTTGTAAAACACTCATGTAACATTTTTATTTTTTCTATAAAAATAAGAAATGTAATATACATATATTTGAATATTTATATAAAAGAACAACAAAAAAAACACAGAGGAGTTTTTTTTTAAATGTTAAAAATTTCATGTTACATAATGTATATGCCCGAAAAAAATGTAGCATACAAATTTTGAACATTTAAAAAAAAACTAGTAGGCGTTTTTTTTCATAAAAATCTTCAAGTACATTTATGTTACATTCCCTAATTTTTTTAGAAAAAAAAATAAAAATGTTACACAGGGTTTATTTGGGTTTTCTCAACTCACATTGGTTTTCGATTTATCTTTCCCCTATGTGTGTGTATATATATATATATATATATATATATATATATATATATATATATATATATGTCACACCCCCAAATTACCAACTAGGGAGTGTCCCTGTTAGGCGTGTGACGACCAGCAATGAGCCACGAATTACATTGAATCACAAGTTTGAAATAAAGTTTCATCATTTAATAATACTGAAATCCCAAACATAAGTTGTTCAAAAACCATAAGTTCAGCGGAAGCGTTAATGTATCATACTGTAAATACTATCCAAACAACCTCAATAAATAAATGTCTGATAACTAAGTTCATTAATGTAACCATGACCACTCTCGCCCTCCAGCCAGCAAGTTCCTGTATTCCAAGTACCTAAGGACCTGCGAGCATGTAACACACGTATCAGACAAAGCTGGCGAGTTCACAGTTTTTAGAAAACGTTTGTTACCCGATGTATGTAAAACAGTTCAATAACCCATGCAAGTAATATTGTTAATATCTCATTTCCGAACAATGACGGCTCCTGAAATACACGACTGCCCTTCCCACGTACTCCTATCTAGTACTGGGCCAGACTGGGTCATTAGTTCACCTCCGTCCTCTACAGGCACGGGGTGAGGGTGCCAAACCTAAGTAGCGCTACCAACTAATACCCGATGAGGGACTTACAAAAGATGATAGGTGAGAATATTAACCAATATACCCGTTTTTACCCAAAGACTTATCCCCCCATGGGATACCCCTGACTGTCCCCAACCACTGGGACACATGCTCGAATGTAGTGAACTCACCTTTGATTTGCTCGGTAAGATTAGTTACTCGATTTAACAGTGATTAAGCACGTCCTAACATGGGTACAGATAACAATCAGTTTCATGTGCATACATCCTACGTATCTCGCGTACGATTAAATCACATATTACTCAATCACATACAACACACAATTCTAATGTATAAGTAACACCCATATAGTTCAAGTCATAGCAATTAACATACGAACCTAACATCATCGAGTAGTCTTTTAACATGTAATCAGTTTGTATGAACCCAATCCTCAATAACAATTAATATGCAATCATAGAGCTATTCAGATCAAACCCAATATACAAAACGACAAGCTTGTTTCATCGATTGTTCTTCATTAGACATATTCTCAATCACTACTATTTAACATGCGTGTAGATATGTATACGAACCTTAAGTTTTGCACAACCACCTTACGAGTTTATAGTGACAGTTGATAATCAAAAGGCACATGTTCAAGGTAATTACCACTTAATAATCTAAATATTGGTGTATCATGTCATCTATTACTCACGTAACCCTTCAATTAGTCTATACACATTATATGTAATTTATGTAGCACGAATAAGTACACAATCATGAGTATGAGACAGTGGCCTACCTAAAGATACACATACATACAATTAACATCCATGATAGGGCTGCATCTATAAAGAAAACATGTGGGATCCCCTTCTACCTAGCCTGTGCGCCGCCCCATAGAGATCACATGAAGTCTTAATTGTCACTTTCATATATATTTTGATTGATTATATTCAATTCACACAATGGATCTGACAACACATAACAATTCCCATGTGTGATCTCATCACACCATCATCATCGATCATTACTTCATGCAGGCCCTATGCACTAACAATTAACAAGTCAACCCAAAAATCAAATGGTCCAATAAAAGAGATTGCCTAATCTCAGTTTTCGGCCACTTACCTTATGTTTCATTCACAATTGTCAAAACATCTATCATTAGTTCAGGATTATATTATAGGAAAACTCATATCAAACACATCATCATTCCAACCGGTTTTCATGCATCAATCATTTATTCACCTAATATTTCATGTAATTTATCATGGTTTGTATTATCTATCAAGTCTCCTAGTAACACCCGAGATCGACCTGATCAACGTTGTAACTTATCACTACTTACACATAGCCGAGCAAGATCAAGCGAAAGTTAAACAAACACATTCATCCTCTCATACTATAACAAATTATTATTCTAATAACACATTGATCCACAATAATTTAAAACCAAACATATCAAATAATTTGTCCCTTGATCCGCAAATATTCATATCCTTAAGTAACCTAGTAATATATATTCTAGAATCATAAAACACTACTAACCTGATTATGAGCTAAAAGGACACAAGATTCGAGGAAGGGTGGGGGTTTCAGTAAATAGAGGTTGCCGTCAAAGATAAAGGATTAGGGTTGATATATTTCATTATTTGATTGTGCCATGAAATTTATAAAAAGAACACACATACACACAGCCACATGTGTGTATGCGCCCAAACAAAAGAACCGGCCCAGCTTTAGGCTTCGTTCTAGGCTCATTGTTTGGGACCGAGATCCAAAAGCACATAAGTTGGACAATTCTTGACCACTATAAACAATTAAATATCCCTAGTTCTTATTCAACCAAGACACACCATGAAACACACATACAAATCGATAACACTAAGCATGCAACCAATCATAAACAAATCACATGTTCGAAACCCTTTTTGATCAGCAAACATGTGCCGACCACTCTCACTAGACAAGTTCTGACACTATGATAAATTCATGTTGTACCATTATTCACATCCATACATCAATTTAATCAATAATAACAACCTTCCTCGGGCCAATGAATTATATATCTAAGGCAGGTTCATAACAGGCAATCGTATATACATACATGTACAGTAACGGGGATAGAATACTAACCCAACACATGGAACCAGAGGTCAATTATCACACAGAAAAAGGCTGCGACCAAACTAGTTATCCTTCTTGTTGTCGTCGACTTGAAGGGGTGTTTTAGGGTTTGAGATATAAAGTGCATAATGTGAATAATATGAGACTCATATGTACGTATATAGCCCTTTAATCCAGGTTGGGCTCGGTTTGGGTCCTAGAAGTAACTAGGCCTCTAAAGCCCACTTAATGCATGGATGTGTATGTGCGACTAGTGGGGTGTGTCGCATCGTATGTACATGTTTGTCACGGTTCAACAAAACCACCTAATCGCCTCTATTCGTTTATTTCAAACATTTCAATCATAGCAACATTTTGATGAATTCACACAATACAAGACTCGTAACCATTCATATGAAATCAAACATGTACACGTAAGTTTACATCTAAGCATAAAACATAACAGAACCAGTATAAAATGGTCATGCAAAATGCAAGTTGTCACATCATCCCCAACTTGAAATAAATTTCGTCCCGAAATTTGATAAGTACCCCAAAGCAGCATAGTGTTAGATTAGAATGTGATAAATCAGAATGGCTGTGGGTTTTCTGTGGGTGTCACATCATCCCCAACTTGAAATAAATTTCGTCCCGAAATTTACTAAAGATATCAGAGGTTCACTCAACCGTTTGGACCACCGAAGATACTAGGGCTTCCTCCGCTTACAACGTTACCACGTGAACTCCGGTCCACGTCTTGTGTTCCAACGAACCCTCATGATTGGAAATTGGACTATGTCAACGAACCTTATTTCCTCGTCTATGTCTTTGATTGTCTCCTCGACAACTGCAACTTGTCCAATAAAGATATCACACACGTTTCATCAAACACTGCTTTAGATTTAAGACATAAATGATAATGTGCATGTTACCCAATTCGCCGGGTAACTCGAATTTTGTAGGCGACATGTCCGATTCTTTCCTCTGAATAACCCATTGTAACGTAAATTGAGCTTGCCACGCTTCCCAAGCGTACCACACCCTCCCAGGGTGAGATTTTCAACATGATAAATCCGCCTACAACGAAATCCCAGTGTTTCCTAAGCTTATCATCCTTCCTGACAGTCACTCGTTGCCGTCAAGAGATTTCCGATCCAATTAATCTTCCCAAGAGTTTCTAGTACAAGTCCTAGACCTGTGATTAGGTTGTCACCCTCCCTAATCCAACAAGAAAATTGGTATTTGTCATCCAGGCAATGCCCCCAAACAGAGCTGTCTGAAAACCAGAATGGTAACTGTCGCAGTAGAACTCAGGTATAGGTAAATATCCCTCAAATTCCACTATAGTCAATCACATACGTGCACGCATCATGTCTTCGAGTGTCAGGATGGTTCGCTTACTTAGACCGTTTGTCCTACGGTGATAAGCAATGCCCATGTCTAGTCGTGAGCCCAGGGTATCGTGTATTGCCTGTCATAAATCAGGTATATCTCAAAATCAGAAGCAACGGGAGTTGGCACCTCGCGCCTAAAAGCCGCCTCTCTCGGAGGAACACTCATCGTTGTGAAGACTAGTTAATTTCCTTGGTTGCAAGAAGGCGTGCTGGTAGCGTGAGACAACTAACGATCACCCAAGTGATACTGTTTCCGTTTCGAGTTTTAGGTGGCCCAGTGATAAAATCCATGGTAGTTTGTTCTACTTTCCATATGAATGTTTCTAGTTGCTGATACCTCACCTTGACTTCCCACGAGTCAAACATCGTTCACATACCTATCTAGGTGGGCCTCCATGCCCGACCACCAGTACAAGGTTCATAACTCCTACAACTAGAATATCGAGGCCGGGGTGCTTTGCTCAACACAAATCCCCTACCGTTACTGTATAAAGAGATCCACATTCGTTCCACGAGGTAGCGAATATCGTCCGACTTGCCCGAAGTTGCTCTTCCAAGCCCTGCATGGGTTCTACTTGAAAATCCCCTTCCTTTAGTTCTCCAGTCTGAACAGAGCGAGTCTAATCAGGTAGGTTAGAGTTGATAATGAGATGCCGAGCTCGTGCACTTTCAAGTTTCGCAGTCGTAATCATCCAAAAATTCCATCCAGCGATGCCATTAACTGATTTAGCTCTTTCGAAACCAGGGTACACGGGAGGCCCTTGTGATCGATCTAAGTAACGCATTCGGTACCGTCCAAGTAATGCCTCCAAGTAAATCCAAAGACCATGATTCCCATCACAGGTTGCGATTCGTGCATCTCCTCTTATAATTCACTACGTAAGCCCTCAATTTCTTGTGTTGTATCAGCGTGTAACTGGGACTCTTATTCGAATCATCATGGTATACCACTGATTCATCAATACCTTAGGATAGAAACGATGCTCAGTGCAATACAGAGTTGGGTTTCAAAAGCTGAAAGACGCCCTCCTGTTTTGTCTTCCACGGACACAGCATCCTGCTGTGTTAAAGTGATTAAGGCTGCGCGATCTTCGAAAATCCTGGGATGAATCTGCGATAGTATCTAGCGAGACCAAGAAATTGTTGTACCCCTGAATGAATCTTTGGTGTTAATCAGTTTCCAACAGAATGGATCCTAGCACGATCCATGCGTATGTGTGTTGATTACCTCGATGGTCATGGTGTACAAAGTCGCACTGGCCGTATCGTATTTGATATGCCATTCAAAAAGCATTTTCTCATTAGGCTTCCATCTGATGATAGTTCGTTCGCTAGCCAATCCTCGAATGGGAGCTTGACTCTCACAACTTGTCGACGGGTAGTCAATACATAGTCGAGGCAAACGGTTCCTGACTACCACTTTGTTGAGTTCTCGATGATCAGTATGCATACGAAAAGACTTATTTTCACGGATATAAATGGGGCTCCCCGGAACGAAAACTAGGTCCGCCAAAACTTCTATCCCACAGTCTCTGTAGTTGATTTAACAGTTCTCGCATCCCTCCTGAAAGTTTCTCGGGTAGCACGCCGAGAGGAATCACGAACAATTGGTGGATCCTCGACCCTCTTTTTCCTTAGCCCTAACATTAGTAACTGTTGCTTACACAGCGGAGTTATCCCTCCGTAGACACTTCTGGCCTTCATAGCTGAGATGGCGCTAACTTTTGCACTACTCTGATGCTTTAGAACAAATAGTGATTCTCCACTCAAATTTTCCCCTCACAGGGTATATCAGCGTGATTCCTGGATAACCAATTCACACTAATTACTGCGTTGTAACCATCGAGGATAGTAAAAAAAAAAAAAAAAAAAAAGTCGAAATCGAACACTTGTCCCACAAGGTCCTGTTTGCACCCCAACGAACATATGCGATTCCATCTGAGTTGCCACCAGTCGATTCTACATCCGGTTTGGTTTCAAGAAGTATCAGGGTTGAGCAGAATAGGGACGAAGTGAACAGCTACCCATACAAGCTACCATGTTGCTGCTAAGCCTGGCGTCACCTACGCCAATCCTAAATATTCTCCCACGAGCATCATTTCCAGTGTTGTTGCTACGGTTGCGAAAATTTCCAGTATTGTCGTCATCCCCTTGGTTGTTGTTCTGAATCATCAATGACCAAACCATGCCGTAGGCACCTTCACTTCCATACTGTAGGCAACGATTACAAGTATCTTGATGTTGCCGCGACGGTTGCTTCTAATGTCATTGCTTGAAACGGTGTGCTACGATCTTTCACCGACAGAGTCCATCCTTTTGCATTTCGTGCCTCGTCCTAAGGCGCTACTCATTGTGATGACAGTTACACATTCCACCCTATAGTCGATTGTTTTTGTTTATGTCCCAAATGATGCGTAGGGGTTGATTCTCATAAGTCGCTTAGGATTCGGTCGAAGTCAAATTGTGGATGTCCGTTGCTGGTAATCAAGGACATCCAAATACTGAAGTTGGTAAAGTGCTACGCTCATCCCCTTGTCCATCGATCTCGCAGGCTAACTGAGTAATACACAGTATGCTGCTGGAGTGTTGCAGAAGTGACCGCACTTCGGGATCTAAGACGTCAGTACACAGAGTTCCATCCAACGAAAAGGAGCGAGAAGGTATCGACCAAACATTCGATGTTGTAACATCCAACTCAGGGATGTTCGTACAAGCACCTAACATTCTACACAGTTCACTAGGCGTTCAGATGGGTGTTCAGGCAATAACCGATAGTAACGAGATTCGCGAGGATTCAGAGAGGTGTGAAAGGATCACGTTCAAGTAAGAGACAATCACTGCTATGACTCTTATAGTCTGTTGTGTTTCACATTGATCAAATAACGGGACGGAACCCCTTTTTCACTTGTTAAGCCTCACTGGGACTCGCATGCACCCCACATTATTATTATGTGTGCACCCACAATAATACTGCGATTTGCATGCTCATCTTAGTTCCTCTTAACTCATGTCAAATGGTTCCTCCAACTCGAGTAGCAGACAAAGAGCATCACGAAACGTGAGTCATGAATGTTTAGGGAAATACCACCCTATCAGTCATATAACACAGGCAAGTAATACATGATTTCATATTGTTGTGCTAAATGTGCAACCTCATGCAATATCATATGTAAGTGTTTACTAGTTATGCAATACAATGAGTATACGAGAGGCGAACCTTGCAGTCTGGAGCTGAGTGTCATGGTCGTATTTAGAACTTGTTCGGTTATAGTCTGGTTTTACAAAAACGTTTTAAAACCAAATTCACTATAACTAGTAGCTCTGATACCAAACTGTCACACCCCCAAATTACCAACTAGGGAGTGTCCCTGTTAGGCGTGTGACGACCAGCAATGAGCCACCAATTACATTGAATCACAAGTTTGAAATAAAGTTTCATCATTTAATAATACTGAAATCCCAAACATAAGTTGTTCAAAAACCATAAGTTCAGCGGAAGTGTTAATGTATCATACTGTAAATACTATCCAAACAACCTCAATAAATAAATGTCTGATAACTAAGTTCATTAATGTAACCATGACCACTCTCGCCCTCCAGCCAGCAAGTTCCTGTATTCCAAGTACCTAAGGACCTGCGAGCATGTAACACACGTATCAGACAAAGCTGGCGAGTTCACAGTTTTTAGAAAACGTTTGTTACCCGATGTATGTAAAACAGTTCAATAACCCATGCAAGTAATATTGTTAATATCTCATTTCCGAACAATGACGGCTCCTGAAATACACGACTGCCCTTCCCACGTACTCCTATCTAGTACTGGGCCAGACTGGGTCATTAGTTCACCTCCGTCCTCTACAGGCACGGGGTGAGGGTGCCAAACCTAAGTAGCGCTACCAACTAATACCCGATGAGGGACTTACAAAAGATGATAGGTGAGAATATTAACCAATATACCCGTTTTTACCCAAAGACTTATCCCCCCATGGGATACCCCTGACTGTCCCCAACCACTGGGACACATGCTCGAATGTAGTGAACTCACCTTTGATTTGCTCGGTAAGATTAGTTACTCGATTTAACAGTGATTAAGCACGTCCTAACATGGGTACAGATAACAATCAGTTTCATGTGCATACATCCTACGTATCTCGCGTACGATTAAATCACATATTACTCAATCACATACAACACACAATTCTAATGTATAAGTAACACCCATATAGTTCAAGTCATAGCAATTAACATACGAACCTAACATCATCGAGTAGTCTTTTAACATGTAATCAGTTTGTATGAACCCAATCCTCAATAACAATTAATATGCAATCATAGAGCTATTCAGATCAAACCCAATATACAAAACGACAAGCTTGTTTCATCGATTGTTCTTCATTAGACATATTCTCAATCACTACTATTTAACATGCGTGTAGATATGTATACGAACCTTAAGTTTTGCACAACCACCTTACGAGTTTATAGTGACAGTTGATAATCAAAAGGCACATGTTCAAGGTAATTACCACTTAATAATCTAAATATTGGTGTATCATGTCATCTATTACTCACGTAACCCTTCAATTAGTCTATACACATTATATGTAATTTATGTAGCACGAATAAGTACACAATCATGAGTATGAGACAGTGGCCTACCTAAAGATACACATACATACAATTAACATCCATGATAGGGCTGCATCTATAAAGAAAACATGTGGGATCCCCTTCTACCTAGCCTGTGCGCCGCCCCATAGAGATCACATGAAGTCTTAATTGTCACTTTCATATATATTTTGATTGATTATATTCAATTCACACAATGGATCTGACAACACATAACAATTCCCATGTGTGATCTCATCACACCATCATCATCGATCATTACTTCATGCAGGCCCTATGCACTAACAATTAACAAGTCAACCCAAAAATCAAATGGTCCAATAAAAGAGATTGCCTAATCTCAGTTTTCGGCCACTTACCTTATGTTTCATTCACAATTGTCAAAACATCTATCATTAGTTCAGGATTATATTATAGGAAAACTCATATCAAACACATCATCATTCCAACCGGTTTTCATGCATCAATCATTTATTCACCTAATATTTCATGTAATTTATCATGGTTTGTATTATCTATCAAGTCTCCTAGTAACACCCGAGATCGACCTGATCAACGTTGTAACTTATCACTACTTACACATAGCCGAGCAAGATCAAGCGAAAGTTAAACAAACACATTCATCCTCTCATACTATAACAAATTATTATTCTAATAACACATTGATCCACAATAATTTAAAACCAAACATATCAAATAATTTGTCCCTTGATCCGCAAATATTTGTCACACCCCCAAAATCCACCTGCGGAGTATCACCGCTTGGGAGCGTGACTGACCAGGATCAAGCCACCAATCATACAGAACATTGTATAAAATAAAAGTAAATGCAATATAGTCCAACCCATTTCCATATGAAAGGTGTTTCCAAAACATAAGTAAGTTGTCATTGTTTAGCGGAAGCGTATTATTGTAAAACCCATAGCAATTAAGTATCAAATATCAAAAGTGTTCAATAAGATGATCAAGATCCAAGCCCCACAACGACCAGCTCCTCCGTGTGCAAGCTCCAATATGTACCTAAGGTCCTGCAAGGCATGCAGCAGATAATCAACAAACTAGTTGAGCGAGTTCACAGTTAATAGTTTAGTTTGGGTAATAGTGCGTTTGTTCAATAAAGTATCATATCGTATCAGTTCCATCGCGGCCTCACAGGCATGTGTGCGAAGATTAGGTTCGTTAGTTCGCGACCGTAGTCTTTACCGACCAGGGTGTGTGCGAAGGCAATTTATCAGTTCGTTCGCGACCATAGTCCTTACCGACCAGGGTGTGTGCGAAGGCAGTTGAGTAGTTCGTAAGCATCAACAGTTTAGTCGTTCGTTACAGTATCAAAGTATGCACAAGTAATCATCCAACCCATTCCCACCCTGGGAACCCATGCCTTGGCTGTGTGAACTCACCTTGGTTTGCTCGGTATGCTAGGTTATGCACTCACAAGAATTTAATCACGTCCTATTGTATGCATGTATAACAAATCAGTTCATGTTCACAATGATTCGCATGCAATTTAATGTTCACATAACAGTCAGTTTGCATATCCGAACAACACGTATTACTTCACATTAAATCATTCAAAGTATGCTTATAACCACATATCTTTCGGTATATAAGTTATCACAGTTGTCTTTCGGATCAATTGCTATGTTTCGAACCATATGTCATCTTTCGACCAACCTATCTTTCGGTTACAACTATGTTTCGACTAACTATTATCTTTCGGCATACACTACTATGGTTCGGTAAAGTCATCCTTCGGTCAACAGCCATGATTCGAAGGACAAGCATCCTTCGGTCACAGCTATGGTTCGAGCAGCAGATATCTTTCGGTTACAATCAGTTACGTGTTTCCTAAATTTTCTGAATTTGTTACATTGTTTCCAAACATAACCATTATCAATCAACACAATTTCAGTATTCAATTACCTCAGAATCAAATCAAACGGGGAGTTTCATATTAAGTCTCATGAACCCTAACTTAACCACATGAACAATAATATCACCACCGAACCGGCCCTAAATCATTATCATGCGATTCTATTAAAACAACATCAAAGCCTCAAGTATAGACAACCAATCATACTAGCAGAACCGTTCGGATGCATCACATACGTAATCGATTAAACAGGTTAACATCATACAAACAATCCGGTTAACATACGCATCCGATTATCAACTAAATCTGATCAACATACCTATTCAATTAGCATACGTATTCGGTTAATATACAAACAACATATTGCAAAACAATCGATAAATCATGAAGTTATGCATACTCGAAGCATCATCTATTAGCATAATAATCATCGCATACTAACCGGAAATCTGGATTACGGAATGGAAATCCTTCGAACAGAGGATAGGTTTGCTATGCCGTCACACACACACGCAAGGGAACTAGGGTTTTTCAGAAAATAACCGTCTGTTTACATGCATTCACGTATATAAACATATTACAGGAATGGGCCAAGCCCATCAGAATGGCTGGGCCGAAACATGTCGAAAGATATGTTTCGTGTTCGAAGGATGAAGTCTTTGGCCGAATGATATGTTTCGGGAACCTTTAATTCGAAGGTTGATCCTTCGGATTGAAAGTCATCTTTCGTGGTCCTTCGAGTCTTTCGAACTGTGTGCCATTTTCGAGTGATCTAGACTAAGTGTTCTTCATAATAGTTATAATATTATTTTCCATTTCAGCAAGTAATCACATATACGCAAAATGACAGTACGCTTCATTAAAACACAACGTGTACAATTACAAGTTCACAATCCAAACAACTAAACAGTCAAAGTCAACGCGCATTTAATGCGAAAGTGAAAGTCAGAAACTCGAGTTGTCACATTATCCCCAACTTAAAAGAAATTTCGTCCCGAAATTTGGTACGCACTCACTGAGGAAGCTAGGTAAGTTACATCGTTCACTGGTTTTCCTGGGGTGTCACATCATCCCCCCGTTGATTTGGAATTTCGTCCCGAAATTCAGTAGTAGTAGCTTCAGCCTCAGAAGTGGATGCATTGGTTTCGAATAGCTGGGGGTACTTTTCTTTCATCTGATCTTCGCGTTCCCAGGTATACTCTGGACCACGCTGGGAGTTCCAACGAACTCGAACAAGAGGGATTCTCTTGTGTTTGAGGACCTTAACATCCCGGTCCGTGATTTCAACTGGTTCCTCGACGAACTGCAACCGCTCGTCGATAGTGAGTTCCTTAAAAGGAATGATGAGGTTTTCATCTGATAGGCATTTCTTCAGATTCGACACGTGGAATACATTGTGAACTGCACCGAGTTCAGCTGGTAGGTTCAACTTGTAGGCTACCTTGCCAATCTTTTCTGAAATTTCGAATGGTCCGACGTACCGCGGATTCAGTTTGCCCCGTTTGCCAAAACGTACCACACCCTTCCAGGGTGAAACTTTCAATAAAACCCGGTCCCCGACCGCAAATTCCAATGGCTTTCTACGCTTGTCCGCGTAGGCTTTCTGACGGTCGCGTGCTGCCGCCATGCGTTGTCGTATCTGTGCTATCTTTTCTGTGGCGTCCACAACAATATCTGGACCCGTAATTTGACTATCCCCCACCTCTGCCCAACAGAGAGGTGACCGGCATTTACGTCCGTACAATGCCTCAAATGGAGCGGCTTGAATGCTGGTATGGTAACTGTTATTGTACGAGAACTCCACCAAAGGGAGGTGTTTTTCCCAGCCGTTGCCGAAGTCTATGACACACGCTCGAAGCATGTCTTCTAGAGTTTGGATAGTTCGCTCAGACTGCCCATCCGTCTGAGGATGATATGCTGTGCTCATGTCTAATCGTGAGCCAAAAGATTTGTGCATCGCTTGCCAAAGTTCTGACGTGAATCGTGCATCGCGATCTGAAATAATAGAGATGGGCACTCCGTGCCTCGAAACAACTTCTTTCATGTAGATGTCTGCTAGGGTAGAAAACTTATCCTTTTCTTTGATAGCCAAGAAGTGAGCAGACTTTGTGAGCCGATCAACGACCACCCAGATAGTGTCATTCCCACGCTGGGATCTAGGTAGGCCAGTAACAAAATCCATGGAAATTTGCTCCCATTTCCATTGTGGTATTTCTGGTTGCTGAAGTAGGCCTGATGGTTTCTGGTACTCGATTTTAACCCTTGCACAAGTTAAACACTTGCCGACGTAAGTTGCGATAAGAGCTTTCATGTTTGGCCACCAGTAAGTTGTTCTGATATCGTGGTACATCTTATCCGACCCTGGATGTACCGAGTAGCGAGACTTGTGCGCTTCATCCATCACAAGTTCGCGTAAACCGCCATAAAGCGGGACCCAAATACGCCCCGTCACATAGTAGGCGCCGTCTTCCTTTTGTTCCATTTGTTGCCTTGAACCGCGCAAGGCTTCAGCCTTGACGTTTTCGGGTTTTAGTGCTTCTATCTGAGCAGCTCGTATCTGTGCAGGAAGACTGGACAGAATGGTAAGCTGTAGCGCTCGCACGCGCTTAGGTAGAGTGTCTTTCCGACTGAGGGCATCAGCCACAACATTGGCCTTGCCTGGATGATACTTGATGGCGCATTCGTAGTCGTTCAGAAGTTCAACCCATCTTCGTTGACGCATATTCAAGTCCTTTTGCTTAAGGATATGCTCGAGACTCCTGTGATCGGTGTAAATCGTGCACCTGGTACCGTACAGATAGTGTCGCCATATCTTAAGCGCGAAAACAACAGCTCCCAGCTCTAAATCGTGCGTCGTGTAGTTCCGTTCATGAACCTTGAGTTGCCGAGAGGCGTATGCGATAACTTTATCCCTTTGCATCAATACACAACCAAGCCCTTGTATCGATGCGTCACAATAAACCACGAAGTCATCCGTGCCCTCAGGCAGTGAGAGAATAGGCGCGCTGCAAAGCCTATCCTTTAAGTACTGAAAAGCGGTCTCCTGTGTATTACCCCATCTGTAAACGACACCTTTCTGTGTAAGCATAGTGAGTGGTTGTGCGATCTTGGAGAAGTCTTTAATAAATCGCCTGTAGTAACCTGCCAAACCCAAGAATTGGCGTATTTCTGTCGGTGTACGTGGTGCTGACCAGTTTCTGATCGAATCAACCTTGGATGGATCAACATGAATCCCATCCTTGTTCACCACATGGCCTAAGAAGTGGACTTCACGAAGCCAGAAGTCGCATTTTGAAAACTTTGCATACAGTTGCTCCTTTCGAAGAAGTTCCAAGATAAGGCGTAAGTGCTGCTCGTGCTCCTCCTGACTCTTGGAGTAGATCAAAATGTCGTCGATGAAGACGATAACAAACTTGTCGAGATAGGGTTTGCACACCCTGTTCATAAGATCCATGAAGACTGCTGGCGCGTTCGTAAGCCCGAATGGCATGACAAGAAACTCGTAGTGACCATAACGAGTTCTGAAAGCAGTTTTGGAGACGTCCTCATCCCGGACTCTCAGCTGATGATACCCTGACCTCAAATCGATCTTGGAATAGTAACACGACCCTTGCAACTGGTCGAATAGGTCATCTATGCGCGGAAGAGGATAACGGTTCTTCACCGTCACCTTGTTGAGTTCACGGTAGTCTATACACATTCTGAACGTACCGTCTTTCTTCTTCACAAATAACACTGGAGCTCCCCAAGGCGAAGAGCTTGGACGAATAAAGCCCTTTTCCAAGAGCTCTTGCAGCTGCTTCGACAGTTCTTCCAGTTCGGTTGGAGCTAAACGATACGGTGCGCGGGCTATTGGTGCTGCTCCAGGAGCTAACTCAATCTGAAACTCGACTTGACGATGAGGAGGTAAACCAGGTAAATCTTCAGGAAACACTTGAGGAAAATCACGCACAACTGGTATATCCTCCAGCTTCTTTTCCTTTGCTGATGCGTCAGTGACAAGTGCCAGAATGGCAGTATGCCCCTTTCGTAAACATTTCTGCGCCTTCAAGTAAGAGATGATGCCAACCACAGCACCACTCTTGTCGCCCTGTACTTCGAGAGGTTCTTGACTGGAGCGAGGAATACGAATAACTTTTTCCTTGCATAAGATCTCTGCGTGATGTTGAGATAACCAATCCATGCCGATGACGACGTCGAAGCTACCCAAAACTATGGGTATGAGATCAATCGAGAAAGTCTGACCCGCTAGAACAATACTACAACCCTTGACTACCTGTGTGGCTTCTACACTTTTACCATTGGCTAGTTCTACGACGTGTTTGGTGTCTAGGGGTGTTGGTGTACGTTTTAATAATTTACTCATTTTCAATGACATATAACTTGTATCAGCACCCGAATCAAATAAGACAGTAACATAAATATCGTCGAGAAGAAACTTACCCATAACCACATTGGGATCATTCACTGCATCTCCTCGACCCAACACAAAAGCACGACCACGAGCTTCATTGCCGTTGTTGTTGTTGTTTCCCCCGTTGTTCTGATTATTGTTGTTATTCCCGTTGCCCTGGTTGTTGTTGTTGCGATTCTGGTTCAACTGAGGACAATCGCGTTTGTAGTGACCTTCAGCCCCACACTGGAAACACCCCCGGTTTCCACGCTGTGGCTGCTGCTGCTGATTCTGTGGAGCTGGCGGTGGAAGTTGCTGGTTCTGATTCACTGGTCGCGCGCTTCTACAATCTTTGGCCTCATGGCCCATCTTGTGGCATCTTTGACATTGACTCCTGCGACATCTTCCACTGTGGTGTTTGTTGCACCTGTTACACCACGGGTGATTTCCCTTATAACCACTATGTCCCTGACTGCCCGATGACTGCTGACTCGGACTCTGGTAATCGTTGGTGCGACGTTGCTGAGTTTGGGATTGAACAGACGCTGATCCCCTGCTGGAATCCCCGTCCCACTTTCTTTTATTCTCGCTGGGTGTGGCAGAAGTAGCAGCTGTTGGAGTGACTGAAGTAACAGCTGTAGCAGTAGCGCCGACACGCTTTGGCAGTTTATTCTGATCCACTGCCTGATCAGTGATGCGATGAGCGAGACGCTGGATCTCCTGAATGTTGTTGAGGTTAGCCGAGGTAACGTGGCTCTGAATCTCTGGTACAAGCCCCTTGAGATACAACTCAATGCGCTTGTATGGTGGGTCTACCATGGTTGGACATAGCACAGCCAACTCGTTCGACCTCTTGGTGTAAGCTTCAATCTCTGAACCCACCATCTTCAAGTTGTACAACTCATCCTCCAACTTGTGAATGTCTTCTCTAGTGCAGTATTCTCTCTTGATCAGTTCTTTGAATTCATTCCAGGGTGTGGCGTTAGCAGCTGCCAACCCTAAGATCTGCACTTGTGCGTTCCACCAAGTGAGCGCAATCCCTTCAAGTGTGCCAGTGGCGAACTTCACCCTGCGAGCCTCAGGGCATTCACACATTTCGAAAACCGACTCGATCTTTTCAAACCAGTGGAGGAGTCCGACTGCCCCCTCCGTGCCACTGAACGAGCTAGGACGACAGTCCATGAAAGTCTTGAAGGTACACGCAGGTTGTTGCTGAGCGGGTTGACCTATTGTGTACGAATAGGGCAAAGTTAAGTACGAGAATTAATGTAGGATCTAAAGATCCTAGTGTTTATACTGCAGGGTACACTACCTGCTTGGGCGGCTGCAACTGCCGCAGCAACGAGAGCCTCTAGCTGGGCTTGAGTCATGGTAATTCGTGCGGCCATTGATCTTCACATCAAAGGCAACAATAGTGAGAAAGGTTCGCAAATAGTGCGATGACAGAAGAGTGTAAGCACATAAGTATTCTCATGCAATGACAAGGTGTGAGCAAGGTAATGTAAGCATACTACGAGCAAAGTTCTATGCAAATTCTAGCATGTAGGCAATAAACATAAACCTTATTACCTAGGAAGTTGAGTCTTGCACGTGGAGCGAAGCGTCGTTGTGGATCGTTGAGAGCACTGTTCTGGTTATAGTCTGGTTTTAATAAAACGTTTTCCCATATTAAAACCAAGTTCTCTATAACCAATGGCTCTGATACCAATCTGTCACACCCCCAAAATCCACCTGCGGAGTATCACCGCTTGGGAGCGTGACTGACCAGGATCAAGCCACCAATCATACAGAACATTGTATAAAATAAAAGTAAATGCAATATAGTCCAACCCATTTCCATATGAAAGGTGTTTCCAAAACATAAGTAAGTTGTCATTGTTTAGCGGAAGCGTATTATTGTAAAACCCATAGCAATTAAGTATCAAATATCAAAAGTGTTCAATAAGATGATCAAGATCCAAGCCCCACAACGACCAGCTCCTCCGTGTGCAAGCTCCAATATGTACCTAAGGTCCTGCAAGGCATGCAGCAGATAATCAACAAACTAGTTGAGCGAGTTCACAGTTAATAGTTTAGTTTGGGTAATAGTGCGTTTGTTCAATAAAGTATCATATCGTATCAGTTCCATCGCGGCCTCACAGGCATGTGTGCGAAGATTAGGTTCGTTAGTTCGCGACCGTAGTCTTTACCGACCAGGGTGTGTGCGAAGGCAATTTATCAGTTCGTTCGCGACCATAGTCCTTACCGACCAGGGTGTGTGCGAAGGCAGTTGAGTAGTTCGTAAGCATCAACAGTTTAGTCGTTCGTTACAGTATCAAAGTATGCACAAGTAATCATCCAACCCATTCCCACCCTGGGAACCCATGCCTTGGCTGTGTGAACTCACCTTGGTTTGCTCGGTATGCTAGGTTATGCACTCACAAGAATTTAATCACGTCCTATTGTATGCATGTATAACAAATCAGTTCATGTTCACAATGATTCGCATGCAATTTAATGTTCACATAACAGTCAGTTTGCATATCCGAACAACACGTATTACTTCACATTAAATCATTCAAAGTATGCTTATAACCACATATCTTTCGGTATATAAGTTATCACAGTTGTCTTTCGGATCAATTGCTATGTTTCGAACCATATGTCATCTTTCGACCAACCTATCTTTCGGTTACAACTATGTTTCGACTAACTATTATCTTTCGGCATACACTACTATGGTTCGGTAAAGTCATCCTTCGGTCAACAGCCATGATTCGAAGGACAAGCATCCTTCGGTCACAGCTATGGTTCGAGCAGCAGATATCTTTCGGTTACAATCAGTTACGTGTTTCCTAAATTTTCTGAATTTGTTACATTGTTTCCAAACATAACCATTATCAATCAACACAATTTCAGTATTCAATTACCTCAGAATCAAATCAAACGGGGAGTTTCATATTAAGTCTCATGAACCCTAACTTAACCACATGAACAATAATATCACCACCGAACCGGCCCTAAATCATTATCATGCGATTCTATTAAAACAACATCAAAGCCTCAAGTATAGACAACCAATCATACTAGCAGAACCGTTCGGATGCATCACATACGTAATCGATTAAACAGGTTAACATCATACAAACAATCCGGTTAACATACGCATCCGATTATCAACTAAATCTGATCAACATACCTATTCAATTAGCATACGTATTCGGTTAATATACAAACAACATATTGCAAAACAATCGATAAATCATGAAGTTATGCATACTCGAAGCATCATCTATTAGCATAATAATCATCGCATACTAACCGGAAATCTGGATTACGGAATGGAAATCCTTCGAACAGAGGATAGGTTTGCTATGCCGTCACACACACACGCAAGGGAACTAGGGTTTTTCAGAAAATAACCGTCTGTTTACATGCATTCACGTATATAAACATATTACAGGAATGGGCCAAGCCCATCAGAATGGCTGGGCCGAAACATGTCGAAAGATATGTTTCGTGTTCGAAGGATGAAGTCTTTGGCCGAATGATATGTTTCGGGAACCTTTAATTCGAAGGTTGATCCTTCGGATTGAAAGTCATCTTTCGTGGTCCTTCGAGTCTTTCGAACTGTGTGCCATTTTCGAGTGATCTAGACTAAGTGTTCTTCATAATAGTTATAATATTATTTTCCATTTCAGCAAGTAATCACATATACGCAAAATGACAGTACGCTTCATTAAAACACAACGTGTACAATTACAAGTTCACAATCCAAACAACTAAACAGTCAAAGTCAACGCGCATTTAATGCGAAAGTGAAAGTCAGAAACTCGAGTTGTCACAATATTCATATCCTTAAGTAACCTAGTAATATATATTCTAGAATCATAAAACACTACTAACCTGATTATGAGCTAAAAGGACACAAGATTCGAGGAAGGGTGGGGGTTTCGGTAAATAGAGGTTGCCGTCAAAGATAAAGGATTAGGGTTGATATATTTCATTATTTGATTGTGCCATGAAATTTATAAAAAGAACACACATACACACAGCCACATGTGTGTATGCGCCCAAACAAAAGAACCGGCCCAGCTTTAGGCTTCGTTCTAGGCTCATTGTTTGGGACCGAGATCCAAAAGCACATAAGTTGGACAATTCTTGACCACTATAAACAATTAAATATCCCTAGTTCTTATTCAACCAAGACACACCATGAAACACACATACAAATCGATAACACTAAGCATGCAACCAATCATAAACAAATCACATGTTCGAAACCCTTTTTGATCAGCAAACATGTGCCGACCACTCTCACTAGACAAGTTCTGACACTATGATAAATTCATGTTGTACCATTATTCACATCCATACATCAATTTAATCAATAATAACAACCTTCCTCGGGCCAATGAATTATATATCTAAGGCAGGTTCATAACAGGCAATCGTATATACATACATGTACAGTAACGGGGATAGAATACTAACCCAACACATGGAACCAGAGGTCAATTATCACACAGAAAAAGGCTGCGACCAAACTGGTTATCCTTCTTGTTGTCGTCGACTTGAAGGGGTGTTTTAGGGTTTGAGATATAAAGTGCATAATGTGAATAATATGAGACTCATATGTACGTATATAGCCCTTTAATCCAGGTTGGGCTCGGTTTGGGTCCTAGAAGTAACTAGGCCTCTAAAGCCCACTTAATGCATGGATGTGTATGTGCGACTAGTGGGGTGTGTCGCATCGTATGTACATGTTTGTCACGGTTCAACAAAACCACCTAATCGCCTCTATTCGTTTATTTCAAACATTTCAATCATAGCAACATTTTGATGAATTCACACAATACAAGACTCGTAACCATTCATATGAAATCAAACATGTACACGTAAGTTTACATCTAAGCATAAAACATAACAGAACCAGTATAAAATGGTCATGCAAAATGCAAGTTGTCACATCATCCCCAACTTGAAATAAATTTCGTCCCGAAATTTGATAAGTACCCCAAAGCAGCATAGTGTTAGATTAGAATGTGATAAATCAGAATGGCTGTGGGTTTTCCGTGGGTGTCACAATATATATATAGGGCTTGGTTAGATAAGAAACCCCTTCTTTTTAAGAAAACTATGGAAACCCATTCTGAACCATTGATTAGCTTACATCTAAGTTGATCAAAGGCCATGATTATTTTGGTGTTAATAAAAATAAAAGGAAATACAAAAGACTGCCAACTTGTACCATCCAAGGGCATTTTCGGTAGGTAACATAAACATCAAATCACCATAAAAGCTTCTCTTTCTCTTACCTCTTTCTCTTTCCTCTTTCCCTTTCCCATTTCTTCTTCCCTGATCTTGAAGACAACCATAGCCACAACCATAAAAGCTTATCCGGACGGTTTGAAGACCCTTCTTCGTGTTCAGGTGTTGTTGATTAGAGAAACAATAACCTTTAGAGAGAGAACGATGACAAGATAAATGTTTTTAGAGAGAGAAAGTTGATGTTTTAGAGAGAGAAACAACAATCTTTATCATGTTCATCTATAATCTTTATTTTTTTAGAGAGAGAGAGATTTGAATGTTCAAGTGTGTGTGAGAGAAGAAGGTTTGAAGACTCTTCTTCGTGTTCATCGGACGGGTATAGATCCGGTAAGTGTTCTTGAAATATCATTTCACACTTGATTTTTTGTTGAAATGGTTGTTAATATGTTTTTATGTGCTGAAAGTGTTTTAGTAATGGTTAATGGGGTATCCATGGTTAATGTTCATGTATTTTAAATAAATCAAAAACTTTAGGATGAAATTTTGAACGAGTTTTTTTTGTTGGTTTGGTTGCTTGTTAGGGGCTTTTGATCTTAACAGTAGCTGTTCTTATGTTGGTTTGGGTTGCTTGTTTGGGTTTATGATCTGAACAGTAAGTGTTTTTTTTTTTTTTTTGGTTGCTTGATTCACAGACTCAGGCCCATAACATGTGTTAAGCCCCCTGTTAGAATCTTATATAACGTGTGTTAATTTATAGAAGCAAACCCATAAAGATATTCAATTGACAAGCTTGATGGATTTAAATAAATCCAAAACTTTAGGATGAGATTTTGAACGGGTTTTTTTGTTGGTTTGGGGCTTTTGATCTTAACAATAATTGTTTTTTTTTTGTTGGGTTGCTTGATTTACAGAGACAGGCCCATAACATGTGTTAAGCACCTGTTAGAATGATATATAATGTGTGTTGATTTACAGAAACAGATCCATAAAAGATATTGAATTGACAAGCTGGATGGATGTAGGCGACGTTAATGCGGGGACATTGAATAAGTCACATCCTTTGGGAAAGATGTCTTCCTTCATTTATAGCATGTGTTGGTGGTTCATGCTGTAACAGAACACCATGATGTAACGTGTAATATGAAACGAGCCATTTATGGTAACACATGTACCGGTAATTTTGGAATATATAATATTGTATTCATGTATAAGCTAGTGGTTTACAAAACACCATGATGTGTATATACTGATCTAACATGTGTTACAATTTGTCTGTTCGGAACATGTAATTGCTTAACATGTGACAAGGGTGAAAACAGTTGACGGGGGCGATGAGTTTAATGGGGAGCTTAGTTAATATCGTAATCTTGTTGTAACCCCACTTGTATACATATGATAACATGTAAGCATCCATTATAACCCGACTTGTATTCATGTATATGAAAGTGGTTTGCAAAACACCATGATGTGCATATACTGACCGTAACACGTGAACAAGTTAACATGGAACATACAAGTTAATATCGTAACACCGTATACTTGAATAAAATGTGTTAAGCCTCTGTTATACCTGAATACATTAGTATAAGCTAGTGGTTTCCAAAACACCATGATGTGTATATACATACTGTAACATGTGTTAAAGTGACTGAAAATGTATAACGTGTGTTAAGCATCTATTATAACGTGTGTTAAGACTTCCATAATGGATGAATAAACTACAATAGTAACTTAAAAACAACAGAGTAAACATGATATAACGTGTGTTAAGTCTCTATTATAACATGTGTTAAGACTTCCAGAATGGATGCATAAACTTCAATAGTAACTGTAACAGTAGAGGTACAAATACGGGCGCCTCCACCATTATAATCTTGTTTTAACCCCACTTGTATTCATGTATATGAAAGTGGTTTGCAAAACACTATGATGTGCATATACTGATAGTAAAAACGTGTACAAGTTAATATGGAACATACAAGTTAATATCGTAACACCGTATACCTGGGATAAAATGTGTTAACCCTCTGTTATAATCTTGGTTTAACCTAACATGGTGTCATGTATAAGCTATTGGTTTCCAAAACACCATGATGTGTATATACATACTGTAACATGTGTTAAGCGACTGAAATGTATAACGTGTGTTAAGCATCTATTATAACGTGTGTAAAGACTTCCACAGTGGATGAATAAACTCCAATAGTAACTTAATAACAACAGAGTAAACCTGATATAACGTGTGTTAAGCCTCTATTATAACATGTGTTAAGACTTCTAGAATGGATGCATAAACTTCAATAGTAACTGTAACAGTAAAGGTACAAATACGGGCGCCTCCAACAGAAAATGTGTTAAGTCTAGACCGTTTTAACATCGTGTACTAGAGAAAACAAGAAGAGTCTCACATTACATATTACTAGTAAACAAAAATACATAGCACTAATACGTGTTACGTTGTACATGGGTTTCATGTCACATGTAACACATGCATGTAATGAAGTTCAAACTATAACACGTGTTAGTTGTGTTGTGCTGTAACATAAACATGGTCATGATCCTTAAGCATCTGATCCACGTTTGACAAAACCAACGGTCCCGAGAATTGGATCTTGTTTCCCTTGTATCCATCACCATCCTAATAACAAAAAGATAAGATAACCGTTAAGTCGTTAACCACACATAACTATTAACACATTCATAGCCAGAAAATCTTTTTTCTCAAACAACATCACAACTTTTTAGCTAAATTGCAATCTTTTTCTCAAATAAAATCACAACACAACCAAAAATCAGTTCATATGCAAACCAAGCATAACTTTTTAACACAAAAATAAAAACCTGTAAATTACATAAACATTTACCCCTTTTAAGAACCATTTTAACACAAAAAAAAAACATGTTTCATCTCTAAAACAACCATTACACAAAAACCTATTAACATCCAGGTTTTATGAATAATTTTTGATATTTTTTCGTCTTTTTTTTTTTTTGAAAATTGTGAAAAGCAAGGAAAAAAGATTAAATATTTCAGAGATTTAAACCTGGGTTGCCTAGAACACTTCTTTTTCAATAGCACTGAAATATTATTACATATAAACGTCCTTCTTTCTTTTGAAACAAAAATCAATGGTATTGAAAATTAAAAATCTTTTGGCAACATTCTTAATTCTGGAAAAAATAAAACCAATTGTGAAGAACGAAAATCAAAGTAAATGGCAGTTAATCATCAAAACCAACTTATTATTGAAAGGAAACTAAAACCAAAATGAAAATATTTTGACAGCATCTTGATTCTTTGATTTCTTTCATGAAAATAACAACATCAACGACATAATCGTTGTACAAACCTGAAACATTTTCTTCATTGTCGTTGTCAAACTTGATGCCAAACTCTGGTAACATTAATTCAAGCATTTTGACAGCATCTTGATTCTTTGATTTCTTTCATGAAAATAAAAACACCAAAACCTCATCGTTTTGGAAGTCGCTGCAAAAGAACCGGTTTGGGAAACTACGGACCGGCGACATTAATTCAGAGGTTGGTGGATTTGTCTCCATTGATATTAATGGAGATGCTTGCTACTTTGGTGTAAATATGAAGTTTGGTGTTTCTCTGATAAGTGAGGAAGAAGAGATAAAAGGAAAATATGAAAAAGAAATATGGGGGAGAGTGAATGTACGATTTGATGGGTTTGATGGGCAATTAATGAAAAGGTCACCTCATAATTCTTGGGGGTTAAAGAAATTTACTAATATAATCTTGATGTAAAAGTTAAAATAAAGAGATCAGTGCAACGTGGCAACATGCTAGCCACATATATAGTTTGCTAAGTTTCCTAAAAAAATGGGGTTTTTTTACCAAGCATTATCCTATATATATATATATATATATATATATATATATATATATATATATATATATAGTTTTACAAATAGTTGATTTGTATATATGATTATAGGGTTAAGTCACAAGTTCAAATTGCTGGATATACCGAAAGGGAATGCAGGTGAATTTCAAACGTTATTTATGAGTATTCTTCATCTCATCATTCGGTTTTAATTAGATTTGTATTTATTTTGTGGCTTACATTCAGTTTTAATTAGTCTTTGCAAGGCTTGCATTCCAGATGTTGAGATGAAGAATATTCATAAATGATGTTTGAAATTCACCTGCGTTCCCTTTTAGTATATCCAGTAATTTGAAACTTTAGCCCCTTGTGCCATATCCCTATAATCATATATACAAATCAACTATTTATAAAACTATATATATATATACACACACACACACACCTATATATATATATATATTGTGTAAACTCAAGAAACCTATGTAAAAAACCCATGTAACATTTTAATTTTTATAAAAAATAGGAAATGTAATATACATATGTTTAAACATTTTTATAAAACAAAAACAAAAAAACACAGAGTAGTTTTTTTTTAAAAAGGGAAAATTGGTATTTAATAAACCAACCTTTGTCCCGTTGGTAAATAATAATCTTACCTACGTAATTGGTAAATAATAATCCTACCTATCAACATATTGGTACTCAATGAACTTCCGTTAATTTTTTTTAACTGAAGTTAGTTTTTAAGTTTTATTTATTATACAAACAGTCCCTGTAGTTGTAATTTACTAGTTTTAACTGGATTTTTGCAGCTTTTACACACTGCCATCATCGATTAGAATAGTTAAAACTAGTAAATTACAACTACAGGGACTGTTTGTGTAATAAATAAAACTTAAAATATAACTTCAGTTAAAAAAAATTAACGGAAGTTCATTGAGTACCAACATACATGTTGTTAGGTAGGATTATTGCATACCAATTACGTAGGTAAGATTATTATTTACCAACGGGACAAAGGTTGGTTTATTAAAACCAATTTTCCTTTAAAAAATGTTAAAAATTTCTTGTTACATAATATATATGTCCAAAAAAAAAATGTAGCATACAAATTTTGAACATTTAAAAAAAAGTAGTAGGCGTTTTTTTTCATTTTTTTCATATAAATGTTCAAGTACATTTATGTTACATTCCCTATTTTTATAGAAAAAAATAAAAAATGTTACATAGGGTTTATTTGGGTTTTCTCAACTCACATTGGTTTTTGATTTATCTTTCCCCTATATATATATATATATATAGAGAGAGAGAGAGAGAAAGAGAGATAGAGAGAGAGAGAGAGAGGCCGGTTATCGTACAATAGGCCTAATCGTGCATTATGTACACTATAACCACAACCGTCAGATCATCTCATTTAAACCCCGTGATTAACTAATTTACATCATTAAATTAATCAAATTAAAATATATATATGAAACCGCCAAGTTTAAAATCGTCCATTGCGAAATCACAAACCCTGATAATCAGCAAAGAAAACTCACAATTATACCGTAAACCCAAAAATTCAAAACATTGCATCCTTCTTCCACCAAGTTCCATTCTACTTACCGGTGCAATTCAACGAGGATTGATGAGTTTTGAGAAAAGGAGCAAGGCCAACAACGATAGACCATATTCAATTAAGATGAATCCATTTTATAATGGGGTTTAAGTGGTTTTGAATGACGTATGCGATTTTGTATAGTTAGCTTTGTTTAGTAAGGTTTTTGTCTGAAACATATGATTTTATAAGATTAGGTATTGTTGTTAACTGCGATTTTGTTAGGGTTTTTGTCTGGTATGGTTTTTTTATGAGATTTTGCATTGTTTGACCTGTTTGGAACAAAATTGCCAAAACCAAACCAAGACTCCAAACTAGCCAAACGATTGGATATTTTGTGTTAAGGTAAGCATATGTAATGATTTAGGATGCAAATCCCACCATATACACACTTGCATGTTCATTTTGTATCAATATTTCCATTATTGCATGTTTCCCCCGAACTAAAATCCCACTAACCAAATAGATGGTGATTTCATGTTATTGTAAAACTCTTATGAGGAGTTTTGAGAAGATTATTCCTTATTTTATTTTCTTCATTTTCTGGTTTTTTATTACTTTTAGATTAATTTTCATCATTTAAAGGCATTATATTAGTCTTGAAAATCTAATTAAATTCAACTAAAATATAATAAATATATTTGGGCGGAAAATAAATATTAAAATTATAAAAACTTTCTGTTTTAATTTTATTAATTATTTTTCAAACATTTATTTATTTATTATTTATCAATTATCATAAAAACCTAGTTTCAATGATTTCATATAAATACATATCACATTACAAAATGACGATTATAATATTTTATTACATAGAAATCCTTTATTTTACATAGGGCTTTTCACCCATTTATCAATACATACAACACTAAATAGTAGTTTTACATGTAATCATATAATAAATTTACATGATTATTAAAAGAACTATATATAAACATTTCGTTTAATCATTTTTATGAGGTTTTATCATATACTTTTACCTTGACGTTTTCATATCCTTTTTACATTTCTTTTACACCGAGACCTAAATCTCGAGACTCGTACTTTATTTAATCTTTTTTTATTATACTTTATTCCTATACAAATGCATTTATACTTTTACCCTTTTATGCTAATCTTCGCCTTACTCGCCATGCTCTTATGCTTATTCGTGATCCTTCTCAGATTAACTTCGTAAGGCTTTGAGTATTACTTATCTCTTTTTCAAAAACTTTTGGGATAATTCATGTACAAATATACAAAATACACTTTCACTTACAAATTTATTTATGCACAATTACAATTCAATTACATGTTCTTAGTTACCTATGTGTTCTTGTATGTTTAAACATGCATGGTTACAATTGTTATTCTGTTAAAACCATTAACTATGTACAAACCGACCTTAACAATGTATAGCGGTATAGGATTGACGATCACCTAAGATTCATTTTATCCTTTTCGAAGGGAATGCATGGTCATTATTAAGTACTTTCTTGACCCAACGTTTTACAAGTTTAGGTGTGCATAACGTCTTACATGTAGGTTTGGTTTTGCCTTTTGTACTACCTTGGAGTGTTTACATGATTACACATGGTACTTCTTTAGACATGTGAATTGTACATTTCAAACTTACAATATACACACATACATATACAACCCTAAGTATGCCCCACCAACAATTCTTTGTTGTCGTTTTTTTATACATGTTTCTAGTGCTAGTATATGAAATTTTTTTCGAGATTGTGATCACATAGGAATTCGAACCTAGACTATCAACAGAAACTAATGTTATGCTATCGTTTATTTTAGTTGAACAATGTGTTTCCCTTTCATGTATTGTACAACAATTTAATTTCAATGATTAATATATTTCAATTTAGTACCATGAGTCTTTGAACAATCTATTATCTATATATCTCATTGTGTCACATGAGTTTATATGAGCTTACGGAGGCCACAATAGCTAATTTTATAGCCACAAACAAAAATTCAATAAACCTACACATCTAAAGTAAAGGTTTAGGATCAAATACAAAGCCTCCTAAAAATAAAAAGTGTATGAAAGTTTCTAAAAATAAACCCACTACACCAAAAAAAAGAACCTAAACTGGGGTGGGGGGGTGGGGGTTTTGGGTGGTAGTGGGGTGGGGGTGGGGGTGGGGGTGGGGGTAGGTGTTTAGGTCTTTTTTTGTGGGGGGGGGGAGGGTTAGGTTTTTTTTTTTTTTTTATTATTATTTTTTTTTTGTGGGGGGTGGGTGTTTAGGTTTTGGGTGGTGGTGTAGTGAGTTTAGGTTTTATGCTCTTGGACACTTGTCACTCTATAGTGTCTTCTTGCACTTTTTATTTTTAGGAGCCTTTTTAGAATAACTTAACCCCTAAAGTAAAATGAAGGCATAAACGAAGCATACAAATAAGATAAAACAGAAAATATGATGATGTTTTAATTGTGTCACCAACCAATATGTTATCTACCTAAAGAATTCAAGCGTTTGAAGAACAACTACATCATCAAATAACAACAAGTAATACAACATTTCCTAATGTAATAAAACACATTTCCATTTATACTTTTCATTTAAGCAAACAATCAGCTAATTAAAAAAGGAATCAGTTATATAATCTCTTAACATATAGGTAATTGGGCATTTGTTGTGACCTTGCAGGTGATCTTTAAACTTTTCATAGCTACATTCTGGATTATCACGAGTCTTTTAACGGGTTACTATAGGTTGAAGTAAAAAAAGTTATATGATTAGAATAGGCAGGATATAAATAATGGACACCTTCTCATCAATCACTGCTTTAATCATGTTAATCTTCTTACCAAACGCCTTTTGCTTTTCTTTATTCGCACAACACCATCGCGACTTGCACATTACCATCGCAACTTGCACATTTCTTCACTGGAGAATCATTGTTCGTCATTGATGACGTGGGTAGCTCAAGCTTAATAAACTAACTATAAGTGCAAAATAGCTTAAAGGGTTAAAGGGTTCGAGTAAGCTACCAGCTGTAGTGAACAGCAAAAAGCATTACACAGTGTCGTGTCCCATCACACTTTACGTGTGACTTCTCTCACTCAGCTGCAAATGGGGCACGTGAGAAGAGACAGTCTTTTACCTGCAGGTCCGAAGCTTTCAATGCCACACCCCCAAAAATACCACATGCGGAAACCCTAGCGAGGCGTGTGACGTACCAGGATCTTGTCACCAATCACACTGAACTCATAATAATAATTCAAACAGAAACTTGCATTCATTAAAATAAAGTGTTACAAAATATTTATTAAACATGACATGTTCAGCGGAAGCATAAATCATTTGTTATGTTTTTATAATCTATGAGTATGTAAGCCTTTAGATGTGTCTCGTGATTCCATGTATCTCGACCCATGACCACTCCAGCATCCCAGACAGCAAGTTCCAATGATATATACCTATAGACCTGCATGCAAGCAGAAAAGTGTATCAGAGACACTGACAACACTGGTGAGTTCACAGTTTTGTTTACCGAGAATCGTGTTACATGTTTTATTGTCAAAAGTTTAGTTTAGTTCAAAAGCATTTCCAAAAACAATGTTGATAATAACTCGATACCGTACAAGATGGCTCCAGATTATTTTGCCCGTCCCCAATGCCCCTATCAAAGCATTGGACTGTGTTTTCTTGTTGTTTAAATATGACTTCCTATAAAAATACCCGATGTGCTTATAAATACTAGTATTAATTCTTTTTCCTAATCTTCTAGGTATGAATAACTTGCTGATGGATGTATATATTTATTTACTTACTTTATTTTTTTTAAATACGTTTATCTTAACGTATAAATAATATATATAGTTAACCCATTCAGTTTCCAAAAAACAAACAACACTGGTTTATATTTTATATTATTTGTACATATATATATTACCATTTATGGATTCCCTTGTAATTAAGTTTGGTGGCTACAACCCAAAAATAGAAAAGAATTAAAATAATCAAATGCATGTCGTCTTCTTCTCTAAAAGCTTGCAAGTTGTGCTTAACTTGTATTCTTGATTATAGTTCTTTATTTAATTGTTGGTTTCAGTAACTATAAATCATGAGAGTAGGGGTGGATTCTAAAAGTAAGATAAATTGAACCAGAAGACTAAAAGTAGGATTATCACAACCCTTTAATTTAGACAACTTAAGGATGGCGAATCAACTACAATCACCGGAGGATTTAACATGGTTACCTTAGTCGCCAAGAGAGATGGATACGAGAGCAATGGGTGGCAGCTTTCTGGCAATCGGACACGAACGGAAACGGGTGTGTGATGGGGCTGTGCAGACTAGCGGAACAAAAACGGGTCTGTAAATTAGAACATCACAACACATGATTTAATACAATGACTTGGGTTACCTGGTTCAAACAAGTCAATCGCTGGTCGGCGGGAATCAGAAACCGGCGTCTTTTCCGACACTGCTGCGTTTTCCACGGTGGTCGATGACTGCAAAATCAACGATGGTGTGGTGCAACGGTGAAGATGAGCTGGTATCATTTAAAAAATTTAATCCGTCTTTATTATCATTTTTTTTTTGTCGTCAATCACCCCATTTGAAGAGTAAAAAATAGTAATTGTAAATTATGCACTATTCAAGTGTTTATAATTTTTCGTTTAAGTTGAAATACATTACCCATCCTATTTAAATAGTTTTGTGTTTATTATTATTATTATTATTATTATTATTATTATTATTATTATTAATGTTGTAACATATATTATTAATACTATTATACTAATTATATTTTTAATTTTAATATTTAGTTTTTAGAACTCTAGAAATACTAGCGTCTAAAACATTTATTATCCGACATAATAATATGTCTCACTACTTATGACATTCATTTAATTAGGGTTTTGAAAGTTTGGTATATTACAATATTATCCAACATTCCAGTTTAACATTCCAGTCAAACCCATTACCCAATATTCCTCCACGGAATATTTACCAAATGTCCCTCCCCGGGACGCATGCTTGAAAAAGAGCAGTGAACTCACCTTTGATTTGCTTGGTATGTCAAGTTACCCGTCCAAGTTGGTCAACCCAAACCTTATCGTGGTTACCAATCAAAATCAGTTTCATAATCAACCAAGTCATGTATTTTACACAGTTCACACTCATCACGAGGTCACTGTATGTCACATAGCAAGCACTTAGTTCTTGTAAAGTCCACAATCCATTTGAATGTCACATATAACAGATGAGTTTCTACTCACACTAGTCAAGTCAGTTTACTCATTCTTAAACAACATTGTTATCATACAACAAATAGCATTTATAATCCAACTATCCAATATCATATACATCCCAGCAGTTTTATTCAATACATCACAACAGTTTCATTGTTCTGACCATGAGCCTTGACGATGAAGAACCCCCATGGCGTAGGTTTTATTCTTCGCCGGTAATGAATGTGACGAAGGTTCCCAGGGGTTCGTCAAACAACAATCGACGAAGGATTAATCTTCATCGCGGATGAGTACAGCGGAGATTCACCAAGGTTCGTCAAGAACCAGTCGACGAAGGATCAAGTTCGTCGACTTGGGTTCTTCGTTGGGGATCTTTCGTTGTACCCTAACAGTTTCATGGATCATCATTGTTCATATTCAATCAGTTCGATTATTACTATAAGCACTCAATCATAATTCCAGCACACTTTGTCCCATTCCAAATTCGGTCAAACAGAATGTTTTAGCAGTTATAATTTGTTTTCTTTCAAAACCCTAATTGCCATCGATCATCACACTTATCAAAATCAACGTAATCTACAAGCAGTTCCTAGATTAATGTGAACACCATTCATGGGCCATACTACTCAGTGATTCACATCCTCATCATCTTGTAATTTGATTTATAAAACTAATTCAATGAAACCTAACTCACTGTTTCCAATATCATGACATATACAATATGCATTAATCAAAAATCATCAAGCAACACTAACCATAAATCATCATTCCAACTAGATGTAAAATTAGTCATATTCACAGAATTCTAGCAACCTGAGATCAATAAGAAAACTCGTGCTAACAAGCATCAATCGATAGACATAATCACAACCAAGTATAACCACGGATTCAACCCAAACAATGTTAACGTACTAACCGTGAGATGGAAACGAAGATACTCGCGACGAGAGAGAGAGAGAGAGCTTCGAAGAGAGGAACTTGCCGAGATCAGGGGCTGCTGCCAACCCTGTGTGGTTAAAAGGAACTTAGGGTTTGCAAAAAGGTTTATAAAAGAATTGTACGCATACATTCCCTCACACACATAAATAATGGGGAAGGGTTGGGCTCGGTTTGGGTTTAGGGAAACTAGGCCGAGAGCCCCTTGTGGCGAACCACCATCTTGACGAACAATCAACCTTCGTCCAGTGAAGGTTGGCAAAGAACCTTGTGGCGAACAATCATTCTTCATCCAGTGATGGTTGGCGAAGAATCTCCTTCGTCATCTTGATTTTCCATTAAATATTAACAACCCAACATCACTATACTTTAGTCAATCAAATATCATGCACAAGATACATCGTAAAAAGAATTGTGAAACGTGTGATGTGTAGAGGAAAGACCTTGAAATCTCGGATTGTCACATCATCCCCAACTTGAAAGAAATTTCGTCCCTAAATTTGATAAGCAGTCTCAAGAAAGTGAAGTGACAGACTAGGATGAGTGTGGATTTCCTCGGGTGCCACATCATCCCCAACTTGAAAGGGAATTTCGTCCCGAAATTCGCCAGTTGCATCAAGATTCAATTCGACAGTTTCAAACAGGTTAGGGTACTTGAGTTTCTTCTGGTCCTCGCATTCCCACCTGGACTCGGGTCCACCTCTTGAGTTACAACGAACTCTCGTAATTGGAATTCGACTATGTTAACGAACCTGGTCCATGTTTTCAACTGATTCCTCGATAACTGCAACTTGTCGTTAACCTTAGGCGATAGTAAGGGTATCACAAGTGTTTCATCGAACAACACTTCTTTTGTTTCGAGGCATAACTGACATCATGAACGTTGCCCAGTTCGTCAGGTAACTCGAGTTTGTCGGCCATGTTGCCGATTCTTTCTAGAATTTTGAATGGCCCAACGCAACGTGACTTAAGCTTGCCACACTTCCCAAAGCGCACCGCAGCCTCCCAGGGTGAGACTTTCAATTATGACACATTCGCTTGCAGCGAACTCCCAGCGTTTCCTAAGCTTATAAGCTTTCCTGACGGTCACGCGTTGCCGTCATACGATTCCTGATCTAAACAATCTTCTCAGAGGTTTCAAGTACAAGTCTTGGACCTGTGATTAGGTTGTCACCCACCTTAGTCCAACAAGGAGATTGACATTATCGTCCATACCATGCCTCAAACAGAGCTGTCTGAATACTAGATAGGTAACTACTGCAGTAGAACTCAACCAAAGGTAAGTGTCCTTCCAATTTTCACTAAAGCCAATCATACACATGCTTGCAGCATGTCTTCGAGTGTCAGGATGGTTCGATTACTCTGATCATTTGCCCTACGGTGAAGCAATGCTCATGTCTAGACGTGAGCCAAGGGTGTTGTGTACTGGCTATCATAAATCAGGTATAGATCAAAATCAGATGTAACAGGAGTTGGCACCCCGTGCCTAAAAACCGTCATTCACATGTAATTATTCACAGGATTCGAAGACTTGTCAATTTTTCCTTGATTGCAAGAAAGTGTACTGGTTACATGAGACAATCAACAATCACCCAGGTAACATCATTTCCGTTTCGAGTCTTAAATAGTCCAGTGACAAAATCCATGTCAGTGTGTTCTCGTTTCCAAATGGGTGTTTCTGGTTGCTGACGCAAACCAAAAGGTTTCTGATGTTCCACCTTGACTTCTGCACAAGTCAAACGTCGTTCACATACACCGCTATGTGAGCCTTCAAGTCCAGTGCCAGTACAAGATTCTTAGATCCTAATACATTCCATCAAAATCCAGACGAGTGGAATATCGAGACTTGTGTGCTTCGCTCATCACAAGGTCCCAAAGTTGTCGTGTTGTGGGGCCTATATTCGCCCTATAAGGTAGCGGATACCGTCTGACTTTTGCCTGTAGTTGTTTTCGTATGCCCCACATGGGTTCAGCTTGAAGATTCTCTTCCTTGAATGCTTTGGTTAAGGCAGAACGAATCTGATCAGGTAGGTTAGAGTCTATGGTGTGCTGCAAAGCTCATGCATGTTTAGGTTTCACAGTCGTAATCATTCAAAGGTTCCATCCAGCGATGCCATCACATGCTTAGCTCTTTCAAAACAAGGGTACACGGGAGGCCCTTGTGATTGGTCTAAGTAGTGCATTTGGTACCGTCCAAGTAATGACTCCAACTCAAATCCAAAGACCATGGCTTCCACCGCAGGTTGTGACTCGTGCAATTCTTCTTGTAAATCCACTACGTAAGCCATCACCTTCTCGTGTTGCATCAGCGTGTAACAGGGACTCTGATTCGAACCCTCATGGTATACGACTAGATCACTCGTACCCTCAGGTAACGACGATGCTCAGTGCATTGCAGAGTTGGGGTTTGAAAGCTGAAAAGATGTCCTCCTGTTTTGTCTCCCACGAATACACAACACCCTGCTGTGCTAAAGAGATTAAAGCTGCGCGATCTTCGAAAATTCTGTGATGAATCTGCGATAGTATCTAGCGAGACCAAGAAATTGCTGTATCCCCGAAGGACTCCTTGGTGCCAACCAATTCTAATAGAATGGATCTTAGCAAGATCCACGTGTACCCCCACTTCGTTGACTACGCGACCAAGAAAGTGTACCTCTCGAATCCTGATGTCACACTCAGGTAGACTTCGCATGGAGTTGCTCCTCCCCTAGGAGCTCTAGGATGAAATACAAGTGCCGTTCATGGTGTTCCTTTCTCTTGGAAGTGATTTAAAACGTCATAGATAAACACGGTTGACGAATCTGGCTAGATAAGGTTAACACATACTACTCATGTGATCCCTAAGGCTGCTGGTGTGTTGGATAACTTAGACATCAAGAACAGGAAATTGTAGTGGCCATACTATGTCTGTAACACCGTGTTAGGAATCATCCTCCCCTAGGTCCTCCATCAGGTGACAGTCCGATCTTAAGTCGATTTCTGAATAGAAGCTTGATCATTGTAACGGGTCAAGTAGGTCGTCGATGCGAGATAGAGGGTGACGGTCTATGATTGCCACCTTGGGGTAGTCTGTACACGTACGAAAGGACTCGTCCTTCATTTCCGCAATAGAGCTCGGACTCCCCAAGACGAGGAGCTAGATCGATAAAACTCCTATCCAGTAGTTCCTGAAGTTGATTGGACAGTTCTTGCAACCCTCCAGGCGCAAGACGATAAGAGGTACCAGAAATCAGGACTACTTCTGGCGTGATACACATCTGATACTCCTCCTGATAATGTGGGGGAAAACCTGGAAGTTATTCGGGCTATGCACAGGTAATCAATGATAGGGTGGCAGGGTAGGTGAAACACTTCTGGGCTCCCATCGACGAAGTGATGCTAACAATCAGTGAATCTCCACCATGAAGAAATATACATGCGATTTCCTCCTTACAGAAGGTTTCTGCTTGAGGCTTGGACATCCGGTCCATACTATCGACTACACCAAAGCTTCTAACGGTAGCAAGGGGAGGTCAATGTCGAACTCGTGTCCTACAAGATTGAGTTGCACCTTAGGTGAACGTGTGAGACTTCAATTAGCTTGCCATCAACCACTTCTTCAACATGTCTGTCTTCAAGTGGCATCAGGGTTAAACAGGACAGAGACGAAGAGATTAGTTACCCAAAAACATACAAGCTACCATGCTGCTATTACACCTGGCATCGCTTATACCAATCCTAAATGCCCTTCCACGAGCACCACTTCCAGTGTTGTTGTTACTGTTACGAGGATTCCCAGTACTGTCATTGTTCCCTGGGTTGTTGACGTCTTGACTTAACAACGCCCAATCCTTGTCAAAGTCACCTTCATTTCCATACTGAAAGTTATGATTTGCGAGTACCTTGTTATCGCCGTCGCCATTGCCTCTAATGTAGTTGCTTTGAGAACAGATCCTTGCGATCTGTTTCCCTTAGGGTCCACATTCCCGTTGTTCTTGTCACGTCCTAGGGTACTGCCCATGGCGCTAGTAATTACACATACCATATTCCAGTTGGTTTCTAACGTTTATGCCCCCAATAGATTCGTAAGAGTTGGCTCCCAGACGTTGCTTACTAGGGTTAGGGACTCGATTGAAGTCAACCTACTGATGTTCGTTGTCATAGAGCAGGGTCATCCAAACACTAGGGTTGGTAATGTATCACGTTCATCTTCTTGTCCATCGTTCTTGCGAGTCGATTAAGTAGCGCACGGTAAATCGTTAGAGAATCACAGAGGTTTCCATACTTCTGAACTTGAGGCGTTAATTTGTTGCGTCAAAGTAAATGAGAAAAGTGAGAAAGTATAGACCAAACATTTAATGTTTCGACAACTGTCTCAAAGACGTTCGCACTGACACCTAACATTTCTACACGGCTCGCTAGACGTTTAGTTACTTGTTCAGGTATCACTCAATGTCATAGAGACTCGTAAGGGTTCAGAGGGAAGTGGAAGGACCATGTTCAAATAGGAGACAGTCATTGCTATGACTCCTATGGATCGTTGTGTTTCACATTTGGCCGAATAATGGAATGGAACCCCTTTCACACTTGTTAGGCCTCGTTCGGACTCACATGCACCCCACATGATTATTATGTGTGCACCCACAATAATAACATGATTTGCATGCTCATCTCAACTCTTCCTAACTCGTGTTAAATAGTTCCTCAGACTTGAGTTGCAAGCTAAGAACATCACAGAACATTGGTCACGAATGTCTAGGGGAGACGCCACACTATCAATCACATACACAGGCAAGTAACACATGAATTCATATTGTTGTGCTAAATGTGCAATCACATGCAATATCATATGTAAGTGTTCACTAGTTATGCAGTACAATGAGTGAACGAAAGACGAACCTTGCAGTCTGGAATGAGTGTCATGGTCGTATTCAGAACTTGTTCGTTTTAAAACCAAGTTCACTATAAGCAGTGGCTCTGATACCAAACTGCCCACCCCCAAAATACCACATGCGGAAACCCCCACGAGGCGTGTGACGTACCAGGATCTAGCCACCAATCACATTGAACTCATAATAATAATTCAAATAAAAAATTGCATTCATTAAAATAAAGTGATACAAAATATTTATTAAACATGACATGTTCAGCGGAAGCATAAATCATTTGTTATGTTTTTCATAATCCATGAGTATGTAAGCCTTTAGATGTGTTTCGTGATTCCATGTATCTCGACCCATGACCACTCCAGCATCCCAGACAGCAAGTTCCAATGATATATACCTATAGACCTGCAAGCATGCAGAAAAGTGTATCAGACAATGCTGGTGAGTTCACAGTTTTGTTTATCGAGAATCGTGTTACATGTTTTACTGTCAAAAGTTGAGTTCAGTTCAAGCATTTCGAAAAACAATGTTGATAATAACTCGATACCGTACAAGATGGCTCCAGATTATTTTGCCCGTCCCCAATGCCCCTATCAAAGCATTGGACTGTGTTTTCTTGTTGTTTAAATATGACTTCCTATAAAAATACCCGATGTGCTTATAAATACTAGTATTAATTCTTTTTCCTAATCTTCTAGGTATGAATAACTTGCTGATGGATGTATATATTTATTTACTTACTTTATTTTTTTTAAATACGTTTATCTTAACGTATAAATAATATATATAGTTAACCCATTCAGTTTCCAAAAAACAAACAACACTGGTTTATATTTTATATTATTTGTACATATATATATTACCATTTATGGATTCCCTTGTAATTAAGTTTGGTGGCTACAACCCAAAAATAGAAAAGAATTAAAATAATCAAATGCATGTCGTCTTCTTCTCTAAAAGCTTGCAAGTTGTGCTTAACTTGTATTCTTGATTATAGTTCTTTATTTAATTGTTGGTTTCAGTAACTATAAATCATGAGAGTAGGGGTGGATTCTAAAAGTAAGATAAATTGAACCAGAAGACTAAAAGTAGGATTATCACAACCCTTTAATTTAGACAACTTAAGGATGGCGAATCAACTACAATCACCGGAGGATTTAACACGGTTACCTTAGTCGCCAAGAGAGATGGATACGAGAGCAATGGGTGGCAGCTTTCTGGCAATCGGACACGAACGGAAACGGGTGTGTGATGGGGCTGTGCAGACTAGCGGAACAAAAACGGGTTTGTAAATTAGAACATCACAACACATGATTTAATACAATGACTTGGGTTACCTGGTTCAAACAAGTCAATCGCTGGTCGGCGGGAATCAGAAACCGGCGTCTTTTCCGACACTGCTGCGTTTTCCACGGTGGTCGATGACTGCAAAATCAACGATGGTGTGGTGCAACGGTGAAGATGAGCTGGTATCATTTAAAAAATTTAATCCGTCTTTATTATCATTTTTTTTTGTCGTCAATCACCCCATTTGAAGAGTAAAAAATAGTAATTGTAAATTATGCACTATTCAAGTGTTTATAATTTTTCGTTTAAGTTGAAATACATTACCCATCCTATTTAAATAGTTTTGTGTTTATTATTATTATTATTATTATTATTATTATTATTATTATTAATGTTGTAACATATATTATTAATACTATTATACTAATTATATTATTAATTTTAATATTTAGTTTTTAGAACTATAGAAATACTAGCGTCTAAAACATTTATTATCCGACATAATAATATGTCTCACTACTTATGACATTCATTTAATTAGGGTTTTGAAAGTTTGGTATATTACAATATTATCCAACATTCCAGTTTAACATTCCAGTCAAACCCATTACCCAATATTCCTCCACGGAATATTTACCAAATGTCCCTCCCCGGAACGCATGCTTGAAAAAGAGCAGTGAACTCACCTTTGATTTGCTTGGTATGTCAAGTTACCCGTCCAAGTTGGTCAACCCAAACCTTATCGTGGTTACCAATCAAAATCAGTTTCATAATCAACCAAGTCATGTATTTTACACAGTTCACACTCATCACGAGGTCACTGTATGTCACATAGCAAGCACTTAGTTCTTGTAAAGTCCACAATCCATTTGAATGTCACACATAACAGATGAGTTTCTACTCACACTAGTCAAGTCAGTTTACTCATTCTTAAACAACATTGTTATCATACAACAAATAGCATTTATAATCCAACTATCCAATATCATATACATCCCAGCAGTTTTATTCAATACATCACAACAGTTTCATTGTTCTGACCATGAGCCTTGACGATGAAGAACCCCCATGGCGTAGGTTTTATTCTTCGCCGGTAATGAATGTGACGAAGGTTCCCAGGGGTTCGTCAAACAACAATCGACGAAGGATTAATCTTTATCGCGGATGAGTACAGCGGAGATTCACCAAGGTTCGTCAAGAACCAGTCGACGAAGGATCAAGTTCGTCGACTTGGGTTCTTCGTTGGGGATCTTTCGTTGTACCCTAACAGTTTCATGGATCATCATTGTTCATATTCAATCAGTTCGATTATTACTATAAGCACTCAATCATAATTCCAGCACACTTTGTCCCATTCCAAATTCGGTCAAACAGAATGTTTTAGCAGTTATAATTTGTTTTCTTTCAAAACCCTAATTGCCATCGATCATCACACTTATCAAAATCAACGTAATCTACAAGCAGTTCCTAGATTAATGTGAACACCATTCATGGGCCATACTACTCAGTGATTCACATCCTCATCATCTTGTAATTTGATTTATAAAACTAATTCAATGAAACCTAACTCACTGTTTCCAATATCATGACATATACAATATGCATTAATCAAAAATCATCAAGCAACACTAACCATAAATCATCATTCCAACTAGATGTAAAATTAGTCATATTCACAGAATTCTAGCAACCTGAGATCAATAAGAAAACTCGTGCTAACAAGCATCAATCGATAGACATAATCACAACCAAGTATAACCACGGATTCAACCCAAACAATGTTAACGTACTAACCGTGAGATGGAAACGAAGATACTCGCGACGAGAGAGAGAGAGAGAGCTTCGAAGAGAGGAACTTGCCGAGATCAGGGGCTGCTGCCAACCCTGTGTGGTTAAAAGGAACTTAGGGTTTGCAAAAAGGTTTATAAAAGAATTGTACGCATACATTCCCTCACACACATAAATAATGGGGAAGGGTTGGGCTCGGTTTGGGTTTAGGGAAACTAGGCCGAGAGCCCCTTGTGGCGAACCACCATCTTGACGAACAATCAACCTTCGTCCAGTGAAGGTTGGCAAAGAACCTTGTGGCGAACAATCATTCTTCATCCAGTGATGGTTGGCGAAGAATCTCCTTCGTCATCTTGATTTTCCATTAAATATTAACAACCCAACATCACTATACTTTAGTCAATCAAATATCATGCACAAGATACATCGTAAAAAGAATTGTGAAACGTGTGATGCGTAGAGGAAAGACCTTGAAATCTCGGATTGTCACATCATCCCCAACTTGAAAGAAATTTCGTCCCTAAATTTGATAAGCAGTCTCAAGAAAGTGAAGTGACAGACTAGGATGAGTGTGGATTTCCTCGGGTGCCACATCATCCCCAACTTGAAAGGGAATTTCGTCCCGAAATTCGCCAGTTGCATCAAGATTCAATTCGACAGTTTCAAACAGGTTAGGGTACTTGAGTTTCTTCTGGTCCTCGCATTCCCACCTGGACTCGGGTCCACCTCTTGAGTTACAACGAACTCTCGTAATTGGAATTCGACTATGTTAACGAACCTGGTCCATGTTTTCAACTGATTCCTCGATAACTGCAACTTGTCGTTAACCTTAGGCGATAGTAAGGGTATCACAAGTGTTTCATCGAACAACACTTCTTTTGTTTCGAGGCATAATTGACATCATGAACGTTGCCCAGTTCGTCAGGTAACTCGAGTTTGTCGGCCATGTTGCCGATTCTTTCTAGAATTTTGAATGGCCCAACGCAACGCAACGTGACTTAAGCTTGCCACACTTCCCAAAGCGCACCGCAGCCTCCCAGGGTGAGACTTTCAATTATGACACATTCGCTTGCAGCGAACTCCCAGCGTTTCCTAAGCTTATCAGCTTTCCTGACGGTCACGCGTTGCCGTCATACGATTCCTGATCTAAACAATCTTCTCAGAGGTTTCAAGTACAAGTCTTGGACCTGTGATTAGGTTGTCACCCACCTTAGTCCAACAAGGAGATTGACATTATCGTCCATACCATGCCTCAAACAGAGCTGTCTGAATACTAGATAGGTAACTACTGCAGTAGAACTCAACCAAAGGTAAGTGTCCTTCCAATTTTCACTAAAGCCAATCATACACATGCTTGCAGCATGTCTTCGAGTGTCAGGATGGTTCGATTACTCTGATCATTTGCCCTACGGTGAAGCAATGCTCATGTCTAGACGTGAGCCAAGGGTGTTGTGTACTGGCTATCATAAATCAGGTATAGATCAAAATCAGATGTAACAGGAGTTGGCACCCCGTGCCTAAAAACCGTCATTCACATGTAATTATTCACAGGATTCGAAGACTTGTCAATTTTTCCTTGATTGCAAGAAAGTGTACTGGTTACATGAGACAATCAACAATCACCCAGGTAACATCATTTCCGTTTCGAGTCTTAAATAGTCCAGTGACAAAATCCATGTCAGTGTGTTCTCGTTTCCAAATGGGTGTTTCTGGTTGCTGACGCAAACCAAAAGGTTTCTGATGTTCCACCTTGACTTCTGCACAAGTCAAACGTCGTTCACATACACCGCTATGTGAGCCTTCAAGTCCAGTGCCAGTACAAGATTCTTAGATCCTAATACATTCCATCAAAATCCAGACGAGTGGAATATCGAGACTTGTGTGCTTCGCTCATCACAAGGTCCCAAAGTTGTCGTGTTGTGGGGCCTATATTCGCCCTATAAGGTAGCGGATACCGTCTGACTTTTGCCTGTAGTTGTTTTCGTATGCCCCACATGGGTTCAGCTTGAAGATTCTCTTCCTTGAATGCTTTGGTTAAGGCAGAACGAATCTGATCAGGTAGGTTAGAGTCTATGGTGTGCTGCAAAGCTCATGCATGTTTAGGTTTCACAGTCGTAATCATTCAAAGGTTCCATCCAGCGATGCCATCACATGCTTAGCTCTTTCAAAACAAGGGTACACGGGAGGCCCTTGTGATTGGTCTAAGTAGTGCATTTGGTACCGTCCAAGTAATGACTCCAACTCAAATCCAAAGACCATGGCTTCCACCGCAGGTTGTGACTCGTGCAATTCTTCTTGTAAATCCACTACGTAAGCCATCACCTTCTCGTGTTGCATCAGCGTGTAACAGGGACTCTGATTCGAACCCTCATGGTATACGACTAGATCACTCGTACCCTCAGGTAACGACGATGCTCAGTGCATTGCAGAGTTGGGGTTTGAAAGCTGAAAAGATGTCCTCCTGTTTTGTCTCCCACGAATACACAACACCCTGCTGTGCTAAAGAGATTAAAGCTGCGCGATCTTCGAAAATTCTGTGATGAATCTGCGATAGTATCTAGCGAGACCAAGAAATTGCTGTATCCCCGAAGGACTCCTTGGTGCCAACCAATTCTAATAGAATGGATCTTAGCAAGATCCACGTGTACCCCCACTTCGTTGACTACGCGACCAAGAAAGGGTACCTCTCGAATCCTGATGTCACACTCAGGTAGACTTCGCATGGAGTTGCTCCTCCCCTAGGAGCTCTAGGATGAAATACAAGTGCCGTTCATGGTGTTCCTTTCTCTTGGAAGTGATTTAAAACGTCATAGATAAACACGGTTGACGAATCTGGCTAGATAAGGTTAACACATACTACTCATGTGATCCCTAAGGCTGCTGGTGTGTTGGATAACTTAGACATCAAGAACAGGAAATTGTAGTGGCCATACTATGTCTGTAACACCGTGTTAGGAATCATCCTCCCCTAGGTCCTCCATCAGGTGACAGTCCGATCTTAAGTCGATTTCTGAATAGAAGCTTGATCATTGTAACGGGTCAAGTAGGTCGTCGATGCGAGATAGAGGGTGACGGTCTATGATTGCCACCTTGGGGTAGTCTGTACACGTACGAAAGGACTCGTCCTTCATTTCCGCAATAGAGCTCGGACTCCCCAAGACGAGGAGCTAGATCGATAAAACTCCTATCCAGTAGTTCCTGAAGTTGATTGGACAGTTCTTGCAACCCTCCAGGCGCAAGACGATAAGAGGTACCAGAAATCAGGACTACTTCTGGCGTGATACACATCTGATACTCCTCCTGATAATGTGGGGGAAAACCTGGAAGTTATTCGGGCTATGCACAGGTAATCAATGATAGGGTGGCAGGGTAGGTGAAACACTTCTGGGCTCCCATCGACGAAGTGATGCTAACAATCAGTGAATCTCCACCATGAAGAAATATACATGCGATTTCCTCCTTACAGAAGGTTTCTGCTTGAGGCTTGGACATCCGGTCCATACTATCGACTACACCAAAGCTTCTAACGGTAGCAAGGGGAGGTCAATGTCGAACTCGTGTCCTACAAGATTGAGTTGCACCTTAGGTGAACGTGTGAGACTTCAATTAGCTTGCCATCAACCACTTCTTCAACATGTCTGTCTTCAAGTGGCATCAGGGTTAAACAGGACAGAGACGAAGAGATTAGTTACCCAAAAACATACAAGCTACCATGCTGCTATTACACCTGGCATCGCTTATACCAATCCTAAATGCCCTTCCACGAGCACCACTTCCAGTGTTGTTGTTACTGTTACGAGGATTCCCAGTACTGTCATTGTTCCCTGGGTTGTTGACGTCTTGACTTAACAACGCCCAATCCTTGTCAAAGTCACCTTCATTTCCATACTGAAAGTTATGATTTGCGAGTACCTTGTTATCGCCGTCGCCATTGCCTCTAATGTAGTTGCTTTGAGAACAGATCCTTGCGATCTGTTTCCCTTAGGGTCCACATTCCCGTTGTTCTTGTCACGTCCTAGGGTACTGCCCATGGCGCTAGTAATTACACATACCATATTCCAGTTGGTTTCTAACGTTTATGCCCCCAATAGATTCGTAAGAGTTGGCTCCCAGACGTTGCTTACTAGGGTTAGGGACTCGATTGAAGTCAACCTACTGATGTTCGTTGTCATAGAGCAGGGTCATCCAAACACTAGGGTTGGTAATGTATCACGTTCATCTTCTTGTCCATCGTTCTTGCGAGTCGATTAAGTAGCGCACGGTAAATCGTTAGAGAATCACAGAGGTTTCCATACTTCTGAACTTGAGGCGTTAATTTGTTGCGTCAAAGTAAATGAGAAAAGTGAGAAAGTATAGACCAAACATTTAATGTTTCGACAACTGTCTCAAAGACGTTCGCACTGACACCTAACATTTCTACACGGCTCGCTAGACGTTTAGTTACTTGTTCAGGTATCACTCAATGTCATAGAGACTCGTAAGGGTTCAGAGGGAAGTGGAAGGACCATGTTCAAATAGGAGACAGTCATTGCTATGACTCCTATGGATCGTTGTGTTTCACATTTGGCCGAATAATGGAATGGAACCCCTTTCACACTTGTTAGGCCTCGTTCGGACTCACATGCACCCCACATGATTATTATGTGTGCACCCACAATAATAACATGATTTGCATGCTCATCTCAACTCTTCCTAACTCGTGTTAAATAGTTCCTCAGACTTGAGTTGCAAACTAAGAACATCACAGAACATTGGTCACGAATGTCTAGGGGAGACGCCACACTATCAATCACATACACAGGCAAGTAACACATGAATTCATACTGTTGTGCTAAATGTGCAATCACATGCAATATCATATGTAAGTGTTCACTAGTTATGCAGTACAATGAGTGAACGAAAGACAAACCTTGCAGTCTGGAGCTGAGTGTCATGGTCGTATTCAGAACTTGTTCGTTTTAAAACCAAGTTCACTATAAGCAGTGGCTCTGATACCAAACTGCCCACCCCCAAAATACCACATGCGGAAACCCCCACGAGGCGTGTGACGTACCAGGATCTAGCCACCAATCACATTGAACTCATAATAATAATTCAAATAAAAAATTGCATTCATTAAAATAAAGTGATACAAAATATTTATTAAACATGACATGTTCAGCGGAAGCATAAATCATTTGTTATGTTTTTCATAATCCATGAGTATGTAAGCCTTTAGATGTGTTTCGTGATTCCATGTATCTCGACCCATGACCACTCCAGCATCCCAGACAGCAAGTTCCAATGATATATACCTATAGACCTGCAAGCATGCAGAAAAGTGTATCAGACAATGCTGGTGAGTTCACAGTTTTGTTTATCGAGAATCGTGTTACATGTTTTACTGTCAAAAGTTGAGTTCAGTTCAAGCATTTCGAAAAACAATGTTGATAATAACTCGATACCGTACAAGATGGCTCCAGATTATTTTGCCCGTCCCCAATGCCCCTATCAAAGCGTCGGTCATGATTTAAGGTAACTAGTTCACGCCCATCCTCCCCGGTACGGTGTGAGGGTGCCAAACCTAATAGCGCTATCAACTAATAACCCCGTTGCCTCCCCGGCAACCTTTTCGGTAGAAGATGGGACTTAAGGTGATAGGAGTGAGTGTATTATCCAACATTCCGGTTTAGCATTCCAGTCAAAAATATAACAGTCCTGAACCGACACCCTTGTAATAATTTCCGACACTCTAATATATTTTAAAATATCCCAATATGTCCCTAAAAACACCCCGTATGTGAAAACCGAGCCTAAAATCAATTATGTCATTAAAAATAAATTAAAAATCAAACTTTTAAGTTTAGGCGGGCCGCGTAAGACACCCCTTAAGCTCACGCGGGCCGTGAGAGATCAAGAACGCGGCAGAACCCAGTGCTGACACATGTCCCCTGCGTATTGAACCTATGTGGTGACCCGGACCAGCTACGGCCTAAACCCCCTACGACGCGGGCCACGTAAGCCTTTGCTTACCTTTACGCGGGCCGCGAGAAACCCCGATTACAGCCCTATATAAGAGGGCAACGGGCCTTCAGTTGAAACTCGCTCATTTCTGTTTCTCAATCTCGAATTTCTGAATAGAGAACATAATTTCCGGGTATTATACCCCCCTAATTAGCGAAGTTCTGCTCCGTTGTAAGTATTATAACCCCTGGATACGTATTAGATACGCTGCCCGATTGATCTAGGGTTCCGTAACGGCTGTCGTGGTTCTGCCCGACGTAATCGTTGGAATGCTGTCTCGGGGAGGGTATTACTAATGTTATAATGGGTTATTATACTAACACGTGTGCATTTGTGTAATTTATAGATTATTCCCAGGAAATCCTTACTGATAACCCTAAGACAGCAATGTGAGTAATTCTCTTTTTGTTAAATGTTTTTTACAAAACCTTAAATACTTTTCCATGCGAATAACAGTTATTGAGTATTTAAGAATACAATTATCATGAGTATGTTGGGGTTTTGTATACAAAATTTGTTACCACCTGGTCTAGGAGTAACATTTCCACAAGTCGGGTCTGACAGTACCATGGATGTTAATTAATATGTCTTGGAAACAAATATAATTGCAAGACCGCCCTCAATACTGTACACTGGGTTTTACTTAAACTTGAATAAACTGGGATTCACTCACCAGTATTTCCCACTGACAAAATGTTTTTAAACGCGTTTCAGGTAACAAACTGTGAAAGCAAAATAGAAGCCAGCTGGATAGCACTGAAGGCTTAGAAAAGTGGCAATAAAGTTACCTATAATAAAATAGATATTTTTATTTAATAAAATAGGATTTATTCCTATGAAAACGCGTGTACTTGAAACTTGGGTTTTATCCCATGTGTTTAATGTTATGAAAATGTGGTATTTTACTCTGATCAAATATTTCCTAACTACGGTCCTGATGAAAATTTCCGCTGCCAAATTAGACAATAAACAAGATACCACCGAAACTGGCTCGCGGCCGCCCGTTCCTAGGGATTAAGGATCGGGGGTTGCGACAGAAGGTGGTATCAGAGCTATGCCACTGATTCAGCCACAGAAGTGTCCTGTTGACATCAAAATTTAAAGTGTTAGGAAATAAATTACGGGAATACATGCATAATTGTAATTGTGGTATGTTATTTGACTATTTGTTAGTTTACAGTATGAGCGACCAAGGACCATCTGACGCATACCGTCAATTGTCTGGTTCGCTTAGAAGCGAAGGCACCTCCTCTTCTCAGCCTGCCCTCTCAGGGTACTCTGCTGATATGGAAGAAGGAATCTTTGTGTTTAAGGCTCAGTCTGAGGAGCCATTTCCTCAGAAAAAGAGGGGATGGTTCAGTAGGGGAGCACACGAGCGTAGGAAGCGTATGAAAAAGTTGCAAGGGCGAAGAGCATTAGCCGCAGCTAAAAGAGAAATTGATGCATATGCCCATGATATGCTCAATAGGGGAATAACTAATATCCATATTTTAGCAACCACTGCAGCTGACCCTAACCTGGAACAAATGTTAGCACCCCAACCACAACCACCAATTACTGACCTACCCATGGAGATAGAAAACCCTGAAAACCAAATAGAGATACATGACTTCAATCCGGAAGAAATACCTAGGGTACCCGCACCAAATCCCCTAGACCCAAATTACGACCCATGGAGGGACGACAATATGGACTATGTGCAACGCTACCCTATTCCAGAAGACATGCCAATGCAAAACCTAGGAGCCTACCCAGGTTTAGATACTCTAGATCCTTATTTTGATAATGATGCATATATTAGAGAGATCTTAGAGAATCCTTACCCATTTCAGGCCCCTATACCTCCATATCAGGAACTCGCACCCCAGATTCCGAACCAAGTCCTAGAACCTGCACCCCCAATGAGTGTAGAAAACGTACAAGAACTTAGGACTTTTGGTGAGGAAATTTTAGAGAGTAGTGAAAGAATGCGACAGGTGGGAGAGCGTCTCGTATGGAAATACGATGAACGCAATATGGATTTCTGGATGAATCCATATCCATGAACGGGATGGTGAAAACGGTAGTAGGAATAATAATAATAAAATAAAAATGAAATGAAATATGTGTGTACGGATACCTACTATTATTAGTGTAATTTTATTTCAGTCGGTATTGTAATTTTTATTTCAGTCGGTATTGTAATTTTTATTTCAGTACTGGTGTGTAATAGACGCATAGTATATGAATAGAGTAAAAGTCGCAATGTTCGACGCTTTTCACCAAAAGTGTGTGATATGTGATTTGCTATATTCAAATATTATTGGTGATATTAATATGTGGTAAATGTTTAAAATTCAGATGGACAACGAAGTGAATCAGGAAAACCAGAATGATAATATCCAGAACGACAACAACTCGAATAACGATAATTTGAATAATGAGAACCCGAATAACAATGGAAATCACGTGGATAATAGTGCCATCCAACATATAGTGGCATAAGGAATCATAGACGCAGTGCCATTTATTATCCAAAATGTTAAGGAAGCCGAAAATAAGAGTAAGCATAGCAGTAAGGGACTAACTGAACCAGAACACAACGTGAACAATGGACCTGTACTTCAAGTGCCCATTCCCAAAAGAAGAAGAACCATGCCGTATGGTTGTTCTTATAAAGAATTCTGGTCCTGCAAACCAATAGAATTCTCGGGCAATGAAGGACCCATTGCAGCTCTACGCTGGATATTGAAGACTGAGGTTGTTCTAAAAATAAGCAAGTGTGCTGAAGAAGATAAGATAATGTTTGCTTCTAATATGTTTAAGAATTCAGCCCTAGAATGGTGGAACACTATCCTCCAGTCAAGAGGAAGTGATAGGATATACAACATGGAATGGGAGGAGTTCAAAAATATGGTAGAAAGAAAATTCTGCCCTCTCAATGAAAAGGAACAGATAGCAAATAAGTTTCTGAACCTTAGAATGACCGGGGTAGATAGTAAGGGGTACACTACCACATTCTTTGAATATGCTAGAATAGTGCCAACCCTTGCATCACCTGAACCGGTATTAATCTCCCGTTACATCTGGGGATTAAATGGAGAGATTAGGCATCTAGTCAATGCAGCTAGACCTCAAACCATAGAAGAAGCTGTAGAACTAGCCAATACCTTGACTGATGAACTAGTCCGTACTAGAGAAGAAGACCAGAGGAGAAACTTAACTCAAAGGCTTACCCAAGAATTCCGTTCTGGGAATTACAATCGTAGGAATATGGGGTCTACCTCTGCACCATTCTGCAAGATCTGCAAGAAAAAGTATTCGGGAAAATGCTCGACTCTTTGCAATTTCTGCAAGATGCCAGGACACAAGGAAGAAGATTGCAGGAGAAAATCCAGTAATGGACTATGCTACAACTGTGGAGAAAAAGGTCACGTCAAGACAAACTGTCTGAAATTGGCTCCAGCTGTGAACAACAGGAACACTAAAAATGCTAGAGCATTTGTTTTGACTGCAGATGAAGCCAAGATGATCCCGGATGTCATAGCTGGTATGTTTTTAGTTAATGATATTTTTGCTAAAGTATTATTTGACTCTGGTGCAAACCAAAGTTTTATCAATACTTCGTTTGCAAACTTCTAAATCAATCATTAACTAAACTACCACAAGAATGTCTAGTAGAGACAACAAATGGAGAAACCGTTAGGATTTCTGAAATCTTGCAGGAAGCAAGAATAGAAATTTTAAATCAAAAGTTTATTGCAAACCTTTACCCAATGAATCTGGTAGGATTTGATGTTGTATTAGGAATGGATTGATTAATAGCCAATAAAGCCAGTGTTTTGTGTGATCAAAAGGCAATTCAAGTAAATTCACCAAGGGGTGAAAAGATCACAATTAAAGGAGATAAACCATCTAGATCCACTAAATTCATCTCTGTGATGAAAACAGCAAGTTATATAAGAAAATGATCTATAGTGTATTTGATTTCTATAATCACTAACACTAAAGGAAAAGAATTAAAAGACATCCCAGTAGTGTCCCAGTTTTCAGATGTATTTCTAGAAGAATTGCCAGGACTACCGCCAGACAGAGAAGTTGAATTCATGATCCATCTACTACCAGGAACGGCACCGATTGCTAAAGCACCCTACCGATTGGCACCCGCCGAAATGCAGGAGCTAAAGAAACAATTAGATGAATTTTTGGAGAAAGGATTCATACAGCCAAGTTCATCGCCATGGGGAGCACTGATTTTTTTTGTCAAAAAGAAGGACAGATCAATGCGTATGTGCATTGACTACCGTGAATTGAACAAGGTCACAATTAAGAATCGGTATCCATTACCAAGGATCGATGATCTGTTCGATCAACTGCAAGGAGCTCGATTTTTCTCTAAAATCGATTTAAGATCAGGATATCATCAATTAAAGGTACAGGAAGAGGACATTCCTAAGACTGCATTCAGAACAAGGTATGGCCACTATGAATTTACTGTCATGCCATTTGGTCTAACCAATGCCCCAGCTGCATTTATGGACATGATGAACCGAATATGTAACCCATATTTGGATAAATTCATAATTGTTTTTATTGATGATATTCTAATTTACTCTAAGAATAAAGAGGATCATGCAAAGCATTTGCATTTACTTTTAAATCTATTAAGAAAGGAAAAGCTTTACGCTAAGTTTTCCAAGTGCGAGTTTTGGTTAGAACAGGTACAATTTCTTGGACACTTAGTTAATCATGAAGGAATTCATGTAGATCCAACAAAGATCGAAGCAATTACTAAATGGAAAACCCCTGAATCGCCAATGGAGGTTAGAAGTTTCTTAGGATTGGCCGATTATTATAGAAGATTCATTTGAGATTTTTCAAGAATAGCCATTCCCTTAACTAAGTTAACCTGTAAATCCATTAAGTTTGAATGTTGATCAAAAGAAGAAGAAGCCATTAGAATCCTTAAGCAAAGACTAACCCATGCACCTATACTAGCATTACTAGAAGGAACTGAAGACTTTGTAGTCTACTGTGACGCTCCTAAGTTAGGTTATGGATGTGTGTTGATGCAACATCAAAAGGTTATAGCTTACGCATCTAGACAACTTAAGAATCATGAAGAGAATTATTCAACCCATGATCTAGAACTAGGAGCCATAATTTTTGCCCTTAAGATTCGGAGACATTACCTTTATGGTAGTAAGTTTACCATATTCATTGATCATAAGAGTTTAAGGTATGTTTTTGGGCAAAAAGAGTTGAATATGAGACAAAGACGCTGGATGGAAATGCTTAGTGATTATGATTGTGATATCCAGTATCATTCAGGAAAAGCCAATGTAGTGGCTGATGCTTTAAGTCGAAAATATCATGAAAAGCCAAGAAGGGTACGTTCTCTTAAATTAAATCTACAAGTAGATTTAAACGATCAGATTAGAAAAGCACAAGAATCAGTAATCAAGAATGATACTGAAAAATTAAAAGGAATGATTAAAGAATTAGTACAAGGACCAGACGGAATTTGGAGATTCCATAAAAAGAGAATGTGGATACCTAAATTAGGAAATCTACGTCATTGTATATTAGGAAGGCTGTTGGTGCACTACATCTGTTGATTTCGTCTTGGATCATGTTATGTATTGTATTGATTAGATTAGGGCACGTTTTATGATAAAATAGGATAGCATATAGGTTTAACCTGGTAGGTCCACTTATGTGTACATGTCCGTATGTGGGAACCTACCTGGTCCGCTTATGTGTACATGTCCGTATGTGGGAACCTACCTGGTCCGCTTATGTGTACATGTCCATATGTGGGAACCTACCAACACTATAAATACCACATGAGCGAACTCGAATGTAACTTTCTAGAATTCCATACCGAAGTGCTGCCGGTGTGAGGAACGAGCTGTAAATATTGTCAAATCAATAAAATCAGTAGATTAAGTGAATTGCAAGCTGTCTCTACCTTCGTTTCTTGTTATTCCGCACCTGAAACGTAGTTGAACGCCTCTGAACGACTCATTCGGGTTAGATCACGATCCTACAAGTGGTATCAGAGCTTCAGGAGGAGGAGTTCTATAGAGATTTGCTGGATTTCATCTAAAATTCTTACTTTTACACCTTTTTCTTCATCAGAACGAGATTTAACGGTCGGAATCCGCTCAAAATTTTACAGTTGTAGGTAATTGATCGTAGATAAACCCTTGAAAATTTGACACTGAAATTTGGACTAAAAATGGGTTAAATTAGTCTCCGAATAGGTTCCGCTTTTTCGAACAAATAGTAGATCCGCTCCAAAAATCATTCAAGTCCGCTTATTTGACCATTCAAGTTCGCTTATTTGGACATATTTTGAGTAGATCCGCTCCAAAAATCATTCAAGTCCGGTTATTTGACCATTCAAGTTCGCTTATTTGGACATGTTTTGAGTAGGTCCGCTCCAAATTGCATGAAAGGTCCGCTCCAAAGACACGTTATCAATAGTTCCGCTCATCTGGTCAACCTGGTCCGCTTTTAGTGACAAAGTTCAGTAGGTTCGCTTGAATATACCGACTGCTTGAATTGTATTTCGGGTAATAAAGTGCATCGAGTTGTGTGATTCTTTAATCGAAGTGGTCAGTAGGTTTAATCGAAGTGGTCAGTAGGTTGGGAAAAGATATCAACAATAAGTGTGCATGTGGGTTTGAAACACTATAACAGTTATCGGCCAAATCAGCTTTGATAAAAAAATTAAAGGTCCAATGAGAATCGATTTGATTATATAACTTGTCGGCATTTTTTTGAAAGTCACAAGTTAATAAACGGTCCAATCATGATTAGCAATTTGCATGTGAATTTGTAAAACATATTTTGAATAGTTGTGATTCATAGCTGTATGTGATCTTGTGGCCCAATCAGTTTATTAAAGTTGTCGGATAAGTGGATTTGTGTCAGTTTCATGTGATCAATATTTGTGTTCAAGGTTGCGGCCCAATCAATATCATTTATTAAAAGAGCCCATATTGAACATTTAAAAAGTGTCAGCCAATTTCAGTATATAGCACGATTAAACATTTCGTTGAAATTGTGTTCGGCCAATTGAGTGTTATTTGAGGCCCAATCAGTTGTCAGCACATGTGAATCAATTGTCAAAGTCATTGTCCACTAATTCATAGTTTCGGCCCAATCAGATATATCATATTGTCAAGGTTGTCGGTCACAAGAGTGAATGTAATCTGATCAAAGATTTTCGGCCCAATGAAAGATTTTTAAAAGACACACTTGTCGGCCCTTTGTTATACTTATTGCATCAAGAGTTAAACAATCAGCGGCCCAATCATATTGATTTACATGGATTGATCGGCCCAAGTATCTAATTGAAGTGGAAAGTTATTTTGACCTAAAGTCCAAGTGTGTGTCAGCTCATATATTCGGTCCAAGTTCAATTTTTTAAAAAAAAAATCAAGTTCAAAGCATAACAGTTCACAAAAGGTGGTTCAGTCCGTTTGATTTCAAACTCGCTCAAGGTCGTGTGTTTTAGCCAGGTCATTGGAAAAGGTCGTTTGATTTTGATCTGGGTCATAGCAGTCCGCATAGTTTGTCAATCTTCAGTCCGCACAGAATATTCATCAGTTCGAATGATTCAGTTCACACAGAGTATCAGTTTGATTCAGTTGCTTTGATAAGTGTTTTAAACTGATTGTGTTTTGTTTGTTTGTGTGTCGTCAGGTGATACAGGTGTGAAACATGGATACCGAGTTCTACAACGCATTTGCAACACCGTCTAGTCCAGCTGCAGTTGTTCAAGCTATGAATTTAGAAAATGAGACGGGAACCACCCAGAAACCCCCGAAATTGATGAGTATAGAAGAATACTACGGGTGGAAAGATCGATTCGAGAACTGGATTCAGGCAAACCATCTTAGGTCATGGGAATGCATACTGAAGAAATATGTGTTGCCTCGAACAGATTTACAAGTTCTTAAAGAGTTATCTGAGTTCACGGATCAGGAAAGGGTTATGTACAAAGCGGAGAAAATGATGATCAGTCTGCTGCAACAAGCAATCAAAGAGGATATATTCATTCTGCTACAGCATGACAAAACTGCAAAGTCAATTTGGGATGCACTTAAAGTCAAATTCGAGGGTAGCGAGAATATCATAAAGAGCAAAAAGGCTCTACTAAAGAAAGAGTTTGATCTGTTCAGCAGCTTACCGGGAGAGGATACAAAGAAGCTGATTGAACGTTACTGTCTCCTTGTACGATCAATGTCGATGTTGAGTATTACTAAAGATCGTGAAGAGTGGGTAGATAAACTTGCTGATGCGTTACCACAGAAGGAGTGGGGAACATATCTGATGATTCTGAAAAACACGGGTGTTTATGATGGGTTAACGATTTCTCAGTTTATCGAAAAGATCGAGAGTCAGGATTTGGAACAACAAAAGATCGCGAGGATGAATAGTCCGAGTGGTCAACAGGATGTGAAGATGTACTATAAAGGTAGTATTCCAGTTCCTAAAGCTGAGAGAAGTCAAAAATTCAAACTGCGTTCAGTGCTGGGGATTCATCAGAAAAGTCTGATCAGGGTTCTGGCAAAAGCAGCAGTGGATTCTCATCATTTCCGAGTGTTAATCCTAAAGAGTCAAATTCAAGTTTTCAGTCACAAAGCACAAAAACGGGAAATGGATATGTGATTCAGTGTAACATCGCGCTAAATCTTCCAGAAGGCCAAAGCTTTTCAGAAGACACTGCTAAAGACCACATGGCTCTACTTGGTTCTGTATTGTTATCTTATGATGGTCTAGTAGCTGGTCGGATCGGAAATCCCATGCTCACCAAAGAGGATTACGACCAAATAGATGCCGAAGAGATGGAATTAATGGATATCAAATGGTGTCTTGCAAGTGTTCTTCGACGCGCTGAAAAGTTCAAAACAATCACCGGGAGAAATGACTTTCTTGATGCTCATGTATCTACTTTAGGTTTTGATAAATCTAAAGTTACTTGTTTTCGATGCAGGGAGAAAGGCCATTTCAAATGGCAATGCAAGAATAGAGAAGCTAGCGGTGCTCAGAATCCATTTGGTAAAGATGATTACTACCGGAAAGCCATTTATCAGCAGGTTGGTCAATCACAAGATTCACAGACAGCTCATGGTAGAAAGATTGAAGATTCTAAGAGAGCGTGTTGGTAAACTTCAACTGGAGCAACTACATATCTCCTGATAGCAAAGCGTGTATAGTTGATCAAGATGATGAAAGACTGCCTGAAGGATTCAGCTGGGATATGTTCGTTGATGAAAAAGAAGAGTATAAAGCCTTCATTGCCAAGATTGTCAGAGAGCCAGACATGTTTGCTACCTGGATGAAGTCTATTGGAGTGAATGTGAAGAGTGATGATGAAAAGTCTGTTACTTCTGATGAAAGCTCAGAAAGTTCTGATGAAAAGTCATAGATTTCAGATGAGAGTGAACAAAATGTTGTTAATTCAGAAAAAGAAGTTGTATTTGATCAAACACCGTCAGATTCTTGTTTATCAGATGCTGATTCAGAAAAATCTGTACAGTTTGATCAGTCTCCAGTTGATAGTAGCAGTGATGATGAGGAAGAAAAACATATCAATATTGCAAAATCTCATCTTTCTCCTGAAAGTTTTCATTTCTATTTTGTAGATCGCTTGGAGAAACTGAAGGAGAAAAGTGCTGCTAAAGAACAACAAAAGAAATCTGAAGATGATGTTCAAAATGTTGAAAGTGTTGCTGAGAAGATTACTGAAGTTGAGAAAGTAATTGAAACTGAGAAGGTGAAAGAAGAAGAAAAGGTGATTGAAGTTGTGAAAACAATCGAGGTTGAGAAGATTGTTGAAGTTGTCAAGCCTTGCACAAAGTGTTTGGAAGCTTGCAAGGAATGTGCAGCAAAAGACGACATTATTGCTGAGTATGAGAAGAAGAAGGAGCAGTTATTGTTCAATCTCAACTATGTAAAAGAATCATATGATGTCTTGAACAAAACAGTAATTGGTCTCCAAAAGACAAACTCAGAGAGAGAACAAGCACTAACGATGATGAATGCAGTCATGATGACAAAGCAGAAAGCTATCAACTTTTATATCAAAGAAAGTGCTAAGTGGAAGCAAGAGTTGGAGACAGAAAAGATCGAGAATGAGAGAATTAGACATTTGTTACAAAGTTATTGTAGTTCTGATTATCTCATTGATCGTATTTACCCAACTATTGCAGGAATGGAAGCTTTTCAAGACGAGAAGCCAAAGAAGAAGAAAGATTGTGGCAAGAAACCGACTGTTAGCTATAACAAGTGTCCACCTCCAATTTGGGAAGGGTATTCTCCTAGAAAACCAAACGAGGAGCAACTTGAGAAAGCAGTCAATATAAAGCTAAAAACTGACACAACAGACGTTTTACCAGATAACGTTGATGTCACGTTTACCTCGTCCGATACCGATCATGAGTCTGAGTTAATTAAAAAGGTGGTCGATCAGGTGTTGGATACTAATGAGGAGTCCGAGTCAAAATCTGAGTCTGGAGGGTCAAATTCGTCTGTCAACAGTCAAAATTCGTCGGTTAAACGGTCTTACAGTAAAGAATTTTTATTATCGAAAGCAAATTTGGATGATGAAACATTTGAAGTTGTATACACTTTAAATGATTCGGACAAATTATACTATGACAACGAATTTCCAAGAAGTGTTCGCTTTGACATGATTAAAAAGGTTTTCAAAATGACAGAAATCAATATTTCTGAAATAAAAGATTTAAATCTTACTGAAAAACCTAAAAAGTACACTTCAAGAGTTCAACAACGTCTAAACAAGAAAAAGGGTTACAATTCTGGTTCTGGTTTTCAAAAGAAACCTAACCAAAATTGTAGCTACAAAAAGAAAGGATTAGGCTTTGTTCCACTAGAAACTATAAGAATGATAAAAATTCTAAAACAAAAACAGAATTTGTGTCAGGTGGAAGCTCAGAAGATGAACAGAAGAAACCATTCTGGAGACAGTCAAATCAAGAGTTTCTTGCTGAAAGAAAGAAGAATGGAACTGAAGTGTTTTATCAAAGAGAGACTCGAACCTGTTACAAGTGCAATGAAGCTGGTCACATTGCATGGAACTGTTCGACAAATGCAAAAACAAAACAGGGAGTTTCTCAGAAATTAAAAGACAAAGTTGTTGATGTTGAACCACCAACCAATAGACTTAAAATTTTTGAAAATTCAAAATATGAGGTTGGTGAGTGTTCGAAGAAGAATTTTTACAAAAAGAAAGAAAAAGATAACCAAGTGTGGGTTGTTAAAAAGAATGATGAAAATGTCGGCGATGAATCTGGTTCCACAAAGCCAGAAAAGCCACAGGTTGAGGAGAAAATTTCAGTGAATGATGATGATTTTCCATCACTGAAATTTGAAGAAGTTAAAAAGAAAATTGGAAAAGTTGATATTTCAAAACAGTTTTACACTGAGAAAAAAGAATTTGATGTCGAGAAAACATTTAATGGAAGTGTAAAGAAAATTTTTGGGAAAATGTTGAATGGGAAAACAAAGGGGGTTAAAGATTTTTATGCGACGAAAAAGGCAACATACAACCCCACTGCAAAAGAGTTGAAAACCATCAAGTCTGAAAAGACTTGGATGGAAGTTTGTTTCCCATAGAAGTCTTAGGACTATGCCGGAGATCACAAGTTTATATCGTGGATCAGGAATCGGCATCATTCTAGTGTTTGAAAAGTGTGTTTGAAAGATTTTGAATAGTGTTTGAATTTTGCAGGTTAAAGGACTACGCCGGAGCTTCCAGGTTGGTAATTGAGAAGCAGGAATCGGCATATTTCTGAATAATCTTACAAGTGGTAAAGAGGTTTTTGTAGATGTCTCATTCCTACAGAAAAACCTACAAGTGGTATTCTCTGGGTTTACTTACAAGTGGTATTTGTTGGTTATACTTTGAAGAGATTATGTTTTCTAGTGATACAGAGGTTTCTAGACTGCAAATGGTAAATCAGGGACATTAAGTTGTACTTGATTTACTATACATATGAGATTGATAAACAACAAGTGATAAACTTAAAAGTGGTAAAAACAAACTCATTTTCCGGAAAAATCATTTCGATTAAAACAAACTTAAGTGTTTTGAGATCTAAATGAGAAAATGGTTTGTTGAAAGGGGGAGTTCAAATTGTTTATGCCGAGTGAATGGTGATTTGATGTGATTCGATGTCAGTTGTCAAGTTTATGTATAGTTTGTTTTACAGTTCATGTTTTTCAAGTGGGTCAAGAGTCTAGTAGTTTTCAAATTTCTTTTATGTGTTTGCATTTTAGAGGGAGTAGAAAATTTCAGAAAATCCAAAAACATTAGAAAATTTGAAAAAGACAAAAACGTGATAAAATTCAAAAATGAGTTTTCGTTGTGAAAAGAGGAAATAATAGTACATCAGTAGGCTGTCACAACATGCTAAAGAAATGTAAAGATAAAATGTGATAAACAATCTCACTGAGGATGTGCCAGTAGGTTTTTACACACTTAGTAAATTGTGATGAGATATAAACTAAATTTCAAACTTGCTTGTTCTGTGGGTTAACACAAACTTGGATATATAGGTAACGCCTGAAATCTTGTTTGAAAGGTCCCTTATTCTAAGATACTAGGTCTTTATGCTCAGTGATATCTGGGGTATTATCCCGGGACTTCTGCTGTATGAAAGTACTGACCTAGTCCCCGGATAATGCTTTCCGCAAAAGCTTGAAACATAGCTTCGCCCTCAGCATGCTGATGAAACAATAAAATTGATAGTCGCTGCTGTTGAAATAAAAAGATCCTCTAAAGGGGACACACCAAAAGTCGAAGCCGTCATCTCTTTGCGTATACGGAAGTATCGACCTGAGCTCTCACGGCCCTCGCATCTAACCCCTATACAGATATCAACTGTGGTATACTCACCTGTAAGACTGAATATTGGGATCTGGATACGGGAGTATATTCAAGTAGTGAGACACACGAATAAGTCAGTATCTAAGACATTAACATCGTATCTCGGATCAATTGAACTTTGTGTGAGAATTTTAGTGGACCGATATACTGACAATCTAGGTGAATTGTTTTGAACTGAAGATGTAATCAAGCTTAATGGTGTTAGTGTCATGTCTCATAAACTGATATGATCCTCTTACACGAACTCACAAAAATATGTTTGTAAATATTTCATTTCTGCATTCTCGTGCTTTTACAAGTGGTGTCAATTTTTTTTTTAAAAAATCCAAAAAGATTTTGTATGTGTTTTAGCATAAAGTTTTTGAAAAAGACAAAAAGATTTTTGACAACTGATGTAGGAAAGCTGATTTTCAAAATTCCGAGTGCTAAACATGATGACATTGTTGTGAGGGGGAGTGTGCTTTAAATGTCAAAAATTTTTTTAATCAACAAGTGGTTCATTATAGAGAAAGTAATTTGAGGGAGAGTTGTAGTTGGTGCACTTATTTCTGAGGAAGAGTTAGTGTTGATGCTTTCAAATTGTTATTTTTAGAAAATTTATTTCTGGGTTAAGAATGTGCAGGAATAGCCAGGTTTCGATCTTGGATCTGAAGATAGAGTGCCAGGTCTCGATTCCTGAAGACCTCTGATTGAAGAAAGCCAAGTTTCGATCCTGGAAATCAATCTTGATTCTGTGAAGGCCAGATAACGATCCTGAAGATGTTACTGAAGAACAAAGGAATACCAGTAAATCGAGAGGGGGAGTCTGAAGACAGTGAGCGAGAAAAGCCCAGAGACTGATCAAGACTGAAGATGTGAAGACACAGCATAGTCGTGACTCAATGAACGACTCCATCAACATCTGAGGGGGAGTTTGTTGGTGCACTACATCTGTTGATTTCGTCTTGGATCATGTTATGTATTGTATTGATTAGATTAGGGCGCGTTTTACGAGAAAATAGGATAGCATATAGGTTTAACCTGGTAGGTCCACTTATGTGTACATGTCCGTATGTGGGAACCTAACTGGTCTGCTTATGTGTACATGTCCGTATGTGGGAACCTACCTGGTCCGCTTATGTGTACATGTCCGTATGTGGGAACCTACCTGGTCCGCTTATGTGTACATGTCCATATGTGGGAACCTACCAACACTATAAATACCACATGAGCGAACTCGAATGTAACTTTCTAGAATTCCATACCGAAGTGCTGCCGGTGTGAAGAACGAGTTGTAAACATTGTCAAATCAATAAAATCAGTAGATTAAGTGAATTGCAAGCTGTCTCTACCTTCGTTTCTTGTTATTCCGCACCTGAAACGTAGTTGAACGCCTCTGAACGACTCATTCGGGTCAGATCACGATCCTACAAAGCCCATAAATCTAAGTATACAATGCATCCAGGAAGTGATAAAATGTAACAGGATTTAAGGAAAAATTTCTGGTAGATAGGAATGAAAAAGGGTATAGCAGCTTATGTTTCTAAATGTTTAACTTGTTCCCAAGTTAAAGCTGAACACCATAACCCCTTAGGATTGCTGCAACAATTAGAGATACCGGTGTGGAAATGGGAATTGATAACAATGGATTTGTTACCAAGTTACCTAAAACAAGAAAAGGTAATGATACAATCTGGGTGATTGTAGATAGGCTAACCAAGTCAGCTCATTTCTTACCAATGAAGGAAATTTTCAGTATGGAACAGTTAGCCAAATTATATGTAAATGAAATTGTTTCATTACATGGAATACCTTTATCAATTGTTTCAGATAGGGATAGCCGTTTTACCTCTCATTTTTGGGCAAGTTTCCAAAAAGCAATGGGAACCAAGCTGAATCTAAGCACAGCTTACCATCCTCAAATGGACGGACAAAGCGAAAGGACAATTCAGACAATGGAAGACATGCTTAGAGCTTGTGTAATTGATTTCGGAGGTAATTGGGACAATCACTTACCTTTAATATAATTTTCTTATAATAACAGTTATCACATAAGTATCAATGCTGCACCATTCGAAGCACTTTATGGACGAAAGTGCCAAACCCCAGTCTATTGAGCAGAAATTGGGGAAAAACATATATCTGGACCTGAGATAGTGCAGGAAACAACCGATAAGATCATTAAAGTCAAGGAACGACTAAAATCAGCACGTGATCGACAAAAGAGCTACGCTGATAACAGACGTAAGCCGTTAGAATTTCAGGTAGGTGACAAGGTATTGTTAAAAGTCTCTCCTTGGAAAGGAGTGGTAAGATTCATCAAAAGAGGGAAGCTAAGTCCCAGGTATGTTGGACCTTTTGAGATTATTAGAAGAATAGGACCTGTAGCTTATCAGCTACAACTGCCAGAAGAAATGGCAGGAATACATGATGTATTTCATGTATCTAATCTCAAGAAATGCTTAGCTGATGAATCACTCGTAGTGCCTCTCAAGGATATAGAGGTAAATGAACAACTCAAATTTGTAGAAAAGCCTCTACAGATTGAAGACAGGAAAGTCAAGAATCTCAAGCGTAAGAGATTAGTTCTGGTCAAAGTGAAATGGGACTCCAAAAGAGGTCCTGAGTATACATGGGAACTTGAATCCGAAATGCAAAGAAAATATCCACAGTTGTTCCAGTAGATCTCGAGAACGAGCTCTAAAACAAGGTGGGGAGAATATAACAGTCCTGAACCGACACCCTTGTAATAATTTCTAACACTCTAATATATTTTAAAATATCCCAATATGTCCCTAAAAACCCCCGTATGTGAAAACCGAGCCTAAAATCCATTATGTCATTAAAAATAAATTAAAAATCAAATTTTTAAGTTTAGGCGGGCCGCGTAAGCCAACCCTTAAGCTTACGCGGGCCGCGAGAGATCAAGAACGCGGCAGAACCCGGTGCTGACACGTGTCCCCTGCGTGTTGAACCTATGTGGTGACCCGGACCAGCTACGGCCTAAACCCCCTACGACGCGGGCCACGTAAACCTTTGCTTACCTTTACGCTGGCCGCGAGAAACCCTGATTGCAGCCCTATATAAGAGTGCAACGGGCCTTCAGTTGAAACTCGCTCATTTCTGTTTCTCAATCTCGAATTTCTGAATAGAGAACATAATTTCCGGGTATTATACCCCCCTAATTAGCGAAGTTCTGCTCCGTTGTAAGTATTATAACCCCTGGATACATATTAGATACGTATTAGATACGCTGCCCGATTGATCTAGGGTTCCGTAACGGCTGTCGTGGTTCTGCCCGACGTAGACGTTGGAATGCCGTCTCGGGGAGGGTATTACTAATGTTAAAATGGGTTATGATACTAACACGTGTGCATTTGTGTAATTTATAGATTATTCCCAGGAAATCCTTACTGATAACCCTAATACAGTAATGTGAGTAATTCTCTTTTTGTTAAATGTTTTTACAAAACCTTAAATACTTTTCCATGTGAATAACAATTATTGAGTATTTGTAAGAATACAATTATCATGAGTATGTTGGGGTTTTGTATACAAAATTTGTTACCACCTAGTCAAGGAGTAACATTTCCACAAGTCGGGTCTGACAGTACCATGGATGTTAATTGATATGTCTTGGAAACAAATATAATTGCGAGATCGCCCTCAATACTGTACACTGGGTTTTACTTAAACTTGATTAAACTGGGATTCACTCACCAGTATTTCCCACTGACAAAATGTTTTTAAACGCGTTTCAGGTAACAAACTGTGAAAGCTAAATAGAAGCCAGCTGGATAGTACTGAAGGCTTGGAAAAGTGGCAATAAAGTTACCTAAAATAAATAGATATTTTTATTTAATAAAATAGGATTTATTCCTATGAAAACGCGTGTACTTGAAACTTGTGTTTTATCCCATGTGTTTAATCTTATGAAAATGTGGTATTTTACTCTGATCAAATATTTCCTAACTACGGTCCTAATGAAAATTTCCGCTGCCAAATTAGACAATAAATAAGATACCACCGAAACTGGCTCGCGGCCGCCCGTTCCCGGGGATTAAGGATCCGGGGTTGCGACACAAACCCATTACCCAATATTCCTCCCTGGAATATTTACCAGATGTCCCTCCCCGGGACCCATGCTTGAAAAAGAGTAGTGAACTCACCTTTGATTTGCTCGGTATGTCAAGTTACACGTCCAAGTTGGTCAACCCAAACCCTTTCGTGGTTACCAATCAAAATCAGTTTCATAATCTACCAAGTCACATATTTTACACAGTTCACACTCATCACGAGGTCACCGTATCTCACATAGCAAGCACTTAGTTCTCGTACAAGTCCACAATCCATTTGAATGTCACACATAACAGATGAGTTTCTACTCACACTAGTCAAGTCAGTTTACTCATTCTTAAACAACATTGTTATCATACAACAAATAGCATTAATAATCCAACTATCCAATATCATATACATCCCATCAGTTTTATTCAATACATCACAAGCATTTTTATTCAATACATCACAACAGTTTCATTGTTCTGACCATGAGCCTTCACGACGAAGAATCCCCATGGTGAAGGTTTATTCTTCACCGGGAATGAATGTGACGAAGGTTCCCAGGGGTTCGTCAAACAACAATCGACGAAGGATTAACCTTCATCACGGATGAGTACGGTGAAGATTCACGAAGGTTCGTCAAGAACAGTCAACGAAGGATCAAGTTCGTCGACTTGGGTGCTTCGTCGGGGATCTTTCGCTGTACCCTAACAGTTTCATCGATCATCATTGTTCATATTCAATCAGTTCAATTATTACTATAAGCATTCAATTATAATTCCAGCACACTTTGTCCCATTCCAAATTCGATCAAACAGAATGTTTTAGCAGTTATAATTTATGTTCTTACAAAACTCTAATTGCCATCGATCATCACACTTATCAAAATCAACATAATCTACAAGCAGTTCCAAGATTAATGTGAACACCATTCATGGGCCATACTACTCAGCGATTCACATTTTCATCATCTTTTAATTTGATTTATATAACTAATTCAATGAAACCTAACTCACTGTTTCCAATATCATGACATATACAATATGCATTAATCAAAAATCATCAAGCAACACTAACCATAAATCATCATTCCAACTAGATGTAAAATTAGTCGTATTCACAGAATTCTAGCAACCTGAGATCAATAACAAAACTCGTGCTAACAAGCATCAATCGATAGACATAATCACAACCAAGTATAACCACTAATTCAACCCAAACAATGTTAACATACTAACCATGAGATGGAAACGAAAATAGTCGGGACGAGAGAGAGAGAGCTTCGAAGAGAGGAACTTGCCGAGATCAGGGGCTGCCGCCAACCATGTGTGGTTGAATGGAACTTAGGGTTTGCAAAAAGGTTTGGAAAAGAATTGTACGCATACATTCCCTCACAAACGTAAATAATGGGGAAGGGTTGGGCTCAGTTTGGATTTAGGGAAACTGGGCCGAGAGCCCCTTGTGGCGAACCACCATCTTGACGAACAATCAACCTTCGTCTAGTGAAGGTTGGCGAAGAACCTTGTGGCGAACAATCATTCTTCGTCCAGTGAAGGTTGGCGAAGAATCTCCTTCGTCATCTTGATTTTCCATTAAATATTAACAACCCAACGTCACTATACTTTAGTCAATCAAATATCATGCACAAGATACATCGTAAAAAGAATTGTGAATCGAGTGATGCGTAGAGGAAAGACCTTGAAATCTCGGGTTGTCACATTCAACCTACCAAAATGGGTAACCCCATCACCGCATCACTGAATCACAAGTCAAAGGTTTATACTCTTGGCTTCCTCTTTCCCTATAAATGACCACCCTTGGTCATTCAGCCAAACATTCCGAAATCTCACACTCTCTCTCTAAGACTTGCACATTGCATGTTCTATTCTTCACATTCAATAACACCATCACATTGCATGTATCGGATCCGGGTTGAGTCTCTCTTAACCTTGAATTCTAAGAAATTGATAAAAGAGTGATCCGAACCTACGTATTTCATACGTAGGGTGACCCGCGATCTGCGTTAGGTAAAACGAGACTTTGGAACTCTTTTGCCTAATCAGTCCCTCCACTATCCATGGTCTCATATTTGTTGCAGCAACAAGTTGGCGCCCACCGTGGGGCTACGCCACTAAGTTCATCTTTGAAGACGAGTAGTGTAGCTCCAACTTCGTTGAAACCATCACGTCTCAAAGCGAATCTCCAGGTGAGGTGAACCAAGTACCACATATTTCTACACCTAGTGCCAGCCAAACTCCACCGGGTATGCCCACCTCGTTCTCAACTCCGGGAAACACCCCAAAAGGAGTCACATATCCTGAGTTTTTTCCTTTCAGACACCAACCCCATCTCGTTCAGGGGTTCCATCCCCTCATATCGGTGCAACAGGCACACCGACACACATTGATCTAACACTAGATGGGGTAGCAAGCAACTTTCTACAGTTAAGGTCTCTCCTTAACCAGTACGTGAGTAGAGAAAGGGATAAAGGAGTAAGAATCAGGCTGGATTATGATGAACCCGAGCCCTCATTGTCACCTGAACCACCCCTGCCTCCTTTTATAAGCTCACAACCCACCATATCCAGAAATGAAGCTGGTCCTAGTCACCCTCCACCAAATCCAAGTCCATATGCAGTTGCAAGGCCAGATCTAACTACCTTTCCTTTATTCTCCTCCCAGCCGGTGGCTACCGGTGCACCGTTGGGGTACGAGGTAACCTTGGATCAGTTGCTACAGTCACCAGCTTCAAGCCTTCCTCCTCCTATGTCCACTACATGGGAGCAAGCCTTATCCGTTCTTCCCTTGGCACGAAGTGCTGCCATGAGTACCCTCATGGGAATGAACTATATGGCTGCACTAGAAATCCTTCAAGTCTTCAACCTCATGCCACAGATGATGGCTCAAATGATAGCAAACTTCCCTTGGAAACACATCATTAACCAAGTGCTAGCCACTCAAGCGAATGCATATAGCAATTCGGCCTCAAGAGTAGAAGAAGATCTTGCCAAACCCTAAATGCCAAGCAATATGTCCTGTTTTTCTCAACAGATTGCCGACTATGATTTCCAAACCATGATTAAGATGCCATCTCACATAAGAACGTATGACAGAACCGAAGATCCCGAAGACCACCTCCAAATCTTTACCGGGGCTGCAAGGATTGAAAAGTGGTCCAACGCCGAGTGTTGCCTTATGTTCATGCAAACCCTCGTAGGCTATGCTCGAATTTAGTTCAATGACTTGCCTGACAAAAGAATTTGAACCTTCGCAGTAAAGGAGGTACGTTAAAGATGCAACAGTGATTTTCCAAATCAAGCAAAGGGATGATGAAAGCCTTAGAGATTTCATCAAAAGGTACAAGAAAGAAGGGTTAACATACGTAGGTGCTGATGAAAAAATGGGGTTGCAGGCTTCATGAATGCAATCACCTCTAAGTACCTCACCGGGGACTTTAACAAGTGCCTACCTAAGACCCTTGAAGAGGACCTTGAAAGGGCCGAGGCTCACATCCAGGGGGAGGAAGCTGTCGATATCAAGGAACAAAGAAAAATGGGTCCTAGCTGGAGGAGTAACAAGCCAAATAGATAAAGAAGCAACTATGGTTTTTATGATAAACGCTCCAGAACTCAGATCCACGAAGGTCTGAAAGCAGGAACCCTTCAAGCAGGGAAAAGACTGTGAACTTCACAGCCTTAACCAAAACTCCACAAGAAATCCTTGACACCGAAGAGGTAAAGCATAGCTTCCGACCACCCCGACCTTTACCCAAGAGTAAAAGGAATGAAAACTCCACTCAATTTTGTGATTTCATGAAGAAAAAGGCCATCACGCCGACTGTTTACAACTCAAGAAAAGAATTGAGGAAGCTGTTAAGTCTGTAGAGCTTGCCCACTTGGTCAAAGGGGTAAAAGACAAAATGGCTGATGGAAAAGGCAAAGAGGTGAACATGGTGAACCTTGATGGAGAAACCTCCCACAAACGAGAATGCTTGGAGGCTTGGGAGCTTCAATGTGTATGCTTCCCACCACCTGAAAGGGGCCTTCTATCGAACCCTTTAGTGGTGGAGGGCACTGTGGGAACCATTAAAACAAGCAAAGTTGACATTGATACGGGGGCAACAACTGAGATAATGTTCGAGAAGTGTTTCAACCGACTCGGCAACGATGAACGTTCAAGGCTTCAACCAGCTGAGTCTTCTATTAAAGGTATTGCTGACATCTCCATCAAGCCTTTTGGCCAACTAACACTTGATGTTTGTTTAGAGAAGGAAAAATGGAAAGGACCAAACCACTCACCTTTGTCGTGATCAACATGCCTTCCAGCTATGATGTTATCATAGGAAGGCCGGGGCAAAATGAGTTTGGTATGGCTGTTTCAGTTGGTCAAGGTGTGGTCAAGTTCCCAACCGAAAGAGGAATTGTAACCCTTCAACCTACCCAGGAAGCCTTCTTGGTTGAAGGGGAGAACTCAACAAAAAACGAAGGGGAGCAAGGTTGGATCATTAACCCTAAGTATCCCCAACAAGAACAAGGGTAAACACCAACCTCACCGAAGACACTCTCTCGTATCTCAAGAAGCTGCTGTTGCACAACATGGACATCTTTGCATGGTGTCCCGAAGACATGACCGGTATCCCTCGAGATATCGCTAAACATAGCTCAAAATCCCACCCAACGTGAAGCCTATTGTTCAGCAGAAAAGGAGTTTAGCCCCATATAGAAGCCTGCTAGCATGCAAAGAGGTTGAAGGGTTGGTACAAGCTGGCATTCTCCAAGAGGTTAAATGCCACTCTTGGATAGCCAACCCCTTGATGGTCAAAAAGCCTAATGGATCCTGGAGAATGTGCATTGATTTCAAAGACTTGAACAAAGCTTGTCTAAAGGATTGCTATCCTTTGCCAGAAATTGATCTAAAAGTCGATTCGCTCACATGTTTCCCCCTCAAATGCTTTCTCGATGCTTATAAAGGCTATCATCAAATTCAGATGAAAAATGATGATGAAGAGGAGATAGTTTTCCATACCGACAAGGGTATTTTTTGTTACCAAAAATGCCTTTTGGCTTAAAAAAAGCGGGGGAACCTACCAACGATTGGTGGATAAAGCATTTGCTGAACAAATAGGCAAGAACATGGAAGCTTATGTGGTTGACTTGGTGATCAAGAGCAAAACTGAGGGCCAAATGCTCGATGATATATAAGAAACATTCCGAAATCTTAGGAAGATCAACATGAACCTCAATCCTGTAAAAAATTCCCATTTGGTTTTGAAGAAGGCAAGTTTTTGGGCATATCGTGGGCAAGAAAGCATAAAGGCCAACCCCAACATGGTTAAAGCCATCCTTGATACAAGGTCCCCACAGAGCAAGAAGGAGGTTGAAAGCTTGAATGGTAAGCTGGCAGCCTTGAAGTGTTTTACGTCCAAGCTGGCTGAGAAGTCCTTAACTTTTTTCAAAACCCTTCAAGGGTGCACAAACAAGAAGGACTTCCGATGGACTGAGAAAGCTAAAGAAGCCTTTAACCAAATGAAGCAACACCTAGCTTGATTACCAGACATTGTTGCTCCTGAGACTGGGAACTAATCTCTGTCTACCTCTTAGTTGCTGAGGAAGCAATTAGTGCGGTCCTTACCATCGAAAGAAACAAGGCTCAGGTACCCGTTTACTTCTTCGGTAAACTTTAAAGTTGGCAGAGACCAAGTATCCCCCATTGGAAAAACTTACTCTTGCGTTGGTGAAAAAAAACAGAAGGCTTTGAAGGTATTTTCAAGCAGACCCCATACAAGTGGTCACTGATCAACCAATGAAAAATTTGCTTGAAAAACCTAAAACCACCGGACGTCTAGCCAAATGGGTAGTGGAACTAGGTGAACACAATGTCACTTACGTTCCAAGAAAAGTTGTGAAGGCCCAAATTTTAGCCGATTTCATTTTGAAAATTCCAAAGGAAACAATAACAGAAGTTAACACAGCCTCCACTGGACCTTCCGACCCCGACACCTAGAAGTTTTTTACCGATGGAGCTTCTAGCCTTGAAGGGCCAGGGGCAGGCTAGTCCTGATCAATCCTAATGAATTGGAATTCACATATGCTCTCCGGCTTGAATTTCAGACTACCAACAATGAAGCCGAGTTTGAAGCACTGATTGCAGGACTCAAGCTAGCCAAAAAAATGGACATAAAAAAGCTTCAAGTCTTCATAGACTCTCTAATTGTTTTAAGTTATGTAAACGACAGCTACATAGTTAAAGAACCCAACATGAAAAAGTATCTAGAAAAGGCAAAGGAACTCATGGGCACATTTGAATCATGCACCATCAAACAAGTCCCAAGGTCACATAACAAGAAAGCCGATGCACTAAGCAAGCTTGCATCACTTACCTTTGCCCATCTCATAAAGAAAGTGTTGGTTGAGGTGCTAAAGACATCGTCCATTCAAGAACTCGAGGTACAAGATGTGTTTACTGAGGAGGGGCTGAGTTGGATGACCCTTTGGTCAAGTTCCTTACAAATGGTGAGCTGCTAAGTGATTAGATGGAAGCTGAAAGGGTTTAGATCAAATCAAGACAGTATGTGTTGCAAGGAGATATCCTCTACAAAAAGGGATACCTTGCACCACTACTTTGATGTGTTGGCCTGGAGCAAAGGCAATATCTGATCAAGGAAGTTCATGAATGGATATGTGGGGCTTACTACGACCCAAGATCAGTGGTTTCTAAGTTGATGAATCTTGGATATTTTTGGCCCACCATGCATCGAGATACAACCGAGCAGCGGAAAAAGTGTGAAGCTTGCCAAATACATGCTCTAGTGCCCAAAAGCCCAAAACATTACTTGGTTCCTATCTCATTAGCCTGGCCATTCCATGAGTGGGGAATGGACATCGTTGGCCCATTCCCACCGGCCAAAGGAGGAGTCAGGTTCCTACTAGTAGCAGTGGACTACTTCACCAAGTGGCCAGAAGTGAAGCCATTGGCAAAGATATCAGGAAAACAAGTCATTGATTTCGTATGGGAAAACATTATCTGTCGATTTGGGCTGCCAGGAGTGTTGGTCACAGATAACGGGAATCAATTTGCCGAGAAGCCTTTTAGCTCCTGGTGCAAGGAGTTCAGGATAACAAAAGTGTTTAGCTTGGTAGCCTACCCACAGTGCAATGGCCAAGTGGAATCAAACAAGCAAGAGACGATGTTGAACTTGTAACTCTTTGAAGAAGCCCGAGACCAAGCATCCATACAAGAAGCAAAATACAAGCAAAAAATGGAATCTTACTACAATGCACAGGTAAAATATGAACTATTCAAGCCTGGTGATCTCGTTCTTCGAAACAACGAGACCAGGAAAAAAGAAAGCCAAGGAAAGCTTGACCCTAAGTGTGAAGGGTCGTATACCATCCTTGAAGCCCACAAAGAGGGATCATATAAGCTGGAAGACCCACAAGGCAAAAAGCTTCCCCGGCATTAGAATGGTAAAAACCTTAAAAGGTTCCATGTCTAGTCAAATGTGTTCGAAAAATAGCAAAGTGTTGTTTTGTTCCCTTTGTAACCCATGCACTTTGAGATGAATGAATGATGAAGTTCTTATCAAAACTTGTCTTTCTATCCTATAATCAGGTTGAGAACCTAGCAAAAAACTCCATGACAAGGGTCATGTAAGGGGATGAGCTCCCAGGCCACATCGCTCAATAGGTTCAAGGGTTTATATGGACCTATATAAGGGGTGAGTTCCAAAATCAATACAACTCCATGAGACTTAGAATTTTTTTCAAAAAATATGTCTCATAGATGGGTTTGAGCAAACTACATCAAATGTTCCTTAAGCTTTAGCACTGGCTTACGAACCAAAATCAGACTAAGTCATAAATAGGATAGGTATTACATCTTCTTGTTAAATATATCCTAAGGCTAAGTGACTGCAAAATATAACAACCCAAAGCATAAAAAAGTTAAACATAGCATAGAATAATCTAAGTTAGAGTATCAAGGGCCGTAGAAGGCCATAAACATAGAACATTGTTCAAGAAGCCTCCAAAGCTTTAAGCAACAAGGGACCTAAACGGTTCCCTTGGATAAAAAAGATGTTCAAAACATTGTTCAAAAGATGCTAAGAAAGCTATCAATCAAGATACCTGCTTCACTTCGCAACATCCGACACAGTGGGTTTTGCTGCATCATCTTTCTTGCCTCCGTCAACCTGAGATTTCTTGGCCTTCCTCTTCTTTCTCCCAGCTGCGACCACCTCGGAGGCTTCAAGGCTTGAATCCTTCGAGCCATCCCCACCTTCAGAACAAGTATCCTCACTATCTCCAGAATGAGGACGTTTCTTGGAAACAGATTTAAGTACTTCATTACACACAACCTCATTAAGACCTTGAGGTTTCAAGCCCTACAAAACAGAAAGAGGTTTGCCATAACACTCGGATACCTCACCCACATAAGGGTAAGTAAAACACTCCATCTTCACAATGGTGTTCTTAAACACCTCGAAGGATCTAGGCTAAAAGAGAGGAGATTTATCTTTTGGAGTCCTAGTTGCACCAACATCATATCCAGCAGTATAACCTTGATGTCTTCCATGAATAAGAAGTGACGGTATTCTGCCTAAATAGTGGACAAGGGTCTGGATCCAAGATCCTTTACTTCAAGTTTCGAATAGACATCACCTAGGGCACTATTAAACTCGGATGAATGAAGGACGTAAGTAACAAACTGTTGGAAGCCATGCTCAATAAGCCACTTGTTATCTTTGGCCAATTGAGCCAAGGAAGCCTCCAACTCCTCTTTCTCCTTCATAGAAGCTTCAGCTTGTTGTTTCAGTTCACTAACCTCAACCACAAACGGCAGGGGACTTGAAGCTATCAGAAACAGTAACCTTCCAACCAGGCACGTATATCTCTTATGAATCATCAATTGAAGAACTCTCAATAGCCTTACCCGAAGGCTTTGACCCTCCAACCTTTTTACCTAATGCCTTTGTATCCTTACCCACCACCAAAGGCAACTCTCCCTTCTTCCCATTAGCAGGAACCTCTGTATCTTCAACTTCCAAATCATCACCAAGATCAATCATCTCAGAACTTGAAGGTTGTCCAGCACCTTTACGTCGAGTAAAACGATGAGTAGACTGCTTCGAAGCAGGAACCTTCACAAAACCCTTCACATTTGGAACACTAACATAGCCCGATCCTTCAAACCCCTATGCTCAGAACCCTTAACCACAACATCCTCACCGTCATCAGAAGCAGCATCAGCAAACACAACATCCGATGTATCATCACTCTTGATAAAGTCCAAAGTAGACATGACTGCAATTAAAATAGGAAAAAAATAACATAAATAACAAACATTATAAAAATAAGAAAAAGAAGTTAGAAAAGAAAAATGCATACCATGACCATCCCTTTTGAGTACAGGATCCCGGTCCGTTTTATCCCATAACTTGATTATCCCCATTAAAAAAACAAAGGTTCAGGAAAAGGGTGAAGCCTAGAAGGGCATGCCTTGATAGATTTTAAGAACCAACTGTCTAACTCAGAATCGGAGGGTTCAAGTTCATTGAGGACAATTGACTCCGAAACCCAAAAGAAACGGTCTTTCCATGAACCAAGAGTAGTTACCATAGACAAAATCAGACAAGTATCAACTTGGGACGTCTGAAACGTAAACCAATCGCCATTCTTAGCCAATCGGAAGAAACGGCGAAAGGAAAGTAGAGACGGGTCATACCCTATAGCCCTGCACAAAATTTCGAAGTGAAAAACCCTAGCAAGGCCTTGAGGGTGCAACTGACCAAAAGAAACTCGATAATACTGATGTGTGTCGGTGTAAATATATTTTTAGTTATATTTTAAGCCCTTTTTAACACTTTAGTCAAGTTTTAAATTTATAAAACACGATATTTTACTAACACTAAACACACATATGGGCAAGTGCACCCATCGTGAGCATCGTATAGTGTTGGTAAGATACCGAGGTTGTCCAAGGACACAAGAGCTTTTAGTACCAGTTTATCCTCAATGTCTAATCAAATCAAAAGTTTAGAAAAAGTTTTAAACATAAAAATAAAAACTAAAAATGCTGAAAAATAAAATAAAATAAAAACAGATAGACAAGATGAATCACTTGGATCCGACTCGCCTTTAGTGTAACCTTTGATGATTTCCGCACTTTTGCGCTTTTTAAGAGATTATCTTAGTTATAGTAGTAGGCCCCTCTTTTGAAGGTGACGTTACCCTCAACCCAGTAGTTTGAGTCAGCAAGGATACAATCCTAAAGGGTCGGAATGTTGAAAGATAATTAATTAAGTTATTAATGCGTAATGTGGTGGGCCCCTCTTTTGAAGGTGACGTACCCTCAGCTAAGTGGTTTAAGTCAGCAGGGATACAATCCCAAGTAGCCGGGTTAATATATTAATAGTAGTTTACATATGAGGGGATCAAGCCATTCGCACCCCCACCATCCAATACCAGTGGGTATTATAGGAGGTCCTAGTAAGCTTGACCCAGGTCCTTGCAGGATCTATACACTGAACAAGGCAAGAACCTTACCAAACCATTCCCTTAACCCCCGACCAGGTAGCCAACATATCTCTATATAGACCGTAGAGATATGAATGGTGTAAATATTTTATTTTATATAGACAGTAAAATAACGCCAAGACACCACGGACTAATGATAAGGAAGTTTCACCTTCAACGTAAGAAACTAGTTATTAAAGTCATTAATACAAAACCAAATAAAAAGTGCAAAAAGATTAAAAATGAAAAGTATTACACTAAATGCTTGTCTTCACCAAGTGATGTAAGAGACTTAGGCAAACATGGCCTTTGATTGTCAAGAACTCTTACTATCAATCTTGGATCCCAAGACTACTATACACACTCTATGATGGATGATGGATGATTGTGGTGGATGTGGGTTGTAGTGGTGGTTGAGTGTGGGTGAAGTGGGAGAGAGGTGGTTTGCCACGGGATGCCTTTGAAGTGAACCAAGCACCTCTATTTATAGCCTGCACAGAAGCCCGGACACGGCCCCGTGTCCATCCACTTTCTCTTTCTTCATTAATTGCAATTTGTCTGCATTAGCTCCACACGCCCCCGTGTCCGCTGGGCACGGCCCCGTGTCCGCTGGGTATGGCCCCGTGTCCGCTGGGCACGGTCCCGTGTGCAAAAGCGTATCTCTACTATCAAGATTTGCTTGGATTCTACGAATCTTAGCATTGACCATAGCCCGTGTCGAGCTGGGTACGTCCCCGTTTCGGGAATAGAAGCTTCTATAGCTTTGTCCTTTCTGCAGACAACTGGCCACGCCCCCGTGTCCGCTGGGCACGGGGCCGTGGTCAGCCTTCTTTTCTCTTGTTTTTGTTTAGGAAGATGCTGTCGAGGGGTCGGGCATGCCACGTTTATTCCTTTTCTTGTAATTATGTTAGATTTTGCTGCATATTTGCTCCTTTTGTTCATTTACGCTAATTTTTTCCTGAAAATACAAAAGGAAGACAAAAGCACACTTTTCCAACATTAGTAGTAAAAAAGGGTTAGTTTTATGCCTCATTTGATGTAATTTATATGTTGCATTTTACACAAATCAATACTCTAACACATTAAAAACCAAAGTGGAAAAAGGATGATGGAGGTTTGAAAACTCAAAGTGTTTGCAATATGAAGCAACGGAACCAATCGGAATTGGTCAATCGATTTTTCGAAGCCCGGAGCGAGCCTCTGGTTTAAACCGTGAATCAATCCCCCACTGAAGACAAAATGCCTCAACCTGTTCTTGTGTGAGGCTAGAAAAACTAGTGGATTGATCTTTCCTTGCACCCATGACAAACGATGATTGAAAGGAAAAAGTGAAAGAGAAGAAACTAACCTGAATGGAAGTTGTGATGAAACTTGGAAGGATGGAAAGAGATTAGTAAAGTGGTTATCCTTGATAAATGATAAAAAAAATAGGCCTGACGGTTACGATAATTAACCTATGGGCTAATAACTGACGTCTGCAAGAAATCTGTCATGCCCGTCAAATCGAGTGTCTTTTCAAATTCAATTCTCAGCGGTTTCGCCGCCCAACACACGAATCTTGGAACCTTTCAAGCCTTTAAGCTAGTTAACAAAAATTGCACAAAAGAAAGAAGCCTTTGGGCTTACACCACAAATACCTCTGACTTGGGGGGGGGGGCTGATGACGTGGGTAGCTCAAGCTTAATAAACTAACTATAAGTGCAAAATAGCTTAAAGGGTTAAAGGGTTCGAGTAGGCTACCAGCTGTAGTGAACAACAAAAAGTATTACACAGTGTCATGTCCCATCACGCTTTACATGTGACTTCTCCCACTCAACCGCAAAAGGGGCACGTGAGAAGAGACAATCTTTTACCCTCAGGTCCGAAGCCTTCAACCTACCAAAACGGGCAACCCCCTCACCGCATCACCGGATCACTAGTCAAGGTTTCTACTCTTGGCTTCCTCTTTCCCTACAAACGACCACCCTTTGTCATTCAGCCAAACATTCCGAAATCTCATTCTCTCTCTCTAGAACTTTCACATTGCATGTTCTATTCTTTACATTCAATAACACTATCACATTGCACGTATCGGATCCGGGTTGAGTCTCTCTCAACCTTGAATTCTAAGCAATTGATAAAAGAGTGATCCGACCCTACGTATTGCGTATGTAGGGGGACCCGCGACCTGCGTTAGGCAAAACGTGACTCTGGAACCCTTTTGCCTAGTCAGTCCCTCCACTATCCTTGGTCTCATATTTGTTGTAGCAACAGTCACTCCCCTGAATCTTCTCTTAGCTATCATCCAATCATGTTTCTCTTTTGATTTTTTTGGTATAGTTTCTTACATGGGGTGTCCGAATATCTTGGTTAGTATAAGATTTTTGATTCATAGTTTCTAATTAACTATATTGTTGATTCATAGTTTCTAAATAACTAATCGTCGTTGAAGAAGGAGATGATTAAATGGGGTATCCCAATTTTTTTTACCGTGCAATCATACAATATTAAAAAAATTATAATAAATAAATAAAGTAAAACAAATACCTAATAGTTTTGTTCTCTTGTTTTTTTTTTCATAGCTTGAAATCGTTTTATTACATCGTCGTCTTTTACTTTATGAAAAAAAAAATCATTTTTGACCGCACGAACATGGCAATGTTAAAAAATTCTGGGCCCATTCGATTGCGTAAATCCGTCTTGACAAGCTTTAATTTAAAAAGACATCTTTCAATAGTTGCGGTTGCAACCGGTAAAACCGAAGCTAGCTTCATTACTCGATAAACCAAAGGACAAGAACAATGTGTTCCCATTTCACCCATAAGACACGCAAAATCACTTATTATATTATTTGGGCTTTATTAGTTATTACAATTTGAGCTTAATTATTATAAAACTAATTATTTGGGCTTTGTTACCAACCAAGTTCTGGGCTTAATGAATAATATCAAGTTTCATAATTTTCTCTTAGGGGTATACTCGTATATGTTTTAGGGTATGCTATCATAAAACCGAAAAAAAATTACACCGCGAATACGGGGTTCAGCCGTAGCCTGTGCTACGGCTCACGGCTCATTCTACATTGCCTGTGCTACGGCTCACGGCTCATTCTACATTGGTTCTGCCCCTGGTAATGGGTTTTTTTAATAAATGGGCTAGATATGGTAGCACAAACAAGATTTGACTAAAATACTTCTCATGTGGAGGCATGTGACTTAATTTTAACGAATAACATGGATGAAGTTAGTGCTAGAGGACAAAAATCTTAGAAAAAGTGAGGTTGGGGGTTGAAATTTAAAAAATTCATTTTTAAGCTGCTATGGTTAAAGTAACTTAACCAAAGAGGCTAAAAACCGTAATTTTTTACTTTTCATTAAAAGGGTAAACAATCCAATTTGCCCTAATGTGCAAGACACGTGACCGGAGTTAACTCCCGTTAAATGAGAAGACGTAAATTGTCACATCATATGAACACAAATGATCAACTGTGCTAATTCGTTATTTTGAGGATGAAAAGTGAATATACCTAAAGACTGAAAACTCAATAAACTAGTAAAAGAATAACTTAATTTGCATCAAGATAAATCAAAATGATATTTTCTATAATAGTCGGGTTCCATTCAGAAAGCTCTTAAAATGCAGAGGGTGGTTATAGTAAAATTCAAATTAGGGTAACCTCACACTTTCTTTTTAAACAAGTCTATTCCCATTTCCATTATAACCATTTCCGCCGCACCCTTTCTTCTTTCATCCATCTCCGCCGCACCATTTCCATTTCCATTAAACAGTCGGCTTCCATCTCCGCCGCACCCTTTCTTCTTTCATCCATCGACATCTCGACCCTAAAGATGACATCTCTTATTCAATACCAATGTAAGAGCTTTTATTTTCATTTTATATAATTTGATTTTTCTCATAATCTTTCTTTTCATTTTTTAAAATCATTGCTTGTTTTCAAGAGGACCAGTTTGGGAATTTTTGGTTTAACAAGATTTATGGACATATATTGTTTGATTTTGTTGGTGTTAATATAACATATGTGTGTACTAACTCATATTGGTTTGAAAAATGAAGAACTTTGTTATCAAATACATTTTTAGGATTTTTTATTTTCTACAAGCATGTTCTAGCATAGATCTATAAACAAATGAAGCAGAAATTGTAATGGATTTTTTGTTCCTTATTTGACGTGTAATTTTGAGGATTTTAAGTTTTCTACTTGTTTTGTTGGTATTAAATGTTAGGTTTGATGTTATTCACCCATCTCACACTAAAGATGGCTTTTGCTAATCATTTTGGTGGAGACTTTCATGGGGTTTCAAGGATCTCAAGTGATAAAGGTAAAACCCAAAGCCATTCAATTTAATTTAGAAAGTCATAAATGCAAATATAAAAAAATAAAAAAATTGGGCAGTGAAGCCCTGTCATAAAATTAGAAATAAAAAATATTGTGTTATAAAATCGTATATAGATTAAAACAAAAGTAAAATATTAAGATGTGATTTTAAGTTACTAAATTGGAAAAATGTCAAAAGAGGAATGGAAATAAAAATTGTGGTGAAAGGTAGGGGTGTTCAAAAAAATCCGGATCCGAAACCGAATCCTAAATATCTAAAAATCCGTATCTGAAATATCCGAAATTTCAGATATCCGAAAACCGGATATTCGGAATTTTCAGATTCGGATATGAATTTCAAAAATTTCGGGTAATCCGATTATCCGAAAAAATCATTTGTTTTTATAAATGTATATAGAATACAAGCATTATATTTAGTTTGAAATATAGTAAAAAAATAGTAAATAATCAGATTCGGATGTTGATTTATGAATATTTTTAGTTTTCAATGTTGGAAATTTGGGAAATCGAATATAGGTTTAGTTTTAATCTCGGCTAAATTACACTTTTCGTCCTTTATGTTTCAATGTTTTGACAGGTGCTGTCCTTTAACTCTAAAAATTACACTGTATGTCCTTTATGTTTGCAATCATTAACGGGGCGGTTTCCTTTCAGCTAAACCCAGTTAACTTTTTTATGTTAAAGCCCCTCACGTGTAACTTTGTAAAACTCCTTAACAATAGGGACCATATGTGCAATATTCAAATTCTGTTTTAAATGAAACAACTCCGGCAAAACACCTAATTCTTTAGCCATCTTCTCCTCTCCGGTGACCTAATTTTTCATCTTTCTCTGGCCATCTTCTCTAGTCATCTTCTCCGGTGACCTAAGTTTACAACTTCACATGATCCAAAAGCTTCTTCCGGTCATGTCAAAGATCAATCTGGAAAAAATAATTGAGTTGGACATGGAAGCTCGACACATAGGTATATGATGGCAAAATTGGTATTTTTTGTTGTTTTTTTCTTTAAATTATATATATATATATAGGGGAAGACTACAGAGAAAACCTACTTGGGTTGTGTAAACTCAAGAAACCTTTGTAAAAAATCCATGTAACATTTTTATTTCTTCTAAAAAAAATAGGAAATGTAATATACATTTATTTGAACATTTTTATAAAAGAAAAACAAAAAAAAAAACACTTAGAGTAGTTTTTTTTAATGTTAAAAGTTTCATGTTACATAATATATATGTCAAAAAAATGTAGCATACAAATTTTGAACATTTTTTTAAAGTAGGCGTTTTTTTCATTTTTTTCATAAAAATGTTCAAGTACATTTATTTATGTTACATTCCCTATTTTTTTTAGAAAAAAATAAAAATGTTACATAGGGTTTATTTGGGTTTTCTCAACTCACATTGGTTTTCGATTTATCTTTCCCCTATATATATATATATATATATATATATTTACAAATAGTTGATTTGTATATATGATTATAGGGATATGTCACAAGGGGCAAAAGTTTCAATTGATGCATATACTGAAAGGAAATGCAGGTGAATTTCAAACGTCATTTATGAATATTCTTCATCTCATCATTCGGTTTTAATTATATTTATATTTATTTTGTGGCTTACATTCGGTTTTAATTGGGCTTGCATTCCACATGTTCAGAAAAGCTGTGATTATCGTTCTTTTGTATTGTTCTTAGCTTCTTATCACCAGATGCATGACGGATACTTGCATTCGAAGATCGAAAATTTGAAAGAGACAAAAATGATTAGAACCAAACGTTCCAAAAACAAACCTTCGAGATTTTTATCCGTACGACATATAAGCTGTCCACCTAAGCATATCGGTGGCTGTGACAGAGGTCTTTTGCATTTAACGTCTTTCTACCGTTTATATCTCATGAGGTGGCTGTGACAGAGGTCTATCCATTCAGTTTCTTGAGGTGAATACGACAAAGTAAACGTTGTGCGCTTTCTTCTAGATCTTTCATGAGATATAAACGGTAGAAAGACGTTAAATGCAAAAGACCTCTGTCACAGCCACCGATATGCTTAGGTGGACAGCTTATACGTTAATCGGATAAAAAATCTCCAAGGTTTGTTTTTTGAACGTTTTTTCTAATCATTTTTGTCTCTTTCAAACTTTGGATGTTCGAATGCAAGTATCTGTCATGCATCTCGTAATAACAAGCTAAGCACAGTACAAAAGAACAATAATCATACCTTCTGTGAATATCTGGAATGCAAGCCTTGCAAAGACTAATTAAAACCGATTGTAAGCCACAAAATAAATACAAATCTAATTAAACCGAATGATGAGATGAATAATATTCATAAATGACTTTTGAAATTCACCTGCATTCCCTTTCGGTATATCCAGCAATTTGAAACTTTAGCCCCTTGTGACATATCTCTATAATCAAATATACAAATCAACTATTTGTAGAACTATATATATATTGTGTAAACACAAGAAACTTTTGTAAAAAACCATGTAAAATTTTTATTTTTTCTAAAAAATAGGAAATTTAATATACATATATTTGAACATTTTCATAAAAGAAAACAAAAAAACACCGAGTTGTTTTTTAAAAAAATGTTAAAAATTTCATGTTACATAATATATATGTCCCAAAAAATGTAGCATACAAATTTTGAACATTTAAAAAAAAACTAGTAGGCGTTTTTTTCATTTTTTTTAACAAAAATGTTCAAGTACATTCCCTATTTTTTTAGAAAAAAAATAAAAATGTTACATAGGGTTTATTTGGGTTTTCTCAACTCATATTATTTTTCGATTTATCGTTGCCCTATATATATATATATATATATATATATATATATATATATATATATATATATATATATATATATAGTTTTACAAATAGTTGATTTGTATATATTATTATAGGGATATATCACAAGGGGCTAAAGTTTCAAATTGCTGGATATACTCAAAGGGAATGCAGGTGAATTTCAAACGTCATTTATGAATATTCTTCATCTCATCATTCGGTTTTAATTAGATTTGTATTTACTTTGTGGCTTACATTCGGTTTTAATTAGTCTATGTAAGGCTTGCATTCCAGATGTTCACAGAAGTTGTGATTATTGTTCATTTGTACTGTTCTTAGCATGTTATCACGAGATGCATGACAGATACTTGCATTCGAAGATCGAAAATTTGAAAGAGACAAAAATGATTAGAACCAAACGTTCAAAAAACAAACCTTGGAGATTCTTATCCGATGGACGTATAAGCTGTCCACCTAAGCATATCGGTGGCTGTGACAGAGGTCTTTTGCGTTTAACGTCTTTCCAGTGGTTATATCTCATGAAAGATCTAAAAGAAAGCCCACAACGTTAACTTTGTCGTATTCACCTTAAGAAACTGAACGTCTATCCGATTCTTCCCCATGTTCGTTATGCCGGAAAAGATGATCGGATAGCCCATTCAGTTTCTTGAGACGAATACGACGAAGTAAACGATGTGCGCTTTCTTCTAGATCTTTCGTGAGATATAACCGGTAGAAAGACGTTAAACGCAAAAGACCTCTGTCACTGCCACCGATATGCTTAGGTGGACAACTTATACGTCCATTGGATAAAAATCTCCAAGGTTCGTTTTTGAACGTTTGGTTCTAATCATTTTTGTCTCTTTCATATTTTCGCTCTTCGAATGCAAGTATCCGTTATGCATCTCGTGATAACAAGCTAAGCACAGTACAAAAGAACAATAATCACAGATTTTGTGAAAATCTGGAATGCCAGCCTTGCAAAGACTAATTAAAACCGAATGTAAGCTACAAGATAAATACAAATCTAATTAAAACCGAATGATGAGATAAAGAATATTCATAAATGATGTTTGAAATTCACCTGCGTTCCTTTTCAGTATATCCAGCATTTTGAAACTTTAGCCCCTTGTGACATATCCCTATAATCATATATACAAATCAACTATATGTAAAACTATATATATATATATATATACATATATATATATATTGTGTAAACTCAAGAAACCTTTGTAAAAAAACCCATTTAACATTTTTATTTTTTCAAAAAAATAGGAAATGTAATATACATATATTTGAAAATTTTTATCAAAGAAAAACAAAAAACCCATAGTAGTTTTTGTTTAAATGTTAAAAATTTCATGTTACATAATATATATGTCCGAAAAAATGTGGCATACAAATTTTAAACAATTTTTTTTAAAAAACTAGTAGGTGTTTTTTTCATAAAAATGATCAAGTACATTTATGTTACATTCGCTATTTTTTTTTTGGAAAAAAAATTAAAATGTTACATACGGTTTATTTAGGTTTTCTCAACTCACATTGGTTTTTGATTTTCTTTCCCATATATATATATATATATATATATATATATATATATATATATATATATATATATATATATATATGGGAAAGAAAATCAAAAACCAATGTGAGTTGAGAAAACCTAAATAATCAGAAACCGTATATATATATATATATATATATATATATATATATATATATATATATATATATATATATATATATATATATAGAGTGTGTGAGGTTCATTGGGGAACACTAAAAAAGTGGGCAACAGTGGGGAACCGACTCAAACGAACTCCGATTGGACTCATTCCAGCGGCGTTGGAACCGTCTCGTCGAACCCTAACTAGGATCTCTTAACCCTAAACCCTAAATCATAACCCCTAAACCCTAAATATATTAGGGTTTAGCTTTAGGGTTTAGCCTTAGGGTTTAGCCTTAGGGTTTAGCTATAGGGTTTAGCTTTAGGTTTAGCCTTTAGGGTTTAGCTTTTAGGGTTTATAGTTTAGATTTTACGGTTTAGCTTAGGTTTTAGCCATATTTTTTAACTTTAGGGTTTAGAGTTTAGGAGTTACGATTTAGGATTTAGGGTTAAGAGATCTTGATTAGGGTTCGACGAGCCGATTCCAACGCCGCTGGAATGAGTTCAATCAGAGAGTTCGTTTGAGCCAGTTCCCCATTGTTCCCCACTTTTTTAGTGTTCCCCAATGAACCTTCCCATATATATATATATATATATATATATATATATATAGGGGATGGTTCAAATGAAAACCACTTTTATTGTGAAAACTGGAAAACTAACTAAAAAAAGCCTAAAAAACACACAAAATTTTTTTTTTATAAAAATCGCTAGTTTTTATATATAAAAAAAAACTTTTTTTCAAAAAAAAAAAATTGTGTAGTGCACATGTGTAATAATACACATGTGTAGTACACATACATATGTGCAGTATTACACATGTGCACTACACAAAATTTTTTTTTTTTTTTTGAAATTTTTTTTATATTAAAAAACCTGCGAAATTTTGATTGCAAAAAAAATTTAAAAAAAAAATTTTTTGTATGTTTTTTTGGCTTTTTTTAATTAGTTTTCGAGTTTTCACAATAACTAGTGGTTTTCATTTGAACCTTCCCCTATATATATATATATATATATATATATATATATATATATATATATATATATATATATATATATATATATATATATATATATATATATATATATATATATAGGGTTGAGTTCATTTCAGAACTCTAAACTAACTACAGAACTTTTAGAACTCCTAATAAACAATCATTTTATATATAAGTTTTTGTATTTAGGATCTTATTATTATCTGTTATATGTATTTCTTTTATTACATACATGTTAAAAGTAGTTTACATATGTTTAATTGCCAAAATTATATATATGTGTCATAACTAATTACATATATGTATAAAAACCAGTTTACATATGTGTAATTATAAAATTACATATAAAAAATGATAAAATTACTCTTAACATGTATGGAATCGTAAAAATATACATAATAAATGATAAAATTATCCTAAACATAAAAATATATAAATAAAAAGATTGTTTATTAGGAGTTCTGTAAATATTTATGGTTCTGAAATGATCCTGACCCTATATATATATATATATGTATGTATAGTTTTACAAGTAGTTGATTTGTATATATGATTATAGGGATAAGTCACAAAGGGCTAAAGTTTCAAAGTGCTCGATATACTGAAAGGGAATGCAGGTGAATTTCAAACATTATTTATGAATAATCTGCATGTCATCATTCGGTTTTAATTAGATTTCTATATATTTTGTGGCTTACATTCGGTTTTAATTTGTCTTTGCAAGGCTTGCACTCCAGATGTTCACAGAAGCTGTGATTATTGTTCTTTTGTACTGTTCTTAGCTTGTTTTCACGAGATGCATGACAGATACTTGCATTCGAAGATTGAAAATTTGAAAGAGGCAAAAATGATTAGAACCAAACGTTCAAAAAACAAACCTTGGAGATTTTTATCCGAAGGACGTATAAGTTGTCCACCTAAGCATATCGGTGGCTGTGACATAGGCCTTTTGCGTTTAACGTCTTTCTACTAGTTATATCTCATGAAAGATCTTGAAGAAAGCGAACATCTTTTACTTTGTCGTATTCACCTCAAGAAATTAAACGGGCTATCCGATCCTTCCCGATGTTCGCTATGCCGGAGAAGATGATCGGATAGCCCGTTCAGTTTCTTGAGGTGAATATGACGAAGTAAACGCTGTGCGCTTTCTTCTAGATCTTTTGTGAGATATAACCAGTAGAAAGACGTTAAATGCAAAAGACCTCTGTCACATCCACCGATATGCTTAGGTGGACATCTTATAGGGTCCATCGGATAAAAATCTACAAGGTTTGTTTTTTGAACGTTTGGTTCTAATCATTTTTGTCTCTTTCAAATTTTCGATCTTCGAATGCAAGTATCCGTCATGCATCTCGTGATAACAAGCTAAGCACAGTACAAAAGAACAATAATCACAGATTTTGTGAAAATCTGGAATGCAAGCCTTGCAAAGACTAATTAAAACCGAATGTAAGCCACAAAATAAATACAAATCTAATTAAAACCGAATGATGAGATGAAGAATATTCATAAATGACGTTTGAAATTCACCTACATTTCCATTCAGTATATCCAGTAATTTGAAACTTTAGCCCCTTGTGACATATCCCTATTATCATATATACAAATCAACTATTTGTAAAACTATATATATATATATATAGAGAGAGAGAGAGAGGCCGGTTAACGTACAATAGGGCTTATGGTACATTACGTACGTGATAACCCCAGCCGTCAGATCTTCATCTCCCATGCGATTTCATACCTCCATGCGAACTGTACGAACTGTGCGAATTCAATCTTCCACATGCGATTTTCTCCATCTACACACCCCATGCCATTTTTCACATTACCCCATGCTAACCATTTTTTCACATGCGATATTCAATCTTCCACATGTGATTCTACACACCCCATGCCATTTTTCACATTACCTCGTGCTAGCCATTTTTTCACATGCGATACTCAATCTTCCACATGCGATTCTACACACCCTATGCCATTTTTCACATTACCCCATGCTGCCATTTTTTCACATCCGATACTCAATCTTCCACATGCGATTCTACAAACCCATGCCATTTTTCACATTACCCCATGCTGCCATTTTTTCACATGGGATATTCAATCTTCCACATGCGATTTTGTCCATCTACACACCCCATGCCATTTTTCACACTACCCCATGCTTACCATTTTTTCACATGCGATATATATTGAATTCGCACCAGATCCGCACCTGGTCGAACGGCTGGGATGATAGCTTACGTATCGTATGATAAGCGCATTTGTATTTTACACTTTACCTATATATATATTGTGTAAACTCAAGAAACCTTTGTAAAAAACTCATGTAACTTTTTTATTTTCTCTAAAAAATAAGAAATGTAATATACATATATTTGAACATTTATATAAAAGTACAAAAAAAAAAAAACACAGAATAGTTTTTTTTAAATGTTAAAAATTTCATGTTACATAATGTATATGCCTGGAAAAAATGTAGCATACAAATTTTGAACATTTAAAAAAAAACTAGTAGGCGTTTTTTTCATTTTTTTCATAAAAATGTTCAAGTACATTTATGTTACATTCCCTATTTTTTTAGAAAAAAATAAAATAAAAATGTTACACAGGGTTTATTTGGGTTTTCTCAACTCACGTTGGTTTTCGATTTATCTTTCCCCTATATATATATATATATATATATATATATATATATATATATATATATATATATATATATATATATATATATATATATATAGGGGAAGGTTCAAATGAAAACCACTAGTTATTGTGAAAACTCCAAAACTAATTAAAAAAAGCCAAAAAAACACACAATTTTTTTTTTTTTGCAAACCAAATTTCGCAGGTTTTTTATATAAACAAAAAAAAATTTTCAAAAAAAAAAAATTTGTGTAGTGCACATGTGTAATACTGCACATGTGTATGTGTACTACACATGTGTATTATTACACATGTGTACTACAAAAAAAATTATTTTTTTTTTTGAAAAAAAGTTTTTTTTATATATAAAAACTAGCGATATTTATAAAAAAAATTGAAAAAAAAATTTTTTTGTGTGTTTTTTAGGCTTTTTTTAGTTAGTTATCGAGTTTTCACAATAAAAGTGGTTTTCATTTGAACCATCCCATATATATATATATATATATATATATATATAGGGCGAGGATCATTTCAGAACTATAAATATTTACAGAACTCGCAGACTCCTATTAAACAATTTTTTATTTATATATTTTTATGTTTAGGATAATTTTATCATTTATTATGTGTATTTTTATGATTGCATACATGTTAAAGAGTAATTTTATCATTTTTTATATGTAATTTTATAATTACACATATGTAAACTAGTTTTTTTACATATATGTAATTAGTTATGACACATATATATAATTTTGGCAACTAAACATATGTAAACTAGTTTTAAAATAACTGTAATCAAAGAAATACATATAATAGATGATAAAAAGATCGTAAATACAAAACATATATATAAAATGATTGTTTATTAGAAGTTCTGAAAGTTCTGTAGTTATTTAGAGTTCTGAAATAAACTCAACCCTATATATATATATACAAATAGTTGATTTGTATATATGATTATAGGGATAAGTCACAAGCGGCTAAAGTTTCAAATTGCTGGATATACCGAAAGGGAATGCAGGTGAATTTCAAACGTCATTTATGAGTATTCTTCATCTCATCATTTAGTTTTAATTAGATTTGTATTTATTTTGTGGCTTACATTCAGTTTTAGTTAGTCTTTGCAAGGCTTGCATTCCAGATGTTCACAGAAGCTGTGATTATTGTTCTTTTGTACTGTTCTTAGCTTGTTATCACGAGATGCAAAACAGATACTTGCATTCGAAGATCGAAAATTTGAAAGAGACAAAAATGGTTAGAACCAAACGTTCAAAAAACAAACCTTAGAGATTTTTATCCGATGGACGTATAAGCTGTCCACCTAAGCATATCGGTGGCTGTGACAGAGGTATTCTGCGTTTAACGTCTTTCTACCAGTTATATCTCATGAAAGATTTAGAAGAAAGCGAACACCGTTTACTTTGTCGTATTCACCTCAAGAAACTGAAGGGGCTATCCGATCCTTCCCATGTTTGTTATGCCGGAGAAGATGATCGGATATCCCGTTCAGTTTCTTGAGGTGAATACGACGAAGTAAACGCGGTGCGCTTTCCTCTAGATCTTTCATGATATATAACCGGTAGAATGACGTTAAACGCAAAAGACCTTTGTCACAGCCACCGATATGCTTAGGTGGACAGCTTATACGTCCATCAGATAAAAATCTCCAAGGTTTGTTTTTTGAACGTTTGGTTCTAATCATTTTTGTCTCTTTCAAATTTTCGATCTTCGAATGCAAGTATCCGTCATGCATCTCGTGATAACAAGCTAAGCACAGTACAAAAATAACAATAATCAGAGCTTCTGTGAACATCTGGAATGCAAGCCTTGCAAAGACTAATTTAAACCAAATGTAAGCCACAAAATAAATATAAATCTAATTAAAACCGAATGATGAGATGAAGAATATTCATAAATGACGTTTGAAATTCACCTGCATTCCCTTTAAGTATATCCAGCAATAGCAATTTGAAACTTTAGCCCCTTGTGACATATCCCTATAATCATATATACAAATCAACTCTTTGTAAAACTATATATATATATATATATATATATATATATATATATATATATATATATTGTAATCTGAAGAAACCTTTGTAAAAAACCCAGGTAACATTTTTATTTTTTTTTAAAAATAGGAAAGTTAATATACATATATTTGAATATTTTTATAAAAGAAAAAAAACAACGAGTAGTTTTTTTATTTTAAAAAATGTTTAAAATTTCATGTTACATAATATATATGGCCAAAAAAAAGTGGCATAAAAATTTTGAACATTTTAAAAAAAAATTTAGGTGTTTTTTTTCATTTTTTACATAAAAATGTTCAAGTACATTTATGTTACATTCCCTATAGAAAAAAATAAAATAAAAATGTTACATAGGGTTTATTTGGGTTTTCTCAACTCACATTGGTTTTCAATTTATCTTTCCCCTATATATATATCACTTCACAAATAGTTGATTTGTATATATGATTATAGGGATATGTCACAAGGGGCTAAAGTTTCAAATTGCTGGATATACTGAAACGGAATGCAGGTAAATTTCAAACGTCATTTATGAATATTCTTCATCTCATCATTCGGTTTTAATTAGATTTATATTTATTTTGTGGCTTACATTCGGTTTTAATTTGTCTTTGCAAGGCTTGCATTCCTGATGTTCACAAAAACTGTGAATATTGTTTTTTTGTACTGTTCTTAGCTTGTTATCACGAGATGTATGACGGACACTTGCATTCGAAGATCGAAAATTTGAAAGAGACAAAAATTATTAGAACCAAATGTTCAAAAAATAAAAAATTTGGAGATATTTATCCGATGGACATATAAGCTGTCCACCTAAGCATATTGGTAGAGGTGCAAACGAGCCGAGCGGCTCGCGAGGTACTCGAGATCGGCTCGAGAAAAAGCTGGTGATAACAAGCTAAGTACAGTACAAAAGAACAATAATCACAACTTCTGTGAACATCTCGAATGCAAGCCTTGCAAAGACTAATTTAAACCAAATGTAAGCCCCAAAATAAATACTAATCTAATTAAAACCGAATTATGAGATGAAGAATATTCATAAATGACGTTTGAAATTCCCCTGCATTCCCTTTAAGTATATCCAGCAATTTGAAACTTTAGCCCCTTGTGACATATCCCTATAATCATATATACAAATGAACTATTTGTAACACTATATATATATATATACACACACGTATATATATATTGTGTAAACTCAAGAAACCTATGTAAAAACCCGTGTAACATTTTCATTTTTATAAAAAATAGGAAATCTAAATATACATATGTTTGAACATTTTTATAAAAAAAACAAAAAAACACAGAGTAGTTTTTTAAAAAAAAATGTTAAAAATTTCCTCTTACCTAATATATATGTCAAAAAAATGTAGCATACAAATTTTGAACATTTAAAAAAAAACTAGTAGGCGTTGTTTTCATTTTTTTCGTATAAATGTTCAAGTACATTTATGTTACATTCCCTATTTTTATAGAAAAAAAAATGTTACATAGGGTTTATTTGGGTTTTCTCAACTCACATTGGTTTTCGATTTATCTTTCCGGTATGTATATATATATATATATATATATATATATATATATATATATAGGGGACCGCTAAAATGAGAACCACCTCGAGTTATAAAAACCTTGAGAACTACACCGTACGGGGCGAGGTGGACCAAATTTTTTTTCATAAACGTGGATGCGTGTATTATAAACACATTTGTAAAAAAAATAAAAAAAAATGTCGTGTGTGTAGTTTTGAGCACCACAAGTTTGTGTTTACGGGTACCGTAAATCTTACTAGAAAATTTACGGTACCCGTAAACACAAACTTGTGGTGCTCAAAACTACACACACGACATTTTTTTTTGAATCTTTATTTGTCAAATGTGTTTATAATACACACATCTACGTTTATGAAAAAAAATTTGGTCCACCTCGCCCTGGATCAAAAAGATCTGACGGTTCTTACAACTCGAGGTGGTTCTTATTTTAGCGCAATTCTATATATATAGTATAACAAATATTTGATAACAAGCTAAGTACAGTACAAAAGAACAATAATCACAGGTTCTGTGAACATCTCGAATGCAAGCCTTGCAAAGACTAATTTAAACCAAATGTAAGCCACAAAACAAAATACTAATCTAATTAAAACCGAATTATAAGATGAAGAATATTAATAAATGACGTTTGAAATTCACCTGCATTCCCTTTAAGTATATCCAGCAATTTGAAACTTTAGCACCTTGTGACATATCCCTATAATCATATATACGAATGAACTATTTGTAAAACTATATATATATTGTGTAAACTCAAGAAACCTTTGTAAAAAACCCATGTAACATTTTTTTTTTTAAAATAGGAAAGGTAATATACATATATTTGAACATTTTTGTAAAAGAAAAAAAAACACTGAGTAGCTTTTTGTAGATGTTATAAATTTCATGTTACATAATATATATGGCAAAAAAAATGTTGCATACAAATTTTGAACATTTAAAAAAAAATTAGGTTGTTTTTTTCATTTTTTACATAAAAATGTTCAAGTACATTTATGTTACATTCCCTATAGAAAAAAAAAATAAAAATGTTACATCGGGTTTATTTGGGTTTTCTCAACTCACATTGGTTCTCGATTTATCTTTCCCCTATATATATAGTTCCACAAATAGTTGATTTGTATATATGATTATAGGGATATGTCACAAGGGACTAAACTTTCAAATTGTGCTGGATATACTGAAACGGAATGCAGGTGAATTTCAAACGTCATTTATGAATATTTTTCATCTCATCATTCGGTTTTAATTAGATTTATACTTATTTTGTGGCTTACATTCGGTTTTAATTTGTCTTTGCAAGGCTTGCATTCCAGATGTTCACAGAAGCTGTGATTATTGTTTTTTTTGTACTGTTCTTAGCTTGTTATCACGAGATGCATGATGGATACTTGCATTCGAAGATCAAAAATTTGAAAGAGACAAAAATGATTAGAACCAAACATTCAGAAAACAAAAATTTGGAGATATTTATCCGATGGACATATAAGCTGTCCACCTAAGCATATGGGTAGGGGTGCAAACGAGCCGAGCAGCTCGCGAGGTACTCGAGATCGGCTCGAGAAAAAGCTCAAAACCAGCCGAGCCTTATCGAGCACGAGCCGAGCTTGACCCTCAAAACAAAGCTCGTTTGTTTATCGAGCCTGAGCTCGAGCACCACATGTGAAGCTCGTTAGGCTCGTCGATCCTTAGTGTAAACGAGCCGAGCTTATTTAAACTTGTTTAAAAGCCGACCTCGAACCTAAAAATAAGCTAATTTAGTAAACGAGCCCGAGCCCGAGCTTTTCTTATGAGCTCGCAAGCCTAAAAAGTCTATTATTTATATTATTTTTATTTAATATACTAATTAATAGATAATAAACGAGCTGAGCCCGAGCTTGGTAAAATACAAACGAGCCGAGTTCGAGCTTTGAAAACAAAGCTCGAATCAAGCCGAGCTCGAGCCCGAGCTCTCATAAGTTAATCGAGCTCAAGCTCGAGCCTGGCCTCGGCTCGTTTGTACCCCTACATATTGGTGGCTGTGACAGTGGCCTTTTGCGTTTAACGTCTTTCTACCGGTTATATCTCATGAAAGATGTAGAAGAAAAGCGCACAACGTTTACCTTGTCATATTCACCTCAAGAAAGAAACTGAACAGGCTATCCAATCCTTCCCCATGTTCGCTATGCTGGAGAAGATGATCGGATAGCCCGTTTAGTTTCTTGAGGTGAATACGACGAAGTAAACGTTGTGCACTTTCTTCTAGATCTTTCGTGAGATATAACCTGAGATATAACCGGTAGAAAGACGTTAAACGCAAAAGACCTCTGTCACAGCCACCGATATGCTTAGGTGGACAACTTATACGACCATCGGATAAAAATATCCAAGGTTTGTTTTTTTGAATGTTTGGTTCTAATCATTTTTCTCTCTTTCAAATTTTCGATCTTCGAATGCAAGTATCCGTCATGCATATCGCGATAACAAGCTTAGCACAGTACAAAAGAACAACTATTTGTAATACAATATATATATATATATATATATAGTTTTACAAATAGTTGATTTGTATATATGATTATAGAGTTGAATTTCAAACGTCATTTATGGATGTTCTTCATCTCATCATTCGGTTTTAATTAGTATTTATTTTTTTTACATTCGGTTTTAATTAGTCTTTGCAAGGCTTGCATTCCAGATGTTCATACAAGCTGTGATTATTGTTCTTTTGTAGTGTTCTTAGCTTGTTATCACGAGATGCTTGACGGATACTTGCATTCAAAGATCGAAAATTTGAAAGAGATAAAAATGATTGGAACCAAACATTCAAAAAACAAACCTTGGAGATTTTTATCCGATGGACGTATAATGTCACACCCTCAAATTACCACTTAGGGAGTATCCCTGTTAGGCGTGTGACCACTAGTAATGAGCCACCAATTACATTGAATCCATAAGTTTAAAATAAAGTTTCATCATTTAATAGTAATAAAACCCAAACAGAAGTAATTCGAAAATCATCAAGTTCAGCGGAAGCGTTAACGTAATATAATGTACATACTTCCCAAACAACCATAGTAAATAATTGTTTGATAAATAAACTCTTCAATGCAACCATGACCACTCACGCCCTCCAGCCAGCAAGTCCCTATTCCCAAGTACCTAACGACCTGCGAGCATGTAACAAGTGTATCAGACAAAGCTGGCGAGTTCACAGTTTTAGAAAACGTTGTTACCAGTTGTATGTAAAACAGTTCAATAACCAATGCAAGTGATATTGTTAATATCTCATTTCCGAACAATGACGGCTCCTGAAATACACGACTGCCCTTCCCACGTACTCCTATCTAGTACTGGGCCAGACTGGGTCATTAGTTCACCTCCGTCCTCTACAGGCACGGGGTGAGGGTGCCAAACCTAAGTAGCGCTACTAACTAATACCCGATGAGGGACTTACAAAAGATGATAGGTGATTAATCAATATACTCGTTTTTACCCAAAGACTCATCCCCCCCATGGGATACCCATTGACTGTCCCCAACCACTGGGACGCATGCTCGAATGTAGTGAACTCACCTTAGATTGCTCGGTATGTCACATTACTTTACCCATTCCAAGTTGGTCTACCAAACCCTACCGTGGTTACCAAAGACAATCAGTTAACATGCACAAAAATTACATATTCTGCATTCTTGTTGTGCACAAGAAGCCCTCATATTGCACGCGTCATAATATTTAACACACAACCCATTTTCATCAAGTAATCACTTAACATGTACTCCGATCTCATACAAAACACATACAGTGACACATATTCAATTCCATAATACACTAACATGTAATAGTTTACCCTTTCTCACTTAATTATGTGACTTGACATGAATTGTTATTCTACTCGGCCCAACTTGCAACATTCCGCCCGATATTAGTGGCCTAATGTGGGTGTGAAATCCGACTATTTTACCCATGTATGGAAATTTACTTATACCAAATCATCCTTTATACGTATCATGCAAATAACACCACATATTGCCATGCTAGTTATAACATTCATTCATGCAAGCCAACCTTTAACACACAGCATAAAGTCATAAATAAGTGTTTGGTTCAACTACTGTTCGCTTACACAACCTATCCAATCCATGTTGTCAATACTTAACCTCTATCATGCAAGTATGTTTTCACAATAACTTAAGCCTGGTTCGAGTGTACCGCAGGTGGTTTGTGAGGCCCAACGGTACCGACCCAAGTGCACAGTGTATGTGTATAGTCCACTAGTTCCAAACCCAGCTAGGTGTTGTAACCCGCGGTGCGGCCCAACGAGTCCGCGGTGAGTCCTTGTGGTGCGACTAGGCCAAATAGCCAACGTGCAACCCATACGGACGTTCAGACCAAGTGCAGCGTGTGCGACTCCGTGATGGTGCATTAATAGTGCACAATTTATCGTTAACCCACTCCTCAAATCGTGATTTTATGTTACACAAATTTTGTCTCTCCCAAACAATCAGTTCGTAAATTCGTAATCATATATTTTTACTCATATCCCATTTACCCAATACCTGCACATGCATTCATGGTTCGGTTAATACATAACATGCACCTTAACTTCAGCCTATGTTAAATTGTATCACGACTTAATTAACATTCTTGAGTACAAAGCGTCATGATTCAGTTTTATACCAACAGTAGAGTCTTCCGAACCTTAACTATATATAACATGTATCTCATAATAACACATATTAACAACACCGATAATCATGAACATTACGCGAATAATCAATCAAGAATCATAATTATAAACAGCAAGTTAACATACCGATCGAATGCAAGGACACAAAAGGTGATGCTTCGAAGATAAGAGAGCTTCGTGAGGGGTTTACTGCCGTCATTACATTAGAGGGAAACCTAGGGTTTGCAAATGGTTATGTATTCCTATATCTATTCTACGTAAACAAGGGAAAGGAAGATGGGCTCTGATCCGATTTGGGCTTTCTAGACTGGACCGAGAAGTACCTCATACAAGTAATATAATATATACAATGGCTGCCACAAGTGTTTAAGATGTATATTAATGTTGTTGGCTTAGTGGGTTCTTTGGTCCAATAATCATTTAGAGTTCAAGTTGTTTGTCTGCCATGAATTCTCAAGTCAATTCAGTGGATAATTTGGTCCAATCAAGCAACAACTTTCACCTATTTCAGCTATTCATGAACCCACATTTATTCTAATCATTGTCTATATTATATCAACAAGTGTAACTTAAGATCCATACGCCATATTAACCTATCTTATATGCATGTTGTCACACAAAATCATTGACCCCCAATGCTTGTCTCAAAACAAATATCATTACCATATATATTACCCTACCGTCAACATACTAATCGGCCACAATTAATCATCATGTTAGCGACATCCAATAACTCATACACTCACATAGCATAATCATCATGGAACATAATACACATTATTTGTAAATCAAGCACACACATGAATAAGGTCGACAAGTAAGATTTACATAAATACAAAAGTACTAACCAAAGAATTCATTCGAATGAAATGAGATGAGGGGCCTCGAAGATGATGGATGGATGCCCATTAATGGATTGAGCCGATGGGTTCAGAGAATAAGATGAAGGTTCAATGTGTGTGATCTAATACATGAATTGTGGCCTGAAAAGAAGTGCGGTCCGAAAGAAGTGTGTCGCGGCCCAAGTGTATAACTAGACGATTAATAAGCCAATGCGACATATGCAATTAAACACATACATAACACGATTAATACATATAACATCTTTAACGACTTCGTGTACAGCTAATATGCACACATAAATATCTAGTGATATACACATGTAATCCAACGCCAAAGATTGTGGAGTTTAAGTAACGCTAACCTTAGAGATTCGGGTTGTCACATCATCCCCAACTTGAAAGAAATTTCGTCCCGAAATTTGACAAGTAAGCACCGAGAGATGAAGTGATTAATCAAGATTGTTGCGGATTTTCCTTTGGTGCCACATCATCCCCAAATTGAAGAGGAATTTCGTCCCGAAATTCACCAGTTTTACCAGCATTAGATTGGTCATTAGGAAAGAGTTGAGGATACTTGAGTTGCATCTGATCCTCGCATTCCGACAAGAACTCCGGTCCACGTCTTGAGTTCCAACGAACTCTAACAATCATGATACACACATGCTCGCAGCATGTCTTCGAATGCCAGTAAGGTTCATTTTCTCTGACTGTTTGTCCAACAGCGATTAACAATGCTCTGGTTCTGACGTGAGCCAAGGTTGTTGTGTATTGCCTGAAATAAATCATGCGTAAATCAAATTCAGTGGTAACAGGAGTTGGCACCTCGTGCCTAAAAGCCGCCTCTCTTAGAGGAACATTCACAACTGTGAAGACTCGTCAGTTTTCTTGATTGCAAGAAAGTGTGCTGGTAACGTGTGTCCATCGACAATCATCCAGGTGATAATGTTTCCGTTTCAAGTTGTAAGTAGACTAGTGATAAAATCCATGGCAGTCCGTTCCCATTTCTTGCGTTTCCGGTTGCCAATATCCCACCTTGACTTTCCCATAAGTCAAACATCGTTCTCATGCATTGCTATGTGGGCCTTCAGGCCCGGTCATTCGTACATGGTCTTCAGGTTTTTAATTCATCCTATCTAAACTCAGATGGATATTATATCGAGGCCCGTGTGATTCTCCTGCACCAGTTCCCTCAGGTTGCTATATAGTGAGGTCCATATTCATTCCATGAAGTAGCAAATATCGTCCGATCTGCCGAGGGTTGCTTCCCCATGCTCCGCATGGGTCAATCTAGAGAACTCTTTCCTTCAGTTCTTCAGTTTGAACAAGGAGAGTGTGATCAGGTATGTTGAAGTCGATAGCGAACTGCAAATCTCGTTCAAAGCTGCACGTCTAAGTTTCACGGTCATATTCATTCAAAAGTTCCATCCAGCGGTGCCATCACATGTTTAGCTCACACGAGAGGCCCTTGTGATCGGTCTAGGGAGTGCATTTGGTACTGTCCAAGTAATGTCTCCAACTTAAATCCAAAGACCAGGGCTACGCAGGTAGTGACTCGTGCAGTTCTTCCTATAAGTCCATTACGTAAGTCATCATTTTCTCGTGTTGCGTTGGCAGGTAAACATTGCAGAGTTGGGATTTCGAAAGCTGAAAAGTCGTTCTCATGTTTTGTCCTTCACGAACACAGCACCCTACTGTGCTAAATAGATTTTAAGCTGCGCGATCTTCGAAAATCCGGTGGTGAATCTGCGATAGAATCTAGTGTGATCAAGAAATTGTTGCATCCTCGAAAGGGTCTTTGGTGCCGAACAATATCTAACGAAATGGGTCTTTAGCGAGATCCACGTGTATTCCTACTTCGTTGATCATATGACCAAAAGGTATCTCTCGAATCCAGAAGTTACCTTTAACAAGAATTCGCGCGGAGCGGTTCCTCCTTCAGGAGCTCTCAAATAAGATACAAAGCTACCCATGATGTTCCTTTCTCTTGGAAATGATTCAACATGCAGTCAATAAGCATGGTCGATTCATGTGATTCATACAGCTGCTGGTGTGATGATTAGTTCGAAAGTCTTGGAATACAACGTCGAAAGGACCGCACTGCGCTTGGTATGCCGTTGCAGGCACATTCTTCCCTTAGACTACCTTCTGACAATAGCTCGTTTGATATTCAAACCTCAAATGGAAGCCCGACCCCCGCAACTGGTCGTCAGGTTGTCAATATATGGTCATGGCAAATGGTTCTCAACTATCACCTTATTGATTTTTTTTTTTTAAACCAGTATACATACGAAAAGGCTTATCTTCACGGATATAACTGGGGTTCCCCAAAGCGAAGAACTAGGTTTGACAAAACTCTTGTCCAACAGCTCCTGTAGTTCTTGCAACCCTCCTGGTGCAAGACGGCAAGGCGTACAAGTAATTAGGGTTGCCTCTAGCACGAGATCAAGCTGAGATTCTGTCTAACAGTTGTGGAAGTAAACCCGAAAGTTCCTTGGGTAGCATACCAAAAGGAATCACGAATGATTGGTGGATCCTCGATCCTCTGTTTCCTTAGCCCTAACATCAGTAACGGTTGTTAGTATAGCGGAGTAGTCCCTCCGTAGACACTTCTAGCCTTCATAGCTGAATTGGCGCTAACCTTTACACCACTCTGACGCTTTAGAACAAATAACGATTCTCCACACAAATTTCCTCCTCATTGGTGTATCTGCGCGACCTCTGGATAACTAATCCACACTAACTACTGTATTGCAACCATCAAGGGTAGTGGAAGGAAGGTCGATGTTGAACACCTGTCCCCCAAGGTCGAGTTTGCATCCCAGCGAACATACAAGGATTCAATTGACTTGCATCAGCCGACTCCACAACAGGTTCGGTTTCAAGAAACATCAGAGTTAAACAGAACAGAGACGAAGTGAATAGCTACCCATCCAAGCTATCGTGTTGCTACTACACCTGGTATAGCCTATGCCAATACTAAATGTCCTTCCATGAGCTTCATTTCCAGTGTTGTTTTCGTCACGAGAATTTCCAGTACTGTCGTCGTCCCCTTGGTTGTCGTCACCTTGACTTAACACAGTCAATCCATGTCGAGGTCACCTTCGTTTCCATACTGTAAGCTACGATCACGAGTACCTTGATGTTGGCGTGACTGTTGCCTCTAATATTGTTGTCTGTAACGGTGTCCTGCGTCCTTTCACCAACAAGGTCCATCTTTTCACATTCCGTGCCACGTCCTAAGGCACTACTCATGGTGCGGGCGGTTACACAGTCCGCTCTACAGTCGTTCGTCATCGATTTTTGTCCCGAGTGGTTCGTAAGAGTCGACTCCCATGAGTCGCTGGCTAGGGTTAATGATTCGATTGGAGTCAAATCGCTGTTGTTCGTTTTCGGTAACTAGGGTCATTCAAATGCTGAAGTCAGTAAGGTACTACGTTTACCCTCTTGCCCATCGTTCTTGTAAGTTGACTGAGTAATACACGGTATGTCGCGAGAGTGTTGCGGAAGTGATCACACTTCGGGATCTAAGGCGTCAACACGCTAAGTCCCAGCAAACGAAGATAAGTGAGGAAAGTATAGTTCAATCATTTGACGCTGAGCCATCCAACTCAGGGACGTTCGTACTAGCACCTAACATTCTACACAGTTCGCTAGGCGTTCAGATGTGTGATCAGGTGATACTCGATAGCATCGAGATTCGTAAGGATTCAGGAAGGGGTGAAAAGATCATGTTCAAGTAGGAGACAATCACTGCTATGACTCCTATAGACTGCTGAGTTCTAACATAACATCAATTAACAGAGCGGAACCCCTTTTCACGCTTGTTAAGACTCACTAGGACTCACATGCACCTCACGTTATTATTATGTGTGCACCCACAATAATAAGGCGATTTGCATGCTTATCTCAGTGTCTCTTAACTTGCGCTAAAAGGTTCCCCACATCCAAATAGCAAACGAAAGGTTTTACAGGATCAAGAATCACAATAATCGAAGGGTAGTGTCACACTAATAGTTCTCATAACAGGGGTTGGTAACATAAGGGCTCATACCGTTTTGCCAAGTGTGCATTCACGTGTAATGTTATACAATAGTGTACACTAGATATACTATGCAATAATAAATGAGAAACGAACCTTGCAGTCTGGAGCTGAGTGTCACGGTCGATTTCGGTATTGTTCGGTTATAGTCTGGTTTTATAAAACATTTTAAAACCAAGTTCACTATAACCAGTGGCTCTGATACCAAACTGTCACACCCTCAAATTACCACTTAGGGAGTATCCCTGTTAGGCGTGTGACCACTAGTAATGAGCCACCAATTACATTGAATCCATAAGTTTAAAATAAAGTTTCATCATTTAATAGTAATAAAACCCAAACAGAAGTAATTCGAAAATCATCAAGTTCAGCGGAAGCGTTAACGTAATATAATGTACATACTTCCCAAACAACCATAGTAAATAAATGTTTGATAAATAAACTCTTCAATGCAACCATGACCACTCACGCCCTCCAGCCAGCAAGTCCCTATTCCCAAGTACCTAACGACCTGCGAGCATGTAACAAGTGTATCAGACAAAGCTGGCGAGTTCACAGTTTTAGAAAACGTTGTTACCAGTTGTATGTAAAACAGTTCAATAACCAATGCAAGTGATATTGTTAATATCTCATTTCCGAACAATGACGGCTCCTGAAATACACGACTGCCCTTCCCACGTACTCCTATCTAGTACTGGGCCAGACTGGGTCATTAGTTCACCTCCGTCCTCTACAGGCACGGGGTGAGGGTGCCAAACCTAAGTAGCGCTACTAACTAATACCCGATGAGGGACTTACAAAAGATGATAGGTGAGAATATTAATCAATATACTCGTTTTTACCCAAAGACTCATCCCCCCCATGGGATACCCATTGACTGTCCCCAACCACTGGGACGCATGCTCGAATGTAGTGAACTCACCTTAGATTGCTCGGTATGTCACATTACTTTACCCATTCCAAGTTGGTCTACCAAACCCTACCGTGGTTACCAAAGACAATCAGTTAATATGCACAAAAATTACATATTCTGCATTCTTGTTGTGCACAAGAAGCACTCATATTGCACGCGTCATAATATTTAACACACAACCCATTTTCATCAAGTAATCACTTAACATGTACTCCGATCTCATACAAAACACATACAGTGACACATATTCAATTCCATAATACACTAACATGTAATAGTTTACCCTTTCTCACTTAATTATGTGACTTGACATGAATTGTTATTCTACTCGGCCCAACTTGCAACATTCCGCCCGATATTAGTGGCCTAATGTGGGTGTGAAATCCGACTATTTTACCCATGTATGGAAATTTACTTATACCAAATCATCCTTTATACGTATCATGCAAATAACACCACATATTGCCATGCTAGTTATAACATTCATTCATGCAAGCCAACCTTTAACACACAGCATAAAGTCATAAATAAGTGTTTGGTTCAACTACTGTTCGCTTACACAACCTATCCAATCCATGTTGTCAATACTTAACCTCTATCATGCAAGTATGTTTTCACAATAACTTAAGCCTGGTTCGAGTGTACCGCAGGTGGTTTGTGAGGCCCAACGGTACCGACCCAAGTGCACAGTGTATGTGTATAGTCCACTAGTTCCAAACCCAGCTAGGTGTTGTAACCCGCGGTGCGGCCCAACGAGTCCGCGGTGAGTCCTTGTGGTGCGACTAGGCCAAATAGCCAACGTGCAACCCATACGGACGTTCAGACCAAGTGCAGCGTGTGCGACTCCGTGATGGTGCATTAATAGTGCACAATTTATCGTTAACCCGCTCCTCAAATCGTGATTTTATGTTACACAAATTTTGTCTCTCCCAAACAATCAGTTCGTAAATTCGTAATCATATATTTTTACTCATATCCCATTTACCCAATACCTGCACATGCATTCATGGTTCGGTTAATACATAACATGCACCTTAACTTCAGCCTATGTTAAATTGTATCACGACTTAATTAACATTCTTGAGTACAAAGCGTCATGATTCAGTTTTATACCAACAGTAGAGTCTTCCGAACCTTAACTATATATAACATGTATCTCATAATAACACATATTAACAACACCGATAATCATGAACATTACGCGAATAATCAATCAAGAATCATAATTATAAACAGCAAGTTAACATACCGATCGAATGCAAGGACACAAAAGGTGATGCTTCGAAGATAAGAGAGCTTCGTGAGGGGTTTACTGCCGTCATTACATTAGAGGGAAACCTAGGGTTTGCAAATGGTTATGTATTCCTATATCTATTCTACGTAAACAAGGGAAAGGAAGATGGGCTCTGATCCGATTTGGGCTTTCTAGACTGGACCGAGAAGTACCTCATACAAGTAATATAATATATACAATGGCTGCCACAAGTGTTTAAGATGTATATTAATGTTGTTGGCTTAGTGGGTTCTTTGGTCCAATAATCATTTAGAGTTCAAGTTGTTTGTCTGCCATGAATTCTCAAGTCAATTCAGTGGATAATTTGGTCCAATCAAGCAACAACTTTCACCTATTTCAGCTATTCATGAACCCACATTTATTCTAATCATTGTCTATATTATATCAACAAGTGTAACTTAAGATCCATACGCCATATTAACCTATCTTATATGCATGTTGTCACACAAAATCATTGATCCCCAATGCTTGTCTCAAAACAAATATCATTACCATATATATTACCCTACCGTCAACATACTAATCGGCCACAATTAATCATCATGTTAGCGACATCCAATAACTCATACACTCACATAGCATAATCATCATGGAACATAATACACATTATTTGTAAATCAAGCACACACATGAATAAGGTCGACAAGTAAGATTTACATAAATACAAAAGTACTAACCAAAGAATTCATTCGAATGAAATGAGATGAGGGGCCTCGAAGATGATGGATGGATGCCCATTAATGGATTGAGCCGATGGGTTCAGAGAATAAGATGAAGGTTCAATGTGTGTGATCTAATACATGAATTGTGGCCTGAAAAGAAGTGCGGTCCGAAAGAAGTGTGTCGCGGCCCAAGTGTATAACTAGACGATTAATAAGCCAATGCGACATATGCAATTAAACACATACATAACACGATTAATACATATAACATCTTTAACGACTTCGTGTACAGCTAATATGCACACATAAATATCTAGTGATATACACATGTAATCCAACGCCAAAGATTGTGGAGTTTAAGTAACGCTAACCTTAGAGATTCGGGTTGTCACATCATCCCCAACTTGAAAGAAATTTCGTCCCGAAATTTGACAAGTAAGCACCGAGAGATGAAGTGATTAATCAAGATTGTTGCGGATTTTCCTTTGGTGCCACATCATCCCCAAACTGTCACACCCTCAAATTACCACTTAGGGAGTATCCCTGTTAGGCGTGTGACCACTAGTAATGAGCCACCAATTACATTGAATCCATAAGTTTAAAATAAAGTTTCATCATTTAATAGTAATAAAACCCAAACAGAAGTAATTCGAAAATCATCAAGTTCAGCGGAAGCGTTAACGTAATATAATGTACATACTTCCCAAACAACCATAGTAAATAAATGTTTGATAAATAAACTCTTCAATGCAACCATGACCACTCACGCCCTCCAGCCAGCAAGTCCCTATTCCCAAGTACCTAACGACCTGCGAGCATGTAACAAGTGTATCAGACAAAGCTGGCGAGTTCACAGTTTTAGAAAACGTTGTTACCAGTTGTATGTAAAACAGTTCAATAACCAATGCAAGTGATATTGTTAATATCTCATTTCCGAACAATGACGGCTCCTGAAATACACGACTGCCCTTCCCACGTACTCCTATCTAGTACTGGGCCAGACTGGGTCATTAGTTCACCTCCGTCCTCTACAGGCACGGGGTGAGGGTGCCAAACCTAAGTAGCGCTACTAACTAATACCCGATGAGGGACTTACAAAAGATGATAGGTGAGAATATTAATCAATATACTCGTTTTTACCCAAAGACTCATCCCCCCCATGGGATACCCATTGACTGTCCCCAACCACTGGGACGCATGCTCGAATGTAGTGAACTCACCTTAGATTGCTCGGTATGTCACATTACTTTACCCATTCCAAGTTGGTCTACCAAACCCTACCGTGGTTACCAAAGACAATCAGTTAACATGCACAAAAATTACATATTCTGCATTCTTGTTGTGCACAAGAAGCACTCATATTGCACGCGTCATAATATTTAACACACAACCCATTTTCATCAAGTAATCACTTAACATGTACTCCGATCTCATACAAAACACATACAGTGACAAATATTCAATTCCATAATACACTAACATGTAATAGTTTACCCTTTCTCACTTAATTATGTGACTTGACATGAATTGTTATTCTACTCGGCCCAACTTGCAACATTCCGCCCGATATTAGTGGCCTAATGTGGGTGTGAAATCCGACTATTTTACCCATGTATGGAAATTTACTTATACCAAATCATCCTTTATACGTATCATGCAAATAACACCACATATTGCCATGCTAGTTATAACATTCATTCATGCAAGCCAACCTTTAACACACAGCATAAAGTCATAAATAAGTGTTTGGTTCAACTACTGTTCGCTTACACAACCTATCCAATCCATGTTGTCAATACTTAACCTCTATCATGCAAGTATGTTTTCACAATAACTTAAGCCTGGTTCGAGTGTACCGCAGGTGGTTTGTGAGGCCCAACGGTACCGACCCAAGTGCACAGTGTATGTGTATAGTCCACTAGTTCCAAACCCAGCTAGGTGTTGTAACCCGCGGTGCGGCCCAACGAGTCCGCGGTGAGTCCTTGTGGTGCGACTAGGCCAAATAGCCAACGTGCAACCCATACGGACGTTCAGACCAAGTGCAGCGTGTGCGACTCCATGATGGTGCATTAATAGTGCACAATTTATCGTTAACCCGCTCCTCAAATCGTGATTTTATGTTACACAAATTTTGTCTCTCCCAAACAATCAGTTCGTAAATTCGTAATCATATATTTTTACTCATATCCCATTTACCCAATACCTGCACATGCATTCATGGTTCGGTTAATACATAACATGCACCTTAACTTCAGCCTATGTTAAATTGTATCACGACTTAATTAACATTCTTGAGTACAAAGCGTCATGATTCAGTTTTATACCAACAGTAGAGTCTTCCGAACCTTAACTATATATAACATGTATCTCATAATAACACATATTAACAACACCGATAATCATGAACATTACGCGAATAATCAATCAAGAATCATAATTATAAACAGCAAGTTAACATACCGATCGAATGCAAGGACACAAAAGGTGATGCTTCGAAGATAAGAGAGCTTCGTGAGGGGTTTACTGCCGTCATTACATTAGAGGGAAACCTAGGGTTTGCAAATGGTTATGTATTCCTATATCTATTCTACGTAAACAAGGGAAAGGAAGATGGGCTCTGATCCGATTTGGGCTTTCTAGACTGGACCGAGAAGTACCTCATACAAGTAATATAATATATACAATGGCTGCCACAAGTGTTTAAGATGTATATTAATGTTGTTGGCTTAGTGGGTTCTTTGGTCCAATAATCATTTAGAGTTCAAGTTGTTTGTCTGCCATGAATTCTCAAGTCAATTCAGTGGATAATTTGGTCCAATCAAGCAACAACTTTCACCTATTTCAGCTATTCATGAACCCACATTTATTCTAATCATTGTCTATATTATATCAACAAGTGTAACTTAAGATCCATACGCCATATTAACCTATCTTATATGCATGTTGTCACACAAAATCATTGACCCCCAATGCTTGTCTCAAAACAAATATCATTACCATATATATTACCCTACCGTCAACATACTAATCGGCCACAATTAATCATCATGTTAGCGACATCCAATAACTCATACACTCACATAGCATAATCATCATGGAACATAATACACATTATTTGTAAATCAAGCACACACATGAATAAGGTCGACAAGTAAGATTTACATAAATACAAAAGTACTAACCAAAGAATTCATTCGAATGAAATGAGATGAGGGGCCTCGAAGATGATGGATGGATGCCCATTAATGGATTGAGCCGATGGGTTCAGAGAATAAGATGAAGGTTCAATGTGTGTGATCTAATACATGAATTGTGGCCTGAAAAGAAGTGCGGTCCGAAAGAAGTGTGTCGCGGCCCAAGTGTATAACTAGACGATTAATAAGCCAATGCGACATATGCAATTAAACACATACATAACACGATTAATACATATAACATCTTTAACGACTTCGTGTACAGCTAATATGCACACATAAATATCTAGTGATATACACATGTAATCCAACGCCAAAGATTGTGGAGTTTAAGTAACGCTAACCTTAGAGATTCGGGTTGTCACATATAAGCTGTCCACCTAAGCATATAGCTGGCTGTCACAGAGGTCTTTTGCGTTTAACGTCTTTCTACTGGTTATATCTCATGAAATATGTAGAAGAAAGCGCACAACGTTTACTTTGTCATATTCACCTCAAGAAACTGAACGTGCTATCCGATCCTTCCCCATGTTCGCTATGCCGGAGAAGATGATCGGATAGCCCGTTCAGTTTCTTGAGGTGAATGCAAGTGAATTTCAAACGTCATTTATGAATAATCTTCATCTCATCATTCGGTTTTAATTAGATTTATATTTATTTTGTGGCTTACATTCGGTTTTAATTAGTCTTTGCAAGGCTTGCATTCCATATGTTCACAGAAGTTGTGATTATTGTTCTTTTGTACTGTCCTTAGCTTGTTATCACGAGATGCATAACAGATACTTGCATTTGAAGATCAAAAATTTGAAAGAGAAAAAAATGATTAGAACGAAACGTTCAAAGAACAAACCTTGGAGATATTTATCCGATGGACGTATAAGCTGCCCACCTGTGGCTGTGACAGAGGTCTTTTGCATTTAACCGGGTATTTTTAAAAAAAAATGTTAAAAATTTCATGTTACGTAATATATATGTCCAAAAAAGTGTAGCATACAAATTTTGAACATTTTTTTAGAAAAACTAGTAGGCGTCTTTTTCATTTTTTTCATAAAAATTTTCAAGTACATTTAGTTACATGAGTAAGGTTAACATACAAAAAGCCTTATCATACATCACGTAGGAGACAATGGTAACCGTTGGATCAGGGGTATAATCACGCATGGGACCACATAATCACACATGGGACCACATAATCACGCATGGGACCACATAATCACGCATGGGACTATAATCACGCACGTTCTATGATAATAACGCACGTTATATTTTTTGTCATGTATGTTAATGTAGGTTAAGCCCTGATGTACATTATACTTTCTCTAGTTACATTCCCTATTAGAAAAAAAAATAAAAATGTTACATAGGGTTTAATTGGGTTTTCTCAACTCACATTGGTTTTCGATTTATCTTTCCCATATATATATATATATACATATAGAGGCCGGTTATCGTACAATAGGCCTAATCGTACATCATGTACGCTATAACCACAACCGTCAGATCATCTCATTTAAACCCGGTGATTAACTAATTAACGTCATTAAATTAATCAAATTAAAATATATATATGAAACCGCCAAGGTTAAAATCGTCAATTGCGAAATCACAAACCCTGATAATCAGCAAAGAAAACTCACAATCATACCGTAAACCCAAAAATTCAAAACATTGTATCCTTCTTCCACCAAGTTCCGTTCTACTTACCGGTGCCATGCAACGAGGATTGATGAGTTTTGAGAAAAGGAGCAAGGCCAACAACGATAGACCATAGTCAAATAAGATGAATCCAGGTATTGAAAGACATGTGCGATTTTATAATGGGGTTTAAGTGGTTTTGAATGACGTATACGATTGTGTATAGTTAGCTTTGTTTAGTAAGGTCTTTGTCTGAAACATATGATTTTGTAAGATTAGGTATTGTTGTTAACTGCGATTTTGTTAGGGTTTTTGTCTGGTATGGTTTTTTTATGAGATTTTGCATTGTTTGACCTGTTTGGAACAAAATTGCCAAAACCAAACCAAGACCCCAAACTAGCCAAATGATTGGATATTTTGTGTTATGTTAAGCATATGTAATGATTTAGGATGCAAATCCCACCATCTACACACTTGCATGTTCATTTTGTATCAATATTTCCATTATTGCGTGTTTCCTCCGAACTGAAATCCCATTAACCAAATAGATGGTGATTTCATGTTATTGTAAAACTCTTATGAGGATTTTTGAGAAGATTATTCCTTATTTTATTTTCTTCATTTTCTTGATTTTATTAGTTTTAGATTAATTTTCACCATTTAAAGGCATAATATTAGTCATGAAAATCTAATTAAATTCAACTAAAACATAATAAATATATTTGGGCGGAAAATAAATATTAAAATTATAAATACTTTCTGTTTTAGTTTTATTATTTATTTTTCCAACATTTATTTATTTATTATTTATCTATTATCATAAAAACCTAGTTTGAATGATTTAATATAAATACATATCAGATTACAAAATGACGATTATAATATATTAATACTTAGAAATCCTTTATTTTACATAGGTCTTTTCACCCATTTATCATTACATACAACACTAAATAGTAGTTTTACATGTAATCATATAATAAATTTATATGATTATTAAAACAACTATATATAAAAATTTCGTTTAATCGTTTTTATGAGGTTTTATCATATACTTTTACCTTGACGTTTTCATATCCATTTTACATTTCTTTTACACCGAGACCTAAATCTCGAGACTCGTACTTTATTTAATCTTTTTTTATTATACTTTATTCCTATACTAATGCATTTACACTTTTACCCTTTTATGCTAGTCTTCGCCTTACTCGCCATGCTCTTACCCTTATTCGTGATCCTTCTCAGATTAACTTCGTAGTATTACTTATCTCTTTTTCAAAAACTTTTGGGATAATTCATGTACAAATATACAAAATACACTTTCACTTACAAATTTATTTATGCACAATTACAATTCAATTACATGTTCTTAGTTACCTATGTGTTCTTGTATGTTTAAACATGCATGGTTACAATTGTTATTCTGTTAAAACCATTAACTATGTACAAACCGACCTTAACAATGTATAGCGGTATAGGATTGACGATCACCTAAGATTCATTTTATCCTTTTCGAAGGGAATGCATGGTCATTATTAAGTACTTTCTTGACCCAACGTTTTACAAGTTTAGGTGTGCATAACGTCTTACATGTAGGTTTGGTTTTGCCTTTTGTACTACCTTGGAGTGTTTACATGATTACACATGGTACTTCTTTAGACATGTGAATTGTACATTTCAAACTTACAATATACACACATACATATACAACCCTAAGTATGCCCTACCAACAATTCTTTGTTGTCGTTTTTCACATATGTTTCAGGTGCTAGTATATGAAGCTTTTTTCGAGATTGAGATCACATAGGAATTCGAACCTAGACTATCAACATAAACTAATGTTATGTTATCATTTACTTTAGTTGAACAATGTGTTTCCTTTTCATGTATTGTACAACAATTTAATTTCAATGATTAATATATTTCAATTTAGTACCATGAGTCTTTGAACAATCTATTATCTATATATCTCATTGTGTCACATGAGTTTATATGAGCTTACGGAGGCCACAATAGCTTATTTTATAGCCACAAACAAAAATTCAATAAACCTACACATCTAAGGTAAAGGTTTAGGATCAAATACAAAGCCTCTTAAAAATAAAAAGTGTAGAAAGGTTTCTAAAAATAAACCCACTACACCAAAAAAAAAACCTAAACACCCATCACCACCCAACCCCCCCCCCCCCTATAATGTCTTCTTGCACTTTTTATTTTTAGGAGCCTTTGTAGAATAACTTAACCCCTAAAGTAAAATGAAGGCATAAACGAAGCATGCAAATAAGATAAAACAGAAAATATGATGATGTTTTAATTGTGTTACCAACCAATATGTTATCTAATCCTAAAGAATTCAAGCGTTTGAAGAACAAATGCGTCATCAAAATACCAACAAGTAATACAACATTTCCTAATGTAATAAAACACATTTCCATTTATACTCTTCATTTAAGTAAACAATCAGCTAATTAAAAAAGGAATCAGTTATATAATCTCTTAACATATAGGTAAATGGGAATTTGTTGTGACCTTGCAGGTGATCTTTAAACTTTTCATAGCTACATTCTGGATCATCACGAGTCTTTTAACGGGTTAATGTAGGTTGAAGTAAAAAAGTTATATGATTAGAATAGGCAGGATATAAATAATGGACACCTTCTTCTCATCAATCGTTGCTTTAATCATGTTAATCTTCTTACCAAACGCCTTTTGCTTTTCTTTATTCGCACAACACCATCGCGACTTGCACATTACCATCGCAACTTGCACATTTCTTCACTGGAGAATCATTGTTCGTTACTGATGACGTGGGTAGCTCAAGCTTAATAAACTAACTATTAGTGCAAAATAGCTTAAAGGGTTAAAGGGTTCGAGTAAGCTACCCGCTGTAGTGAACAACAAAAAGCATTACACAGTGTCGTGTCCCATCACATTTTACGTGTGGCTTCTCTCACTCCGCTGCAAAAGGGGAACGTGAGAAGAGATAGTCTTTTACCCACAGGTCCGAAGCCTTCAACCTACCAAAACGGGTAACCCCCTCACCGCATCATCGAATCACTTGTTTGCCATGTTCCTAAGCATGTCATGGAAAGTCTCGTTGCTGGCAGTAGTGTCACAAACACGAACGTTCCACTGAGGAAGAAACATAGGAAAATTAGCCTTTACAGGCCCCTTCCCCTTAACCACCTCCGGTTTCTCCTTCAAAGCTATCTTAATCTTCTCTTCAACCTATTTCTTCTTCTCATCAACCAACACAGAGGAAGTAGCTTCCTTAACACCCCCAGCAAAAACCCCTCCCTCAGGGGAAGTAGGTTTAGGAGTACCACTCTAAAACTTCTTCTTCAAAACAACTTTCGATTTTTTAACCTCACCAACAGCTGTAATAGACCTCTCAGGGACAATCCTTTTGGACTCATTCAACTTCTTCAAAACACCAGATATCTCTGCTAGTCACTAGTATCACCTGCCTCACTAGAAACCTCTGGAACCTCTTTTTTAACAGGCTTCACACCAATGACAGATGTGATAACATTGACATCATCTTCATCACCACTATCAACGGAGATAGGGTTAGAAGATTGTGAAACAACAGCAGGAGAAGAAGTAGACCTGGTAGACCGGTGAGGAGGGGCAGATTGTTTCTTAGCAGAAGAACCATCAACAAGAGGCTGAACGGGAACACTTTTAAAATCACCACTAGTCTGAACATGCTCATTATGATGAACCATAGAAGGAGCACCCTCAAGAACCTCCTTCTGACCGATCTCCACACTAGGAGGATCATCCAACAGAATGTAGTCCAAAGCACTCATTTCTGAAAAATAAGGAACAAAACATAAGCATCAAACAAACATATAAAAGGTAAGACAAACATAAAAATCACATACCCTTCTCATTTAAAGGCATTATATTAGTCTTGAAAATCTAATTAAATTCAACCAAAGTATAATAAATATATTTCAGTGGAAAATAAATATATTTCAGTGGAAAATAAATAATATAAAAACTTTCTGTTTTAATTTTTCCAAAATCACATACCCTCGTTTGTAGCAGGACAGGCTATAAGGAAAGCGGAATCTAAAAAGGTGGATAAACACGCTAAAGCATGTGCTGATAACCAACATGCATTTGTCCCCTTCGCCTTCGACACCTTTGGCTCCCTAGCTCCAGAAGCTATCCGTTTGTTGACTAGGGTCCAAAAGGTTGTCCACAGCAGTTGCTCATCAACAGGGGGCCAGGGGTTTGTCTTTAATAGGCTAGGGTTTGCTATTCAGAAAGGGGTAGCGGCGCAACTTGTTGCTCGCTTACCTGCGATATTGATGTAACTCGGCCAATATTTTATATATAAATAAAATATTTTTATGTGGAAAAAAAAATTATTTATTTATTATTATAAAAACCTAGTTTCAATGACTTGATATAAATACATATCACATTACAAAATGACGATTTTAATATTTTAATACTTAGAAATCCTTTATTTTACATAGGCCTTTTCGCCCATTTATCATTGCATACAACCTAAATAGTTATATGATTATTAAAACAACTATATATGAACATTTCGTTTAATCGTTTTTATGAGCTTTTATCATATACTTTTACCTTTACGTTTTCATATCATTTTTACATTTCTTTTATACCGAGACCTAAACCTCGAGACTCGTACTTTATTTTATCCTTTTATTATACTTTATTCCTATACAAATGCATTTATACTTTTACCCTTTTATGCTAGTCTTCGCTTTACTCACCTTGCTCTTACGCTTATTCGTGATCCTTCTCGGATTAACTTCGCAAGACTGTGAGTATTACTTATCTCTTTTTCATACACTTTTGGGATAATTCATGTACAAATATACAAAATACACTTTCACTTACAAATTTATTTATGCACAATTACAATTCAATTACATGTTCTTAGTTACCTATGTGTTTTTGTATGTTTAAACATGCATAGTTACAATTGTTATTCTGTTAAAACCATTAACTATGTACAAACCGACCTTACAATGTATAGCGGTATAGGATTGACGACCACCTAAGATTCATTTTACCCTTTTCGAAGGGAACACATGGTCATTATTAAGTACTTTCTTCACGTTTTACAAGTTTAGGTGTGCATAACGTCTTACATGTAGGTTTGGTTTTGCCTTTTGTACTACCTTGGAGTGTTTACATGATTACATATGGTACTTCTTTAGACATGTGAATTGTACATTTCAAACTTACAATATACACACATACATATACAACCCTAAGTATGCCCACCAACAACTCTTTGTTGACGTTTTTTTCGTACATATTTCAGGTGCTAGTATATGAAGCTTTATTCAAGAGAGATCACATAGGAATTCGAACCTAGACTATCAACATAAACTAATGTTGTGCTATCGTTTACTTTAGTTGAAAAATATGTTTCCTTTTCATGTATTGTACAACAATTTAGTTCCAATGATTAATATATTTCAATTTAGTACCATGAGTCTTTGAACAATCTATTACGTCTCTCCTCGATTTTTCCGCCATCGGTTGGGGTGTGACACTTTTTTACCTTGTGCCTAATCTAATTTCCCTCCCAACACCACTATTATCACCCCACAATCATCCAAAGTCGAAGATTGCACTCCCCATATAATGATTGCATTTCCAAGCCACTGACTGCCCCTTTAAAACTACCTAACACGTATACTTTAGATAAGCATACCAGATGCTATAGTACAAACCTTTTGTAAGCTATTCTTATATATAGTTGTAACAAAAAAACAACGTTGCTAGAATAGGTGCCACTGTTAGTCCAAATACTATGTCAATAAACCTACGCATGCATCTAAAGTAAAATGAAAGCAAAAACGAAGCATGCAAATAAGATAAAACAGAAAATATGACCATGTTTTAATTGTGTCACCAACCAGTATGTTATCTAATCCTAAAGAATTCAAGCGTTTGAAGAACAGCTGCATCAAATACCAACAAGTAATAGAACATTTCCTGCCTGTCTTATGTAATAAAACACATTTCAATTTATACTTTTCAGTTAAGTAAACAATCAGCTAATTAAAAAAGGAATCAGTTATATAATCTCTTAACATAAAGGTGAATGGGCTTTTGTTGTGACCTTGCAGGTAATCTTTAAACTAATTTTCATAGCTACATTCTGGATCATCATGAGTCTTTTAACGGGTTATTGAGTAAAAAAAGTTATATGATTAGAATAGGCAGGATATAAAAAATGAACACCTTCTTCTCATCAATCGCGGCTTTAATCATGTTAATCTTCTTACCAAACGCCTTTTGCTTTTCTTTATTCGCACAACACCATCGCGACTTGCACATTACCATCGCGACTTGCACATTTCTTCAGTGGAGAATCATTGTTCATCACTCAATATTTCTGAATCTTCTCTTAGCTATCATCCAATCATGTTTCTCTTTTGATTTTTTTGGTATAATTTCTTATATCGGGTGTCCGAATATCTTGGTTTGAATAAGATTTTTGATTCTTAGTTTCTAATTTGATTCATAGTTTCTAATTAACTAATAGACGAAGAAGGAGATGATTAAATGGGGTATCCCAATTTTTCTACCGTGTAATCATACAATATTAGAAAAAATGACAATAAATAAATAAAGTAAAACAAATCTATATCTATATCTATATCTATATCTATATCTATATCTATATCTATATCTATATCTATATCTATATCTATATCTATATCTATATCTATATACTATATAAAGCATCTCCTATGTACCAAATAGTAATTTCCATTCATTTTTTAAGACGGCATATGAAGGGTTAACTTAAAATGCCTATTTTTTTTCCATTTTGTTCCCTTTCTACCCTTCTCACATAAAATAGATACAGGATTAATCAATCTCCATCTCTCTACATCCGTTCACTTCTCATTCAATGCCATTATCAGTTTCTTCAACTCAACCGTTCCTCTTTGAATGCAATCATCAGATTCTTGAATTCAATAGCCCTGTTCGTTTGCATAAGTCCTCCCGAGATGACGCCAGGTCAGTGATGATGGTGTTTGGATGATGGCAGTGGTAGGTTGTGGACAAAGCGAAGCCCGACGATGGCTTTAGGGTTCCGTCGCAAGTCAGTCGAGGGGTTATTAGGATTTGGGCAGAGCCATACCTAGGGTTCCGATTGATAATTCCAGAGGTATGTTTTTGGATTTGATTATGTTTGGTAATGATGATAATCGAATGAGACTGATCTATACCCGTGTTTCAAAGGTGTAATCGGTGTTTAAAAGGACGGATTGAAACAACCCCTCTTCATCTCGCCAAAACCCTAATCGATTCGTCAACCACCACATCTGCAGGTTTCTCTTTCCCTCTCTACTGGTTTTGTTTCTTATTTCTTGTAATATATGAACTCAGTCATGATTCCTGTTGAAGATTGATGGTTATGAATTTGTATTTTTATGCTTTTGTTATGTAATGGTGTCTTTGGTATTGTGTTTGGGACCATAGAACCTCTGCTCTAGCCTGTTGTGTTGATAACAAGTCTAGGTTAAAGAAATTAAAGGTACTTTTTATAATTAAAAACGTGTAATTGCTTTCGATTGCAATTCTGCTGAATATTAGGCAAGTTTCCTATCTTCTAATTTTAGTTTGCAGTTTATTATTGACTTTAACTGTGATTTAGTTTCAAATAAATCCATTAACGTTGTCTTTGGTTGGTATTGAATGCCCAGGTATGTCTCTTCTATGGGTGGAACATTGGACGGGTCAGGTAGGCTGTATAGCTAGCCAAATGGGTTTGGGTTAAAACTGGTAATCTTCTTAATCTGAGTCGGGTCAGCCGGGCTGGGTAACAGGTCACATGATTTAGTTATGTTTTAAAAGTCCTCTTGTTTGACCTGTTCGGAAACTTCTAATACATGTCTAAATGTGTCAAGCCTGCCTGTCAACACTCTTTTCCTTATTTTTTGAGTTTTCATCTGACTCTTGACTGACCCTTATATGCACGATTATCACTAGACATCAACTGACGTAATCACTATCAAGTGGGTGATTAACTGACACAAAACTACCAATCATAACTGTAAACCAAGATTAACCTTGTTTGACCGACCGAGTTTGACTTTCAGGTTTCACCCATTTGACAATTGAATAAAAAAAAATAATTGTAATAAACAACCTAAGTTTAATTTTTCTTCATATACATAGCACACATATACGTGGTGCTTCGTTTAATCACACGTGTTGAATTATATGTATGCATTCAACACGTGTGATCAACCAAAGCACCACTTGGAAGAACATGTTGAATGAATATCCAACTTTAACTAACTTAACTGTCAAACTACATTAACCGTTTTTGACCCATTATGTTCCAGACTAAATAAACTTATAATAATATTTATATTAATGTCTAGATTTATTATATAATTCAGCAGATCCGACCCTGCAGACGGCCAAAAAGTGTCTTACTTTTTGCGGCCCTTATGGGAATCACCACCAAAACCGTTCAACGAGATCCCACATTATTATCATGAAAACGTGTCGGTGAAGAATCTCTGCAAGCTTCACGGTTGGAGGATCCGCGAGTTCCCAAGGCGCGTGTTTGATGCAGTTCTATTCAGTAACGAAGTTGACCTTTAACAATTAGGTGGCATGAGTTGTACCCTTACGTTACTGAATTTGTACTCCTTCAGTCAAACTCGACGTTCACAGGGTTACAAACTTGGTTTCGGTTCTGAGTAGCAGGCCACAGTTTCAGGCTTCTTATATTGATTTCGTTCAGAACCATAGGTGTATATAGTTTATAAGTGATCTTATATGATTTTTGTCATATAAAGATAGTTTTAGGATTGTATTTTTGTCACTTAAGAAGCCACTAAATGATTGTATGATATTACATTTAGTAATAAAATAGTCCAAGGATAGTGTTTAATGTATGTATGCTGTTTGAAGTTGTAATAATCGGATAATCTATTGTTTTAATGTTTAACTAAATGATTGATACTCATGTTGTTTAAAATTTTGTTGCTATCCAGTACCGGCTGCATACTTCTTTCAATGGGACAAGATGAGTTCCATCGAGAAGCTGTAGACACATTGAATTATGTCGTATAACAATCCGATTACACCGTACAAACCCTCGTAAACATCACGGGCTATTTGTCACTGGCAAAAACCGTTAGTGTGGCCCAGGTTTTTCTTACTTCAGATGTAAAAGACAATATTGACAAATTAAATGTTGACTTAAACAATGCTGCTGGTACACTGAGGCATAAAACACACCTAAACTCACCAAAACTAAGATTCGTTTTTGATACTGTGTAAGATTCCTTTTATGAACATGAGGTAATAAAGTCGTTTAGTTTAGATTTTGAAATTATCCAATTGTTTTCGATTCTGTTCATTGTTTGTTTCAGGCGGTCATCTATGATTGCTATCGCCATAGTGATGCTTCTTGTTTCAGGAGGAGTGAGCGACGGTTGTAATGGAGTCGGTGGTCTCAGATGTTGGCGAGACATGGATTTAGGTCTGAATTGCATTGACGGTTGCAAAGGTGCTGATGATGCCGGCGGCTAGGGTTGTTGTCGAGTGTAGATGGTGGTTATGCTTCGAACCCTAAATCTCCTCTCTTTATCACTCATCTCAACCAGATTTTGAGGTAAGTTTTTGACTTTTTTTGTTGTAATTATTTGTTTGTTTTTTTCTTTATTTCTTATCGCAGGTTTTATTCAATACTCGATAAATCATGTTGATTCGCCTCGGATCGATTTGTATGCATAATTCTCTTATTATGATTTAACCTTAAAGGTTGGTTTGATTTCTATGTGTAGTTGATTTAATTAGATTGTATTGTTTGATTTTAAAAATCTCTTATAATTTAATCCATAACGATTTTCACATTGAACCCACAATTGCCTGTATTTTGAGTTACATCGAGATCAGCAGAACTAACTTAGATTACTGTTCATAATAGTTGACATGGTTTTCTTTTTTCGATACATAGTGGTACCAAACCGCGCATTTCATGTACGCAACAGCAAGACAGAAGAAATTGTATTCATTGGCGGCACACTGATGGACCCAGACTCAGTAGATGGGTGGCACTTGCTCACAGATCTGAGTGAGCACATTGGACGAATCCGCATAACAAGTGACGAGCTGGCAGTCGGGTTTGCAAGGCGCAGGGTAATCGTATTTAATTTACGAAACCAAATGATATTAGGAGACGAAGAGTTTAGGAGGGAAATAAACGTGGGCACAGCTGATGCGTACAATAGGGCTCTAATGTTTCTACCGTCTGCTCTTCCATTCGCCAGAGATAAACTAGGAAACAGATGGATGCTGTGGTTTTATTTGGTCTGCTATACAGCGGTGGTGTGATGGTGGGGCAGGTCATGAATGTTGTTTAATTTGCTTTTGGTGCCTTTGTTTTGGATTCACATCAAATTGGGTTCTTTTAGTTTGTTTTCTGTTTATTCATGATAGATATGATATTTATGGTTATGTCTATGAAAGGTCAGTACTCTTTAGTTCAAGATATTTATGGTTGTTGGTTACAGGCCCCACTCCACACACACTCACAACTCACTTCAAGATATGTGAATGTGAAATTGATATGCTGAACGTGAAAGGAAAGCTTGCAGTATTTGATAAAACAAAAAGGGTTACTACTTTATTTAATAAACAAAAGGCTTTATATATAGCCATACAATATGTGAACGTGGGAATTAAAAATATTAAAATCCTAAACTATATCCTAAAGAACAGGTAATAGGGATGACCCACTCTTCAACTTAACATGCAGCTTTATAACGTGCAATTCCAAGGAATTTGGTCAAACTTGTTACCAAGTCTAATTCACTCATGCATAACATGCCACTATCCATCGACCTGTACCCGTTAAACCGTACTTGACCCGTATCCGACCCGATCAAGATTAATCCCAACATTCACCCTGTTGATCCGGTTCTTTCTACTTGCTTCGTTCTTGCTTGCGGTCGTTCTTTCTTTTCTTAACCATTATGGCTACTTTCTTTCTTGATTTGAATCCGTTCCTACTTGCTTACTTTGAATCATATTTCTTGCTGACTTGCTATTCGAACCACAAAGGTTCGATCTTGCTCTTGCTATACGAACCGCTAAGGTTCGATTTTTTCTTTCTTTCAGTTGTCGTCGATTTCCTCCTTTCTTTTTGATCGACGCCCATTCTTTCTTCTTTCTTACCAACGCTTGCACTTTCTTTCTTACTACACCGGTATCTTTCATACTTTCTTGCGAGGCCATCTTTCTTTAAAGTGACGCCGACCTCTTCTTTCTCCTTTCTTTTGGCGCACCTTCTTTCGTTCTTTCTTTCACCACCGGTCCTTTCTTACTTTCTGTTTACCGGTGACTCTTTCTTTCTCATGTCGGTCATGACTTTCTTTCTTCTTTCTTTTCCGGCGAGCTCAGTGAGCCATCTCTTTCTATCTGGTCACGTCACACCTACGATCTTTAATTGTTGTAACCGTTCCGGTCCAGAAACTGAACCTGAAATGCCGACACTGCTTTCTTTCTTTCTTCGCTGATTTCAATCAGCCGTTCTTCATTCTTGCTTACGGTTGTCGGCTTTCTTTCTACATCGACACCGGTTCTTTCTTTCTTTCTTACGGTTGTTGGCTTTCTCTATGTCTCCCACTGGAATTCACTTTCCGGTAGCGGTCTTTTTTCTCCGGCGATGACGACGGTCTTCCTCGGTCTTACTTTCTTTCGGTCTGGTTGGCAACCGCCACCGTCTTCTTTATCTTTCTCTCTCTGTTGATCACATATGTTGTGATAAACCGCTGCTGCAATTGCTTCTTCTTATCGAGATCATACACTGCTACTGCTTCGTCCGGTTCACAGAACCTGCAACTTTCTCGTCTCTTTATTTTCTCAGCCCTGCAGTTTAGAGGGCTGCTACCCCTTTCTTTCTTAGGGTTAAAACCCCAACTTCTTGCTTCTGGCAACAGCAGCCAAGGCTGCCGCCTCTCTTGTTCGACTTCCTTCTTTCGACTCTCAAAACGGCAAACACCGTTTCTCGACTCTCGTTGCTTGACGACCTCGCTCTGATACCAAATGTTGGTTACAGGCCCCACTCCATACACACTCACAACTCACTTCAAGATATGTGAATGTGAAATTGATATGCTAAACGTGAAAGGAAAGCTTGCAGTATTTGATAAAACAAAAAGGGTTACTACTTTATTTAATAAACAAAAGGCTTTATGTATAGCCATACAATATGTGAACGTGGGAATAAAAAATATTAAAATCCTAAACTATATCCTAAAGAACAGGTAATAGGGATGACCCACTCTTCAACTTAACATGCAGCTTTATAACGTGCACTTCCAAGGAATTCGGTCAAACTTGTTACCAAGTCTAATTCACTCATGCATAACATGCCACTATCCATCGACCTGTACCCGTTAAACCGTACTTGACCCGTATCCGACCCGATCAAGATTAATCCCAACAATGGTTATGTCTATGAAAAGTCAGTACTTCTGACTTTCTGGGAAGCTAGAGTAAATGGCCAACTATAGTAGCTTTTAGCTGTCAGCATGCGTTTAGATGTTAGGACTTAGGAGGCACGTGTAATACGAAGCGATTTCCCTTCATTTTGCATCATTAGCACAGTAGTTCGTCTTCGACTCTTCATCAGAACACCGACAGTAGATTCTCATCAGCGTGTCTTTTCTTTACCTTCTAAAATACCTATTTGCTTAAAAATTAAACTTGATAGAATGGCGCCTTTTTCCTACTTTATCATCTATAAATGTTTTGTATCTTTTTTTATTGACCTTATGCCAGCTTCTACATTTCACATGTACACAAACTTGTATACTTAGGTCTGTTAAGGTTAACAGGTCAAATCATATTCGGGTCATGCCAAGTGTTATGTAGTTTTTACACTAAATTAGAAATGATTAGGTCATCTAGAGCCAAAACACTTTTTGTGAATCTAATTAGATAACAACAGGGTATACGAAGCGAAGGGATTGGAGGATTGTACAACGGCTCAAGCCATCTCTGCTTGGAACTGCTAACATGTAACAATTATGTCCTACTTGTTAGACGTCGCCATGGTGTGCAATGTGACAAGGCAGCTTATGTCATGGTTTGGTTACGGGCTTGTCAGAAAAGAAGCTCCCGCTGCAACGCGCGGGTTAACCCACTAGTATCTAAAGGACAAGAACTATGTGTTCCCTTTTCAACCATAAGACGCGCAAAATCACTTATTCTATTATTTGGGCTTTATTAGTTATTACAATTTGAGCTTAAGTATCATAAAACTAATTATTTGGGCTTTGTTACCAACCAAGTTCTTGGCTTAATGAATAATATCAAGTTTGATAATTTTCTCTTTGGGGTATACTCGTATATGTTTTGGGGTATGCTATGTATAAAACCGAAAAAAAATTACACCGCGAATACGGGGCTGAGCCGTAGCCCGTGCTACGGCTCATTCTACATTGGTTCCTCCCCTAGTAATGGGTTTTTTCAATAAATGGGGTAGATATAGTAGCACACAAGAAGATTTGACTAAAATACTCCTCATGTGAGAGGCATGTGACTTAATTTTAACGAATAACATGGATGAAGTTAGTGCTAGGGGACAAAAAGGTTAGAAAAAGTGACGTTGGGGGTTGAAATGTCAAGAAATTCATTTTTAAGCTGATATGGTTAAAGTAACTTAACCAAAGAGGCTAAAACCTTAATTTTTTACCTTTCATTAAAAGGGTAAAAAATCCAATTTGCCCTAATGTGCAAGACACGTGACCGGAGTTAACTCCCTTTAAATGAAAAGACGTAAATTGTCACAACATATGAACACAAATGATCAACTGTGTTAATTCGTTATTTGGAGGATGAAAAGTGAATATACCTAAAGACTGAAAACTCAATAAACTAGTAAAAGAATAACTTAATTCGCATTAAGATAGATCAAAATGATATTTTCTATAATAGTCGGGTTCCATTTAGAAAGCTCTTAATATGTAGAGGGTGGTTATAGTAAAATTCGAATTAGGGTAGCCTCACACTTTCTATTTAAACAAGTCTATTTCAGTTTCCATTATAACCACTTAATCTCCGCCGCACCCTTTCTTCTTTCATCCATCGACATCTCGACCCTAAAGATGACATCTCTTATTCAATACCAATGTAAGAGCTTTTATTTTCATTTTATCTAATTTGATTTGCCTCATAATCTTTCTTTACATTTTTAAAATCATTGCTTGTTTTCAAGAGGATTAGTTTGGGAATTTGGTTTAACTAAATTTATGAACATATATGCTTTGATTTTGTTGATGTTAATATAACATATGTGTGTACCAACTCATTGTTGGTGTTAATATAACATATGTGTGTACTAACTCATATTGGTTTAAAAAATGAAGAAATTTGTTATCAAATATATTTTTAGGATATTTTATTTTCTACAAGCATGTTCTAGCATAGATCTATAAACAAATAAAGCAGAAATTGTAATGGATTTTTTGTTCCTTATTTGACGTGTAATTTTGTGGATTTTAAGTTTTCTACTTGTTTTGTTGAATGTTAGGTTTGATGTTATTCACCCTTCTCACACTAAAGATGGATTTTGCTAATCATTTTGGTGGAGACTCTCAAGGGGTTTCAAGGATCTCAACAGATAAAGGTAAAACCCAAACCAATTCAAAATACTTTAGAAAGTCATAAATGCAAAAATAAATAAATAAAAAATAAAAAAATTGGGTAGTTAAGCCCTGTCATAAAATTAGAAATTAAAAAATGTTGTCTTATAAAATCGTATATAGATTAAAACAAAAGTAAAATATTAAGATGTGATTTTCAGTTACTAAAATGGAAAAATGTCAAAAGAGAAATAGAAACACAAATTGTGGTGAGAGGTAGGGGTGTTCAAAAAAATCCGGATCCGAAACCGAATCGGAAATATCCGAAAATCCGTATCCGAAATATCCAAAATTTTGAATATCCGAAAATTCGGATTCGGATATGAATTTCAAAAATTTCGGGTAATCCGATTATCCGAAAATTAATATGTTTTTATAAATATATACAGAATACGAGCATTATATTAAGTTTGAAATATAGTAAAAAATAGTAAATAATCGGATTCAGATGTTGATTTATGAATATTTTTAGTTTTGAATGTTGGAAATTTGGGAAATCGAATATAGGTTTAGTTTTAGTCTAGGCTAAATTACACTTTTCGTCCTTTATGTTTCAATGTTTTGACTGGCGCTGTCCTTTAACTCTAAAAATTACACTGTATGTCCTTTATGTTTGCAATCATTAACGTGCGCTGTCAATTTAGCTAAACCCAGTTAATTTTTTATGTTAAAGCCCCTCACGTGTAACTTTGTAAAACTCCTTAACAGTAGGGACCATATGTGCAATATTCAAATTCTGTTTTAAATGAAACTACTCCGGCAAAACACCTAAGTATCCGGCCATCTTCTCCGGTGACCTAATTTTTCATCTTTCTCCGGCCATCTTCTCCGGTCATATTCTCTCTGGTGACCTAAGTTTACAACTTCACATGATCCAAAAGCTTCTTCCGGTCATGTCAAAGATCAATCTAGAAAAAATAATCGAGTTGGACACGGAAGCTCGACACACAGGTATATGATGACAAACTTGGTATTTTTTGTTGTTTTTTCTTTAAATTATATATATAGGGGAAGGCTATAGAGAAAACCCACTTGAGTTGTGTTAACTCAAGAAACCTTTGTAAAAAAACCTATGTAACATTTTTATTTTTTCTAAAAAAATAGGAAATGTAATATACATATATTTTTTGAACATTTTTATAAAAGAAAAACAAAGAAAACACCTAGTAGTTTTTTTTTTTAAATGTTAAAAATTTCATGTTACATAATATATATGTCCAAAAAAATGTAGCATACAAATTTTGAACATTTAAAAAAAATATCTAGTAGGCGTTCTTTTCATTTTTTTTCAAAAAAATGTTCAAGTACATTTATGTTACATTCCCTATTTTTTTAGAAAAAAATAAAAATTTTACATAGGGTTTATTTGGGTTTTCTCAACTCAAATTGGTTTTCGATTTATCTCTACCATATATAGTTTTACAAATAGTTGATTTATATATATGATTATAGGGATATGTCACAAGGGGCTAAAGTTTCAAATTGTTGGATATACCGAAAGGGAATGCAGGTGAATTTCAAACGTCATTTATGAATATTCTTCATCTCATCATTCGATTTTAATTAGATTTGTATTTATTTTGTGGCTTACATTCGGTTTTATTTAGTCTTTGCAAGGCTTGCATTCCAGATGTTCACAGAAGCTGTGATTATTGTTCTTTTGTACTATGCTTAGCTTGTTATCACGAGATGCATGACGGATACTTGCATTCGAAGATCGAAAATTTGAAAGAGACAAAAATGATTAGAACCAAACATTCAAAAAACAAACCTTGGAGATTTATATCTGATGGACTTATATGTTGTCCACCTAAGCATATCGGTGGCTATGACAGAGGTCTTTTGCGTTTAACAGCTTTCTACCGGGTATATCTCACGAAAGATCTAGAAGAAAGTGCACAACGTTTACTTTTTCGTATGCACCTCAAGAAACTGAACGGGCTATCCGATCCTTCCCCATGTTCGCTATGCCGGAGAAGATGATCGGATAGCCCGTTCAGTTTCTTGAGGTGAGTACGACAAAGTAAACGTTGTGCGCTTTCTTCTAGATCTTTCATGAGATATAACCGGTAGAAAGACGATAAACGCAAAAGACCTCTGTCACAGCCACCGATATGCTTAGGTGGACAACTTATACGTCCATCGGATAAAAATCTCCAAGGTTTGTTTTTTAAACGTTTGGTTCTAATCATTTTTGTCTTTTTCAAATTTTTGATCTTCGAATGCAAGTATCCGTCACGCATCTCGTGATAACAAGCTAAGCACAGTACAAAAGAATAATAATCACAACATCTGTGAACATCTGGAATGCAAGCCTTACAAAGACTAATTAAAACCGAATGTAAGCCACAAAATAAATACAAATCTAATTAAAACCGGATGATGAGATGAAGAATATTCATAAGACACCTGCATTCCGTTTCAGTATATCCAACAATTTGAAACTTTAGCCCCTTGTAACATATCCCTATAATCATATATACAAATCAACTATTTGTAAAACTATATATATATATATATAAAGGAATGTGAGTTGAGAAAACCTAAATAAACCCTATGTAACATGTTTATTTTTTTCTAAAAAAATAGGGAATGTAACATAAATGTACTTGAACATTTTTATGAAAAGAATGAAAAAATGAAAAAAACGCCTACTAGTTTTTTTTTTTTTTTTAAATATTCAAAATTTGTGTGATACATTTTTTTTGGACATATATATTATGTAACATAAAATTTTTAACAGTTTTTAAAAAAATAACTACTCAGGTGGTTTTTAGTTTTTCTTTTATAAAAATGTTCAAATATATGTTTATTCCATTTACTTTTTTTTAGAAAAAATAAAAATGTTACATGGGTTTTTCAAAAACGTTTCTTGAGTTTACAAAATCAAGTGAGTTTTCTCTATAGCCTTCCCCTACATATATATATATATATATATATATATATATATATATATATATATATATATATATATATATATATATATATATAGGGGAAGGTTCAAATGAAAACTACTAATTTTATAGCGAAAACTCGAAAACTAACTAAAAAGCCTAAAAAACATACCAAATTTTTTTTGTATACCAATTTTCGCTATTTAAATTATATAAAAAACTTTTTAATTTTTTTTAATAGTGTGAATTATTACACATGTGCACTACAAATTTTTTTTTGGAAAAAAAAAGTTTTTTTTTATATAGAAAAACTAGTGATATTAATAAAAAAATTGAAAAACAATTGTGTGTTTTTAGGCTTTTTAGTTAGTTTTCGCGATAAAAGTGGTTTTAATTTGAACCATATATGTATATATATATATATATATATATATATATATATATAGGGGAGCGCTAAAATGAAAACCACCTCCAGTTGTGTAAGAACCATGAGAACCACTCTCCACCAATCATATTTTGCCATCAAAAAGGGTAATTTGGTCATTTACCCCAAATGTCAAATCTCACCATCTCTCTTCATTTAAATCTCACCCTCTCTCTCTTTATTTAAATCTCACAATCTCTCTCTTCCTTCTAAATCTCACCCTACCCTGTGTCTTCATCCTCATTTGTCTCAAACACCATATTTCATCTTCGATATGAGAGAAGGGAAACCTCCATTTTGTCTTCATCCTCATTTGTCTTCATCCTCCATTTAACCGTCCACCGCCGGATCTCCCCCTGGCCCCTCCATTGTCGTCGGCCTTCCACACATCTCCGTCGCCAGTCACCCACCCTCATCGACTCCGTCTTTTCTGCTTTTTTACACTTCTTCAATGGGCGTCGTACGGACGTATGAGAGCCGGAGATTTGAGATCGAAGAGTTTCGCTGGATGATAGCCGGAGATCTGAGATCGAAGAGTTTCGCCGGAGATCCTGTTCCGCCGAAGATCCTGTTCCGCCTCGTCCTCGAAGTCACCACGGAAGACGACATCAATCACCGGCGAGTAAGTTTTATGATTGAAATTATCGGTGATTTTGTGTGTAGATCTTAGAAGCGGTTGTGTTGACTTTGTGAACTGATATTTTGATTGATGATATTGAGATTTTTGATATATGTGTTCTAGATTTGTTGAATCATGAGCTTAATATTATATACATTTACATAGCTAGTGAAAGTGTGAAACTGCTTTTGATTATAATGAAGGTATAACTTGTTAATTCTAATGTTAGTATATGCATATTGTTAAATATTAATTGTTAAGTATGAAGAACAAAGCACTCTATGTTACGTTTTAGGTTATATGATTGTAATTATCTGGGTTTTATGTGTAGATTTTAGAAGCAGTTATGTTGACTTTGTGTAGTGATGTATCGAATTGAGAATTTTTAAAATTTTGACAGATACATATTTATAATATTTATGCTGTAGAAGTTGAGAGAGTGTTGTTTTGGATCTTGCAGCGACGGTGTTTGGCGGTGGTGGTGTTGGAGGTGGTTGCTGTGTGAGCGGCGGCGGTGAACGATGGTGAGGGGGTGGGTGAAGGGGGTGGTCTATTTATTTGCAAAGCGGTGCCGGTGGTGCCACCGTGGTGCCCCGTGGTGCCCGCACGGTGCCGTTGGTGCCCCGTGGTGCCGGTGGATGGATGATGATGAATCAGGATGATGCTGTTTTTTTTTTAGTTTTGTTACTTTGTGAATCAGGATGATGCTGTTTTTTTTAGTTTTTCGTAAAACGTAACCCCCCTCTCGCTTCCTTTTACCGTACTGAAGTCGGATGGATGATGATGAATCAGGATGATGCTGTTTTTTTTTTAATTTTGTTACTTTGTGAATCAGTTTGATGTTACTATTAGTTTAGCCGGTCGATTTCTTTATAACATTGCTTTTGGATAATAAACTTCTTTTAGGATTCTTGATCTCTGATTCTTTTTTATTTTTTCTTTTTACTTTTATTTGTTCTATAATTCATTTAGGAAGAACTGTTTCTTATGATGTCTTTGATTTAGTCGATTAGTCTTGTGTTTATGTATTTAATTCAAAATACTGATTATCTTTTGCTCATCAGTTTATGAATTTGAAAGGATACTCAATTTTGTTTTTCGCTAATCAATTTAGGAATTTATTCATGAATATTTACTGTTAATTAGGTTTCTAATATTAATGTAATTTGTTTTTTAGGAGAAGTCGGTGACGGGCCGTAAAAAAACAGGCGTAAAAAACGAGCCGTAAAAAACGAGCCGTAAAAAACGAGCCGTAAAAAAACGGGGCGTAAAAATGCGGCGTAAAAAAAAAGTCTTTGCGTAAAAAGATTTTTTATCGTAATACGTAAACTTTTTGACGTAAAACGTAAAAAAACTACGCGTTAAAACGTAAAAAATTTAACGTAAAAAAACGGCGATTTTCTGTTGCGTTCGGTTTTGCGTAAAAACGTTTTTGTAAAAAAAAATTAAACCGTAAACTTGTTAACGTAAACCGTAAACTTTTTATCGTAAAACGTAAAAACGTGAAGCGTAAAAAGTGTGACGTAAATTTTTTCGTAAGTTTTACGTAAAACGTAAAACGTAAAAAGTTTTTCGTAAGTTTTACGTAAACTTTTTCGTATGTTTTTCGTAAATTTTTTTCGTATGTTTTAGGTATACTTTTTCGTAAGTTTTTCGTAAAACGTAAAAAGTTTTACGTAAAACGTAAATTTTTTTACGTAAACGTAAAAAGTTTAACGTAAAACGTGAAAATTTTAACGTAAAACGTGAAAACTTTTACGTAAAACGTAAAAAGTTTAAATTTTTAACGTAAAATGTAAAAAGTTTTACGTAAAACGTAAAACGTAAAAAGTTTTTCGTAAAACGTAAAAAGTTTTACGTAAAACGTAAAAAGTTTAACGTAAAACGTAAAAACTTTTACGTAAAACGTAAAAAGTTTAAATTTTTAACGCAAAACGTAAAAAGTGAACAAAAAGGGTCGCGTTAAAAAAAGTGAAAAAAACGGCGCGTTTAAAACGGCTTGTAAAAAAACGACGCATTAAAAACGTGGAGAAACGGCGCGTTTTAAAAAAACGGCGCGTAAAAAAACTTCGAAAAAACGGCGCATTAAAAAACTTCAAAAAAACGGCGCATTAAAAAACTTCGGAAAAACGGCGCGTTAAAACGGCGTGTAAAAAACGTGTAAAAAATTTGGCGCGTTAAAAAACGTGGAAAAAAACGGCGCGTAAAAAACGTGTAAAAAACCGCGCGTTAAAAAAACGCCGACTGAGAAAAACGACGACTTAAAAAAACGGCGCGTAAAAACGGCGTTAAAAAACGGCGCGTTAAAAAAACGCCGATTGAGAAAAACGACGCCTTTAAAAAATGGCGCGTTAAAACGGCGCGTAAAAACAGCGCGTGAAAAACGGCGCGTAAAAAACGGCGTTAAAAAACGGCGCGTTAAAAAACGGCGTTAAAAAACGGCGCGTTAAAAAATCGGTGCGTTAAAAACGGCGCGTTAAAAACGCCGATTGAGAACGGCGCGTTAAAAACGCCGATTGAGAACAGCGCGTTAAAAAACGGCGTTAAAAAACGGCGCGTTAAAAACGGCTCGTTAAAAAACGACGCGTTAAAAACGGCGCGTTAGAAACGGCGTGTTAAAAAAACGCCGATTGAGAAAAACGACGCCTTAAAAAAAACGGCGCGTAAAAACGGCGCGTAAAAAACGGCGCGTGAAAAACGGTGCGTGAAAAACGGCGTTAAAAAACAGCGTTAAACGACGCGTTACACTTGAAAAACGGCGCGTTAAAAAACGGCGCGTCAAAAAAACGTAAAAAGTTTAACGTAAAACTTAAATTGTAAAAAGTATAAAATCTTTTAAAAAAATCTGAATTTAAAAATGTTTTTAATAAAGAAATTATGTTTAAAAAATAAAAGTAATAAAAAGTAATTAATGAATAGGACAAAAAAGGTAATTTAAAATTAATATATATAAAAATACAAAATAGAGTTATTTTTACTTAAATACCCTTTTGTATTATAATATTAAAAACATAATAAAACAAAAATCTTTTAATATTAATATTAACTACTTTTAATCAAATCCATCTATCTAGTTGATCTAAGGGTCATAAAGTGGTTCTCATGGTTTTTACAACTAGAGGTGGTTTTCATTTTAGCGATCCCCTATATATATATATATATATATATATATATATATATATATATATATATATATATATATATATATATATATATATATATGTATGTATATATATATGTATATATATATATATATATATATATATATATATATATATATATATATAGGCGAAGAGTACTGTACAATATTCGTTAACGTACATTACGTAAAATATAGTGAATTCGCATGTGATAATTTTGATGAAATAGCATGTTGTTTTTTTGTAACAATTTCGCATGTGGTAATTTTGCTGAAATCGCATGTTAAAAAACCAACATGCGAAATTGTTACAAAAAAACAACATGCGAATTCAATGCGGGAAGATGATCGGACGGCTGAGATTGTAGCGTACGTATTGTACCATAAGGTCATTTGTACGTTAACCTACCCCTATATATATATATATATATAGGGGATGGTTCAAATGAAAACCACTTTTAACGCGAAAACTCGAAAACTAACTAAAAAAAGCCTAAAAAACACACAAAAATTTTTTTTTTTTTTTTTTCAATTTTTTTAATAAAAATCGCTAGTTTTTATATATAAAAAAAAACTTTTTTTCAAAAAAAAAAAAAAAAAAAAAATTTGTGTAGTGCACATGTGTAATAATACACATGTGTAGTACACAGACACATGTGCAGTATTACACATGTGCACTACACAAAAAAATTTTTTTTTTTTTTTTTTTTGAATTTTTTTTTTTTAATAAAAAAACCTGCGAAAATTTGATTGAAAAAAAAAATTTTTAAAAAAAAAATTTTTTTGCATGTTTTTTTGGCTTTTTTTAATTAGTTTTCGAGTTTTCGCGTTAACTAGTGGTTTTCATTTGAACCTTCCCCTATATATATATATATATATATATATATAGGGAGAGGATCATGAGAAAACTAGATATAAATGAGAAAACTAGAAAACTAACTAAAATCCACTAAAAAGGAGAGGGAGGGAGACTTTTAATGAAGGAGGAGGGACTTTTAATGAAGGAGGGGTAAAATTGGAACAAAAAATATATAAATTTTCAAACATTTCCCATTTCTCCATACGTTATCATTTTAAAACAAAAATGGCACCATAAGATCACAAATTTTCTTATCTTTCATTCAAGTATATTCGAGCATATTTTTTATGACATAAAAAAAGATTTATGGTGTCGTCTTGTTTTCTCCACTATTATTATAGTAGTGCACATGTGCAATGTAACATGTACTACAATTGCATTACATGCTTAAAATTAGCTTTTTGAGTCTAGTTTAGCTTTTAGGGTTAGTTTTTTTGGAGGTTTAGGATTAGGATTAGGTTTTTGGGTGTGGGGGGAGGGGGGGTTTAGGTTTTTTTTTGGGGGTGGGGGGGGGGGTTTAGGTTTTTTTTTCGGGTTTATGTTTAGGGTTTAGTTTTAGGTTTTTGGGGGGTGGGGGTGGGGGGGTTTAGGTTTTGGGGGGTGGGGGTGGGGGGTTTAGGTTTTTGGGGGGTGGGGGAGGGGGGTTTAGGTTTTTTTTGGGGGGGGGGGGTGGGGGGTTTAGGTTTTTTTCGGGTTTATGTTTAGGGTTTAGTTTTAGGTTTTTGGAGGGGGGGGGGGTTTAGGTTTTTGGGGGGTGAGGGTGGGGGGTGGGGGGTTAGGCTTTTGGTGGGAGGGTGAATTTAGATTTTGGGGGGTGGGGGTGGGGGGGGGGGGTTTAGGTTTTTGGGGGGTGTCGGTGGGTGGTGGGTTAAGTGGTTTAGGCTTTCCGTATTAGTGCACATGTGCAGTACAACAAAAAATTTTTTTTTTTTTTTTTTTGAAAATTTTTTTCCATACATATAAAGTAGCGATTTTTTATTAAAAAATTGTAAAAAAAAAAAAAAAAATTTTTTTGGTATTTTTTTTGGTTTTTTTTAGGTTTTTTTAGTTAGTTTTTTGGTTTTCTCATTTAAACTAGTTTTCTCATGATCCATCCCCTATATATATATATATATATAGGGGACCGCTAAAATGAAAACCACCTCCAGTTGTAAGAATCGTGAGAACTACACCGTACGGGGCGAGGTGGACCAAATTGTTTTTCATAAAAGTAGATGCGTGTATTATAAACACATTTGTAAAAAAAAATTCAAAAAAAATGTCTATATTATATATATATATATATAGGGGACCGCTAAAATGAGAACCACCTCGAGTTGTAAGAACCGTGAGAACTACACCGTGCGGGGCGAGGTGGACCAAATTTTTTTCATAAACATAGTTGCGTGTATTATAAACACATTTGTAAAAAAAATCAAAAAAAAAAATGTCGTGTGTGTAGTTTTGAGCACCACAAGTTTGTGTTTACGAGTACCGTAAATCTAACCGGAAAATTTACGGATACCGTAAACACAAACTTGTGGTGCTCAAAACTACACACACGACATTTTTTTTGAATTTTTTTTTACAAATGTGTTTATAATACACGCTTTTACGTTTATAAAAAAAAATTCGATCCACCTCGGCCCGGATCAAAAAGTTCTCACGGTTCTTACAACTCGAGGTGTTTCTTATTTTAGCGCAATTCTATATATATATATATATATATATATATATATATATATATATATATAAAGGAAGGTTGAAATGAAAACCACTAGTTATTGTGAAAACTCGAAAACTAATTTAAAAAGCCAAAAAAACATACCAATTTTTTTTTGCATACCAATTTTCGCACGTTTATGTATATAAAAAAAATTCAAAAAAAAATTTTTTTTTGTAGTGCACATGTGTAATACTACACATGTGTACTCCAAAAAAAGTTTTTTTTTTTGAAAAAAAGTTTTTTTTATATATATAAAAACCTGCGATTTTTTAAAAAAAAACTGAAAAAAAAATTTGTTGGTGTGTTTTTTAGGCTTTTTTTAGTTAGTTTTCGAGTTTTGACAATAAAAGTGGTTTTCATTTGAACCATCCCCTATATATATATATATATACACACACACACACACAACTTAAAGAAAAAACAACAAAACATACCAATTTTGCCATCATATACCTGTGTGTCGAGCTTCCGTGTCCGTGTCCATCTGGATTACTTTTTCCAGATTGATCTTCGACATGACAGGAAGAAGCTTTTGGATCATGTGAAGTTGTAAACTTAGGTCACCGGAGAAGATGACTAGAAAGATGCCGAAGAAAGATGAAAAATTATGACAGCGGAGAAGATGATCGGAGAAGATGGCCATAGAATTAGGTGTTTTGCCGGAGTAGTTTCATTTAGAACAGAATTTGAATATTGCACATATGGTGTCTGCTGTTAAGGAGTTTTACAAAGTTACACGTGAGGGGCTTTTTAGAGTTAATGATTGCAAACATATAGGACATACAGTGTAATTTTTAGAGTTAAAGGACAGCGCCTGTCCTGTCGAAACATTAAAACATAACGGACGAAAAATGCAATTTAGCCTTTTAATCTATGTATGAAATGATATTTTTTATTTTTTATAAATTTGGATATCCGAACCATATCCGAAATTTCGGATACGGATTCGGATATTAATATTCACTATATGAAATTTTTGAATATCCGAAAACCGGATAATCCGATCTTGAATACCCCTAGTGAAAGGCAGCCTCATGGCTTTGGAAAATTAGTGTGGGCGCATCCACCACCGTTATCACCACCACCACCTCCTTCTCCATCCACCACCACCACCGTCATCACCACACCACAGGTGTTGTTGGGTTGATATGTAACATGGATTGTTTGGAGAAAATGCATTCGAGTCATTATTGAACAGAAACATGATGAAGTTTCGTGTGTTATGGGTTGTGAGAGATGGTTTTTGAGTTAAAAAGATGGGATGAATTAGTGAGTTATGTGGTAAATAATGGGTTTATTGAGTATACATATAAGGTAAAAATTTGTTTTTAAAATATATTTTATTAAAAAGAGCCATTGGTAATGGCTAGTCAACCAAGGGTCCCACCATTCACCCTCCCGAATGCTTGTTATTGTGTTCGTTGACCATTAATAGTGCCCCCTCCCCCCAATGGCGCCTATAGTATAGTTGGGGGTGGCGCTATTGTATCTGCTGGTGGCTAGGGCATGGTGCCCCATACTACTTAGCTTGACAATGTGTTGAAGAAAATTTCATACTTTTTTTGAGTCTTTTCTTTTGTAATTACTCTACTTCATTGCTATTAAAATCATTTATTTTTTTTATCATTTTAGTAAACTGTCATTTTCGTCCTTGTGGTTTGGCTATTTTTTGTTACTTTCACCTAGAAAGTTTTCTCACTTATGGGTTCCTTTAGTTTCAAATTCTTGCCATTTTTATCCACTTTGTTAACCTCATTCATTTTTTAACATTAGATGAGGGATAATTTTTTCATTTTACTTAATGTACAAGTTTTTGAGCAGTGCGTACAAATTTAAACAGATAAACAAAAGATAAAATTAAATCTAACCCCATTTTTAAAACCATCACTTCAACCCTGCCCTCAACTACATCCACCTTCTCCATCCACCACCACCACCACCACCACCACCACCACCACCTCCTCCATCCACCACCACCGTCATCTCCACCTCCTTTGTTGCTCGTTGAAAATCAGCCTATCATCGTTTCAATGATAATAACAACTTTTAGATCCACATCAAACCAATATATTACCCGGATGTGAGAAAAAAAAACAATGTTTGATGAAAGTGACAAAATTGGTCAAACCACAAGGACATAAATGTCAGTTCATTCTTATCACTTTTAAAAACAACTAGTGTTTACACCCGCACATTATTATGGGGGAAACGAATAATCAACAACATGAGACTGCAAACTCATATAGCTATAATATCATCTATTACATCTAATTACCTAAAGTATACTCCTATTCACCTTCTTGATGGTGGTTGGGCATTAAGCAACACATTGATGACCCGAATAGCGGGAGCGATGCATTGTGTTTGTGTTTTCCATACATGTTCATGACAACATAAAGAAGTAGATGCAACAACTAAATAGTAATAGAAATTAGTATGACACATAAAATAAAATTATCACAAATAGTCATCATACTATAAGGGCATAGTGCAATACAGATACTTAAAACTTTTGTAAGCAGAACGAGTAAAATACAACAAACCATCTTTGTAAGAATCCTCGACAAGTGTGCCTAACTCAAAGATGGCTTCATCAAATGTCTGCAATGGAGCACAACCATCTTAAAGGAAAAATAATTAGTAATACAATTCTGAAGAGAAAATTAGTTTTTAAGTCCTTGTGTTTTAGGGGTATTAACCACTTGAGTCCAAAATCGTGTTATGGTTGGGACTTGAAGAAGTGTACTAACTTGTCCTAACAACTTACATTCATGTCTTAATTCATTTATTCAAGTTTATGCATTGTTTGACCTGAAACACAAAGCAAGAAGTTGAAAGTCAGAAGCTAGATACGCCTAAAGCTGATGACGGGAAGGCAAAGTTATTATACAACCTCGGGACTTGAATTAAACATGTCAAAATGAAAAGACAAAACTTCTATAAAGCATAAAGTGTCCTCAAGACACACAAAACCTGAAACATATCCAAAGAGGTAAAGGCCAAACCTGCAAGCAACATCAGGATGGATAAGCTTACCTGGACTGGAAGGTGGACAGCTGGCATAAGGCTCCTTGGGCAGATCGGTCTGCCTATATAAGTAGAGTCTTATCCCAACCAAAGGTTAAGTTACTCTCTCATTCTCTCACTCTAAACTCTTATCCTTTCTTTTGCTAAGACTCTCAAAGAACATTCTACTGATTCTCACGCCGGAGCTCAAACGTGGGAGGCCCCCTCTCGCGTTAAGGCTAACGATGTTCTTTGGTTGCAAATTCTGAGCAAGGAGCTGTCTTTTAGAGTGGATCGTGGACCTTCCCCCTGCCATACTCTTGTTGTTTTAACAAGTAGCGCCCACTGTCGGGCTACGCTAGTTAGAACAGTTTTCTGGTAGTACAACCCTGTTCCTAAGTTACCTTCCTTTATGGCCGGAAGGGATCCTCATCCAAAATAAGTCTCAAGCAGTTCTATTGTCACACCCCAACCGATGGCGGAAACATGGGGATGAGACGAAAACTAGATTGCAAGACCTATTTGTGCCAAGTATTTAGTGATTACATTTTACATTGCTTGAACTAGAAATACCACAAGTTTGAAATAAATAATATATACAACAAGTATTCAAGTAAATAAGTGAAATAAATAATATATACAACAAGTATTCAAGTAAATAAGTTTCATTTCCTGATAATGGTTTATTACAAGATTGGAAACAAAATACAACCTGTTTGAAAGTAAATTACAATGCCACAAGTATTAAAATTTAAATGCGTTTCTAGGCAATCCTACTAGATTTCCTTGTAGCTTTAATTTATATCAACAACCTGCAATACATGTTAAAGCATAGTTTAATACAAAAGGTACTGGCGAGTATACAAGTTTGAATATAAGTATAAAAATGTTTTAAACAATTTTTTTTCATGGCAATGACTAAGTATAAGCATATGAATTTAAACAGGTATGATTGCAAGTATAACACGTAAGAGCCAATATAGAGACTATTTGTATGAAACCCAATTCTAGCATGTTTGTGTATTTGATTCAAAGTACATGTATTGCATCCCAAAGGTAATAAAGCGTAAAAAGGGATGGAGTATGCTCACATTTTGCAAAGCTTTCCTTTGTAGTCCCATGAAGAGTCAAAGGATTAGGTGATGGATTGTCGAGGTCACCATACATGAGCAAACCAAAGGGTATAAATATTTGGAGGTTTCAGAAGTGTCGTCAAAATTTAAATATACATTTGTATTTATTTCATAAAAATACTTGAATCTCGATAGGTTTCGTTTTATGATTAAACACGTTTTGCTTTACAGATTTTTTTTTTACGAAAAACGGGCAGATTTTCCTCTGTTTTCGGACGATCCCAAAACACAAGTTGTGGATATAATTCTAAAACTCAACAACAATTTCTATCAACGAAAAATAATAAATTTATACAAGTTATATAAACACGATTAGTTTACAAGTCCGAATAATTTAATGTTTTACGAGAAAAATAGTAAGTTTATATATAAACATCAATAATAAAAATATCGCGTCGTTAAGATTTTTACCACATCTCGTGTTTGCCTCGTGTTGACATGAGCAAACGAAAGGGTATAAATATTTGGAGGATACAGAAGTGTCATCAAAATTTAAATATACATTTGTATTTATTTCATAAAAATACTTGAATCTCGATAGGTTTCGTTTTATGATTAAACACGTTTCGCTTTACGGATTTTTTTTACGAAAAACGGGCAGACTTTCCTCTGTTTTCGGACGATCCCAAAACACAAGTTGTCGATATAATTCTGAAACTCAACAACAATTTCTATCAACGAAAAATATATAAATTTATACAAGTTATATAAACACGATTAGTTTACAAGTCCAAATAATTTAATCTTTTACGAGAAAAAATAGTAAGTTTATATATAAACATCAATAATAAAAATATCGCGTCGTTAAGATTTTTACCACATCTCGTGTTTGCCTCGTGTTGACCCGTTGACCACGATTGACTGTTTGGCTGAGTTAACTCGAACAGAAACTGAACCGAATTTGACTCGAGCCGAGACAAAACCCGCACAAGAATCTGAGTCTGACCAAACCGAACCCGATCTGAAGTTGACTGAAATGAGACCCGAATCTTGAACCAGAATCTGTCCAAAACAGCACCCGAACCAAACTGAAGCTGATACCCGAACATCAAGCTGCTGACCTGGTTTGACCATACATGACCCGAACACTAAACCTGCTGAACCGTGACTCGACTCAGACAAAACAGACTCAGACAAAACAGACTTGAATCCCAACTGGACCAGGCCCGAGACACCCATCACTTCCGAAACCACCACTGGCACCACCGCCGATCATCATCACCATCGGAAACATCATCATCATCGGAAACGTAAAAGAAATGGTGAACTGAGATGAGTGCTTACCGGATTTGTCGGGAAAAACGTCGAACATAAAAGAATATTCCACTGCCGTCATTGGCCGTCGCCGGCTGCCGGAAAACGGCGCCTTCGCCGTCGATCCCCCTCCGCATCACTGTTTTCTCTGTCTCTTCGACTCTTCTCTCTCTCTCTCTCTCTCACTTCTCATTCATGTTCTCTCTAAAAACAACAGGGGTGTTGCAGGTGTGTGTGTCGCCGGGAAGAGGAGTCGAGTGAACGGGGGTGTGAGGGTGGGTGTGGTTACTGCCGGGTTCTGAGGAGACGAGGGGGTGGGTAGTGACCGAAGAAACAGACGTCCGACAGTCGCCAAGCGCCGCCACCCATAGTGGTGGCCGGCTGATCATCATCGAGGGAGGGAGAGAGAGTGAGTGGATTTGTGCTGTGGATATATGGATTTGTGAAGAAGATAGAGTGTTTTACGTGTGTGAGTCCTGATTGCAGAGAAAAGAGTTTGAGAGGGAAAAAGGTTTTGTGAGTGGCTGATGTTATAAAAAATGGGATTAGGGTTTTCTCACACACTACAAATATATACTAGGTTAAATCTTGTTTTAAGTGGGCTTGGGCCCAAGGCCCACAAGCCCAATCCCGTGTTTTGAGTGGCCAATCGTACTTACGAACCCGTTTTCAAAACCCGAACTCTCTGTAACGTCGTAAACTAAAATTTTAGATTTAATAATATGTAAAATAGTGCTAGTAGTCGTTATTCGCGTTTGATCGTCGGTTGCGTAAAAAGCGCGTAAAATGCATCGTTTACCGTTTTAAATCCTTTTTTCAGTCCGGTTTCGACTGTGGATATTAAAATAGAAAGTGAATACAAATTTTCTAAAAACATAGAAATTCGGAAATACGAGGCGTTACATATATGCTTTGGTCTAGCCTCTCCGTTGTGCACTACCATCTAAGTATTACTCGAGCAGTACCCAGTTCTGACTCGCATCCGTACCTTATGCCCGACAGTTCACTCGGACCAGGGAGCTACCTTGCTAGCTCACCTATAGTGCTCCCAAGAAGCCCTGAATACACCGTTGACCAACTCCTCCAATAGGCTCAGGAAACTACCCCGTCTCCACCAACTACCTTTGAGGAAGCCCTTTGATTGTTACATTTGGCTAGCAGAGCCGTAGCTGCAAGTTTGTCACCACCTCCTTGTCTTCAACATGGTTTCCCCATGTATAGTGCTCAATATCCTCATATGGCAGCTCTCTTGGCTCAACTGAGCGAGCAGCTTGTAGGAGGCCAAATGTGGCAAGCTGCCCAGGTTGGGTCGCAAGCTCAAACCCATCCCAACGTCCAAGCAAGTGTTACCACTAGCGGAGCCAGAGTGAACCTCGATATACCCTCAATTCCTTATAAACCTAGCTCATTATCATGCTTCTCCGAAGAAATATCAACTATGTCTTCCAAACAAAGACAAAGATGCCATCTAATGTTAAGATATACGTTGGTCTGGAAGATCCTGAGGATCATCTCCAAGTCTTTGCAGGAGCTGCTACGGTTGAGTGTTGGAATAACGCTAAATGTTGTCATATGTTCATGCAAACCCTCATCGGGCTAGCTAGATTATAGTTCTGTGGGCTACCCACTAGAAGCATAAAATCCTTGATGACCTTTATAAAAGCTTCCTTGCCAACTTTAACCCTCAGAAGAGATGTACCGGAGATGCATCAGATACAACAAAAAGATCATGAAGACCTTCGGGCATTCATAGAAAGATTCAATAGGGAGGGTTTGATGTATAGCGGGGCAACTGAGAAAATGAGGGTACCTGCCTTCATGAACGCTATAAAGCCCAAGAAGCTTCTCAGAAGGTTCCATGAAAACAACCCTCAGACAATGGAAGAAGCCTTTGAAAGGGCAGAATCATTCCTGAAGGGTGAAGAAGCTTTGGAAAAGCAAGCATCAAAGAAGAGGGAGCAGGGAAGTTGGATGGAGCTACCTCCTCCGTCCAAAAGGTCAAGGTTCCAACCCTTCGTCGACCGACGGCTCTTCAGGTCTTACAAAGGAAGAAGATTCGAAGATAGAAGAAGACCTCCTCGTCCGAATCAAATTCAGGACAAAGATAAACATAACTTCACCCTCCTTACCAAGACGTCCCAATAAATCTTATCAACTGAAGAGGTCAAGTACAACTTCCGACCTTTATCCAAAGCAGCCAGCATAAGAGATGCACGTAAGTTTTATGCCTTCCACAATGACACGGGGCACCACACTAATGATTGCTATCAGTTGAAAAGGAGAATAAAATAGGCTGTCAAGTCAGGGGAGCTCGCTCACTTGGTGAAGGAAATAAAAGATAAGAAGGAAGTTAGCATAAACATGGTTTGGTCAGAAAGCAAACAAGAAGGGAAAAGGAGGAGGACCATACAACGGAATCAACATTTCATTTACTTCCCCTCTATAGATCCAAACGATAAGCATGAGCACCCAATCATCATGGAAGCCGAGATAGAAGGGGCTTCCCTCGACAGGGTGTACATGGATCCAGGAGCAGCCTTAAATATTATGTATCAAAGATGCTTTGACTTACTCGATAGTGAAACAAAAGCTCACATGCAAGCTACTGACACGTCCCTCAGAAGATTCACTTGGGAAAAAGTACAACCTTTAGGGAAGATAACATTGATCCTATGTTTCAGAGATGGAGACTTATCCAGAACAAAGGAGCTTACTTTCATCGTCGTAAGTTCCCATTAAAGTTATAACTTGTTGATAGGAAGGTCGGGGTTAGCAGCATTTGATGTTGTGTTGTCAACAACACATGGAATGACGAAATTTCCAACAGACAAGGGTATCACTTCGTTGGTACCTACACAAGAAGCCCTTTTGATCGCCTGCATGGAAATAGAGGAAGGGGAATGCAACAAAACAAATGAAGGCCGGATTGAAGAAATAAGCATCAATGAATCCTACCCGAAACAGAAGATAAGAATCAACAATCACCTCCCTGATACCATCAAACAAGGCTGATTGACCTCCTCCGAGGGAACACAAGACGTGTTCGCTTAGTGTTTGGGAGACATGGTGGGAGTACCAAGGGAAGTAGTAGTGCATGCCTTGAACATAGCTCCTACCTACCAGCCTGTCACATAGAAGAAAAGAAGTCTACCACCTGAACGTAGTCAAGCTTCCTGTCAGGAGGTAGAGAGACTAGTGGAAGCTGGTATCCTAAGGGAGGTAAAGTATCACTCTTGGCTAGCAAACCCTGTCATGGTAAAGAAGCCAGATGGCTCTTGGAGAATGTGTGTTGACTTCAAAGATCTTAACAAAGCGTATCCCAAAGACTGCTACCCGTTGCTCGAGATAGACTGGAAGGTGAACTCGCTCACCGATTTTGAATACAAATGCTTCCTAGATGCCTATAAAGGGTATCACCAGACCAATATGGTGAAAGAAGATGAGGAGAAGACAGCGTTCCTTACTGATAAGGGTATCTTCTATTACAAAAAGATGCCTTTTGGATTGAAGAACACCGGGGCACCATATCAACGTCTTGCGGACAAGGCTTTTGCCGAACATATCAGAAGGAATATGGAAGCATACGTTGATGATCTTGTAAAAAAGATTCACACGGGAGAAGACATGCTCCAAGACATCAAGGAGACGTTTCACAATCTCAAAACAATCAATATGAAATTAAACCCAAACAAGTGCTCCTTTGGGTTTGAGGAAGGAAAGTTACTCGGTCACATTGTGGGGAAACAAAGCATAAAAGCAAATCCAGACAAGGTCCGAGTGGTTATAGAAATGAAGTCCTCAAGAACTAAAAAGGAAGTTGAAAGCCTTAATGGGAAAATAGCAGCTCTCAAGCGCTTCCCCCCCAAGTCAGCAGAAATATCACTACCATTCTTTAAGACACTAAAGACGTGTGCCGATAAGAAAAACTTTATGTGGACGGAGGAAGTGGAGGCAACCTTCATAGCACTCAAGGAGCTCATAGCTTCCCTGCCAACCATGGCAGCACCTAGGAAAGAATAAACAATCATAGTTTACCTGTCAGCAGGTTCGCAGACTATAAACATCTCATTTACTTTGTGGTCCACGAGCCCTATGCTCACGATCTAAGCTAACAGCTCCTTAAAAATGTTTATCCGTAGGACAAGAAGCGATAAGCTCTGTGCTTGTGGTGGAAAGAGGGTAGGAGCAGATACCTGTATACTTTGTAAGCAAGGTTCTAAAGGCAGCTGAGGTCAATTACTCCGCAATCGAGAAGCTGGTACTACCACTAGTAGACATGGCTAAAAGACTAAGGATATACTTTCAGGCTCATCCAATTTAGGTTCTTACTGATCAACCAACCACTGAGGTCCATACTGGGAAAACCTGAAGACTCATGAAGGTTAGCTAAGTGGGCCATAGGGTTGGGGGAACACAAGATTGAGTATGTACCAAGAAAGGCTTACAAAGGACAAGTATTGGCAGATTTCTTGACATAAATGCTAGTATAGAAGGTTCCGGTGATGGTCTCATCATAACAGACCTCCACGGAACCGAACATACTTATGTACTTCGTCTTGATTTTCCCTGTACAAATAATGAAGCTGAATATGAAGCCTTGTTAGTTGGGTTGCAATTAGCAAAAATCATGAAGGTCGAGGAGCTGCATGCTTTCACTGATTCAAGATTGGTGGCTAGTTTCAAATCTTGCTCACTAAGTCAAGTATCAAGAACAAAGAACAAGTAGGCAGATGCCTTGAGTAAGCTAGCGTCCTTGACATTTGCACACCTCACAAAGAAGGTACTCGTGGAAGTGCTTAAAGCAAGATCTATTGAAGAAGCTGAAATCCAAGATGTGGTGATAGAAAGCTAAGATACATGGATGACACTCATCCAACAATTCCTGCAAGAAGGGAAGCTCCTTCCACAGAATCAGAGGCCGCAAAGATAAGGATGAAAGCCAAGCAATATGTCCTAGAAGAAGGAAGGCTTTACAAGAAAGGTTTACAAGAAGCACCCTACCACAGAATCAGAGGCTGCCAAGATAAGGACGAAAGCCAACCAAAGCAAACAATTCCTGCAAGAAGGGAAGCTCCCTTCCACAAATCAGCAATAAACACCAACTTGTTTTTGCTATTCCCGCTTCATTATAACTCCGTTTCGTGCACGGTTTTCGCCTACATTCATTATTTTCCGAGTACTATCATATGGAATTGGCCTTAAACCTTGGATCTTGATGCGGGTTGAGGGTTACGTTCTCAAACTTGTGTTTGAGATTCCGAGTACGCTTGGGTTCAGTTTTATGCACCATTTAAACCTACTTGCTCCTTAGTATACGAAGTATATCTTGGGGCTTTGAATGGATCTTATTGATAGATCAAGGATGGAGAAAAAATGGTAAGGAAGTCACCCGAATGTCATCTTATGACAAAATAGGAATGCAACATGTAGAGCTTCTTACTTGCTATCATTTACATCTAAACCCTCCAAAACACATTATCCTATGTTAAGGCATGTATATTTGAGTGTTAGGTGTGTTCATGAAGTCTACAAAGTTTTTGATCAACTTAAGGAAAACCTTCATCTTAGACCTTGAGAGATGGATGGTTGCTTCAAAATACATGGAAATGAATTTACAAACTTATCTAAAACATGTATAAGATTATAAATCACCTGATATGATAGTTAATGTGCAGGATGAATGTGTTGTTAGTGATGAGTTTCTTATTCAGAGCATGCATGCTTGTTCCAATACGACAGTTTAAAGGGAACCTTTTGCCATGAATTTGTTATAGAAAGTATATGCGATATCTTAGTTGTACCTGCTCAACCGAGGAACTTCATTCATGGAATTAGCATAGAAACTTAATCTTCTGTAAAGTAATTGTTTATTCAAGAAGTATATATTATTTGACGATATATTTATTTACAACTTATACGAGTAAAGATTCGGTAACATAAAGACATACCTTTTCCTTTCCACGAATTGATAAAGCTACACTGAGACTTTACCAAGAGGCGTGTTTTGAACACATACAAAATGCATGATGTTTACCACATAAAACAATGAACAATTTGTTCAATTATATCATCAAAATATAATCTGACTACCAATGACCATGATACTCTGAACCAATAAATATGACAACCATGTCATTGGTTTGCAGACCATTATCATGCATTAGAAATCAATATGTTTCACAAAGATGATGGCATTGCTATTAGACTTTATTACGGCGATGCAATTGTTTCTTGTCGAAGTTAACAAACAAACCAACAGTCGAAAGTATAAACCGGAAGATTTTGAAAGTGGATGAAATAAGACAAACTAGATTAACACAAACTGGTTGTTGATGATGATGATCATTCAGATCTTCCGACACAATGTGTATATACATATACCAAGCGGCGTGATGTTTGGATCTCCAACCGCTTGCACATAATAATAATATTAATAATAATAATAATAATAATAATAATAATAATAATAATAATAATAATAATAATAATAATAATTAGCATCATCATAATCAGCATCATCATCATCATACTCAATAAATCCCACCAATAGCAAAGCTAAAGTAGGGTCTAAGGAGGGTAAGATGTAGACAACCTTACCTCTACCCTATAGGAATAGAGAGACTGCCGATAGTAGGTTTGATGATGATAATGAAGTTACTACTAGGGGCCAAAAAGGATAGAAAAATTAGCATTGAGGGTTGAAATGTCAAAAGATTCCTTTTTAGGATAATAAGGTTAATGTGACTTAACCACATGGGCTAAAACGTAATTTACTCTTTTCATTTAAAGGGCAAAAAATCCGATTTGCCCTAATGTGCAAGACACGTGACCAGAATTAACACACAAAATTAACCTCCGTTAAATGAAAAGACATAAACTGTCATAATATATGAACATAAAGGATCAATTATGTTATTTGTTATTATGAAGACCAAGAGTGAAATTCACAATATACCTAAAGACCAAAAATTCTAATAAACTAGTAAAAGGATAACTTTATTTGTATCAAGTTAGATCAAAATGATATTTTTGTAATAGCCGGGTACATTTTGAAAGCTCTTAAAGTGCAGAGGGTGATTAGAGTAAAATTCGGATTAGGGTAAGTTCACACTTTCTATTTAAACGAGTCTAATTCCATTTCCATCATAATCACCATCGCACCCTTCCTTCTCTCACCCATAAAGACGACATCTCTTATTCAGTACCAATGTAAGAGCTTTTATTTTCATTTTATCTAATTTTATTTACCTCATAATCTTACTTTACATTTTTAAAAATCATTGCTTGTTTTCAAAGTACCAATTTGGGAATTTTTTATTTAAATAATTTTAAAGACGTATATGCTTTGATTTTGTTGGTGTTAACGTAACATATATGCATACGAACTCAAATCGGTTTTCAAAATGAAGAAATTCGTTACCAAATACATTTATAGGAGTTTTGATTTTCTACAAGCATGTTCTTGCTTAGATCTATAAACAAATGAAGAAGAATTTGTCACATATTTTTGTCGTGTAGTTCTAAGGATTTTTTGTTTTCTTCTTGTTTTGTTAGTTTTAAATGTTAGGTTTGGTGTTATTCATTCATCTCACATCACAAATGGATTTGTCTAATCATTTTGGTGGAGACTATAGCATGTTGATCGTTCATAGCGTTTCAAGGATCTCCAATGAGAAAGGTAAAATATGAAGTCATTCAAACTACTTTAGAGTCGTTATTGAGAAAAAATAAATAAATAAATAAATAAAAAAATAAAAAAATTGGGATAGTCAAGGCCTATCGTAAAATTAAAAATAAAAAAAAACACACTTGTTTAAATCGCAAAATTAACGACCTCACTTGGTTCATTCGCAAAATTAACAACCGCTGTTTCCATTACTTCATTTTTAAAGCATCTAAACTGGTGATATAATGTTACAAGTCTAAAATAGATTAATATATGTGTAGAAAGGTGTGGTTGTACAAATATATTCCTAGTCATATTAATTGAAATTTAACAAAAAACTCAATAGAGTTAGGTGGGATTTATTCGGAGTTCCTACCATATTAATTATAATAGCTTTTGTTTTCATTTGTCTCGATTTAAAATTGTGTTATTAAGCTATGCCTTGTGATATTAAAGTTGTTTTTTTTTTGTTTCCATTTCGAAATTTCGTGTATTTATATATGTGGAATGACATATATCTATATATGCGATGTCTTAATTTATCCGCATAAAATTTCATGTATTTATATATGTAGAATAACACATATCTATATATGCGATGTCTTAATTTATCTGCATATAACAATTGGAGTATGATTTTTTCTTGTGAATAACAATTGAAACTTTTAATTATAGTGAATTCACAATGATTTGGCTCTCTGGTCAAACTGGTACATCCACCATTAAAAAAACTATTACACTTGAGACGAACACACATAACCCTGATTTCAAATGTTGACATTGCAACAGTTTTTTTGACCATGGCCTTTGGAGTTTACAAAAATGGAACAATTGAATTCGACCCAGGACTTCAACTAAATTGGTTCATTGTGAAGATAATTAGTGTAAGATTTGAGTTGCCATCTCTTATTTTTTTTAGTCGTATTTTGTTATGGATCATTGTTAATTGTTATATCAGGTGGAGCAACGATCCAAAGCCAAGCCAATGATGGACCAATACCATATGGGTTTAACAAGCAACCACCTCTTGATATAAGTAGTTGGAAGCAGGTCCATGTGAGCTACATTAGTTCATAGGACATCCACCACCTGGTCCAGCTAAAGTTGAGTTTAAGATGATAATAGTGATGGTATACATATATAGGCTAATTATAATGAGAAAACCCACCCCAGTTAAGAAAACCCAGTAAACCCATGTATGTGGACAAGGAGCATCCACATGTTTCTTGTATCAGGTGTGATAAAGGGTAGATTTGGAAATTTGCATGAAACAAGCACAATATATTAAATGACTGAAAAATTGTTTTGTGCTCACATTTTTTGAGGTTATAGATGTACGTGTTTCAAGACATTTTAATCCATTTAATATCTGATTCATATGTACACTTCTCTCTCTCTCTCTTTCTATCTCTCTGGATATCCATTTTTCCATATCTAATTTCGTTCTTCTTCTTATCAAAATATTCATAATCAACAACCAAAACTCTAGATCTACAAGCGTAGCAACCCGGTGACGGTGAAGTTCAAAATTCTTCTTCTTATCCATCGATCCACAACAAATCATCACCAAAATCACTTGTTTTCTTAGCGGAGTTATTGCTTTGAGTGGTTCAAGATCCGATGGTGGTTTCAAGATCCGGCGGTGGTCAACAAATCCGATGTTGAAGATGATGTTTCAGATGTTGAAGATGATCCAAAAGATGTTTGATGTTGAACATTATGTTCCAGATCCATAAGTATGTATGTGTTTTTGTAGATCTTCATTTTTTGTGTTTTATAGATCTTCAACTTTTTGTAATTTTCAGATTTGCAATTTTCAGTTACGAAATGTAACAATCAAAGAAAAAATGCATGTTATGTTTTTTTGTGATACATAAATTATGCATGCTACTGAAAATAAAGTGCATTGTTAGACATTTTTAGATTTGTTGTAAAAATAAAGTGTGTTGTTACATTTTTTTCCAGATTATTGTAAAAGTAAAGTGATTGTTAGAGAAACAAAGTGTGTTACATTTTTTTTTTGTGTTAGAAATGTAACAATCAATCAAAGGAAAAAATGTCTGTTACAATTTTTTTGTGTTACAGAAATAATGCCCCGTTACAGAAAATAAAGTGCATTGTTACACTCTTTAGATTATTGTAAAAATAAAGTGTGTTGTAATTTTTTTTCCAGATTATTGTAAAAATAAAGTGTCTGTTACAGAAACAAAATGTTATATTTTTTTGTGTTACAAAAAAAAGTGTTACATATGTTACGTAAATTGATCATGTAAAAATTATATGTAACGTTTCTAGGTAATATTTTATGGTACAGAAATAAAGTGTGTTATTACAAATGTGGCATAAATTGATAATTAAAATATATATGTTACATTTTTATGTAATACAAGTACAGATGTATATAAAAAAGGAACAAAAGTTCTGATGTATATAAAAAATGAAAAAGGAGAATTACACCAAAAGAAAACGCGTTACACTTTTATGTATGTGGATATCCTTTAAATGGTAAAAAAACAAGCATTTTTCTTATTTACTGGGTGTTTACATTTTTTGAAATTATACAGAAAATGTAACGTTATTTTTTTGTACTTTTTTTGTAAAATGTTACATATAATGTTATACTTATTGTATAGCCCACAAACCTTTCACATTTTTATATTATTGCTTTTTAACAATTTAAATAATGCACCCAGTCACAAATGTAATTCCATTTTTTACAATGGTATATACAACAATAGGCCATGAATAATTCTATTGCACTCAGTCACGACATATGTGGAAAAAAAAGTTTTTCATACGACAAACATTTTTGTGTTAAAAAATAATTATATAATTGATTTTATTATGCTCATTTTTTTTCTAATGGGCCATCTTTAAATGATCTACACAAATACGTTTTTTATGTAAAAAATGTGACTTTTTGTAGTGGTCATTAATGGTTGTACGGTAGTTGTCAAATCATAGAGTTTTTTTTTTTTTAATATGGGGGGTGGCGACAAGTGTTGTGGTGCAGACAGTTGATGGAAGTCCCATCAGCACAAGACTCAAATAAGTTGTCAAAAAGACGAAATTACCCTTGGTGTACCTTTACCTTAGAGTTTTCACCAAAAGCATATATAGTCACACTCACAACAAATCTTAGCTGACCATTCACAAGATCAATGGTAGACATTGAGTTTTCAAGGTTTTCTCAACTCACATGGGTTTTCGATTTATCCTTGCGCTATATACATATATATATACATATATATATATATATGTATATACATATATATATATATGTATATATATATATATATATGTATAAATATATATATATATATATATGAGAACCACCTCCAGTTGTAAAAAACATGAGAACTACACCGTACGGGGCGAGTTGGACCAATTTTTTTTTCATAAACGTAGATGCGTGTATTATAAACACATTTGTAAAAAAAAAATTCAAAAAAAAATGTCATGTGTGTAGTTTTGAGCACCACAAGTTTGTGTTTACGGGTACCACGGATCAAAAAGTTCTCATGGTTCTTACAGCTGGATGTGGTTTTAATTTTAGTGGTCCCCTTGTCACCTATACTAATTACATAATTACATACATTAAGGTCACCAATAGCAAGAAAATCAAATGAGGTTTCATAATACTCTAAGAGGCTCTCTGTAGAATTTAATTTGTAAAACTTCATGCTCTCTTTTCCTAATATTGCTATGTTCCCTAAATCCTTAGAAACATGATAGTTCAATAAGAATTCTGTAAGAGGCTTCCTTTTATTATTGAATCAATGGATGTTTATTTCTCCCTTTAACCCCTGTATTTTTTCCTATAAACTTTTGTGGTAGGATAATCAGATTATTAACACTCCAAATAGTTTGTTTTCTCATCTGTATTTATGTTCCTTTTTCATATTCTTCCAACATGAGCCCACAACAGTGGTGGGTTAGGTCAATTAAAGGGCTGATTGGTGATGGAAGAGATCGATGACCATAGTTAGTTTTTGAGTGTTAGTAACGGCGGTGGTAGTTAATGGTGAAACCTAGGGGTGTCAATCATGTCTGGTTGATTGGTTGGTGGGTTAAAATGTTCAACCCAAACCCGACTCATATTATTCGGGTCAATGATGTTAACCCTAACCCGACCCATATATATTCGGGTCAACCCGAACCCACCCATTTAACCCATATTTCTAAATGAGTCATATAACTTGACAATTTATAAATGAGTTGTTTGGTTTTACGCAGCTTATCGACAATATGTTTAATGATGAGTATAAGTGTAACAAATAAACAATATGTGTCAAAATAAACATGGTTATAACTAACCATGTAAAATAGAAACGGAAAAAACAAAAACAAAAATATAAAAGTTTTTTTTCTAGTGGGTCAACCCGTTTTTATTGGGCCTGTTAACATAAAACCAATTCTATTTGGGCTTATTAATTAATAAATTGGGTTTAAAGGATTAGTATTAAATTGGACCTGGATTAGATGGTATTGGTTTAAAGAAAAAAAATATACAAATCGATAAAGATATGGGATTTTGGTCCACACATACAAGAAAAGTACGGTTATACCTCAACACAAATCAAATTTGTTCTTGAATTCTTAGTTTTATCCGATTGAATCCTTGATTAGTACGATCAAAAGGTTTAATCTGAAAGTGATAACATGATTCTAAGTACATCAAAGTTTTGATTTCAATTTCTTTGTGGGTGTGCAAACAGAGAAGAATCATGGTTCGAACAAATCAAGTGAGTTTTTTCCAACATTATCAAGCATTAGAAATCAGTATGTTTCACAAAGATGATGCCATTGCTATTAGTCTTTATTACGACGATGCAATGGTTTCATGTCGAAGTTAACAAACAAACTAACAACCGAAAGTATAAACTAGAAGATTTTGAAAGTGGATGAAATAAAACAAAAAAGATTAACACAAACTGGTCAATGATGATGATCATTCAGATCTTCCAAGTTTGTTCGACACAATAGCGGTGTGATGTTTGGATCTCCAACCGCTTCGTCAATAGATACAACGTTTAACCTATGACCCAATAATTCATAATGCATGGGCTTTGGCAGATCTAGACCATTTTAATTACAACTCATAATAATAATAATAATAATAATAATAATAATAATAATAATAATAATAATAATAATAATAATAATAATAATAATAATAATAATAATAAACCAGAAGATTTTGAAAGTGGATGAAATAAAACAAACAAGATTAACACAAACAGGTCGATGATGATCATTCGGATCTTCCAAGTTTGTTCGACACAATACATATATACATATACCAAGCAGCGTGATGTTTGGATCTCCAACCGCTTCGTCAATAGACACAATGTTTAACCTATGACCCGATACTTCATAATGCATGGGCTTTAGCAGATCTGGCCTATGTTAATTACAACTCATAATAATAATAATAATAATAATAATAATAATAATAATAATAATAATAATAATAATAATAATAATAATAATAATAATAATAATAATAATAATAATAATAATTGGCCTGTAATAATCCCACCTAGACCTTATTGACCATTAATAATCCCACCTCAGAATATTCCCCCCACCAGTCCCACCCTTCACCTATTTTTCCTACAATGGTCCCCCGTTAAAAAAACTTAACGGAGTTAAGCTTTTTTCCAAATTACAAACAAATTTTTTAGGGCTTTTGATTAGAACGACGATACGAGTCCATTGAAGTAAAATTTTCCTCGAAACGGTGCTCCAAACGATGAAAAGAGCGCTTCAATTCGGGTGTTCAAATTTCCAATTAACCAAAATCAAGTCACTTGGAGCACCATTTCGAAGTAAGTTTTACATCAATGGACTCGTATTATCGTTCTGGTCAAAAGCCCTAAAAAATCTGTTTGTAATTTGGAAAAAAACTTAACTCCGTTAAGTTTTTTTAACGGGGGACCATTGTAGGAAAAATAGGTGAAAGGTGGGACTGGTGGGGGGAATATTCTGAGGTGGGATTATTAATGGCCAATAAGGTCTAGGTGGGATTATTACAGGCCAATTCCCCTAATAATAATAATAATAATAATAATAATAGTTATAATAATAACACAACGACAACAACAACAGCAGCATCAACAACAATAATAATAATCAGTAAATCCTACCAGTAACAAAGCTAAAGTAGGGTCTGAGGAGGGTAAGATGTAGACAACCTTACCTCTACCCCGTAGGAATTGAGGGGCTGCTGCCAATGAGACTCCCGGCTCGATAGTAGTTTTGCATCAAGCCTTGAACATAAGACACATAACACTCAACAACAATGATGATGAACTATTAATGTTAGAACTAGAACTTGGATTGAAGGATTAGCATCCAACACACCCATTAATCTTCAATCCATGCGGCTGCACCTCCTCGTCTTCTTGAACTTCAGAAAAGAACATCAAATGAACTGAAAAGAACCTCAAATGAACTACATTTATCTGAGCCTCCAACACTTGCAACTTCAACCGGGTCTTCCTCATCATCACTTGTTATGATCAACCCATTCGTATTCTTTGTTCCACTTGGTCTAACATTGCTTGGTTCATACTTTTGAGCATTGTTGTTGAAGATAGGAATGGAGCCGTTTGGATTGTATTGCACATGACTTGCACTTCGCTTCTTGATTTTACTAAAATGCCCCTCGTGTGAGGGGCACGTGACTGAATTTTAACGAAGAACAAGGATGAAGTTACCTCTAGGGGCCAAAAAGGATAGAAAAGTTGATGTTGGGGGTTGAAATGTCAAAAGATTCTTTTTTAAGATGATAGGGTTAAACTGACTTAACCACATGGGCTAAAAATGTAATATACTCTTTTCATTTAAAGGGTAAAAAATCCGATTTGCCCTAATGTGCAAGACACGTGACCAGACTTAACACACAAAATTCACGCCCGTTAAATGAAAAGACATAAACTGACACAATATATGAACAAAAATGATCAACTATGTTATTTGCTATTGATACGTGGTCGAAAACCGGTGTTTGTAATTGTTTAAATAAATGTTTTTACGTGATTTTTAGTTTCATTTAGCCTACTTTTGATTAGAGTTGTGTTTTGCAGGTTTAACAGAAAGGAGCTATTCCGGAGCTTTACGGACCACCGGGACGAAAAACGGGTCAACCGGGAGCACGAGATGGAAATTTCAGAAAGTAAAGGTAACAGGCACCGTCGCCGACGCCTCCCCAGGCTGTCGGCAATGCCGTCCATTGATCTCCATCGCGCGAAAAGCTCCATAACCAGGGATTTAAGCCGTAAGATGAGATTTGTACAAACAAGGGTCGTCGCCGACGCCTGATGCTGCTTTAGATCATGAGTTTCTTATCTAATGTGTTTGGGGACGATTTAAACTATATCTTTTGACCAAGAAACGGAAATTACACAACACTCTTCAATTTTGAATCATCTTGGAAGCCAAGAACCTTCACCAATCATTCCCAATCATCCGAATCATAAAATCATCACACCGAATCATAATCCATTTGATCCTAACCCTAACCTATCATCACAATCATCATCCATCCATCAAACCTTTCACCACCACAAATCCTAAACAATATTCTCCATACTCAAAGCTTCAAGATGTTCAAGTTCAAGCTTCCATCCACTGTTGATCTTGTTCCGTTCACCATGAGCGGCTAATTCTATGAGGTTTCACCCCGGTGTAGGTGATTATAAGTATAGGGTTTGAACAATTTTCTTAGTTTGATTTTGTCAAAAATTGAATTGTATTTGAATTGATTGATGATTTTCTTGCATTGGAACTACATTTGTGAATTGTTGAATGATTATAAAATTCGACTTTGGGAAATACGTTTGTGTAATTATGCTTTATCATTCAAAAGGTTTTACTTGTCCAAAGTAACGAAGTGCATTGCGGTTTGTTATACGTGTCGATAGCAATTGGCACCTAAGCTTCGTGATAGAAATCCGTTAATAACATATTCAATTGAATCGAATCTAAAACGTGTAGGAACCCTAGGATTGCAATTACCGAACCGGGTGAACCTTGTTTACATATCTAGTTTTTAAACCAACAATTACGTTTTCGTGCATTTGTTAAAGTTCTTGTTAGTTAATAATCAAAAACCAATTGTCGGTTTGTTTCGACCCATTTTCCAACAAAAACATTCATATAAATTTTAGCAAGCTTCATAAGTTGTGACAACCTTTAAAAATCAATCAAATCCATACGCAAACCATAGACTCTTCGTGGTTCGACCCCTTACTACCTCTAACTATCTGTTTGAGGTAATTTGGGACTTATAAATGTATCTTTGACCAGAGCGCGACACTTCCGATCAAATTTTGGCACCGTTGCCGGGGAGTTCGTGCACTTTGTGTTTGGATTTTGTTGATTTAGTGATTAACTGTTTAAGGTGTTTCTTTTGTTACTTTCTCTATTTCCTTGTTACACGGATGTGTTACTTGTGCAGGTTGCAGGTAGTGCATGCATACAAGGAATTCCGGGAGGACTTCACCATTGATATTCGAACCGAAAATCAAGAGAGTAGTTTGAAGAAATTTAGCCAATCGGTTGGAAGCAACACTTGCTTCCGATCCACCCAACACCCATCATCATCTTCACCATCCATTGAACATACTTCAATGGAACACCAAAACTCAAACCAACACTCCAACCAAAACCAAAACCAATTTCAGTATCGGGGCAATCTTCGATCCAACCTAAACATTCAACAAGATCAACCGGGTGGTGGTAACAACTTGAGACCACCTACACCACATTTCAAAACCGAGGCCATAACAACAACCAAAGAACACCCACCCGTCCACCTCCACATCCAAATTATAACCGACAAAACCCTTTATCCACCAACATCGATGACCGAAATGTCAACTCCGACCGTAGAGGTAACCATAATCGTGACAATCCCGCGAATGAAGACCCATTCTTCAATCCTGATGACTTGAGGAATGCAATCCCCGAAGATGAACCATATAGTGTTCCCAGTTATCAATCGCCAGAACACGTGAGTATTCACTCTGAATACTCGGATGACGGGGGAAACAATGATGAACGGGTTGAAGACGATATATGGGGAGATGTAAATGAGGACAACATTTACAATGCGAGGGCGTTTGAGAATGAAGAGTTCGGATATCAAAACGCCAACTACGTGGGTAACGAGGGTTATGGTTATGGTTATGGGTATGGCCGGAACGACGAATATGGAAATAGCCGCCAACCACGAAACAATAATCAAAAGAACCGGGATGATGGTTACTACAACAACAATAATAATGTTAACCGTAACCAGATTCCCCAATTCATGGGAGGTGGTAATCAAGGTTGAGAGAGAGGTTGTGATAGAAGAGGAAACCGAATACCGGTGGATCAAGAGGTTAATGGTCCACGTCGTCGTTCGTAGCAAGTTCCTTGGGGTGTAAATGATTGTTTTAGACCTATGGTCACCGAAAATGACTCACTGATTGTTCCTCCACCCCGGGGAATTAGATCTTTTGAGTGCAAACCAAACTACATCAACATCCTACCTCTCTTCAATGGTAGGACAAATGACGAGCCATACACGCACTTGGCAGAATTTTCCGTGATTTGTAGTACGTTTGGGGGGGGGGCGTGATTTCGGGATTGAAGAAGTGAAATTGAGACTCTTCCAATTTTCACTAAAAGATAAGGCGAAGCAATGGTTTTTCACGCTTCCAGCAAATAGTATTCGTACATGGCCGAGATGCAACAGGTATTTCTTGATGAGTACTATTCAATGGCAAAGACTGACGATGCAAGGGATGAAATTCCGTCTTTTCGCCAACTCTCGGGAGAATTAGTACATGAAGCTCTCATACAGTTCAAGGAATTGGTTCGAAAATGTCCTCACCATTAAATACCAAGGTGGGAACTGTTGAAATGTTTTTTGAAACGGTTGGATGCCGATGAGCATAAATACTTGCTATCCGCAAGTAATGGCACCTTATTGAACAACCACGAAGAGGACGATTGGGATTTCTTGGAGAAGGTGAGCAAAAATTCGAAGGGAATTGCTTTGGCAGATCGAGCCAAAAAGCACCCGGTTTCTCGATCGCTTCCCGACCTTGATTCAAGTACCAACGATCGTATTGCTAACTTAGAACGGGAATTGGCCCGTATGAAGAGGAAGGATGTAGGAGCGGTCCAATTTGTGATTTGTGAGGAATGCGGTGATATTGGGCATAGAGCCGAGGAGTGCGAAATGAATATGGCACAAGCCGCCGAAGAAGTAAATCAAGTGTATGGAGAGAGAAAAAAATATGACATGAACTCCAACACTTACCATCCGGGTTTGAGGAACCATCCAAACTTCCGGTATGGTAATGCTTCAAAGCAAATGAACCCGAATTTTCAAACGGGAATCAAGGCGGTGGGCAAGGTGGTTCTTCATATCATAATCGGCAAGGTGGTAACTAAGGGGGTTACCAAAGGAATTACAATCAAGGAAGTAGCCAAGGATATCAAAACCGTGAAGGTAATTACCAACGTGGCTACAACCAAGGTGGTAATGGGGGTGGTGCTTCAAACTCTCAAATGGGCGGTGATGACTCGCTAAGTTCCAAGCTCGATGCACTTATGAATGCCATGAATGCCATCACCACTTCAAATCAAGAGATCAAATCTGAGATGAAGAAAGAGTTTGAAGTACGAGATAAATCACACAAGGCATTGGAGAAGCAAGTGGGTCAACTTACGCAAGAAATTGCTCAAATTCGTGGAAGCGAAGGAAGACTTCCATGCGACACCGACGTGAACCCTAAGCATCAAGGGTCAAGGTCGAAGAACACAAATGAGGTACCTATAAATAAGATTTCCTTACATAGTGGTCGACTCATAGATAGTGGTGTCGAGCCACCACCACCCAAGTTTGTTGAAGGGGTGGTGGAAGATGCTAGTGATGAGGAGGTTGATGACGGTCAAACGGGTCAAAACAAAAATGAGTAAAAAATTAATAAAAATACTCCCGTTGTGACCGTCCCCGTCCCAAAGGCTAAGGACAATGGTGTGGATGCTAATATCGTCCCTTATCCTGAAGCTTTATTGGGAATGTCTAAGAAAGTGGTAACAAAAACGTGGCCCACAACAAGAAGAAATGTGGGAAATTTTTAAACAAGTTAAAATCAATTTACCACTCTTAGACGCGATTAAACAAGTACCCTCATATGCTAAGTACTTGAAAGACCTATGTACCCAAAAGCGAACTCACAAATTTCCTAAGAAACTTGATTTAACTGAAAATGTGAGTTCGATTCTTTCGGGTGCACTTCCACCAAAACTCCAAGATCCGGGGGCGCCCATAATTTCAATACAAGTCGGTGAATTCAAAATGACCGGGGCACTTTTGGATCTTCGGGCAAGTGTGAGTACCTTGCCAGGTAGTTTCTATGACCAATATGATTTTGGTCTTAGCTGACTTGACCCCTAAACTACCCAGTGGGATAGTCACGGAGGTAATAGTCAGGGTCGAGGATGTTTACTATTTGGTGGACTTTCTTGTATTAGATTACGTTTCTTTGGACCGAACCAAGTGTCACACCCCGATATTTCAACCATAAACCGGTGGGCCCGGTGGGGAGTATCGTGACGTAGTTGATATCATCATAGTCAATTAAACACAATTATAGCACAGCGGAAGGCTTGGAAGGAAATTACTATTACAAACCATATGTTCAAAGTTCAAAAATAATAATTATACTGACGGTTATAGAAACGGATCCACAGGCGGTTCTAAATAATATACAAAACGATGTTTAACAAACTTTAAGGTATTTTAAGGACTTGCAAGACCCTCTATTAGACACCAAGCAGCTCCCAACCTATTTGTGTGTAGTACCTGTCACTTAATCTTTTGAAAATACGTTAGTTTACACTGGTAAATAAAATTAACTGACTCATTTTACAAATGTTTAATTAAATTAGTTTAGGTGCACAAGGCACGAAAATCTTTTATAACTTGGGACAACTATGTTTTTAATCTTGTATATAGATTTACATGTTTGTCATACATATGGGGCCCAGTATAGAATCCGAGACATGATTAACCGACACACCACTTTTATAAACCCACAAAGGAGTTATCCCCAACCTTGTGGGTATAATTTAGCATTTTGCAACTGTTAGGTGTATGCCCACACCCCGTGCATAGGTAGTGGCCATTTGCAATTAAATGAGCCGAGGATATCCAGGACACGGTCGTATTAACCCCCAATGTTTATGTTATCAAGTGATCCCATACCTGACCAAGCGGTAATAATTTACCGTATCCCAAGCCCGTATAAGGGAAATAAGTTAAAAGTATTCACCTGAGTTATAACTTTGATTTTAATGCAAGAGTTAACTACTCAGCCGTATGATATACTTAGATTTGTGAAGGTAGCTTTTACAGGGGCTTCCTGGTTTGGAATGAAGGCAATATTAACCTATTAGAATACTAACGGGTCTTATTTAAGTCGTAGAATTAAACCGGTTAGTTTAAAGAACGATTTATGGTACGATACGCTATATTAAGTGATGATCGGAATGGAATGTTATTTAGACCCAACAAGTATGAAGACTTGTATAATATGGGTAAACTAAATACATTCTGGATTTTGAAGTCTAAATGATAAGGTTAAACCCATTTCGATTAATTTATGTAAACTAGTCACATAAATCGAACCGAATGCGTATAGGCATTAACGGGTAACCGGATGAGTCCTATACAAGTTCCATATGTTATTATGCTTAAAATATTAAATATGTTATGACATCAGTAGGATATCAATATGTATGCCCATAAAGGTTTTAAAACCGAATTAAGCGTCACAAGGGCATTTTGGTCATTTAATGACATATAAAAGGAGTTTGCATGTAAATTGAAGTTTTGGTCATAAACATTCTGAAATATATTTAGTTTATGATGTAATATCAGTATGATATCAAATGAAAACGAATCGGGGCATGGATGAGGTGGTGAAGAAGATGGAGGTGATGGCGGCAAGGGAAGGAAGGCCCACTTGGACACATCAAGTGGAAAGTCTTCTGGAAAACATTGACACAAAACTGAAGCCGTATTTGGAAGAGCCTTTGGTTGTGGATTTGAAGGTTTTGCCCAAGCATTTGAAGTATGCTTATGTGGATGAGGGCAACACGCTCCCAGTTATTATCGCATCAAACTTGATCGGGGAGCAAGAGGAGAAGTTGATGAAGGTATTGGTCACCAATATACCGGCTATTGGGTGGACGATTGCGGATTTGAAGGGAACTAGTCCTTCAGTGGAGCCACACAAGATCATCACGGAAGACGGCATCACTATGCTTATGTGGGTGAGGGCAACACGCTCCCAGTTATTATCGCATCAAACTTGATCGGGGAGTAAGAGGAGAAGTTGATGATGGTACTGGTCACCAATATACCGGCTATTGGGTGGACGATTGCGGATTTGAAGGGAATTAGTCCTTCAGTGGAGATGCACAAGATCATCATGGAAGACGACATCACTCCTTCTCGTGACGCATAACGGAGACTAAATCCGAACATGCGGGAGGTGGTCAAGAAGGAAGTATTGAAGTGGCTAGATGTGGGTATCATATACCCCATTTCTGATAGCCAATGTGTGAGCCTGACACAAACAGTTCCTAAAAAAACAGGCATTCAATCCGTCACAAACGATGCAGGTGAAAAGGTCGCCACTCTGCCGGTAACCGGGTGGCGTATTTGTATTGATTATAGGAAGTTAAATGCTGCGACTTCCAAAGATCATTTCCCTTTACTGTTTATTGATCAAATTGTCGAGAAATTGGCCGAACAAAAAGTTATTGTTCTCTGGATGGTTATTCCGGTTACAATCAAATTGCCATTCATCCGGAAGACCAAGCAAAGACGACTTTTACTTGTCCATATGGTACATTCGCATTTAGGCGGATACCTTTTGGACTATGTATGATGAGTATCAATCCAGATATGTTGGGGAGTCTTTGGAAATCTTCATGGATGATTTTTCGCTATATGGGTCATCATTTGACGCATGCCTTGACCAACTCGAAAAAAGTTTGGAAAAGATGTGTTAAAAAGAATTTAGTTTTGAGTTGGGAAAAGAGTCATTTTATGGTTCAAGAAGGGATTGTGTTGGGGCATGTCGTCTCAAGTCATGGGATAGAGGTGGATCGAGCAAAGGTACAAGTCATATCCACCTTGACTTATCCCACAAGTGTTAAGGGTGTTCGATTGTTTTTGGGTCATGCGGGGTTTTATAGGAGGTTTATAAAAGGTTTTAGTGATATAACAAAACCCCTATTTAACATGTTGTTAAAAGATAAACCGTTTGATTTCAATAAAGATTGTCAAAACGCTTTTAACATTTAAAAAAAGGTGGTTGAGGCCCCAATCTTGCAATTACTGAATTGGTACTTACCATTAGAAATCATGTGTGATGCAAGTGACTATGCGGTGGGGGTCGTGTTGGGTCAACGGGTAGAGCTACTTGCGGTGGTATATGCATTGGATAAGTTCCGGGCTTATATATGGGGTACTAAAGTGATTTACTCTAACCATTCTTCTCCTAGGTACCTCATGGACAAGAAGGATGTGAAGCCGCGGCTAATCTGATGGGTTCTCTTATTGTAAGAGTTTGACCTCGAGATCCGAGACAAGAAAGGGAGTGAAAATGTGGTTGCAGACCACTTGTCCCGGTTGTTGGTGGAAGAGGATTCTTCACGTGTGGAGATCAATGAGACATTCCCAGATGAGCAAATTCTAAAACTTTCAGTATTACCGTGGTATGCTAACATAGTTAACTATTTGCTGACAGGTGATCTACCGGCTCATTGGGATCGAAAGAGGAGGTTGCACTTCCTTTCACAAATCAAGTACTACACGTTGGAAGAACCGGACTTACTCAAGATATATACGGATCAAGTCGTTAGAAGATGCATCCCAGACGACGAGATTCCTAGTGTCTTAACGCACTAGCATTCATTTGCTTGTGGGGGCCATTTTATTGGTCACAAAACGGGGCATAAAGTGCTCAATAGTGGGCTTTATTAGCCAACTATTTTTAAAGATGCATTTACCTTTTCTAAGAACTTCGTTGAGTGTCAAAAACTAGGGGGTATTTCAAAACGGGATGAGATGCCCATGCAACCGATCCTCATTGTTGATATTTTTGATGTGTGGGGGATCGATTTCATGGGCCCATTCTCGAATTCGCATGGCAATCTATACATCTTGTAGCAGTCGACTATGTGTCTAAATGGGTCAAAGCGATCGCCACCAAGACAAACGACCATACCGTGGTTTGCAATTTTGTACAAACCAACATTATTTCTCGATTTAGGATTCCCCGATTATGGGGTTCTCACTTCAAGAATTTCAATTTTGGTAAGTTATTGAAACGGTATGGTGTTGACCATTGGATTGCTACCCCTACCACCCGTAAACGAGTGGTCAAGTGGAAGTGTCGAGTAGGCAAATTAAAGAATTTTTGCAAAAGACTGTTCAACCGGACCGTAAGGATTGGTCAATCAAGTTGAATCATGCCTTGTGGGCCTATCCAACGGCATATAAAATACCTATCGGCACTACACCTTACCGCTTGGTTTACGGCAAGAATTGTCACTTACCATTGGAGCTTGTACATCGTGCTTGGTGGGCTATTAAAGAGGTTAATGTCAAATACGATGATGCAGGTAAAGAGAGGAAGCAAAAGTTGTGCGAGTTAGAGGAGCTTTGGGAGGAGGCATATGAGTGTGCTTCAAAATACAAGGACGAAATGAACAGAGCACATGATGCAAAGTTGAAGTTGAAGGAATTCGTGGTGCGTGAAAAGGTGTGGCTCTACAACTCATGGCTCAAATACTTTCCCGGGAAGCTCAAGAGTAAATGGATGGGCCCGTATGTGATTACACAGGTCGGAAGGTAGGAGATGTTACCTTCGAGGACCCAGAGGATGGGTCGAAGCAAACGGTAAACGGTCACCACCTTAAACCATTCTTTGATGGTAACGAGGAGAAAAAGGATGCAAATGTGGAGTTGGTAAGCTTCTTGGTAAGCGTGCCAACATACGAGGTCAATTAAAGGACTGGTATCAATTTTGTAGAGTTCTGTATATTTTTGTTGTTTATTCATACTTTTTATTGATATAATCATTTTCGTTTCGTTCTAACCTCTTTGATGTGTGAAGTCCGAACATCACGAACGGGTCATCAAGACGTAAGGTATGTTTTTAGACTTTTTTTTGTATTGAGGACAATACACGGCTTTTTGGGGCATGGTAGGACCGTTAAACGTTTTGTAGTTTTAAAATTTTAACTTATAAAAATTTACAAAAACATTTTTAGTAATTTTTAGGAATTCTTATAGCCTAGGGTTCTTTTGTAAAAAGTTCATAAAATTTTACATATTTTTCATAAAAAACATTAAAAATAATAAAAATAAAAAATTGAAACATGAAGGCCCGTCGGCGACGGGGTGCCTATGCGTCGGAGACGGCTTGTGCAAATCCCCCATCGGGTAAACTCCTCCGTATATAGCAAGTTAAAGCGTCGGGCCAATTGTGCCTTTATGGGGGACGTCGGCGACGGGGCTTCAAGCCGTTGCCAACGAAGCTTCTATATCTGGCCGACGAAAGTTGTTGGCAGCCATTAAAGTCGAACCCAAATCAATTTAAACCTCATAAAACCCGACCTAAACATAATTGTGACCACATACTTGACCTGAGAACCTTTATATCTGATCCATGACTCTTAGAAACCACAAAACTTCTACATCTCTCTCTCATAATTCACCCTTTTCATCTTCATCTTCTCCCAAAATCACTAAGAACCCTAAAACTTCAAGAACTCATAACTTCTTCAATTCTAACCCAATTCAAGTGATTCTTGAGTCCATTCTGCATAGATTTTCGAGAGCAATAAAACTGCCAACACGGTTTTCACAAATTCTTTGCAAGATTTCTGAGCTTAAAAATTCGGGTTTCTAGCAAGGGTGTTTTTCAAGCTTTGATTTTCATCTCTTGATTGTTTCTTGGCATTCTACAACATAAAGATATGAACTTTACACAATTTGTAGCCTCATTATCCTATGATATATTAAAAATCTTTCAAAACTTTTGAACTTTTGTTTGAAGAGTAGGTTGTTTATCATGATGTAGGATGTTATAGTTGAAAATTGTTATGTAAACTCTTTATTTGGTTAAGATTGAACAACCACGAAGAGGACGATTGGGATTTCTTGGAGAAGATAAGCAAAAATTCGAAGGCAGATGCTTTGGCGGATCGAGCCAAAAAGCACCCGGTTTCCCGATTGCTTCCCGATCTTGATTCAAGTGCCAAGGATCGTATTGCTACCTTAGAACAGGAGTTGGCCCGTACGGAGAGGAAGGATGTAGGAGCGGTCCAATTTGTGATTTGTGAGGATTGCGGTGATATTGGGCATAGAGCTGAGGAGTGCCAAATGAATATGGCACAAGCCGCCGAAGGAGTGTTAATTAAACACAGTTATAGCACAGTAGAAGGCTTGGAAGGAAATTACTATTACAGACCAAATGTTCAATGTTTAAAAATAATAATTATACAGACGGTTATAGAAACGGATCCACAGGCGGATCTAAATAATATACAAAAAATCAAGGTTTAAAAAATTTGGTTTGTACAAATCTAAGCCTTCGAATTTTTTAATAGTAGTTTGTTTATCATGATGTAGGATGTTTTAGTTGAAAATTATTATGTAAACTCTTGATTTGGTTAGGATTGAACATGTGACAAGTATAGTGATGTGATTACACTTGTTTGTTAGCATGACTAAACATTAGCATAATGTTGAACTTTGTTGAAATCATATGAACTTGTGATTGAACATGAAAAATTAATCTTTAGATGATGAAGTTTGCAACTTTGGAAGTTTAAATTGGCTAATTTACATCTAATGACTAATTGAAGTTTAACATTCTATGATATGTTCAAGTTTGAGTTGTTTTGAAGTTTAAGGCATATTAATTGTTCCCTTCATTTTGTTGAATGTAGTTATGGAAAGCCGAAAGAGACATAAGACTATGGTCCAAGGGTCGTCTTCGGAGGCCGGTTCGTTCTCAGGGTTATTGCTGCGAAAATGGGAACAACTAAGTAGTGTAGAAGAAGGTGATGGGCGATTATCTAGGCAAGATTGGGTATGGGAGAAGTTTCGAGACAATCGTGGGGCTTCTATATGGGATAATGATAAGAAGAAACCCCTTTCACGATTTAATGACAAGAAACTGGAAGTAAAGTTGTGGAAGTGGAAAATGGTTACGAGTGTGTCGACTGTGGTTCCAGAGAGAATTGTTCTAGAAAGGGCTATTAATGTGGAAGAATTTCGGACGATAGGGATAATCCAGATGCTTGAAGGGTTAGGTTGGGAGATGCTACACCATGAGTGTACTTAACGACGGTGTGTGAATGGCTTGCATCTCTGTGGTTTATTAATAGAGATGGCCTCGCAAATACATGGCAACTAGTTGGTGACACTGGGAGAGGGAAAATGGTCATGTCGTTTGAGACCATGAACTGCATTGCTCATTTCGACTCTTTAGGGATCGATGCTTATGATTATTACAACATTGACAAATTTCTCGATAACAAGATGAATACTGACGATCCCGAGGGTATGACAAGGTCGGTGTTACCACTCTCTGATTGCAGGGTAGCTTTGAGGAGCCATTTATCGGTGGAGGGTAAAATCCTTCAGGGCATTTCTCTGGAAAATATAATGGTGCGGTTTGGAGACCGTGAGAAGGTTAAAGGGCCGGATTGTCGGATTCTTCATGCGTCGATGTTCGGGTCGCCTGTGTTGTCGTGACGATACATTGTGATGATGAACACTTGGGATACTCAGGAGGCGTGTAATCGAAAGATGATACCGTACGTATGGCTCATCAGTGCTATGATCCTTCAATAAAACAGTTTACCTCCTGAATCATTATAGGTTTCCAAACCCGTGGAGGAATTCTGTTTTGCATCAATGAAGAGAAACTTGAAAATTCAGGTGCAAGTTTACGGTCACCAATACACGGTGATTGATGATGCAGGGCACAGTTTCAAGTTTATTGACCCAAGTGCGGCCCAAGAAGCCGCAAGAAAAGAGGAGATGATTGATGAAGAGGACAAGAATGAACCTCCCGGTCCAAGGGGACCACGTCAAAGATATTACCGGCCACACCGTGAGATATCAGGGGGTGTGGCAAACTTTGTAACTTGTCGACGTACCCCAGGACATGCAAATTACAACCGCGGGCTACAAGCGGTTTATAATAATGTTTCCGTGGCCATCGGGGAGAACTGGGAGTATGATGAAAGAAGGAGGAATTGGGAGTAAGATTATCAAGCCCAGATACAAGCTCATTGGGGTGCAGAAGATGCTCATGGAGCCAAAGAGCTAGAATATTGGGAGCAACAACAAGCTTTTATGGCGGAGCAGCGGTCTTGGTGGGACCAATAGGACTTGCATCGGGAGCAAGAGTTGGCCCACAGGCAAGCTTGGGAACAGGAGCAAGATTGGCTCCGAATTAAGCAAAATGTGAGGGAAGACAAACGATGGAGTGCTTTGGCTACGGCTCAAGAATTGGCAGTAAACAATGCCAAGCACCTCCATGACCAAGAGAGGCACCAGCGAGACTATATGGCAGGCCTCCCGTACAGTGAGCACACACCTTGGACGTGCTATGAAAATCTTCCCGTTCCTCATGGGCCTTCAGATCCATCTCTGCATTGGCCTGAAGGGGTTGGTTCTAGTTTTATCCTGCCACAGTTCCAGCAGACGACCGAGGGGGGGGAGAGGTCCCCTTGATGACTACTAGGAGATGTTCGAGAGCCTCACCGGATACCCGTACCACCCATACCCACCGGTTGATCCTAACGAGCCCTACCAACGCTAGTGGTGAGGTATGTCTTGTCTTGTTGTTGTTGTACATTAATTTTTGCTATTTAGTTTTGTGTTCTAGTAGTTTTAATTCGTAGTTAAATGAACTGTGTGGGTGTGTTCCCTATATAACCCGCACGAGACCTCTCGTCCTCTCACGCTATCGGGAGGTTTAAAAGGGCTAGTTGCATAAGCTAAATGCAACCGTGATTCCTATGAAAGTGAGTTAGGTTTTTATTATTGTTGTAAATTATCTTTTCCACAAAAACTCAAATTAAAGTAACGAATGGCATGGTAAATGTTTTGTAAAAATGGTAGAACAAGTAACTAACAAATGTTGATGGTTGTGAGAAGCATGCTTCTACACAAGGATTTAGATTTGTAGGTACAAATGTTCGTGAGACAACCATTTTTATCAAAGATTGAAGACCAAGCGAGGGACAAGAACAATCAAGTGCATTCGTTTCCTTTTATTTATGTACTATTTAGTTAATAAGTGGATTGTAATTGTATAATTTTGACCGGGGTGGAATATTCGGGAGTTTGGTCGTGTCACATCCCTTGTGCGTTTAAAGGCTCCATTCTTACACATTGAGGGCAATGTTTACCTCAAGTGTGGGGATGGGGAGAAAAAAAGTTTTTGTTTTTGACCTCTTTCATTTAAACACTACACATTGAGGACAATGTTGACCTCAAGTTGGGGATGGGGGAAATTTCAGAAATTTTTCAAAAAAAAAAAGTCATAGTTTGAAGCAATCTAAAAATCACAAGTAACTAACTCAATGAGGGATGACACACCCATTTGGTCTTTTGTCATGGTCAAGTTCAAACAGTTAACATGAAGCATATTTAGCGGGTGTTTATTTGGGAATAATCTGCCTAAGAAACTAGCATGTTATGCATGTCACATACCATAGCCTTTATACATGAGGTTTTGAGCCACTTTTACATCATAGATTTACATATATATGTTTCTTTGTTTGAGTGGACCATTAATCGTGTATTGTAGAACTTGCAACATTTGGTACGTTTGAGACCATAGACCAAATACAAGCACCAGAATGATTAAGGCATTAGGTGAACCTTTTCCTTTCAAACCATTTTTATATCCTTACCCAAATAAATCCCTAGTCACCCACTATAAGCCTAAACCTTTCGTTTGACCAACCCGTTTAGACCACAACCATTAAACCTTTTCTTTTTAAACCCGTGTGATGAAACTTTGATTATAGGATTATGTGTTTATGTAGTCGTGATTTATATTTGTGAAAAAAGTGAAAATTCAGAAAATGTTGCGAAAAAGAATAGAAAATCATTGAGAAAAATACAAAAATATGAGTTAGTAGTTTGTTGAATGAAAGGCGAAAATTGTTGTCTCTTAGCTTGATGTTCATAGTTAGTTATGTTTAAAGTTGTCGTTTTTAATAAACATCAACTTTTCATCACCTTAGCCATTTCAAAATATCCTATTTCCTACCCTTCGCCTAGCCCCATTACAACCCTTCAAACACCTTTTGACTTGTGCTTAGTATTCGTGTTCGGTGGCGGAGAATGATTGAGTTGCAAGCATATGTGGGTACTTGTTCTAATCGGTTTTGAGTGATTACTTAAAAAGTGCTAATTCATTATCTAAATAGCCAAATTTTAAACCGAGTGTAGAGAACATTGTGAGGGATGTGCATGGTTTATTAGTTTCAAGGGCGGGTTAATCTTGGGTAACCATTTTATATGTGATTATTCACTTTACCGTTAAATATTTCATAAATTATAAAAAGTTTGAAACGGGTATGACATTAGACCTTAACCTTAGTCTCGGGAATGGGACGTGTGTTTCTCGTTCGATCCACGTCAAAGTGAAAAAAAAAAAACAGATTTGCTTGAGGGCAAGCAAAAGACAAGTGTGGGGATGTGATACATGGACGAAAACCGGTGTTCGTAATTGTTTAAATTAATGTTTTTACGTGATTTTTAGTTTTGTTTAGCCTACTTTTGATTAGAGTTGGGGTAAATTACACTTTTCATCCTTTATGTTTGTATCATATTGCAATGGATAGCCTTTAACGTCAATAATTACAGTCACAATCCTTTATTTGGAAAAACTGTTACACTCTACGTCCTTTAGCACTAACCAGGTTTGTTTTAAACGTTAAGTTATATCACGTGCACCTCATGTGTCACACCCCGACCACGTAAAACATCAAATCATGGCGGAAACGTCGGGGAGTGTTGTAACAGAATTATTGTTCCACAACCATGGTAATTAAAATAATATTTTATTCATCACCCAAGGGTGGAATACATTGTTCAAAACAAGAACCAACAAGTTACATTGTCTTAAAATAAAAGAAACGAAAGTACATCACAATATTAAACTAAGTCTATCTTCATTTTAAGTCTCTAAGGCACAGGTCCTCCCTAGTATGTCATGATCATCTTAAGCAACAGCACCTGAAAACAATGTGAAAATAGGTACGTCAGCATAAAAATGCCTGTGAGACACATAGGTTTTGTGAAAATAGGATTCATGACTTGAGTTTAAAGAAAAGGCTTAATAAAAATCAGTCATGAACCTTGTTAAGTGTTTTCTTTTATAAATCATTTGAAAAATGATAGCAAAATCAGATGATAAGTATATGTAAAAGAATAACGTATCAAGTAAAAAAAAGTTTGTATTAACCAAGTTATTTGTAAAACAATGTTTAAGTGAAAATGTGTTGTAAAAGCAACATGTCTAAACTGAATGGCTTAAATAACGCTACAATATGTAATATGATACAAACACTTATATATAGGAAGTACCAGCGGCGTATCCACCATGCTTGTATCATACTACACACATGCCTCGTTATTCAAGTCACCCAAACCAACCAACAATGTAATTGTTCATGTTTAAACCAATAGTCAAATGTCATAGTATAACCCAAGTTAAGCGTAAGTCATGTAATGTGTAAACAAAAGTTATGTATGGTAAGTAAAAATGAGACTACTTAAACCATAAGTAAAAATAAACAAAACAAGTATTTGAAATATATCAAAAGTTATGTTTTGTAAAATGAATGCATGATTTATTGATACAAACACTTATGTAGTAAGTTAACGCATACATCCAAGCCTTGAGACAGCAGGATAACCTTAGGGTAAAGGTTATCAAAGTAAAATGTTTTCGGATTCAGTCATTCCTTACACTCAAACAAACCTAGGATGTCAGGAACGGGATTTGTCAAGTCCTATGGTACCACTACTTACTACCGAGCGGCATGATCGGTGTTAATGAATGTAATAAAGATCCGTTAAACAAACCAAATGTTATACCAAATGTAAACAAGTTAGGTGAAAAACAATGTACTAAGTATGCTAAGTTAACATACAAAGCAGAAAAGTCATGTAAATCAATGTGCTAGCATGCTCAGTAAACATACATAGCAGAAATGTAATATAAAACAATGCGCTAGCATGTTAAGTAAACATACATAGCAAAAGCAATGAATGTAAAACAATGTGCTAGCATGTTAAGTAAACATACATAGCAAAACATAATGAAATCATGTACTAATATGGAAAGCATGAAAATAACAAGTAGGCACATGTGTTCCACCCCAAAATAGTTGAAAACAGTAAAAGAGGGGTCTATGTACTCACTTGAGATTGCTCAATAGACTTTAGATATCCACCAAGCAAGCTAGAAGATCACGGATACAAACGACACCTAATATAGGTATCTACATTAATAAACGGACCTATCGGAGGATCGGGTAGTACGAGGGTTTGTAAACCAAATAAGTGTGGGAACTTATGTAATATGGTTTGACAAAGCCTATATACTAAATCGAAACCTATCCTAAGTGCTTTTGACCTGTTACGACCCGTTTAGGTAGCTTATGCTACTTTAACGCGTCGTTCGCGTGAAACGCGTTCGGAACGCCTAACTAGCCCTATGACAAGCAAGATATGCCTTAACATGCTTAACAATGTTGTCGAATCAGTTTATATGTCAAAAATTATGTTACATGGGCTTAAAATGAATTTTGGCGCAAAAAGGGTATTTTGGTAATTTTTCCTAAGGCACATACATTACCTATCATACAACTACTTAAACGACGTGACCATAAGGTATAACCTCGGAAGGTTATTCCCTATACAACTATGGTCACCTAATATGTTTGGTCGGATCCTAAAGATCGACCAAATGGGTCGGGTTCGTAACCATAAGCGATTGTTTAGATCGCTTACCTTTTCGACCCTAGACAAGCACAATTCTAAAAATGACGAGCTAAACATGCTAGAACATGTTTAGTAAAGTTATAAAATAGGTTTGGTATTCAAACAAACGGTCTTAATACCCTAGAGTAGTTTGGTTACAAAATACGTGAGAAAACGCATTTTGAACGAAACTACGACTCGTCACTGAGCCTAGATAACGTGGTAATCAGTAGGTATAGTTACTAGGGACTATAACCATCGTGATTACGCTCACGTTATGAAGTTCAAGCAAACTTCGCGTTGACCATAAACTGGTCAATGCAGAAAGTCAAACACAGTTTGACTTTAACGCTAAAATGAACGAAAACGCAAAAGAATACTTACAGAAGGTCCCCGCAAGATTTGACCCGATTCACTCTCAGGTAGGAAGCATATACTTCCACTTAGAGAGTTTAGAATCAGATTCAAATGTGAGGAAATGAGGTGCAACATGGAGGGGGTATTTATAGGTGTAGTAGAACCGTTAAGATTGTTTCTTGGAGAAGGGGGCACGATCTAAGCCGTACACTTGCCATATTCTGATTTAGCACCTTGATGGGCACACATACCAGCCCATAGAAACCCAAAAACCATGTGCTTAAGGTGGGTAACACCTGGGGGTTGCTTACGGACTGTAAGCAGGTGCATACGGTCCGTAAGGACCCTGCAGATCAGCTAAATTTCAGTTTTGGCAGTTTAGGTCCATGTGCGTGTATGGTTGTGTTTTGGCACTTCTAACACCCGTCAAACCCATTTCTAAGCTTTATAAGGATGTTAAAGTATAGGGAACATGAAACATGCTCAAAAATATGCCAGATGTCGGCTCATTTGGCCGTACGATTGCGTTGTTCGGTTAATTACGGCGGAAGTCGTAATGGATGCAAAAACGGTCCAAATTACACGACGAATGGATTTTTGACAAGCCAATCACTAAAACATAATATTTTAATGATTACATAAATTTTTGGATGTCCGGATGTATTCAGAACGTAAGTTATGCGCGAAAATGCAAACTTATGCACTTTTTGACGCTTTTAGTCCCCGAATGACCCAAAAGTTTATTTCAGCACACCGAACCCCTCAAAGCCTATTTCTAAGCTATGTAAAGGATATTTAGGGTGTGTTTAACTGATGGGCATGTTCCGGAATGTTTGTTACAGTTCAAATTGGCATACTTTCGCAGTTTGTCAATTTTAGTCCTTGAAAGCCAATTAACTAGATTTTGCCATACCAAAGCCTTCAAAACTTATTTCTAAGTTATGTAAAGGTTATTTAAGGTATGTTAAGCATAAATTGATGTTCCGGAGTATTTGTCGCATTAAACTGAGTACGTTTACGCTCCAGTTTGCGTATGATTCTCCAGAAAGTGATATAGAGTTTGAAAATGGATAAAAGTCAAAACATGAAAAACATCAAACACAAACAAACAAACACTGGGATTAAATAACTTTATTTCATTGATAACTGAATTGTTCACAATGATTACAAGCACGAATGTCATAGTCTCCCCTATTTGTGGAAATTTCGTCCCGAAATTTTTTTAGAGGAAACTCGTGAGAATAGATGCGGATACTTCGCCTTCATATGATCTTCACGTTCCCAAGTAAACTCATGTCCACGTTTAGATTCCCAGCAAACTTTAACCAAAGGAATGCGCTTGCGTTTAAGCCATTTGACTTCACGATCCAAAATTTCCACAGGTTTCTCAACAAAATGGAGTGTTTTATCAACACGAATCTCGTCAAGCGGTATGTGGAGGTTCTCATTAGCTAGACACTTTTTGAGATTGGACACGTGGAAGGTTGGATGAACATTACCAAGTTCAGGAGGCAATTCAAGTCTGTAGGCTACCTTGCCGATTCTTTCGACGATCTTGAATGGTCCAACGTATCTAGGTGCAAGTTTTCCTTTCTTTCTAAATCTGATCACACCTTTCCAAGGTGAGACCTTAAGTAATACACGATCACCAACTTGAAATTCCAAGGGCTTGCGTCGTCGGTCCGCGTAACTCTTTTGACGACCTTGCCGATTCTTTCGACGATCTTGAATGGTCCAACGTATCTAGGTGCAAGTTTTCCTTTCTTTCTAAATCTGATCACACCTTTCCAAGGTGAGACCTTAAGTAATACACGATCACCAACTTGAAATTCCAAGGGCTTGCGTCGTCGGTCCGCGTAACTCTTTTGACGGCTTCTAGCTGTCTGTAGGTTATCACGCACTTTCTTAACCTTATCAGTTGTCTCTAGAATGAGGTCAGGTCCAGTAAGCTGAGCCTCACCTATCTCATTCCAGCAGACTGGTGAACGACATTTTCGACCATAGAGAGCCTCGAAAGGAGCCATGTTGATGCTGAAGTGATAACTGTTGTTGTAGGAGAATTCAATCAATGGAAGATGTGAATCCCAACTACCACAAAATCGATCACACAAGCTCTAAGCATATCCTCCAAAGTCTGGATTGTTCTTTCAGTTTGGCCATCAGTTTGTGGATGATAAGCTGTGCTCAGATTAAGTTGGGTCCCCATAGCAGATTGCATGGTTCTCCAAAATCGAGAAGAGAAGCGAGCATCTCTATCAGAAATAATGTTCAAAGGAACACCATGTCGAGATATGATTTCATCCACATAGATTTTAGCCAGCCTTTCAGCAGAAAAATCCTCACGGATTGGCAAGAAATGCACTGATTTAGTAAGACGATCAACAACTACCCAGATGGCATTATGACCTTTCTTTGTGCGCAGAAGTTTAGTAATGAAATCCATAGCGATGTTTTCCCATTTCCAAACTGGAATCTCTGGTTGCTCCAAAAGACTAGAAGGATGTTGGTGTTTAGCCTTAACCTTAAGACAAGTAAGGCACTTTGATACGTACAAGGCTGTGTCTTTCTTCATACCAGGCCACCAATACCGAGTACGAAGATCCTTATACATCTTGTTTGAGCCAGGATGAAATACAATAACGAGACTTACGGGCCTCATCTATAAGCAAAGTGCGAAGATCATCTTGGCTTGGGACCCACAAACGATCCATGAAATAATATGATCCATCATCTTTCAGCACAAGATCAGGCTTAATGTGATAGGGTAATTCCTTACCCATCAAGTCTTGTGATACACAAGCATGTTGAGCCTGAGAAATGCATGCTTGAATATCAGATCGAGCTTGAACATCAGATTGAACACGAACACAATGTAGCTTAGTACGTTCCTTACGACTCAATGCGTCAGCCACAACATTCTCTTTACCAGGATGGTAGCGAATTTCGCAATCATAGTCGTTTAGAAGTTCGACCCAACGTCTCTGCCTCATGTTGAGTTCTTTCTGATTGAAGATATGCTGAAGACTTTTGTGGTCAGTGAAGACCACGCATTTTGTGCCATACAAATAGTGTCTCCAGATTTTGAGAGCGAAGACAACTGCACCCAACTCAAGATCATGAGTGGTGTAGTTTCTCTCATGCACCTTTAATTGCCTTTGATGCATAGGATATGACTTTGTTCCTTTGCATCAGAACACAGCCAAGACCCAATTTCGATGCATCACAATAAACGACGAAATCATCATTGCCCTTAGGCAAAGTCAGAATAGGTGCGTCACAAAGCTTCTGCTTCAAGGTCAGAAACGCTTCTTCTTGCTTAAAACCCCATTCAAAGGGTTTGTTCTTCTGAGTTAGAGCAGACAGAGGAACTGCAATCTTTGAGAAGTTCTCAATGAAGCGGCGGTAATAACCCGCAAGACCAAGAAAAGAACGAACCTCAGTAGGAGTAGTAGGCGTATCCCAATCCTTAATCGCACTGATCTTGGAGGGATCTACGTGTATACCTTGTTCGTTAACAACATGTCCCAAAAATTGAACTTCCTTAAGCCAAAATTCACACTTGGAGAATTTGGCAAAAAGTTGCTCTTTCTTTAGGAGTTCCAGAGTAAGACGAAGATGTTGCTCGTGATCAGCTTGTGTCTTAGAGTAAATCAAGATGTCATCAATGAAAACGATGATGAACTTATCTAAATAAGGCTTGCAGACCCTATTCATCAAGTCCATGAAAACAGCAGGAGCATTGGTCAAACCGAATGGCATGACAGTGAACTCATAATGCCCATATCGAGTGCGGAATGCTGTCTTGGGAATATCTTCTTCATGCACACGAAGTTGATGATACCCAGAACGAAGATCGACCTTCGAAAAGCAAGTAGCACCCTGTAACTGGTCAAAGAGATCATCAATGCGAGGTAGGGGATATCGATTCTTGATGGTAAGCTTATTCAGCTCACGATAATCGATAGAAATTCTGAAGGATCCATCCTTCTTCTTAACAAAAAGAACGGGAGCACCCCAAGGTGAAAAGCTAGGATGGATAAAACCCTTGTCAGAAAGCTCCTGAAGTTGCTTAGACAACTCTTGCATCTCAGACGGTGCAAGATGATATGGAGCTCTTGCAATAGGATTTGCACCAGGTACGAGATGAATATGGAACTCGACTTGGCGTGCTAGAGGTAGACCAGGTAACTCTTCAGGAAACAGCTCCGGATAATACCGAACAACAGGGATGTCTTGAATAGACTTACCCTGGCCCTTATCTGCTGTAACATGTGCCAAGAAGGCTACATAATTCTTTTGCAGATACTTCCGAGCTTGAAAACAAGACATAAGCTTGAGGCTACTCATAGGTTTTTCACCACGAACCTGTAGGATCTCACCAGACGAAAGCGGCACACGAACGATCTTCTCAAAACACACTACCTCTGCTCGATGCTTGGCTAACCAATCCATACCCACAATAATGTCGAAGCTTCCAAGTTGCATAGGCGTGAGGTCAATAGGAAAGAGATGGTTGTTAAGGTTCAATTGACAGTCGCGAAGAACAGAATCAAGAACAACGGGTTCACCACTAGCAACTTCTACTGTCAAAGGCTTACCTAATTTCGTTCTAGACACGCGAAGCAAGGGCTCAAAAGACAACGACACAAAACTCTTATCGGCCCCTGAATCAAAAAGAACAGATGCAGGTTGATTATTAACAAAGAACGTGTCGTTCACCACTTCATTGTCTGCCTTTCTGTGCAACTTACCCTTTCGAATCTGCGACACAGTCAACGTCGCAGATAGCTCGATTGCCTGACGGACAGTGGTAGGATTGCTACCAGTAACGATGTCTTGCACGGAGTCAGGTAGACCATCGATGTATCTCTCGATAGCCTTATCGAGTGGGGTAACCATTGTTGGGCAAAGAAAGCTTAACTCCTCATACATATCAGTATATGCCCGGTGCTCACCACTTTCCTGTTTCAGATCATCAAACTCCCTCTCCAAAGTTCGCAGCTCATGACGAGGATAAAACTCCCTCATCATGAGAGTTCTTAGTTCAGCCCATGTTTGTGCAAGAGCAACTTCAGCACCACGGTCTCTCATAACCCCGTTCCACCATGTCAGGGCCCTCTTCTGAAACACGCTTGAAGCGAACTCGACCTTCCGAATCTCAGGACACAGAACGTGGCGGAATGTACTCTCAATGCTCTCGAACCATTGAAGGAGCCCAGTTTCCCCTTTAGTACCACTGAACTTGAGTGGTTTAGCCAAATTGAAACTCTTGAAGTTACAAGGAGCATTCTGATTCTTGTTGGCTTGGTTCACCTGAGCGATAATGTTTGGGAGTGCGGCAGCCATGTGCTGTGCCAGAATATCTGCCATTTCGGCATTGGATAACGGGTTTTCACGTCGAGGAGGCATGCTAAAAAGAGGAAACATGAGAGGAAACGAGTGAGATGATTAGATGAACAAAACGAGATGAAACAAAATCAACAAAAGCAAGGATGGTGGTCATTCGTCCGTATTACAAAGCAGACAAATGACACCATGTGACTAATCATAGTAAATGGGTCCATGAATAATGCTTAGCGAAGACATGCTCGCCTATAAGTAAACACTCACCCCAAGATTTCCAAGGTAAGAGTGACTGGTCTGATTATGTGGATTTGTACGAACACTCTAGCCTTAGACAGAAAACCCAGGGTACAAGCATTCACTCTTCCAGTTTGCACGTGTTCACACTATTTAGAACCCAAAACTTTGATGAGATTTTGAAAACTTGGAAGGCTCAAGGCCAAACATCAAACTGGAAGGGTTCAAAATCATATAATAAATCATTTGAAAACAGAAGATTGATTTTCAAAAATCGTTTCAGAAAATTTGTGTTCTTGTTTTGGTGATCACCTAAGGATAGGTGAAGTGCATGTTTTAAGATCTAAGCACAAGACAACCTGTGTTGGGGTCCTAGAAAGGTTATAGTCTAGGTCAAAGCATCACTATTAACCTAATTCCCTATAACCATTGGCTCTGATACCAACTCTTCTGTCACACCCGACCACGTAAAACATCAAATCGTGACGGAAACGTCGGGGAATGTTGTAACAGAATTATTGTTCCATAACCATGGTAATTAAAATAATATTTTATTCATCACCCAAGGGTGGAATACATTGTTCAAAACAAGAACCAACAAATTACATTGTCTTAAAATAAAAGAAACAAAAGTACATCACAATATTAAACTAAGTCTATCTTCATTTTAAGTCTCTAAGGCACAGGTCCTCCCTAGTATGTCATGATCATCTTAAGCAGCAGCACCTGAAAACACATGTGAAAATATGTACGTCAGCATAAAAATGCCTGTGAGACACATAGGTTTTGTGAAAATAGGATTCATGACTTGAATTTAAAGAAAAGGTTTAATAAAAATCAGTCATGAACCTTGTTAAGTGTTTTCTTTTATAAATCATTTGAAAAATGACAGCAAAATCAGATGATAAGTATATGTAAAAGAATAACGTATGGTTAAAAGAGTAACCAAGTAAAAAAAAGGTTTGTATTAACCAAGTTATTTGTAAAACAATGTTTAAGTGAAAATGTGTTATAAAAGGAACATGTCTAAACTGAATGGCTTAAATAACGCTACGATATGTAATATGATACAAACACTTATATATAGGAAGTACCAGCGGCGTATCCACCATTCTTGTATCATATTACACACATGCCTCATTATTCAAGTCACCCAAACCAACCAACAATGTAATCGTTCATGTTTAAACCAATAGTCAAATGTCATAGTATAACCCAAGTTAAGCGTAAGTCATGTAATGTGTAAACCAAAGTTATGTATGGTAAGTAAAAATGAGACTACTTAAACCATAAGTAAAAATGAACAAAAAAAGTATTTGAAATATATCAAAAGTTATGTTTTGTAAAATGAATGCATGTTTTATTGATACAAACACTTATGTAGTAAGTTAACGCATACATCCAAGCCTTGAGACAGCAGGATAACCTTAGAGTAAAGGTTATCAAAGTAAAATGTTTTCAGATTCAGTCATTCCTTACACCCAAACAAACCTAGGATGTTAGGAACGGGATTTGTCAAGTCCTATGGTACCACTACTTACTACCGAGCGGCATGATCAGTGTTAATGAATGTAATAAAGATCCGTTAAACAAACCAAATGTTATACCAAATGTAAACAAGTTATGTGAAAAACAATGTACTAAGTATGCTAAGTTAACATACAAAGCAGAAAAGTCATGTAAATGAATGTGCTAGCATGCTCAGTAAACATACATAGCAGAAATGTAATGTAAAACAATGTGCTAGCATGTTAAGTAAACATACATAACAAAAGAAATGAATGTAAAACAATGTGCTAGCATGTTAAGTAAACATACATAGCAAAACATAATGAAATCATGTACTAATGGTGTACTAATGAACATAGCAAGTATATGATATGAAAACATGGAAAGCATGAAAGTAACAAGTAGGCACATATGTTCCACCCCAAAATAGTTGAAAACAGTAAAAGAGGGGTCTATGTACTCACTTGAGATTGCTCAATAGACTTTAGATATCCACCAAGCAAGCTAGAAGATCACGGATTCAAACGGCACCTAATATAGGTATCTACATTAATAAACGGACCTATCGGAGGATCGGGTAGTACGAGGGTTTGTAAACCAAATAAGTGTGGGAACTTATGTAATATGGTTTGACAAAGCCTATATACTAAATCGAAACCTATCCTAAGTGCTTATGACCCGTTACGACCCGTTTAGGTAGCTTATGCTACTTTAACGCGTCGTTCGTGTGAAACGCGTTCGGAACGCCTAACTAGCCCTATGACAAGCAAGATATGCCTTAACATGTTTAACATTGTTGTCAAATCAGTTTATATGTCAAAAATTATGTTACATGGGCTTAAAATGAATTTTGGCGCAAAAAAGGGTATTTTGGTAATTTTTCCTAAGGCACATACATTACCTATCATACAACTACTTAAACGACGTGACCATAAGGTATAACCTCGGAAGGTTATTCCCGATACAACTATGGAGACCTAATATGTTTGGTCAGATCCTAAAGATCGACCAAATGGGTCGGGTTCGTAAGCATAAGTGATTGTTTAGAACGCTTACCTTTTCGACCCTAGACAAGCACAATTCTAAAAATGACGAGCTAAACATGCTAGAACATGTTTAGTAAAGTTATAAAACAGGTTTGGTATTAAAACAAACGGTCTTAATACCCTAGAGTAGTTTGGTTACAAAATACACGAGAAAACGCATTTTGAACGAAACTACGACTCGTCACTGAGCCTAGATAACGTGGTAATCAGTAGGTATAGTTACTAGGGACTATAACCATCGTGATTACGCTCACGTTATGAAGTTCAAGCGAACTTCGCATTGACCATAAACTGGTCAATGCAGAAAGTCAAACACAGTTTGACTTTAACGCTAAAATGAACGAAAAACGCGAAAGAATACTTACAGAAGGTCCCCGCAAGATTTGACCCGATTCACTCTCAGGTAGGAAGCATATACTTCCACTTAGAGAGTTTAGAATCAGATTCAAATGTGAGGAAATGAGGTGCAACATGGAGGGGGTATTTATAGGTGTAGTAGAACCGTTAACATTGTTTCTTGGAGAATGGGGCACGATCTAAGCCGTACACTTGCCATATTCTGATTTGGCACCTTGATGGGCACACAAACCAGCCCATAGAAACCCAAAAACCATGTGCTTAAGGTGGGTAACAGCTGGGAATAGCTGGAATGTATTTCTGCTGTCTGGGGGTTGCTTACGGACCGTAAGCAGGTCCATACGGTCCGTAAGGACCCTGCAGATCAGCTAAATTTCAGTTTTGGCAGTTTAGGTCCCTGTGCGCGTATGGTTGTGTTTTGGCACTTCTAACACCCGTCAACCCATTTCTAAGCTTTATAAGGATGTTAAAGTATAGGGAACATGAAAAATGCTCAAAAATATGCTGGATGTCAGCTCGTTTGGCCGTACGATTGCGTTGTTCGGTTAATTACGGCGGTAGTCGTAACAGATGCAAAAACGGTCCAAATTACACGAAAAATGGATTTTTGACAAGCCAATCACTAAAACATAATATTTTAATGATTACATAAATTTTGGATGTCCGGATGTATTCAGAACCTAAGTTATGCGCGAAAATGTAAACTTATGCACTTTTTGACGCTTTTAGTCCCTGAATGACCCAAAAGTTTATTTCAGCACACCGAACCCCTCAAAGCCTATTTATATGCTATGTAAAGGATATTTAGGGTGTGTTAAACTTATGGGCATGTTTCGGAATGTTTGTTAAAGTTCAAATTGGCATACTTTCGCAGTTTGTCAATTTTAGTCCCTGTAAGCCAATTAACTAGATTTTGCCATACCAAAGCCTTCAAAACTTATTTCTAAGTTATGTAAAGGTTATTTAAGGTATGTTAAGTATAAAGTGATGTTCTGGAGTATTTGTTCACATGATTACGAGCACGAATGTCATATCATGTGACCTCATGTCAGGGCATTTTTGTCCTTTTACCCTTAATTCCTCCCATCTTAATAACCCAACCCCTCTTTAACCCCGTCCTATCAAGTATTGGTCATGATTTTAAAGTTATTAGTTCACGCTCGTCCCCAGGTACGTTGTGAGGGTGCCAAACCTAATAGCGCTATCAACTAATAACCCCGTTGCCCTACAAACAACTAACCCAGTAGTATGATGGGACTTAAGTGATAGAAAGTGAGTGTATTATCCAACATCAACATTTACTGAAAACCGCCTCATATCCCCTACAAGGATATGGGTTTGTGAAAACTGCCTCACATCCCCTACAAGGATGTGGGTTTATGAAAATCTGTTTATATGTTTGTCTGTTTGATTATCCCCACCGGACTCATGCTTGTTTCAAGAGAAGTGAACTCACCTTAGTTTTGCTCGGTATGTTAAGTTACCCTTTGCAAGATGGTCAACCAAACCCTACCGTGGTTACTAATGAAAGTCAGTTTCGTAATCAACTAAATCACGTATTTTCACAGATTGCATTTACCGCAAAGATAACCGTATAAGACATAACAAGTACTCAAATCACATAACAACACTTAGCAGATGAGTTTGCTACTCACACGAGCCAAATCAGGTTTCTCATTCTTAATTAATGTTATACAACTAATAAACACAAACATTCATCAACATCCTCATCATAAACCTATTGTTCATGTGATGTTTCTCGGTGAAGGTTACTCTCGACGAAGAACTAAGCTTCGCCAAAAAGATGGTGGCGAAGAATCCCAGTACTTCGTCGAAGGCCTGTCAGCGAAGAATCATATCGGCGAAGAATCCCTCTTGACGAAGAATCAGACTTCGTCAAGAGTGATTGTGACAAAGCTCTTGAATGTTCGTCATAGGCTTGTCGACGAAGAATCAATTCTTCGTCGACATGGATACTTCGTGAGGGGGGGGGGATCTTCATCACTGGAACACTTTCAAGATTTCCATTTTAACAGTTCTCCATAATTTCAGCAAACACATTCTATATCCCAAAAACGGATCAATCAACATGATTTAATCAATTATCATTCATGTTCATACAAACCCTAATCACACTCTAACTGTTTCATATCCTCATAGCCCACTGTTCGAATCTAATCAGTTTGTTATTGCAAGACACTCATCAAAACATTGTTATCATGCAACCATAAATATTAACATCATTCATATCGAACTACCAACTAAACATTATATCATGCTTTTGTTCTCCTTCACGACAATAAAACAAATCAAGTACACATGAACAAGAATCACAAGGAAGTTTACTCAAATCATGAAAGTGTTACTAACTGCAAGATGGTTTGTGCACAAGGAAAGATCGATTGAAGACTCCGAACTAAGGAGGATGGTTGTCGTCAAACAGAGAGAAAGAGAGAGGACTGTAGGGTTTTTGTGTTCACGGTTATGGTTATGAGAGGTTATACAATTAAAATGGTATGGGCCACAAGTATGTCTTGGCGATGGACCTTCTTCGCGGTGTTGAGAGTGTGACGAAGAGTCAACCTTCGTCGGAGGTTGGTTGTGACGAAGAGTCAACCTTCGTCCAAGTGGTGGTTGTGACGAAGAGTCAACCTTCATCGAGTGTGTTTCTCAATCGGAGTAAAACATAAATATGTAAAGACTAAACATTTCACACTACTTAAGTTTCCATGTAACATTCAAACATAACAATACTTTAACATTCCAACACAATGCACACAAAACAAATTATTGAAACAGAGTTGTGAAACAAGTAATGCGTAGAGGAAAGACCTTGAAATCTCGGGTTGTCACATCATCCCCAACTTGAAAGAAATTTCATCTCGAAATTTGATAAGTAATACAAAACAGCGAGGTGTTAGATCAGGATGACTGTGGATTTTCCTCGGGTGCCATATCATCCCTAACTTGAAAGGGAATTTCGTCCCGAATTCGCCTGTTGCGTCAAGATTAGATTGAGCATATGGGAACAGTTGAGGATACTTAAGCTTCATCTGGTCCTCACGTTCCCACATGAACTCCGGTCCACGTCTTGAGTTCCAACGAACTCTCACGATCTAGATTAGGCTATGCTTACGGACCTTGACTTCCCGGTCCATAATTTCAATGGGTTCTTCCCGGTACCACCAGTGTTTCATCGGATAAACACTTCTTTAGTTGCGAAACATGGAAGACATCATGAACGTTACCCAACTCAGCAGGTAACTCGAGCTTGTAAGCCACTTGACCAACTCGTTCCAGAATTTTGAATGGCCCGAAATAACACGGATTAAGTTTGTCGCGTTTCCCAAAACGTACCACACCCTTCCAGGGTGAGACTTTTAACATAACGCGATCGCCTACAGCGAACTCCAAAGGTTTCCTACACTTGTCAGCGTAGCTTTTCTGACGGTCGCGCGCTGCCGCCATACAATTTATAATTTGTACAATCTTCTCAGAAGTTTCGAGCACAAGTTCCGGACCCGTGATTTAGCTGTTACCCACTTCAGCCCAACTGAGACGAGATCAACATTTCCATCCATATAAAGCCTCGAACGGAGCTACCTGGATACTGCTATGGTAACTATTATTGTAGGAAAACTCCACCAAGGGAAGTGTCTCTCCCAACCTTTAACGAAATCGATAACACATGCCCGCAGCATGTCTTTCAATGTCTGGATGATTCACTCACTCTGACCATCCGTTTGAGGGTGATAGGCAGTGCTCATGTCAAGACGTGAGCCAATGATTTGTGCATCGCTTGCCACAAATCGGATATGAAACGCAGATCGCGATCAGAGATAATGGAGGTTGGCACCCCGTGCCTGGAAACCACCTCCTTCAAATAGATGCCAGCCAGTTGCGAAAACTTATCGGTTTCTTTGATCGCGAGGAAGTGCGCAGATTTTGTGAGACGGTCAACGATCACCCAGATGGTATCATTTCCGTTTTGAGTTCTTGGCAATCCAGTGACGAAATCCATAGCAATTTGCTCCCACTTCCTCATAGGTATCTCTGGTTGCTGAAGCAGACCAGTGGGTTTTTGATATTCCACCTTGACTTTCGCGCAAGTCAAGCACTTACTTACATAAGTCGCGATGTGGGCCTTCATCTTCGGCCACCAGTACAAGACTTTGAGGTCCTGATACATCTTATCCGAACCCGGATGAACAGAGTATCGAGACTTGTGCACTTCGTCCATCACAAGCTCTCTAAGATTCCCAAACAGGGGAATCCATATTCGTTCCATAAAATAGTAAATGCCGTCAGATCTCTCTACGAGTCCTTTCTCCAAGCCCCACAAATACTCAGCTTTGATGTTTTCCCCTTTCAACGCTTCAGTTTTAGCAGAACGGATCTGATCAGGTAAATTAGAATGGATGGTGAGCTGCAAGGGCGGGACACGTTTGGGTTTCGTTTCCTTTCGACTAAGGGCATCAGCTACAACGTTAGCCTTACCTGGATAATACTTGATTGCACAGTCGTAGTCGTTTAAGAGTTCTACCCAGCAACGCTGTCGCATATTCAATTCCTTCTGGTCAAAGATATGCTGAAGGCTCTTGTGGTCGGTATAAATAGTATATTTAAGTACCGTACAAGTAATGCCTCCAGATTTTTAATGAAAAAACCACAGCCCCCAACTCTAAGTCGTGAGTCGTGTGATTCTTTTCATGAACCTTCAACTGCCGAGAGGCATAAGCTATCACTTTCTCACGTTGCATCAACACGCAACCGAGACCCTGAATAGAGGCGTCACAGTACACCACAAAATCTTTGGTACCCTCAGGTAAAGACAGAATCGGTACACTGCAGAGTTTTTGCTTCAGAAGTTGAAAGGCGTCTTCCTGTTTCGTCCCGCAGGAATACACTACACCTTTCTGTGTCAGATCAGTGAGAGGTTGAAAGATCTTTGAAAACCCCTCAATGAATCTACGATAGTACCCAGCGAGACCCAGGAATTGTCGCACCTCCGAAGGATTCTTTGGCGCTGCCCAATTCCTGATAGAGTCGATTTTAGTGGGATCCACATGTATTCCTAGCTCGTTGACTATGTGACCAAGGAAGTGTACTTCTCGAATCCAGAAGTCACACTTAGAAAATTTCGCGTAAAGCTGCTCCTTGCTCAGTGTTGGTGCACTACATCTGTTGATTCCGTCTAGGTGTCTAGGATCAGGTCTTGCATTGTATTGTATAGCATTGGGCACATTTTACGAGAAAACAGGAGTCTGTATAGGTTTTAGGAGCATGGATCGCTCATAGGGTCTTTAGAGGCTTGGGTCGCTTATTTGGCACATGTGGGCCGCTTATGTGAACAAGTCTGGATCGCTCATATGGACAAGTGTCACATGAGCGGTCCCAGAGGTCTATATATAGGTGAGTAAGAGCGATCCTTAGGAGTCAGTCCTTGCATTCCACGCCGAAGCTTTGCCGGTGTGAAGACCGAGCTGTAAATCATTTCAAATCAGTAAAACAAATAGTTAGGAAGAAGAACAAGCTATATCTACTTGCACTTCTTATTATTCCGCATCTGAAACGCAAGAGTTAACCTCTGAACGACTCGTTTGGGTCAGCATTCGATCCTACAAGTGGTATCAGAGCTTGGGAGGAGGTTTTCTGCAGATTATAGCCGAATTTCATTGTTTCTTCTCGTTTCTACACCTTCTTTTCATATTTCTAGGAGATTTCACGGTTGAATTTCGTTCAAAAGCTCACAGACTGTGTAACATCATACTTAGACAAACCCTTGGAAGTTTCAGACCGAAATTCAGCTTAAAAACAGATCAAAACATGTTCGGAATGTGGACCGCTCGAAGTGACGTCATCGTGAATCGCCCTTAGGTCACTGTTTGGACCGCTCATTCGTTCACATTTTAGCTCGACCGCTCGTAAATTTGCTTCTGGATCGCTTTTAGAACAACTTTTGTAACCGCTCGAACAAACAATATCTGGACCGCTCGAGTGATTATTTCTGGATCGCTTTTTGTTAAATTTTGGTCCGCTCATTAGTCTATTTTCTGGTTCGCTGATTTGTTTGGTGTTGAATCGCTCTTGTGTCAGCTGCATTTAAAAAAAGGTGTTAAGTCAACATGAATTCCGAATTTTACAACGCATTTGCAACATCGACTACTCCAGCCGCAATTGCTCAAGCAATGAACTTAGAAAATGAGACAGGAACAACTCAAAAGCCCCCTAGATTGATGAGCATTGAGGAGTATTATGGGTGGAAAGATAGATTTGAAAACTGGGTTCAAGCAAATCATCTTAGATCATGGGAGTGCATATTGAAGAAGTACACATTACCTAGAACAGAGTTGCAAGTTATTAAAGAGATATCCGAGTTTACTGAGCAAGAACGAGCAATGTATAGAGCCGAGAAAATGATGATCAGTTTGTTGCAGCAGGCTATTAAAGAAGATATATTCATCTTGTTACAGCACGATAAAACTGCTAAGTCGATTTGGGATGCATTAAAAGTTAAGTTTGAGGGAAGCGAAAACATGATTAAAAGCAAGAAAGCTTTATTAAAGAAAGAGTTCGATCTGTTTAGTAGTTTGCCAGGAGAGGATACTAAGAAATTGATTGAAAGATATTGTCACCTGGTGCGATCGTTATCGATGTTAGGAGTTGAAAAAGGTCGAGAGGAATGGGTGGATAAGTTGGCGGATGCGTTACCTCAGAAAGAGTGGGGAACGTATTTGATGATCTTAAAGAATACTGGTGTGTATGATGGGCTGACAATTTCACAGTTTATTGAGAAAATTGAGAGTCAGGATCTTGAGCAGCAAAAGATCGCTAGAATGAACAGTCCGAGTGGTCAACAGGACGTGAAGATGTATTACAGGGGTAGTATTCCAGCTACTGAATCTGAAAGAAGTCCGAAAATTCAAACCACTTTCAGTGCTGGTGATTCATCTGAGAAAGCTGATCAGGGCTCGAACAAGAGTAGCAGCGGGTTTTCATCGTTTCCAAGTGTGAATCCGAAAGAGACTAACACAAGTTTTCAATCTCAAAGTACAAAAACTGGAAACGGATATGTGATTCAATGCAACATAGCTCTCAACCTACCAGAAGGTCAAAGCTTTTCTGAAGACACTGCGAAAGATCATATGGCACTTCTGGGTTCAGTTCTGTTATCCTATGAAGGTCTAGTGGCTGGTCGGATCGGAAATCCTATGCTCACTAAAGAGGATTACGATCAAATAGACGCTGTGGAAATGGAACTTATGGATATCAAATGGTGTCTTGCAAGTGTTCTTCGTCGGGCTGAGAAATTCAAAACCATTACCGGGAGAAATGACTTTTTAGATGCTCATGTTTCAACTTTAGGTTTTGATAAATCTAAAGTTACTTGTTTTCGATGCAGGGAAAAAGGCCATTTCAAGCGGGAGTGCAAAGGAAGAGAAGCTAGCGGAGCACAGAATCCATTCGGGAAAGATGATTATTATCACAAAGCTATCTATCAGCAAGTTGGACAATCCCAAGAACCTCAGACTGCTCATGGGAGAAAGATTGAAGATCCTAAGAGAGCATGTTTGGTAGATTTCAGCTGGAGTGATTACATATCATCTAAAGCCACAGAAGCACGCATTATCGATCAAGATGATGAGAAACTACCTGAAGGTTTCAATTGGGATATGTTTGTGGATAAGAAGGGAGAGTTCAAAGCCTTCATTGCCAAAATTGTCCGAGAACCAAATTTGTTTGCTACTTGGATGAGATCTATCGGAGAGAATGTGAAAAGTGAAGATGAAAAGTCTGTGTCATCTGATGAAAGTTCAGACAGTACTGATAAACTTTCAGAACACTCTGGAGATGTTTCAGATAGCTCAGATGATAGCATACAGAGTTTAGATGAACTTGAGCAAAATGAAAATGTTCCAGAAAAGGAAGTTGTTTTTGACAAAACACCGTCTGATTCTGATATATCAGATGGTGATTCTGATAAATCTGTACACTTTGATAAATCACCTGATAACAGCAGCAGTGATGATGAGAAAGAGAAACACATAAATATTGCAAAATCTCATTTGTCTCCTGAAAATTTTCATTTTTATTTTGCAGAAAGAATGAAGAAACTGAAGGAAAAACAAGCTGCAAAAGAACAACAATCTGAATCTGAAGGTGATGTTCAGAATGTTGAAAGTGTTGATGAGAAGGTTATCAAGGTAGAGAAAGAAGTAGAAAAGGTGATTGAAGTAGAAAAAGTGATTGAAGTTGTAAAAACAGTCGAAGTTGAAAAAATTGTTGAAGTCGTCAAGCCATGTGAGAAGTGTTTGGAAGCCTGCAAAGAATGTGCAGCAAAAGGTGACATCATAGCTGAGTACGAGAAAAAGAAAGAGCAGTTATTGTTCAATCTCAATTATGTGAAGGAATCGTACGACGTGTTGAACAAAACCGTAACTGGTCTCCAAACAACAAACTCAGAAAGAGAACAGGCGCTGACAATGATGAATGCAACTTTAATGTCGAAGCAAAAAGCTATAAATTTTTACATTGAAGAGAGTGCCAAATGGAAGCAAGAGTTGGAAACTGAAAAGATTGAAAATGAGAGAATTAGGAGGTTATTGTTGAGTTATTCTACCTCTGATTATCTTATTGATCGTGTTTATCCAACTGTTGCAGGTATGGAAGCTTTTCAAGACGAGAAGCCGAAAGAAAAGAAAGACTGTGGTAAGAAAACAACTGTTAGCTATAACAAGTGTCCTCCTCCAATTTGAGATGGGTATTCACCTAGGAAACCAAATGAGGAGCAACTTGCAAAAGTAGTCAATATAAAGCTTAAAACCGACACAACTGACGTCTTACCAGAAAACATTGATGTGACGTTTACCTCATCCGATACTGATCATGAGTCTGAATTAATCAAAAAGGTGGTCGATCAGGTGTTGGATACTGATGAGGAGACAGAGTCGAAATCTGAGTCTGAAAAGCCAAAGTCGTCAGTCAACAGTCAAAATTCGTCGGTTAAACGGTCTTATAGTAAAGAATTTTTGTTATCAAAGGCAGATTTGAATGATGAAACATTCGAAGTTGTGTATACTTTGAATGGTTCTGACAAATTATATTACAACAAAGAGTTTCCGATAATGAGTATCAAAACAGAATTAATCAACAAAACTTTTAAACTAATAGAGGTTAATATTCCTGAATTAAAAATTTTGAAAAGTTTTGATAAACCTAAAAAATATACTTCTAGAGTTCAACAACGTCTAAACAAGAAAAAATGTTACAATTCTGGTTCTGGTTTTTCAAAGAAACTTAACCAAAATCGTAGCTACAAAAAGAAAGGTTTAGGTTTTGTTCCACCAGAAAATCATAAAAATAAGAAAAATTCTAAATCAAACACTGAATTTGTATCAGGTGGAAGCTCGGAAGATGAACAGCAGAAACCATTTTGGAGACAGTCTAACAAAGAGTTTCTTGCTGAGAGGAGAAGGAATGGAACTGGAGTATTTCATCCGAGAAATACTCAAACCTGTTTTAAATGCAATAAAACCAGTCACATTGCATCGGATCGTCCGAAAGATATCAAAGCAAAACAGGGAGCTTCTCAGAAGTTGAAAGAAAAAGTTGTTGAAAAATCTAAAATTTTTGAAAATTCGAAAAATGAGGTTGGGGAATGTTCAAAGAAACATTTTTACCAAAGGAAAGGAAAAGACAACCAAGTGTGGGTTGCAAAAAAGGTAGAAGAAAAAGTCGGCGATGAATCTGGTTCCACAAAGCCAGAAGAGCCACAAGTTGTGGAGAAAATTTCAGTAAATGATGATGTTCTTCCATCAATGAAGTTTGAGGAAGTTAAAAAGAAAATTGGTAAAATTGAAATTTCAAATCAATTTTATGATGATGAAAAAGAGTTTGATGTCGAGAAAACATTCAACGAAAATGTTAAGAAAATATTTGGGAAAATGTTGAGTGGGAGAGCTAAAGGGGTAAAAGATTTTTACACAACTAAAAAGGCGACATACAACCCTACAGCTGAAGAGTTGAAAGCCCTCAAGTCTGAGAAGACTTGGAGGGAAGTTTGTTTCCCATAATAGTTGAAGGACTATGCCGGAGATCCCAAGTTTATATCGTGGATCAGGAATCGGCATCTTTCTAGTATTTGAGAAGTTTGTTTGTAAAATTTTGAAATGTTTGGATGTTTGCAGGTTGAAGGACTATGCCGGAGCTTCCAGGTCGGTAAGTGCGAAGCAGGAATCGGCATTCTGATTGGTAAAATGGTGATGTAGACGTAACATTCCTACAAGTGGTAACCTTGATACTACAAGTGATATTAGTGGTTATGGTTTGAGATGTTTACATTTACAAGTGGTACAGAAGAGTCTAAGATGCAAATGGTAAATCAGGGACATTAATTTGTACTTGATTTACTATTCATGATGAAAGATAGACAAGATGATGAACCACATTCCCGTTTTTAAAAACGATAGACCTAAAATTGGTTTTATCAACACAAATTCATTTTCCGGAAAAATCATTTTGATTAAAACAAACTTAAGGGTTTTGAAATCTGAATGAGAAAATGATTTGTGAAAGGGGGAGTTCAGATTGTTTATGCATAGTGAATGGCGTTTTGATGTGATTCAGTGTCAGTTGTCAAGTTTCTGTACAGTTTGTTTTTATGTTTCTAGTAGGTCAAGAATCTAGAAGTTTTCAAATTTTCCTTAAAATGTGTTTGCATTTTAGGGGGAGTAGGGAAATTTCAGAAAATCCAAAAAACATTTGAAAATTTGAAAAAAATACAAAAACATGATAAAATTCCAAAATGAGTTTTGGTTGTGAAAAAGAGGAAATGATAGTACATCAGCGGACTATCACAACATGCTAAAGATTTGGGAAGTTTAAAAGTGTTAAACAATCTTACTGTGGATGTGTCAGTAGATTTTTGCACATTTAATAAATTGTGACGAGATATAAACCTAAATTTCAAACTTGCTTGTTCTGTGGGTTAACACAAACTTGGATATATAGGTAACCCCTGAAATCTTGTTTGAAAGGTCCCTTATTCTGAGATACTAGGTCTTTATGCTCAGTGATATCTGGGGTATTATCCCGGGACTTCTGCTGTATGGAAGTACTGACCTAGTCCCCGGATAATACTTTCTGCAAATGCTTGAAAAAGCGCCGCCCTCAGCAAATCGATGAAACAATAAAATTGATAGTCATTGTTGTTGTAAAAAAAAGATCCTCTAAAGGGGACCCACCAAAAGTCGAGCCGTCATCTCTCTGCTGAACGGAAGTTCTGACCTGAGCTCTCACGGTTTCGCACCTAACCCCTTACAGATATCATCTGTGGTATATTCACCTGTAAGACTGAATATTGGGATCTGGATACGGGAGTATATTCAAGTAGTGGGACACACGGATAAGTTTAAGTGCTTAAAACATAGATATCGTATCTCGGATCAGTTGAACTTTGTGTGAAAATTTAAGTGGACCAGTATACTGACAATCTAGGTAAATTGTTTAAAACTTAAAATGAAATGAAGCTTAACGGTGTTGGTGATTTGTCTCATAAGCTGATATGATCCTCTTACACAAACTCACAAAAAAATAATGTTTGTAAATATTTCTTTACTGCATTTTATTTCTCTTATGTCAAAAATCCAAAAAGATTTTCAGTGTGTTTTAGCATAAATTTTTTGAAAAATACAAAAAGATTTTCGACAACTGACTTTGGAAAATTGATTTTCAAAATTCCAAATGCTGAACATGATGAGCAGAATTTGAGGGGGAGTGTTTGTGTAAATCTAATTGGTTTCATTAATTCTAATCTTCTTCAAGTGGTTTATCATAAATTGTTTTGAGGAGAGTTATGTGTTAGTATATAGTGATTTGAAATGTTAGTGAAAGAAGTTTATTTCTAGGTTGAGATTGTGCAGGTAGCCAAGTTTCGATCCTGGAAATCAATTCTGAAGATTTATGTTAGAGTCAGTTTGATAGATTCTGAAAGCTTGTGAAGATCAGATTATGATTCTAAAGATCATGTCAACTGTTGATGCTGATGAACTTAAGGAATCAAGAGATCTGATCAAGAGAATTAGAGAGTTTTATAGCCAGGCATTGATCCTGAAGATGTTACTGAAGAACAAAAGAATGCCAGTAAATCGAGAGGGGGAGTCTGAAAATAGAGAGAAAAAGAAAGCCCAGAGACTGATCAAGATTAAAGATGTGAAGACGGTGCTCGATAGTCGACTCCATCAACATCTGAGGGGGAGTCTGTTGGTGCACTACATCTGTTGATTCCGTCTAGGTGTCTAGGATCAGGTCTTGCATTGTATTGTATAGCATAGGGCACGTTTTACGAGAAAACAGGAGTCTGTATAGGTTTTAGGAGCATGGATCGCTCATAGGGTCTTTAGAGGCTTGGGTCGCTTATTTGGCACATGTGGGCCGCTTATGTGAACAAGTCTGGATCGCTCATATGGACAAGTGTCACATGAGCGGTCCCAGAGGTTTATATATAGGTGAGTAAGAGCGATCCTTAGGAGTCCGTCCTTGCATTCCACGCCGAAGCTTTACCGGTGTGAAGATCGAGCTGTAAATCATTTCAAATCAGTAAAACAAACAGTTAGGAAGAAGAACAAGCTATATCTACTTGCATTTCTTATTATTCCGCATCTGAAACGCAAGAGTTAACCTCTGAACGACTCGTTTGGGTCAGCATTCGATCCTACACTCAGGAGCTCCAAGATAAGACGCAACTGCTGTTCGTGGTCCTCCTTGGTCTTAGAATAGATCAAAATGTCATCGATAAACACAATGACCAAGTCATCCGGATACGGTTTACACACACGATTCATGAGGTCCTTAAATACCACAGGTGCGTTCGTCAACCCGAATGGCATAACCAGAAACTCATAATGGCCATACCGCGTGCGAAAAGCTGTTTTTGGAACATCCTCCTCTCGGACTCTCATCTGATGATAGCCCGATCTTAGATTAATCTTCGAGTAGAAGCTCGACCCTTGCAATTGGTCGAACAGGTCGTCAATGCGAGGTAAAGGATAACGATACTTGACTCTCACCTTGTTGAGTTCGCGATAATCTATACACATGCGAAAGGATCCGTCCTTCTTCTTTAGAAACAAACCGGGGGTCCCCAAGGCAAAGAACTTGGTCGAATAAAGCCTCTATCCAACAGTTCTTGGAGTTGATTAGACAATTCTTGCAACTCTCCAGGTGCACGAGCAATCGGAGCGGCTCCTGGTGTAAGATCAATTTGAAATTCCATCTGATAGTGTGGAAGTAGACCTGGAAGTTCCTCAGGAAAAACGATAGGAAATTCACGAAAAACAGGTAGATCTTCGATTTTCTTTTCTTCAGACAAAGTATTAGTAACAAGTGCTAAAATAGCAGGGTAGCCCTTTCATAATCATTTCTGGGCTTTCATGGATGAAATGATGCTGACGGTTGCACCACTTCGATGACCCTAGACAGATAACGATTCCCCACTAGGGAGGGGTATACGCACGATTTTCTCCTTGCAAATTATATCGGCTCGGTGTTTTGACAACCAATCCATACCAACAACTATATCAAAGCTACTAAGAGTGGTGGGGAGAAGGTCAATTTCGAACATTTGACCCAGAAGATCGAGTTTTCACCCTAAAAGCACATGTGAGGCTTCTACCGACTTACCATCAGCCAGTTCCACCACGTGTTTGATTTCGAGAGGTGTTGGAGTTAACCCTAACTGACGACTGAACCCCAAAGACACATAACTCCAGTCGGCACCAGAGTCGAATAATACAGTAGTGAAAATACCGTTGATAGAGAACGTACCAGTCATGACAATGTCGTCGTTTCTTGCATCACCTGCCCTTATAGTAAATGCTCTCACGCGTGCGACATTCCCACCGTTACTCCCATTGTTGTTGTTCCCTGCGTTGTTGTCGTTGTTCTGGCGATTACCCCCATTGTTATTGTTGGCGTTCTGATTCAATTGTGGGCAATCCTTCTTGAAGTGCCCTTCGTTGCCGCATTGGTAACATCCCTTTTGATTTCCCCGATTCTGCTGGGGTGGCTGTCTTTGTTGCTGATGTTGGGGTTGTTGCTGTTGTTGCTTGGGACATGGAGCTCTACAATCTTTCGCCATGTGACCCACCTTATCACACCTTTGACATGCTCGGTTACACAAGCCATAGTGGTGAAAACCACACTTGTTGCACTTCGGCTGTTTCCCCGTATAAGAGCCCGAAGTTTGACTGTTGTTCTTATTCTGATTGATAGAGGATAACTGGCTGAATTTGCGGGTGTTGTTGTCAGGCTTCTTTTGCGACTGATTCGAGTTAGTCGCCTTGTCTGTGTCATTCCACTTATGCTTGTTGTCAGTGGTGGGGGTAGCAGTAGCAGTAGTCGTAGTAGTAGCAACACGCGGTGGCATCGAGCCAAGCTCCACCTCCTAATCAGTGATCTTATGAGCCAGTCTGATGATTCGTGGTAGGTTTTCGAGATTTGCTACAGTGACTAACCCCTTAACTTGTGGTGCCAATCCCTTAATGTAGTGTTCGATCCTGCGGGGTGGTGGTCGGGATAGGTTAGGACACATGTTTGCCAGCTCGTGAGACCGTTTCGTATAAGCCTCGATCTCAGATCCCTCCATCTTCAAGTTATAATACTCGTTCTCCAACTTTTGAATTTCATCCCGAGGGCAGTACTCTCCCCGAATCAGCTCTTGGAAATCATCCCAAGTGGTCGCGTTTGCCATTTCAATGCCCAGCATCTGCACCTGAGCATTCCACCAAGTCAAAGCACCATCCTCCAAGGTGCCAGAAGCAAACTTCACCCTGTCCCCAGCTAGACAGTTACACATAGCAAAGACAGATTCGGCTTTCTCGAACCAAAGGAGCAGTCCCACCGGACCCTCAACCCCACTGAAAGTTTGAGGATTGCAATCCATGAACGTTTTGAATGTACACACAGGTGGATTGTTCTGGTTTTGGTTCACAGGTTGACCTAAAACAAAAAGAAAGTACACACAAATAAGAATCGAGTGAAATGACCGAAGACTATGCTTTGCCTGGTATATATTGTACCAGCTTGCTGAACTGCCAAAGCCTCAGCCACGCGTGTGTTAATCAGGTCAGTCAAATCTGCTTGAGTCATGACGATGTTGCCACGTCCACCGCCGCGGTCACCTCCACGTCCACCGTTACGTCCGCCACGTCCGCTCATGATTCTATACAAGAAGAGTGGAAAAGATAAGGATCGCAATTGAGTTGAAGTCAATCATCACCATGACTTCCATGGATTTGAGAAACTCTAACATTATACGGATGGTGGAACAGAACCCCTTTCACACTTATTAAGCCTCACTGGGATTTACATGCACCTCACATTATTATTATGTGCGCACCCACAATAATAAGGCAATTTGCATGCTTATCTTAGTGCCTCTTAACTCGCGCTAGAAGGTTCCCCATGCTCAAATAACAAAACGAAGGATTTTACAAAACTAGGAATCACAATAGTCGAGGGTAGTGTCACACTATCAAGCATCACTAAAACATGTAGCACAGGTAATCACATCATGGTATTTAGTATGTAGTTTCATGCAAGTCGTGGGCGTGTGGCTACTAGATAAGTAATGCATAAAGTAAACAAAGGATGAACCTTGCGATCTGGAGCTGAGTGTCATGGTTGTTTTCGATACAGTTTGCTTATAGTCTGGTTTTATGAAAACATTTTAAGACCTAGTTCACTATAACCAGTGGCTCTGATACCAAACTGTCACACCCCCCAAAAATACCATAAGCGGAAACCCCCGCGAGGTGTGTGACGTACCAGGATCTAGCCACTAATCACATTGAACCATAAAGAAAATAAAAGTTCCCCATTAGATAAAATAGTATAACTCAAACACCAGTTTAGAAAATCAAACATGTTCAGCAGAAGCATAATAATTTGTTCAATAAGTTTAAATGAAAATGTTTCAAACAATGCAACAGCGAGAAGTGTTTCCAAATGTCAAGACCCACGACCACTCCAGCTTCCCAGACAGCAAGTTCCATGACAGTGTACCTAAGGACCTGCAAGCATGCAAAACAGTGTATTAGACAACGTTGGTGAGTTCACAGTTTGTTTAACCGTTTGTTACCAAGTGTTGACTTATGTTATGTTGATAATAAGTCGATAGCGCAGACGGCTCCTTTTTTCCCTTCTTCAATGCTCTATCAAACGTTGGTCATGATTTTAAAGTTATTAGTTCACGCGCGTCCTATCCAGGTACGTCGTGAGGGTGCCAAACCTAATAGCGCTATTAACTAATAACCTCGTTGCCCTACAAGCAACTAACCCAATAGTATGATGGGACTTAAGTGATAGAAAGTGAGTGTATTATCCAACATCAATATTTACTGAAAACCGCCTCACATCCCCAACAAGGATATGGGCTTGTGAAAACTGCCTCACATCCCATACAAGGATGTGGGTTTATGAAAATCCGTTTATATGTTTGTCTGTTTGATTGTCCCCACCGGACACATGCTTGTTTCGAGAGAAGTGAACTCACCTTAGATTTGCTCGGTATGTAAAGTTACCCTTTCCAAGATGGTCAACCTAACCCTACCATGGTTACTAATGAAAGTCTGTTTCGTAATCAACTAATCACGTATTTTCACAGATTGCATTTACCGCAAAGATCACCGTATAAGACATAGCAACTACTCAAATCACATAACAACACTTAGCAGATAAGTTTGCTACTCACACGAGCCAAATCAGGTTTCTCATTCTTAATTAATGTTATATAACTTATAAACACAAACATTAATCAACATCCTCATCATAAACCTACTGTTCATGTGATGTTTCTCGTGAAGGTTACTCTCGACGAAGAACTAGGCTTCACTAAAAAGATGGTGGCGAAGAATCCCAATACTTTGTCGAAGGCCTGTCAGCAAAGAATCATATCGGCGAAGAATCCCTCTTGACGAAGAATCAGACTTCGTCAATAGTGATTGTGACCAAGCTCTTGAATGTTCGTCGTAGGCTTGTCGACGAAGAATCAATTCTTCGTCGACATGGATACTTCGTGGGGGGGGGGGGATCTTCGTCACTGAACAGTTTCAAGATTTCCCTTTTAATTGTTCTCAATAATTTCAGCAAACACATTCTATATCCCAAAAACGGATCAATCAACACGATTTAATCAATTATCATTCATGTTCATACAAACCCTAATTATAATTTAACTGTTTCATATCCTCACAGCCCACTGTTCGAATCTGATCAGTTTGTTATTGCAAGACATTCATCAAAACCTTGTTATCATGCAACCTTAAATATTAACATAATTCATATGGAACTACCAACTAAATATTAGATCATGTTTTGCTCTCCTTCACGACAATAAAACAAATCAAGTACACATGAACAAGAATCACAAGGAAGTTTATTCAAATCATGAAAGTGTTACTAACCGCTAGATGGTTTGTGCACATGGAAAGATCGATTGAAGACTTCGAACTAAGGAGGATGGTAGTTGTCGAACAGAGAGAAAGAGAGAGGACTGTAGGGTTTTTGTGTTAACGGTTATGGTTATGAGAGGTTATACAATTAAAATGGTATGGGCCACAAGTGAACCTGGGCTGAGGGCCCCCTTTTTGGCGAAGTATCTCTTGGCGAAGGACCTTCTTCGCCGTGTTGAGAGTGTGACGAAGAGTCAACCTTCGTCGAGTGGTGGTTGTGACAAAGAGTCAACCTTCGTCGAGTGTGTTTCTCAATTGGAGTAAAACATAAATATGTAAAGACTAAACATTTCACACTACTTAAGTTTCCATGTAACATTCAAACATAACAATACTTTAACATTCCAACACAATGCACACAAAACGAATTATGAAAACATAGTTGTGAAACAAGTAATGTGTAGAGGAAAGACCTTGAAATCTCGGGTTGTCACATCATCCCCAACTTTTGAAAGAAATTTCGTCCCGAAATTTGATAAGTAATCCAAAACAGCGAGGTGTTAGATCAGGATGACTGTGGATTTTCCTCGTGTGCCACACAAGCACCATTGCCGACACCGTGGAGGGCCGTTGTCGACGCCTTGGAGGGCCGTCGGCGACGCCTTGGAGGGCCGTCGGCGACGCCTGATGCTGCTTCAGATCATGAGTTTCTTGTCTAATATGTTTGGGGATGATTTAAAATATATCTTTTGACCAAGAAACGGCAGTTACACCACATTCTTGAATTTTGAATCATCTTAGGAGCCAAGAACCTTCACCAATCCATTCCCAATTATCTGAATCATTAAATCATCACACCAATCATCATCCATTCAATCCTAATCCTAACCTATCATCACAATCATCATCCATCCATCAAACCTTTCACCAACAGAAATCCTAAACCATTATCCTCCATACTCAAAGGTTCAAGATGTTCAAGTTCAAGCTTCCATCCACTGTTTATCGTGCTCCGTTCACCATGAGCGGCTAATTCTTGGAGGTTTCACCCCGATGTAGGTGATTGTAAGTCTAGGGTTTGAACATTGTTCTTAGTTTGATTTTGTGACAAATTGAATTGTATTAAAATTAATTGATGATTGTCTTGCATTGGAACTACATTTGTGAATTGTTAAATGACTATAAAATTCGAGTTTGCGAAATAAGTTCGTGTAATTATGCTTTATCATTCAAAAGGTTTTACTTGTCCGAAGTAACGAAGAGCATTGCGGTCCGTTATACACGTTGATAGCAATTGGCACCTGAGCATCATGATAGAAATCCGTTAATAACATATTCAATTGAATCGAATCTAAATCGTGTAGAAACCCTTGGATTGCAATTACCGAACCGGGTGTGAACCTTTAAAATCAATCGGACAAAATTCATATAAATTTTAGCAAGCTTCGTAAGTTGTGACAACCTTTAAAAATCAATCGAATCCATACGTAAACCACAGACTCTTCATGGTTCGACCCTTACTACCGCTAACTATCTATTTGAGGTAATTTGGAACTTATAATGTATCTTTGACCAGAGCGCGACACTTCCGAATAGTTATTATGAAGACCAATAATGAAATTCACAATATACCTAAAGATGAAAAATTCTAATAAACTAGTAAATGGATAACGTTATTTGAATCAAGATAGATCAAAATGATATTTTTGTAACAGCCGAGCCCAATTTGACAAGCTCTTAAAATGCAGAGGGTGATTATAGTAAAATTCGTATTAGGGTAACCTCACACTTTCTATTTAAATGACCCTAACTCCATTTCCATCATAATCACCGCCGCACCCTTCTTCTCTCATCCATCGACATCCCCGACCATAAAGACGACATCTCTTATTCAGTACCAATGTAAGAGCTTTTTTTTTTCATTTTATTTAATTTAATTTACCTCATAATATTACTTTACGTTTTTAAAAATCATTGCTTGTTTTCAAAGTACCAATTTGGGAATTTTTGATTTAACTAATTTTAAAGACATATATGCTTTGATTTTGTTGGTGATAATGTAACATATATGCATACTAACTCAGATCGGTTTTCAAAATGACGAAATTCGTTACCAAATACATTTATAGGAATTTTGATTTTCTACAAGCATGTTCTACCTCAGATCTATAAACAAATGAAGAAGAATTTGTCACAGGATTTTGTTCCTTATTTGCTGTGTAGTTCTAAGGATTTTTTGTTTTCTACTTGTTTTGTTGGTTTTAAATGTTAGGTTTGGTGTTATTCACCCATCTCACATCACACATGGATTTGGCTAGTCATTTTGGTGGAGACTATAACATGTTGATCGTTCATAGCGTCTCAAGGATCTCAAATGAGAAAGGTAAAATCTGAAGTCATTCAAACTACTTTAGAAAGTCGTAATTGAAAAAAAAATCGGGATAGTCAAGGCCTATCGTAAAATTAAAAATTAAAAAAAAAACACACTTGTTTAAGTCGCAAAATTAACAAAATTAACGACCTCACTTGGTTCATTCACAAAATTAACAGCCGTAGCTGTTTCTATTACGTCATTTTTAAAGCATCTAAACTCGTGATATAATGTTAAGTCTAAAATAGATTAATATATGGGTAGAAAGTTGTGGTTGTACAAATATATTCCTAGTCATATAAATCGAAATGTAATAAAAGCTCAATAGATGTAGGTGAAATTTATTGGGAGTTTCTACGATATTAATTGTAATAATTTTTGTATTTATTTATCTCAATTTAAAATTGTGTTATTAAGATATGCCTTGCGATGTTAAAGGTTTTTTTTTGTTTTTGTTTTTGTTTTTGTTTTTGTTTTTGGTTACTCGTTTGAGATCTCCATTTCGAAATTTCATGGATTTATATAAGTAGCATAACACATATCTATATATGCGATGTCTTAATTTCATTTGTTTTTTGATTTTTAAGATTTTTTTAGAATTTTTTGGATTCTTTAGAGTTTTTATGAGCATTTTGATTTTTTTAATTTTTTAGGTTTTTTAGAATTTATTTGATTTTTTTAGATTTTTTAGAATTTTTTAATTTTTTTTGATTTTTTAGAATTGTTTTTTTTTTAGAATTTTTTGATTTTTAAGAATTTTTGGGATTTTTTGATTTTTAGAATATTCTGATTTTTAGAATTTTTTTTTATTCTTTAGAATTTTTCTGATTTTTTACAATTTTTTTGATTTTTTAGAAATTTTTTTGATTTTTTTATTATTTTTAAAATTTTTAAACCAAGAAAAACGGGAGAGAACTACGGCGACGATTGGGGAAGTCGCAGTTGTGAATAGATATTTTCGAGTAGTAATTAGTTTAGTGATTTTATCTCATACCCATCCTGACCCACTTGGGCTTTATCTCATACCCATCCTGACCTACTCTTTATTTTATCCACCACTTCATAACCTATCCTAACCTAGTGACTAATTTTGTTTGGCCCATCTTAACCCATCTTAAAATTTGAAATACCCATATCAACCCAAAATCTGAAGATCTGAAAATTTTACAGGAGGAAGTTGCTAGGAATTGGGTGTACTAGTGCAATATCAGCGAATTTGGCGGTGGGAAAAACGCTCTAATCAGACTTATCGCCATGTTCGTCCATTGACACCTCAGGAAAAAGCTCTGCCAGTAAGCACTCTTTTACCTCTACCTTTAATATGGTTTTAATAGGTGTTGATCAGTTAATTAAATAAACTAATAATGTTAAATATGGCAAAAAAGTTTCTCAAGTTGATCGAACCCTCGTTCAATATTCATCATTAACATATTGATCTTCAGAATCTTGTTTTAGTGAATCTGTAATCATGAATCATATCAAATTGTATAATTCAAACTAAAAGTACAAAGCAAATTATGCATACACTGACCACACCAAATCTGTTGTGAAGACACTATTTTTATGCTATTAATCAATGAATAATATCAGACGGCCTCCGTGTGACGTCAATGATTAATTTTTGCCCGAGTCTGAGTCTGAAGAGAAATATTGGGATCCCTTGCAGACGCCCTGTGGTCACAACTTCTGCTTGAAGTGCTTTGAGAAATTGGTTGGTCAGGGGAAGCGTACTTGTGCCATATGTTGCACTGCAATTCCTCTTAAAATGGCTAGCCAACCCAAAATCAATTCATCACTTGTAATTGCAATTGGAATGGCAAAGATGACTAGATCAAACTGCCCTCATGATTGTTATAGTTTTAGTATGAAAATTGTTAAACGGATTCTAATCATATGCGTTGGATCATAATTTTGCAGCCATGAAATGGAGCCCGCCCGAGTCCTTTGCCTGTCATTAAGGCGCTGAAGGATGCAAGTGATGTGATAGAGAGGAAGGGATCCCATCTTGGGGTTATGATGTAACATTATCTAACTTGCATTTTTTTGTACAATTTATGTTTGTTGAGCTGCTGCCAATAAGAATCACTTCTGCTATGTTAACTTCTAACTTAAAAACTGAGCCAAGCCGAGTTCAAGCTCAATTTTCAGATTGGTAGCTAGTTTTGATTATTAGCACAGTTGACTATATTGTTATTGATGGACTTCATAATGTGCAGTGCAACTCTTATCTTTGAAGTGGAGCTGGTAGCTTGTAGGCCAAGAAAAGGTTCTAGGGTGGCTAGCGCCTTAGATGAAGGGGCTAGACTAGAGTAAGTTATTTATCAAACTTCATACACTTGTTCTTATATTAGCATCCTCAAATGGATCATGTTTAATTACTACTGAGCTGAACTTATATTTGCATGCTCAATTGGATCATATTTAATAACTAGTGAGCTGAAGAGGCAAAGGGAAATGGCTGCTGCACAGAAAGAAGTGTGAAGAAGCAAAGGCAGCAGTGCTGCTTGTATTCAAGAAGTGAGTATATGGACTGCTGCTCGTATTCAAGCAGTGAGTATATGGGCTCAAAGAAAACAACCTAGAAATAGCTCTTAGTGTTTGTGTACATTTGTTTCCCTTTCAAACTTTTATAGATAGGTTTTGATTAGAAGTTTGTCTTTAGCTAGTATTTGAATTGAAAACTTACGTATGGATTTTCAGATATTATTATTAATATCATCTGGTTTCTAGATTATCTCATGTTTACTTCGGTTTTTATTTTACAAAAAATTGAAAATGGCCACATAGAACCATAATAAATACGTGTGACCAAAGGTTAAATAATAATCACCCTTAAAATTACAACATCATGTGACTTTACATAACTATTAGCCACGCTATTGTCACTTTGTTTTTCGTTTGTGTGTTGTGTGACGGTCATGGGAAAAAAAGTTACGAGTGACTGAAGCTGAGACAATAGTTACAGTTAATATTACAAAATTTTGTGTGGTTCTATATAACCATTAGCCACACCATAATCACTTTGTTTCTTGTTTGTGTGACTGAATGATACCAAACGTCATGGCAAAAAAAAAGTTATGTGTGACTAAATGTTATACAATAGCCACACTTAAAAATAAAAGATAAATTCATGTGGCTTTACATATCTTTTAGCCACACCATCCTTATTTTATCCTTTCTATGTGACAGAATAATGGCATACGTAATCGGTATAATGAATATGTGTGACCAAATGTTAGATAATAGCCACACTTAAAATTATAAAGTTTCATGTGGCTTTATATAATCATTACCACATTATCATTACTTTATTTTTTTATGTGACGGGATGATAGCAAACATCACGAGAACAGTAAAATATATGTGACAAAAGGTTAGCCATACACAAAACTTCATGTGGCTTTACAAAACATCTGTGACCAAAGGTTAAACAATAGTCACATTTAAAATTATAAAACTTTATGTGTGAGTAAATGTTAGACAATAGTCACATTTAAAAGAACAAAGTTGTTTTGTGTGTCTAGAAATAGTTTTTAGCCACATTTATAGTAAACTCATGTGACTAAATAATAAAACAGCCACACTTACTGTGAGTTCATGTGGCTGTTGCTAGCGTTTAGTCACACTTAATGGATGGAATGCTTGATTACAACAACTCTTTTTGCCACATTTTTTTTTTAAATTGATGTGGCTAAAACAAACTTTTATGTGACTATATAATAGAAAGGACCACACTTACAATAAATTCATGTAGCTGTTGCAACCCTTTAGCCACATTTATTGTACATAACTTGATTCTAGCAACAAATAGTGGTGCCCTTTAGCCACACTTTTAAGTTGCTAAAGCCACTAAACGTGAATGTGACTGTATGATACTTACGATGACTCGACCTTTGGTCACACTTGAGCTGGAAAAAATAAAGTGTGGCAAAAGGTGTTTGGTCACACTTTTTTTTTGTGTGACCATAAGCCTTTTTTGACGTACTGGTAGTTGTGTTCCTTTTTCATTTCCTTCCAATTTGAGCCTACAACAGCGGTGGGTTAGGTCAATTAAAGGGCCAACCAGTGATGGAAGAGATCGATGACATGACGATAGTTTTGGAGTGCTAGTAACGACGGTGGTAGTTAATGGTGAAACCTAGGGGTGTCAATCGTGTCAGCTTGATGAGCTGGTGGGTTGAAATGTTCAACCCAAACCCGGCTCATATTATTCGGGTCAAAGATGTTAACCCTAACCCGACCCGTTTAACCCATGTTTTTAAATGAGTCATATGAGTTGACAATTTATAAATGAGTTGTTAGGCTTTAAGCAACTTATCGACAATATGTTTAATGAAGAGTATAAGTGCGACAAATAAATAGTATAATGTGTCAAAATAAACGTGATTATAACTAACCACGCAAAATAGAAACCGAGAAAACAAAAACAAAAATATAAAAGATATTTTTCTAATGGGTTAACCCGTTTTTATACGGGTCCACCCAACATGACCTGTTTTTAAGCGGGTCGTGTTAGTCTAGTCGACCTAGACCTGTTTTTCGTGTCAGGTTGACCCAAACCTATCTTTTCACTGAAACCTATTTGATCTTCAAACCTAATAGCCAGCGCAAAGCAGCGACGGCATATATGTCCCCATCTGTTCTATGGTTGTAGATAGTGACATGCAACGGTTTCTTGAGTATTTTGGGCTCAAGCACGACTACCGCCCGCAACGACCTCCCGCTCTCTCTCATCCTCTCTCTCCCTCCCCTCCCTCAATCTCTGTAGTCCATCGGGTCAAAATGACTCGCGTCTCTCTTCTTGCCTTTAAACTTTTATTTTAAATAAGTGTATAATTTGAATCAAGATTATAGCACGATTTGATTTAGGCCTTATTCGAGCTAAGTCCAATAACAAAGGTCAATTTGAACACAAGTCATTAGCTGGCTGCAATTATAATCAGGTTAAAAACAATCAAGAAAATGCCTCCAACATGTATTCATCAACACCGAAATTTTGATAAGGAATATTCGAATATATTCAGGTTAAAAAGATAAATAAAACGCCTTCAGATAGTTTCACTTTAACAACATGGTTACTACATGTGTATTATTATGTCTTATTAACAGAAACCATCAGTATAAATATTTTGTTACATGTTTTAAAAATCTAACATTGTTTCTTTATCAAACAACCCACAAACATAACTCTAGCAAGTAACAGAACTTGCATTACACTACGTTTAGTAGAACAAACTTCATGGTAATTACGGTTGGTAAATTTACTGTATGAGGACATTTGATAGACTGTTTAATGATCAAGAAATTGATTGAACTGCGTACGAGGCACGCGTCTAGTTTGGGATCCATTTAAGAATTTCCCCACCAACAATCGATGAAATTCCCCAACTAGAGTTGTGAGTTTGTTTCATTATGATGAATGCATTTAGTCCGTATCGCAAGATGTGCCCACATGTGACACAACACCAAATACGGTTGGGTGCCCTTATTGAGATGCTAAGTCAGTTAAAAAAATAAAATGAGTGTTAAGATTATCGGTGCATAACCAAAGGCGCTGATATGGCTCAACAAATAGTTGCTATTTGTCTTATTGTTTAAAGAAAGTATGCGACATCTTAATAGGTTTCTGCTCAACGGAGGAAGTTAGTTCGTCTAGCGATATGCCCTAAGGTCAGACAACACCAAATATGGATGGGTACACTTACTGAGATACTAAATCAGTTAACAAATGAAATGAGCATAAAGGGCTGCATGGATGAGGCTTGCTTGCATCTAAGAAGGATGCTGATGCACCTCCTTCTGCCAAATGGGCAGATTTCCTTGACATGTTCGATGATTTAGTTAATTGTTTGAAGAATGACTTCCATGGATTTGAGAAACTCTAACATTATACGGATGGTGGAACAGAACCCCTTTAACACTTATTAAGTCTCACTGGGATTTACATGCACCTCACATTATTATTATGTGTGCACCCACAATAATAAGGCAATTTGCATGCTTATCTCAGTGCCTCTTAACTCGCACTAGAAGGTTCCCCATGCTCAAATAACAAAACCAAGGATATTACAAAACTAGGAATCACAATAGTCGAAGGGTAGTGTCACACTATCAAGCATCACTAAAACATGTAGCACAGGTAATCACATCATGGTATTTAGTATGTAGTTTCATGCAAGTCGTGGGCGTGTGGCTACTAGATAAGTAATGCATAAAGTAAACAAAGGATGAACCTTGCGATTTGGAGCTGAGTGTCATGGTTGTTTTCGATACTGTTTGCTTATAGTCTGGTTTTATGAAAACATTTTAAAACCTAGTTCACTATAACCAGTGGCTCTGATACCAAACTGTCACACCCCCCAAAAATACCACAAGCGGAAACCCCCGCGAGGTGTGTGACGTACCAGGATCTAGCCACTAATCACATTGAACCATAAAGAAAATAAAACTTCCCCATTAGATAAAATAGTATAACTCAAACACCAGTTTAGAAAATCAAACATGTTCAGCGGAAGCATAATAATTTGTTCAATAAGTTTAAATGAAAATGTTTCAAACAATGCAACAGCGAGAAGTGTTTCCAAATGTCACGACCCATGACCACTCCAGCTTCCCAGACAGCAAGTTCCATGACAGTGTACCTAAGGACCTGCAAGCATGCAAAAAAGTGTATCAGACAACGTTGGTGAGTTCACAGTTTGTTTAACCGTTTCTTACCAAGTATTGACTTATGTTATGTTGATAATAAGTCGATAGCACAGACGGCTCCTTTTTTCCCTTCTCCAATGCTCTATCAAACATTGGTCATGATTTTAAAGTTATTAGTTCATGCCCGTCCTATCCAGGTACGTCGTGAGGGTGCCAAACCTAATAGCGCTATTAACTAATAACCTGGTTGCCTTACAAGCAACTAACCCAATAGTATGATGGGACTTAAGTGATAGAAAGTGAGTGTATTATCCAACATCAATATTTACTGAAAACCGCCTCACATCCCCAACAAGGATATGGGCTTGTGAAAACTGCCTCACATCCCCTACAAGGATGTGGGTTTATGAAAATCCGTTTATATGTTTGTCTGTTTGATTGTCCCCACCGGACACATGCTTGTTTCGAGAGAAGTGAACTCACCTTAGATTTGCTCGGTTTGTAAAGTTACCCTTTCCAAGATGGTCAACCAAACCCTACCATGGTTACTAATGAAAGTCTGTTTCGTAATCAACTAATCACGTATTTTCACAGATTGCATTTACAGCAAAGATGACATAGCAACTACTCAAATCACATAACAACACTTAGCAGATGAGTTCGCTACTCACACAAGCCAAATCAGGTTTCTCATTCTTAATTAATGTTATATAACTTATAAACACAAACATTAATCAACATCCTCATCATAAACCTACTGTTCATGTGATGTTTCTCGGTGAAGGTTACTCTCGACGAAGAACTAAGCTTCACTAAAAAGATGGTGGCGAAGAATCCCAATACTTTGTCGAAGGCCTGTCAGCAAAGAATCATATCTGCGAAGAATCCCTCTTGACGAAGAATCAGACTTCGTCAATAGTGATTGTGACGAAGCTCTTGAATGTTCGTCGTAGGCTTGTCGACGAAGAATCAATTCTTCGTCGACATGGATACTTCGTGGTGGGGGGGGGGATCTTCGTCACTGAACAGTTTCAAGATTTCCCTTTTAACTGTTCTCCATAATTTCAGCAAACACATTCTATATCCCAAAAACGGATCAATCAACATGATTTAATCAATTATCATTCATGTTCATATAAACCCTAATTACAATCTAACTGTTTCATATCCTCATAGCCCACTGTTCGAATCTGATCAGTTTGTTATTGCAAGACATTCATCAAAACCTTGTTATCATGCAACCTTAAATATTAACATAATTCATATCGAACTACCAACTAAATATTAGATCATGCTTTTGCTCTCCTTCACGACAATAAAACAAATCAAGTACACATGAACAAGAATCACAAGGAAGTTTATTCAAATCATGAAAGTGTTACTAACCGCTAGATGGTTTGTGCACATGGAAAGATCGATTGAAGACTTGGAACTAAGGAGGATGGCAGTTGTCGAACAGAGAGAAAGAGAGAGGACTGTAGGGTTTTTGTGTTCACGGTTATGGTTATGAGAGGTTATACAATTAAAATGGTATGGGCCACAAGTGAACCTGGGCTGAGGGCCCCCTTTTTGGCGAAGTATCTCTTGGCGAAGGACCTTCTTCGCCGTGTTGAGAGTGTGACGAAGAGTCAACCTTCGTCGGAGGTTGGTTGTGACGAAGAGTCAACCTTCGTCGAGTGGTGGTTGTGACAAAGAGTCAACCTTCGTCGAGTGTGTTTCTCAATTGGAGTAAAACATAAATATGTAAAGACTAAACATTTCACACTAATTAAGTTTCCATGTAACATTCAAACATAACAATACTTTAACATTCCAACACAATGCACACAAAACGAATTATAAAAACATAGTTGTGAAACAAGTAATGTGTAGCGGAAAGACCTTGAAATCTCGGGTTGTCACATCATCCCCAACTTGAAAGAAATTTCGTCCCGAAATTTGATAAGTAATCCAAAACAGCGAGGTGTTAGATCAGGATGACTGTGGATTTTCCTCGTGTGCCACACAAGCACCATTGCCGACACCGTGGTGGGCCGTCGGCGACGCCTGATGCTGCTCCAGATCATGAGTTTCTTGTCTAATATGTTTGGGGATGATTTAAAATATATCTTTTGACCAAGAAACGACAGTTACACCACATTCTTAAATTTTTAATCATCTTAGGAGCCAAGAACCTTCACCAATCCATACCCAATTATCTAAATCATTAAATCATCACACCAATCATCATCCATTCAATCCTAATCCTAACCTATCATCACAATCATCATCCATCCATCAAACCTTTCACCAACAGAAATCCTAAACCATTATCCTCCATACTCAAAGGTTCAAGATGTTCAAGTTCAAACTTCCATCCACTGTTTATCGTGTTCCGTTCACCATGAGCGGCTAATTCTTGGAGGTTTCAACCCGATGTAGGTGATTGTAAGTCTAGGGTTTGAACATTGTTCTTAGTTTGATTTTGTGACAAATTGAATTGTATTTAAATTAATTGATGATTGTCTTGCATTGGAACTACATTTGTGAATTGTTAAATGACTATAAAATTTGAGTTTGCGAAATAAGTTCGTGTAATTATGCTTTATCATTCAAAAGGTTTTACTTGTCCGAAGTAACAAAGAGCATTGCGGTCCGTTATACACGTTGATAGCAATTGGCACCTGAGCATCATGATAGAAATCCGTTAATAACATATTCAATTGAATCGAATCTAAATCGTGTAGAAACCCTTGGATTGCAATTACCGAACCGGGTGTGAACCTTTAAAATCAATGGAACAAAATTCATATAAGTTTTAGCAAGCTTCGTAAGTTGTGACAACCTTTAAAAATCAATCGAATCCGAATCCATACGTAAACCACAGACTCTTCATGGTTCGACCCCTTACTACCGTTAACTATCTATTTGAGGTAATTTGGGACTTATAATGTATCCTTGACCAGAGCGCGACACTTCCGAATAGTTATTATGAAGACCAAAAATGAAATTCACAATATACCTAAAGATGAAAAATTCTAATAAGCTAGTAAATGGATAACTTTATTTGAATCAAGATAGATCAAAATGATATTTTTGTAACAGTCGGGCCCATTTTGACAAGCTCTTAAAATGCAGAGGGTGATTATAGTAAAATTCGTATTAGGGTAACCTCACACTTTCTATTTAAATGACCCTAACTCCATTTCCATCATAATCACCGCCGCACCCTTCTTCTCTCATCCATCGACATCCCCGACCATAAAGACGACATCTCTTATTCAGTACCAATGTAAGAGCTTTTTTTTTTCATTTAATCTAATTTAATTTACCTCATAATATTACTTTACGTTTTTAAAAATCATTGCTTGTTTTCAAAGTACCAATTTGGGAATTTTTGATTTAACTAATTTTAAAGACGTATATGCTTTGATTTTGTTGGTGATAATGCAACATATATGCATACTAACTCTGATCGGTTTTCAAAATGACGAAATTCGTTACCAAATACATTTATAGGAATTTTGATTTTCTACAAGCGTGTTCTAACTCAGATCTATAAACAAATGAAGAAGAATTTGTCACAGGTTTTTTGTTCCTTATTTGCTGTGTAGTTCTAAGGATTTTTTGTTTTCTGCTTGTTTTGTTGGTTTTAAATGTTAGGTTTGGTGTTATTCACCCATCTCACATCACACATGGATTTGGCTAGTCATTTTGGTGGAGACTATAACATGTTGATCGTTCATAGCGTCTCAAGGATCTCAAATGAGAAAGGTAAAATCTGAAGTCATTCAAACTACTTTAGAAAGTCGTAATTGAAAAAAAAAATCGGGATAGTTAAGGCCTATCGTAAAATTAAAAATTAAAAAAAAACACACTTGTTTAAGTCGCAAAATTAACAAAATTAACGACCTCACTTGGTTCATTCACAAAATTAATAGCCGTAGCTGTTCCTATTACGTCATTTTTAAAGCATCTAAACTCGTGATATAATGTTAAGTCTAAAATAGATTAATATATGGGTAGAAAGTTGTGGTTGTACAAATATATTCCTAGTCATATAAATCGAAATGTAATAAAAGCTCAATAGATGTAGGTGGAATTTATTGGGAGTTTCTACGATATTAATTGTAATAATTTTTGTATTTATTTATCTCAATTTAAAATTGTGTTATTAAGATATGCCTTGTGATGTTAAAGGTTTTTTTTTTTTTTTTTTTTGTTTTTGTTTTTTTTTTTTTTGTTTTTGGTTACTTGTTTGAGATCTCAATTTCGAAATTTCATGGATTTATATAAGTAGCATAACACATATCTATATATGCGATGTCTTAATTTCATTTGTTTTTTGATTTTTTAGATTTTTTTAGAATTTTTTGGATTTTTTAGAGTTTTTATGAGTTTTTTGATTTTTTTAATTTTTTAGATTTTTTAGAATTTATTTGATTTTTTTAGATTTTTTAGAATTTTTTAATTTTTTTTGATTTTTTAGAATTGTTTGTTTTTTTTAGAATTTTTTGATTTTTAAGAATTTTTGGGATTTTTTTTATTTTTAGAATATCTTAATTTTTAGAATTTTTTTTATTCTTAAGAATTTTTCTGATTTTTTACAATTTTTTTGATTTTTTAGAAATTTTTTTGATTTTTTTATTATTTTTAAAATATTTATTATTTTTAAACGAAGAAAAACGGGAGAGAACTACGGCGACGATTGGGGAAGTCGCAGTTGTGAATAGATATTTTCGAGTAGTAATTAGTTTAGTGATTTTATCTCATACCCATCCTGACCCACTTTGGTTTTATCTCATACCCATCCTGACCTACTCTTTATTTTATCCACCACTTCATAACCTATCCTAACCTAGTGACTAATTTTGTTTGGCCCATCTTAACCCATCTTAAAATTTGAAATACCCATATCAACCCAAAATCTGAAGATCTGAAAATTTTACAGGAGGAAGTTGCTAGGAATTGGGTGTACTAGTGCAATATCAGCGATTTTGGCGGTGGGAAAAACGCTCTAATCAGACTTATCGCCATGTTCGTCCATTTACACCTCAGGAAAAAGCTCTGCCAGTAAGCACTCTTTTACCTCTACCTTTAATATGGTTTTAATAGGTGTTGATCAGTTAATTAAATAAACTAATAATGTTAAATATGGCAAAAAAGTTTCTCAAGTTGATCGAACCCTCGTTCAATATTCATCATTAATATATTGATCTTCAGAATCTTGTTTTAGTGAATCTGTAATCATGAATCATATCAAATTGTATAATTCAAACTAAAAGTACAAAGCAAATTATGCATAAACTGACCACACCAAATCTGTTGTGAAGACACTATTTTTATGCTATTAATCAATGAATAATACCAGACGGCCTCCGTGTGACGTCAATGATTAATTTTTGCCCGAGTCTGAGTCTGAAGAGAAATATTGGGATCCCTTGCAGACGCCCTGTGGTCACAACTTCTGCTTGAAGTGCTTTGAGAAATTGGTTGGTCAGAGGAAGCGTACTTGTGCCATATGTTGCACTGCAATTCCTCTTAAAATGGCTAGCCAACCCAAAATCAATTCATCACTTGTAATTGCAATTGGAATGGCAAAGATGACTAGATCAAACTGCCCTCATGATTGTTATAGTTTTAGCATATGAAAATTGTAAAACGGATTCTAATCATATGCGTTGGATCATAATTTTGCAGCCATGAAATGGAGCCCGCCCGAGTCCTTTGCCTGTCATTAAGGCGCTGAAGGATGCAAGTGATGTGATAGAGAGGAAGGGATCCCCATCTTGGGGTTATGATGTAACATTATCTAACTTGCATTTTTTTGTACAATTTATGTTTGTTGAACTGCTGCCAATAAGAATCACTTCTGCTATGTTAACTTCTAACTTAAAAACTGAGCCAAGTCGAGTTCAAGCTCAATTTTCAGATTGGTAGCTAGTTTTGATTATTAGCACAGTTGACTATATTGTTATTGATGGACTTCATAATGTGCAGTGCAACTCTTATCTTTGAAGTGGAGCTGGTAGCTTGTAGGCCAAGAAAAGGTTCTAGGGTGGCTAGCGCTTTAGATGAAGGGGCTAGACTAGAGTAAGTTATTTATCAATCTTCATACACTTGTTCTTATATTAGCATGCTCAAATGGATCATGTTTAATTACTACTGAGCTGAACTTGTATTTGCATGCTCTATTGGATGATATTTAATAACTAGTGAGCTGAAGAGGCAAAGGGAAATGGCTGCTGCACAGAAAGAAGTGTGAAGAAGCAAAGGCAGCAGTGCTGCTCGTATTCAAGAAGTGAGTATATGGACTACTGCTCGTATTCAAGCAGTGAGTATATGGGCTCGAAGAAAACAACCTAGAAATAGCTCTTAGTGTTTGTGTACATTTGTTTCCCTTTCAAACTTTTATAGATAGGTTTTGATTAGAAGTTTGTCTTTAGTTAGTATTTAAATTGAAAACTTACGTATGGATTTTCGGATATTATTGTTAATATCATCTGGTTTCAAGATTATCTCATGTTTACTTCGGTTTTTATTTTACAAAAAATTGAAAATGGCCACATAGAACCATAATAAATACGTGTGACCAAAGGTTAAATAATAATCACCCTTAAAATTACAACATCATGTGACTTTACATAACTATTAGCCACGCTATTGTCACTTTGTTTTTTGTTTGTGTGACGGTCATGGGAAAAGAAGTTACGAGTGATTGAAGCTGAGACAATAGTTACAGTTAATATTACAAAATTTTGTGTGGTTCTATATAACCATTAGCCACACCATAATCACTTTGTTTCTTGTTTGTGTGACTGAATGATACCAAACGTCATGGCAAAAAAAAAAGTTATGTGTGACTAAATGTTATACAATAGCCACACTTAAAAATAAAAGATAAATTCATGTGGCTTTACATATCTTTTAGCCACACCATCCTTATTTTATCCTTTCTATGTGACAGAATAATAGCATACGTAATGGGTATAATGAATATGTGTGACCAAAGGTTAGATAATAGCCACACTTAAAATTATAAAGTTTCATGTGGCTTTACATAATCATTAGCCACATTATCATTACTTTATTTTTTTATGTGACGGGATGATAGCAAACATCACGAGAAAAGTAAAATATATGTGACAAAAGGTTAGCCATATACAAAACTTCATGTGGCTTTACAAAACATGTGTGACCAAAGGTTAAACAATAGGCACATTTAAAATTATAAAACTTTATGTGTGAGTAAATGTTAGACAATAGTCACATTTAAAAGTACAAAGTTGTTTTGTGTGTCTAGAAATAGTTTTTAGCCACATTTATAGTAAACTCATGAGACTAAATAATAAAACAGCCACACTTACTTACTGTGAGTTCATGTGGCTGTTGCTAGCATTTAGTCACACTTAATGGATGGAATGCTTGATTACAACAACTCTTTTTGCCACATTTTTTTTTAAATTGATGTGGCTAAAACAAACTTTTATGTGACTATATAATAGAAAGGACCACACTTACAATAAATTCATGTAGCTGTTGCAACCCTTTGGCCACATTTATTGTACATAATGCTTGATTCTAGCAACAAATAGTGGTACCCTTTAGCCAGACTTTTAAGTTGCTAAAGCTACTAAACGTGAATGTGACTGTATGATACTTACGATGACTCGACCTTTGGTCACACTTGAGCTGGAAAAAATATAGTGTGGCAAAAGGTGTTTGGTCACACTTTTTTTTTTGTGTGACCATAAGCCTTTTTTGACGTACTGGTAGTTGTGTTCCTTTTTCATTTCCTTCCAATTTGAGCCTACAACAGTGGTGGCTTGGGTCAATTAAAGGGCCAACCAGTGATGGAAGAGATCGATGACATGACGACAGTTTTGGAGTGCTAGTAACGACGGTGGTAGTTAATGGTGAAACCTAGGGGTGTCAATCGTGTCAGCTTCATGAGTTGGTGGGTTGAAATGTTCAACCCGAACCCGGCTATTATTCGGGTCAAAGATGTTAACCCTAACCCGACCCATTTAACCCATGTTTTAATGAGTCATATGAGTTGACAATTTATAAATGAGTTGTTAGGCTTTAAGCAACTTATCGACAATATGTTTAATGAAGAGTTATAAGTGCGACAAATAAATAATATAATGTGTCAAAATAAACGTGATTATAACTAACCACGCAAAATAGAAATGGAGAAAACAAAAACAAAAATATAAAAGATATTTTTCTAATGGGTCAACCCGTTTTTATACGGGTCCACCCAACATGACTTGTTTTTAAGCGGGTCGTGTTAGTCGACCCAAACCTATCTTTTCACTGAAACCTATTTGATCTTCAAACCTAATAGCCAGCGCAAAGCAGCGACGGCATATATGTCCCCATCTGTTCTATGGTTGTAGATAGTGACATGCAACGGTTTCTTGAGTATTTTGGGCTCAAGCACGACTACTGCCCGCAACGACCTCCCTCTCTCTCTCATCCTCTCTCTCTCTCCCTCCCCTCCGTCACTCTCTGTAGTCCATCGGGTCAAAATGACTCGCGTCTCTCTTCTTGCCTTTAAACTTTTATTTTAAATAAGTGTATAATTTGAATCAAGATTATAGCACGATTTGATTTAGGCCTTATTCGAGCTAAGTCCAATAACAAAGGTCAATTTGAACACAGGTCATTAGCTGGCTGCAATTATAATCAGGTTAAAAACAATAAAGAAAACGCCTCCAACATGTATTCATCAACACCGAAATTTTGATAAGGAATATTCGAATATATTCAGGTTAAAAAGATAAATAAAACGCCTTCAGATAGTTTCACTTTAACAACATGGTTACTACATGTGTATTATTATGTCTTATTAACAGAAACCATCAGTATAAATATTTTGTTACATGTTTTAAAACTCTAACATTGTTTCTTTATCAAACAACCCGCAAACATAACTCTAGCAAGTAACAGAACTTGCATTACACTACGTTTAGTAGAACAAACTTCATGGTGATTACGGTTGGTAAATTTACTGTATGAGGACATTTGATAGACTGTTTAATGATCAAGAAATTGATTGAACTGCGTACAAGGCACGCGTCTAGTTTGGGATCCATTTAAGAATTTTCCCACCAACAATCGATGAAATTCCCCAACTAGAGTTGTGAGTTTGTTTCATTATGATGAATGCATTTAGTCCGTATCGCAAGATGTGCCCACATGTGACACAACACCAAATACGGTTGGGTGCACTTATTGAGATGCTAAGTCAGTTAAAAAAATAAAATGAGTGTTAAGATTATCGGTGCATAACCAAAGGCGCTGATATGGCTCAACAAATAGTTGCTATTTGTCTTATTGTTTAAAGAAAGTATGCGACATCTTAATAGGTTTCTGCTCAACGGAGGAAGTTAGTTCATCTAGCGATATGCCCTAAGGTCAGACAACACCAAATATGGATGGGTACACTTACTGAGATACTAAATCAGTTAAGAAATGAAATGAGCATAAAGGGCTGCATGGATGAGGCTTGCCTGCATCTAAGAAGGATGCTGTTGCACCTCCTTCTGCCAAATGGGCAGATTTCCTTGACATGTTCGATGATTTAGTTAATTGTTTGAAGAATGACTTCCATGGATTTGAGAAACTCTAACATTATACGGATGGTGGAACAGAACTCCTTTAACACTTATTAAGTCTCACTGGGATTTACATGCACCTCACATTATTATTATGTGTGCACCCACAATAATAAGGCAATTTGCATGCTTATCTCAGTGCCTCTTAACTCGCGCTAGAAGGTTCCCCATGCTCAAATAACAAAACGAAGGATATTACAAAACTAGGAATCACAATAGTCGAAGGGTAGTGTCACACTATCAAGCATCACTAAAACATGTAGCACAGGTAATCACATCATGGTATTTAGTATGTAGTTTCATGCAAGTCGTGGGCGTGTGGCTACTAGATAAGTAATGCATAAAGTAAACAAAGGATGAACCTTGCGATCTGGAGCTGAGTGTCATGGTTGTTTTCGATACTGTTTGCTTATAGTCTGGTTTTATGAAAACATTTTAAAACCTAGTTCACTATAACCAGTGGCTCTGATACCAAACTGTCACACCCCCCAAAAATACCACATGCGGAAACCCTCGCGAGGTGTGTGACGTACCAGGATCTAGCCACTAATCACATTGAACCATAAAGAAAATAAAACTTCCCCATCAGATAAAATAGTATAACTCAAACACCAGTTTAGAAAATCAAACATGTTCAGCGGAAGCATAATAATTTGTTCAATAAGTTTAAATGAAAATGTTTCAAACAATGCAACAGCGAGAAGTGTTTCCAAATGTCACGACCCATGACCACTCCAGCTTCCCAGACAGCAAGTTCCATGACAGTGTACCTAAGGACCTGCAAGCATGCAAAAAAGTGTATCAGACAACGTTGGTGAGTTCACAGTTTGTTTAACCGTTTCTTACCAAGTATTGACTTATGTTATGTTGATAATAAGTCGATAGCGCAGACGGCTCCTTTTTTCCCTTCTCCAATGCTCTATCAAACATTGGTCGTGATTTTAAAGTTATTAGTTCATGCCCGTCCTATCCAGGTACGTCGTGACGGTGCCAAACCTAATAGCGCTATTAACTAATAACCTCGTTGCCTTACAAGCAACTAACCCAATAGTATGATGGGACTTAAGTGATAGAAAGTGAGTGTATTATCCAACATCAATATTTACTGAAAACCGCCTCACATCCCCAACAAGGATATGGGCTTGTGAAAACTGCCTCACATCCCCTACAAGGATGTGGGTTTATGAAAATCTGTTTATATGTTTGATTGTCCCCACCGGACACATGCTTGTTTCGAGAGAAGTGAACTCACCTTAGATTTGCTCGGTATGTAAAGTTACCCTTTCCAAGATGGTCAACCAAACCCTACCATGGTTACTAATGAAAGTCTGTTTCGTAATCAACTAATCACGTATTTTCACAGATTGCATTTACCGCAAAGATCACCGTATAAGACATAGAAACTACTCAAATCACATAACAACACTTAGCAGATGAGTTTGCTACTCACACGAGCCAAATCAGGTTTCTCATTCTTAATTAATGTTATATAACTTATAAACACAAACATTAATCAACATCCTCATCATAAACCTACTGTTCATGTGATGTTTCTCGGTGAAGGTTACTCTCGACGAAGAACTAAGCTTCACTAAAAAGATGGTGGCGAAGAATCCCAATACTTTGTCGAAGGCCTGTCAGCAAAGAATCATATCTGCGAAGAATCCCTCTTGACGAAGAATCAGACTTCGTCAATAGTGATTGTGACGAAGCTCTTGAATGTTCGTCGTAGGCTTGTCGACGAAGAATCAATTCTTCGTCGACATGGATACTTCGTGGTGGGGGGGGGATCTTCGTCACTGAACAGTTTCAAGATTTCCCTTTTAACTGTTCTCCATAATTTCAGCAAACACATTCTTCATGAGAAACGTTCTTATGTCCATAGTTCGAAACTCCATATTTTGTTACTACAAGTATAACAACCCTCGGTAAAACCGACACCCTCATATTTCTGACACCCTAATATATTTTTAAATATATCAATATGTCTTTATATGCACCCCGTATATGAAAACCGAGCCCAAATTAGAATATAATATATAAATAAATTAAAAACAATAATTATTAAGCTGAGGCGGGCCGCGTAAGGCCTCACCTCAAGCTCATGCGGGCCGCATTAGGATGTAACTGGACTCCGCTGAAATCATAAGTTCACGCGGGCCGCGTATAAGATAGCCTAAGTTCAAGCGGGCCGCGAGTGTCTCAAATGGTGGCGCAGCCCGGTGATGACACGTGTCATCATCGTGGCGGACCTACACGCTGACCCAGCCAAGCTATACGTTGACCACACATTGACGCGGGCCACGTAAGGCTTAGCCTTACTTAACGCGGGCCGCGAGAAAGTGCGATTTCAGCCCTATAAATAGAAGGCAACGGCCTTCAGTCCGTTTCGCTCATTCCTTTCTTTCTTTCTTAATTTTCTGTAGTGGCGTTACTATACCCGGGCATTATACCCCCTAAAATAGCGAGGTTCTGCTACGATCTAAGTATTATAACCCCTGGAGACGTATTAGATACGCTGCCCGATTGATCTAGGGTTCCGTAACGGCTGTCGTGGTTCTGCCCGACGTAGTCGTTGGAATACCATCTCGGGGAGGGTATTACTAATGTTAAAATGGGTTATTATACTAACACACGTGCATTTGTGTAAATTATAGATGTTCACCAGGAAACCCTAAAGAATAACCTAAAACAGCAATGTGAGTTGATCCACTTTTCGTTAACTGTTTTTACAAAACCTTAAATACCTTTCCATGCGAATGACAGTTATTGAGTATTTGTAAGAATACAATTATCGTGGGTATGTTGGGGTTTTGTATACAAAATTGGTTACAACCTGGTTAAGGAGTAACATTTCCACAAGTCGGGTGTCGACAGTACCAACGGGTGATAATTGATATAACTTGGAAACAAATGTAACAAAATGTGAAAGCCAAATAGAAGCCAGCTGGACAGCACTGGAGGCTTGGAAAAGTGGCAATAAAGTTACCTAAGAATAAAATGGATGTTTTTATTAAATAAATAGGATTTATTCCTATGAAACGTGTGTATTGAAAACTTGGGTTTTTACCCATATGTTTAATGTTATAAAACATGGTGGTTTACTCTGATTAAATATTTCCTAACTACGGTCCTGATGAAAATTTCCGCTGCCAAATTGGATAAATAAATGTGATACCACCGAAACTGGCTCACGGCCGCCCGTTCCCGGAAACTAGGGACCGGGGGTTGTAATAGAAGGTGGTATCAGAGCTATGCCACTGATTCAGCCACAGAAGTGTTCTGCTGACATCAAAATTCAAAGTGTTAGGAAATAAATTATGGAAATACGTGTATAATTGTATTTCTTGCTATGTGTTATCTGACTATTTATTAGTTTACAGTATGAGCGACCAAGGACCTTCTGACGCCTATCGTCAACTGTCTGGTTCGCCTAGGAGCGAAGGCACCTCCTCTTCTCAGCCTGCCCTCTCGGGGTATTCTGCTGACACAGAAGAAGGAATCTTTGTGTTTAAGGCTTAGTCTGAAGAGCCATTTCCTCAGAAAAAGAGGGGATGGTTCAGTAGGGGAGCGCACGAGCGTAGGAAAAGAATGAAAAAGTTGCAGGAACAGCGAGGGTTAGCCGCAGCAAAAAGAGAGACTGATGCTTATAATCAGGACATGATCAATAGGGGTATCGCTAATATCCATATTTTAGCAACCACTGCTGCTGACCCAAACCTGGAACAAATGCTAGCACCCCAACCACAAAATCCTGACCAACCCATGGAAGTAGAAAACCAGATAGAAATAAAATGCCTGATTACAATCCGGAGGAGATACCTAGGGTACCTGCACCAGATCCTCTAGACCCAAACAATTACGACCCCTGGTGGGACGATGTTAGGGACTACGTGCAACAAAATCCAGTACAGGAAAATGTGCCAATGCCCAACTTAGGAGCTTACCCAGGGTTAGATCCTCAAGATCCCTACAACATTAGTGATGCATATGTTAGAGAAATTTTAGAGAATCCATACCCGTACCAGGCCCCTATGCCTTCGTATTAGGAACCCGTACCCCAGTTTCCAAACCCAGTCCTAGAACCTGCACCCCCAATGAGTGCAGAAAATGTCCAAGAACTTAGGACTTTTGGGGAGGAAATTTTAGAAAGCAGTGATCGAATGCGACAGGTGGGAGAACGCCTCGTATGGAAATACGATGAGCGTAATATGGATTTTTGGATGAATCCATATCAGTGAAGGTGATGGCAGAAACGGTAGTAGTAATAATAATAATAATAATAAAAATAAAATATATGTGTGTATGTGTTAGAAAAAAAAAACAATACGGATGCCTACTATTAGTATTGTAGCTTTACATTTCAGTCAGTATTGTAATTTAAATTTCAGTACTAGTGTGTAATGATGCATACTATATAAATAGAGTAAAAGTCGCAATGCTCGACGCTTTTGGTTAAAAGTGCGTGTCATGTGATTGGCTATATTCAAATATTAATTGTGATATTAATATTTGGTAAATTGTTTAAAATTCAGATGGCCGACGAGGAAAATCAGGATAATCTGAATAACGATAACCAGAGTAACATTAACGTGGTTAATGAGAATCCGGACAACAACAACAATGGAAACCAAATGGATAATAGTGCCATTCAACATATAGTGGCACAAGGAATTTTAGATGCAATGCCATTTATTATTCAAACGGTTCAAGAAGTGAATAATAAAAGTAAGAATAGCAGTAAGCGACCAAGTGAACCGGAACACAGCGTGAACAATGGACCCGTACTTCAAGCGCCCATTCCCAAAAGAAGAAGAACCATGCCATATGGTTGTTCTTACAAAGAATTCTGCTCCTGTAAACCAATAGAATTTTCGGGCACTGAAGGACCCATTGCAGCCTTACGCTGGATAGAGAAAACTGAGGTTGTTCTAAAAATAAGCAAATGTGCTGAAGAAGATAAGATAATGTTTGCTTCAAATCTGTTTAAAAACGCAGCCTTAGAATGGTGGAACACTATCCTCCAGTCAAGAGGAAGTGATATGATTTATAACATGGAATGGGAGGAATTTAAAAATATGGTAGAAAGGAAATTCTGCCAACCCAATGAAAAGGAACAGATAGCAAATAAGTTTCTAAATCTTTGAATGACCGGGGTAGACAGTAAGGGTTACACTACCACATTCTTTGAATATGCTAGGATAGTACCTACCCTTGCATCACCTGAACCGGTATTAATCTCCCATATCTGGGGATTAATTGGAGAGATTAGACATGTAGTCAAGGCAGCTAGACCCCAAACTATAGAAGAAGCTGTAGAACTAGCCAATACCTTGACAGATGAGTTAATCCGTACTAGAGAAGAAGACCAGAGGAGAAACCTAACCCAAAGGCTTACCCAAGAATTCCGTTCTGGGAATTCCAACCGTAGAAATATAGGTTCTACCTCTGCACCATACTGCAGGAACTGCAAGAAGAAGCATTCTGGAAGATGCTCTACTTACTGCAATTACTGTAAGGCGCCAGGACACAAGGAAGAAAATTGCAGAAGAAAAGCCAGTAATGGAATGTGCTACAACTGTGGAGAAAAAGGTCATATTAAGACCAACTGCCCAAAATTGACTCCAGCTGCAAACAACAAGAATACTAAAAATGCTAGAGCATTCGTTTTAACTGCAGATGAAGCCAGGATGATTCCAGACGTAATTGCTGGTACGTTTTTAGTTAATGATATTTTTGCGAAAGTATTATTTGACTCTGGTGCAAACCAAAGTTTTATTAATACTTCATTTTGCAAACTCCTAAATCAATCATTAACTAAACTACCACAAGAATGTTTAGTAGAAACCGCAAATGGAGAAACCGTTAGAATTTCTGAAATCTTGCAGGGAGCAAGAATAGAAATTTTTAATCAAAAGTTTATTGCAAACCTTTACCCAATAAATCTGGCTGGATTTGATGTTGTGTTAGGTATGGATTGGTTAATAGCCAATAGAGCCAGTATTTTATGTGATAAAAAGGTAGTTCAAGTAAAATCACCAAGAGGTGAAAAGATCACAATTAAAGGAGATAAGCCATCTAGATCCACTAAATTCATCTCTGTGATGAAAACTGCAAGTTGTATAAGGAAAGGATCTATAGTGTATTTGATTTCTATAATCGCTAACACTAAAGGAAAAGAATTAAAAGACAATCCAGTAGTGTCCCAATTTTCAGATGTCTTTCCAGAAGAATTGCCAGGACTACCACCAGACAGGGAAGTTGAATTCAGAATTCACCTGTTACCAGAGACAGCACCGATTGCCAAAGCACCTTATCGTTTGGCACCCGCTGAAATGCAGGAACTGAAGAAACAATTAGACGAATTGTTGGAGAAAGGATTTATACAGCCAAGTTCATCGCCATGGGGAGCACCGATTTTATTTATCAAGAAGAAGGACGGATCAATGCGTATGTGCATTGACTACCGTGAATTGAACAAAGTCACGATTAAGAATCGGTATCCATTACCGAGAATCGATGATTTGTTTGATCAACTTCAAGGAGCTCGATTTTTCTCTAAAATCGATTTAAGATCAGGGTATCATCAATTAAAGGTACAGGAAGAGGACATTCCTAAAACCGCATTCAGAACAAGGTATGGTCATTATGAATTTACTGTCATGCCATTTGGTTTAACCAATGCCCCAGCCGCATTTATGGACATGATGAACCGAATATGTAAGCCATATTTGGATAAATTCATAATTGTTTTCATAGATGATATTCTAATTTACTCTAAAAGTAAAGAGGAGCATGCAAAGCACTTGCACTTACTTTTAAGTTTATTGAGAAAGGAAAAGCTTTATGCTAAATTTTCAAAATGTGAGTTTTGGTTAGAACAAGTACAATTTCTCGGACATTTAGTTAACCATGAAGGAATTCATGTAGATCCAACAAAAAATCGAGGCAATTACCAAATGGAAAACCCCGGAGTCACCAACTGAAGTTAGAAGTTTCTTAGGATTGGCCGATTATTATAGAAGATTTATCCGAGATTTTTCTAGAATAGCCATTCCTTTAACTAAGTTAACCTGTAAATCTGTTAAGTTTGAATGGGGACCAAAACAAGAAGAAGCCTTTAGAATCCTTAAGCAAAGATTAACCCATACACCCATACTAGCGTTACCAGAAGGAACTGAAGACTTTGTAGTCTTTTGTGACGCTTCTAAGTTAGGTTATGGATGCGTATTAATGCAACGTCAAAAGGTTATAGCTTACGCATCTAGACAGCTTAAGAGCCATGAAGAAAATTATTCAACCCATGATTTGGAATTAGGAGCCATAATTTTTGCCCTTAAGATTTGGAGACATTATCTTTATGGTAGTAAGTTTACTGTTTTTACAGATCATAAAAGTTTAAGATATGTCTTCGGGCAAAAAGAGTTGAATATGAGACAGAGACGATGGATGGAGTTACTTAGTGATTATGATTGTGATATCTAGTATCATGCAGGAAAAGCCAATGTAGTGGCTGATGCTTTAAGTCGAAAATATCACGAAAAGCCAAAAAGGGTACGTTCTCTTAAATTAAATCTACAAGTAGATTTAAACAATCAGATTAGAAAAGCACAAGAATCAGTAATCAAGGAGGATGCTGAAAAATTAAAGGGAATGATTAAGGAATTAGAACAAGGAACAGATGGAATTTGGAGGTTCCATAAAAAGAGAATGTGGATACCTAAATTAGGAAATTTACGTCACCGTATATTGGAAGAAGCTCATAAGTCTAAATATACGATGCATCCAGGAAGTGATAAAATGTACCAGGATTTAAGGAAAAATTTCTGGTGGATAGGAATGAAAAAGGATGTAGCAGCCTATGTTTCTAAATGTTTAACTTGCTCACAAGTTAAAGCTGAACATCAGAAACCCTCAGGTTTGTTACAACAATTAGAAATACCAGTTTGGAAATGGGAATTGATAACAATGGATTTTGTTACCAAATTGCCTAAAACAAGGAAAGGTAATGATACAATCTGGGTGATTGTAGATAGGTTAACCAAGTCAGCTCATTTCTTACCAATGAAGGAAACCTTTAGTATGGAACAATTAGCCAAATTGTATGTAAATGAAATCGTTTCTTTACATGGCATTCCTTTATCAATTGTTTCCGATAGAGATAGCCGTTTTACTTCTCATTTTTGGTCAAGTTTCCAAAAAGCAATGGGAACCAGGTTAAATCTAAGCACAACTTATCATCCTCAAACAAACGGGCAAAGCGAAAGAACAATTCAGACAATGGAGGACATGCTTAGAGCTTGTGTAATTGATTTTGGAGGTAATTGGGACGAACACTTACCTTTAATAGAATTTTCTTATAATAACAGCTATCACACAAGTATCAATGCTGCACCATTCGAAGCACTTTATGGACGAAAGTGCAGAACCCCAGTCTGTTGGGCAGAAATTGGGGAAAAACAATTATCTGGACCCGAGATAGTACATGAAACAACTGATAAAATCATTCAATTCAAGGAACGACTGAAAACAGCACGTGATCGACAAAAGAGCTATGCCGATAACAGACGCAAACCATTAGAATTTCAAGTAGAAGATAAAGTATTATTAAAAGTCTCTCCTTGGAAAGGAGTGGTAAGATTCATCAAGAGAGGAAAGCGTAGTCCCAGGTATATTGGACCTTTCAAAATTCTTAAAAGAGTAGGACCTGTAGCCTATCAGCTACAACTGCCAGAGGAAATGGCAGGAATACATGATGTATTTCATGTATCTAATCTCAAAAAGTGCCTAGCTGATGAATCACTCGTAGTACCTCTCAAAGATATAGAGGTTAATGAACAACTCAAATTTGTAGAGAGGCCTCTACAGATTGAAGATAGAAAAATTAAGAATCTCAAGCATAAGAGATTAGTTCTGGTCAAAGTAAAGTGGGACTCCAAAAGAGGACCTGAATACACATGGGAACTTGAATCAGAAATGCAAAAGAAATATCCACACTTGTTCCAGTAGATCTCGAGGACGAGCTCTAAAACAAGGTGGGGAGGATATAACAACCCTCGGTAAAACCGACACCCTCATAATATTTCTGACACCCTAATATATCTTTAAATATATCAATATGTCTTTATATGCACCCCGTATGTGAAAACCGAGCCCAAATTAGAATATAATATATAAAATAAATTAAAAACAATAATTATTAAGCTGAGGCGGGCCGCGTAAGGCCTCACCTCAAGCTCATGTGGGTCGCATTAGGATGTAACTGGACTCTGCTGAAATCATAAGTTCATGCGGGCCGCGTATAAGATAGCCTAAGTTCATGCGGGTCGCGAGTGTCTCAAATGGTGGCGCAGCCCGGTGATGACACGTGTCATCATCGTGGCGGACCTACACGCTGACCCAGCCAAGCTATACGTTGACCACACATAGATGCGGGCCGCTTAAGGCTTAGCCTTACTTAACGCGGGCCGCGAGAAAGTGCGATTTCAGCCCTATAAATAGAAGGCAACGGCCTTCAGTCCGTTTCGCTCATTCCTTTCTTTCTTTCTTAATTTTCTGTAGTGGCGTTACTATACCCGGGCATTATACCCCCTAAAATAGCGAGGTTCTGCTACGATGTAAGTATTATAACCCCTGGAGACGTATTAGATACGCTGCCCGATTGATCTAGGGTTCCGTAACGGCTGTCGTGGTTCTGCCCGACGTAGTCGTTGGAATACCGTCTCGGGGAGGGTATTACTAATGTTAAAATGGGTTATTATACTAACACACGTGCATTTGTGTAAATTATAGATATTCACCAGGAAACCCTAAAGAATAACCTAAAACAGCAATGTGAGTTGATCCACTTTTCGTTAACTGATTTTACAAAACCTTAAATACCTTTCCATGCGAATGACAGTTATTGAGTATTTGTAAGAATACAATTATCGTGGGTATGTTGGGGTTTTGTATACAAAATTGGTTACAACCTGGTTAAGGAGTAACATTTCCACAAGTCGGGTGTCGACAGTACCAACGGGTGATAATTGATATAACTTGGAAACAAATGTAACAAAATGTGAAAGCCAAATAGAAGCCAGCTGGACAGCACTGGAGGCTTGGAAAAGTGGCAATAAAGTTACCTAAGAATAAAATGGATGTTTTTATTAAATAAATAGGATTTATTCCTATGAAACGTGTGTATTGAAAACTTGGGTTTTTACCCATATGTTTAATGTTATAAAACATGGTGGTTTACTCTGATTAAATATTTCCTAACTACGGTCCTGATGAAAATTTCCGCTGCCAAATTGGATAAATAAATGTGATACCACCGAAACTGCCTCACGGCCGCCCGTTCCCGGAAACTAGGGACCGGGGGTTGTAACAACAAGGACTTCACTTTGATAGTTGTCAATTTCGCTAAGAATCCTAACATGGCCCAGAGTTTTACTTAGGGTTCGAGGGATTCATTCGAAAGTGAAACCATCACAGTTGTCTTCACAAGTTCCCCTAAAATTAAATTTCGGGACGAAATTTCCTAAAGTAGGGGAGACTGTGACACCTGTGTCACTTCAACCATCAAACAAATTCCAAATCAATGAAATATTGTATTTCATACTTGGGATTTGTAAAAATATGTGCATCGTTCGCACATATCAATTCCTGTCCGATTTCAAGCCTTAAATCGCTTTCTGGAAGGTTATACGCAAACTGATGCGTAAATATAACCAGTTAAATGCAAAAAACACTCCGGAATAGTGAAATAGGCTTAACATACCTTAAATAACCTTTACATAACTTAGAAACAAGTTTTGGAGGGTTTGGTGTGTTGAAATCAAGTTTGTTCGATCGCAGGGACTAATTGTGTCAAACTGCGAAACTATACCGATTTGTATAGTAAGGAACCTTCCGGAACTTGATCATAAGTTAAATATTCCCTAAATATCCCTTACATAGCTTAGAAATAGGCTTTGAGGTGTTTGGTGCGCAAAAATAAACTTTTGGTCATTCAGGGACTAAAAGCGTCAAAAAGTGCACAAGTTTGCATTTTCGCTCATATCTTACATTCTGAATACATCCGGACATCCAAAAATTTATGTAATCGTTAAAATACTTTATTTTAGTGATTGGCATGATAAAATTCCATTCGTCGCTTAATTTGGATCGTTTTTGCGTTCGTTACGACTTCCGTCGTAATTTATCGAACAACGCAACCGTACGACCAAACGAGCCGACATCCGGGATATTTTTGAGTACATTTCAAGTTCCCTATACTTTAACTTCATTTTAGAGCCTTGAAATGAGGTTAACGGGGCTTAAACGTGTCAAAATTGAGCCGAAATGCAAGATTCTGAAGTTCAGGGACCAAAATTGACATTCTGCCATAGTTATCTTAGGAAGGGACCAAAATGAAAAATCTAAATTCCAGCTTTTTCCAGCTGTTCCCCTCATTTGCACATGGTTTTAATGAAACTATGGGCTCCCATGGTTTCACAAAACCATGGGCACATGTGTACGGATGAGATCGAAGCTCGTTTTACGATGAACGATCCTAACGGTTCTAGATTTCCTATAAATACCCACCATGTTTTCATTCATTCCTCACATTTGAATCTGATTCAAGCTCTCTAAGTGGAAGTATATGCTTCCTACCTGAGAGAGAATCGGGTTCAAATCTTGCGGGGACCTTCTGTAAGTATTCTTTCGCGTTTTTCATTCGTCTTTATCGTTAAATTCAAACTGCGTTTGACTTTCTGCATTGACCTGTTTATGGTCAATGCGAAGTTCGTTTGAACTTCATAACGTGAGCGTAATCACGAGGGTTATAGTCCCTAGTGACTATACCTACTGATTACCACGTTATCTAGGCTGAGTGACGAGTCGTAGTTTCGGCCAAAATGCGTTTTCTGGCGTATTTGGTAACCAAACTACTCTAGGGTATTAAAACCGTTTGTTTTAATACCAAACCTGTTTTCTAACTTAACTAAACATGTTCTAGCATGTTTAGCTCGTCACTTTTTAGATTAGTGCTTATGTAGGGTCGTAAGGTAAGCGATCTAAACAATCGCTTATACTTTCGAACCCGACCCGCTTGGTCGATCCTTAGGATCCGACCAAACATGTTTAGTGACCATAGTTGTATAGGGAATAACCTTCTGAGGTTATACCTTATGGTCACTTCGTTTAAGTAGTTGTATGATAAGTAGTTTATATGCCTTAGGTAAATTACCAAAATGCCCTTTTCATACATAATTGGTAATTAAGCATATGTAACCTAATTTTTTCTCACATAACTGATTATGTAACATATTTAAACATGTTTTGGCATATAATACTTGTCATAGGGCTAGTTAGACGTCTCGAATGCGTTTTACGCAAACGACGCGTTAAAGTAGCGCAAGCTACCTAAACGGGTCGTGATGGGTCGTAAGCACTTAGGATAGGTTTCATTTTAGTATGTAGGCCTTGTTAAACCATATCATATGAGTTCCCACACTCATTTGGTTTACGAGACCTCATACTATCCGGTCTCCCGATTTAGGTCCGGTTTATTTACGTAGTTATCTATACTAGGTGCCGTTTGATTCCGGGACTCCTCTAGCTTGCTTGGTAGTTGCTCAAGACTTCTAAGCACTCTCAAGTGAGTACATAGTCCCCTCTTTTACTGTTTTCAACTGTTTTGGGGTGAAGCATGTGTACCTATATGTTATTTTCATGATTTCAAAGTATAATTGATTATACATGTTAGTACTTATCTTTTGACAAACTAAATGACTATCTATGGTTTAAACACTGATTTTTCAAAGATTATGAAATTAATTGTTGGAATAGTACTTATTTTTGTTCACCAGACCGGTTGGTAGTATGATATAGCGCTATAGGATTTGACACCCCATTCCTGTTGTCATGGAATGTCTGAAACCAATTTGTTGCTCCATCCAAATAGGGATTGCCTTTGTGGTATTTCTATAGTCTCAAAGGTGTATTTTGATACACTAGGTCTGAATGAATTCTTAAATCACATTATTTTTGTGTATTAAGTTATACTCCCAAAAGTATAGTTTGATATGCTCTCATATGGGATATTGTACAAAAACCAACATATATTTTGTTAATCATTAAAACATAGTTTGATATGTTATCTTCATAATCCAAACATAGTTTTAATATGTTATTTTCAAACCAAAACATGGTTTAATATGTTATTTATAAATCCAAAGTATACTTTTGATATACTACTGAAAACTTATTTATGTTACCAACTAAAGTATGGTTAATATACTATTTACTTAATGACTGGTTTTTGGTTAGTGTTTAGATAACAGGACGGGTGTAATATGATGAAAACATGGTAGATACGCCGCTGGTACTTCTTATATATAAGTGTTTTCATCGCATTACATACCGTGGCGTTATTTAGTACACTTGGGTTAATGGTTTTGGAACTAAAATATATTTTAATATATAACTTATTCAACTTTCTTAAAACCGAAGTATATTTTTATATATACTATGAAACTTTTTATCAAAATATTGTTTTTCAAAACAATATATTTTTATACATACTTATTCTATTTACTCATTTAATTTCCTATGTATTATTATTCTATATCATCTGACTTCTTATAAATGATTTATAAAAGAAAACTTTTTTCAAGGATCATGACTATTTTTATTAAAACCTTTTCTTTAAACTTATAAGTCATGAATCCTAAATCAATAAAACCTGTGTATCTCACAGGCATTTTTATGCTGACGTACCTATTTTTACACATGTTTCAGGTGCTGCTTTGTGATGACTGATGATATATGCTACACTTAGGATGGACTCGTGCATTAGCGACTTTAAACTTGAAAGATAATAGTTGTACTTATTTGATTGTATTTAAACAATGAGTTCATTTATTCAATAAAACACAATTATTTATTCCATGGTTGTGAAACAATGATTCCGTTACAACACTCCCCGACGTTTCCGCCACGTTTTGTTGTTTTACGTGGTTGGGGTGTGACAGAAAAGTTGGTATCAGAGCCAATGGTTATAGGGAATTAGGTTATTAGTAATTTTTTGGACCTAGACTATAACCTTCCTAGGACCCTAACACAAGTTATCTTGTGTTTAGCTTTTAAAACAATACCGTCACTAATTCTTAAGTGACAACCACAATAAGAACACAAATTTCTATCCCGCTTTGAAAACTAATCATCTGTTCTAGGATGATTTATTATATAGTTTTGAACCCTTTAAGTTTTTAAAATCCCATCAAAGTTTGGTCTAAATAATGTGAACACGTGCAAACTGGAACGGTGGGTGCCTGTACCCTGAGTTTTCTGTCTAAGGCTAGAGTGTTCGTACAAATCCGCAGTATCGGACCAGTCACTCTTACCTGGGAACTCTTGGGGTGAGTGTCCACTTATAGGCGAGCATGTCTTCGCGATGCATTATTTTTGACCTATTTACTTTGATTAATCACCATGTGTCGTTTGTTGCTTTGTAGTAACAAACAAATGACCGCCATCTTCGCTTTCATCAATTTTGTCTCGTCTCATTCTTTTTGTCTAATCCTTTCACTTGTTTTCCTTCCTGTTTCCCCTTTTAGAATGCCTCCTCGGCGCGAAAATCCGCTCTCAAATGCCAAAATGGCAGATATTCTGGCACAGCACATTGCTGCCGCACTCCCAAACATTATAGCTCAAGTGAACCAAGCCAACAACAACCAGAATGCTCCCTGCAATTTCAAAAGTTTCAATTCAGCTAACCCCCTCAAATTTAGCGGTTCTGAAGGAGCAACTGGGCTCCTACAGTGGTTTGAAAGCATTGAAAGTACGTTTCGTCACGTTCAGTGCCCTGAAAATCGGAAAGTCGAGTTTGCATCTAGTGTATTTCAGAAGAGGGCTCTCACATGGTGGAACGGAATTATGAGGGACCGTGGTGCTGAGGTCGCATTAGCACAAACTTGGGCTGAGCTTAGGGCTCTTATGATGAGGGAGTTTTGTCCTCGTCATGAATTGAGGGCTTTAGAAAGGGAATTTGATGACCTGAAGCAAGACAGCGGTGAGCATCGCGCCTATACTGACCGCTGTGAGGAATTGAGCCTGCTATGTCCTGCTATGGTTACACCTGTGGATAAGGCGATTGAGAAATATATTGATGGTCTTCCTGACCTAGTTCAGGATATTGTTACTGGCAGCAACCCTACTACTGTCAGACAAGCCATTGAATTATCTGCCACTCTGACTGAATCCCACATCAGGAAGAAAAAGCTTTTTCGAAAAGGCGACCCAAGACCATCCGACAAGACTGCTCCAGCTGAGCCAAAGGAAAAGCAGGTTGAAGGATCCAAGAAGAAGAAGCGTAAGGCTTCTCAAAACTGTGCCATCACTGCTCAAGAGAAACAGGTTGCACCAAACCAGCCATCACAACCTCGTAAAAGGCAAAACTATGTTGGTACCGCACCTTTGTGAAACAAGTGCAACCGTCATCATCTGGAGCAGGAGCAGTGTCACAAATGTACCCACTGTGGGCGGTTGGGACATTTGATCAATGTCTGCCGTTATGCAAATCAAGCTGCTGCAAACCCTGCTGCTGTTCAAGCACGGTTCCCACCGGGGTCATGTTATAACTGTGGTGACCTTACTCACTACAGAAACAATTGCCCAAAACTTGTTAACATACCTCCAGCGCGTGGAGGAGCATTTAACATCAATGAGGCAAACGTAAACAATGATGCAGCAGTGAACAATTAGTGTTTTGTTATTTCCTCTGGTTGTTATTTTTTGACATTTAAAGATAAGTCAGTTGTTATATAAATAAAAATTCATCGTTTTTATTTTTAACTGATGCAATTGTATGAATGTTTGATGCAACCTTATGATGTCAACACAAAGACAAAAACTCGTGTGGTTCTGTCATTATTATGATCACTTGTGATCTCCCCAAGAACCTTTAACGCTCAATTCTTTTAAGAAACAAAGCCAAACTCCTGTTGAAGATCCTTCTATCCCCATAGATAGATTCTTAATGATTAAAGTGCCAAATAAAATCCACGGATTGGATTTCCTGGTGTGCTTTAATTATCCGTGTCCAAAGATAACAAATTAAAGATCAAGTTAACTAATTATGTGATTATGTGCTTATATGTTCTCTTATATGTTTTGTGTGATCCATCCAAATCCTCATAAAATCTTCCATGTATCTTATATGAGGGATTCATAGTAGGATATCCAAAGGTACTATCTTAAATCCTTAATGGACTTCTACGTTGTAGTAAAGTCCCTTGGGCTTTAAAGTACTATACTATAATTGGACCCCTTGAGTGATCTAGTTAAACAGATTGATTTGAAAATCTGGTTAGAAATATCATGTGATGATATAATTGAAAAGATCCCTTAAAGTGGTCTATTTAAGGAGATCGTACGACAGTCTAGTTAAGGAGATCATGTGTTGATCTAGTTAAAAAATCGTTCATTGGTCTAGTTAAAAAGATCCTTTGGTGGTCTAGTCAAATCCCTTTATGTTTATTCAATTGATTTTTTCCCTTACGCATTTTGAAATGAACTGTGTGGACTGTGCAAGGAATTACGTAATTATGGAGGCCTACATAATTATGGAATTCAGTGCACAGAAACCACAAGAAGTTTTGTCATGTGTTAAGACCTATAGTGACAAGAGTAATGATACGGGAGAAGTCTTGGACCTTGACCGATGTCATTTTATCTTACACTCCCCAAATCTGATTTCAAGCACACATAAGTTTCCTATGATAAGTCTTCATGAGAAACGTTCTTATGTCCATAGTTCGAAACTCCATATTTTGTTACTACAAGGACTTCACTTTGATAGTTGTCAATTTCGCTAAGAATCCTAACATGGCCCAGAGTTTTACTTAGGGTTCGAGGGATTCATTCGAAAGTGAAACCATCACAGTTGTCTTCACAAGTTCCCCTAAAATTAAATTTCGGGACGAAATTTCCTAAAGTAGGGGAGACTGTGACACCTTTGTCACTTCAACCATCAAACAAATGCCAAATCAATGAAATATTGTATTTCATAATTGGGATTTGTAAAAATATGTGCATCGTTCGCACATATCAATTCCTGTCCGATTTCAAGCCTTAAATTGCTTTCTGGAAGGTTATACGCAAACTGATGCGTAAATATAACCAGTTAAATGCAACACTCCGGAATAGTGAAATAGGCTTAACATACCTTAAATAACCTTTACATAACTTAGAAACAAGTTTTGGAGGGTTTGGTGTGTTGAAATCAAGTTTGTTCGATCGCAGGGACTAATTGTGTCAAACTGCGAAACTATTCCGATTTGTATAGTAACGAACCTTCCGGAACTTGATCATAAGTTAAATATTCCCTAAATATCCCTTACATAGCTTAGAAATAGGCTTTGAGGTGTTTGGTGCGCAAAAATAAACTTTTGGTCATTCAGGGACTAAAAGCGTCAAAAAGTGCACAAGTTTGCATTTTCGCTCATATGTTACATTCTGAATACATCCGGACATCCAAAAACTTATGTAATCTTTAAAATACTTTATTTTAGTGATTGGCATGATAAAATTCCATTCGTCGCTTAATTTGGATCGTTTTTGCGTTCGTTACGACTTCCGTCGTAATTTACCGAACAACGCAACCGTACGACCAAACGAGCCGACATCCGGGATATTTTTGAGCACATTTCAGGTTCCCTATACTTTAACTTCATCTTAGAGCCTTGAAATGAGGTTAACGGGGCTTAAACGTGTAAAAAATGAGCCGAAATGCAAGATTCTGAAGTTCAAGGACCAAAATTGACATTCTGCCATAGTTATCTTAGGAAGGGACCAAAATGAAAAATCTAAATTCCAGCTTTTTCCAGCTGTTCCCCTCATTTTCACATGGTTTTAATGAAACTATGGGCTCCCATGGTTTCACAAAACCATGGGCACATGTGTACGGATGAGATCGAAGCTCGTTTTACGATGAACGATCCTAACGGTTCTAGATTTCCTATAAATACCCACCATGTTTTCATTCATTCCTCACATTTGAATCTGATTCAAGCTCTCTAAGTGGAAGTATGTACTTCCTACCTGAGAGAGAATCGGGTTCAAAGCTTGCGGGGACCTTCTGTAAGTATTCTTTCGCGTTTTTCATTCGTCTTTATCGTTAAAGTCAAACTGCGTTTGACTTTCTGCATTGACCAGTTTATGGTCAATGCGAAGTTCGTTTGAACTTCATAACGTGAGCGTAATCACGATGGTTATAGTCCCTAGTGACTATACCTACTGATTACCACGTTATCTAGGCTGAGTGACGAGTCGTAGTTTCGGCCAAAATGCGTTTTCTCGCGTATTTTGTAACCAAACTACTCTAGGGTATTAAAACCGTTTGTTTTAATACCAAACCTGTTTTCTAACTTAACTAAACATGTTCTAGCATGTTTAGCTCGTCACTTTTTAGATTAGTGCTTATGTAGGGTCGTAAGGTAAGCGATCTAAACAATCGCTTATACTTTCGAACCCGACCCGTTTGGTCGATCATTAGGATCCGACCAAACATGTTTAGTGACCATAGTTGTATAGGGAATAACCTTCTGAGGTTATACCTTATGGTCACTTCGTTTAAGTAGTTGTATGATAAGTAGTTTATATGCCTTAGGTAAATTACCAAAATGCCCTTTTCATACATAATTGGTAATTAAGCATATGTAACCTAATTTTTTTCTCACATAACTGATTATGTAACATATTTAAACATGTTTTGGCATATAATACTTGTCATAGGGCTAGTTAGACGTCTCGAATGCGTTTTACGCAAACGACGCGTTAAAGTAGCGCAAGCTACCTAAACGGGTCGTGATGGGTCGTAAGCACTTAGGATAGGTTTCATTTTAGTATGTAGGCCTTGTTAAACCATATCATATGAGTTCCCACACTCATTTGTTTTACGAGACTTCATACTATCCGGTCTCCCGATTTAGGTCCGGTTTATTTACGTAGTTATCTATACTAGGTGCCGTTTGATTCCGGGACTCCTCTAGCTTGCTTGGTAGTTGCTCAAGACTTCTAAGCACTCTCAAGTGAGTACATAGTCCCCTCTTTTACTGTTTTCAACTGTTTTGGGGTGAAGCATGTGTACCTATATGTTATTTTCATGATTTCAAAGTATAATTGATTATACATGTTAGTACTTATCTTTTGACAAACTAAATGACTATCTATGGTTTAAACACTGATTTTTCAAAGATTATGAAATTAATTGTTGGAATAGTACTTATTTTTGTTCACCAGACCGGTTGGTAGTATGATATAGCGCTATAGGATTTGACACCCCATTCCTGTTGTCATGGAATGTCTGAAACCAATTTGTTGCTCCATCCAAATAGGGATTGCCTTTGTGGTATTTCTATAGTCTCAAAGGTGTATTTTGATACACTAGGTCTGAATGAATTCTTAAATCACATTATTTTTGTGTATTAAGTTATACTCCCAAAAGTATAGTTTGATATGCTCTCATATGGGATATTGTACAAAAACCAACATATATTTTGTTAATCATTAAAACATAGTTTGATATGTTATCTTCATAATCCAAACATAGTTTTAATATGTTATTTTCAAACCAAAACATAGTTTAATACGTTATTTATAAATCCAAAGTATACTTTTGATATACTACTGAAAACTTATTTATGTTACCAACTAAAGTATGGTTAATATACTATTTACTTAATGACTTGTTTTTGGTTAGTGTTTAGATAACAGGACGGGTGTAATATGATGAAAACATGGTAGATACGCCGCTGGTACTTCTTATATATAAGTGTTTTCATCGCATTACATACCGTGGTGTTATTTAGTACACTTGGGTTAATGGTTTTGGAACTAAAATATATTTTAATATATAACTTATTCAACTTTCTTAAAACCGAAGTATATTTTATATATACTATGAAACTTTTTATCAAAATATTGTTTTTCAAAACAATATATTTTTATACAAACTTATTCTATTTACTCATTTAATTCCCTTTGTATTATTATTCTATATCATCTGATTTCTTATACCTCACCTGACCGACCACCACCGCAACCACCTGCACACACCCCACCGTTGAATCGGCCGGTACCTAAAAGCCGGTCTCCATCAAAATTAACAAACCAAAAAGACATCTTAGCAATCTCTGTTATACCAGCTTCTCTCACTTCAACCAAAAAGACATCTTGCAAATTGATCCGACAACTATTAACATACACATCCCACATATGCTCAACAACCGTCACCCTCTCCTCAATCTCATACTCAAAAGCATCAATTAACTCAATCAATCAACCAAATTAACACCAAATCAATTCACATAAACAACATAAACAGTATAATCAGTAAAAAAGTCACAAGTGTGTCGAAATCGTTACGGATGGGTGATCTGTTCGTCTCTTGGTTGGGGCTCGGAGGTGCGGACGACGTTGGGTGAAGAGGCTGGAGTAGATCGATGTCTCTGAACTCAACATCGTATTGGGGAAATTTATCAAATTCATCAAGAAGATCGTTAATGTTTGGACTGATTGCTTACGAAGTTCAATTCGTATGTTAATTCATCAAATTGTTGAAGGAATTGTGATGTAGATGATGCAATTGTTGCTGCAGCAGAAGGTTTGATCTTTTAGGGTTATTTCTGAAAGTAAAACTTTTAGGATTTTATGTTGGGGTTTATACACTATTCTTTCAACCAAGTTGTAATGCGTCGGAGAAGACGAGATATGTGGTCGTTTTCGGAGATAGTGGTGGTGGTTGTTGCCGAAGGTTGCTCTGGGAGAACACGAGAGTGGTGGTAATTGTTGTCGAAGGTTGTTGTGGGGGGATACGACGAGTGTGGGTGCTCCATCTTTTGTCATTGGTTGATGGCGACATTGGATCCGGTGGTGGAGGGTGGTGGTTGGTGGCATTGCTGGAGGACATCTAGAGCGACAGAGAGAAAGGTAGAGTGGGGTGAGAGATAAAGAGTATGTGTGTATTGTTTTACTTTATGTATTAATTTAAAAAGAAAATGGGTAAAAAGACTTATTTGCCCTTACATGGGGTCCACTAAGTTAGATTTAACCATGAAAATTAACAGAGTTAGGGCTAAAGGACATAATGTGTAAGGGTTTGCAAACATCGAGTATGTTTTCTGAGCTTATTAAAGATAAAGGACATACTTTGTAATAAATGACATACATAAAGGACGAACTTTGTAATTTACTCATGATTTATAAAAGAAAACCTTTTTCAAGGATCATGACTATTTTTATTAAAACCTTTTCTTTAAACTTATAAGTCATGAATCCTAAATCAATAAAACCTATGTATCTCACAGGCATTTTTATGCTGACGTACCTATTTTTACACATGTTTCAGGTGCTGCTTTGTGATGACTGATGATATATGCTACACTTAGGATGGACTCGTGCCTTAGCGACTTTAAACTTGAAAGATAATAGTTGTACTTATTTGATTGTATTTAAACAATGAGTTCATTTATTCAATAAAACAAAATTATTTATTCCATGGTTGTGAAACAATGATTCTGTTACAACACTCCCCGACGTTTCCGCCACGTTTTGTTGTTTTACGTGGTTGGGGTGTGACAAAATGAGCAAAAAGGGCTGCATGGATGAGGCTTGCTTGCATCTAAGAAGGATGCTGATGCACCTCCTTCTGCCAAATGGGCAGATTTCCTTGACATGTTCGATGATTTAGTTAATTGTTTGAAGAATGATCGTAAGTTTCTCTTTTATATCCTAAAGATTAAGACCATGAAAGAAGGATTATTGCATATAAAAGATGATGTAATTGTGATGTAGCGTGTGTTATTACGATAACGAAGAGCAAAACACGTTGATTCTACGAATACCCGTGTTGATCTTCCCCAACCCCCAAAATTCAACCCAAAGAGCACAAAAATTGAAGTGAAATTTGAGTGAATTAGATTGAAGTGTTACTAACCGCAAGATGGTTTCTGCACAAGGAAGTTTATTCAAATCATGAAAGTGTTACTAACCGCAAGATGGTTTGTGCACAAGGAAAGATCGATTGAAGACTCCGAACTAAGGAGGATGGCAGTTGTCGAACAGAGAGAAAGACAGAGGACTGTAGGGTTTTTGTGTTCACGGTTATGGTTATGAGAGGTTATACAATTAAAATGGTACGGGCCACAAGTGAACCTGGGCCGAGGGCCCCCTTTTTGGTGAAGTATCTCTTGGCGAAGGTCCTTCTTTGCCGTGTTGAGAGTGTGACGAAGAGTCAACCTTCGTCGGAGGTTGGTTGTGACGAAGAGTCAACCTTCATCGAGTGGTGGTTGTGACGAAGAGTCAACCTTCGTCGAGTGTGTTTCTCAATCGGAGTAAAACATAAATATGTAAAGACTAAACATTTCACACTACTTAAGTTTCCATGTAACATTCAAACATAACAATACTTTAACATTCCAAATCAATGCACACAAAACGAATTACGAAAACAGAGTTGTGAAACAAGTAATGCGTAGAGGAAAGACCTTGAAATCTCGGGATGTCACATCATCCCCAACTTGAAAGAAATTTCGTCCCCAAATTTGATAAGTAATCCAAAACAGCGAGGTGTTAGATCAGGATAACTGTGGATTTTACTCGTCTGCCACACAAGCACGATCACCGACGCTGTGGAGGGCCGTCGGCGACGCCGTGGAGGGCCGTCGGCGACGCCTGATCATGAGTTTCTTGTCTAATGTGTTTGGGGATGATTTAAAATATATCTTTTGACCAAGAAACGGGAGTTACACCACATTCTTGAATTTTGAATCATCTTAGGAGCCAAGAACCTTCACCAATCCATTCCAATCATCTGAATCATCAAATCATCACACCAATCATCATCCATTCAATCCTAATCCTAACCTAACCCTAACCTATCATCATCCATCCATCAAACCTTTCACGACCACAAATCCTAAACCATTATCCTCTATACTCAAAGGTTCAAGATGTTCAAGTTCAAGCTTCCATCCACTGTTTATCGTATTCCATTCACCATGAGCGGCTAATTCTCGGAGGTTTCACCCCGGTGTAGGTGATTGTAGGTCTAGGGTTTGAACAATGTTCTTAGTTTGATTTTGTGACAAATTGAATTGTATTTCAATTAATTGATGATTGTCTTGCATTGGAACTACATTTGTGAATTGTTAAATGACTATAAAATTTGACTTTGCGAAATAAGTTCGTGTAATTATGCTTTATCATTCACAAGGTTTTACTTGTCCGAAGTAACGAAGAGCATTGCGGTCCGTTATACACGTTGATAGCAATTGGCACCTGAGCATCGTGATAGAAATCCGTTAATAACATATTCAATTGAATCGAATCTAAATCATGTAGAAACCCTTGGATTGCAATTACCGAACCGGGTGTGAACCTTTAAAATCAATCGAACAAAATTCATATAAATTTTAGCAAGCTTCGTAAGTTGTGATAACCTTTAAAAATCAATCGAATCCATACGTAAACCACAGACACCTCGTGGTTCGACCCCTTACTACCGCTAACTATCTGTTTGAGGTAATTTGGGACTTATAATGTATCTTTGACCGGAGCACGACACTTCCGAACAGTTATTATGAAGACCAAAAATGAAATTCACAATATACCTAAAGACGAAAAATTCTAATAAACTAGTAAATGGATAACTTTATTTGAATCAAGATAGATCAAAATGATATTTTTGTAACAGCCGGGCCCATTTTGACAAGCTCTTAAAATGCAGAGGGTGATTATAGTAAAATTCGTATTAGGGTAACCTCACACTTTCTATTTAAATGACCCTAACTCCATTTCCATCATAATCACCGCCGCACCCTTCTTCTCTCATCCATCGACATCCCCGACCATAAAGACGACATCTCTTATTCAGTACCAATGTATGAGCTTTTATTTTCATTTTATCTAATTTGATTTACCTCATAATCTTACTTTACATTTTTAAAAATCATTGCTTGTTTTCAAAGTACCAATTTGGGAATTTTTGATTTAACTAATTTTAAAGACATGTATGCTTTGATTTTTTTGGTGATAATGTAACATATATGCATACTAACTCAGATCGGTTTTCAAAATGACGAAATTGGTTACCAAATACATCTATCGGAATTTTGATTTTCTACATGCATGTTCTAACTCAGATCTATAAACAAATGAAGAAGAATTTGTCACAGGTTTTTTGTTCCTTATTTGCTGTGTAGTTCTAAGGATTTTTTGTTTTCTGCTTGTTTGGTTGGTTTTAAATGTTAGGTTTGGTGTTATTCACCCATCTCACCTCACAAATGGATTTAGCTAATCATTTTGGTGGAGACTATAATATGTTGATCGTTCATAGCGTCTCAAGGATCTCAAATGAGAAAGGTAAAATCCGAAGTCATTCAAACTACTTTAGAAAGTCGTAATTGAAAAAAAAAATCGGGATAGTCAAGGCCTATCGTAAAATTAAAAATTTTTTAAAAAAAAAAACGCACTTGTTTAAGTCGCAAAATTAACGACCTCACTTGGTTCCTTCACAAAATTAACAACCGTAGCTGTTTCTATTACTTCACTTTTAAAGCATCTAAACTCGTGATATAATGTTAAGTCTAAAATAGATTAATATATTGGTAGAAAGTTGTGGTTGTACAAAAGCTCAATAGATGTAGGTGGAATTTATTGGGAGTTTCTACGATATTAATTGTAATAATTTTTGTATTTATTTATTTCAATTTAAAATTGTGTTATTAAGATATGCCTTGTGATGTCAAAGGTTTTTTTTTTTTTTTTTTTTTTAAATTTTGGTTACTCATTTGAGATGGATTTATATAAGTAGCATAACACATATCTATATATGCGATGTCTTAATTTCATTTGTTTTTTGATTTTATAGATTTTTTTAGAATTTTTTGGATTGTTTAGAGTTTTTTGATTTTTTAAAATTTTTTAGATTTTTTTAGAATTTATTTGACTTTTTAGATTTTTTTTTAGATTTTTTTAGAATTTTTTTATTTATTTTTTATTTTTATAGAATTGTTTGTTTTTTTAGAGTTTTTTTATTTTTAAGAACTTTTGGGATTTTTTGATTTTTAGAATATTTTGATTTTTTAGATTTTTTTTTATTTTTTTTGAAATTTTCTGATTTTTTACAATTTTTTTGATTTTTTTATTATTTTTAAAATTTTTATTATTTTTAAACGAAGAAAACCGGAATGGATGGGCTTGTTTTCATCCACCACTTCATAACCTATCCTAACCTAGTGACTAATTTTGTTGGCCCATATTAACCCATCTTAAAATTTGAAATACCCATATCAACCCAAAATGGAATAGATGGGCTTGTTTTGCCAGGTCTATTAATGTTAATAATCAAACGTTAATATACATAAATACACATGCACAACCACACGCATGTACGTGCGCGCGCGCACACACACATATATATTCTATTGTATGTTACTATGTTTGTTCAATTCATTTGCTAAAGTTAGTATCTTGTAGGTTTAAATTTGATGATGAACGTACGTGTTACAAAGAAGATATGATACACTTTACATAAACTTATACCTGATTCATGTATTATGTATTATTGTGAATTAGTTACATGAAGCTAACCTTGGGGTCAATTCTACTCCATCTGATTATACAAAGAATTCAAATGCATGTATGCTTGTGAAAGTGAGAAGGCTAAAATACTCTGTAAGGTGGATGAGACGGATATGGCAGAGCACCATAGAGTAAGAATTATAGTTTATAATTTGGTATTCATATTAAATTTTGTAATCATACACTGAAGAAAGAAGAGGCACATTTGTATACAAACATAAAGGTTTTAGTTCCCATCGTTGCACTCTTTAGGATTACTATTTTAGATTCACAAAATCTTTATTTACCTTGAAATATGATGAAACTAGGTTGCTTGTGATGGGGATCTTCATAAACAGATTGGGAAACATATATATTTTGATTGAGTGGATCTTGATAAAGTTCGTTGTTTTCGTATGCAAAATCAGACCACTTTTGCTATATTCCAGGTACAATCTTTTGTTATTATCATACATAATTCAAGTGAAATCAATAATCTCCTTCACATCCTATAAATATTAGGGTTCATTATGTAATTAGTTAATAGTTAGTTTTATTAGAATTAGATTAGTGATAGAAGTGCGGGGACTAGATGCGACAAAAAGAAAGTTAGTAACCTACATGTTTGGAACGACACATCCAAGGGACGCATCCCTTCTCTAATCGACATCAGGAAACAAGAACAAAGGGACGTGACTATTCAAGGAGACATACCTCTTCAAATCGATTGAGAGCCACAAGATCAAAGGACACGACTCTTCATCAAAAGACACAACTGTTCAGACACACCTCTTCGATAAGTATAAATAGGGTTAGGATTTTCTATTGTAAAAACATTCTCATTCATTCACTTGTACATACATTCAAGATTTGTATTCTTTCAATCAAGGTTAGTTTGTGTTTATTTCATTCGTTGTTATATTCATTGTTTGTCAATTAGATTCTGGGCAACAGTGGTATCAGAGCCTAGGGCTCAAATTCGTTTCGGAAAACAATCATCAGGCGGGTGGTTGAATTCCCCAAACAATTCTGATCACGCAGGAGGCGTCGATTAGGTTGTTTTGTTTGTTAAGTTTTAACACCAATCGCATCAAGCGGGTACGATTGTTGTTCGTTCGTTAATCGGTCATCAGGAGGGTGTTCGATTTTGATCCGATCATCACTGAGGGTGTTTGGATTCTGAGATTTTTTTTTGTTAATTCAAATCACGGCAAGAGGCTACGATTCGGGTTAAGAAGACGGAAGCAAATCTGAGAAATTTGTATTCCGGTTTGAAAAAACAATCGCAAATCTGAGAAGTTTGGGTTGTTTGAAGTTTGCAAAAGACACAAAATCTGAGAAGTTTTGTGATATCAAAGCATCAAGAGGGTGTTCGGTTGAGAAGATTAGTCGCAAATCAAGCGGGTTTGGGGCTGATTTTTTGGTTTGTGTTTAGAGAGTCGCGAATCAAGAAGGAAGAAAAAAAAAACGCAGCCAAGAGGGTTGTTAAGAAAAGTCAGAAAACCGTGCGGTGAATCACGATAAGAGAAGTCGGTCGGTTCGCAAATTCCAGGTTCTACGTTCTCTTTTTCTGGAATTTATATAAGGTTTAGAAATTGATTTGGTTCCACGTTAGAAAGTTAGTGTGAATTTTTGGAATCATAGACTTCGGTTTTAGGAGAAAACCATAGTTTAGAAAGTAAAAATTGTTGGAAAGAAATTATGGCGGATTCAGGAGGAGCCTCTCCGTCAAACGCGGTAGTGATTAAAGATGGTAGTTCGTTCTCCCAGTTTCAGTGTCCTATTTTAAAGTCTACAAATTATACGGTATGGGCAATCCGTATAAAAACCATTTTGAGGGCAAACGGATTATGTGAAATGATAGAACCAAAAGAAAATACGCAAGCGGATGAAAAGAAGGATATGATGGCGACCGCTTATTTATTTCAAGCACTACCGGAAGATATGATAATACAAGTTGCAAGTTGCAAGAGTGCAAAAGAAATTTGGGATGCATTAAAGACTAGGCACGTCGGTGCAGATCGAGTGCAAAAGGCACGTCTTCAAACGCTCAAAACAGAGTTTGAGATGTTAAAGATGAAGGAGGAAGACACTATCGATTCGTTCACTGCAAGGCTAAATAGCATTGTCACGAGGGCAAGTGGTCTTGGATCAACTTTTGATCAACCGACTTTAGTACGGAAACTTCTGAGTTCTGTACCTAAAAGGTTCGTTCAAATTGTTGCAACCATTGAACAATTCGCTGATTTAGAAACAACGACGCTAGACGAGACAATTGGAAGGTTGAAAGCCTATGAAGAAAGGACCGGTTTGGTGGATGAAAACCCGGTATATAATCAAGAGAAACTTATGTATACGCGACGCGACAAGAACTATGGTCGTGGAAGGCGTTTTGGGAAGAATGGACAAGGAAGGTTCAACTCATCGCAAGACAAATGGCGTGATGGAAAGTTCAAACAGGAAGATGATGATGAAGATTCATCACATGATGCTTACAAGAATAGAAGCAACCAAAAGAAGTTTGGGAAGGATTTAAGCAAGATTAAATGCTATAATTGCCAAAAGTTTGGTCATTATGCCTCAGATTGTCCTGAATCAAATCAAAGAGAAGAAGAAACAAATTTGGTGCAGGAAGACGATGAACCAACTCTCCTAATGGCAATCAAAGAAGACTGCAACGATCTACTACAACATGCTCATGATAAAAATGGAGAAGTGCAGGATGGCAAGCAAGACATGGAGAAAGATCAAGGTGCAACTTAGGGATGTTCGAGATTAGGGGGGTGAATGAAATCAATAATCTCCTTCACATCCTATAAGTATTAGGGTTCATTATGTAATTAGTTAATAGTTAGTTTTATTAGAATTAGATTAGTGATAGAAGTGCGGGGACTAGATGCGACAAAAAGAAAGTTAGTAACCTACATGTTTGGAACGACACATCCAAGGGACGCATCCCTTCTCTAATCGACATCAGGAAACAAGAACAAAGGGACGTGACTATTCAAGGAGACATACCTCTTCAAATCGATTGAGAGCCACAAGATCAAAGGACACGACTCTTCATCAAAAGACACAACTGTTCAGACACACCTCTTCGATAAGTATAAATAGGGTTAGGATTTTCTATTGTAAAAACATTCTCATTCATTCACTTGTACATACATTCAAGATTTGTATTCTTTCAATCAAGGTTAGTTTGTGTTTATTTCATTCGTTGTTATATTCATTCTTTGTCAAGAAGATTCTGGGCAACATCAAGTAGCATTTTGTAATGTGGTATTTTATAAATCTGAAGATCTGAAAATTTTACAGGAGGAAGTCGCTAGGAATTGGGTGTACTAGTGCAATATCAGCGATTTTGGCTGTGGGAAAAACGCTCTAATCAGACTTATCGCCATGTTCGTCCATTGACACCTCAGGAAAAAGCTCTGCCAGTAAGCACTTTTTTACCTCGACCTTTAATATGGTTTTAATAGGTGTTGATCAGTTAATTAAATAAACTAATAATGTTAAATACGGCAAAAAAGTTTCTCAAGTTGATCGAACCCTCGTTCAATATTCATCATTAATATATTGATCTTCAGAATCTTGTTTTAGCGAATCTGTAATCATGAATCATATCAAATTGTATAATTCAAACTAAAAGTATAAAGCAAATTATGCATAAACTGACCACACCAAATCTGTTGTGAAGACACTATTTTTATGCTATTAATCAATGAATAATACCAGACAGCCTCCGTGTGACGTCAATGATTAATTTTTGCCTGAGTCTGAGTCTGAAGAGAAATATTGGGATCCCTTGCAGACGCCCTGTGGTCACAACTTCTGCTTGAAGTGCTTTGAGAAATGGGTTGGTCAGGGAAAGCGTACTTGTGCCATATGTTGCACTGCAATTCCTCTTAAAATGGCTAGCCAACCCAAAATCAATTCATCACTTGTAATTGCAATTGGAATGGCAAAGATGACTAGATCAAACTGCCCTCATGATTGTTATAGTTTTAGCATATGAAAATTCTAAAACGGATTCTAATCATATGCGTTGGATCATAATTTTGCAGCAATGAAAATGGAGCCCGCCCGAGTCCTTTGCCTGTCATTAAGGCGCTAAAGGATGCAAGTGATGTGATAGAGAGGAAGGGATCCCCATCTTGGGGTTATGATGTAACATTATCTAACTTGCATTTTTTTGTACAATTTATGTTTATTGAGCTGCTACCAATAAGAATCACTTCTGCTATGTTAACTTCTAACTTAAAAACTGAGCCAAGCCGAGTTCAAGCTCAATTTTCAGATTGGTAGCTAGTTTTGATTATTAGCACAGTTGACTATATTGTTATTGATGAACTTCATAATGTGCAGTGCAACTCTTATCTTTGAAGTGGAGCTGGTAGCTTGTAGGCCAAGAAAAGGTTCTAGGGTGGCTAGCGCCTTGGATGAAGGGGCTAGACTAGAGTAAGTTATTTATCAAACTTCATACACTTGTTCTTATATTAGCATCCTCAAATGGATCATGTTTAATTACTACTGAGCTGAACTTATATTTGCATGCTCAATTGGATCATATTTAATAACTAGTGAGCTGAAGAGGCGAAGGGAAATGGCTGCTGCACAGAAAGAAGTGTGAAGAAGCAAAGGCAGCAGTGCTGCTCGTATTCAAGAAGTGAGTATATGGACTGCTGCTTGTATTCAAGCAGTGAGTATATGGGCTCGAAGAAAACAACCTAGAAATAGCTCTTAGTGTTTGTGTACATTTGTTTCCCTTTCAAACTTTTATAGATAGGTTTTGATTAGAAGTTTGTCTTTAGTTAGTATTTAAATTGAAAACTTATGTATGGATTTTCGGATATTATTGTTAATATCATCTGGTTTCTAGATTATCTCATGTTTACTTCAGTTTTTATTTTACAATAATAAATACGTGTGACCAAGGTTAAATAATAATCATGCTTAAAATTACAACATCATGTGACTTTACATAATTATTAGCCGCGCTATTGTCACTTTGTTTTTTGTTTTTGTGATGAAATGATAGTGAACGTCATCAGACATGGGAAAAAAAGTTACGAGTCATTGAAGCTGAGACAATAGTCACAGTTGATATTACAAAATTTTGTGTGGTTCTATATAACCATTAGCCACACCATAATCACTTTGTTTCTTGTTTGTGTGACTGAATGATACCAAACATCATGGCAAAAAAAGTTATGTGTGACTAAATGTTATACAATAGCCACACTTAAAAATAAAAGATAAATTCTTGTGGCTTTACATATCTTTTAGCCACACCATCCTTATTTTATTCTTTCTATGTGACAGAATAATAGCATACGTAATGGGTATAATGAATATGTGTGACCAAAGGTTAGATAATAGCCACACTTAAAATTATAAAGTTTCATGTGGCTTTACATAATCATTAGCCACATTATCATTACTTTATTTTTTTTATGTGACGGAATGATAGCAAACATCACGAGAAAAGTAAAATATATGTGACAAAAGGTTAGCCATACACAAAACTTCATGTGACTTTACAAAACATGTGTGACCAAAGGTTAAACAATAGTCACATTTAAAATTATAAAACTTTATGTGTGAGTAAATGTTAGAAAATAGTCACATTTAAAAGTACAAAGTTGTTTTGTGTGTCTAGAAATAGTTTTTAGCCACATTTATAGTAAACTCATGTGACTAAATAATAAAACAGCCACACTTACCGTGAGTTCATGTGGCTGTTGCTACCATTTAGTCACACTTAATGGATGGAATGCTTGATTACAACAACTCTTTTTGCCACATTTTTTTAAATTGATGTGGCTAAAACAAACTTTTATGTGACTATATAATAGAAAGGACCACACTTACAATAAATTCATGTAGCTGTTGCAACCCTTTAGCCACATTTATTTTACATAATGCTTGATTCTAGCAAGAAATAGTGGTACCGTTTAGCCACACTTTTATGTTGCTAAAGCCACTAAACGTGAATGTGACTGTATGATACTTACGATGACTCGACCTTTGGTCACACTTGAGCTGGAAAAAATAAAGTGTGGCAAAAGATGTTTGGTCACACTTTTTTTTGTGTGACCATAAGCCTTGTTTGACGTTGTGACAACTCGACCTTTCGAATTTAAATGCACGTTGACTTTGACCGTTGACTTTGACTGCGTAGTAATTGACTTGTTTGACTTGTAATCATAAATGTTTTAAGGAAACGTGTTATGATATAGTGCATTGTATTTTCCTGTGTATGTATTATGTGTTGGGTTGTGCAAGTGTAGCATAGGAACTTAGCTGATCAAATCGTTACAGACCTAAAAGTCCAGTAAGGACCCGACGAATCATATGTGATTCGCCATACAACATCTCAACGAATCAAGGTTGTGATTCGCCAAGAACCATCCGACGAAACAAAGCCTGTTTCGCCGGCCCAGTCTCGCCGAAGCCCAGTAAGGGCCCAACACGTTACGTAATTGCATATGTACCGAACTCTCTGTTCATTCGTCACTTTTATCAAAACTACCGAAACCCTAGAACTCCCTTTCTCTGTGACGGCAATCTCGCATACCCGAAGCCCCGAACCGATCTAGTTGCTTCCTTGTTCTTTACGGTTAGTGTTTTTCTATGTGTGATTGCTTGTCTATATCATCCACTACTGTTCTTGTTTGTAACCATGAAGGATCATGCTAGATTATGACCGTGTTCATGTTTTGGTTGATGGTTTTGACTAGGCTATGGTCTATAGTGTTGATTTAGTGTTGCAAAACTTATTGATGTATACGGAATGAATACGCGTTACATGTTACGAATCTGTTACATAGTTATACCCTGCTGATTATGTGATAAATGGATGATGATGTGCGGTATTGATCGATTTCTATATGATAATGATTTCCGTATGTTTCTGGGTAATGATTGCTGTATGAGGATTAGATGATGATTATGTGATTAACGATTGTATGGTTGAACGTTGATAACGGCTGTTAGAATGATTAGGGTTTTCTGTGATGATTGCGTAACTGACATGTTGACGTAACTGATGCTTGACGAATCAGAATGCTTGACGAATCAGAATGTTTGGCGAATTAGGATGTTTGGCGTAACAGAATGTTGACGAACTTGAATGTTTGACGAAATGGAACTCTTGACGAAACAAGATTGTGTTTCGCCAAGAGTAATCGGCGAAATAGAATTTGTGTTTCGCCAAAGGGGTAGTTGACGAAACATGTGTTTCGTCAAACATGTGTTTCGCCAATGATGTGATTCGCCAAATTGTATATTTTGCACAGTAACATGGTTTAACTCTGTCAAATGATAACTGGATTATTAAACTGCTGTTAAGTGATGTGCATAACTTATGTGAAAACGAATACATGCTGGTACTTGTATGATTACCTATACGTGCACAACTTGGATATAAACTGATTGTGTATACGTGCATACTCTAGGACGTGATTGATTTACTTTGAGCACATACTTAGCATTCCGAGCAAACCAAGGTGAGTTCACACAGCCAAGGCATGGGGTTCCCGGGTGGGAATGGGGTTTTGTTGAATTCTTGTACATACTCAGCTGATAGAACCGAACGATATGACACGACTAGACTAGTAACACTTAGTGAACTGATCTTCGCACACCTGCCAAGGGTTGGCCGCGATATTATGACTGACTTCGCACACCTGCCTTAGGAAGGCCGCGAACTAAACCTACTAATCTTCGCACACCTGCCTGGTAGGCCGCGATACATATAAACCTAGTCTAGAATACTTGGGAGGAACATCCCCTAACATCTTCGCATACCTGCCTGGGAGGCCGCGATGGAAATACGACATATGATATAATGAACGAACATACTACTACTCACACTGTACTATTACTGAACTATTAACTGTGAACTCGCTCAACTAGTTGTTGACTCTGGTGCAAACCAAAGTTTTATCAATACTTCATTTTGCCAAGCTCTTAAGTTACCTTTAACCACTCTTAGGCAAATTTTCACAGTTGAAACCGCAGAAGGAAATTCTGTGAAAATAGATAAAGTCTGGCAAGAAGGAAAAATAGAACTATTAGGCCATAAGTTTTGTGCAAATCTGTTACCAATGAATTTAGCCGGATTCGATGTAGTGTTAGGAATGGATTGGTTAATAGCCAACCATGCTCGAATCCTATGTGATAAAAATGCTGTAGAAATTCAATCCCCTTCCGGAGAAGTAATTTTAATTACTGGAGATAAACCCCGAAAGCCACTGAAATTCATTTCAGTAATGAAATTGGCTAATTATTCGAGAAAGCAGGAAATGGTGTATATGATTTCAGTAATCGTTAACACTAAGGATAAAGAACTTCAGGATATCCCGGTAGTGTCAGAATACCCAGATGTTTTTCCAGAAGAATTACATGGGTTACCACCTGATAGAGAAGTAGAGTTTAGAATTCATTTAATTCCAGGTACTGCACCAATAGCTAAAGCACCTTATAGATTAGCACCTACCGAAATGCTAGAATTGAAAAAGCAATTAGATGAATTATTAAGCAAAGGATTCATACAACCTAGTTCATCCCCTTGGGGTGCACCAGTGTTGTTTGTGAAAAAGAAAGATGGATCGATGAGAATGTGTATCGATTATAGGGAGTTGAATAAAGTTACTATTAAGAATCGATACCCATTACCTAGGATTGATGATCTTTTTGATCAATTACAAGGAGCTAGGTACTTCTCAAAGATAGATTTAAGATCCGGATACCATCAGTTGAAAGTACAAGAAGAAGACATACCTAAAACTGCTTTGAGAACTAGGTATGGTCATTATGAGTTTACAGTCATGCCCTTTGGGTTAACGAATGCCCCAGCCGCATTCATGGACATGATGAATCGCATCTGTAAACCATACTTGGATAAATTTGTAATCGTTTTCATCGACGATATACTTATTTACTCCAAAAGCCAAAAAGAACATTGTGAGCACTTACACGTTCTCTTAACTTTGTTAAGAAAAGAAAGGCTTTATGCCAAATTCTCAAAATGTGAATTTTGGCTGCAAGAAGTACAATTCTTAGGACATGTGGTAAATCACGAAGGTATCCATGTAGATCCTGCTAAGATAGAAGCAATTAAAAAATGGAAAGTTCCACAAACAGCAATGGAGATAAGAAGTTTTCTAGGCTTAGCTGGATACTATAGATGATTTATCAAATATTTTTCTAAGATAGTCGTACCTTTAACTAAGTTAACCTGTACAGCCGCTAAGTTTGAATGGGGACCTAGACAAGAAGAAGCTTTTAAGATTTTAAAGCATAGATTGACAAATGCACCAATCTTAGCTTTACCTGAAGGAACAGAAGACTTTGAAGTATATTGTGATGCTTCAAAATTAGGCTATGGATGTGTGTTGATGCAACGCAAGAAAGTAATTGCATATGCTTCTAGACAATTGAAAAAGCACGAAGAGAATTATACGACTCATGATCTAGAATTAGGAGCCATAATTTTTGCCCTTAAAATCTGGAGACATTATCTGTATGGAAGTAAGTTTACTATCTATACAGATCATAAAAGTTTAAAATATATATTTGGGCAAAATGAGTTAAACATGAGGCAAAGAAGATGGACGGAGATGCTGAGCGATTACGACTGTGATATTCAATATCACGAAGGAAAGGCAAATGTAGTTGCCGATGCCTTAAGTCGTAAGTACCATGAGAAACAGAAACGAGTCCGTGCTCTGAGGTTAAATCTACAAGTAGATTTAATAGCACAAATCAAAGAAGTTCAGAAAACAGCAATCAAAGATGATGCTGAAGGAAACAGCAATCAAAGATGATGCTGAAGGAATGAAAGGTTACCTAAAAGAACTAGAACAAGGAAACGATGGAATTTGGAGATTCCATAAGAAACGAATTTGGGTACCTAAGCAAGGAGAGTTAAGAGATAAGATCTTAGAAGAAGCTCATAAATCTAGGTATACCATGCACCCAGGAAACAATAAGATGTACCAAGATTTAAGAAATAATTTCTGGTGGATAGGAATGAAAAAGGATATAGCCGAATACGTATCCAAGTGTTTAACTTGTTCACAAGTTAAGGCTGAACACCAGAAACCTTCCGGATTACTACAACAATTAGAAATGCCTGTATGGAAATGGGAACTCATAACAATGGATTTTGTTACTAAGTTACCCAAAACCAAAAGAGGTAATGATGCGATTTGGGTAATTGTAGACCGATTAACCAAGTCAGCTCACTTCCTACCAATGAAAGAAACCTTTAGCATGGAAAGGTTAGCACAACTGTACGTGGACGAAGTAGTATCCCTACATGGAGTCCCACTCTCCATTGTATCGGATAGAGATAGTCGATTTACTTCTCATTTCTGGAAAAGTTTTCAGAAAGCAATGGGAACTCGACTAAATCTAAGTACTGCATATCATCCACAAACAGACGGACAGAGTGAAAGAACAATACAAACGTTAGAAGACATGCTCCGAGCATGTGTAATTGACTTTGGTGGTAATTGGGATAGCCATTTGCCATTAATAGAATTCTCCTATAATAATAGTTATCATTAGAGCATCAAAGCTGCTCCATTCGAAGCACTGTATGGACGCAAATGCAGAACTCCAGTATGTTGGGCAGAAATCGGAGAAAGTCAATTATCAGGTCCTGAAATTGTACAAGAAACTACCGACAAGATAACCCAGATCAAAGAAAGACTGAAAACAGCTCGAGATCGTCAAAAGAGCTATGCAGATAATCGTCGCAAACCTTTAGAATTTCAAGTCGGAGACAAAGTACTTTTAAAAGTTTCTCCTTGGAAAGGAGTAGTACGATTCGTTAAGAAAGGAAAGCTAAGTCCAAGATACGTTGGACCATTCCCTGTGATTCAACGAATAGGACCAGTAGCTTATCGTTTACAACTACCAGAAGAATTAGCCGGAGTACATGAGGTATTTCATGTATCCAATCTCAAGAAATGTCTATCAGACGAATCCCTGGTAGTCCCTCTACAGGATGTAGAGGTAAACGAAAAATTAAAATTCGTAGAGAAACCATTAGAAATTGAAGATCGAAAAGTCAAATTCCTCAAGCATAAAAGACTGGTATTGGTCAAAGTCAAGTGGAATTCAAAGAGAGGACCAGAATACACTTGGGAGCTGGAATCAGAAATGAAGCGAAAATATCCTCATCTCTTCCAGTAAATCTCGAGGACCAGATTTTTCTTAAGGTGGGGAGGATGTAACAACTATCAATAAAACCGGTAATTAGGATAATAATCATTCAATAAGAAAACCCTAATTAAGACACCCAAGTAATTTGGCATAAACCCTGAAATTTCCGGAACAATCGGAATCAGGATCAGGGCCCCTAAAACTCGAGGGGGGCAAACCCTAATTGATAATTATCCTAATTAAAACGTTGCTTTGTTTCAATTGGCTGAAAACTTGAGTCATCCAGGCTACAACCGAACTCAGCTAGGCTAGGAAATAGGTTGCGTCCTTTACGGACCGTAAAGGTTGGTCCTTACGGACCGTAAGCAGACCAGGTTCCCTTACGGACCGTAAGGGGTTAGGCATACGGTCCGTAAGCGAGCCGAATTTCTGGCTATAAATAGCCGACATTGGCACTTGCACAGAGGTGGTAAAACATTGCACAAATAGTCTGTGTACGTCGAGTTACATGCAATACAGTTCACCACACACACACGATCACGAAACGCTGCCGCAATCAGGGTAATAACTCGATCGCTATTACGATTCAACGTCCGATCGATTATAACTATCCAACGATAATCCGGGTGCTGCTCAATTGAGCTTGTACTTTGATTATTCGTCGTGATTTCGACTTGAATATTTGAGTGCTGTTCGAATTCGGACTATGCTCTGTTATTCGTTGTGAATCCGATTGAATTATCGAGTATTGCACTAATTAATCGTTGTGAGGGTTTAATCTCGTGAATTGACGTAACTGCTGTATTAGTTACTAACCTGCCTGTGTGTGCATTGTGTTAAACTAGGTGTAATCAAGGCTAATCAGTAGGCTTATCTATTTGCTCGTTAATCTGCAATGTGAGTCATTCTTCTTTTTAACTGTTTTCTCACAGTTTGTGAGTAAGTATTACAAAACTCCAAGTTATTTTCAAAGGTTATAATTACAGGGATTAAGTCTTTGTAATCACCAAATTACAGCTGGTATGTGGGGGTATTGTGCACATTACTATTTTTATCACTCTAAGTGAGTGAGCCTAATATCACTCTATGTGAGTGAGCCGTCACTAGTGGGGCGACGGGACCCAATAGTGGTATGACCACAGTCACAGATCCGGTCGAGTGACAAATACCCATTCTTGATAATTGGTTGATAAAAACATTGTAATTCCCCTTAAACGGGTCGTTTTAGAAAAACCGAATGATTCACTCAGTATTTCCCCGCTGACAAAACCTTTTTCAAACATGTTTCAGGTGATCTATGTGATCCAGGAAAAGTGCAGTAAAGCACTACAAGCTCAAGGAAGTGGCTCAGTATGAATAAATCAATAAAATATGTTTTGAAAAATAAAGATTTCTGTGTGAAATCAACTTATTGTAAATTATGGGATTTATCCCTTAAACTTTGTGTAATATATTAAACGAGCTTTTTACGGTGAAAAGGTCCTGTAATAAAAGACTTCCGCTGTCACATAAATTAAATACCACGGGTACCACGGGAACTGCCTCGCGGCCCCGACTCCGTCCAGGGTGGGTCGGGGAGCCGTGACATGGAGCTTGCACAAGGAAGGAGCAGGTCGTTGTGGACAAAGATTCGTGAATGCTCGTTAAACATTTATGACATTTCAAACTATTAATTATGTTGGGTTTAATTACATGCTTCCGCTATTTAAACAAAGTTTGGTTTTGAACATCAATCATGTCGTGATGAATTACTTTATCTACTTTTATTATTAAATGCTATGTTCGATATGATTGGTGGCTTGATCCTGGTCATGTCACGCCTCCAAGCAGTGGTACTCCGCGTGTGGATTTTGGGGGTGTGACAGACGTAGTGGTAGTTGTGTTCCTTTTTCATTTCCTTCCAATTTGAGCCTACAACAGCGGTGGGTTAGGTCAATTAACGGGCTGACCCGTGATGGAAGAGATCGATGACGATAGTTTTGGAGTGCTAGTAACGACGGTGGTAGTTAATGGTGAAACCTAGGGGTGTCAACCGTGTCGGCTTGATGAGTTGGTGGGTTGAAATGTTCAACCCAAACCCGGCTCATATTATTTGGGTCAAAGATGTTAACCCTAACCCGACCCGTTTAACCCATATTTTTAAATGAGTCATATGAGTTGACAATTTATAAATGAGTTGTTAGGCTTTAAGCAACTTATCGACAATATGTTTAATGATGAGTATGAGTGCGACAAATAAATAATATAATGTGTCAAAATAAATGTGATTATAACTAACCACGTAAAATAGTAAAATAGAAACGGAGAAAACAAAAACAAAAATATAAAAGATATTTTTCTAATGGGTCAACCAGTTTTTATAAAGGTCCACCCAACCTGACCTGTTTTTAAATGGGTCGTGTTAGTCGACCTAGACCTGTTTTTCGTGTCAGGTTGACCCAAACCTCTCTTTTCACTGAAACCTATTTGATCGCCAAACCTAATAGCCGGCGCAAAGCAGCAGCGATGGCATATATGTCCCGATCTGTTCTATGGTTGTAGATAGTGACATGCAATGGTTTCTTGAGTATTTTGGGCTCAAGCACGACTACCGGCTGCAACGACCTCCCGCTCTCTCTCATCCTCTCTCTCCCTCCCCTCCCTCTCTCTCTGTAGTCGATCGGGTCATAATGACTCGCGTCTCTCTTCTTTCCTTTAAACTTTTATTTTAAATAAGTGTATAATTTGAATCAAGATTATAGCACGATTTGATTTAGGCCTTATTCGAGCTAAGTCCAATAACAAAGGTCAATTTGAACACAAGTCATTAGCTGGATGCAATTGTAATCAGGTTAAAAACAATATAGAAAAGCATCCACCATGTATTCATCAACACCGAAATTTTGATAAGGAATATTCAAATATATTCTGGTTAAAAAGATAAATAAAACGCCTTCAGATAGTTTCACTTTAATAACATGGTTACTACATGTGTATTATTATGTCTTATTAACAGAAACCATCAGTATAAATATTTTGTTACATTATTAAAAATCTAACATTGTTTCTTTATCAAACAACCCACAAACATAACTCTAGCAAGTAACAGAACTTGCATTACACTACGTTTAGTAGAATAAACTTCTTGGTGATTACGGTTGGTAAATTTCCTATATCAGGACATTTCATAGACTGTTTAATGATCAAGAAATTGATTGAACTGCATACGAGGCACGCGTCTAGTTTGGGATCTATTTAAGAATTTGCCCACCAACAATCGATGAAATGCCCCAACTAGAGTTGTGAGTTTGTTTCATTATGATGAATGCATTTAGTCCGTATCGCAAGATGTGCCCACATGTGACACAACACTAAATACGGGTGGGTGCCCTTATTGAGATGCTAAGTCAGTTAAAAAATTAAAATGAGTGTTAAGATTATGGGTGCATAACCAAAGGCGCTGATATAGCTCAACAAATAGTTGCTATTTGTCTTATTGTTTAAAGAAAGTATGCGACATCTTAATCGGTTTCTGCTCAACGGAGGAAGTTAGTTCGTCTAGCGATATGCCTTAAGGTCAGACAACACCAAATATGGATGGGTAACCTTACTGAGATACTAAATCAGTTAACAAATGAAATGAGCGTAAAGGGCTGCATGGATGAGGCTTGCTTGCATCTAAGAAGGATGCTGATGCACCTCCTTCTGCCAAATGGGCAGATTTCCTTGACATGTTCGATGATTTAGTTAATTGTTTGAAGAAAGATCACAAGTTTCTCTTTTATATCCTAAAGATTAAGACCATGAGAGAAGGATTATTGCATATAAAAGATGATGTAGTTGTGATGTAGCGTGTGTTATTACAATAACGAAGAGCAAAACACGTTGATTCTGTGAATACCCGTGTTGATCTTCCCCAACCCCCAAAATTCAACCCAAAGGGCACAGAAATTGAAGTGAAATTTGAGTGAATTCAAAATTCAAGTCTGATCTTAAAACTTACAAGAGAAACATATAAATAAGGACATAAGTTCGAAACGGGCCACAAAAAGGCCTTGGGCCAAACACAAGCTCAAAAACAAAATGTCCAAAACACTTCAAAAAACATAAAAACGTAAATAACTAATAGAAATAAGCGTTTTTTTTGGCCCGGACAATGAACAAACCGCCGTAGGAGTTTGTAGCAAGATGGAGCTCGTTCTCACGATCGTTTCGCCTGGTCGCACGCCCAAAACGGACCCCGTAGCCCAAGTTAGAGCCATTTTAGTGAAGCCCCTTTTGTTACACGATCTTGGGCCTCCAAATACAAGATGACCCGCTTCTCCACACTCGGAACCACATCAAATTGCTATTAGCCTTTGAGTGTTGAGAGTAATTGGATTGGTTATATTTAATGTCCCATCAAGAGAAAAACTTGGAGTAGAAGAAAACTTGAGAGATCATTGAAAACAGTATTATTAAGGTTACCATTTAACAACTATTCTTAGGTTTTGGGTCTACAATGATTAATAATATTCAAAGCCAAACAGGAAAGCAAAAATCTAATTAGATTGATAGACCTTTAGCAAACTTAACTAATCTAAAGGCTTTTTTCCATTCGCTTTCTTCCTGTAAGAACTTGGGAAGTGAGATTTGAAAACTCTCAATGCTTAGCTTTTCTATAACTTTCAGGCAATGTAGATTCCATATGATTATTACTTTACCTTTGTATGTTTGATTTGATAACCTATTACTTATGTATGTTGGAGTTCTTCGAATTGAGAGAATAATGATATGTATTTTCGTATGATTAGTGTTGTTAGGCCCTAAAGTGTGAGACTGACGCATCAAATTGACACAACGAGCTATGGTTACGAACTGGGCCTTACCGGGTTAGTTTATATTAGATTGTGGACCTTTATAGGTCACTTGGGCCAAGCTTTAGGCCATGTGGGCCAAGAAGGCCCAAGGGGAGCCCATGTAGGGAATTGGGCTTGTCTATGTATATAAACAAGTTTCTAACTTGTTTTAGGGTTTGAATCTCTTGGAACCTCCATAGTTAAGAAATTCTAGAGAAACACAGAGTGGGATGCGATTTGGTTGTGAGCACTTGTACTAGACGGTTTTGCTAATTCATAGTAATAGAATGGTGTGCAAGTGTTTAAAGGTGATTCAATATTGTTCCTTGTTCTTCATTTTCATATTTTTAGTTTTACGTGTTTATTCTTGAATCACATCAAGTTTGGATTTCGCACAAACTTGGTGTTGTTTGATATCATTGAAAGATCCGGTTAAACGGGACTTACAATTGGTATCAGAGCCTTTAGAACCTATTTCTAGGCCTTTAGAACCTATTTCTAGGCTCGGTGTGATATCAAAGATTCAAGAATTTCGTTATTTTTGGTTCGGTGTTCTTCGCGTTCTTCATAGTGTTCATCGAAATTTTATCAAAAGTTAGTATATTTTGGTGGTGTTTGATCTTTTGAAAGTTGTTACAAGATAAACGGAAATCTTTTGAATTTTTTAAAAGTATTCATTATTATCTTTCCAAAGTTATCAAAATCCCAAAATTTTCGTGATTGATATTTGGTTGGAAAAAAATTATTTGTTTCAGCTTTTTTATCCTTCCATAACACACTCCACTGTTCCGACTCCACCGACAGCTTTCTGAGTCGCAACCTTCAACAAAACAGGTCTCGAGTCAATCTGTCCCATCATCTTCATCAACCATCGAGTCGCAATTGTTGAGTTCAACAACGTTGATAACAGCAGGTCTCGAGTCACTTCCACAGGTCTCGACTCGTGCCGTTCCGACTCGCAAACGTCGTTCCGACTCGCAACCTCTGTATATATCACCTCCATTCCACACCGTTTCGAGTCGCAATCATAATCTTCAACATGGTCTCGACTCTTCATCATCATTGTTATTCATTTCAGTCGCAAACTTAGTTCTCAAGTCATCAACACGGTTTCGATTCAATCATCATTTGGTTCCGAGTCACGGTTTCGACTCATCTCGTGAGTTCTCGACTCATCAAGTTTCAATATTATCATCAACTGGTCTCGAGTCAGCAGCTTTCAAGGTCTCGACTCACAAGATTTTGAGTTCACTTCACAGGTCTCGACTCATCTCTTCGAGTTATTCACAATATCTTTCGTTACTGGTTTCGAGTCCATTTATCATCTTCACTGGTCTCGACTCATCTCGCAATCACGGTTTCGACTTCACATCCTTTAGACAATCTCGACTCACTCACTGCTCACAACTTCAGGTCTCGACTCACTGGTCTCGAGTCATCTTCTTCCTGAGCATTCTCGAGTCGCAACCTCGGTTCCGACTCGCAACCGCATCCACCGTTCCAACTCGCAATCATCTCAACCGTTCAACTATTATTCACCTTCTCCGACGCAACCCCCGGTTAGCTTCACCAACACCATCCTCAATCACCGTCATTCACCGTCTCCGGTCTACATCTCTGTCATCATCATCATTGCGGCTGTATTTAAAATTAGGGTTTTGGACTGCGGATAAACGAAGAAGAAGATCAGTGTTTTGTAATATTAATAATCATTATATAATTATTAATCAATCATTACATAATCATTAATTATAATATATTAATATATTAATAATAATAGTAATAGTAGGTATTCTTATATAATAAAATATATATATATTCTTATTTAAAAATAAAAAAATAATAAAATAAAAATAAAAAAGAAGGAGGAGGCTTGTTTTTTGGTGGTGAAAAGTTTTGACAGGTTTTGAGGTGCGGATCAGAAAGCGGGTTCACTCGATCACGTGCAAAATTCAGAAAGTAGCGAGTACACGAGTTCTCGTTTGGTTTGTGTTTTGAGGAGAAGAACAAAAGTATCACCTACCCACCGAATTTATGGAATTCATCACTAAAGAAGAACTACTTTCCGTCTTTTGCACTCCTGAATGTAGGGGCAGAGTAGAATATTACCGTTACACAACGCTTAGCTAATTGAAGATTATCAAGACATAAAAAATAAAAACTTTACTTTATCAAAAAATGAGAAACTTTATAAAGAAAAAATTGAAGCTCAGCAAAAAGACATCATCAAACTCAAGGATGATGTAAGTGTAAAAGCAACTCAACTTTTATATGTTCAGGAGAAGTTATGCACTGTGCCTAAAGAACTGGAGGATATCAGAGATAGATATCAAATAAATGAACTCAATATTAAGAAATTTGATTCTTCCAGCAAACTAGTTAAAAACTTGTGTGATCAACAGCTCGCATATAAGAAAAAGAAAGGGTGTGGATTGGGTTTCAATCAGGCTCCTCCTCCTTGTAATGACAATTATACTTATTTACCTATGACTGGGGAGGAGCTAATGAATGAAAGTAAAATGACTTATGGTTGAGAAACAGGAATCTACTTCGGTAAATTTTGTTTCAAAGGGTACTTTTGATCCTAATGCTTCGTCTTCCCCTGCAGATGAACTTAAAGTTGAAGGTGTCAAGCATCAAATTCTCATGTGTGTGACATTTTTGGCTCGTTTTTTCACTCTATGATTAATTTCAGGTCTGATGATTTGGGCGAAAACGTTGATGCTTGCATAACAGAGACTGAATCGGCAAACGAAACGAATGAGCCAGCTGAACCATCTGAAGAAGCTGATTCTGAGAAATTGGAATCAGTTGATTCTAGTGAATTCAGCTCAAGGGTGTCAAGTGTAGAACCGTCTTGTGCTGATAATTCGTCTAATGATTCAGCAGAAGTTTCTACTGAAGTTTCTGGTGTTTCATCTGATAAACCAGAATTCTCCGATTCTGTAAAAGCTGACGACATGAAGGAAGAAGTGAAGTCTAATGTGAACAAGGCTCTAAGTATGCAAGATGAACAATCTGAACCTTCTGTTAGTGATGAAAAGGTTCAGATCAAGCAACAAGAGCCGAAGCGAGTAGGTAAAGTGTCATGGCCCCCGACCCGGTTTGACCCGGTTCAGGAGCCACGGGACAGAAATCCCGTGGTATTTAATTTAGGCGACAACGGAAGTCTTTTTAAAACAGGATCTTTCAATATTTAAAACTGCCCGTTTATATAATCTAGGGATAAAACCCCGGTAATTTACAATAAGATGATTTTACTGGAAAATCTTTATTTTACAAAACATGTTTCTTTATTTATTTACATTGAGCCACTTTTCTAAGCTTGAAGTGCTTCGCGGCACTTTTCTTGGATCACAACAGATTACCTGAAACATGTTTGAAAAAGGTTTTGTCAGCGGGAAATACTGAGTGAGTTCATTCAGGTTTTATAAAATGACACGTAGTTATAAAATTACAGCATAAGAGCGATTACAATGGTTTATATCTTATTTTTATCTGGCCCCGTGTCACAATGGTGACATGTCACAATGGTGACGATGGTCATACCACTATTAGGTCAATGAACCCAAATAGTGATGATTATCCCTAGTAGGTCAATGAACCTAACTAGGAGAAAATTAGTAATGTGCACAATACCCCACTAGCCAGTGATTCAAGATATCCATGACTTAGTCCCTGTAATTATAACTTTGGAAAATAATTTGGAGTATTGTAAAACAGTTGATAAAAAGAGAATGACTCACAAACTGTGAAAAAGAGAATGGACTCACATGGCTGATTTAACGAGCAGAGTATAAGTCTACTGATAAGCCTTGATTAACCTAATTTGAATAACAACGCAAACACAAACGGGTTAGTAACTAATACAGCAGTTACGACAATTCACGAGATTAAACCCTCACAACGATTTACAAATGCAATACTTAACAATTCAGTGGATTCACAATGAATGACAGAGTATAGTCTGAGTTCGAACAGCACTCAAACATTCAAGTCGAAATCACGATGAATAACAATGTATAAACTCAATTTGAGCAGCACTCAAACAATCGTTGGATAGTTACAATCGATCGGACGTTGAATCGTAATAGCGATCGAGTTATTACCCTGATTGCGGCAGCGATTTGTGAATTGTGTGTGTTGTTGGACTGTTTTGATTATAACTCAGAGCATAATAGGAATTTGAACGTCGAATTAAAGCAGAATTTCAAGTCCTAGACCCGACTATTTATACCCAGAAAATTGCCCCCCTCACGCCACGCGAAAGGAACATGTGTACCCGTCGCGTGGCGCGACAGGTCTACTTTCTAGCCTAGGTTGTTTCGTGTCCCAGTAGGTTTGCTGAGTTGACAGTTTAAGTAAATTCAATTCAGACAACGAAATATAAAGATAATCGTTAACTAGGTTTTACCCCCCTGAGTTTTAGGGGCCCTGATCCTAATTCCGATTGTTTTGAAAATTTTAGGGTTTATGCAGAATTGCTTGGGTTTCTCAATTAGGGTTTCCTTAATAGATAATTAATACCCTAAATATTAATTTTAGTGAGAGTTGTTACATCCTCCCCACCTTAAGAAAAATCTCGTCCTCGAGATTTACTTGAATAAATGAGGGTATTTTCGCTTCGTTTCTGATTCCAGCTCCTAAGTGTATTCTGGTCTTCTCTTTGAATTTTATTTGACTTTGACTAGCACTAGTCGCTTATGTTTGAGAAACTTGACTTTTCTATCTTCTATCTGTAGTGGTTTTTTTCCACGAGTTTCAGCTTTTCATTTACCTCCACATCTTGAAGAGGTACTACCAGGGATTCGTCGGATAAACATTTCTTGAGATTGGATACATGAAACACATCATGTACTCTAGCTAATTCTTCTGGTAGTTGTAAATGATAAGCAACTGGTCCTATTTGTTGCATTACTGGAAATGGTCTTACCGAATCTAACAACTCCTTTCCAAGGAGATACTTTCAATAGCATTTTGTCTCCAACTTGAAACTCCAATGGCTTTTGTCTATTATATGTATAACTCTTCTGGCGATCTCTAGCCGTCTTCAGTCTTTCCTTCGTGATACTGAATATCACAGTTGTAGTTACTTAAGATTTTCATCCATCTCCTTTGCCTTATGTTTAATTCTTTTTGTTGAAATATATATCTTAAATTCTTATGACCCGTATAGACAGAAAACTTACTTCCATACAGATAATGTTTCTAAATCTTAAGGGCAAAATTATGGCTCCTAATTCTAAGTCATGAGTGGTATAGCTTTCTTCGTGCTTTTTCAATTGCCTTTATGCATACGCAATTACCTTTTTGCGTTGCATTAACACACATCCAAATCCTAGCTTTGAAGCATCACCATATACTTTAAAATCTTCTGTTCCTTCTGGTAAGGCTAGGATTAGGGCATTTGTTAATTTATGCTTTAAAATCCTAAAGGCTTCTTCTTGTTTAGGTCCTCATTTAAACTTAACTGTTTTACAGGTTAGCTTAGTTAATGATATAGCTATCTTAGAAAATCCTTAATAAATCGTTTATAGTATCCGGCTAAGCCTACAAAACTCCTATTTTCCATTGCGGATTACGGAATCTTCCATTTGATAATTGCTGCTATCTTATCAGGATCTATGTGAATATCTTCATGATTCATCATATGACCCAGAAATTGTACTTCCTGCAGCTGAAATTCAGACTTCGATAGTTTGGCGTAAAGTTTTTCCTTTCTTAACAAAGTTAAGAGAGCATGCAAGTGCTAACAACGTTCTTCCTAACTTTTGGAATAAATATGTATATCGTCGATGAAGACAATTACAAATTTATCCAAATATGGTTTACAGATCCTATTCATCATGTCCATGAATGTTGCAAGTGCATTCGTTAATCCGAAGGGCATGACTGTAAATTTGTAATGACCATTCCTAGTTCTGAAAGCAGTTTTAGGGATGTCTTCCACTTGTACTTTTAATTGATGATATTCGGAACGTAGGTATATTTTAGAAAATACCTAGCTCCTTGAAGTTGATCGAAAAGATCATCAATCCTAGGTAATGGGTATTGATTCTTTATTGTAACCTTATTCAATTTTCGATGATCAATACACATTCTCATCGGACCATCCTTTTTCTTAATAAACAACACTGGTTCCCCCTCCCACGGAGATAAACTAGGTTGTATGAAACCTTTACTTAATAATGCATCTAATTGATTTTTCAGTTTTAATATTTTTGTGGGTGCTAACCGATAAGGTGCCTTGGCTATCGGTATAGTTTCTGGAATTAGATGAATCCTAAATTTTACTTCCTTATCTGGTGGTAACCCTGATAATTCTGCTGGGAATATATCTGGGTATTCTGAAACTACAGAAATTTCCTTAAGCTCTTTATGTTTAGTATTAATGATTACTGAAATCATTTATACTATTCCTTGCTTTTGTTCATAATTAGCAACTTCCATTACTGATATAAACTTTATGGGTTTACATGGCTTATCTCCTGAAATCATTATTACTTCTCCAGTGGGTGCACAAATTTCTATGGAATTCTTATCACAGATAATTCAAGCATGGTTGTTTACTAACCAATCCATTCCTAACATATCATCAAATTCAACTAATTTCATAGATAATGGGGTTGAAGAAATTTATGACTTAAAAGTTCTATTTCTACGTTTTGCAGAACCTTATTTATTTTAACTGAATTCCCATCTGCCGTTTCTACTTGTAGAAATTTGCCTAATGCTGGTTAAAGGTAAGTTAAGAGTTTGGCAGAATGAAATATTTGTAAAACTTTGGTTTGCACCAGAGTCAAATAATACTTTTGTGTAAACGTTGTAAACTAAGAACATACCGGCTATCACATCTGGAATGAGCTCTGCTTTCTGAGCAGTCAGTTGGAAGGCTCTTACATTCCTTTTTGCTTCTTCTGCAGGTTTGGCTTTATTGTTAGATAATTTGTTCAGTTTTGGACAATCTGGCTTAAGATGTCCAGCTTCTCCACAGTTGTAGCAGACTGAAAATCTCTTCCTCCTGCAGTCTTCTTCTTGATGCCCCGGAATTTTGCAAAAATTGCAATATCCTTTGCATCTTCCAAAATGCTTTCTTTTGCAAGAATTGCAAAATGGGCTAGTGGAAGATTGCCCAATCCCTCCTTTCTTGAAATTGTTATGGTTACCCGGACGGAATCCTTGGGTAATCTTTTGGGCTACTGTTTTGGGCAGTGAGCACACCCAACAAAACAACAAACAAGAAAGCCTATTGGTCAATTTGGCGGTTGGTTACATGAGCCGAGAACACCAACAAAAATCAAACAAAGCCCATTGGGTGGTTGGGGCGGTGCACTATATCCCTCTATTTTTTTTTTTTTTTTTTTAATTCAAGATCATGACGGTGAACTTTTTCTTCAACACCAATCAACAAAAAAAAAACCTTTGGGCGGTGCACTATCTCAAACGGAAAGTGGGCCTTTTTAAAAATTATTTTCTTGTTGGAGTGCTTTGACTTGAATCCAACAACAACCAATCAAAGTGACTTGGGCGGCGCACAACAAGAACAAACAAACGAATTTTATAGGTCACTTGGGCGGCATAATCAAACAAAATTAATTTGTTTTCTTGGGCAGTGCTTTTAATGTGACACAATGTGACTTAATTGGTCACTTGGGGAGGTTCCTTGGACACTGAACTTTGGGCGGTGGAATGGATTGATTGTTTGTGACCACTTTGGCTTTGATAAAGTTTAAACATGCAAAATCCTTTTGATTTTTCTTGTCAGGCGGCAGTGCCTTGAACGGATCACAAGCAAAAGTCAACAAAGTTTATTTGTTTTCTTGGGCAGTGGAATGGTCAGAGAACCTAGGGAGGTGCACCACTAACAACAAATAAATTTGACCCTTCGAAGTTTAGCTTGATCCTTCGAAAAACAAAGATGACCCTTCGAATTGTTTGGGTTGACCCTTCGACACTGTGAATATCCTTCGAGATTTTAGCTTGATCTTTCGAGACAAAAAGGTGGTTGACCCTTCGAAACAGTTGATCTTTCGAACTGATATATGATCTTTCGAAATATGAAGATCTCAAGAACTTCAAGAACACAGCAAGAACACGGTGACTGGGTTTTCCAGATCTGACCAAAAAAACAACCCAAGACTTGAACAAAAACCCGATTTTAAACAAGGTAAAGAGCCTTAGCTCTGATACCACTTGTAGGTCCCTCTTCGGAGGATGACGAACCTAAACCTTGTTATACGAACCCACTAGCGAGTGCGGAATCCAAGCTAGCAAGCAAACCGGGTTGAGACAAGCATAAACACAAACACACAAGGATTCACCGATTAACACCACTGTATTAATACGAATGAAGGTTCCGGTTACAAGCACAATGTTTACAAATCTAACTTGCAAACTCTCTAGTGTGTGTGTGTGTGTTTTGATAGAATGCTCTCAACTCACTATGTGCATCTATCTCACAAGTCTCTCAAGTCTCTTCCACACAACACACTACATGGGTATTTATACCCATACACAGCAGGTCTGGTCAAGGATTAGACAGACTGTCCGAAGGACTATCTGTCGACCACAATTGCCATCGAAGGATCCATATATACTTCGAAGGATAGCATATCCTTCGAAGTCCATCAGTATCCTTCGTGGACATCTTTCGAGCTCATCGAAGGATATACATTATCCTTCGATGGCCCACCTTTCGACTCAGACACTTCACATAATATATTTCTAACTGTTGGGCCAAGTCAAACCAGGAGGACGGTTGACTTGGTCAACTTACAGGACTGACAAAGACATCGTTTACATATAGACCGAATACAGACAAAGTACAGACATAAGTGCATCAACAAACTCCCCCTTGGCTGTAGCTTTGTCTTTATCTTCTATAGTTGTAAACTCATCTCGAACTTCGATGGTCTTTGGTCTTCGAGTTCTCGTTCCGTGAGTCGTGTCCACAAATATGTATCAACAGCTACTTCCTTCCTTCTATTTTCTTCTCTTGTCCGTACTAGTTCGTCAGTCAGAGTATTGGCTAAATCCACCGCATCATCAATCGTGCGAGGTTTCGCAGCCTTGACAATATTACGGATTTCGGCAATCAATCCCCAAATATAACGAGAAATAAGTACCGGCTCTGGCGAAGCCAGGGTTGGTACTACTCGAGCATATTGGAAGAATGTCGAAGTATACTTTCGACAATCTACATCCACCATCCGGTGGGTTAAAAACTTATTTGTCATTTGTTCTTTTTCATATTCGGGACAAAATTTTCTTTCCACAAAGCTCTTAAATTCTTCCCAGTTCATAGCATATGCCATCCTCCTTCCTTTTGCTTGTAACACCGTATTCCACCAATCTAGCGCCCCTTCTTTGAAAAGGTTTGACGCGTACATGACCTGATCATCCTGAGCACATTTACTTATGGCAATTACTGCCTCGGTTTTCTCTAACCAACGCAGTGCCGCAGATGCTCCTTCATTGCCTGCAAACTCAGATGGTTTACAAGCAAGAAATTCTTTGTAAGTGCAACCAGGTGTTGCAGCTTTCATTTTCTTAGGGGGAGGAGCTTGCTGTGGTTCATTCTCATGATTAGTATGATTATTGGCTCCGTTTACGCTATTACTGATGTTATCTTTAGAAATACATTTGCTAGGAAAAAATTGTTGCGGTTCTATTGGATTTTTAATAGCAGCAACCAACGATTGCTGGAATAGCGTTGGCTATCCCTTGAGCAACTATTGCTGGAATAGCGTTGGCTATCCCTTGAGCAATGATATTTTCTATATCCTGCCTAGTCATATATTGATCCCCCGATTGTTGCTCAGATTGATTAACCTCATTAACTGGTTCATTATTAGCGTTTTCCATCTGATAATATATTTATTAGTATCAATAATTATACATAAAATAATCATATTAATTTCACAATACACATATAGCCAACTCATTGATTTCTTGATTTCCATTTATAATTAATAGTATGCATCAATACACACCATTATCTTACAAAGTTTTATTTTAGGTTATTTTACAGACTGATTTTTTTTACTATTACTATTATACAACCACAGTTTCATAAATCCCCTATCCTTTGTCAGATGATATTCTAGTAATGGCGTTCCCTCTCATCATATTTCCAGGAGATCTGTCCCCCAATCTCTTGGATCCTATTCCCAGTATCCATTAGTACTTTGCCAAAGTGGCGGAGTTCAGCCATATTCTAGTTACTCATTGGTGGATTTGGTAAAGGTTCTGGATTGAACTGAGGAAAAAGCTTATAGGGATTGTTTTGTAACTGTATTTCATTAGTCAACCATTCGTCTATTTGCGAGTGGATTGAAGGGTTTAGAATAGCTGGTTCTAAGTTCATTGGTAGTTGTGTTTCAAAAGAGTGAATGAAAACATTTTCATTAACAGGCTTAATAGTATTATAGCTTGCCAATATAAAATCTAGCTCTTCCTGAGATGGTAACCTTTCAATTTGCCTAGACATTTCCCCAATTTCCATTTTCTTAAGCTTGGGTTTCTCGAGAGGTAAAGCGTTGAATTCTATAGGTTCTTCTATGTCTGGTATATACCTATTGAAATCTCTAGAAATCTCTATTCTTACTGGATAGAGATTTAAATTCTGAAGGGCGTCAGACAAGTCACTCATGCTGTTTTAGCAAAATACACACAATTACTAAGTTAAAATTCATAACAAAATTTTATAGAAAAATTTTTAAATATTCATACTGGTTAACCACCGAAACAACTGAAATTTAAAACATACTAGGTTTTATTTGTAAATTTATTTATTTACTGAATGAGGTTTCTAGACTATAGATAATAAAGGTACTAAAAATTGGGTCAAATTATTTAACGATTTGCATTAGTCGCTATGTTGGCTAGCATATAAAGATCTACCCATATAATTAGTCAGATAATAAAACACAAAATAGCAGTTAGAAATTCCTAAGTATTTCTCAATTACTTTAATAGGCTAAAATCAATAGTAAGCTTAAATCAGTGGCACTGATACCACCTTTTTCTGTCACGACCCCCGACCCGGTTTGACCCGGTTCAGGAGCCGCGGGACAGAAATCCCGTGGTATTTAATTTAGGCGACAGCGGAAGTCTTTTTAAAACAAGATCTTTCAATATTTAAAACTGCCCGTTTATATAATCTAGGGATAAAACCCCGGTAATTTACAATAAGATGATTTTACTGGAAAATCTTTATTTTACAAAACATGTTTCTTTATTTATTTACATTGAGCCACTTTTCTAAGCTTGAAGTGCTTCGCGGCACTTTTCTTGGATCACAACAGATTACCTGAAACATGTTTGAAAAAGGTTTTGTCAGCGGGAAATACTGAGTGAGTTCATCCAGGTTTTATAAAATGACACGTAGTTATAAAATTACATCATAAGAGCGATTACAATGGTTTATATCTTATTTTTATCTGGCCCCGTGTCACAATGGTGACATGTCCCAATGGTGATGATGGTCATACCACTATTAGGTCAATGAACCCAAATAGTGATGATTATCCCTAGTAGGTCAATGAACCTAACTGGGAGAAAATTAGTAATGTGCACAATACCCCACTAGCCAGTGATTCAAGATATCCATGACTTAGTCCCTGTAATTATAACTTTGGAAAATAATTTGGATTATTATAAAACAGTTGATAAAAAGAGAATGACTCACAAACTGTGAGAAAAGAGAATGGACTCACATGGCAGATTTAACGAGCAGAGTATAAGCCTACTGATTAGCCTTGATTAACCTAATTTGAATAACAACGCACACACAAACGGGTTAGTAACTAATAGAGCAGTTACGACAATTCACGAGATTAAACCCTCACAGCGATTTACAAGTGCAATACTTAACAATTCAGTGGATTCACAACGAATGACAGAGTATAGTCCGAGTTCGAACAGCACTCAAACATTCAAGTTGAAATCATGATGAATAACAAAGTATAAACTCAATTTGAGCAGCACTCAAACAATCGTTGGATAGTTACAATCGATCAGACGTTGAATCGTAATAGCGATCGAGTTATTACCCTGATTGCGGCAGCGATTCGTGAATTGTGTGTGTTGTTGGACTGTTTCGACTATAACTCAGAGCATAATAGGAATTTGAACGTCGAATTAAAGCAGAATTTCAAGTCCCAGACCCGACTATTTATACCCAGAAAATTGCCCCCCTCGCGCCACGCGAAAGGAACATGTGTACCCGTCGCGTGGCGCGACGGGTCTACTTTCTAGCCTAGGTTGTTTCGTGTCCCAGTATGTTTGCTGAGTTGACAGTTTAAGTAAATTCAATTCAGACAACGAAATATAAAGATAATCGTTAACTAGGTTTTACCCCCCCTGAGTTTTAGGGGTCCTGATCCTGATTCCGATTGTTATGAAAATTTTAGGGTTTATGCAGAATTGCTTGGGTTTCTCAATTAGGGTTTCCTTAATAGATAATTAATACCCTAAATATTAATTTTAGTGAGAGTTGTTACATCCTCCCCACCTTAAGAAAAATCTCGTCCTCGAGATTTACTGGAATAAATGAGGGTATTTTCGCTTCATTTCTGATTCCACCTCCTAAGTGTATTCTGGTCTTCTCTTTGAATTTTATTTGACTTTGACTAGCACTAGTCACTTATGTTTGAGAAACTTGACTTTTCTATCTTCTATCTGTAGTGGTTTTTTTCCACGAGTTTCAGCTTTTCATTTACCTCCACATCTTGAAGAGGTACTACCAGGGATTCGTCGGATAAACATTTCTTAAAAGGTACCGTTTAAATTCAGTACTTTGATTTGAATTTGATTAGTCTTCAATCTGATGACAGAACGGTTAAGCAAAAATATTTTTCTTTTTTATTCTTAGTTTATGACTTTGTACATAAAGTGTCCTTTCTCTAGTAAATGGTAAATTTGCGCAAAAATACAAGATTTATGCACAAATTTAGGGGGGAGAGGAACATATAGATAGATATAGAGTTTAGGGGGAGAAAACTCTAAAAACAAAAATACAAAAAGAGTTTGTTGTATATATATATATATGTATTGCTTTACAGAGAGAAAATGAGAGAAATACAAAAACATTAGAAAAATGAAAAAGCCAAAAAGATAAATTGCATGTTATGGGAAGTGAAATAAATGTTCGTGTTAAAGGGTCTTGACTAACACATGTAAGGTGCCATAGCTGAAAAGACAAGGATCTACTGCGATATATTGATTAGCTTGACTCTCAAAATGATAAAAGATACTAAGTGATATAAACATAACGAACTATGTACCATGTGGGTAACATACCAACGGCGTATGATTTTATGGTCTTAAATCTTGCGTTGATAGATAGCCAACGTCTGAGGTTTCGGGTCTTTATATTGTTGAATCATCCGGGGATATCTTGGCTGTCCTTCTGTTGCATCCAGATTATATGCAGACCTAGACACAATCAAGATATCTTAAAGATCCCAAAGAGGACAAAAACCCTAAGGAATCAAATCTCAAAATGAGAAAATTCCCAATGCTCAAAGAGCCAAATTCGTACAAAAATGGTATTTGCCTCGCCCTCGTTGGACATAATCATTGGTCGCTCTGCTGTATGAAAGTACTGACCTGTCAGCAATGGTCTAACGTTGTAAATAAAAAAGGATGACATCAATATACTCACCTGTTACGATGAATCGTTGTGCTTACCTTGATTGTGGGGGTATGCCTTGGAATGGGACACACGAGTATAATAGTATAATATTACCTTAAGCATATCATGAAGTTGAAAAATTGAAAGTTGAGCGTTAAATTTAAGTGGACAAATATATTGGCAATCGCATATACCAGTTTGATTAGGCTCGTACTGAAAAGTGTTCCTTAGTCTGCCTGAGAATGAATTTTGATCCCATGCAATTGTAATTGTATATTATGGTAGTTGTTTATATTTTGAGTTTTTATTTGTTTTTAGTTCTTTAAAAAAATTAAAGAAATTAAAAAAAAATAGAAAAATTCAAAAAATAGAAAAATAGTGTCTTGCTTTTCTATAAAACCAAAAATCTAAAAATAGAGTGTTTATTTGTTTATCTTAAAATTAAAAATGTAACCATTCTTGAAGATTTGATTGATCATCAAAAGTTGAAAGAGTTTAAATTGTGAAATCCGAGTACAAGTACTTGGATGTACCTAGTGTTCATATGGTACTCTCCCTGTTGCATAAGAAATGTTTGCTTATGAGTTTGTGAGCATGTGCAGAACTTGATTTCAATCAAGAACAGGGGTTGATGAAGACTGAGATGCTGTTAGCTGCTGACAAAGCATGAAGCATCACAACGACAAGATGTACCTGAGTCAGAAGAACCGGATACGAATTACCGTCTGACAGTGATAGTGCATTTGAGAAGTACCATGAACGTGCTTGAAAGACAAAGATTGAAGAAGAAAAGAGCTGCAGAGAATCCTCCTCTCACATTCTTTTTGACAAGATTTTCAAGCAAATGCTGATCGAGATCCAGATATGAAGCAAACCACAAGAGCTGAAGAAAGAGACCCAGTGCTGAGAGTTCGGAAGTAAAGAACTTCCACACATCTGCAGTATAGCGACACCCATAGACTTCGTTGAAGACGTTGCTGATTTCATGTTATGAAGACAATTTGATGGCATCAGTCTAGGGGGAGATTGTTAGGCCCTAAAGTGTGAGACTGACGCATCAAATTGACACAACGAGCTATGGTTACGAACTGGGCCTTACCGGGTTAGTTTATATTAGGTTGTGGACCTTTATAGGTCACTTGGGCCAAGCTTTAGGCCATGTGGGCCAAGCAGGCCCAAGGGGAGCCCATGTAGGGAAGTGGGCTTGTCTATGTATATAAACAAGTTTCTAACTTGTTTTAGGGTTTGAATCTCTTGGAACCTCCATTGTTAAGAAATTCTAGAGAAACACAGAGTGGGAGGTGATTTGGTTGTGAGCACTTGTACTAGACGGTTTTGCTAATTCATAGTAATAGAATCGTATGCAAGTGTTTAAAGGTGATTCGATATTGTTCCTTGTTCTTCGTTTTCATATTTTCAGTTTTTCGTGTTTATTCTTGAATCACATCAAGTTTGGATTCCGCACAAACTTGGTGTTGTTTGCTATCATTGAAAGATCCGGTTAAACGGGACTTACAAGTGTGTTAATGATAGTACAACGAATTGTGATATATATGCAAAAGAATGGACAGTTATCAAGAGACACCTGTTGGTTCAGGCCCCAAAATCACACACTCAAACTCACAAGTAAATTGCTCTCAAATATAAAGAAAAGAACTCTACGAGAACTTGCAGAAATGAAAAGCTTCTTTATTAAAATGTGAAAGATGGATGCATCACAATTGAGATAATACTACTATTTATAATATAAATATAACCATCACGTGCAAAAACTAAGTCCACGTTCTCCTTAAAACCAGCTAACAACTCAAATGTCCAGCTTGCTCCACACATGCACATCCGTTTTACTCGGTCAAGCTACACCACTTTTGCAACAACCTAACTGTAATTCCTTGAGAATTCCTTTTAACCATAAGGCTTGGCAACCCGTAATAGAGAGGTATATTCAGCCTCAGTGGAGGATAGGGCAACAACCTTTTACTTGTTTGATTGCCAAGAGACTGGACCAAAACCTAAGTGAAAAATGAAACCCAATGTACTTTGTTGTCATCAACATTTCCAGCATAGTCACTATCACTGTAGCCTCTTAGTGTGAGACTCGATTCTTTGCAATACATAAGTCCATAATTTACGGGTCCCTTAATGTATTGTAAGATGCATTGAGCAGCTTCCCAGTGTGTCTTTGTAGGTCGATCCATGTACCTGCTTACCTTGCGAACTGCAAATGCTATGTCAGGCCTAATATTAGTTAGATACATGTAGCTACCTATAAAACTTCAGTAAAAGTTTGAGTCCACTTCTTCTTCTGAGTCATGCTCCGTTAATTGGAGCCCATATTCCACAGGTGCTGATACCGGTTTGCATTGATCCATTCCATACGAGTCCTTGTAAACTTTTGTTGAGAAATTGCTTATATTGTGAGATTTCCATTCCCATAAAGTAATGTAAATTTCCCATATCAGTTATATCAAACTCGTTTTTTCATAGATTCCTTGAACTTTGATATGCTTGCGATGCAAGTGCTTGCTATAATCAAATTGTCAACATAAAGACAAACTAGTAACTGTTCACCGTCTTCTTGTTTTATGAACAACCTATCTTCGAATGGACACTTCTTAAACCCATTGTCTTTGAAGTAATTGTCTATTCAACTGTACCAGGCTCTTGGAACTTGTTTTATGAATAACGTATCTTCAAATGTACACTTCTTGAACCCATGCAACTGATACAAGGCCTTCTTTAAACATCATTCCTTATGTTCACTTCCTTTTTCTACATAGCCTTAAAGTTGTTCTATGTAGACCTTCTCTGTTAGTGTTCCATTTAAGAAACGACATTAAATCCATTTGATGCAACTGCCAATTGTATTGTGCAGCAAGGGTTAGGGCTAACCTTATAGTTTCAACACGTATGACTGGTGCGAATACTTCTTGGCAGTCTATCCCAATATTTTTTTCTTATATCCTTTCACTACGAGCCTTGCCTTATATTTATCTAGCTTCCCATGTTCGTTGTATTTTGTTTTATAGATCCATTTCACTCCTATAGGAACATGATTCTTGGGCAGTTCTAGCAATACCATGTATGGTTTTTGTTGATAGATTGCATCTCACAAACAATAGCTTCACACCATTTTGTTCCTTGCATGCTTCTTGATAAGTAGTTGGATCTTCACCAATGTAAAAAACAAAGTTTGTAGTATCTCGTGTCATGGTACATCCCTTCTTGTACAATCTTTCAACTTGAGTCTTTGTTAGTCTTTTAGAATTTTTGTAGTCGTCATCCATCCCTTTTGTTTTTGATGACATTGTTTTCATCATCACTTGATTCGGATGTGTTGTTACTTCCCTCCAAATTCATATTTGACGATGAGTAATTGTGTATGTTGTTTGATGAATCAGTGACATTGTCTATTGAACCACTAGGATGCGAGGCTTGTTCAACCAAACTAGGACTATTGGTTTCAACTGGTATGAGAAGTTCACTGTCAACATGTGTACTTGAAGTTCTTTATAGTTGTTGATTGCCTTCTGTATCAGTTGAGTTATGTACGATATAGGGTATCTCTTGTTGGCTATTCCATGCTAAGTGCTCATCGAATATCCCTACTAATGATGACTTTTTTTTTTTTTTTGTGTTTCAGGGTTATATAGTTTGTTGGCCTTTTCACTTTATCCCACAAATATAACCCGTTCAGTCTTATTGTCCAACTTGCCACATATTTGGTCAGGTATATGAACATATTGTTGCCCAGAATGATCTTTGATCTCTAGGATGTGAATGATAAAACTAAACTTGCATATAACTTGAATTTGAATACAATATAATGTTTTACAAATGAAATCTAAGGCCCTATTTATAAGTATCCAAGAGGTGAGATTGAAGAGATGTGTCTCTTCACGAACAGGTGTGTCCTTTGATCTTGTGGTTGTAATTAAACATGAAGAGGTGTGTCTCTCTAAACCAAAAGTTGCGTCCCTTGTTTTTCTTGAGGCTGTCGATCGAATAGATGTGTAGGAGACAGTTTGATTTCTTTAATGAAGTTGGTTATCTACTTCTGATTTCTCATCTTCAATAGTCCCTGAACTTCATAACTACCTTCTAAACTACTTTATACTATATACTAATTAACCCTTGTAGTATGGATGTGAATGATTAGTATTTCATTCATCCCCTAATAATGAACATCCTTAAGTTGTTGTAGATCTTGAACTCCAAGCAGTTCTCGCATTGTAGCAAACTTGACCCTTGCTAGTGCCTTTATTAGTATGTCTGCCCGTTGTAATTCTCCACTGATGTGTTCCACATTGATGTGTTCGTTCTCCGCGCATTCTCTTATGAAATGATAACGTGTATCAATGTGCTTGCCTCTTCCATGAAAGACTGGATTCTTCATGAGTGCTATTGCAGAAACATTATTCACCCTTAGTGTTATCTTCTATTCCTTCAAGCATGTAACTTCACTTAGTAATCTTTTAAGCCAAAGTGCCTGGTGTTAATGCACTTTAGGTGATAAGTGCATGTCTCCCAAGTTATAGGGTCTTTATTGTACATATGTTGAAAATTAGTCCCAAGTTTATCCTAGGGACATTTTGTCCAAGTTTTAGGATGGTTTCTTTAGTTAGAGTTTTTTTGTATGGACTAAGGTCAGAGTTTGTTAGTGTAGCCTTTGTCTGAGTTTTGTCTAGGCAAAAGGTCAGAGCTTTGTGCTATATGTTTTGTCCGGGCTTTCTAGTTAGTATTGAAAGTCCGGGCTTTGCCTTGTATATATACCTTTATGTGGAATAGACAAGGCAGCGATTCTGTGTGAAATTCTGTGCACCTAACCCTAATCATTGTGTTTTGTCTGGCGACTGCTTTGTGTGAGTGACGTCATTCATATACATCTTCTTCATCAAGAATACTTAGTGTATTCTTGATTTCTCTCTCAAATCCTTGAATACTAGTGTTTCATCTGCAGTGGTTAATCATCGGGTGGATTCCGCACACCTGTTGGTTGCTTTAGCTGAGTGAGATCTTGGATTGGAGGCCTTACACCTGGCATGCTGCCGCAGTAGCTAAATGAGTTCACAGGACCTCCACCGCTTGGTCCAGCTAAAGTAAAGTCGAGGTTTCAATTGATAGTGACGGTCTATATATGTTATCACATATAGCCTTTTGACATGTATATTTTGTTATGTTTTGTATAAGGAAATAAAAAAGAAACCGATTCCTATTTTTTGTTTGTTTTAATATTTTGGTAAGTGTTTAGACTATTATGCGTACTCATCTTATGTCTGGATAACAACTCAGAGGACTCTAGTTATTGTTGTAGAGTCAAGTAAACATACACTCACTACAAGAAAAGTCACCATTAGCGATGACACCTTTAGCCGCGACGCAGGGCATTAGTGGCGACAACATTATGTGTTGCTGCTAATGCCCTGTGTCGCGACTAAAGGTGTCGCCGCTAATGGTGAGTAGCTGCTCATGGCCATTGATTATGTGATGATCCAATGGTGGACATCTCTCCTGATCTTCTTCTCTATCTTAAACAAACACACACCTCCTCTCATTCTTATCCTCTTCATACACAACACACATTCCATTTTCTCCAACCTTCAACTACACACCACCAACATCAAGCTCTACCACCGCAGGACCAAAACGACTATCAAGCTACTCCACCACCACTGGACCACCACCGTGAAGCTTTGCCATTGTCAAGCCGGACCACCACCAATGTCACCGTCAAGCTGGACCACCACCACTGTCAAGCTGCACCACCACGTCAAGCTCCACCGCCACCGTCAAGCTGCACCCAGGCCTAAAAAGGCCTATTTTTAGCGTACTTTCACAATAATGGTCATTGGGAAAAAAACATGACGATGTGTCAAGAATGCCCAAAGACCATTATTGTGAATGTCTTGACGGTATCATGATGATGTGTATCATGATGATGTGTCAAGAATGCCAGAGACCATTATTTCTTGTAAATAATGTTGTGTTTTCTTAGAAATCATGTTATGTAAATTCGGTTTTAATGAATATAATGCAATGTTTTGTTTCAGTTTCGAGTTCAAACAATGATGAACAACTGGAAGGTAAATAATCGAGCATTAGCGACCTGTCAAACTCGTCATTTCTTGTAAATCATGTTGTGTTTTCTTAGAAATCATGTTATGTAAATTCGTTTTTAATGAATATAATGCAATGTTTTGTTTCATTTTCGAGTTCAAACAATGATGAACAACTGGAAGGTAAATAATCGAGCATTAGCGACCTGTCAAACTCGTCTCCGGTGAAGATTCAGGCAAAACTCCGGCTAAAGCATTAGCAGCGAGGTTTGATAATACTCCAAGAGGCTTTTTGTAGAATTAAATTTGTAAAACTTCATGAGTTTTTTAAGACTTTCTATGTTCACTAAATCGTTAATAACACGAATAGTTCAATAAGGGTTTTGTAAAAAGGCTTATTTCTAGTATTGAATCAATGAATATTGTAGACCTGGTCTTTCGGGTCCAACGTCTCTCAAATAACTAATTCGCCCGAGTCTATAGGAGAAGAAGTCCATCTGACCATTAGTGACTTACAACTTCCTACCTGCACGTGTATTATTTAGTGAACACCAGGATATCGCCCGGGATGTTACCAATATCCCGATCCAGTATCCTGATCACAAGCAAATAGTCAAAAGCAAGATATTAGTCAATATATATATATGCTCAGAAAATGGCCCATAACAATGGTGGCGAAGAATCCCAGTACTTCGTCGAAGGCCTGTCAGCGAAGAATCATATCGGCGAAGAATCCCTCTTGATGAAGAATCGGACTTCGTCAAGAGTGGTTGTGACAAAGCTCCTGAATGTTCGTCATAGGCTTGTCGGCGAAGAATCAATTCTTCGTCGACATGGATACTTCGTGGGGGCGGGGGATCTTCGTCACTGAACAGTTTCAAGATTTCCCTTTTAACAGTTCTCCATAATTTCAGCAAACACATTCTATATCCCAAAAATGGATCAATCAACATGATTTAATCAATTATCATTCATGTTCATACAAACCCTTACCATACTCTAACTGTTTCATATCCTCATAAGCCCACTGTTCGAATCTAATCAGTTTGTTATTGCAAGACACTCATCAAAACCTTTTTATCATGCAACCCTAAATATTAACATCAATCATATCAAACTACTAACTAAACATTAGATCACGCTTTTGTTCTCCTTCACGACAATAAAACAAATCAAGTACACACGAACAACAATCACAAGGAAGTTTATTCAAATCATGAAAGTGTTACTAACTGCAAGATGGTTTGTGCACAAGGAAAGATCGATTGAAGACTCCGCACTAAGGAGGATGGTTGTCGTCAAACAGAGAGAAAGAGAGAGGACTGTAGGGTTTTTATGTTCACGGTTATGGTTATGAGTGGTAATACAATTAAAATGGTATGGGCTACAAGTGAACCTGGGCCGAGGGCCCCCTTTTTGGTGAAGTATCTCTTGGCGAAGGATCTTCTTCGCCGTGTTGAGAGTGTGACGAAGAGTCAACCTTCGTCGGAGGTTGGTTGTGACGAAGAGTCAACCTTCGTCAAGTGGTGGTTGTGACGAAGAGTCAACCTTCGTCGAGTGTGTTTCTCAATCGGAGTAAAACATAAATATGTAAAGACTAAACATATCACACTACTTAAGTTTCCATGTAACATTCAAACATAACAATACTTTAACATTCCAACACAATGCACACAAAATGAATTATTGAAACAGAGTTGTGAAATAAGTAATGCGTAGAGGAAAGACCTTGAAATCTCGGGTTGTCACATCATCCCCAACTTAAAAGAAATTTTGTCTCAAAATTTGATAAATAATACAAACAGCGAGGTGTTAGATCAGGATGACTGTGGATTTTCCTCAGGTGCCACATCATCCCCAACTTGAAAGGGAATTTCGTCCCGAATTCGCTAGTTGCGTCAGAATTAGATTGAGCCGATGGGAATAGTTGAGGATACTTGAGCTTCATCTGGTCCTCACGTTCCCACGTGAACTCCGGTCCACGTCTTGAGTTCCAACGAACTCTCACAATCTGGATTAGGCTATGCTTACGGACCTTAACTTCCCGGTCCATAATTTCGATGGGTTCTTCGACAAACTGTAATTTGTCGTCGATTTTCAGTTTATGGAGTGGTACCACCGGTGTTTCATCGGACAAACACTTCTTTAGTTGCGAAACATGGAAGACATCATGAACGTTACCCAACTTAGCAGGTAACTCGAGCTTATAGGCCACTTTACCAACTCGTTCCAGAATTTTGAATGGCCCGACATAACACGGATTAAGCTTGCCCCGTTTCCCAAAACGTACCACACCCTTCCAGGGTGAGACTTTTAACATAACGTGATCTCCTACAGCGAACTCCAAAGGTTTCATACGCTTGTCAGCGTAGCTTTTCTGACGGTCGCGCGCTGCCGCCATACAATTTCTGATTTGTACAATCTTCTCAGAAGTTTCGAGCACAAGTTCTGGACCGTGATTTGGCTGTTACCCACTTCAGCCCAACTGAGAGGAGATCGACATTTCCGTCCGTATAAAGCCTCGAACGGAGTTGCCTGGATACTGGTATGGTAACTGTTATTGTAGGAAAACTCCACCAAGGGAAGTGTCTCTCCCAACCTTTAACGAAATGGACAACACATGCCCGCTGTTGATACATATTATGTGGTCGCGACTCGGTTCGGTTCAACTCGGTTCGGTTCGACTCGGTTAGGTTCGGCTCAAGCCCGACGTCACGACATTCCTCTGTCGTGCGCCCCAGAGGTCGACACGCGAAGCACGGAGAGCCGAGAACGTTTCCCGCTTGACACATCATCATGACGTCATCATGATGATGTCATGATGATGTCACAACGTTGACTAAACTTCACAAGTTGGACTAATATTTACAAATCTGAATGTTGGGATTTCATGTACGTAAAGAAGCTTGGGCCAATCAACCTCAAGACAGTATGCATGTTGGGCCGAAACAAAGTGTTTGGGCCAAAACCTTTATGAATTCAACATGCAGGTCGACGAAACAACATGGGTTTCGTCGACTTTGAAGACATTTCAATGTGTTTCGCCGAGATGAGTGTTTCGCCGAGATATCATCCCATTTCGTCGTCTATTGGGCTTCTCCAGGCCCAAATGACTGGCCCAGCCTTGTTTCGTCGAGTGTGGTGTGTCTGTAACTATATATTCAGTGAACACAAAAAGAACACAGGGGAGAGAACCGAAAGTTTAGTTGTTTCGTATTGTATCATTTTATGTAACTAAACTTTGTCGAAATCAATACACGTAATTGTTAATCGTTGATATCTTTGCGTATTGTTTATCTCTCGCTCGGTTTGTGTCGTAACGGGGATTCCGCACTCGTTTCGGCACCCGAAACAAGAAATCATTGTCGTCCGACGATCCGCAAACGGACCTACAATTGGTATCAGAGCGTAAGGCTCGATTTCTTGTTGAAAACCGAGTTTCCGGTGGCATTTTCGTGTGGGTTTTGAAGTTCTTATTTTCTGAAAAAGGTTCCTTAAATCTGTTTATATCTTATTGTTTGCTGATAGTTTCAACAAAAACCTGTTATATTGCATGTGTACATGTTAGCATCTGGGTTTTTGTTAAAAGTTTAAGCAAAATCTTGTTTCGGAAAATTCTCCGGTGAAAACTTGGCCGGAAAACTCATATCTTCATCTATGTTCATCAGTGTGTTCTTCATATCTTCAAAGTCTTCAAGAGATATTGTTTGAATTTAAAAACAAAAGATAAAAGGACAATTATTAAAATATTGTTGAGAGCATGCTGTGTTGGTAAGATTAACATGGTGTAGGTTGAAAAAGGCTGTCTTGTGTGAGAGAAGAGATAAGCTTTCTTTGAAATATCTAACCAAACTCACAACAAACCTTATCCAATTCAAGTTTCGTCGATGGTCAACAGCGATTATTCATTGGGTTTCGTCGATCAATCACAATTTCAACCTGTTTTGTCGACAATGCAAATATACCATTCTGTTTCGTCAGCCCACCTTACCCAATCTGTTTCGTCATTTGATTTCACAAACAAACAGTTTCGTCGTCATAATAATCAGTTTCGTTGATTCAAAATTTCATTCCGTTTCGTCGCCCTTCAAGTGTTTCGTCGAACTCAATTTAATCAATCAGTTTCACCGAGGTTTCATACAAATCTGTTTCGTCGCACACAAACACTCCAGTTTCGTCGATTCAGTTTCGTCGTTTAAAATAACCATACTATTTCATCGTTGATCAGACAAACATCGTTTCGTCGCTTCATACAAATTCATCCAGTTACGTCGATATCAAATATCATTCGGTTTCGTCGTTCAACAAAATTCAAATCATTATTCGTCATTTTACATTCAAAATGAATCCGGCTTGATCGGGTACTCCGTCTAATGCGGAAAGCAAGTATAGAAGTACGGGTTTATCGCCATCGTGGGCCGAATCTCCCACACCACCTCGGATTACGGCAGAACAATGGGCATCAGTTACTAATCAAAAGCAAAGTGAACCGAAAATGACAACAGATTTATATGGCAATCTGATACAAGTTCCTGTCAAGCCAGCTCCAACGACAGACTTGTATGGAAACCCATTACCACCAGTTGCTTTACAGCGCCATCGTTCTACTGTAGCATCATCATCTCTTGATCCAAGGAACTGTAGTCAAACAAAAACGGATTTTTATGCTAAAATTGTCAAAGATGCCAGCAATGGTGAATCATCGCGAAACGATGACAGTTCTGAACATGACAGTAGTTCAGTTGAAGATACTTCAACTTCAAGTTCAAGTTCAAGCGAGGATGGATCTGAATGTGAATCAACAAGGGAGGTTGTTGATTATGAGGCAAATGAGTCAACATCTGAGAGTGATTCCAGTCAGGTATGTGTCGATGAACCAACTGTTGTTAATTGTGATAATTGTGCTATCTTAAATGTTAAATGTGCTGATTTAGATGCTAATATGTCTGAGTTGCAAAGCAAACATGATGCTTTAAATGCTAACTTGTTTGACTTGCAAAACAAACATGTTTCTTTAGATAATAAGTGGTGTGATTTGCAAAGCAAACATGAGACTTCGCAAAACAAGTATGATGTGACATTTTTCCACAACCAAAAGTTGATCGTGGATCTTTCTAAGTGCACAGAAGCCAACATGTTTTATGAAAACCATGAAAAGGAGTTTAAATCGGTGATTGAAAAATTAAAAAAGGATAAAACCGAGCTAACGAAAATGGTTTTAAGAAAACAAACTGAAATAAACCTTTACATCAGTAGGCTCGAGTTAATGCAAAAAGAAATGGCTTGTGTTAAAACCGAAAGTGAGGCGATCCGACTCAAGTTAGACAGCTATTTAAGCTCTAGCTATGTGTTGGATCACATCATTGATGTTCAGAAAGAGAAAAGGGATGTCACATGCATTGGATATAAGAAATGTCCACCACCTGTTAGACACAATTACGATGCACTGCCTGATGAAGAGGATAGAACTTATTTTGAACCATCTGTTCCTTTAGACATTTGAGGAATTTGCAACAGGACTTGGATACAAACCGGAAGTATCATCAGATTCGGATGTATCAGCAAATACAAGTGTGTCTTCTGCTGAACAGAATCAGGATCCTCCAATTATTGTTGAGGATGTTGATTCTTCTAATCATGAATCCGATGATACTAACTCAGCCCAGTCTGATGTGGTTATCAAAGAAGAGGACATACCTCTCGAGAATCACATTCTATGTGATCCTCCCGCAAAACCTGCTAAGACTGTTCAGGTCGAGTCCACATCCACTTCCTCACAAGAGTCTGAGAGTGTGAATTTGCTGTATACTCTTGTTGGTGATAATAAAATCTATTCTGACAAAGATTTTCCGATTAAGAATGTAAATCAATCTTTAATCAGTAAAGTTGTTTTTGAAGATTCGACAAGTAGGTTTTTGGGAAATCAGCTTCACACGTTGTGGTAACACAATGTCTGACAATTCCAAAGGCTGAAGTTCGAAAACAACATGGCAATCAAAGATTACCAACTGAGAAAGCTCAGCAAAATCGCACCAAACCAAAGGGTAAATTACCGACTCAAGGTCAAAAGAAAGAGACCCAAAAGAAGAACAAGAAAGTGAACTTTGTGAAATCCAGAGGGACTGATAAAATTGAAACTTTCGAAAACAAATCCAACACGGATTTTGTTAAACAAAGTAACATTTTAAAAAGAAACTGTCAAAATAATTACACACAACACACAAACGGTTGTGATGTAGGACCAAGTACCTCAAGATCACGAAGTTCATCGTCAAGTTCTTACAGTTATGATACTCCGAGGTTTGTTGAGCGGAGATCATGCTTTGAATGTGGTGAGTATGGGCACATTGTTAGAAACTGTCCATATCTCACCAAAGGAAAGGCAAAGCTTGATGCCCCCCATGGTAACAATTACCATAAAAGACCTGTTTCACCAAAGTAGGACCCTCGTCTTGTTAAACAACGAGAAAAGAAACAGAAAAAGAAACAAAGAAAAGAAATTGAAAGGGTTTTAAAACCAGAGGTTATCCAAACACAGTCTGTTAAGTTAGAAGTTAAAAATGAAAAACAAAAACAGATTTGGTAACCAAAATCGGAAACTGTTTTAGGGGGAGCTACATCAATTCCGAATCATCGGGAAATGGATGTCACAATTCTCGATGATGACGGACGACCCAAGTCTGTGAAGGCTTGGGTCCCCCTCTTCAACTAATCTCTGAATGAGTGTGCAGGATGTTCCAGGAGGAACTATTGATAATCTTAGGATTGTTGATAGCGGAGCGTCCATGCACAAGATCGGCGCCATGCGGCTCCGAAATATTGTTACATCTAGGAGAATATTGTTGCCATTGATGGAGAGAAAGGAAAAAGAAAAGAAGACAAAAATGTCTGATGAAAGAATGTGGTTTAATGAGGTTGAAAAATTCGACTAGATGGAATATGTGCCAAAAATTTGGTTGTTATGGTTTTTGATCAGGTCAACATGATAGATTCAATCAATATGTACGCGCCTGCAGCACGTCTGAAGTTCACAATCGACAAAATGAACATGCAGTGTACATTTCTTCGTGGTGTGATTGAAGAAAATGTGTTTGTTGAACAAACCAACCGGGTGTGCAGATGCCTTGGCGTGGATTGAAGAACCGCACACTACTTCTGAAAGAGAAAGTCAAAGACCTTTGTTGGTGCAATGTGGAAGACCAGCCGGACCCGGAGGTTTATGATCTTGTTGCTGTCAAGAGATTTCTCAGTGGCTAGAAAAATCGACTTTGAAATCCACACCGGGTGGATATCCAGTTGGGAGAGCGCTCAGATTCCTGGCAATGCACGAAGAAGTTGCAGGATTACGGTTTTGAATTTCTAATCTCTCCTTTACTTGTCGATATTTAAGCTGCTTTATGAGTTATTATCATCTCGTACAACACTCTTTGGCCTGACACGTTGAACTCAAATATCGCCTCACACGTGATTGTTTCAATATGAAACTTGTCAATGTTTTCATGGTCGCACCGCTTACCGACGTGCCAAATCATTTTTCCAAAATTCGATAAAATCATTTCTGATTAAAATTAATTTTGGTAAACGGCATTGAGGTAAAACATGAGTTAACCGACATCGGGAAATCGTTTTTGTAAATATCTTTGTGTTTTTAAATTTATCTTAGTTTGTTGATTTTAGGGGGAGTAAATCCAAATTTGAAAATCCAAAAACATCGAAAAATTTCAAAACACAAAAACAATAGAAAAACAAAAATGAGTTTCCTAGCGAGCAAAAGAGAAAATGATAGTAAATCAGTGGTCTGTCCAAACCTCTTTAAACCTAAACTGAAAAACGTTAAGCAGCTCTATATAAGATGTATCGGTAGGCTCACAATCATTTTAAAGTGTGCAGGGTAATATAAACCTAAATTGAGTGAAGACCAGGTGGGAACCATTCATTGGCATATGGTCTTAGTACCGAAATTTCGTTTGAGAGATTGCCGAGGTTCTGAGATATGTGGTCTTTATGCTGTTTATCATCTGGGTATCATGGTTGTATCTTTTTCCGAAAAATAACGGGGACGCAAGTCTAGATCTTCCATGATACTATACATACGTGTACATATTGCATTCGACCTCAATAAGTGATCAACAATCACATGTCCCTCAAATAAGTGATAATATATCACATTTATCCGGGAGTCAAGTTCGTCTCTTTGCTGTACGAAAGTACTGACCTGTTCATGGACTTGCTCCTGTGCCCTCATGCATATGAAAATCAAGTTCCTCATCAATAAGTGATTCTATCACATAGGGCTTGTTTTCAATCAAAATAAGTGAGAATCTCACATCATATACGGTCAAACAGATGATAATCGGTATACTCACTGGTAAGATTAACCCTCGTGCATACCTTGATACGGGAATGTGTCGTGATGTGGATGAACACCGGTCGGTAAGTATAAATCATACCTTAACGTATCCCCTCGCCATGATTACATCTGATAAGTTGAGCTTATATGGACAACAATACTGATAATCGTTATAGGATGCTTATCTTAATATTAACTAATTGAACAAAAAGAGCGTTTTGGCGTGACCGTACACTGATATGATTCTCTTACCCTCGAAACTCGCAAAAAGAATGTTTGTAAATATTTATTTAATGCTTTCAGGTTCTGCATCTTTGTATATATTTATTTACTGCTTTCAGTCTTTACATTTGAAATATTCAAAAATACCAAAAAGATTTTAGGTGTGTTTTAATATAAACTTTCTAAAAGCCAAAAAGATTTTACTTCTATCTTATTTTCGATTGTACGATGTTGGATCTCGAGTCTTCGTTGCCTGAAACCTGATTGAAAACGAAATTGACTAAATCTTCATAAACGATTTGCAAGTTTTGAAAGTTAAAAAAAAAAAACTAAAGTTGATAAATTTGTTAAAATTTCAAACTGTCGTACGGTAGTTGGTTGAAAAATGGTCACATGTGTGTCATTTGTTTATGTTAACTATATTCCAAGCAGTTGTTCTCATTACACGTTTAGATTTCTTGCATGTGCAGATGCTAAAGGCGAAGAGAACATGTTCGATGACAAGCTTCGAAATGAAGACACGACATGGAGGCACTCAAGATATAAAGATGATCGAGTTGCCGTGTCCAATCATCACTCCACAAGGATCTAAAGAATTGAAGATCAAAAGATTTCTGAGCATAACTCAAAGGAGAGCTTATCTTAAGGGGGAGTTTGTTAACACACTTCCTACATGAAAAGGGGAGTTTGTTGATACACTTTCTACTTACGACGCGTGAAGACTTTGAAGATCCTCCGACATGGAAGACATGGAAGATGAACCTCACGAGTAGCGTCCAAGGGGGAGTTTGTTGATACATATTATGTGGTCGCGACTCGGTTCGGTTCAACTCGGTTCGGTTCGACTCGGTTAGGTTCGGCTCAAGCCCGACGTCACGACATTCCTCCGTCGTGCGCCCCAGAGTTCGACACGCGAAGCACGGAGAGCCGAGAACGTTTCCCGCTTGACACATCATCATGACATCATCATGATGATGTCACAACTTTGACTAAACTTCACAAGTTGGACTAATATTTACAAATCCGAATGTTGGGATTTCATGTACGTAAAGAAGCTTGGGCCAATCAACCTCAAGACAGTATGCATGTTGGGCCGAAACAAACTGTTTGGGCCAAAACCTTTATGAATTCAACATGCAGGTCGACATAACAACATGGGTTTCGTCGACTTTGAAGACATTTCAATGTGTTTCGCCGAGATGAGTGTTTCGCCGAGATATCATCCCATTTCGTCGTCTATTGGGCTTCTTCAGGCCCAAATGACTGGCCCAGCCTTGTTTCGTCGAGTGTGGTGTGTCTGTAACTATATATTCAGTGAACACAAAAAGAACACAGGGGAGAGAACCGAAAGTTTAGTTGTTTCGTATTGTATCATTTTATGTAACTAAACTTTGTCGAAATCAATACACGTAATTATTAATCATTGATATCTTTGCGTATTGTTTATCTCTCGCTCAGTTTGTGTCGTAACGGGGATTCCGCACTCGTTTCGGCACCCGAAACAAGAAATCATTGTCGTTCGACGATCCGAAAATGGACCTTCACCCGCAGCATGTCTTCCAATGTCTGGATTATTCACTCACTCTGACCATCCGTTTGAGGGTGATAGGCAGTGCTCATGTCAAGACGTGAGCCAAATGATTTGTGCTTTCTTGCCACAAAGCGGATATGAAACGCGGATCACGATCAGAGATAACGGAGGTTGGCACCCCGTGCCTGGAAACCACCTCCTTCAAATAGATGCCAGCCAGTTGCGAAAACTTATCGGTTTCTTTGATCGTGAGGAAGTGCGCAGATTTTGTGAGACGTCTACGATCACCCCGATGGTATCATTTCCGTTTTGAGTTCTTGGCAATCCAATGACGAAATCCATAGCAATTTGCTCCCATTTCCACATAGGTATCTCTGGTTGCTGAAGCAGACCAGTGGGTTTTTGATATTCCACCTTGACGTTCGCGCAAGTCAAGCACTTACTTACATAAGTCGCGATGTGGGCCTTCATCTTCGGCCACCAGTACAAGACTTTGAGGTCTTGATACATCTTATCCGAACCCAGATGAATAGAGTATCGAGACTTGTGCGCTTCGTCCATCACAAGCTCTCTAAGATTCCAAAACAAGGGAATCTATATTCGTTCCATAAAATAGTAAATGTCGTCAGATATCTCTACGAGTCGTTTCTCCATGCCCCACAAATTCTCAGCTTTGATGTTTTCCCCTTTCAATGCTTCAGTTTGAGCAGAACGGATGATCAGGTAAATTAGAATGGATGCTGAGCTGCAAGGGGTGGACACATTTGGGTTCCATTTCCTTTCGACTAAGGGCATCAGCTACAACGTTAGCCCTACCTGGATGATACTTGATTGCACAGTCGTAGTCGTTTAAGAGTTCTACCCAGCAACGTTGTCGCATATTTAATTCCTTCTGGTCAAAGATATGCTGAAGGCTCTTGTGGTCGGTATAAATAGTATATTTAAGTACCGTACAAGTAATGCCTCCAGAGTTTTAATGCAAAAACCACAGCCCCCAACTCTAAGTCGTGAGTCGTGTAATTCTTTTCATGAACCTTCAACTGCCGAGAGGCATAAGCTATCACTTTCTCGCGTTGCATCAGCACGCAACCGAGACCCTGAATAGAGGCGTCACAGTACACCACAAAATCTTCGGTACCCTCAGGTAAAGACAAAATCGGTGCACTGCAGAGTTTTTGCTTCAGAAGTTGAAAGGCGTCTTCCTATTTCGTCTCCCAGGAATACACTACACCTTTCTGTGTCAATGAATACGATAGTAACCAGCGAGACCCAGGAATTGTCGCACCTCGGAAGGATTCTTTGGCGCTACCCAATTCCTAATAGAGTCGATTTTAGCGGGATCCGCATGTATTCCCAGCTCGTTGACTATGTGACCAAGGAAGTCTACTTCTCGAATCCAGAAGTCACACTTAGAAAATTTTGCGTAAAGCTGCTCCTTGCTCAGGAGCTCCAAGATAAGACGCAAGTGCCGTTCGTGGTCCTCATTGGTCTTAGAATAGATCAAAATGTCATCGATAAACACAATGACCAAGTCATCCGGTTTACACACACGATTCATGAGGTCCATAAATACCGCAGGTGCGTTCGTCAACCCGAATGGCATAAACAGAAACTCATCATGGCCATACCGCGTGCGAAAAGCTGTTTTTGGAACATCCTCCTCTCGAACTCTCATCTGATGATAGCCCGATCTTAGATCAATCTTCGAGTAGAAGCTCGACCCTTGCAACAGGTCGAACAAGTCGTCAATGCGAGGTAAAGGATAACGATTCTTGACTCCCACCTTGTCGAGTTCGCGCTAATCTATATACATGCGAAAGGACCCGTCCTTCTTCTTTACAAACAAACCGGGGCTCCCCAAGGTGAAGAAGTGGGTCGAATAAAGCCTCTATCCAACAGTTCTTGGAGTTGATTAGGCAATTCTTGCAACTCTCTAGGTGCAAGACGATAAGGTGCACGAGTAATCGGATCTGCTCCTGGTGTAAGATCAATTTGAAATTCCACCTGACGGTTTGGAGGTAGACCTGGAAGTTCCTCGGGAAAAACGTTAGGAAATTCACGAACAACAGGTAAATCTTCAATTTTCTTTTCTTCAGACAAAGTAATAGTAACAAGTGCTAAAATAGTAGGGTCGCCCTTTCGTAAACATTTCTGGGCTTTCATGGATGAAATGATGCTGACGGTTGCACCACTTCGATGACCCTGGACAGATAACGATTCCCCACTAGGGAGGGGTATACGCACGATTTTCTCTTTGCAAATTATATCGGCTCGGTGTTTTGACAACCAATCCATACGAACAACTATATCAAAGCTACCAAGACTGATGGAGAGAAGGTCAATGTCGAACACTTGACCCAGAAGATTGAGTTTACACTCTAAAAGCACATGTGAGGCTTCTACTGACTTACCATCAGCCAGTTCCACCACGTGTTTGATTTCGAGAGGTGTTGGAGTTAACCCTAACTGATGACTGAACCCCAAAGACACATAACTCCAGTCGGCACCAAAGTCGAATAATACAGTAGTGAAAATACCATTGATAGAGAACGTACCAGTCATGACATTGCCATCGTTTCTTGCATCACCTGCCCCTATAGTAAATGCTCTCCCGCGTGCGCCATTCCCACCGTTACTCCCATTGTTGTTGTTCCCTGCGTTGTTGTTGTTGTTCTAGCGATTACCCCCATTGTTATTGTTGGCGTTCTGATTCAATTGTGGCCAATCCTTCTTGAAGTGCCCTTCGTTGCCACATTGGTAACATCCCTTTTGATTTCCCCAATTCTGCTGGGGTTGCTTATGTTGGGGCTGTTGCTGTTGTTGCTTGGGACATGGAGCTCTACAATCTTTCGCCATGTGACCCACCTTATCACACCTTTGACATGCTCGGTTACACGAGCCATAGTGGTGAAAACCACACTTGTTGCACTTCGGCTGTTTCCCCGCATAAGATCCCAAAGTTTGACAGTTGTTCTTATTCTGATTGACAGAGGATGACAGGCTGAAACTGCGGGTGTTGTTGTTGTCAGGCTTCTTTTGCGACTGATTCGAGTTAGTCGCCTTGTCTATGTCATTCCACTTATGCTTGTTGTTAGTGGTGGGGGGTAGCAGTAGCAGTAGTAGTAGTAGCAGCAACACGCGGTGGCATCGAGCCACGCTCCACCTCCTGATCAGTGATCTTATGAGCCAGTCTGATGATTCGTGGTAGGTTGTCGAGATTTGCTGCAGTGACTAACCCCTTAACTTGTGGTGCCAATCCCTTAATGTAGAGTTCGATCCTGCGGGGTGGTGGTCGGGATAGGTTAGGACACATGTTTGCCAGCTCGTGAGACCGTCTCGTATAAGCCTCGATCTCAGATCCCTCCATCTTTAAGTTATAGTACTCGTTCTCCAACTTTTGAATTTCATACTAAGGGCAGTAATCTTCCCGAATTAGCTCTTTGAGATCATCCCAAGTGGTCGCGTTTGCCATTTCAATGCCCAACATCTGCACCTGAGCATTCCACCAAATCAAAGCACCATCCTCCAAGGTGCCAAAAGCAAACTTCACCCTATCCCCAGCTGGACAGTTACACATAGCAAAGACAGATTCAGCTTTCTCGAACCAACGGAGCAGTCCCACCGGACCCTCAGCCCCGCTGAAAGTTTGAGGCTTGCAATCCATGAACGTTTTGAACGTACACACAAGTGGATTGTTTTGGTTTTGGTTAAGAGGTTGACCTAAAACAAAAAGAAAGTACGCACAAATAAGAATCGAGTGCAATGACCGAAGACTATGCTTTGTCTGGTATATACCGTACCAGCTTGCTGAGCTGCCAAAGCCTCAGCCACGCGTGTGTTAATCAGGTCAGTCAAATCTGCTTGAGTCATGACGATGTTGTCATGTCCACCGCCGCGGTCGCCTCCACGTCCACAGTTACGTCCGCCACGTCCGCTCATGATTCTATACAAGAAGAGTGGAAAAGATAAGGATCGCAATTGAGTTGAAGTCAATCATCACCATGACTTCCATGGATTTGAGAAACTCTAACATTATACTGATGGTGGAACAGAACCCATTTCACACTTATTAAGCCTCACTGGGATTCTCACGCACCTCACATTATTATTATGTGTGCACCCACAATAATAAGGCAATTTGCATGCTTATCTTAGTGCCTCTTAACTCGCGCTAAAAGGTTCCCCACGCTCAAATAATAAAACGAAGGATATTACAAAACTAGGAATCACAATCTTCGAAGGGTAGTGTCACACTATCAAGCATCACTAAAACATGTAGCACAGGTAATCACATCATGGTATTTAGTATGTAGTTTCATGCAAGTCGTGGGCGTGTGGCTACTAGATAAGTAATGCATAAAGTAAACAAAGGATGAACCTTGCGATATGGAGTTGAGTGTCATGGTCGTTTTCAATACTGTTTGGTTATAGTCTGGTTTTATGAAAACATTTTAAAACCTAGTTCACTATAACCAGTGGCTCTGATACCAAACTGTCACACCCGCAAAAAAAAAAATACCACAAGCGGAAACCCCCGCAAGGCGTGTGACGTACCAGGATCTAGCCACTAATCACATTGAACCATAATGAAAATAAAACTTTCCCATTAGATAAAATAGTATAACTCAAACACTAGTTTAGAAAATCAAACATGTTCAGCGGAAGCATAATAATTTGTTCAATAAGTTTAAATGAAAATGTTTCAAACAATGCAACAGCAACAAGTGTTTCCAAATGTCACGACCCATGACCACTCCAGCTTCCCAGACAGCAAGTTCCATGACAGTGTACCTAAGGACCTGCAAGCATGCAGAAAAGTGTATCAGACAACGTTGGTGAGTTCACAGTTTGTTTAACCGTTTGTTACCAAGTATTGACTTATGTTATGTTGATAATAACTCGATACCGCAGACGAATCCTTTTTGCCCTTCTCCAATTCTCTATCAAACATTGGTCACGATTTTAAAGTTATTAGTTCATGCTCGTCCTATCCAGGTACGTCGTGAGGGTGCCAAACCTAATAGCGCTATTAACTAATAACCCCGTTGCCCTACAAGCAACTAACCCGGTAGTATGATGGGACTTAAGTGATAGAAAGTGAGTGTATTATCCAACATCAACATTTATTGAAAACCGCCTCACATCCCCAACAAGGATATGGGTTTGTGAAAACTGCCTCACATCCCCTACAAGGATGTGGGTTTATGAAAATCCCTTTATATGTTTGTCTGCTTGATTGTCCCCACCGGACACATGCTGGTTTCGAGAGAAGTGAACTCACCTTAGATTTGCTCGGTATGTTAGGTTACCCTTTCCAAGATGGTCAACCAAACCCTACTGTGGTTACTAATGAAAGTCAGTTTCGTAATCAATTAAATCACGTATTTTCACAGATTGCATTTGCCGCAAAGATCACCGTATAAGACATAGCAACTACTCAAATCACATAACAACACTTAGCAGGTGAGTTTGCTACTCACACAAGCCAAATCAGGTTTCTCATTCTTAATTAATGTTATATAACTTATAAACACAAACATTCATCAACATCCTCATCATAAGCCTACTGTTCATGTGATGTTTCTCGGCGAAGGTTACTCTCGACGAAGAACTAAGCTTCACCAAAAAGATGGTGGTGAAGAATCCCAATACTTTGTCGAAGGCCTGTCAGCGAAGAATCATATCAGCGAAGAATCCCTCTTGACGAAGAATCAGACTTCATCAAGAGTGATTGTGACGAAGCTCTTGAATGGTTGCCGTAGGCTTGTCGATGAAGAATCAATTCTTCGTCGACATGGATACTTCGTGGTGGGGGGGATCTTCGCCACTGAACAGTTTCAAGATTTCCCTTTTAACTGTTCTCCATAATTTCAGCAAACACATTCTATATCCCAAAAACGGATCAATCAACACGATTTAATCAATTATCATTCATGTTCATACAAACCCTAATTATAATCTAACTGTTTCATATCCTCATAGCCCACTGTTCGAATCTAATCAGTTTGTTATTGCAAGACATTCATCAAAACTTTGTTATTATGCAACCTTAAATATTAACATCATTCGTATCGAACTACCAACTAAACATTAGATCATGCTTTTGTTCTCCTTCACGACAATAAAACAAATCAAGTACACATGAACAAGAATCACAAGGAAGTTTATTCAAATCATGAAAGTGTTACTAACCGCAAGATGGTTTGTGCACAAGGAAAGATCGAGTGAAGACTCCGACCTAAGGAGGATGGCAGTTGTCAAACAGAGAGAAAGAGAGAGGACTGTAGGGTTTTTATGTTCACGATTATGGTTATGAGAGGTTATACAATTAAAATGGTATGGGCCACAAGTGAACCTGGGCCGAGGGCTCCCTTTTTGGCGAAGTATCTCTTGGCGAAGGACCTTCTTCGCCGTGTTGAGAGTGTGACGAAGAGTCAACCTTCATCGGAGGTTGGTTGTGACGAAGAGTCAACCTTCGTCGAGTGGTGGTTGTGACGAAGAGTCAACCTTCGTCGAGTGTGTTTCTCAATCAGAGTAAAACATAAATATGTAAAGACTAAACATTTCACACTACTTAAGTTTCCATGTAACATTCAAACATAACAATACTTTAACATTCCAACACAATGCACACAAAACGAATTATGAAAACAGAGTTGTGAAACAAGTAATGCGTAGAGGAAAGACCTTGAAATCATGGGTTGTCACATCATCCCCAACTTGAAAGAAATTTCGTCCCGAAATTTGATAAGTAATCCAAAACAGCGAGGTGTTAGATCAGGATGACTGTGGATTTTCCTTGTGTGCCACACAAGCACCATCGCCGACGCCGTGGACGGCCGTCGGCGACGCCTTGGACGGCCGTCGGCGACGCCTTGGACGGCCGTCGGCGACGCCTTGGACGGCCGTCGACGACGCCTTGGACGGCCGTCGGCGACGCCTGATGCTGCTCCAGATCATGAGTTTCTTGTCTAATGTGTTTAAGGATGATTTAAAATATATCTTTTAACCAAGAAACCAGGGTTACACCACATTCTTGAATTTTGAATCATCTTGTATAACAACCCTCGGTAAAACCGACATCCTCATAATAATTCTGATACCCTAATATATCTTGAAATATATCTATGTGTCTTTATAGGTACCCCGTATGTGAAAACCGAGCCCCAAAATAGATTTTATTATATAAAACAATAAAAGTTAAGTTGAGGCGGGCCGCATGGGCCTCACCTCAAAACTTAATGCGGGCCGCGCGAGTAGGTAACCAGAATTCACCAAAACCTTAAGCCCAAGCGGGCCGCGTACATGGTGGGTTAAGTCAATGCGGGCCGCGAGTGTCCGGATTTGTGGCGTGACCCGGAGCGGCCACGTGTCCAAGTCGTGTCGAACCTATAGGTGACCCGGATCAGCTAAGCCTAGGCCCCTAGGCCAGGCGGGCCGCGTAGAACCAGGCCCAATCTTCACGCGGGCCGCGTGGGGACGCGATTTCACAACTATAAATAGAGGGCATCGGGCCTTCAGTCTGCTCGCTCAAATCTTTTCTGTCTTTCTTAATTTCTGAGTAGTGTACACTATACCCGGGTATTATACCCCCTAAAATACCGAGGTTCTGCTACGATGTAATTATTATAACCCCTGGAGACGTATTGGATACGCTGCCCGATTGATCTAGGGTTCCGTAACGGCTGTCGTGGTTCTGCCCGACGTAGTCGTTGGAATGCCGTCTCGGGGAGGGTATTACTAATGTTAAAATGGGTTATTATACTAACACACGTGCATTTGTGTAATTTATAGATTATCTCCAGGAAACCCTTACGAAAAACCTAAAACAGCAATGTGAGTGATCCTTCTTTTTATATACTCATTTTTGTGAGTTGATCCACTTTTTGTTAACTGTTTTTACAAAACCTTAAATATCTTTCCATGCGAATGACAGTTATTGAGTATTTGTAAGAATACAATTACAGTCGGTAAATTTGGGGTTTTGTATACAAAATTTGTTACCACCTGGTAAAGGAGTAACATGACCATAAGTCGGAACGACAGTACCGTGTGGTGGTAATTGATATAACTTGGAAACAAATGTAATTGCGGATGCGCCCTCAATACTGTTCACTGTGAAATTTTATTAAACTGGGATTCACTCACCAGTATTTCCCACTGACAAAATGTTTTTAAAACGCGTTTCAGGTAACAAAATGTGAAAGCCAAATAGAAGCCAGCTGGATAGCACTGAAGGCTTGGAAAAGTGGCAATAAAGTTACCTAAGAATAAAATGGATGTTTTTATTAAATAAATAGGATTTATTCCTATGAAACGTGTGTATTGAAAACTTGGGTTTTTACCCATATGTTTAATGTTATAAAATATGGTGGTTTACTCTGATTAAAATATTTCCTAACTACGATCCTGATGAAAATTTCCGCTGCCAATTTGAATAAATAAATGTGATACCACCGAAACTGGCTCGTGGCCGCCCGTTCCCGGGAGATAGGGATCGGGGGCTGTGACAGAAGGTGGTATCAGAGCTATGCCACTGATTCAGCCACAGAAGCGTTCTGCTGACATCAAAATTCAAAGTGTTAGGAAATAAATTATGGAAATACGTGTATAATTGTATTTCTTGCTATGTGTTATCTGACTATTTGTTAGTTTACAGTATGAGTGACCAAGGACCTTCTGACGCCTATCGTCAACTGTCTGGTTCGCCTAGGAGCGAAGGCACCTCCTCTTCTCAGCCTGCCCTCTCAGGGTATTCTGCTGACACAGAAGAAGGAATCTTTGTGTTTAAGGCTCAGTCTGAAGAGCCATTTCCTCAGAAAAAGAGGGGATGGTTCAGTAGGGGAGCGCACGAGCGTAGGAAAAGAATGAAAAAGTTGCAGGAACAGCGAGTGTTAGCCGCAGCAAAAAGAGAAACTGATGCTTATAATCAGGATATGCTCAATAGGGGTATCGCTAATATCCATATTTTAGCAACCACTGCTGCCGACCCAAATCTGGAACAAATGCTAGCACCCCAACTACAAAATCCTGATCAACCCATGGAAATAGAAAACCAGATAGAAATGCCTGATTTCAACCCGGAGGAGATACCTAGGGTACCTGCACCTGATCCTCTAGACCCAAACAACTACGACCCCTGGTGGGACGATGTTAGGGACTACGTGCAACAAAACCCAATACAGGAAAATGTGCCAATGCCCAACTTAGGAGCTTACCCAGGGTTAGATCCTCGAGATCCCTACAACATTAGTGATGTATATGTTAGGGAAATTTTAGAGAATCCATACCCATACCAGGCCCCTATGCCTCCGTATCAGGAACCCATACCCCAGTTTCCAAACCCAATCCTAGAACCTGCACCCCCAATGAGTGCAGAAAATGTCCAGGAACTTAGGACTTTTGGGGAGGAAATTTTAGAAAGCAGTGATCGTATGCGACAGGTGGGAGAACGCCTCGTATGGAAATACGATGAGCGTAATATGGATTTTTGGATGAATCCATATCAGTAAAGGTGATGGTAGAAACAGTAATAATAATAATAAAATAATATATGTGTGTATGTGTTAGAAAAAAAAAAAAAAAAAAAAAAAAACTACGGATGCATACTATTAGTATTGTAGCTTTACATTTCAGTCGGTACTGTAATTTTTTTCTATACTGGTGTGTATTGATGCATACTATATAAATAGAGTAAAAGTCGCAATGCTCGACGTTTTTGGTTAAACGTGCGTGTTATGTGATTGGATATATTCAAATATTAATTGTGATATTAATATTTGGTAAATGTTTAAAATTCAGATGGCCGACGCGGGAAATCAAGAAAATCTGAATAACGATAACCAGAGTAACATTAACGTGGTTAATGAGAATTCGGACAATAATAACAACGGAAACCAAATGGATAATAGTGCCGTTCAGCATATTGTGGCACATGGAATTATAGATGCAATGCCATTTATTATTCAAACGGTTCAGGAAGCGAATAATAAAAGTAAGCATAGCAGTAAGCGACCAACTGAACCCGAAAACAGCGTGAACAATGGACCCATACTTCAAGCGCCCATCCCCAAAAGAAGAAGAACCATGCCACATGGTTGTTCTTACAAGGAATTCTGGTCCTGCAAACCAATAGAATTCTCGGGCAATGAAGGACCCATTGTAGCTTTACGCTGGATAGAGAAAACTGAGGCAGTTCTGAAAATAAGCAAGTGTGCTGAAGAAGATAAAATAATGTTTGCTTCAAATCTGTTTAAAAATGCAGCCTTAGAATGGTGGAACACTATCCTCCAATCCAGAGGAAGTGATAGGATTTATAATATGGAATGGGAAGAATTCAAGAACATGGTAGAAAGGAAATTCTGTCCTCCCAATGAAAAAGAACAGATAGCAAATAAGTTTCTGAATCTAAGAATGACCGGGGTAGACAGTAAGGGGTACACTACCACATTCTTTGAATATGCTAGGATAGTACCTACCCTTGCATCACCTGAACCGGTATTAATCTCCCGTTACATCTGGGGATTAATTGGAGAAATTAGACATGTAGTCAAGGCCGCTAGACCCCAAACCATAGAGGAAGCTGTAGAACTAGCCAATACCTTGACAGATGAGTTAATCCGTACTAGAGAAGAAGACCAGAGAAGAAACCTAACCCAAAGGCTTACTCAAGAATTCCGTTCTGGGAATTCCAATCGTAGGAATGTAGGTTCTACCTCTGCACCATACTGCAAAGCCTGCAAAAAGAAGCATTCTGGAAAATGCTCTACTTACTGCAATTTCTGCAAAGCACCAGGACATAAGGAGGAGACATGCAGAAGAAAACCAACTAATGGGATGTGCTTCAATTGTGGAGAAAAAGGTCATATCAAGCCAAACTGCCCAAAATTGACCCCAGCTGCAAATAACAAAAACCCTAGAAATGCTAGAGCATTTGTTTTGACCGCAGACGAAGCCAAGATGATCCCAGACGTCATTACTGGTACGTTTTTAGTTAATGATATTTTTGCTAAAGTATTATTTGACTCTGGTGCCAACCAAAGTTTTATTAATACTTCATTTTGCAAACTCCTAAATCAATCATTAACTAAACTACCACAAGAATGTCTAGTGGAAACCGCAAATGGAGAAACTGTTAAGATTTCTGAAATCTTGCAGGGAGCAAATTTAGAAATTTTTAATCAAAAATTTATTGCAAACCTTTACCCAATGAATCTGGTAGGATTTGATGTGGTGTTAGGAATGGATTGGTTAATAGCCAATAAAGCCAGTATTTTATGTGATCAAAAGACAATTCAATTAAAGTCACCAAGAGGTGAAAAGATTTCAATTAAAGGAGATAAACCCTTTAGATCCACAAAATTCATCTCTGTGATGAAAACTGCAAGTTATATAAGAAAAGGATCTATAGTGTATTTGATTTCTATAATCACTAACACTAAAGGAAAAGAATTAAAAGAAATCCCAGTAGTATCCCAATTTTCAGATGTCTTCCCAGAAGAATTGCCAGGACTACCGCCAGACAGGGAAGTTGAATTTAGAATTCATCTGTTACCAGGAACAGCACCGATTGCCAAAACACCTTACCGTTTGGCACCCGCCGAAATGCAAGAACTGAAGAAACAGTTGGATGAATTGTTGGAGAAAGGATTCATACAGCCAAGCTCATCGCCATGGGGAGCGCCGATTTTATTTGTTAAAAAGAAGGATGGATCAATGCGTATGTGCATTGACTACCGGGAATTGAACAAAGTCACGATTAAAAATCGGTACCCATTACCGAGGATCGATGATTTGTTTGATCAACTTCAAGGAGCTCGATTTTTCTCTAAAATCGATTTAAGATCAGGATATCATCAATTAAAGGTACAGGAAGAGGATATTCCTAAAACCGCATTTAGAACAAGGTATGGTCATTATGAATTTACTGTCATGCCATTTGGTTTAACCAATGCCCCAGCCGCATTTATGGACATGATGAACCGAATATGTAAGCCATATTTGGATAAATTCATAATTGTCTTCATAGATGATATTCTCATTTATTCTAAAAGCAAAGATGAGCATGCAAAGCATTTGCACTTACTTTTAAGTTTATTGAGAAAAGAGAAGCTTTATGCTAAATTTTCAAAGTGTGAGTTTTGGTTAGAACAGGTACAATTTCTCGGACATTTAGTAAATCATGAAGGAATTCATGTAGACCCAACAAAGATCGAAGCAATTACCAAATGGAAAACCCCAGAGTCACCAACCGAGGTTAGAAGTTTCTTAGGATTGGCCGGTTATTATAGAAGATTTATTCGAGATTTTTCTAGAATAGCCATTCCTTTAACTAAGTTAACCTGTAAATCTGTTAGATTTGAATGGGGACCAAAACAAGAAGAAGCCTTTAGAATTCTTAAGCAAAGATTAACCCATACACCAATACTAGCATTACCAGAAGGAACTGAAGACTTTGTAGTCTTTTGTGATGCTTCAAAGTTAGGTTATGGATGCGTATTAATGCAACGTCAAAAGGTTATAGCTTATGCATCTAGACAGCTTAAGAATCATGAAGGAAATTATTCGACCCATGATTTGGAATTAGGAGCCATAATCTTTGCCCTTAAGATTTGGAGACATTATCTTTATGGTAATAAGTTTACCATATTCACTGATCATAAAAGTTTAAGATATGTTTTCGGGCAAAAAGAATTGAATATGAGACAAAGACGCTGGATGGAATTGCTTAGCGATTATGACTGTGATATCCAGTATCATGCAGGAAGAGCCAATGTAGTGGCTGATGCTTTAAGCCGAAAATATTATGAAAATCCAAAAAGGGTACGTTCTCTTAAATTAAATCTACAAGTAGATTTAAACCATCAAATTAGAAAAGCACAAGAATCAGTAATCAAGGAGGATACTGAAAAATTAAAAGGAATGATTAAAGAATTAGAACAAGGAACAGATGGAATTTGGAGGTTCCATCAAAAGAGAATGTGGATACCTAAATTAGGAAATTTACGTCATCGTATATTAGAAGAAGCCCATAAATCTAAATACACGATGCATCCAGGAAATGATAAAATGTACCAGGATTTAAGGAAAAATTTTTGGTGGATAGGGATGAAAAAGGATGTAGCAGCATATGTTTCTAAATGTTTAACTTGCTCACAAGTTAAAGCTGAACATCAGAAACCCTCAGGTTTGTTACAACAATTAGAAATGCCAGTGTGGAAATGGGAATTGATAACAATGGATTTTGTTACCAAATTGCCTAAAACAAGGAAAGGTAATGATACAATCTGGGTGATTGTAGATAGGTTAACCAAGTCAGCTCATTTCTTACCAATAAAAGAAACCTTTAGCATGGAACAATTAGCCAAATTATATGTAAATGAAATCGTTTCTTTACATGGCATTCCTTTGTCAATTATTTCTGATAGAGACAGTCGTTTCACTTCTCATTTTTGGTCAAGTTTCCAAAAAGCAATGGGAACCAGGTTAAATCTAAGCACAGCTTATCATCCTCAAACGGACGGACAAAGCGAAAGGACAATTCAGACAATGGAGGACATGCTTAGAGCTTGTGTAATTGATTTTGGAGGTAATTGGGACGAACACTTACCTTTAATAGAATTTTCTTATAATAACAGCTATCACACAAGTATCAATGCTGCACCATTCGAAGCACTTTATGGACGAAAGTGCAGAACCCCAGTCTGTTGGGCAGAAATTGGGGAAAAACAATTATCTGGACCCGAGATAGTACAAGAAACAACTGATAAAATCATTCAAGTCAAGGAACGACTGAAAACAGCAAGTGATCGCCAAAAGAGTTATGCTGATAACAGACGCAAACCATTAGAATTCCAAGTAGGAGATAAAGTGTTATTGAAAGTCTCTCCCTGGAAAGGAGTGGTAAGATTCATCAAAAGAGGAAAGCTAAGCCCCAGGTATATTGGACCTTTTGAAATCATCAAAAGAATAGGACCTGTAGCCTATCAGCTACAACTGCCAGAGGAAATGGCAGGAATACATGATGTATTTCATGTATCTAATCTCAAAAAGTGTTTAGCTGATGAATCACTCGTAGTACCTCTTAAGGATATAGAGGTTAATGAACAACTCAAGTTTGTAGAAAAACCTCTACAAATTGAAGATAGGAAAATCAAGAATCTCAAACATAAAAGACTAGTTTTGGTCAAAGTGAAGTGGGACTCCAAAAGAGGACCCGAGTATACGTGGGAGCTTGAGTCAGAAATGAAAAAGAAATATCCACACTTGTTCCAGTAGATCTCGAGGACGAGCTCTAAAACAAGGTGGGGAGGATATAACAACCCTCGGTAAAACCGACATCCTCATAATAATTCTGATACCCTAATATATCTTGAAATATATCTATGTGTCTTTATAGGTACCCCGTATGTGAAAACCGAGCCCCAAAATAGATTTTATTATATAAAACAATAAAAGTTAAGTTGAGGCGGGCCGCATGGGCCTCACCTCAAAACTTAATGCGGGCCGCGCGAGTAGGTAACCAGAATTCACCAAAACCTTAAGCCCAAGCGGGCCGCGTACATGGTGGGTTAAGTCAATGCGGGCCGCGAGTGTCCGGATTTGTGGCGTGACCCGGAGCGGCCACGTGTCCAAGTCGTGTCGAACCTATAGGTGACCCGGATCAGCTAAGCCTAGGCCCCTAGGCCAGGCGGGCCGCGTAGAACCAGGCCCAATCTTCACGCGGGCCGCGTGGGGACGCGATTTCACAACTATAAATAGAGGGCATCGGGCCTTCAGTCTGCTCGCTCAAATCTTTTCTGTCTTTCTTAATTTCTGAGTAGTGTACACTATACCCGGGTATTATACCCCCTAAAATACCGAGGTTCTGCTACGATGTAAGTATTATAACCCCTGGAGACGTATTGGATACGCTGCCCGATTGATCTAGGGTTCCGTAACGGCTGTCGTGGTTCTGCCCGACGTAGTCGTTGGAATGCCGTCTCGGGGAGGGTATTACTAATGTTAAAATGGGTTATTATACTAACACACGTGCATTTGTGTAATTTATAGATTATCTCCAGGAAACCCTTACGAAAAACCTAAAACAGCAATGTGAGTGATCCTTCTTTTTATATACTCATTTTTGTGAGTTGATCCACTTTTTGTTAACTGTTTTTACAAAACCTTAAATATCTTTCCATGCGAATGACAGTTATTGAGTATTTGTAAGAATACAATTACAGTCGGTAAATTTGGGGTTTTGTATACAAAATTTGTTACCACCTGGTAAAGGAGTAACATGACCATAAGTCGGAACGACAGTACCGTGTGGTGGTAATTGATATAACTTGGAAACAAATGTAATTGCGGATGCGCCCTCAATACTGTTCACTGTGAAATTTTATTAAACTGGGATTCACTCACCAGTATTTCCCACTGACAAAATGTTTTTAAAACGCGTTTCAGGTAACAAAATGTGAAAGCCAAATAGAAGCCAGCTGGATAGCACTGAAGGCTTGGAAAAGTGGCAATAAAGTTACCTAAGAATAAAATGGATGTTTTTATTAAATAAATAGGATTTATTCCTATGAAACGTGTGTATTGAAAACTTGGGTTTTTACCCATATGTTTAATGTTATAAAATATGGTGGTTTACTCTGATTAAAATATTTCCTAACTACGATCCTGATGAAAATTTCCGCTGCCAATTTGAATAAATAAATGTGATACCACCGAAACTGGCTCGTGGCCGCCCGTTCCCGGGAGATAGGGATCGGGGGCTGTGACATCTTGGGAGCCAAGAACCTTAACCAATCCATTCCCAATCATCTGAATCATCAAATCATCACACCAATCATCATCCATTCAATCCTAATCCTAACCCTAACCCTAACCTATCATCACAATCATTATCATTCCATCAAACCTTTCACCACCACAAATCCTAAACGATTATCCTCCATACTCAAAGGTTCAAGATGTTCAAGTTCAAGCTTCCATCCACTGTTTATCGTATTCGGTTCACCATGAGCGGCTAATTCTCGGAGGTTTCACCACGGTGTAGGTGATTGTAAGTCTAGGGTTTGAACAATGTCCTTAGTTTGATTTTGTGACAAATTGAATTGTATTTAAATTAATTGATGATTGTCTTGCAAAATAAGTTCGTGTAATTATGCTTTATCATTCAAAAGGTTTTACTTGTCCGAAGTAACGAAGAGCATTGCGGTCCGTTATACACGTTGATAGCAATTGGCACCTAAGCATCGTGATAGAAATCCATTAATAACATATTCAATTGAATCGAATCTAAACCGTGTAGAAACCCTTGGATTGCAATTACCGAACCGGGTGTGAACCTTCAAAATCAATCGAACAAAATTAATTAAAATTTTAGCAAGCTTTGTAAGTTGTGACAACCTTTAAAAATCAATCGAATCCATATGTAAACCACAGACTCTTCGTGGTGGTTTGACCCCTTACTATTGCTAACTATCTGTTTGAGGTAATTTGGGACTTATAATGTATCTTTGACCGGAGCGCGACACTTCCGAACAGTTATTATGAAGACCAAAAATGAAATTCACAATATACCTAAAGACGAAAAATTCTAATAAACTAGTAAATGGATAACTTTATTTGAATCAAGATAGAGCAAAATGATATTTTTGTAACAGCCGGGCCCATTTTGACAAGCTCTTAAAATGCAGAGGGTGATTATAGTAAAATTCGTATTAGGGTAACCTCACACTTTCTATTTAAATGACCTTAACTCCATTTCCATCATAATCACCGCCGCAGCCTTCTTCTCTCATCCATCGACATCCCCGACCATAAAGACGACATCTCTTATTCAGTACCAATGTAAGAGCTTTTATTTTCATTTTATCTAATTTGATTTACCTCATAATCTTACTTTACGTTTTTAAAAATCATTGCTTGTTTTCAAAGTACCAATTTGGGAATTTTTGATTTAACTAATTTTAAAGACATATATGCTTTGATTTTGTTGGTGATAATGTAACATATATGCATACTAACTCAGATCGGTTTTCAAAATGACGAAATTCGTTACCAAATACATTTATAGGAATTTTGATTTTCTACAAGAATGTTCTAACTCAGATCTATAAACAAATGAAGAAGAATTTGTCACAGGTTTTTTGTTCCTTATTTGCTATGTAGTTCTAAGGATTTTTTTGTTTTCTGCTTGTTTTGTTAGTTTTAGATGTTAGGTTTGGTGTTATTCACCCATCTCACCTCACAAATGGATTTGGCTAACCATTTTGGTGGAGACTATATCATGTTGATCGTTCATAGCGTCTCAAGGATCTCAAATGAGAAAGGTAAAATCCGAAGTCATTCAAACTACTTTAGAATGTCGTAATTGAAAAAAAAAATCGGGATAGTCAAGGCCTATTGTAAAATTAAAAATTAAAAAGAAAACACACTTGTTTAAGTCGCAAAATTAACGACCTCACTTGGTTCATTCACAAAATTAACAACCGTAGCTGTTTCTATTACTTCATTTTTAAAGCATCTAAACTCGTGATATAATGTTAAGTTTAAAATAGATTAATATATGGGTAGAAAGTTGTGGTTGTACAAATATATTCCTAGTCATATTAATCGAAATGTAATAAAAGCTCAATAGATGTAGGTGGAATTTATTGGGAGTTTCTACGATATTAATTGTAATAATTTTTGTATTTATTTATCTCAATTTAAAATTGTGTTATTAAGATATGCCTTGTGATGTTAAAGGTTTTTTTTTTTTTTTTTGGTTACTCATTTGAGATGGATTTATATAAGTAGCATAACACATATCTATATATGCGATGTCTTAATTTCATTTGTGTTTGGATTTTATAGATTTTTTAGAATTTTTTGGATTGTTTAGAGTTTTTATGAGTTTTTTGATTTTTTTTTTATTTTTTAGATTTTTTAGAATTTATTTGACTTTTTAGATTTTTTTAGATTTTTTAGAATTTTTTTAATTTTTAGTACCAATTTGGGAATTTTTGATTTAACTAATTTTAAAGACATATATGCTTTGATTTTGTTGGTGATAATGTAACATATATGCATACTAACTCAGATCGGTTTTCAAAATGACGAAATTCGTTACCAAATACATTTATCGGAATTTTGATTTTCTACATGCATGTTCTAACTCAGATCTATAAACAAATGAAGAAGAATTTGTCACAGGTTTTTTGTTCCTTATTTGCTGTGTAGTTCTAAGGATTTTTTGTTTTCTGCTTGTTTTTTTGGTTTTAAATGTTAGGTTTGGTGTTATTCACCCATCTCACCTCACAAATGGATTTGGCTAATCATTTTGGTGGAGACTATAACATGTTGATCGTTCATAGCGTCTCAAGGATCTCAAATGAGAAAGGTAAAATCCAAAGTCATTCAAACTACTTTAGCAAGTCCTAATTGAAAAAAAAATCGGGATAGTCAAGGCCTATCGTAATATTAAAAATTAAAAAAAAAACACACTTGTTTAAGTCGCAAAATTAACGACCTCACTTGGTTCATTCACAAAATTAACAACCGTAGCTGTTTCTATTACTTCATTTTTAAAGCATCTAAACTCGTGATATAATGTTAAGTCTAAAATAGATTAATATATGGGTAGAAAGTTGTGGTTGTACAAATATATTCCTAGTCATATTAATCGAAATTTAATAAAAGCTCAATAGATGTAGGTGGAATTTATTGGGAGTTTCTACGATATTAATTGTAATAATTTTTGTATTTATTTATTTCAATTTAAAATTGTGTTATTAAGATATGCCTTGTGATGTTAAAGGTTTTTTTTTTTTTTTTTTAATTTTGGTTACTCATTTGAGATGGATTTATATAAGGCATAACACATATCTATATATGCGATATCTTAATTTCATTTGTTTTTTGATTTTATAGATTTTTTTAGAATTTTTTGGATTGTTTAGAGTTTTTTGATTTTTTTAAATTTTTTAGATATTTTTAGAATTTATTTGACTTTTTAGATTTTTTTTAGTTTTTTTAGAATTTTTTTAATTTTTTTGATTTTTTTAGAATTGTTTGTTTTTTTATAGTTTTTTGATTTTTAAGAATTTTTGGGATTTTTTGATTTTAGAATATTTTGATTTTTTAGAATTTTTTTTATTTTTTTAGAAATTTTCTGATTTTTTACAATTTTTTTGATTTTTTATAAATTTTTTTGATTTTCTTATTATTTTTAAAATTTTAATTTTTTTTAAACGAAGAAAAACAGGAGAGTACTACGGCGAGGATTGTGGAAGTCGCAGTTGTGAATAGATATTTTCAAGTAGTAATTAGTTTAGTGATTTTATCTCATACTCATCCTGACCCACTTGGGTTTTATCTCATACCCCCATCCTGACCTACTCTTTTTTTTTATCCACCACTTCATAGCCTATCCTAACCTAGTGACTAATTTTGTTTGGCCCATATTAACCCATCTTAAAATTTGAAATACCCATATCAACCCAAAATGGAATGGATGGGCTTGTTTTGCCAGGTCAATTAATGTTAATAATCAAACGTTAATATACATAAATACACATGCACAACCACACGCATGCACGTGCGCGCGCGCACACACATATATGTTCTATTGTATGTTACTATGTTTGTTCAATTCATTTGCTAAAGTTAGTATCTTGTAGGTTTAAATTTGATGATGAACGTACGTGTTACAAAGAAGATATGATACACTTTACATAAACTTATACCTGATTCATGTATTATGTATTATTGTGAATTAGTTTCATGAAGCTAACCTTGGGGTCAATTCTACTCCATCTGATTATACAAAGAATTCAAATGCATGTATGCTTGTGAAAGTGAGAAGGCTAAAATACTCTGTAAGGTGGATGAGACGGATATGGCAGAGCACCATAGAGTAAGAATTTTAGTTTATAATTTGGTATTCATATTAAATTTTGTAATCATATTCAAAATCACATTGAGTATTTTATCTTCCCGATACTGAAGAAAGAAGAGGCACATTTGTATACAAACATAAAGGTTTTAGTTCCCACCGTTGCTCTCTTTAGGATTACTATTTTAGATTCACAAAATCTTTATTTAGCTTGAAATATGATGAAACTAGGTTGCTTGTGATGGGGATCTTCATAAACAGATTGGGAAACATATATATTTTGATTGAGTGGATCTTGATAAAGTTCGTTGTTTTCGTATGCAAAATCAGACCTCTTTTGCTCTATTCCAGGTACAATCTTTTGTTATTATCATACATAATTCAAGTAGCATTTTGTAATGTGGTATTTTATAAATCTGAAGATTTGAAAATTTTACAGGAGGAAGTCGCTAGGAATTGGGTGTACTAGTGCAATATCAGCGATTTTGGCTGTGGGAAAAACGCGCTAATCAGACTTATCGCCATGTTCATCCATTGACACCTCAGGAAAAAGCTCTGCCAGTAAGCACTTTTTTACCTCTACCTTTAATATGGTTTTAATAGGTGTTGATTGTTAATTAAATAAACTAATAATGTTAAATACGGCAAAAAAGTTTCTCAAGTTGATCGAACCCTCGTTCAATATTCATCCTTAATATATTGATCTTCAGAATCTTGTTTTAGCGAATCTGTAATCATGAATCATATCAACTTGTATAATTCAAACTAAAAGTATAAAGCAAATTATGCATAAACTGACCACACCAAATCTGTTGTGAAGACACTATTTTTATGCTATTAATCAATGAATAATACCAGACGGCCTCCGTGTGATGTCAATGATTAGTTTTTTCCTGAGTCTGAGTCTGAAGAGAAATATTGGGATCCCTTGCAGATGCCCTGTGGTCACAACTTCTGCTTGAAGTGCTTTGAGAAATGGGTTGGTCAGGGGAAGCGTACTTGTGCCATATGTCGCACTGCAATTCCTCTTAAAATGGCTAGCCAACCCAAAATCAATTCATCACTTGTAATTGCAATTGGAATGGCAAAGATGACTAGATCAAACTGCCCTCATGATTGTTATAGTTTTAGCATATGAAAATTCTAAAACGGATTCTAATCATATGCGTTGGATCATAATTTTGCAGCGATGAAAATGGAACCCGCCCGAGTCCTTCGCCTGTCATTAAGGCGCTAAAGGATGCAAGTGATGTAATAGAGAGGAAGGGATCCCCATCTTGGGGTTATGATGTAACATTATCTAACTTGCATTTTTTTGTACAATTTATGTTTGTTGAGCTGCTACCAATAAGAATCACTTCTGCTATGTTAACTTCCAACTTAAAAACTGAGCCAAGCTGAGTTCAAGCTTAATTTTCTGATTGGTAGCTAGTTTTGATTAATAGCACAGTTGACTATATTGTTATTGATGGACTTCATAATGTGCAGTGCAACTCTTATCTTTGAAGTGGAGCTGGTAGCTTGTAGGCCAAGAAAAGGTTCTAGGGTGGCTAGCGCCTTAGATGAAGGGGCTAGACTAGAGTAAGTTATTTATCAAAATTCATACACTTGTTCTTATATTAGCATCCTCAAATGGATCATGTTTAATTACTACTGAGCTGAACTTATATTTGCATGCTCAATTGGATCATATTTAATAACTAGTGAGCTGAAGAGGCAAAGGGAAATGGCTGCTGCACAGAAAGAAGTGTGAAGAAGCAAAGGCAGCAGTGCTGCTCGTATTCAAGAAGTGAGTATATGGACTGCTGCTCGTATTCAAGCAGTGAGTATATGGGCTCGAAGAAAACAACCTAGAAATAGCTCTTAGTGTCTGTGTACATTTGTTTCCCTTTCAAACTTTTATAGATAGGTTTTGATTAGAAGTTTGTCTTTAGTTAGTATTTCAATTGAAAACTTATGTATGGATTTTCGGATATTATTGTTAATATCATCTGGTTTCTTGATTATCTCATGTTTACTTCAGTTTTTATTTTACAAAAAATTGAAAATGGCCACATAGAACCATAATAAATACATGTGACCAAAGGTTAAATAATAATCATGCTTAAAATTACAACATCATGTGACTTTACATAATTATTAGCCACGCTATTGTCACTTTGTTTTTTGTTTTTGTGACGAAATGATAGTGAACGTCATCAGTCATGGGAAAAAAAGTTACGAGTCATTGAAGCTGAGACAATAGTCACAGTTAATATTACAAAATTTTTTGTGGTTCTATATAACCATTAGCCACACCATAATCACTTTGTTTCTTGTTTGTGTGACTGAATGATACCAAACGTCATGGCAAAAAAAGTTATGTGTGACTAAATGTTATACAATAGCCACACTTAAAAATAAAAGATAAATTCATGTGGCTTTACATATCTTTTAGCCACACCATCCTTATTTTATTCTTTCTATGTGACAGAATAATAGCATACGTAATGGGTATAATGAAAAAAGTGTGACCAAACATCTTTTGCCACACTTTATTTTTTCCAGCTCAAGTGTGACCAAAGGTCGAGTCATCGTAGGCATCATACGGCCACATTCACCTATGTGTGGCCATAGCAACTTAAACTGTGGCTAAAAGGTCTTGTTGAAATCAATCATTTTGTCAAATAAGTGTGGCTAATCGGGTAGCAATAACCACATGAATTTACTATAAGTGTGGCCATTTCTATTATATAGTCACCAATAAGTTTGTTTGATGTAGTGAGTGATACGATAAACGAAGATCAACACGTTGATTCTACGAATACCCGTGTGTCTCTTCCCCAACCCCCAAATTGCAACCCAAAGGCCACGGAATTTGAAGTGAAAAATAACTTTTCTCAAAATTCAAGTCTGATTGTTTCATTCACTAAAGGGACATATAAATAATGACAGAAATTCGAAACGGGCCTAAAAAAGACAACGGGCCAAACACAAGCCCAAAAACAAAATGCCCAAAATACTTGAAAAAACATAAAAATGGAAAAAACTAATAGAAATAAGCGTTTTTTCGGCCCGGACGATGACCCAAACCGCCGTAGGCTGTTTGCAGCAAGATAGAGCTCGTTCTCCCGTTCGTTTTGACTGGTCACACGCCCCAAACGGACCTCCGTAGCCCAAGTTAGAGCCATTTCAGTGAGGCCCCTTTTGTGACGCGATCTTGGGCCTCCAAGTACCGGATGGCCCGCTCTTCTACGCTTGGGCCCGCATCATTCCCTCCTGGGTAGACAAAATTCGACCTCGAATCCGCAGCAACCTCATCATCAGACGAATCCCCATGAAAAGGCAGCAAATGTTTGACATTGAAAACATCAGAGCAACGAATATGGCTTGGTAACTTCAGACGATAGGCATTAGAATTTATCTTCTGCACAATCTCTACGGGTCCAATCTTCTTGGCTGACAACTTATTATACTCCCCCACTGAGAAGCGATCCTTAGTCAAAATGGCCCAAACAAAATCACCCTCTTCAAAATCAACTTGCCTACGCTTTTGATCTGCAGCTTGCTTGTACTTTGAATTAGCGTTGGCCAAGTTATCCTGCACAGCTTTATGAACATCATGTAACCCAACCACAAAATCTTGCACCTTTTTGGGAACAGAACCTGGTGAAGGAAGTGACATCAAATCAAGAGGACCCCGAGGCTTGGCAGAATAGACCACCTCAAACGGACTAAACCCAGTACTCCTATTAACAGCATGATTATGAGCAAACTCAGCCTGACAAAGCTTTTGATCCCACGACTTCACATGATCACCCACAAGACACCGCAAAAGATTACCAAGTGATCGATTAACAACCTCTGTCTGCCCATCAGTTTGTGGGTGGTAAGCACTGCTAAAATTGAGCTGAGTGTTCACCATTTTCCATAAACTGCGCCAAAAGTGACTCAAGAAACGAGTATCCCGATCAGAAACTATAGAAGACGGCAAACCATGCAAACGATAGATATCTCGAAAGAACAACTGAGCCACATTAACTGCATCCGTTGTCTTCTTGCAAGGAATAAAGTGCACCATTTTAGAAAACCGGTCCACCACGACGAAGATCGAATCATTACCACGCTGAGTACGGGGTAACCCCAACACAAAATCCATGCTAATATCTACCCAAGGTTGCTGAGGAATGGGTAGAGGCATATAAAGCCCTGCATTGGTAGCTGTGCCTTTTGAAACTTGACAGATCCTGCAACGTCTAACAAACCGTTCAACATCCCTCCTCATAGTAGGCCAAAAATAAGAAGACTGCACCAGTCGTAAAGTACGGTCTCTTCCCACGTGCCCCTCTCCATGCAGTTCTTTAATTATTTGAAGTCGGAGGCTGGAATTGGGAATACACAATTGATTTTCCTTAAAAAGAAAGCCATCATGCACAAGAAAATCTGCCCTCTTCCCAAACTGCACATCCTGCAAAATGAGAGAAAAATATGGATCTGCTGTGAGCTGTTCCATGAGATTGTCTAGCCTGGGTACAACAACTCTCATAGAAACAAGCAGGCTACTCCTCCTGCTCAAGGCATCTGCCACACGATTCGAAATTCCAGACTTATGCTTCACAACAAACGTAAACTTTTCCAAGAAAGCCATCCACCGGGCATGCTTATGTGACACTTTATCTTGACTGCGGATATGCCTCAGCGAATCATGGTCTGTAAATAAAACAAACTCCTTGTGAAACAAATAGTGACGCCAATGTTTCACTGCCTGGACCACTGCATAAAATTCAAGATCATATACGCTATAACGTAACTTTGGCCCAGTCAACTTCTCACTGAAATAAGAAACTGGTCGCCCCCCTTGACTTAGGACTGCCCCAATAAGTGATCTTCACACCACCAAACAGGAAACTATACGTATTGGACCGCCCGTTATGTTCTATATTACGCTCGTACTCCCAAGGCCTGCCCAACAATAAGTGACACGCGTCCATAGGGACTACATCACACACGACATCATCCTTGTACGTGGACCCAATGGAAATTGAAACCAGTGCCCTTTTAGATACCGTCACTTCACCTCCCTTTTTCAGCCATTGAAGCTTGTACGGTTTCGGGTGACTCTCTGTCTTTAAGGCCAACTTTTGGACTGCCTCTTCAGAAATCAGATTGTCACAACTCCCGGAATCGATGACGAATGTGCAAACCTTTCCCAAAATAGTACATGTTGAGTGGAAGATGTTATGCTTCAGCCAATCATCCCCATCTGCCTTTGGTGTATAGCAAGAACGTCTAACCACCAAATTCACCCCAACATCACCAGTCACAACCTCCTCTTCATATTCAGTTTCTTCATCGTAGACTGGGTTATTCTCATACTCCTCATACTGTTCATCTTCAGACTCAGCAAATAAGTGTCTTTTACCAGCCTTTTTGCACTCAGCTTGACGATGGCCCGTCTCACCACAATTGAAACACCTCGGACCACTACTGCTAGCCCCCTTAGAAGTAGGCCCGGTATTACTACCCCCCGGCTTCCCTTGACTAGGCCCGCCACGAGGTGCCCCACTGCCTGACCCAACGTTTCCCCCAGCGGGGGTAAATGAACCGCCCACCCGACGGTTTTGCTTCTCAAAGGCCAACGCCCGTTGGTGTGCCTCAGGAATGGTTAACGGATCAAAAAGATTCACAGCCTCCATGATCTGAACCCTCAGACCCCCAATATACCGGGAGACAAGTTGCTCCTCCGGTTCTTGAATATCATTCCTCGCAATCAACTGGTAAAACTCAGTTGTATAATCATCAACCGATTTAGCCCCCTGTTTTAAATTCTGCAGATGCTGGTACATCAACCTTTGAAAGTTATGAGGCAAAAAGTTGGACCGCAAGCATTTTTTCATCTTGGTCCATGTCACGATCCTTGACTTCCCGAGCCTGTTTCTGGTTAACTTCAACTGTTGCCACCACGCAGAGGCCCTACCACGTAACCTGGTAGCGATCAAGGCCACCCGCTTATTTTCAGGCACCTCCTTGTATTCAAACACCTCCTCCACGGTAGCCAACCAATCGATGAACCCCTCTGGATTCAAACTAGACCCATCAAATTCTGGAATATCAACTCTAATCCCAGAATCCCAACGCCTGTTGCCCCCTCCACGTTCACCCCTTGGTCTCCCCTCCTGTTCGTCCTCGGAAGCCGAACCGTCACCAAATGGGTTACTAAAATCAGAACCATACCCGTCATTGGGTCCCTGCCTCCTACGATTGATCAAATCGGCCATCCGATCAGTCAACTGATTGACCACTTGATCCAACCGCTCATCCACTCTCGCCATGAGTCGCTGCTCCAACTCTCGTTCATACACTTCATCGAGAGGCCTGTTGTTGTTTCTCCTCGGAGGCATTTTGAGCCAGGAATTCGGCTCTGATACCAACTGATGTAGTGAGTGATACGATAAACGAAGATCAACACGTTGATTCTACGAATACCCGTGTGTCTCTTCCCCAACCCCCAAATTGCAACCCAAAGGCCACGGAATTTGAAGTGAAAAATAACTTTTCTCAAAATTCAAGTCTGATTGTTTCATTCACTAAAGGGACATATAAATAATGACAGAAATTCGAAACGGGCCTAAAAAAGACAACGGGCCAAACACAAGCCCAAAAACAAAATGCCCCAAATACTTGAAAAAACATAAAAATGGAAAAAACTAATAGAAATAAGCGTTTTTTCGGCCCGGACGATGACCCAAACCGCCGTAGGCTGTTTGTAGCAAGATAGAGCTCGTTCTCCCGTTCGTTTTGACTGGTCACACGCCCCAAACGGACCTCCGTAGCCCAAGTTAGAGCCATTTCAGTGAGGCCCCTTTTGTGACGCGATCTTGGGCCTCCAAGTACCGGATGGCCCGCTCTTCTATGCTTGGGCCCGCATCATTGTTTTAGCCACATTAATTTTAAAAAATTGTGACAAAAAAGGTTGTTGTAATCAAGAAAATGATCCATTAAGTGTGGCTAAATGGTATCAATGGTTACATGACTTTATTGTAAGTGTGGCCATTTGTATTATATAGCCACATGAATTCACCGTAAGTGTGGCCGTATCTATTATATAGTCACTAAAAAGTTTGTTTTAGCCACATAAATTTTAAGCAACTGTGGCAAAAAGGCTGTTGTAATTAACAAAATGGTCCATTAAGTGTGACTAAATGGTATCGATGGCCACATGAATTTATTTTAAGTGTGGCCGTTTCTATTGTATAGTCACATGAGTATACCATAAGTGTGTCTGTTTCTATTATATAGTCACTAAAAAGTTTGTTTTAGCCACATGAATTTTAAAAAAATGTGACAAAAAGGTTGTTGTAATTAAGAAAATAGCCCCTTAAGTGTGACAAAATGGTATCAACAGTCACACGAATTTACTGTAAGTGTGGTCGTTTCTATTCTATAGTCACATATATTGTTGTGGCTATGTGGCCATTTTCGTGTAATTAGCAATTTTATTTTCAATTTTTTCGTAGAATTAAAACAATAACAAAGATGAACAAACCTAAAAAACAAAGTTAATAATATTAACAATAGTAAACCAAAATCCATACATAAGTTGCCAATTTGAATACTAAATACATAAACTTGCATCAATCCTAGCAGCACTTTGACAAAAAAGTCACGGAAAGCTCTTGAAAGCACAAGTCCTAGACCTTTTGGTGTCTCGTCGATTGAAGCTCGAATCCTAGACACTCCTGGCTCATCATCTGATTTGCACACACTCCTCCTGTTGTGTCTATCTTCTCTCTTTCCTCTAAATCAAGGATTAGAAAATGTAAGCGGTAAACACACACACACACACAAAACAATCAGATTTCATATACTTACTAGTTGGAATGCCCGCGCGTTGCGGCGGGTGTCCCGACTGATATCAGATTCATTTATGACGTCTATTACGAACCACAACCCATTCCGGTTTCTAACATTTTATTCCATTCATTAATAAATAGACGAAGAACCTATAAGGTCACAAACATGCAAAGAAAATCTACAATGAGTTAGATTTATTAAACCATAACAAATTTTCATCAAAACATTAAAAGTAGGTTTATTTACAACCTTTATTAACATTAACGATATTAGGGATTTGTACATATCCTCAAGTGCATAATGGTCTTAAAAAAAGTTTGAAATAGACCACTATACCCACCAAAGCTAATAAATATGACAAAAGGTGGTTGACAATTGACATTAACTGTCTGTAAAAAGAAATGGTTGATATACTCACATCTTGAGTGTGAGCATCCGAGTGTAAGATTTTCCCTATAAAAAACCAACTGATATCCTGTCATGAAGTTCTCTGCACATATAAAAAGGGAAGTATTCTACATTATTAAAAAGACATCATGAAGTCAACAACCAATTTCAGTAGGTGATACTAAATACCTGTGTGTGTATGAGACTCATTCATGATATCATCAAGCACAAGAAAGTTTGCTTGAAGCTGCAAGATTGAAGATCCATTAATAGGAAAGATTTAAGTATATAACATATCATGTAATGAAAGAAACTACTGGAAACAGTATATTGTTTTTACCCATTCAATGCACCAACCAAGACGGCTTCTCATCACTGGATCAAAGTTGTACCTATAATATATCATTGTTACCCATTGGTAACAGTGAAGTTTTGTAAAATTTTAAATAGGAACCAAAAAACTATATCATACCACCATAGACGGCATCTCATCACCGGATCAAAGTTGTACCTACAAAACATAAATTAATCAATAAATCAAATTGAACTATATAATCTTGCAAAAGTAGAGAACAATGACGACTCTTTACTTATGAATTGGTTAATACGAGTTAGGTTTGATCTTTAATGGGTCAAACACGTATCTAATGATATTACAAACGGAACAATTTTTTTTACAGTTGATAATGACCCGAATGATACAAAAAGTCTACATAGTGACCCACACAAGACAAAAAAAAAAAAAAAAAAAAAGAAAAAAAAAAAACCCCATGTATTAATGCCTAGGATGTACAAAAAACTGATCAAAAGGGGACAGGACTGGATGTACATTGGTAATATTTTGAAGAAACAAAAAACGCTGAATTTAAGATAAAAAATAAACGTGTTCGAAGTTGCACAAAGTGTATTTGTGGTCAACAAATACAAAATCTAGCTTTTAAATTCATAAAACACTGATTGTTTACAAAAATAAAAAAAAGTATTTCCAGCTGCCATATCCGATCGGTCCATTTCAACACACACTAAAAATACCCGTCTTGACCTGAACCCGTTTTTTCACCTGTTGCCCAATCCCGGCCCAATCAGGGGTGGACAAATCGCTTTTTTTAGAAAACCGGTCCGGTTTTTTAACCGAGCTGTTTTTTTGGGCAAAAAAACCGGTTCGGACTGTAAACTGGTTTAAGGAGATGTGAACCTGAACTGGTAACAGCCAGTTTGGGATTAAAAACAGTAAAACAACGTATTTTTTTTTGTTTAAACCGTTTTTTACAAACGAACCAGTGTTTAACCGGTTTCAAAGATCGAGATAATAAATTGGTATCCGAACCATCGGGTCGAGTCGGCTTGAAACTAGTTTTTCAAACGGGTTAGGTATCAAACGGGTCAAAATGGGTTCATCTCATACCATACCTTGTTATGACGTTTACGTTCGATATTATTACCAACAAAATATTAAGCAATTTCAACCTGTCGCTGATCAAATCTTCCATTCGCATTGAAAATATGAATTCGTTCCACGCCTGAGAAAATTTTGCTATGTTCTTTCTTATCCACAAACTATCTTCCTGTAGAGCACTTTCATGTTAGTAAACAGATGCAATATCTTGTGTAGACTGATAGCCGAAATGGCTAACTTGTGTTCTGGTAATAGCGGATTAAAACGGGTCTTTTCTAGTGCATGTCAAAACGAAAAAGATCATAATGTGGTGATGTACTAATTGTGATTACAAAAACATTATTATATGAATAATATAAATCTTAAATAATGGTTTAAGAGGTTGTGTGCACTCAGAATAGGCTGGCGCATCAAATAAATTTAAGAGTAAAGTCCACGAATGGTCCCTGTGGTTTACCAAAATTTTGGATTTGGTCCCTAGCTTTCCAAAAGTACACCGATGATCCCTGTTGTTTGCCCTTTGTAATAAATTTAGTCCCTAGCTTTTTGCAAAAGTACATGGATGGTCCCTGTGGCTAGCAATTTTTAACGCATTTAGTCCCCTACTTGGTTGTGTTCGGGTTCTTATGTATGATACGATTTTCGGGTTCGAGTCGGGTTCGGGTTTGTGTAAAATTTTCGGGTTCGGGTCGAGTTGAACCCGCCAACCCGCTAACACGACCCGTTTAGCACCCCAGCATATCAACCAACTTTTCTGAACTATATAAAAACCTTGGTCCACAAAACAACAATAGATTTGCAAGTCTTAAGCGTTCCTTCACATGATCAGACCGGTAATAGATTTTTTACTAATATTACAATTTAAAGTTATCAACTTACAATTCACCTGTATAATCTATTGATTTCGGACCCACATGATTTATTTGTTTTCTTAACTATAAGGTACTTTAAATTTAACATACCAGAATATCAATAACTCTTTTATAACAGAATATTAGCAGCTCTGTCATATATTGGAAAAAAATTACAAAAAATCAAGAATCTGTTGGAATCTGCTGGGTTTTTAACCTAACTGGAACTAATTTTGTTCATTTTTGTTCAAATTTGTTCAGTTTTTAATCTGGCCTCTATGGATATTGCGAGTATAAATAGAAGAATTATTATTATTTGACATAGTATGACACCCCAAGAACTATATAAATGTCACTACATTTGATTGAAATCTACATCAAATTCAAAACACTTACCTAAATTATAGCTTGCGTCATACAGAATCGGATAAATCTAGTGAAACTTTTGTGCTGCGAAACAAACAGAAATGATGTTGGAAACAGAACCCCTGAAACATAGTTAATCAATCAAGAATTACATAATCAATAAACCACATTCAACATTGTCAACCTCCTAATTTTAGTAGATATTAATGAAATCAAATGCCATAAGTAAGGCGCTTCTAGAAATCAGATGTTACCTGAGTCACATCAATAAAAAGAACTTCAGTTGGTCCAATAAACTTGCATCAAAACGAAGAGTTTGATAATGAGTTCCTGGAAAATAAACGGAACCCATTTATAAAATCTGAACAAGTGCACCATTCCACAGGAATCTCTCTCATATCTTCCTTTAATTTGTGATGCTTTAAGAGCTTTAACGTATTCTCCAACAAATTTGGAACCCATTTGAGTGGCTTTAAATGCACCAACCGTAAGATTCCACGCCCACAACCACCCATACTTTCTGGTGGACAGGGAATTCTGCCGTCTTCTAGAGACTTCCAATCATGATTTATAACTTCTTCTGGTACTGCTTTCTTCTTCTGAACAATACAATCACCCCCTTGTTTGTTTATCTGCGGGTTGCCATCACGCAATTCCACGCAATACTGAAGACAGAGGTCGTAATGGCATTCAGGGCAGGTTCTATGCAAGTCAAAAATCGACGTTTTACAGCAGTCACTGCACACATAATGAAAATCATAATTAAACAAAATACAAGATGAACGTACATACAATGATTGAAATGGCGTACCAGTACATGCGCTCGTCCAAGCCACAGGCTGCCTTCTTCAACTGTACATCAGATAAAGTAGATCCTATCCAAATAGACAAGTTTAGCAAAAGCTACTCGTAAAGCATGGATATATGACTCAGATTGGGTACTAATGACAACTGAATAATAAATACCTTGAATCTCAGACTCTCTGTTGTTTTCTCCTTTATGTAGTCCTCGTTGAGACGCTTGAGGAACGGAAGAAGGACGTGAAGGGTATATATAGAATATTGAATTTTCTGATCTGTAGTAGGTGTAAAATTAATCTTCTCTTTTACCTAAAAACCATCATCAGCAAGCAAAATCAGTGCTGGAATTCTAACTTTAGTATGAACAGCAATAAGCTACACGAGCTGTAGGAAAAAGGTCACAAGGAACGCCTGGAATCGGAATCGCCTCCTCAAATCTCTGGTGCTTCCTCCATCTTTCCCGCAACTGTTACACACCGTCAATAACCACCTCCCCTGCACTCGTGAGGGTTTTTGTAGGGGTGATGGAGGTTTTAGGGAATTCTTTTGTTATTAAGTATAGAGGTGGTGGAGTATATAGTCGGGGGTGGGGGTAGTATAACGGTGGTCAAAGAATAAAGGGGTTCCAGTGGTCTTTTTTGTTGATCTCATACACGGATCTGGTGAAGCTTTACATGTTCGAGTTGTGCGACTATATTTGAATAGCCGCTGTGAAGCCGGCATATCATCGGAAATTTGAACAAATCTGGTAGAGAATTTTGAGAAGGTGGAGTGTTTTGCAATTGGGGAAGGAGGGAGTTAGGGTTTAGAATGGAGATGGAGAGGGAAACTAAAATCTAAAAATTTTGAAAGGTTTAAAGTAAATGGAAATTTATAATAATGAAAGGTTTAAAGTAAGTTGAAATCTATAAAAAGTAACTTAATACATATAATTGATATTGATAAAAAGTAAATTTTGGAACGTTTAAGTTAATCCATATAAATTAGTGCTAGTAAACTATTTTTTTTTTCACACAAACTAACATATTTATATTTATATAAATTAATACATATGAATTTATAAAAAAATAAATTGAAATTATATATTTTTATGCATTTAATATATAAATTATATGTTATATATATAATCTACTATTAACCATTGTGATCCATTAAAACCCAATACGACCATTAAAACATGTACGATTTACTATTTTCCATGTGATCCACTAAGGCCTATATAGTCCATTAAAACATGTATCATCTACCGTTGTCGACTATGATCCATGAAAACCTAATATGGTCCATTAATACATGTATGATCCACCATTGTGTATTGTGGTCCATTAGGACCCAAAATGGTTCATTAAGGCATGTATGATATACTGTTAGCCATCATGATCCATTAAGCTCAATATGGTCCATTAAGACATCTATGATCTACCATTTTCCATCGTGATTCATTAAGGCCAATATGATTAATTCAAACGTGTATGCTCTACTATTGTCATTTGTTATCCATTAATGCTCAATATGGTCCATTAAGACATGTATGATCTACGATTGACCATTGTGATCCATTAAGGCCCAATACGATTGGTAGCTAGTTTTGATTATTAGCACAGTTGACTATATTGTTATTGATGGACTTCATAATGTGCAGTGCAACTCTTATCTTTGAAGTGGAGCTGGTAGCTTGTAGGCCAAGAAAAGGTTCTAGGGTGGCTAGCGCCTTAGATGAAGGGGCTAGACTAGAGTAAGTTATTTATCAAACTTCATACACTTGTTCTTATATTAGCATCCTCAAATGGATCATGTTTAATTACTACTGAGCTGAACTTATATTTGCATGCTCAATTGGATCATATTTAATAACTAGTGAGCTGAAGTGGCAAAGGGAAATGGCTGCTGTACAGAAAGAAGTGTGAAGAAGCAAAGGCAGCAGTGCTGCTCGTATTCAAGAAGTGAGTATATGGACTGCTGCTCGTATTCAAGCAGTGAGTATATGGGCTCGAAGAAAACAACCTAGAAATAGCTCTTAGTGTTTGTGTACATTTGTTTCCCTTTCAAACTTTTATAGATAGGTTTTGATTAGAAGTTTGTCTTTAGTTAGTACTTAAATTGAAAACTTACGTATGGATTTTCGGATATTATTGTTAATATCATCTGGTTTCTAGATTATCTCATGTTTACTTCGGTTTTTATTTTACAAAAAAATTGAAAATGGCCACATAGAACCATAATAAATACGTGTGACCAAAGGTTACATAACTATTAGCCACGCTATTGTCACTTTGTTTTTTGTTTGTGTGACGGTCATGGGAAAAAGAGTTATGAGTGATTGAAGCTGAAAAGTTTATATTACAAAATTTTGTGTGGTTCTATATAACCATTAGCCACACCATAATCACTTTGTTTCTTGTTTGTGTGACTGAATGATACCAAACGTCATGGCAAAAAAAAAAGTTATGTGTGACTAAATGTTATACAATAGCCACACTTAAAAATAAAAGATAAATTCATGTGGCTTTACATATCTTTTAGCCACACCATCCTTATTTTATCCTTTCTATGTGACAGAATAATAGCATACGTAATGGGTATAATGAATATGTGTGACCAAAGGTTAGATAATAGCCACACTTAAAATTATAAAGTTTCATGTGGCTTTACATAATCATTAGCCACATTATCATTACTTTATTTTTTTATGTGACGGGATGATAGCAAACATCACGAGAAAAGTAAAATATATGTGACAAAAGGTTAGCCATACACAAAACTTCATGTGGCTTTACAAAACATGTGTGACCAAAGGTTAAACAATAGTCACATTTAAAATTATAAAACTTTATGTGTGAGTAAATGTTAGACAATAGTCACATTTAAAAGTACAAAGTTGTTTTGTGTGTCTAGAAATAGTTTTTAGCCACATTTATAGTAAACTTATGTGACTATTATAATAAAACAGCCACACTTACTGCGAGTTCATGTGGCTGTTGCTAGCATTTAGTCACACTTAATGGATGGAATGCTTGATTACAACAACTCTTTTTTGCCACATTTTTTTTAAATTGATGTGGCTAAAACAAACTTTTATGTGACTATATAATAGAAAGGACCACACTTACAATAAATTCATGTAGCTGTTGCAAGCCTTTAGCCACATTTATTGTACATAATGCTTGATTCTAGCAACAAATAGTGGTACCCTTTAGCCACACTTTTAAGTTGCTAAAGCCACTAAACGTGAATGTGACTGTATGATACTTACGATGACTCGACCTTTGATCACACTTGAGCTGGAAAAAATAAAGTGTGGCAAAAGGTGTTTGGTCACACTTTTTTTTTGTGTGACCATAAGCCTTTTTTGACGTACTGGTAGTTGTGTTCCTTTTTCATTTCCTTCCAATTTGAGCCTACAACAGCGGTGGGTTAGGTCAATTAAAGGGCCAACCAGTGATGGAAGAGATCGATGACATGACCATAGTTTTGGAGTGCTAGTAACGACGGTGGTAGTTAATGGTGAAACCTAGGGGTGTCAATCGTGTCAGCTTGATGAGTTGGTGGGTTGAAATGTTCAACCCAAACCCGGCTCATATTATTCGGGTCAAAGATGTTAACCCTAACCCGACCCGTTTAACCCATGTTTTTAAATGAGTCATATGAGTTGACAATTTATAAATGAGTTGTTAGGCTTTAAGCAACTTATCGACAATATGTTTAATGAAGAGTATAAGTGCGACAAATAAATAATATAATGTGTCAAAATAAACGTGGTTATAACTAACCACGTAAAATAGAAACGGAGAAAACAAAAACAAAAATATAAAAGATATTTTTCTAATGGGTCAACCCGTTTTTATACGGGTCCACCCAACATGACCTGTTTTTAAATGGGTCGTGTTAGTCGACCTAGACCTGTTTTTCGTGTCAGGTTGACCCAAACCTATCTTTTCACTGAAACCTATTTGATCTTCAAACCTAATAGCCAGCGCAAAGCAGCGATGGCATATATGTCCCGATCTGTTCTATGGTTGTAGATAGTGACATGCAACGGTTTCTTGAGAATTTTGGGCTCAAGCACGACTACCGCCCGCAACGACCTCCCGCTCTCTCTCATCCTCTCTCTACCTCCCCTCCCTCACTCTCTGTAGTCCATCGGGTCAAAATGACTCGCTTCTCTCTTCTTGCCTTTAAACTTTTATTTTAAATAAGTGTATAATTTGAATCAAGATTATAGCACGATTTGATTTAGGCCTTATTCGAGCTAAGTCCAATAACAAAGGTCAATTTGAACACAGGTCATTAGCTGGCTGCAATTATAATCTGGTTAAAAACAATAAAGAAAACGCCTCCAACATGTATTCATCAACACCGAAATTTTGATAAGGAATATTCGAATATATTCAGGTTAAAAAGATAAATAAAACGCCTTCAGATAGTTTCACTTTAACAACATGGTTACTACATGTGTATTATTATGTCTTATTAACAGAAACCATCAGTATAAATATTTTGTTACATGTTTTAAAAATCTAACATTGTTTCTTTATCAAACAACCCACAAACATAACTCTAGCAAGTAACAGAACTTGCATTACACTACGTTTAGTAGAACAAACTTCATGGTGATTACGGTTGGTAAATTTCCTGTATGAGGACATTTCATAGACTGTTTAATGATCAAGAAATTGATTGAACTGCGTACGAGGCACGCGTCTAGTTTGGGATCCATTTAAGAATTTGCCCACCAACAATCGATGAAATTCCCCAACTAGAGTTGTGAGTTTGTTTCATTATGATGAATGCATTTAGTCCGTATCGCAAGATGTGCCCACATGTGACACAACACCAAATACGGGTGGGTGCCCTTATTGAGATGCTAAGTCAGTTAAAAAAAATAAAATGAGTGTTAAGATTATGGGTGCATAACCAAAGGCGCTGATATGGCTCAACAAATATTGCTATTTGTCTTATTGTTTAAAGAAAGTATGCGACATCTTAATAGGTTTCTGCTCAACGGAGGAAGTTAGTTCGTCTAGCGATATGCCCTAAGGTCAGACAACACCAAATATGGATGGGTACACTTACTGAGATACTAAATCAGTTAACAAATGAAATGAGCGTAAAGGGCTGCATGGATGAGGCTTGCTTGCATCTAAGAAGGATGCTGATGCACCTCCTTCTGCCAAATGGGCAGATTTCCTTGACATGTTCGATGATTTAGTTAATTGTTTGAAGAATGATCACAAGTTTCTCTTTTATATCCTAAAGATTAAGACCATGAAAGAAGGATTATTGCATATAAAAGATGATGTAATTGTGATCATGGTTGTAAAAGTCCCGCCTAGGCTCCGAATACTCCACGAGTACTCGCTACAAGGTAGGCTGCCGAGGCACGAGTACTGGTCTCCCAGGCCAATTACTCCCCCAGTAATCTCCGCCTAAGCCGAGTACTTCCCGAGTACTCCCGAATCTCCGCCTAAGCCGAGTAATCTCCGCCTAAGCCGAGTACTTGCCGAGGCACAATTTGTGATGTAGCGTGTGTTATTACGATAACGAAGAGCAAAACACGTTCATTCTGCGAATACCCGTGTTGATCTTCCCCAACCCCCAAAATTCAACCCAAAGAGCACAGAAATTGAAGTGAAATTTGAGTGAATTAGATTGAAGTGTTACTAACCGCAAGATGGTTTGTGCACAAGGAAGTTTATTCAAATCATGAAAGTGTTACTAACCGCAAGATGGTTTGTGCACAAGGAAAGATCGATTCAAGACTCCGAACTAAGGAGGATGGCAGTTGTCGAACAGAGAGAAAGACAGAGGACTGTAGGGTTTTTGTGTTCACGGTTATGGTTATGAGAGGTTATACAATTAAAATGGTACGGGCCACAAGTGAACCTGGGCTGAGGGCCCCCTTTTTGGCGAAGTATCTCTTGGCGAAGGTCCTTCTTCGCCGTGTTGAGAGTGTGACGAAGAGTCAACCTTCGTCGGAGGTTGGTTGTGACGAAGAGTCAACCTTCGTCGAGTGGTGGTTGTGACGAAGAGTCAACCTTCGTCGAGTGTGTTTCTCAATCGGAGTAAAACATAAATATGTAAAGACTAAACATTTCACACTACTTAAGTTTCCATGTAACATTCAAACATAACAATACTTTAACATTCAAATGAAACTTCATATCCGAAACGCAGGAACGATCTGACTAGAAAGTTTTTCTCGGTGTTAAGTCGGGGAGAGCGGACTTGTCAGCTAACATAGGCAGTAAAAATGCACACGAAAGGAATTACGAAAACAGAGTTGTGAAACAAGTATTGCGTAGAGGAAAGACCTTGAAATATCGGGTTGTCACATCATCCCCAACTTGAAAGAAATTTCGTCCCGAAATTTGATAAATAATCCAAAACAGCGAGGTGTTAGATCAGGATGACTGTTTTACTCGTGTTCCACACAAGCACCATCGCCGACGCCTGATCATGAGTTTCTTGTCTAATGTGTTTGGGGATGATTTAAAATATATCTTTTGACCAAGAAACGGGAGTTACACCACATTCTTGAATTTTAAATCATCTTAGGAGCCAAGAACCTTCACTAATCCATTCCCAATCATCTGAATCATCAAATCATGACACCAATCATCATCCATTCAATCCTAATCCTAACCTAACCCTAACCTATCATCATCCATCCATCAAACCTTTCACCACCACAAATCCTAAACCATTTTCCTCCATACTCAAAGGTTCAAGATGTTCAAGTTCAAGCTTCCATCCACTGTTTATCGTATTCCATTCACCATGAGCGGCTAATTCTCGGAGGTTTCATCCCGGTGTAGCTGATTGTAGGTCTAGGGTTTGAACAATGTTCTTAGTTTGATTTTGTGACAAATTGAATTGTATTTAAATTAATTGATGATTGTCTTGCATTGGAACTACATTTGTGAATTGTTAAATGATTATAAAATTCGACTTTGCGAAATAAGTTCGTGTAATTATGCTTTATCATTCACAAGGTTTTACTTGTCCGAAGTAACGAAGAGCATTGCGGTCCGTTATACACGTTGATAGCAATTGGCACCTGAGCATCGTGATAGAAATCCGTTAATAACATATTCAATTGAATCGAATCTAAATCGTGTAGAAACCCTTGGATTGCAATTACCGAACCAGGTGTGAACCTTTAAAATCAATCGAACAAAATTCATATAAATTTTAGCAAGCTTCGTAAGTTGTGATAACCTTTAAAAATCAATCGAATCCATACGTAAACCACAGACTCTTCGTGGTTCGATTCCTTACTACCGCTACTATCTGTTTGAGGTAATTTGGGACTTATAATGTATCTTTGACCGGAGCGCGACACTTCCGAACAGTTATTATGAAGACCAAAAATGAAATTCACAATATACCTAAAGACGAAAAATTCTGATAAACTAGTAAATGGATAACTTTATTTGAATCAAGATAGATCAAAATGATATTTTTGTAACAGCCGGGCCCATTTTGACAAGCTCTTAAAATGCAGAGGGTGATTATAGTAAAATTCGTATTAGGGTAACCTCACACTTTCTATTTAAATGACCCTAACTCCATTTCCATCATAATCACCGCCGCACCCTTCTTCTCTCATCCATCGACATCCCCAACCATAAAGACGACATCTCTTATTCAGTACCAATGTATGAGCTTTTATTTTCATTTTATCTAATTTGATTTACCTCATAATCTTCCTTTACGTTTTTAATTTACGTTTTTAAAAATCATTGCTTGTTTTCAAAGTACCAATTTGGGAATTTTGGATTTAACTAATTTTAAAGACATATATGCTTTGATTTTGTTGGTGATAATGTAACATATATGCATACTAACTCAGATCGGTTTTCAAAATGACGAAATTCGTTAACAAATACATTTATCGGAATTTTGATTTTCTACATGCATGTTCTAACTCAGATCTATAAACAAATGAAGAAGAATTTGTCACAGGTTTTTTGTTCCTTATTTGCTGTGTAGTTCTAAGGATTTTTTGTTTTCTGCTTGTTTTTTTGGTTTTAAATGTTAGGTTTGGTGTTATTCACCCATCTCACCTCACAAATGGATTTGGCTAATCATTTTGGTGGAGACTATAACATGTTGATCGTTCATAGCGTCTCAAGGATCTCAAATGAGAAAGGTAAAATCCAAAGTCATTCAAACTACTTTAGCAAGTCCTAATTGAAAAAAAAAATCGGGATAGTCAAGGCCTATCGTAAAATTAAAAATTAAAAAAAAACACACTTGTTTAAGTCGCAAAATTAACGACCTCACTTGGTTCATTCACAAAATTAACAACCGTAGCTGTTTCTATTACTTCATTTTTAAAGCATCTAAACTCGTGATATAATGTTAAGTCTAAAATAGATTAATATATGGGTAGAAAGTTGTGGTTGTACAAATATATTCCTAGTCATATTAATCGAAATTTAATAAAAGCTCAATAGATGTAGGTGGAATTTATTGGGAGTTTCTACGATATTAATTGTAATAATTTTTGTATTTATTTATTTCAATTTAAAATTGTGTTATTAAGATATGCCTTGTGATGTTAAAGGTTTTTTTTTTTTTTTTTTTTTTTTTTTTTTTTTTTTTAATTTTGGTTACTCATTTGAGATGGATTTATATAAGTAGCATAACACATATCTATATATGTGATATCTTAATTTCATTTGTTTTTTGATTTTATAGATTTTTTTTTAGAATTTTTTGGATTGTTTAGAGTTTTTTGATTCTTTTAAATTTTTTTGATATTTTTAGAATTTATTTGACTTTTTAGATTTTTTTTAGTTTTTTTAGATTTTTTTTAATTTTTTTGATTTTTTAGAATTGTTTGTTTTTTATAGTTTTTTGATTTTTAAGAATTTTTGGGATTTTTTGATTTTAGAATATTTTGATTTTTTAGAATTTTTTTATTTTTTTAGAAATTTTCTGATTTTTTACAATTTTTTTGATTTTTTATAAATTTTTTTGATTTTTTTTATTATTTTTAAAATTTTTATTTTTTTTAAACGAAGAAAAACAGGAGAGTACTACGGCGAGGATTGTGGAAGTCGCAGTTGTGAATAGATATTTTCAAGTAGTAATTAGTTTAGTGATTTTATCTCATACTCATCCTGACCCACTTGGGTTTTATCTCATACCCCCATCCTGACCTACTCTTTTTTTTATCCACCACTTCATAACCTATCCTAACCTAGTGACTAATTTTGTTTGGCCCATATTAACCCATCTTAAAATTTGAAATACCCATATCAACCCAAAATGGAATGGATGGGCTTGTTTTGCCATGTCAATTAATGTTAATAATCAAACGTTAATATACATAAATACACATGCACAACCACACGCATGCACGTGCGCGCGCGCACACACATATATATTCTATTGTATGTTACTATGTTTGTTCAATTCATTTGCTAAAGTTAGTATCTTGTAGGTTTAAATTTGATGATGAACGTACGTGTTACAAAGAAGATATGATACACTTTACATAAACTTATACCTGATTCATGTATTATGTATTATTGGGAATTAGTTTCATGAAGCTAGCCTTGGGGTCAATTCTACTCCATCTGATTATACAAAGAATTCAAATGCATGTATGCTTGTGAAAGTGAGAAGGCTAAAATACTCTGTAAGGTGGATGAGACCGATATGGCAGAGCACCATAGAGTAAGAATTTTAGTTTATAATTTGGTATTCATATTAAATTTTGTAATCATATTCAAAATCACATTGAGTATTTTATCTTCCCGATACTGAAGAAAGAAGAGGCACATTTGTATACAAACATTAAGGTTTTAGTTCCCACCGTTGCTCTCTTTAGGATTACTATTTTAGATTCACAAAATCTTTATTTAGCTTGAAATATGATGAAACTAGGTTGCTTGTGATGGGGATCTTCATAAACAGATTGGGAAACATATATATTTTGATTGAGTGGATCTTGATAAAGTTCGTTGTTTTCGAATGCAAAATCAGACCTCTTTTGCTCTATTCCAGGTACAATCTTTTGTTATTATCATACATAATTCAAGTAGCATTTTGTAATGTGGTATTTTATAAATCTGAAGATTTGAAAATTTTACAGGAGGAAGTCGCTAGGAATTGGGTGTACTAGTGCAATATCAGCGATTTTGGCTGTGGGAAAAACGCGCTTATCAGACTTATCGCCATGTTCATCCATTGACACCTCAGGAAAAAGCTCTGCCAGTAAGCACTTTTTTACCTCTACCTTTAATATGGTTTTAATAGGTGTTGATCAGTTAATTACATAAACTAATAATGTTAAATACGGCAAAAAAGTTTCTCAAGTTGATCGAACCCTCGTTCAATATTCATCCTTAATATATTGATCTTCAGAATCTTGTTTTAGCGAATCTGTAATCATGAATCATATCAACTTGTATAATTCAAACTAAAAGTATAAAGCAAATTATGCATAAACTGACCACACCAAATCTGTTGTGAAGACACTATTTTTATGCTATTAATCAATGAATAATACCAGACGGCCTCCGTGTGGTGTTAATGATTAGTTTTTTCCTGAGTCTGAGTCTGAAGAGAAATATTGGGATCCCTTGCAGATGCCCTGTGGTCACAACTTCTGCTTGAAGTGCTTTGAGAAATGGGTTGGTCAGGGGAAGCGTACTTGTGCCATATGTCGCACTGCAATTCCTCTTAAAATGGCTAGCCAACCCAAAATCAATTCATCACTTGTAATTGCAATTGGAATGGCAAAGATGACTAGATCAAACTGCCCTCATGATTGTTATAGTTTTAGCATATGAAAATTCTAAAACGGATTCTAATCATATGCGTTGGATCATAATTTTGCAGCGATGAAAATGGAGCCCGCCCGAGTCCTTCGCCTGTCATTAAGGCGCTAAAGGATGCAAGTGATGTGATAGAGAGGAAGGGATCCCCATCTTGGGGTTATGATGTAACATTATCTAACTTGCATTTTTTTGTACAATTTATGTTTGTTGAGCTGCTACCAATAAGAATCACTTCTGCTATGTTAACTTCCAACTTAAAAACTGAGCCAAGCCGAGTTCAAGCTTAATTTTCTGATTGGTAGCTAGTTTTGATTAATAGCACAGTTGACTATATTGTTATTGATGGACTTCATAATGTGCAGTGCAACTCTTATCTTTGAAGTGGAGCTGGTAGCTTGTAGGCCAAGAAAAGGTTCTAGGGTGGCTAGCGCCTTAGATGAAGGGGCTAGACTAGAGTAAGTTATTTATCAAAATTCATACACTTGTTCTTATATTAGCATCCTCAAATGGATCATGTTTAATTACTACTGAGCTGAACTTATATTTGCATGCTCAATTGGATCATATTTAATAACTAGTGAGCTGAAGAGGCAAAGGGAAATGGCTGCTGCACAGAAAGAAGTGTGAAGAAGCAAAGGCAGCAGTGCTGCTCGTATTCAAGAAGTGAGTATATGGACTGCTGCTCGTATTCAAGCAGTGAGTATATGGGCTCGAAGAAAACAACCTAGAAATAGCTCTTAGTGTCTGTGTACATTTGTTTCCCTTTCAAACTTTTATAGATAGGTTTTGATTAGAAGTTTGTCTTTAGTTAGTATTTCAATTGAAAACTTATGTATGGATTTTCGGATACTATTGTTAATATCATCTGGTTTCTAGATTATCTCATGTTTACTTCAGTTTTTATTTTACAAAAAATTGAAAATGGCCACATAGAACCATAATAAATACATGTGACCAAAGGTTAAATAATAATCATGCTTAAAATTACAACATCATGTGACTTTACATAATTATTAGCCACGCTATTGTCACTTTGTTTTTTGTTTTTGTGACGAAATGATAGTGAACGTCATCAGTCATGGGAAAAAAAGTTACGAGTCATTGAAGCTGAGACAATAGTCACAGTTAATATTACAAAATTTTTTGTGGTTCTATATAACCATTAGCCACACCATAATCACTTTGTTTCTTGTTTGTGTGACTGAATGATACCAAACGTCATGGCAAAAAAAGTTATGTGTGACTAAATGTTATACAATAGCCACACTTAAAAATAAAAGATAAATTCATGTGGCTTTACATATCTTTTAGCCACACCATCCTTATTTTATTCTTTCTATGTGACAGAATAATAGCATACGTAATGGGTATAATGAATATGTGTGACGAAAGGTTAGATAATAGCCACACTTAAAATTATAAAGTTTCATGTGGCTTTACATAATCATTAGCCACATTATCATTACTTTATTTTTTTTATGTGACGGGATGATAGCAAACATCACGAGAAAAGTAAAATATATGTGACAAAAGGTTAGCCATACACAAAACTTCATGTGGACTTTACGAAACATGTGTGACCAAAGATTAAACAATAGTCACAGTTAAAATTATAAAACTTTATGTGTGAGTAAATGTTAGAAAATAGTCACATTTAAAAGTACAAAGTTGTTTTGTGTGTCTAGAAATAGTTTTTAGCCACATTTATAGTAAACTCATGTGACTAAATAATAAAACAGCCACACTTATGTTGATGCAGATTTTGTGTCCGATGCTTGTCGAATAGATTAGTTATTATTTTACGCTGAATTTGTAATAGTTAGTGAAACGGTCTATCGAACGTGTATAGACCCGCTCGTTTGAAGTGGTCAAACGAGAGGGTTATTCGTTTGACCGTGTGTGTTTGCTAGACAAATTATAGTTGTATAATGTTTGGTGTCGAAGGATAAGGCATCGAAGGATTGTGTATATCCTTCGATGAGCTCGAAAGATATCCATCGATAGATGAAGATGGACCTCGAAGGATATGTCATCCTTCTAGGTATATGTGTGTCTTTCGATAGCTGGATGATCGACAGATGATCTATCGATCAGTCAGTTAGATCCTTCGACCATACAACCTATGTTGGGTATAAATACCAACACTTTGTCATTTGCAACACAAGAGATTTAGAGGAGGTTTGAGACCTCACCGGGAGAAATCACCACTTGGTTTCTCCCCGGATGTATACTTCTTTGGTATTAGTTCGGTTATCATGTAATCGGGCCGACTTGTAATGTTTTACTACCGGATTAATACAAAGTTGTTTGTTTATCATCTCTTATCTCTTCCGTCTTTGAACATAATCATGAAAATCACGGTTTTGATCCCGAAACCCGGACCTACAATTGGTATCAGAGCCATGGTGCCCGATTTAGTAAATCTAACCGTTTACTAAGTCACATGTGCTCTAGATCTGTGATTTTTGTGCTTTTTATTCAAGATGTAAAAATGGTGAGAATCAAGAAAAACTCAGATCTGGACCCGAATATTCAGATCTGTGCTGAAACGAGTGTTGGGTTTTATGTTTTTCACCTAAGTACTCAAGTTATCATCATCAAAAATTATCTACAAAGTGTTTTCATCAATCTGCAGATTTACACAGCCTTCTGTGTTCTTGATGTTCTTGGTGTGTTCATACTTCGAAGGATCAAACTGATTTCGAAAGATCAATCACAACCTCGAAGGATCAAAACAGTACTTCGAAGGATCATTTATCTTTTCGAAGGGTCATCTCACAAGATTTCGAAGGATCATTCTTTTTCTCGAAGGGTCATCCTCACCGTTAAACAACTTCGAAAGATCACGTTTATCCCTAAACAACTTTGAAAGATCAGGCTTGTTGTGTATCGAAGGGTCATCACAACAGAATCGAAAGATCAGATGTTTTTCGAAGGGTCATTTCTTTAAAAGTTCATCATTCTCAACAACTTCGAAGGATCCAGATCTGACATGTGCTCGAAAAATCAGTGACATGTGCTCGAAAGATTTACGAAAGATCTGCTAATCATCTTTCGTTTGTATCAACCTACGAAAGATCATCTTTCGAGAGAAAAGAGCTGCTGGTTGTTATTGTATTACAGAGGAGAAGATGACAAAGATGATGTTGGCGGCTGTAAAATGAAGACTTCGACAGAATCCTTTTTGGCATCTAGGTCTTCTATTTTGTTGGATTCATTGATGGGCTCCACTAGATTATTCATGGTCACACTTTGTTTCATTTGGGCTTGCATCAAGGTTGTGAAGTGGGCTGAGTTGGTTCTTCATGGACTTAGTAAATGTTTGTTGAAATATTATAGAGTTATTGAGCCCAGTCAATAATATTTGGAAAACATCAAGTCTTCGTAGCACTCATCATTTTGTCATCCACTCAACTGTTAGTGGACTTTTATGAAAACAAGAACAAATTAAGTCCTCATGGAAATCTTAATTGGGCTTCACGATTTTTTTTTGGGTCTTTGTGATGGTCAGTGGATTTTTATTCAGATTTATCATTATTAATTGATATTGGGCCTATTATTTTTGGTTGTTGATAATGATAAGACATGGGGTAGTGTACCCGTTTTTATTCGTGAGTTGCAAAGTGGGGTCGGGTGTTCGTGAAGTTTAGTTGAATCGCGCTTCTAAATGTCAACGCCAAATCCTTACGGGTTCGGGAGCGCGAGGGGTGATGCGGCATGATGAAAACAAGAGATGATGGAAACTTGATTTTTGAAAAATGTGGGGTAGTCACGGTTACCGATGCAAATGGCAAAAATGGTGACGCGACTATAATGGGCCAAAAACAACACGATATGTTCACTTCCGCACGTCAATATTTATGATTGTTACCGGTTATTCGGAAATGTTCGAAAGCATTTTGTTTATTGTCATATTCTCGCATTTGAAAACGAACGTATGAACCTGGAACGTCTATACCGGTCCTAACGAGTTCACAAAGTCTTTGGAGGGATACAAGTCGGATCCTACGGGGTACTAGGCGAAATTTCTTTATCAACTAGAATATGCAACGAAGAAATCTTTTTGTTTATTGTCATATTCTCGCATTTGGTAACGAATGAATGAACCTAGAATGTTAATACCGGTCCTAACGAGTTCACAAATTCTTTGGGGGGATACAAGTCAGATCCTACGGGGTACGAGGGGACGTTTTTATTCAACTAGAATATGCAAAGAAGAAAGTCGTTTTCGTGATTTTTCGGAACCGAGAACATTCAATGAAGATTGACGACAGTTCCGCTCAGTGGAGGGAATTGGTGAACAGTTGACGACAGTTTCTTTGAAGTGGAAAGAATCTATTAAGGTTTAGAGATTTTACCAAAGAAATGGGGGGATAAAAATTTTCATATGTTAAATTTCTTCGGTAAATTTCTAAACGCAATCACAGGTGGTAGAGTTTGTGATTTTCTGGTGGTACAAACGGTTCTGCGTGGAATGTTTTGCACAGACACATATTTGAGGATTTTAATTAATTCTCCAGCCAGCGTGAAGAGTTTTGCACGGAAACATACAGGTATCTAAAGTCGACAGTAGTTTCAAAGCACTGTTTACTGAAGACCTGGGGGAATCTCTATGAAAGTTGATAGTTCAAGGCTGAAGACCTGCAGGATTCGGTTTTGGGCTTGATGTTTCTTTGGGATTTTACAGGGATCTGGGGGTAACTCAATTCGTTGAGTTTGCAAACGATGTACTTGGTCAAGCTGACTTCCTGTTACTGATGCTGAAGATCCGTAGTGCATTACGTGGTCAACTTCACAAAGGCGAGACAATGAGATCTGGATGTAGTTCAACTAAGCGTGCTGTTTGGTTGAGCTTGCAAGGGATACACTTGGTCTAGCTGACTTTCCTGAGTGTTGATGCTGAAGATTAAAGTGCATTACTTGGACGATTCCACAAAGACGGTTTACAGAAGACAGTTCACCAGAAATCTCTATCAATGTAGTATGCTTGAAGATCAAGACTTGATGCAGTTTCTAAAGAATGGAACCCTTATCAAATGCCGGTTGGAGTATTGGAAGATCAGCGGAAGATCGGTTAATTGAGCCTTTTGAGGAAATTGCACAACACCCAACACGGATACGCGTACTTTGAGGGGGAAATATTATACAAGGAGCGTCAAGATACTACTTACCTACTACTTACCTGGATCATCGGTCAAGGGGGAATTTGTTAACACAGAGAAGATGAATACTTGACTGAAGATCGATTGCAGTTGCATTTTCAGCATTCGACAGCAACGGACAAGGGGGAATTTGTTGATGCAGATTTTGTGTCCGATGCTTGTCGAATAGATTAGTTATTATTTTACATTGAATTTGTAATAGTTAGTGAAACGGTCTATCGAACGAGAGGGTTATTCGTTTGACCGTGTGTGTTTGCTAGACAAATTATGGTTGTATAATGTTTGGTGTCGAAGGATAAGGCATCGAAGGATTGTGTATATCCTTCGATGAGCTCGAAAGATATCCATCGATAGATGAAGATGGACCTCGAAGGATATGTCATCCTTCGAGGTATATGTGTGTCTTTCGATAGCTGGATGATCGACAGATGATCTATCGATCAGTCAGTTAGATCCTTCGACCATACAACCTATGTTGGGTATAAATACCAACACTTTGTCATTTGCAACACAAGAGAGTTAGAGGAGGTTTGAGACCTCACCGGGAGAAATCACCACTTGGTTTCTCCCCGGATGTATACTTCTTTGGTATTAGTTCGGTTATCATGTAATCGGGCCGACTTGTAATGTTTTACTACCGGATTAATACAAAGTTGTTTGTTTATCATCTCTTATCTCTTCCGTCTTTGAACATAATCATAAAAATCACGGTTTTGATCCCGAAACCCGGACCTACAACTTACCGTGAGTTCATGTGGCTGTTGCTACCATTTAGTCACACTTAATGGATGGAATGCTTGATTACAACAACTCTTTTTGCCACATTTTTTTAAATTGATGTGGCTAAAACAAACTTTTATGTGACTATATAATAGAAAGGACCACACTTACAATAAATTCACGTAGCTGTTGCAACCCTTTAGCCACATTTATTTTACATAATGCTTGATTCTAGCAAGAAATAGTGGTACCGTTTAGCCACACTTTTAAGTTGCTAAAGCCACTAAACGTGAATGTGACTCTATGATACTTACGATGACTCGACCTTTGGTCACACTTGAGCTGGAAAAAATAAAGTGTGGCAAAAGATGTTTGGTCACACTTTTTTTTGTGTGACCATAAGCCTTTTTTGACGTACTGGTAGTTGTGTTCCTTTTTCATTTCCTTCCAATTTGAGCCTACAACAGCGGTGGGTTAGGTCAATTAAAGGGCCGACCCGTGATGGAAGAGATCGATGACGATAGTTTTGGGGTGCTAGTAACAACGGTGGTAGTTAATGGTGAAACCTAGGGGTGTCAACCGTGTCGGCTTGATGAGTTGGTGGGTTGAAATGTTCAACCCAAACCCGGCTCATATTATTCGGGTCAAAGATGTTAACCCTAATGAGTTGTTAGGCTTTAAGCAACTTATCGACAATATGTTTAATGATGAGTATGAGTGCGACAAATAAATAATATAATGTGTCAAAATAAATGTGATTATAACTAACCACGTAAAATAGTAAAACAGAAACGGAGAAAACAAAAACAAAAATATAAAAGATATTTTTCTAATGGGTCAACCAGTTTTGATACAGGTCCACCCAACCTGACCTGTTTTTAAATGGGTCAACCAGTCGTGTTAGTCGACCTAGACCTGTTTTTCGTGTCAGGTTGACCCAAACCTCTCTTTTCACTGAAACCTATTTGATCGCCAAACCTAATAGCCGGCGCAAAGCAGCAGCGATGGCATATATGTCCCGATCTGTTCTATGGTTGTATATAGTGACATGCAACGGTTTCTTGAGTATTTTGGGCTCAAGCACGACTACCGGCCGCAACGACCTCCCGCTCTCTCTCATCCTCTCTCTCCCTCCCCTCCCTCTCTCTCTGTAGTCCATCGGGTCATAATGACTCACGTCTCTCTTCTTGCCTTTAAACTTTTATTTTAAATAAGTGTATAATTTGAATCAAGATTATAGCACGATTTGATTTAGGCCTTATTCGAGCTAAGTCCAATAACAAAGGTCAATTTGAACACAAGTCATTAGCTGGCTGCAATTGTAACCAAGTTAAAAACAATATAGAAAACGCCTCCACCATGTATTCATCAACACCGAAATTTTGATAAGGAATATTCAAATATATTCTGGTTAAAAAGATAAATAAAACGCCTTCAGATAGTTTCACTTTAATAACATGGTTACTACATGTGTATTATTATGTCCTATTAACAGAAACCATCAGTATAAATATTTTGTTACATGTTTTAAAAATCTAACATTGTTTCTTTATCAAACAACCCACAAACATAACTCTAGCAAGTAACAGAACTTACATTACACTACGTTTAGTAGAACAAACTTCTTGCTGATTACGGTTGGTAAATTTCCTGTATCAGGACATTTCATAGACTGTTTAATGATCAAGAAATTGATTGAACTGCATACGAGGCACGCGTCTAGTTTGGGATCTATTTCACAATTTGCCCACCAACAATCGATGAAATGCCCCAACTAGAGTTGTGAGTTTGTTTCATTATGATGAACGCATTTAGTCCGTATCACAAGATGTGCCCACATGTGACACAACACCAAATACGGGTGGGTGCCCTTATTGAGATGCTAAGTCAGTTAAAAAAATAAAATGAGTGTTAAGATTATGGGTGCATAACCAAAGGCGCTGATATAGCTCAACAAATAGTTGCTATTTGTCTTATTGTTTAAAGAAAGTATGCGACATCTTAATCGGTTTCTGCTCAACGGAGGAAGTTAGTTCGTCTAGCGATATGCCTTAAGGTCAAACAACACCAAATATGGACGGGTAACCTTACTGAGATACTAAATCAGTTAACAAATGAAATGAGCGTAAAGGGCTGATGCACCTCCTTCTGCCAAATGGGCAGATTTCCTTGACATGTTCGATGATTTAGTTAATTGTTTGAAGAAAGATCACAAGTTTCTCTTTTATATCCTAAGGATTAAGACCATGAAAGAAGGATTATTGCATATAAAAGATGATGTAGTTGTGATGTAGCGTGTGTTATTACAATAACGAAGAGCAAAACACGTTGATTCTGCGAATACCCGTGTTGATCTTCCCCAACCCCCAAAATTCAACCCAAAGGGCACAGAAATTGAAGTGAAATTTGAGTGAATTCAAAATTCAAGTCTGATCTTAAAACTTACAAGAGAAACATATAAATAAGGACATAAATTCGAAATGGGCCACAAAAAGGCCTTGGGCCAAACACAAGCCCAAAAACAAAATGTCCAAAACACTTCAAAAAACATAAAAACGTAAATAAATAATAGAAATAAGCTTTTTTTTTTTTTGGCCCGGACGATGAACAAACCGCCGTAGGAGTTTGTAGCAAGATGGAGCTCGTTCTCACGATTGTTTCGCCTGGTCGCACGCACGCCCAAAACGGACCCCGTAGCCCAAGTTAGACCCATTTTAGTGAAGCCCCTTTTGTTACACGATCTTGGGCCTCCAAATACAAGATGACCCGCTTCTCCACACTCGGACCCGCATCAAATTGCTATTAGCCTTTGAGTGTTGAGAGTAATTGGATTGGTTATATTTAATGTCCCATCAAGAGAAAAACTTGGAGTAGAAGAAAACTTGAGAGATTATTGAAAACAGTATTATTAATGTTACCATTTAACAACTATTCTTAGGTTTTGGGTCTACAATGATTAATAATATTCAAGGCCACTTATATGCATAAAACATTCAACAAACAGGAAAGCAAAAATCTAATTAGATTGATAGACTTTTAGCAAACTTAACTAATCTAAAGGCTTTTTTCCGTTCGCTTTCTTCCTGTAAGAACTTGGGAAGTGAGATTTGAAAACTCTCAATGCTTAGCTTTTCTATAACTTTCAGGCAATGTAGATTCCATATGATTATTACTTTACCTTTGTATGTTTGATTTGATAACCTATTACTTATGTATGTTAGAGTTCTTCAAATTGAGAGAATAATGATATGTATTTTCGTATGATTAGTGTTGTTAGGCCCTAAAGTGTGAGACTGACGCATCAAATTGACACAACGAGCTATGGTTATGAACTGGGCCTTACCGGGTTAGTTTATATTAGATTGTGGACCTTTATAGGTCACTTGGGCGAAGCTTTAGGCCATGTGGGCCAAGCAGGCCCAAGGGGAGCCCATGTAGGGAATTGGGCTTGTCTATGTATATAAACAAGTTTCTAACTTGTTTTAGGGTTTGAATCTCTTGGAACCTCCATAGTTAAGAAATTCTAGAGAAACACAGAGTGGGAGGCGATTTGGTTGTGAGCACTTGTACTAGACGGTTTTGCTAATTCATAGTAATAGAATCGTGTGCAAGTGTTTAAAGGTGATTCGATATTGTTCCTTGTTCTTCATATTCATATTTTTAGCTTTTCGTGTTTATTCTTGAATCATATCAAGTTTGGATTCCGCACAAACTTGGTGTTGTTTGATATCATTGAAAGATCCGGTTAAATGGGACTTACAATTGGTATGAGAGCCTTTAGAACCTCTTTCTAAGCTCGGTGTGATATCAAAGATTCAAGAATTTCGTTATTTTTGGTTCGGTGTCGCGTTCTTCATAGTGTTCATCAAAATTTTATCAAAAGTTAGTATATTTTGGTGGTGTTTGATCTTTTGAAAGTTGTTACAAGATAAACGGAAATCTTTTGAATTTTTTTAAAAGTATTCATTATTATCTTTCCAAAGTTATCAAAATCCCAAAATTTTCGTGATTGATATTTGACTTTTGAAATCTTGGTTGGAAAAAAATTATTTGTTTCAGTTTTTTTATCCTTCCATAACACATTCCACTGTTCCGACTCCACCGACAGCTTTCTGAGTCGCAACCTTCAACAAAACAGGTCTCGAGTCAATCTATCCCATCATCTTCATCAAATCGAGTCGCAATTGTTGAGTTCAACAGCGTTGATAACAACAGGTCTCGAGTCACATCCACAGGTCTCGACTCGTGCCGTTCCAACTCGCAAACGTCGTTCCGACTCGCAACCTCTGTATATATCACCTCCCTTCCACACCGTTTCGAGTCGCAATCATAATCTTCAACATGGTCTCGACTCTTCATCATCATTGTTCTTCATTTCAGTCGCAAACTTAGTTCTCAAGTCATCAACACGGTTTCGAGTCAATCATCATTTGGTTCCGAGTCACGATTTCGACTCATCTCGTGAGGTCTCGACTCATCAAATTTCAGTATTATCATCAACTGGTCTCGGCTCACATTAACCTCCACGTTTTCAGGTTTCGACTCACATCATAACTGGTCTCGAGTCAGCAGCTTTCAAGGTCTCAGGTCTCGATTCACAAGATTTTGAGTTCACTTCACAGGTCTCGACTCATCTCTTCGAGTTATCCACAATATCTTTCATTACTGGTTTCGATTCCATTTATCATCTTCACTGGTCTCGACTCATCTCGCAATCAAGGTTTCGACTTCACATCCTTTAGACAATCTCGACTCACTCACTGCTCACAAATTCAGGTCTCGACTCACTGGTCTCGAGTCATCTTCTTCCCGAGCATTCTCGAGTCGCAACCTCGGTTCCGACTCGCAACCGCATCCACCGTTCCAACTCGCAATCATCTCAACCGTTCAACGATTATTCACCTTCTCGACGCAACCTCCGGTTACCTTCACCAACACCATCCTCAATCACCGTCATTCACCGTCTCCGGTCTACGTCTATGTCATCATCATTGCGGCTGTATTTAAAATTAGGGTTTTGGACGGCGGATAAACGAAGAAGAAGATCAGTGTTTTGTAATATTAATAATCATTATATAATTATTAATCAATCATTACATAATCATTAATTATAATATATTAATATATTAATAATAATAGTAATAGTAGGTATTCTTATATAATAAAATATATATATATATATTCTTAAAATAAAAAAATAAAAAAATAAAAATAAAAAAAGAAGGAGGAGGCTTGTTTTTTGGTTGTGAAAAGTTTTGACAGGTTTTGAGGTGCGGATCAGAAAGCGGGTTCACTCGATCACGTGCAAAATTCAGAAAGTTAGCGAGTACACGGGTTCTCGTTTGGTTTGTGTTTTGAGGAGAAGAACAAAAGTATCACCTACCCACCGAATTTATGGCATTCATCACTAAAGAAGAACTACTTTCCGTCTTTTGCACTCCTGAATGTAGGGGCAGAGTAGAATATTACCGTTACACAACGCTTAGCTAATTCAAGATTATCAAGACATAAAAAATAAAAACTTTACTTTATCAAAAAATGGGAAACTTTATAAAGAAAAAATTGAAGCTCAGCGAAAAGACATCATCAAACTCAAGGATGATGTAAATGTAAAAGCAACTCAACTTTTATATGTTCAGGAGAAATTATGCACTGTGCCTAAAGAACTGGAGGATATCAGAGATAGATATCAAATAAATGAACTCAATATTAAGAAATTTGATTCTTCCAGCAAACTAGTTAAAAACTTGTGTGATCAACAGCTCGCATATAAGAAAAAGAAAGGGTGTGGATTGGGTTTCAATCAGGCTCCTCCTCCTTATAATGACAATTATACTTATTTACCTATGACTGAGGAGGAGCTAATGAATGAAAGTAAAATGACTTATGGTCCCAAAAACAATAAGTCATCATTTAATGGCAGACCGGTTGAGAAACAAGAATCTACTTCGGTAAATTTTGTTTCAAAGGGTACTTTTGATCCTAATGCTTCGTCTTCCCCTGCAGATGAAGTTAAAGTTGAAGGTTTCGTTGGAGATGAACAAGCATCAAATTCTCATGTGTGTGACATTTTTGGCTCGTTTTTTCACTCTATGATTAATTTCAGGTCTGATGATTTGGGCGAAAACGTTGATGCTTGCATAACAGAGACTGAATCGGCAAACGAAACGAATGAGCCAGCTGACCCATCTAATTCCAAATGCGAATCACCTGAAGAAGCTGATTCTGAGAAATTGGAATCAGTTGATTCTAGTGAATTCAGCTCAAGGGTGTCATGTGTAGAACCGTCTTGTGCTAATAATTCGTCTAATGATTCGGCAGAAGTTTCTACTGAAGTTTCTGGTGTTTCATTTGATAAACCAGAATTCTCCGATTCTGTAAAAGCTAACGACATGAAGGAAGAAGTGAAGTCTAATGTGAACAAGGCTCTAAGTATGCAAGATGAACAATCTGAACCTTCTGTTAGTGATGAAAAGGTTCAGATCAAGCAACAAGAGCCGAAGCGAGTAGGTAAAGGGCGCATAAAGAAGAAGCCTAAACATCAAAGATGTAAGATCGATTTCGACCTGAATGAGTCGTTCGGAAGAGCTCTCGTACGTTTCAGAGGCTGAAACTAAGAAACGAACTTGAAAGCAACTTGAAATACACTTTAAACCTCTTGTACACTCAATTAACAGTGTTTACAATGAGAGGAAATACCGACAGCACTTCGGTATCAATTTGCCTGACCGTTACAAATGAATCCGTCTGAACCCTATCTATACTACTTTAATAAGGATATAGGAAGGACAGAATGGTAATTGAACAATGTGTTGAAAACATCCTCAATGCACAATGTACAAGTCTTAAGGCATAAAGAAACACAATACTTTTACCCTTCACCCGGATCCATCAAGAGCCGTCCATTTTCTTTCACTTTTTCACACGGATCATAATCTGACGGCTGTTTATGTGTTCACACGGATCCACATTTCCCATTCCTTCTCTCTCACAACTCAGATGTCTCGCAAAACTCCAGATCCTCTCTCTCTCTCTCTCTCTCTCTCACTCAACGACTCAAGAACATCATGCCAGATCTCTCATCAGATGCCGTTTCATGACAAGATCATTGAAGGTCTGCAACCTTTGTTCTAGGAATCTTGAAAATCTTTCGTTATTACAATTTTCTGTAATCATTGTGACCACTATCGGTTGTAATGCAGTGGTTCCGACACCTGAGCTCTGGTGGAGGAGACTAGGGTTTCGGCGAAGATAAAGCCATCGGAGGCTGAACCACCGGTGCAGGTATCATCTTCATCATCTAAACTATCATTGTTGGGAACATGGATGCCGTTTATTGTTTACAATTAGATCCATTGGCAGCTATTGAACCATCTTTCTTCAAGGTGAGAACAAGTTTATCCTATAACTTCTTATTTTTGTTCCACCAAACATTCTATTTTTGTTCCAGCAAACATTCTTATACTTGTAAATTGGAGGTTGAAAACCCAATTAATTGAGATGTACGATAGATTACCGGTCGGAGCGGTTGCAGGCGGAACATATCCAGCAATTGGAGTGGATACAACCTGGTTAAGAAACAGGGCTCGAAGGTAGTAATATAACAATGCAGATTTATATGTTTATCTTTTATTTCACTCTGAATGATATGATTTATAATGTTTTATTTTCACTTGTAGGCGGTATACCTTCCATAAAATGGTCTGGTGTAGATGGAGAGGATAATGTTTTAATTATTGATTTGCTAGGACCGAGTCTTGAGGACCTGTTTGTGTACTGTGGGAGGAAATTTCAATTGAAAACATCTGTGTGTAATTTAGTCGTTACGGTGCCTAAATATCGGCGAAACACTTCAGATCTGCTTTTTAGAAGTTGAATTCATGTTTTTATTGAAATTTGTTGTTGTAATGAACGCGATTAGGTCATTTGAAGCGAGAATACCTAGGTCGATTTGCTTTTGGTCTACATGATGTATTGAGGGGTATTTTAGATCTAAATGGTCAAAACATTTTTTCATTGAATAATCACGGATACATAATCTGTTTACTGGATGTAATTTCTGTAGAAGCAAATTTGTAACACTTTTGTTTGTTTCTTTTGGATGTTACAGAAGACAGCAACTATTGATAGTACCGAACTTCAAAAGGGGTAAGTTATTTATGATTAGTTCATTTATGTTTGTAGTTCTTTTGCTGTTGGGCGTTTTTGTAATTATTTTTTATTTAAAATTTGCAAGGAGTGAGCCCCCCAATGAGTTTATACAAGCCAAAAAGCATTATACTGAAGCTCTCATTGACGGGCGAGTGCATTTTAAACTTTTTGATGACTACTATGTCCAGGTAAGTTTTTTGTTGGATGTTTGACATTATATTGTTTTGCGTTATTCAACATATATAATATTACTTAGTAAGTTAGCATGGTTGATTAAGATTAATCTTGTTTTCTCTCTAGGCCGGTGAGGGCGAAGATAATTACATATGCAGAGTTGTTGAATCACTAGACCTTCATGGCCACATCGCCAATAATCTGTTTCTATCATTATATAATGAAATCCACCAGGAGGTAGAAATGTAACTTAATTTCTTTATTTCTGATCACCTTGATCTGGCACCGGCTAAACTTTTACAATAGGATCTGAGATTATATAATATAATAATATAATATAACATGACTCAGATATAATATGCTGTTGGTCAGTGATTTTATCATCATATAGTCTTTATTTCTCATCATCACAGGTCCACAACCAAATTTTATGTTCCTCTGATTATGCCATGTGAATAAATTAACTTGTTTTTGTTGAACAGATTGCTGTGATGGTAGTGACGAGTATGATGGCAAAACCAGGTGCAACAACACCTGTTGGGAGGCTGGAAAAGCAACAAGAGAGAAAAGGCCCGGATTTGACCACCACAAGAAAGCCGGTGCCATGAATGCTTTGGTATGAACTTATCTTCATAACTATCATGGATTATACTTTCAAATTCATTTTCTTGATTGCTTTTAACTTATACTTTCAAATTCATTTTTATATGGAAAAGTTATAATATTGTGTTAATTTGGTATTACAGGATGGATGAGGGGAGGCAACCACTGTCACAGAAGATACCGATTCCCTCAAGCAAGATAAGTCCATATAGGTTTCCCTTAACCTTTTGTTTTCATGATTATACATGCTTCAAGGAATATTTTCAATATTAATTATACGCATACATAAAATTATTGAAATTTGTACATGCTCAACATGTTTTTATAGGAAATAATGGGGTTCAAGACGTCGAAGGAAACAAATTACCGCGTCTTGATGGGATCGATCTTCATGATAGATTCTCAAATCGCAACGTTGTCTTCTTTGATGTATGTCACCATGTTATTCCATTCGGTATTATCGTAGCGGACCTATGTCGAGTATGATTTTTTTTCTTTTAAGTTTTTTAATCTTTTTTTATTGTCGTGATAGATTAACATGAAGGGACTGGATGGAATCCAAGGACCGATATATGTTGGAACCGGATGTGTTTTCAGGAGACAAGCATTGAATGTGACAAGGGTGTACGGGAGCTGCGTGTGTGGAGACTCGATGAAAATGGGTGGCCCCGACATCAACAGCAGGCAGTGGCTAGGTTATGCCGGCAATTGCTCCGGTGAGGAAGACGGGAGTGGAATTCGATGGTGACTCATCCAGGGTAAGGTGTTTGTTTATTCAGCCTTTGTGCTGCTTAATCAAATTTATGTTATTGATTTAGTGTTTTTTTGTATAGTTTATATTCAAACAATTTAGTTAAGAGGGTCAAGTTTGTTGTGTGATGATACTGCTCAAATGAAGATCGCCTATTTACGAAGATTCATACAGGAAATAACCGGGGAGGCGACACAGCTAAGGTATTCAAGAAAGTTTCCCTTTTGGTATAAACCAAGATGTACACTTTGCAGTGATGAGTCCCAAACTTCCAGGGCAGTTTTACTACTACCTTTTTGGAAAGCCGATCGATACACAAGTTATGTTCATAAATTGTTTCAGATGGCATTTATGTCTGTGCAGATGAATATTGAATTTTGATTGGTTTGCAAGGAGACAAGAGGAGCTAAGAAATAGGGAGAAGGCACAGAGTTGTATTTAGAGGTGAAGACAGAGGTAGAGAGTTGTCTCTCTCAAAATCGTCGACCATGGAATTGTTTTTGTTCGTAACGTCTCCGGCAACTACCATCTCTACTGCGGCTCCGGACGAAGCCATCGTTTGCAGTCGGCAGTGGCTCTGATGGGTTCCCTTTTACAGCGGCGACAAGGGGAGGATTATTTCTTGATCAAGCCTGATTGCCAGAGAGTTCCCGGGAATCCGTCGATTTTTTTCTCTGTTTTTGCGGTATGGATGGAAACCCTTTGGTTATATGTTTGTTGTAGACTTGTAGTTTGGTAATGATTGGGTTGTATTTTTTTGGTAGATATTTGATGGGCATAATGGTATATCAGCTGCCATTTTTGCCAAGGAGAATTTATTGAACAACATTTTGAGCGCGATTCCTCAAGGATGTGGACGAGAAGAATGGCTGCAAGCGCTTCCTCGAGCATTGGTTGCAGGGTTTGTGAAAACCGACATAGAGTTTCAACAGAAAGGTAATAGATTTGAGTCGTTGACTTCTTATATTATCTATCGTTTGTATAGTTTTTTTTGTTAAATTGTGTAGGTCCCTGTTTCGCGGAGGATTACGAACCTAAACCTTGTTATACAAACCTACTAGCGAGTGCGGAATCCAAGCTAGCAAGCAAACCGAGTTAGTAGCAAGTAGAGAAACAAACACACAAAGATTCACCGATTAACACTAGTCGTATTAATGCAAATGAAGGTTCGGTTACAAGCTCAATGTTTACAGAAGTGTTCTATAAACTCTCTAAGTGTGTGTGTGAGTTCTGGGCAGAATGCTCTTTAAGCTTCTATCTCTCGGGTGTGTGAAAATGGCAGAACTCCAGAACTCTCTCACACTCAACACATGCATGGGTATATATACCCAGCTCAACTGGTCTGGATCGAAGGATTCGACAGATGGTCCGAAGGATCATCTGTCGACCACATGTTACACGAAAGATCAGCATGGACCTCGAAGGATCATCCTTCGAGGTCTAATGGTCGAACCATGGTCGAACCATATCTTTCGATCACCTCGAAGGATCAGGTGTATCCTTCGAGGCTATCCTTCGATCAGAACATCTTTCAACTGTTGTCCAAGTCAAACCGGAGGATGGTTGACTTGGTCAACTTACAATACAAATCAGGACATCGTTTATATCAGACCGAATACAGACAAAGTACAGACACAAGTGCACCAACAAACTCCCCCTTGGCTGTAGCTTTGTCTTTGATCTCTAATCTTTGTCTTGTTCTTCTAAAAGTGTAGACTTGTCTGGAACTTCGACGGTCTTTGGTCTTCAAGTCTTCAAGACTCTGATGTCCTATCATGTCTTCAATGTCGGAGGGTCTTCAAAGTCTTCACGTCTTGAAAGTAGAAAGTGTATCAACAAACTACCCGTATCATGTAGGAAGTGTGTTGACAAACTCCCCCTTAACATAAGCTCCCCCTTGAGTCATGCTCGTGAAATACTTTAACTTTATGAAGTAAGATCCTTGTGGTGTTGATGATGGCCAGCGGCAACTCGATCATCTTCATCTTTTGAGCGCCTTCTCGTCGTGTCTTCATTCCAAGGCTTGTTATCGACCATGTTCTCCTAGCCTTTAGAATCTGCACATGCAAGAAATCTAAACGCGTAATGAGAACAACTGCTTGGAATAGTATAAACAAATGACACACGAGTGACCATGTCAAAATCAAACACCGTCCGACAGTTTGAAAGTTTAATAAATTTATCAATTTTAAATTCTAACTTTCAAAATCTGCAAATTTTGACCGTTTATGAAGATTTAGTCAGTTCGGTTTTCAGTCAGGTTTCAGGTAACGAAGACTTGAGCTCCAACATCGTACGATCGAAAATAAAGCAGAAATAAATTTTTTTTTTTTTTTTGGCTTTTATAAAGTTTATATTAAAACACGCCTAAAATCTTTTTGGTATTTTTGAAATTAAAAGACAACAATTTAAAATCCTTTGAGTGTTATCAAACGACATCACCGCTAATGTCGTGCTGATATGCACCAAACGACGAAACTGTTTAAAAGAAATAATAAAAGTTAAACAGTAAATAAATAAATATATACAAACATTCTTTTTGCGAGTTTCGAGGGTAAGAGAATCATATCAGTGTACGGTCATAACAAAACACTCTTGTTGTTCAGTTAGTTAACATTAAGATAAGCATCCTATAACAATTATTGGTATTGTTGTCCACTTAAGCTCAACTTATCAGATGTAATCATGTTTAGAGGATACGTTAAGGTATGATTTATACTTACCGACCGGTGTTCATCCACATCACGACACATTCCCGTATCAAGGTATGCACGAGAGTTCATCTTACCGGTGAGTATACCGATTATCATCTGTTTGACCGTATAAATTGTGAGATACTCACTTATTTTGATTTGAAAACAAGTCCTATGTGATATAATCACTTATTGAGGAGGAACTTGATTTTCGTATGCATGAGGGCACAGGTGCAAGTCCGTGAACAGGTCAGTACTTCCGTACAGCAGAGAGACGAACTTGACACCCGGAAAAATGTGATATTTTATCACTTATTTTATTTGGACATGTGATTGTTTATCACTTATTGAGGTCGAATGCAGTATGCAATATGTACACGTATGTATAGTATCATGGAAGATCTAGACTTGCGTCCCCGTTATTTTTCGGTAAAAGATACAACCATGATACCCAGATGATAAGCAGCATAAAGACCGAATATCTCAGAACCTCGGCAATCTATCAAACGAAATTTCGGTACTAAGACCATATGCCAATGAATGGTTCCCACCTGGTCTTCAGTCGATTAAGATTTATATCACCCTGCACACTTTAAAATGATTGTGAGCCTACCGATACATCTTATATAGAGCTGCTTATCGTTTTTCATTTAAGGTTTAAAGAGGTTTGGATAGACCACTGATGTACTATCATTTTCTCTTTTGCTCGCCAGGAAACTCATTTTTGTTTTTCTATTGTTTTTGTGTTTTTGAAATTTTTCGATGTTTTTGGATTTTCAGAATTTTGGATTTACTCCCCCTAAAATCAACAAACTAAGACAAATTTAAAACACAAAGGTATTTACAAAAATGATTTTCCGATGTCGGTTTACTCTTGCTTGACCTTAATGCCGTTTACCAATAATAAAAAGTCAAATCTTGATTTGTCAAATGCTTTGGTAAATAAGTCGGCACGTTGGTCATCGGTGTGGACCTTAACAACATCGATTAGCCTTTTCTCAAAGCAATCACGTATGAAGTGATATTTGATTTCGATGTGTTTGGTCTTTGAATGCTGCACAGGATTTCTAGTGATATCTAAAGCAGCAGAATTATCAACGTAAATAGGAGTAGTTAGGAATTCAAAACCGTAGTCCCGCATTTGTTGTTGGATCCAAAGAACTTGGGAGCAACAACTTGAGGCAGCAATGTATTCAGCTTCGCATGTTGATGTAGCTACACACGTCTGCTTCTTGCATTGCCAGGTAACTAGGCGATTTCCTAAAAACTGACATCCAGCCGTTGTGGATTTGCCGTCGATTTTGCATCCGCCAAAATCAGAATCACTGAAAGCTACCAATTCAAAGTTATTATCCCTAGGGTACCACAGACCGGTGTCAGGGTACGCCTTCAAATAACGAAAAATCCTTTTAACAGCAGCGAGATGTGAGGCCTTCGGATTAACTTGATATCTGGCAAGCAGGCACGTTGGGTACATTATGTCTGGCCTTGATGCTGTGAGGTACATAAGAGATCCGATCATGGCGCGATAGATAGAAGGGCTAACAGCTTCTCCCTTCAAGTCTGGAGTAATTCCGTGATTAGTTGGCAATGGGGTACCAATGGGCGTTGCATCAGACATCTGGAACCGGCTCAAGATGTCACCAACATATTTAGTCTGATGGATAAATATCCCAGACTGCGTTTGTTGTACTTGTAGGCCCAAGAAGAAGGTCATTTCCCCCATAGCACTCATCTCGAATTTATCATGCATAATGCGCTCGAATTCCCTACACAAGACATCATTAGTAGAACCAAAAATAATGTCATCAACGTATACCTGTACCAGAAGAAGATCTCCATCTTGTTCTTTGATGAAGAGAGTACAGTCGATAAGACCTCTACGAAAACCGTTCTCCAGCAGATAGTGAGATAAGGTTGCATACCAAGCTCGTGGTGCTTGATGAAGACCATAAAGAGCTTTGTTGAGCAAACAAACCCGATCGGGATGGATAGGATCTTCAAAGCCTGGAGGCTGTTCGACGTACACCTCTTCTTCAACCACACCGTGTAAAAATGCACTTTTCACGTCCATCTGATAGACCTTGAATCCTTTGAAGGATGCATAGGCTAGAAAGATTCGAATTGCTTCGAGACGTGCCACTGGTGCATAGACTTCGTTGTAGTCGATCCCTTCAATCTGACGAAAACCCTGAACGACTAAACGAGCTTTGTTTCGGATAACAACTCCACGGTCATCCTTTTTGCATTTGAAAACCCAACGGGTACCAATCTTCTTATATCCAGCAGGTTTCTCTACTAGTTTCCAGACACCCAGCTTCTTCTGGAATTGTTGCAGTTCTTCCTGCATTGCTTCAACCCAAGCATTATCTTTCAAGGCTTCTTTCCACGTTCTTGGTTCTTCTTGTGAGACATAACACGCGAAGGACCAGTCGTTTTGTTGCCCGGATTCTCGAATGGCTGCATACAAGCCTGCATTGTTGTTGTTTCGCAACATGTTTCTTGTTTGTACGCCACTTTGCACATTTCCAATGATGTTTTGTTGAGGATGGGTATTATGAATCCTTGTTTCTGGATTGTCTGGAACTGGAACATTTATACCCAGGTTGTTAAGATTAAGATCAACAACCAATTCAAGACCCGGAATTGACGAAGAGGATGATGCAGTAGTCTCAGCTGTTCTATGTGTATCCACAGGAGGAGTACCCTCTGAAATACCATGAACTGCTGTTGTAGGAGCTTCTTGATCTGCATCTAGAAATTCATCATCCTCTGAAGATTCGTTCAATTCGTTTGCATCATGAAAATCCTCATTGTTGAGAGTATTATTGTTCACCGAAGAAGATGGTTCTTGATTCACAAGAATTGGACGAACCACCGGTGAAACTGTTGCATTGTCACTCTCGAAAAACATCCTAGCCGCAGCATTTTCTTCAACGGCTTCAACATTGATCGAATTGAAGAAGTCATCGTACTCAAACATCCAAGGTTGACCCGGATTTTTGACTGGCAGGGTGTGCCTTTGTACTCTGACCTCAGACCATTCCTCGACCCTTTTAGTCTCTAGATTCCAGACTCGTAAGTTAGGGGTGGCATACCCAAGAAAGTATCCATCAATTGCTCTTGCCCCAAACTTTCCATTAGGATCGATGATTGTGCATGGAGCTCCAAACGGTTCTAGATAAGACAAATCTGGTTTCCGTTTTTGAAGAAGCTCAAAGCAGGTCTTGTTATGTCTTTTGACTGTAAGGACTCTGTTCAATGTGTAACATGCAGAGGCCACAGCTTCAGTCCAGAATGGAATAGGCAACTGTGACTCTACCAACATTGTCCTAGCAGTCTCGATCAATGTGCGGTTCTTACGTTCAGCGACACCATTCTGTTGAGGAGTATAAGCTGCACTAAACTCATGAAGAATACCTTTTGAAGTGCAGAACTCCGCCATGGAATGATTCTTAAATTCAGTACCATTGTCGCTACGTATCCGCCTAACCTTCAACTTATACAAATTCTCAATCTGAATGATCAAGTTTTTGATAATGCCAAAGGTTTCACTCTTGTGTGCCATGAACGCAACCCAAGAAAATCTTGAATAATCATCAGTAACCACGAGGCAGTATTGATCACCCCGAATACTCTTGTGCTTGACAGGACCGAACAAATCCATGTGCAAACGTTCAAGAGGAACTGCCACTGTGTTGATCTTCTTTGTAGGGTGCTTCTTCTTTGTTTGCTTTCCTTTCTGGCACGAAACACAGATGTCTTGAAGATGGAAATTTTTGAGAGGTACACCATTCACCAATTCATTTGAAACCAAATGATTCATTTTGCGTAAGTGAATGTGACCCATTCGTCTGTGCCAAGAGATAGTGTCTTTTTCAGTGGCTTTTGAAACGAAACAAGTTGCTTGTGCAGACGTAGTAATAGCCTGGCTCATGTCAAGGACGTACAAATCATTTATCCTTGGAGCCGACAAGAGAATCCATTCTTTTGGAATTTTGAAGCCGGGTTTCAGCACATAACATCCATTAGCATCAAAGTGTACTGAGAACTGCTTGTCACAGATTTGAGAAACACTAAGAAGATTGTGATCAAGTTGTTGCACAAAATTGATCTTGTCAAAGCTGACAATCCCGTTGGATATCATTCCTTCTCCCGTAATGTATCCACCTTTATCTCCTGCAAAAGCAACATAACCTCCTCTAATAGATTTAACGTCGTAGAGAAGCTTCATGTCGCCTGTCATGTGCCTGGATGCCCCACTATCAACAATCCAATGACTACTGATAGTTCCTCCTGAAGCACCCTGCACATGAACTCAAATGAATTAGTTGGAGATGGGGACCCAAGCCATTGTGGTCTTGGGTCTTCCATTTTCATCAATGACAATAACTTCTTGTCTTTGATGGTTGGTGAATTGTGATGGTCCCCCTGATTCAACAACCGTTTTTGGTTTCCAAGTCTGTTTGGTTTCACCAGTGTTTTTCTTTAAAATTTTAACTTCTTGATGATTTGAAGTTTTAGAATTTTCTGGTTTTACAACAACAGATTGTTTATGAACCACATCGGTTTTAATCGCTTTTTCAATTTTCTTGACCTGTTGCCGTTTCTGTTTCTTTTCCCTTTCTTTTACAAGTGTTTGTTTTGTGGAAACAGATGGCTTACGGTCAGTCTTACCACGGGGATCATCAACCTTTCCTTTCTGCTTATGAAGATATGGGCAGTTTCTAATAATGTGCCCAATGGTTCCACACTCAAAACATGATCTTCGTTCTACAAACCCCGAAGAATCATGTGATCGTCTAGCCGATGATGTTGAACTTTGTGAACCCGAGGTACTAGGTTTTGAACTACTTGGTTCATTTCTTTTCTCGACAATAGCTTTCTTGACAAAATCTAAGTTAGATTGATTTTCAAACTTTTCAATTTTGTCTGTTCCCGTCGATTTCACAAAGTTAACATTCTTCTTCTTCTTTTGATTCGGCTTCTTTTGCACTGGAGCCGGTACTTTACCTTTGGGTTTGGTGTGATTTTGCTGAGTTGGCACTGTTGGCAATTTCTTGTTGCCAAATTGCTTTCGAACTTCAGCCTTTGGGATTGGAGGACACTGTGTGACTGTAACTTTAGGTCCTGCCTTTCCCAAGAACTTACTTGTCGAATTCTCAAAGACTTTGCAGATTAAGGATTGATTAACATTCTTAATGGGAAAATCTTTGTCTGAGTAAATTTTATCATCACCAACTAGAGTGTACAGCAAATTCACACTCTCCGGCTCTCCTGCAGATGAGGACTCAGTTGCAACAGTCTTAGCGGGTTTGACAGGGGGATCACATAGAATGTGATTCTCAAGAGGTATGTCCTCATTTTTGACTACCGCATCAGACTTTGCTGGGACAGTATCATCAGATTCATCATCAGACGAATCAGCATCCTCAATCACAACTGGAGGATCTTGATTCTGTTCAGCACTCACAAATGTATCTGCTGACACATCTGAATCTGAGGATACTTCCTTTTGGTATCCGAGTCCTGCAGCAAACTCCTTAACATCTAGAGGCACAGTAGGTTCAAAGAAAACCCTGTCCTCTTCATCAGGCATGGCATCATAATTATGTCTCACTGGTGGTGGACACTTCTTGTAGCCAATGCATGTGACATCTCTCTTTTCCTTCTGAACGTCAATGATGTGATCTAACACATAGCTAGAACTCAAATAACTGTCTAGCTTGAGTTGGATCGCATCACTTTCGGTTTTCACACAAGCCATCTCTTTTTGCATACTCTCAAGGCGAGATATATACAAATTAATATCAGTTTGTTTTCTTGAAACCATTTTAGTCAGTTCAGTTTTATCCTTCTTTAATGTTTCAATTACTGACTTAAATTCTTTTTCATGGTTTTCATAAAACATGTTGGCTTCTGTGCATTTAGAGAGATCCACAGTCAACTTCTGATTGTGGAGAAAGGTCACATCATATTTTTCTTGCAAAGCGTCATGCTTACTTTGCAAGTCACTCAAATTCTCATTCACAGTAGTATGTTTGTCTTGCAAGTCAAACAAACTAGCTTGTAAAGCATCATGTTTGCCTTGCAACTCAGACATACTTTTCTCAAGATCAGCACATCTAGCATGCAACCTAGCACATTCATCACAATTAACAGCAGTGGGTTCATCGACACATACCTGACTTGATGAACCGTCGACATTAGCCATAAAGGCTGAATGGAGAGAAGACGAAGAGTAAGCAGCTTGATCCACCAGAATAGATCTTCTTTGAGTTTCTGCTACAGCTTCCCCCAAGAGTTCATCAATGTCAATATCATCTGAAACATTAGATGTCTCACCCACATGATCATCACCAGAGTTGGATGATTCTTCATCAACACTCCTGCTGTATCCAGAGGAGTCTTCATCTTCAGACGATTCATCACCACTGGCAGAAGATTCTCCACCATTGGTGTGAACCAGCTCCTTCACAATCTGAGCAAAACATGCTGTTCCATCAGGAGCATCACCACCCAACTGGATTGACCAGTCACAACCTTCATCCACCTGAACTGCAAGTGCTCGGTTGGTTTGGTTGTTGACAGGCACCAATGTACGATCATTGTTTCTGTTCTGCTGGTTGCCTTGGTTCCTGAAGGGGTTTTGATTCCCGTGCTGGGCTGGCTTTGTACATTCCCGTTTAAAGTGGCCCCGTTCACCACAGTTGAAGCACTTAACAGCTTGCTTATCGAACCCATACTTGGTGTCTCGCTTACTTTCCAAGCTGGTTCTTCCAGTACTTTCCATCCAATCCTTTGCTCTTCTCACAGCACTCGCAAAGGCCCACTTGATGTCCATCAAGTCCATCTCCTCCTTATCAATCTGCCTGTAATCTTCTTGTGTCAGATTAATGTTTCCAATCTGACCTTCTATCAACCCACAGTACGCGCTCACTACAGTGTTAAGCAGCTCCATGTGTTCCTTAGCTACTTCTACACTGATTTTAGAGAAGCTTGACGTGTCGAGCTGTACTGTACTTGACTTTGATTGTTGACCTGCAGCAGATGATGTTCCTCCATAACATGCATATTGAGGTTGTTGAGCAGGAGGAGGATGAGGTGGTTGTATTGGATTTCCATACAGATCTGTGGTTGGAGGCGGCTTTACAGGAACTTGCACTGGATTGCCATACATATCCGTGCTTGTGACAAACGCCGTTTGAAGTGGAGCATGTGATCCAGCTTTTGCAGATGAAGTAGTGGAGGTGCCATAATACATCTCTGGATTCTGTGGCACTGCAACTCTCTTTGCCTTCAACGTTTCTTCCTGATCCTTGTTCTCCAGAAGCTGCACGAAATCGTTGATATTGGTAGTTCTCAACGTTCCGTTGTACTTCAAGATTTCCAGGAAGTTGTTCCATTGAGGAGGCAATGCATCGGCAAACTTCTTTACCACCTCTGTTGGAGTCGTTGTGACTTCAAAGTTGGTCAGCTCAGTAAGTAGGTGATAGAAACGGCTTGTCATATCTCCTAAGGACTCCTTATCCATACATGTGAAGCCATCAAATTCTTTCTTCAGTAGATCTCGTCGTAGTTGACGTGTGGCTTCATTACCCACTCCTCTTGTCTTCAATGCATCCCACAACTTCTTCGTAGTCTTGAAACTGACGAACTGATGATAAATATCCTTGCTCAGTGCTTGAGTGAGGATAGCGTATGCTTTCTTTTCTAAGTCATACGTCTTCTTTTGTTCATCAGGAAGATCGGCAAATGTAGCTGTCGAAGAAGCAGCAACCTCGATAGTTTGATCGAATTCCGTAATGAACCGTAACCACAACTCTGTATTTTGACCAAGAATATATGTATGGAAACGATCAACCCATCCCGGATATTCATGAAGATGCATCAACTTTGGAGGCCTGTTTAAACTTCCGGTTTCACTTTCGCTTAGTAGAAGACTTTGAATACTCGGAGTTTGATTTGAAACAAACGCCCATTGACCAGCTGGAGTGGCATTTGCTTGTGAGGATGTAGAAACTGGAGATTCGGCCCATGATGGAGATTGACTGGTATTCATGTATTTTCCACTGTCTGGAGCCGGACTTCCCCACCAACTCGGATTCATGATAGATAAGCAAAATAAATGCTAAGAAAAAAAGATCCGAAAGATAACACAACCGAAAGATCCTGGTCGAAAGATCTGAAATCACAGAAACTTGTTAACAATAAACAAACCTCAATCGAAAGATATAACCTTGTTCGAAGGATCAACAGTACTCGAAAGATTACTGTTGACTCTCGAACAATGATTTCGAAAGATTCAAGAACTCGAAAGATTCCCTTTGAAAGATCCTTATCTTTCGAGCCAAATCCTTATCTTTCGAACAACAGATCTCGAAAGATTCACCAATACGAAGGATCCTAATCTTTCGGACACTAGTCTTTCGAAAAGATTCCTCTGTCGAAGGATATGTTTCAGACTTCGAAGGATGGGTCGAAGGATATAAATCTTTCGAGCCCTCCTTGATCGAAAGATATCGAAGGATGATCTTTCGATGTCGAAAGATATCTTTCGAGAGGCTCTGACACAACTGACTTTGATGTGAAAGGTTGGTGAAAAAGGTGACAGGTTGGTAAGGTCAAACTTTCGGCAAAAGGGGATGTCAGATCAACTTTCCCACCAACTTTTGAAAGATTGCCCAAAAAGGATAACCTTATCCTTAAGCCAGTCACCGGAAACACACCGGAATACCACCGGAAAACACAAAGTTTTCTAAAAACCAATTTTTATGTTACCCAACCAAAACTTGAACACTCCCGGTTAGTTTAGACACGTTTTTACTCAAAGAAAAAGCAAGAAACTTGGTAAAAACAGGTGCAAAACCAAGTGTTTCAACACACCACAACTTGTAAAAACCCGGTTTTAAACAAGGTTAAGAGCCTTAGCTCTGATACCACTTGTAGGTCCCTGTTTCGCGGAGGATTACGAACCTAAACCTTGTTATACAAACCTACTAGCGAGTGCGGAATCCAAGCTAGCAAGCAAACCGAGTTAGTAGCAAGTAGAGAAACAAACACACAAAGATTCACCGATTAACACTAGTCGTATTAATGCAAATGAAGGTTCGGTTACAAGCTCAATGTTTACAGAAGTGTTCTATAAACTCTCTAAGTGTGTGTGTGAGTTCTGGGCAGAATGCTCTTTAAGCTTCTATCTCTCGGGTGTGTGAAAATGGCAGAACTCCAGAACTCTCTCACACTCAACACATGCATGGGTATATATACCCAGCTCAACTGGTCTGGATCGAAGGATTCGACAGATGGTCCGAAGGATCATCTGTCGACCACATGTTACACGAAAGATCAGCATGGACCTCGAAGGATCATCCTTCGAGGTCTAATGGTCGAACCATGGTCGAACCATATCTTTCGATCACCTCGAAGGATCAGGTGTATCCTTCGAGGCTATCCTTCGATCAGAACATCTTTCAACTGTTGTCCAAGTCAAACCGGAGGATGGTTGACTTGGTCAACTTACAATACAAATCAGGACATCGTTTATATCAGACCGAATACAGACAAAGTACAGACACAAGTGCACCAACAAATTGTTTTTTTTATGAATGACAGGTGAGGCATCTGGTACAATTTTTACATTCGTTGTGATTGACGGGTGGACTATAAGTGTTGCATCCGTCGGGATTCAAGATGCATATTAGACACACAAGCAGGTGTGGTGTCACTGCTGACAGTTGATCGTAGGCTTGGAGAGAATGTCGAAGAAAGGGAACGTGTGACAGCAAGTGGCAGTGAAGTAGGACGCCTCCATATTTTTAGAGCGAATGGGGTACGTTAAAAGTAAACTTCAAGTTAAGTAATTTTCAAGTCTTATGACCTTGTGGGCTGTGGCTGTTGTTTTATAGGTTGGTCCACTCCGCTGGCAGATGTATAATAGCTTCTGATGGTATCTAGGATGCTTTGTCATTCGAAACGCCGCCTGCTCAATTTTGTCATCGATTTCCTGTAGAACTTTCGGCCAAGCTTGTTGTGAAGGTGTTTGTCGAACTAATGATACTTATTGCTCACATATTCAATTATAACCCTGATAGTAGATTCTTATTCCGACAGATTTATATGGTTTCAGGAGGCTCTAAGGTCACGTGGACCAAAAGACGACACAACGTGTGTTACTGTTGATATCATTCCGTATGGGTATCCAGCCATACTGCAAACTCCAAAAAAAGAAACAAAATCGGCTCACTTCACTCATTCCCGGAAAGAGATTTCATACGTCTTTGAATAAAGGACCGAGTAAGCTATCGAGTGTTGGGACGGTAGAGGAGCTATTTGAAGAGGGTTCTGCAATGCTTGCTGAAAGGTATGCTAGGTGTCTAGGTGTCTGCTGAGTCAGCTAGCGAGTTTGGTGAATTAGTCGCTGATCCAGTTCCCAAAGAACTTTTGCATTACATAGAGAAACCCGAGACTTTTGTAAGAATCATCTTTGTAGTCACCAGGGCCGAGATTGGCGTATGGGATTTCAGTCAAAAAAACATTGTTTTGCACCTGCATATTATGATAGTGTTCAGGAATATCTTTTTATGTTGATATTATAGCAAATCGAAATGAGATCTACGATTCTAATAGTTTGACTTGGGATGTATATTTTGTCCTATTATCCGGTCAACAACCACACAGAATGGGATGTATTATTTGTAAAAGAAAAAAAGGGTCTCATATTATTAATATTTATTAACACAAACATGGATATCTAACTTGATCCAATTGCTACTCCAATAGTTATTTCCTGTATATACACACAGTTAGAAACATGTGCATTACATTTTGAATAAAGAAAATAGGATATATGATACAATATTTTAAACTAAGAAATATAATATGAGGGGTTGAAACAAGATAAGCGGAATATCAATATTTACTCACAAAATTCTAACGCACGAGACAATCAGTTACATATTCTTTGGTATGGATGATGATAGATTAGGTGTACTTGATTATAATATAAAAATGTATATAAGTACACATCTGTTCTTGATACGTTAAGAACTTTACAGTTTACAACCCATTATCTTTCTAGAAGCCTAAAAGTTTCAGATTTTGGATTGAGTGCCCTTTCTCGACATGTTAGCCCTAAACTCACTAATCTAAGTCATATGTTTCCCGCCGTATTGCGCGGGTAAACGACTAGTTTATAGTACAAGACCCTTCCGTTTGAACAAGCTCAAACGGAACCACACTCTCAAACGAAAGCCTACTTCAAACGGTTACAACTCAAACAATTCAAACGGTTAGTCTACAAACGGTCAACTAACATATGATTGGTCCTTTCAAACGGCAGCCTTATCTCAAATGGTTGACATGATAGGGCCTTCAAACGGTTAGCTCCAATTGGACCAAACATCATTTGTCTTATGTGAGGTGATGCAATGATGATGTCATCATTGTGATGTCATCATCTTTGATAATGACATAATCTTTGTTCCAAACCGCAACGAACCCGAGACTCGACATAAGACGAAGACGACAGATGACTGCACCAACAGACTCCCCCTCAGATGTTGACGAGTCTTAAGTGTCGAGTCTTCAACGTCTTCAGTCTTTATTAGTGTGAACACTCTCTGAAATATCTCACAGTGCAAGCATCCTCAAATCTTTATCTTCTCTTTTCATCATCATCAACAGACTCCCCACGAACAATCTCTACTTGAATGTCTTCAGACTCTCCCTTTCGAAATGCTGGGATCGCAGTCTGGCATGTTGAAATCACAAATTCTTCAGGTATTGGAACCTGGATCTCTATCTCTTAGAAACCTGCACATCCTCTACCTCACAATAAATTTCCTGATGATAACTTGTAAAAATCTAATGAGTCACTTGCAGACATTTTACATTCAAAGAATGATTTTACAATGTTAATCTTTTGAAGAACCACTTGAAGATATATCATTTTTATTATCAAAACAACACACTCTCCCAAACCAACTGTTCATCATGTTTAGCACCCGGAATTTTGAAAATCAACTTTTCAATATCAGTTGTCGAAAATCTTTTTGAATTTTCAAAAATTTATGCTAAAACACACTAAAATCTTTTTGGATTTTTCAAGATAAAGAAATGAAATGCAGAGAAGAAATATTTACATACAACATTTTTGTGAGTTTTTGTGTAAGAGGATCATATCAGCTTATGAGACAAAACACCAACACCGTTAAGCTTGATTTCATTTTAAGCTCTAAACAATTTACCTAGATTGTCAGTATACAGGTCCACTTAAATTTTCACACAAAGTTCAACTGATCAGAGAGATACGATATTAATGTCTTAAGCACTTAAACTTATCCGTTTGTCCCACTACTTGAATATACTCCCGTATCCAGATCCCAATATTCAGTTTTACAGGTGAGTATACCTAGATGATATATGTAAGGGGTTAGGTGCGAAACCGTGAGAGCTCAGGTCAGAACTTCCGTTCAGCAGAGAGATGACGGCTCGACTTTTGGTGGGTCCCCTTTAGAGGATCCTTTTTACAACAGCAATGACTATCAATTTTATGGTTTCATTGATTTGCTGAGGGCGGCGCTTTTTAAAGCATTTGCAGAAAGTATTATCCGGGGACTAGGTCAGTACTTCCATACAGCAGAAGTCCCGGGATAATACCCCAGATATCACTGAGCATAAAGACCTAGTATCTCAGAATAAGGGACCTTTCAAACAAGATTTCAGGGGTTACCTATATATCCAAGTTTGTGTTAACCCACAGAATAAGCAAGTTTGAATTTTTAGGTTTATATCTCGTCACAATCTACTAAATGTGTAAAAATCTACTGACACATCCACAGTAAGATTGTTTATCACTTTTAAACTTTCCAATTCTTTAGCATGTTGTGATAGTCCACTGATGTACTATCATTTCCTCTTTTTCACAACAAACTCATTTTTGGTTTTTATCATGTTTTTGTCTTTTTCAAATTTTCTAATGTTTTTGGATTTTCTGAAATTTTCTACTCCCCCTAAAATGCAAACACATTAAAGAAAATTGAAAACAAACTGTACAGAAACATGACAACCGATATCAAATCGCATCATTTCGCCATTCACTTGGCATAAACAATCTGAACTCCCCCTATCAACAAACTATTTTCTCATTTAGATTTCAAAACACTTAAGTTTGTTTTAATCAAAATGATTTTTCTGGAAAATAAATTTGGTTGATTTTATCACTTGTAAGTATATCAATACTAAGTTCGGGGATGTGGTTCATCATCTTGTCTCTCAATCACTTGTAGGAAAATGCAAGTACAAATTAATGTCCTTGATTTACCGTATGCACAAGTTATGCACAATCAATTCATCTAACCACTTGTAAACAAAAAACAAACCTTTTTACCTTTGGCATGATTGACATTACCGTAGTAAATTCCTCAAGAAGGATGCCGATACCTGCTCCTCGCTTACCAACCTGGAAGCTCCGGCATAGTCCTTCAACCTGTAAAATTTTAACAATTTCAAATACTTTCAAATCATCCTAATTAATCATGAAAGATGCCGATTCCTGATCCACGATATAAACTTGGGATCTTCGGCAAGTCCGGTTTTTTACTCAAACATAATGTCCACCCAAACCTCACCAGCCTTGGGTGACTTTGGAACACATCTGTCCCACCAACAATTTTGATTTATAAAACTCTTTAACACCTTTTACCTTCTTATCAACCATCTTCCCAAAAATGTGTTTGACTTTCCCGTTGAAAGCCTTCTCAACATCAAATTCTCCTTTATCAGCGAAGAATTGATTTGAGATCTCAACCTTTCCAACCTTCTTCATCAAATTTTCCTTTGACAGTGACGGAAAATTCTCATCGTTCACCACCAGAACGGAATTCACAATCCTTTTATCAACCAATGACTCCTCTGATTTTATGGAATCAGATTCATTGTCAGAATTACCTTCAGATTTAACAACCCATTTTTGTTTACTTAAATCACCTCTTCTTTTGTAAAACCTTTTTGAACTTTCTCCTTCCTTAGAAGTAGAATTTTCAAACTTTTTAACAATTTTTACAGATTGTTCTTTCTTATCAACACAAGTTTTTCTCAAAACAGAGTTAGAAGAAACTCCCTGTTTTTGGTAGTTGGTCTTGGGACAATTCCAAGCTATGTGTCCAACTTCCTGGCATTTGAAACAGGTTCTTCTGTCAACTCTTTGAGCAGATTTTCTCACATTCTTCTTCACTTCAGCAAGAAACTCTTGATTTGACTGTTTTCTGAATGGTTTCTTCTGCTCATCTTCAGAACTCACCTGAAACAAATTTTGTTTTTGGTTTATAAGTTTTCTGATTTTTATAATTTTCTGAAGAATTGAAACCAAGACCTTTCTTTTTGAGATTACCATTATGGTTTTGTTTATTTCGATAACCTGAACCATAACTGTATCCCTTTTTCTTGTTCAATCTCTGTTGAACTCTTGAAGTGTACTTTTTAGGTTTTTCAGTAAGATTCACATCTTTTATTTCAGAAATATTAATTTCTGTTAGTTTGAAAACCTTTTTAATCATTTCTGTTTGAGTTAATTACTGTTTTCGTCCCTGTGGTTTGTCAAAAATCACTATTTCAGTCCATTAGTTTAAAAATTGCGATTTCAGTCCCTGTGGTTTCACTTTCGTAACCATTTCAGTCCACCTCGTAACCATTTCAGTCCCTGTACTTACATAATAAATGGATTGAAATGGTTACGAAAGTGAAACCGCAGGGACTGAAATGGTTACGAAAGTGAAACCACAGGGACTGAAATCGCAATTTTTAAACTAATGGACTAAAATAGTAATTTTTAACAAACCACAGGGACGAAAACAGTAATTAACTCTTTCTGTTTTAACACCTCTTTTTGGGAATTCCTCATCAGAATATAATTTGTCTGAATCATTCAACGTATATGCTACTTTGACTGATCCGTCATTCAAATTAGATTTTGATAACAGAAATTCTTTATTGTAAACCCTCTTAACCAGCGAACTCGGACTTTTCTCAGACGAACTCGAACTATCTGACTTAGACTCCGACTTTGACTCTTCATCCATATCCAACACCTGATCGACGACTCTCTTAACTAACTCAGACTCATGATCAGTGTCAGACGCTGTAAATGTGACATCAATATTGTCTGGTAATTCATCAGTGATTTCAGACTTTAATTTGATGTTTAGAGCCTTATCAACCTGTTCCTCATTTGGTTTCCTGGTGGAATAACTCTCAAAGATAGGAGGCGGACATCTGTTATACTTGACACTTGGTTTCTTACCAGTATCCTCTTCTTTTTCTTTCTTCTTGAACGCTTCAAGACCTGCAACAGTAGGATAAACACGATCAATCAGATAATCACAAGTAGTATAACACAAAAGTAAACGATTGATCCTTTCACTCTCGATTCTCTCAAGTTCCAACTCCTTCTTCAAATTAGCACAATCTTCGATATAATCATTAATGACACTTTGCTTTGTCATAAAGTTGCACTCATCTTGTCATTTGCTTTTTCAAATTCTGCATTTGTTCTTTTCAAACTGTCAACTGTCCTCTTCAATACGTCGTATGACTCTTTCACATACTTCACATCAGACAGTAAATCTTCCTTCATTTTTTCTAACTCAGCAAACTTTTTGTCTTTCTCATCACAGTCTTTGCAAGCTTCTGAACATTTCTCACAAGGCTTTGTGACTTCAACTACCTTTTCAACTATCTTTTCGACTTCGACAGTCTTTTCAACTTCAACAAGTTTCTCGACCTCAACAATCTTTTCGACAATCTTTTCTACTTCGACTATTTTCTCAACTTCCACGAGTTTCTCGACTTCGACAATTTTCTCCACTACTTTCTCTACTTCAACAATCTTCTCTATTGCAATCTCAGCAGTTGCTTCATCTTTTGTTTCTACAGCTTCAGTCCTCGCCTTTTCATCAGCAAGTAGCTTTGCTGCTTCTAGCTCTCTCTGCAATCGAGCAATCTTCTTCTGATTCAGCATCTCAACTTTATCTGCATAGAAAAAATTTAAACTATGAGGATCAATGCTTTTTCTACATTTGTTAAGATACTCTTCCTCATCATCCGTATCAATGTCACTTCCAATATCTGGAAATATCGGAATTCTTTTCTGACAATCCTCACTTTGATCTAGAATCCTTGTAACAAGTGCCACATCAGGCTTAGTTCCACTAGGAATATACTTGTCCCAGCTAAACCCCTGTGCAACAAACTCATCACTCTGATCTATTATTCCATAATAAGCTTTCCTATTGGGTTCTTCAATCATTTTCCCATGAGAAGTTTGCGGTTCCTTTTGTTGAGGTTTTTGATCAATTTGATGAAAGATTGATTTCTGATAATAATTGCTCTTTTCTTGACTTCCTGTTGACTCTTGGTTCTTACATTCCCGTTTAAAGTGACCTTTTCCTTTACATCGGAAACAAGTAACCTTTGACTTGTCAAAACCAAGAGGAGAGGTAGCCATTCCTCGAAACTCGTCTCTGCCAGTAATCTGTTGAAATTTTTCAGCTCTCCTGCAGGCACTAGCTAAGCACCACTTCACATCCATCAGCTCAAGCTCTTCAGCATCGATTTGGTCGTAATCTTCCTTTGTGAGCATCGGATTACCAATCCTTCCGGAAATCAGACTTTCATACGACTCTAACATGGCTACAAGAGAGGCCATGTGTTGTTTAGCCACTTCAGGAGACATATTCTGACCATTCTGAATAGTTAGAGTAACATTGCACTGCAGATTATTTGAATTTTGCTTTTGAGGGCTAGGTGTGTTTAAGTTTGAATCAAAGCTTGAGAATGATGAAGTAGATCCACCACTTTGAGTTGTAGTACTTGCATTTGGACTTGCAGAACCATCAGCACTGAATGCAGTACTAATCTTTGGACTTTGACTGGGAGTGGCCTCAAACTTGTTCCCTCGATAGTACAAACTGACATCTTGCTTTGCATTTGGATTTGTCATGATAGCTGTCTTTTGAATATCGAGCTCCTGCTCTTCGATTTTCTGAATAAACTGAGCCAAATTCATGCTTTCGGACTTTCTCATAAGTTTCACAACCATCAAATATGTTCCCCACTTATGTTGTGGTAATGCCTCAGCTAGTTTGTCGACCCACTCATCGTCCTCTTTCTTGATATCCAACCTACCCATTTCCAATACCAGATGACAGTACCTATCAATGGTTTGTTTCGTAGTTTCATGATCGAAAGTTGTAAACATATCGAATGATTTCTTTAATAATGCCTTCTTGTTTTTGATCATATCAGCATTCCCTCTGAATTTCTGAATCAAAGCCTCCCAGATTGATCTAGCTGTACCATTATGTTGAAGTAAGACAAAGATGTCTTCTTTAACTGCTTGCTGAAGAATCTGATCATCATCTTCTCACTTGTGTATTTTAACTTGTCAGCTTCTGTAAAATCATTAAAATCCTTCTCTAATCCACGTTTATTCTTTGGTTTCTCATAATCTTTCAGCAATGAACACCATGCATCGAATCTGTAAGCTTGAACCCAGTTCTCGAATCGGTTTTTCCAACCCTGAAAATCTTAAATGTACATGAGTTTCGGTGGTTTTTGATGAGTTCCCGTCTCATTCTCATTATACAACGCTTCAGCAGCTGTTACAGGGGCAACGGGTGTCGCGCACGCATTGTAAAATTCTTCAGCCATGTTTCAAAACTCAGATGATACTTTGGGAAATACCTGACAACACACAAACAAAATGATCAGATTAAAGGCTTATCAATTAATAGAAATGAACTGGTACTCGAACTGATGAATATTCTGTGCGGACTGAAGGTGGACACACTGTGCGGATAGCTATGACTCGGATCAAATACAAATAGCTTGACCCTTTTTCTTGTAGACTGACTGACTTTCAAATGACCTGATGAATACTTCATACGAACCAACAATCAGTTTAAACGTACTGAATACGTAACAGTGTGAGTTGATGAAATCAATCTAAGACTCGTTGTCGAAGATTTGCGAATTCGTTCCAATAAAAAAAAAGTTGATCGGAATGAAATGGATTACAAAGTATGAACTCTATACACCAACTCTCAATATGGGCCGATTCCTATGAATCACTTGGGCTAAATGAGAGAACTTGGTCCAATAATCTTTGAAAAAACCAAACACTTATCAAGTCTTTGAACTCTTTCAATGACTGACAATTATTTAACGTCCCAAGCAAACAATATGTCCGACAAAATTATCTTTCAACACCCTTTGATTAGACCTTTCAATTAGTGGGCGGCAAATCAAACACCCCACTAAACCGACACTTCAATTGAAACAAAACATATAATTGGGCCGAACAAAAATTGAATCACATGTGCATATCAGCTGATTGGGCCGAGATAACATGCAAGCTGATTGGGCCGATGACATGTAGTGTAGTGGACAAAATGATGTTGTCACGGCCCCCGACCCGGTTTGACCCGTTTCAAGAGCCGCGGGACAGAAATCCCGTGATATTTATTTATGTGATTTTAGCAGCGGAATCTGCATAGTTCTTCTGACGATTATCTGCATAGTTCTTTTGACGATCTCTAGCCGTCTTCAATCTTTCCTTGATTTGGGTTATCTTGTCTGTGGTTTCTTGCACTATTTCTGGACCTGATAATTGACTTTCTCCTATTTCTGCCCACCATACGGGAGTTTTGCACTTGCGTCCATATAGTGCTTCGAATGGAGCGGCTTCGATGCTTGAGTGATAACTATTATTATAGGAGAATTCGATTAAGGGTAAGTGGTTATCCTAATTACCACCAAAGCCAATTACACATGCTCGGAGCATGTCTTCCAGAGTTTGGATCGTTCTTTCACTTTGCCCGTCTGTTTGTGGATGATATGCAGTACTTAAATTGAGTCGGGTTCCCATTGCTTCTTGGAAGCTTGTCCAGAAACGGGAAGTGAAACGACTATCTCTATCCGATACAATGGAGAGTGGGACTCCATGTAAGGATACTATTTCATCTACGTACAACTTGGCTAGTCTTTCCATGCTAAATGTTTCCTTTATTGGTAGAAAATGAGCAGATTTGGTTAATCAATCTACAATTTTAAAGCATCACAATATACTTCAAAATATTATGTTCCTTCTTGCGTTGCATTAACACACATCCGAATCCTTCTTGCGTTGCATTAACACACATCCGAATCCTAATTTTGAAGCATCACAATATACTTCAAAATATTATGTTCCTTCTGGTAAGGTTAAGATTGGAGCATTGGTTAATTTCTGCTTTAAGATTCTGAAGGCTTCTTCTTGTTTAGGTCCCCATTCAAACTTAATGGCTTTACAGGTTAGCTTAGTTAATGGTACAGCTATCTTGGAAAAATCCTTAATAAACCGTCTATAATACCCGGCTAAACCTATAAAACTTCTAATTTCCATTGCGGTTTGCGGAACCTTCCAATTGGTAATTGCTTCTATGTTAGCAGGATCTACGTGAATACCTTCATGATTCACCATGTGTCCTAAGAATTGCACTTCTTGTAGCCAAAATTCACACTTTGAGAATTTGGCGTACAACTTTTCTTTTCTTAACAAAGCTAAGAGTGCATGCAAGTGCTGACAATGTTCATTCTGACTTTTTGAATAAATAAATATATCGTCTATGAAAACAATTTCAAATTTATCCAAATATGGTTTACAGATCCTGTTCATCATGTCCATGAATGTTGCAGGTGCATTAGTTAACCCAAAGGGCATAACTGTAAACTCATAGTGTCCATACCTAGTTCTAAAAGCAGTTTTAGGTATGTCTTCTTCTTGAACCTTTAATTGATGATATCCGGAACGCAAGTCTATCTTAGAAAAGTATTTAGCGCCTTGTAATTGATCAAAAAGATCATCAATCCTAGGTAATGGGTATCGATTCTTAATTGTAACCTTATTTAGCTCTATATAATCGATACACATTCTCATTGATCCATCTTTCTTTTTCACAAACAACACTGGTGCACCCCAAGAGGATGAACTAGGTTGTATAAATCCTTTGCTTAGTAATTCATCTAATTGCTTCTTTAATTCTAGCATTTTGGTAGGAGCTAATCGATAGGGTGCCTTGGCTATCGGTGTAGTTCCTTGAATTAGATGAATCCTAAATTCTACCTCCCTATCTGGTGGTAACCCAGGTAAATCTTCTGGGAATATATCTGGGTATTCTGAGACTACAGGAATTTCCTTAAGTTCTTTACCTTTAGTACTAATGATTACTGAAATCATATATACTATTCCTTGTTTTCGTTCATAATTAGCAACTTTCATTACTGATATGAACTTCAGTGGCTTTCGAGGTTTATCTCCTGTAATCATGATTACTTCTCCAGTAGGTGCTTGAATTTCTATAGAGTTTTTTATCACAAATGATTTGAGCATGGTTGGCTATTAACCAATTCATTCCTAACACAACATCAAATTCAGCTAATTTCATAGGTAATAGGTTTGCAGCAAATTTATGACCTGAAAGTTCGATTTCTACTTTTTGCAAAACCTGATTGATTCTTACTGAATTTCCATCTGCGGTTTCGACTGTAAAAATCTGCCTAATGGTAGTTAAGGATAACTTAAGAGCTTGGCAGAATGAAGTATTTATAAAACTTTGGTTTGCACCAGAGTCAAACAATACTTTTGCATAAACGTCGTGAACTAAAAACGTACCGGCGATGACGTCAGGAATCAATTCAGCTTCCTGAGTAGTTAGTTGAAATGCTCTGGCATTCTTCTTAGTAGCTCCTTCGGTCGCCTTGGGTTTGTTGTCTACTGGTTTGACTAACTTAGGACATTCTGTTTTGAAATGTCCGGCTTCTCCACAATTGTAACAAATTATGGATTTCTTTCTGCAGTTTTCTTCACGATGTCCTATCGTTTTGCAAAAATTGCAAATTTTATTACATTTTCCAAAATGTTTCTTTTTGCAAATTTTGCAGAATGGCAAAGTTGAAGATTGCCCTGCTCCTCTTTTCTTGAAATTACTACTATTACCCACCCTAAATCCTTGGGTAATTTTCTGAGCTAGTTCCTTTTTCCTGTCTTCATCTCTTGTGCGTATCAGTTCATCGGTTAGGGTGTTAGCTAATTCTACTGCATCGTCAATAGTGTGAGGTCTCGCAACCTTAACGATATTTCGAATTTCACTAATTAATCCCCAAATATAGCGAGAAATGAGTACCGGTTCTGGCGAAGCCAGTGTTGGCACTACTCTAGCATATTCAAAGAATGTTGAAGTATAACCACGACAATCCACACCTAACATCCGATGATTTAGGAACTTATTTGCCATTTGTTCCTTTTCATACTCAGGACATAATTTTCTTTCTACAAGATTTTTAAATTCTTCCCAAGTCATACCATAAGCCCTATTTCTTCCTTTAGCTTGTAACACAGTGTTCCACCATTCAACTGCTTCGGTTTTCTCTAACCAACGCAGTGATGCAGTTGCCCCTTCATTGCCTGCAAATTTAGTGGGTTTACAAGCAAGGAATTCTTTGAAAGTGCAACCAGGTGTTGCAGCTTTCAATTTCTTAGGGAGCGGCGTGTGCTGGGATTCATTATCATGATTAATATGATTATTGCCCCCGTTTATACTATTACTGAAGTTATCTTCAGAAGTACGTTTACTAGGAACGATATGTTGCGGTTCGATTGGACTTTTTACAGCAGCAACGAATGCTGGAATAGCATTGGCTATCCCTTGAGCAACAATATTTTCAATATCTTGTCTAGTCATATATTGATCCCCTGGATGTTGCTCCGATTGATTAACCTCATTTACTGGTTCATTACCAATGTTTGCCATCTGATGATATATATAATTTTTATTAGTATCTGATAAATAGCAATTATACACAAACAATCAGACAATTTACAATACACGTGTAGTCAAAACTATCGATTTCTCGATTCCATTTTATATCAGTTATAGTATGCATCAATACACACCAATATCTTACAAAGTTTTATTCGTAGTTATGTTACAGACTGATTTTACTATTACTTTTACTATTACTTTTACTATTACACAACTATAGTTTTACTATCCTCCTATCTCTCGTCACTTGTCGTCCTAAAAGCGAAGTTCCCTTTCATCATACTTCCAGGCAATTTGTCCCCCTATCTCCCTGATTCTATTTCCTGCATCCATCAATTCTTCACCATAATGGCGAAGTTCAGCCATATTTTCGTTACTCATTGGTGGATTAGGTAGGGGTTCTGGATCGAATTGTGGAAGAAAGGAATAAGTGTCGTTGAGAATATTTTGAAATTGCCAATCATTCGTCCACCATTCGTCCATTCCTACAGGTTGGGAGTGAACTATTGGTTCTGGGATTGCTGGTTCAAAATTCATAGGGAGTGGATTTTCAATAGGATAGGTAAAAACATTAGTATTGACAGGCTGAATAGTCTCACAGCTTGCCAATAGAAAATCTATTTCCTCCTGAAAAGTTATTCCTTGGTTTTGGTTGGAGCTCTCTCCAATTTCTATCTGAGTTGGTCTAGAACCTTGTCCTACTTCCATTTCTATTTCCTTAGAATATTCCTCAAACTGTATTTCCATTTGCCTAGAATCTTTCTTGACTTCAGTTTCCATCTCTTGCTGTTTAAAACTTTCTTGGATTACAGTTCCTTTTCCTTTTTCTAAAGGGTTGTTTATTTTAGGAAGTTTTGTAGCTGGCTTTTTCCTACATATACGACTACCCCATACATAATTATTTCTTTTCTTTCGTTTTGGCTTTGTCAAAGGTGGAGCATTGAATTCTACAGGTTGTTCCACATCAGCAAAGTATCCAGTAACATCTTTGGAAACTTCTACATTCACCGGGTAAAGATTGAGGTTCTGAAAGGCTTCAGATATCTCATTCATGTTGTGTAGCATATATGCAAAATGCACAAAATACTAAGTTAAAACTTTGGAACAAAGTTTAACAAATAAACATTGAAGTTTTATTGCACACTATTTGTACAAAATAACAGGAAAGAACACACTCGGATTTATTTATTTATTTACTGGGAAGTGCTATTACTAGACTTAGGGTATTTAAAGATCTGCATGTTCTGCTACAGTGGCTAGCATATACAAATTTGCCCATTTCTCATCTAGCTTGTCTTCCCAAGGTGATTTATTGATTAATTCCTGGGTTTCCTTTTTAATCCTCTTTTCTCGGATTTGCTCTTTACTTTTCTTAATAATCATACTCCTTTTTCTAGGAGAAAGCGGTTTCTCATATTGTGCTTTTCGCACAAATATTCCTTCTTCAGGAATTGTAGGGAGTTTTGAAGATTTGTTTTGGGATGAACTTCCCTCTTCGTAGACTGACCTATCTAATTTAAGATAGATATTTTGCAGCTTTTGCTTACCCATACTGTAACTAACAAACAGTCAGTTTAATAAAACACATAATCACATAATAGTAATCAGGAAAAATTAAGTATCTCCTAATACTTAATTAGCTTAACCCAGTGGCTCTGATACCACCTTATTTCTGTCACGGCCCCCGACCCGGTTTGACCCGTTTCAGGAGCCGCGGGACAAAAATCCCGTGATATTTATTTATGTGATTTTAGCAGCGGAATTTTAGCATCAGGATCGTTTTAAAGCTAAAAACTTTTCCCGATTATTTTATTTCACGACTCGGGATAAAACCCCGATAATTTACAATAACAAGATTTTGCTGAGAAATCTTTATTTTTACAAAACATATTTCTTTATTTTATAATGAGCCACTATCTTAAGCTTGAAATGCTCCCCAGCACTTTTCCTGAATTACAATAGATCACCTGAAACATGTTTGAAAAAGGTCTTGTCAGCGGGAAATACTGAGTGAATCATTCTATTTATTAAAATGACTCGTTTGTTATAATTTACAGTATTAAGAGTTTTTACATATGTTTCTGATATCTACCAACTACCCACAGTATTTGTCACTCGACCGGATCTGTGACTATGGTCATATCACCATTGGCTGCCCCAATGAATGACGTATATCACTTAATTTTAGGTTCGCCCACCTAAAGTGATAAAAACAGTAGTAATGTGCACAATACCCCACATACTGGCTGTAATTTGGTGATTACATAAACTTATCCTTGTAATTTATAATTCTGAAAATAATTTGGAGTATTGTAAAACAATTGATAAAAAGAGAATGACTCACATTGCAGATTTAACACGGACAGAATATGATTTAGCATTGTTAACCTAATTTAAATAATAATGCACACAAAACCGGGTTAGTGATCAATACAGCATTTACGATAACTCACGAGATCAAATTCTCACAACGAACGACAAAGTGCGATACTTAAACATCCATCGAATTAACGACGAACGACAAAGTATCACCCTAATGTGGGCGGCACTTAAACATCCGTTGGATATATTGATCGGTCGGAAAATGAATCGTAATAGCGATCGAATTATTACCCTGTTTTGCGGCAGCACTTCGTGAATTAGTGTGTGGTGTGACTGTTGTTGCTATAACTCAACGTCTACACAGAATTCTTACGTCGTTTTCAACATAGAAAGCAATTGCCAATGTCTGCTATTTATACTGATTTTTGGACAGGCTTACGGACCGTATGCCATTTCCCCTTACGGTCCGTAAGGGGTGCAGTCTAATTATATAGGCTAGCTGGGTTCAGGACTAGCCTTGCTGACTCATTTTAAAATCGAAATTCAATCTGGACAAAGTAATATTGGTGATAATCATCACTAGGGTTTACCCCCCTTATGTTTTAGGGGCCTGATCCTAATTCCAATTGTTCTAGAAATTTTAGGGTTAGTGCAGAATTACTTGGGTGTCTCAATTAGGGTTTTCTTATTGACTAATTATCATCCTAATTATTGATTTTAATGAGAGTTGTTACAGATATTAACTATGGCTGACAACTTGATTGTCTTTGATAGGACCTTAAATCTTCTCATTTAAACAACTGACAACTTTATCCTTTGACATCATCAATTTCACATGCAACATTAATGTTTGACAACTCTATTGACTGAATCAAATCTCAACTTCAATTCTGATTGGACCGCTATATTTAGTGGACTGCTTTATCAATACAAGTATGACCGGTAACTTTTTAAAGTGTATATTCTCATTGATTGGGCCTCAAATACATTTGAGTTAATTACTGTTTTCGTCCCTGTGTTTTGTCAAAAATCACTATTTTAGTCCATTAGTTTAAAAATTTTGATTTCAGTCCCCTGGTTTCACTTTCGTAACCATTTCAGTCCCTGTGGTTTCACTTTCATAACCATTTCAATCCATTATTCTGTTAAGTACAGGGACTGAAATGGTTACGAGGTGGACTGAAATGGTTACGAAAGTGAAACCACAGGGACTGAAATTGCAATTTTTAAACTATTGAACTGAAATAGTGATTTTTGACAAACCACAGGGACGAAAACAGTAATTAACTCAATACATTTATTTGACCACTTTGATTGGACCAAAATGCAATATACTCTGATTGGACCACTCCTTGAACAAAAATGATTACGTGCAACACAAACATACAAAATAAATCTAGAACGGCTACCGATGTTATTCCTTAATTCCGATTGGGCCGCTATACTTTGACACGAAATATGATCAGTTGAATTAATTGACTTATGGTGTAAAACTGAATTTGATTGAACCGATTTATAACATGCAGCTTTATCTTACTTCACATGCAATCTGACAACCTCGTTAAATGTATCACACACCTCGATGAACTTTTTCAAACGGTTCACACAATACAAAGCATTTTTCAAGCGGTCAATGTTTTCAAACGAGATGGCTACCTTTTTCAAACGAGGATTTCAAACGGTATACTTTTTTAAATGACACTTCAAACGGGATGGCTAATTTCAAACGGTCAGATCAATTTTTCAAACGAAAGTGTTATTTTTCAAACGATAGGATGTAACTTTCAAACAGAATAGGCTATGACGTCATAATTTGTCGAACAATTTCAAACGGAAACCATATTTCTATCAAGTTTTAGTTTGATTTTCAGTCTGAAACTTTTAAGGCTTTGTTAATTGTCAAATCCGAACACAGTGTGAAACTTTGAGCCGATTTTAACCGTAAAATTTATCAATTTTACGAAAGAAGGTGTAGAAAATCAGATTTTCAAGCTGAATATGGCAAGAACTCCTCGTCCTGAGCTCTGATACCACTTGTAAGATCGATTTCGACCAGAATGAGTCGTTCGGAAGAGCTCTCGTACGTTTCAGAGGCGGAAACTAAGAAACAAACTTGAAAACAGCTTGAAATACACTTTAAACCTCTTGTACACTCAATTAACAGTGTTTACAATGAGAGGAAATACCGGCAGCACTTCGGTATCAATTTGCCTAACCGTTACAAATGAATCCGTTTGAACCCTATTTATAGTACAAGACCCTTCCGTTTGAACAAGCCCAAACGGAACCACACTCTCAAATGAAATCCTACTTCAAACGGTTACAACTTAAACAATTCAAACGGTTAGTCTACAAACGGTCAACTAACATATGATTGGTCCTTTCAAACGGCAGCCTTATCTCAAATGGTTGACATGATAGGGCCTTCAAACGGTTAGCTCCAATTGGACCAAACATCATTTGTCTTATGTGAGGTGATGCAATGATGATGTCATCATTGTGATGTCATCATCTTTGATAATGACAAAAATATGCATTTGACTGTGCTAACAAAGCTTTCGGAAAGACTGGTGAGATTTCTGAACAAGACGTGCAGTCTACACAAAATAAGAAAACTCAGAAGAAATCTCCACCACAAAATGCCCCTACAAACGACAAGTACAGACATCCCAATTCATCATCGTTTGCAAGAAATATGCAAGGGAAACAAGCACAGAAAGGACTGGTTCATCCTTCAGGGCATGTAAGAGCTACACAAGCTGATCAGAATACGTTCTACGTGAAGAGACAAACGTGCTTCAATTGCGGCATTGCTGGTCACATTGCTCTAAACTGCACAAATCGTCCCTACATACCCTATTATATGCAAAATCAGAGGGTTACACCAAAGGATAACAATCATTCCAAGCCGATGAAGGTATCATCACCTAAGGCTATGAAGAATGTGAATCCTAAGGTTAAACCTTCTGATGGGGATTGGAATGCTGCCAAAAACAAACGCAAAGCTTTTTAGGAACAAAAACGTGTTTCAAAAACTAGCAAACCTGAATCAGATAAAGTTGCTCAACCGAATGCAACAAAGACGTTTGTTAAACCGAAACAGATTTGGAAACCCAAATCCAAAGCAGCAATGTCTCCAATCCTTGAAACTAAAGGGGACTTATGTTTAAAGGAAGTGTCTTATTTTGATGCTTCAGGAAATCCCAGGACCACGATGGCCTGGGTACCCATGTCTTACTAATCTCCTTACTTTTCAGGAACAACTAAGGAGGAGCTGTTGACAATCTCTGGAATGTTGATAGCGGTTGTTCGAGAGATAAAAACGGGTAACATTTCACTGTTGCAAAAAGTTCAATTTTTTTTTTACAGATGATATGTTTCCTTTGGAGGAGATTAGAGAAGTAAGATAAGATCAGCAAAAGGTACCGTTTAAATTCAGTACTTTGATTTGAATTTGATTAGTCTTCAATCTGATGACAGAACGGTTAAGCAAAAATATTTTTCTTATTTTTTTCTAAGTTTATGACTTTGTACATAAAGTGTCCTTTCTCTAGTAAATGGTAAATTTGCGCAAAAATACAAGATTTATGCACAAATTTAGGGGGGGAGAGGAACATATAGATAGATATAGAGTTTAGGAGGAGAAAACTCTAAAAAGAAAAATACAAAAAGAGTTTGTTGCATATATATATGTATTGCTTTACAGGGAGAAAATGAGAGAAATACAAAAACATTAGAAAAATGAAAAAGCCAAAAAGATAAATTGCATGTTATGGGAAGTGAAATAAATGTTCGTGTTAAAGGGTCTTGACTTACACACGTAAGGTGCCATAGCTGAAAAGACTAGGATCTACTGCGATATGTTGATAGGCTTGACTCTCAAAATGATAAAAGATACTAAGTGATATAAACATAACGAACTATGTACCATGTGGGTAACATACCAACTGCGTATGATTTTATGGTCTTAAATCTTGCGTTGATAGATAGCTAACGTTTGAGGTTTCGGGTCTTTATATTGTTGAATCATCCGGGGATATATTGGCTGTCCTTCTGTTGCATCTAGATTATATGCAGACCTGGACACAGTCAAGATATCTTAAAAGATCCCAAAGAGGACAAAAACCCTAAGGAATCAAATCTCAAAATGAGAAAATTCCCAATGCTCAAAGAGCCAAATTCGTACAAAAATGGTATTTGCCTCGCCCTCGTTGGACATAATCATTGGTCGCTCTGCTGTACGAAAGTACTGACCTGTCACCAATGGTCTAATGTTGTAAATCAAAAAGGATGACATCAATATACTCACCTGTTACGATGAATCGTTGTGCTTACCTTGATTGTGAGGGTATGCCTTGGAATGGGACACACGAGTATAATAGTATAATATTACCTTAAGCATATCATGAAGTTGTTGAAAAATTGAAAGTTGAGCGTTAAAGTTTAAGTGGACAAATATATTGGCAATCGCATAGACCAGTTTGATTAGGCTCGTACTGAAAAGTGTTCCTTAGTCTGCCTGAGAATGAATTTTGATCCCATTGCAATTGTAATTGTATATTATGGTAGTTGTTTATATTTTGAGTTTTTATTTGTTTTTAGTTCTTTAAAAAATTTAAAGAAATTTAAAAAAATAGAAAAATTCAAAAAATACAAAAATAGTGTCTTGCTTTTCTATAAAACCAAAAATCTAAAAATAGAGTGTTTATTTGTTTTTCTTAAAAATAAAAATGTAACCGTTCTTGAAGATTTGATTGATCATCAAAAGTTGAAAGAGTTTAAATTGTGAAATCCGAGTACAAGTACTTGGATGTACCTAGTGTTCATATGGTACTCTCCCTGTTGCATAAGAAATGTTTGCTTATGAGTTTGTGAGCATGTGCAGAACTTGATTTCAATCAAGAACAGGGGTTGATGAAGACTGAGATGCTGTTAGCTGCTGACAAAGCGTGAAGCATCACAACGACAAGATGTACCTGAGTCAGAAGAACCGGATACGAATTGCCGTCTGACAGTGATAGTGCATTTGAAGAAGTACCATGAACCTGCTTGAAAGACAAAGATTGAAGAAGAAAAGAGCTGCTAAGAATCCTCCTCACATTCTTTTTGACAAGATTTTCAAGCAAATGCTGATCAAGATCCTGATATGAAGCAAACCACAAGAGCTGAAGAAAGAGACTCAGTGCTGAGAGTTCAGAAGTAAAGAACTTCCACAACATCTGCAGTATAGCGACAACCATAGACTTCGTTGAAGACGTTGCTGAATTCATGTTATGAAGACAATTTGATGGCATCAGTCTAGGGGGAGATTGTTAGGCCCTAAAGTGTGAGACTGACGCATCAAATTGACACAACGAGCTATGGTTACGAACTGGGCCTTACCGGGTTAGTTTATATTAGGTTGTGGACCTTTATAGGTCACTTGGGCCAAGCTTTAGGCCATGTGGGCCAAGCAGGCCCAAGGGGAGCCCATGTAGGGAAGTGGGCTTGTCTATGTATATAAACAAGTTTCTAACTTGTTTTAGGGTTTGAATCTCTTGGAACCTCCCCAGTTAAGAAATTCTAGAGAAACACGGAGTGGGAGGTGATTTGGTTGTGAGCACTTGTACTAGACGGTTTTGCTAATTCATAGTAATAGAATCGTATGCAAGTGTTTAAAGGTGATTCGATATTGTTCCTTGTTCTTCGTTTTTATATTTTTAGTTTTTCGTGTTTATTCTTGAATCACATCAAGTTTGGATTCCGCACAAACTTGGTGTTGTTTGATATCATTGAAAGATCCGGTTAAACGAGACTTACAAGTGATGCCTCGCTCCAAGGGCACGGGAGGTAGCCAAATCTGAAACTGGTTTTGATCAATGGTCATTTTTGTAATTTCCTTTGTTTCTTTATCAAACAACTCATCAACATGGCAAGTAACAGTTTTGGCATCACAACTACGTTTAGGAGAACAAACTTTTTGACGTTACGATTGGTAAATTGCCGGTTTGAGGACCTTTCATAGACTGTTTAGTGATCAAGAAATTGATCGGAATCTCGATGGGTATCGATTCGGTTTATTTCATACTGACACAATACATGCATTCGATGCCCACCAACTTTTCGATGAAATACCCCAATAAGATTGATGTGTTTCTTTCAATATGGGTATTATCATGTTCCAAGTCCTCTCAGAGTCAAAAAGTTTACTTGGGTTTTATAAGGTATGTTTCATTTCTGTAGAAAATCTCAATGCTATGAAAATGTTCAATACAGATTATGAAAGGAAATCTATACAAGAAATATCTCTAACAAACTGTGTAACAAACTTTATACGAAAGTACAATAATACCCCTACACACAACTAATTGTGTAAGACATTCACAATAATGGTCTTTGGGCATTCTTGACACATCACCATGTTTTCTTATTGTCGGGCTATTTTAGGCTTGCTGTTGATTTTTACTCAAAATGTCCAAAAACAAATTTGTTGTGGGCCACATATGCTTTTAATCAAACCTAATTCTAATAAAGATTCCAATTAATGTCACGTGTCATTTTCTTTTTCAACATATTTTATTTTAATTTGTTTAATAAATAATAGCTTAATAAATAATAACTGAATATCACTTTTCTTTATCCTTCCTACCTTATCTCTATTCTATAAACATTTTCAAAGATCAATTGATATTAATATTAATATAATAAAGTAAAAGAAAATATAATGAAAAAAGTACTAATCATTCCCAATAATATTTCATCAACAATTCTTAGACATTTATCTTTATTTTCTAGTAGTCTTAATTATTTCATCAAAAATATATTAAATAAAGAAAAGGCTGACGTGGGTAAAAATAGATTAAATATCATCCTTTGTTAGGATATGGATTAACAGAAGTTAGTTTGAAGAAAATAATATTGATTTTTAACTTATTTATTTTAAAATATATTTTTTTTCAAAAGAAGAGAAGAAAATAATATTGATTTTTAACTTAGTTATTTTAATATATATTTTTTTTCAAAAGAAGAAAATATTAAATATTGTATTTTACATGAAAATTCATTCTATGTCTAGAAAGATGGTAACCATAGGCTATTTTAACGAATGTGGTGTGGTGTTTACATGTGACATTATTTGCAATCATTTATTAGAAGTAGGATTAATGTAGATAGTAGAACTTAATTACAATTTATTTTCTACAACCTCATAATTTACAATCTATTTTTAAAAATACTTATAGTTTTGTTATCATTATTTTTATTTTTTTTAGTGTTATTGTTTCCGTATATAATAAGATGGATTATAGTGACTCAAAAGGTAAATGAAAATTTAGAAAATTATATTTGGTAAATGAACGTGACACTTTTCTTTTTTGTTTAAGTCAATATTTCATTGATTAGAATTACATACAAATTTATAACTTACATTTTTTTCAATATTCAACGTGTGTAATTTTCGTTTTTTGGTTTATTTTATTTATTGGTCGCTGTATCTTTGGCGTAGCATCCGAGTGGCCGTTGCGTGGGGAACGGGGCTACGGGGTGCCCGGAGGCGCGCTTTAGATTAAACACGTACACACGGGTTTATAAGCTAGTGTATATAACATGTGTAGTGAGAATGTGTCACATCCCCAAAATACCACATGCGGAAACACCACGGGACGTTTGACGTACCAGGATCCAGCCACTAATCACATTGAACTATAACAAGATATTAAATAAAAGTTTCCATTTATTTCATAAAGTAAATTCAAATCACAACTTAAAACCAATACGTTCAGCGTAAGCATAATGTAAATCGTTATTCAAGTGTTTTCAAAACAAATGTACGAAACCAATGTACATGTATCCAAGAGACTCGCCCATAACCACTCCAGCACTCCCAGATAGCAAGTTCCATAACCATGAATCTAACGACCTGCAAGCATGCAGACAAGTGAGTCAGACGACGCTGGTGAGTTCAAAGTTTGTTATCACGTTTAGTTACCAAGTATAAGTTTAAGCTTTTCAGAAATACAATGTTGTTAATAACTCGATTACCGCGGGATGGCTCTAGATTATTTGCCCTTCCCCAATGCTCTATCAAACATTGGTCGAGTGGTTAAGGTAATTAGTACACGCCCGTCCTCCCCGGTACGGTGTGAGGGTGCCAAACTAATAGTGCTATCAACTAATAACCTCGTTGCCTCCCTGGCAACGAATTCGGTATATGATGGGACTTAAGTGATAGATATGAGTGTATTAACCAACATCCCAAGTTTAACATTCCAGTTAAACCCATTTACCCAATACTCCTCCCTGAAATATTTACCAGATGCCCGTCCCCGGGACGTATGCTTGAAAAAGAGCAGTAAACTCACCTTAGATTTGCTCGGTGTATTAAGTTACCCGTTCCAATTAGTCAACCAACTCTACCGTGGTTACCAATGAAATCAGTTTCATACTAAATTAAGTCACGTATTTACATAGTTTATATTCATCACAAAGATCACCGTATAACACTTAGCAATTGCTCAATCTCACACCAATCCACATCCCATGTGCATGACACGTAATACACTTAACATCTGAGTTTGCTACACACACAAATCAAATCAGATTTCTCATCCCTAATCAGCATTATCATGCAATCAGATACTATTTAAAAACACAAATATTCATTATCATAATCATCACAGTGGGATGTCTTCACGACGAAGAACCTTCATGGCGAAGAATCTTCATGGCGAAGATCCTCTCGGCGAAGGTCTATACTTCGTCCAGAAGTGACTGCGACGAAGGTTCCTATTCTTCGTCAAAAGCATGTCAACAAAGGTTCCTATTGTTTGTCAAAAGCATGTCGACGAAGGACGGAATCCTTCGTCAACCTGGATTCTTCGTCGGAAATCATGTATCGCTGAACAGACAGTTTTCAAGGTTACTCTTGTGATTACCCATTACCCTGGTATCAACAGTTACAGGTCAATGACATGGTTCAGTACATTCTTATACACGTATAAACAATCTACAGTTATAGTCGTTCATTAATAACGAATCATTAGTTAAATTCTATGATTTACAATAATCCCTAATCATCATTTCATAATCGCATTCCATATTCTAATCAAACCACCATGATTCACAAAGAACATACAACACCTTACAAACCTTAGTTTATCGCATCACATCGGAACTGATGATTATCAGGAATTATCATAACAATCCAATCATCAAATATTACATAGCAATCTAACATTAATAAAACACTAACCAGATGATTCGGTCGAGATACAAAGGCTTCGGATGATGGGGAAACTGCCGTCAAGTGAGAAAGAGAGAAAGAGAGTATAGGGTTTGATTATGTTTCGCAAGTCTTATACATACACACAGTTGGGCTCATTATGGGCTTCGTCAAGAGTGCTGATGGCGAAGGTCCTTCTTGGTCGAGAGGCCAAGTTGTGACGAAGACTCCACTCTTCGTCGAAAGAGTGTTGTGACAAAGAACCCCATTCTTCGTCACCTTGGGTTCCTTGTGATTCATGTGTGTTGTGTAGCCCAAAGTTAAACATTAACATGTTATGACTAAACATTACGCAACACTTAAGTTTTCATGTAACACTCAAACGTAACAGTACTTACATTATTCAAATCAACTACACATGACACCATGTAAAACAAATTATAAAAGCAGGATTGTGAAACAAGTAATGCGTAGAGGAAAGACCCTTGAAATCTCGTATTGTCACATCATCCCAAACATGAAAGAAATTTCATCCTGAAATTTGATAAGTAAACCAAAGAAGCACAGTGTTAGATCAGGATGACTGTTGATTTTCCCCAGGTGCCACATCATCCCCAACTTGAAAGGGATTTTCGTCCCGAAATTCACCAGTTGCATCAGGATTAGATTGGTCAGTTGGGAATAGTTGAGGATACTTGAGCTTCATCTGATCTTCGCGTTCCCACGTGAACTCCGGTCCACGTCTTGAGTTCCAACGAACACTCACGATCGGAATTTGACTATGCTTACGGACCTTGACTTCCTGATCCATAATTTTGATGGGTTCTTCTACAAACTGCAAGTTGTCGTTGATTTTCAGCTCTTGAAACGGTACCACATAACGTGGATTAAGCTTACCGCGTGGAAGACATCATGAACGTTACCCAACTCAGCAGGTAACTCGAGCTTGTAGGCCACTTTACCAATCCTTTCCAGAATTTTGAAAGGCCCTACATAACGTGGATTAAGCTTACTGCGTTTTCCAAACCGTACCACACCCTTCCAGGGTGAGACTTTCAACATGACACGATCGCCCACCGCGAACTCCAAAGGTTTCCTACGCTTGTCAGCGTAGCTTTTCTGACGGTCGCGCACTACCGCCCTACGATTCCCGATCTGAACAATCTTCTCTGAAGTTTCAAGCACAAGCTCCGGACCTGTGATCTGGCTGTCACCCACCTCAGCCCAACAGAGAGGAGAACGACATTTCCGTCCGTACAATGCTTCGAACGGAGCTGCCTGGATGTTGGTATGGTAGCTATTGTTATAATAAAACTCTATCAAACGCAAGTGTTCTCCCAACCCTTGCCAAAATCAATCACGCACGCTCGCAGCGTGTCTTCAAGTGTCTGGATGGTTCGTTCACTTTGACCATCCGTCTGCGGGTGATAAGCAGTTGATGCGGGTTGGTGTGTATATAGAATTAAGTATATTTTAAGCCCTTTTTACACGTTAGTCAAGTTTTAAATTTATAAAACACGATATTTTACTAACACCAAACACACATATGGGCAAGTGCACCCATCGTGTGAGCGTAGTATAGTGTTGGCAAGATACCGAGGTCGTCCAAGGACACAAGAGCTTTTAGTAGCGGTTTATCCTCAACGTCTAATCAAATCAAAAGTTTTGAAAAAGGTTTTAAACTAGAAAAATAAAAACTAACTAAAATGCTGAAAAATAAAATAAAAGTAAAAACAGATAGACAAGATAAATCATTGGCTCCGACTCGTGTATAGTGTAACCTTTGATTATTTCCGCACTTTTGCACTTTTTAAGATATTGTCTTAGTTATTGTAGTAGGCCCCTCTTTTGAAGGTGACGTTACCCGCAACCTAGTAGTTTGAGTCAGCAAGGATACAATCCTAAAGGGTCGGATTATTGAAAGATAATTAATTAAGCTATTAATGCATATTGAGGTAGGCCCCTCTTTTGGAGGTGACGTTACCCTCGGCTAAGTAGTCTGAGTCAGCAGGGATACAGTCCTAAGTAGCCGGGTAAATATATTAATAGTAGTTTAACTTATGAGGGGATCAAAGAGTTTGGACCCCCGCCATCCAATATTGGTGGGTATTGAATGAGGTCCTACTAAATTTGACCCAGGTCCTTTGCAGGATCTATACACTGAACAATGGCAAGACTCTTACCAAACCGTTCCCTTAACCCCCGACCAGGTAGCCAACATACCTCCATATAGACCGTGGAGATATGAATGGTGAAAATCTTTTATTTTATATAGATAGTAAAATAATGCCAAGACACCACAGACAAACGATAAGGAAGAATCACCTTCAACATAAGAAACTAGTTATTAAAGTCATTAATACATAACCAAGTATAAAGTGCGAAAAGATTAGAAATAAAAAGTATTACACTAGACACTTGTCTTCACCAAGTGATGTTAGAGACTTAGGCAAACATAGCCTTTGATTGTCAAGAACTCTTACGATCAATCTTGGATCCCGAGACGACTCACACACTCTATGATGGACAATGGATGATGGTGTTGTGATGGTGGTGGGTGGTGGGTGAAGTGTGAGAGAGGTGGTGTGCCAAGGGATGAGTTGCAAGTGATCCATGCACTCCTATTTATAGGCTGAACAGAAGCTCGGGCACAGCCCCGTGTCCGTTGGGCACGGCCCCGTCTCCATCCTTCTCTCTTTCTTCATTAATTTCAGTTTGGCTGCATTAGTTGACCACGCCCCCGTGTTCGCTGAGCACGACCCCGTGTGCAGAAGCGTATCTGTACAATCAAGATTTGCCTGGATTCCGTGAATCTTATAGTTGACCACGGCCCCGTGTCCGCTGAGCACGGCCCCGTGGTGGGCGATGGAAGCTTCTACAACTTTGACTTTTCTGCTGACACTTAGGCACGCCCCCGCGCTCACTAAGCACGGTGCGTGTTCAGCCTTCTGTCTTCTTGATTTTGCTTGGGAAGATGCTGTCAGGGGGTCGGGCATGCCACGTTTGTTCCTTTTCTTGTATTTATGTTAGATTTAGTTGCCTTTTTGCTTCTTTTGTTCATTTGTGCTCATTTTATCCTGAAAATACAAAAGGAAGACAAAAACACACTTTTTCCAACATTAGTACTAAAAAAGGGTTAGTTTTACGCCACAACTGATGTAATTTATATGTTGCATTTTGTGCACATCAAATACCCTCACACTTGAATCTTTGCTTGTCCTCAAGCAAAACTCTTTATAATGTGGCTTTACACTCCCAAATTGAATGGGTAGAGGAGAAGGTTTTTGGGCTTGTCATAGAATGTCGGGATTTCCAAGATTCTTTATTAAGTTTTATTTTTATTTATTTACAATCCTATACGTCATGATTTATTAAAAACGTTTCATAAGATAAATTACTTATTAGGGCATAACATGCCTTTTTAAAATTTCATTTATATACGAGTCCACATACCTCACGGGGGATCACTCAACACTCGGCCGAAGGTGTATTTTTAGTGAATCACTCGAGAGCGGCATGGAACTTACTTCTACCATAGGCTTGCCAAGCAATCACTCCTCCTCCTTTTTAACTATATACCTTTGTAAATATCAAGAGGACTTTTTGGATGAAGGGTTAGGCTTGGGCTAAAGGTGGGTGGTTGGGTTAGTAGTTAGTAAAAGGGCGAAAAGCGTAAAAAGCGTCGGTTTTCGTAAGACTCGATATTTTTCAATTTTTTTTTATTTTTCTTTTATTTTGATGAAGTATTTCCTTCAAACAAAGTTATTTTTGATAAACTTGTTTGTTTATTTCTTTGACTTCATCATTTTTTTCATCAAGTCATACTAAAAACCGAGCTTTGTTACTAAAATAAAGGGTTTGAAATGAAAAAAGGTTTAGGTGGGTAAAGGGTGTTTAGTTTGGGTTATGAAATGAAAAGGTTTAGGCTCAAAGGGGTTAACTAGGGGGATTTTGGGTAGGTGGTAAAAAAAAAAGAAAAATAATGATGTAGAAATAAAAAGGGTTAGTCCTAATGCCTCCATCATTTACTTACTCGGGTTTAAGTTGGTAAGGACCAGCAATGTATCGTCATGGCAAGTTCTAGAGTCGTAAGAACCAAGCGGCTATTCACACAAGAAACGAAAAATGAGCATTTAGTTTAAAGATATGTATTTGTATGCTCAATAAAGGCTCAAAACTCACTTTTGTGCGAATGGGTTTTTATGTGATCAAGTATATATAATCAAATTTTAACTAAGTTTGTCATGCCGTTTCATAATTTTCTTATGTTGGTTCTTTTTATCACGACGCTATCGGTTGTAAATTTGTAAAAATATAACCTTTTTAGAAATTGAAATTCCCAAGTTGAACCTAGACAAGTAAAAAAAATGGAAATTCTTGAAAAAATTTGGGGTGATTAGCGGTTCCAATAGAGTTTTGTGTAAGGCTTGTTAATTAGGATTTTGCAAGATTCAAGGTTTTAGCATCCCCCCACACTTAAATTACACATTGTCCTCAATGTGTCCCAAAAAGAAGTTTTTAGGTTGATTGAATGTGTAAAAAGGTGTGAAAAAGCAAAATTTGTGTTATTGGTCATCTGGACACGGCCCCGTGTCGGATAGACACGACCTCGTGTTCAGGTGCCAGTAATGAAAACTTACAGAAGGTGGACACGGGGGCGTGTTGGTTGGGCACGACCCCGTGTCTAGCAAAAATCTACAGAATTTAAACAAACAGCACGTCTGGGTAAGTGGGCATGGGGGCGTGTCGGCCGGACACAACCTCGTGTAGACAATCTGCAAAGGTGAAAAACAGGTTTCTGTGACACCTGTGTCACTTCAACCATCAAACAAATACCAAACCAATGAAATATTGTATTTCATACTTGGGATTTGTAAAAATATGTGTATCATTTGCACATATCAATTCTCGTTCGATTCCGGGCTCTAAATCGCTTTCTAGAAGGTTATACGCGCACTGATGCGTAAATATAACCAGTTTAATGCAAAAAACGCTCCGGAATAGTGACGTAGGCTTAACATACCTGAAATAACCTTTACATAACTTAGAAATAAGTTTTGGAGGGTTTGGTGTGGCGAAATCAAGCTTATTCGCTTACAGGGACTAATTTCGACAAACTGCGAAAGTATGCCGATTTGTACTGTAACAAACATTCCGGAACATGACCATAAGTTAAACATACCCTAAATATCCTTTACATAGCTTAGAAATAGGCTTTGAGGGGTTCGGTGTGCTAAAATAAACTTTTTGGTCATTCAGGGACTAAAAGCGTCAAAAAGTGCATAAGTTTGCATTTTCGCGCATATCTTATGTTCTGAATACATCCGGACATCCAAAACTTTATGTAATCATTAAAATAGTTTATTTTAGTGATTGGCATGATAAAATTCCATTCGTCGCATAATTTGGATCGTTTTTCGCATTCGTTCGTATTTCGTCGTAATTAACCGAACAACGCAACCGTACGACCAAACGAACCGACATCCGAGATATTTTTGAGCATGTTTCATGTTCCCTATACTATAACTTCATTTTAGAGCCTTGAAATGGTATTAACGGGGCTTAAACGTGTCAATAATGCATCAAAAACCATGTTTTGCACATTCAGGGACCAAAATTGACAATCTGCCATAGTTATCTTAGGAAGGGACCAAAATGAAAAATCTAAATTACAGCTTGTTACAGCTGTTCCCCTCATTTGCACATGGTCTTAATGAAACTATGGGCTCTCATGGTTTCACAAAACCATGGGCACATTTGTACGGATGAGATCGAAGCTCGTTTTACGATGAACGATCTTAACGATTGTGCAAAAACTATAAATACCCACCATGTTTTCATTCATTCCTCACATTTGAATCTGATTCAAGCTCTCTAAGTGGAAGTATATGCTTTCTACCTGAGAGAGAATCGGATCAAATCTTGCGGGGACCTTCTGTAAGTATTCTTTCGTGCTTTTCTTTCGTTTTAACGTTAAAGTCAAACAGCGTTTGACTTTCTGCTTTGACCAGTCAATGGTCAATGCGAAGTTCGGTTGAACTTCATAACGTGAGCGTAATCACGATGGTTATAGTCCCTAGTGACTATACCTACTGATTACCACGTTCACTAGGCTCAGTGACGAGTCGTAGTTTCGGCCAAAATGCGTTTTCTCGTCACTTTTAGATTTGTGCTTGTTTATGGTCGATCATTAGGGTCCGACCAAACATTTTAGGTGACCATAGTTGTATACAGAATAACCTTTCGAGGTTATACCTTATGGTCACTTCGTTTAAGTAGTTGTATGATAGGTAGTTTATATGCCTTAGGTAAATTACCAAAATACCCTTTTTACGCATAAATTCATTTTAAGCATATGTAACATAAATTTTGACACCTAAACTGATTAGGCAACTATATTAGACATGTTAAGGCATATTTTACTTGTCATAGGACTAGTTAAGCGGTCCGAATGCGCTTTACGCGAACGACACGTTAAAGTAGCATAAGCTACCTAAACGGGTCGTAATGGGTCAAAAGCACATAGGATAGGTTTTGTTTTAGTATGTAGGCTTTGTTAAACCATATTACATAAGTTCCCACACTTATTTGGTTTACGAACCCTCGTACTACCCGATCCTCGGATAGGTCCGTTTATTTATGTAGTTATCTATATAGGGTGCCGTTTGATTCCGTGATCCCTCTAGCTTTGCTTGGTTGTTGTTCAAGACTTCTAAGCACCCTCAAGTGAGTACATAGTCCCCTCTTTTACTGTTTTTCAAACGTTTTGGGGTGAAACACATGTGCCTACTTGTTACTTTCATGCTTTCCATGTTTTCATATTATATACTTGCTATGTTCATGAGTACACTATTAGTACATGATTTCATTATGTTTTGCTATGTATGTTTACTTAGCATGCTAGCATATTGATTTACATTACATCTTCTTTTGCTATGTATGTTTAGTTGGCATGCTAGCACATTGTTTTACATTACATTTTCTGCTTTGTATGTTAACTTAGCATACTTAGTTAGTACACTGTTTTACTTTACATTTCTGCTTTGTATGTTAACTTAGCATACTTAGTACATTGTTTTACATTGCATCTCTGTTGCATATGTTCTCGTAACATATGGATACATTGTTTTACATTTCTACCTTGTATGTTCACTTAGCATACTAGGTACATTATTTTCATAAAACATGCTTACATTTGGTATATCATTTGGTTTGTTTAATGGAACTAAATTACATTCATTAACATCGATCATGCCGCTCGGTAGTAGGTAGTGGTACCATAGGACTTGACAAATCCCGTTCCTAAAATCCTAGGTTTGTTTGGATGGATGGAATGACCGAATCCGAAAACATTTCTTTTGATAACCTTTACTCTAAGGTTATCCTGCTGTCTCAAGGCTTGGATGTATGCGTTAACTCACCACATAAATGTTGTATCAGTAAATCATGCATTACCACAAAAACATAACTTTGATTTAAACCAAGTTTTACTTCAATACTTTGTTTTTGTACATTTTACCTATGGTTTAGTTGATGCATTTCACTAGCCATACATATCATTTTGGTTACACATTACATGACTACATTTTGGACTTCTAAACATTTGACATTGGTTTATACAAGAACATTTGATGGTTGGTTTAAAACCTGAACATTTTACATTGGTGGTTTGTTTGGGTTAAGTGGTTTGGATAATGAGGCGCGTGTAATATGATATAATCATGGTGGATACGCCGCTGGTACTTCCTATATATAAGTGCTTGTATAATATTACATATCGTAGCGTTATTTAGATCATTTCAGTTTAGACATATAACATTTTACACAAATAACATATTTTTCACAAGACTTTGTTTTTACAAAACAAATTGTTTATACAACTTATTTTTACCTGGTTATTCATTTAACCATACATTATTCTTTTATATATACATATCAACTGATTTATTATCGCTTTTCAAACGTTTTATAAAAGCAAACACTTAAACTGGATGCATGACAAGTTTTCATTAACATTTTCTTAAACCTAAGTCATGATCAATCCTATTTTCACAAAACCTATGTACTCGCCGGCATTTTTATGCTGATGTATTTTCACATGTGTTTCAGGTACAATAGTTGATGATAATTGATGATGATATTGATGCATGCTCACATAGGATTGGACGAGGCCTTAGTGACAATAAAAGATGCAAGACTAGTTATATTTTGTTTTACTTCTTTGTTTGTTAAGACATTGTAACTCTTTTAATCAATAAAACAACATTTCAATTTTCCATGTGTTATGAAACAATGATTCTGTTACAACACTCCCAGACGATTCCGTCACGTTTTGTTGTTTTACGTGGTCGGGGTGTGACAGAAAAGTTGGTATCAGAGCTCCTGGTTATAGGGAATTAGGTTATTAGTAATGCTTTGACCTAGTCTATAACCTTCCTAGGACCCTAACGCGAGTTTACTTGCATTTAGTCAAAAAAAAAAAACAATACCGTCACCTATCCTTAGGCGACAACCACAACAGGAATATAAAGTTCAAAACCGCTTTGAAAACTAATCACCTGTTCTAGGATGATTGATTACTAGGTTTTGAACCCTCTAAGTATTCAAAATCTCGTCAAAGTTTGGGTCTTTTGATGTGAACACGTGCAAACTGGAAGAGTGAATGCCTGTACTTCGAGTTTTCTGTCTAAGGCTAGAGTGTTCGTACAAATTTGTACTATCGGACCAGTCACTCTTACCTGGGAACTCTTGGGGTGAGTGTTCACTTATAGGCGAGCATGTCTTCAGTGATACATTAATATGACCCATTTACTTTGATTAGCCACCATCTCATTTGTTTGCCTTAGGTAACAAACAAATGATCGCAAATTTCTATGCGTTGCCATTTTGTTTTGATCACCCGATAACCTTTCACTTGTTTCTTCCTATGTCTCTCATTTTCTTCTAGAATGTCTCTTCATCTCAACAACGGTCAAATGTCCGAGCAAACAGCCAAATTTGCCCAAATCCTGAAGTCTTTGATTTAGGTGTCGTCATGTCTCGTCTCAACAATGGAGCCACTCAAGAGTCACCAAAGGAAGCAGAAGTCAAGCCTGCACCAAAATCAAGGAAGCATAAGGCTTCAAAGGAAACCCGCATCAGTTACACCTAGTCAAACGGGACCTAGCCAAGTGGTGACACCATTAGCTAAGAAGCCCTACAACGGAACTGCACCCTTGTGCAATCGATGTACCCTTCATCATTATACCAGTGTGAAGTGCCGCAATTGCCTAAATTGTTGACTTATTGGCCATACAGCAAGAGTTTGCCCAGCTGCAACAGCACCAAATCAAGCTAGCAACAATCCTACACAAGCTCATTGTTGCTACAATTGTGGCGAGAGGGGCCATTTCAGAAGGGATTTCCCGAAAATTTTCAATGCAAATCCAACCCTTGGATGAGCATTCGGCTGAGCAAAAGACGTTGCTGTCCTATGCTTTTGTTTCTTCTGTTTTCTTGTAATGTGAACCAATCTGTTTCGTTTATAAATAAATTGTTGTTCACAATTCTGATATACAAGTGTAGTTACATGTGTGTATAGCATTCCCCTATGATACCTACGACAGGGAACTGCGTTCTTACAAACTACTCTTGTGATTCTCCCTTTCAAGTAATCGCTCATAATTTCCTCGAAAATTTTAAGTACTCGTTTCATTCTAAGAAACAAAGTACAAGAAATAAAGTGAAATTGTGAGTAATCGTGCTTTTTGCACATCTGTACTTTTGAATCCTTGGTTAGATAACTAAGGGTATTTTCAAATCTCATACCCATTACATTCTGATTTTTCAACATGCATAACTTAAGTTTTCAAAACAACCTTTATGATTTCAAAAACATTTTGTATATAGTTCAAAAACATTTTTAATATAGCATATTTACCTAACATATCAAATGCATGATTTCAAAAGCATTGTCTATATTTTCAAAAACAAGCTTCATGATTTCAAAATGTTATTAATACAGTATAATTACTTATATCAAGTGCATGATTTCCAAAGCATCATTCATGTTTTCAAAAACCTTATACATAATTTCAAAATTCATCTCGCATGATCTTAAAACATTTTCATAAATATACCTACCTAATACACCTACTTTATGATTTCAAAAAGTATTATATATAAGGTTTCCAAAAACATTGAACACATTTTTTTAAACCCCATGCATAGTTTTTTCAAAAATATTTTCTTCATACATTGACTTAACCTTCAAATCCTGCTTCATGTGTCGCCTTGACATATCCAGCAACTCAACTTCATTAGCATTTTTCCTTCATGTTTTGACTTAAGCACATCCAGTGCAAGGTTTCAAAACATCTTCAATTCCCAAAATCCATATGGATCTTTTTATCTTCACAATTAGATCCTTGTTGATAATTGTCATACAAATTAGAATCCTTAATTGGATTCCTTGTGTACCTTAATTCGAACATTTCGGTTCCTTACAATCGAAATCGAATTTCCTCTTTAAGATCTTTCTATCTTCATAGTTAGATTCTTGATAATGCTTAGAGTACCAAATGAAATCCACTGATTGGATTCCTAGTGTGCTTTAAATACTTATGCACAATTAACAAAATGATAACAAATTTAAAATCAACTTAAACAATTATGTGATTATGTGTTTATGCATTTTGCGTTTTCTTTTATGCATTTTTTTTTTGCGTTTTTATACTCTGGATATTCGTTATCCAAATCCTCGTAGAACCTTTCATATCTTCATATGAGGGATTCGTAGTAGGATATTCAAAAAGGCACTACCTTAAATCCTTATTGGGCTTCTACATGATAGTTAAGACCCTTGGATTATATTGCACCACTCCATGATTCAAAGAGACCCTTTGAGTGGTCTAAAAGATTGATTCAGAATGTGGTTAAGAATGACATGTGATGATATAAGCTGAAAAGACTCCTTGGTGGTCTAGAGATCATTTATTGACTCAATTAAAAAGGACCCCAGTATGGTCTAGTCACACTCATCACAGGTTTGTTCATTTGGTTTCCCCTACACATTATAAAATACACTGTGCAAACTATGCAAGGAATTACGTAATTATGGATGCATACATAATTACGAAGTTCAGTGCACGGAAACCACGGTAAGACTTATTATGTGTAAGAACCGATAGTGACAACTATAACAAAATGTGAACAATGTGATAGAGGTACGGTGGACGCACCAATAACACTTTATATACTTGTATATAAGTGTCCCTCTCACATTTCAAGCACGATGTTACTTAAAGTTACTAGAAGTTCAGGACTCTAACCAGTGTTGTTCGATCTTTTCAACCTCGTATTTCAAGCTCTCACAAGTTTCCTCTAAGATAAATTTCGGGACGAAATTTCCTGAAGTAGGGGAGACTGTGACACCTGTGTCACTTCAACCATCAAACAAATACCAAACCAATGAAATATTGTATTTCATACTTGGGATTTGTAAAAATATGTGTATCATTTGCACATATCAATTCTCGTTCGATTTCGGGCTCTAAATCGCTTTCTGGAAGGTTATACGCGCACTGATGCGTAAATATAACCAGTTTAGTGCAACAAACGCTCCGGAATAGTGACGTAGGCTTAACATACCTTAAATAACCTTTACATAACTTAGAAATAAGTTTTGGAGGGTTTGGTGTGGCGAAATCAAGTTTATTCGCTTACAGGGACTAATTTCGACAAACTGCGAAAGTAACTTACCCTAAATATCCTTTACATAGCTTAGAAATAGGCTTTGAGGGGTTCAGTGTGCTAAAATAAACTTTTTGGTCATTCAGGGACTAAAAGCGTCAAAAAGTGCATAAGTTTGCATTTTCGCGCATATCTTACGTTCTGAATACATCCGGACATCCAAAACTTTATGTAATCATTAAAATAGTTTATTTTAGTGATTGGCATGATAAAATTCCATTCGTCGCATAATTTGGATCGTTTTTCGCATTCATTCGTATTTCGTCGTAATTAACCAACAACGCAACCGTACGACCAAACGAACCGACATCCGAGATATTTTTGAGCATGTTTCATGTTCCCTACACTTTAACTTCATTTTAGAGCCTTGAAATGGGATTAACGGGGCTTAAACGTGTCAAAATGTATCAAAAACCATGTTTTGCACATTCAGGGACCAAGATTGACAATCTGCCATAGTTATCTTTGGAAGGGACCAAAATGAAAAATCTAAATTACAGCTTGTTACAGCTGTTCCCCTCATTTGCACATGGTCTTAATGAAACTATGGGCTCCCATGGTTTCACAAAACCATGGGCACATTTGTACGGATGAGATCGAAGCTCGTTTTACGATGAACGATCATAACGGTTGTGCAAAAACTATAAATACCCACCATGTTTTCATTCATTCCTCACATTTGAATCTGATTCTAGCTCTCTAAGTGGAAGTATATGCTTCCTACCTGAGAGAGAATCGGATCAAATCTTGCGGGGACCTTCTGTAAGTATTCTTTCGTGCTTTTCTTTCGTTTTAACGTTAAAGTCAAACAGCGTTTGACTTTCTGCTTTGACCAGTCAATGGTCAATGCGAAGTTCGTTTGAACTTCATAATGCGAGCGTAATCACGATGGTTATAGTCCCTAGTGACTATACCTACTGATTACCATGTTAACTAGGCTCAGTGACGAGTCGTAGTTTCGGCCAAAATGCGTTTTCTCGCGTATTTTGTAACCAAACTACTCTAGGGTATCAAAACCATTTGTTTTGATACCAAACCTGTTTTCTAACTTAACTAAACATGTTCTAGCATGTTTAGCTCGTCACTTTTAGATTTGTGCTTGTTTAGGGTCGTAAAGGTAAGCGATCTAATCAATCGCTTATACTTTCAAACCCGATCCATTTGGTCCATCATTAGGGTCCGACCAAACATTTTAGGTGACCATAGTTGTATAGGGAATAACCTTCCGAAGTTATACCTTATGGTCACTTCGTTTAAGTAGTTGTATGATAGGTAGTTTATATGCCTTAGGTAAATTACCAAAATACCTTTTTTACGCATAAATTCATTTTAAGCATATGTAACCTAAATTTTGACATCTAAACTGATTAGGCAACTATATTAGACATGTTAAGGCATATTTTACTTGTCATAGGACTAGTTAAGCGGTCCGAATGCGCTTTACGCGAACGAAGCGTTAAAGTAGCATAAGCTACCTAAACGGGTCGTAATGGGTCAAAAGCACATAGGATAGGTTTCGTTTTAGTATGTCGGCTTTGTTAAACCATATTATATAAGTTCCCACACTTATTTGGTTTACGAACCCTCGTACTACCCGATCCTCCGATAGGTCCATTTATTTATGTAGTTATCTATATAGGGTGTCGTTTGATTCCGTGATCCCTCTAGCTTTGCTTGGTTGTCGTTCAAGACTTCTAAGCACCCTCAAGTGAGTACATATATAGTCCCCTCTTTTACTGTTTTTCAAACGTTTTGGGGTGACACACATGTGCCTACTTGTTACTTTCATGCTTTTCATGTTTTCATATTATATACTTGCTATGTTCATTAGTACACTATTAGTACATGATTTCATTATGTTTTGCTATGTATGTTTACTTAGCATGCTAGCACATTGATTTACATTACATCTTCTTTTGCTATGTATGTTTAGTTGGCATGCTAGCACATTGTTTTACATTACATTTTCTGCTTTGTATGTTAACTTAGCATACTTAGCTAATACATTGTTTTACTTTACATTTCTGCTATGTATGTTTACTTGGCATGCTAGCACATTGATTTACATGACTTTTCCTCCTTTGTATGTTAACTTAGCATACTTAGTACATTGTTTTACATTGCATCTCTGTTGCATATGTTCTCGTAACATATGGACACATTGTTTTACATTTCTACCTTGTATGTTCACTTAGCATACTAGGTACATTATTTTCATAAAACATGCTTACATTTGGTATATCATTTGGTTTGTTTAATGGAACTAAATTACATTCATTAACACCGATCATGCCACTCGGTAGTAGGTAGTGGTACCATAGGACTTGACAAATCTCGTTCCTAAAATCCTAGGTTTGTTTGGATGGATGGAATGACTGAATCCGAAAAATTTCTTTTGATAACCTTTACTCTAAGGTTATCCTGCTGTCTCAAGGCTTGGATGTATGCGTTAACTCACCACATAAATGTTGTATCAGTAAATCATGCATTACCACAAAACATAACTTTGATTTAAACCAAGTTTTACTTCAATACTTTGTTTTTGTGCATTTTACCTATGGTTTAGTTGATGCATTTCACTAGCCATACATATCATTTTGTTACACATTACATGACTACATTTTGGACTTCTAAACATTTGACATTGGTTTATACAAGAACATTTGATGGTTGGTTTAAACATGAACATTTTACATTGGTGGTTTGTTTGGGTTAAGTGGTTAGGATAATGAGGCGCGTGTAATATGATACAATCATGGTGGATATGCCGCTGGTACTTCCTATATATAAGTGCTTGTATCATATTACATATCGTAGCGTTATTTAGATCATTTCAGTTTAGACATATAACATTTTACACAAATAACATATTTTTCACAAGACTTTGTTTTTACAAAACAAATTGTTTATACAACTTTTTTTACCTGGTTATTCATTTAACCATACATTATTCTTTTATATATACATATCAACTGATTTATTATCGCTTTTCAAACGTTTTATAAAAGCAAACACTTAAACTGGATTCATGACAAGTTTTCATTAACATTTTCTTAAACCTAAGTCATGAATCCTATTTTTCACAAAACCTATGTACTCGCCGGCATTTTTATGCTGATGTATTTTCACATGTGTTTCAGGTACAATAGTTGATGATAATTGATGATGATATTGATGCATGCTCACATAGGATTGGACGAGGCCTTAGTGACAATAAAAGATGCAAGACTAGTTAAATTTTGTTTTACTTCTTTGTTTGTTAAGACACTGTAACTCTTTTAATCAATAAAACAACATTTCAATTTTCCATGTGTTATGAAACAATGATTCTGTTACAACACTCCCCCACGATTCCGTCACGTTTTGTTGTTTTACGTGGTCGGGGTGTGACAGTTTCTGGATCTGATTTTCCTGTCCCGGCTTTAGTAGTACTAATGTTTAGTACTCTAACCCTCGTATGTACCTGTTCTATCAATAAACACCACACCAAACTATAATAAACACCCTTAATTACCAAGTTCAACATCCAAACCACAAAGTTAAAAAGAATAATTAATGCAAAAAATAAAGGAAAGTAAATTGTTTAACACTCGGCACGCAGGCCGGAAATTGTTCGATAGAAAAGAGGGGTTAACCTGTGGGATCACCAACCAGCTGCTCCTAACTCTGCTCCTCCCGCCTAGTCCATGTCCTCGTCATCATCATCACCTCCTCCTCCATGCCCCGCCATGTACTCCCGGATGTTCCCGATGTCATCTTGAATATCAGAAATGTTCCTCTCAATGGCTCCGACCCGGTTGTACGTGTTGTTGGCGAGGTTGTAGGTGTTCCTAGTGCACATGAGGTTTTCCTGCAACAAATCATGCAAACTTTGGAAGTTAGGAAAACCACCTCCTTGTGAGGAGGATTGCCCCGGATCACCATGGGGTTGGTACTGGTACTGATGCTGATGTGGAGCGTGAAGGACGAGTGCCTCTTGCGGCTTCCATGCATGCCGTTGCATCCTTTGGAAGCTAACCGTCCCGTCTTCAGCTTCATAAATTAAGTTCATGGAGCAGCAGATGTGTACATCCACTCTTCCCGACCATGGGCTCCTTTCGAAGGACCTAGGCATGTTCATGAAATGCTTGAAGAGACGGTATATCCACCCCCCGAAGAAGATAGGGGTTGGTGCAGTAGCCAGCCGGTTCAAATGCATGTTTCGGAGCAAGAGGTACGGAACATCGAGGTGTCTGCGGTTATGAATGCAATGAAGGACCACCAAATCTCTCAACCCAATAACGCCACTACTGTCATGCCTACTAATAGAGTAAGCGAGGACCCTATGAATGTAGCGGTAGAGTGGGTCCTCAGCTTAGTGCTCTTAGTGCTGCTCGGGTTGTAGTGCCCTTCACCAATCTGAGCCCACGCGGCTTGGCGTTCGTTCTCATCCAACTCTCGCATCCCTTCTGTGTTCTCTTCATTACCCGCATCTTCCTCCGCAAACAGCCCAACTATTGACCCAAACTGTGCCATCGAAATCGAGTACCTAGTTCCACCACATCGGAATTGCACCCCATCATTATCGAATGGGTCGCTCCTTGAATTGAACACAAAGGTGCTGTAGAATTCCAGATTGTACTCTTGGACTGAGCGAAGTCGAGTTGTTAGGGCGACTCTTAGTGGGCCGGTAACGAGGTTGTTAAACCGGTCAAGTTGGTTCATCAATGCTAACAAGTCCATGCGTGCTTGTCTTGGGTATTCTTCCGGTCTAGTTTGAAGCACTTCGTATCTTGCCCTAGCATCGAGCTCAGTTGCGTTGAACCTTGTGAATTTCTTTGACATCTTCATGTTGTTAGAACGAGAGGGAACGTCGGAATTCTACGGAAAATCGCCTGAGCCAGAGAGTTTTCGGGGAAACGGGGCGTGTGGAATGAGGTAACTGTTATGAAAAATGGGTTTTATCCCAACAGTCGCGCGGACACGGCCTCGTGCCGAGCAAAAATTTTTTTTAAGTGCTCGTGTGAGTGCCCTGTTTTCCCAAAACTTGGTTAGAAGACTTACCGATTTCGATGTTTATCCGCTTGTTTGTAACTTACCAGGTATGATTTTGATGCTTTTATTCTTGGACCGTTTGAAGCGAGATTTCTTCCTCCTCATCCTCAATGAATCCTTGGTAGAGTTTCAGCCGTTGGCCATTGACTTTGAATGGAATTCCATTTCGAGATTTAATTTCTACTGCACCGTGTGGGAAAATATGGGTGATGGAAAAAGGTCCTGACTACCTAGACTTCAATTTTCCAGGAAATAATCGGAGTCGCGAATTAAACAAAAGAACTTGATCTCCTACTCGAAATTCATTAGGTTTAATATGTTTGTCATGCAAATTTTTCATTCTTTCCTTATAAATTTCAGAGTTAGAGTATGCATAATTCCTTAATTCGTCTAATTCATTTAATTGACAAATTCGATTTTTACCTGCAAATTCTAAATCCAGGTTTACATTTTTAATTGCCCAGTAGGCCTTGTGAGCTATTTCTACCGGCAAGTGACAGCTTTTTCCATAGACAAGCTTATATGGGGTTGTACCTATTGTTGTTTTATAAGCAGTTCGAAAGGCCCATAAAGCGTCATCTAATTTATCAGCCCATTCCTTTTTATTTAACCCTATGGTTTTTTCAAGTATTCATTTTAAACCTCTATTAGTCACTTCGGCTTGTCCGATTGTTTGAGGGTGATATGCTGTTGAGACCCGGTGATAGACCCCATATCTTGTTAAGATTTTTTCAAGTTGATGATTACAGAAATGGGTACCTCTATCACTTATTAATGCTTTAGGTGTTCCAAAACCAGAGAATAATTTTTTCAGAAATTTTACCACGACTCTTCCATCATTTGTTGGAAGTGCCTCGGCCTCGGCCCATTTAGACAAGTAGTCGACTGCCACAAGTATATATTTGTTTCCTTTTGATGGTAGGAAGGGTCCCATAAAGTCGAGTCCCCACACATCAAAAATTTCACAAATAAGAATGCCACTTTGGGGCATTTCGTTTTTGGAAGAAATATTACCTGTTCTTTGGCAAGCATTACATGTCTTAACAAGACTTTGGGTGTCTTTATAAATGGTTGGCCAATAAAACCCTGAATCAAATACCTTTCGTGCGGTACTAGTGGCACCATGATGTCCTCCGTATGGACCTTCATGACAATGGTGGAGAATTCTTCGTTCTTCGATACCATGTACGCATCTTCGGATGAGTTGGTCGGCGCACATTTTGAAAAGATAAGGATCTTCCCAAAAATAATGTTTTACATTAGCAATGAATTTTTTTCTTTGATGATGTGGCCAACCTTTTGCGACTATACGGCTAGCTAGGTAGTTAGCATAGTCGGCGTACCATGGTTCTTCTTTGTATTCCACCATTTCTAGGGAGTCCGTTGGAAATTTTTCGTTGATTTGCTCGTCCCTGGTTGCCTCCAAAGCTGGGTCTTCTAGGCGTGAAAGATGATCTGCTACGGTGTTTTCTGCTCCTCTCTTGTCTTTGATTTCAATATCAAATTCTTGGAGGAGTAAAATCCACCTAATCAAACGTGGTTTTGCGTCCTGCTTTTTGAAGAGATATCGAATGGCTGCATGATCTGTATAAACTATAGTTTTAGAAAGAACAAGATAAGAACGAAATTTATCAAAAGCAAATACCACAGCTAGTAATTCTTTTTCAGTTGTTGTGTAATTTTCTTGTGCATCGTTAAGTGTTTTACTAGCATAATAAATTGGGTGAAAATGCTTTTCTTTTCTTTGTCCCAAGACAGCTCCAACTGCAAAGTCACTTGCATCGCACATGATTTCGAAAGGTAATTTCCAATCAGGCGCTATCATGATAGGTGCATTGACTAGCATTTCCTTGAGGGTTAGAAATGCTTGATTGCAATCCTTGTCAAAGATGAAAGGGGCATCTTTTTCAAGTAATTTTGTTAGAGGCCTTGAAATTTTAGAAAAGTCTTTGATAAACCATCTATAAAATCCGGCATGCCCTAGGAAACTTCTGATAGCTCTAATGGAGGATGGGGGTGGCAATTGAGAAATAGTCTCTATTTTGGCTCGATCAACCTCCATTCCTTCGCTTGAGATTTTGTGACCGAGTACTATTCCCTCCGTTACCATGAAATGGCATTTTTCCCAGTTAAGGGCGAGGTTAGTTTCCTCACATCGGGATAGCATTCGTTCAAGGTTATCGAGGTATTGGTCGTATGAATCCCCAAAGATAGAAAAGTCGTCCATGAAGACTTCCATTGTTTTTTCTATCATATCATGGAAGATGGCCACCATGCAACGTTGGAATGTTGCGGGGGCATTACATAGACCAAATGGCATGCATCGATAAGCAGAAGTTCCATAGGGACATGTGAAAGTTGTCTTTTCTTGGTCTTCGGGTGCTATCGGGATTTGAAAGTAACCTGAAAAACCATCCAAGAAACAGTAAAATTTATGACCGGGTAATCTTTCTAACATTTGATCAATGAAGGGTAAAGGAAAGTGATCTTTCCTTGCTGCTTCATTTAATCGTCTATAATCTATACATACTCTCCATCCTGTGACAGTTCTCGTTGGTATTAATTCATTCTTTTCATTAGTTATTACCGTCATACCTCCTTTCTTTGGAACTACTTGAACGGGACTAACCCAAGGACTATCGGAGATAGGATAAATAAGTCCGGCATCAAGTAATTTGATGACTTCGTTTTTAACCACTTCTTGAACATTTGGATTTACTCTACGTTGTGGTTGTATTACCGATTTGTAGTCATCATTCATTAAAATCTTGTGCGTGCACATAGAAGGACTTATTCCTTTAATATCTACAAGCTTCCAAGCGATCGCATTTTTGTGTTTTTTCAAAAGTTTAATTAATTTTTCTTTTTCTAAACTACTTAACATAGACGAAATAATTTCAGGTGATTTACCATCTTTGTTTAGAAAAGCATATTCCAAACCTTTCGGAAGTTCTTTGAGCTCAAGAGGTGGGTCTTTAGGAGACTCTTTATTTGGTTGCTCATTTTGATCTAGAACCTTAAAAGTTTGTTCTATGGCGATCTCTTCTTCAACAAAGTGGTCCATCTTTTCACTTGTATCGGGTGGTTCATCTTCATCTTCAATTAGGGGGTCATTATTGCCAAAAGGATATTTCATTGAGCGCTCAAGATCTATGCTCCTTTTGAATGCCCCTAATTGAAGAGATAGATTGTTGTACTTCCGGTTTTTCAAAGCTTCATGAGTTTTTACAAAGGGTCGTCCCCACACTAGAGGAGTGTCATCAAGGATGAAAAAGTCGGTTGGGATTACCATTTGATTTGTTTGAACCAAGACATCCTCAACTACACCGATTGATTTTATTACTTTCCGATTAGATAGAAAAATGGGTATTTGAAGTGGAGAAAAATCACTAATACTTAATTTTTCGATAATGTAATTAGGCATTATGTTAACACAAAGATCTTTATCAATCGTGATATTACTAACAAAGGAATTTTGAAAAAAACATGGAACCGGTGTAATGTTAATTTCAAATGGGTCTTCTTTTATTAGCGAAGTTTGATCGTTAGTTAACTTAACGCTTACCGTTTCGTCAATTTTAGTGTTAGTGTTTAACTCTTTTAAAAACTTAGCATGAGGGGATACTAAACAAAGATTTTCAAAAGAAGGTGACAAGAGATTAATTTCTTCAAAATTAGACTCTTCTTAGATTTTAACGTTGTCGGCCTCACCTTTTTCGTTGTTTAACTCATGTGTCGGTTCTTCACTTATTTGTTCTTCCATTTTTACCTCTTCAACTATTTCTTCGTTATTATTACAAGTTAATTCTTCCCTTGCGTGGGACTCCTCTTCCCTTGCGCGAGTTTCTTTTATGTAATGCTCAATAGTTTTAAGGTGCCCTAGTATCTTTTCGGTTACTTCGGTGATAGAGAAAGGATCGGGATTTTCAAAGCTTGAATCCGGTTGTTCGATCCTTGGTTCCTCATAGTACTCATATGAAGTAGATGGTTCATACCATTGTTCTTCATTGTAAGTGTATGATGGATAAGGGTCGTAATTTTGTTCTTCATAATACTCATATGAGGTGGGTTGTTCACGCCATGGTTCCTCATAATTAGCATATGAAGGTGGTGGCTCATATCTTGGTGCCTCAAAGTATGAGTATGAAGGCTCATACATTGGTTCATCAAAATATGAGTATGAGGGAGAAGGTTCATACCTTTGGTCTTCATAGGATGTGTATGAAGTCGATGGCTCGTACCTGGGTTCCTCATAATGGGTGTATGAAGTGGATGGTTGAAGTGAGTTGTAACATTGAACCGAGTGCCGGTTACCATAATTAGTGCAATAGTCTCTCCTATAATCATCCTCCTCATAGGTGTAGTTGTAGCCTCCTGAGTATTGATCCATAAGAATCACTCAGCAGACCACAACAGAGTCTCGGGACCATAAAACAAAAATAAAAACGGAAACAGAGGCTGGACACGGCCCCGTGTTCAGTGGATACGGCCCATGTTCAGGGTCTGTATCTGGGCGTTTGAATAAAAGTTACTGGTCTTGTGCAGCACGGGGGCGTGTTCAATGAACACGGCCCTGTGTTTAGGCTCTGTATCTGGGTGTTTTATGAAAAATATGCAGCACGGCCCTGTGTTCAGTGAACACGGCCCGTGTTCAGGCTACTGTAAATGCAAAACTAAACTAAACTGCAGAAAAATGTGCGCGCGTTTTGAAAAGATTTTGAAAAACTGATTAGGCCGTCGATTTTAAACTTTCTTAAAATCCTTGTGTCCCCGGCAACGGCGCCAAAAACTTGATGCGAGTTGGTGTGTATATGGAATTAAGTATATTTTAAGCCCTTTTTACACGTTAGTCAAGTTTTAAATTTATAAAACACGATATTTTACTAACACCAAACACACATATGGGCAAGTGCACCCATCGTGAGCGTAGTATAATGTTGGCAAGATACCGAGGTCGTCCAAGTACACAAGAGCTTTTAGTACCGGTTTATCCTCAACGTCTAATCAAATCAAAAGTTTAGAAAAAGGTTTTAAACTAGAAAAATAAAAACTAACTAAAATGCTGAAAAATAAAATAAAAGTAAAAACAGATAGACAAGATGAATCACTTGGCTCCGACTCGTGTATAGTGTAACCTTTGATTATTTCCGCACTTTTGCATTTTTTAAGAGATTATCTTAGTTATTGTAGTAGGCCCCTCTTTTGAAGGTGACGTTACCCTCAACCCAGTAGTTTGAGTCAGCAAGGATACAATCCTAAAGGGTCGGATTATTGAAAGATAATTAATTAAGTTATTAATGCATATTGTGGTAGGCCCCTCTTTTGAAGGTGACGTTACCCCCGGCTAAGTAGTCTGAGTCAGCAGGGATACAATCCTAAGTAGCCGGGTTAAAATATTAATAGTAGTTTAACTTATGAGGGGATCAAAGAGTTTGGACCCCTGCCATCCAATACTGGTGGGTATTGAAGGAGGTCCTACTAAATTTGACCCAGGTCCTTTGCAGGATCTATACACTAAACAATGGCAAGACTCTTAGCCAACATACCTCCATATAGACCGTGGAGATATGAATGGTGAAAATCTTTTATTTTATATAGACAATAAAATAATGCCAAGACACCACGGACAAACGATAAGGAAGAATCACCTTCAACATAAGAAACTAGTTATTAAAGTCATTAATACATAACCAAGTAAAAAGTGTGAAAAAATTAAAAATAAAAAGTATTACACTAGACACTTGTCTTCACCAAGTGTTGTAAGAGACTTAGGCAAACATGGCCATTGATTGTCAAGAACTCTTACACTCAATCTTGGATCCCAAGACAACTCACACACTCTATGATGGACAATGGATGATGGTGGTGGATGATGGTGTTGTGATGGTGGTGGGTGATGGGTGAAGTGTGAGAGAGGTGGTGTACCAAGGGATGAGTTGCAAGTGATCCAAGCACTCCTATTTATAGGCTGAACAGAAGCTCGGGCATGACCCCGTGTCCGTTGGACACGGCCCCGTGTCCATCCTTCTCTCTTTCTTCATTAATTGCAGTTTGTCTGCATTAGTTGACCACGCCCCCGTGTCCGTTGAGCACGACCCCGTGTGCAGAAGCGTATATGTACTATCAAGATTTGCCTAGATTCCGCGAATTTTGTAGTTGACCACGGCCCCGTGTCCGCTGAGCACGGCCCCGTGGTGGGCGATGGAAGCTTCTATAACTTTGTCTTTTCTGCTGACACTTGGGCATGCCCCCGTGCCCACTGAGCACGGGGCGTGTTCAGCCTTCTATCTTCTTGATTTTGCTTGGGAAGATGTTGTCGGGGGGTCGGGCATGCCACGTTTGTTCCTTTTCTTGTATTTATGTTAGATTTAGTTGCCTTTTTGCTTCTTTTGTTCATTTGAGCTCATTTAATCCTGAAAATACAAAAGGAAGACAAAAACACACTTTTTCCAACATTAGTACTAAAAAAGGGTTAGTTTTACGCCACAATTGCTGTAATTTATATGTTGCTTTTTGTGCACATCAGCAGTACTTATGTCGAGACGTGAGCCAAACGATTTGTGCATCGATTGCCACAAATCTGAAATGAAACGCATGTCACGATCAGAAATAATAGAGGTTTGCACCCCATGCCTAGAAATCACCTCCTTCAGATAGATAGCAGCAAGTTGCGAGAACTTATCCGTTTCCTTGATTGCTAGAAAGTGCGTTGACATCGTGAGACGATCAATGATCACCCAGATGGTATCGTTTCCATTTTGATTTCTTGGCAAACCTATGACGAAATCCATCACAATTTGCTCCCATTTCCACATGGGTATCTCTGCTTGCTGAAGTAGGACCGAGGGTTTCTGATACTCTACCTTGACTTTCGCACAAGTCAAACACTTACTCACATAAGTCGCAATGTGGGCCTTCATCTTCAGCCACCAGTACAAAACTTTGAGGTCCTGATACATCTTATCTGAACCCGGATGAATAGAGTATCGAGATTTGTGCGCTTCGCTCATCACAGGCTCTCTAAGATTTCCAAACAAAGGAATCCATATTCGTTCCATGAAATAGTAAATGCCATCAGATCTTTCTACGAGTCATTTTTCCATGCCCCGCAAATACTCAGCTTCGATGTTTTCCCCTTTCAGCACTTCAGTTTGAGCATTACGTGTGACAACCCGTAACTTTAAGGTGCAAACCGTTTACCTCGTTTTTATAAATCGAATCCTATATTGGTTCTATTCGATAAATTAATTGTATTTTACCTATGTCGCGTTAAATCAACTTGAGTTATTAAATCATAACCATGCCCCATTAGTCGACCCAACTTACTCGCGCAAACCGAACCCGAAACTTTCAAGGGTCAAAACACAGCATGGATACTAGGCACGACTAATTCATTGTATGTACATATTCATTGGCTTAAAAAAAAAGAAAAGGAATAATAAATAAATATATGTATATATATTTATATAAACAACTTGTTCTTTCGATCCAGTTCCTAAAACACTTCCAATAGATAGCAGCCCAATACTTCTATCTTGGACTCAAGCCCATTTCGGCCAGACCCCAACCGCCCCCTCTATATTACATAACCTGTGCATGCTTTCCCTTATAACATTCGTGAGAGTCTAAACCCTAATCTCCTCTCCTCCTTCATACGAACCGACGACAGCCCCCTTCTACTCGAAGCAAGATCCTTCCCGTTCTAGACGTTCTCCTTCGAATTTCTGGTCTCGGTTAGTGAATTCGCACTTAGTTTGGCTTGAGTTTTTAATACAATTGTTGGTGATTATACTTGATGTTAACGACTGTTACGTGTTTAATGACGAATATGATCTTGCTGAATGAGTAAAGGAACTGGTTGTGTGGTATATAATGACGTTGAATGTTTCTATTTGCTGGGTTCTTGAAAGAGTACAACTGATCATGCGTGATGTACACCTGGTCATGCATGATATTTGAAGTGTGAAAGATAATAAGGTCACTGTTAAATGCTTTAAAAGATGATAATAAACCATTGCCTGATTCATGAAATAATAACTGTTTTAAGTGTTGATGCCGATGATGTCCGATGTGGTTGTTTTGTGATTATAAGAGCCAATGATAAATCTGTTATATAGGATGCCTTGTATGAATCGGTTTAGAGAATATGGATAAGTGTTCAAAATCTATGTCATGCATGATGTGAGTGATGATGATTATTATGATAATCCTAAAACCAAACCAAAGATGCTTATCCTCGGGACATTGCATGCGAACTAATATGAATATAGTATGGTGTTTCTTATAATTGAGATAATGGATGATTGGTGAGATATAATTAATGTCAGAATAGTCATGTGACAATATAATTAATTCATATTTGGTGTTGTGTAACAATGGATGAGTTTAATATAATAACTGATCATTGATGTCCTTGAAATTCGAAAGGCTTGTAACTGACGGTTATGAACATATTTGTCGGCCACTTATTCCTTGTACATGTAATTGTTAAGTTCAAAAAGTTGTCAGCTCATCATTCAAACTTGTATTCCACTAATTGAATTGGTCCAATAATAATCTCTTGAATGTTTAACAGTTGTAGGCTATTGTTGTTTTGATAAAAAGTGTAGCATGAGTAGGAGATGTAACTTTAAGTGTGTAGCATCGGCTGGGCTAACAGGAGGGTTGTTGGGTGAGGTTGGTACCCAATAAAAACCATCGGCCCATGTTGTTTATTAATCAGAATTAATTACGATTGAGCCATATGTTAAAATAAGACACACCTTACAAACATGAACAAAACAGATTTAATAAGCTAGAGGGCCGCGAAACTGGGTTGGGGAACTGAACAATGCAACCGAGTGGGCCGGGCCAGATGGGCCAGCCAACTCCTTCAATATAATATACGGATTTGTGAAACACACTGACTGAATGAAATTACTTGTTGTAGCTATTATGTTAGGTTGTATGGATGTCTCTTATGTGAAGGCTGTAATGTTGCATGACTAAATGTTATAATATGCATGAAACTAAGTGGGTACTATTCGTGTGATATAAATATATTCAAGGAATACTTGGTAAAAGGTTTACAAAACTAATTGTTATCGGTAATCACGATAGGATTTGGTTGATCCACTTGGAATACGTAATTTAATCTACCGAGCAAACCCAAGGTGAGTTCATTGCTCTTTTCTCAAGCATGGATCCCAGTGAAGGGATAACGGGTAACGTTCCGATGAGGAATGCATGGGTAATGGGATGTTGGTTATTGTACTCAGTTTTCTATCATTGTAAGACCACTACATCTACCGGGTCGTTGCTTGTAGGGCAACGGGGGTTATTAGTTGATAGCGCTATTAGGTTTGGCACCCTCACGACGTTCGAGGAGAACGGGCGTGAACTAATTACCTTAAAACATGACCAATGCTTTGATAGAGGCATTGGGGTTGGCAATCACATATCATCTGGCCATTCGGTAATCGAGTAATAACAACATCGAAACATCAAACATCTTAATAACAAACAACCTATTGTCTTGTAAACTGTTTTGCTCACCTGATTGGTAACACTACTTGGTAAACAAACACAAACCTTGAACTCACCAGCGTAGTCTGACACACTTGTTTACATGCTTGTAGGTAATTATTGAAGGAACTTGGGAGCTTGCTGTCTGATGCTGCTGGAGTGGTTGTGGTCATAATAAACAGTTATTTGATTTGGTGTCGATACATTTATACATTTATACTTTATGCTTCCGCTCAGTACTTTGGTTTTGGTTTAACTTTTCAAACGATACCTTTATTTCAATTGGGTATTTCAATACATTATAACTCGTGTTTGATATGATTGGTGGCTCTTTGTTGGATCGTTGCACTTCCAATAGGGACATACCCTAGGTGGTAATTTGGGGGTGTGACAGTTTGGTATCAGAGCCAGGTTTTAGAGAACTCGGTTTTAAAAATGTTTTCATAAAACCAGACTATAACCGAATTGATCCAAACGATGACCATGACACTCAGCTTCAGACTGCAAGGTTCGTTCCTCCTTAGCTTATGCTTTATATGCCTAGTAAACGTAACTATATTTATAGCATGCACGATACGACATGGTAGGCATCATGACACATTGATAGTGTAACATAACACTTGCATCCAGTAAATTCTAATCTTGTTGGTAGTGCATATTTTGTGTTGATTTGGGGTGGGAGAAACTTCAAACATAAGTTAAGAAGCATCGAGAGGAGCATGCAAACCGCCTTATTATCATGGGTGCACACATAATAATAACGCGTGGTGCATGCAAATCCCAATGAGGCTTAACGAGTGTAAGAGGGGTTCTTCCCTGTTTGTGTATGAACATGGTAGTTAATCGTCCCTAACGTGATAAACCTGAACACTTTCCTCGTTTTCGACTCCTAAATTAGTTCATTTCCATATATAGAAACATGAGTGGACGAGGACACGGTCGTCGTAGCATCAACATAACTCAGGCTGAGTTAACAAATCTGATAAACACACGTGTGGCTGAGGCTCTGGCAGCCTACCAAGCCGGTATGAACTGTACCAAATACTTTTTACCCTATATCGTGAACCCAACTCTTACTCTTGTGTCGTATCTTCTTTCACTCAGCGCACCCAAACAACCAGCCTGCCTGTACGTTCAAGATGTTTATGGACTGTAAGCCACAGACCTTCAGCGGAACGGAAGGGGCTGTGGGACTATTGAGGTGGTTCGAGAAAGCTGAGTCAGTGTTCGCTATGTGCAACTGTCCCGTGGGGGACCGCGTGAAGTATGCGACAGGCACGCTTGAGGATGGTGCCTTAACCTGGTGGAATGCCCAGGTTCAGCTGTTGGGTATTGATGCAGCAAACGCTACTACTTGGGACGACTTCAAGGAATTAATGAGGGAGGAATATTATCCTCGTGATGAGATACAGAAGCTAGAGAACGAGTATTACGATCTGAAACTGGTGGGATCTGAGGTTGAGGCATATGTGAAGCGGTCATATGAGTTGGCTGACTTGTGTCCGAATTTGTCTCGACCTATGTCGCGAAGGATCGAGTTATTCATCAAGGGGTTACCTCCACGAGTGAAGGGTTTGGTTACTGCTGCAAACCTCAATAACTTAACCCAGATTGTCCGGTTGACTCACAAGATTATTGATCAGGAGGTGGAAAGCAACTCACTGCCACCGCGTGTTTCTAAAGCTACTACTGCCGCCACTACAGCCACTACTCCTGTCACTGATGGCAAACGCAAGTGGGGTGATATGGACAAGGCGTCCAACTCGGTTCAGCCCCAAAAGAAGACAGATACTGGCAGTACTCGCAGCTTTGGCCAATCATCCTCAGTGAATCAAAATCAGAGACCTTATGTGGGAAAGAAGCCTCAGTGTAGCAAATGTGGGTTTCATCATTATGGGCAGTGTGATCGAGTTTGTCGCAGGTGCGACAAGGTAGGCCATGAGGCCAAGGATTGTAGGGCTCCTCAGCCAAAGCAGCAGCAGCAGCAGACTCAGCCGAATCAGAGACAGCAAGGGCAACAGTCTCAACAGAACCAGGGAAATCAAAAGGGGTGCTTTCAGTGTGGTGATGAGGGTCATTTTAAGAGGGATTGCCCTCAGCTTAATCAGAATGCTGGCAACAACAACAATGCTGGGAGCGGCAACAATGGGAACAATGGTGGGAACGGAGCACGTGGAAGAGTATTTACTATTGGCGCTGGGGAAGACTCGCAATGATGGCAATGTTGAGACCGGTACGTCTTCTTTGAATGACCTTTTTCTGCTTCTGTTTTATTTGACTCTTGTTTCGATTGGAGTTACGTGCCTTAGGGTTCTGTCGATAGTTAGGACTGACTTCCACCTTTCTTGTAAATAAGCATGTAGTAGAACTAACTGATAGTAAATCGATAGAAGCTTCTCATGTTCTTTTTGGTTGTAAGCTTGATCTCGTGGGTCAAGTGTTCGACATTGACCTACTTCCCAATACTCTTGTAAGTTTTGACATGGTCGTTGACATGGACTTGGTTATCTAGGTATCAAGCGGAAAATTCTCTGCAAAAAGAAAATCGTGCGTTCCCCCTCCCCAGTGGGGAATCCTTATCAGTTTAAGACCATCGTAGTGGTGCCGTTGTTGGCATTGTCACAGTCGTGAAAGCCCAGAAGTGTCTACGGAAGGGCTACTCTGCTATACTAGCTCTTGTCACCGATTCGCCACTTTAAGAAAGGAAGATGGAGTATCTTCCAGTATTCGTGAATTTTCTGACGTGTCTTCTGAAGAGTTACCTGGTTTACTTCCACATCGTTAGGTAGAATTCCAGAATTGACCTTATGCTATTCCTGATTTCCTTCTGGGATACAGCAATCCCTTGGATTCGCTGGATACTATCACAGATTCATCACGGGATTTTCGAAGATTGCGTAGCCTTAACCTCGTTAGCACTGCGGGGAGCGGTGAACTTTTGGGAACCAAATTAGGAGGACGTCTTCTCAGCTTTCTCGGCTTAGGGAAGTGGGGTAGGCGAAGCACATGGGCCTCGATATCCTATTCACCTGAGTTTTGATAGGATGCATTGAAACCTGAAGACCATATGTGGGTGACCGGGCCTGAAGGCGCAGATAGCCACGCATGGGAACGAAGTTTGACATGTGGGAAAGTCAAGGTAGGATATTAGCAACCAGAAACACATATATGGAAATGAGAACCTAGTCACAAATCCAGGATTTGTACTTGAACCCCTTGGGAAGCTGTTAAGCTTAAGAAATAGTGGACCGGAATTCACGTGGGAGCGCGAGGATCAGATGAAGCTCAAATATTCCCACCTTTTTCCTAAAGACAAAGCCGAGTCAAGCAAAACTGGTGAATCTCGGGGCGAGATTCCTCTTCAACTTGGGGATGATGTCACAACTGAGCAGAACCCGCAACAATCCTGATTTCGCACTTCGTTTCTCTCACACTTGGCGCTTGTCAAATTTCGGGACGAAATTCTTTCAACTTGGGGATGATGTGACAACCCGTAACTTTAAGGTGCAAACCGTTTACCTCGTTTTTATAAATCGAATCCTATATTGGTTCTATTCGATAAATTAATTGTATTTTACCTATGTCGCGTTAAATCGACTTGAGTTATTAAATCATAACCATGCCCCATTAGTCGACCCAACTTACTCGCGCAAACCGAACCCGAAACTTTCAAGGGTCAAAACACAGCATGGATACTAGGCACGACTAATTCATTGTATGTACATGTTCATTGGCTTAAAAAAAAAGAAAAGGAATAATAAATAAATATATGTATATATATTTATATAAACAACTTGTTCTTTCGATCCGGTTCCTAAAACACTTCCAATAGATAGCAGCCCAATACTTCTATCTTGGACTCAAGCCCATTTCGGCCAGACCCCAACCGCCCCCTCTATATTACGTAACCTGTGCATGCTTTCCCTTATAACATTCGTGAGAGTCTAAACCCTAATCTCCTCTCCTCCTTCATACGAACCGACGACAGCCCCCTTCTACTCGAAGCAAGATCCTTCCCGTTCTAGACGTTCTCCTTCGAATTTCTGGTCTCGGTTAGTGAATTCGCACTTAGTTTGGCTTGAGTTTTTAATACAATTGTTGGTGATTATACTTGATGTTAACGACTGTTACGTGTTTAATGACGAATATGATCTTGCTGAATGAGTAAAGGAACTGGTTGTGTGGTATATAATGACGTTGAATGTTTCTATTTGCTGGGTTCTTGAAAGAGTACAACTGATCATGCGTGATGTACACCTGGTCATGCATGATATTTGAAGTGTGAAAGATAATAAGGTCACTGTTAAATGCTTTAAAAGATGATAATAAACCATTGCCTGATTCATGAAATAATAACTGTTTTAAGTGTTGATGCCGATGATGTCCGATGTGGTTGTTTTGTGATTATAAGAGCCAATGATAAATCTGTTATATAGGATGCCTTGTATGAATCGGTTTAGAGAATATGGATAAGTGTTCAAAATCTATGTCATGCATGATGTGAGTGATGATGATTATTATGATAATCCTAAAACCAAACCAAAGATGCTTATCCTCGGGACATTGCATGCGAACTAATATGAATATAGTATGGTGTTTCTTATAATTGAGATAATGGATGATTGGTGAGATATAATTAATGTCAGAATAGTCATGTGACAATATAATTAATTCATATTTGGTGTTGTGTAACAATGGATGAGTTTAATATAATAACTGATCATTGATGTCCTTGAAATTCGAAAGGCTTGTAACTGACGGTTATGAACATATTTGTCGGCCACTTATTCCTTGTACATGTAATTGTTAAGTTCAAAAAGTTGTCAGCTCATCATTCAAACTTGTATTCCACTAATTGAATTGGTCCAATAATAATCTCTTGAATGTTTAACAGTTGTAGGCTATTGTTGTTTTGATAAAAAGTGTAGCATGAGTAGGAGATGTAACTTTAAGTGTGTAGCATCGGCTGGGCTAACAGGAGGGTTGTTGGGTGAGGTTGGTACCCAATAAAAACCATCGGCCCATGTTGTTTATTAATCAGAATTAATTACGATTGAGCCATATGTTAAAATAAGACACACCTTACAAACATGAACAAAACAGATTTAATAAGCTAGAGGGCCGCGAAACTGGATTGGGGAACTGAACAATGCAACCGAGTGGGCCGGGCCAGATGGGCCAGCCAACTCCTTCAATATAATATACGGATTTGTGAAACACACTGACTGAATGAAATTACTTGTTGTAGCTATTATGTTAGGTTGTATGGATGTCTCTTATGTGAAGGCTGTAATGTTGCATGACTAAATGTTATAATATGCATGAAACTAAGTGGGTACTATTCGTGTGATATAAATATATTCAAGGAATACTTGGTAAAAGGTTTACAAAACTAATTGTTATCGGTAATCACGATAGGATTTTGTTGATCCACTTGGAATACGTAATTTAATCTACCGAGCAAACCCAAGGTGAGTTCATTGCTCTTTTCTCAAGCATGGATCCCAGTGAAGGGATAACGGGTAACGTTCCGATGAGGAATGCATGGGTAATGGGATGTTGGTTATTGTACTCAGTTTTCTATCATTGTAAGACCACTACATCTACCGGGTCGTTGCTTGTAGGGCAACGGGGGTTATTAGTTGATAGCGCTATTAGGTTTGGCACCCTCACGACGTTCGAGGAGAACGGGCGTGAACTAATTACCTTAAAACATGACCAATGCTTTGATAGAGGCATTGGGGTTGGCAATCACATATCATCTGGCCATTCGGTAATCGAGTAATAACAACATCGAAACATCAAACATCTTAATAACAAACAACCTATTGTCTTGTAAACTGTTTTGCTCACCTGATTGGTAACACTACTTGGTAAACAAACACAAACCTTGAACTCACCAGCGTAGTCTGACACACTTGTTTACATGCTTGTAGGTAATTATTGAAGGAACTTGGGAGCTTGCTGTCTGATGCTGCTGGAGTGGTTGTGGTCATAATAAACAGTTATTTGATTTGGTGTCGATACATTTACACATTTATACTTTATGCTTCCGCTCAGTACTTTGGTTTTGGTTTAACTTTTCAAACGATACCTTTATTTCAATTGGGTATTTCAATACATTATAACTCGTGTTTGATATGATTGGTGGCTCTTTGTTGGATCGTTGCACTTCCAATAGGGACATACCCTAGGTGGTAATTTGGGGGTGTGACATTACGGATCTGGTCAGGCAAATTAGAATGGATGATGAGCTGCAAGGCACGTGCACGTTTCGGTTTCGTTTCCTTTCGACTAAGGGCATCAGCTACAACGTTAGCCTTACTTGGATGATACTTGATTGCACAGTCGTAGTCATTTAAAAGTTCTACCCAACGACGTTGTCGCATATTTAATTCCTTCTGGTCAAAGATATGCTAAAAGGCTCTTGTGGTCGGTATAAATAGTTCATTTAGAACCATGCAAGTAATGCCTCCAAATTTTGAGCACAAACACCACGGCCCCCAACTCTAAATCGTGAGTCGTGTAATTGTTTTCATGAACCTTCAACTGCCGAGAAGCGTAAGCTATCACCTTTTCGCGTTGCATTAGCACACAGCCGAGACCTTAAACAGAAGCATCACAATATACCACAAAATCCTCGGTACCTTCGGGTAAAGACAAGATCGGTGCACTATAGAGTTTTTGTTTCAAGAGTTGGAAAGCATACTCCTGTTTCGTTTCCCAAAAATATACTACGCCTTTCTGTGTTAGTGCGGTGAGAGGTTGAGCGATCTTCGAGAAGTCTTTAATAAATCTACGATAATACCCAGCGAGACCAAGAAATTGTCGCACCTCCGAAGGATTCTTCGGTGCCGCCCAATTTCTGATAGCATCAATCTTTGCAGGATCCACGTGTATCCCCGATTCGTTCACAATGTGGCAAGGAAGTGTACCTCTCGAATCCAGAAGTCACACTTAGAGAATTTCTCGTAAAGTTGCTCCTTCCTCTGAAGCTCCAAGATAAGACGCAAGTGTCGTGCGTGATCCTCCTTGCTCTTTGAATAGATCAGAATGTCATCGATAAACACGATTACGAAATCGTCGAGATACGGTTTGCACACGCGGTTCATGAGGTCCATGAAAACCGCTGGTGCATTCGTTAACCCGAATGGCATAACCAGAAACTCATAATGGCTATACCGTGTTCGAAAAGCCGTTTTAGGGACATCCTCCTCCCGAAATCTCATCTGATGATAGCCCGATCTTAAACAAATCTTCGAGTAAAACTTGACCCTTGCAACTGGTCAAACAGATCGTCGATGTGTGGCAAAGGATAACGGTTCTTGACTGTCACTTTGTTGAGTTCACGGTAATCTATACACATGCGAAAGGACCCGTCTTTCTTCTTCACCAATAGAACTGGGGCTCCCCAAGGCGAAGAACTGGGTCGGATTGGGGCCCTATCCAACAGTTTTTGAAGTTGATTGGACAACTCTTGCAACTCTCCAGGTGCAAGACGATAAGGAGCACGAGCGATTGGGGCCGCTCCTAGTGTAAGATTAATCTGGAATTCCACTTGATTGTGAGGAGGTAAACCAGGAAGTTCCTCAGGAAACACATCACGAACAACTGGCAGGTCTTCGATGTTCCTCTCTTCAGGATGAGTATCAGTAACAAGTGCTAGAGTAGCAGGATACCCCTTTCGTAGACACTTCTGAGCTTTCATAGCCGAAATAATGCCAACCATTGCTCCACTTTGATGACCTTGAACTGATTGAGATTCTCCACTAGGGAGAGGGATACGTACGATTTTCTCTTTACAAAGTATGTCAACACGGTGCTTGGACAACCAGTCCACAGCAACCACAACGTCAAACCTACCGAGGGTAATAGGAAGGAGGTCAAAATCAAACACTTGACCCACAAGATCGAGTTTACATCCCATAATGATGTGTAAGGCTTCAATTGTCTTACCATCAGCTAATTCTACTACATCCTTAGCTTCTAGAGGTGTTGGAGTTAACCCTAATCGTTGACTGAACTCTAAAGACACAAAATTCCAATCGGCACCGGAATCAAATAACACAGAAGCAAAGAGGTTGTTCACAGAAAACGTACCAGTCACGACATTGCCGTCGTTCCTAGCATCCCCAGCACCAAGCGTGAATACCCTTCCACGAGCACCATTGCCCCCATTGTTGCCGTTATTGTTGTTCCCAGCATTGTTATTGTTATTCTGACGGTTATTGTTATCATTGGCATTTTGATTCAGCTGAGGGAAATCTGGTTTAATGTGACCTTCGTCCCCACACTAGAAATACCCCTTCCTATTGCCTTGGTTCTGATGGGGCTGCGGCCTTCGCTGTTGCTGATGCTGCTGTTGTTGCTGCTGATTCTGCTGCTGCTATTGCTTTGGGAACGGAACTATACAGTCCTTTGCCAAAAATTCTAATAAACTAGTAAAAGGATAACTTTATTTGTATCAAGATAGATCAAAATTATATTTTTGTAATAGCCGGGTCCATTTTGAAAGCTCTTAAAACGCAGAGGGTGATTATAGTAAAATTCGGATTAGGGTAACTTCACACTCTCTATTTAAACGAGTCTAATTCCATTTCCATCATAATCACCGCCGCACCCTTTCTTCTCTCATCCATCGACATCCCTGGCCATAAAGACGACATCTCTTATTCAGTACCAATGTAAGAGCTTTTATTTTCATTTTATCTAATTTGATTTACCTCATAATCTTACTTTACATTTTTAAAAATCATTGCTTGTTTTCAAAGTACCAATCTGGGAATTTTTTATTTAACTAATTTTAAAGACGTATATGCTTTGATTTTGTTGGTGTTAATGTAACATATATGCGTACTAACTCAGATCGGTTTTCAAAATGAAGAAATTCCTTACCAAATACATTTATAGGAGTTTTGATTTTCTACAAGCATGTTCTGGCTTAGATCTATAAACAAATGAAGAATAATTTGTCACATATTTTTTGTTCCTTATTTGTCGTGTAGTTCTAAGGATTTTTTGTTTTCTGCTTGCTTTGTTAGTTTTAAATGTTAGGTTTGGTGTTATTCATTCATCTCACATCACAAATGGATTTGTCTAATCATTTTGGTGGAGACTATAGCATGCTGATTGTTCATAGTGTTTCAAGGATCTCAAATGAGAAAGGTAAATTCTGAAGTCATTCAAACTACTTTAGAAAGTCGTTATTGCAAAAAAAAAAAAAAAAAAAAAAAAAAAAAAGGGGATAGTCAAGGCCTATCATAAAATTAAAAAAAAACCACACTTGTTTAAGTCGCAAAATTAACAACCTCACTTTGTTCATTCGCAAAATTAACAACCGTAGTTGTTTCCATTGCTTCTTTTTTAAAGCATCTAAACTAGTGATATAATGTTACAAGTCTAAAATAGATTGTAGAAAGGATCGTTGAAGTACAACCACACCTTTCTACAGTAAAGTCAAAGAAATGTCAATAAATATCGTATCTAATATTGTGGTTATTATGGTATAGGCGACGTTGGCTAATTTAACAGGTCATGGTGATAGCAACACTAAAAAATGTTATGGTCGGACAAGAAGATGGAGTTATTGATGTACTCATTCTACTTATTCGTTCTCAACATGATGCTGTCAGGTCATTTTTCTATTATATCGTTAACAAAACAGACGTTTATTTATAATGTCTTGTTGCATAAACTTGATTAATCTGTTTTGTACCAGGCAAGAAGCAACTATTGCATTTTGGCATTTATCGAATGATGCCAGAAACCGAGAACAGATTGCGTTACATGGCGGTGTTGAAGCCTTGGTCCATTAATTCCTACACACTGTATCTTTTCATAGTTGAAGCCTTGGCATATATCGAATGATGCTAGTTTTGCACTTTTGCTATTTTCTTAGAGCGATAATAAACATGCTCTTTTCATAGTTGAAGCACATTGGTCCATTAATTCCTACACATTGTATCTTTTCATAGTTGAAGCTCATTGGTCCCTTAAAAGCTCCGCCCCCAGTTGTCTTGAAGTTTTTGTTAAGGTATTGAAATAATCTTTGTTTCGAAACTTTTGCTAAACATATTGTCAATAAATATATTGTTAACAGGGTATTATAAATACCATATCTTATTCTACTTGCTGTATGTATAGCACAAGTAACATGTTACATTTGAAATCAACTGAGGATAATTATGTGGAATTGTAGGTTGGGTTACGATTCTTAAAATATATCTGCTTTGTTTCTCGGGTTTTGGGTAACATCTTATATTTTGCGATGACAATCAATAAAAGCCAGGGCCAGTCGCTTTCTAAGGTTGGTTTGTACTTGAGACAACCAGTTTTCACACATAGTCAATTGTACGTAGCATTAACGAGGGTTACAAGACGAGATGGAATCAAGCTACTAATACTTGACAACGAAGGCAGACCTACAAATAAAACAATGAATGTTGTATATAAAGAGATCTTCAATGACTTGTGAAATTTTTATGTTTATCATGTATTTTTGTTATTTCACGTACTTTTTATGATTTATCTTCATATTCGAAAGTACCAGCAATAAAGTATTTACGTATTAAAGTATAATTTTTTTGTTGTTTAGCCACCCGTGTATTACACGGGTACTTAGACTAGTAGATTAATATATGTGTAGAAAGGTGTAGTTGTACAAATATATTCCTAGTCATATTAATCCAAATTTAATAAAAGCTCAATAGAGTTAGGTGGGATTTATTCGGAGTTTCTACGATATTAATTGTAATAGTTTTTGTTTTCATTTGTCTCGATTTAAAATTATGTTATTAAGCTATGCCTTGTGATGTTAAAGTTGTTTTTTTTTTGTTTTTTGTTACTCATTTGAGATCTCCATTTCGAAATTTCATGTATTTATTATATATGTACAATAACATATATCTATATATGCAATGTCTTAATTTATCTGCAAAAAATTTCATGTATTTATATATGTAGAAAAACAGATATCTATATATGCGATGTCTTAATTTATGTGCATATAACAATTGGAGTATGATTTTTCTTGTGAATAACAATTGAAACTTTTAATTATATTGAATTCATGAAGATTTGGCTATCTGGTCAACTGGTACATCCACCATTAAAAAAAATATTACACTTGAGACGAACACACAAAAAAAAAAAAAAAAAAAAAAAAAAAAAAAAAAAAAAACATTGCAACAGTTTGTTTGACCATGGCCTTTGAGTTTACAAAAATGGAACAATTGAACTCGGCCAGGACCTCAACTAAATTGGTTCATTGTGGAGATAATTAGTGTAAGATTTGTGTTGCCATCACTTATTTTTTAGTCGTATTTTGTTACGGATCATTGTTAATTGTTATATCAGGTGGAGCAACGATCCAAAGCCAAGCCAATGATGGACCAATACCATATGGGTTTAACAAGCAACCACCTCTTGATATAAGTAGTTGGAAGCAGGTCCGTGTGAGCTACATTAATTCATAGGACATCCACCACCTGGTCCAGCTAAAGTTGAGGTCTCAGATGATAATAGTGATGGTATATATATATTGGGGTAGGTTAACGTACAATGGCCCTTATCGTACAATATATACGCGATCATCTGAGCCGTCCGATCCGATCCGGTGCGAATTCACTTTTGAACATACGATTTGTGCTGAAAAACCAACATGCGAAATTGCTTTATATACCAACATGCGACTTCATCATATTTACCAACATGCGAAATTGCTATAAAAAAACCAACATGCAATTTCATCAAAAATACCAACATGCGATTTCGAACATGCTTTTTTGTAACGTGCGATTTCACAATATCGTACGTATTGTACGTTAAGAGATATTTTATTTTACACTTTCACTATGTGTGTGTGTGTATATATATATATATATTATCACCTATAGCCTTTAGTGATGTACATTTGTTTTGTATAATAAAATAAAATAGAAATTGATTCACATTTTATGTTTGTTTTAATATTTTGGTAAGTGTTTAGCCTATTATGTGTACTTATCTTATGTTAGGAAAACAACCCAAAGGACTCTAGTTATTGTTGTAGAGTCAGGTAGACACACACTTGATATTGTTTCCTAATTACTAATTACATACATTAAGGTCACCAATAGCAAGAAAATCAAATGAGGTTTCATAATACTCTAAGAGGCTCTTTGTAGAATTTAATTTGTAAAACTTCATGCTCTCTTTTCTTAATATTGCTATGTTCCCTAAATCCTTAAAAAAATGATAGTTCAATAAGAATTCTGTAAGAGGCTTTTTTTCTAGTATTGAATCAATGGATGTTTATTTCTCCCTTTAACTCCTTATGTTTTCCTATAAACTTTTGTTGTAGGAGAATCAGATTATTAACGCTCCAAATAGTTTGTTTTCTCATCTGTAGTTGTGTCCCTTTTTCATTTCCTTCCAATATAAGCCCACAACAGTGGTGGGTTAGGTCAATTAAAGGGCTGATTGGTGATAGAAGAGATCGATGACCATAGTTTTTGAGTGTTAGTAAGGAGGTGGTAGTTAATGGTGAAACCTAGGGGTGTCAATCGTGTCAGATTGATGGGTTGGTGGGTTGAAATGTTCAACCCAAACCCGACTCATATTATTTGGGTCAATGATGTTAACCCTAACCCGACTCATATAAATTCGGGTCAACCTGAACCGACCCGTTTAACCCATATTTCTAAATGAGTCATATAAGTTGACAATTTATAAATGAGTTTTTTGGTTTTTAGCAGCTTATCGACAATATGTTTAATGATGAGTAGGAGTGTAACAAATAAATAATATAATGTGTCAAAATAAACATGATTATAACTAACCATGTAAAATAGAAACGGAAAAAACAAAAACAAAAACAAAAATATAAAAGATTTTTTTCTAACGGGTCAACCCGTTTTTATCTTGAGCCTGTTAACATAAAACGAAATCTATTTGGGCTTATTAGTTACTAAATTGGGTTAATGGATTAATATTAAATTGGGCCTGGATTAGATGGTATTGGTTTAAAGAAAAAAAAATATAAATCAATAAAGATATTGGATTTTGGTCCACACATACAAGAAAGTACGGTTACACCTCAACACAAATCAAATTCGTTCTTGAATACTTAATATTATCCGATTGAATCCTTGATTAGTACGATCAAAAGGTTTAATCTGAAAGTGATAACATGATTCTAAGTACATCCAAATTTTGATTTCAATTTGTTTGTGGTTGCGCAAACAGAGAAGAATCACGGTTCGAACAAAGTGAGAAGGCTAAAATACTCTGTAAGGTGGATGAGACGGATATGACAGAGCACCTTAGAGTAAGAATTTTAGTTTATAATTTGGTATTCATATTAAATTTTGTAATCATACTCAAAATCACAATGAGTATTTTATCTTCCAGATAAGATTAGATTGAAGAAAGAAGAGGCACATTTGTATACAAACATAAAGGTTTTAGTTCCCATGGTTGCTCTCTCTAGGATTACTATTTTAGATTCATAAAATCGTTATTTGTTGGGTAATCTTGATGTTGCGGGTTATTTCGGGTCGGTTACGGGTCTGAAATACGGGTTACGGAGTTGTGTGTGTGGAGTGGGACCTGAACCAACATTATTTACCTTGAAATTTGATGAAACTAGGTTGCTTGTGACGGGGATCTTCATAAACAGATTGGGAAACATATATATTTTGATCTAGTGGATCTTGATAAAGTTCGTATGCAAAATCAGCCCTCTTTTGCTCTATTCCAGGTATAATCTTTTGTTATTATCTTACAAAATTCAAGTAGCATTTTGTAATGTTGTATTTTATAAATCTGAAGATCTGAAAATTTTACAGGAGGAAGTTGCTAAGGAATTGGGTGTACCAGTGCAATATCAGCGATTTTGGCGGTGGGAAAAACGCTCTAATCATACTTATCGCACTGTTCGTCCATTGTCACCTCAGGAAAAAGCTCTGCCAATAAGCACTTTTTTACCTCTACCTTTAATATGGTTTTAATAGGTGTTGATCAGTTAATTAAATAAACTAATAATGTTAAATATGGCAAAAAAGTTTCTCAAGTTGATCGAACCCTCGTCCAATATTCATCTTTAATATATTGATCTTCGGAATCTTGTTTTAGTGAATCTGTAATCATGAATCATATCAAATTGTATAATTCATACTAAAAGTATAAAGCAAATTTATTGCAAACATACATAAACTGACCACACAAAATCTGTTGTGAAGACACTATTTCTATGCTATTAATCAATATCAGATGGCCTCCGTGTGACGTCAATGATTAATTTTTGCGTGAGTCTAAAGAGAAATATTGGGATCCCTTGCAGACGCCCTGTGGTCACAACTTCTGCTTGAAGTGCTTTGAGAAATGGGTTGGTCAGGGGAAGCGTACTTGTGCCATGTGTCGCACTACATTTCCTCTTAAAATGGCTAGTCAACCCAGAATCAATTCATCACTTGTAATTGCAATTAGAATGGCAAAGATGACTAGATCAAACTGCCCTCATGATTGTTATAGTTTTAGCATATGAAAATTGTAAAACGGATTCTAATCATATGCGTTGGATCATAATTTTGCAGCGATGAAAATGGAGCCCGCCCGAGACCTTTTGATGTAGCACGTGATACGGAAACGAAGATCAAACACGTTGATTCAAAGAATACTCATGTGTTCTTCCCCAACCCCCAAGATTCCACCCAAAAGGCACGGTATTTGAAGTGAAAAAACTGATTGTGTCAAAATTCAAGTCTGAGCTTTTCATTAGCTTTAGCAACATATAAATAGAGACCGAAATTCGAAAATGGGCCTAAAACACACTTGGGCCAAAAACTAGAACAAAATAAAAGTCCAAAAAACCCACTAAAAACACAAAACATAAAATAACTCATGGAAATAAGCGTTTTTTGGCCCGGACCATGACCCAAACCACCGTAGGCGTTTGCAGCAAGATGGAGCTCGTTCTCACGTTCATTTCGCCTGGTCGCATGCCCAAAACGGACCCCTGTAGCCCAAGTTAGAACCATTTTAGTGAAGCCCCTTTTGTTACACGATCTTGGGCCTCCAAATACAAAATAGCCCGCTCCTCCACACTTGGGCCCGCATCACCTTTGCCTGTCTTTAAGGAACTGAAGGATGCAAGTGATGTGATAGAGAGGAAGGGATCCCCATCTTGGGGTTATGATGTAACATTATCTAACTTGCGTTTTTTTTTTTTTTTTTTTTTTTTTTTTGTACAATTTATGTTTGTTGAGTTGCTGCCAATAAGAATCACTTCTGCTATGTTAACTTCTAACTTAAAAACTGAGCCAAGCCGAGTTCAAGCTCAATTTTCAGATTGGTTATGTGTCTAATATTTTGCAATTGTTATTCCATGTTAACCATAGGTAGCTAGTTTTGATTATTAGCACAGTTGACTATATTGTTATTGATGGACTTCATAATGTGCAGTGCAACTCTTATCTTTGAGGTGGAGCTGGTGGCTTGTAGGCCAAGAAAAGGTTCTAGCGTGGCAAGCACCTTAGATGAAGGGGCTAGACTAGAGTAAGTTATTTATCCAACTTCATACACTTGTTCTTATATTAGCATCCTCAAATGGATCATGTTTAATTTCTACTGAGCTGAACTTATATTTGCATGCTCCAATGGATCATTTTTAATAACTAGTGAGCTGAAGAGGCAAAGGGAAATGGCTGCTGCACAGAAGGAAGAAGAGAAAAAGAAGTGTGAAAAAGCAAAGGCAGCAGCGCTGCTCGTATTCAAGCAGTGAATATATGGACTGCTGCTCGTATTCAAGCAGTGTGTATATGGGCTCGAAGAAAACAACCTAGAAATAGCTCTTAGTGTTTGTGTACATTTGTTTCCCTTTCAAACATTTATAGATAGGTTTTGATTAGAAGTTTGTCTTTTGTTGTAGGTCCCTTTTCTCGGAGGATTGAGAACAAACCTAAACCTTGTTATACTAACCCACTAGCGAGTGCGGAATCCAAGCTAGCGGGCAAACCGGGATGATGCAAGAACAAACACAAGAACACACAAAGTTCACCGATTAACACCACTGTATTAATACGTATGAAGGTTTACGGTTACAAGCACAATGTTTACAATCTTGTTTGCAAACTCTCTAAAGTGTGTGTGTGTGTGTTTTCCAGCAGAGTTTCACTAACTCTCCAAATGTGCTTCTATCTCACACTAACACACTGCATGGGTATTTATACCCATACATAACAGGTCTGTCCGAAGGATTCGACAGATGGTCCGAAGGATCATCTGTCGATGACAATGTGTCCGAAAGATCAGCATGGACATCGAAGGATCATCCTTCGATGCCTAATGGTCGAACCATGGTCGAACCATATCTTTCGAGCACCTCGAAGGATGATGCGTATCCTTCGAGGCTATCCTTCGATTCAGATAAACATCATGTTGTCCAAGTCAAACTAGGAGGATAGTTGACTTGGTCAACTTACACACTGATTTGGAAACATCGTTTACATACAGACCGAATACAGACAAAGTACAGACACAAGTGCACCAACAAACTCCCCCTTGGCTGTAGCTTTGTCTTTATCTTGTCTTTATCTTCTATAGATGTAGACTTGTCTCGAACTTCGACAGTCTTTGGTCTTCGAGTTTCCAAAACTTTAATGTCCTTTCAAGTCTTCATGGTCGGAGGATCTTCAAAGTCTTCACGTCTTGAAAGCAGAGAGTGTATCAACAAACTACCCGTATCATGTAGGCAGTGTGTTAACAAACTCCCCCTTAACATAAGCTCCCCCTTGAGTTATGCTCGTGAAATACTTTAACTTTATGAAGTGAGATCCTTGTGGTGTTGATGATAGCCAGCGGCAACTCGATCATCTTCATCTTTTGAGTGCCTTCTCGTCGTGTCTTCATTCCAAAGCTTGTCATCGACCATGTTCTCCTAGCCTTTAGAATCTGCACATGCAAGAAATCTAAACGCGTAATGAGAACAACTGCTTGGAACATAGTATAAGCAAATGACACACGAATGACCATGTCACAATCAAGCACCGTCCGACAGTTTGAAAGTTTAATAAATTTTTCAAATTTTAAATTCTAACTTTCAAAACATGCAAATTTCGACCGTTTATGAAGATTTAGTCAGTTTGGTTTTCGTTCAGGTTTCAGGCAACGAAGACTTGAGCTCCAACATCGTACGATCGAAAATAAAGTAGAAATAAAATCTTTTTGGCTTTTATAAAGTTTATATTAAAACACAGATTTCAGGTGTGTTTTTGAAATAAAAAGACAACAATTTAAGATCCTTTGAGTGTTATCAAACGACATCACCGCTAATGTCGTGCTGATATGCACCAAACGACGAAACTGTTTAAAAGAAAAACAATAAAGATTAAGCAGTAAATAAATAAATATATACAAACATTCTTTTTGCGAGTTTCGAGGGTAAGAGAATCATATCAGTGTACGGTCATGCCAAAACACTCTTGTTGTTCAGTTAGTTAATATTAAGATAAGCATCCTATAACAATTATCGGTATTGTTGTCCACTTAAGCTCAACTTATCAGATGTAATCATGTTTAGAGGATACGTTAATGTATGATTTATACTTACCGACCGGTGTTCATCCACATCACGACACATTCCCGTATCAAGGTATGCACGAGAGTTCATCTTACCGGTGAGTATACCGATTATCATCTGTTTGACCGTATAAATTGTGAGATACTCACTTATTTTGATTTGAAAACAAGTCCTTTGTGATATAATCACTTATTGATGAGGAACTTGATTTTCGTATGCATGAGGGCACAGGTGCAAGTCCGTGAACAGGTCAGTACTTCCGTACAGCAGAGAGACGAACTTGACACCTGGATAAATGTGATATTTTATCACTTATTTGTTTTGGACATGTGATTGTTTATCACTTATTGAGGTCGAATGCAGTATGCAATATGTACACGTATGTATAGTATCATGGAAGATCTAGACTTGCGTCCCCGTTATTTTTCGGTAAAAGATACAACCATGATACCCAGATGATAAGCAGCATAAAGACCGAATATCTCAGAACCTCGGCAATCTATCAAACGAAATTTCGGTACTAAGACCATATGCCAATGAATGGTTCCCACCTGGTCTTCAGTCGATTAAGATTTATATCACCCTGCACACTTTAAAATGATTGTGAGCCTACCGATACATCTTATATAGAGCTGCTTATCGTTTTGCATTTAAGGTTTAAAGAGGTTTGGATAGACCACTGATGTACTATCATTTTCTCTTTTGCTCGCCAGGAAACTCATTTTTGTTTTTCTATTGTTTTTGTGTTTTTGAAATTTTTTCGATGTTTTTGTATTTTCCGATTTTTGGATTTACTCCCCCTAAAATCAACAAACTAAGATAAATTTAAAAACACACAAAGATATTTACAAAAATGATTTTCCGATGTTGGTTTACTCTTGCTTGACCTTAATGCCATTTACCAATAATAAGAAGTCAAATCTAGATTTGTCAAAAGCTTTGGTAAATAAGTCGGCACGTTGGTCATCGGTGTGGACCTTAACAACATCGATTAGCCTTTTCTCAAAGCAATCACGTATGAAGTGATATTTGATTTCGATGTGTTTGGTCTTTGAATGCTGCACAGGATTTTTAGTGATATCTAAAGCAGCAGAATTATCAACGTATATAGGAGTAGTTAGGAATTCAAAACCGTAGTCCCGCAATTGTTGTTGGATCCAGAGAACTTGTGAACAACAACTTGAGGCAGCAATGTATTCAGCTTCGCATGTTGATGTAGCTACACACGTCTGCTTCTTGCACTGCCATGTGACTAGGCGATTTCCTAAAAACTGACATCCAGCCGTTGTGGATTTGCCGTCGATTTTACATCCGCCAAAATCAGAATCACTGAATGCGACCAAGTCAAAGTTATTATCCCTAGGATACCACAGACCGGTGTCTGGATAAGCCTTCAAATAACGAAAAATCCTTTTGACAGCTGCAAGATGTGAGGCCTTCGGGTTAACTTGATATCTGGCAAGCAGGCACGTTGGGTACATTATATCTGGCCTTGATGCTGTGAGGTACATAAGGGATCCGATCATCGCGCGATAGTATGAAGGGCTAACAGGTTCACCCTTCAAGTCAGGAGTTATTCCATGATTAGTTGGCAATGGGGTACCAATGGGCGTTGCATCGGACATCTGGAACCGGCTCAAGATGTCACCAACATATTTAGTCTGATGAATGAATATCCCAGACTCCGTTTGTTGCACTTGTAGGCCCAAAAAGAAATTCATTTCCCCCATAGCACTCATCTCGAACTTATCCTGCATGATGCGCTCGAAATTCCTACACAAAACATCATTAGTAGAACCAAAAATAATATCATCAACATATACCTGTACCAGAAGAAGATCTCCATCTTGTTCTTTGATGAAGAGAGTACAATCGATAAGACCTCTTCGAAAACCGTTCTCCAGCAGATATGTAGATAAGGTTGCATACCAAGCTCGTGGTGCTTGATGAAGACCATAGAGAGCTTTGTTGAGCAACCAAACCCGATCGGGATGAACAGGATCTTCAAAACCTGGAGGCTGTTCGACATATACCTCTTCTTCAACCACACCATGTAGAAATGCACTTTTGACGTCCATCTGGTAAACCTTGAATCCTTTGAATGAGGCATAAGCCAGAAAGATCCGAATAGCTTCCAGACGTGCAACTGGTGCATAGACTTCGTTGTAGTCGATTCCTTCTATCTGACGAAAACCTTGAACGACTAAACGAGCTTTGTTTCGAATAACCACTCCACGGTCGTCTTTCTTGCATTTGAAGACCCATCGAGTGCCAATCTTCTTGTAGTTCTCAGGCTTTTCAACAAGCTTCCAAACACCCAGCTTGTGAAATTGCTGTAATTCTTCCTGCATGGCCTCAACCCAAGCACAGTCTTTCAATGCTTCTTTCCACGACTTTGGTTCTTCTTGTGACACATAACACGCGAAGGACCAGTCATTTTGTTGACCAGACTCTCTTATAGCTGAATACAAACCAGCATTCCGGTTGTTTCTCAGCTGATTACGCGTCTGCACACCGCGATGGACATCTCCTATGATATTCTGCTGGGGATGGGTATCGTGAATCCGCATTTCAGGATTATCTGGCACACGAGCATTGATACCCAAATTGTTCAGATTAAGATCAACAACCAACTCCACACCAGGAATGTGGTTAGAAGTGGATGCATTCCCTTCAGCAGTATCTATATTCTGCGTATGAGGTGTATCCCCAGAGGCACCTTGAACAGGAGCAGCTGGAGCTGAAGATCCTTCGGCTGCATCATGATATTCATCATCTTCAGAAGAGTCATTATAATCAGCAGCATCTTCATAAACCTCATTTTGAACCATATTGTTGACTGACGTAGAAGCTTGAGGATCAACAACAATAGGTCTAACCAATGGCGAGACAGCAGCGTTGTCACTTTCCAACAACATTCGAGCCGCTGCTGATTCTTCGTCAAAGGTTGGCAGATTGAAGGAGTTAAATAATCCATCATAATCGAACATCCACGGATCACCCGGAGCCCTAACAGGACTCGTGTACCTTTGAACCCTAACTTCACTCCATAGCTCAATCTTTTTGGTAGCTAGATTCCAAACACGAAAATTCGGAGTTGCATATCCAAGGAAGAAACCCTCGATAGCTCTTGCACCAAACTTTCCATCCGGTTCAATCATAGTACAAGGAGCACCAAATGGTTCAAGGTAAGAAAGATCCGGTTTCCTTCTCTGAAGGAGTTCGAAGCAAGTCTTGCCATGTCTCTTAACTGTAAGAACTCTGTTCAACGTGTAGCATGCAGCCGATACCGCCTCCCCCCAGAATTGAATAGGGAGTTCCGACTCTACTAACATTGTTCTTGCAGTTCCAATAATAGTTCGATTCTTCCTCTCAGCGACACCATTTTGTTGTGGAGTATAACGAGAACTGTACTCATGAAGAATGCCTTTAGAAGTACAAAACTCATCCATAACTTGATTCTTGAATTCAGTTCCATTGTCGCTTCGGATCCTTTTCACTTTCAACGTATAGAGATTCTCCAACATTGTAAGAAGATCCTTGAGGATGCCAGGAGTTTCACTTTTGTGTGCCATAAAAGATACCCAAGAAAATCTAGAGTAGTCATCAGTAACTACTAAACAATAAGCATCACCAAACGTTGTCTTGTGCTTCATAGGTCCAAAAAGGTCCATATGAAGACGTTCGAGAGGCATGCTGACAGTGTTGATTTTCTTCAAAGGGTGAGACTTCTTCGTTTGCTTCCCCTTTTGGCAAGAGACACAGATATCTTGTAGATGAAAACTTCTTACAGGCACACCATTCACAAGATTATTTTTCACCAAATGGTTCATTTTTCTCAAGTGAATGTGTCCCATTCTTCTGTGCCAAGATATAGACTCCTTTTCTGTGGCTTTTGAGACAAAACAAGTAACTTGTGCAGATGTTGTAATCGCCTGGCTCATGTCGAGAATATAAAGATCATTAACTCTCGGAGCCGATAAGAGAACCCATTCTTGTGGAATTTTGAAACCAGGCTTCAGCACATAACAGCCAGCATCATCAAAAATCACTGAGAACTTTTTATCGCAGATTTGCGACACACTGAGAAGATTGTGATCAATTTGCTTCACATAATTGATCTTATCAAAGCACACGATGCCATTGGAGATACTTCCTTCTCCAGTGATGTACCCTCCTTTATCACCCGCAAAAGCAACATACCCTCCTCTAATATTTCTCACGTCATACAGGAGCCGTAAGTCGCCAGTCATGTGCCTGGATGCTCCACTATCAACAATCCAATGACTATTAATAGTTCCTCCTAGAACATCCTGCACATGTCAAATAAACACATCAGTTGAGAATGGGGACCCAAGCCTTAGTGGTCTTGGGTCGTCCCTTGGCATCACGATACGTAAGCTCTATCTCTTGATGGTTTTCAAGAACAACTGCTCCCCCTGAATTGTCGCCCGACTTAGGTAACCAAGTTTGTCTGTGCCTACCAGTTTTTGAAGATTCTGGTTTTACAGGTTGTGACACTCTTGGTTCCTTTTGAACTGTTTTAACTTCAGATTTTAAAGCTTTTTCAACAGTTTTTACGTTCTTACGTCGTTGCTTAGTTTCTTGTTCTCTTACAGTTCGTTTATCTTGTTTAGGTGAAACTGACCGACGTTGAGGGTGAACTGCTTCAGGTGGAGCCTTTTCAACAAACTTCTTCTTTGGAGCGTTTGGGCAATTTCTGATAATGTGCCCAATTTCTCCACATTTGAAACAAGTTCTCCTTTCAACAGACTTAGGAGAACTTGATCGACTACCAGATGTTGAGCTTGTAGAACCTGAGGTACTTGCTTTTTCATCACACCCGTTTGTGTGTTGGGTGTAATTGTTATCACTGTTTCGTTTCAAAATCTTGACTTGTTGTACAAAATCAGTGTTTGATTTGTTTTCAAAAGTCTCAATTTTATCTGTACCTTTTGATGCTACAAACTTAACATCTTTTCCTTTCTTCATGTAACGAGCTCCTTTTGTTTCAACTTTAGCCTTTGGCTTTGGAGCTCGTTGTGGTTGTTTACCCTTAGAAGCAGTAGGTTGTCGAGTGGTTGGAGATTTTTGATTACCAAATTGTTTCCTAATCTCAGCCTTAGGAATTGGATCACATTGTGTTACCACAATTCCCGGAAGTGTTTTTCCCAAAAATTTGTTTGTATTGTCTTCAAAGACTTTGTCAATCAAAGATTTATTTACATTTTTAATTGGAAAAACATGATCTGAGTAGATTTTATTATCTCCAACCAAAGTGTACAACACATTACTGCTTTTAACAGTAGACACACTTGTCTTATCAACCTTGACAGGATCAATCACTTGCTTCTCAACAGATGAAGCCTCAGGAGTATCAGGATCACAAAGGATGTGATTCTCAATGGGAATGACAACTCCTTTCATCTTGTTAAGTGAGTTATCCTGTTCACTCACATCCACTTCTGATTCATCATCCGATGACTCACAGTCCTCGATGATTGGAGGACTTTGTTTCATGGATGTTGAAGCTTCCTGTTGCTCTGTGGATGTATTTTCAGAATTCTCCGGTTTGAACCCTAGGCCAGTAGAAAATTCCTCAAAGTTCAAAGGCACACTGGGTTCATACCGGGGCATTTCCTCTTCATCAGGCATCTTGGTATAGTTGTCCATCAAAGGGGGTGGACACGCCTTATACCCTACACCTTTCACGTTACCTTTCAGTTGTTGAACGTCTATGATGTGATCAAGCACAAATCGGGAGTTAGAATAACTATCCAATTTCTGTTTGATCGCATCATGCTTGCATTGGGCAATGGCTAATTGCTTCTTAGTTTCTTCCACAAGATTAATGTATTCATTTATACTTACTTGTTTGTGGTAAACTACTTTGTTAACCTCGGACACATTTTTCTTTAATGTTTCTATTACAGATTTAAATTCTTTTTCATTCCGGGTTAAAGCCATGTTTGCCTCTTGGCATTTTGACAGTTCAATAACCAAATTCTGATTATGACTATGAAGCTTTTCTGATTCAAGCTTCATATCTGCACATGATTTACAAATACTAGGAGCAGGAGGTTCAGAAGTTACCTGACTAGTAGAGGCTGAACCATTTGCCATAAAGGCAGTTTGAAAAGAAAAAGCTCCATCTTCAGAGAATAGCTTTTCCATTTCCGTTGATGTAGCAGCAGCCTTCCTAATCAGAATTGATTTCTGACATTGAAGCTCATCAGCTTCATTCAGTAGCTCCTGTATATCATCATCTCCTTCTTCATTCACATCAGGCTCTGAGTGATTATCCCCAGAAACAGAGCCTTCTTCATCCGAACTGCCCGAATAACCAGAACTGTCATCGCTCCCAGAAGATTCTTCTTTTTGAACCTGCTCGATGACTTTAGCATACAATGCAGTTCCACTTCCTTGATCACCTTCACCAAACTGCACTGACCAGTCACATCCTTCATCAGCTTGAACAGCCAAAGCCCGATTGTGATTGGTAGCTCCAGGCTGTCCCTGATTGTTATTCACTGCCACCATCCTCCGTTCACGGTTTTCTTGTTGGGCATTCGCATTAGTCTGGTTTCTGAACGGGTTGTGATTGCCGTGTTTCGTTGGTCGAGTGCACTCACGTTTAAAGTGCCCTTTCTCGCCACAATTAAAGCACGTGACGGCATTAATATCAAACCCATACTTCGTGTTTTTCTTTCCTTCCAACGAAGTTCTTCCAGTTCTCGCCATGAAATCTTTTGCCCTTCTAACCGCACTAGCAAAAGCCCATTTAATATCCATCAACTCCATTTCTTCCTTGTCGATCTGATCATAATCTTCATTGGTCATGTTGATGTTTCCAAGCTGACCAGCTACCAAACCACAGTAAGCACTGACCATGGTGTTGATAATTTCCATATGTTCCTTAGCAACTTCAATACTAAGGTGTGAAAGATTTGAGTTGTCGACTCGGATTGTGTGATGACTTTGGGATTGAGGTTGAGGATTGCTTGTATAGTGAGCTTGCTGTTGTTGTTGTTGAGGTTGTGGTTGTGGCTGTGTTGGAACAGGAATGTAAGACCTCGGATCGAATTGAGGTTGTGGTGGAGCAGCTGTTGATTGAGGAAATGGAAAAGAACTCGTATTGGACACAAAAGCAGTTTGAAGCTTCGGTTGCTGAACAGAACTAGCTGAAGGACCAAAACCAGGCAAATACATTTCTGTATTTTGAGGAGCTGGAGCACGCCTTGCTTTCCTAATTTCTTCATCATTTTTATGTTCCAGCTTCTGAATGAACTCATAGATGTTAATCTCATCTAGAGCTTTAGTATGCTTCAACAGCTCAATAAACGAACTCCATTTTGGGGGTAGGGCGTCAGCAAACCTGTTCACCATGTCTTGTTGAGTAGCTGCCACCCCATAAGCACACATTTCACTAATCAAATGATAGAAACGTGTGGTCATATCATTCAGAGTCTCGTTTTCCAAAAACTGAAAAGATTCAAATTCTTTCTTCAACAAATCATGCCTAGACTTTCGAGCAGCTGCATTGCCTTCTCCTCTAGCAACTAAGGCATCCCACAATGCTTTCGTGGTCTTGCAATATGAAAACTGATGGTAGATGTCTTTGTTGAGTGCTTGAGTAAGTATGGCATATGCCTTTTTCTCCAATTCATAAGCCTTCTTGTCATTTTCAAGCATATTGGCGTAACCTTCTGAAGTGGATGCTCTACTTTCAAGACTTTCATTGAATGCATTGACAAAACACATCCAAAGGTCGGTGCTTTGTCCTTGAACATATGTGTGAAAGCGGCCTTTCCATGACGGAAAATCGTTCATGTGGTTCAGCTTTGGTGGACGATTGTTACTGCCTGTTTCACTCTCACTAATCAGAAGATTCTGAAGACTTTGACTTTGATTGGATACCAAAGCCCATTGACACGAACTTATTGATTGTTGTTGTTTTGGAATGGCACTCGTCATATATTCAGCCATCGACATCTGTTTCAGATCTGGTTGTGGATCCGTACTCCAATCCCAAGGACTTGTGCAACTCATTGTGATCAAAAATTAATAAATCACCTACACACCACAAACTGTTAACAACAAACAGACAACAATTGAAAGATACAATCTGATCGAAAGATCAAGACTTGTTCGAAGGATCAACAGTGATCGAAAGATGACTGTTGAGTTTCGAGCAAAGTCTTCGAAAGATTCACAATTTAAAGATCCTTATCTTTCGACTGATTATCACGAAAGATTCACAGTTCGAAAGATCTATATCTTTCGAATACTGATCTCGAAAGATTCACAATGAAAGATCCTTATCTTTCGAGATGAATCCTTATCTTTCGGACAACCAACTTTCGAAAAGATTCCAACTACGAAGGATAACCCTTAGACTTCGAAAGACTACTCGAAGGATGCTAATCTTTCGAGCTGTCTCCAATCGAAAGATGATCTTTCGAAATCGAAAGATATCCTTCGGCGGTTGACTGACACACTGACACTGACTTGACAGGTTGGTGAAAAGTGTGATAGGTTGGTGAAGTACTTTCGGCAGAAAGGATGGTCTGCCAACAACTTTTTCACCAAACTTTTGACTTGCAAAAATTTTTGCCAAAATAAGCAACCTTATCTTCAAGATCTGGTCACCGGAAACAAATCGGAATATGGCCGGAAAAATCAAAGTTTTACAAACACGATTTTTATGTTACCCAAACCGACCCCGAACACTCCCGATAGGTTTAGAACACGTTTTTCAGTTTCAAAACGCAAGGAAATCTCCAAAAACGGGTGCTAAACCAAGTGTTCAAACACACCAAGAACTTGAACAAACCGGTTTTAAACAAGGTAAAGAGCGAGGCTCTGATACCACTTGTAGGTCCCTTTTCTCGGAGGATCGAGAACAAACCTAAACCTTGTTATACTAACCCACTAGCGAGTGCGGAATCCAAGCTAGCGGGCAAACCGGGATGATGCAAGAACAAACACAAGAACACACAAAGTTCACCGATTAACACCACTGTATTAATACGTATGAAGGTTTACGGTTACAAGCACAATGTTTACAATCTTGTTTGCAAACTCTCTAAAGTGTGTGTGTGTGTGTTTTCCAGCAGAGTTTCACTAACTCTCCAAATGTGCTTCTATCTCACACTAACACACTGCATGGGTATTTATACCCATACATAACAGGTCTGTCCGAAGGATTCGACAGATGGTCCGAAGGATCATCTGTCGATGACAATGTGTCCGAAAGATCAGCATGGACATCGAAGGATCATCCTTCGATGCCTAATGGTCGAACCATGGTCGAACCATATCTTTCGAGCACCTCGAAGGATGATGCGTATCCTTCGAGGCTATCCTTCGATTCAGATAAACATCATGTTGTCCAAGTCAAACTAGGAGGATAGTTGACTTGGTCAACTTACACACTGATTTGGAAACATCGTTTACATACAGACCGAATACAGACAAAGTACAGACACAAGTGCACCAACATTTGTTAGTATTTAAATTAAAAACTTATGTATGGATTTTAGGATATTATTGTTAATATCATCTGGTTTCTAGAATATCTCATGTTTACTTCAGTTTTTATTTTACAAAAAATTGAAAATAAAATAAATAATTACATGAAAATGGCCACATAAAACCATAATAAATACGTGTGACCAAAGGTTAAATAATAGTCACGCTTAAAATTACAACATCATGTGACTTTACATAACTATTAGCCACGCTACTGTCACTTTGTTTTTTGTTTGTGTGACGAAATGACAATGAACGTCATGGGAAAAAATTACTAGTGACTGAAGGTGAGACAATAGTCACACTTAATATTACAAAATTTTGTGTGGTTCTATATAACCATTAGCCACATCATAATCACTTTGTTTCTTGTTTGTGTGACTGAATGATGCCAAACATCATGGCAAAAAAATTTATGTGTGACTAAATGTTATACAATAGCCACACTTAAAAATAAAAAATAAATTCAAGTGGCTTTACATATCTTTTAGCCACACCATCCTTATTTTATCCTTTCTATGTGACAGAATAATAGCATACGTAATGGGCAAAATGAACATGTGTGACCAAAGGTTAGATAATAGACACAACTAAAATTATATAGTTCCATTCGGCTTTACATAATCAGGGTCAGGATTTAGAGAAAATGGTAGAAAGTGTGAGAACGGTGAGAACGCTTATGGATCGTCCGATCAAAACAATCTATGTACTAGATTGGCGCGGTGGCGTTTTCATAAATAACATCAATTTTATTACGTGAACGCGCTTCATTAAGGGTAAAAAAAAAGGTAAAACCTCATTTCTCACATAAAACGCCATGGAAAAATAAAACGCCAAATAAATACAAAACGTCAATTTTATCACTGCGTACTTTTTCCTGTGTTTTTATTTAAGCTCTCTGCTACAAAGACGCCACAAAATATTAAACGCCATAATATATAATGCCAAACCTTACGTCTGGATAAATGTTAATTACATTTTTTGTTACAAAAATAATATCCCGCCTAAACTACGCGCCAAAAAAATTCTTTAAATAAAAACGTCTCACCACCTTCCGTTTATCACACCAAAAAAACACACAAAAAACATAGTGGTTTCTAAAAAAATACAACTCAATGTAAAACGCCAAAATATACAACGATGGCAAATATCTTTTCTTTGATACTCAGTAATGTTCTGCATGAAGTTTCGCTTAATGATTTGTTACATGAGTGTACTAAGGTTTTGCTGCATGAGATGGACAAAATCAAAAAAGAGGGACTGATGACACCCGTATGTGATTCTGTCATCTTTGTTCTTGAATAAGGTTTGGATGATTAGAAGAGACCTATACTAGTGTAAATGCTACTTTGGCATGGATGATTATAAGGAAGACAACGGACAGATAGCATCCACCCACAAAGGGTTGATCTATATCTCCAACATCCACAAAGACACTTCAACACATGAACAAAGAAAATAAACCATGCCAAACACAAAACGCCATTTATTTGTCATTGTTCTTGTAGTTTCAAAAGATAAAAGAGACTGATGACACTGAATATTTAAATCATAATTGCTTCTACTTTGTTTTTTTTTTTTTTAATTTTCTTTATTTGTTGTTTGTTTTGTAATTTCAGTTAATAAACAACAAAAGTACATTAATACTATAATGAAATGTATAATAAAATGCCAAAATGAGCAAATGCTTGTAAAATGCCATGATGCCATTATAAAAAAAGCGTGAAACAATGTGCAAAGAATATAAAACAAAAAAAGTCCAATCGTTATCTAACCGCTATTGGAAAACAAAACGCCATAATTACAGCTGTCAAGATTAGACGTGTTATACCATAAAAACAGTTGAGTCTGAAAAACAAAACACGGTAACTGCAAAAAACAGTAAAATGAAACGACGGAAAACATAATTACTAAAATTTATTATATTGAAAGCAAAATACTTTATTTATCTTTTTCAAAATGACATAATTACTTGTCATGCGGGGGGGAAAAAGTCAATATAAAAGAAGACCACGAGAACACAAGCTCAAAGACGCCAAAAACATTGACTAAACGCCACATATTGTCCAAAACACCAAAAACTTTCAAAATGGCTAAGGTTATTGTATGGAGGTTTGAAAGGAAAGAGAAACGATTCATCATAAAGTTCTCTGATAGGACTTACAAGACAAACTTTGTAGCGCGTCTATCCTCTCATTGCCGGAAGGCACAGATGATTTTGTGGTTTATTGCGACGCTTCCATCCAAGGACTTGGTTGCGTGTTGATGCAACGTGACAAGGTCATTGCCTACGCATCGCGCCAACTTAAAGTTCACGAAAGGAACTACACTACGCATGACCTGGAATTGGGAGCAGTTGTTTTCGCACTTAAGATATGGAGACATTACCTGTACGGTACCAAGTGCACCATTCACACCGATCACAGGAGTCTCGAGCATATCTTCAAGCAAAAGGAGTTAAACATGCGACAACGCCGATGGGTCGAGCTCTTGAACGATTATGAATGCGCTATCAAGTATCACCCGGGCAAAGCCAATGTTGTGGCCGACACCCTTAGTCGAAAGGATACTATACCTAAGCGAGTACATGCGTTACAGCTTACCATTCACTCTAACATTTCCGCTCAAATTCGTGATGCTCAGGTTGAAGCATTGATAGCAGAAAACATCAGGGCTGAGTCCCTGCGAGGATCAAGGAAACGGTTAGAACAAAAGGAAGACGGCGCCTACTATGTTAACGGACGCATCTGGGTTCCACTTTATGGAGACACGCGAGCTTGTGATGGATGAAGCACATAAGTCTCGTTACTCAGTACATCCTGGTTCGGATAAGATGTACCACGACCTAAAAACTATATACTGGTGGCCTGGTATGAAAGCCAACATAGCAACCTACGTCAGTAAATGCTTGACTTGTGCTAGAGTCAAGGTCGAATACCAGATCCCATCAGGCCCACTCCAACAACCAGAGATCCCGAAATGGAAATCGGTGCAAATTTCCATGGATTTCGTTACTAGCCTGCCTAGATCTCAACGTGGAAATGATACCATTTGGGTGATCGTGGATCAACCGACTAAGTTTTCACATTTCCTGGCTATCAAAGTAACGGATAAGTTTTCTACCCTAACAGACATCTATCTGAAGGAAGTAGTGTCAAGGCACGGAGTGCCAACCTCTATCATTTCTGATCGTGACTCACGTTTTACCTCTGAATTGTGGCAAGCCATGCACAAGTCCTTTGGTTCTCGATTAGACATGAGCACGGCATATCATCCACAGACGGATGGGCAATCTGAACGCACTATCCAAACTCTTAAAGACATGCTTAGGGCATGTGTAATTGATTTTGGTAATGGCTGGGAAAAACACCTCCCGTTAGTGGAGTTTTCGTATAACAATAGTTACCACACCAGTATCCAGGCCGCTCCGTTCGAGGCATTGTATGGACGGGAGTGCCGATCACCTCTCTGTTGGGCAGAAGTTGGTGACAACCAAATCACAGGCCCAGAACTTGTAGTGGATACAACTGAAAGGATTGCTCAGATACGACAATGAATGGCGGCAACTCGTGACCGTCAGAAAAGCTATGCTGATAAGCGAAGGAAACCACTCGAGTTCCAGGTTGGAGATCGAGTGCTACTTAAAGTCTCACCTTGGAAAGGTGTAGTTCGTTTTGGCAAACGAGGCAAAATCAATCCGCGTTATGTCGGACCGTTCGAAATCATTGAGAAAATTGGCAAAGTCGCTTACAGGCTGAATCTACCGGCAGAACTCAGCGGAGTTCACAATGTATTCCACGTGTCAAATCTGAAAAAAGTGTCTGTCAGATGAGACCCTCATAGTTCCCTTATAGGAGCTCACTATCAACGACCAGCTGCGATTCGTCGAGGAACCAGTAGAGATTACTGACCGAGATGTTAAGGTTCTCAAGCATACCAGAATACCTCTTGTTCGAGTTTGTTGGAATTCCTGCCATGGCCCAGAGTATACCTGGGAACGAGAAGACCAAATGAAACTCAAGTACCCCAAGCTGTTTAAGAAAAGTGCAACCACTACTGACACTGAAGCTACTGCAGAGTTTCAGGACGAAATTCCAAACCAATGGGGGAATAATGTGACACCCCAGGAAAACCAGGAAACCATGCAACTCAACTAGCTTCCTCAGTAACCACGTGCTAAATTTCAAGACGAAATTCTCTTAACAAGGGGAGAATGTGACAACCCTCATAATTACATGTATCCGTACGATCAATTAATGTTAATTAAAGTGCTTGATGACTGTGCTGAATTACTTAACTGCTTTCTGATTACTGCATCATACTTACATGTGCTTGTAAACATACTAGTCTCGTGCAGAAAATTGACTAAATAATCCTGTATGCTTTCCCAAGTGTTGGGAATTAAAAATGTTACAAAAAGATATATATAGGACGCTACACGAAATAACTCTGCGCTTTAACGAACCGGTATCTAACCGAACAACCGGACATTACCCGGAACGTCAAAATATTGCTAAAAGCATTGTTTTATTATTTTTGAGCTAGTTATGGTCCCCAAACATCATAACACCTCATAAAAAAATATCTAGTAACTAATACCTAACTAGAATACTTGGATTGTAACCATAAGCTAACTAGACTAGTTAAACCCTAGCCTAAGACCCCCCCCCCCACCTACGGCCCCAACATGGTGGCCCCACATGTGATTTTTTTGGATATTTTATTAGATATTGATCCTACTTTCCCAAACACATTACACATTAGATATATCGAATTGGTGGATTTATAAGTAAACTCTTGGAACATAAACTCTTCATACCACCAACACCCATCTCCTCTCTTCTCCTTCAAGAGCTCACAGCCAACACCCCCTATCTCTACACTCTCATTTCAAGTCCATTTCCATATAATCTAAGGTGCCTCTAGGGTGATTCATGCATACTTAGGAAGGTTGGAAGCAAGGAGACTTGAAGGACCTTCTTAGAGAGCTATTAACCACTTCTTTTCTTCATCATCTTGCATCTTGTTCTTCCCTAGCCATAGTGCTAGTAGTAAGTTCCATTGATCTTGTTTTTACTCACAATTTTAGTGGTTAAAGTATGAAGTAACATGGTAAACTAAAGATCATCAAGAAACATATGCATAAACATGAACATAAAGCTCTAAAACATGAAGATCAAGTTGTTCTAGTGTATGTATTGAATTAGTTTGTTGATTTCTTGTGTTTATGGTGTAGATCACCATATGAAGCTTGCTAGATGATTATTAAACACATGATCTAGCAAGTGTAAGGATAGATCTTGAGAAATTTGTTATGATCATCCTTTATGTTAAACATGAACTTGAAATAAAGATGTTTTAAGTGTTAAATAAAATCTAGAAACGTATTGTTAACAAGAAAAATACAAGAAGAAATATTTTTAGAAAATCTTCATACAAGTTGTGAAGATCTAAATCCTTCCAGAATGATATTTTTAAATAAATAACCACACTTTAAAGGGGTAGCTAAACGTACTAAGTACACTAGTAAGTTACTACAAATTTTTACAAAGTTTCAAGTTCATAACATAGTGTAAATTTCATATTTTTGACATATGGTAAGTGTTGAATGATTTGTTGATGATTGGTGATGATTTTACAAAAGAAAATGATATGCTAATAAGCATGGACACCTCCGGTTACAAAGGAAACTCTGGCGAAATTTTCTAAAAATTCCAACACTTAGAAAATATTTTTCTAAACAAGCGTTACAAGTATATTTTATAACTTGGGTTTCAAATATAAACTTCACCATAATTTTTTGTAACAGAATACAAAGTATCAAAGGTTGATTTTTACAAGTAAAATGGGTAAATATATATTTAGAATATATATATATATATATATATATATTTTATATTAGGACACTTGTGTGGATACTTCTTTAGTTTGTGAGATAGCTATATTATTTTAGGGTAAAATAATGTAACTTAACAATATAACTTGACATTTGAATTGTGTGGCATGTGATAGAAGTAATGAGTAAATAAACCGTACGTAGGATACGTGTTATGCATGCACGAGAAACTGATTGTTATCTGTACCTTATTAGGACGTGCTTGATTTCCTTATTATTAGAGTAATTAATCTAACCGAGCAAACTGAGGTGAGTTCACACACTTTCTAAGGCATGGGATTCCCGGTGGTTTGGGAATGGGTTAAAGATTAAAACGGGACCTACATATCCTCCTTGGGTAGGATGCCAATATTAATCCTGCGTATTCTCCTTGGGTAGAATACGTACGTTCGTCCTCCTTGGGTAGGACAACAACCTTAAAAACTTACTAGACAAAACTCTATCATTAAGTCCCTCATTTTATATCGACTTGATCGCCAAGGCCAATGGCGAGCGGGTCATTAGTTAATAGCGCTATTAGGTTTAACAAACCTCACACCGTGCCAGTCGGACGGGCGTGTACTAATGGACTATGGCAAACTGTCAGTGATGATAAACACTGATGTAGGGCACAACTTATTTTCGTTAGTAGTCGATATGGTACGGTCTAGTGGTTCACATGGGGAAGCCCCCAATGATTATGGATATGGTTTGGGTAATAAAGAAGGAACTGGTTAATCATACTTTCAACTTTGGGGTAACCCCCACGGAAATTAAGCCAATGAAAGACAAACCATGTTTTCGGAAACAGCTTAAAACTAAACAACCAACCGTGAACTCACTCAACTTTGCTGTTGACTCGTTGTTACATGCCTTACAGGTCGTTAGATGCTTATGGAACTTGTACGAGGAGGAGGTTGTTGTGAAATATGGATTGTTATGTCCCGTGCTAAACATTTAATCCTTATGAACTTATTAAACCTACGTTTTGGACTTTAAACTTATGAACTATGGCACTTATGTTTTGGTTTTACGTTTTACGCTTCCGCTGTTAACTTAAAGTTGGTTACGTCCTTTTGGTCACCAGTTGTATTGTGGTTGGTTTTATTTACTTACTTACGTTGTTCAATATGATGGTGGCTCGATCCTGGTCATGTCACGCCTCCAAGCGGTGATACCCCGCATGGTGGATTTTGGGGGTGTGACAGATTGGTATCAGAGCCATTGGTTATAGTGAACTTGGTTTTAGAAAGGGAAAAGCTTTTTGACAAAACCAGACTATAACCTGTACAGTGCTCAACGATTCACAACGACACTTCACTCCACGTGCAAGACTCGACACAATAGGTGGTATGATTTATGTTATATTGTCGGTTGGATAGTTCACAATGTGCATTAATTAACGTGATAATTGTTATTTGAACCTTGTGTGCTTACTCTCTACTGTCGTCCCACACTTACGCACTTTCATGACACTTTTCTCACTTACGTTGCTTCGTTGTGAAGATCATGAACGGACGCGGAGGACGTATCAACCTAACTCAAGCCCAGTTGACGGCTTTGATCAATGAACGAGTTGCTGAGGCACTCGCAGCTGTCCCTGCAGGAGGTATAACCTGCCATATCAACCCATCTTAGGACGTTTAGATCCTACCTTCGCAAACCAACCCTTGTGCTTAAACTTGTCTTTTATTCTCGCGCCACAGGTCAACATGCTCAATCTCCTGTGTGCACGTTCAAAACATTCATGGACTGCCGACCTAGTACTTTCAGCGGCATAGAAGGAGCTGTAGGTTTTCTCCACTGGTTCGAAAAGCTTGAGTCTGTTTTTGAGATGTGTGAATGCCCTGAAGATCGTAGGATGAAATTTGCTACTGGAACACTCGAAGGTGCTGCATTAACCTGGTGGAAAGCACAAGTTCAACTGCTAGGGCTGGCGGTTGCTAATGCCACCCCTTGGAACGACTTCAAGGAACTAATCAAAGAAGAGTATTGTAGTCGTGACGACATCCACAAGCTAGAGGTGGAATTTTTCAATTTGAAGATGACGGGGTCTGAGATCGAGGCATAGACAAAGAGATCGAACGAATTAGCTATCTTGTGTCCCACTATGGTGGATCCTCCTATCAAGCGTATCGAGCTGTATCTTAAGGGATTAGTGCCAGAAATTCAGAGCCACGTAACCTCAGCTAATCTTGGCACCATTCAGCAAATCATTCGGTTGGCTGATCGTCTCACTGATCAGGCAGTTAAGCAGAACAAGTTGCCCAAGCGTATCAGCGCTACTACTACTGATGCTCCCAGTGATAACAAGCGCAAGTGGGACGGAAATTCGGGCAAGGGATCTACTTCAGTTCAGTCTCAGTCCCAGCAGCGAAAGACTACCAGAGTCCTGGTCAGCAATCTTCTGGTAGTCAAGGACAGGGTGGATACCGAGGGAACCACCCCAAGTGCAACCGGTGCAACAAGCATCACAGCGGGCAGTGCCACAAGGGTCGTTGTCTGAGGTGTAACAAGCTTGGTCATGAAGCCAAGGATTGCAGGAGCCCACGTCCTGCGAATCAGAATCACCAACAACAACAATAAGCTCCACAGAACCACCAGCAGCAGCAACAGCAGGGCAATAAAGGATGCTTTCAGTGTGGTGCTGAAGGCCACTTTAAAAAGAACTGTCCTCAACTGAACCAGAATCAGAACAACAACAACCAAGGCGACGGGAACAACAATGGAGGCAACAATGGAGGCAACAACGGGGGTAATAATAATGGCAATGGCGCCCGAGGTCGTGCCTTCGTGATTGGTCAGGGAGATGCAAGGAACGATCCCAACGTGGTGATGGGTAAGTTTCTTCTGGATGACTTCTTTGTTACTGTTTTATTTGATTTGGGTGCCGATACTAGTTATGTGTCCTTAAAAGTTAGCCAAATGCTTAAGCGCACTCCAACACTTCCTTCTGAACACCAAACACACGGTAGAATTAGCAAATGGTAAAAATCTTGAAGCCACACACATAGTTACAGGCTGTAACCTCGTCCTAGCTGGTCAGACCTTCTCTATCGATCTTATTCCTATTGTTCTGGGTAGTTTCAACGTTGTTATTGGGATGGATTTGTTATCTCGTCAGCAAGCGGAAATTCTTTGCAAGGAGAAGATTGTTCTCATCCCTCGTTCTGGTAAAGAACCTCTAGTAATTCTTGGCGACAAGAGTGGTGCTGTTATGGGCATCATCTCTTTCCTTAAGGCCCAGAAGTGTTTGCGAAAGGGTCACACTGCTATTCTATCCCTCGTTTCCGATACCTCCTCGAAAGAAAGGAAGATAGAAGACATACCTATTGTGCGCGACTTTCCTGAGGTATTTCCGGAGGAGTTACCTGGTCTTCCGCCTCATCGTCAAGTTGAGTTTCAAATCGAGCTAGCTCCTGGAGCAGCGCCCATAGCTCGAGCACCTTATCGTCTAGTTCCATCAGAACTTGAAGAACTGTCCACACAACTACAAGAACTCTTAGAAAAGGGTTTCATACGTCCTAGCTCTTCGCCTTGGGGAGCTCCAGTGTTATTCGTAACGAAGAAAGACGGTACCTTCAGAATGTGTATTGACTACCGCAAACTCAACAAGGTGACCGTGAAGAATCGTTATCCTCTTCCACGCATTGATGACCTATTCAACCAAATGCAAGGGTCGAGTTTCTATTCCAAGATTGACCTTAGGTCAGGTTACCATCAACTGAGAGTCCGAGATGAGGACGTCCCTAAAACAGCATTCAGGATTCGTTATGGGCATTACGAGTTTCTGGTTATGCCTTTAGGATTGACGAATGCACCTGCAGTCTTCATGGATCTCATGAACAGAGTGTGCAAACCTTACCTGGATAAGTTCGTTATTGTTTTCATCGACGACATTCTGATATATTCTAAGAGTCAGGAGGAACAGGAGCAGCATCTCCGGCTTATCCTGGAACTTCTTCGTAAAGAGCAGTTGTATGCCAAGTTTTCGAAATGTGACTTTTGGCTTCGCGAAGTCCACTTTCTAGGCCATGTGGTAAACGAGGATGGGATTCATGTTGATCCATCCAAGGTTGACTCAATCAAGAACTGGCCTGCACCCCGTACACCAACAGAAATCCGCCAATTCTTGGGTTTGGTAGGGTATTACAGAAGGTTTATCAAGGATTTCTCAAAGATTGCGCAACCTCTCACTTCACTGACTCAGAAGGGTGTCACCTACCGTTGGGGTGATGCACAAGAATCCGCTTTTTAGAACTTAAAAGACAGACTTTGTAGCGCGTCTATCCTCTCATTGCCGGAAGGCACAGATGATTTTGTGGTTTATTGCGACGCTTCCATCCAAGGACTTGGTTGCGTGTTGATGCAACGTGACAAGGTCATTGCCTACGCATCGCGCCAACTTAAAGTTCACGAAAGGAACTACACTACGCACGACCTAGAATTGGGAGCAGTTGTTTTCGCACTTAAGATATGGAGATATTACCTGTATGGTACCAAGTGCACCATTTACACCGATCACAGGAGTCTCGAGCATATCTTCAAGCAGAAGGAATAAAAACATGCGACAACGCCGATGGGTCGAGCTCTTGAACGATTATGAATGCGCTATCAAGTATTACCCGGGCAAAGCCAATGTTGTGGCCGACGCCCTTAGTCGAAAGGATACTATACCTAAGCGAGTACGTGCGTTACAACTTACCATTCACTCTAACCTTCCCGCTCAAATTCGTGATTCTCAGGTTGAAGCATTGAAAGAAGAAAACATCAGGGCTGAGTCCCTGCGAGGATCAAGGAAACGGTTAGAACAAAAGGAAGACGGCGCCTACTATGTTAACGGACGCATCTGGGTTCCACTTTATGGAGACTCACGCGAGCTTGTGATGGATGAAGCACATAAGTCTCGTTATTCAGTACATCCTGGTTCGGATAAGATGTACCACGACCTAAAGACTACATACTGGTGGCCTGGTATGAAAGCCAACATAGCAACCTACGTCAGTAAATGCTTGACTTGTGATAGAGTCAAGGTCGAATACCAGAAACCATCAGGCCTACTCCAACAACCAGAGATCCCGAAATGGAAATGGGAGTAAATTTCCATGCATTTCGTTACTGGCCTGCCTAGATCTCAACGCGGAAATGATACCATTTGGGTGATCTTGGATCGACTGACTAAGTTTGCACATTTCCTGGCTATCAAAGAAACGGATAAGTTTTCTACCCTAGCAGACATCTATCTAAAGGAAGTAGTGTCAAGGCACGGCATATCATCCACAGACGGATGGGCAATCTGAACGCGTTATCCAAACTCTTAAAGACATGCTTAGGGCATGTGTAATTGATTTTGGTAATGGCTGGGAAAAACACCTCCCGTTAGTGGAGTTTTCGTATAACAATAGTTACCACACCAGTATCCAGGCCGCTCCGTTCGAGGCATTGTATGGACGGAAGTGCCGATCACCTCTCTGTTGGGCAGAAGTTGGTGACAGCCAAATCACAGGCCCAGAACTTGTAGTGGATACAACTGAAAGGATTGCTCAGATACGACAACGAATGGCGGCAGCTCGTGACCGTCAGAAAATCTATGCTGATAAGAGAAGGAAACCACTCGAGTTCCAGGTTGGAGATCGAGTGCTACTTAAAGTCTCACCTTGGAAAGGTGTAGTTCGTTTTGGCAAACGAGGCAAAATCAATCCGCGTTATATCGGATCGTTCAAAATCATTGAGAAAATTGGCAAAGTCGCTTATAGGCTGAATCTACCGGTAGAACTCAGCGGAGTTCACAACGTATTCCACGTGTCAAATCTGTATAAGTGTCTGTCAGATGAGACCCTCATAGTTCACTTAAAGGAGCTCACTATCGACGACCAGCTGCGATTCGTCGAGGAACCAGTAGAGATTACTGACCGAGATGTTAAGGTTCTCAAGCATACCAGAATACCTCTTGTTCGAGTTCGTTGGAATTCCCGCCGTGGCCCAGAGTATACCTGGGAACGAGAAGACCTAATGAAACTCAAGTACCCCCAGCTGTTTAAGAAAAGTGCAACCACTACTGACAATGAAGCTACTACAGAATTTCAGGACGAAATTCCAAACCAACGGGGGAATAATGTGACACCCCAGGAAAACCAGGAAACCACGCAACTCAACTAGTTTCACGGTAACCACGTGCTAAATTTCGGGACGAAATTCTCTTAACAGGGGGAGAATGTGACAACCCTCATAATTACATGTATCCGTACGATCAATTAATGTTAATTAAAGTGCTTGATGACTGTGCTGAATTACTTAACTGCTTTCTGATTACTGCATCATACTTACATGTGCTTGTAAACATACTAGTCTCGTGCAGAAAATTGACTAAATAATCCTGTATGCTTTCCCAAGTGTTGGGAATTAAAAATGTTACAAAAAGATATATATATAGGACGCTAAACGGAATAACTCAGCGCTTTAACGAACAGGTATCTAACCGAACAACCGGACATTACCTGGAACATCAAAATATTGCTAAAAGCATTGTTTTATTATTTTTGAGCTAGTTATGGTCCCCAAACATCATAACACCTCATAAAAAAAATATCTAGTAACTAATACCTAACTAGAATACTTGGATTGTAACCATAAGCTAACTAGACTAGTTAAACCCTAGCCTAAGACCCCCCCCCCCACCTACGGCCCCAACATGGTGGCCCCACATGTGATTTGTTTGGATATTTTATTAGATATTGATCCTACTTTCCCAAACACATTACACATTAGATATATCGAATTGGTGGATTTATAAGTAAACTCTTGGAACATAAACTCTTCATACCACCAACACCCATCTCCTCTCTTCTCCTTCAAGAGCTCACAGCCAACACCCCCTATCTCTACACTCTCATTTCAAGTCCATTTCCATATAATCTAAGGTGCCTCTAGGGTGATTCAAGCATACTTAGGAAGGTTGGAAGCAAGGAGACTTGAAGGACCTTCTTAGAGAGCTATTAACCACTTCTTTTCTTCATCATCTTGCATCTTGTTCTTCCCTAGCCATAGTGCTAGTAGTAAGTTCCATTGATCTTGTTTTTACTCATAATTTTAGTGGTTAAAGTATGAAGTAACTTGGTAAACTAAAGATCATAAAGAAACATAAGCATAAACATGAACATAAAGCTCTAAAACATGAAGATCAAGTTGTTCTAGTGTATGTATTGAGTTTGTTTGTTGATTTCTTGTGTTTATGGTGTAGATCACCATTTGAAGCTTGCTAGATGATTATTAAACACATGATCTAGCAAGTGTAAGGATAGATCTTGAGAAATTTATAATGATCATCCTTTATGTTAAACATGAACTTGAAATAAAGATGTTTTAAGTGTTAAATAAAATCTAGAAACGTTTTGTTAACAAGAAAAATACAAGAAGAAATATTTTTAGAAAATCTTCGTACAAGTTGTGAAGATCTAAATCCTTCCTGAATGATATTTTTAAATAAATAACCACACTTTAAAGGGGTAGCTAAACTTACTAAGTACACTAGTAAGTTACTACAAATTTTTACAAAGTTTCAAGTTCATAACATAGTGTAAATTTCATATTTTTGACATATGGTAAGTGTTGAATGATTTGTTGATGATTGGTGATGATTTTACAAAAGAAAATGATATGCTAATAAGCATGGACACCTCCGGTTACAAAGTAAACTCTGGCGAAATTTTCTAAAAATTCCAACGCTTAGAAAATATTTTTCTAAACAAGCGTTACAAGTATATTTTATAACTTAGGTTTCAAATATAAACTTCGCCATAATTTTTTGTAACAGAATACAAAGTATCGGAGGTTGATTTTTACAAGTAAAATGGATAAATATATATTTAGAATATATATATATATATATATATATTTTATATTAGGACACTTGTGTGGATACTTTTTTATTTTGTGAGATAGCTATATTATTTTAGGGTAAAATAATGTAACTTAACAATATAACTTGACATTTGAATTGTGTGGCATGTGATAGAAGTAATGAGTAAATAAACCGTACGTAGGATACGTGTTATGCATGCACGAGAAACTGATTGTTATCTGTACCTTATTAGGATGTGCTTGATTTCCTGATTATTAGAGTAATTAATCTAACCGAGCAAACCGAGGTGAGTTCACACACTTTCTAAGGCATGGGATTCCCGGTGGTTTGGGAATGGGTTAAAGAATTAAAACTGAACCTACAGATCCTCCTTGGGTAGGATATATACCGCCATCCTCCTTGGCTAGGATGCCAATATTAATCCTGCGTATTCGCCTTGGGTAGGATACGTACGCTCGTCCTCCTTGGGTAGGACAACAACCTTAAAAACTTACTAGACAAAACTCTATCATTAAGTCCCTCATTTTATATCGACTTGATCGCCGAGGCCAATGGCGAGCGGGTCATTAGTTAATAGCGCTATTAGGTTTAACAAACCTCACACCGTGCCAGTCGGACGGGCGTGTACTAATGGACTATGGCAAACTGTCAGTGATGATAAACATTGATGTAGGGCACAACTTATTTTCGTTAGTAGTCGATATGGTACGGTCTAGTGGTTCACATGGGGAAGCCCCCACTGATTATGGATATGGTTTGGGTAATAAAGAAGGAACTGGTTAATCATACTTTCAACTTTGGGGTAACCCCCACGGAAATTAAGCCAATGAAAGACAAACCATGTTTTCGGAAACAGCTTAAAACTAAACAACCAACCGTGATCTCACTCAACTTTGATGTTGACTCGTTGTTGCGTGCCTTACAGGTCGTTAGATGCTTATGGAGCTTGCACGAGGAGGAGGTTATTGTGAAATATGGATTGTTATGTCCCGTGCTAAACATTTAATCCTTATGAACTTATTAAACCTACGTTTTGGACTTTAAACTTATGAACTATGGCACTTATGTTTTGGTTTTACGTTTTACGCTTCCGCTGTTAACTTAAAGTTGGTTATGTCCTTTTGGTCACCAATTGTATTGTGGTTTGTTTTATTTACTTACTTACGTTGTTCAATATGATTGGTGGCTCGATCCTGGTCATGTCACGCCTCCAAGCGGTGATACCCCGCATGGTGGATTTTGGGGTTGTGACACCTTTAAGTAGGAGAGGTCTGGTTTTCTACCCTTCAACTTTTCAGATGGAGTAATCGAGTTTTCGAAAGCCTTCATCCGTGATCGATTCAAAAGATAAATCGAGTGATGTACCGCCTCACCCCAAAAAATTTGTGGCAGCCCCTTCGCCTTCAACATACTTCGTGTGGTGCCCAAAATTGTCCGATTTCTCCTTTCGACCACCTCGTTTTGTTGCGGGGTGTAAGGAGCGTTAAACTGATGCGTAATTCCTTTATGTTTGCAAAAATCACCCAAGACATGTGACGTGAACTCACCCCCGTTGTTGGTTCGTTATGCTTTAACTTTCATGCTAAAATCATTCTCAATCCTTGTAATCAACTCGATTAGAACACCCGGCACGTGATCCTTTGTTTTTATCAATGTTACCCACATGTAGCGACTAAAATCATCGACTACAAGGAGTATGTATTGATTTCCCGCATTCGTCTTCGGTGTGATTGGACCACAAACATCCGCGTATAATAGTTGCAACGAGTCGGTCGCACAGTAAAAACTCTTCTTTTGGAAGGCGGCTCGTGTTTGCTTACCCATTATGCAAGAATCACATATTTGCATGGGATGTGATATTGTAGGCAACTCGGTTGCATGCTTGGATAAAGATTTGAGTGCTTCAAAGTTAAGGTGCCCAAGACGAGCATGCCAAATCCAAGCCTCGTCGTCTAGCTTAACCTGTAAACACACAGGGGACACAACTTTTAAGTTAATTTTATGAATACGATTCGGTGAACGAGGTACCTTCATCAACAATGTTCCATCCTCTTCGAACATCCAAAGTACGCCATGTTGAGTCGTGATTTTGTACCCAATCTCGTCAAGTTGACCGATGCTTATTATATTATTTTTTTAGTGATGGAATATAATAAACATCGTGCAACGCCCTTTGTTCCCCAGATTTTCCTTCCAAGATGATCATTCCTCGGCCTTTGATTTCAACGCACAATCCATCCCCAAACTTTACTTTGCCAACTGTTTGACGGTCGAGGTTAGTAAACCACTCGAGGTTACCCGACATATGATTACTGGCCCCATTATCCAAGAACCATGTATCATCTTCATGTGGAATTGATGCAAACTTCCTCGGATCAACCCGTTCTTCATTCAATAACATGAGTTCCTTCTCGTGACTTGCCATGTAGAGTACAGGACCATCTTGTTGTGCAAGGTTGCTTTCTTCGGTTTTCTTATGTGTGGGACAATCTGAAGAGAAGTGACCTGAACCATCACAACGAAAACACTTCAATTTAGAACGGTCCTTTTGTTGTTTTTGTTCGGGTTCCTTGCCCTTTCCCCGCCCCCAGATTTACCACGCCCCCGACCTCGACCACCTTGACTAGTTTCGACTCCCGTTTTACCCGTCCCATAACCCTTTTCCTTTTTCTTCTTTGCCTCCCACTCTTCATAAGTAAGAAGTAATTGATCACCTTTAGTTGGTTGATCATTTTCTTCAAGTTTGACCCGTTCCTCGTAGGCTATAAGACTACCCACGACATCATCGAATCCAACTGTCTTAAGGTTAAGAGATTGCTCGAGAGAAGCAGATCTAGAAGCCATCCCTGAAATCTTTCCTGCGAAGTCAGCAACAGTGCTAGGTTCCTTCATCTTTAAGGCTTCAAACTCAGACATCAAGGTTTGAAGTCTCGCTTCTTTTACTCGATCACCTCCTTGATTGCGGGACTTAGTGGTTTCCCACATCTCTTTTGCTGAATCACTGTTACCGATTTGCAAAGTTAGCTCTTCGGGTAACGCTTGGAATAGTAAGGTAGTTGCAATTGAGTCCTTGTTCTCATCTACTGTCGTTCCTGGATCAATAACCTCCCAAACCTTATAAACCTTGAAGATAGACTTCATCTCCATAGCCCAAACATCGTAATTTGTACTCGTAAGCATTGGACATGGAAGACAAGGCAGATGCTCCTTAGCAGGAGGAACCCGATTCACGTTATCACCCATCCTTCGGTTTCGCCTGTTGTAAGTAAGAGGGGTACTCGGACTTGAAGCAATTTAAAAAAAAAACTCTCCTAAATAGCTTCTGTTGTTTTTTTTAATGGCAACTAACACAAAAAAAAAAAAAAAAAAAAAAAAAAAAACCAACAACCTTGTATTTTTTCCTTTTGATTGCTTCAACAAACTAACATTCCTTTGAATTCTAATCACACAACAGTCAACTCTCAAAGAAAATTGTTTGCAGGTAACACGATCTTTTGTTCCCCACCCTTTTTTTTTAGATCGCTTCTTAAAAAAACAAAGATATCACCTGTGAATTTTTATCTTGCGTCAAGTCTTGATAGTCGATAGTCGCCTTTTACGTGATCACCAGAAATCGCCTAGCAAGTTTCTCTCAATCGGCGATCCTTCGTCAACTGAATCTTCCTTGCCGGACTGCCGTGATCGTAGATCTTGATCACTGCCTTCTTGATCGATCTCCCTTGTGCTCGGTATTGAATCAAAAACTCGTTCTTATTATTAATAATCGTTTACATCTGGTTACATAAATTCCCTTATATATAACCTAACCAAAAAACCTATTTTGACTCAAATTAGGATTAAAAAACTAACTCAAAAAAACCCCTAAGTTTATGACTCGGTCACTTTTTACCCTAGCTTTGTAAGTCGGTCACTTTTTACCCGAACTTACACAAGCTTAGACTAACAGTGTCGAAGTTAACAAACAAACCAACAATCGAAAGTATAAACCAGAAGATTTTGAAAGTGGATGAAATAAGACAAACAAGATTAACACAAACTGGTTGATGATGATGATGATCATTCAGATCTTCCAAGTTTGTTCGACACAATATGTATATACATATACCAAGCGGCGTAATGTTTGGATCTCCAACCGCTTCGTCAATAGACACAACTTTTAACCTATGACTTGATACTTCATAATGCATGGGCTTTAGCAGATCTAGCCCATGTTAATAATAATAATAATCTATACTTTCTATAAAATGAGAAAACGCAGTGACATAAGAAAAGCTTACTTGGCAGTCATAGAGGCTGTCTAACTAGGCTTTTCTTATGTCATTATTACATCATAAAGGTTAATTTAAAATACATTTCAAATTCAAATCTCTGCCATCAAACCACTGCCTATATCCAAAATTCAACCTATGTTATAAATTCAAACCTCTGCAATCCACTGCCCATATTCAAAATTTTGGCTCCAGATTCAAAATTCAAGCCGTATACATATATAACCTACATTATTCTGGCTCCACATTCAAAATTCAATCCAATCTATCTTCCTTCTTGAACATCCATTCTCTCTCACGCCTCTGAGCAGAACCAGCCACACCACCACCACTATAAACACCTAAATCACCATCGCTAGGGTTTCTAGTCACGGACCGTGACTGCCGTTGAGACAACGCCGGGCTTATCTCCGACTTCACATCAACACATCGAGTGTAGCAGCAATATACAAACACCTAAATCACCACCGATACGAAGCTGACTCTGATGATACTAAAGCCTCGTCTTGTTTGAGCGATATCACGAGCTTTTGGTTAGATGAAATCTGTAACTTCACATTTTTTTAGTTGATTCAGTTTCATTTTGTAAATTAGAGCTTATCATTATGTTTATATATTGCTGTTTATACATGCTTTTACAGTAGAATACCCTAAATTATAATAAATAGGTGTCTCATAATGAAAAATCAGTAGATTAGGTGTTTGGACTTCATAAATCTTACTCTCCTACGCCAACTTAGTTTGGTTGCGAATGCCGATTATGAAGGAGAAGCTGAACCATATTGTTTGCTCACCAGGTGTTTGATGAAATGCCTGAACTGATTAGAAGTGAAAGGAAACATAAGGAAGTTATCTATTTGTTTCGGTCAGAATCTAAGTTACCAGCGTAACATGAAAACGTAAGTTTAAATTTCAAAATACACCTAATTCTATAATACTATAACAACATTAACTTGAAATTTTTGTAGTGCGTTTTGTTTTAGAAAATATTTTAGAGACGGTGAAGACGCAATGGGTAGGAGAGGGATCTGAGCATCCAGGGATAAAATTATATGGAGATATGGAGGGTGATGGAGTCGGAGGCTGCTTCGACGAGGTAAACATTTTAGAGAAGGCAAACGGATAGGGAAGCAACGTGTTTGGATGAAAAAGACCAGCTTATGTTTGATTGCTTTTTTATACTTTGCTTTTTTATACTTTGGTATCTAAATTACATTTTTTTACCATTTATAATCAATATGATGTTCCTAATCTTTATTTATTGTTTATCTGTGTGTTTAAAAGCGGACTGGTGGACATTTTTTGGAGCCAAGTTCCCTCAGTGGCGTTATTTAGCGACAAGACTCTTCAACCAACCATGTTGTTTGGTCGGTTATAGGCCTACGAAGCCCAACAATGAGCAACATAGTGCTGAAAACCATAAGCGTCTAAGTTACCTGCGTAACATGAAAACGTAAGTTTAAATTTCAAAATACACCTAATTGTATAATACTATAACAACATTAACTTGAAATTTTTGTAGTGCGTTTGTTTTAGAAGATATTTTACAGACTGTGAAGGCGCAATGGGTAGGAGAAGGATCTGAGCATCCAAGGATAAAATTTTATCGAGATATGGAGGGTGATGGACTCGGAGGCTGCTTCGACGAGGTAAACATATGTGAAGCAGTTGTCTGATTATATCATACCAGCTTTAGTAGATGCTTTACACAAAGTTATTTTCAACTTTATCTTATACTTTTTGAACTCAAGTGATGTTTTATTCCAAAATAATGAAATAAATCATTCATTATTCGTCGAATTCTTAGTTTTAGGAACCAGAGACTGAAATTTGCTCTAACATGCTGGAGGCAATAAAGGAGTGTGTATAGGTGTGATTCATTATTTTTTGTTTCTGATTTATTTTTTGTTTCAGATTTGTGGATTTATATTTGTCATCTCTCTCTCACATGATTTGAGTTATACGATGGCCAATGATTCTTTAATGGCCACTTGAAATCATAATTCACAAGGCAAAATTGAAACATGAAAGATGAGACCGGTACTCAGTGTTAAGCCAAGAATCAAGCCCTGCTCATCATCAGCCTATAATCATGCTCCATATTATCATCTCTAATTGTATAGTCAATGTAATCATCCAAGAATCAAGCCCTGCTAATCATCAGCCTATAATCATGCCCATATTATCATCTCTAATTGTATAGTCAATGTAATTATTGTGTATTATTCTCCTCCATGATTTCCTCCTCTCTTTGTATTATAAATAGTTGTACAAAGATGAATAAGAAAACTCAAGGGATCATACTTTCTTACATGGTATCACCCTAAGATTGGTTCTCGATCCAATCTGCCATCCCCCTTTTCTGTTTCCGTCTCGACTGTCTGATTTAGATCAGACTCTAGAATCTATCTTCTGTTTTCTTTTTCCGGTTACTGTTTTTGCCATGACCGACAATACCGCACCCTCAAATGCTGCACCCTCAAATGCCGCTCCTAAAACCTTACATCCTGTTTACACAGTCAGCAACATACAACACAGGTACGAATCTTGGATGGTACCAAAGTTTCATATGCATCGTGGGTGAAACTCTTTACGCTCAATGCTAAAGGGTACAATGTGCTTTGTCACATTGATGGTACGCCACCACCCGCAAAAAAACTCACCCGAGTACGCATCATGGGAAAATATTGATTCCATTGTTCTTTCTTGGATCTATAGCACCGTTTCAGATGAGTGAATTGGCCGCATATTGATTGATGACTCAAGCCCTCCAACATGAGCTTGCCAATCTCACCCTTGCCTCTATGCCCAACCTTGACGCGTATTGCCAACGCATACGTGAGTTAACCGACCAACTCAATGCCTTAGATTTCACTATGAATGACCAACAACGTGTACTTCATCTTGTCAAAGGCCTTCCTAAGGAATTTGACACTATCGCCTCCATTCTGAACAACTCTCTTCCATCTTGGGAGCACGCGGTAGAACAACTCCTATTTGAAGCCGGGCGACTCAAAACCCGTGACGCGGTCACAAGCACCACATCAGCTATTGCTGCGGCCATACCTCCAAACAACTCTTCAACCAACCACAATCCACTCAATCCCACACCATCACAGCCTACCCATTCCAATAACCTAAACCCTTCGGCCCATTACCATAACAACTACAATCAATCCAATCGAAGCCCACCAAACCGTAACACAAACCGCAACAATTCCAGGCCCAACTACAACCACAACCACAACCGTGGCCCAAACAACCACTCAACCCGAAACTTTTCTGGCCCAACCCAACAATCATATAACCGCAACCATAACCCACCTCCACCTTACCCAAACAACCCACACCAACCACCCTACTATCCACCATTTTGGGCCCCGCCTTATTGGACTTCGCCACCCTGTCCCTACCCAACCCAATCATGGACCCAACCTTGGCAGCCACAGTCATACAACCGATCCCAAAACAACCGCGACAATAACAGATCGGCACAGACACATTTCACTGAGGTTGACCCTCTCCAACCTACATAGCTAGCTGATGCGGTCCATGCTCTTTCTGTGGACTCTGGCGAAGGAGACCATCAAAGGAACTTCGACACAGGTGCTTCTTCTCATATCTCTTTAGATAAAAATAATATTGACATGTTTTCTACGTTTGCGCCAATAGCATTAATAATTGTTGGAAATTGTCATAAACTTCCAGTTTTGGGCTCGGGTAACTCAACCCTTAATTTTCCCTCAAAACCCATATACCTTAAAAACATCCTTTTTAATCCCAACATTGTCAAAAACCTTATTTCCGTTCGTCAATTCAACATCGACAATTATACATCTATTGAATTTGACCCATATGGTTTTTCTGTGAAGGATTTCAAGGATGGCACGATCCTGAGTCGTCACAACAGTTCGAGTGACCTATACCCGCTTACACCAAATGCTTCCGCCACTGCTTGTCTTGCATCCACCCAAGCATCTCCATTCTGGCACAACCGGCTCGGTTACCCAGGTCAACCAGTTTTTGATTTTCTCGGTTTAAATAATTTTATCTCATGTAATAAACAAAAGAGTCCATCTCTTTGTCATGCTTGCCAATTGTCAAAACACAAACAACTACCATTTTCTGATTCTAGTACTAATACTTTATGTCCTTTTTCCTTGTTACATTGTGATTTATAGACACCACCTTTACTGAGCCATGCGGGTTATAAATACTATTTGGTCATTATTGATGATTTCACACAATACACGTGGGTTTACCCACTTCGTTTTATTAAATCCGAAACTTTTTCCAAAATAACTCACCTTCACCAATTTGTCACAAACCAATTTCGCCTACCCATCCAAGCCATTCAATGTGATATGGGCGGGGAATTTGACAACACAAACCTTAAAAACTTCACTTCTCAGTATGGCATCCAACTTCGCTTCTCTTGTCCTCACACCTCTCAACAAAATGGCAAAGCGTAACGCATGATTCGTCGTCTAAACGAAATCATGTTTACCCTCCTCACTCACGCCTCGCTCCCCTCCAATTATTGGGTCGAAGCACTTCACACCGCCTCTTACCTTCACAACATTCTCCCAACTAAAATCCACCAAAACCGCACCCCTTTATCTCTCCTATACCATCGGGAACCATCTTATGACCATCTCCGCGTTTTCGGATGCCTTTGCTACCCGAACATGTCTGCCACTAGACCAAACAAACTTACCCACCGGTCCACCCCCTTGCATTTTCCTTGGATACCCGGCCAACTACCGAGGTTCTCGCTGCCTTGACCTTACCTCGGGAAAAAACAATCTTCTCTTGTCACGTCACCTTTGACGAACAAATCTTTCCCATGGCCAATCCAAACTCCCCTCCACCCTCTCACACTTTCCTCAAACTCAACCCACTCCTATTCGACCAAGCCTCCTTCCCCACATCTAACCCGCAACCATCTGGCCCTCCTACACACCCCTCATCCCCCCCCCCCCCTCAACAACCACCCCATTCACAACCTATCGACCACCCATCACCCTCACAGCCCGTAAACCATCATTTTCCCTAAAACCAAACGGCCCAATAGACACCACAGACCCCATCACCCTCACACCCCACAAACCACCAACCAGCCCATGTCGCACATGACCCATCACATAACCCTCCACCACCACCTCTCAACCCACAACATCAACCGGCCCATCCTATGCAAACCTGGTCCCGCTCAGGCATTTTCAAGCCTAAGCTACCCTACAACCTTAATACCCAAACCATGTCTCCTCTACCAAAGTCCCACTTAACCACCCTATCCGACCCAAACTGGAAACGTGCTATGACCGACGAATATGAAGCTCTATTGGCCAACAATACGTGGGAACTTGTCCCCCGACCACCTAATGTCCCTATTATTCGATGCATGTGGCTCTTCAAGCACAAGTTCCACGCAGACGGCACTTTAGAACGCCACGAAGCGCGTTTAGTTGTTAACGGGAAAAGCCAAACGGTGGGTGTTGATTGTGATGAAACGTTTAGTCCTGTAGTCAAACCCACCACCATTCGCACAGTAATTAGCCTGGGAGTCTCACGCGGTTGGTCTACACACCAACTCGATGTAAAAAATGCATTTTTAAACGAGCACTTAAAAGAAACGGTTTACATGTTTCAACCACCTGGTTTCACATCTTCCGCTCACCCAAAATATGTCTGCAAACTGAATAAATCCTTATATGGTCTAAAACAAGCCCCCAGGGCATGGTATCAACGTTTTACAGGTTATTTATTCAAATGTGGATTCACTAGCAGTGTATGCGACACTTCTCTCTTCATATATCATCATGGAAATGATTTGGCTTATCTTTTACTGTACGTGGATGATATCATTCTAACTGCTTCCCGTAATGACCTACTACAGCGCATCATCGGCTCTCTCACATCTGAATTTAAAATGACTGATTTGGGGAGTTTACATCATTTTTTGGGCATTGCTGTAACCAAACAAACTAACGGGTTATTTTTGTCACAGTCTACCTTTGCAGCTGATATCTTGTCACGCTCAAATATGTCAAACTGCAAACCCGTTAGTACTCCGGTCGAAGTTGGTTCTAAGCTCAGCGTTGATAGTGGTGCACCTTTCACAGACGGTTCATTATACCGGAGCTTAGCCGGGGCACTTCAGTATTTAACCATTACCAGACCTGACATTGCCAATGCGGTTCAACAGGTCTGTCTCTTTATGCATGCCCCCCGGGAACCTCACTTTCAATTTCTCAAGCGGATCCTTCGATACATGAAAGGCACCATCACACAAGGATTATTAATCTCACCATTCAAGTCTACTGCTTTGACCGCTTACTCAGTCGCCGACTGGGGAGGTTGCCCCGACTCTCGTAGATCTACCTCCGGCTACTGTGTGTAGTTAGGATCCAACTTGGTCTCTTGGTCCTCTAAGCGCGAGTCAACCATTTCGAGATCAAGTGCAGAAGCTGGATACCGTGGCGTGGCAAACATGATTGCTGAAATCAGTTGGGTACGCAATCTTTTGCTCGAATTAAAGGTCCCTGTCTGCAATGCCACAATTGTTTACTGTGACAACATCTCCGCAGTTTATCTTGCTGAAAATCCAGTTCAACACCAACGCACCAAACACATAGAACTGGATATACATTTTGTACGAGAAAAAGTTCGTCTTGGCCATGTCAAAGTTCTACACGTCCCTGCCGACTACCAGTACGCAGATATCTTCACCAAAGGTCTACCGAAGCACCTATTTCAACGATTTCGGTCCAGTTTGTGCCTTCGTCTACCTACGGCTACAACTGCGGGGGCGTGTTAAGTCACTGTTGGGTTAAACAGTGAGTTAAATCACTGTTGGGTTAAAAACAGTGAGTTAAACCACTGTTGGGTTAAACAGTGAGTTAAATCACCGTTGGGTTAAAACAATGAGCTAAACCACTGTTGGGTTAAAATAGTGCTTGAAATGACTGTTTGGTAAAAACAGTGCTTGAAATCACTGTTGGGTTAAACAATGAGTTAAACCACTGTTGGTTTCGAATCCAATATTTTAATGCAGTACAATCTACTTATATCCAGTTTTGGTACATTTTCATACATAAGTTTTATTGATTTTTAATGGGTTGTTGTTAAGTTTGCTAAAGTTTTAATCTTTTTTATGTTACAGGAATTTTTTATTAGACATACGGATGGGACCGCGATAAGTTAAGAAGCCAAAAAGCAACGTGTGACTCTATGCATAAAATCCGCCATCGAGAGTAGAACATCTGGGGGTGTTAGGCTGGAGTTATGCAAGGATGATAAACCAGGACTATTAGCGGAAGTGACATAAGCATTCAGAGAGAACGCGCTAAACGTTGCAAGAGATGAATTATCTACGACAAAGGGCAAAGCGGAGAACATATTCTACTTGACGGATGCACATGGAAAGCACGTTGATTCAAAAACTATAGAATTGGTTCGACAAAGAATCGGGTTAGATTACTTGAGAGTAAAGGAATTACCATTAGCATTTAGGAATGTTGGTGCACTGAATGTCTGTTTACTACGTCTTAATCGAGTCTTAGGTCTAGATAGGTTGATTAGGGTTGGAAAACAAGTTTAATGGATATATCATGTAATTCCGCTTGAAATGACTTGTTTGTCATTTCAAGCGAAATCAGGTTAAATAGGTATTCCGCTCGAAACTCATTTCAGTGATTCCGCTTGGACAGTTCAAGCGAAATCAGATTTCGCTTGGGATTGTCATGTCAGTTCCAGCAGAATCAGGAGTGCTATAAATAGGTGTGTGATGAGTTCATTTGTAACGATTTGAGCGGAATCAGGTCATTGTGTAAGAGTCGAATTGCTGCCAAAATCTTGTCAGAATCATTGTAAAAAGCTCGGAAAAGCAGTAATAGAAAGAAAGTTAAAGAGAACAAGCTGTGTGACGTTGTTTACTTTGATTCCGCCTTAGTAAATGATGATGAACTACCTTTACTGACTGTTTACGGTCACGGAACCAGTCCAACAAGTGGTATCAGAGCTCAGGACAAGGAGTTCATACTATTACAGCTTGAAATCATCGGATTCTCACTCTTCTACCCTTTCTTTTCTGATTTGACCATATTTCAGCGGTTGAAATGGCCTGAATTTGACATATATCAAGTGAAATACGGTGTTAACTAATCCCTGAGAGTTTTGGATCGTAATTCGATAAAAAATGGACAAAAACTTGATATTTCGCTTGAAAAGTTGTTCGAAAACAGTGACATCATCAGATTCCGTTTGAAAATTTTCAAGCGAAACCTCTTAAAAAGCTTATTCCGCTTGAGATTTACCTCTTAAAAAGCTTATTCCGCTTGAAATACTTTTGTATTTTCAAGCGAAATCAGATCAAGTCATATTCCGCTTGAAAATTTGGTTCTTACTTCGCTCGAAAGCTGATCCTGCTTGAAAATTTCTTGTGATTCCGCTTGAAGTTGATTCCGCTTCAAACTGATTTCGCTTGAAATTTATGTTTTTCAAAATTTAAAATTTTTCTAAGTGTTTGACTGATTTTTTAGGTACGTGCAAGATGGAGGATCTATTCATGAATCCGTTTAGCGATATGTATGCCTTTGCTGGAAATTCTGCAGACGATACTTCTTCTAGCAACACCAATGAGAACACACCGAATGCGAAGAAAAATTTATCGGATGCCTTAGGTGTGGAAAGTGCTTACGGAACTTATAACCCCCGAAGTTGATGGCTATTAAAGAGTACAGTCGGTGGTCTAAGAAGTTTGAAGAATGGTTGAAGGCCTTTGCTTCCCAGCTGGAAAAGTCTAAAGAATGGATACATTGATGGAGGCAAAACTGGTGAAAGCTTGACATCATCTGATGAAATAGAAGCGTTTCTTGCCGAGCAAAAATGCATCGCGTTGCTGTTTCAGTCTGTTCGAGAAGATATAATATCTTTGATCGAGTACAAAAGTTCTAAAGATCTCTGGGAAAAGCTAAAAGTGAAATGTTTGGGAAGTGCAGAAATAGTGAAAAATAAGAAGAAACTGCTAAGAAAAGAATTTGATTTATTTGGTTGTTTAAATAATGAATCAGTTTGTAAAATGATTGAGAGGTTTGGACACCTGAAGCTGGAACTGGCGAGACATGAAATTTTTTATTCTCAAGAAGAGCTAATCGACAAATTGTTTGATTAATTACCAGATGAGATGGATTGGCAATATTTTGCCTTGATCTTGAAGAATATGATCAAGCCTGAAATTCTTAGAGTTGATTTGTTGATTGAGAGACTAGAGAGTTACGAGCTGGAGATAAAGAAGACACACAAATTCAATCACTCATCATACCAGCAGAACTTGGATTTGTATTATCCAAAAAGCATGATGCCAAAGAATACATCTCCCAAGACAGCTTTTTCTGCTGAAAATTCCAACACTTCATGCAAAGAGAGTCAAAGCAGTGGTTTTCACAGTGGTTCTTCGTCACATTCAAGCCAATCAGATGCAACGAACCTATTTCAATGCAACATCACTGTAGACTTAAAGAACGCTCAAAATTTCAGTGAGGAGTCGGCAAAGCAACAAATGGTTTTCCTAGCTTCTGTGCTAGAATCGTATGAAAGCCTTGTGGCTGGCAAGATAGGCAACACCAACCTGACAAAAGAAGACTACGATCAGATAGATCCTGAGGAGATGGAATTGATCGACATAAGGTGGTGTATGGCTACTGCAGTTCGCCGGGCGCAGCGTTTCATGGAGATCACAGGAAGGAAGTCTATTGGAGGACCTTTTACCAAGTTAGGCTTCGACAAGTCTAAAGTAACATACTTTAAGTGCAAAAATAAAGGTCACTTTAAGCGTGAATGCCTAAATGCTTATGCTGATGAGTATGAAAACCCGTTTAGGGAAGATTACTACAAGAAAGCAATTTATCATCAGAATAAATCAGAACCACCAAGAATGAAGCAGCTTGAGGATAACAAAGAGAAATCTAGAGCTCTTGCTGTGATTCACGACGATGAAGGTTTCGACTGGAGCGAGCTGTTACCTGAGGAGGATGCGGTTGGATATGCTTTCATGGCAAAATCTGCTGAACCTGTTCCTTTTAAAGGCAACAGAAATGAAGAACAGAAGTATGGTTACAGAAAGATGATAGCTCAGAACAGAATGATCAGATATAGAATATCTGGTATCTATCTTGAAGCAAAAAGAGCAAGGAGATGGGATCCAGACAGAGAATGTTATCTTGACCCATGGGAAACATTGCTATTGACCACAACACTCTTGATCTTGAAACCATAATTAAAGAAATTGCTGATGAAGATGTGTATTGGCAAAGAAAATGGTGGGGAAGCGGAGAAGAGAGAGAAGAGAAAGAGAAAGAAGAAAAGTCAAAGAAGGTTGATGATGGAATCATTGACACAACTCAAGAGTTGAATGCTGAAAACATGGAAAAGATGGCTGACAAGGTACTGGCTGCTAAGGCACTTGAGGTAGACTCTAAATCCGTTTCTGAGTCTAAAAGCCAGGTTAGTACAAATGCGTCAACAACTAAGTCAGGTAAGAAAGTCAATGGTGATGTTGACTACAAAAATTGCATCAAAGAATGCAAAGTTTGTAGTACAATCACTTATCTAAATGGTAAGAAGGTTGATGATCTGACTGCTAGACTCAGAAGTGTTGAGGATCAGATCCTTGACCATGATAAAATGTTGAAAGCTTCAACTGACAGATAAAAAGAATTAACTAACAAAATTGAAAATGATAAAATTGATCAAGAAAAAGTTAGGAAAGAAAATGAAAAGTTAGTTCTTGAAAATCGTCAGATCACTGAAAAATTTGAGAAGCTTAAACGCACAGTTAAAGATAATGATGAAAGAAATGGTAAGACATATGAGGAAAATATTCATCTGTCGGGAGTGCTTCGGGTAAAAGAAGAATTAATCAATCAACAACTGGATGAAATTGCAAAGTTGAAGCTTAAATTTCAAGAAGCTGAAATTGAAAATGAAAGAATCTAGTTGAAGCTAAAAAGTTACTACTCCGCAAGCTTTGTTCTGCAACACATTGTTCCAAAACCCATAGGCAAAAACAAAGCTGGCGAAGATGTCTTTTCAGATGGAACCGGGGTGGGTTATCATCAAGTTCCACCACCAGTTTTAGAAAATTATTCGAAAAAGCAATCTGGGTTGGTTAATCTTGAAAATGAGAATGAAGTGAAACTTCCGGACACGATAGATGTCACGTTCACTTCATCTTCCGATGAGGATAGTGTCCAAACTGATGTTGTAAAAAGTGTGGTTGAGAATGTTCTAAAATCGGACAGTGACACTACTGAGGAAGATGAATGTTTCTTGGACAAATACATTCCGAAAGAAAAGTCCAAAAACAACTTAAATGAAGGACCTGATCTTGTCATGTACAAGATGTCAGGATCAGATAAGTTGTATTCGGATTCTGAATTTCCTCTGGAGAATGTAAATGTTTCCAAGTTGACAAATGTGTTCAAAATGGTTGAAATCGAGTTGTCTGAAGTGAAAAGCTTAAAACAAACAAAAAGGCAAATGAATTTTGAAAAAGATAAAGCTTATTACAAGAAGCCTGTTGTTCCACCATGTTTATATAACAACAATCGAAACAATTGGTCGGGTGGTTATCAGGGTGGTAAGAGTTATCAAAAGAGAAATGTTCAAAACAAGAAGTTTGTTGAGAAGAAATTGTTTGTGAACAGTTCAAGTTCACTTTCTGATGAAGAGAAAAAGATTTTTTCGAAGTCAAACAAAGAGTTCTTTGAAAACAAGGCTTCACAGCCTCAGCCTGAAGGCACAAGTTGAGTTGTTGACACTCGAACATGCTTCAGAGGTAATCAAGTTGGACATATTGCACGAAATTGTACCAACTTGAAGCCTAAGACTGAAGTCATGAAGAATCAATAAGAGAAAGTTGTTGCTAAGGGCAAAACTCCATTGATTGTTGAGAAAAAGGTTTTGAAAAATGAAAACATTAAAATCAAAACAGAACCTGCTAAAAATTTGGTAACTAAAAATGACAAGTTTTACAAGCGGGTTGCGTCACCTCAACAAACATGGAAGCCGAAAGTTGTTAAGAAGGAATCAAGTGTTCCAAAACCAAAGGTTTCTGAGACTAAAAAACAACCATCTTCTACCACACCGGTAAAGATGAATGTTCCTTTGGATTATTATGTGAAACTTGAGAAAGAAAAGCAAAAATCTGAGAAGACAAATGTTCAGAAGAAAGACCAACCATCTGGTCAACCTCAAAAAGATGAGTTTTTCCTATATAAAAAGGTTGAGGTTGGGTCTGAAGAAAGCTTAAAAATGAATGACAAAAATTTTCCGCCACTTTACACTACAAAATCTCACATCAAAGCTGAGTTACCTGAGTCAAAACAGGCTTGGGTAGCTTCCAAATCTAACTAAAGTGTTTGTGGTTTGTGTAGGAGCTTTCGAGATCCTTTTCACGATGGATTATGGATAGTGGAGCTTCTCGGCACATGACGGGAAAGACAGCGTTGCTGTACGATGTTAGAAATTTCAATGGAGGTTATGTAGGCTTCGCTGGAAATCAAGGTAGTAGGATTATTGGTGAAGGAACGTCATCCAATGGGATTGTGACGTTTGAAAGAGTTAATTACATTGCTGAGCTGGAAAATAATCTGCTGAGCATCTCGCAGATTTGTGACAGGATGTACACCACTCACTTTACTGACAAAGAATGTTTGATCTTGAAGCCAGGATTTGTTATCCCTGAAGAATGGATTATCATGAGGGCACCAATAGTCAATGATCTGTACGTGTTGGACATGAGTGTAGCTACTACAACCACGGGTCAGGCTCATTGTTTTGTGTCCAGAGCAACAGAGAAGGAATCAAGATTGTGGCACCAGAAAATGGGTCATATACATCTTAGAAAAATGAATCACTTGGTGCACAATGATTTGGTTACTGGAGTTCATGTAAAAGGTTTTCATCTGGAAGGGGAGTGCATTAGCTGTATGAAAGGCAAGCAAAAGAAAAAGTCACACCCTAGAAAGCAAGTCAATTCAGTTTCAAGACCTCTGGAGAGACTTCACATGGATCTTTTTGGTCCTGTGAATATCAAAAGTATTACAAAGGATCTCTACTGTCTTGTGGTTACTGATGATTATTCCAGATTTTCGTGGGTTTCATTCTTGAAGTCGAAAGATGAAACATTTGACAGTTTGATGGCGTTGTTCAAGAAGATTGAAAATCTGTACCAAAGGAGTATCAAAAGAATTAGAAGTGATAATGGTACTGAATTCAAGAACAACAAGATGGAAGAATTTTGTGATGAAAGAGGTATATTGCATGAGTTTAGTGCTCCGTACACTCCGCAGCAGAATGGAGTTGCTGAAAGAAAGAACAGGACACTAATCGAGACAGCCAGAACTATGCTTGCTGATTCAAAGATACCAATAAATTTTTGGGCAGAAGCAGTTGCAGCGGCATGCTATATGCTCAACAGAGTTCTCACTGTCAAGAAGTTCAACAAAACGTGTTTTGAGTTGATCAATAACCGCAAACTAAATCTGAAGTATCTTGAACCGTTTGGGTCACCCTGTACTATTCTAGAGCCTTTTGGAAAGTTTGGTCCGAAGAGTATTGAGGGGATATTCATTGGTTATGCAAGTCCTTTACGACGTGTCTTCGTTCCAAGTCTGAAGCGGATTATTGAAGCTCCAAATGTTGAATGTCAAGGTTATACAATGCCGCCGCAGAATCCTGGAGATTCATGGCGTTCTCATTACGACACTTTGTGGGATTCATTTGACGTGATGGACGAACCAGAAGAAGAAGAAGAAGGTTTCTTTGATGAGTTGGATATTCTGAGGGAATATGAGTCATCGCAGGAAAGGTTCCCAACTGAGTATTCAAGGTGACCACGACAAACTTCAAATAACAATGAAGCTGGTCCAAGCAATGCTGGTGAACATGATGATGTTCAACAAAATGAAATTTCTCTAGATAATCAGACGGTTGCAAATGATAATCAAGAATCTGAGAATATGCCGATATTTGATCGTGGTGATTCAGATTCTGAGGGGGAGCAAATTCAGGATTCAAGTCAAACAAACTCAATTAGTGAACAAGGTGCAAATCAAAATGTTACTAATCTGGAAGTGAGGTAGATGTTCCGAGCGAGGTAATGCCAAGAACTCTTTCATACCATCCAGAGGAGCTGATCATTGGAGAACTACAATCAGACGTTCGCACTAGACGTCAAATTGACCAAGGACTTACTTGTTTTTATTCTACAGTAGCACCTTTACAAACTGAATTTTCATTAAGTTGTTTTATTTCGCAGATCGAACCGCGAACATGCAAAGAGGCGCTAACTGAAGATTCTTGGGTCAATGCTATGCAAGAAGAGTTAAGTCAATTTGAGAAGTTGGGAGTGTGGAAGCTGGTAGATTTTCCAGAACGTCATAGGAAGATCAATATAAAATGGGTGTTTAAGTGTAAGAGAGATGATCAAGGAGTTGTTGTGCGAAACAAGGCTCGACTCGTAGTCCAGGGTTTCAGTCAACAGAAGGGTATAGATTTTACTGAAGTGTATGCTCCTGTGGCTCGACTAGAAGCGATCAGAATCTTCCTAGCATTTGCATCGTGGAAAAACTTCAAAGTATATCAGCTAGACGTAAAATCGGCGTTCCTCTATGGGAATGTTAAAGAGGAGGTATATATCGGACAGCCGCCAGGCTTCACCGATCCAATCGACAAAAACAAGGTTTATTTGCTGGACAAAGCGCTGTATGGTTTACACCAGGCCCCGAGAGCTTGGTACGAGACTTTGTCTCAACACCTACTAGCCAACAACTTTATGCGAGGGAAAGTGGATGCCACTCTCTTCACCAAAGAGGTCGAGGGACATCTTCTGATAGTACAGATATACGTGGACGACATAATATTTTGGTCAATGAATGAGAATTTGTGCAAAGATTTTGAACTAGTGATGAAGCAAAAATTCGAAATGTCATCGATGGGGGAGATGAAATTCTTTTTGGGTCTATAAGTTGATCAACTACCTAAGGGAATTTTCATTCATCAGACGAAGTACGTTCATGATATTCTAGAGAAATTTGGGATGTCAGGTTCCACTCCAGCGTCAACCCCACTAGCGACGAATCATGGGATACACCCAGATCTCACCGGAGACATGGTAGATGAGACGCTTTATCATTCCATGATCGGTTCATTGATGTACTTAACTGCTTCAAGACCTAATATCATGTACCAACGTGCCTCGCAGCAAGATTTCAATCTAACCCGAGAGCTTCGCATATGATCATTGTGAAGAGGATATTACGCTATCTGAAAGGAACTCCATCATTGGGGTTGTGGTATCCTAGAAAAGGTGATTTCACGCTCGAAGGGTATTCCGATTCCGATTTCGGATGCTGCAAAGTCAATGCAAAATCGACAACAGCGGGTTGTCAGTGCTTTGGACCTGGTTTGGTTACCTGGCAGTGCAAAAAGCAAACCTCTATGGCTCTATCCACATGTGAAGTGGGGTATGTTTCTGCTAGCAGTTGCTGCTCTCAGATCTTGTCGATCCAGCAACAGATGCGCGACTACGGTTTGCAATTTCTAAACACCCCAATATTTGTTGATAATGAGGCCGCTATTAATATAACAAAAAATCCAGTACATCACGCTAAAACTAAACATATAGAAATTTGACATCACTTCATCCGAGATTGCTTCGAGAAGAAGTTGATACGAATTGAGAAAATCCACACTGACAATCAGAAAGCTGATTTACATACCAAAGCTTTTGAAAAACACGTTTTAAATATCTTTTAAAACTGAATGGTATGATGCTTTTCTCGGTGTCGGATGGAATTATTGGCGTTGATGAAGGTACTGTTGTAGATGATGATGATGAGAAACAATCTGCAATGGTTTGTCGATTTTTTACTTGTTTTGGTATTTAGGGGGACTAAATATTTTCAGAAAATACAAAAACAGTAAAAAATTTAAAAATCCAAAAACATGAGAAAATTTCAAAATCCAAAAACAATAGAAAACTGAAAAAGAGCTTGTGTAAAAAGGGAAAGTGATAGTACATGAGTTTGACAGTTACGGTACGCTAAAGATTTGTAAAGATTAAAAGCGTTAAACAGTCTCACTGATGATGTGTTGATAGGTTTTTACACATTTAGTAGGTTTGTTCGGGATATAAACATACAATCTTTACTTACTTATTTTGTGGGGAACACTACTTGGATATATAGGTAACCCCTGAAATCTTGTTTGAAAGGTCCCTCTTTCTGAAATACTAGGTCTTTATACTCAGTGATATATCTGGGGTATTATTCCGGGACTTCTGCTGAATGGAAGTTCTGACCTAGTCCCCGAATAATACTTTCTGTATTGCTTGAAACATAGCATCACCCTCAACAAATTGATGAAACAATAAAATTGATAATCATTGCTGTTGTAAAAAAAAGATCCTCTAAAGGGGACACACCGAAAGTCGAACCGTCATCTCTCTGCTGAACGGAAGTTCTAACCTGAGCTCTCACGATTTCGCATCTAACCCCTTACAGATATTATCATTATCCGTGGTATACTCACATGTAAGACTGAATATTGGGATTCTGGATACGGGAGTATATTCAAGAGGTAGGACACATGAATGAGTTTAAGTTCTTAAATCACCTAAATCGTATCCTAAACATATTGAAAATTGTGTGAAAATTTAAAGTGGATCAGTATATCGGCAATCTACGTGAATTGTTTAATTCTGAGTATGAAATAAAAGCTTAAGGGTACTAGTGACTTGTCTGATAGCTGATATGATTCCCTGACACGCTCACCAAAAATATGTTTGTAAATAGTTTACTTTCTTTACATTCTGCAATTTAAGTTTCTGTATTTCATTTATTGTTTAGAAACTTTATTGAAAAATTCAAAAAGATTTTTCATTTCTGCTTTATTTTCCGACAAACCAGAGTAGAAAGTTGATTGTCTGAATCTTGAAGTTGAAAGTAGATGCAGGAAGTTTCTGGACTGGAGGATGAGGAGAGCTTATCTTGATAAAATCTTATTGATGAAAAGTCAAAAGCAAGATCATTAATTTGAAACTTGTTATTTTCAGAAATTGTTTGAAAATTCTTGAACTAAATCAGTTTGATTTGTCTGAAATCAACCAAGGTCATTAAGTTGGACTTGGTAGATTAATTGAGTAATCAGGGTCATTAACTTGGACCTGAATACTTGAGTGGTTTTCTAAACTGATAGATATTGTGATTTATTGTTAAAAATCAATAGATTGTAATGTTATATGTTTGAGAAACAGGTTGTGGATTTCAAAATCCCAATGGCTAAAAAAGTCAAAGTTTGAACCAGAATTCAAGTCCCAGCATACCGAGAGGGGGAGTTTGTGAAAGGGGGAGTCAGAATTCTGTATCAACAGTCAAAGGGGAGATTGGAGTCTGTAGATTAAAGATAGAGACAGAATGAGATCCTGAACCTGTGAAGAGAGAGTTTTTACAATGTGAAGACAAAGTTGGAGAGAGATAAAGACCGAAGACTCGATGCTGAAGACTTCGTCAACATCCAAGGGGGAGTCTGTTGGTGCACTGAATGTCTGTTTACTACGTCTTAATCGAGTCTTAGGTCTAGATAGGTTGATTAGGGTTGGAAAACAAGCTTAGTGGATATATCATGTAATTCCGCTTGAAATGACTTGTTTGTCATTTCAAGCGAAATCAGGTTAAATAGGTATTTCGCTCGAAACTCATTTTAGTGATTCCGTGTTGGTGCATTTCATCTGTTGACTTTGTCTTGGATCGAGTCATATACTTAGAGTGTTAGATCAGGGCACGTATTACGAGAAAACAAGAGAGTTTATGTGAGTCTGAGAGTAGATTCGCTCATATGGACATAACAGGTTCGCTTTTATGTCATGAAGGTAGGTCCGCTCGTATGTCCAATGGAGGTCCGCTTTTACGGACATGTCCATTGGAGCGGACCTAGTACTCATATAAATAGTCCTCTGGAGCGAATCATTTGTAATGTTTGGTGAAAACTCGTACCGAAGTGCTGCCTGATCGAGATTAGTCTGTAAACTGTTAAATATCAATGCAAATAGGTGTTTAAAGTGATTTGCTAGCTGTTCCTACGTTGATTACTTGTTTTCCGCACCTGTAATTGACGAAAACTCCTCTGAACGTCTCGTTCGGGTCGACACACGATCTTACAATTGGTATCAGAGCTTCAGGAGGAGGAGTTCTGCAGAGAATAGCTGAAATTCATCAAGTTTTCTTTCTTCTACACCTTCTTTCTTCATTTCAGACACTTTCAACGGTCAAAATCGACTCAAAATTTCAAGGATTGTGCGCAACACGTTAGAGACAAACCCTGGAAAGTTTGGTATCAAAATTCGAATTAAAAATGGGTCAAAAGTGGGTCCGAATGAGATTCGCTTTTTCGGACATTTCATAGGGTCGCTTTACAGGTTCGCTCGTTGATACATATTAGACAGATTCGCTCCAAATTTCAAGAGGTTTGCTTCTAACTTCAGTAGATCCACTCAAAAGTTCAAGTCTGGCTCGCTCATTGGAACCAGAAGTGGTTCGCTCATACTTACCATATAGATCCGCTCAAAGATTTAAGTGGTCCGCTTTTGTGTCCGCTTGGCAGTCTGGTTCGCTCATACGTACTGAGTTAGGTCCCCTCGTTTGAACACAAGCAGGTTTGCTCGTGTGGAAATATTCTGGTTCGCTCTTCTGTCAAACAAGAGATCCGCTCTTGTGATCATTGCAAACAAACCGGTTCACTTTTAAGATTGTTGTAAAAATTTTTGAAAAATTTGAAAATGGACGAGGAATTTTTCAACGCGTTCGCTACTCCGGTTACACCGATAAGTTTTGCACAGAATACAATGCTCGAGAATGAAACGGGTACAATGCAAAAACGACCTAAGCTCATGAACATAGAAGAATACAAAGGTTGGGAAGGTCGGTTTGAGAATTGGGTGCAAGCAAACTATCTTGATGCTTGGGAATGTGTTGAAACAAAGTATGTTCGACCTTTGAATGATGATGAAGAACCTGTTCCGATAAAAGATCTAACTGCTGATGCTAGGAAGAAGTACAAAGATGAGAAGATGATGCTAAGTCTTCTTCAACAGGCAGTGAAAGAGGATATCATGGTTCTTTTGCAACACAATGGAACATCATATTCGATTTGGAAAGCTTTGCGATCAAAGTTTAGGGGAAGTGAAGAGATGGTGAAGAGCAAAAAGTCACTTCTAAAGAAAGAATTTGATCTTTTCCGTGGGTTAAAGAATGAAAGTACAAGAGAAATCATTGAACGATACTGCAATTTACTTGCTAACATGAACAGATTGAGTATCGAGAAAAGTACTGATGAGTTGATCGAAAAACTTGCTGATGCGTTACCATATGAGACTTGGGGCACATACTTGATGATGCTCAGAAACAAGAAGGATTTTAGCAATTTGACGCTCAGTAAGTTCATTGAAAAGATCGAAGCTCAAGAAATGGAACAACGGAAAGTTATCAGAATGAAAGATTTTGATGGTGAACAGGACATCGGGTTATACTATAAGGCAGGAGTGAATGAGAAATCATCAAATTTATCTCCGAAAATTGAGACTGCCTATAGTGCCAAAAATTCGTCTGGAAGTCCTTCATCTGGGACAAATAGCAAAACCAGTTTCACTTCGTTTTCATCTTATGATCCAAACATTTCTGCAACTAAAAATGGGAGAAAGTTACAGTGCAACATCGTGTTAAATCTTGAAAATGATCAAGATTATTCTGAGGAAGTTTCCAAAAACCAAATGTCTTTATTAGGAATGGTTTTGGAATCTTATACTTGTTTTGTTGCAGGTCGTATCGGCAATCCAATGTTAACCAAAGAAGACTACGACCAGATAGATGCTGAAGAAATGGAGCTGATGGACATAAAGTGGTGTCTGGCCAGCGTGTTACGGAGAGCTGAGAAATTCAAACAAATCACGGGAAGAGATGATCTTGGTGATGCAAATGTTTCTACTTTAGGTTTTGACAAATCTAAAGTCACTTGTTTTCGGTGCAGGGAAAAAGGACACTTCAAGAGAGATTGCACTAACCGAGAAGCAAGTGGAGCTTAAAATCCGTTCAACAACAACAATGATTACTATCGTAAAGCCATCTATCACCAAGTTGGTCAACAATCATCTCAACAACCTAAACATCACGCTCAAACTGCACATGGAAGAGATGTGATTGAAGATTCTAGAAAGAGAGCTTGTGTGGGCAATCATGATAGATTGTTTGGAAAAAGAAAGGATGGTAGTGCTTTGATAATTGATCAAGATGATGAAAGATTACCAGAAGGTTTTAGCTGGGAAAATTTTACCTGGGATGATTACATTCCTGATCAAACCAAAGCCTATACTGCTTTCATGGCGAAGGTTGAAGATGATAGTGATGATGATACGGAGTATTGGGCAAGAAAATTCAAAGAAGATATGAAATTGCTTGCTGAAAGTGATAGTGAAGACGAAAAAGTCAAGAAGAAAAAGAAGAAGATCAAGATGCCGGTGAGCAGTGATGATGAAGAGGTGCCAGTGATAAGAAGACAAAAGATGAAAGAAGTTCCTAAATTCAAAGTTGAGGAAGAAGTCGATGCAAAGAAGATTCCAGTAAATTGTGAAAATTGTGAAGTTGTAAAGAAGCAGAACAACACTTTGATTTACAATTTGAACAGTTTGAAGGAGTCTTATGATGTGCTGAATAAAATGATGAATCAATACAATCAAACAAGTGAAGAACAAGCCACAGCGATGAAGACACTTCAGGGAGCATTCATGACAAAGCAGAAAGTTGTGAACAATTACATAGAGAAGTGTGCTGCTTTGGAACAAAAGCTTGAGCTGCAAAGAATTGAAACTGAAAGAGTTAATCGTTTGTTAAAAAGTTACTCATGTACTTCCTATGTCATTGACAGGATTTATCCAACGGTTGAAAGTATGAAGGTTTGGGAAGATGATGAGGTAACTGAAGAGAAAGCAGCTGGAGAAGGTACTGAGGAAAAGATTGCTGATAAGAAGAAGAATGACAAGAAAAAAGACACTGAAAAGACGAAATCTGGTAAGAAGAAAGGTGTCAGTTATAACAAGTGTCCACCTCCGCTGGAAAATGGATATTTGCCTAGATATCCTAACGATGAAAGAGTCAAAAAGGCCACAAATTTAAAGTGGGAGTCAGAGTCGTCAGTCAATTTACTAGAAAGCATTGAGGTTGTGTTTACATCGTCTGACACTGATCAACAGTCTCAATTGATGAAGAAAGTCGTGGATCATGTGTTAGAGAGTGATGATTTTGACGAGTCAAAGTCTGGGTCAAGCACAGAGTGTCAAACAGAAAAACAGGGCAAATTAGTTTATGATAGAAAGTTTTTATTGTCAAAATCTAAGTTGAATGATGGATTGTTTAAAGTGGCTTACACTTTAAATGATTCGGACAAATTATATTCTGATGAAGAATTTCCAATAAGAGGTGTTAAGCCTGAAATGATCAAAAAGGTTTTCAAATTAACAGAAATTAATATTTCTGAAATAAAAGACTTGTGTCTTAATGAAAAACCTAAAAAATACACCTCAAGAGTTCAACAGAGATTAAACAAGAAAAAGAATTACAGTTCTGGTTCAGATTTCCAAAAGAAATCAAACCATAACGGTAATTTCAAAAAGAAAGGATTAGGCTTTATTCCTACAGAAAAATGAAAAATATATTCGTGATTTTAAATCCAAAATGTCATTTGTTTCAGGTACATCAACTGATGAGGAAGAAAAAACAAGCTTCTGGAGAGAATCGAATAGTGAGTTTCTTGCGAAGAAGCAAATTGAGTTGAAGAAGATGGCTGAGCAAAAGAGAGACACGAGAACCTGTTTCAAATGCAACAATATTGGGCATATTGCCAAAGACTGTTCCAAGGCAATACAATCAAAACAGGGAGTGTCTTGTAAACTCAAAGAGCAAGTGGTTGAGTTTGAACCACTAATTGATCGAACCAAATTGTTTAAAAATTCTATTTTTGAAATTGGTGAAAGTTCGAACAAGTTTTACAAGAAGAGAGCAAAATCTAACAACCAGAAATGGGTTGTTAAGAAGGTTAATGGGTTGTTAAGAAGGTTGATGAAAGCTCTAGCAATGATTCTGATAGGTCAAAATCAGAGGAGCTATATTCAGGCGATGAAACTGATTCCACAAAGTCAGTTGAGCCACAAGTTGTTTCAAAATGTGAAGCTGATGAAAAAGATGAAAAATCAGTTCCGATTGTAAATGATGAGGAGTTTCCACTACTTCGGGCTGAGAATTATAAAAAGAAAATTGGTAAAATTGAAATTTCTAACCAATTTTATAATGATGAACAGGAATTTGATGCCGAGAAGGTCTTTAACCCCAAGGTAAAACACATCTTTGGCAAGATGATTGATCGAAAAGTCAAAGGGGTTAAGGAATTTTATGAGAAGAAAACAAGGAAAGAAAAGGTTGAACCATCCCTGGTTTGTAACTGGGATGGTACATATTATGAACAATAAGTCTCAGGACTTGCCGGAGCTCCCAGGTTGGTAAGCGTGGAGCATGAATCGGCATCTTTCTCAAATTATATTCGTAACGTCAATCATACAAACGGTAAAAAGGTTTGTTTGTGTATTTCCTACAAGTGGTATTTGATGAGTTTATGTTTTACAAGTGGTACAGAGGTTTCTGAACTGCAAATGGTAAATCAAGGACATTAAATTGTACTTGTATTTTCCTATATATGGCTGAAAGACAAGATGATGAACCATAACCCCGAACATTTGTTTGCCTACAAGTGGTAACCTACAAGTGGTAAAATCAATCAAACTTATTTTCCGGAAAAACCATTTTGATTAAAACAAACTTAAGTGTTTTGAAATCTAAATGGGAAAATAATTTGTTGATAGGGGGAGTTCTGATTGTTTATGCGCTGGTGAATGGCGAATTGAAGTGATTCGATATTGGTTGTCAATGTTTTGTACAGTTGTGTCAGTCTATGATTGATTGATTGGTTTGTGATAAGTGATGATCTTATGCTTAAACGTTTATCTTAAAACTTATGTTTGTGATTGAGTGTTTATGCAGGAAAGTCAACATTTGTGGGGGAGCATATGTTGGAGTTGATAGATTAAAAAAAATGTCAACATCATAGTGAAGGGGAGTCTGTTGATGATACAAGAGAAAGAGATGAAGATAGAGAGAGAGAAGTCTAGTGACTGATCAAGACTGAAGACGAGAAGATTCTACCATGTGGAGACTCGATGGACGACTCCGTCAACATCTGAGGGGGAGTCTGTTGGTGCATTTCATCTGTTGACTTTGTCTGGGATCGAGTCATATACTTAGAGTGTTAGATCAGGGCACGTATTACGAGAAAACAAGAGAGTTTATGTGAGTTTGAGAGTAGATTCGCTCATATGGACATAACAGGTTCGCTTTTATGTCATGAAGGTAGGTCCACTCATATGTCCAATGGAGGTCCGCTTTTACGGACATGTCCATTGGAGCGGACCTAGTACTCATATAAATAGTCCTCTAGAGCGAATCATTTGTAACATTTGGTGAAAACTCGTACCGAAGTGCTGCCGGATCGAGATTAGTCTGTAAACTGTTAAATATCAACGCAAATAGGTGTTTAAAGTGATTTGCTAGCTGTTCCTACGTTGATTACTTGTTTTCCGCACCTGTAATTGACGAAAACTCCTCTGAATGACTTGTTCCGGTCGACACACGATCTTACATTCCGCTTGGACAGTTCAAGCGAAACCAGATTTCGCTTGGGATTGTCATGTCAGTTCCAGCGGAATCAGGAGTGCTATAAATAGGTGTGTGATGAGTTCATTTGTAACGATTCGAGCGGAATCAGGTCATTGTGTAAGAGTCGAATTGCTTGCTGCCAAAATCTTGTCAGAATCATTGTAAAAGCTCGGAAAAGCAGTAATAGAAAGAAAGTTAAAGAGAACAAGCTGTGTGACGTTGTTTACTTTGATTCCGCCTTAGTAAATGATGATGAACTGCCTTTACTGAGTGTTTAGGGTCACGGAACTGGTCCAACAAGAATAATGAAAAGGGAGAGAATGTGTAGGGTGGGGCAGTGTTGTTAAGACCCGTGTGCAAACACGGGTGATTTCTTACTGAGTATTCAAGAAGCAGCTGCTTATTGAATAACAATCAAAAAATGTATAATCATTCGTCATTTAATGAAATGTGGTATGCATGGTTTTCTAAGAAACCACCCGTGTTTGCACACGGGTCTTACCGCTAGTAATAATAATAATAATAATAATAATAATAATAATAATAATAATAATAATAATAATAATAATAATAATAATAATAATAATAATAATAATAATAATAATAATAATAATAATAATAATAATAATAATAATAACAATCATCATCATCATCATACTCGGTAAATCCCACCCATAACAAAGCTAGAGTAGGGTTTGAGGAGTGTAAGATGTAAACAACCTTACCTCTACCCAATAGGAATAGAGAGACTGCTTCCAGCGAGACTCCCGATAGTAGTTTTGATGATGATAATGAAGTTACTTCTTGATGCAGCGTGTGTTACGCGTGTGTTACGAAAATGAAGATCAAACACGTTGATTCTGCGAATACCCGTGTAGTTCTTCCCCAACCCCCAAGATTCCACCCAAAGGGCACAAAATTTGATGTGAAAAATGAGTTATGTCAAAATTCAAGTCTACCTTTTCCAATTACTAGAGAAACATATAAATAGGAACATAAATTCGAAATGGGCCTAAAAAAACAATGGGCCAAACACAAGCCCAAAAACAAAATGCCCAAAACACTTCAAAAAACATAAAAACGTAAATAACTAATAGAAATATGCGTTTTTTGGCCCGGGCGATGACCCAAACCGCCATAAGCATTTGCTGCAAGATGGAGCTCGTTCTCACGTTCGTTTCGCCTGGTCGCACGCCCAAAACGGACCCCCGTAGCCCAAGTTAGAGCCGTTTTAGTGAAGCTCCTTTTGTTACACGATCTTGGGCCTCCAAATACAAGATAGCCCGCTCTTCCACACTTGGGCCCGCATCACTTCTAGGGGCCAAAAAGGATAGAAAAATTGACGTTGAGGGTTGAAATGTCAAAAGATTCCTTTTTAAGATAATAAGGTTAAAGTGAGTTAACCACATGGGCTAAAAACATAATTTACTCTTTTCATTTAAAGAGTAAAAAATCCGATTTGCTCTAATGTGCAAGACACGTGACCAGAATTAACACACAAAGTTAACGTCCGTTAAATGAAAAGACATAAACTGTCACAATATATGAACATTAAGGATCAACTATGTTATTTGTTATTATGAAGACCAAAAGTGAAATTCGCAATATACCTAAAGACCAAAAATTCTAATAAACTAGTAAAAGGATAACTTTATTTGTATCAAGATAAATCAAATGATATTTTTGTAATAGCCGGGTCCATTTTGAAAGCTCTTAAAATGTAGAGGGTGATTATAGTAAAATTCGGATTAGGGTAACCTCACACTTTCTATTTAGTACCAATCTAATTCCATTTCCATCATAATCATCGCCGCACACTTTCTTCTCTCATCCATCGACATCCCTGGCCATAAAGACGACATCTCTTATTCAGTACCAATGTAAGAGCTTTTATTTTCATTTTATCTAATTTGATTTACCTCATAATCTTACTTTACATTTTTAAAAATCATTGCCTGTTTTCAAAGTACCAATCTGGGAATTTTTTATTTAACTAATTTTAAAGACGTATATGCTTTGATTTTGTTGGTGTTAATGTAACATATATGCGTACTAACTCAGATCGGTTTTCAAAATGAAGAAATTCCTTACCAAATACATTTATAGGAGTTTTGATTTCCTACAAGCATGTTCTAGCTTAGATCTATAAACAAATGAAGAATAATTTGTCACATATTTTTGTTCCTTATTTGTCGTGTAGTTCTAAGGGTTTTTTGTTTTCTGCTTGTTTTGTTAGTTTTAAATGTTAGGTTTGGTGTTATTCATTCATCTCACATCACAAATGGATTTGTCTAATCATTTTGGTGGAGACAATAGCATGTTGATCGTTCATAGCGTTTCAAGGATCTCAAATGAGAAAGGTAAAGTCTGAAGTCATTCAAACTACTTTAGAAAGTCGTTATTGCAAAAAATAAATAAATAAATAAAAATACGGGATAATCAAGGCCAATCATAAAATTAAAAAAAACCACACTTGTTTAAGTCACAAAATTAACGACCTCACTTTGTTCATTCGCAAAATTAACAACCATAGCTGTTTCCATTACTTCTTTTTTAAAGCTTCTAAACTGGTGATATAATGTTACAAGTCTAAAATAGATTAATATATGTGTAGAAAGGTGTGGTTGTACTTCAACGATTTAAGGGATATTAGTGGGTAAAGTCAAAGAAATGTCAATAAATATCGTATCGAATATTGTGGTTATTATGGTATAAGCGACGTTGGCTAATAATTAACGGGTCATGGCTAATTATGGTATATATATATATATATATATATATATATATATATATATATATATATTGGGTTAGGTTAACGTACAATGGCCCTTGTCGTACAATATTTACGCGATAATCTCAGCCGTCCGACCTGGTGCGAATTCACTTTTGAACATACGATTTGTGCTGAAAAACCAACATGCGAAATTGCTTTATATACCTAACATGCGACTTCATCATATTTACCAACATGCGAAATTGCTATAAAAAACCAACATGCGATTTCATCAAAAATACCAACATGCGATTTCGAACATGCTTTTTTATAACGTGCGATTTCACAATATCGTACGTACGTTAAGAGATATTGTATTTTATACTTCACTATGTGTGTGTGTGTGTGTATATATATATTATCACCTATAGCCTTTAGTCATGTACATTTGTTTTGTATAATAAAATAAAATAGAAATTGATTCACATTTTATGTTTGTTTTAATATTTTGGTAAAGTGTTTAGCCTATTATGTGTACTTATCTTATGTTAGGAAAACAACCCAAAGGACTCTAGTTATTGTTGTAGAGTCAGGTAGACACACACTTGATATTGTTTCCTAATTACTAAATACATACATTAAGGTCACCAATAGCAAGAAAATCAAATGAGTTTCATAATACTCTAAGAGGCTCTTTGTAGAATTTAATTTGTAAAACTTCATGCTCTCTTTTCTTAATATTGCTATGTTCCCTAAATCCTTAAAAACATGATAGTTCAATAAGAATTCTGTAAGAGGCTTCTTTCTAGTATTGAATCAATGGATGTTTATTTCTCCCTTTAACGCTCCAAACAGTTTGTTTTCTCATCTGTAGTTGTGTTCCTTTTTCATTTCCTTCCAATATGAGCCCACAACCGTGGTGGGTTAGGTCAATTAAAGGGCTGATTGGTGATGGAAGAGATCGACGACCATAGTTTTTGAGTGTTAGTAAGGCGGAGGTAGTTAATGGTGAAACCTAGGGGTGTCAATGGTGTCGGGTTGATGGCTTGGTGGGTTGAAATGTTCAACCCAAACCCGACTCATATTATTCGGGTCAATGATGTTAACCTAACCCGACCCATATAAATTCGGGTCAACCCGAACCGACCCCTTTAACCCATATTTGTAAATGAGTCATATAAGTTGACAATTAACAATTGAGTTGTTTGGTTTTAAGCAGCTTATCGACAATATGCTTAATGATGAGTAGGAGTGTAACAAATAAATAATACAATGTGTCAAAATAAACATGATTATAACTAACCATGTAAAATAGAAACGGAAAAAACAAAAACAAAAATATAAAAGATTTTTTTCTAATGGGTCAACCCGTTTTTATCTTGGGCCTATTAACATAAAACCAATTCTATTTGGGCTTATTTATTAATAAATTGGGTTTAATGGATTAATATTAAATTGGGTCTGGATTAGATGGTATTGGTTTAAAGAAAAAAAAAATATATAAATCGATAAATATAGGGGATTTTGGTCCACATACAAGAAAGTACGGGTACACCTCAACACAAATCCAATTCGTTCTTGAATACTTAATATTATCCGATTGAATCCTTGATTAGTGCGATGAAAAGGTTTAATCTGAAAGTGATAACATGATTCAAAGTACATCCAAGTTTTGATTTGAATTTCTTTGTGGTTGCGCAAACAGAGAAGAATAACAGTTCGAACAAATCAAGTAAGTTTTTTCCAACATTATCAAGCATTAGAAATCAATATGTTTCACAAAGATGTTGTCAATGCTATTAGTCTTTATTACGACGATGCAATGGTTTCATGTCCAAGTTAACAAACAAACTAACAACCGAAAGTATAAACCAGAAGATTTTGAAAGTGGATGAAATAAAACAAACAAGATTAACACAAACAGGTCGATGATGATCATTCAGATCTTCAAGTTTGTTCGACACAATACATATATACATATACCAAGCGGCGTGATGTTTGGATCTCCAACCGCTTCGTCAATAGACACCATGTTTAACCTATGACCCGGTACATCATAATGCATGGGCTTTAGCAGATCTGGCCTATGTTAATTTTTGCGTGAGTCTGAAGAGAAATATTGGGATCCCTTGCAGACGCCCTATGGTCACAACTTCTGCTTGAAGTGCTTTGAGAAATGGGTTGGTCAGGGGAAGCGTACTTGTGCCATGTGTCGCACTGCAATTCCTCTTAAAATGGCTAGTCAGCCCAGAATCAATTCATCACTTGTAATTGCAATTAGAATGGCAAAGATGACTAAATCAAACTGCCCTCATGATTGTTATGGTTTTAGCATATGAAAATTGTAAAACGGATTCTAATCATATGCGTTGGATCTTAATTTTGCAGCGGTGAAAATGGAGCCCGCCCGAGACCTTTGCCTGTCTTTAAGGAGCTGAAGGATGCAAGTGATGTGATAGAGAGGAAGGGATCCCCATCTTGGGGTTATGATATAACATTATCTAACTTGCGTTTTTTTTGGTACAATTTATGTTTGTTGAGTTGCTGCCAATAAGAATCACTTCTGCTATGTTAACTTCTAACTTAAAAACTGAACCAAGCCGAGTTCAAGCTCAATTTTCAGATTGGTTATGTGTCTAATATTTTGCAGTTGTTATTCCATGTTAACCATAGGTAGCTAGTTTTGATTATTAGCACAGTTGACTATATTGTTATTGATGGACTTCATAATGTGCAGTGCAACTCTTATCTTTGAGGTGGAGCTGGTGGCTTGTAGGCCAAGAAAAGGTTCTAGCGTGGCCAGCGCCTTAGATGAAGGGGCTAGACTAGAGTAAGTTATTTATCCAACTTCATACACTTGTTCTTATATTAGCATCCTCAAATGGATCATGTTTAATTTCTACTGAGCTGAACTTATATTTGCATGCTCCAATGGATCATTTTTAATAACTAGTGAGCTGAAGAGGCAAAGGGAAATGGCTGCTGCACAGAAGGAAGAAGAGAAAAAGAAGTGTGAAGAAGCAAAGGCATCAGTGTTGCTCGTATTCAAGCAGTGAATATATGGACAGCTGCTCGTATTCAAGCAGTGAGTATATGGGCTCGAAGAAAACAACCTAGAAATAGCTCTTAGTGTCTGTGTACATTTGTTTCCCTTTCAAACTTTTATAGATAGGTTTTGATTAGAAGTTTCTCTTTAGTTAGTATTTAAATTGAAAACTTATGTATGGAGTTTAGGATATTATTGTTAATATCATCTGGTTTCTAGAATATCTCATGTTTACTTCAGTTTTTATTTTACAAAAAAATTGAAAATAAAAAAAATAATTACATGAAAATGGCCACATAAAACCATAATAAATATGTGTGACCAAAGGTTAAATAATAGTCACGCTACTGTCACTTTGTTTTTTGTTTGTGTAACGAAATGACAGTGAACGTCATGGGAAAAAAGTTACGAGTGATTGAAGGTGAGACAATAGTCACACTTAATATTACAAAATTTTGTGTGGTTCTATATAACCATTAGCCACATCATAATCACTTTGTTTCTTGTTTGTGTGACTGAATGATACCAAACGTCATGGCAAAAAAAGTTATGTGTGACTAAATGTTATACAATAGCCAGACTTAAAAATAAAAAATAAATTCATGTGGCTTTATATATCTTTTAGCCACACCATCCTTATTTTATCCTTTCTATGTGACAGAATAATAGCATACGTAATGAGCAAAATGAACATGTGTGACCAAAGGTTAGATAATAGACACACCTAAAATTATAAAGTTCCATGCGGCTTTACATAATGAGGGTCAAGATTTAGAGAAAACGGTAGAAAGTGTGAGAACGGTGAGAATGCTTATGGATTATCCGATCAAAACAATCTATGGACTAGATTGGCGTGATGGCGTTTTCGTAAATAACATCAATTTTATTACGTGAACGCGCTTCATTAAGGGTAAAAAAGGTAAAACATCATTTCTCACATAAAACGCCATGGAAAAATAAAACGCCAAATAAATACAAAACGCCAATTTTATCACTGCGTACTTTTTCCTGTGTTTTTATTTATGCTCTCTGCTACAAAAACGCCACAAAATATGAAACGCCATAATATATATATCGCCAAACCTTACATCCGGATAAATGTTAATTACATTTTTTGTTATAAAAATAATATCCCGCCTAAACTACACGCCAAAAAAATTCTTTAAATAGAAACGTCTCACCACCTTTCGTTTATCACACCAAAAAAACACACAAAAAACATAGTGGTTCCTAAAAAAAAATACAACTCAATGTAAAACGCCAAAATATACAACGATGGCAAACATCTTTTCTTTGATAATTAGTAATGTTCTGCATGAAGTTTCGCTTAATGATTTGTTACATGAGTGTACTAAGGTTTTGCTGCATGAGATGGACAAAATTCAAAAAAGAGGGACTGACCCGTATGTCATTCTGTCATCTTTGTTCTTGAATAGGGTTTAGATGATTAGAAGAGACCTATACCAGTTTAAATGCTACTTTGGCCTTGATGATTATAAGGAAGACGACAGGCAGATAGCATCCACCCACAAAGGGTTGTTCTATATCTCCAACATCCACAAATACACTTCAACACCTGAACAAAGAAAATAAACCACGCCAAACCCAAAACGCCATTTATTTGTCACAGTTCTTGTAGTTTCAAAAGATGAAAGAGACTGATGACACTGAAGATTTAAATCATAAATTGCTTCTACTTTGTTTTCTTTTTAATTTTCTTTATCTGTTGTTTGTTTTCTAATTTCAGTTAATAAACAACAAAAGTACATTAATACTATAATGAAATATATAATAAAACGCCAAAATGAGCAAATACTTGTAAAACGCCATGATGCCATTATAAAAAAAAGCGTGAAACAATGTGCAAAGAATATAAAACAAAAAAAGTCCAATCGTTATCTAACCGCCATTGGAAAACAAAACGCCATAATTACAGCCGTCAAGATTAGACGTGTTACACCATAAAAATAGTTGAGTCTGAAAAACAAAACACGGTAACTAAAAAACAGTAAAATGAAATGACGGAAAACATAATTACTAACATTTATTATATTGAAAGCAAAATACTTGGGGAATTAAATTTATTTATCTTTTTCAAAACGACATAATTACCTGTCATGCACGGGAAAAATGGTCAATATAAGAGAAGACCATGAGAACACAAGCTCAAACACGCCAAAAACATTGACTAAACGCCACTTATTGTCCAAAACACCAAAAACTTTAAAAATGGCTAAGGTTATTGTACGGAGGTTTGAAAGGAAAGAGAAACGATTCATCATAAAGTTCTCTGATAAGAGAAGGGTAAAGTAAGGACAATCAAAGCCGTGCTTGGAATGAATGAAGGGATTCAGAGGGATATCCTGGCCCCTGGGGTTCCAATGGCCAATGGTTGTGAAAGAACCCAAACTGTAATAAAAAGACTGGATATAAAATTTCAGACAAAAGATGATGAAGATGATGATGATATTGACGATACTCCTCTGCCAAAACTTAGCAGTTGGGTGATGCATGGGGAAGAAGGAACGCTTGAAGTAACTTATAAAAACGGGGTGCAATATTCACTACGAATGGAAGAAATGTTGAAGACAGGGTTGCTATCTATCATTGAACAACTCTGTGATTCAGCACCTTTAAACGATCCAAAATCCAAGGATGCAGTGATATTCAAGAATAGGCTGCAACAAAGAAGAGAAGAGCTAAATCTAAAATTTGATGATGATGAATATGAAGAAAGTGATGAACAAAGCGATGGGTACATATCTAATGTAATCCCACCCATGGAAGACTATTAGTTTATTTTGATTCCGTACTATTGTAATCTTATAAAATATTAATCTATGCTAATCAATTACTAACAAAAAGACCCATAACGCCAAAAAAATTAACTATGTGACACAAAAAGAATTAATTCAACGAGAAGAAATCTGAGTAAAATAGTAAAACACCAAGTAATTAATGATTTTAGATAACGCCAAAACTATCTTGCACGCAAAAAATAAAGCAGCATGTCAAACACGAAAATCGGGAAAGGAGAAGAATACTAAAAAGACAAAAAAACCCCTCGGACCCTGATCATGTCTCGCACCACGTGTTGTTGGGCCAGGATGCGTTCTCACCGTTCTCACACTTTTTGCCGTTTTCTCCTAATCCCGTTCCTACATAATCATTATCCACATTATCATTACTTTATTTTTTTATGTGACGGGATGATAGTGTTGGTGCACTTGTGTCTGTACTTTGTCTGTATTCGGTCTGTATGTAACGATGTCCTGATTTGTGTTGTAAGTTGACCAAGTCAACCATCCTCCGGTTTGACTTGGACAACAGTTTGTATATTGAAAGATGTTCTGATCGAAGGATAGCTTCTCGAAGGATACTGTTTGATCCTTCGAGGTGCTCGAAAGATATGCTTCGAATGTTAGACCTCGAAGGATCATCCTTCGAGGTCCATGCTCATCTTTCGAACATGTTGTGATCGATAGATGATCCTTCGGACCATCTATCGGATCCTTCGAGCAGACCTGCTGTGTTTGGGTATATATACCCATGCAATGTGTTGAGTTCAGTAGACAGACACACAGACAGAAAGATACCGAGAGATAGAGAGTCTTCTTGAGAGCATTCTGTCCAGAACTCACACACACACTTTGAGAGTTTATAGAACATTTCTGTAAACATTGAGCTTGTAACCGAACCCTCATTGCATTAATACAAGTTGTGTTAATCGGTGAACTTGTGTGTTTGTTTCTCTACTTGCTACTAACTCGGTTTGCTTGCTAGCTTGGATTCCGCACTCGCTAGTAGGTTTGTATAACAAGGTTTAGGTTCGTAATCCTCCGCGAAAAGGGACCTACAAGTGGTATCAGAGCCTCGCTCTTTACCTTGTTTAAAACCGGGTTTTTACAAGTTTTGGTGTGTTGAAACACTTGGTTTTGCACCTGTTTTTACTTGGTTTCTTGCATTTTCTTTGAGTAAAAACGTGTCTAAACTAACCGGGAGTGTTTAAAGTTGGGTTGGGTAACTTGGAAATTGGTTTTTAAGAAACTTTGTGTTTTCCGGCCAATTTCCGGTGTGTTTCCGGTGACCGGACTTGGTGGATAAGGTTTGCCATTTTTGGGCATTGTTTTTGAAAGTCAAAAAGTTGGTGAAGATCTGTGTGCAGAACATACCTTTCTGCCGAAAGTACTTCACCAACCCATCACCTTTTTCACCAACCTATCACATCAGATCAGTGTGTGTCAGAACCTCTCGAAAGATATCTTTCGACATCGAAAGACTATCCTTCGACATCTGTCGATCAAGGAAGGCTCGAAAGATTGTTATCCTTCGACCCATCCTTCGAAGTTTGAATCATATCCTTCGAGAAAGGAATCTAATCGAAAGACAAGTGTCCGAAAGATAGGGATTTAGCTCGAAAGATAAGGATCTTTCAAAGGAGAATCCTTCGAGCTCTTGAATCTTTCGAAATCATTGTTCGAGACTCAACAGTAATCTTTCGAGTACTGTTGATCCTTCGAACAATAGTTGATCTTTCGATTGTGGTCAGTTTGTTGTTAACAAGTTTCTGTGATTTCAGATCCTTCGACCAGGGTCCTTCGACTGGAGTGATCTTTCGGGTGCTCATCATCTTTCGTGACTTGGACATAGAATTTATTTTTCTTGTCAAAGATGAATCCAAGTTGGTGGGGAAATCCGGCTCCAGACAGTGGAAAATACATGAATACCAGTCAATCTCCATCATGGGCCGAATCTCCGGTATCTACATCCTCACAAACAAATGCCACTCCAGCTGGTCAATGGGCGTTTGTTTCAAATCAAACTCCGAGTATTCAAAGTCTTTTACTAAGCGAAAGTGAAACCGGAAGTTTGAACAGGCCTCCAAAGTTGATGCATCTTAATGAATATCCGGGATGGGTTGATCGTTTCCATACATACATTCTTGGTCAAAATACAGAGTTGTGGTTGCGGTTCACTACGGAATTCGATCAAACTATCGAGGTTGCTGCTTCTTCGACAGCTACATTTGCCGATCTTCCTGATGATCAAAAGAAGACGTATGACTTAGAAAAGAAAGCATACGCTATTCTCACTCAAGCACTGAGCAAGGATATTTATCATCAGTTCGTCAGTTTCAAGACTACAAAGAAGCTGTGGGATGCATTGAAGACAAGAGGAGTAGGTAATGAAGCCACACGTCAACTACGACGAGATCTACTGAAGAAAGAATTCGATGGCTTCACATGTATGGATAAGGAGTCCTTGGGAGATATGACAAGCCGTTTCTATCACCTACTTACTGAGCTGACCAACTTTGAAGTCACAACGACTCCAACAGAGGTGGTAAAGAAGTTTGCCGATGCATTGCCTCCTCAATGGAATAACTTCCTGGAAATCTTGAAGTACAACGGAACGTTGAAAACTACAAATATCAACGATTTCGTGCAGCTTCTGGAGAACAAGGATCAGGAAGAAACGTTGAAGGCAAAGAGAGTTGCAGTGCCACAGAATCCAGAGATGTATTATGGCACCTCCACTACTTCATCTGCAAAAGCCGGTTCACATGCTCCACTTCAAACGGCGTTTGTCACAAGCACGGATATGTATGGCAATCCAGTGCAAGTTCCTGTAAAGCCGCCTCCAACCACAGATCTGTATGGAAATCCAATACAACCACCTCCTCCTCCTCCTGCTCAACAACCACAATATGCGTGTTATGGAGGAACATCATCTGCTGCAGGTCAACAATCAAAGTCTAGTACCGTTCAGCTCGACACGTCAAGCTTCTCTAAAATCAGTGTAGAAGTAGCTAAGGAACACATGGAGCTGCTTAACACTGTAGTGAGTGCGTACTGTGGGTTAATAGAAGGTCAGATTGGCAACATTAATCTGACACAAGAAGACTACAGGCAGATTGATAAGGAAGAGATGGACTTGATGGATATCAAGTGGGCCTTTGCGAGTGCAGTGAGAAGAGCAAAGGATTGGATGGAAAGTACTGGCAGAACCAGCTTGGAAAGTAAGCGAGACACCAAGTATGGGTTCGATAAGCAGGCTGTTAAGTGCTTCAACTGTGGTGAACGGGGCCACTTTAAAAGGGAATGTACAAAGCCAGCACAGCACGGGAATCAAAATCCCTTCAGAAATCGAGGCAACCAGCAGAATCAGAACAGAAACACTGAGCGTTCATTGGTGCCTGCAAATAACCAAACCAACCGAGCACTTGCAGTTTAGGTGGATGAAGGTTGTGACTGGTCAATCCAGTTGGGTGGTGATGCTCCTGATGAAACAGCATGTTTTGCTCAAATTGTGAAAGAGTTGGTTCACACCAGTGGTAGAGAATCTTCTGCCAGTGGTGGTGAATCGTCTGAAGATGAAGACTCCTCTGGATACAGCAGGAGTGTTGATGAAGAATCATCCAACTCTGGTGATGATCATGTGGGTGAGACATCTAATGTTTCGGATGATATTGACATTGATGAACTCTTGGGGGAAGCTGTAGCAGAAACTCAAAGAAGATCTATTCTGGTGGATCAGGCTGCTTACTCTTCGTCTTCTCTCCATTCAGCCTTTATGGCTAATGTCGACGGTTCATCAAGTCAGGTATGTGTCGATGAACCCACTGCTATAAACTGTGATGAATGTGATAGATTGCATGTTAGGTGTGCTGATTTGGAAGGAAACATGTCTGAGTTGCAAGCCAAACATGATGCTTTACAAGCTAGTTTGTTTGACTTGCAAGACAAACATAGTTCCTTAAGTGCTGATTGGTGTGACTTGCAAAGCAAGCATGAGGCTTTGCAAGAGAAATATGATGTGACATTCATCCACAATCAGAAGTTGACTGTGGACCTCTCTAAATGCACAGAAGCCAACATGTTTTATGAAAACCATGAAAAAGAATTTAAGTCAGTAATTGAAACATTAAAGAAGGATAAAACTGAACTGACTAAAATGGTTTCAAGAAAACAAACTGATATTAATTTGTATATATCTCGCCTTGAGAGTATGCAAAAAGAGATGGCTTGTGTGAAAACCGAAAGTGATGCGATCCAACTCAAGCTAGACAGTTATTTGAGTTCTAGCTATGTGTTAGATCACATCATTGACGTTCAGAAGGAAAAGAGAGATGTCACATGCATAGGCTACAAGAAGTGTCCACCACCAGTGAGACATAATTATGACGCCATGCCTGATGAAGAGGACAGGGTTTTCTTTGAACCTTCTGTGCCTCTAGATGTTAAGGAGTTTGCTGCAGGACTCGGATACCAAAAGGAAGTATCCTCAGATTCAGATGTGTCAGCAGATACATTTGTGAGTGCTGAACAGAATCAAGATCCTCCAGTTGTGATTGAGGATGCTGATTCGTCTGATGATGAATCCGACGATACTGTCCCAGCAAAGTCTGATGCGGTAGCCAAAAATGAGGACATACCTCTTGAGAATCACATTCTATGTGATCCCCCTGTTCAACCCGCTAAGACTGTTGCAACTGAGTTCTCATCTGCAGAAAAGCCGGAGAGTGTGAATTTGCTGTACACTCTAGTTGGTGATGATAAAATTTACTCAGACAAAGATTTTCCCATTAAGAATGTCAATCAATCCTTAATCTGTAAAGTCTTTGAGAATTCGACGAGTAAGTTCTTGGGAAAGGCAGGACCTAAAGTTACAGTTACACAGTGTCCTCCTATTCCAAAAGCTGAAATCCGAAAGCAATTTGGCAACAAGAAATTGCCAACAGTGACAACACAGCAAAATCACACCAAACCCAAAGGTAAAACACCGGCTCAAGCTAACAAGAAGCCGAATCAAAAGAAGAAGAAAAATGTTAACTTTGTGAAATCGACGGGAACGGACAAAATTGAAAAGTTTGAAAATCAATCTAACTTAGATTTTGTCAAGAAAGCTATTGTCGAGAAAAGAAATGAACCAAGCAGTTCAAAACCTAGTACCTCGGGTTCACAAAGTTCAACATCATCGGCTAGACGATCACATGATTCTTCGGAGTTTGTTGAACGAAGATCATGTTTTGAGTGTGGAACCATTGGACACATTATTCGTAATTGTCCATATCTTCATAAACAAAAAGGAAAGGTTGATGATCCCCGTGGCAAAACTGACCGTAAGCCAACTGTTTCCACAAAACAAGATCTCCGCCTTGTAAAAGAAAGAGAAAAGAAACAGAAACGCCAACAGGTCAAAAAGATAGAAAAAGCAATTAAAACCGATGCGGTTCAAAAACAATCTGTTGCTGTAAAACCAGAAACTTCTACAATTTCAAACAATCAAGAAGTTAAAACTTTAAAGAAAGATACTGGTAAAACAAAACAGACATGGAAACCTAAATCGGTTACTGAATCAGGGGGACCATCACAATTCACCAACCATCAAAGACAAGAAGTTATTGTCATTGATGAAAATGGAAGACCCAAGACCACAATGGCTTGGGTCCCCATCTCCAACTAATTCATTTGAGTTCATGTGCAGGGTGCTTCAGGAGGAACTATCAGTAGTCATTGGATTGTTGATAGTGGGGCATCCAGGCACATGACGGGCGACATGAAGCTTCTCTACGACGTTAAATCTATTAGAGGAGGTTATGTTGCTTTTGCTGGAGATAAAGGTGGATACATTACAGGTGAAGGAATGATATCTAACGGGATTGTCAGCTTTGACAAGATCAATTTTGTGCAACAACTTGATCACAATCTTCTTAGTGTTTCTCAAATTTGTGACAAGAAATTTTCAGTACACTTTGATGCTAATGGATGTTACGTGCTGAAACCCGGCTTCAAAATTCCAAAAGAATGGATTCTCTTGTCGGCTCCAAGGATAAATGATTTGTACGTCCTTGACATGAGCCAGGCTATTACTACGTCTGCACAAGCAACTTGTTTCGTTTCAAAAGCCACAGAAAAAGACACTATCTCTTGGCACAGACGAATGGGTCACATTCACTTACGAAAAATGAATCATTTGGTTTCAAATGAATTGGTGAATGGTGTTCCCCTCAAAAATTTCCATCTTCAAGACATCTGTGTTTCGTGCCAGAAAGGAAAACAAACAAAGAAGAAGCACCCTACAAAGAAGATCAACACAGTGGCAGTTCCTCTTGAACGTTTGCACATGGATTTGTTCGGTCCTGTCAAGCACAAGAGTATTCGGGGTGACCAATACTGCCTTGTGATTACTGATGACTATTCACGATTTTCATGGGTTGCGTTCATGGCACACAAGAGTGAAACCTTTGGCATTATCAAAAACTTGATCATTCAGATTGAGAATTTGTATAAGTTGAAGGTTAGGCGGATACGTAGCGACAATGGTACTGAATTTAAGAATCATTCCATGGCGGAGTTTTGCACTTCAAAGGGTATTCTTCATGAGTTTAGTGCAGCTTATACTCCTCAACAGAATGGTGTCGCTGAACGTAAGAACCGCACATTGATCGAGACTGCTAGGACAATGTTGGTAGAGTCACAGTTGCCCATTCCATTCTGGACTGAAGCTGTGGCCTCTGCATGTTACACATTGAACAGAGTCCTTACAGTCAAAAGACACAACAAGACCTGCTTTGAGCTTCTTCAAAAACGGAAACCAGATTTGTCTTATCTAGAACCATTTGGAGCTCCATGCACAATCATCGATCCTAATGGAAAGTTTGGGGCAAGAGCAATTGATGGATACTTTCTTGGGTATGCCACCCCTAACTTACGAGTCTGGAATCTAGAGACTAAAAGGGTCGAGGAATGGTCTGAGGTCAGAGTACAAAGGCACACCTTGCCAGTCAAAAATCCGGGTCAACCTTGGATGTTTGAGTATGATGACTTCTTCAATTCGATCAATGTTGAAGCCGTTGAAGAAAATGCTGCGGCTAGGATGTTTTTCGAGAGTGACAATGCAACAGTTTCACCGGTGGTTCGTCCAATTCTTGTTAATCAAGAACCATCTTCTTCGGTGAACAATAATACTCTCAACAATGAGGATTTTCATGATGCAAACGAATTGAACGAATCTTCAGAGGATGATGAATTTCTAGATGCAGATCAAGAAGCTCCTACAACAGCAGTTCATGGTACTTCAGAGGGTACTCCTCCAGTGGATACACATAGAACAGCTGAGACTACTGCATCATCCTCTTCGTCAATTCCGGGTCTTGAATTGGTTGTTGATCTTAATCTTAACAACCTGGGTATAAATGTTCCAGTTCCAGATAATCCAGAAACAAGGATTCATAATACCCATCCTCAACAAAACATCATTGGAAATGTGCAGAGTGGCGTACAAACAAGAAACATGTTGCGAAACAACAACAATGCAGGCTTGTATGCAGCTATTCGAGAATCCGGGCAACAAAACGATTGGTCCTTCGCGTGTTATGTCTCACAGGAAGAACCAAGAACGTGGAAAGAAGCCTTGAAAGATAATGCTTGGGTTGAAGCAATGCAGGAAGAACTGCAACAATTCCAGAAGCTGGGTGTCTGGAAACTCGTAGAGAAACCTGCTGGATACAAGAAGATTGGTACCCGTTGGGTTTTCAAATGCAAAAAGGATGACCGCGGAGTTGTTATCCAAAACAAAGCTCGTTTAGTCGTTCAAGGTTTTCGTCAGATTGAAGGGATCGACTATAACGAAGTCTATGCACCAGTGGCACGTCTCGAAGCAATTCGAATCTTTCTAGCCTATGCGTCCTTCAAAGGATTCAAGGTCTATCAGATGGACGTGAAAAGTGCATTTTTACACGGTGTGGTTGAAGAAGAGGTGTACGTCGAACAGCCTCCAGGTTTTGAAGATCCTATCCATCCCGATCGGGTTTGGTTGCTCAACAAAGCTCTTTATGGTCTTCATCAAGCACCACGAGCTTGGTATGCAACCTTATCACACTATCTGCTGGAGAACGGTTTTCGTAGAGGTCTTATCGACTGTACTCTTTTCATCAAGGAACAAGATGGAGATCTTCTTCTGGTACAGGTATACGTTGATGACATTATTTTTGGTTCTACTAATGATGTCTTGTGTAGGGAATTCGAGCGCATTATGCAGGATAAATTCGAGATGAGTGCTATGGGGGAAATGACCTTCTTCTTGGGCCTACAAGTACAACAAACGGAGTCTGGGATATTCATCCATCAGACTAAATATGTTGGTGACATCTTGAGCCGGTTCCAGATGTCTGATGCAACGCCCATTGGTACCCCATTGCCAACTAATCACGGAATTACTCCAGACTTGAAGGGAGAAGCTGTTAGTCCTTCTATCTATCGCGCCATGATCGGATCTCTCATGTACCTCACAGCATCAAGGCCAGACATAATGTACCCAACGTGCCTGCTTGCTAGATATCAAGTTAACCCGAAGGCCTCACATCTTGCTGCTGTTAAAAGGATTTTTCGTTATTTGAAGGCGTACCCTGACACCGGTCTATGGTACCCTAGGGATAATAACTTTGAATTGGTAGCTTTCAGTGATTCTGATTTTGGCGGATGCAAAATCGACGGCAAATCCACAACGGCTGGATGTCAGTTCTTAGGAAATCGCCTAGTCACATGGCAGTGCAAGAAGCAGACGTGTGTAGCTACATCAACATGCGAAGCTGAATACATTGCTGCCTCAAGTTGTTGCTCCCAAGTTCTTTGGATCCAACAACAAATGCGGGACTACGGTTTTGAATTCCTAACTACTCCTATTTACGTTGATAATTCTCCTGCTTTAGATATCACTAGAAATCCTGTGCAGCATTCAAAGACCAAACACATCGAAATCAAATATCACTTCATACGTGATTGCTTTGAGAAAAGGCTAATCGATGTTGTTAAGGTCCACACAGATGACCAACGTGCCGACTTATTTACCAAAGCTTTTGACAAATCTAGATTTGACTTCTTATTATTGGTAAATGGCATTAAGGTCAAGCAAGAGTAAATCAACATCGGAAAATCATTTTTGTAAATATCTTTGTGTGTTTTAAATTTATCTTAGTTTGTTGATTTTAGGGGGAGTAAATCCAAAAATCAGAAAATCCAAAAACATCGAAAAATTTCAAAAACACAAAAACAATAGAAAAACAAAAATGAGTTTCCTGGCGAGCAAAAGAGAAAGTGATAGTACATCAGTGGTCTATCCTAACCTCTTTAAACCTTAAATGCAAAACGATAAGCAGCTCTATATAAGATGTATCGGTAGGCTCACAATCATTTTAAAGTGTGCAGGGTGATATAAATCTTAATCGACTGAAGACCAGGTGGGAACCATTCATTGGCATATGGTCTTAGTACCGAAATTTCGTTTGATAGATTGCCGAGGTTCTGAGATATTCGGTCTTTATGCTGCTTATCATCTGGGTATCATGGTTGCTTCTATAAATAGACTAAGTCTAAGATCTTCCATGATACTATACATACGTGTACATATTGCATACTGCATTCGACCTCAATAAGTGATAAACAATCACATGTCCAAATCAAATAAGTGATAAAAATATCACATTTATCCGGGTGTCAAGTTCGTCTCTCTGCTGTACGGAAGTACTGACCTGTTCACGGACTTGCACCTGTGCCCTCATGCATACGAAAATCAAGTTTCTCATCAATAAGTGATTATATCACATAGGGCTTGTTTTCAAATCAAAATAAGTGAGTATCTCACAATTTATACGGTCAAACAGATGATAATCGGTATACTCACCGGTAAGATGAACTCTCGTGCATACCTTGATACGGGAATGTGTCGTGATGTGGATGAACACCGGTCGGTAAGTATAAATCATACCTTAACGTATCCCCTCGCCATGATTACATCTGATAAGTTGAGTTTAAGTGGACAACAATACCGATAATTGTTATAGGATGCTTATCTTAATGTTAACTAACTGAACAACAAGAGTGTTTTGGCATGACCGTACACTGATATGATTCTCTTACCCTCGAAACTCACAAAAAGAATGTCTGTATATATTTATGTACTGCTTAGCTTTTATTATTTCTTCTAAACAGTTTCGTCGTTTGGTGCATATCAGCACGACATTAGCGGTGATGTCGTTTGATAACACTCAAAGGATTTTAAATTGTTGTCTTTTAATTTCAAAAATACCAAAAAGATTTTAGGTGTGTTTTAATATAAACTTTATAAAAGCCAAAAAGATTTTCTTTCTACTTTATTTTCGATCGTACGATGTTGGAACTCAAGTCTTCGTTGCCTGAAACCTGAACGAAAACCGGATTGACTAAATCTTCATAAACGGTCGAAATTTGCATGTTTGAAAGTTAAAAGGCTAAAATTGACAAATTTATTAAACTTTCAAACTGTCGGACGGTGTTTGTGTGTGACATGGTCATTCGTATGTCATTTGTTTATACTATATTCCAAGCAGTTGTTCTCATTACGCGTTTAGATTTCTTGCATGTGCAGATTCTAAAGGCTAGGAGAACATGGTCGATGACAAGCTCTGGAATGAAGACACGACGAGAAGGCGCTCAAGTGATGAAAATGATCGAGTTGCCGTTGGCCATCATCATCACCACAAGGATCTCACTTCATAAAGATAAAGTCTTTTCACGAGCATAACTCAAGGGGGAGCTTATGTTAAGGGGGAGTTTGTCAACACACTTCCTACATGATACGGGTAGTTTGTTGATACACTCTCTGCTTTCAAGACGTGAAGACTTTGAAGATCCTCCGACATTGAAGACTTGAGAGGACATCAGAGTTTTGATAACTCGAAGACCAAAGACCGTCGAAGTTCAAGACGAGTCTAAAACTATAGAAGATAAAGACAAAGCTACAGCCAAGGGGGAGTTTGTTGGTGCACTTGTGTCTGTACTTTGTCTGTATTCGGTCTGTATATAACGATGTCCTGATTTGTGTTGTAAGTTGACCAAGTCAACCATCCTCCGGTTTGACTTGGACAACAGTTTGTATATTGAAAGATGTTCTGATCGAAGGATAGCTTCTCGAAGGATACTGTTTGATCCTTCGAGGTGCTCGAAAGATATGCTTCGAATGTTAGACCTCGAAGGATCATCCTTCGAGGTCCATGCTCATCTTTCGAACATGTTGTGATCGATAGATGATCCTTCGGACCATCTATCGGATCCTTCGAGCAGACCTGCTGTGTTTGGGTATATATACCCATGCAATGTGTTGAGTTCAGTAGACAGACACACAGACAGAAAGATACCGAGAGATAGAGAGTCTTCTTGAGAGCATTCTGTCCAGAACTCACACACACACTTTGAGAGTTTATAGAACATTTCTGTAAACATTGAGCTTGTAACCGAACCCTCATTGCATTAATACAAGTTGTGTTAATCGGTGAACTTGTGTGTTTGTTTCTCTACTTGCTACTAACTCGGTTTGCTTGCTAGCTTGGATTCCGCACTCGCTAGTAGGTTTGTATAACAAGGTTTAGGTTCGTAATCCTCCGCGAAAAGGGACCTACAGATAGCAAACATAACCAGAAAAGTAAAATATATGTAACAAAATGTTAGCCATATACATAACTTCATGTGGCTTTACAAAACATGTGTGACAAAAGGTTAAACAATAGCGACATTTAAAATTACAAAACTTTATTTGTGAGTAAATGTTAGACAATAGTCACATTTAAAAGTACAAAGTTGTTATGTGTGCCTAGAAATAGTTTTTAGCCACATTTATAGTAAACTCATGTGACTAAATAATAAAACAACCACACCTACCGCGAGTTCATGTGGCTAGTGCTACCATTTAGTCACACTTAATGGATGGAATGCTTGATTACAACAACTCTTTTTGCTACATTTTTTTAAATTAATGTGGCTAAAACAAACTTTTATGTGACTACATAATAGAAAGGACCACACTTACAATAAATTCATGTGGCTGTTGCAACTCTTTAGCCACATTTATTGTACATAATGTTTGATTCTAGCAAAAAATAGTGGTACCCTTTAGCCACACTTTTAAGTTGCTAAAGCCACTAAACGTGAATGTGACTGTATGATGATTATGATGACTCGACCTTTGGTCACACTTGAGCTGGAAAAAAAGGGTGGCGAAAGGTGTATGGTCACACTTTTTTTGTGTGACCATAAGCCTTTTTTGACGTAGTTGTAGTTGTGTTCCTTTTATTTCCTTCCAATTTGAGCCTACAACTGTGGTGGGTTTGGTCAATTAAAGGGCCGACTGGTGATGGAAGAGATCGATGACCATAGTTTTGGAGTGCTAGTAACGACGGTGGTAGTTAACGGTGAAACCTAGGGGTGTCAATCGTGTCAGGTTGATGGGTTGGTGGGTTAAAATGTTCAACCCAAACACGGCTCATATTATTCAGGTCAAAGATGTTAACCCTAACCCGACCCGTTTAACCCATGTTTTTAAATGAGTCATATAAGTTGACAATTTATAAATGAGTTGTTAGGTTTTAAGCAGCTTATCGACAATATGTTTAATGATGAGTATGTGTGTGACAAATAAATAATATAATGTGTCAAAATAATTGTGATTATAACTAACCATGTAAAATAGAAACGGAAAAAACAAAAACAAAAGTATAAAAGATATTTTTCTAATGGGTCAACCCGTTTTTATACTGGTCAAGCCAACCTGACCTGTTTTTAAATGGGTCGTGTTAGTGGACCTAAACCTGTTTTTCGTGTCGGGTTGACCCAAACCTCTCTTTTCACTAAAACCTATTTGATCGCCAAACCTAATAGCCGGTGCCAAGAAGCAGCGGTGGCATATATGTCCTGATCTGTTCTATGGTTCTAGATAGTGACATGCCCAAAACGGACCCCCGTAGCCCAAGTTAGAGCAATTTTAGTGAAGCCGCTTTTGTTACACGATCTTGGGCCTCCAAATACAAGATAGCCCGCTCTTCCACACTTGGGCCTACATCACTTCTAGGGGCCAAAAAGTATAGAAAAATTGACGTTGGGGGTTGAAATGTCAAAAGATTCCTTTTTAAGATAATAAGGTTAAAGTGAGTTAACCACATGGGCTAAATACATAATTTACTCTTTTCATTTAAAGGGTAAAAAATCCGATTTGCCCTAATGTGCAAGACACGTGACCAAAATTAACACACAAAGTTAACGTCCGTTAAATGAAAAGACATAAATTGTCACAATATATGAACATAAAAGATCAACTATGTTATTTGTTATTATGAAGACCAAAAGTGAAATTCGCAATATAACTAAAGACCAAAAATTCTAATAAACTAGTAAAAGGATAACTTTATTTGTATCAAGATAGATCAAATGATATTTTTGTAAAAGCCGGGTCCATTTTGAAAGCTCTTAAAATGCAGAGGGTGATTATAGTAAAATTCAGATTAGGGTAACTTCACACTTTCTATTTAAACGAGTCTAATTCCATTTCCATCATAATCACCGCCGCACCCTTTCTTCTCTCATCCATCGACATCCCTGGCCATAAAGACGACATCTCTTATTCAGTACCAATGTAAGAGCTTTTATTTTCATTTTATCTAATTTGATTTACCTCATAATCTTACTTTACATTTTTAAAAATCATTGGTTGTTTTCAAAGTACCAATCTGGGAATTTTTTATTTAACTAACTTTAAAGACGTATATGCTTTGATTTTGTTGGTGTTAATGTAACATATATGCGTACTAACTCAGATCGGTTTTCAAAATGAAGAAATTCCTTACCAAATACATTTATAGGAGTTTTGATTTTCTACAAGCATGTTCTAGCTTAGATCTATAAACAAATGAAGAAGAATTTGTCACATATTTTTTGTTCCTTATTTGTCGTGTAGTTCTAAGGGTTTTTAGTTATCTGCTTGTTTTGTTAGTTTTAAATGTAGGTTTGGTGTTATTCATTCATCTCACATCACAAATGGATTTATCTAATCATTCTGGTGGAGACTATAGCATGTTGATCGTTCATAGCGTTTCAAGGATCTCAAATGAGAAAGGTAAAATCTGAAGTCATTCAAACTACTTTAGAAAGTCGTTATTGCAAAATAATAAAAATAAAAAAAATCCAGTCGAGCTACTTCGTTCCTCACCTCCTGGAACAAAGGGCGCTTAAGTAAGAAAATCAGATAGGTAGGATTCCAAACCTGATGGGAATCGAGCAAGTGGTCGTAGGTGGACGTATCAGAGGGCGAGAAGAAGGAAATGAAGATACGCTAGTTTACCAAATTCATTGCATGGAGGTAGTATCGGGGCAAGGACCATTCACTTCAACAGATTCATCTTTCCTCTTCCTTTTCCATGTGACACCGGCCCTAACTATAACTAGTCATTCACACGAGAAAGACTTACTTTTTATGGATTCGGGGGGATAGTCAAGGCCTATCATAAAATTAAAAAAAAAAACCACACTTGTTTAAGTCACAAAATTAACGACCTCACTTTGTTCATTCGCAAAATTAACAACCGTAGCTGTTTCCATTACTTCTTTTTTAAACATCTAAACTGGTGATATAATGTTACAAGTCTAAAATAGATTAATATATGTGTAGAAAGGTGTGGTTGTTCTTCAACGATTTAAGGGATATTAGTAGGTAAAGTCAAAGAAATGTCAATAAATATCGTATCTAATATTGTGGTTATTATGGAATAAGCGACGTTGGCTAATTTAACGGGTCATGGTGATAGCAACACTAACAATGTTATGGTCAGACAAGAAGATGGAGTTATTGATGTACTCATTCTACTTATTCCTTCTCAACATGATGCTGTCAGGTCGTTTTTCTATTATATGGTTAACAAAACATATGTTTATTTATAATGTCTTGTTGCTTAAACTTGATTAATTTGTTTTGTACCAGGCAAGAAGCAGCTACTGCATTTTGGCATTTATCGAATGATGCCAGAAACCGAGAACGGATTGCGTTACATGGCGGTGTTGAAGCCTTGGTATGACTTTTTTTTTAATCTTTTGACTTAAAATTCTAGTACCTTGGTTTATCACACACTGCAGATGTATATCAACATCATATGCAAAATCCTACACATTATTCATTTAGTCTTTTCGATGAATGTGACATCTAAGAGTTAGCTTATTATTACGTTACAACATGACTTTGATCCATAAATAATAAATGTTAAACTAGCAAAACAAAATAATTTCTTTTTAATATTCTCGGACGTAGTCTGATAGTTAATATCTTTTGCATTAAGCGGTTATTATTATTGTTGTTGTTATTATTATTGTTATTTTATCGTCTCATTTCAGGTGGCTCTTGCACAATTGTGTGTTTACGCCTCTCCGCGTCTTCAGGAGAGAGCAGTTGGTGCTCTATGGGGACTTTCGGTTTCAGAAGCCAATATCATATTTTTAGCTTAACATGATATTTACATAGTTGGAGCTAACTGTTTCACTAATTTCTTTAGATGCATATAGAGGATCTCAAAGTCAGTTTTGCACTTTTGCTATTTTCTTAGAGCGATAATAAACATGCTCTTTTCATAGTTGAAGCTCATTGGTCCATTAATTCCTACACACTGTATCTTTTAATAGTTGAAGCTCATTGGTCCCATAAAAGCTCCGCCCCCGGTTGTCTTGAACTTTTTGTTAAGGTGTTGAAAAATCTTTGTTTCGAAACTTTTGCTAAACATATTGTCAATAAATATATTGTTAACAGGGTATTATAAATACCATATCTTTTTTTACTTGTTGTATATACACTACAAGAAATACCCACTATTAGCGGCGACACCAATAGCGACGACAAGGGGCAATAGCGGCGACATCATTACGTGTCGCCGCTATTGCCCCTTGTCGTCGCTATTGGTGTCGCCGCTAATAGTCAATCCGTGTGAACTTGAAAAAAGGCAGATCTTGGCCCTTGATGAGAAGATGATCCAATGGCGTGGGCACTTTCCTGATTTTTCTCCTTCAAACAAACACAAACTTCATTTTAAACCCACTTTCTTCAACATACACCCACCTTCTCCAATTTCAACTACACCAACAACAACCTCCACCACCACCATGAAGCTACCACCACCACCAAACTGCCACCGCCACCACCACCAAACTGCCATCCCCACCACCGTGAAGCTACCACCACCATCACCACCACCACCATGAAGCTACCACCACCACCTAACTGCCAGTCTGCCATCCCCACCACCGTGAAGCTACCACCACCTCAACAAGCTAAAGCTCCGTCAAGTTCCGGCCAAGCTCCGTCAAGTTCTGGCCAAGCTCCGTCAAGTTCCGGCCAGCTTTGTTTTTTTGTGTAGAAAATATATAGTGTAACTTTAGGTAGACTTCATTTTTTTTATAAGATTTGAATGTTTTGATATGAGATTTGAATGAAAGTTACGTAATCTTCAAATTATTATAACTTTGCTGCAAATTTTTTTTGAATGTTTTGATATGAGATTTGAATGTTTTTTTTTATAACTTTGCTGCAAATTTTCCGGCAAGAGCATTAGCGGCGACAGTATCATTAGCGGCGTCAAAAAGGGCAATAGCGGCCCATCTATACCGGCGACCCTTTAGCGGCAACGTGTCGCTGGTAATAACAAATAGCGGCGACAAAAAGGACTTTTAGCGGGGACACCTGTCGCCGCTAAAGGTACCGGTTTCTTGTAGTGATATAGCACAACTAACATGTTACATTTGAACTCAACTAGGATAATTATGTGGAATTGGCAGGTTGGGTTACGATTCTTACAATATATCTGCTTTGTTTCTCGGGTTTTGGGTAACATCTTATATTTTGCGACGACGATCAATAAAAGCCAGGACCAGTCGCTATCTAAGGTTGATTTTGTAGGTCCCTTTTCTCGGAGGATCGAGAACAACCTAAACCTTGTTATACTAACCCACTAGCGAGTGCGGAATCCAAGCTAGTAGGCAAACCGGGATGAAGCAAGAACAAACACAAGAACACACAAAGTTCACCGATTAACACCACTGTATTAATACGTATGAAGGTTTATGGTTACAAGCACAAGGTTTACAATCTGTTTGCAAACTCTCTAAAGTGTGTGTGTGTGTGTGTTTTCCAGCAGAGTTTCTCTAACTCTCCAAATGTGCATCTGTCTAACACTAACACACTGCATGGGTATTTATACCCATACATAGCAGGTCTTGGTCGAAGGATCGATAGATGGTCCGAAGGATCATCTATCGATGACAGGGAGCTCGAACGATCAGCATGGACATCGAAGGATCATCCTTCGATGTCTAATGGTTGAACTATGGTCGAACCATATCTTTCGAGCACCTCGAAGGATCAGTTGTATCCTTCGAGGCTATCCTTCGATCCAGACAGCATCATGTTGTCCAAGTCAAACTAGGAGGATAGTTGACTTGGTCAACTTACAGACTGACTTTGGACATCGTTTACATACAGACCGAATACAGACAAAGTACAGACACAAGTGCACCAACAAACTCCCCCTTGGCTGTAGCTTTGTCTTTATCTTCTATGGTTGTAGACTCGTCTTGAACTTCGACGGTCTTTGGTCTTCGAGTTATCAAAACTCTGATGTCCTTTCAAGTCTTCAATGTCGGAGGATCTTCAAAGTCTTCACGTCTTGAAAGCAGAGAGTGTATCAACAAATTACCTGTATCATGTAGGAAGTGTGTTGACAAACTCCCCCTTAACATAAGCTCCCCCTTGAGTTATGCTCGTGAAAAGACTTTATCTTTATGAAGTGAGATCCTTGTGGTGTTGAGGATGGTCAGCGGCTACTCGATCATCTTCATCAGTTGAGCGCCTTCTCGTCGTGTCTTCATTCCAAAGCTTGTCATCGACCATGTTCTCCTAGCCTTTAGAATCTGCACATGCAAGAAATCTAAACGCGTAATGAGAACAACTGCTTGGAATATTGTATAAACAAATGACACACGAATAACCATGTCACAATCAAACACCGTCCGACAGTTTGAAAGTTTAATAAAATTTGTCAATTTTAGTCTTTAACTTTCAAAACATGCAAGTTTCGACCGTTTATGAAGATTTAGTCAGTTCGGTTTTCGTTCAGGTTTCAGGTAACGAAGACTCGAGCTCCAACATCGTACGATCGAAAATAAAGTAGAAATAAAATCTTTTTGGCTTTTATAAAGTTTATATTAAAACACAGATTTCAGGTGTGTTTTTGAAATTAAAAGACAACAATTTAAAATCCTTTGAGTGTTATCAAACGACATCACCGCTAATGTCGTGCTGATATGCACCAAACGACGAAACTGTTTAAAAGAAAAAAACAATAAAAGTTAAGCAGTAAATAAATATATACAGACATTCTTTTTGCGAGTTTCGAGGGTAAGAGAATCATATCAGTGTACGGTCATGCCAAAACACTCTTGTTGTTCAGTTAGTTAACATTAAGATAAGCATCCTATAACAATTATCGGTATTGTTGTCCACTTAAGCTCAACTTATCAGATGTAATCATGGCGAGGGGATACGTTAAGGTATGATTTATACTTACCGACCGGTGTTCATCCACATCACGACACATTCCCGTATCAAGGTATGCACGAGAGTTCATCTTACCGGTGAGTATACCGATTATCATCTGTTTGACCGTATAAATTGTGAGATACTCACTTATTTTGATTTGAAAACAAGTCCTATGTGATATAATCACTTATTGATGAGGTACTTGATTTTCGTATGCATGAGGGCACAGGTGCAAGTCCGTGAACAGGTCAGTACTTCCGTACAGCAGAGAGACGAACTTGACACCCGGATAAATGTGATATTTTATCACTTATTTGATTTGGACATGTGATTGTTTATCACTTATTGAGGTCGAATGCAGTATGTAAATATGTACACGTATGTATAGTATCATGGAAGATCTAGACTTGCGTCCCCGTTATTTTTCGGTAAAAGATACAACCATGATACCCAGATGATAAGCAGCATAAAGACCGAATATCTCAGAACCTCGGCAATCTATCAAACGAAATTTCGGTACCAAGACCATATGCCAATGAATGGTTCCCACCTGATCTTCAGTCGATTAAGATTTATATCACCCTGCACACTTTAAAATGATTGTGAGCCTACCGATACATCTTATATAGAGCTGCTTATCGATTTGCATTTAAGGTTTAAAGAGGTTTGGATAGACCACTGATGTACTATCATTTTCTCTTTTGCTCGCCAGGAAACTCATTTTTGTTTTTCTATTGTTTTTGTGTTTTTGAAATTTTTCGATGTTTAGGTCCCTTTTCTCGGAGGATCGAGAACAAAACTAAACCTTGTTATACTAACCCACTAGCGAGTGCGGAAACCAAGCTAGTAGGCAAACCGGGATGAAGCAAGAACAAACACAAGAACACACAAAGTTCACCGATTAACACCACTGTATTAATACGTATGAAGGTTTACGGTTACAAGCACAAGGTTTACAATCTGTTTGCAAACTCTCTAAAGTGTGTGTGTGTGTGTTTTCCAGCAGAGTTTCTCTAACTCTCCAAATGTGCATCTATCTAACACTAACACACTGCATGGGTACTTATACCCATTATAACAGGTCTGTCCGAAGGATTCGACAGATGGTCCGAAGGATCATCTGTCGATGACAATGTGTCCGAAAGATCAGCATGGACATCGAAGGATCATCCTTCGATGCCTAATGGTCGAACCATGGTCGAACCATATCTTTCGAGCACCTCGAAGGATGATGCGTATCCTTCGAGGCTATCCTTCGATTCAGATAAACATCATGTTGTCCAAGTCAAACTAGGAGGATAGTTGACTTGGTCAACTTACAGACTGATTTAGGACATCGTTTACATACAGACCGAATACAGACAAAGTACAGACACAAGTGCACCAACAATATAACATGAAGCCATGTTAATATAAGAGATCCAATTGTATAAATAATCGATGACACCACCAGCAATCCTCCACGCATAGCAAAACCTAAAATTAGCTCCCATTGGGCATTATTTTTAAGATACAATTGAAAAAAGGCCTTAGCCCTTCTGCCCAAGCATCTATAAAGTGAACAAAAGAAATCCCTGCAGTAGACGCATGATATATGAAATTTCAAGAGTTAGTATGATAATCATGTACACATAATATAAGGAGGGACGAGACGATACATACTTCAATCTCTATCGTGGCTCATGACAATATTTATTAGCATTGCAGAACCACTATATAATCAAATCAAACTGTAAGAATATGTATACTTTTTAACTTTGCATATGATCTCTAAACCTTTAAGGAAGTATATGAACCTAAACAACCAAAATACTTAGAGAGAATGTTGTAGAAGAATGTTTGAAGAAGAAGAAACGGCAAATTAAAAAAGGGGGTGTCTAATCTTCTCCATTTAGAGAGAGAATATTGTATTTTTGTTTGTGAATCATTAATTTGAATTTATAAAACGTAGAAATTGGTTACAATATTTTGGAAACTGATTTTGATAAATCAAAATTATAACTTCTAAAATTAAATAAGAATAAATATAATTAGGTAATGACAATCCTATCCTTTTAAAATCAATGGTTAAGATGGGTTCACTATGTTCACAAATAAGGGGAGGTTCACAAATGAACCTAACCCTATATGTATACTAGCTTAATCTGGTTATTTTTATATGTATAATTTAATATTATATGTAAACATATGCACAAGAGTTGGGTTTACATATTATCAAACCATGTTCGGAACAATCATTTTTGTCAAATTACATATATGTACAATACATAAAAATTAAAAATAACTAAAATCACTGATGTACATATACGTAGAATTCAGTGTGTCCGCAAATTAGGGCTTCATCCTGAATCATCGTCTTCATCTTAATCGTCTTCATCTTAATCATCATCTTCATACAGGACTATCATATATATATATATATATGTATATATATATATACACACACGTATATGTATAAGACTAGCAACACAAAAATATAACATGAAGCCATGTTAATATAAGAGATCCAATTGTATAAATAATCGATGACAACACCACCAGCAATCCTCCACGCATAGCAAAACCTAAAATTAGCTCCCATTGGGCATTATTTTTAAGATACAATTGAAAAAGGCCTTAGCCCTTCTGCCCAAGCATCTATAAAGTGAACAAAAGAAATCCCTGCAGTAGACGCATGATATATGAAATTTCAAGAGTTAGTATGATAATCATGTACACATAATATAAGGAGGGACGAGACGATACATACTTCAATCTCTATCGTGGCTCATGACAATATTTATTAGCATTGCAGAACCACTATATAATCAAATCAAACTGTAAGAATATGTATACTTTTTAACTTTGCATATGATCTCTAAACCTTTAAGGAAGTATATGAACCTAAACAACCAAAATACTTAGAGAGAATGTTGTAGAAGAATGTTTGAAGAAGAAGGAAACGACAAATTAAAAAAGGGGGTGTCTAATCTTCTCCATTTAGAGAGAGAATATTGTAATTTTGTTTGTGAATCATTAATTTGAATTTATAAAACATAGAAATTGGTTACAATATTTTGGAAACTGATTTTGATAAATCTAAATTATAACTTCTAAAATTAAATAAGAATAAATATAATTAGGTAATGACAATCCTATCCTTTTAAAATCAATGGTTAAGATGGGTTCACTATGTTCACAAATAAGGGGAGGTTCACAAATGAACCTAACCCTATATATATATATATATAGGGTGAGGTTCCTGAGTGAACCAAAGTATTTTTGTGAACAAAATGAACAAATCTTGTCCATTGATTTAGAAGATGATAGATTTTAGATTAATGGCATTATTGTAATTAAAGATACATAATATTTGATTTAATTTTTAATAGAAAGGGTAAAATTGGAAACTAATTGAAAATTGGTAACCGTCATCTACATTTGAAAAGATGATTCCTAAAAAAATGCTTGTCCAGTTTTAATTATCTTCTCAATTCAAATTTTATATTACAAAAAACAGATCTCTAAAAACTACCATTACCTTTTTCTCTTCTTCCAAAGAAAAAAAAAAAACAATGGTCACCATACTACATTGCAATTAAATGGTGGCTAATGGTTGATTATTCACCACAAAAGTGATAGTACCAGATAATAAAAACCATACAAATCACTCGATCTAAAACCCCTTAATCTGGCTACATTTACAAAAGCATTATCATCTGATTGTTTGCTAAACAAAATGTGTATATTGTGTACAAATTGGACTATACATATGTGTATACTCATGCATGTATATGTCTACAATGGTAAAGTGGTAAAAGAAAATGTGTAATGTTATGTATACTTTTATTATACATATATGTATACTAGCGTAATCAATATGTTTTTATGATTGTGCACAATAGGAATATACATATGTATATACTCTTGCATGTAGATTGTCTGTTATAAGAATAATTGGTTATGAAAAGGGTTAAAGTAAATGTGTATACTGGATTTATACATATATGTATACTAGCTTAATCTGGTTATTTTTATATGTATAATTTAATATTATATGTAAACATATGCACAAGAGTTGGGTTTACATATTATCAAACCATGTTGGGAACAATCATTTTTGTCAAAGTACATATATGTACAATACATAAAAAATAAAAATAACTAAAATCACTGATGTACATATACGTAGAATTCAGTGTGTCCGCAAATTAGGGCTTCATCCTGAATCATCGTCTTCATCTTAATCGTCATCTTCATACAGGACTATCATATATATATATATATATATATATATATATATATATATATATATATATATATATATATATATATACACACACGTATATTTATAAGACTAGCAACACAAAAATATAACATGAAGCCATGTTAATATAAGAGATCCAATTGTATAAATAATCGATGACAACACCACCAGCAATCCTCCACGCATAGCAAAACCTAAAATTAGCTCCCTTGGGCATTATTTTTAAGATACAATTGAAAAAAGGACTTAGCCCTTCTGCCCAAGCATCTATAAAGTGAACAAAAGAAATCCCTACACTAGACGCATGATATATGAAATTTCAAGAGTTAGTATGATAATCATGTACACATAATATAAGGAGGGACGAGACGATACATACTTCAATCTCAATCGTGGCTCATGACAATATTTATTAGCATTGCAGAACCAGTATATAATCAAATCAAACTGTAAGAATATGTATACTTTTTAACTTTGCATATGATCTCTAAACCTTTAAGGAAGTATATGAACCTAAACAACCAAAATACTTAGAGAGAATGTTGTAGAAGAATGTTTGAAGAAGAAGGAAACCACAAATTAAAAAAGGGGGTGTCTAATCTTCTCCATTTAGAGAGAGAATATTGTAATTTTGTTTGTGAATCATTAATTTGAATTTATAAAACGTAGAAATTGGTTACAATATTTTGGAAACTGATTTTGATAAATCTAAATTATAAATTTTAAAATTAAATAAGAATAAATATAATTAGGTAATGACAATCCTATCCTTTTAAAATCAATGGTTAAGATGGGTTCACTATGTTCACAAATAAGGGGAGGTTCACAAATGAACCTAACCCTATATGTATACTAGCTTAATCTGGTTATTTTTATATGTATAATTTAATATTATATGTAAACATATGCACAAGAGTTGGGTTTACATATTATCAAACCATGTTCGGAACAATCATTTTTGTCAAAGTACATATATGTACAATACATAAAAAATAAAAATAACTAAAATCACTGATGTACATATACGTAGAATTCAATGTGTCCGCAAATCATCGTCTTCATCTTAATCGTCTTCATCTTAATCATCATCTTCATACAGGACTATCATATATATATATATATATATATATATATATATATATATATATATATATATATACACACACGTATATGTATAAGACTAGCAACACAAAAATATAACATGAAGCCATGTTAATATAAGAGATCCAATTGTATAAATAATCGATGACAACACCACCAGCAATCCTCCACGCATAGCAAAACCTAAAATTAGCTCCCATTGGGCATTATTTTTAAGATACAATTGAAAAAGGCCTTAGCCCTTCTGCCCAAGCATCTATAAAGTGAACAAAAGAAATCCCTGCAGTAGACGCATGATATATGAAATTTCAAGAGTTAGTATGATAATCATGTACACATAATATAAGGAGGGACGAGACGATACATACTTCAATCTCTATCGTGGCTCATGACAATATTTATTAGCATTGCAGAACCACTATATAATCAAATCAAACTGTAAGAATATGTATACTTTTTAACTTTGCATATGATCTCTAAACCTTTAAGGAAGTATATGAACCTAAACAACCAAAATACTTAGAGAGAATGTTGTAGAAGAATGTTTGAAGAAGAAGGAAACGACAAATTAAAAAAGGGGGTGTCTAATCTTCTCCATTTAGAGAGAGAATATTGTAATTTTGTTTGTGAATCATTAATTTGAATTTATAAAACGTAGAAATTGGTTACAATATTTTGGAAACTGATTTTGATAAATCTAAATTATAAATTTTAAAATTAAATAAGAATAAATATAATTAGGTAATGACAATCCTATCCTTTTAAAATCAATGGTTAAGATGGGTTCACTATGTTCACAAATAAGGGGAGGTTCACAAATGAACCTAACCCTATATGTATACTAGCTTAATCTGGTTATTTTTATATGTATAATTTAATATTATATGTAAACATATGCACAAGAGTTGGGTTTACATATTATCAAACCATGTTCGGAACAATCATTTTTGTCAAAGTACATATATGTACAATACATAAAAAATAAAAATAACTAAAATCACTGATGTACATATACGTAGAATTCAATGTGTCCGCAAATCATCGTCTTCATCTTAATCGTCTTCATCTTAATCATCATCTTCATACAGGGCTATCATATATATATATATATATATATATATATATATATATACACACACGTATATGTATAAGACTAGCAACACAAAAATATAACATGAAGCCATGTTAATATAAGAGATCCAATTGTATAAATAATCGATGACAACACCACCAGCAATCCTCCACGCATAGCAAAACCTAAAATTAGCTCCCATTGGGCATTATTTTTAAGATACAATTGAAAAAAGGCCTTAGCCCTTCTGCCCAAGCATCTATAAAGTGAACAAAAGAAATCCCTGCAGTAGACGCATGATATATGAAATTTCAAGAGTTAGTATGATAATCATGTACACATAATATAAGGAGGGACGAGACGATACATACTTCAATCTCTATCGTGGCTCATGACAATATTTATTAGCATTGCAGAACCACTATATAATCAAATCAAACTGTAAGAATATGTATACTTTTTAACTTCGCATATGATCTCTAAACCTTTAAGGAAGTATATGAACCTAAACAACCAAAATACTTAGAGAGAATGTTGTAGAAGAATGTTTGAAGAAGAAGGAAACGACAAATTAAAAAAGGGGGTGTCTAATCTTCTCCATTTAGAGAGAGAATATTGTAATTTTGTTTGTGAATCATTAATTTGAATTTATAAAATGTAGAAATTGGTTACAATATTTTGGAAACAGATTTTGATAAATCTAAATTATAACTTCTAAAATTAAATAAGAATAAATATAATTAGGTAATGACAATCCTATCCTTTTAAAATCAATGGTTAAGATGGTTCACTATGTTCACAAATAAGGGGAGGTTCACAAATGAACCTAACCATATATATACACGTATATTTAAGACTAGCAACACAAAAATATAACATGAAGCCATGTTAATATAAGAGATCCAATTGTATAAATAATCGATGACAACACCACCAGCAATCCTCCATGCATAGCAAAACCTGAAATTAGCTCCCATTGGGCATTATTTTTAAGATACAATTGAAAAAAGGCCTTAGCCCTTCTGCCCAAGCATCTATAAAGTGAACAAAAGAAATCCCTGCAGTAGACGCATGATATATGAAATTTCAAGAGTTAGTATGATAATCATGTACACATAATATAAGGAGGGACGAGACAATACATACTTCAATCTCTATCGTGGCTCATGACAATATTTATTAGCATTGCAGAACCACTATATAATCAAATCAAACGGTAAGAATATGTATACTTTTTAACTTTGCATATGATCTCTAAACCTTTAAGGAAGTATATGAACCTAAACAACCAAAATACTTAGAGAGAATGTTGTAGAAGAATGTTTGAAGAAGAAGGAAACGACAAATTAAAAAAGGGGGTGTCTAATCTTCTCCATTTAGAGAGAGAATATTGTAATTTTGTTTGTGAATCATTAATTTGAATTTATAAAACGTAGAAATTGGTTACAATATTTTGGAAACTGATTTTGATAAATCTAAATTATAACTTCTAAAATTAAATAAGAATAAATATAATTAGGTAATGACAATCCTATCCTTTTAAAATCAATGGTTAAGATGGGTTCACTATGTTCACAAATAAGGGGAGGTTCACAAATGAACCTAACCCTATATATATATATATATATTATCACCTATAGCCTTTAGTCATGTACATTTGTTTTGTATAATAAAATGAAATAGAAATTGATTCACATTTTATGTTTGTTTTAATATTTTGGTAAGCGTTTAGCCTATTATGTGTACTTATCTTATGTTAGGAAAACAACCCAAAGGACTCTAGTTATTGTTGTAGAGTCAGGTAGACACACACTTGATATTGTTTCCTAATTACTAATTACATCACCAATAGCAAGAAAATCAAATGAGGTTTCATATAATACTCTAAGAGGCTCTTTGTAGAATTTAATTTGTAAAACTTCATGCTCTCTTTTCTTAATATTGCTATGTTCCCTAAATCCTTAAAAACATGATAGTTCAATAAGAATTCTGTAAGAGGCTTCTTTCTAGTATTGAATCAATGGATGTTTATTTCTCCCTTTAACCCCTGTATGTTTTCCTATAAACTTTTGTGGTAGGATAATCAGATTATTAACGCTCCAAACAGTTTGTTTTCTCATATGTAGTTATGTTCCTTTTTCATTTCCTTCCAATATGAGCCCACACCAGTGGTGGGTTAGGTCAATTAAAGGGCTGATTGGTTATGGAAGAGAACGATGACCATAGTTTTTGAGTGTTAGTAAGGTGAAACCTATGGTTGTCAATCGTGTCATGTTGATGGGTTGGTGGGTTGAAATGTACAACCCAAACCCGACTCATATTATTTGGGTCAATGATGTTAACCCTAACCCAACCCATATAAATTCGGATCAACCCGAACCGACCCGTTTAACCCATATTTCTAAATGAGTCATATAAGTTGACAATTAATAAATGAGTTGTTTGGTTTTAAGCAGCTTATTGACAATATGTTTAATGATGAGTAGGAGTGTAACAAATAAATAATACAATGTGTCAAAATAAACATGATTATAACTAACCATGTAAAATAGAATCGGAAAAAACAAAAACAAAAATAAAAAAGATTTTTTTCTAATGGGTCAACCCGTTTTTATCTTGGGCCTGTGAACATAAAACCAATTCTATTTGGGCTTATTAATTAATAAATTGGATTTAATGGATTAATATTAAATTGGGCCTGGATTAGATGGTATTGGTTTAAAGAAAAAAAAATATATAAATCGATAAAGATATGGGATTTTGGTCCACACATACAACAAAGTACGGGTACACCTCAACACAAATCAAATTCGTTCTTGAATACTTAATATTATCCTATTGAATCCTTGATTAGTGCGATCAAAAGGTTTAATCTGAAAGTGATAACATGATTCTAAGTACATCCAAGTTTTGATTTCAATTTCTTTGTGGTTGCCCAAACAGAGAAGAATCACGGTTCGAACAAATCAAGTAAGTTTTTTCCAACAATTTTGTAACACCTCAAAAATTCACGCCCTATAATGTATTGACACGTGTCATAAACTAGAACGTGAGGAAGAATACTCTAGAGGGACTAAAGTTGACAAACATAGAAAGTATGTGAATTCAAGGGTTCAAAATGTCAACAAGGGATAAATATACTTTACAGTAACCCTACATGATGCTCATACCTTCAAACGAATAAATCATGGATCATACGGAACTAAATGTGGAAGAAAGTGAGAGATTACAAACTACAGGGGTTAAATGTGTCAACATGTTTAAGTTATACCTTTGAGTGACCTTTTAGCAAACCTGAAGCTTTGTAACGGTGAATTATGCTCACTAGAATGCACGATAAAAATTTCATAAAGTTTCGTTATAATATGAGAAAGTTATGATCAAATTCGTATATGAGGGGTTAAAGCGTAAACGTTAAAAGTTTTGACTTTTCGGGTAATAACAAAGTGACCAAGGACTTAACAAAGTGGATAAAAGTCTGGAGGCCCTTATGCGTAAATAAGAAGGGCTCATAATGCAAAGATACCCCTTCGAAGAGCCAAGAGCCAACTGCAATAATGTAAAAGATTTGAAAATCTTACAGCAGGTCTCAGGCGGGCCGCGTACAAACTTAACAAGGGCTTACGCGGGCCGCGTCTATAATAGAAAGATTTGAAATCTTACAGCAGGTTTCAGGCGGGCCGCGTAAGACTTAACAAACTCTTACGCGGGCCACGACAGACGCCCAGATACAGAAAACGTAGACAGCAGCACTGTTCAGCCTTTTAACCGACTTTAACAGATCTTTTCAGCAGCATGGGCGACCCCTAACAGTTTCTAGGCACTAGGAAACACTTGTAATGATCTGGGATCCATGCTAGACTTGCTTGTCATGATCTTAAGCAATCAAGAACACTATAAAGGGCCCTTGAGTTGCAACATTGTGTTCACTCATTTCTTCTGCTTCTGGAGCTTCCTGGAGCTTAAGAGCAGACCCTAAGCCTTTCTAATCGGGCATAGGACTTCAGTAAGTATGCTTAACCTTTCTTAGTTGAGTTTTTACTTAGTTTTAGCTTAAAAGTCAAACCGTCGTAATTAACGGTTGACTTAACGATTAATCATTAATGATCCAGTGATTAGTCGAATCAAAGGTAGTTATAAGTTGGTAATTATGTGGGCATTAAACCCTTAAAAGGGCACCCTCTGATTTCCACTCTAACTAGATCAAATGTCGGGTCAAAGTTGTTTAGAAAAAGTCAACAGAATGCTAATTTTCGAATTAACGCATAATTAACAATGTAGAAGGCATGTAACCTATTTTATCACTCATATAACTTGGTAATAAGTCTAAGAACTGGTCAAAGCTTGTTGATCCGACAATTTTTTTGTTTAGACCCGGTTCGGAACCGAAAGTCGCAAAACTTTGACTTTTGCTTTAACTTCAGTTCTGACCCGTTTTAGTAGAGTCTAGAAATGCCTTAGGACTTTCTTTGGACCAGGTTACATGATAGTATAACCCTCTGTGACTCGTTCATTGATTGTCCGCTTCGTTTACAAGTTTCCGTTAAATGCTTAAATGTTGACCATAATGCCCTTTTTACCATAAAACGATAATTTTGGAAATGTGAGTGGACAATAATCTTTGCTACTGATTTATAAACATGTCCCTGAAATTTCATGTCAGTTAGAGGTCTAGAATAGGAGTTATGCTAAATAGCGCAATTAAGAAATCTTTTTGTTAATTAAACGGCGCACTTAGCATAAAGACTATCTAAACCAAATTTCAACACCAAACCTTTTACACACTGATGTAATATAATATTTTGAGATTTTTAAAGATTTTTAATTATTTTTAACCTGCTCATAACCTAAGGTTATGACCTTGATTCGGTAAATACCGATTATACCCTTTTTGGTTATAAAAAGAGTTCTACATAGTATTTTGACGCCAATCCAATTGCTACTGATTTTATATAATAAATAAAGTATTTTGAACTTTATAACCTGATCAGAAAACTCAGATTTCCTGTATAACCCGGAAATCGCTTAAAACGACTTTATACGCGTATTAAACGCATAGTTTGGGTCTGTAACCATTTTGTCACATACGACTTAACACCAACTGATTTACCCTGTTAAAATAAGTTATTTTACTGATTTATTCAGACCCGAATCATAGGAGTTTAATTAATCTCTGTTATAATCTTTAAAATGACCAAAATACCCCTACGGGGCGTATTATGGGATTAAACTCGTTTTGGGCATAATGGGAGATATCCTACTGATATCATAACATATTTAAAGCATATTGACTTAGGAAACCTGTATAGGACTCTTACGGTTACCCGTTACGCTATTTACGCGTTCGGTTCGGGTTATGTAACTAGTTTGCATAAATCAGGCGAAACGGGTCAAACCTTGTCGTTTTTATCTCAAAATCCAGAAGGTGGTTAGATTAGCCATATTATACAAGTCTTCAAACTTGTTGGGTCTAAATCACATTCTATTCCGGTCTTCGCTTAATCGTGCGTTCGAACCGTATCTTTCGTTAAAACTAACCGGTCTAAGTTTAGGCTTAAATAAAGACCCGTTCGGATTCTAATAGGTTATTATAAACCTTCGTTCCAGAATCGGAGACCTGGTAAATGCTACACGCACTTGCTATTGTGATTGATAATTGCAAAGGTAAATACTTTTAACTTAATTTCCCTTATACGGGCTTGGGGTACGGTATATAAATTACTGCTTGGTCCAGCATTGAATCTTTAATCGAATAGAGATTAAATCATTGATATGCTCGTTTTGAAATGTTTTGGTTGCTTAAAGCCTTTGGGGGGTTAATGACCATGTCCCGGATATCCTTGGCATTATCTTACGAGATGGCCACGACCTGAGCACGGGGTGTAGGCATACACCCGTCAGTGCATAAATGAGTAAATAATGTGGTGTGTCTATTGATCTTTAATCCGGTCTACGGATTGGGCTACGGAACGCATAAGAAACATGTAATTCGTTTACAAATATTATATTCAAATAATTATCCCAAGTTATAAAAGTTTGTGCCACGTGCATTCAAATCAATTTTATTAAACTTTTCAAATGAGTCGGTTGAATGTATTTACCACTGTAAACTGACGTATTTTGTGACACCCCGTTGAAACGCTTTCACTTACACTAGCTTGACAGTGGCTGCCTTAACTTTCGGGACGAAAGTTCCTAAAACTTGGGGATAATGTGACACTTCGGAATTTCCCGGACACTCTTTCGATGTAACATGTGTGTACGTATACTAGTAAATGAAAAAGTTGTGTATTGTTTTGATGTTCTATGTGATCCTTGCTTTATGTGTATGTATTATATATATATATATATATATATATATATATATATATATATATATATATAGATATACGAGAGTGGGTGTGTATGCGAGATGAACCGGAACCCGAAACCACAACCAAACCCGAGAACCCGACTCGAGACCACGGTCTCGAGTGAACAGTGAAGCACTTGGGCCGGTTAAGGCCTTGTAGCCAAAAACCCAACTCGGAACCCCCCTAAGCCCATTCGGAACCTTATATAAACCAACCCACCCCTCCCTTAACCATTTTTACAACACTCATCTCACTACACTCTCACACTCTCCTCTCACACTTAAACCCTAAAACCCTAGCAAACCAAGATCATCAACCTCCTCTCACCTTCTCTTCCTACTCGGAACCAACCGGAGACACCAAGACCCTCGGATCAAGCTCAAGATCACCACCCGACAGTCGGTTCATCGGATCTTCACACCCTTACATCTAACCGGTTAGTAAAGATGATATTGTTTGTGTTTGCTTGTTAAATGTTATGCATGACAAATGTGCCTTATCTTGTATAATGATGCTACTATTGTTGTCTAAGCAAAAACTTAGTGATCTAGCACTTGATTGATAAAGAAAGTGACTATAATGCTTATGTGATGATTGAGGGTCTTGAATATGAAATGATTGTGTTAACCGGTTTGCATATGAGTGACACCATGTGAATCGGTTTGGTTTAGAATTGATTTTTAGGACCTTCATGATAAAATGTTGTTTTGATAACTTGTTTGTGTGCATTGATGTTGTCCGAGAAATATAAGGGTTTTGGTTAGAGGGTTTTATGCATAGTATTTGGGTTTGAATGTTGTTTGAATGTGGTTTGAATAAATGATGAACTTGATGAATGTCACTTGAATATTTCAAATATGCTTAGTTTGATCCGATTTATGCCTATGTTAGACAAGAAAACATGTTTATGCTATATTAGTGGATAGTACATATTTGTTTCATGAAAATGCAATTCTATTGGTTAGTACAAGACAGGTTCTAGAAGGTCTTCATGTGCACGTAATCCCGGATGCGAGTCGCAACCTTTGGTTGCTACTCGAGACCACAGCAGGATTTGTCGAGACCTCCCGGTTGCGAGTCGTAATCAACGCGTATCGATCCGATTGCGAGTCGTAACCACAACTGCTTTGTCGGAACCGCCGGTTGCGAGTCGGAATCTCTGATTGCGAGTCGTAACCAAAGCATGACGAACCGAGACCTCGGTTGCGAGTCGCAACCTTGGTTGCGAGTCACCCTTGTTTCGACTGGGCTGTTATTGGGCCAAAGAACTTGTTGGATTATCTGTTAACTGGACTGCTTGAATATCTGTTACTGTTTAGGCCCAATAACCCCACTGTTGTATGTTGGACCTTCTGTTGGCTGGGCTGCATAAATACCTGCTACTGTGGTTGTTTGCATTTATGTTAAGTGTGTTTTATACGTGTTTACTTGTACCCAACTTGACCCATACTTGGTAACCATGCTAGGACGTGGTGACCAACATACTTAACCAAGTAACGTATCATACCGAGCAACCCAAGGTGAGTTCACAACTTAAAAGCATGCGTCCCGGTGGTTTGGGACACGAGACTAGAACAACCCTATCCCCTTGTAAAGGGGATACCATTTACATTCCTTCCCTAGTCATTGGGAACAAACTTACTTTTCCTTCCCTTGTCATTGGGAAACCTTTTAGTTAATTACTGTTTATACGGAATGCAACCATACGGCACTAAACGCAACTCTATCACTCAAGTCCCTACTACATAATACCGATTAGTCGCCGGTGCCAGGCGAACGGGTTATTAGTTAATAGCGCTATTTAGGTCTTACCAGCCTCACACCGTGCCATGGTATGGGATCGGTCGTGAACTAATGTACTCAGGCATCCGTCAATGATGATAGAACATTGACATCGGGGCATCCTGCGGAAACGCAAACGGTTACCTAGTGTTCGGTATTGGAAAAACAGTTTAGTCGCTAACTTTTGGGGTAGCTCCCCATGGCATGTATAAACGGATAAATTAACTGGTGAGACAAGTTTTTGGTAATTAAAACTGGACAACTAGTGAACTCACTCAGCATTATTGTTGACCCCTTTACTGCATGCTTGCAGGTGGCCAGTGACTGGAGCAGCTGCTTGGGATGTGTAGTGGTCGTCTGCCCGTGTGTTGGGCATTTATCATGCTTACCTTATAAACATTGTTTAAAACTATTTATTTATGCTTCCGCTACTTGTTACTGTTTAAAACTTGAAACCTTAAACTCTGAACTTGATATTTGCTAATCGTATGTTTAGTAAGTATTACTTTTTGTTATCAATCTAATTAGTCAGTATAATTGGTGGCTGGATCCTGGTCAGTCACGCCCTCGAAGCGGGTGTCATCCGCAGGTGGATTTTGGGGGTGTGACAGATTGGTATCAGAGCCATTGGTTATAGTGAACTTGGTTTTAAAAAGGGGAAAAATCTTTTTGAGAAAAACCAGACTATAACCCGTGACTCGTGACGACACTACACTCCAAGTACAAGGCTCGACTTATCTGACCTCATAGCTCGGACCCATAGTTACTTGCTTAATTGTCTTATGCTTTCCGCTTTACTATACGTACTAGTCTGCCTGATTAGATAGATACATCTTCTCTCTTCTATCTTATTCTCGCTATCACACTCATACTATGTTTTCTGGTTATGAAGACAATGAGTGGACGCGGACGAGGAAACGTCAACATGACTCAGGCTCAGTTCACTAACCTGCTCAACACCGTGGCTGCAGCTTTCGCAGCTCACCCTATAGGTAAACCCGATGTTTTAGGAGGTTTAGATCCTACCGCCACATCGTCTTTTCGCCTCTAAACCTATTTCGCTTCACTCCTCACAATAGGTCAGCCTGCACCTGTGCAACCACGTGTCTGTACCTTCAAGACCTTCATGGATTGCAAGCCTCTTCCATTCAGTGGCACTGAGGGTGCCATAGGTCTCCTACACTGGATCGAGAAGGTCGAAGCTGTTTTCGCTGTCTGCGAATGTCCCCCTGCTAATTGGGTGAAGTTTGCTACTGGTACTCTTGAGGGAAGCGCACTTTCATGGTGGAAGGCGCAAATTCAAATGCTTGGTTTGGAGACTGCTAACGCTACTGCGTGGGAAGATTTCAAGGATATGATCAAGGAAGAGTACTGTCACAGGGATGACATCCACAAGCTGGAAAATGAGTACTATGAACTCAAGATGGTTGGGTCAGAGATTGAGACCTACACCAAGCTGTCCAACGACTATGCTGCTCTTTGTCCAAACATGTCTCGACCTATGTATCGAAGAATCGAACTGTACATCAAGGGTCTGGCTCCAGAAATTCGAAGCCATGTAACTTCAGCCAACCACACTACCATTCAGCCGATCGTTCGACTTGCTCACAAACTCACTGATCAGGCTGTGGAAGAGGGCAGGTTGCCCAAAAGAATCAATGCTACTGTCGGAACTTCTAATGACAACAAGCGTAAGTGGGATGGAAATCAAAGCAAGGATGCTAACTCTACTCAGGCCCCAGCTCAGCAAAGGAAAACTGACAACAACAAAGGCACTCAGCAACAGGGTGGCTACCGGGGAAACTACCCTAAGTGCAACAAGTGTAACAGGCACCACAATGGGGCATGCAACAAGGGTCAGTTTCAGCGATGCCACAAAATGGGGCACGAAGCAAAGGATTGTAGAAGTCAGTTCCCGGCAAGACAGAATCAGCAACAACCCCAACAGCAACAGCAGCAGGGAAACAACAGAGCATGTTTTAAATGCGGGGCAACAGGGCACATGCGAAAGGATTGCCCTGAACTGAATCAGAATCGCAACAACAATCAGGGAGCTGGGAACCATGAGCAAAACAACAATGCTGGGAATGGTGCAAGGGGAAGAGCTTTCGTGATTGGAGCTGGAGAGGCAAGGAACGATCCCAACGTCGTGGCGGGTAAGTTCCTACTTGATGATCGTTATGTTTCTGTGTTATTTGATTCCGGTGCCGATGCCAGTTATGTATCCCTTCGCATTAGTAAGAAACTTAAGCACTCGCCCGCATTATTAAGTTCTAAGCACATCGTCGAGATAGCTAATGGTAAGAACATCGAGGCCACGCACGTGATCCACGACTGCACCCTAGAATTGTCTGGCCACACGTTTAGTATCGATCTTTTCCCTGTCAAACTTGGAAGCTTCGACGTCGTCATTGGTATGGATTGGTTATCCAAACATCGCGCTGAAATCCTCTGTCAAGAGAAAGCAGTTCGTATACCTCGCCGTTCTGGTCAACCCCTCATCGTCAAAGGCAACAAAGGTGGAGAAGTCACAGGCATTATCTCGCTTCTAAAAGCCCAGAAGTGTTTGCAGAAAGGGCGCACCGCTATCTTAGCACTTGTCACCAACACCCACGAAAAGGAAAAGAGGATTGAAGATTTTCCTGTAGTACGCGACTATCCCGAGGTATTTCCTGAAGAACTACCTGGACTCCCTCCTCACCGTCAGGTCGAATTCCAAATCGAGCTAGCTCCCGGAGCAGCACCCATAGCTCGTGCACCGTACCGTCTAGCCCCTGCAGAACTGAGAGAACTCGCTACGCAACTACAGGAACTATTGGATAAAGGATTTATCCGACCTAGTACATCACCCTGGGGAGCCCCAGTACTCTTTGTCAAGAAGAAGGATGGCACATTCCGAATGTGCATCGACTATCGTGAGTTGAACAAGGTTACCATCAAGAATTGTTACCCTCTCCCGCGCATCGACGACCTATTCGATCAGTTGCAAGGATCGAGCTACTATTCAAAGATTGACCTGCGATCAGGCTATCATCAGCTGAGAGTTCGTAATGAAGATATCTCCAAGACTGCGTTCAGGACTCGTTATGGTCATTACGAGTTCCTCGTCATGCCTTTTGGAATGACCAACGCGCCGGCAGTGTTCATGGATCTTATGAACCGCGTATGTAAGCCTTACCTCGACAAATTTGTGATTGTGTTCATCGACGACATTCTGATTTATTCGAAAAGTCAAGAGGAGCATGAACAACACCTACGTCTTATTCTGGAACTCCTTCGCAACGAGCAACTGTACGCCAAATTCTCTAAATGTGACTTCTGGCTTCGAGAAGTCCATTTCCTCGGCCATGTAGTTAATAAGAACGGAATTCACGTCGACCCCGCTAAGGTCGAATCGATAAAGAACTGGCCTACGCCTAAGACTCCCACTGAAGTTCGCCAATTCTTGGGTTTGGCGGGCTACTACCGCAGATTCATTCAGGGATTCTCGAAGATTGCACAACCTCTCACGACACTCACTCAGAAAGGCGTCACCTACAAGTGGAATGCAGCACAGGAATCTGCCTTTCAGAGGCTTAAGGATAACCTCTGTAGCGCTCCTATTCTCTCGCTACCTGAAGGTACTGACGACTTTGTGGTTTACTGCGATGCGTCTATTCATGGGCTCGGTTGCGTGCTAATGCAACGCAAGAAAGTTATTGCCTACGCCTCTCGACAACTCAAGACGCATGAAAAGAACTACACGACGCATGACTTGGAACTGGGAGCAGTGATCTTTGCTCTTAAGTTATGGAGACATTACCTGTACGGTACCAAGTGCACAATCTACACCGATCACAGGAGTCTCGAGCATATCTTTAGGCAAAAGGAGTTGAACATGCGACAACGTCGATGGGTCGAACTCTTGAATGACTACGAATGCGCCATCAAGTATCATCCGGGCAAGGCCAATGTCGTGGCAGACGCCCTCAGCCGAAAGGACACCGTACCAAAGCGCGTGCGAGCACTGCAACTTACCATCCAGTCTAACCTCCCTATTCAGATTCGAAATGCTCAAGTTGAAGCATTGAAGCCGGAAAACATCAGGGCTGAATCCCTGCGAGGATCGAGACAGCAGCTAGAACAGAAAGAAGATGGTGCTTACTATGTAACAGGGCGCATTTGGGTTCCTCTCTTTGGAGGTTTACGTGAACTCGTGATGGACGAAGCCCACAAGTCCCGCTACTCAGTACATCCTGGTTCGGACAAGATGTACCATGATTTGAGGACTACATACTGGTGGCCTGGTATGAAGGCCCACATAGCAACATACGTCAGCAAATGCTTGACTTGCGCGAGAGTCAAGACAGAATACCAGAAGCCAGCAGGCCTACTCCAACAACCAGAAATCCCGAAATGGAAATGGGAGCAAATTTCCATGGATTTTGTTACAGGGCTACCTAGGTCTCAACGCGGAAATGATGCTATTTGGGTAATAGTGGATCGATTGACCAAGTCCGCGCACTTTCTGGCTATTAAGGAAACAGACAAGTTTTCTACCTTGGCAGAGATTTACTTAAAGGAAGTAGTTTCGAGGCACGGAGTGCCAACCTCAATTATTTCCGACCGAGACGCTCGGTTTACTTCGGAATTGTGGCAAGCTATGCACAAATGCTTTGGCTCACGTTTGGACATGAGCACTGCTTATCACCCGCAAACGGATGGACAGTCCGAACGCACCATCCAGACTCTAGAAGACATGCTTAGAGCGTGTGTGATCGATTTTGGCAAGAACTGGGAGAAGCATCTACCGTTAGTAGAGTTCTCATACAACAACAGCTACCACACTAGTATTCAGGCAGCACCTTTTGAGGCATTGTACGGTCGTAAATGCCGGTCACCTCTCTGCTGGGCAGAAATCGGTGATAGTCAAATCACGGGCCCAGAGATGGTGGTAGATACAACGGAAAAGATTGCCCAGATCAGGCAGCGCATGGCGGCAGCTCGTGACCGTCAGAAGAGCTACGCTGATAAGCGTAGGAAACCATTGGAATTCCAGGTTGGTGACCGGGTTCTACTTAAAGTCTCACCCTGGAAGGGTGTGGTCCGCTTTGGTAAACGGGGCAAGCTTAATCCACGATATATCGGACCATTCGAAATTACCGAGAAGATCGGTAAGGTTGCTTATAGATTGAACCTGCCTGAAGAACTGAGCGCGGTACACAACGTTTTTCACGTATCCAACCTGAAAAAGTGTTTGTCGGATGAAACACTTGTGATTCCTTTTAAGGAACTGACGATTGACGAACAGCTACACTTTACCGAGGAACCGATTGAGATCACGGATCGAGAGATCAAAATCCTCAAACGTAGCCAGATACCTCTTGTACGAGTCCGTTGGAACTCGCGACGTGGCCCAGAGTATACCTGGGAGCGGGAAGACCAGATGAAGCACAAGTATCCCCAGCTGTTCCCTAACGAAAACCCCAGCACTGAAGCTACAGCCGAATTTCGGGAGGAAATTCCAAACTAACGGGGGGATGATGTGACACCCCGTTGAAACGCTTTCACTTACACTAGCTTGACAGTGGCTGCCTTAACTTTCGGGACGAAAGTTCCTAAAACTTGGGGATAATGTGACACTTCGGAATTTCCCGGACAATCTTTCGATGTAACATGTGTGTACGTATACTAGTAAATGAAAAAGTTGTGTATTGTTTTGATGTTCTTTGTGATCCTTGCTTTATGTGTATGTATTATATATATATATATATATAGATATACGAGAGTGGGTGTGTATGCGAGATGAACCGGAACCCGAAACCACAACCAAACCCGAGAACCCGACTCGAGACCACGGTCTCGAGTGAACAGTGAAGCACTTGGGCCGGTTAAGGCCTTGTAGCCAAAAACCCAACTCGGAACCCCCCTAAGCCCATTCGGAACCTTATATAAACCAACCCACCCCTCCCTTAACCATTTTTACAACACTCATCTCACTACACTCTCACACTCTCCTCTCACACTTAAACCCTAAAACCCTAGCAAACCAAGATCATCAACCTCCTCTCACCTTCTCTTCCTACTCGGAACCAACCGGAGACACCAAGACCCTCGGATCGAGCTCAAGATCACCACCCGACAGTCGGTTCATCGGATCTTCACACCCTTACATCTAACCGGTTAGTGAAGATGATATTGTTTGTGTTTGCTTGTTAAATGTTATGCATGACAAATGTGCCTTATCTTGTATAATGATGCTACTATTGTTGTCTAAGCAAAAACTTAGTGATCTAGCACTTGATTGATAAAGAAAGTGACTATAATGCTTATGTGATGATTGAGGGTCTTGAATATGAAATGATTGTGTTAACCGGTTTGCATATGAGTGACACCATGTGAATCGGTTTGGTTTAGAATTGATTTTTAGGACCTTCATGATAAAATGTTGTTTTGATAACTTGTTTGTGTGCATTGATGTTGTCCGAGAAATATAAGGGTTTTGGTTAGAGGGTTTTATGCATAGTATTTGGGTTTGAATGTTGTTTGAATGTGGTTTGAATAAATGATGAACTTGATGAATGTCACTTGAATATTTCAAATATGCTTAGTTTGATCCGATTTATGCCTATGTTAGACAAGAAAACATGTTTATGCTATATTAGTGGATAGTACATATTTGTTTCATGAAAATGCAATTCTATTGGTTAGTACAAGACAGGTTCTAGAAGGTCTTCATGTGCACGTAATCCCGGTTGCGAGTCGCAACCTTTGGTTGCTACTCGAGACCACAGCAGGATTTGTCGAGACCTCCCGGTTGCGAGTCGTAATCAACGCGTATCGATCCGATTGCGAGTCGTAACCACAACTGCTTTGTCGGAACCGCCGGTTGCGAGTCGGAATCTCTGATTGCGAGTCGTAACCAAAGCATGACGAACCGAGACCTCGGTTGCGAGTCGCAACCTTGGTTGCGAGTCACCCTTGTTTCGACTGGGCTGTTATTGGGCCAAAGAACTTGTTGGATTATCTGTTAACTGGACTGCTTGAATATCTGTTACTGTTTAGGCCCAATAACCCCACTGTTGTATGTTGGACCTTCTGTTGGCTGGGCTGCATAAATACCTGCTACTGTGGTTGTTTGCATTTATGTTAAGTGTGTTTTATACGTGTTTACTTGTACCCAACTTGACCCATACTTGGTAACCATGCTAGGACGTGGTGACCAACATACTTAACCAAGTAACGTATCATACCGAGCAACCCAAGGTGAGTTCACAACTTAAAAGCATGCGTCCCGGTGGTTTGGGACACGAGACTAGAACAACCCTATCCCCTTGTAAAGGGGATACCATTTACATTCCTTCCCTAGTCATTGGGAACAAACTTACTTTTCCTTCCCTTATCATTGGGAAACCTTTTAGTTAATTACTGTTTATACGGAATGCAACCATACGGCACTAAACGCAACTCTATCACTCAAGTCCCTACTACATAATACCGATTAGTCGCCGGTGCCAGGCGAACGGGTTATTAGTTAATAGCGCTATTTAGGTCTTACCAGCCTCACACCGTGCCATGGTATGGGATCGGTCGTGAACTAATGTACTCAGGCATCCGTCGATGATGATAGAACATTGACATCGGGGCATCCTACGGAAACGCAAACGGTTACCTAGTGTTCGGTATTGGAAAAACAGTTTAGTCGCTAACTTTTGGGGTAGCTCCCCATGGCATGTATAAACGGATAAATTAACTGGTGAGACAAGTTTTTGGTAATTAAAACTGGACAACTAGTGAACTCACTCAGCATTATTGTTGACCCCTTTACTGCATGCTTGCAGGTGGCCAGTGACTGGAGCAGCTGCTTGGGATGTGTAGTGGTCGTCTGCCCGTGTGTTGGGCATTTATCATGCTTACCTTATAAACATTGTTTAAAACTATTTATTTATGCTTCCGCTACTTGTTACTGTTTAAAACTTGAAACCTTAAACTCTGAACTTGATATTTGCTAATCGTATGTTTAGTAAGGATTACTTTTTGTTATCAATCTAATTAGTCAGTATAATTGGTGGCTGGATCCTGGTCAGTCACGCCCTCGAAGCGGGTGTCATCCGCAGGTGGATTTTGGGGGTGTGACATATTTTTCCAAAAAAGGTTAAGTGCAGGTACTACGTGAACTAGGCTGGCTTTCTCCTAGCGTCCACAATAAGTCTCGCAAGCTTGGATGTCAAACTGTTGAACAATGTTTCCTATTTATTTTTGATCCCCCTGTGGATTACTTTCAACTGTTGTGATACTTGAGATTACAATTATATTCGGTTGAAATATATCTATCTTTTGCTTCCGCTATGCATTTAAATATTGTGTTGTTTGACTGTAATGTTACCAACCACGTCACGATAATCCCCCACCGGGCCCACCGGTGAAACGTGCAAATATCGGGGTGTGACAATTATCAAGCATTAGAAATCAATATGTTTCACAAAGATGATGTCATTTCTATTAGTCTTTATTACGACGATGCAATGGTTTCATGTCCAAGTTAACAAACAAACTAACAACCGAAAGTATAAACCAGAAGAGTTTGAAAGTGGATGAAATAAAACAAACAAGATTAACACAAACAGGTCGATGATGATGATCATTCAGATCTTCCAAGTTTGTTCGACACAATACATATATACATATACCAAGCGGCGTGATGTTTGGATCTCCAACTGCTTCGTCAATAGACACAACGTTTAACCTATGACCTCATACTTCATAATGCATGGGCTTTAGTAGATTTGGCCTATGTTAATTACAACTCATAATAATAATAATAATAATAATAATAATAATAATAATAATAATAATAATAATAATAATAATAATAATAATAATAATAATAATAATAATAATAATAATAACAACAACAACAACAATAGCAATAACCACAACAACAACAACAACAACAACATCAACAACAATAATAATAATAATAATCAGTAAATCCTACCAATAACAAAGCTAAAGTAGGGTCTGGGGAGGGTAAGATGTAGACAACCTTACCTCTACTCCGTAGGAATAGAGGTGCTGCTTCCAATGAGACTCCCGGCTCGATAGTAGTTTTGCATGACATAAGACACATAAGACACATAACACTCAACAATGATGATGATGAACTATTAATGTTAGAAGTAGAACTTGGATTGAACGATTAGCATGCATCCAACACACCCCTTAATCTTCAATCCATGCGGCTGCACCTCCTCGTCTTCTTGAACTTCTGAAAAGAACCTCAAATGAACTACAATTATCTGAGCCTCCAACACTTGCAACTTCAACCAGGTCTTCCTCATCATCACTAGTTATGATCAACCCATTCGTATTCTTTGTTCCACTTGGTCTAACATTGCATGGTTCATACTTTTGAGCATTGTTGTTGAAGATAGGAATGGAGCCCGTTGGATAGTATTGCACATGACTTGCACTTCGCTTCTTGATTTAACTAAAATGCCCCTCATGGGAGGGGCATGTGACTGAATTTTAACGAAGAACATGGATGAAGTTACTTCTAGGGGCCAAAAAGGATAGAAAAAATGATGTTGGGGGTTGAAATGTCAAAAGATTCCTTTTGAAGATAATAGGGTTAAAGTGACTTAACCACATGGGCTAAAAACGTAATATCCTCTTTTCATTTAAAGGGTAAAAAATCCGATATGCCCTAATGTGCAAGACACATGACCAAATTTAACACCCAAAATTAACGCCCGTTAAATGAAAAGACATAACTGTCACAATATATGAACATAAAGGATCAACTATGTTATTTGTTATTACAAAGACCAAAACTGAAATTTACAATATACCTAAAGACCAAAAATCTATAATTATAATTAATACTATACTAGCCATTTACCCGCGTGATGCGACAGGAGTGACGATTTACAATAGCATACCCGTTTACCGTTAGTTTATCAGTCGTCTCATGATATATTGTATAGTACTTAAGTTAGTTTTCTTATTCGTGATATGTTGGCACTCATGTTTCTGTTAGGTTATCGATTTTTTGATGATATACTTTTGTTAATTTTTTTAGCTGTAGCTTCGGCGTGATCTGTCTACAAGAAGAGTCCAAAACAAGGAAGTAGATGTAATTGAAAACAAGAAGAGTACAACACAAGCAAGTAGCTAGACAAAAACACCAAAAACAAAATACGGAGAGTCTCTTGTATATCTACCTGTTTTACAACAGATAAATCCGTTCGCTCATGAATTTCTTGTATCTTCTCCTCTACTGTACCAAATTTCGACACATAAAAAAACAATGTTAGACGCTTACAGATGTTTTAAAAAAATAATTAAAAAGTAATTCCTGGAAGCAATTAAGGCACAAAATCTACAAACTTACCTTCGTTTTGATAGGAATGCGGTTCATTAATCAGGCAACACTTCCTGTAGGCAACATTTGATGTGTAAACTCTGCGTTGTTCAAAATCTTTGGCGAGATGTACCAACACCTTCTTTTTTTGTCTTGAAATCCCTCTTGATAAAGCCACATAAAGTTGTCCATGTAAAAATACAGAATCCGATAGATAAATGCCAACGCGCGGAATTATTTGACCTTGAGCTTTATAAATCGTCATGGAAAAGCTAAGTTGAGTTGGAAATTGTTTTCTTTTCAGCTTGAATGGGAATATGTCATCTTCAGAAAGGGTTAGAGGGATTCTTGGTAAAAAAAAAAAAAAAAAAACTCTTTTTTTTGGCATGTTGACCGACTGCAATTTTTGCATCAATAACATTTCGCATAAAACCTTTACATATGAATCGCATGCCATTACACATGTCATGTGATGGATCGATATTCCATAACAATATTATTGAGCATTGTTGGTGCACTGAATGTCTGTTTACTGCGTCTTAATCGAGTCTTAGGTCTAGATAGGTTGTTCAGAGTTGGAAAACATGAAAAGTGGTTTTAGATTGTAATTCCGCTCGAAATGACATAAATGTCATTTCAAGCAAAATCAGGATATTGTGTAATTCTGCTCCAGATAGGTTTTTGGTGATTCCGCTCCAAGATGTCTAGTTAGTGATTCCGCTTCAATTGTACATGGTGATTCCGCTCGAGATTGATCATCATGGGGTTCCGCTTGAACCATTTCAAGCGGAATCAGACATACTATATATATGTGATGTGTGATCTCATTCTGTAACGTTGGAGCGGAATCAGGTCATGCTGTAGGTGTCGAATTGCTGTCAAAATTTACTCAGAAAGCATTAATAGAAAGGAAATTAAAAGGATAAAGCTCTTGTGACTTTGTTTACTTTGATTCCGCCTCTGTATTCAAAGATGAACTGCCTTTACTGACTATTTAGGGTCACACACGGTCCAACAAGTGGTATCAGAGAGCTCAGGACGAGGAGTTCATACCATAACAGCTTGATTCTACCGGATTTTCTCATTTCTACTCTCTTTTTCTCATACTTTTCTGATTTGAACTAGTTCCAACGGTTGAAATGACTTGAATTTTGAATATATTGTGTAAAACATAGTATTAACAAACCCTAGAAAGAATCAAGTTAAAATTCGAAGTAAAAATAGTAAAAATGGCCTAAAAACTTGATTCCGCTCGAAAAGTGTGTTCGAAGTATTCTGCTTGAAAACATTAATTCCGCTCGAAAATTATTGGTCATTTGAAGCGAAATAGCTAAAATTCTAATTCCGCTTGAGTTTTGCTTGTGATTTCGCTCGAAATCCGATAAATACAGATTCCGCTCAAAAGTTATCTTTTGATTCCGCTCGAAATCAGAACAAGTCAGATTCCGCTCGAAATTTATTTTTTGATTCCGCTCGAAATCAGACTATATCTGATTTCGCTTGAATTGTTTCTGTTAATTTCGCTCGAAAGCTGATTTGGCTCAAAATTTGCTGTTTTTCAAAATTTCGAAAAATTTTCTAAGTGTTTGCTGATTTTTCAGGAACGTGCAAGATGGATGATATATTCATGAACCCGTTTAGGGGTTGTACGCCTTTGCTGGAATTATCCAAAGAGCATGATGCCAACGAGTACATGTCCCAGGACAGCTTTTTCTGCCGAAAATGTTAACACTTCAAACAAAGAGACTCAAAGCAGTGGATTTCACAGTGGATCTTCGTCATCTGCAAATCATTCTGATGCAAATAATTTATTTCAATGCAACATCGTTGTAGACTTAAAGAACGCTCAAAACTTCAGTGAGGAGTCAGCGAAACAACAGATGGTTTTCTTAGCATCTGTGCTAGAATCTTATGAATGTCTTGTAGCAGGGAAGATAGGCAACACCAACCTGACGAAGGAAGACTATGATCAAATAGATCTTGAGGAGATGGAACTGATCAACATAAGGTGGTGTATGGCCAGTGCAGTTCGTCGAGCACAGCGTTTCATGGAGATCACAGGGAGGAAGTCTATTGGTGGACCTTCTACCAAGTTAGGCTTTGACAAGTCTAAAGTGATGTGCTTTAAGTGCAAACAGAAAGGTCACTTTAAGCGTGAATGCCGAAATGCGTATGCTGATGAATCTGAGAACCCGTTTAGAGAAGATTACTACAAGAAAGCGATTTATCATCAGAATAAATCAGAGCCGCCAAGTTTGAAGCAGCTTGAAGAGAACAAAGAGAAATCAAGAGCTCTTGCTGTAATTCACGACGATGAAGGTTACGACTGGAGTGAGTTGTTACCTGAGGAGGATGCGGTTGGATATGCATTCATGGCAAAATCTGAACCTGTTCCTTGGAAAGACAACAGAACTGAAGAACAGAAGTATGGTCACAGAGATGGGATCCAGACAGAGAATGTTATCTTGACCCCCAGGGAAACATTGTTATTGATCATAACACTCTTGATTTGGAAACCATAATCAAAGAGTTTAAAGAAGAAGATGATTATTGGCAGAGGAAATGGTGGGGAAGCGGAGAAGAGAAAGAGAAAGAAGAGAAGGAGAAAGAAGAGAAAGAGAAGTCAAAGAAGATTGACACTGGAATCATTGACACAACACAGGAGTTGAATGCTGAAAACTTAGGAAAATGGCTGACAAGGTGCTGGCTGCTAAAGCACTTGAGGTAGACTCTAAATCCGTGTCTGAGTCTAAAAGCCAGGTCAGTTCAAACAAGTCAATGACTGAGTCAGGTAAGAAAGTCAATGGTGATGTTGACTGCAAAAATTGCATCAAGGAATGCAAAGTTTGTAGCACAGTCACTTATCTCAACAGTAAGAAGGTTGATGATCTGACTGCGAGAGTCAGAAGCGTTGAGGATCAAATTCTTGATCGTGATAAAAGGGTGAAAGCTTCAACTGACAGATTAAGAGAATTAACTAATAAAATTGAAAATGATAAAATTGACCAAGAAAAGGTTAGGAAAGAAAATGAAAGGTTAGTTCTTGAAAATCGTCAGATCACTGAAAATTTTGAGAAGCTTAAACGCACAACGAAAGATAATGATGACAGAAATGGTAAAACTTATAAAGAAAATGTTCATCTAACGACAGTGCTTAGGATAAAAGAAGAATTAATCAATCAACAACTAGATGAAATCGCAAAATTAAAGCTTAAATTTCAAGAAGCTGAAATTGAAAATGAGCGAATCCAGTTGAAGCTTAAGAGTTACAACTCCGCAAGCTTTGTTTTGCAACACATTGTTCCTAAATCCATCGGGAAAAACAAAGCAGGTGAAGATGTGTACTCTGATGGAACCGGGGTGGGTTTTCATCAAGTTCCACCACCAGTTCTTGACAATTATTCGAAAAAGCAATCTGGGTTGGTTGAAACTGAAGAAGAAAATGAAGTGAAACTTCCTGATTCAATTGATGTTACACTTTCTCCTTCATCATTTGATGATAGTGTTCAGACAGAGATTGTTAAAAGCACAGCTGAAAGTGTTTTGATGTCTGAAAGTGATTCAGCTGAAGATGATGAATGTTTCTTTGACAAATACATTCCGAAACAAAAGTCCAAAAACAACTTAAATGATGAACCTTCTCTTGTCATGTACAAGATGTCGGGATCTGATAAGTTGTATTCGGATTCTGAGTTTCCACTAGAGAATGTAAATGTTGCCAAGCTGACGAATGTTTTTAAAATGGTTGAAATTGATTTTTCAGAAGTGAAAAGTTTAAAACAAACCAAAAGGCAAATGAATTTTGAAAAAGATAAAGCTTACTACAAGAAGCCTGTTGTTCCACCGCGTTTTTATAATAACAATCAAAACAATTGGTCGGGTAGTTATCAAGGTGGTAAGAGTTATCGAAAGAGAAATGTTCAAAACAAGAAGTTCGCTGAGAAGAAAGTGTTTGTGAACATTTCAAGTTCACTTTATGATGAAGAGAAAAAGATTTTTTCAAAATCAAATGAAGAGTTCTTTGAGAAGAGAGCTTCACAGTCTCAGTCTGAAGGCACCAGACGAGTTGTTGACACTCGAACATGCTTCAGATGTAATCAAGTTGGACATATTGCACGAAAGTGTACCAACTTGAAGCCTAAGACTGAAGCTGTGAAGATTCAGAAAAAGAAAGTTGATTGCAAAGGGAAAAGCTCCATTGGTTGTCGAGAAAAAGAATTTGAAAAATGACAACACCAAAGTCAAAACTAAACCTGTTAAGAATGTGGTAACTAAAAATGACAAGTTTTACAAACGGGTTGCATCATCTCAACAAACATGGAAGCCGAAAGTTGTTGAACAAAAGAAAGAAAGTGTTTCTAAACCAAAGGTTCCTAAGACTGAAAAACAATCATCTTCTACCACACCGGTGAAGATAGATGTACCTTTTGATTATTATGAAAAACTTGAAAAATCCATGGTTTCTGAAAAGAAAGAAATTCAAAAGAAAGACCAATCATTTGGTCAACCTCAGAAAGATGAGTTTTTCTTATACAAAAAAGTTGAGGTTGGGTCTGAAGAAAACTTGAAAATGAATGACAAAAATTTTCCGCCACTTTACACTAAAAAATCTCACATTAAAATTGAGTTGCCCAAGTCAAAAGAGGCTTGGGTAGTTTCAAAATCTAAATAGGTATTTGTGGTCTTTGCCGGAGCTTCCTAGTTGGTATTGCGAAGCCAGGATTTGTTATCCCTGAAGAATGGATTATCATGAGGGTACCAAGAGTCAATGGTCTGTACGTGTTGGACATGAGCGTAGCTACTACAACCATGGGTCAGGCTCATTGTTTTATGTCTAGGGCAACTGAAAAAGAATCGAGATTGTGGCATAGGAAAATGGGTCACATTCACCTACGGAAGATGAATCACCTGGTTCATAACGATTTAGTGTTGGGTGTTCATGTGAAAGGTTTTCATCTGGAAGGGGAGTGCATTAGCTGTGTTAAAGGCAAGCAGAAGAAAAAGTCACATCCTTCAAAGCAAGTCAATTCAGTTTCAAGACCTCTGGAAAGACTTCACATGGATTTGTTTGGTCCAGTGAATGTCAAGAGTATTACAGGAGATCGTTACTGTTTGGTCGTTACTGATGATTATTCCAGATTTTCGGGGGTATCGTTTTTGAAGTCAAAAGATGAAACTTATGACAATTTGATGGCGTTATTCAAGAAGATTGAGAATCTGTACCAAAGGCGTATCAAAAGAATCAGAAGTGATAATGGTACTGAATTCAAGAACAGCAAGATGGAAGAATTTTGTGATGAAAGAGGTATATTGCATGAATTTAGTGCTCCGTACACTCCGCAGCAGAATGGAGTTGCAGAACGCAAAAACCAGACACTAATCAAGACGGCTAGAACAATACTCACAGATTCAAAGTTACCGATAAATTTTTGGGCTGAAGCTGTTTCTACCGCATGCTATACGCTCAACAGAGTTCTCACTGTTAAGAAGTTCAACAAAACATGCTTTGAGTTGATCAATAACCGCAAGCCTAATTTGAAGTATCTTGAACCGTTCGGGTCACCCTGTACTGTTCTAGAACCTTATGGAAAGTTTGGTCCGAAGTGCATTGAGGGTATATTTGTTGGTTATGCAAGTCCTATGCGACGTGTCTTCGTTCCAAGTGAGAAGCGGATTATTGAAGCTCCAAATGTTGAATGTCAAGGTCATACAATGCCGCCGCAGAATCCTGGAGATTCATGGCGTTATCATTATGACAAGTTGTGTGATTCGTTTGACATGTTGGAAGAACAAGAGGAAGAAGAAGATTTCTTTGTCGAGTTGGATATTTTGCGAGAGTACGAGTTGTAGCAAAGATTCCCAGCCGAGTACTTAATGAGACCTCGACAAACTTCGAGCGATGATTCAGCAGGTCCAAGCAATGCTGGTGAACATGATGATGTCCAACAGAATGAAGTTGCTCAAGATAATAAATCGGATCAGAATGATAATCAAGAATCTGAGAATATGCCAATATTTGATCATGGTGATTCAGAGTCTGAGGGGGAGCAGATTCAGGATTCAAGTCAAACAAACACAATTAGTGAACAAGGTGCAAATCAGAATGTTACTAATCTAGAAGGCGATGTAGATGTTCCAAGCGAAGTAATGCCACGAACTCTTTCATACCATCCAGAGGAGCTGATCATAGGAGACCTACAATCAGGCGTTCGCACCAGACGTCAAATTGACCAGGGCCTTACATGTTTTTATTCTTCATTAGCACCTTTACAAACTGAATTTTCATTGACTTGTTTTATTTCGCAGATCGAACCGCGAACTTACAAAGAGGCGCTTACTGAAGATTCTTGGGTCAATGCGATGCAAGAAGAGTTGAGTCAGTTTGAAAAGTTAGGAGTGTGGAAGCTAGTGGATTTGCCGGATGGTCACAGAAAAATCAATACGAAATGGGTATTTAAATGTAAGAGAGACGACAGAGGAGTTGTTGTACGGAACAAAGCTCGACTGGTTGTTCAGGGCTTTAGTCAACAGGAGGGGATTGATTTTAGTCAACAGGAGGGGATTGATTTTACTGAAGTGTACGCTCCTGTGGCACGACTAGAAGCAATCAAAATTTTAGTCCAATAAACACATGAAATTTCTAATATCTAAACCCCAATAGTTATTAAAAAATAATCACTATGTGTCTGATACTCCGAACACAAACATGTAAAGCACCATGCACCCTAATTCAGCCCATTATAGTACATCCCTATTTGTTGATTTCCACTTGTAACAAGGTCTTCTTTCCATTATACTATTATTCTAGATTAGTGTTCCACCTCTTTAGGCTAGAGGATCTGGTATAAAGCCCCTAGGGGCTTTATCACGCCACCTCAGCGTCACCTCACCACCACGCCATATAGGGGGCTTTAAAGCCCCTTCCTTTAACTTGCAGGGTATGGTTTAAAGCCCCCCTTTACACTATAGCGCCCCCCTTTAAAGACCATCAACTTCGAAAATGCCAAATTTACTCGTTAACGTGCTGGCGGAAGGACCCCCCTTTACTCGTGGCGGTGTGGTCGATGACACCCCAGGGCGCTATGGTGGCTGAGGTGGCGGGTGGCGTTAAGCCACACCCCCTGGCCTTATCATATGCATTCAATGCCATATAACACACCCTACCCTACCCCCATTGATTTTTGCAATCCTCACACCCCCACAAGCATGTTTGTGCACTCAAATGACATTCATTCTTTGTTCCATTGATTTCCATAAAATAGTGTTATTCTCAAAAAATTATATTCTTTTTTTTCCAATTAACTTCATTCAAACAAATATCACCAGCTCTACAATCCAAACACTTTTTTGGGTCATATTAGGTCTGGGCACCAATTCTCAATTTAAACCCCAAAAAACGCAGTACCAAAATTGTTTCAGCTGCCAAATGACCAAAAAACCCTTAAATTAAAATCAAAATGTTTGAATGAACAAAGACATTGTTTTACTACCAGATGGAGCAATGTCAAGAACAAAGGCATTGCTTTCCGAAACAAGACCACAACATGAAAATATCAAGTTTTAGATTGTCATGTCTAATTGAACGGGTCGTGTTTTGATTGCCCAATTTAACTAAACATGTCAACATGTTAACCCGTTTAAAATTAGAACAAAAAATAAAAAAGTATAAGGTCGATACGTCAACCCAATTAACCCAATGGTCACAACCCTCAACCCATCAGCTCATTTCGTTTGACTTGTTTAGACTTGTGCTTCTGCTCTTTAGGTTTTAGGTGCAGCCGTGGTGGCCAAAGTAGGATGTGATTGTGCAGAATTCTTGGCCCCAAGAGGCAACACCAGTAGCAACCTGAAAATCAAAGTGCAAGATAATATACAAATCAATATATTTTGTACAAAAATACAAGCTTATTGACTTACCAAGATATTAGTGGGGCCATGTCTAAAATCACACAATGCACCTTCTCTTTCACTTTAAGTCCAGCCATCATCAACACAACCAAATATAGAACTAATAACCAAAATGACAAACTGAAGAACAGAGGAAACAAAATTGAAAATCCGTGCCAGTGATATACCTTAAAACCCCATTACCAACGCCACAGAAATTGTGGGCTCAATCTCCCTTCAATTCGCGAATTAACAAAACCTAACATCTCAGATTCTACAAAATCAACTTCCTAGCCTAAGATTAAACAAACATATTTCAAAATTCAAACAAAAATCAATAGAACAATCAAACTATAATGTAGCAGGCAATGGATGAAAATAAATCGAGTTTAGAAACAATATCTAGAAAACTATAAGCTTTCATGATAAAATAGCTATTTTAAATAAATCGAGTTTAGAAACTATATCTAAAATAGCAATTATCGTAAATTATTGGAGAATATAGGAGCCACCCAAGGTGGTCTAAACTGGAGATCACATCAGGCCTAAGGCCTGCACCACCATCACAAGTAACGCTCAGAACAAGGAGCTCGTCGAGAACTTTTCATTTTAAAATAGATTTTTCTCAGCCTATTTCAATAGATTTTTGACATAATTAATACTTCACTTACTAAAATAATATAAAATAGCAATTATCATAAATTATTGGAGAATATAGAGGCCACCCAAGGTGGTCTACACTGGAGATCCCATGAATCTCATTGCATATCCTTGAATCCCAACTGTAGATTATTTTTCAATGTAGTTTGGCTCTGCCCTCTTACGTTTCACCTGTCAAATCTAACAAGAACATTTGTAAATTTTAAATTACTCAAATATAAGATAGAATAAAACATTTGCAAACACAAAGACCTGTATTTAAATTACTCAAATATAAGACAGAACAGAACATTTGCAAACCCAAAGACCTGTATCACGTGGCCAAACTGCATGACGGCTTCTGCCATATCGTGAGAGACTTCCTTTCGCTTCTGCAGTAAACTTTGTTGTTGGAGTCTTAACCGTGAAGCAAAAGAAACTCTTCTACAAAGTTGAGCGGCTGCGGTTATTTTCCAAAGGCGCTCCTGTATAATAATATGTTTTATCCAGTACGGAAGAACTATACATAAAAGGGTTGACTACTTGACTTTGATTTGTATCAGCAAAAACAAACTTGAGCAAAATCATTAGCCAACCATGACATTTCCTCAAGGACGAAATCCCAAATGTGATTTTAAATGTTAATAAAATCAGAAAATAGAGAGTAATGCAAATAAAAAAAAAATAAACAAGTTAATCAACTCACATGAAAGGCTTATTGACATGATCTCCTGAAAAGTGTGACGTTCCATCAATAGAATTCTGCATAAAATGTACATAATATATTATCTGAATACATGAAAGTTTTATCAAATCCGCTACTTGCTTTAATCTTATAGCAGAATCGGACACACCGTCCATGTGAAAAGAAGACTGACTTGTGCCCTTTCCTTTCCCCGTATTCACCAACTAACAAAAACAAAACAAAACCTTAAAAATCCATTCATATGACCATAGAATTATGATAAAGTTCAGATTTGCATACCGTGTAAACAAAAACAGTGGTTGGAAGACTACTATCACAGTAATTATGAGGCAAAAACAGTGAAATTTGGCGACATGACACTTTAAGTTCAGGGCCGGGTTCACCATCTTAAACGAGGTGCGGTGGCTCTGTATCAGCCAGCTAAAGCTCTGTTGGCTCGACAGATTAGGTATGATAATTTACCTTCTTATGTATGAAAGGCATCTCTTCATCGTGTGATGATTAACCTTCTTGAATGTAAAGTACCTCACGCAGCCTATATAGAAACAGATCTGTGTGTTTGTTATATGTTATCTACTTAAAGAAACATGATCTTATATGTGAAAAGTTATTATTAGTTAAAGTAACTTGCAACCTTACTGCATCTTTTCGCTGATCTTTTCGTTGAAGAAGTTTGATGTATCGCGCGCTTGGAGCCCAAGTAGAATCATTTGAAATAACACCAACCCATTTCCAGCCGACTCCTTTGATTCTTGTGAATCCCCAATTAAAGTTGCTACCTAAAATAATAACACCAAACAGAAACAGGCTTAAGGTTATGCTAGATTCCACTAACAAACATTTACCAATTGTGCTTAAGATTAGCTCGCTTGCTTAGCTCAAATGTACTTGAGCCTAAACTTGTATATGTATATACAAGTCGAAATTGTTCAAGAACACAATTTGCACAGCTGATGATGACTTGAGCCCCAGCTCACAATCAGATAACATAAAGAAATGAAAATGATGTGTACAGACCTGTACATTGGCAACCAATGGCTTGCAATATCCAAAGCAAGAAACGACCGGAAAACAAAGCTACGCCTGTTAAGATGATAAAAAAATTCATATATGATTATAAAATAGATTACACAAATATAGTACTATAAGAGATAACTAATAAAAAAACCTGTATGCATAAGCAGTTCACCAAAGGAGTAACAGTTCAACAGAACTTTTATGTACCCTGTACATAGGCGTAAGCGGTCAAACTCATGACAATATGACATATAATTCATATAAATATTATTAACAAGGACACAATGAAAGTTCCACCAGTGATAAGTGCTCTTTTTCCTCGTATAATTCCTTGTTTGGCATAAGAAGTTCTACTTCTTTTTCCTAATCGATGATTAATTCATAACTTGACATCATACCTGTACAAATATGTAATAGATAAATGATTATGAACATCAAAATCATAGGAAAATCTAGAAAAAAATGATGAACTCAAGAATACATGAAATAAAAAAAAAAAAAAAACGATTCTTTGGGTGTTGGTTCTCACCTCGTTGCTGGATTTCTGTAGAAAGCTTGTTTAAGCCCTAGATCGTCTGAATCTCCACTTACGAAACCTCATCAATCTACCCCACCCTTGACACTACTAGAAAACTAGGTTTTTCCGACCACAATTTTGGTCGCAAACCAGTCGCAATTGCCCTGTTGCGACCGTTTTCCGACCAAAACTACAATAGGAAAAACACCCGTCGCAATTGCTCTATTCCGACTAAGTTGCGACTGCTGGTATCTTTTGCGACCCGGGTTTTGCGACTTTAATAATGGTCACAAATATTGCGACTGTTCCTGGTTTTATGGGACTTTGGTTGCGACGGTCTTGATGCGACCGTATTCCGACCGCATGCCTTTTACAAACTGCGATCATTTTCCGATCACCTGTCTTTTACAAACTACGACCGTTTTGCAACTGCTTGCCTTTTGAAAATTTGTGACCATTTTTGTGGTCGCAATTTCTATTTATTTTTTAAAAATTATTTTTATCCATTTTTCATTTTAACCTGCATAATGTTACTTTTAAATTTTACATATTATCAAATTTTCACAATTATATAAAACATCCCACTTAAAACATCAAATACCAAAGTTATCATAACAAAATACATATTCAAAACAAAGTGTCTATATGTTTTGAAACCTAAGTCGATAATTATACGTTTTGAAACCTAGCTTTTAGCATCACTTCAATGTTTGCCGTCCTTTCATTCATAGCCTCTTTCTCCATCTTATCTTTCTCTTTTTCCACCACCAATACAGCAATAATATTATTCAACCTTTCTTTTTCTTTCACTATATCTTGGATAATCACGTTCAACCTTTCGATCTAATAAAACCAATGCAAAGTGAATATTAATGGCCAGCATAATCACAATTTATACAATTTATGAAACTTATTAGCTGCGTATACAATTATAGAATAAAGAGAAAAAATCTGTTTGACTTCTAAGGTCAAATAGCCTATTTTCAATAATATCCATACAAAAGTTAACATATTATTGACTGAGAAGTGATTGCATGAAAAAATAATGTCAATATTTGAGTTTAAACATGTTTGAACCAAACAACTTAAAAGAATAAACATACCTCTTGGTCTTGTTTGCAAACCAAAAACCGCATAACTAGTTTTGATGGGCTAGGAAATTTTGAGACATTTGTAGGTTTTAATAGCTCATTATCTCACCAAAACCTGCAGTTGCAGCCACCTGTGGATAAGAGGCAATTTGTTTGTAAGCTTCATCGGTGACTAAAAATAAAAATTAATTGATGGTTCCACCTTTCAACTTGTAGATCCAGAAATGAAATGAATAAATCTTGTCAACATTACCTTAGCTGTTGCAACACTGTTGGACCATCTAGGGCCGATTCCGGCTACCTACGACGGTGGGCGTAGAAAACCACCCTATCGCCACCATTGCCCCAACAACTAACCACTGCCAGCGCTTCCTCTAAGCATGTTCAGAGTTCCGGTCGGGTCTTTGTTATGAACGCTTCAAGTACTCAAGTTAATGGAGCAGGCCAATAGAATGAATTGGGTGAGGGTATGGCTTTCAATAAAATATTAACCCTTCCCTTGACTTCATATGATTTCTCCAGTAATTACTTGAACAATTATTATCATTAGTTGTCACAGACTTGCAGTCTTCATCGCCAGAGATGGTCGGGATGACCGGTTTCCGGCCAGAACTCCTGTCCGTCTCCAGCTCTCTCAAGATGAATGTTTTAATGATTGGTAACGATCTCCAACCCCCTTTTGTTACTATTTTCAGATTCATTTAATCAATTAAATCCACATAAACTGAAGAAAAAGTGTGATTGTGATGTTTAGAAGGTAGAAGCAGAAGTGTGTGAGCGGTAGTGTAGGTGTGGTGGAGAATAAGGAAAGGTTGGGTGGGGGTGGGGATGGGGGTGGGGGTGGGGATGGGGGTGGGGTGGAGTGGTTTATCTTTAAATAAAAAGTGGGCACCAGCTGATATGTTTTTCTAATGTTAATAATTATATTGATTTAAAGAGAAACAAACCATAAGGAGCATACGTGTAATTTTAGAAAGTTGGGGACTAAAGGTGAAAAAATAACAAACCACAGGGACTATCCGGGCAATTAACTCTTATATAAATATGAACAATGAAAGTAATATGATTATTATGTTCAATTGATTTGTGTTAAGTAAGAAAGAAACAGTTAGTAGGCTTGTTATGACAGGACAAACAATATAACACAGAAGGAATGTATATCAATATACTTACCGGGCACGAAGAATCGGTCCACTTTGAAATACATGAGCAATGGAATGAGTGATTGCACATTGTCATCAAAATTCCACTCATATCTTGATCCAATCTCTCTACACAAAAAGACGTAAAATAATTCGTAAAACTTCATGCAGACAAAAACGGTGTTGGGTAAGTTAACACTTCAAGATTTTTCGTTTAGATTATCTACACCAGTATATTAAAGCTATTAATGTCTTCTGAAACATGAATAAACCGCTATTTAAAGACGTAACTGGTTTGATATTGAAGACTGGACATGAGGGCTGCTCTGTGCTTGCAAGGGAAGTTTGTGTGTGTTCGATTAGGTGTGTATATTGTACATCAACAGTGAAAAGCACACGACATGACTCTGTCTGCATTCAAACACAACAATTAACAAAGATATCAGAATAATAAAACTTTATTTACACCACACAAATACATAATGCTCGGGTAAACTATAATACCAACTTATGAAGTATATTAAACAAATAGGAGAAACCTCAAGAGATGAGAAGCGCCATCCATTAAATGCTTATGAAATGCATCAGTTGAGTTTTGGCCATCAAACGTTACGAAAATACTATACCGGCTCTCCATTCCATCATTTCTATATCCCAAGACCTATGTTGTCAAAAGCTCAAGCCGCACTTAAGGCGCAAAGGCCTTGCCTGGAGCCTAGGCGCAAGGCGCAAAAAAAAGGAGGGTTTTTTTTAAATAAGGCGCAATAATAAAAATAATAAAAAATATATATTAAATAAGCATAAAAAATTAATAGTTTATCACTATTATACAAATAATCAAATATAATAGAAAATTATTACTATATCTTTTTAGAATATGTAGAATGATAATAATAATTAATGTGTTTTAAAATATATTTAGCAATTGTAACAACTTAAAACAATAAAACTGAAGAACTGTTAAAAACAAATCAATTGGGCCACCCATCTATTTTATTAAAATAAATTCCCAGTTTTGTTACATAAATAAAAACATGGCCCAGCCCAATCTGTGATTAGGGTTCAGGTTTTGAAAAGCCGCCATACGCACTACTACACGGGAGAATTAGGGTTACAACTATCTAGCTTGAAGGTTCATGTTGCTCATCCACAAGTTTACCACCTTCAACGTATTTTTCAAGTTGCTAGACCAGGTTCCTATCTATCTACTCCCTCTATCTTTCGATTCAGGCCCTTTTTTTTACATTTCTGGCTGTTTTTTTCTGATTAAGCGCGCCTTAGCGCCTTTATGTGCCTGCGCCCAGCTCCAGGCGCTCGCTTTTACAAAAAAAAAGCCCAAATCATCGCCTAGGTCACCACGAGGCGCTCTAGCCGCGCTGCGCTGCGCCTCAGCGCCCAGGCGAGCGCCTAGGCGCGCGCCTAGTGCGTTTTTGACAACATAGCCCAAGACATAAAAGATTAACAATGTCATCTCACTAAGACCGTGGGGTATGGTGGGGCGGGGGTTTGGGGCATGGGTTGACACGTGGACTTCGAGGGACACCGTTGGTCAGTTGCATGTTGGGTCGGTATGGCGGGGCGTGGCTGGCCCAGGTGGGTTTGGCTTGGCCAAACGGTTGTTTTTTAAATTTAAATCGTAGCCACCTATAGCCTAGCCAGCCCAGCCAATGAGAGCCGGGCATGGAAGACCGCTAGGTCCGCCCAACGCCCGGGCTAAAACCCCCGCCCAAGGGCCACGCCGAAACCCAAGCCCACCCGGGGTGGTGACTTGGGCGTTCGTACCCAACCCACGCCCCAACCCCCGCCCCATACCCCATAGTCTAAAGAATTACTACTTAAGTACTAATTATTACTAATAGTTATAGACACCAAACCTGACAACACGCATCTCCAATATATGATGAATAAAGGAACCACAAAACCGGCAAAAATCAGCATATGTCATGTGATTTGGCACCCCAAGTACACAAATAAGAGGGCATCTTCCAACCTAAATAGCATAAAAAAAATATATATAATATATCATTATCTGATCACTAGTTATGATTAGTGAAAGAGGATATATATATAACTTTTAACTATTGTTTCTAGTTGGTTAAGTATCATGTAAGAATATGGACAACGGTAGCGATCAAAATCCAAACAAGTTACTAGTGACCGCCTGTCCGGTATCATGTGTTTTTGTTTATTATTCTCCTTTTTACTTTAAGATCTGCTTTCTATCCAAACACTGTCTGTCAATGTATTCGTGATTCTGATGCAGGAGCATTGGATAACCTTCTATATTTTCTAATGTACAGTTATCTCTAAAGTTTTTGAACTGTTTAAATACGTTATTAGTTAAATTGATTAGTTTTGAAGAATTTAGAACATCTAGGTTTTGAGCCATTTGATTGTGTTGATGCGTATCCGCATCAGATTCCGTATATAAATACCATCAACAATAACTGTCAATTGATTAAATCAAACACCATAAACATCACTAGTATAACAATAAGTGCAAATAAAACCCTAATTTACAGAATTTAACAAACCGTTTAGATCAAGTTATGAACAAACATGAAGTCATGAAGATAACAGTGATTTAGGTCTACTACTGTCTACATATCGTAAGATGTAGTAATTACGAGCAGAAAATAGGAAGAAATTAGGGCAAAATTAGGGAGAACAAGAGACCATACCTTGCCCTCTGCCGCCTCCTGCCACAAAACCACAACATCTGCCGGCATCTGCTGTACTACGTGCCATGATACTACAAAAAATAAATCTTAAATACCTCAGATCCGTGAAACGACGTGAAATCGAGAACAACTTCGATGTACTAGCAAAAGTGTGACAGAAATTGGTTAGAGGAACCATTAAGGAGTCGTCGATCTAGGTTTTATGCAGAACAATTGGTGAATCTTCGGTGATGTGGAGGAAGGATTGGGGAATCGCCCATTCGCCTATCTAGGGTTTTGACATCGTGAATTGACAATAGGCGTGGGCAGAGTCAGTTTTAGGTTTTAAGAGAGGGATTGGGGGAATTAGGAGCGGGATATGAAATTTTAAAAGAATTATTTATATTTTAAAGAGATTGGGGGAATTAGGCCAGTAAACAAAGTCAAGTATACACATGTTGGACTTTCTTGATCCGTAAAGTTTATATAATTTTATGGGATATTCTAAAATCATAGTTCAAATCGATATAACTTTATGGGATATAATTTGCTTGATTCTTAAAATTGATATTAAGGTAGTTTGGTCCAAACCAAAGCCTTAATTCATTTAGCTCCAGTTTTAGTTCAAACCCTTAAATATAGAAATCTGGAACACACTCAAATCAGGGAAACGACTTTACAATCGGACATAGTTAGTGTCACACCACCAAATGTAAACAGGAAATAACTATGGTTCTCTATACATAGTATTAGACTTGTATTCAAGTAAAATTATAGTGGGTTCAAGGGCATTCAAACATAATAAACCAAGTCACATTAAGAGTCAGTGAGATTACAGAATTAGCAAATTTGACATGCATAACAAAACTATATTCCAAGTTCTAGATACCAATGTTGGTTACAAACTCCTATGTAAAGTCAAATAGCTTACATTAACATCTGATAATCAAGAGATGTTTAGGAATATTCAACGGTTCAGTGTCAAATATGTGAAGTCGAATAGCTTACATTAACATCTGATAATCAAGAGGTGTTTAGGAATATCCGAAGGTTCAGTGTCAATTGTTTTCGGTAAAGTCATAGTCAAACAGGATTTCAACTACATTAACCATGAAGTCAGCAAGTCGAATAACTCTACTTATGCCGTAACAACCAATCACAACAACAGAATTAACAAACACTACAAAACCACAAAAACTTAATAGGTTGAATACAATTATGTACATTTAGAATTCTCGTATTTGCGACCGCTTGACGGTCGCAACTTTTTCTTTTTTATATATATCTCGTATTTGCGACCTCTTTAAGCAGTCGCAATTTTTCCTTTTCTCGTATTTGCGACCGTTTTCCGACACTATTCAACTAATTTGCTCCTACGAATATGAGGTCACAAAACTTGCGACTGTTTTGCGACCGAATCTAGATTGGTCTTTAATTGTGCGACTATTTTGATTTTGGTCACAAACCAGTTGCTAATTTTGCGTCCGCCTTATGTTGGTCGCAACATTTGGTCGCAATTGCTTAGTTTTCTAGTAGTGTGAAAAGCTCCACCATCGCGCCACAGATCTGGTTTCAATCGAGAACATAACTGGTTTCAATCGAGAACATAAATACAAATAAAAAATATATTAGAAGTAACCCATCAGGGTTATGAACAATACCTCATTGTATTCTTTCTTTTCAGCCTTTGGTTGGTTTAGTGGCTTCACTTTTCCACCTTTGCAGCAAGATTTTTTTTTTTTTTTTTTTTTTTGACAAATCAAATTATAACAGAGACATAACATACTAACTTTAGTAAAATTTCAAAATTCATGTAAACAAAAACCATGGAGAAGAACAATTGTGCAGAACCTTGCTTGGATGACATTATTGAAATCTAGGGTTAGGGCTTGCTCTGAATCTCTGATACATAACTCACCATCAACGTCATCTTCGTCTTCTTCATCATCTAAAATACCAAAAAACGAAACTGGATAGTAAGATTAAAACATTGGAAGCAACAACGACAACAACATGAACTCGAAAGCATCATACATGAACTTGAAAATAAATAAAAAACTATACCAGGGGCGTAACTGGTCGTGGTCTTGATCTTTCAGCAAATCAAATCTCCCTGAAAACAAAACCAAATCAATTAGGGTTCTTCAAGAAACTCAAAAACTAAGAATCTGAGATTTGACCTAGGTAGAGAATGTGAAAATGAAAACCTATATTGTAAATGAGAGGGAAAGATTTCAGATTAGAGATTTGACCTCCGGCATAACTTGTGGTGAATTGTGAAGAGATAGCACATCCAATCCAGATCCAAATACAGATGTTTGAGGGAGAGAGAAAACGAAAACGAAAAAGGGCTCTGGATTTGAAATTTGAAATGAAATTTTGGGGTTTTGTTGGCCGCCCAAAGATTGGATGAGGCGGGTTAGGGTAGAAAGGGTATTGTTGGAAAGGTATAAATGTATTGTGCTTTAGAGAGTTGTACTTCATGCTTGAAAGGTGTTTTCAACACATTGGCTTCCTTGCCCTTCTAATATGCTTTTATATATAGTATAGATATAGATATAGATAAAGGAAAAGCCATGTACACAATTGTAAAGAAGCTCCCAAAGTGGAATTTGAAGGAGATATCACTTTTGAATGAATTAATAAGTGGCTTTGTGACAACCAGTAGTTTACGCCCTTAATTACGTTAATAACAGGAGATTCACGCGACATTAAATAGTGTTTACGACGAAAATTAACTTAATTAGGGACTCAGTAAGCTTAGGAACACTTATGCAGTTCTACGGTGCGCATGTGACGATCTGCGGAGGGCTGGCAATTGGGTACCTGTTAAGACACGATTAGACCTGTTTGACTGAAAAATACACCCTTTGACTTTTTTAATTTTTAAAATAATTAAAATTACAATGTTTGGATCAATCAGTTATTCATCTTTGTACATAAAACATAAGACTGTTATATAAACATGAGGTAGAAAGTAGTTAAACATCATGTTTGAAACTTATGTTGTGCGCGCCGTCAGAAACCTGTTTAACCTGTTAAGACACGATTTGCCAGCCTTAACTGTTGGAAATTAAACGGTAATAAGGTAATAAACTGAAACCGTACGAAATACGGGCGACGCCGACAATTTTATGCTTATGGAGTTTGGGTCACGATATCGGGTCTCGTAGGAATTACGGGCCACTTACACATGAGATGGGCTTGTGGGCCCTGGGCCCAAGCCCAAAACCGACAAGCCTAAACCTGCACATAATATATTACATCTTATTAGATCTCTACAAAATCTTACTAAATCTATACAAAATATTACCAAATCTTATAAAATCCTACTAAATCTTTACTAAATCTTGATCAAATCTTCATGAAATCTCTGTAGATCTATACACACAGGACATAAGAAAACCACATTAGTCATTACCCACACAAATAAGGATAAAACCTTAGCCCCTCCCTTGATCTCCATTGTGCAGATATACACACACAAACCACAAATATCTCTCAAAGGATTCTCTCCCTTTCTCTCTCGTTTGTACAACCGGACAACAAACACAACACAGAGAATTCATCTCTCTAACCCAAAACATCAAAACTTTGCCTCCTACCTCTCCTCACTCTCGTTCCCCCCTCCCTCAAAACACATAACCGAACATACACCCCCCTCTCTTGATTCTGCTCGACAGGTAAGCCGGAGCCGGCGCTGTTTTCGACGAAACCGGCGACCACCGTCAACAGTGAGACCCCCCCCCCTCTGATGATCTCCGGCGACGACAGGCGGAGCCGCCGCCTCTCGCAACGGTGGCGGTGGTGGGATTTCTTGGTGGTGCCGATGCTGAGATCCGATGACGACCAAGAGAGAGAGCTAAGAAGAGAAGGAGATAGAGAGAGACTGGAGAGAGAAAGAGAAACGGCGGTGCCGATTCCGGCGACGAACCGCCATTGGCGGCGGAGCCACGGCGGCGGTGGCTCTTTGTTCCGACAATTTCACGATGATGATTAATGGCTGAGAGTGATAAAGAAGATGATGCACTTCAGATTTGTTTCGGGTTTTATTTCGGGTCACATCAAGAGGCGGGTTCAGGCTTGTGTTGGTTCATAAGTCGTTCGAGTGTCTCGGTTCGGTCCAGGTTAGTCAACGGTCAGTCAGCCCGGATCAAAGGCGGATAACGGCTCAACAGTGGTTCAAGTATGTTCGGGTCAGCTTGGTTCGGGTCAGGTTATGAAGTGGTTCGACTCGGTCAAACTCTGTCAACCCGAGTAAAATCAGTTGACTCGGTCAACTCGGTCAAGTTGTTCGACGTTTCGACACTAATTTGGTAAAGATACGACCAGATTAATTTGTTATTTTTATAGTTTTTATTGTACGTGACAAATGAGCTCGAACCGTTTAATTATAGTTTACATTTAATATATTTGACGAATTACATTATATTGATTGAATATTGTTGAAGTTTGATAAAAATAACGACACTTTAGTTGTCGGGGCCGTCCAAAAACAGAGGAAACTCTGCCCGTTTTTCGAGAAAATCCGTAAAACCAAAACACGTTTTATTCAAACGACATTTATAAAACAAAATACACATACAATTAATTTCAACGACACTTTATTTACTTATGAGAAACGCGTTTACAACGTTCGACAAAAATCAGTTTTACAAGACAACCAAACTTGAAAGTTTTATAAAATAAATATAATTATCTATATTTATTTCAACGTCAACAAGTCGGATATCTTTTAAAAATATATAGTTATTTATATTTAGTTTAAACATCGAGATTCGGGATTTCTTTTATAAAAATAAATATAGTTTATATATTTATTTCAAACATCCAACGATGACACTTTTATAAAATAAATAAAACTTTTATATTTATTTCAAAACGCCTAAACGGCACATATGATACGAGTTCGTTGTATATTATTCGTTACATACACGTACGATTCCTCGGGACGTCTAACACGATTATAACAATATATTTATATATTTTTATAAAAATATTTATATAATCTAACATCTTTCGAGAACTAAGTTGTCACACCCCCAAAATACCACTTGCGGAAACACTGCGGGGCGTGTGACGTACCAAGATCTTAGCCACCAATCACATTGAACTCATAAATATATTTAAATAAAACTTACATTCATTATCATAAAGTGATACAAAACGTTAAGTATAATTCATCGTATACAGCGGAAGCATAAATCATTTTTAAGCGTTTCATAAACCACATGTACAAAACCGTTAGACTTGTCTTGCGATTCCAAGTATCCCGACCCATGACCACTCCAGCATCCTCCCAGACAGCAAGTTCCAAATGATATAAACCTACAGACCTGCAAGCATGCAGACAAGTGTGTTAGACGACGCTGGTGAGTTCAAAGTTTTGTTAATGTGTTTAGATACTAGTTAGCAGATTAAAACGTTTCACAGATTTGATGATTTGATTTGGTGTTGTTATTAACTCAATTACCGCAATGGCTACAAGATGTATTTGCCCAACCCCAATGTCTCTATCAAAACATTGGTCATGCTTTAAAGAAATTAGTTCATGCCCGTCCTCCCCGGTACGGTGTGAGGGTGCCAAACCTAATAGCGCTATCAACTAATAACTTCGTTGCCTCCCCGGCAACTGTCGGTAGATGTGAGGGGTCTTATAAGATAGAAATGAGTAATAACAAACATCCCATTAACCTGACGTTCCTCCCTGGAACGTCACCCGATATCCCTCCCCAGGATGCATGCTTGGAAAAGAGCAGTGAACTCACCTTTGGTTTGCTCGGTAAGAATTAATTACACGTATAACAATAGTGGTCAGCCAAGCCCTATGTTATTACACATAACAATCAGTTCCACATTTACTCAAGCCACATGCTTCACAAATAGTGCACTTAATATTTGACAAGTAGTACCAGTAGCATTAGTTAATTAATGTTGTCCATGTCTCATGAAAGCATTGTCACTCATGTCATTTAAACTATTCACATACTGTTCCCATAACAATTTTCATACTATAATTCACACCCTAGTTCCACATTCCACAAACATTGATTAACTACTGAGCATTTAAATAGCAATTTGATCCAACCCCAGCCGGCCCAACCTGTCAACAAATTGTAACATGCACAATTATTAAGTTGTATTGGCCCACTGACTTAACAGGCCCATTAAGTACCGGCCCAGCCAGTTATGCGGCTGGCCTCCCATGCGCGTTCCAAAATAAGTCCCTTTGGACTAAGTTATACACATACCCAGGAAGCCCAATACCCATTAACACAATTCAATTAATCAATATACAGGTTTGATTAGCATGAACATCAATTCAACTACGAATTTCTTATCATGTATAGACATATTTACTCAACAAATGTTCGGATTTATTCCAACCATCATTCGATCAAGTGCATTTATCCTCATGCATATCATCTAGGCATAACAACAATCATTAATCCAGTAGGCACCCTTAATATTCAAGCAAACATGACCATTATTATTCTTCATGTTACCCAAACAGGAACATGCTAACATATACTAGTGGTTACTACCCATTACATAGGAAACAGTCCACACCTAACCATTATGTTAAGATTAATTACGAACCATCAGATCTACTCATCCCATTATTGCAAAGAATTGTCCGCATCTTACCATCATACCAATCTTACACGTTTACAACTCTAAATCACTTATGCAATCTGCGTTATTATTTAGCCGTTCGATATCGATAGAAACCGTTTATTCGCATCAGTTGTTTATCATATCTCATACGATTCAAACATGGATTCTAACTACTCTAGATCACACGAAATCACATGATCATAATCACAATTCACACAATACAATTCACACAGATTCGCACAAAGTCGGCAACGATTAATCAGAATTAAAACAAAAACGCTTATACTAACCGAGCGATCGTGTGAGAGGGAGAGAGCCGAATCGAGAGAAGGAGAGCTTCGAGTTCCTCCAGCGACACCTTCGTGTCTCCGGCGAGTCGCGGTGCACTGCCGACGTGAAGAGAGATGTTGTCAAACTACCGTCGGGTTCCAAGAGGTTCTAGGGTTTCAATGTTTTCAAGTTCTAATTCACGTATTGCATGCCAATAATATACACAACTCTTGAAAGGGCGGCTCAAGGTTAGTTTGGGCCGAATGTGTGTGGGTGGCTGCGATGTGTAAGTGTAGCCCTTATACAAGTGCGGCCCACTAACTCTTAGACACGCAACTTATGCAACCATTCATCATCATCTCGTGAGTTGGGGGGGAGCCGACATACATAATTTCGTGACTTTGGGCTTTGGGTTTGAAATTGTCAACAACATCATCATAGGCCACATCATCATTAAATGGGGCGGCACAATCTTGGGTTTTGGGAGGCACATGTAGACAACTTTTTGGTTTGGGTATTATTATTAATAGTGGGCCGAGAGGTTACGAGTGAAAGAAATAACATAATTAAATTTAACGAAGTTATAACACCCCAATACGTTTCTCATTGGAAAGAGAAAACGGAAAGTTAAGGTCACACGATTAATCGTCACTAATCTTGGAAGTTCGGGTTGTCACATAAGTATTCCAAGACTTAGTAATCTTATAGACAATAAATGAAACTTAACGAATATAACTTAGTCATTTTCGTTAAGTTAACAATCTACCGTCAAATTGTTCGGTCAATGATTCGGTAGAGCTCGGTGACACGTAGTTTAGTTACCGCTTTTGTTTAGAAACATATAAGATATTCCGTGTTAGGAATATTGTAGAATGCACGCTAGCGAGTCTCGTCTTGGAAACGACATCACGAAGTCGTATATAGCTAGCTTTGCACAGGAATATCCAAGTGAGTTCATAACCCCACCTTTTACGGTTTTACATTTTTATAAATGTTTTCGGGGTGGAAAGACATGCACTTTTTACAAAGCATACAAGGTTTCCAATAAACATAAATTACGTATTTCTAAACCATTTTAATAAACACAAATGGTTTACGAAAAGCTTATATTCTATACCGGTTTTTCAAACAAGTGTATTTTTCGAAATGTGCGTACACACGAATTCTAGTTTTCTAAACTTGGGGAAATACATGTGTTATGGTATGATGGATACAAGAACTAAGGAATGATACTTGAAATCGTGTCACGAATAGGGTACCAGAAGCACCATTAATCAACAATATACCTAGACCGCAGAACAAAAGGTTAGATCTAATGGGTTTTCGGGCAGCCACACTCTTGGTGAAAACTAGTACCAAGTAGTGCTTTTGTGTCTCAGTCGTGAATCGTGAATCGACAACTAGAAAATTGCCTATGGTTTGGATGCTTCCTATGTCGTGTCACATGTTAATGGCCTGGCAACCCATTAACAATCTCCATACTTACAGAAATACTTGATTTATACAAATTACATACCATGTTTTATACAAATTCAAAGCATAGGATTATTCGGGTATGAAGTCAAAGTCAGGGTGGGCATTGACGGTTATACAAACTTTACAAATACAAAGTTTCCATATAATTTGACAAGAAAATGATTTTTAAATTCGTTTTCTCGATAATATTTCACAAACCGGTTATCAAAAAGATTTATTTCAAATCTTTTACAAACAAACTATGAACTCGCTCAACTTTATGTTGATTTTTCGCATGTTTCTTTCTCAGGTTACTTTTCAGAAATCATGGCACGGTTGGGATAGGAGAACCATGTGGAGTCGAGTACTTAGTGGCGTTCAATTTCTAGATGTCTTAGCTTATATACTTCCGCTGTGCAATGAAGATACCAGTCCAGTCACGCCAGCTCTGATAAATTTCGGGGTGTGACAGGCTTTATGGTCTGTTGTGGTATACCACAAGGGGAACAGGGGAGTTACAGTCCTATAAGCCTATAAGCGAAAAGTAACGTGTTTCTCAAGAATATTTAGAGGCATCATTTTGGGCTGATTTGAATTATGTTTTACCTTTAACGTGTCCGATGGCCACTTACTAATTCATTCAAAAGTAATATCCCCTTTAAAAAGGGAAACAGGTCAAAAGTTGCCCAACGTGTATTTTTAATGCATATTCAAGAAGTTTTTTTTTTTCAAAATAATATAATTTTTGTAATCATATTTTACACACTAATTGTTTATACAAACTTAAAAACATTTAGACACAAGTGTCTTAGGTTTTGACCCGTACAAAAAAATACCTGTTTTTTTGTTTTTTTAACTGAAATGTACTTTTTTGCCAATTTGTAATCATTACAAGGTATTATAACATTGCTTTTATCCACAAGGTGCCTCCATCTTGAGGGGCATTTTTGATATTTGACCAACAGTCAAATGACTAATTAATGAGGAATTAGAGATTATTTTCACTAAACATAAGCATCCATTTTTGTTTAAATGCAGGATGTTTTTGGTAAGTGTAAGTAACTACTTTTCCAACCATGATAGTTAAAGGCACTGCTTAAAAGAACCTTGGCCTCCTTCTAGAAGCTTGAGGTAAGCTTTATCACCTTTCTTAAAATGCTTTTCTAGCAATCTTTTCAAAGGCAACGTTTGTTTTATAAGTATTTTAGTACCGTGCTCTGAGTCATTAGCTTCTTAGACATTCAAATGTGCAAAGTGGGCATTTGACATGGGTGATTTATTTTTGTTACCAATGGGTCAAATAAAAAGAGCTAAAAAGGAACCAGTCAAATGTGTTGAAGTGCCAAATGGGTTAAACGGGTTGTAAGAGCCTTGAAACGTAACGTATTTTCAGTGCATACAACCTCCCAAATCACTTTACATAATTATGTAGAGTATAGCTTACCTTGATGCAATATGAACAAAAATAAAAAAAAAAGTTGTACCAAAAAGTGAACCCGGGTCGCATTTTATGCTTACATTATGTGATCTGCTTTTGCTCAGCTTCAATGGAGGATTCTGGACGACATACGAGACATTGAATAAATGTGCTGCATATTGTTTGTACTCTGCAAGCAACAATCTTCAGTCCTAATATAAGGATGAGTGTATCTGTCGTTTATGATGCTTAATCTGTGGTACATTGTTTGTGATATGTTTTTATTTTTCTGTTGTACATTGTCATTTGGGGTATGCTTCATTTGTTGTACATTGTTGTTTGGGATATGCTTAGATGGTTGTACGTTTGCTGTTTTTGATGCATGCTGTTTATGTATTATCTATTGAACATATATACACAAATATAATTTACATCATTGATGAACTGCAACACCTTAATCTTTCAAGCATTCATATGTATATTTCAAGAACAACTCATCCACCAAGTCAATTGCTTTGTTGCTTCAGCCTTCGTTACTATAGTCACATTTTTCACATTCTCTTAGCCAAACCATTATCTCGGTTTCCACACTTGTTAAAATGTTTGTTAAAGTCAAAAAAGTCCTCATACCTTTTGAACCCTCAAGGCTATTATGCATTTTTCTTGAATTTTTGTTTATATTGTTTTACTGTAGCTTGGTTCTCATTTGTCATGTGACTTGTGATTTTAAGTTAACTAATTTACATCAAAATTGTTTTAAGGTTTAAGGTTTGAGTTATGTTTTTGCACCATACTGTCGACTCCGCTGCAACGCACGGGTTCCCCACTAGTTCTAATAAACTAGTAAAAGGATAACTTTATTTGAATCTCTTGAACACGAGAAAAATTCACAGCGGAAGTGTTTTCACACTTGGAATTCATTTCTGATCTTAGTTGATTGATCACAATGAATGATATTAGAATGATGGACAATTTCAAATGAAGAGAGAAACTGTCTTGGTACCCGGCAAGGATTGTCGGCAACCCACATATATACATAATAAAAAAACGGTTATGCCGGTGGTTGAAATTGGTGGGAATAACCGTCATTCGAAATGACATCAACCAACCGATATACCCGTTCGAATATCTCGTTACATATACACATATATCTAAAAAAATTCGATGCTTAATACAAATAATTATATGAATTATGTTTATAAATCTCTAATACTCTCCCCTAAACATAATTATGTTTACGAGAGTTCTTGAGAACGCTGATGTTTGCATCGTCTACTGCAGCCTTTGCTCGGTTGAAGTCGAATCTTTTCCTTATGTTTAGCTTCTTGATTCCGTTCCAGTCGTTGCCGGCAAAGAATGCGTAATGTTCCGCTTCCTTTCCTGCCGCACCTGCATTGCTTGAACATCCAGCAGTATCCGTTAGATCAGCATCATTCACAGCCCTCTTGTCTCCTTCACTCATGCTCTGTCTCGGATCCACAACCATCTTCACTTCCTCCTTTTCGAGTGCCTTCTCTTGAGTTATCTTGAACTTGTAGTAGTATACAAGAACATCCAAATACATTGCGTATATTAGCCGCATGTATTCCCCATCATCATATTCAAAACTTATGTCCCTGGCTATCATTGCCCACATCCCATTCTCGGTAATTCTCCGGTGACCGCCTTCCCTCTTCACCGCCATATATAGATCTAATAAACTCACCTTCCTATTGTTTGATGCGTATGCAGGTAGGGGTCTTGAATGAATTCCTAGTTTCTCCTTGAGAAACCAATCTATCATGTTACTAAATGTTGTTTCTAGATAGTAATTGTACTTGATAACATAATCTTCATCTTCGAGCATATCCAGTAGAGCCTTGCAATCTTGAAAGTCCTTGAAGGACATTGCTTGTAATATCAGAATGTTCCAATCTGGTTCATTCGTATAGATATTCAGATTTTGAAAGTATTCGTTTAAGAATTCTGATTTATACTTCTCATGATCCGAATTTTTACTAATCATATACTCTTTTTCTAATTCACCGATTTCCTCCTCCCTTGTCATTTGTATGACCGTTCCTTTTGTTGTTCAAAGGTACACTAAATGTCGGAAACAGTTTACATTTATCCCCCATGAATTTAACAGTAAAGCCTTGTGTTATTAATTGATCAAGGCTTAAGACATTTCTGTCTATGTCCTGTGTATAAAACACACTTTGAACACGTATCTTTTCCGACCCGGTTATAATTTCAACAACACCCATACCTCTAATGAAGAAAAAATGATTTTCTCCGGTCATGGTTTCGACACTTGACATATTTTTCATTCGCTAAACGAAGCAATTGACTTTCTTCATCCTTCTCTTTCTCTTGACATGTCGATATTTGATGGCCAGGCTTATTGCAGTAATAGCAATGTCGTTGCATCCATCTTCGTTCACGTTTTTCTTCGGTGCAGTGCATACATGGCATCATTGTTGAAGACGGCCTAAGATCATCATTAATCACATAACCGGCTCTGATACCACTTTCTTGAACACGGGAATAATTCACAGCGGAAGTGTTTTCACACTTGGAATTCATTTCTGATCTTAGTTGATTGATCACAATGAATGATATTAGAATGATGGACAATTTTGAATGAAGAGAGAAACTGTCTTGGTACCCGGCAAGGATTGCCGGCAACCCACATATATACATAAAAAAAAACCGTTATGCCGGTGGTTGAAATTGGCGGGAATAACCGTCATTCGAAAAGACATCAACCAACCGATATACCCATTCGAATATCTCGTTACATATACACACATATATCTAAAAATATTCTATGCTTAATACAAATAATTATATTAATTATGTTTATAAATCTCTAATAGAATCAAGATAGATCAAAATGATATTTTTGTAATAGCCGGGTCCATTTTGAAAGATCTTAAAATGCAGAGGATGATTATAGTAAAATTCGTATTAGGGTAACCTCACACTTTCTATTTAAATTAGTCTAATTCCATTTCCATCATAATCGCCGCCGCACCCTTTCTTCTCCCATCCATCGACATCCCCGACCATAAAGATGACATCTCTTATTCAGTACCAATGTAAGAGCTTTTATTTTTATTTTATCTAATTTGATTTACCTCATAATCTTACTTTACATTTTTAAAAATCATTGCTTGTTTTCAAAGTACCAATTTATTTTTGATTTAACTAATTTTAAAGACATATATGCTTTGATTTTGTTGGTGATAATGTAACATATATGCGTACTAACTTAGATCGGTTTTCAAAATGAAAAAATTCGTTACCAAATACATTTATAGGAATTTTGATTTTCTACAAGCATGTTCTAGCTTAGATCTATAAACAAATGAAGAAGAATTTGTCACAGATTTTTTGTTCCTTATTTGCGGTGTAGTTCTAAGGATTTTTTTGTTTTCTGCTAGTTTTGTTGGTTTTAAATGTTAGGTTTGGTGTTATTCACCCATCTCACATCACAAATGGATTTGTCTAATCATTTTGGTGGAGACTATAGCATGTTGGGTTTAATCTTGACTAAGTTAACTATTTAGTATTTAGTTTATTGCGGTTTTTAGCTTGGTTTTAATTAAGTTAGAAAAGGTCAGTGTTTGACCGAATATAAGGGAGAGAGTGGGGAACTAGCTTCAATTTAGGAGAAAGTGGGGCTAGTATGAGAATTAGTCTTTTGTACGTTAAGAGTATGCAGTCATGTAAGGCTATATAAAGAGCCTAGTAGGTTGAATAAAATAAGCAAGCTTTCCTTCTTTTCTTTTTGCACGTACAGTGTCTTTCTATTTTATATTTGAGTGTTCAAACATCACAAGTGAGTTCATATATTTGGTGATTACTTAGTGATTGAGTGTGTGTAGAAGGGGCCTGAACCAACATTTGGTATTAGAGCCTAGGGCTCGGGTGAAGACGGTACAGCCGGTTTGAAAGTCGTGTACGGAGAAGGGGGTGAAACCCTCTAAACTGCGGGGTTGAGAAGAGAAAGAATTCGTTGAAGGGTGTTCAAGAGATCGCTGGTATTGGCGATTGAAGTAGAAGAAGGAGGCGTTTCATGTGAATCGTGAGAAGAGGTATGAAGACCGGCTGCCAAAGCAGCAAAGACCGTCGTCGCCGGAGAAGAGGAACCGGTGATAAGAAGACCGCCGTTGGAAAGCTTGTTCCGACAGGAGACATAGAGAGAGACCGATGTTGGCGAGAAGAACAAAGCCATAATTGACCGTTGGCTTGAAAACCAGACCGAAGAATTCTCGCCAGGAAGACCGTAGGTGTGAGCCAGAGACCGAAAGCTTACATCAGAGAAGAGAAGAACGAAGACCGTGACCGCTGCCGGAAAGAGAGTTCCGGTGGGAAACAGAGAAGAGCGCTATAGACCGACAAGCCGCAAAAGACCGTATGGCGTGACCGAGACCGTTGTTGTGACAGTGACCGGAGGTTCGCACCATGATAGACCGAATAAAGCTTTTGTCAAAAGAAAGCTCAGACCGAATGACCGAAAGAAAGACCGTTATTGTGAACACAGACCGAAAAAATTCACAATAGACCGAGTCGTGAGCCGAAGACCAAAATGGTTCACGTTAGAAAGTGGAAGACCGAACCTGCATGCTTCGTGTAGTAAGACCGAGATAGTCAAGGGGGTGATTGTTGGGTTTAATCTTGACTAAGTTAACTATTTAGTATTTAGTTTATTGTGGTTTTTAGCTTGGTTTTAATAAAGTTAGAAAAGGTCAGTGTTTGACCGAATATAAGGGAGAGAGTGGGGAACTAGCTTCAATTTAGGAGAAAGTGGGGCTAGTATGAGAATTAGTCTTTTGTACGTTAAGAGTATGCAGTCATGTAAGGCTATATAAAGAGCCTAGTAGGTTGAATAAAATAAGCAAGCTTTCCTTCTTTTCTTTTTGCATGTACAGTGTCTTTCTATTTTATATTTGAGTGTTCAAACATCACAAGTGAGTTCATATATTTGGTGATTACTTAGTGATTGAGTGTTGGCCCGAACTTGGATCTTGATCTCTAACGAGCGTGATAACAAACTTGAATAATAAACAATAATCGAACTTGTATATAACCGAAATGTATGAATGTGAGTATATACAAATCGAATAACTAGAATCGAAAAAAAAAATGAAACAAATTTCAGCCCTATTTATAGACTTGAATGGATGCGAATGAAAGGACACGTCTCTTCGTGAATAGTCGCGTCTTTTGGATCTTGTGGATGAGATTGCTTGTGAAGAGTTGTGTCGATTTATAGCCATTTATCCGAACAGTTGCGTCTCCTTTGGTGGTGTCTCTTGGACGATCGGTATGAGGAGAAGGGAGGGGACACACCCCTTCGGTGGTGGTGGTGGTTATAATCTTCCATCTTGTCAATTTCGGCCCCTATACTTTGTAACCGCTAATTAACTAACTTTAAACTATCTATCTAACTAATCATGGTGTTAAGAGATTAACCGGTTTTCATTCACCCCCTTAATCTCGAACATCCATGAATTGCTTTAAGTCTTGAATTCCGAGCAGTTCTCTCATTGTAGCAAACTTGATCCTTGCTAGTGCCTTTGTTAGTATATCTGCCCGTTGTAGTTCTCCACTTATATGTTCCACAGTGATATCTTCGTTTTCCACGCATTCTCTTATGAAGTGATAGCGTGTGTCAATGTGCTTGCTTCTTCCGTGAAAGACTGGGTTTCTCATGAGTGCTATTGCTGAAACATTATCTACTCTGAGTGTTATCTTCTCTTCCTTCCAGCCTGTGATTTCACTTAACAATCTTTTAAGCCATAGTGCTTGACATGCTGCTGCAGTGGCTGCCATGAATTCTGATTCGCATGATGATAGTGCCACTGTTTGTTGTTTTTGTGTACACCAGGTTATAGGTGATTCTCCAAAGTAGAATACCAGACCAGTTGTTCCTTTTCCTTTGTCTGTATTAACTCCAAAACTACTGTCGCTATAACCCGTGATCTTACATCCTCCTTGTCTTCTGTAAATGATTCCATGCTCTTTAGTTCCTTTGATGTAACGTAGTATTTGCTTTACTGCTTTCAGGTGTTGCTCCTTTGGTTCTTGCATGAATCTACTAAGTAGACTGACTGGGTAACATAGATCTGGTCTTGTATGCAATAAGTACCTGAGAGAACCTATCAGGCTTCTGTAATGTGTTGCATCTACTAGATCTCCTTCTTCAGTCTTTGTTAATTGAGTTCCTGGAGTCATGGGTGTCTTTGTGTCATTGCAGGATAACATATCAGCGTCTTTGAGTATCTTGTTGATATATCCTGTCTGCTTGATGCCTATCTCACCCCCTGTTTGAATTACTTCTATTCCCAGATAATATGCTAGCAATCCTAGATCGCTCATATCAAATTTGTTCTTCATCTGAGATTTGAAGATGTCTATTTCCTTCTTTGATGTTCCAGTGACTATCAAGTCATCAACATAGACTCCAACTATTAGTGTAGAGGCTTCACTTGTTCTTGTATAGATTGCGTTCTCTAAAGTACACTTCTTGAAGTTAAGTGACTTTAGGGTTTGATCTAACTTCGTGTTCCAAGCTCTTGGTGCTTGTCTCAATCCATACAGTGCTTTTGATAATCTGTAAACCTTTCCTTCATTTCCTGGCTTTATAAATCCTTCTGGTTGTGATACATAGACTTCCTCCTTGAGGTCTCCGTGTAAGAATGCAGATTTCACATCTAGATGATGTACCTCCCAACCTTGATATGCTGCTAAAGCCAACATTAGTCGTACTGTTTCCATACGTGCTACTGGTGCAAAGACTTCGTCAAAGTCTATTCCGTGTTGCTGAACATATCCCTTTGCAACTAGCCTTGCTTTGTGTCTGACAATATTTCCGTTTGCATCTTTCTTAGTCTTGAATACCCACTTTAAACCTATTGCTTTGTGACCTCTTGGCAATTCCGTCAAATTCCAAGTGTTATTCTTGTTTATCGAGTCTAACTCAGCCTTCATTGCTTCAATCCACTTTCTGTCACTGGATGCTTCCTTGTAATTCCTTGGTTCTTCTTCAGCGAGTAATAATTCATGTGGATCTAGTTGAATTTCTTCTGTCTCTTCATACAGGTCTTCGAGACTTCTTAGTCTTACTGGAGTGTCACTAATACTCTCCGTTGTGCTTTCAGAAGTGGATGGACCTCCACTTGATAAATTGCTTGAACTTCCTGCTGAGTTCTGATTGTTTGAATATGCTGGCGGGGTTACATAGGAGTCTTGTTCTTCTGTCTGGTCTACTCCTGAATCGTCATGATGTGGCCCGCTACTGCCTGGACTACTTGGTTCATTTTCTTCTAACTCTGGTGGTATGTCATCTTCTTGAATGACAAAGTTAGTCCATTCGGGATTCCCTGAATCTACTGTTTCCATATAACTATTCTAGTTCCATGGTTGGCCTTCCATGAACTTTACATCTCTACTGACACATATCTTGTTCTTTGCTGGATCATATAATCTGTACGCCTTTGATCCTTCTTCTATTCCAAGGTATACCATAGGTGCGCTTCTATCATCTAACTTCTTTTGTTGAAGTGGTAGTACCTTAGCGTAAGCAGTGCAGCCAAAAACCTTCAAGTGTTCTAAATTTGGCTTCCTTCCTTTCAATGCTTCATATGGTGTCTTGTTCACCAGGGCCTTTGTCGGAACCCTGTTTAGTACGTATATCGCGTGTCGTATTGCTTCACCCCAAAAGTTCTGTGGCATGTTCATTGCCTTTAGCATACTGCGAGTAGTGGATAACATCGTCCTGTTTCGCCTTTCTACTACTCCATTTTGCTGTGGGGAGTATGGTGCTGTAAGCTGTCTTGCTATGCCGTTGGTTTTGCAATACTTGTTGAATTCAGCCGATGTGAATTCACCTCCTCTATCCGTCCTTAGCATCTTTAACTTGGTCTGCGTTTCCTTTTCAACCTTTTCTTTGAACTCCTTAAATGTTTCGAATGCTTGATCCTTGGAAGTTAGTAAATACGCCCACATGTAGCGAGTACAGTTGTCTACAAGTAAGAATATATACTTCTTCCCAGCATGTGTTGGTGGAGTTATAGGACCACACAAATCTCCATAGACTAAGTCCAGAGGTTTTAAAGATCTGAACTTTGCCTAATTTGGAAATGGTGCCCTACTATGTTTTCCTAATAAGCATGCGTCACAGACTTGACTAGCATGACTTATTTGGGGAACTCCATGTACCAAGTTCTTACGAGTCATTTCCTTAATAGCGTCGAAGTGTAAATGGCCTAACCTTGCGTGCCATAACCATGCTGTATCTTCGGTCTTTGATAGTAAGCAGATTGGTTTTCCTGTTTTCAGTTTGACCTTGTACAGCCTGTTCTTCATTCTCTTGACCCGCATTAGTAGCTTTCTATTTCGATCTCGGATAGTAAGTAAATCTCCGTCCATAATCACTTTGCAACCGATTTCTGTAAGTTGTCCGAGGCTCAATATATTGGTCTTCAGACTTGGAATGTAGTATACTTGTGAAACAATCTTTTGTTCTTGGTTCAGACATTCCAGTAATATTGAACCTTTGCCTTTAATTTCTACGTGTGACCCATCACCGAATCGTACTTGTCCTGTCACCGTTTCATCTAACTCCTTGAAGTGACTTCGCACTCCTGTCATGTGGTTGCTCGCCCCGTTGTCTAAGTACCATAGATTTTCATTTTCTGAGGCATAACTTGTCGGTTTTATATGTTCCTCATTTAGCAGAGCCCTTTCTTGAACATTTTCTTCTTGTATTGTCATTAACAATACGGGTGCTTCGTCTTCCTCGACGAGGTTTGAATGCTCTTGCACTTCGTCTTTCTCAGAACAGTCCTTCTTGTAGTGTCCAAACTTCTGACACTTAAAGCATTGGATCTTACTTAAGTCGGTTCTTGCAAACTTCCTCCAATTTCTTGAATTTCCATTTCTGGGCCTTGATGTAGATCCTTCGTTTCTGGGACTTTGCCTATTTCCGTTGTTTCGCCAATTTCCACGCGTCTGGTTAAATCTACCACGACCGCGGTTTCCAGATTGCCTTCCTCTGTTGTTATCCTGATGTGTAAACATAAGCCTATCTTGGCTTTCTCCTTGGTTTCCTTTCTTTAACTTGAGACGTTCTTCATACGTCTTTAGTCTTCCGACCGCTTCTTGTAGCGTCATAGTTTCTAGATCGGAGTATTGTTCCATAGAGGCAACGATTTGAGTAAACCTATCTGGTACGCCATTTAAGAGTTTGCGTACTAGAGTCGATTGACTCATAGTCGATCCTACTTCTGTTGCTCGGGTAACGATACTATTAATCTTTGCGGTGAACGAATCAATAGTGTCGTCATCCCTCATTTGCAACATTTCAAATTCTGACATTAGCGTGTGCATACGCGCCTTTTGTACCCGATCTACGCCAACGTGTCTAATCTTTAGATTTTCCCAAATCTCTTTTGCGGTTTTACAACTTGCAACTTGCAATACAACGTCTTCTGGTATTGCTTGAAACAGATATGCAATTGTAGACTTATCTTTCTTAGCGTCTACCGTTGCATTTTCTGCCGGTTCAATCGTTTCCCACAAACCATTCGCTTCAAGAATCGTCTTGATACGAATAGCCCAAACCGTATAGTTTGTTGGTTTCAGTATCGGACACTGAAACTGGGAAAGAGAATTTCCATTTATCGGATTTTGCCCGGTTGCTCCTGACATTTCTTTCTGTCGAATAATCTTCACTTTTACTAAACTTTCCTTTTGGTTTCAATATATCTTAACAACCCCGATTACCCGAATCGTGTAATAACCAAAACAACCAAATCAATCTAATTCGCACTATAACCCCGGAATCAAAGCAAACGAACCCTAGATTCCTAACCGTTCGGTTCAACCGACTTTCCTAGAACCGAAAATAAAAACTCTGAAATGAAACTTTGCGAATTTAAAACGAAATTGAAACCTGATCGCGAATTCCCTGCGATGCCTTGAGATTCCCACGCTTAGAGCCTGATGCTCTGATACCAATTTGTTGGCCCGAACTTGGATCTTGATCTCTAACGAGCGTGATAACAAACTTGAATAATAAACAATAATCGAACTTGTATATAACCGAAATGTATGAATGTGAGTATATACAAATCGAATAACTAGAATCGAAAAAAAAATGAAACAAATTTCAGCCCTATTTATAGACTTGAATGGATGCGAATGAAAGGACATTGAGTGTGTGTAGAAGGGGCCTGAACCAACATAGCATATTGATCGTTCATAGCGGTTCAAGGATCTCAAATGAGAAAGGTAAAATCCGAAGTCATTCAAACTACTTTAGAAAGTCGTAATTGCAAAAAAAAAAAAAAAAAAAAAGAAAAGAAAAAATCGGGATAGTCAAGGCCTATCATAAAATTAAAAATAAAAAAACACACTTGCTTCACTTCACTTCACGAACGCAGCAGTGGCGACTGCACCGCACGAACGCCTAAGCGGCAGCACTGTACTATACGCACACCGCAGCAGAAACGTCGCACACAGCAGCGGAGGCTGCACGCACGCCGCAGTAGCAGCGCCACATGCAGCAGCGGCGACTGCACCGCAAGCACGCCTCACCAGCAGCACCACACTGCATGCCCCCAGCGGCGGCTGCGCGGCTGCACTGCACGCACGCCTCTGCAGCAGCGTCGAACTGCACGCACGCACGCCGCAGCAGCAGCAGTGTCCATGCAGAAGCGGCGGTTGCACGCCCACAGCAGCAACATGCAGCTGCACACCCGCGGCTGCACTGCATGCACTCCTCAGCAGCAGCGCCGCACGCAAGAGCGGCGGCTGCGCGGCTGCACGATCACTTAACATTTTCTTAAAGGAGTCTCAAGAAAAACTGCTGCTATGTGTCTATTTTTAAGGGCATAAGCAAAGTTTCTTAGATTTTCACTCTTGAAACCCAAGACATCTTCCAAATACCTGGCCACATGGGACCCTTTGCTGTACCCCACAACAGCATTTGCATTCTTCAATGCCTCATAATCAGTAACTTGAGGTTTCAACCTTTTAATAGTGAGCATACTGGTAAGGCTACCTCATATATCAGGCCAACGCTTTCTGATCAATGTAACTAGTACTGATCTCTTAGGTTTTTTATTATATCATCATGTCACATCGAAATATACATAAATACACACGCACAACCACACGCATGCACGTGCACACACACACACACATATTCTATTGTATGTTTGTTTAATTCATTTGCTAACGTTAGTATCTTGTAGGTTTAAATTTGATGATGAATGTACGTGTTACCAGAGAATAAGATATGAAGAGAGTATTGTTTGATCTTTATGGAGGCAAGAAGGTAATTTGGTGGATGATATAGGTGATTTATAAGAATACACTTTACATAAACTTATACCTGATTCCTGTATTATGTATTATTATGAATTAGTTACATGAAGCTAACCTTGGGGTCAATTATACTCCATCTGATTATACAAAGAATTCAAATGCATTTATGCTTGTGTATACGTGAAAGTGAGAAGGCTAAAATACTCTGTAAGGTGGATGAGACGGATATGGCAGAGCACCTTAGAGTAAGAATTTTAGTTTATAATTTGGTATTCATATTAAATTTTGTAATCATACTCAAAATCACATTGAGTATTTTATCTTCCAGATAAGATTGAAGAAAGAAGAGGCACATCTGTATACAAACATAAAGGTTTTAGTTCCCATCGTTGCTCTCTTTTGGATTACTATTTTAGATTCATAAAATCGTTATTTACCTTGAAATTTGATGAAACTAGGTTGCTTGTGATGGGGATCTTCATAAACAGATTGGGAAACATATATATTTTGATCTAGTGGATCTTGATAAAGTTCGTATGCAAAATCAGCCCTCTTTTGCTCTATTCCAGGTACAATCTTTTGTTATTATCATACATAATTCAAGTAGCATTTTGTAATGTGGTATTTTATAAATCTGAAGATCTGAAAATTTTACAGGAGGAAGTTGCTAAGGAATTGGGTGTACCAGTGCAATATCAGCGATTTTGGCGGTGGGAAAAACGCTCTAATCAATCTTATCGCACTGTTCGTCCATTGTCACCTCAGGAAAAAGCTCTGCCAATAAGCACTTTTTTACCTCTACCTTTAATATGGTTTTAATAGGTGTTGATTAGTTAATTAAATAAACTAATAATGTTAAATATGGCAAAAAAGTTTCTCAAGTTGATCGAACCCTCGTCCAATATTCATCTTTAATATATTGATCTTCGGAATCTTGTTTTAGTGAATCTGTAATCATGAATCATATCAAATTGTATAATTCATACTAAAAGTATAAAGCAAATTTATTGCAAACATGCATAAACTGACCACACAAAATCTGTTGTGAAGACACTATTTCTATGCTATTAATCAATATCAGATGGCCTCCGTGTGACGTCAATGATAAATTTTTGCGTGAGTCTGAAGAGAAATATTGGGATCCCTTGCAGACGCCCTGTGGTCACAACTTCTACTTGAAGTGCTTTGAGAAATGGGTTGGTCAGGGGAAGCGTACTTGTGCCATGTGTCGCACTACAATTCCTCTTAAAATGGCTAGTCAACCCAGAATCAATTCATCACTTGTAATTGCAATTAGAATGGCAAAGATGACTAGATCAAACTGCCCTCATGATTGTTATAGTTTTAGCATATGAAAATTGTAAAACGGATTCTAATCATATGCTTTGGATCATAATTTTGCAGCGATGAAAATGGAGCCCGCCCGAGACCTTTTGATGTAGCGCGTGATACGGAAACGAAGATCAAACACGTTGATTCAGAGAATACCCGTGTGTTCTTCCCTAACCCCCAAGATTCCACCCAAAAGGCACGGAATTTGAAGTGAAAAAACTGATTGTGTCACAATTCAAGTCTGAACTTTTCATTAGCTTTAGCAACATATAAATAGAGACCGAAATTCGAAAATGGGCCTAAAACACACTTGGGCCAAAAACTAGAACAAAATAAAAGTCCAAAAAACCCACTAAAAAACACAAAACATAAAATAACTCATGGAAATAAGCGTTTTTTGGCCCGGACGATGACCCAAACCGCCGTAGGCGTTTGCAGCAAGATGGAGCTCGTTCTCACGTTCATTTCGCCTGGTCGCACGCCCAAAACGGACCCCTGTAGCCCAAGTTAGAACCATTTTAGTGAAGCCCCTTTTGTGCACGATCTTGGGCCTCCAAATACAAAATAGCCCGCTCCTCCACGCTTGGGCCCGCATCACCTTTGCCTGTCTTTAAGGAGCTGAAGGATGGAATTGATGTGATAGAGAGGAAGGGATCCCCATCTTGGGGTTATGATGTAACATTATCTAACTTGCGTTTTTTTTTTTTTTTTTTTTTTTGTACAATTTATGTTTGTTGAGCTGCTGCCAATAAGAATCACTTCTGCTATGTTAACTTGTAACTTAAAAATTGAGCCAAGCCGAGTTCAAGCTCAATTTTCAGATTGGTTATGTGTCTAATATTTTGCAGTTGTTATTCCATGTTAACCATAGGTAGCTAGTTTTGATTATTAGCACAGTTGACTATATTGTTATTGATGGACTTCATAATGTGCGGTGCAACTCTTATCTTTGAGGTGGAGCTGGTGGCTTGTAGGCCAAGAAAAGGTTCTAGCGTGGCCAGCGCCTTAGATGAAGGGGCTAGACTAGAGTAAGTTATTTATCCAACTTCATACACTTGTTCTTATATTAGCATCCTCAAATGGATCATGTTTAATTTCTACTGAGCTGAACTTATATTTGCATGCTCCAATGGATCATTTTTAATAACTAGTGAGCTGAAGAGGCAAAGGGAAATGGCTGCTGCACAGAAGGAAGAAGAGAAAAAGAAGTGTGAAGAAGTAAAGGCAGCAGTGCTGTTCATATTCAAGCAGTGAATATATGGTTTGCTGCTCGTATTCAAGCAGTGAGTATATGGGCTCGAAGAAAACAACCTAGAAATAGCTCTTAGTGTCTGTGTACATTTGTTTCCCTTTCAAACTTTTATAGATAGGTTTTGATTAGAAGTTTGTCTTTAGTTAGTATTTAAATTGAAAACTTATGTATGGATTTTAGGATATTATTGTTAATATCATCTGGTTTCTAGAATATCTCATGTTTACTTCAGTTTTTATTTTACAAAAAATTGAAAATAAAATAAATAATTACATGAAAATGGCCACATAAAACCATAATAAATATGTGTGACCAAAGGTTAAATAATAGTCACGCTTAAAATTACAACATCATGTGACTTTACATAACTATTAGCCACGCTACTGTCACTTTGTTTTTTGTTTGTGTGACGAAATGACAATGAACGTCATGGGAAAAAAGTTACGAGTGACTGAAGGTGAGACAATAGTCACACTTAATATTACAAAATTTTGTGTGGTTCTACACTACCATTAGCCACATCATAATCACTTTGTTTCTTGTTTGTGTGACTGAATGATGCCAAACATCATGGCAAAAAAAGTTATGTGTGACTAAATGTTATACAATAGCCACACTTAAAAATAAAAAATAAATTCACGTGGCTTTACATATGTTTTAGCCACACCATCCTTATTTTATCCTTTCTATGTGACAGAATAATAGCATACGTAATGGGCAAAATGAACATGTGTGACCAAAGGTTATATAATAGACACACTTAAAATTATAAAGTTCCATGCGGCTTTACATAATCAGGGTCAGGATTTAGAGAAATCGGTAGAAAGTGTGAGAACGGTGAGAACGCTTATGGATCGTCCGATCAAAACAATCTATGGACTAGATTGGCACGGTGGCGTTTTCGTAAATAACATCAATTTTAATACGTGAACGCGCTTCATTAAGGGTAAAAAAGGTAAAACCTCATTTCTCACATAAAACGCCATGGAAAAATAAAACGCCAAATAAATACAAAACGCCAATTTTATCACTGCGTACTTTTTCCTGTGTTTTTATTTAAGCTCTCTGCTACAAAGACGCCACAAAATATTAAACGCCATAATATATAACGCCAAACCTTACGTCCGGATAAATGTTAATTACATTTTTTGTTATAAAAATAATATCCCGCCTAAACTACGCGCCAAAAAAATTCTTTAAATAGAAACGTCTCACCACCTTCCGTTTATCACACCAAAAAAAACACACAAAAAACATAGTGGTTCCTAAAAAAATACAACTCAATGTAAAACGCCAAAATATACAACGATGGCAAACATCTTTTCTTTGATACTCAGTAATGTTCTGCATGAAGTTTCGCTTAATGATTTGTTACATGCGTGTACTAAGGTTTTGCTGCATGAGATGGACAAAATTCAGAAAAGAGGGACTGATGACACCCGTATGTCATTCTGTCATCTTTGTTCTTGAAGAAGGTTTGGATGATTAGAAGAGACCTATACCAGTGTAAATGCTACTTTGGCCTCGATGATTATAAGGAAGACGACGGGCAGATAGCATCCACCCACAAAGGGTTGATCTATATCTCCAACATCCACAAAGACACTTCAACACATGAACAAAGAAAATAAACCACGCCAAACCCAAAACGCCATTTATTTGTCATAGTTCTTGTAGTTTCAAAAGATAAAAGAGACTGATGACACTGAATATTTAAATCATAAATTGCTTCTACTTTGTTTTTTTTTTTTTAATTTTCTTTATCTGTTGTTTGTTTTGTAATTTCAGTTAATAAACAACAAAAGTACATTAATACTATAATGAAATATATAATAAAATGCCAAAATGAGCAAATGCTTGTAAAATGCCATGATGCCATTATAAAAAAAAAGCGTGAAACAATGTGCAAAGAATATAAAACAAAAAAAGTCCAATCGTTATCTAACCGCCATTGGAAAACAAAACGCCATAATTACAGCGGTCAAGATTAGACGTGTTATACCATAAAAACAGTTGAGTCTGAAAAACAAAACACGGTAACTGCAAAAAACAGTAAAATGAAACGACGGAAAACATAATTACTAACATTTATTATATTGAAAGCAAAATACTTTATTTATCTTTTTCAAAACGACATAATTACCTGTCATGCGTGGGAAAAAAAGTCAATATAAAAGAAGACCATGAGAACACAAGCTCAAACACGCCAAAAACATTGACTAAACGCCACATATTATCCAAAACACCAAAAACTTTAAAAATGGCTAAGGTTATTGTATGGAGGTTTGAAAGGAAAGAGAAACGATTCATCATAAAGTTCTCTGATAGGACTTAAAAGACAAACTTTGTAGCGCGCCTATCCTCTCATTGCCGGAAGGCGTAGATGATTTTGTGGTTTATTGCGACGCTTCCATCCAAGGACTTGGTTGCGTGTTGATGCAACGTGAGAAGGTCATTGCCTACGCATCGCGCCAACTTAAAGTTCACGAAAGGAACTACACTACGCATGACCTGGAATTGGGAGCAGTTGTTTTTGCACTTAAGATATGGAGACATTACCTGTACGGTACCAAGTGCACCATTTACACCGGTCACAGGAGTCTTGAGCATATCTTCAAGCAAAAGGAGTTAAACATGCGACAACGCCGATGGGTCGAGCTCTTGAACGATTATGAATGCGCTATCAAGTATCACCCGGACAAAGCCAATGTTGTGGCCGACGCTCTGAGTCGAAAGGATACTATACCTAAGCGAGTACGTGCGTTACAGCTTACCATTCACTCTAATCTTTCCGCTCAAATTCGTGTTGCTCAGGTTGAAGCATTGATAGCAGAAAACATCAGGGCTGAGTCCCTGCGAGGATCAAGGAAACGGTTAGAACAAAAGGAAGACGGCGCCTACTATGTTAACGGACGCATCTGGGTTCCACTTTATGGAGACTTACACGAGCTTGTGATGAATAAAGCACATAAGTCTCGTTATTCAGTACACATCCTGGTTCGTATAAGATGTACCACGACCTAAAGACTACATACTGGTGGCCTGGTATGAAAGCAAACATAGCAACCTACGTCAGTAAATGCTTGACTTGTGCTAGAGTCAAGGTCGAATACCAGAATCCATCAGGCCCACTCCAACAACCAGAGATCTCGATATGGAAATGGGAGCAAATTTCCATGGATTTCGTTACTGGCCTGCCTAGATCTCAACGCGGAAATGATACCATTTGGGTGATCGTGGATCGACTCACTAAGTTTGCACATTTTCTGGCTATCAAAGAAACGGATAAGTTTTCTACCCTAGCAGACATCTATCTAAAGGAAGTAGTGTCAAGGCACGGAGTGCCAAGCTCCATCATTTCATTTCTGATCGTGACTCACGTTTTACCTCTGAATTGTGGCAAGCCATGCACAAGTCCTTTGGTTCTCGATTAGACATGAGCACAGCATATCATCCACAGACGGATGGGCAAACTGAACGCACTATCCAAACTCTTAAAGACATGCTTAGGGCATGTGTAATTGATTTCGGTAAGGGCTGGGAAAAACACCTCCCGTTAGTGGAGTTTTCGTATAACAATAGTTACCACAATAGTATCCAGGCCGCTCCGTTCGAGGCATTGTATGGACAGAAGTGCTGATCACCTCTCTGTTGGGCAGAAGTTGGTGACAGCCAAATCACAGGCCCAGAACTTGTAGTGGATACAATTGAAAGGATTGCTCAGATACGACACCGAATGGCGGCAGCTCATGACCGTCAGAAAAGCTATGCTGATAAGCGAAGGAAACCACTCGAGTTCCAGGTTGGAGATCGAGTGCTACTTAAAGTCTCACCTTGGAAAGGTGTAGTTCGTTTTGGCAAACGAGGCAAAATCAATCCGCGTTATGTCGGACCGTTTGAAATCATTGAGAAAATTGGCAAAGTCGCTTACAGGCTGAATCTACCGGCAGAACTCAGCGGAGTTCACAACGTATTCCACGTGTCAAATCTGAAAAAGTGTCTGTCAGATGAGACCCTCATAGTTCCCTTAAAGGAGCTAACTATCGACGACCAGCTGCGATACGTCAAGGAACCAGTAGAGATTACTGACCGAGATGTTAAGGTTCTCAAGCATACCAAAATACCTCTTGTTCGAGTTCGTTGGAATTCCCGTCGTGGCCCAGAGTATACCTGGGAACGAGAAGACCAAATGAAACTCAAGTACCCCCAGCTGTTTAAGAAAAGTGCAACCACTACTGACACTGAAGCTACTGCAGAATTTCAGGACCGAATTCCAAACCAACGGGGGAATGATGTGACACCCCAGGAAAACCAGGAAACCACGTAACTCAACTAGCTTCCTCAGTAACCACGTGCTAAATTTCGGGACGAAATTGTCTTAACAGGGGGAGAATGTGACAACCCTCATAATTACATGTATCCGTACGATCAATTAATGTTAATTAAAGTGCTTGATGACTGTGCTGAATTACTTAACTGCTTTCTGATTACTGCATCATACTTACATGTGCTTGTAAACATACTAGTCTCGTGCAGAAAATTGACTAAATAATCCTGTATGCTTTCCCAAGTGTTGGGAATTAAAAATGTTACAAAAAGATATATATAGGACGCTAAATGGAATAACTCAGTGCTTTAACGAACCGGTATCTAACCGAACAACCGGACATTACCCGAAACATCAAAATATTGCTAAAAGCATTGTTTTATTATTTTTGAGCTAGTTATGGTCCCCAAACATCATAACACCTCATAAAAAAATATCTAGTAACTAATACCTAACTAGAATACTTGGATTGTAACCATAAGCTAACTAGACTAGTTAAACCCTAGCCTAAGACCCCCCCTCACCTACGGCCCCAACATGGTGGCCCCACATGTTATTTGTTTGGATATTTTATTAGATATTGATCCTACTTTCCCAAACACATTACACATTAGATATATGGAATTGGTGGATTTATAGGTAAACTCTTGGAACATAAACTCTTCATACCACCAACACCCATCTCCTCTCCTCTCCTTCAAGAGCTCACGGCCAACACCCCCTATCTCTACACTCTCATTTCAAGTCCATTTCCATATAATCTAAGGTGCCTCTAGGGTGATTCAAGCATACTTAGGAAGGTTAGAAGCATGGAGACTTGAAGGACCTTCTTAGAGAGCTATTAACCACTTCTTTTCTTCATCATCTTGCATCTTGTTCTTCCCTAGCCATAGTGCTAGTAGTAAGTTCCATTGATCTTGTTTTTACTCACAATTTTAGTGGTTAAAGTATGAAGTAACTTGGTAAACTAAAGATCATAAAGAAACATAAGCATAAACATGAACATAAAGCTCTAAAACATGAAGATCCAGTTGTTCTAGTGTATGTATTGAGTTTGTTTGCTGATTTCTTGTGTTTATGGTGTAGATCACCATATGAAGCTTGCTAGATGATTATTAAACACATGATCTAGCAAGTGTAAGGATAGATCTTGAGAAATTTGTAATGATCATCCTTTATGTTAAACATGAACTTGAAATAAAGATGTTTTAAGTGTTAAATAAAATCTAGAAACGTATTGTTAACAAGAAAAATACAAGAAGAAATATTTTTAGAAAATCTTCATACAAGTTGTGAAGATGTAAATCCTTCCAGATTGATATTTTTAAATAAATAACCACACTTTAAAGGGGTAGCTAAACTTACTAAGTACACTAGTAAGTTACTACAAATTTTTACAAAGTTTCAAGTTCATAACATAGTGTAAATTTCATATTTTTGACATATGGTAAGTGTTGAATGATTTGTTGATGATTGGTGATGATTTTACAAAAGAAAATGATATGCTAATAAGCATAGACACCTCCGGTTACAAAGGAAACTCTGGCGAGATTTTCTAATAATTCCAACACTTAGAAAATATTTTTCTAAACAAGCATTACAAGTATATTTTATAACTTGGGTTTGAAATATAAACTTCGCCATAATTTTTTGTAACAGAATACAAAGTATCGGAGGTTGATTTTTACAAGTAAAATGGATAAATATATATTTAGAATATATATATATTTTATATTAGGACACTTGTGTGGATACTTGTTTATTTTGTGAGATAGCTATATTATTTTAGAGTAAAATAATGTAACTTAACAATATAACATGACATTTGAATTGTGTGGCATGTGATAGAAGTAATGAGTAAATAAACCGTACGTAGGATACGTGTTATGCATGCACAAGAAACTGATTGTTATCTGTACCTTATTAGGACGTGCTTGATTTCCTGATTATTAGAGTAATTAATCTAACCGAGCAAACCTAGGTGAGTTCACACACTTTCTAAGGCATGGGATTCCCGGTGGTTTGGGAATGGGTTAAAGAATTAAAACGGAACCTACATATCCTCCTTGGGTAGGGTATGTACCGCCATCCTCCTTGGGTAGAATACGTACGTTCGTCCTCCTTGGGTAGGACAACAACCTTAAAAACTTACTAGACAAAACTCTATCATTAAGTCCCTCATTTTATATCGACTTGATCGCCGAGGCCAATGGCGAGCTGGTCATTAGTTAATAGCGCTATTAGGTTTAACAAACCTCACACCGTGCCAGTCGGACGGGCGTGTACTAATGGACTATGGCAAACTGTCAGTAATGATAGACATTGATGTAGGGCACAACTTATTTTCGTTAGTAGTCGATATGGTACGGTCTAGTGGTTCACATGGGGAAGCCCCCACTGATTATGGATATGGTTTGGGTAATAAAGAAGGAACTGGTTAATCATACTTTCAACTTTGGGGTAACCCCCACGGAAATTAAGCCAACGAAAGACAAACCATGTTTTCGGAAACAACTTAAAACTAAACAACCAACCGTGAACTCACTCAACTTTGCTGTTGACTCGTTGTTACATGCCTTACAGGTCGTTAGATGCTTATGGAGCCTGCACGAGGAGGAGGTTATTGTGGAATATGGATTGTTATGTCCCGTGCTAAACATTTAATCCTTATGAACTTACTAAACCTACGTTTTGGACTTTAAACTTATGAACTATGGCACTTATGTTTTGGTTTTATGTTTTACGCTTCGGCTGTTAACTTAAAGTTGGTTACGTCCTTTTGGTCACCAATTGTATTGTGGTTGGTTTTATTTACTTAGTTATGTTGTTCAATATGATTGGTGGCTCGATCCTGGTCATGTCACGCCTCTAAGCGGTGATACCCCGCATGGTGGATTTTGGGGGTGTGACAGATTGGTATCAGAGCCATTGGTTATAGTGAACTTGGTTTTAGAAAGGGAAAAGCTTTTTGACAAAACTAGACTATAACCAGTACAGTGCTCAACGATCCACAACGACACTTCGCTCCATGTGCAAGACTCGACACAATAGGTGGTATGATTTATGTTATACTGTCGGTTAGATAGTTCACACTGTGCATTAATTAACGTGATAATTGTTATTTGAACTTGTGTGCTTACTCTCTACTGTCGTCCCACACTTACGCACTTTCACGACACTTTTCTCACTTACGTTGCTTCGTTGTAAAGATCATGAACGGACGCGGAGGACGTATCAACCTAACTCAAGCCCAATTGACGGCTTTGATCAATGAACGAGTTGCTGTGGCACTCACAGCTGTCCCTGCAGGAGGTATAACCTGCCATATCAACCTATCTTAGGACGTTTAGATCCTGCATTCGCAAACCAACCCTTGTACTTAACCTTATCTTTTATTCTCGTGCCACAGGTCAACATGCTCAATCTCCTGTGTGCACGTTCAAAACATTTATGGACTGCCAACCTAGTACTTTCAGCGGCACAGAAGGAGCTGTAGGTCTTCTCCACTAGTTCGAAAAGCTTGAGTCTGTTTTTGAGATGTGTGAATGCCCTGAAGATCGTAGGGTGAAATTTGCTACTGGAACACTCGAAGGTGTTGCATTAACCTGGTGGAAAGCACAGATTCAACTGCTAGGGCTGGCGGTTGTTAATGCCACCCCATGGAACGACTTCAAGGAACTAATCAAAGAAGAGTATTGTAGTCGTGACGACATCTACAAGCTAGAGTTGGAATTTTTCAATTTGAAGATGACGGGGTCTGAGATCGAGGCATACACAAAGAGATCGAACGAATTAGCTATCTTGTGTCCCACTATGGTGGATCCTCCTATCAAGCGTATCGAGCTGTATCTTAAGGGATTAGTGCCAGAAATTCAGAGCCACGTAACCTCAGCTAATCTTGGCACCATTCAGCAAATCATTCGGTTGGCTCATCGTCTCACTGATTAGGCAGTTGAGCAGAACAAGTTGCCCAAGGGTATCAGCGCTACTACTACTGATGCTCCCAGTGATAACAAGCGCAAGTGGGACGAAAATTCAGGCAACGGCTCTACTTCAGTTCAGTCTCAGTCCCAACATCGAAAGACTGATGACTACCAGAGTCCTGGTCAGCAATCTTCTGGTAGTCAACGACAGGGTGGATACCGAGGGAACCACCCAAGCGCAACCGGTGCAACAAGCATCACGGTGGGCAGTGCCACAAGGGTCGTTGTCTGAGGTGTAACAAGCTTGGTCATGAAGCCAAGGATTGCAGGAGCCCACGTCTTGCGAATCAGAATCGCCAACAACAACAACAAGCTCCATAGAACCACCACCAGCAGCAACAGCAGGGCAATAAAGGATGCTTTCAGTGTGGCGCTGAAGGCCACTTTAAAAAGAACTGTCCTCAGCTGAACCAGAATCAGAACAACAACAACCAAGGAAACGGGAACAACAATGGAGGCAACAACGGGGGTAATAATAAAGGCAATGGCGCCCGAGGTCGTGCCTTCGTGATTGGTCAGGGAGATGCAAGGAACGATCCTAACGTGGTGATGGGTAAGTTTCTTCTCGATGACTTCTTTGTTACTGTTTTATTTGATTTGGGTGCCGATACTAGTTATGTGTCCTTAAAAGTTAGCCAAATGCTTAAGCGCACTCCAACACTTCTGAACACCAAACACACGGTAGAATTAGCAAATGGTAAAAATTTTGAAGCCACACACATAGTTACAGGCTGTAACCTCGTCCTAGCTGGTCAGACCTTCTCTATCAATCTTATTCCTATTGTTCTGGGTAATTTCGACGTTGTTATTGGGATGGATTGGTTATCTCGTCAGCAAGCGGAAATTCTTTGCAAGGAGAAGATTGTTCGCATCCCTCGTTCTGGTAAAGAACCTCTCGTAATTCTTGGCCACAAGAGTGGTGCTATTTTGGGCATCATCTCTTTCCTTAAGGCCCAGAAGTGTTTGCGAAAGAGCCACACTGCTATTCTAGCCCTCGTTTCCGATACCTCCTCGGAAGAAAGGAAGATAGAAGACATACCTATTGTGCGTGACTTTCCTGAGGTATTTCCAGAGGAGTTACCTGGTCTTCCGCCTCATCGTCAAGTTGAGTTTCAAATCAAGCTAGCTCCTGGAGCAGCGCCCATAGCTCGCCTTGGGCAGCTCCAGTGTTATTCGTAACGAAGAAAGACGGTACCTTCAGAATGTGTATTGACTACCGCGAACTAAACAAGGTAACCGTGAAGAATCGTTATCCTCTTCCACGCATTGATGACCTATTCGACCAATTGCAAGGGTCGAGTTTCTATTCCAAGATTGACCTGAGGTCAGGTTACCATCAACTGAGAGTCCGAGATGAGGACGTCCCTAAAACAGTATTCAGGACTCGTTATGGGCATTACGAGTTTCTGGTTATGCCTTTAGGATTGACGAATGCACCTGCAGTCTTCATGGATCTCATGAACAGAGTGTCCAAACCTTACCTGGATAAGTTCGTTATTGTTTTCACTCGATGACATTCTGATATATTCTAAGAGTCAGGAGGAACACGAGCAGCATCTACGGCTTATCCTGGAACTTCTTCGTAAAGAGCAGTTGTATGCCAAGTTTTCGAAATGTGACTTTTGGCTTCGCGAAGTCCACTTTCTAGGCCATGTGGTAAACGAGGATGGGATTCATGTTGATCCATCCAAGGTTGACTCAATCAAGAACTGGCCTGCACCCCGAACACCAACAGAATCCGTCAATTCTTGGGTTTGGCAGGGTATTACAAAAGGTTTATCAAGGATTTCTCAAAGATTGCGCAACCTCTCACTTCACTGACTCAGAAGGGTGTCACCTACCGTTGGGGTGATGCACAAGAATCCGCTTTTTAGCACTTAAAATACAGACTTTGTAGCGCGCCAATCCTCTCATTCCCGGAAGGCGCAGATGATTTTGTGGTTTATTGCGACGCTTCCATCCAAGGACTTGGTTGCGTGTTGATGCAACGTGACAAGGTCATTGCCTACGCATCGCACCAACTTAAAGTTCACGAAAGGAACTACACTACGCACGACCTGGAATTGGGAGCAGTTGTTTTCGAACTTAAGATATGGAGATATTACCTGTACGGTACCTAGTGCACCATTTACACCGATCACAGGAGTCTCGAGCATATCTTCAAGCAAAAGGAGTTAAACATGCGACAACGCCGATGGGTCGAGCTCTTGAACGATTATGAATGCGCTATCAAGTATCACCCTGGCAAAGCCAATGTTGTGGCCGACGCCCTTAGTCGAAAGGATACTATACCTAAGCGAGTACGTGCGTTACAGCTTACCATTCACTCTAACCTTCCCGCTCAAATTCGTGATGCTCAGGTTGAAGCATTGAAAGCAGAAAACATCAGGGTTGAGTCCCTGCGAGGATCAAGGAAACGATTAGAACAAAAGGAAGACGGCGCCTACTATGTTAACGGACGCATCTGGGTTCCACTTTATGGAGACTTACGCGAGCTTGTGATGGATGAAGCACATAAGTCTCGTTATTCAGTACATCCTGGTTCAGATAAGATGTACCACGACCTAAAGACTACATACTGGTGGCCTGATATGAAAGCCAACATAGCAACCAACGTCAATAAATGCTTGACTTGTGCTAGAGTCAAGGTCGAATACCAGAAACCATTAGGCCCACTCCAACAACCAGAGATCCCGAAATGGAAATGGGAGCAAATTTCCATGGATTTCGTTACTGGCCTGCCTAGATCTCAACGTGGAAATGATAGCATTTGGGTGATCGTGGATCGACTCACTAAGTTTGCACATTTCCTGGCTGCTCAAAGAAACGGATAAGTTTTCTACCCTAGCAGACATCTATCTAAAGGAAGTAGTGTCAAGGCACAGAGTGCCAACCTCCATCATTTCTGATCGTGACTCGCGTTTTACCTCTGAATTGTGGCAAGCCATGCACAAGTCCTTTGGTTCTCGATTAGACATGAGCACGGCATATCATCCACAGACGGATGGGCAATCTGAACGCATTGTCCAAACTCTTAAAGACATGCTTAGGGCATGTGTAATTGATTTTGGTAATGGCTGGGAAAAACACCTCTCGTTAGTGGAGTTTTCGTATAACAATAGTTACCACACCAGTATCCAGGCTGCTCCGTTCGAGGCATTGTATGGACGGAAGTGCCGATCACCTCTCTGTTGGGCAGAAGTTGGTGACAGCCAAATCACAGGCCCCGAACTTGTAGTGGATACAACTGAAAGGATTGCTCAGATACGACAACGAATGGCGGCAGCTCGTGACCGTCAGAAAAGCTATGCTGATAAGCGAAGGAAACCACTCGAGTTCCAGGTTGGAGATCGAGTGCTACTTAAAGTCTCACCTTGGAAAGGTGTAGTTCGTTTTGGCAAACGAGGCAAAATCAATCTGCGTTATGTCGGACCGTTCGAGATCATTGAGAAAATTGGCAAAGTCGCTTACAGGCTGAATCTACCGGCAGAACTCAGCAGAGTTCACAACGTATTCCACGTGTCAAATCTGAAAAAGTGTCTGTCAGATGAGACCCTCATAATTCCCTTAAAGGAGCTCACTATCGACGACCAGCTGCGATTCGTCGAGGAACCAGTAGAGATTACTGACCGAGATGTTAAGGTTCTCAAGCATACCAGAATACCTCTTGTTCGAGTTCGTTGGAATTCCCGCCGTGGGCCAGAGTATACCTGGGAACGAGAAGACCAAATGAAACTCAAGTACCCCCAGATGTTTAAGAAAAGTGCAACCACTACTGAGACTGAAGCTACTGCAGAATTTCGGGACGAAATTCCAAACCAACGGGGGAATGATGTTGAAACGCCCTAACACGTAATAACTAAAAAAAACGACGCAGCGGAAAAAGGAGCCTTAAATATTTCTTTCTGTTTTAGACACATTTCTTACATGAAGGCTCAAATACGGAATGTCAAACATTAACTAAAAGAAATATACAACATTCACTTTCAATTAACACTTTAAGGCGTTACATAATTAAAGCTATGTGACCGTTCTTTTCCGTACAATCCTTTTTCTCGACTCGATCTTTGTCCGCTTCTCTTCGTTTATGGTAGAAGAAATCCGTGTAGTACCTGTGGAATCACATACAACTTAACCATTAGTCGTTAACAACATCATACGACATTATTCTCATGTAAATTTAATATCAAATCATTCAACTATCCTCTCGTATTTTCTCGTTCCGAGTTCGACTTCATTACCATTCTTATTATTCTATTTCATTTAAAATTTTCCTTTTACTTGATAGGTTTTACCATTACATGTACACATATGCTAAATCTATGTACCTCGGTCAATATGTCATATTACATACCTTGGTGCTGGCGCTAGACCGCATTCACAGATCATCCTTTCCAAGCAATCATGCTTACCTTACACATAACATACTGTTAGTTATCTTCAACTACATACTTAAGCACATACTTACCTTGGCTTCTACCCTTAGATCTTGATCGAGTCTTGGATTGTACGGGTCCTTGTCACAAGAGCACACAGGTTTGAGTTCAAGTATTTACCTCCTCACACTTGATTTCTCTCAAACCAGGGCTCTGGTACCAACTTGAAACACCCTAACACGTAATAACTAAAAAAGGAGCCTTAAATATTTCTTTCTGTATTAGACACATTTCTTACATGAATGCTCAAATACGGAATGTCAAACATTAACTAAAAGAAATATACGACATTCACTTTCAATTAACACTTTAAGGCGTTACATAATTAAAGCTATGTGACCGTTCTTTTCCGTACAATCCTTTTTCTCGACTCGATCTTTGTCTGCTTCTCTTCGTTTATGGTAGAAGAAATCCGTGTAGTACCTGTGGAATCACATACAACTTAACCATTAGTCGTTAACAACATCATACGACATTATTCTCATGTAAATTTAATATCAAATATCATTTAACTATCCTCTCGTATTTTCTCGTTCCGAGTTCGACTTCAATACCTCATGAACCCGATGTTCTTTTACCTGCATTACATTTCAACTTCAAGGAACACCATTAGCAAACGTTAATGCCCAAACATAATGAAACCACTCCTTCATACATTTATAACATCCCACATTTATATATGTATGCTAATTCCTATGTGCATTCATAGCATATTACCTGCATACATTCATAAATCATACATGTACACAAACATATACACATACATATATACGCACACATTCGTACATGCACACATACATACGTACAAGCTCTTACATATCACTAACATTCCTATATAATTTTACTAACATATCATAGTCACAAACATCCATATAAATAAGTCCTATACGTACAAACTTACGTGCATGTTCATTTCTATTCATGCTTACCTATGGATTCCATCACTAACATGTAGGTAGATCTATACACATACATATCCCCAAACTTAATTCTTTCCCACACATACTTTGAGTGAACATGCTCATGAGTGAACATTTCAACTATTGAGTGAACATTCTTGCTGATGAGTGAACGTTCCAACTGTTGAGTGAACATTCTTGCTAATGAGTGAACGTTCTAACTGTTGAGTGAACATTCTTGGTGACGAGTGAACGTTCCAACTGTTGTGTGAACATTCTTGCTGCGAGTGAACGTTCGAACTGTTGAGTGAACATTCTTGCTGACGAGTGAATGTTCCAACTGTTGAATGAACATTCTTGCTGACAAGTGAATGTTCCAACTGTTGAATGAACATTCTTGCTGACGAGTGAACGTTCCAACTGTTGAATGAGCATTCTTGCTGAAATGAACTAAAAAGAAAACAAGGTTTGCCAGCTAACTGGCTCCCGCGGGGAGCGACAGCCCCTGCCCCGAGCGTTCCCGGGGCGCGACATCTGTCGCGTTGCGCGACGGTGAAACTGAATTGCTATCTCATAGCGTGACAACTCTATTTCGACAGAATACTTCCCTTTGTTGCTGCATAAAGTGCCCAACTATGTTTTCAACCAAAACTCAACTTGAAACTTACATAACTTTTGAGCTAAGCGTCCATTTTGTGTAATTCTTGCTTCTGTGCGTCTGTAATTTAATTACGGATTTGTTTACCATCCTTACTCACATCAAAAGCTGAATTATAAGAAAAAGGCTTAAAGATCCTTCATGCCATTATTCGACCCGTTCGATTCCCCTATTTTATTTCCGACGTAACTAGCTACTTTCAGCCCTGACAATCATTCATACCTTAGCATTTCCATTTATTAATTAATCATACATGACCTTCTCACATTTATAAGCATTAAATAACTCCCTAAACATACTAATAAGTGAGTCGGAAGTCACTTACCTTAAGCGTTAGTGTTCATGCTTGCTTCCTCGCCTCCGCTTGACCCGTTAACCTTCCGTTCTTGAGTCCATGCTAATGTGATTCCTATCCTTTCATGTCATCACAATCACATTATGGTTAGCATACATGCTCATTCATACTAACATTCGTTTCTTTCCATTCATATATTACTTGACTTTTTATTAACCAAATACCACATACATAAGGCATAGACTAAAAGTCACCTTGGTCCATATTCACGCAACTCAATTATCATCATACACGACACATAGATCATCTACTACGATACACATGACTTCTCTACTATTACAATCATGTCCGAAAGGCTAACCATGCTATACATTCATTGTTGACTTTCAGGAAGTCAAATGTCCTATTTACACACTTTCAACTTATGAACATGTATCCATCTTAATAGGGTAGACCATAATATTACATTATACGCATTACACACTCGTATTGTATGACATCTACAACTACATGATCACTTACTTATATACACATACACATATACATACATAATCCATTCCATCCACACTTGCATTATCATATTTTCACAACTAACACTTTAACCCATACTAAGCTAACCCAACATTACTTCAACATAATATCCACATGAACTATATCTAAAACACACTTCTCATGTTAGTTTATTATCAAATACCTCATTTTCACATTCCACATATATTCATCTTTTACTTACATACAATTTCATTTATCAAGCTCACCTAGGCATTTCATCAAGCACTTGGTGTGCGTACCACTATCTTAGCACAATGTACAACCCATTCATGCATGATCTTCCATGTTCTTATCTTCATTCATCAAATTCAACTAAACATCCATTTATTTCATGTCCTAATCAACTTATCTAAAATAATTCATCACATACAACATACTACATCACAAATTACAAAATTATTGAACATGGTGATTCACTCACTTCATCATCCCAAATGGGTTTTACTTCAAAACATGAAATTAATCAAAATCATGCACAACACATGTTCCATAAGATGATTCTAACACATATTCATGCTAAATCTCATACAAATTCGTGGATTGATCATAACCCACTTCCTACTAGATCATCAAATTAACTTATACAACTTACCTCATGTGTAACAAGTCTAGATGATCATGAATTTGAGTTCATGCATTAGATCCGAGCTGAATTTCCCTTTCAATTTGATGATTTTAGTGAAACTAGGGTTTGAACCCTTTTCTTCTTCCTGGACATCGATACACACACACACTGTGTGTGTGTGGTGTTTTAACTTTTTAATTATTAAAACCCTTGTTTCCCACTTAACGGTTTTGGTCCCTCGAGTTTCATTTTGATTATATATGAGGCTAAAACCCATTTCTTTATATTAACCGGGTTCTAATTTACCAAACCCGCTTTTTGGGGTGTTACAAGTCTACCCCCCTTAAATGAGGTTTCGTCCCAGAAACCTTTCTCATTTCCATTAAACACTAATATCCTTTCCCTTGCCCTATCAACACGACCACTAGCCCATCTTAGTGACAATCCTCTATTTTCAAGAACCCGTCCCGGAGTTCTTATTAGTGTCACTTTCACTAACAGCGCTAGCTTCCAACACATTTCTTAGCTAATGGTTCATTCATCATTCTATTATTTGTATATCCTGTGCAATATACCATTTGTTTACTTGAAACAATTCCAACATCCTAAAGATAACATTCCTTCCTGTTTATTTCAAATTTCATATTATCTTCGTTGACTATACGATCTAAATTCATAATTTATACATACACATCTACGTTTAATTTCGACTGGTACATCGTAGTGCTAAATAACTATCCATTCTCAATTCATGATTATTCGTATATTTGACTTCTTTCTAACAATTCCATATTTATCATACTTTACCTTTACATACATTCCCATTTCCTTGGCCCGTTTGTAGTGGGTCAATTTACGTATCTCTTCACACTTATTATCATACTTACATTCGTATGATCCATTATAGCAGATCTAATATCTTCATCCCATTTCTTAGATTATATTTTATACATATATCACATAATATTTAGTTCTTGTTTTGTTATCGCAACAAAACTACTATTTCATAGTCACATATACATGCTTAACTCCAAAGTTAGCGTCATTCTACGTTTCCTATAGTTATTTGTACTATACGTACCCTTACGTTACCTTCAACTCACCTCATTTATCCCACATTACTATTCTTCTCAATTCATGCATCACTTAAGTTGCCTAAGCAAGCGCATCATGCAGGTTCTTCATACGAGAGTTTAACCAATACTCGAAATTTTCGCTCATAACTTATAAAATCTAGTTCTCAATGACATGGTTCTCTCCTTATGTTAACTATAAGGAATCAAACATTCCATACTATATCATACTCCTTCCACCATTCAATTTGCAGGGCGTTTTCAATTTACCAATTCATACTTATCCGTCATAAATTAAAACATTTTACTTTCCTCGATTTCATTCCATAGTTCAGCGATTCGTAATTCAGATCTGTCCACATTCTTCACGAGTACTAGCCGTACCAGGCTAGATTTCATTCATCCATGTAACGTGCATCAATTCGTACGCATCATTCCACCAATTCGTTTGGTTTCATCACATCAAGGGTTCTAACATTATCATCAACAAATCTAGCAGTTAGTACATTTCATTTCTCACACGAAACTCTTTCATTCTAGTTACTTATTTCGTCAACCTTCATAATTTGACCTTTCAAGGCTAACTGACATTTCTTAATTACCGTATATGTGTATATGTATTGACGCACGCTTTCGTAGTACTTTCCATTCATGCTTACTCGCAAAAACATTCACTATGTCATTTAGGTATTCTTAACGAAACTTATCCTTCTCGTTCATGCTCAAATCATTGTCCGGGTCGTAGCCCGTCATTTATTATGACTCCTGAGAGTCGATTACTAACACATTTAACACATAACTTGTTCAAAACTTCTTCCTTTCGTTTTAGAATTTAGGTTTGTGTGCCAATTACGATCATTCTTTCATTCAGTTACTTTACATTTTCTCATGTGACCCGTTTGACGCAACCAAGGTCAAGCTATCGGCACATTCTGATGTGGGCTAATTTCGTCCCTTTTTTTATATTTCTAAGTCCGTCCTACGGATTCAAACGTAACATTTATACCTTTTCTTCCTTCTATGTTTTGAATCCATCTAATGGATTCAAACATGCCATTCACATCTTCCATTCCATACATGTGTTGAATCCGTCTCGTGGATTCAGACATATCATTTCTACATTTCATTTCCTTGAATCCTTCTCGCGGATTCAAACAGGTCATTCATACTTCATTACTTTCATGCTTCGAATCCGTCTCGCAGATTCTAACACATCTTTTATAATTCCATTCTTTTCATGTTTCGAATCCGTCTCGCGGATTCTATCATATCATTCATACTTTCATTCCTGAAAGTCTTACATTTCTCTTCACCCTCACGTCCGCCTACTACCTAATCCTAACGGACATACTTGTAACAATTATCACGGGCTCACGAACGTCATATGTTTCTCGTGTACTGGCCAGGTACACAATCCACATACAAGTTTCATGTCTTCGTGTTAGGCCCTAAAGTGTGAGACTGACGCATCAAATTAACACAACGGGATATGGTTACGAACTGGATCTTACCGGGTTAGTTATATTAGGTTTTGGACCTTTATAGGTCACTTGGGCCAAGCTTTAGGCCATGTGGGCCAAGCAAGCCCAAGGGGAGCCCATGTAGGGAAGTGGGCTTGTCTATGTATATAAACAAGTTTCTAACTTGTTTTTAGGTTGGAACATCATTGTTACAAAAATTCTAGAGAAAGCTAGAGTGGGAGGCGATTAGTTGTGAACACTTGTACCAGACGATTTTGCTTTCATAGTAATAGAATCGTGTGCAAGTGTTGAAAGGTGATTCGTTGTGTTCTTCGTATTCGGTTCGTATTTTCATATTTTTCAGTTTATTCTTGAATCACATTAAGTTTTGATTCCGCACAAACTTGGTGTTGTTTGATATCATTAAAAGATCCGGTTATTCGGGACTTACAAGTGGTATCAGAGCCTTCAGAACCTGTTTCTAGGCTCGGTTAGATATCAAACATTCAAGTTTTTCAAAGAAATTTTTTAAAATCACCAAGAACATTCATCGTGTTCTTCGCGTTCTTCATCATATTCATCAACTTTTATTTGAAAATTGTTATATTTTGGTGGTTTGATCTTTGGAAAGGTGTTAAAAAAAATTGTTTCAAATCTTTTAATATTTTCGAAAAATGTCTCAAAATATTTAAACTTTTGAAAGAATTTATTAAATCCCAAATTTTAGGGATTGGATTTCCATGATAAAACATTCTTTATTATTTCAAAAGTCAACAGATTTTTGAAACAAAGTTTCCGAATTATCTTTTGGATATAACTTTCCATTTGAAACATATCATTTCATAACACAAAGGAGGTCTCGAGTCATCATGGTTTCTACTCTTCACGGTCTTGACTTGATTTCATAATTGTTTTTAAGGTCTCGAGACATATTCACTGGTCTCGAGTTATCCAACATCCAACGGTCTCAAGTTGTTCACCTCCGAGTCGCAACCTCGATTACGAGGCGCAACCACCATTTCGACTCGTCCGACTCGCAACCAATCTTTCCAATTCTGAGTTCTCGAGTCGCAACCTCACTTGGTCTCGAGTCATCTCCACCATTCCGACTCCATCACCTCCATCTTCACGGCCGTCACTTCCACGTCTTCTCCATCTTCTCTGATCATCGTCGCCGGTACGATCACTGTCTTCTATCTTCATCAGACATCATCATCATCATCATTGTTCATCGACAACACCATCCCTGATCTTCATTTGATGCTCCGATAACCTTTCGCCGGAAACCTGCAACACCTTCGCTTCGAATAATCATCGCTGCTTGATAATCTCCATACATCACCGGTCCTCTTCTCGTCTGTTCATCACCATAAACTTCATCTTTTGTCATTAACTCCATCATCCATCATCGTCAATCTCCACCATAATCATCACATTGTCATCGTTTCCAATAGACATCCCCTCCGGCAACATCCATCTTCTCCGGTGACCCCCGTCAACCTCCGGTTACCATCTCCGAGCCCCGCCTCCATCGATCAGTCGCCTGAGATTTATAATTAGGGTTACGGTTTTGTGGTTTATGAAGAAGACGTCATACGTGATAGATAATTAGGTTTTATTTTTTAATAATAATAATTATAATATTTATAATCATTATATAATCATTACACAATAATTGTTTTTTTATAATAATAATATTAATAATAAGTATTACTTGATAATAAAAAGTTGTATTCTAATAAAAAATTATATTATAAAAAAAATAAATAAATAAATAAAAATATAAGTTTTTTTTTATAAAAAAAATTGTTTGGTTGTGAAAAGTTTGACAGGTTTTGAGGTCCGGTTCAGAAAGCGGGATCATTCGGTTGCAAAGGGTTTGAGTTAGCGAGCACACAGGTTCTTGTTTGGTTTGTGTTTTGAGGAGAAGAACAAAAGTATCAACCACCCGCTGAAATTATGGCATTCATATTTCACAAACCCGCGGCTCAAGAAATTATTCGTGAAGAGATACTTTCTGTCTTTTGCACTCCTGAGTGTTGAGAAAGGGTTGAAGCTTATAGAATACACAATGCTGAGCTAATTCAAGATTATCAAGATATAAAAAATAAAAATTTCACATTATCGAAAAACGAAAAACTTTATAAAGAAAAGATTGAAGCTCAGCGAAAAGACATCATCAAACTCAAAGATGATGTAAGTGTAAAAACAGCCCATTTTCTAGAAGCTCAGGAGAAAGTATGTATTTTGACTAAGGAACTGGAAGATATCAGAGATAGATATCAAATAAATGAGCTAAACATAAAGAAATTTGATTCTTCCAGTAAATTAGTCAAAAATTTATATGATCAACAACTCGCATTCAAGGAAAAGAAAGGGTGTGGTTTGGGTTATAATCAAACTCCTCCTCCTTATAATGACAATTATAGTTATTTACCTATGACTGAGGAGGAGATAATGAATGAAAGTAAAATGACTTATGGTCCTAAAAACAATAAGTCATCATTTACTGGTAGATCAATTGCGAAACAGAGGTCACTTCAAACGAACTTTATTTGTAAAGGCTCAATTGATCCTAACACTTCGTCTTCATGTGCAGATAAAGTATCTGAAGTAAAGTGTGGAGATGTTCTTGGGAGTGAACCAATTGTTCATTCTAATATTTCTGAAAATTATTTGAACAAACTGAATCTGATATTTCTTTTAGTCGGTCTTTGTTTGCGTCGTTTTCTGCTTATGTTTCGTCAAGAGGGTCTGACGTTTGGGGCAAAACTGATGATGTTTGTGTTGAATCTTTGAACAATAAATGTGGTGATGATTGTTTTTCAGTTAATGCGTGTGATTGTAATGTTTCTAATGTTTCAGTTGATGACAGTGTTACAGGTGAGGTCCCTCAGGACACATTCAAGAAAATCAAGAGTATCCTGATTCTTCTTCTGAATCTGTCTCAGTGGGTGTCCCTAATGTTGAATCTAGTGGGACCCCATTGGAAACTGCAGATGAAAGCAAACCTAAATCCGATTCACATGAAACATGTGTTGATGAATTTTCAACTTGTCCTAAAATTGAAACTGAATCTGAATCTATTAAAGAAGAAAAAGGAGTTGAAATAAATGAACAGTCACCGAAAAATGTTTCTGAAAATAAAGATAAAACTGAAACACCGGTTTTTCAAAATGATCATGATAAAAGTGAGAAGGATGAATCTCATCATCAGTCTACATCTCATGCTTGTGCTAGTTCTGATCAACAGGTATAGAAGAACTCAGAAAAGGCACATGGAACACAGGCAACACAAGCTCGGTCATCTAGACCCATCCAATCAGATAATGTTGCTAGCTCTCAGAATCTCCATACATTGAAACGACAGACATGTTTCAACTGTGGAACTCCTGGACACATTGCTACAAATTGTGTTCATCGTCCAAAAGTGCAACGAAATGCCAACACTCACTCGTGTGCTAACGTTTGTGAGCCGGTTCACAACAAGCGGAATGAGCCAAAACAAGCAGATCAAAGTCGGGGGTATACGAAGTCTGCTTATCAAGAGCAATTACGATCTCATAAGGCTCGTGACAAGGTAATTGAAAGCTCCAATAAGGGAGAAAAGACGAAGAATGGTGCTCAGAGCAACAAGACTTCTGCAAACAACAATAACAAGCACCCCAATTCGTCTTCGTCTAAGAGAAATGTGCAGGCGCATCCAGCGCAAAAAGGACCGGTTTATCCTTCAGGACCTGTTAGAGCGAATCATGCTGCTCAAAACGTCTTTCCGATGAAAAGACAAACCTGCTACAATTGTGGCATTGCGGGTCATATTGCAAGAAACTGCACACATCGTCCCTACATACCTTATTATATGCAAAATCAGAGGGTTACACCAAAGGGTAACTACCATTCTAAGTCAATGAAGGTTTCTTCACCTAAGGCAATGAAGAAGGTGAATCCCAAGGTTAAACCTTCTGATGGGGATTGGAACGCTGCTAAAAACAAACGCAAAGTTGTTCAGGTACAAAAATGTGTTTCCAAAACTAACAAACCTGAAACAGCTAAAGTAGCTCAACTGAAGGCAACAAATACGTTTATTAAGCCTAAACAAATTTGGAGAGCAAAACAAAAAGCAGCTACATCTCCAATCCTTGAAACGAAAGGGGACTTGTGTTTGAAAGAAGTGTCTTATTTTGATGCTTCAGGAAATCCCAGGACCACGATGGCCTGGGTACCCATGTCTTACTAATCTCCTTACTTTTCAGGAACAACCAAGGAGGAGCTATTGACAATCTCTGGAATGTTGATAGCGGTTGTTCCAGAGATAAAACGGGTAACATTTCACTATTGCAAAAAGTTCAAATTTTTTTACAGATGATATGTTTCCTTTGGAGGAGATAAGAGAAGTAAGAAATGATCAGCAAAAGGTACCGTTTAAATGCTTTGATATGATTTTGATTAGTCTTCAATCTGATGATACAACGGTTAAACAAAATTATTTTCTCTCTGTCTTAGTTCATTATTTTGTATATAAAGTGTCCTTCTTTAGTAAATGGTAAATTTGCGCAAAAATACAAGATTTATGCACAAATTTAGGGGGGAGAGGAACATATAGATAGATATAGAGTTTAGGGGGAGAAAACTCAGAAAAGAAAAATACAAAAAGAGTTTGCTGTATATATATGTATTGCTTTAGGGGGAGAAAATGAGAAAAATACAAAAACATTTGAAAATGAAAAAGCCAAAAAGAATGATTGCATGATATGGGAAGTGAAATAAATGTTCGTGTTAAAGGGTTTGACTAACACGTGTAAGGTGCCATAGCTGAAAAGACTAGGATCTACTGCGATATGTCGATAGGCATGACGCTCAAAATGATAAAAGATACTAAGTGATATAAACATAACGAACTATATACCATGTGGGTAACATACCAACGGCGTATGATTTCATGGTCTTAAATCTTGCGTTGATAGATAGCCAACATCTGAGGTTTCGGGTCTTTATATTGTTGAATCATCCGGGGATATCTTGGTTGTCCTTCTGTTCAGAACCAAAATTGTACATGACCCCAAGAAAGAAAATCACTTGGAATTAGCTCATTTCTATTTGAATGTCTGTATGTTGTCCCGATACACACAATTTTGATCTGATTCTGAAATCTTCTCTGAAAAAAGTCGTGTACCTCCTCTGCTGCATCCAGATACATGCTGACCTAGAGGTGCTAGGCAACGACAGCTTCTGCTGCATCCAGATACATGCTGACCTAGCTGTACGTTGTCGCGCTATAGATCTAATACACCCGAAAGAGGCCCTCAAGTGCCCAAAAGAAGCCCAAGAAACCTATATCAAACTGAGAAAAACTCATTTGATCTGTATATTATACCATCTCTGCAAAAGATCTATTCTGTTCTTTTCTCAACCTATTCCCAGTTAAGATTTCAGGAATCTGGATTGGACTTGTGAAATATGTGGTAGGGAAGATACTGGCATGATAGAGAGTGCTGTTTATATTTCCGGGTTTTGATTAGTATTTGTTTGGGTGTTCATTGTTAAGAAATCAAAACATGATAAAACAGATTATATGCAGAGTGTCATGCAATCAGTCTTTATTCGTTTTTTAGTTCTTAAAATTAAAAATTAAAAAACAAAATTAAAAAAATCAAAAATACAAAAATAGTGTCTTGTTTCTTTTATAAAACCAAAAATCCAAAAACAGGGTGTTTATTTGTTTTCTTAAAAGTAAAAAAATTATAACCGTTCTTGAAGATTTGACTGATCATCAAAAGTTAAAAGAATTTAAATTGTGAAATTTGATGTACCTAGTGTTCATGTGGTACTCTCCCTGTTGCATAAGCAATGTTTGCTTATGAATTTGTGAGCATGTGCAGAACATGATTTCAATCAAGAACAGGGGTTGATGAAGAATGAGATGCTGTTAGCTACTGAAGAAGCCTGAAGCAGCACAACAACAAGATGTACCTGAGTCAGAAGAACCGGATACGAAACGCCGTCTGATAGTGAAAGTACATTTGAAGAAGTTCCATGAACCTGCTTGAAAGACAAAGATTGTAGAAGAAAAGAGCTGCTGAGAATCCTCCTCTCACATTCTTTTTGACAAGATTTTCAAGCAAATGCTGATCAAGATCCTGATATGAAGCTAACCAAAAGAGCTGAAGAAAGAGACCCAGTGCTGAGAGTTCAGAAGTCAAGAACTTCCACAACATCTGCAGCATAGTGACAACCATAGATTTCGTTGAAGACGTTGCTGAATTCAAGTTATGAAGACAATTTGATGGCATCAGTCTAGGGGGGAGATTGTTAGGCCATAAAGTGTGAGACTGACGCATCAAATTAATACAACGGGCTATGGTTACGAACTGGGCGTTACTGGGTTAGTTTATATTAGGTTGTGGACATTTATAGGTCACTTGGGCCAAGCTTTAGGCCATGTGGGCCAAGCAGGCCTAAGGGGAGCCCATGTAGGGAAGTGGGCTTAAGTTAGTATATAAACAAGTTATTAACTTGTTTTAGGGTTTGAACATCTTAGAACCTTGGAACCTCATTGTTACAATTTCTCTAGAGAGGGAGGCGATTGATTGGCAGTCGTGAGTACTTGTACTAGACGGTTTTGCTAATTCATAGTAATAGAATCGTGTGCAAGTGTTTAAAGGTGAAAAAAAAGGAACATATAGATAGATATTGAGTTTAGGGGGAGAAAACTCAGAAAAGAAAAATACAAAAAGAGTTTGCTGTATATATATGCATTGTTTTAGGGGGAGAAAATGAGAAAAACACAAAAACATTAGAAAAATGAAAAAGTCAAAAAGAAAAATTGCATGATATGGGAAGTGAAATAAATGTTCGTGTTAAAGGGTTTGATTAACACATGTAAGGTGCCATAGCTGAAAAGACTAGGATCTAATGCGATATGTCGATAGGCTTGACGCTCAAAATGATAAAAGATATTAAGTGATATAAACATAATGAACTATGTACCATGTGGATAACATACCAACGACGTATGATTTTATGGTCTTAAATCTTGCGTTGATAGATAGCCAACATCTGAGGTTTCGGGTCTTTATATTGTTGAATCATCCGGGGATATCTTAGCTGTCCTTCTGTTCAGAACTAAAATTGTACATGACCCCAGGAAGGAAAGTCACTTGGAATTAGCTCATTTCTATTTGAATGTCTGTATGTTGTCCCGATACACACAATTTTGATCTGATTCTGAAATCTTCTCTGAAAAAAGTCGTGTACCTCCTCTGCTGCATCCAGATACATGCTGACCTGGAGGTGCTAGGCAACGACAGCTTCTGCTGCATCCAGATACATGCTGACCTAGCTGTACGTTGTCGCGCTATAGATCTAATACACCCGAAAGAGGCCCTCTAGTGCCCAAAAGAAACCCAAGAAACCTATATCAAATTGAGAAAAACTCATTTGATCTGTATATTATATCATCTCTGCAAAAGATCTATTCTGTTCTCTTCTCAACCTATTCCCAGTTAAGATTTCAGAAATCTGGATTGGACTTGTGAAATATGTGGTAGGGAAGATACTTGCATGATAGAGTGTGCTGTTTATATTTATTTATTTGGGTGTTCATTGTTAAGAAATCAAAAACATGATAAAACTGATTATATGCAGACTTAGACACAGTCTGGATATCTTAAAGGATGACATCAGTATACTCACCTGCTACGATGAATCGTTGTGCTTACCTTGATCGCGGGGGTATGCCTTAGAATGGGACACACATGTATAATAGTATAATATTACCTTAAGCATATCACGAAGTTGAAAATTGAAAGTTGAGCGTTAAAGTTTAAGTGGACAAACATATTGGCAATCGCATAGACCAATTTGATTAGGCTCGTACTGAAAAGTGTTCCTTAGTCTGCCTGAGAACGAATTTTGATCCCATTGCAATTGTAATTGTATATTATGGTAGTTGTTTATATTTTGAGTTTTTATTTGTTTTTAGTTCTATAAAAAAATTAAAAATTAAAAAATAGAAATGAGCTAATTCCAAGTGACTTTCTTTCCTGGGGTCATGTACAATTTTAGTTCTGAACAGAAGGACAGCCAAGATATCCCCGGATGATTCAACAATATAAAGACCCGAAACCTCAGATGTTGGCTATCTATCAACACAAGATTTAAGACCATGAAATCATACGCCGTTGGTATGTTACCCACATGGTATATAGTTCGTTATGTTTATATCACTTAGTATCTTTTATCATTTTGCGCGTCAAGCCTATCGACATATCGCAGTAGATCCTAGTCTTTTCAGCTATGGCACCTTACATGTGTTAGTCAAACCCTTTAACACGAACATTTATTTCACTTCCCATATCATGCAATCATTCTTTTTGGCTTTTTCATTTTTCAAATGTTTTTGTACTTTCTCATTTTCTCCCCCTAAAGAAATACATATATATACAGCAAACTCTTTTTGTATTTTTCTTTTCTGAGTTTTCTCCCCCTAAACTCTATATCTATCTATATGTTCCTCTTTTTTTGAGGAGATTAGAGAAGTAAGATAAGATCAGCAAAAGGTGCCGTTTAAATTCAGTACTTTGATTTGAATTTGATTAGTCTTCAATCTGATGATAGAACGGTTAAACAAATATATTTTCTCTCTTTCTTAGTTTTTTTACTTTGTACATAAAGTGTCCTTTCTCTAGTAAATGGTAAATTTGCGCAAAAATACAAGATTTATGCATAAATTTAGGGGGGGGGGAGAGGAACATATAGATAGATATAGAGTTTAGGAGGAGAAAATGAGAAAAATACAAAAACATTAGAAAAATGAAAAAGCCAAAAAGATAAATTGCATGATATGGGAAGTGAAATAAATGTTCGTGTTAAAGGGTTTGACTACACATATAAGGTGCCATAACTGAAAAGACTAGGATCTACTGCGATATGTCGATAGGCTTGACGCTCAAAATGATAAAAGATACTAAGTGATATAAACATAACGAACTATGTACCATGTGGGTAACATACCAACGGCGTATGATTTTATGGTCTTAAATCTTGCGTTGATAGATAGCCAACATCTGAGGTTTCGGGTCTTTATATTGTTGAATCATCCGGGGATATCTTGGCTGTCCTTCTGTTCAGAACTAAAATAGTACATGACCCTAGGTAAGAAAGTCACTTGAAATTAGCTCATTTCTATTTGAATGTCTGTATGTTGTCCCGATACACACAATTTTGATCTGATTCTGAAATCTTCTCTGAAAAAAGTCGTGTACCTCCTCTGCTGCATCCAGATACATGCTGACCTAGCTGTACGTTGTCACGCTATAGATCTAATACACCCGAAAGAGGCCCTCAAGTGCCCAAAAGAAACCCAAGAAACCTATATCAAACTGAGAAAAACTCATTTGATCTGTATATTATACCATCTCTGCAAAAGATCTATCCTGTTCTTTTCTCAACCTATTCCCAGTTAAGATTTCAGAAATCTGGATTGGACTTGTGAAATATGTGGTAGGGAAGATACTTGCATGATAGAGAGTGTTGTTTATATTTCCGGGATTTGATTAGTATTTATTTGGGTGTTCATTGTTAAGAAATCAAAACATGATAAAACAGATTATATGCAGACCTAGACACAGTCAGGATATCTTAAAGGATGACATCAGTATACTCACTTGTTACGATGAATTGTTGTGCTTACCTTGATCGCGGGGGTATGCCTTGGAATGGGACACACAGGTATAATAGTATAATATTACCTTAAGCATATCACAAAGTTGAAAAATTGAAAGTTGAGCGTTAAAGTTTAAGTGGACAAACATATTGGCAATCGCATAGACCAGTTTGATTAGGCTCGTACTGAAAAGTGTTCCTTAGTCTGCCTGAGAACGAATTTTGATCCCATTGCAATTGTAATTGTATATTATGGTAGTTGTTTATATTTTGATTTTTATTTGTTTTTAGTTCTTAAAAATTAAAAATTAAAAAAAATTGAAAAATTCAAAAATACAAAAATAGAGTGTTTATTTGTTTTCTTAAAAAGAAAAAATATAACCGTTCTTGAAGATTGGCCTGATCATCAAAAGTTGAAAGAATTTAAATGTGAAATCTGAGTACAAGTACTTGGATGTACCTAGTGTTCATATGGTACTCTCCCTGTTGCATAAGAAATGTTTGCTTATGAATCTGTGAGCATGTGCAGTACTTGATTTCAATCAAGAACAGGGGTTGTTGAAGACTGAGATGATGTTAGTTGCTGAAGAAGCCTGGAGCTGCTCAACAACAAGATGTACCTGAGTAGAAGAACCGGATACGAAACGCCGTCTGACAGTGAAAGTACATTTGAAGAAGTACCATGAACCTGCTTGAAAGACAAAGATCGAAGAAGAAAAGAGCTATTGAGAATCCTCCTCTCACATTCTTTTTTGACAAGATTTTCAAGCAAATGCTGATCGTGATCCTGATATGAAGCTAACCACAAAATCTGAAGAAAGACACCCAGTGGTGAGAGTTCAGAAGTCAAGATCTTCCCAACATCTGCAGCATAGCGATAACCATAGACGACGTTGAAGACGTTCCAGAATTCATGTTATGAAGACAATTTGATGGCATCAGTCTAGGGGGAGATTCTTAGGCCCTAAAGTGTGAGACTGATGCATCAAATTAACACAACGGGATATGGTTACGAACTGGATCTTACCGGGTTAGTTATATTAGGTTTTGGACCTTTATAGGTCACTTGGGCCAAGCTTTAGGCCATGTGGGCCAAGCAAGCCCAAGGGGAGCCCATGTAGGGAAGTGGGCTTGTCTATGTTTATAAACAAGTTTCTACCTTGTTTTAGGGTTGAACTTCACAGTTACAGAATTTCCTACAGAGAGAGAGAGAGAGGCGATTGGTTGTGAAAACACTTGTACCAGACAATTTTGCTTTGATAGTAATAGAATCGTGTGCAAGTGTTGAAAGTGATTCGGTGTGTTTTTCGTATTCGGTTTGTTCTTCATATTTTTCGTGTTTTTCTTGAATCACCAATTGATTGGATTCCGCACAATCAATTGGTTGTTTGATATCATTGAAAGATCCGTTTCACGGGACTTACACTTCGTGTAATTGTCACCTTATGTCCGAAGAATTAGGTTTCGGCACGTGTAACATTTCTAAAACTTCATTACCATTCTTATTATTCTATTTCATTTAAAATTTTCCTTTTACTTGATAGGTTTTACCATTACATGTACACATATGCTAAATCTACGTACCTCGGTCAATATGTCATATTACATACCTTGGTGCCGGCGCTAGACCGCATTCACAGATCATCCTTTCCAAGCAATCATGCTTACCTTACACATAACATACTGTTAGTTATCTTCAACTACATACTTAAGCACATACTTACCTTGGCTTCTACCCTTAGATCTTGATCGAGTCTTGGATTGTACGGGTCCTTGTCACAAGAGCACACAGGTTTGAGTTCAAGTATTTACCTCCTCACACTTGATTTCTCTCAAACCAGGGCTCTGGTACCAACTTGAAACGCCCTAACACGTAATAACTAAAAAAGGAGCCTTAAATATTTCTTTCTGTATTAGACACATTTCTTACATGAAGGCTCAAATACGGAATGTCAAACATTAACTAAAAGAAATATACGACATTCACTTTCAATTAACACTTTAAGGCGTTACATAATTAAAGCTATGTGACCGTTCTTTTCCGTATAATCCTTTTTCTCGACTCGATCTTTGTCCGCTTCTCTTTGTTTATGGTAGAAGAAATCCGTGTAGTACCTGTGGAATCACATACAACTTAACCATTAGTCGTTAACAACATCATACGACATTATTCTCATGTAAATTTAATATCAAATATCATTCAACTATCCTCTCGTATTTTCTCGTTCCGAGTTCGACTTCAATACCTCATGAACCTGATGTTCTTTTACCTGCATTACATTTCAACTTCAAGGAACACCATTAGCAAACGTCAATGCCTAAACATAATGAAACCACTCCTTCATACATTTATAACATCCCACATTTATATATGTATGCTAATTCCTATGTGCATTCATAGCATATTACCTGCATACATTCATAAATCATACATGTACACAAACATATACACATACATATATACGCACACATTCGTACATGCACACATACATACGTACAAGCTCTTACATATCACTTACATTCCTATATAATTTTACTAACATATCCTAGTCACAAACATCCATATAAATAAGTCCTATACGTACAAACTTACGTGCATGTTCATTTCTATTCATGCTTACCTATGGATTCCATCACTAACATGTAGGTAGATCTATACACATACATATCCCCAAACTTAATTCTTTCCCACACATACTTTGAGTGAACGTTCATGCTCATGAGTGAACATTTCAACTATTGAGTGAACATTCTTGCTGATGAGTGAACGTTCCAACTGTTGAGTGAACATTCTTGCTAATGAGTGAACGTTCTAACTGTTGAGTGAACATTCTTGGTGACGAGTGAACGTTCCAACTGTTGAGTGAACATTCTTGCTGGCGAGTGAACGTTCGAACTGTTGAGTGAACATTCTTGCTGACGAGTGAATGTTCCAACTGTTGAATGAACATTCTTGCTGACGAGTGAACGTTCCAACTGTTGAATGAACATTCTAGCTGACGAGTGAACGTTCCAACTGTTGAATGAACATTCTTGCTGACGAGTGAACGTTCCAACTGTTGAATGAGCATTCTTGCTGAAATGAACTAAAAAGAAAACAAGGTTTGCCAGCTAACTGGCTCCCGCGGGGAGCGACAGCCCCTGCCCCGAGCGGTCCCGGGGCGCGACATCTGTCGCATTGCGCGACGGTGAAACTGAATTGCTATCTCGTAGCGTGACAGCTCTATTTCGACAGAATACTTCCCTTTGCTGCTGCATAAAGTGCCCAACTATGTTTTCAACCAAAACTCAACTTGAAACTTACATAACTTTTGAGCTAAGCGTCCGTTTTGTGTAATTCTTGCTTCTGCGCGTCCGTAATTTAATTACGGATTTGTTTACCATCCTAACTCACATCAAAAGCTGAATTATAAGAAAAAGGCTTAAAGATCCTTCATGCCATTATTCGACCCGTTCGATTCCCCTATTTTATTTCCGACGTAACTAGCTACTTTCAGCCCTGACAATCATTCCTACCTTAGCATTTCCATTTATTAATTAATCATACATGACCTTCTCACATTTATAAGCATTAAATAACTCCCTAAACATACTAATAAGTGAGTCGGAAGTCACTTACCTTAAGCGTTAGTGTTCATGCTTGCTTCCTCGCCTTCGCTTGACCCGTTAACCTTTCGTTCTTGAGTCCATGCTAATGTGATTCCTATCCTTTCATGTCATCACAATCACATTATGGTTAGCATACATGCTCATTCATACTAACATTCGTTTCTTTCCATTCATACATTACTTGACTTTTTATTAACCAAATACCACATACATAAGGCATAGACTAAAAGTCACCTTGGTCCATATTCACGCAACTCAATTATCATCATACACGACACATAGATCATCTACTACGATACACATGACTTCTCTACTATTACAATCATGTCCGAAAGGCTAACCATGTTATACATTCATTGTTGACTTTCAGGAAGTCAAATGTCCTATTTACACACTTTCAACTGATGAACATGTATCCATCTTAATAGGGTAGAGCATAATATTACATTATACGCATTACACACTCGTATTGTGTATTGTATGACATCTACAACTACATGATCACTTACTTATGTACACATACACATATACATACATAATCCATTCCATCCACACTTGCATTCTCATATTTTCACAACTAACACTTTAACCCATACTAAGCTAACCCAACATTACTTCAACATAATATCGACATGAACTATATCTAAAACACACTTCTCATGTTAGTTTATTATCAAATACCTCATTTTCACATTCCACATATATTCATCTTTGATGTGCGTGAAGTGTGTTATGTTTTTAATATATATATTTACTAACACTAAACACACATATGGGCAAGTGCACCCATCGTGGACGTAGTATAGTGTTGGTAAGATACCGAGGTCGTCCAAGGACACAAGAGCTTTTAATATCGGTTTATCCTCAACGTCTAATCAAATCAAAATGTTAGAAAAGATTTTTAAACTAAGAAAATAAAACTAACTAAATGCTGAAAAATAAAATAAAAAAATAAAAACAGATAGACAAGATGAATCACTTGGATCCGACTCGTGTATTAGTATAACCTTTGATTATTTTCGCACTTTTGCACTTGTTTAAGAGATTATCTTAGTTATTGTAGTAGGCCCCTCTTTTGAAGATGACGTTACCCTCAACCCAGTAGTTTGAGTCAGCAAGGATACAATCCTAAAGGGTCGGATTATTGAAAGATAATGAATTAAATTATTAATGCAAATTATGGTAGGCCCCTCTTTTGGAGGTGACGTTACCCTCGACTAAGTAGTCTGAGTCAGCAGGGATACAGTCCTGAATAGCCGGGTTATAGTATTAATAGTAGTTAGCTTATGATGGGATCAAAGAGTTTGGACCCCCGCCATCCAATACCTTTGGGTATTGAAGGAGGTCCTACTAAATTTGATCCAGGTCCCTTGCAGGACCTCTAAACGCTGAACAAAGGCAAGACCCTTACCAAACCGTTCCCTTAACCCCCGACCAGGTAGCCAACATACCTCCATATAGACCGTGGAGATATGAATGGTGAAAATCTTTTATTTTATATAGACAGTAAAATAATGCCAAGGCACCACGGAGAAACGATAAGGAAAAGTCACCTTCAACATAAGCAACTAGTTATTAAAGTCACTAATACAAAACCAAATAAAAAGTGCAAAAGATTAAAAAAAAAATTATTATACTAAACACTTGTCTTCACCAAGTGATGTAAGAGACTTAGGCAAACATGGCCTTGATTGTCAAGAACTCTTACGATCAATCTTGGATCCCGAGACGACTCACACACTCTATGATGGACAATGGATGATGGTAGTGGATGATGGTGTTGTGATGGTGGTGGGTGGTGGATGAAGTGTGAGAGAGGTGGTGCCAAGGGATGAGTTGCAATGAGCCAAAGTACTCCTATTTATTGGTTGAACAAAGGGCTGGACACGGCCCCGTGCCCGTCTGACACTATCTCTCCTCATTAATTATAATTCGCAATTACAATTAATGCGCCTGCAGTACTTTGGGCACGCCCCCGTGTTCACTGGGCACGGCCCCGTGGTAAGCAATAGAAGCTTCTATAGGTTTGTCTTTTCTGCTGCTTCTTGGGCACGGCCTCGTGCTCGCTGAGCACGGGGCGTGTTCAGTCTTTTGCCTTCTCTGTTTTGCTTGGGAGGATGCTGTCGAGGGGTCGGGCAATCCACTTTTGTTCCTTTTCTTGTATTTATGTTAGATTTAGCTGACTTTTTGCTTCTTTTGTTAATTAGAGCTCATTTAATCCTGAAAATACAAAAGAAAGACAAAAACACACTTTTTCCAACATTAGTACTTAAAAAGGGGTTAGTTTTATGCCTCATTTGATGTAATTTATATGTTGCATTTTACACACATCAAATACCCCCACACATTTCTGATAAGCGACTTCATCAGAAATTCTGGTGAACAAATCATCAGAAAGTTTGATGATCAGAATTTGTCAGAAACTGAAACTGATGATATTTCATCAGAAATATCATCAGATCCATGAGAAACGACCTTCTCTGATAATCCAAATCAACTCTTTATCAACTTGAGATTCTTTGTAGTAGATACTTTGCTTTTCGGTTGTCCCAACTATTATTCTTCATCTTGCTGTGTTCTTCAGGACTGTTATCTTCCTCAGAGATCCAGTTGATTGAGATTTTCTTCAATACGTACAAATAAAGTTTCCTAACAGTTTCCCCCTAAGTATTGTAAGAAAATGAACTATCTCATGAAAAAAAAAATTTCCAAACAGTGAAACTTAATACTTGCAAAATTTAAACCAGGTACTGAAGTTTTTGAAAAACAAATTACATAAAAGATAAACATAAACAATTTCTAATTCAGCTTCACTCTTTTATGCATATCTCCTTTCTTTATCTTCTTTTTGTAGTAGATGTATTTGTTGCAGCTGTCATACATGTCTTTATACCATTCGCTTACTTGAATCCATTCTTCAATCATTTGCTCAATTTCTTTCCTGCTTCCTTCCAAGTTCTTTTCTATCTTCTGAAGATGTTCCTGTCTTCTGTTCATGGTTCTTAAGATATACCTCAGGGATTGATTTGAGTACTTACAGATGTCTACACTTCTGAACAGAGCTTTGTTATTGTCTTGATCTCTGAAGATTACACCATATTCTTGTTCTCCATCTTTGCTTGTCTGCATTATGATGTCTCCAGATCTTGCATCATCTAGTATTTCTGAGGGAACTTTTGTCTTAGGTGATCTAAAGTACACCTTTTTGTTGTGCACATCCTCATAATTGATGCATAGATCAAAGTCTGAAAAAGCCATCCTTTCAAATAGCAATATTCCAGCTTTTGATATGCCATTTAATGCCCTTCTGACCTCTTGGTTATTTTTCTTTTCCTTTTCATAGTTATCCTTCATGAACAGAATGTCCAAAGGATGCAACTGGTTAGCTAGTTCTTCATTAGTCACTTTCTGTTCATCCCCTTTTCTCTTTGAAGTGTGTATCTGTTTTGTACAAACGTTCCCCCTATATCATTAGTTGCTACTTTCACTTCTTCTACCTTTAGAATTCTCTTTACCGGATTTTCATTGTGCTTGTGAATGCTGTAAGGCCCTCTTTTCATTCTTTCTTCTCTTAAGCCCAGCCTGGTAGGAGATAGTGATCTTGGTATTTCATCTTCTTTTGTCAAGTAGCAGCTTACCAGATTGTATTCAGGAAATATCATTACATCTCTGGCAATTTCTTTGACCATGATAGACTTGGATTCTGAGATTTTCCTCTTAACAATTTTTGACTTTGCTTCTGACTCTCCTTCCTCTTCCCATTCCTTCATTGTTTATATATTCATATATTTGCTTATTGCTGAATCATCAGATATTGTTGGATTTGGAACAACAGCCAGCATCTTCAAATTTGTAATTACATGAGGTTTTGCAGCTGCTAATCTTTTCAGCATTTCTTCTTTTGGAATATTTGGAGGTGGTCCCATCACTGTGGTATCAGCTTTAGTGATCGGTGTGGTTGTTGATTGTTGAGGAGTTGAACTTGGAGCCTTCTGATGTGAGCTTGAATCAGGAATTTGCTTCATGAGTTTTTGAGGATCCACTTTGGCTAAACTTGCAACATTGAATTGCATTCTCTCCATTAGTTGTTGTGTTTCTCTCATCAGTTTTGAGTTGTTGGCCATGTTCTTCTTAGCTTGGTTGAATTCATCCTGAGCTTTCTTCTGATTTTCAGCCTATTCCTTTGACAGCTTCTCAAGGGCATCTGTGATACTGTTGTTACTTGCCCTTAGAATGGCAATTTCTTCTTCCAAAACTTTATTTCTACTGCTTGACTGTCTTGACTCCATCACATTCACAACTTGTGTTTTGATCTTTTCTATTTCTGTGAGAATCGTTTGAATTTCTGATGCAGAAATGTTTAGTTCTGGTGCTTTTTCTTTCATCTTCTGAAGGGACTTTAATGCTTCAAAGTTAGCATCAGTTTGTTTCTTTATTGCTTCCACTGATTCTGATAATATCTTCATTTCAGCCCTTTGACCTTGTATTTCTGACAGCAACATATCAAGTTTTTCTTCCACTGGATTTCTTTTGCAGATTTTGTAAGTTTTTTCCAACATTATTTCTAGATTTTCTTGATTCATGGGTTTTTCAGGGATATTTGGAACAACAGATGTTCCTTCTAACATATCAGCTGCAAACACATTTGCTACTGTTTTGGAAATGATAGGATCACTTTTTTCTTTACCAGAATTTGGTGCAGCTTTAAGTTTACCAGTATCATCTCCACCAGTGGTGAGTGACATACTCTCATCCTGGATTTCCTTATGTCCTTGAATCACATCAAGATGTGATTCTCCATAAGTTTTTAAGGTAAACATATCACCTTTTTCCAGATTTCGTTGACCAGTTTCCTGATCTCTATCTGTTGAGACCTCATACTCCTCCTCGTTTTCTGATTCAGAGTTGAGATTATAAGCACTAGTAACCTCTTTATCAATTTCAGTTTCTTTATGTTCTAAGTTGTAAGAAACATTTACTGAACTTTCTGAATTAGTTTGTTTTGAGTAGGTGTCAACTAAAACAGTTCTTGAGAAAGATGTACCCGCGATATGAGATTCCTCATGATGTATTACTTCCGTTGTTTCAATTTCAGTGACACCAAATTGAACTTCTTCATGAATTCTTCCAGCAATTTGTGATTCTGCATGATGTTCTTGTGCTGACTCTTGTAGTATATCAAAATCTGGATGAATTCTTCCTTCATGAATTTGATCGTTTTCAGCATTATTTGATGTGTTGGTAATCATCAGAATTGTCTCTCCTTCTGCTTCTTTTGTTGATTTTGACTTTTGTTCTTCATCTCCTTCCAGTGATGAAGAGCATTTGAAAACTTCTCTGCTGGCCCTTTCTGATGCGGAGTCTAACTTGTTTAGAAGAGTCTCATGCTTTGTTCTGAAATGTGAATCTTGTGAAATGAAACATAGCATGCTTTCTGGTAATATACGGATATCTTTGTCAGATTCCCATCCATGATTAGAACTCCAGGCCTTCATTGTGTTTGATCTCCACAGATTTTCCAGAATTGGAATTTCCATTTCTCTTGCAGCAAATGTTTCATAAATAAAAATAGAAATTAATCTCGGATATGGCAAATGTGAGATTATTTTTCCATTCTTGGTGATGATTGACCTTTTGATCAGATTGAAAATTTCTAATCCATAATCAATTCTGAACCCAGTTATGAGTCCATACATGATTGTTAGAATAGCTTGATTAATCTGATCAGTTCCTTCAATTTTTGAAGTGAGACATTTGTTTAATACTTCCATCATCACTTGCCATATTGCAGGTAGTTTATTTCTTCTGATTGAACCAATTTTGTTGACTTTCTTGTTCTTGTAACCAAGCTCAATAATAAAGCTTAATAGCTCTTTCCTGCTTGGTGCTTAAACATAGTTATTAAGAATGGGTAGTTCAAGCCATTCTCTTACCCTTGCACGAGTTAATGTTACGGAAACATTTTCCCATACATGAGCAGAGAGTTGGTTTTCTTCGACTTCATCAAAGTTGTGAACAAATTGTTGCAGCAGTTTTTCTGGTACTTCTTTCACTTTTGTTAGAGCTCCTGTAATTGGACAGTTCATGAGATATTCTATCAGAAGTTGGCATCTCACATCATATTCTGAGTGCTCTGTATTCATCAGCAAATTGTTTTCCTTTATTGGCAGAAATTCATCATCGTCAATGAAAGGTACATCATGTTGAACAATTGGGATGTTGAGGTTTACTTCGGCCATTTTGAATTAGGGTTTGAAATTTAGGGATTTTTGAGTGAGGAACAACGTTTTGCTTTGGTTTAGGACTTGTGAGGTGGATATGATCCTTTTGAATTTTCTGCTAAGGGTTATATAGTGAAGATGATTAGCAGAGTGTTCTGGGTTTATGGAGTTGAGAGTATATGGATCGTGTCATGTAGTGGCGGTTAAAGGATCATTAATTGTCTTTTATACCGTTTGATCATGGGATGTCGGTTTTTGATTCATGATATAACCGTTAGATCGTGAGTATCAAAACTTTAATGATGATTAATCGTGTAATCGTGGTTGTGCCCTTTCAACTTGTTCTTTTTGTAGTTTCACTGAAGTGCTTCATCTGAATTTAGAAAAATAACATTATCGGTTGTATGACACCTTTCCTTCTTTGTGGACCTTATTCTTTTGAGGAGGTCCGATTAGCTTTCTTCATCTTCATTTTCTTTTTACGTCAAAATTCCATTTCTTTGATCGTCTTCCTCTCTTTTGATCAAATAAAGTCAACAGAAGTCAACAGAATTTGATGTATTTTCCCCCTCAATTTGTCACCCCTTTTTTTTAAACAAATTTCTGATGATTAGTAAAAAAAATTTCAGTTCTATCTGGTGAACTTGAATCAAATTCTGATAATTTAATGAAGTTTCTGATGAAGTTTCTGATAAATTTTATCAGATGATTTATTAAATCCTATCAGATTTTATTTGATTCTTACCAGATTTTCCTTGAAAGAAAAGAAAGAGAAAAAAAATTACTTATGTAGCAGGATTTAAAGCAAAACATGTAGCATTTTTAATACCATATAAACATATCTACTACATACCATCTACACACATAGGACCTATTTATGAAGGGTTTTAATCAATATCTATTCCATCTCCATATTCAATCTCAAGTAGTACCCATTGTTTAGTTACTAAACCAAAATTTTTATTTGTTGGTCTAAGTAAAGCTATGCCTGTATTTTGCTGAAGAATCAGCTCTGCTCTTTGATAACCAGCAGGAATTCCACCAAAGTCCAGCTGACTTGTGATTATCTTCATTAAAAAGCGTGGATACATCAAAAATGGCCTGCTTGACCACATGTTGCTTGCAAAGTCTCTCATTAGATAATAAGAGAAGTTGTAAGGAACTTTTAATGTGACAGCTCGGCAAATTTCTAACAACTTGTTAGATGCTTCATGATGATTTACGGTTTTCCTTGAGAAGTATGCACCCAGTTGAGTGATTAGAAACTGCCATGGTTTGATGAAGCCATTTTTGTTGATTGCTCTGGGATCTTTTTCAGGATTGTACCCCATATGCTCCAAAGTTTCTTCAATCTCATCTTCTGAGAACATCAGAACATTGTTGTCATCATTGAGTTGAAGAGCTGTTCTGATGGTCTTTTCAGTTATTCTGATCGTTTGATTGAGAACTTTACTTTCAACATATATCCACCCTCTATCTTGACTTTCTGACAATTTTGCATTTTGCCTTAATGTTTGAAGAATTTCAAGGAATATTGTTATGTTGGCAGTTAGAGCATTTCCTAAGTTACTTGCCATAAGCATGTTTACCACAGCTTGGCACCGATCCCAAAGAGGACCCTCAAAACTGGTTCTGAGTCTGAGGTTGTGGTATGGATGTAAAAGAAGTGGGAAACGATCAGCTTGTATGGTAAGCATTTTTTTTAAGTGAAGATCTTTATCTGTGAAGTAGGAAATGAAGAGATTTTTCTGAATGAAGGTGATTGTCTTTGCTTAATGTGGTAGACATATATAGTAAATTTTAAGAACTGTCATTAATGTTATCTACCCACTGAATCTTGTCTACCACAATCTTAGTTATTTTATTGTTTTTTTAGGTGATCTTAAAAATAACCCAGATTGAACCCTTCTTCATTAAATGATTTAGGCGGATATTTTTCAGTTTTCTATCATGATTGCCTATTGTTGTCATTTCAGTGTGTTTAATGAAGAAAGAAAGAGAAAAAAAATCTCTACACCTATTGACAATATTCAGAAAATCTTCTGTCAAGTGACGTTTGCCAAAGAGAATAAAATAAAACAAAACAAAAAAAAAAGAAGAAAAAAAATTATGAATTTATCAATTTTGAATTTTGACTAAAGGTGATGAAATGTATGAACTTGTTCAAATAATTATTCGTTAAGAAGCTTTCTGATTTGTTACCAGAAATTCTGATAATTTGTTAGATTTTTCTGATGATGTATCAGATTTTCTGATATCTTATCAGAAATGTAAATCTTTTGATTCTTTTTACTCAAACAGGTTACAAATCACAAAGAACTTTATCACAATTTTGACCATGATTTAGCAGAATGTACCTTAAGCCTTTATACGCTACTTTCTTCAATGGTCAGATGTTCCTTTCATTTTAAAAAATTTACCATTTTACCCAGCTTTGAGACAAAGTTGCTGAGTAAGCTCCTATCTCCAGTCATGTGCTTGGAGCTTCCTGAGTCGCAATACCAGATCTGCTGCACATGATGGTCCTGAAATGAAATGATTAGAGGGTTTTAGGTACCCAGGCATGCTTGGGTACACTTTCTGATGATATTCTGGTTCTATTAATTCTTCTAGATAACCTTTCATCAGAATTTCTGTTGGATGTTGAGCCATTAACAGATTTTTTGTTTTTCTTTTGGAGATGGTGTTGAACAAGCTTCAATATTTCAACACACATACAGGAATCATCAGAAATTTCTGATTTTCCTTCTTGTGATGGAATGCAGGGATAGTTTTGAAAAGATGAGTGAACTGCTTCTGGAGTTTTTACAAACTCTTGACTGTATTCACTTCTTTTTGGTTCAAAATTTGGCTTTTCAAAGGAGTATTCAGAACATGTTGATTTTGCAAGTTTCAGAATCAGATTCTGATAAGTTTTTATCAGAATTCTGTTGAGTAGCTTTTACAAAGACAGTGGGTTTGTTATTGTTTGTTTTTACATAACCCAACTCTTCTCCTTTGTTCTTTGGAGTGGACTCTATGAAATTTATGAATTCTTTTGCTTCTTGAAAACCTCTTACATTAATTTCTTTGTCATTGAGTTTCTTGTAAAGATCTCTTCTTTCATTTTCATAAAACTCAATTTTAGCTCTTTGATCTAAACTTTGTTTTATCAGTAATTGGTTTTCAAGAATGATTTTATTCAAAGTCCTCTGCAACTCATCAGATTTTTTACCATCTGATTGATGTTTAACTTGCAAGTTTAAAAAATCTGACATGAGCTCATTTAGCTTGTGTTCAAGATCAAGATTGTCTAAACTTACCTGTTGTCCTGAAGTCTCTGGTATGTCATCAGAAAGTGCCATGAGACAGAAGTTGGCCATTTCTTCTTCTTCTTCATCAGAAGAGTCATCAGATAGCCATGTATCTGTTCCAGCAATTAAGCTGACTTGCTGTTTTTGCTTCTTAGCTTCCTCAAGCTTCTTTTCATAGTAAGCAACATCTTTCAGCTTCTTGGTCTTACACTCAGATGCATAATGACCTTTTTGCTTGCACTTGTAACACACCACCTCAGCCATTCCCTTATCTTTAGATCTAACATCTTCTTTAGATCTATCAGCCATCCTCCTTCTATCACTCCTCTGGTACCTCTGGCTTCCTCCCCTCAACCTTTGCTCAAATGTTTTGGTGAGCAGTGCTATTGCATCAGCAAAGGCTGAAAAATCTGATGATGAATCAGAAGTTTCAAAGGCCTGCCTGTTTGATGGTTGTGGATCATTGGAAGTTGTTTGTCTTTGTGAGTTAGAGATAAGAGCTAAAGATCCCCCTCTTTGAATGGTTTCTTCAAATATTTCTTCCTCTCTGGGGATCAAGATGCTATATAAGTCGTGAAGACTCATGTTTCCTAGTTCTAAGGTTGAGGACAAAGTCATTGTGAGACTTCTCCATTCTCTAGGCAAAGCATCAAGAAATTTAATGTTTCTTTCATCATTTGATTTAGTTATTCCAAATTTCTTTATCTCGTTTAAAAGTTTTGTGAACCTTTGATATGTATCATTCAACTTTTCATTAGGTAAACTTTTAAACCTTTCATAGGATGAGACGTTGTTTGTTTTCTTGTTTCTTTTCATCCTTTCTCCTCCTTCACAAAGATTTTCCAACTGATCCCATATTTCCTTGGTTGATGCACAAGCATCAACTTGTGAAAATATGTCATTAGGGATGGCCATTATTAAGAGTGATTTTGCTCTTTCATCCTTAACCATCAGATCCTTGTCTTCCGGGCTCCAGTTTATTTCACTTTTTAGAGCACGAGAGGCAGGGATTCCTGGTGTTTGGTTAGTTGCTGGAATTGCTGGTATTACAGTCATTGGTATATGTGAAGCCCTTTCAATGGATTGAAACAGAGCTCGGTCATGACCATTAAGGAAATTGACCATCCTGATTTTCCATTGGGGGTATTCCTCTCTGACCAGAGTCGGAGGTTTGGACATAGAACCAATGTTAAAAGCATTATTCCAGGTTTGAAAGCTGGCCATATTTAGAAAAAAAAAGAAGTAGAGCGATTGATCGTTTGAAATTAATTTATTCAATCTGCTCTGATACCAATTGTTGGACCCAACATGGCCTTAACAACTTCTTTTTACGTAATATGGCAAGTGATTTCAGTATATGTGAAAAAGATGTGCGGAAATGGAAATCAGACTTTCAAGAAACAAGACCTACAGAATTATCAAGTTTATATCACTTTGAAACAAATTAGTTTAACAAGGTGATTATAAGATTATTATCTAATGCAAATGAATCTTGATTTCTGTGGGTGAGAAGAGCAGTTGGAGTTTGAGTGTATGTATGTGAATGCTAAGCTTCAAACTCAAGTATCTTCTGCCTCTCGAGCCTTCTATTTATAGACGGCTGTGGGCATGAATAAACAATTGTTCATTCATGCAATAAGTCCTACATAAAGTACAAATTTGACATATTCATTGAATCCATCATTCAAGTTGCATTTGTAATCATGAAAACCAATAATGTCATGCTTCGGTCACGAGTGGCAGGATAGAGTTGTGATTTTAGACAAGTGGGTCTGTTATCAGAATTTCTGATAAGCCACTTCATCAGAAATTCTGGTGAACAAATCATCAGAAAGTTTGATGATCAGAATTTGTCAGAAACTGATGATATTTCATCAGATCCATCAGAAACGACCTTCTCTGATAATCCAAATCAACTCTTTATCAACTTGAGATTCTTTGTAGTAGATACTTTGCTTTTCGATTGTCCCAACTGTTTTTCTTCATCTTACTGTGTTCTTCAATACTTACAAATAAAGTTTCCTAACAGTGATTTACTCACTTCATCATCCCAAATGGGTTTTACTTCAAAACATGAAATTAATCAAAATCATGCACAACACATGTTCCATAAGATGATTCTAACACATATTCATGCTAAATCTCATACAAATTCGTGGATTGATCATAACCCACTTCCTACTAGATCATCAAATTAACTTATACAACTTACCTCATGTGTAACAAGTCTAGATGATCATGAATTTGAGTTCATGCATTAGATCCGAGCTGAATTTCCCTTTCAATTTGATGATTTTAGTGAAACTAGGGTTTGAACCCTTTTCTTCTTCCTGTGTGTGTGTGGTGTTTTAACTTTTTAATTAATAAAACCCTTGTTTCCTACTTAACGGTTTTGGTCCCTCGAGTTTCATTTTGATTGTATAAGAGGCTAAAACCCATTTCTTTATATTAACCGGGTTCTAATTTACCAAACCCGCTTTTTGGGGTGTTACAGATGTGACACCCCAGGAAAACCAGGAAACCACGCAACTCAACTAGCTTCTTCAGTAACCACGTGCTAAATTTCGGGACAAAATTCTCTTAACAGGGGGAGAATGTGACAACCCTCATAATTACATGTATTCGTACGATCAGTTAATGTTAATTAAAGTGCTTGATGACTGTGCTGAATTACTTAACTGCTTTCTGATTACTGCATCATACTTACATGTGCTTGTAAACATACTAGTCTCATGCAGAAAATTGACTAAATAATCTTGTATGCTTTCCCAAGTGTTGGGAATTAAAAATGTTACGAATATATATATATATATATATATATATATATATATATATATATATATATATATATATATATATATATATATATATATATATATAGGACGCTAAACGGAATAACTCAGCGCTTTAACGAACCGGTATCTAACCGAACAACCGGACATTACCCGGAACATCAAAATATTGCTAAAAGCATTGTTTTATTATTTTTGAGCTAGTTATGGTCCCCAAACATCATAACACCTCATAAAAAAATATCTAGTAACTAATACCTAACTAGAATACTTGGATTGTAACCATAAGCTAACTAGACTAGTTAAACCCTAGCCTAAGACCCCCCCCCCTCACCTACGGCCCCAACATGGTGGCCCCACATGTGATTTGTTTGGATATTTTATTAGATATTGATCCTACATTCCCAAACACATTACACATTAGATATATGGAATTGGTGGATTTATAAGTAAACTCTTTGAACATAAACTCTTCATACCACCAACACCCATCTCCTCTCTTCTCCGTCAAGAGCTCACGGCCAACACCCCCTATCTCTACACTCTCATTTCAAGTCCATTTCCATATAATCTAAGGTGCCTCTAGGGTGATTCAAGCATACTTAGGAAGGTTGGAAGCAATGAGACTTGAAGGACCTTCTTAGAGAGCTATTAACCACTTCTTTTCTTCATCATCTTGCATCTTGTTCTTCCCTAGCCATAGTGCTAGTAGTAAGTTCCATTGATCTTGTTTTTACTCACAATTTTAGTGGTTAAAGTATGAAGTAACTTGGTAAACTAAAGATCATAAAGAAACATAAGCATAAACATGAACATAAAGCTCTAAAACATGAAGATCAAGTTGTTCAAGTGTATGTATTGAGTTCGTTTGTTGATTTCTTGTGTTTATGGTGTAGATCACCATATGAAGCTTGCTAGATGATTATTAAACACATGATCTAGCAAGTGTAAAGATAGATCTTGAGAAATTTGTAATGATCATCCTTTATGTTAAACATGAACTTGAAATAAAGATGTTTTAAGTGTTTAATAAAATCTAGAAACGTATTGTTAACATGAAAAATACAAGAAGAAATATTTTTAGAAAATCTTCATACAAGTTGTGAAGATCTAAATCCTTCCAGAATGATATTTTTAAATAAATAACCACACTTTAAAGGGGTAGCTAAACTTACTAAGTACACTAGTAAGTTACTACAAATTTTTACAAACTTTCAAGTTCATAACATAGTGTAAATTTCATATTTTTGACATATGGTAAGTGTTGAATGATTTGTTGATGATTGGTGATGATTTTACAAAAGAAAATGATATGCTAATAAGCATGGACACCTCCGGTTACAAAGGAAACTCTAGCGAAATTTTCTAAAAATTCGAACACTTAGAAAATATTTTTCTAAACAAGCGTTACAATTATATTTTATAACTTGGGGTTCAAATATAAACTTCGCCATAATTTTTATAACAGAATACAAAGTATCGGAGGTTGATTTTTACAATTAAAATGGATAAATATATATTTAGAAAATATATATATATATATTTTATATTAGGACACTTGTGTGGATACTTGTTTATTTTGTGAGATAGCTATATTATTTTAGGGTAAAATAATGTAACTTAACAATATAACTTGACATTTGAATTGTGTGGCATGTGATAGAAGTAATGAGTAAATAAACCGTACGTAGGATACGTGTTATGCATGCACGAGAAACTGATTGTTATCTGTACCTTATTAGGACGTGCTTAATTTCCTGATTATTAGAGTAATTAATCTAACCGAGCAAACCGAGGTGAGTTCACACACTTTCTAAGGCATGGGATTCCCGGTGGTTTGGGAATGGGTTAAAGAATTAAAACGGAACCTACATATCCTCCTTGGGTAGGATATGTACCGCCATCCTCCTTGGGTAGGATGCCAATATTAATCCTGCGTATTCTCCTTGGGTAGAATACGTACGTTCGTCCTCCTTGGGTAGGACAACAACCTTAAAAACTTACTAGACAAAACTCTATCGTTAAGTCCCTCATTTTATATCGACTTGATCGCCGAGGCCAATGGCGAGCGGGTCATTAGTTAATAGCGCTATTAGATTTAACAAACCTCACACCGTGCCAGTCGGACGGGCGTGTACTAATGGACTATGGCAAACTGTCAGTGATGATAGACACTGATGTAGGGCACAACTTATTTTCGTTAGTAGTCGATATGGTACGGTCAAGTGGTTCACATGGGGAAGCCCCCACTGATTATGGATATGGTTTGGGTAAAAGAAGGAACTGGTTAATCATACTTTCAACTTTGGGGTAACCCCCATGGAAATTAAGCCAACGAAAGACAAACCATGTTTTCGGATACAACTTAAAACTAAACAACCAACCGTGAACTCACTCAACTTTGCTGTTGACTCGTTGTTACATGCCTTACAGGTCGTTAGATGCTTATGGAGCTTGCACGAGGAGGAGGTTGTTGTGGAATATGGATTGTTATGTCCCGTGCTAAACATTTAATCCTTATAAACTTATTAAACCTACGTGTTGGACTTTAAACTTATGAACTATGGCACTTATGTTTTGGTTTTACGTTTTACGCTTCCGCTGTTAACTTAAAGTTGGTTACGTCCTTTTGGTCACCAATTGTATTGTGGTTGGTTTTATTTACTTAGTTACGTTGTCAATATGATTGGTGGCTCGATCCTGGTCATGTCACGCCTCCAAGCGGTGATACCCCGCATGGTAGATTTTGGGGTTGTGACACCTTTAAGTAGGAGAGTTCTGGTTTTCTACCCTTCAACTTTTCAGACGGAGTAATCGAGTTTTCTAAAGCCTTCGTCGGTGATCGGTTCAAAAGATAAATCGAGTGATGTACCGCCTCACCCCAAAAAATTTGTGACAGCCCCTTCGCCTTCAACATACTTCGTGTGGTGCCCAAAATCGTCCGATTTCTCCTTTCGACCACCCCGTTTTGTTGCGGGGTGTAAGGAGCGTTAAACTGACGCGTAATTCCTTTATGTTTGCAAAAATCACCCAAGACATGTGACGTAAACTCACCCCCGTTGTCGGTTCGTAATGCTTTAACTTTCGTGCTAAAATCATTCTCAATCCTTGTAATCAACTCGATTTGAACACCCGGCACGTGATCCTTTGTTTTTATCAATGTTACCCACATGTAGCGACTAAAATCATCGACTACAAAGAGTATGTATTGATTTCCCGCATTCGTCTTCGGTGTGATTGGACCACAAACATCCGCGTATAATAGTTGCAACGAGTCGGTCGCACGGTAAAAACTCTTCTTTTGGAAGGCGGCTCGTGTTTGCTTACCCATTATGCAAGAATCACATATTTGCATGGGATGTGATATTGTAGGCAACCCGATTGCATGTTTGGATAAAGATTTGAGTGCTTCAAAGTTAAGGTGCCCAAGACGAGCATGCCAAATCCAAGCCTCGTCGTCTAGCTTAACCTGTAAACACACTGGGGACACAACTTTTAAGTTAATTTTATAAATATGATTCGGTGAACGAGGTACCTTCATCAACAATGTTCCATCCTCTTCGAACATCCAAAGTACGCCATGTTGAATCGTGATTTTGTACCCAATCTCGTCAAGTTGACCGATGCTTATTATATTATTTTTTTTTTGATGGAATATAATAAACATCGTGCAACGCCCTTTGTTCCCCAGATTTTCCTTCCAAGATGATCATTCCTCGGCCTTTGATTTCAACGCACAATCCATCCCCAAACTTTACTTTGCCAACCGTGTGACGGTCGAGGTTAGTAAACCACTCGAGGTTACCCGACATATGATTACTGGTCCCATTATCCAAGAACCATCTATCATCTTCATGTGGAATTGATGCAAACTTCCTCGGATCGACCCGTTCTTCATTCAATAACATGAGTTCCTTCTCGTGACTTGCCATGTAGAGTACATGACCATCTTGTTGTGCAAGGTTGCTTTCTTTGGTTTTCTTACGTGTGGGACAATCTGAAGAGAAGTGACCTAAACCATCACAACGAAAACACCTCAATTTAGAACGGTCCTTTTGTTGTTTTTGTTCCGGTTCCTTGCCCTTTCCCCGCCCCCATATTTACCACGCCCCCGACCTCGACCACCACTACTACAGAAAAGGGCATTTCCGACCGTCAATATGGTCGCGAAACAGTCGCAAATGCCCATTTGCGACCGCTTTTCGACCGGTTTCGGTGGTCGGTTATACTTTGGTCGGTAATTATTTTTGCGACCATTGTTTGCGACCGAAATATTTTTGCGACCGAATTTGCGACAGAATTATTTTTGCGACCGATTTTGTGACCGAAAATTTAGCGACTGGGATTGTGACCGTTTTTTTTTTTCGCGACCGATTTTGTGACCGAACTTTTAGCGACTGAGATTGTGACTGATTTTTTTTTGCGACCGATTTTGTGACCGAACATTTAGCGACTGCGACTGTGACCGAATTTTTAGCGACCGGTTTTTCGACCGAACCTATTTGCTATTTGCGACAAATTTTGCGTCCAAACAATTAGCAACAGAAATTGCTACCGAAACTATTTACGACCAACTTTGTGACTTGGTTCTACTGACCGATTTAGCAACCGAGTTTTAGTTTAAATTGTGGCCGGATTTTTGACCATTTTTTCGGTCGCAAAATATATATAGAATTAATTTTTTTTTCAATTTTCCACTATTTATATATTTCAATATGGTAATCAAATAATTCTTTAAATTCATAAAATTGTACCGATTCATTAACTAAACAAACATTCAAATGTAAATCCAACTAAATATCATAAAATTGTATCAATTCACTAACTAAACAAACATTCAAAAAGTAAATACGACAAAATATCTAAATATAAGTACGAAAAGAAATACCAAACATAGGTACCATAACAAAAGTCCGAATTGACCAACTTTACCAAAAGATCACATGCTTAGCTAGTTAGAGCTACTTTTTTGATATGTTCTTCAAAAGGAATTGAACTTGTTCTTTCATTTGGGCGTTTGCAATCCTATTTTCCTCAATTTGCTCCATCATTTTGAGTTTTTCCGCTCTTTCTTTTTCTTTCTCTAGTCTTTCCGTTTCTTTCTCTTGTCGTAGTTGCCTTATTTCTTCATTCAATCGTTGTACCTATAATAATATACCACGTTAAAACCAAACAACACATTACGACGCTCTAAATAGAAAATACCTCATTCATTTGAATTATCAAGTAAGACACCTTATAAAAATGCTAATGTGTTGTTTCAATGTATTATATAATACATTTAAACAAGTAGCACTAAAATCATCTCTATACGTGGGTTAAATTAATGAAAATATATCGTAAAATGGTCCAGCTTATACGGCCGGTTATGAACCAATGCAAACAAATATATTCAATTTATACTCATTATGACCCGTTTCAAGCAAAATCTATCCAATTTGAGCATGGCCTTTTAGATACGACTTACTAATAGCCGTTATAACCCATTATATAACTTACGAATAAATGAAAAGCTCGACTAAAATAGAATACACATACCTCTTCATTTCTTGAAGTAGTACCCGGTGTTGACGGTGTACCCGTCATTAAAAGATGCGGATCATTGATGTCGTTAAAACCATATATTCTGCCTTTTTTCTTCCCCCCACCAGCTTGTATCCATGAATCTTCATCGAATAACGGTCGTTTGCTAGCATCATCTCCATATTTATCCTTAACATATTTCTTATATGATTTCTATAATATACAAAAAGAAAATAACTTTTTAATACATAAAACTGTTCATATTTTTCTATTTATAACCAGTGTTGCAAAAGTCACTAGGCGGACCCTAGTCGGCCAACGGGGGAGTTGGGTGTACTCGGAGTACTCGGGGAGTACTCGGACATGATAAATATAAAGAAAACTAATTATTGGATATTATATATATTTCGAATCAACTCTGCAAGTGTAAAACAGTCAAATTAATAGTTGCATCTAACTTTAAGCAATTCCCCAATTCAAATCAGCATCAAACAAATCTAGCAAAAGATAATATATATCTACCACTAGTATGAAACTGCAAAACAACACTCTATAGTAGAAAAAAATAACATAAACGCCAGCAAAAAGAAATGTCAAAATAGTGCCTAAGTTCACCAGCAAATAGGAAAAAAAAAAAAAAAAACTAGAACAACCAAACCCAAACAAGAGTATATACATTTGAGAACACTTAAAGATAGATAATAGTTTACTGTATAAAATCGGACCTCAAAACTACTGCTGGTAATCAACAAATAAATGAATAAGCATGTTCAACTTCAATTATGAGAATCAGACCTTAACAGTAATAAAAAAAAAAAAAACTCAAAACTTGAAACACATTATATACCATAGACTCCCAGGAACAAAATCGAAACAAAATATAAAGCAAAAAACAAACATATATGATCGAACCAGCAACAAAGACGAACCTTCATTTGTATTCTTGGGCGGCTGGGTACTTGAATCTGTCACGAGCAAAGATTTAAATTGAATATTGTGTGGCTGCGTTCTAAACTTATGAGGTTGACCCGACTAGGCCAATTATATCCGACTAAGACCGACTACTCCCTGACATTGACCGACTTTGACCGCCGACTAATTTAGACTGCCTAGGAGAAAGTCGCCTCGGATGGGCTCCGAGGAGCGACTAGTCGTCGAGTACAAGGCTGATTAATCCGACTTTTACAACACTGTTTATAACATAGCTTTTAAAAGTAAAGAAACTTACAAGAGAATTCTCTGCCCTGGTGTCAACCCATTTAACAGTGCTTGATAGATCGATCTCATCCAAATCGTCGGCCATTTGTGAATCCTCACCTCCTCTACGACTCAACAATATATCCAAAGGTCTTGTCCCTTTCTTCCCATGTGATTGCATCCAAACTTCATCTACAGTAGCTGCCCGCCCAAGTTCCTTATCCTACAAGGTCGGATTTGGAAGTTAATATTTGCATGCTATGTTTAACAAAAAGAAAAAAACTACCATATCTTACCATTTTTTGTTTAAGCGTGGCATAGGTTTGTGAGCCGAGAGTATGTTTGCCCCAGTTGATTTCCCTCTATTACTTTTGTTCTGAGTAGACTTATCTTTCCACTCTTTTGTATTCCAATATTGAATTAGGGTTTCCCAAATTTGAGCCCCCATCCATATTGGCTTGTACGGAATAATAACAGATAAATCGTCTCCAACTACTACACCTGCATTGCTTGCAGCGGCCTTGGCACTCTCGCGAGCCCTACTTAATACATCCTTGATTTTTCTCTTCATAAACTTCAACCAGCAAGATCGGACTTGTTCATCCAACTCATTTTCCCATTGATAGTATAACTAAAAAATCACTTTTTCAATTGAATATTTATTTTTAAGAATTAACCTATAAAGTAACAGATCTTATTCCAGTTTAATAAAATATTTATTTTTAAGAATTAATATAAAGTAACTCGTGTTTTATAAATTGTATTAAAGTTCTAGAGTCAATTCTTTGTACAAATGTTTCAAGTTTTTTAAATGGGTGTATAATCAGGTAAAAGTTTTTTAAATGGGTATATACAAATGCTTCAAGTTTTTCTAGAGTCAATTATTTATACACTTTTCGGGTAATTGGGTCGGGTAAACGGGTTGGATCATCAAATATCAAATCCGTCCCAAACCCGTAGAAAAAAAAACTAATCCCAAATTCGGTCCCATACCCGATTACTCGACCCCAAACCCGTCCCAAATATTTCGGGTTGGATTGTCTTCTCTATGTTTATCGAGTTATGGACAATGTTATATACACATTTTTTGTAAATACATACCTTGAAACGCTCAAACATCCTATCTTTATCTTCTTTAGAGACATCTTTCCAACTTTTCCAAGGATGGGACCACATAGCCTCCATAGTTTCTCCCATAGTCCGAGTAGCTTTACCTTGATTACTAAACCTATAAAATAAAAACAATATAACCCAATCAACATTCCTTGTATGACATAATTGAGCTAATGCCATTAATATGCATCCGAATGTATTCGTCCAACGGTACCACTACCTTGACCACTACCTTGACTTGTACCCCTACCACCTCGTGCGGAACTACATGCCATGATATCTACAACAAAAAAAAGTATAAAGATTTAAAAGAATCATAATAAGCAGAAACTAATAACAACGAAGAGTTATATACACAAAAGAATCACTAAAAGTACAACAAACTAACCATATATATATATATGTGTGTGTGTGTGTGTGTATATATATATAAACAAATTAACTAATCCGAATCTTCGTCTTCAAATTCCTCATCGCCATCATCTGAATGAATGTCTTCAAACTCATCTTCTTCGTTATCATCATCATTTACATCATCAACTTCATCTATTACATTTGTTTCTTCATGAATAATTGGGAGCAAATCCTCATTATTAGCTGAACATATTATCCTTTCATTCTCTTGTAGGAAATGCTCCACGTCTTCATTATCATTATCACCAACTACAATGTCATCTTCAGCTAGTTCATAAACTCCCCTTGGTGTCGTCTTGACAACAGCCCACCAGTCTTTTAATCCTTTTTCTTTTGAAGGATATGGTGTATAGTACACTTGGTGTGCTTGGGATGCAAGAATAAATGGGTCATCAACACATCCTATTGCCTTGGAATTAACATCAACCATATTAGTCTTTGGGTTCACCCTTACACCTTTTATGGGATCATACCATGTGCATCTAAACAAAACAACTACACAACTTCCTAAGCTGCTATGATATTCCAACTCTAGGATCTCATCTAGTAATCCATAGTAGTCACTTTCATGTTCATTACAAATAGCCCCTTTCACGTACACACCACTACTTTCTGTGACCCGCCCATGGTAGGCTGTTCGTGTGTGGAACTTGTAACCATTTATCAGATAGCCTTTGTGTGATCTAACATAAGTGAGAGGCCCATGTGCTATATCTCTCAAGTGTGCATTCTCTGGTCCATTTAAAACCTACATTCACAAAAGTGTGTTAGCAAGTTTGAAATGAAACCACATTAAATATGTTCTTCTAAGAATTATTCTTACATAAACCCGCAACCGCTTAGCAAATTCCTCATCTTTCTTTTTATCAAGTGTTACTTGGTAACAATTAGGAAATGAAGCTCTCATTTCTTCATCAAATAACCGACCAGAATCATGAAGCTCTTGACAGTTAAGCAGTATATAAGTATGAGCCTTGTGCATGTCTTTATCCGTCAGAACCATAGTCTTTCCACCCTTGTCATATAATCTTCGAGATGGATGTTTGAATATACTTAACCGAGAATCCGTACTCGAAGAATAAAGAATGTTAGGGGCAAAATTACGAGGTTCACGGTTCACGCATGTCTTTATTGTCGAGTCCAAATACAAGGAGCAATATTGAGAAAGTTCCTCTACGAGATATGACTCTACTATGGATCCTTCAACCCTTGCTTTGTTTTTAATTGTTCTTTTCAATCGACCCAACTTCCTAAAATTTTGAAATCGTGTTAGTAAATTCATAAAAATTTATATACTAAAAGAATAATTAGGTTAGAAAAAAACCACTACCTCTCATACAGATACATCCACCTAAACTGCACCGGACCACCAAGAATCGCTTCATTGGTCAAATGTATAACAAGGTGTTCCATTGAGTCAAAAAATGCAGGTGGGAAGATTTTTTCTAACTTGCACATCGTTACAACGATACTTTTTTGCAATTTATGCAAATCTTCAATGTGTAAAACCTTTGAGCATATGACACGGAAGAATGTGCAGAGCTCTGCTATGGGTTCATATATTTGTTTTGGAAGCATCCCTCTTAAAACAATAGGCAATAATCGTTGCATGAAGACATGGCAATCATGACTTTTAAAGCTGTAAAACGTACCGTCTTTAACGTTTACACATCCCCCTATATTTGAAGCATATCCATCAGGAAATTTTACCTTTTTCAACCATTTACATACTTCAAGAACCTCCGGTTTGGTTAAGGTGTATGATGCTTTAGGTTTCATATATTTATTATTGTTCTTCGTCCATATATGAAGTGATGGCGGATTGCAATACTCTTTAACATCTATCCTTGCCTTTATATTATCTTTTGTTTTGGGAGTATCCATTATTGTGTGAAATAGATTCTCAAAAACATTTTTCTCAATGTGCATTACATCGAGGTTGTGTCGGATTAATAACATTGGCCAATAATCAAGCTCCCAAAAAATGCTTTTCTTTACCCAATTATGGGTTTTACCGAAAGCTGGGTCTTTAATCTTTGGGTTATACAGCTTACCTTCATAGACGGTTGAAATGTTAAACACTTGTTTGTACAAATCCCAACCAGTTAACTCAGGGGGAGGTCCTACTGATGACGGTACAGATTTATTATCTCGAAATCCACTTTTATCACTACGAAAAAGGTGGGACGGAGGCAGAAATCTCCGATGGCAGTCAAACCAACTTGGTTTTCCTCCGGCATGTAATCGAAAGGCTTTTGTGTCTCCCATACAATATGGGCAAGCTAAGTTTCCATGTGTGCTCCAACCAGACAACATTGCGTATGCAGGGAAATCACTAACGGTCCACAAAAGGATGGCTCTCATCATAAAGTTTTCTTTACGATAAGCATCATAAACTTCAATGCCTTCATCATACAAGTGCTTCAATTCATCTATCAACGGTCTTAGAAACACATCCACATTTTGTCCGGGGCTCTTTTTTCCAGGAATAACTAAACTTAGATAAATGAAGGAATCTTTCAAACTCATCCAAGGAGGCAAGTTATAAATTGTAAGAAAGACAGGCCACAGTGAGGAAGGATTCGAGTTTGAATTATTTGGATTAAGGCCATCGGTGCATAACCCAAGACGAACATTTCGGATCTCATTAGCAAAGTTAGGATTTACCTAGTCAAAATGTTTCCAAGCCTTACCATCACTTGGATGTGCCATACTTCCATCTTTTGTTTTGTGGTCATGGTGCCAAGTCATATCTTTAGCTGTCTTTATAGACATATATAACCTTTTAAGTCTAGGACCAATTGGCATATACGTCATCACCATATTAGGTACCTTATTTCGATCACTCTTGTAACGAGATTCCCCACAATGTTTGCATTACGTGAGTGTTTTATCTTGCTTATAGAATAGCATGCAGTGGTTTTTGTAAACATCGATTCTTTCTTTAGGAAGGTTAAGCTTTTCTAGAATTTTTTTCGTGTCATAAAAGCTTTCTGGGAGCTTATTATCTTCAGGCATCATTGCTTTAACCATGGAAAGAATATGGTTGTAACACGCAGTAGATACATTGAACATTGATTTCCAATTCAAAAAGTTTGTGGCAGCTTCTAACTTTGAACAATCTGTGCCTTTCTTCCCCTCCCACAAAGGTTCATCGACGGCTTGTAACATGTCATAGAATCCCTTTGCATCGGGATTTGGTACATGTCCTTCCAAAGTATCCGACCTTAGATTTGCGTGATCTATCGAATTATAATCGAATGTGTAGGTCCCTTTTCTCGGAGGATCGAGAACAAACCTAAACCTTGTTATACTAACCCACTAGCGAGTGCGGAATCCAAGCTATTAGGCAAACCGGGATGAAGCAAGAACAAACACAAGAACACACAAAGTTCACCGATTAACACCACTGTATTAATACGTATGAAGGTTTACGGTTACAAGCACAAGGTTTACAATCTGTTTGCAAACTCTCTAAAGTGTGTGTGTGTGTGTGTTTTCCAGCAGAGTTTCTCTAACTCTCCAAATGTGCATCTGTCTTACACTAACACACTGCATGGGTATTTATACCCATACATAACAGGTCTGTCCGAAGGATTCGACAGATGGTCCGAAGGATCATCTGTCGATGACAATGTGTCCGAAAGATCAGCATGGACATCGAAGGATCATCCTTCGATGCCTAATGGTCGAACCATGGTCGAACCATATCTTTCGAGCACCTCGAAGGATGATGCGTATCCTTCGAGGCTATCCTTCGATTCAGATAAACATCATGTTGTCCAAGTCAAACTAGGAGGATAGTTGACTTGGTCAACTTACAGACTGATTTGGAAACATCGTTTACATACAGACCGAATACAGACAAAGTACAGACACAAGTGCACCAACAAACTCCCCCTTGGCTGTAGCTTTGTCTTTATCTTGTCTTTATCTTCTATAGATGTAGACTTGTCTCGAACTTCGACAGTCTTTGGTCTTCGAGTTTCCAAAACTCTGATGTCCTTTCAAGTCTTCATGGTCGGAGGATCTTCAAAGTCTTCACGTCTTGAAAGCAGAGAGTGTATCAACAAACTACCCGTATCATGTAGGCAGTGTGTTAACAAACTCCCCCTTAACATAAGCTCCCCCTTGAGTTATGCTCGTGAAATACTTTAACTTTATGAAGTGAGATCCTTGTGGTGTTGATGATAGCCAGCGGCAACTCGATCATCTTCATCTTTTGAGTGCCTTCTCGTCATGTCTTCATTCCAAAGCTTGTCATCGACCATGTTCTCCTAGCCTTTAGAATCTGCACATGCAAGAAATCTAAACGCGTAATGAGAACAACTGCTTGGAACATAGTATAAGCAAATGACACACGAATGACCATGTCACAATCAAGCACCGTCCGACAGTTTGAAAGTTTAATAAATTTTTCAAATTTTAAATTCTAACTTTCAAAACATGCAAATTTCGACCGTTTATGAAGATTTAGTCAGTTTGGTTTTCGTTCAGGTTTCAGGCAACGAAGACTTGAGCTCCAACATCGTACGATCGAAAATAAAGTAGAAATAAAATCTTTTTGGCTTTTATAAAGTTTATATTAAAACACACCTAAAATCTTTTTGGTATTTTTGAAAGTAAACGACAACAATTTAAAATCCTTTGAGTGTTATCAAACGACATCACCGCTAATGTCGTGCTGATATGCACCAAACGACGAAACTGTTTAAAAAAGAAAACAAATAAAAGTTAAACAGTAAATAAATATATACAAACATTCTTTTTGCGAGTTTCGAGGGTAAGAGAATCATATCAGTGTACGGTCATGCCAAAACACTCTTGTTGTTCAGTTAGTTAACATTAAGATAAGCATCCTATAACAATTATCGGTATTGTTGTCCACTTAAGCTCAACTTATCAGATGTAATCATGGCGAGAGGATACGTTAAGGTATGATTTATACTTACCAACCGGTGTTCATCCACATCACGACACATTCCCGTATCAAGGTATGCACGAGAGTTCATCTTACCGGTGAGTATACCGATTATCATCTGTTTGACCGTATAAATTGTGAGATACTCACTTATTTTGATTTGAAAACAAGTCCTTTGTGATATAATCACTTATTGATGAGGAACTTGATTTTCGTATGCATGAGGGCACAGGTGCAAGTCCGTGAACAGGTCAGTACTTCCGTACAGCAGAGAGACGAACTTGACACCCGGATAAATGTGATATTTTATCACTTATTTGATTTGGACATGTGATTGTTTATCACTTATTGAGGTCGAATGCAGTATGCAATATGTGCACGTATGTATAGTATCATGGAAGATCTAGACTTGCGTCCCCGTTATTTTTCGGTAAAAGATACAACCATGATACCCAGATGATAAGCAGCATAAAGACCGAATATCTCAGAACCTCGGCAATCTATCAAACGAAATTTCGGTACTAAGACCATATGCCAATGAATGGTTCCCACCTGGTCTTCAGTCGATTAAGATTTATATCACCCTGCACACTTTAAAATGATTGTGAGCCTACCGATACATCTTATATAGAGCTGCTTATCGCTTTTCATTTAAGGTTTAAAGAGGTTTAGATAGACCACTGATGTACTATCATTTTCTCTTTTGCTCGCCAGGAAACTCATTTTTGTTTTTCTATTGTTTTTGTGTTTTTGAAATTTTTCGATGTTTTTGTATTTTCCGATTTTTGGATTTACTCCCCCTAAAATCAACAAACTAAGACAAATTTAAAAACACACAAAGATATTTACAAAAATGATTTTCCGATGTTGGTTTACTCTTGCTTGACCTTAATGCCGTTTACCAATAATAAGAAATCAAATCTAGATTTGTCAAAAGCTTTGGTAAATAAGTCGGCACGTTGGTCATCGGTGTGGACCTTAACAACATCGATTAGCCTTTTCTCAAAGCAATCACGTATGAAGTGATATTTGATTTCGATGTGTTTGGTCTTTGAATGCTGCACAGGATTTTTAGTGATATCTAAAGCAGCAGAATTATCAACGTATATAGGAGTAGTTAGGAATTCAAAACCGTAGTCCCGCAATTGTTGTTGGATCCAAAGAACTTGTGAACAACAACTTGAGGCAGCAATGTATTCAGCTTCGCATGTTGATGTAGCGACACACGTCTGCTTCTTGCACTGCCAGGTGACTAGGCGATTTCCTAAAAACTGACATCCAGCCGTTGTGGATTTGCCGTCGATTTTACATCCGCCAAAATCAGAATCACTGAATGCGACCAAGTCAAAGTTATTATCCCTAGGATACCACAGACCGGTGTCTGGATAAGCCTTCAAATAACGAAAAATCCTTTTGACAGCTGCAAGATGTGAGGCCTTCGGGTTGACTTGATATCTGGCAAGCAGGCATGTTGGGTACATTATATCTGGCCTTGATGCTGTGAGGTACATAAGGGATCCGATCATCGCGCGATAGTATGAAGGGCTAACAGGTTCACCCTTCAAGTCAGGAGTAATTCCATGATTAGTTGGCAATGGGGTACCAATGGGCGTTGCATCGGACATCTGGAACCGGCTCAAGATGTCTCCAACATATTTAGTCTGATGGATGAATATCCCAGACTCCGTTTGTTGCACTTGTAGGCCCAAAAAGAAATTCATTTCCCCCATAGCACTCATCTCGAACTTATCCTGCATGATGCGCTCGAAATTCCTGCACAAAACATCATTAGTAGAACCAAAAATAATATCATCAACATATACCTGTACCAGAAGAAGATCTCCATCTTGTTCTTTGATGAAGAGAGTACAATCGATAAGACCTCTTCGAAAACCGTTCTCCAACAGATATGTAGATAAGGTTGCATACCAAGCTCGTGGCGCTTGATGAAGACCATATAGAGCTTTGTTGAGCAACCAAACCCGATCGGGATGAACAGGATCTTCAAAACCTGGAGGCTGTTCGACATATACCTCTTCTTCAACCACACCATGTAAAAATGCACTTTTGACGTCCATCTGGTAAACTTTGAATCCTTTGAATGAGGCATAAGCCAGAAAGATCCGAATAGCTTCCAGACGTGCAACTGGTGCATAGACTTCGTTGTAGTCGATACCCTCTATCTGACGAAAACCTTGAACGACTAAACGAGCTTTGTTTCGAATGACCACTCCACGGTCGTCTTTCTTGCATTTGAAGACCCATCGAGTGCCAATCTTCTTATAATTCTCAGGCTTTTCAACAAGCTTCCAAACACCCAGCTTGTGAAATTGCTGTAATTCTTCCTGCATGGCCTCAACCCAAGCACTGTCTTTCAATGCTTCTTTCCACGACTTTGGTTCTTCTTGTGACACATAACACGCGAAGGACCAGTCATTTTGTTGACCAGATTCTCTTATAGCTGAATACAAACCAGCATTCCGGTTGTTTCTCAGCTGATTACGCGTCTGCACCCCGCGATGGACATCTCCTATGATATTCTGCTGGGGATGGGTATCGTGAATCCGCATTTCAGGATTATCTGGCACACGTGCATTGATACCCAAATTGTTCAGATTAAGATCAACAACCAACTCCACACCAGGAATGTGGTTAGAAGTGGATGCATTCCCTTCAGCAGTATCTATATTCTGCGTATGAGGTGTATCCCCAGAGGCACCTTGAACAGGAGCAGCTGGAGCTGAAGATCCTTCGGCTGCATCATGATATTCATCATCTTCAGAAGAGTCATTATAATCAGCAGCATCTTCATAAACCTCATTTTGAACCATATTGTTGACTGACGTAGAAGCTTGAGGGTCAACAACAATAGGTCTAACCAATGGCGAGACAGCAGCGTTGTCACTTTCCAACAACATTCGAGCCGCTGCTGATTCTTCGTCAAAGGTTGGCAGATTGAAGGAGTCAAATAGCCCATCATAATCGAACATCCACGGATCACCCGGAGCCCTAACAGGACTCGTGTACCTTTGAACCCTAACTTCACTCCATAGCTCAATCTTTTTGGTAGCTAGATTCCAAACACGAAAATTCGGAGTTGCATATCCAAGGAAGAAACCCTCGATAGCTCGTGCACCAAACTTTCCATCCGGTTCAATCATAGTACAAGGAGCACCAAACGGTTCAAGGTAAGAAAGATCCGGTTTCCTTCTCTGAAGGAGTTCGAAGCAAGTCTTGCCATGTCTCTTAACTGTAAGAACTCTGTTCAACGTGTAGCAAGCAGCCGATACAGCCTCTCCCCAGAATTGAATAGGGAGTTCCGACTCTACTAACATTGTTCTTGCAGTTTCAATAATAGTTCGATTCTTCCTCTCAGCGACACCATTTTGTTGTGGAGTATAACGAGAACTGTACTCATGAAGAATGCCTTTAGAAGTACAAAACTCATCCATAACTTGATTCTTGAATTCAGTTCCATTGTCGCTTCGGATCCTTTTCACTTTCAACGTATAGAGATTCTCCAACATTGTAAGAAGATCCTTGAGGATGCCAGGAGTTTCACTTTTGTGTGCCATAAAAGATACCCAAGAAAATCTAGAGTAGTCATCAGTAACTACTAAACAATAAGCATCACCAAACGTTGTCTTGTGCTTCATAGGTCCAAAAAGGTCCATATGAAGACGTTCGAGAGGCATGCTGACAGTGTTGATTTTCTTCAAAGGGTGAGACTTCTTCGTTTGCTTCCCCTTTTGGCAAGAGACACAGATATCTTGTAGATGAAAACTTCTTACAGGCACACCATTCACAAGATTATTTTTCACCAAATGGTTCATTTTTCTCAAGTGAATGTGTCCCATTCTTCTGTGCCAAGATATAGACTCCTTTTCTGTGGCTTTTGAGACAAAACAAGTAACTTGTGCAGATGTAGTAATCGCTTGGCTCATATCGAGAATATAAAGATCATTAACTCTCGGAGCCGATAAGAGAACCCATTCTTGTGGAATTTTGAATCCAGGCTTCAGCACATAACAGCCAGCATCATCAAAAATCACTGAGAACTTTTTATCGCAGATTTGCGACACACTGAGAAGATTGTGATCAATTTGCTTCACATAATTGATCTTATCAAAGCACACGATACCATTGGAGATACTTCCTTCTCCAGTGATGTACCCACCTTTATCACCCGCAAAAGCAACATACCCTCCTCTAATATTTCTCACGTCATACAGGAGCCGTAAGTCGCCAGTCATGTGCCTGGATGCTCCACTATCAACAATCCAATGACTATTAATAGTTCCTCCTAGAACATCCTGCACATGTCAATTAAACACATCAGTTGAGAATGGGGACCCAAGCCTTAGTGGTCTTGGGTCGTCCCTTGGCATCACGATACGTAAGCTCTATCTCTTGATGGTTTTCAAGAACAACTGCTCCCCCTGAATTGTCACCCGACTTAGGTAACCAAGTTTGTCTGTGCCTACCAGTTTTTGAAGATTCTGGTTTAACAGGTTGTGACACACTTGGTTCCTTCTGAACTGTTTTAACTTCAGATTTTAAAGCTTTTTCAACAGTTTTTATGTTCTTACGTCGTTGTTTAGTTTCTTGTTCTTTTACAGTTCGTTTATCTTGTTTAGGTGAAACTGACCGACGTTGAGGGTGAACTGTTTCAGGTGAAGCTTTTTCAACCATTTTCTTCTTTGGAGCATTTGGGCAATTTCTGATAATGTGCCCAATTTCTCCACATTTGAAACAAGTTCTCCTTTCAACAGACTTAGGAGAACCTGATCGACTACCAGATGTTGAGGTCGTGGACCCAGAGGTACTAGCCTTTTCATCACACCCGTTTGTGTGTTGAGTGTAATTGTTATCACTGTTTCGTTTTAAGATTGTGACTTGTTTTACAAAATCTGTATTAGATTTGTTTTCAAAAGTTTCAATCTTATCAGTACCCTTGGATGACACAAACTTGACATCCTTTTCTTTCTTTTGAACTCGAGCTCTTGTTGTTTCAGGCTTTTGAGCTCGATTGATTGGTTGTTTACCTTTAGAAGCACTAGGTTGTAGAGTGGTTGAAGATTTCTGATTCCTAAACTGTTTTCTAATTTCAGATTTAGGAATTGGATCACATTGTGTTACCACAATTCCTGGTAGAGTTTTTCCCAAAAATTTGTTTGTATTGTCTTCAAAGACTTTATCAATCAAAGATTTATTTACATTTTTAATTGGAAAAACGTGATCTGAATAGATTTTACTATCTCCAACCAAGGTATACAACACATTACTGCTTTTAACAGTAGACACCGCCTTCTTTTCAACCTTGACAGGATCAATCACTTGCTCTTTAACAGATGGAACCTCAGGAGTATCAGGATCACAAAGGATGTGATTCTCTCGTGGAATATCTACTCCTTTCATCTTGCCAAGTGATTTATCCTGATCACTTACAGCCACATCTGATTCATCATCCGATGTCTCATAGTCCTCGATAATTGGAGGACTTTGTTTCATGGATGGTGAAGTTTCTTGTTCCTTAGGGGCTGTGTTTGAAGAACTGTCCGATTTGAACCCTAGGCCAGTAGAAAATTCCTCAAAGTTCAAAGGCACACTGGGTTCATACCGAGGCATTTCCTCTTCATCGGGCATCTTGGTATAGTTGTCCATCAAAGGGGGTGGACACGCCTTATACCCTACACCTTTCACGTTACCTTTCAGTTGTTGAACGTCTATGATGTGATCAAGCACAAATCGGGAGTTAGAATAACTATCCAATTTCTGTTTGATCGCATCATGCTTGCATTGGGCAATGGCTAATTGCTTCTTAGTTTCTTCCACAAGGTTAATGTACTCATTTATACTTACTTGTTTGTGGTAAACTACTTTGTTAACCTCGGACACATTTTTCTTTAATGTTTCTATTACAGATTTAAATTCTTTTTCATTCCGGGTTAAAGCCATGTTTGCCTCTTGGCATTTTGACAGTTCAATAACCAAATTCTGATTATGACTATGAAGCTTTTCTGATTCAAGCTTCATCTCTGCACATGATTTACAAATACTAGGAGCAGGAGGTTCAGAAGTTACCTGACTAGTAGAGGCTGAACCATTTGCCATAAAGGCAGTTTGAAAAGAAAAAGCTCCATCTTCAGAGAATAGCTTTTCCATTTCCATTGATGTATCAGCAGCCTTCCTAATCAGAATTGATTTCTGACATTTAAGCTCATCAGCTTCATTCAGTAGCTCCTGTATATCATCATCTCCTTCTTCATTCACATCAGGCTCTGAGTGATTATCCCCAGAAACAGAGCCTTCTTCATCCGAACTGCCCGAATAACCAGAACTGTCATCGCTCCCAGAAGATTCTTCTTTATGAACCTGCTCGATGACTTTAGCATACAATGCAGTTCCACTTCCTTGATCACCTTCACCAAACTGCACTGACCAGTCACATCCTTCATCAGCTTGAACAGCCAAAGCCCGATTGTGATTGGTAGCTCCAGGCTGTCCCTGATTGTTATTCACTGCCACCATCCTCCGTTCACGGTTTTCTTGTTGGGCATTCGCATTAGTCTGGTTTCTGAACGGGTTGTGATTGCCGTGTTTTGTTGGTCGAGTGCACTCACGTTTAAAGTGCCCTTTCTCGCCACAATTAAAGCACGTGACGGCATTAATATCAAACCCATACTTCGTGTTTTTCTTTCCTTCCAACGAAGTTCTTCCAGTTCTCGCCATGAAATCTTTTGCCCTTCTAACCGCACTAGCAAAAGCCCATTTAATATCCATCAACTCCATTTCTTCCTTGTCGATCTGATCATAATCTTCATTGGTCATGTTGATGTTTCCAAGCTGACCAGCTACCAAACCACAGTAAGCACTGACCATGGTGTTGATAATTTCCATATGTTCCTTAGCAACTTCAATACTAAGGTGTGAAAGATTTGAGTTGTCGACTCGGATTGTGTGATGACTTTGGGATTGAGGTTGAGGATTGCTTGTATAGTGAGCTTGCTGTTGTTGTTGTTGAGGTTGTGGTTGTGGCTGTGTTGGAACAGGAATGTAAGACCTCGGATCGAATTGAGGTTGTGGTGGAGCAGCTGTTGATTGAGGAAATGGAAAGGAACTCGTATTGGACACAAAAGCAGTTTGAAGCTTCGGTTGCTGAACAGAACTAGCTGAAGGACCAAAACCAGGCAAATACATTTCTGTATTTTGAGGAGCTGGAGCACGCCTTGCTTTCCTAATTTCTTCATCATTTTTATGTTCCAGCTTCTGAATGAACTCATAGATGTTAATCTCATCTAGAGCTTTAGTATGCTTCAACAGCTCAATAAACGAACTCCATTTTGGGGGTAGGGCGTCAGCAAACCTGTTCACCATGTCTTGTTGAGTAGCTGCCACCCCATAAGCACACATTTCACTAATCAAATGATAGAAACGTGTGGTCATATCATTCAGAGTCTCGTTTTCCAAAAACTGAAAAGATTCAAATTCTTTCTTCAACAAATCATGCCTAGACTTTCGAGCAGCTGCATTGCCTTCTCCTCTAGCAACTAAGGCATCCCACAATGCTTTCGTGGTCTTGCAATATGAAAACTGATGGTAGATGTCTTTGTTGAGTGCTTGAGTAAGTATGGCATATGCCTTTTTCTCCAATTCATAAGCCTTCTTGTCATTTTCAAGCATATTGGCGTAACCTTCTGAAGTGGATGCTCTACTTTCAAGACTTTCATTGAATGCATTGACAAAACACATCCAAAGGTCGGTGCTTTGTCCTTGAACATATGTGTGAAAGCGGCCTTTCCATGACGGAAAATCGTTCATGTGGTTCAGCTTTGGTGGACGATTGTTACTGCCTGTTTCACTCTCACTAATCAGAAGATTCTGAAGACTTTGACTTTGATTGGATACCAAAGCCCATTGACACGAACTTATTGATTGTTGTTGTTTTGGAATGGCACTCGTCATATATTCAGCCATCGACATCTGTTTCAGATCTGGTTGTGGATCCGTACTCCAATCCCAAGGACTTGTGCAACTCATTGTGATCAAAAATTAACAAATAACCTACACACCACAAACTGTTAACAACAAACAGACAACAATTGAAAGATACAATCTGATCGAAAGATCAAGACTTGTTCGAAGGATCAACAGTGATCGAAAGATTACTGTTGAGTTTCGAGCAATAGTCTTCGAAAGATTCTCAATGAAAGATCCTTATCTTTCGACTGATTATCACGAAAGATTCAATGTTCGAAAGATTTATATCTTTCGAATACTGATCTCGAAGGATTCACAATGAAAAATCCTTATCTTTCGAGATGTATCCTTATCTTTCGGACAACCAACTTTCGAAAAGATTCCAACTACGAAGGATAACCCTTAGACTTCGAAAGACTACTCGAAGGATGCTTATCTTTCGAGCTGCCTTTGATCGAAAGATGTCGAAGGATATCTTTCGATGTCGAAGGATATCTTTCGACAGCTCTGACACACTGACACAAAGTACGACGGGTTGGTGAAAAAGGTGATGTGTTGATGTACCAACTTTCGGCAGAAAGGATGGTTCTGCAACAACTTTTCACCAAACAATTGACTTTCAAAAATTTTTGCCAAAATAAGCAACCTTATCTTCAAGAACTGGTCACCGGAAACACACCGGAGATATAGCCGGAAAAATCAAGGTTTCACAAAAACGATTTTTATGTTACCCAAACCGACCCCGAACACTCCCGATAGGTTTAGTATGCGTTTTTATGCAGAAAACTACCAAAAACGGGTGCTAAACCAAGTGTCCAAACACACCAAGAACTTGAACAAACCGGTTTTAAACAAGGTAAAGAGCGAGGCTCTGATACCACTTGTAGGTCCCTTTTCTCGGAGGATCGAGAACAAACCTAAACCTTGTTATACTAACCCACTAGCGAGTGCGGAATCCAAGCTATTAGGCAAACCGGGATGAAGCAAGAACAAACACAAGAACACACAAAGTTCACCGATTAACACCACTGTATTAATACGTATGAAGGTTTACGGTTACAAGCACAAGGTTTACAATCTGTTTGCAAACTCTCTAAAGTGTGTGTGTGTGTGTGTTTTCCAGCAGAGTTTCTCTAACTCTCCAAATGTGCATCTGTCTTACACTAACACACTGCATGGGTATTTATACCCATACATAACAGGTCTGTCCGAAGGATTCGACAGATGGTCCGAAGGATCATCTGTCGATGACAATGTGTCCGAAAGATCAGCATGGACATCGAAGGATCATCCTTCGATGCCTAATGGTCGAACCATGGTCGAACCATATCTTTCGAGCACCTCGAAGGATGATGCGTATCCTTCGAGGCTATCCTTCGATTCAGATAAACATCATGTTGTCCAAGTCAAACTAGGAGGATAGTTGACTTGGTCAACTTACAGACTGATTTGGAAACATCGTTTACATACAGACCGAATACAGACAAAGTACAGACACAAGTGCACCAACAGAATGGATGCATGCTATCTATCACCATACGCCTATAACCATCATCATCAACTTCCATTGTAGTAGACCATTGTCCTCCTTCATGCGTGGAAGTTTCACCATGTGCATGCCATGTTGTATAATTATCCATGAAACCATTGTCAAGCAGGTGTTTACGAACAGTTTCTCTACTTCTATAGAAGACATTTTGGCATTTAAAGCATGGACATTTGATGTCATATACTGTCCTACCACGTTTAGTTACCCTTTTATCGACAACAAATTCTTTAGAATAGGCAAATTCTAGAAAGAGATTCACATTGGCACAATATTCCATATTAGCAAATCCATCACTGTTTGTTCTTTTGTACATCCATTGTCGATTTGTAAACCACGTCATTTTCAGTAAAGTCAATGTAACCCCTATAATTCAAAGGCATCCAAACAATTAAAAAGCACTACAAGAATACAATACTTAATAACAAGCATGCATAAACTTACGGGTATACATGAAAAAATACAAAAGCAATTTTTCTAATTCTCTTTAATGACCTTAAAGAACGAACATGAACAAAAGAAAAACAAGCATGCATAAACTTACGAGTAGGCCTGTTTGGGTCGGGGGAGGGTATTCTTTTGGGATCTGGTGGCATAAGGAGACTAAATACGTTGTGGGTAGTCATCTTTTTCTTTTGTATTGTTTCCTATAGGATTCTTATATTTTCCATTTGGTTTCTTGTTTTGATAGGATTACAATGTTGTATTTTATTCTGCTTAACCATTTGGTTTGGTCTATTTTTGACACTGATGGTTAACTCTGTGACTTTGATTGGGATTTTAGGAAGTCATCAGCTCTTGGAGAGCTTTAACCATGGAGAGATAAGGATGGGCCATACTTTTGTGATTAGGACATTAACTTCCTCTCCAAGATTTTCATTTTTAGATCCTAACAAAAGTATTGAAACCTTCACTGTTCTATTTTTTTTTTCTAAAGCCTTTTCTTGGTTTATGATTGAGTCTGTTGTGTCTGACTCATTTGAGTCATGGGATATTCAGGGATTTTTGGGTTGGGTTGACTTACTAAAGAGGTGGGGAGATCAGATTGTGTTTATGGGAATATGTACTAAAAAGCTATTTGGGCTGTGGATATGGTATAAGCATAGAGAAAGAGATGATGACAGGGCTGCTAGTTTAAAACAGTTTTGGGTTTATGTTGGGTGCTGGGTGCAATATAAGCCTAATCTTGATGTGTATTTTAGCTTCAGGAATGTTGATGGGATGAAAGGTGTGCTGGGAATTTATAATAGTGTTTAGGATTATAAAACTATAACTTTGATGAATGTTTTTACAGCAGGAGTGGATTTGTTTTCGAACTATAGTCCAGTGTCCATCGACTCTCGACTGCAAAGAGCTCTGTTTAATAGATATTTTGTATTATTGATGTGGCCATAACACTTTTCTACAACCTATTAACTTCGGATATTTGAAGTTAACAAGTAGGGAATATCTTAAATTACTGTTAATGACCATCAGCTTGATAGAAAAACACATGTTTTCTGTCACCTCTCTGCAGCGATTTATATTAAATCAAATCATGCAATAAATTAGGAAGGGTCACTTGACTTTTGAGTCAACAAATTGAATTTGGAATTGGATGAAACAATATTAAACCAGACAGGATTCGGTTGTAACTATTGAACTCAAATTCATGCTCTCAAACAGACAAACACTATAATCGACCAGAACCGTGGTAACTGGTAACAATTATAGGTGTTCCAATATTGACGGCTTGTGATAGAATCAAAACACACAATTATGACTTAAATTCCAAATATCCTTATTACACCAAATAAATCCCACCAAAATGTCAAACACACTACCATACTAGCAAGGCACAAATAACATTTAAACAACTAAAACCTCTGAGAGAATTTACGATTCGGGGTGCTAAACGGGTCGTGTTCGCGGGTTTTCTTATAACCTACGATATGTTTTTTTAGCTTAACTACTGCTGGAGAAGATGATTGACTGCTGTTCTTCGATTAGGGTTTTCTTATTACCTACGATATGTTTTTTTAACTTAACTATTGGTCGTAATGTTTTTTTAAGTTAACTGTTGGACTTGACCACCAATTAGGCCCAATAAAAACTATTTGGGCCGAAAAAAATAGTCCAGAAAACAAAAAACTGATCAATTTGCACAAGTCTGGTGAGGCTTAAGCCTCATCGCCTCGCCTCACCGCCTCACCGCCTCAGACCGCCTCAGACCGCCCTCGTATGGTTGAGGCTTAGGTTTCAGTTCCCCCCTGTGAGGCTAAGCCTTAGTTGCGATTTTTCAGCGCCTCACCTGAGGCGTACGCCTCGAGGCGCGCCTCACTTCGCCTTTTTAAACCTTGGTTCAACCTGACCCGAACCCGAAAATTGTACACGAACCAGAACCGAACCCGACAATCGTATCATACATATGAACCGAACCCGACAATCGTATCATACATATGAACCCGAACACATAAACAAAAGTCGACAAAGGTTCTGGTTGTTGGGTAGCACAATTTTAAGCCACAGGTTGCGTGTTCGATCCCCGCTTATGACCAACTTTTCAATTATTTTTAGTATGTATTATTAAAGGAAGGAATGTCTGGACTAGGGAACAATTATCAAACAAGCAGTGTGGTATTTGGTTTAACTTTTGTTGATGCAGATTTTGTGTCCGATGCTTGTCGAATAGATTAGTTATTATTTTATGCTGAATTTGTAATAGTTAGTGAAACGGTCAAGCGAACGTGTATAGACCCGCTCGTTTGAAGTGGTCAAACGAGAGGGTTGTTGGTTTGACTGTGTGTGTGTGTTGCTAGACAAAGTTGCTGTGTTGTTATTGGTGTCGAAGGATAAGGCATCGAAGGATTATGAATATCCTTCGATGAGCTCGAAAGATACCCATCGAAGGATGGACCTCGAAGGATATCGAAGGATATCATTCGAGGTATGTGAGTATCTTTCGAAGACTGTCTGATCGAAGGATGATGTTTCGACCAGTCAGTCTGATCCTTCGACCTGCAGTGTTTGTTTTGGTATAAATACCAACACTTTGTCATTTGCAACACAAGAGTGAGAGCACAAGTGTGTGCTAGAGAGAGAATGGAGGTCTGAGACCTCACCGGGAGAAATCACCACTTGGTTTCTCCCCGGATGTATACTTCTTTGGTATTAGTTCGGTTGTCATGTAACCGGGCCGACTTGTAATGTTTACTACCGGATTAATACAAAGTTTGTTATGTTTATCCTCTCTTATCTCTTCCATCTTTGAACATTATCATGAAAATCACGGTTTCGGTCCCGAAACCTGGACCTACAATTGGTATCAGAGCCATGGTGCCCGATTTAGTAAAACTAACCGTTTACTAAGTCACATGTGCTCTAGATCTGTGATTTTTGTGGGTTTTTGTTCAAGATGTAAAAAGGTGAAAATGAGAAAAACCCAGATCTGGACCCGGATATCCAGATCTGTGCTAAACCGGGTGTTGGGTTTTATGTTTTTCTCTAAAATACTCAAGTTTTCTTCATCAAAACAACGTGTACAAGTGTTTTCGTCGGATCTGCAGATGAACAGTCCTCCGTGTTCTTGATGTTCTTGACAGCTTAAAATTTCGAAAGATGCTGTTTGTCCTCGAAAGATTGAACAGTTTTTCGAAGGATGAAACAAAATTCAAAATTCAAATTTTCATGCTTCGAAATGTGCGAAAGTTGGTCACCTACCACATCAACTTTTCTGACACCTGTCGTACTTTCTGTCCTTGTGTCAGGACCATCGAAGGATAACTTTCGACCTCGAAAGATCATCCTTCGATCAAGGAGATTCGAAAGATGAACAGGAGTGCTCGAAAGATCATCAGTTCTTCGAAGGATCAAAAGGTTCTTCGAAGGATCAAAAAGACTTCGAAGGATCAATTCTGAAGTGTACGAAGGATCAGCCATGTCCAACTTCGAAAGGTGTTCGAAAGATCTGTGACATGTGCTCGAAAGATGCTCGAAAGATATGTGACATGTGCTCGAAAGACTTCGAAAGATCATCTTTCGAAGCTGTCTTGGTGTTTATCTTTCGTTTGATGCAGGTGTTTCGAAGGATCCAGATGTTGTGGAATTTTATGAACTCAGACAGTGTGTTGGGGTTAATCATTTAATTCACTTGGAGTCGGGTCGGGTGTTCGCAAGGATTATTCATACCGGGCTTCAAAGTTTCAACATCAAAATTCGTACGGGATTTGGGAACACGCGGGGTGATGCAGCATGATGAACACAAGAGATGATGAAGACTTGATGTTTGAAAATGTGGGGTAGTCACGGTTACCGATGCAATGACAAATATGGTAACGCGACTATTATGGGCCAAACACAACAGTTCCGCTTGGTGGAGGGAATTGGTGAATATTTGACGACAGTTTCTTTGAAGTGGAAAGAATCTGTTAAGGTTTAGAGATTTTGCCAAAGAAATGGGGGGATAAAAATTTTTTCATTTGTTGAATTTCTTCGGTAAATCTCTAAACGCAATCTCAGGTGGTAGAGTTTATGATCTTCTGGTGATTCAAACGGTTCAGCGTGGAATGTTTTGCACAGACACTTGAAGATCAAGACTTGATGCAGTTGTTTAAGAATGGAACCTTTATCATATGCCGGTTGGAGTTTTGGAAGATCAGCGGAAGATCGGTCAATTGATCCTTTTGAGGAAATTGCACAACACTCAACACGGATACGCGTACTTTGAGGGGGAAATCTTATACAATGAGCATCAGGATGCTACTTACCTGGATCATCGGTCAAGGGGGAATTTGTCTACACAGAGAAGATGAATACTTGGCTGAAGATTGATTGCAATTGCATTTTCAGCATTCGACAGCAACGGACAAGGGGGAATTTGTTGATGCAGATTTTGTGTCCGATGCTTGTCGAATAGATTAGTTATTATTTTATGCTGAATTTGTAATAGTTAGTGAAACGGTCAAGCGAACGTGTATAGACCCGCTCGTTTGAAGTGGTCAAACGAGAGGGTTGTTGGTTTGACTGTGTGTGTGTGTTGCTAGACAAAGTTGCTGTGTTGTTATTGGTGTCGAAGGATAAGGCATCGAAGGATTATGAATATCCTTCGATGAGCTCGAAAGATACCCATCGAAGGATGGACCTCGAAGGATATCGAAGGATATCATTCGAGGTATGTGAGTATCTTTCGAAGACTGTCTGATCGAAGGATGATGTTTCGACCAGTCAGTCTGATCCTTCGACCTGCAGTGTTTGTTTTGGTATAAATACCAACACTTTGTCATTTGCAACACAAGAGTGAGAGCACAAGTGTGTGCTAGAGAGAGAATGGAGGTCTGAGACCTCACCGGGAGAAATCACCACTTGGTTTCTCCCCGGATGTATACTTCTTTGGTATTAGTTCGGTTGTCATGTAACCGGGCCGACTTGTAATGTTTACTACCGGATTAATACAAAGTTTGTTATGTTTATCCTCTCTTATCTCTTCCATCTTTGAACATTATCATGAAAATCACGGTTTCGGTCCCGAAACCTGGACCTACAACTTTCCTCCTAAAAGTTTTGGAACTCGTTGCCTCAATTTCACTTTTTCCATGCTGCTTCATTTTTTTTTCCACAATAACTTTTCCAACCACCCGGTTCCTTAAATTATAACATCCATGCTAGTTCTTACTTTTTTCCATAATAATTTTCTATGGTAATAACACCCATGCTGGTTCTTATTTTTTTAGATAACAATTTTCTATGGAGATAGATAGTGGGATAAGAAATGCTTTGAAGCATCATAGGAAAAAAAGGGGACTTTAGTGATGATAAAGCCCGACCCGACCCGAAAATTCTAACGTCAAGTTGACCGAAATTCGAGTATCTATAAAAGTGAACCCAGTTAAAAACAATCCTGGATCCGCCACTGTTTGCTTTGGGTCCTTTCGGTGGGTTTTCTTTCTGGGTATCTGTGGTTTTCGTATGGGTTTGTTATCTGCTCGTAATCTTCTCATTCTTGGGTCCTGCTGGCTGAAGTTATTCGATCAGGGGGTGGCATTGTTTTTGCAACCAAAGTGGGATTTTCAGGAGGGGCTTTTAGTTGTCTGGATGTTTTTTGGGGTGGTCCAGGGGTGTTGGGTTGGCAGCAGGTTGGGTTCCAGGTCTCATGTCCGGGTTTGGGTCTGGGGTCCAGTTTTTCCGAGTGTGTCATCTCGTTCCGGGTCTCTTCCTCCCGTTTTAAACGTGCTGCCTTGTTCCGGGTTCTGTTACTGGTCCAGGTCTGTTATTACGTTCTCCGGGTTTATCTGGGTAGCTTTAAAGTGGGTTGTGTTGGTTTGGGTGAGTAGCCCAGCTGTTCTGGGGTGTACGTCCCAATCAGTTGGCCCAAGTTTTGTATCCAGCATTTGTTTCGGGTTAATTCCTACGGGTTTGACCAATCCGGGTTTAATTTGGCTCCAGCTCATTTTGTGGACTTATGTGGAGTGTGCGGCCCATCTAAATTGGGTTATGTGGAGTCTTTTTTGGTTGGTTCTTGTTCATGCAGATTTTGTGTCCGATGCTTGTCGAATAGATTAGTTATTATTTTACGCTGAATTTGTAATAGTTAGTGAAACGGTCTATCGAACGTGTATAGACCCGCTCGTTTGAAGTGGTCAAACGAGAGGGTTATTCGGTTGACCGTGTGTGTTTGCTAGACAAATTATGGTTGTACATGTTGGTGTCGAAGGATAAGGCATCGAAGGATTGTGTATCCTTCGATGAGCTCGAAAGATATCCATCGAAGGTTGAAGATGGACCTCAAAGGATATGGCATCCTTCGAGGTATGTGTGTATCTTTCGAAAGCTGGATGGTCGACAGATGATCTATCGACCAGTCAGTTTAATCCTTCGACCGTGCAACCTGTGTTTGGTATAAATACCAACACCTTGTCATTTGCAACACAAGAGTGAGAGCACAAGTGTGTGCAAGAGAGTGATAGGAGGTTTGAGACCTCACCGGGAGAAATCACCACTTGGTTTCTCCCCGGATGTATACTTCTTTGGTATTAGTTCGGTTATCATGTAATCGGGCCGACTTGTAATGTTTTACTACCGGATTAATGCAAAGTTGTTTGTTTATCATCTCTTTATCTCTTCCATCTTTGAACATGAACATGAAAATCACGGAATCGATCCCGAAACAGGGACCTACAGTTCTAGTGGATCAGGGACGAACAGGCCCAATTCACATGCCTAGTATCGGAACTGATGGGCTCCGGCCCTGTAATGCTGCTGCTGTTGTTTTCTGGGCCCAGCCTGCTGTTTTCCCCTGGCCAGCAGGCCCAACTCGCTGAAGCCGTGGAGAAGGCCCAAAGTTGATTCCAAATGTTGCGTAAATGAAGGCCCTTTTGGTGTTGTTCTTGTTACCAGTTGTATTATGTTTTATACGTGTGCCCGTGTTTTGTTAGGAAAAGATATAATTCCTACTAGTTTGTTAAAAGTTAGTAGGTATTGTATGTTTTTTCTTTTGTTGTTTTTACGATCTCCAAAGCATGTTTTGGTGACTCGTAGTTAGGTTGGCGTGGTTATGCCCCTTTAAACTTGTATCATTTTATTTTTTATTGAAGTTTGCCGGGCAAAAGCTCATTTACCCAAAAAAAAACCCGTGAATTTCGTGTTAGGTTTTCGGGTCGTGTCAGAAATTCACACCCCTATTTACGATTGCTCCTAAACAGAATCCTAGCATAACACAATATCCACACAAGCTCTATGATGTATGTTCAATCTAAAATCAGGTTTCCAAATAGTAACAAAACAATAAATGTATAACCTAAAGCTCAATAACAAGCGTAAACAGCAAGAAGTATGACTTAAAATCCTTAAAATCAGGTCTTCAAACAGCAACAAAACAACAAATGCATAACCTAAACCTCAATAACAGGCACAAAGGTAAGAGTATAAACCGAAAATAAACCAAATGAATGTAAATCAATTGTAACCAATCACCTGAACGTCAAAGCAAAGCAAAACCAAACCAAAATTCAAGGAGTCCAGTTCGTAACTTCAGTCGAAACGTAGCAAACAAACTAAATTCACAAGAAATAATCAGCGAAGTGAGATCTTACCTTACTAATGAGCAGGAGGTCGACCCTGTAGATTCTGTAAACTGTCGAATTACTTGCACCGAAGCTTCTTCACAATTGTTCACAACAAAAACAAGAGATATAGAGAGAGTGGAGGGATGTGAATCGTGCCGAGGTTTTGTGAGGGGACGAAGAAAACTCAGCTGTGAACGTGGCCTTGAGGTCCCGATCTTCCTGTAGTTGGTTATTGAGGATGGGAACTAGCGCGGGGAAAGAATGGAGATTAGGAGGTAATTTTAAAATTTTATCTCAATTTTTGTATGATAAAACTTTATTTTAGAATTTTTTTTTGGATAAGAACTAGGGCTGCACCATGAGATATTATATGTTTCAAATGGAATTTTGCAAATTGTGTTTGGTTGAACATGTGTCGACTGAATTTCATAAGTAATATCTAAAATTACACATGTGTTATATGTGGTATTATACATATGTAATATCAACTTACAAACAATTACTTTTATATTTTTAGTATAGCAAGACTATATTCACAGCATTTATGGGCGTTTAAAAAATTAGAGAAAAATTAATAGAAGTCAACATTATTCTCGTTTTATTCCCTTGTTTAATCAACACCAATAATCCCCGGAATTGGTGGTGGACGACTCGGGTTACTCTTGGAGTACTCCGTTTGTCCAGTGGGTGCCCCGAGAGTGCTCGGGATTAATTTGTTGGCCGTTCCAAAAAAAATCACATATACAAAAATCATATTTAAGAACTTGGTTAAGATGGAGTTTTCATGATAAAAAAATTAAAATATTTTACGGGCCCTGTTACGTTTTTTAAAATTTTAACCGAATCATAACCGAATTAACCGACAAAATCGAACCGAAAAAACCAAACCAAATAAAAAACCGGTGGGTTGGTTAATGGTTTTTTGAAAACCGAAAGTAGCGGGTCGGTTATTGTTATCATTTTTTCCATACCCAACATAACCGAACCAAACCGACATGTAATAAACTTTTGTAGGATTTAGGACTTTTCACCATATTTTTAATATTTGATGTTGTTTATTGAAGATTTTTAGTATTTATGGGTTTTTCATATGGTTTTGTGGTTTTGGTTGGATGTTTATTTGAATTTATGGAATGTATCATATCACTTTATTTAAATATTCAATAATAATTGGTATTAATATTATTCCATGCTAAAGAATTTAAGCTATTTTTAGCTCAGCTAAATACACGGTTAACCACCCATAAACGACCCGCTATAATCATCAAAACCGAATAACCATAACCACCATAACCGATCGGTTATGGTTATGGTTATGGTTATCCATTAACCGACATCGTGGTTGTGGTTATGGCTTTAGGTTCAAACCGACCCATGCACACCCCTAATGCTCGGTAAGTGTTCATGAACAATTCATGAACACATATATTTTTTAACAAACAAACACGAACAATGCCTTATTTGTGTTTATTCGGTTCGTTTGCATCCCTAATCAGAATAGTAGTAACAATATATTGAAATCTAATTGCTTACATGGAAATTTGAGTTCAAGAAGGTGAAGGTTTGAGGTAATCTCTTGTGCTTATGACTCCAAATTAAGCAAATTGCAATATAGAACCCCTCCCCCCTAATTTTGACGAATTTTGTGTCGAATGAGTTTAGGGATCGGTTAGGGTTCTTTAAGTAACATATCTAATATATAAAATTTCATTTATTCAACCCGTGTAGGTTTTTAATGATATTATTGTTTTATTATTTAGTATATAAAATTACATTTTCGACCCGTGTAATACACTTGGTTCTAACCATCCTTGACTAACAGAACACTAATTATCCCTCGTTGATCCTAACCGGTGGCCATGACCATTATTAACCGACCACAGTTGTCCCTAATTGCCCATAATTGCAAGATACCAAGCAATATCGTTGTTAACCAATATTGACCATGGTTGACCTAATAAAACATATTGAATGATAAATGGCAATAAGTTATATTAAATCCTCATATGTTTAATAGACCATAATGAGTTATATCACATTATTATATGTATTACCATTGACCATATATAACTATTTCTAGATTATCCTTGTTCATGATTATTAATCATTGTCAACCTAAATTACCCCTATTAACCCTAATGGAGATTAATTGGCCTTAATTACCTATCATCGATCCTTATTGACTATCAATGACTCATACTAAACATAATCAACCCTAATTATCCATGTTAACCCAAGTAGCCTTCACTGACAATTATCGATAGGCCTGTAATTGAACCGAACGAACACGAACATAGGCATGTTCGTGTTCGTTCATTTAACTTTAACCGAACACGAACATATAATTGAACATATTTTTTGTTCATGTTCATTCATTAAGAAATCGGGCATTTTCGTGTTCGTTTATGTTCGTTCGTTGAAAGCTCAAAACAGATGGTTCATGAACATAAATGAACACAAACAAACATAAACAAAAAAAATAATCAAACTTATTTGAATAAACATAAATTAACATGATTGAACAAACATAAATGAACACAAATGAAAGTAATTGAACAAATATAAACAAACACAATATACCGTGATCTACTATCCCTCCCCCTTCCTCTAATTGGTCCTAACTGTAGGTCGGATCGAGAACAAACCTAAACCTTGTTATACTAACCCACTAGCGAGTGCGGAATCCAAGCTAGTAGGCAAACCGGGATGAAGCAAGAACAAACACAAGAACACACAAAGTTCACCGATTAACACCACTGTATTAATACGTATGAAGGTTTACGGTTACAAGCACAAGGTTTACAATCTGTTTGCAAACTCTCTAAAGTATGTGTGTGTGTATTTTTCAGCAGAGTTTCTCTAACTCTCTAGCAGAGTTTCTCTAACTCTCTATGTGTGCATCTATCTAACACTAACACAATGCATGGGTATTTATACCCATACATAACAGGTCTGTCCGAAGGATTCGACAGATGGTCCGAAGGATCATCTGTCGATGACAATGTGTCCGAAAGATCAGCATGGACATCGAAGGATCATCCTTCGATGCCTAATGGTCGAACCATGGTCGAACCATATCTTTCGAGCACCTCGAAGGATGATGCGTATCCTTCGAGGCTATCCTTCGATTCAGATAAACATCATGTTGTCCAAGTCAAACTAGGAGGATAGTTGACTTGGTCAACTTACACACTGATTTGGAAACATCGTTTACATACAGACCGAATACAGACAAAGTACAGACACAAGTGCACCAACAAACTCCCCCTTGGCTGTAGCTTTGTCTTTATCTTGTCTTTATCTTCTATAGATGTAGACTTGTCTCGAACTTCGACAGTCTTTGGTCTTCGAGTTTCCAAAACTCTGATGTCCTTTCAAGTCTTCATGGTCGGAGGATCTTCAAAGTCTTCACGTCTTGAAAGCAGAGAGTGTATCAACAAACTACCCGTATCATGTAGGCAGTGTGTTAACAAACTCCCCCTTAACATAAGCTCCCCCTTGAGTTATGCTCGTGAAATACTTTAACTTTATGAAGTGAGATCCTTGTGGTGTTGATGATAGCCAGCGGCAACTCGATCATCTTCATCTTTTGAGTGCCTTCTCGTCGTGTCTTCATTCCAAAGCTTGTCATCGACCATGTTCTCCTAGCCTTTAGAATCTGCACATGCAAGAAATCTAAACGCGTAATGAGAACAACTGCTTGGAACATAGTATAAGCAAATGACACACGAATGACCATGTCACAATCAAGCACCGTCCGACAGTTTGAAAGTTTAATAAATTTTTCAAATTTTAAATTCTAACTTTCAAAACATGCAAATTTCGACCGTTTATGAAGATTTAGTCAGTTTGGTTTTCGTTCAGGTTTCAGGCAACGAAGACTTGAGCTCCAACATCGTACGATCGAAAATAAAGTAGAAATAAAATCTTTTTGGCTTTTATAAAGTTTATATTAAAACACAGATTTCAGGTGTGTTTTTGAAATAAAAAGACAACAATTTAAAATCCTTTGAGTGTTATCAAACGACATCACCGCTAATGTCGTGCTGATATGCACCAAACGACGAAACTGTTTAAAAGAAAAACAATAAAGATTAAGCAGTAAATAAATAAATATATACAAACATTCTTTTTGTGAGTTTCGAGGGTAAGAGAATCATATCAGTGTACGGTCATGCCAAAACACTCTTGTTGTTCAGTTAGTTAACATTAAGATAAGCATCCTATAACAATTATCGGTATTGTTGTCCACTTAAGCTCAACTTATCAGATGTAATCATGTTTAGAGGATACGTTAATGTATGGTTTATACTTACCAACCGGTGTTCATCCACATCACGACACATTCCCGTATCAAGGTATGCACGAGAGTTCATCTTACCGGTGAGTATACCGATTATCATCTGTTTGACCGTATAAATTGTGAGATACTCACTTATTTTGATTTGAAAACAAGTCCTTTGTGATATAATCACTTATTGATGAGGAACTTGATTTTCATATGCATGAGGGCACAGGTGCAAGTCCGTGAACAGGTCAGTACTTCCGTACAGCAGAGAGACGAACTTGACACCCGGATAAATGTGATATTTTATCACTTATTTGTTTTGGACATGTGATTGTTTATCACTTATTGAGGTCGAATGCAGTATGCAATATGTACACGTATGTATAGTATCATGGAAGATCTAGACTTGCGTCCCCGTTATTTTTCGGTAAAAGATACAACCATGATACCCAGATGATAAGCAGCATAAAGACCGAATATCTCAGAACCTCGGCAATCTATCAAACGAAATTTCGGTACTAAGACCATATGCCAATGAATGGTTCCCACCTGGTCTTCAGTCGATTAAGATTTATATCACCCTGCACACTTTAAAATGATTGTGAGCCTACCGATACATCTTATATAGAGCTGCTTATCGTTTTGCATTTAAGGTATAAAGAGGTTTGGATAGACCACTGATGTACTATCATTTTCTCTTTTGCTCTCCAGGAAACTCATTTTTGATTTTCTATTGTTTTTGTGTTTTTGAAATTTTTCGATGTTTTTGTATTTTCCGATTTTTGGATTTACTCCCCCTAAAATCAACAAACTAAGATAAATTTAAAAACACACAAAGATATTTACAAAAATGATTTTCCGATGTTGGTTTACTCTTGCTTGACCTTAATGCCATTTACCAATAATAAGAAGTCAAATCTAGATTTGTCAAAAGCTTTGGTAAATAAGTCGGCACGTTGGTCATCGGTGTGGACCTTAACAACATCGATTAGCCTTTTCTCAAAGCAATCACGTATGAAGTGATATTTGATTTCGATGTGTTTGGTCTTTGAATGCTGCACAGGATTTCTAGTGATATCTAAAGCAGCAGAATTATCAACGTAAATAGGAGTAGTTAGGAATTCAAAACCGTAGTCCCGCAATTGTTGTTGGATCCAAAGAACTTGTGAACAACAACTTGAGGCAGCAATGTATTCAGCTTCGCATGTTGATGTAGCGACACACGTCTGCTTCTTGCACTGCCAGGTGACTAGGCGATTTCCTAAAAACTGACATCCAGCCGTTGTGGATTTGCCGTCGATTTTACATCCGCCAAAATCAGAATCACTGAATGCGACCAAGTCAAAGTTATTATCCCTAGGATACCACAGACCGGTGTCTGGATAAGCCTTCAAATAACGAAAAATCCTTTTGACAGCTGCAAGATGTGAGGCCTTCGGGTTGACTTGATATCTGGCAAGCAGGCATGTTGGGTACATTATATCTGGCCTTGATGCTGTGAGGTACATAAGGGATCCGATCATCGCGCGATAGTATGAAGGGCTAACAGGTTCACCCTTTACGTCAGGAGTTATTCCGTGATTAGTTGGCAATGGGGTACCAATGGGCGTTGCATCGGACATCTGGAACCGGCTCAAGATGTCTCCAACATATTTAGTCTGATGGATGAATATCCCAGACTCCGTTTGTTGCACTTGTAGGCCCAAAAAGAAATTCATTTCCCCCATAGCACTCATCTCGAATTTATCCTGCATGATGCGCTCGAAATTCCTACACAAAACATCATTAGTAGAACCAAAAATAATATCATCAACATATACCTGAACCAGAAGAAGATCCCCATCTTGTTCTTTGATGAAGAGAGTACAATCGATAAGACCTCTTCGAAAACCGTTCTCCAGCAGATATGTAGATAAGGTTGCATACCAAGCTCGTGGCGCTTGATGAAGACCATAGAGAGCTTTGTTGAGCAACCAAACCCGATCGGGATGAACAGGATCTTCAAAACCTGGAGGCTGTTCGACATATACCTCTTCTTCAACCACACCATGTAGAAATGCACTTTTGACATCCATCTGGTAAACCTTGAATCCTTTGAATGAGGCATAAGCCAGAAAGATCCGAATAGCTTCCAGACGTGCAACTGGTGCATAGACTTCGTTGTAGTCGATCCCCTCTATCTGACGAAAACCTTGAACGACTAAACGAGCTTTGTTTCGAATAACCACTCCACGGTCGTCTTTCTTGCATTTGAAGACCCATCGAGTGCCAATCTTCTTGTAATTCTCAGGCTTTTCAACAAGCTTCCAAACACCCAGCTTGTGAAATTGCTGTAATTCTTCCTGCATGGCCTCAACCCAAGCACAGTCTTTCAATGCTTCTTTCCACGACTTTGGTTCTTCTTGTGACACATAACACGCGAAGGACCAGTCATTTTGTTGACCAGACTCTCTTATAGCTGAATACAAACCAGCATTCCGGTTGTTTCTCAGCTGATTACGCGTCTGCACACCGCGATGGACATCTCCTATGATATTCTGCTGGGGATGGGTATCGTGAATCCGCATTTCAGGATTATCTGGCACACGAGCATTGATACCCAAATTGTTCAGATTAAGATCAACAACCAACTCCACACCAGGAATGTGGTTAGAAGTGGATGCATTCCCTTCAGCAGTATCTATATTCTGCGTATGAGGTGTATCCCCAGAGGCACCTTGAACAGGAGCAGCTGGAGCTGAAGATCCTTCGGCTGCATCATGATATTCATCATCTTCAGAAGAGTCATTATAATCAGCAGCATCTTCATAAACCTCATTTTGAACCATATTGTTGACTGACGTAGAAGCTTGAGGATCAACAACAATAGGTCTAACCAATGGCGAGACAGCAGCGTTGTCACTTTCCAACAACATTCGAGCCGCTGCTGATTCTTCGTCAAAGGTTGGCAGATTGAAGGAGTTAAATAATCCATCATAATCGAACATCCACGGATCACCCGGAGCCCTAACAGGACTCGTGTACCTTTGAACCCTAACTTCACTCCATAGCTCAATCTTTTTGGTAGCTAGATTCCAAACACGAAAATTCGGAGTTGCATATCCAAGGAAGAAACCCTCGATAGCTCTTGCACCAAACTTTCCATCCGGTTCAATCATAGTACAAGGAGCACCAAATGGTTCAAGGTAAGAAAGATCCGGTTTCCTTCTCTGAAGGAGTTCGAAGCAAGTCTTGCCATGTCTCTTAACTGTAAGAACTCTGTTCAACGTGTAGCAAGCAGCCGATACAGCCTCTCCCCAGAATTGAATAGGGAGTTCCGACTCTACTAACATTGTTCTTGCAGTTTCAATAATAGTTCGATTCTTCCTCTCAGCGACACCATTTTGTTGTGGAGTATAACGAGAACTGTACTCATGAAGAATGCCTTTAGAAGTACAAAACTCATCCATAACTTGATTCTTGAATTCAGTTCCATTGTCGCTTCGGATCCTTTTCACTTTCAACGTATAGAGATTCTCCAACATTGTAAGAAGATCCTTGAGGATGCCAGGAGTTTCACTTTTGTGTGCCATAAAAGATACCCAAGAAAATCTAGAGTAGTCATCAGTAACTACTAAACAATAAGCATCACCAAACGTTGTCTTGTGCTTCATAGGTCCAAAAAGGTCCATATGAAGACGTTCGAGAGGCATGCTGACAGTGTTGATTTTCTTCAAAGGGTGAGACTTCTTCGTTTGCTTCCCCTTTTGGCAAGAGACACAGATATCTTGTAGATGAAAACTTCTTACAGGCACACCATTCACAAGATTATTTTTCACCAAATGGTTCATTTTTCTCAAGTGAATGTGTCCCATTCTTCTGTGCCAAGATATAGACTCCTTTTCTGTGGCTTTTGAGACAAAACAAGTAACTTGTGCAGATGTAGTAATCGCTTGGCTCATATCGAGAATATAAAGATCATTAACTCTCGGAGCCGATAAGAGAACCCATTCTTGTGGAATTTTGAAACCAGGCTTCAGCACATAACAGCCAGCATCATCAAAAATCACTGAGAACTTTTTATCGCAGATTTGCGACACACTGAGAAGATTGTGATCAATTTGCTTCACATAATTGATCTTATCAAAGCACACGATGCCATTGGAGATACTTCCTTCTCCAGTAATGTACCCGCCTTTATCACCCGCAAAAGCAACATACCCTCCTCTGATATTTCTCACGTCATACAGGAGCCGTAAGTCGCCAGTCATGTGCCTGGATGCTCCACTATCAACAATCCAATGACTATTAATAGTTCCTCCTAGAACATCCTGCACATGTCAAATAAACACATCAGTTGAGAATGGGGACCCAAGCCTTAGTGGTCTTGGGTCGTCCCTTGGCATCACGATACGTAAGCTCTATCTCTTGATGGTTTTCAAGAACAACTGCTCCCCCTGAATTGTCGCCCGACTTAGGTAACCAAGTTTGTCTGTGCCTACCAGTTTTTGAAGATTCTGGTTTTACAGGTTGTGACACTCTTGGTTCCTTTTGAACTGTTTTAACTTCAGATTTTAAAGCTTTTTCAACAGTTTTTACGTTCTTACGTCGTTGCTTAGTTTCTTGTTCTCTTACAGTTCGTTTATCTTGTTTAGGTGAAACTGACCGACGTTGAGGGTGAACTGCTTCAGGTGGAGCCTTTTCAACAAACTTCTTCTTTGGAGCGTTTGGGCAATTTCTGATAATGTGCCCAATTTCTCCACATTTGAAACAAGTTCTCCTTTCAACAGACTTAGGAGAACTTGATCGACTACCAGATGTTGAGCTTGTAGAACCTGAGGTACTTGCTTTTTCATCACACCCGTTTGTGTGTTGGGTGTAATTGTTATCACTGTTTCGTTTCAAAATCTTGACTTGTTGTACAAAATCAGTGTTTGATTTGTTTTCAAAAGTCTCAATTTTATCTGTACCTTTTGATGCTACAAACTTAACATCTTTTCCTTTCTTCATGTAACGAGCTCCTTTTGTTTCAACTTTAGCCTTTGGCTTTGGAGCTCGTTGTGGTTGTTTACCCTTAGAAGCAGTAGGTTGTCGAGTGGTTGGAGATTTTTGATTACCAAATTGTTTCCTAATCTCAGCCTTAGGAATTGGATCACATTGTGTTACCACAATTCCCGGAAGTGTTTTTCCCAAAAATTTGTTTGTATTGTCTTCAAAGACTTTGTCAATCAAAGATTTATTTACATTTTTAATTGGAAAAACATGATCTGAGTAGATTTTATTATCTCCAACCAAAGTGTACAACACATTACTGCTTTTAACAGTAGACACACTTGTCTTATCAACCTTGACAGGATCAATCACTTGCTTCTCAACAGATGAAGCCTCAGGAGTATCAGGATCACAAAGGATGTGATTCTCAATGGGAATGACAACTCCTTTCATCTTGTTAAGTGAGTTATCCTGTTCACTCACATCCACTTCTGATTCATCATCCGATGACTCACAGTCCTCGATGATTGGAGGACTTTGTTTCATGGATGTTGAAGCTTCCTGTTGCTCTGTGGATGTATTTTCAGAATTCTCCGGTTTGAACCCTAGGCCAGTAGAAAATTCCTCAAAGTTCAAAGGCACACTGGGTTCATACCGGGGCATTTCCTCTTCATCAGGCATCTTGGTATAGTTGTCCATCAAAGGGGGTGGACACGCCTTATACCCTACACCTTTCACGTTACCTTTCAGTTGTTGAACGTCTATGATGTGATCAAGCACAAATCGGGAGTTAGAATAACTATCCAATTTCTGTTTGATCGCATCATGCTTGCATTGGGCAATGGCTAATTGCTTCTTAGTTTCTTCCACAAGATTAATGTATTCATTTATACTTACTTGTTTGTGGTAAACTACTTTGTTAACCTCGGACACATTTTTCTTTAATGTTTCTATTACAGATTTAAATTCTTTTTCATTCCGGGTTAAAGCCATGTTTGCCTCTTGGCATTTTGACAGTTCAATAACCAAATTCTGATTATGACTATGAAGCTTTTCTGATTCAAGCTTCATATCTGCACATGATTTACAAATACTAGGAGCAGGAGGTTCAGAAGTTACCTGACTAGTAGAGGCTGAACCATTTGCCATAAAGGCAGTTTGAAAAGAAAAAGCTCCATCTTCAGAGAATAGCTTTTCCATTTCCGTTGATGTAGCAGCAGCCTTCCTAATCAGAATTGATTTCTGACATTGAAGCTCATCAGCTTCATTCAGTAGCTCCTGTATATCATCATCTCCTTCTTCATTCACATCAGGCTCTGAGTGATTATCCCCAGAAACAGAGCCTTCTTCATCCGAACTGCCCGAATAACCAGAACTGTCATCGCTCCCAGAAGATTCTTCTGTTTGAACCTGCTCGATGACTTTAGCATACAATGCAGTTCCACTTCCTTGATCACCTTCACCAAACTGCACTGACCAGTCACATCCTTCATCAGCTTGAACAGCCAAAGCCCGATTGTGATTGGTAGCTCCAGGCTGTCCCTGATTGTTATTCACTGCCACCATCCTCCGTTCACGGTTTTCTTGTTGGGCATTCGCATTAGTCTGGTTTCTGAACGGGTTGTGATTGCCGTGTTTTGTTGGTCGAGTGCACTCACGTTTAAAGTGCCCTTTCTCGCCACAATTAAAGCACGTGACGGCATTAATATCAAACCCATACTTCGTGTTTTTCTTTCCTTCCAACGAAGTTCTTCCAGTTCTCGCCATGAAATCTTTTGCCCTTCTAACCGCACTAGCAAAAGCCCATTTAATATCCATCAACTCCATTTCTTCCTTGTCGATCTGATCATAATCTTCATTGGTCATGTTGATGTTTCCAAGCTGACCAGCTACCAAACCACAGTAAGCACTGACCATGGTGTTGATAATTTCCATATGTTCCTTAGCAACTTCAATACTAAGATGTGAAAGATTTGAGTTGTCGACTCGGATTGTGTGATGACTTTGGGATTGAGGTTGAGGATTGCTTGTATAGTGAGCTTGCTGTTGTTGTTGTTGAGGTTGTGGTTGTGGCTGTGTTGGAACAGGAATGTAAGACCTCGGATCAAATTGAGGTTGTGGTGGAGCAGCTGTAGATTGAGGAAATGGAAAGGAACTCGTATTGGACACAAAAGCAGTTTGAAGCTTCGGTTGCTGAACAGAACTAGCTGAAGGACCAAAACCAGGCAAATACATTTCTGTATTTTGAGGAGCTGGAGCACGCCTTGCTTTCCTAATTTCTTCATCATTTTTATGTTCCAGCTTCTGAATGAACTCATAGATGTTAATCTCATCTAGAGCTTTAGTATGCTTCAACAGCTCAATAAACGAACTCCATTTTGGGGGTAGGGCGTCAGCAAACCTGTTCACCATGTCTTGTTGAGTAGCTGCCACCCCATAAGCACACATTTCACTAATCAAATGATAGAAACGTGTGGTCATATCATTCAGAGTCTCGTTTTCCAAAAACTGAAAAGATTCAAATTCTTTCTTCAACAAATCATGCCTAGACTTTCGAGCAGCTGCATTGCCTTCTCCTCTAGCAACTAAGGCATCCCACAATGCTTTCGTGGTCTTGCAATATGAAAACTGATGGTAGATGTCTTTGTTGAGTGCTTGAGTAAGTATGGCATATGCCTTTTTCTCCAATTCATAAGCCTTCTTGTCATTTTCAAGCATATTGGCGTAACCTTCTGAAGTGGATGCTCTACTTTCAAGACTTTCATTGAATGCATTGACAAAACACATCCAAAGGTCGGTGCTTTGTCCTTGAACATATGTGTGAAAGCGGCCTTTCCATGACGGAAAATCGTTCATGTGGTTCAGCTTTGGTGGACGATTGTTACTGCCTGTTTCACTCTCACTAATCAGAAGATTCTGAAGACTTTGACTCTGATTGGATACCAAAGCCCATTGGCATGAACTTATTGATTGTTGTTGTTTAGGAATGGCACTCGTCATATATTCAGCCATCGACATCTGTTTCAGATCTGGTTGTGGATCCGTACTCCAATCCCAAGGACTTGTGCAACTCATTGTGATCAAAAATTAACAAATAACCTACACACCACAAACTGTTAACAACAAACAGACAACAATTGAAAGATACAATCTGATCGAAAGATCAAGACTTGTTCGAAGGATCAACAGTGATCGAAAGATTACTGTTGAGTTTCGAGCAATAGTCTTCGAAAGATTCTCAATGAAAGATCCTTATCTTTCGACTGATTATCACGAAAGATTCAATGTTCGAAAGATTTATATCTTTCGAATACTGATCTCGAAGGATTCACAATGAAAGATCCTTATCTTTCGAGATGTATCCTTATCTTTCGGACAACCAACTTTCGAAAAGATTCCAACTACGAAGGATAACCCTTAGACTTCGAAAGACTACTCGAAGGATGCTTATCTTTCGAGCTGCCTTTGATCGAAAGATGTCGAAGGATATCTTTCGATGTCGAAGGATATCTTTCGACAGCTCTGACACACTGACACAAAGTACGACAGGTTGGTGAAAAGTTGATGTGGTTGGTGAGCCAACTTTCGGCAGAAAGGATGGTTCTGTCAACAACTTTTTCACCAACTTTTGACTTTCAAAAATTTTGCCAAAATAAGCAACCTTATCTTCAAGAACTGGTCACCGGAAACACACCGGAGATATGGCCGGAAAAATCAAGGTTTCACAAAAACGATTTTTATGTTACCCAAACCGACCCCGAACACTCCCGATAGGTTTAGTATGCGTTTTTATGCAGAAAACTACCAAAAACGGGTGCTAAACCAGGTGTCCAAACACACCAAGAACTTGAACAAACCGGTTTTAAACAAGGTAAAGAGCGAGGCTCTGATACCACTTGTAGGTCCCTTTTCTCGGAGGATCGAGAACAAACCTAAACCTTGTTATACTAACCCACTAGCGAGTGCGGAATCCAAGCTAGTAGGCAAACCGGGATGAAGCAAGAACAAACACAAGAACACACAAAGTTCACCGATTAACACCACTGTATTAATACGTATGAAGGTTTACGGTTACAAGCACAAGGTTTACAATCTGTTTGCAAACTCTCTAAAGTATGTGTGTGTGTATTTTTCAGCAGAGTTTCTCTAACTCTCTAGCAGAGTTTCTCTAACTCTCTATGTGTGCATCTATCTAACACTAACACAATGCATGGGTATTTATACCCATACATAACAGGTCTGTCCGAAGGATTCGACAGATGGTCCGAAGGATCATCTGTCGATGACAATGTGTCCGAAAGATCAGCATGGACATCGAAGGATCATCCTTCGATGCCTAATGGTCGAACCATGGTCGAACCATATCTTTCGAGCACCTCGAAGGATGATGCGTATCCTTCGAGGCTATCCTTCGATTCAGATAAACATCATGTTGTCCAAGTCAAACTAGGAGGATAGTTGACTTGGTCAACTTACACACTGATTTGGAAACATCGTTTACATACAGACCGAATACAGACAAAGTACAGACACAAGTGCACCAACACTAACTAACCCTGATTGCACCTAGTTCACCTTCGTTAACTATTATCGACCATCATTGAGCAATATTGTCCTTCATCAACACTAATTAATACCTAATTGTATCTAATCGATCCTAGTTGTCTCTAATTGATCATAACTAAGATGAATTTCTCTTAATCTTCTCTATTTGTCCCTAATTGATCAAAATAAACTAATTAGACGTAATTGACTAATATAACATGAATTACTCCTTATTAATCCATGATATTGACTCTGAATGACTGAAAGTAACTATATTTGCGACCGTTTTTGTGACAACTTTAATGTATACTGTTTTTTATAATATTTTCCTAAATTGGCAAGTATGTTTGCGATGGAAATAATTTCGGTTGCTATTTCCGACCGTTTTTCAACCAAGTTAATTCTTTTATATATCTTATTTTTAAAAAGCAGTGTTCTTGCGACCAAAACAAGTTTGGTGACTTTATCTGCGTCCGTTTTTGCAACCAAATTAAATTTCATTTTATTAGCTTTTATTATTTTGTACAAATAGCGACCGCATTTGCCACCGAAACAATTTCTATCGCTGCATTTGCGACCGAAATAATTTCGGTCGCTGCATTTGCGACCGAAATAATTTCGGTCGCTACATTTGCGACCGTTTTACAACCAAAAAGTTACGGTCGCTAAATTTGCGACTAAGGTTATTTCGGTCGCTAAATTTGCAATCGTTCTACGACTGAAATTTTTTGGTCGCTAGATTTGTGACCCGTTTTTATTCTAGTCGCTGAATTTGCTACCGTTTTGAATTGGTCGCTACATTTATGACGATTATGCGACCGATTTTTTTGGTCGCTACATTAACGACCGGAAATAAATTAGTCGCTACAATTACGACTTTTTTGCGACCGAAAAAACTCGGTTGCTAGATTTGCCACGGATTTTGTTGTGGTCGCTGAATTTGCGACTGCTTTTATTTTGGTCGCTAAATTTGCAACCAATTTGAGCTTGGTCGCTATTTTTGCGACCGATTTTGTTTTGGTGGCTAAGTTTGCGACCAATTTTGATTTGGTCGCAATTCAGTCGCTAAATTTCCGACCATTTTTGTTGGTCATAAATTTCGGTTGCTTTTGCCCATTTGTGTAGTTTCGACCATTTTTGTTGGTCATAAATTTCCCAGATTTACCACGCCCCCGACCTCGACCACCTTGACTAGTTTCGACTCCCGTTTTACCCCTCCCATAACCCTTTTCCTTTTTCTTCTTTGCCTCCCACTCTTCATAAGTAAGAAGTAATTGATCACCTTTAGTTGGTTGATCATTTTCTTCAAGTTTGACCCGTTCCTCGTAGGCTATAAGACGACCCACGACATCATCGAATCCAACTGTCTTAAGGTTAAGAGATTGCTCGAGAGAAGCAACCATATGAATAAACTTTTCGGTAAGCCATGTAGAAACCTTTTAACCAGTTTCTCTTCTTCAATCACCGTTCCAAGAGAAGCAGATCTAGAAGCCATCCCTGAAATCTTTCCTGCGAAGTCAGGAACAGTGCTAGGTTCCTTCATCTTTAAGGCTTCAAACTTAGACATCAAGGTTTGAAGTCTTGCTTCTTTTACTCGATCACCTCCTTGATTGCGGGACTTAATGGTTTCCCACATCTCTTTTGCTGAATCACTGTTATCGATTTGCAAAGTTAGCTCTTCGGGTAACGCTTGGAATAGTAAGGTAGTTGCAATTGAGTCCTTGTTCTCATCAACTGTCATTCCTGGATCAATAACCTCCCAAACCTTATAAACCTTGAAGATAGACTTCATCTTCATAGCCCAAACAGCGTAATTCGTACTCGTAAGCATTGGACATGGAAGACTAGGCAGATGCTACTTAGCAGGGGGAACCCGATTCACGTTATCACCCATCCTTCGGTTTCGCCTGTTGTAAGTAAGAGGGATACTCGGACTTGAAGCAATTAAAAAAAAAAAAACTCTCCTAAATAGCTTCCGTTGTTTTTTTAATGGCAACTAACACAAAAAAAAAAAAAAAAAAAACCAACAACCTTGTATTTTTTCCTTTTGATTGCTTCAACAAACCAACATTCCTTTGAATTCTAATCATACAACAGTCAACTCTCAAATAAAATTGTTTGCAGATAACACGTTCTTTTGTTCCCCACCCTTTTTTTAGATCGCTTCTTAAAAAAACAAAGATATCACCTGTGAATTTTTATCTTGCGTCAAGTCTGGATAGTCGATAGTCGCCTTTTACGTGATCACCTGAAATCCCCTAGCAAGTTTCTCTCAATCGGCGATCCCTCGTCAACTGAATCTTCCTTGCCGGACTGCCGTGATCGTAGATCTTGATCACTGCCTTCTTGATCGATCTCCCTTGTGCTCGGTATTGAATCAAAAACTCGTTCTTATTATTAATAATCGTTTACATCTGGTTACATAAATTCCCTTATATATAACCTAAACAAGAAACCTATTTTGACTCAAATTAGGATTAAAAAACTAACTAAAAAAAACCCTTAAGTTTGTGACTCGGTCACTTTTTACCCTAGCTTTGTAAGTCGGTCACTTTTTACCCGAACTTACACAAGCTTAGACTAACAGTGTCGAAGTTAACAAACAAACCAACAATCGAAAGTATAAACCGGAAGATTTTGAAAGTGGATGAAATAAGACAAACAAGATTAACACAAACTGGTTGATGATGATGATGATGATTCAGATCTTCCAAGTTTGTTCGACACAATATGTATATACATATACCAAGCGGCGTGATGTTTGGATCTCCAACCGCTTCGTCAATAGACACAACTTTTAACCTATGACCTGATACTTCATAATGCATGGGCTTTAGCAGATCTGGCCCGTGTTAATAATAATAATAATCTATACTTTCTATAAAATGAGAAAATGCAGTGACATAAGAAAAGCTTACTTGGCAGTCATAGAGGCTGTCCAACTAGGCTTTTCTTATGTCATTATTACATCATAAAGGTTAATTTAAAATACATTTCAAATTCAAATCTCTGCCATCAAACCACTGCCTATATCCAAAATTCAACCTATGTTATAAATTCAAACCTCTGCAATCCACTGCCCATATTCAAAATTTTGGCTCCAGATTCAAAATTCAAACCGTATACATATATAACCTACATTATTCTGGCTCCACATTCAAAATTCAATCCAATCTATCTCCCTTCTTGAACATCCATTCTCTCTCACGCCTCTGAGCAGAACCAGCCACACCACCACCACTATAAACACCTAAATCACCATCGCTAGGGTTTCTAGTCACGGACCGTGACCCCCATTGAGACAACGCCGGGCTTATCTCCGACTTCACATCAACACATCGAGTGTAGCAGCGTCATTTAAGATTTCTAATGACAGATCGAGTGTAGCAGCAATATACAAACACCTAAATCACCACCGATACGAAGCTGACTCTGATGACACTAAAGCCGCGTCTTGTTTGAGCGATATCACGAGCTTTTGGTTAGATGAAATCCGTAACTTCACATTTTTTTTAGTTGATTCAGTTTCATTTTGTAAATTAGAGCTTATCATTATGTTTATATATTGCTGTTTATACATGCTTTTTACAGTAGAATACCCTAAATTATAATAAATAGGTGTCTCATAATGAAAAATCAGTAGATTAGGTGTTTGGAGCTCATAAATCTTACTCTCCTACGCCAACTTAGTTTGGTTGCGAATGCCGATTATGAAGGAGAAGCTGAACCATATTGTTTGCTCATCAGGTTTTTGATGAAATGCCTGAACTGATTAGAAGTGAAAGGAAACATAAGGAAGTTATCTATTTGTTTCGGTCAGAATCTAAGTTACCTGCGTAACATGAAAACGTAAGTTAAAATTTCAAAATACACCTAATTCTATAATACTATAACAACATTAACTTGAAATTTTTGTAGTGCATTTTGTTTTAGAAAATATTTCAGAGACGGTGAAGACGCAATGGGTAGGTGTGGGATCTGAGCATCCAGGGATAAAATTATATGGAGATATGGAGGGTGATGGAGTCAGAGGCTGCTTCGACGAGGTAAACATTTTAGAGAAGGCAAACGGATAGGGAAGTAACGTGTTCGGATGAAAAAGACCAGCTTATGTTTGATTGCTTTTTTATACTTTGGTATCTAAATTACATTTTTTTACCATTTATAATCAATATGATGTTCCTAATCTTTATTTATTGTTTATCTGTGTGTTTAAAAGCGGACTGGTGGACATTTTTTTGAGCCAAGTTCCCTCAGTGGCGTTATTTAGCGACAAGACTCTTCAACCAACCATGTTGTTTGGTCGGTTATAGGCCTACGAAGCCCAACAACGAGCAACATAGTGCTGAAAACCATAAGTGTCTAAGTTACCTGCGTAACATGAAAACGTAAGTTTAAATTTCAAAATACACCTAATTGTATAATACTATAACAACATTAACTTGAAATTTTTGTAGTGCGTTTGTTTTAGAAGATATTTAGAGACGGTGAAGGCGCAATGGGTAGGAGAAGGATCTGAGCATCCAAGGATAAAATTTTATCGAGATATGGAGGGTGATGGACTCGGAGGCTGCTTCGACAAGGTAAACATATGTGAAGCAGTTGTCTGATTATATCATACCAGCTTTAGTAGATGCTTTACACAAGGTTATTTTCAACTTTATCTTATACTTTTTGAACTCAAGTGATGTTTTATTCCAAAATAATGAAATAAATCATTCATTTCTTAGTTTTAGGAACCAGAGACTGAAATTTGCTCTAACATGCTGGAGGCAATAAAGGAGTGTGTATAGGTGTGATTCATTATTTTTTGTTTCTGATTTATTTTTTGTTTCAGATTTGTGGATTTATATTTGTCATCTCTCTCTCACATGATTTGAGTTATACGATGGCCAATGATTCTTTAATGGCCACTTGAAACCATAATTCACAAGGCAAAATTGAAACATGAAAGATGAGACCGGTACTCAGTGTTAAGCCAAGAATCAAGCCCTGCTCATCATCAGCCTATAATCATGCTCCATATTATCATCTCTAATTGTATAGTCAATGTAATCATCCAAGAATCAAGCCCTGCTCATCATCAGCCTATAATCATGCTCCATATTATCATCTCTAATTGTATAGTCAATGTAATTATTGTGTATTATTCTCCTCCATAATTTCCTCCTCTCTTTGTATTATAAATAGTTGTACAAAGATGAATAAGAAAACTCAAGGGATCATACTTTCTTACATGGTATCACCCTAAGATTGGTTCTCGATCCAATCTGCCACCCCCCTTTCCTGTTTCCGTCTCGACAGTCTGATTTAGATCAGACTCTAGAATCTATCTTCTGTTTTCTTTTTCTGGTTACTGTTTTTGCCATGACCGACAATACCGCACCCTCAAATGCCGCACCCTCAAATGCCGCACCTAAAACCTTACATCCTGTTTACACAGTCAGCAACATACAACACAAGGTACGAATCTTGGATGGTACCAAAGTTTCCTATGCATCGTGGGTGAAACTCTTTACGCTCAATGCTAAAGGGTACAATGTGCTTTGTCACATTGATGGTATGCCACCACCCACAAAAGACTCACCCGAGTACGCATCATGGGAAAATATTGATTCCATTGTTCTTTCTTGGATCTATCGCACCGTTTCGGATGAGTGAATTAGCCGCATATTGATTGATGACTCAAGCCCTCCAACATGAGCTTGCCAATCTCACCCTTGGCTCTATGCCCAACCTTGATGCGTATTGCCAACGCATATGTGAGTTAACCGACCAACTCAATGCCTTAGATTTCACTATGAATGACCAACAACGTGTACTTTATCTTGTCAAAGGCCTTCCTAAGGAATTTGACACTATCGCCTCCATTCTGAACAACAGTCTTCCATCTTGGGAGGACGCGGTAGAACAACTCCTATCTGAAGCCGGGCGACTCAAAACCCGTGACGCGGTCACAAGCACCACATCAGCTATTGCTGCGGCCATACCTCCAAACAAATCATCAACCAACCACAATCCACTCAATCCCTCACCATCACAGCCTACCCATTCCAATAACCTAAACCCTTCGGCCCATTACCATAACAACTACAATCAATCCAATCGAGGCCCACCAAACCGTAACACAAACCGCAACAATTCCAGGCCCAACTACAACCACAACCGTGGCCCAAACAACCACTCAACCCAAAACTTTTCTGGACCAACCCAACAATCCTATAACCGCAACCATAACCCACCTCCACCTTACCCGAACAACCCACACCAACCACCCTACTATCCACCATTTTGGGCCCCGCCTTATTGGACTTCGCCACCTTGTCCCTACCCAACCCAATCATGGACCCAACCTTGGCAGCCACAGTCATACAACCGATCCCAATACAATCGCGACAATAACAGATCGGCACAGACGCATTTCACTGAGATTGACCCTCTCTCCATGCTCTTTCTGTGGACTCTGGCGAAGGAGACGATCAATGGAACTTTGACACAGGTGCTTCTTCTCTTTAGATAAAAATAAGATTAACATGTTTTCTACGTTTGCACCAATAGCATCAATAATTGTTGGAAATGGTCATAAACTTCCAGTTTTGGGCTCGGGTAACTCAACCCTTAATTTTGCCTCAAAACCCATATACCTTAAAAACATCCTTTTTAATCCCAACATTGTCAAAAACCTTATTTCCGTTCGTCAATTCAACATCGACAATTACACATCTATTGAATTTGACCCATAAGGTTTTTCTGTGAAGGATTTCAAGGATGGCACGATCCTGAGTCGTCACAACAGTTCGAGTGACCTATACCCCCTCACACCAAATGCTTCCGCCACTGCTTGTTTTGCATCCACCCAAGCATCTCCATTCTGGCACAACCGGCTCGGTTACCCGGGTCAACCAGTTTTTGATTTTCTCCGTTTAAATAATTTTATTTCATGTAATAAACAAAAGAGTCCATCTCTTTGTCATGCTTGCCAATTGTCAAAACACAAACAACTACCATTTTCTGATTCTAGTACTAATACTCTATGTCCTTTTTCCTTGTTACATTGTGATTTATGGACACCACCTTTATTGAGCCATGCGGGTTATAAATACTATTTGGTCATTATTGATGATTTCACACAATACACGTGGGTTTACCCACTTCGTTTTAAATCCGAAACTTTTTCCGAAATAACTCACCTTCACCAATTTGTCACAAACCAATTTCGCCTACCCATCCAAGCCATTCAATGTGATATGGGCGGGGAATTTGACAACACAAACCTTAAAAACTTCACTTCTCAATATGGCATCCAACTTCGCTTCTCTTGTCCTCACACCTCTCAACAAAATGGCAAAGCGGAACGCATGATTCGTCGTCTAAACGAAATCATGTTTACCCTCCTCACTCACGCCTCGCTTCCCTCCAATTATTGGGTCGAAGCACTTCACACCGCCTCTTACCTTCACAACATTCTCCCAACTAAAATCCACCAAAACCGCACCCCTTTATCTCTCCTATACCATCGGGAACCATCTTATGACCATCTCCGCGTTTTCGGATGCCTTTGCTACCCGAACACCTCTGCCACTAGACCAAACAAACTTACCCACCGGTCCACCCCTTGCATCTTCCTTGGATACCCGGCCAACTACCGAGGTTCACGCTGCCTTGACCTTACCTCGGGAAAAACAATCTTCTCTTGTCACGTCACGTTTGACGAACAAATCTTTCCCATGGCCAATCCAAACTCCCCTCCACCCTATCACACTTTCCTCAAACTCAAGCCACTCCTATTCGACCAAGCCTCCTTCCCCACATCTAACCCGCAACCATCTGGCCCTCCTACACACCCCTCATCCCCCCCTCAACAACCACCCCATTCACAACCTATCGACCACCCATCACCCTCACAGCCCACAAACCATCATTTGCCCTAAAACCAAACGGCCCAACAGACACCACAGACCCCATCACCCTCACACCCCACAAACCACCAACCGGCCCATGTCGCACATGACCCATCACATAACCCTCCACCACCACCTCTCAACCCATAACATCAACCGGCCCATCCTATGCAAACCCGGTCCCGCTCAGGCATTTTCAAGCCTAAGCTACCCTACAACCTTACTACCCAAACCATGTCTCCTCTACCAAAGTCCCACTTAACCACCCTATCCGACCCAAACTGGAAACATGCTATGACCGACGAATATGAAGCTCTATTGGCCAACAATACGTGGGAACTTGTCCCCCGACCACCTAATGTCCCTATTATTCGATGCATGTGGCTATTCAAGCACAAGTTCCACGCAGACGACACTTTAGAACGCCACAAAGCGCGTTTGGTTGTTAACGGGAAAAGCCAAACGGTGGGTGTTGATTGTGATGAAACGTTTAGTCCTGTAGTCAAACCCACCACCATTCGCACAGTAATTAGCCTGGCAGTCTCACGCGGTTGGTCTACACACCAACTCGATGTTAAAAATGTATTTTTAAACGGGCACTTAAAAGAAACGGTTTACATGTTTCAACCACCTGGTTTCACATATTCCGCTCACCCAAAATATGTCTGCAAACTGAATGAATCCTTATATGGTCTAAAACAAGCCCCCATGGCATGGTATCAACGTTTTGCAGGTTATTTATTCAAATGTTGATTCACTAGCAGTGTATGCGACACTTGTCTCTTCATATATCATCATGAAAATGATTTGGCTTATCTTTTACTGTATGTGGATGATATCATTCTAACTGCTTCTAGTAATGACCTACTACAGCGCATCATCGGCTCTCTCACATCTGAATTTAAAATGACTGATTTGGGGAGCTTACATCATTTTTTGGGCATTGTTGTAGCCAAACAAACTAATGGGTTATTTTTGTCACAGTCTACCTATGCAGCTGATATCTTGTCACGCGCAAATATGTCAAACTGCAAACCCATTAGTACTCCGGTCGAAGTTGGTTCTAAGCTCAGCGTTGATAGTGGCGCACCTTTCACAGACGGTTCATTATACAGGAGCTTAGCCAGGGCACTTCAGTATTTAACCATTACATTGCCTATGCGGTTCAACAGGTCTGTCTCTTTATGCATGCCCCCGGGAACCTAACTTCCAATTTCTCAAGCGGATCCTTCGATACATAAAAGGCACCATCACACAAGGATTATTAATCTCACCATCCAAGTCTACTGCTTTGACCGCTTACTCAGACGCCGACTGGGGAGGTTGCCTCGACTCTCGTAGATCTACCTCCGGCTACTATGTGTAGTTAGGATCCAACTTGGTCTCTTGGTCCTCTAAGCGCGAGTCAACCATTTCGAGGTCAAGTGCAGAAGCTGAATACCGTGGCGTGGCAAACACGGTTGCTGAAATCAGTTGGGTACGCAATCTTTTGCTCGAATTAAAGGTTCCTGTCTGCAATGCCACAATTGTTTACTGTGACAACATCTCCGCAGTTTATCTTGCTGAAAATCCAGTTCAACACCAACGCACCAAACACATAGAACTGGATATACATTTTGTACGAGAAAAAGTTCGTCTTGGCCCTGTCAAAGTTCTACACGTCCCTGCCGACTACCAGTACGCAGATATCTTCACCAAAGGTCTACCGAAGCACCTATTTCAACGATTTCGGTCCAGTTTGTGCCTTCGGCTACCTACGGCTACAACTGCAGGGGCGTGTTAAGCCAAGAATCAAGCCCTACTCATCATCAGCCTATAATCATGCTCCATATTATCATCTCTAATTGTATAGTCAATGTAGTCATCCAAGAATCAAGCCCTGCTCATCATCAGCCTATAATCATGCTCCATAATATCATCTCTAATTGTGTAGTCAATGTAATTATTGTGTATTATTCTCCTCCATGATTTCCTCCTCTCTTTGTATTATAAATAGTTGTACAAAGATGAATAAGAAAACTCAGGGGATCATACTTTCTTACACTCAGGCTGAAATCACAACTTGGAACTTGCAAAATGGTACCTATTGTTTTTGCAGCAGGTAAGTTCAACTTGCCTGAATTAAACAACTTACTTTTTCCAGTTTGATCATATAATAGCTATGGTTTGGTAAGCAATTTTGCTTAAATATGTTTTTGTTAGGTTAAAAGTAGCGATCTCATGGTCACGAACTGATTCCTATTGAACAAATGCAGTTATGTGAGGGAAATGATCATGTGCATCACTAGTATATGTAATGCAATTATGAGAGGGAAAAATGATCATGTGCATCACCGGTACTGGTATGAGATTCTCTGTCAATGCTTTCTAAATTAATGCAAAAATTCATAAGTAATATGTTTTCTGAGATTGGAATTTACCTTATGGAATTAAATAGGATATTTGATATTATAATCAGACACAAAGAAGACAAAATAAAATTTGTTTTGGATTTTAAAAGGGATTTGATAAGGAAAATGAAAGAATATTTATATGTATGGGACTATGGGTTCCTGTTTTAAGTACCATGGGAAAATATGTGATTGGGTTTGTAATATACCAGAATATAAACACATAAACACTCATATAAATAACTTGATGTATTATAAATGAACATAGAAAATATCTATAGTATATAATAAATATATTTAATAGAGAGGATACAAACTTATGACATATTTACAAAATTTGGGTTAAAAAAGGATAATTAAATAATCAAAGAATGTGGATGCTGAAGATAAGGAAAGTATTAAATGTATCCAATAGATTTTTAAATTGATCCTTGCTTTATATCATTGTTTCTTAAATCATGGTTTCTTTGTTCAACTGATCATGTTTTTATTTGATGCATACTTTCGAATTGGTTTAGCATGTATGATTTGGCGGTGGACCTCTTGCAATGTATCAATGGGCTGGAACTATCTACGAATAGTAACAAGGTTACACATGCAGTTTTTTTAGTAATGCTATGGAGTATTTGGAAAGCGCATAACGAGAAAGTGTAAATTGTAGAAACATCTACATCTATAACATAAGCTGGTTGAAGAGATAATCCGCTAAGAAGGAAAACAGTTCAATATGGTCAAACAGGTCAAAAGGACTCTTAAGTTATTTAGAGTTAATTACTGTTTTCGTCCCTGTGGTTCGTCAAAAATCACCATTTCAGTCCATTAGTTTAAAAATTGCGATTTCAGTCCCTGTGGTTTCACTTTTGTAACCATTTCAGTCCACCTCCGTTAACCCCATCCACTTATTCTGTTAAGTACACGTGAATTGACCATAATGCCCTTATTAATAAAAAAACTAAAAGATATCTAAATGAGTTTATTACTATTTTCATCCTTGTGGTTTGTCAAAAATCACCATTTCAGTCCCTGTGGTTTCACTTTCATAACCATTTCAGTCCAGTCTCCTAACACCGTCTATTTTACCGTTAAGTTTTTAATGAAATACCTAAATTACCCTTTTGTTAATTTAATAAAAAAACCATGGAAATTTAAAAGATTGTATTCTAGGACCCACTTGTTAGAACACAACCCGACGCTACCCCACCCCACTCCATCCCTGCTCTCATTTCCGGCAAAAGTTTCTGGTCATCTTCTCCGGCATCACAACCCCATCCTCTTAATGTCCGGTGACCCATTACCCCACCCCAAATAATATCTTCCTAGCAGCATCAATTAACATAATTACTTTGAAAAATAATGCTTACCTGGACATTTTCTCATTCTAAAATTCAAAATTAAAATTTTGGAACCATATATGTAAAAATAGTGCCAGACTTCTACTTCTATTGAAGCCATGGTGGGTCGAACCCTACAATCCAACTTAAGTCCATATGTCATACAACAATAAAATCATATAAATCTAATAATAAAAATCATGTAAGTCCATGTTTAATTAACACAAGGGTAATTTAGGTATTTCATTAAAAACTTAATGGTAAAATAGACGGTGTTAGGAGACTGGACTGAAATGGTTGCGAAAGTTAAACCACAGGGACTGAAATCACAATTTTTAAACTAATGGACTGAAATAGTGATCTTTGACAAACCACAGGGACGAAAACAGTAACTAACTTATTTAAATATCTTTTTGTTTTTTATTAATAAGGGCATTATGGTCAATTCACGTGTACTTAACAGAATAAATGGATGGGGTTAACGGAGGTGGACTGAAATGGTTACGAAAGTGAAACCACAGGGACTAAAATCACAATTTTTAAACTAATGGACTAAAATAATGATTTTTGACAAACCACAAGGACGGAAATAGTAATTAACTCAGTTATTTATCATTGATGAGGTTGTCAAGCCACTTTGAGATTTTGCTTTTACCATCAGGTTAACTATAACTACTGGTTTTTACTCTTAATTTCTTATTCCAGTGGTTTAATGCAAAAATTAGGAAATTTGGATGCTTATTTTTATGTACGTGGGTCAAACAGTGAGTTAAGCCACTATGGGTTAAAATAATGAGTTAAACCACTGTTGGGTTAAAACAGAATGCTCGATCTTATCTGCTGGTCTTCAATTGTTGAAACCAGTGTTGGGTTAAAAACAGTGAGTTAAATCACTGTTGGGTTAAACAGTGAGTTAAATCACTGTTGGGTTAAAACAATGAGTTAAACCACTGTTGGGTTAAAATAGTGAGTTAAACCACTGTTGGGTAAAAACAGTGCTTGAAATCACTGTTGGGTTAAAACAATGAGTTAAACCACTGTTGGTTTCGAATCCAATATTTTAATGCAGTACAATCTACTTATATCCAGTTTTGGTACATTTTCATACATAAGTTTTATTGATTTTTAATGGGTTGTTGTTAAGTTTGCTAAAGTTTTAATCTTTTTTATGTTACAGGAATTTTTTATTAGACATACGGATGGGACCGCGATAAGTTAAGAAGCCAAAAAGCAACGTGTGACTCTATGCATAAAATCCGCCATCGAGAGTAGAACATCTGGGGGTGTTAGGCTGGAGTTATGCAAGGATGATAAACCAGGACTATTAGCGGAAGTGACATAAGCATTCAGAGAGAACGCGCTAAACGTTGCAAGAGATGAATTATCTATGACAAAGGGCAAAGCGGAGAACATATTCTACTTGACGGATGCACATGGAAAGCACGTTGATTCAAAAACTATAGAATTGGTTCGACAAAGAATCGGGTTAGATTACTTGAGAGTAAAGGAATTACCATTAGCATTTAGGAATGTTGGTGCACTGAATGTCTGTTTACTACGTCTTAATCGAGTCTTAGGTCTAGATAGGTTGATTAGGGTTGGAAAACAAGTTTAGTGGATATATCATGTAATTCTGCTTGAAATGACTTGTTTGTCATTTCAAGCGAAATCAGGTTAAATAGGTATTCCGCTCGAAACTCATTTTAGTGATTCCGCTTGGACAGTTCAAGCAAAATCTGATTTCGCTTGGGATTGTCATGTCAGTTCCAGCGGAATCAGGAGTGCTATAAATAGGTGTGTGATGAGTTCATTTGTAACGATTCGAGCGGAATCAGGTCATTGTGTAAGAGTTGAATTGCTGCCAAAATCTTGTTAGAATCATTGTAAAAAGCTCGGAAAAGCAGTAATAGAAGGAAAGTTAAAGAGAACAAGCTGTGTGACGTTGTTTACTTTGATTCCGCCTTAGTAAATGATGATGAACTGCCTTTACTGACTGTTTAGGGTCACGGAACCGGTCCAACAAGTGGTATCAGAGCTCAGGACGAGGAGTTCATACTATTAAAGCTTGAAATCATCGGATTCTCACTCTTCTACCCTTTCTTATCAGATTTGACCATATTTTAGCGGTTGAAATGGCCTGAATTTGACATATATCATGTAAAATACAGTGTTAACTAATCCCTGAGAGTTTTGGACCGTAATTCGATAAAAATTGGACAAAAACTTGATATTTCGCTTGAAAAGTTGTTCGAAAACAGTGACATCATCAGATTCCGTTTGAAAATTTTCTAGCGAAACCTCTTAAAAAGCTTATTCCGCTTGAGATTTACATCTGATTTCATCTTGATCCCGCTTGAAATACTTTTGTATTTTCAAGCGAAATCAGATCAAGTCATATTCCGCTTCAAAGTTTGGTTCTTACTTCGCTCGAAAGCTGATCCCGCTAGAAAATTTCCTGTGATTCTGCTTGAACCTGATTCCGCTTCAAACTGATTTCGCTTGAAATTTCTGTTTTCAAAATTTAAAATTTTTCTAAGTGTTTGACTGATTTTTTAGGTACGTGCAAGATGGATGATCTATTCATGAATCCGTTTAGCGATATGTATGCCTTGCTGGAAATTCTAGAGATGATACTTCTTCTAGCAACACCAATGAGAACACACCGAATGCGAAGAAAAATTTATCGGATGACTTAGGTGTGGAAAGTGCTTACGGAACTTATAACAAACCCCCGAAGTTGATGGCTATCAAAGAGTACAGTCAGTGGTCCAAGAAGTTTGAAGAATGGTTGAAGGCCTTTGCTTATCCCAGCTGGAAAAGTCTAAAGAGTGGATACATTGATGGAGGCAAAGCTGGTGAAAGCTTGACATCATCTGATGAAATAGAAGCGTTTGTTGCCGAGGAAAAATGCATCGCGTTGCTATTTCAGTCTGTTCGAGAAGATATAATATCTTTGATCGAGTACAAAAGTTCTAAAGATCTCTGGGAAAAGCTAAAAGTGAAATGTTTGGGAAGTGCAGAAATAGTGAAAAATAAAAAGAAACTGCTAAGAAAAGAATTTGATTTATTTGGTTGTTTAAATAATGAATCAGTTTGTAAAATGATTGAGAGGTTTAGACACCTGAAGCTGGAACTGGCGAGACATAAAATTTTTTATTCTCAAGAAGAGCTAATCGACAAATTGTTTGATTCATTACCAGATGAGATGGATTGGCAATATTATGCCTTGATGTTGAAGAATACGATCAAGCCTGAAGTTCTTACAGTTGATTTGTTGATTGAGAGACTAGAGAGTCACGAGCTGGAGATAAAGAAGACACACAAAGTCAATCTCTCATTATACCAGCAGAACTTGGATTTGTATTATCCAAAAAGCATGATGCCAAAGAATACATCTCCCAAGACAGCTTTTTCTGCTGAAAATTCCAACACTTCACGCAAAGAGAGTCAAAGCAGTGGTTTTCACAGTGGTTCTTCGTCACATTCAAGCCAATCAGATGCAAAGAACCTATTTCAATGCAACATCGTTGTAGACTTAAAGAACGCTACAGATGGTTTTCCTAGCTTCTGTGCTAGAATCGTATGAAAGTCTTGTGGCTGGCAAGATAGGCAACACCAACCTGACAAAAAAAGATTACGATCAGATAGATCCTGAGGAGATGGAATTGATCGACATAAGGTGGTGTATGGCTAGTGCAGTTCGTCGAGCGCAGCGTTTCGTGGAGATCACAGGAAGGAAGTCTATTGGAGGACCTTCTACCAAGTTAGGCTTTGACAAGTCTAAAGTAACATGCTTTAAGTGCAAACAGAAAGGTCACTTTAAGCGTGAATGCCGAAATGCTTATGCTGATGAGCCTGAAAACCCGTTCAGGGAAGATTACTACAAGAAAGCGATTTATCATCAGAATAAATCAGAACCGCCAAGAATGAAGCAGCTTGAGGATAACAAAGAGAAATCTAGAGATCTTGCTGTGATTCACGACGATGAAAGTTTCGACTGGAGCGAGTTGTTACCTGAGGAGGATGCGGTTGGATATGCTTTCATGGCGAAATCTGCTGAACATGTTCCTTTTAAAGACAACAGAAATGAAGAACAGAAGTATGGTTACAGAAAGATGATAGCTCAGAACAGAATGATCAGAATATCTGGTATCTATCTTGAAGCAAAAAGAGCAAGGAGATGGGATCCAGACAGAGAATGTTATCTTAACCCCATGGGAAACATTGCTATTGACCACAACACTCTTGATCTTGAAACCATAATTAAAGAAATTGCTGATGAAGATGAGTATTGGCAAAGAAAATGGTGGGGAAGCGGAGAAGAGAGAGAAGAGAAAGAGAAAGAAGAAAAGTCAAAGAAGGTTGATGATGGAATCATTGACACAACTCAAGAGTTGAATGCTGAAAACATCGGAAATATGGCTGACAAGGTGCTGGCTGCTAAGGCACTTGAGGTAGACTCTAAATCCGTTTCTGAGTCTAAAAGGCAGGTTAGTACAAATGCGTCAACAACTGAGTCAGGTAAGAAAGTCAATGGTGATGTTGACTGCAAAAATTGCATCAAAGAATGCAAAGTTTGTAGTACAATCACTTATCTAAATGGTAAGAAGGTTGATGATCTGACTGCTAGAGTCAGAAGTGTTGAGGATCAGATCCTTGACCGTGATAAAATGTTGAAAGCTTCAACTGACAGATTAAAAGAATTAACTAACAAAATTGAAAATGTTAAAATTGATCAAGAAAAAGTTAGGAAAGAAAATGAAAAGTTAGTTCTTGAAAATCGTCAGACTGAAAAATTTGAGAAGCTTAAACGCACAGTTAATGATAATGATGAAAGAAATGGTAAGACATATAAGGAAAATATTCATCTGTCGGGAGTGCTTCGGGTAAAAGAAGAATTAATCAATCAACAACTGGATGAAATTGCAAAGTTGAAGCTTAAATTTCAAGAAGCTGAAATTGAAAATGAAAGAATCCAGTTGAAGCTAAAAAGTTACAACTCCGCAAGCTTTGTTCGGCAACACATTGTTCCAAAATCCATAGGCAAAAACAAAGTTGGCGAAGATGTCTTTTCAGATGGAACCGGGGTGGGTTATCATCAAGTTCCACCACCAGTTTTAGAAAATTATTCGAAAAAGCAATCTGGGTTGGTTAATCTTGAAAATGAGAATGAAGTGAAACTTCCGGACACAATAGATGTCACGTTCACTTCATCATCCGATGAGGATAGTGTCCAAACTGATGTTGTAAAAAGTGTCGTTGAGAATGTTCTAAAATCGGGCAGTGACACTACTGAGGAAGATGAATGTTTCTTGGACAAATACATTCCGAAACAAAAGTCCAAAAACAACTTAAATGAAGGACCAAATCTTGTCATGTACAAGATGTCAGGATCAGATAAGTTGTATTGGGATTCTGAATTTCCTCTGGAGAATGTAAATGTTTCCAAGTTGACAAATGTGTTCAAAATGGTTGAAATCGAGTTGTCTGAAGTGAAAAGCTTAAAACAAACAAAAAGGAAAATGAATTTTGAAAAAGATAAAGCTTATTACAAGAAGCCTGTTGTTCCACCACGTTTTTATAACAACAATTGAAACAATCGAAACAATTGGTCGGGTGGTTATCAGGGTGGTAAGAGTTATCAATAGAGAAATGTTCAAAACAAGAAGTTTGTTGAGAAGAAAGTGTTTGTGAACAGTTCAAGTTCACTTTCTGATGAAGAGAAAAAGATTTTTTCGAAGTCAAACAAAGAGTTCTTTGAAAACAAGGCTTCACAGCCTCAGTCTGAAGGCACAAGTTGAGTTATTGACACTCGAACATGCTTCAGATGTAATCAAGTTGGACATATTGCACAAAATTGTACCAACTTGAAGCCTAAGACTGAAGTCATGAAAAATCAAAAAGAGAAAGTTGTTGCTAAGGACAAAGCTCCATTGATTGTTGAGAAAAAGGTTTTGAAAAATGAAAACATTAAAATCAAAACAAAACCTGCTAAAAATGTGGCAACTAAAAATGACAAGTTTTACAAGCGGGTTGCGTCACCTCAATAAACATGGAAGCCGAAAGTTGTTAAGAAGGAATCAAGTGTTCCAAAACCAATGGTTTCTGAGACTGAAAAACAATCATCTTCTACCACACCGGTAAAGATGAATGTTCCTTTGGATAATTATGTGAAACTTGAGAAAGAAAAGCAAAAATCTGAGAAGACAAATGTTCAGAAGAAAGACCAACCATCTGGTCAAACTCAAAAAGATGAGTTTTTCCTATATAAAAAGGTTGAGGTTGGGTCTGAAGAAAGCTTAAAAATGAATGACAAAAATTTTCCGCCACTTTACACTACAAAATCTCACATCAAAGCTGAGTTACCTGAGTCAAAACAGGCTTGGGTAGCTTCCAAATCTAAGTAAAGTGTTTGTGGTTTGTGCAGGAGCTTTCGAGATCCGTTTCACGATGGATTATGGATAGTGGAGCTTCTCGGCACATGACGGGAAAGACAGCGTTGCTGTACGATGTTAGAAATTTCAATGGAGGTTATGTAGGCTTCGCAGGAAATCAAGGTGGTAGGATTATTGGTGAAGGAACGTTATCTAATGGGATTGTGACGTTTGAAAGAGTTAATTACATTGCTGAGCTGGAAAATAATCTGCTGACCATCTCGCAGATTTGTGAGAGGATGTATACCACTCACTTTACAGACAAAGAATGTTTGATCTTGAAGCCAGGATTTGTTATCCCTGAAGAATGGATTATCATGAGGGCACCAACAGTCAATGATCTGTACGTGTTGGACATGAGTATAGCTACTACAACCACGGGTCAGGCTCATTGTTTTTTGTCCAGAGCAACGGATAAGAAATCAAGATTGTGGCACCGGAAAATGGGTCATATACATCTTAGAAAAATGAATCACTTGGTGCACAACGATTTGGTTACTGGAGTTCATGTAAAAGGTTCTCATCTGGAAGGGGAGTGCATTAGCTGTATCAACGGCAAGCAGAAGAAAAAGTCACACCCTAAAAAGCAAGTCAATTCAGTTTCAAGACCTCTGGAGAGACTTCACATGGATCTTTTTGGTCCTGTGAATATCAAAAGTATTACAAGGGATCTCTACTGTCTTGTGGTTACTGATGATTATTCCAGATTTTCGTGGGTTTCATTCTTGAAGTTGAAAGATGAAACCTTTGACAGTTTGATGGCGTTGTTCAAAAAGATTGAAAATCTGTACCAAAGGCGTATCAAAAGAATTAGAAGTGATAATGGTACTGAATTCAAGAACAACAAGATGGAAGAATTTTGTGATGAAAGAGGTATATTGCATGAGTTTAGTGCTCCGTACACTCCGCAGCAGAATGGAGTCGCTGAAAGAAGAACATGACACTAATCGAGACGGCCAGAACTATGCTTGCTGATTCAAAGATACCGATAATTTTTGGGCAGAAGCAGTTGCAGCCGCATGCTATACGCTCAACAGAGTTCTCACTGTCAAGAAATTCAACAAAACGTGTTTTGAGTTGATCAATAACCGCAAACCAAATCTGAAATATCTTGAACCGTTTGGGTCACCCTGTACTGTTCTAGAGCCTTTTGGAAAGTTTGGTCCGAAGAGTATTGAGGGGATATTCATTGGTTATGCAAGTCCTTTACGACGTGTCTTCGTTCCAAATCTGAAGCGGATTATTGAAGCTCCAAATGTTGAATGTCAAGGTTATACAATGCCGCCGCAGAATCCTGGAGATTCATGGCGTTATCACCGCGTTATCATTACGACACTTTGTGGGATTCGTTTGACGTGATGGACGAACCAGAAGAAGAAGAAGATTTCTTTGATGAGTTGGATATTCTGAGGGAATATGAGTCATCGTAGGAAAGGTTCCCAACTGAGTATTCAAGGCGACCACGACAAACTTCAAATAACAATTAAGCTGGTCCAAGCAATGCTGGTGAACATGATGATGTTCAACAAAATGAAATTGCTCAAGATAATCAGACAGTTGCAAATGATAATCAAGAATCTAAGAATATGCCGATATTTGATTGTGGTGATTCAGATTCTGAGGGGGAGCAAATTCAGGATTCAAGTCAAACAAACTCAATTAGTGAACAAGGTGCAAATCAAAATGTTACTAATCTGGAAGGTGAGTTAGATGTTCCGAGCGAGGTAATGCCAAGAACTCTTTCATACCATCCATAGGAGCTGATCATTGGAGAACTACAATCAGGCGTTCGCACTGGACGTCAAATTGATGAAGGACTTACTTGTTTTTATTCTACAGTAGCACCTTTACAAACTGAATTTTCATTAAGTTGTTTTATTTCGCAGATCGAACCGCGAACATACAAAGAGGCGCTAACTGAAGATTCTTGGGTCAATGCTATGTAAGAAGAGTTAAGTCAATTTGAGAAGTTGGGAGTGTGGAAGCTGGTAGATTTTCCTGAAGGTCATAGGAAGATCAATACAAAATGGGTTTTTAAGTTGTTGTGCGAAACAAGGCTCGACTCGTAGTCCAGGGTTTCAGTCAACAAAAGGGTATAGATTTTACTGAAGTGTATGCTCATGTGGCTCGACTAGAAGCGATCAGAATCTTCCTAGCATTTGCATCGTGGAAAAACTTCAAAGGATATCAGCTAGATGTAAAATCGGTGTTTCTCTATGGGAAGGTTAAAGAGGAGGTATATGTCGGACAGCCGTCGGGCTTCACCGATCCAATCCACAAAAACAAGGTTTATTTGCTGGACAAAGCGCTGTATGGTTTACACCAGGCCCCGAGAGCTTGGTACGAGACTTTGTCTCAACACCTACTAGCCAACAGCTTTATCCGAGGGAAAGTGGATGCCACTCTCTTCACCAAAGGGGTCGAGGGACATCTTCTGATAGTACAGATATACGTGGACGACATAATATTTGGGTCAACGAATGAGAATTTGTGCAAAGATCTTGAACTAGTGATGAAGCAAAAATTCGAAATGTCATCGATGGGGAAGATGAAATTCTTTTTGGGTCTACAAGTTGATCATTCATCAGACGAAGTACGTTCATGATATTCTAGAGAAATTTGGGATGTCAGGTTCTACTCCAGCGTCAACCCCACTAGCGACGAATCATGGGATACACCCAGATCTCACCGGAGATAGGGTAGATGAGACGCTTTATCGTTCCATGATCGGTTCGTTGATGTACTTAACAGCTTCAAGACCTAATATCATGTACCAACGTGCCTCGCAGCAAGATTTCAATCTAACCCGAGAGCTTCGCATATGATCATTGTGAAGAGGATATTACGCTATCTGAAAGGAACTCCATCATTGGGGTTGTGGTATCCTAGAAAAGGCGATTTCACGCTCGAAGGGTATTCCGATTCCGATTTCAGATGCTGCAAAGTCAATGCAAAATCAACAACAGCGGGTTGTCAGTTCTTTGGACCTCGTTTGGTTACCTGGCAGTGCAAAAAGCAAACCTCTGTGGCTCTATCCACATGTGAAGCGAAATATGTTTCTGCTAGCAGTTGCTGCTCTCAGATCTTGTGGATCCAGCAATAGATGCGCGACTACGGTTTGCAATTTCTAAACACCCCTATATTTGTTGATAATGAGGCCGCTATTAATATAACAAAAAATCCAGTACATCACGTAAACTAAACATATAGAAATTCGACATCACTTCATCCGAGATTGCTTCGAGAAGAAGTTGATACGGATTGAGAAAATCCAAACTGGCAATCAGAAAGCTGATTTACATACCAAAGCTTTTGAAAAAACACGTTTTAAATACCTTTTTAAAATTGAATGGTATGATGCTTTTCTCGGTGTCGGATCGCATTATTGGCGTTGATGAAGGTACTGTTGTAGATGATGATGAGAAACAATCTGCAATGGTTTGTCGATTTTTTACTTGTTTTGGTATTTAGGGGGAGTAAATATTTTCAGAAAATACAAAAATAGTAAAAAATTTAAAAATCCAAAAACATGAGAAAATTTCAAAATCCAAAAACAATAGAAAACTGAAAAAGAGCTTGTGTAAAAAGGGAAAGTGATAGTACATCAGTTTGACAGTTACGGTACGCTAAAGATTTGTAAAGATTAAAAGCGTTAAACAGTCTCACTGATGATGTGTCGACAGGTTTTTACACATTTAGTAGGTTTGTTGGGGATATAAACAAAAAATCTTTACTTACTTATTTTGTGGGGAACACTACTTGGATACATAGGTAACCCTTGAAATCTTGTTTGAAAGGTCCCTCTTTCTGAAATACTAGGTCTTTATACTCAGTGATATCTGGGGTATTATTCCGGGACTTCTGCTGAATGGAAGTTCTGACCTAGTCCCTGAATAATACTTTCTGCATTGCTTGAAACATAGCATCGCCCTCAGCAAATTGATGAAACAATAAAATTGATAATCATTGCTGTTGTAAAAAAAGATCCTCTAAAGGGGACACACCGAAAGTCGAACCGTCATCTCTCTGCTGAACGGAAGTTCTGACCTGAGCTCTCACGGTTTCGCATCTAACCCCTTACAGATATCATCTGTGGTATACTCACCTGTAAGACTGAATATTGGGATTCTGGATACGGGAGTATATTCAAGAGGTGGGACACATGAATGAATTTAAGTTCTTAAATCACCTAAATCGTATCCTAAACAGATTGAAAATTGTGTGAAAATTTAAAGTGGATCAGTATATCGGCAATCTACGTGAATTGTTTAATTCTGAGTATGAAATAAAAGCTTAACGGTACTAGTGACTTGTCTATTAGCTGATATGATTCCCTGACGCGCTCACCAAAAATATGTTTGTAAATAGTTTTCTTTCTTTACATTCTACAATTTAAGTTTCTGTATTTCATTTCTTGTTTAGAAACTTTATTGAAAAATTCAAAAAGATTTTTCATTTCTGCTTTATTTTTCGACAAACCAGAGTAGAAAGTTGATTGTCTGAATCTTGAAGTTGAAAGCAGATGCAGGAACTTTCTGGACTGGAGGATGAGGAGAGCTTATCTTGATAAAATCTGATTGATGAAAAGTCAAAAGCAAGATCATTAATTTGAAACTTGTTATTTTCAAAAATTGTTTGGAAATTCTTCAACTAAATCAGTTTGATTTGTCTGAAATCAACCAAGGTCATTAAGTTGGACTTGGTAGATTAATTGAGTAATCAGGGTCATTAACTTGGACCTGAATACTTGAGTGGATTTCTAAACTGATAGATATTGTGATTTATTGTTAAAAATCAACAGATTGTAATGTTATATGTTTGAGAAAGAGGTTGTGGATTTCAAAATCCCCATGGCTCAAAAAGTCAAAGTTTGAACCAGAATTCAAGTCCCAGCATACCGAGAGGGGGAGTTTGTGAAAGGGGGAGTCAGAATTCTAGATCAACAGTCAAAGGGGAGATAGGAGTCTGTAGATTAAAGATAGAGACAGGATGAGATCCTGAACCTTTGAAGAGAGAGTTTTTACAATGTGAAGACAAAGTTGGAGAGAGACAAAGACTGAAGACTCGACGCCGAAGACTTCGTCAACATCCAAGGGGGAGTCTGTTGGTGCACTGAATGTCTGTTTACTACGTCTTAATCAAGTCTTAGGTCTAGATAGGTTGATTAGGGTTGGAAAACAAGTTTAATGGATATATCATGTAATTCCGCTTGAAATGACTTGTTTGTCATTTCAAGCGAAATCAGGTTAAATAGGTATTCCGCTCGAAACTCATTTTAGTGATTCCGCTTGGACAGTTCAAGCGAAATCAGATTTTGCTTGGGATTGTCATGTCAGTTCCAGCGGAATTAGGAGTGCTATAATAGGTGTGTGATGAGTTCATTTGTAACGATTCGAGCGGAATCAGGTCATTGTGAAAGAGTCGAATTGCTGCCAAAATCTTGTCAGAATCATTGTAAAAAGCTCGGAAAAGCAGTAATAGAAAGAAAGTTAAAGAGAACAAGCTGTGTGACGTTGTTTACTTTGAGTCCGCCTTAGTAAATGATGATGAACTGCCTTTACTGACTGTTTAGGGTCACGGAACCGGTCCAACAAGGAATAATGAAAAGGGAGAGAATGTGTAGGGTGGGGCAGTGTTGTTAAGACCCGTGTACAAACACGGGTGGTTTCTTACTGAGTATTCAAGAAGCAGCTGCTTATTGAATAACAATCAAAAAATGTATAATCATTCGTCATTTAATGAAATGTGGTATGCATGGTGTAGGTCCCTGTTTCGCGGAGGATTACGAACCTAAACCTTGTTATACAAACCTACTAGCGAGTGCGGAATCCAAGCTAGCAAGCAAACCGAGTTAGTAGCAAGTAGAGAAACAAACACACAAAGATTCACCGATTAACACTAGTCGTATTAATGCAAATGAAGGTTTCGGTTACAAGCTCAATGTTTACAGAAGTGTTCTATAAACTCTCTAAGTGTGTGTGTGAGTTCTGGGCAGAATGCTCTCTAAGCTTCTATCTCTCGGGTGTGTAAAATGGCAGAACTCTAGAACTCTCAACACATGCATGGGTATATATACCCAGCTCAGCAGGTCTGCTCGAAGGATTCGACAGATGGTCCGAAGGATCATCTGTCGACCACATGTTACACGAAAGATCAGCGTGGACCTCGAAGGATCATCCTTCGAGGTCTAATGGTCGAACCATGGTCGAACCATATCTTTCGATCACCTCCAAGGATCAGGTGTATCCTTTGAGGCTATCCTTCGATCAGAACATCTTTCAACTGTTGTCCAAGTCAAACCGGAGGATGGTTGACTTGGTCAACTTACAATACAAATCAGGACATCGTTTATATCAGACCGAATACAGACAAAGTACAGACACAAGTGCACCAACAAACTCCCCCTTGGCTGTAGCTTTGTCTTTGATCTCTAATCTTTGTCTTGTTCTTCTAAAAGTGTAGACTCGTCTTGAACTTCGACGGTCTTTGGTCTTCAAGTCTTCAAGACTCTGATGTCCTATCATGTCTTCAATGTCGGAGGGTCTTCAAAGTCTTCACGTCTTGAAAGTAGAAAGTGTATCAACAAACTACCCGTATCATGTAGGAAGTGTGTTGACAAACTCCCCCTTAACATAAGCTCCCCCTTGAGTTATGCTCGTGAAATACTTTAACTTTATGAAGTAAGATCCTTCGAGGTGATGATGATGGCCAGCGGCAACTCGATCATCTTCATTCATTGAGTGCCTTCGTGTCTTCATTCCAAAGCTCGTCAACGACCATGTTCTCCTAGCCTTTAGAATCTGCACATGCAAGAAATCTAAACGCGTAATGAGAACAATTGCTTGGAATATAGTTTAAACAAATGACACACGAATGACCATGTCATAATCAAACACCGTCCGACAGTTTGAAAGTTTAATAAAATTTGTCAATTTTAGTTTTTAACTTTCAAAACATGCAAATTTCGACCGTTTATGAAGATTTAGTCAGTTCGGTTTTCAGTCAGGTTTCAGGTAACGAAGACTTGAGCTCCAACATCGTACGATCGAAAATAAAGCAGAAATAAAATCTTTTTGGCTTTTATAAAGTTTATATTAAAACAAGCCTAAAATCTTTTTGGTATTTTTGAAATTAAAAGACAACAATTTAAAATCCTTTGAGTGTTATCAAACGACATCACCGCTAATGTCGTGCTGATATGCACCAAACGATGAAACTGTTTAAAAGAACTAATAAAGGTTAAGCAGTAAATAAATATATACAAACATTCTTTTTGCGAGTTTCGAGGGTAAGAGAATCATATCAGTGTACGGTCATGCCAAAACACTCTTGTTGTTCAGTTAGTTAACATTAAGATAAGCATCCTATAACAATTATCGGTATTGTTGTCCACTTAAGCTCAACTTATCAGATGTAATCATGTTTAGAGGATACGTTAATGTATGATTTATACTTACCGACCGGTGTTCATCCACATCACGACACATTCCCGTATCAAGGTATGCACGAGAGTTCATCTTACCGGTGAGTATACCGATTATCATCTGTTTGACCGTATAAATTGTGAGATACTCACTTATTTTGATTTGAAAACAAGTCCTATGTGATATAATCACTTATTGATGAGGAACTTGATTTTCGTATGCATGAGGGCACAGGTGCAAGTCCGTGAACAGGTCAGTACTTCCGTACAGCAGAGAGACGAACTTGACACCCGGAAAAGTGTGATATTTTATCACTTATTTGATTTGGACATGTGATTGTTTATCACTTATTGAGGTCGAATGCAGTATGCAATATGTACACGTATGTATAGTATCATGGAAGATCTAGACTTGCGTCCCCGTTATTTTTCGGTAAAAGATACAACCATGATACCCAGATGATAAGCAGCATAAAGACCGAATATCTCAGAACCTCGGCAATCTATCAAACGAAATTTCGGTACTAAGACCATATGCCAATGAATGGTTCCCACCTGGTCTTCAGTCGATTAAGATTTATATCACCCTGCACACTTTAAAATGATTGTGAGCCTACCGATACATCTTATATAGAGCTGCTTATCGTTTTGCATTTAAGGTTTAAAGAGGTTTGGATAGACCACTGATGTACTATCATTTTCTCTTTTGCTCGCCAGGAAACTCATTTTTGTTTTTCTATTGTTTTTGTGTTTTTGAATTTTTCGATGTTTTTGGATTTTCCGATTTTTGGATTTACTCCCCCTAAAATCAACAAACTAAGATAAATTTAAAAACACAAAGGTATTTACAAAAATGATTTTCCGATGTTGGTTTTACTCTTGCTTGACCTTAATGCCGTTTACCAATAATAAAAAGTCAAATCTTGATTTGTCAAAAGCTTTGGTAAATAAGTCGGCACGTTGGTCATCGGTGTGGACCTTAACAACATCGATTAGCCTTTTCTCAAAGCAATCACGTATGAAGTGATATTTGATTTCGATGTGTTTGGTCTTTGAATGCTGCACAGGATTTCTAGTGATATCTAAAGCAGCAGAATTATCAACGTAAATAGGAGTAGTTAGGAATTCAAAACCGTAGTCCCGCATTTGTTGTTGAATCCAAAGTACTTGGGAGCAACAACTTGAGGCAGCAATGTATTCAGCTTCGCATGTTGATGTAGCTACACACGTCTGCTTCTTGCACTGCCATGTGACTAGGCGATTTCCTAAAAACTGACATCCAGCCGTTGTGGATTTACCGTCGATTTTGCATCCGCCAAAATCAGAATCACTGAAAGCTACCAATTCAAAGTTATTATCCCTAGGGTACCACAGACCGGTGTCGGGGTACGTCTTCAAATAACGAAAAATCCTTTTGACAGCAGCAAGATGTGAGGCCTTCGGGTTGACTTGATATCTGGCAAGCAGGCACGTTGGGTACATGATGTCTGGCCTTGATGCTGTGAGGTACATAAGAGATCCGATCATAGCGCGATAGTTTGAGGGACTAACAGCTTCTCCCTTCAAATCTGGAGTAATTCCGTGATTAGTTGGCAATGGGGTACCAATGGGCGTTGCATCAGACATCTGGAACCGGCTCAAGATGTCACCAACATATTTAGTCTGATGGATGAATATCCCAGACTCCGTTTGTTGTACTTGTAGGCCCAAGAAGAAGGTCATTTCCCCCATAGCACTCATCTCGAATTTATCCTGCATAATGCGCTCGAATTCCCTACACAAGACATCATTAGTAGAACCAAAAATAATGTCATCAACGTATACCTGTACCAGAAGAAGATCTCCATCTTGTTCTTTGATGAAAAGAGTACAGTCGATAAGACCTCTACGAAAACCGTTCTCCAGCAGATAGTGAGATAAGGTTGCATACCAAGCTCGTGGTGCTTGATGAAGACCATAGAGAGCTTTGTTGAGCAACCAAACCCGATCGGGATGGATAGGATCTTCAAAACCTGGAGGCTGTTCGACGTACACCTCTTCTTCAACCACACCGTGTAAAAATGCACTTTTCACGTCCATCTGATAAACCTTGAATCCTTTGAAGGACGCATAGGCTAGAAAGATTCGAATTGCTTCGAGACGTGCCACTGGTGCATACACTTCGTTGTAGTCGATCCCTTCAATCTGACGAAAACCTTGAACGACTAAACGAGCTTTGTTTCGGATAACAACTCCGCGGTCATCCTTTTTGCATTTGAAAACCCAACGGGTACCAATCTTCTTGTATCCAGCAGGTTTCTCTACTAGCTTCCAGACACCCAGCTTCTGGAATTGTTGCAGTTCTTCCTGCATTGCTTCAACCCAAGCATTATCTTTCAAGGCTTCTTTCCACGTTCTGGGTTCTTCTTGTGAGACATAACACGCGAAGGACCAGTCGTTTTGTTGCCCGGATTCTCGAATGGCTGCATACAAGCCTGCATTGTTGTTGTTTCGCAACATGTTTCTTGTTTGTACGCCACTTTGCACATTTCCAATGATGTTTTGTTGAGGATGGGTATTATGAATCCTTGTTTCTGGATTATCTGGAACTGGAACATTTATACCCAGGTTGTTAAGATTAAGATCAACAACCAATTCAAGACCCGGAATTGACGAAGAGGATGATGCAGTAGTCTCAGCTGTTCTATGTGTATCAACTGGAGGAGTGCCCTCTGAAGTACCATGAACTGCTGTTGTAGGAGCTTCTTGATCTGCATCTAGAAATTCATCATCCTCTGAAGATTCGTTCAATTCGGTTGCATCATGAAAATCCTCATTGTTGAGAGTATTATTGTTCACCGAAGAAGATGGTTCTTGATTCACAAGAATCGGACGAACCACCGGTGAAACTGTTGCATTGTCACTCTCGAAAAACATCCTAGCCGCAGCATTTTCTTCAACGGCTTCAACATTGATCGAATTGAAGAAGTCATCGTACTCAAACATCCAAGGTTGACCCGGATTTTTGACTGGCAGGGTGTGCCTTTGTACTCTGACCTCAGACCATTCTTCGACCCTTTTAGTCTCTAGATTCCAGACTCGTAAGTTAGGGGTGGCATACCCAAGAAAGTATCCATCAATTGCTCTTGCCCCAAACTTTCCATTAGGATCGATGATTGTGCATGGAGCTCCAAACGGTTCTAGATAAGACAAATCTGGTTTCCGTTTTTGAAGAAGCTCAAAGCAGGTCTTGTTGTGTCTTTTGACTGTAAGGACTCTGTTCAATGTGTAACATGCAGAGGCCACAGCTTCAGTCCAGAATGGAATGGGTAACTGTGACTCTACCAACATTGTCCTAGCAGTCTCGATCAATGTGCGGTTCTTACGTTCAGCGACACCATTCTGTTGAGGAGTATAGGCTGCACTAAACTCATGAAGAATACCTTTTGAAGTGCAGAACTCCGTCATGGAATGATTCTTAAATTCAGTACCATTGTCGCTACGTATCCGCCTAACCTTCAACTTATACAAATTCTCAATCTGAATGATCAAGTTTTTGATAATGCCAAAGGTTTCACTCTTGTGTGCCATGAACGCAACCCAAGAAAATCTTGAATAATCATCAGTAACCACGAGGCAGTATTGATCACCCCGAATACTCTTGTGCTTGACAGGACCGAACAAATCCATGTGCAAACGCTCAAGAGGAACTGCCACTGTGTTGATCTTCTTTGTAGGGTGCTTCTTCTTTGTTTGCTTTCCTTTCTGGCACGAAACACAGATGTCTTGAAGATGAAAATTTTTGAGGGGAACACCATTCACCAATTCATTTGAAACCAAATGATTCATTTTGCGTAAGTGAATGTGACCCATTCGTCTGTGCCAAGAGATAGTGTCTTTTTCTGTGGCTTTAGAAACGAAACAAGTTGCTTGTGCAGACGTAGTAATAGCCTGGCTCATGTCAAGGACGTACAAATCATTTATCCTTGGAGCCGACAAGAGAATCCATTCTTTTGGAATTTTGAAGCCGGGTTTCAGCACATAACATCCATTAGCATCAAAGTGTACTGAAAATTTCTTGTCACAGATTTGAGAAACACTAAGAAGATTGTGATCAAGTTGTTGCACAAAATTGATCTTGTCAAAGCTGACAATCCCGTTAGATATCATTCCTTCACCCGTAATGTATCCACCTTTATCTCCAGCAAAAGCAACATAACCTCCTCTAATAGATTTAACGTCGTAGAGAAGCTTCATGTCGCCTGTCATGTGCCTGGATGCCCCACTATCAACAATCCAATGACTACTGATAGTTCCTCCTGAAGCACCCTGCACATGAACTCAAATGAATTAGTTGGAGATGGGGACCCAAGCCATTGTGGTCTTGGGTCTTCCATTTTCATCAATGACAATAACTTCTTGTCTTTGATGGTTGGTGAATTGTGATGGTCCCCCTGATTCAGTAACCGATTTAGGTTTCCAAGTCTGTTTTGTTTTACCAGTGTCTTTCTTTAATAATTTAACTTCTTGATTGTTTGAAGTTTTAGAATTTTCTGGTTTTACAGCAACAGATTGTTTTTGAACCACATCGGTTTTAATCGCCTTTTCAATTTTCTTGACCTGTTGCCTTTTCTGTTTCTTTTCCCTTTCTTTTACAAGGCGGGGATCTTGTTTTGTGGAAACAGTTGGCTTACGGTCAGTTTTCCCACGGGGATCATCAACCTTTCCTTTTTGTTTATGAAGATATGGGCAGTTTCTAATAATGTGCCCAATGGTTCCACACTCAAAACATGATCTTCGTTCTACAAACCCCGAAGAATCATGTGATCGTCTAGCCGATGATGTTGAACTTTGTGAACCCGAGGTACTAGGTTTTGAACTGCTTGGTTCATTTCTTTTCTCGACAAAAGCTTTCTTGACAAAATCTAAGTTAGATTGATTTTCAAACTTCTCAATTTTGTCTGTTCCCGTCGATTTCACAAAGTTAACATTCTTCTTCTTCTTTTGGTTCGGCTTCTTTTGCACTGGAGCCGGTGCTTTACCTTTGGGTTTGGTGTGATTTTGCTGTGTTGGCACTGTTGGCAATTTCTTGTTGCCAAATTGCTTTCGAACTTCAGCCTTTGGGATTGGAGGACACTGTGTGACTGTGACTTTAGGTCCTGCCTTTCCCAAGAACTTACTCGTCGAATTCTCAAAGACTTTGCATATTAAGGATTGATTAACATTCTTAATGGGAAAATCTTTGTCTGAGTAAATTTTGTCATCACCAACTAGAGTGTACAGCAAATTCACACTCTCCGGCTTTTCTGCAGATGAGGACTCAGTTGCAACAGTCTTAGCGGGTTGAACAGGGGGATCACATAGAATGTGATTCTCAAGAGGTATGTCCTCATTTTTGGCTACCGCATCAGACTTTGCTGGGACAGTATCGTCAGATTCATCATCAGACGAATCAGCATCCTCAATCACAACTGGAGGATCTTGATTCTGTTCAGCACTCACAAATGTATCTGCTGACACATCTGAATCTGAGGATACTTCCTTTTGGTATCCGAGTCCTGCAGCAAACTCCTTAACATCTAGAGGCACAGAAGGTTCAAAGAAAACTCTGTCCTCTTCATCAGGCATGGCGTCATAATTATGTCTCACTGGTGGTGGACACTTCTTGTACCCTATGCATGTGACATCTCTCTTTTCCTTCTGAACGTCAATGATGTGATCTAACACATAGCTAGAACTCAAATAACTGTCTAGCTTGAGTTGGATCGCATCACTTTCGGTTTTCACACAAGCCATTTCTTTTTGCATACTCTCAAGGCGAGATATATACAAATTAATATCAGTTTGTTTTCTTGAAACCATTTTAGTCAGTTCAGTTTTATCCTTCTTTAATGTTTCAATTACTGACTTAAATTCTTTTTCATGGTTTTCATAAAACATGTTGGCTTCTGTGCATTTAGAGAGATCCACAGTCAACTTCTGATTGTGGACGAATGTCACATCATATTTCTCTTGCAAAGCCTCATGCTTGCTTTGCAAGTCACTCAAATTCTCATTCACAGTAGTATGTTTGTCTTGCAAGTCAAACAAACTAGCTTGTAAAGCATCATGTTTGCCTTGCAACTCAGACATACTTTTCTCCATTTCAGCACATCTAGCATGCAACCTAGCACATTCATCACAATTTACAGCAGTGGGTTCATCGACACATACCTGACTTGATGAACCGTCGACATTAGCCATAAAGGCTGAATGGAGAGAAGACGAAGTATAAGCAGCTTGATCCACCAAAATAGATCTTCTTTGAGTTTCTGCTGCTGCTTCCCCCAAGAGTTCATCAATGTCAATATCATCCGAAACATTAGATGTCTCACCCACATGATCATCACCAGAGTTGGATGATTCTTCATCAACACTCCTGCTGTATCCAGAGGAGTCTTCATCTTCAGACGATTCATCACCACTGGCAGAAGATTCTCCACCATTGGTGTGAACCAGCTCCTTCACAATCTGAGCAAAACATGCTGTTCCATCAGGAGCATCACCACCCAACTGGATTGACCAGTCACAACCTTCATCCACCTGAACTGCAAGTGCTCGGTTGGTTTGGTTGTTGACAGGCACCAATGTACGATCATTGTTTCTGTTCTGCTGGTTGCCTTGGTTCCTGAAGGGGTTTTGATTCCCGTGCTGGGCTGGCTTTGTACATTCCCGTTTAAAGTGGCCCCGTTCACCACAGTTGAAGCACTTAACAGCTTGCTTATCGAACCCATACTTGGTGTCTCGCTTACTTTCCAAGCTGGTTCTTCCAGTACTTTCCATCCAGTCCTTTGCTCTTCTCACAGCACTCGCAAAGGCCCACTTGATGTCCATCAAGTCCATCTCCTCCTTATCAATCTGCCTGTAATCTTCTTGTGTCAGATTAATGTTTCCAATCTGACCTTCTATCAACCCACAGTACGCGCTCACTACAGTGTTAAGCAGCTCCATGTGTTCCTTAGCTACTTCTACACTGATTTTAGAGAAGCTTGACGTGTCGAGCTGTACTGTACTTGACTTTGATTGTTGACCTGCAGCAGATGATGTTCCTCCATAACATGCATATTGAGGTTGTTGAGCAGGAGGAGGATGAGGTGGTTGTATTGGATTTCCATACAGATCTGTGGTTGGAGGCGGCTTTACAGGAACTTGCACTGGATTGCCATACATATCCGTGCTTGTGACAAACGCCGTTTGAAGTGGAGCATGTGATCCAGCTTTTGCAGATGAAGTAGTGGAGGTGCCATAATACATCTCTGGATTCTGTGGCACTGCAACTCTCTTTGCCTTCAACGTTTCTTCCTGATCCTTGTTCTCCAGAAGCTGCACGAAATCGTTGATATTTGTAGTTCTCAACGTTCCGTTATACTTCAAGATTTCCAGGAAGTTATTCCATTGAGGAGGCAATGCATCAGCAAATTTCTTTACCACCTCTGTTGGAGTCGTTGTGACTTCAAAGTTGGTCAGCTCAGTAAGCAGGTGATAGAAACGGCTTGTCATATCTCCCAAGGACTCCTTATCCATACATGTGAAGCCATCAAATTCTTTCTTCAGTAGATCTCGTCGTAGTTGACGTGTGGCTTCATTACCTACTCCTCTTGTCTTCAATGCATCCCACAACTTCTTCGTAGTCTTGAAACTGACGAACTGATGATAAATATCCTTGCTCAGTGCTTGAGTGAGGATAGCGTATGCTTTCTTTTCTAAGTCATACGTCTTCTTTTGTTCATCAGGAAGATCGGCAAATGTAGCTGTCGAAGAAGCAGCGACCTCGATAGTTTGATCGAATTCCGTAATGAACCGTAACCACAATTCTGTATTTTGACCAAGAATGTATGTATGGAAACGATCAACCCATCCTGGATATTCATGAAGATGCATCAACTTTGGAGGCCTGTTCAAACTTCCGGTTTCACTTTCGCTTAGTAGAAGACTTTGAATACTCGGAGTTTGATTTGAAACAAACGCCCATTGACCAGCTGGAGTGGCATTTGTTTGTGAGGATGTAGATACCGGAGATTCGGCCCATGATGGAGATTGACTGGTATTCATGTATTTTCCACTGTCTGGAGCCGGACTTCCCCACCAACTCGGATTCATGATAAATGAGCAAAATAAATGCTAAGTAAGAATGATCCGAAAGATAACACAACCGAAAGATCCTGGTCGAAAGATCTGAAATCACCGAAACTTGTTAGCAGTAAACTGACCACAGTCGAAAGATCGATTTATTGTTCGAAGGATCAACAGTATTCGAAAGATTACTGTTGACTCTCGAACAATGATTTCGAAAGATTCAAGAGCTCGAAGGATTCCCTTTTGAAAGATCCTTATCTTTCGAGCCAAATCCTTATCTTTCGAACAACAGATCTCGAAAGATTCACCAATACGAAGGATCCTAATCTTTCGGACACTAGTCTTTCGAAAAGATTCCTCTGTCGAAGGATATGTTTCAGACTTCGAAGGATGGGTCGAAGGATATAAATCTTTCGAGCCCTCCTTGATCGAAAGATATCGAAGGATGATCTTTCGATGTCGAAAGATATCTTTCGAGAGCTCTGACACAATCTGATCTGATGTGAAAGGTTGGTGAAAAGGTGACAGGGGTTGGTGAAGTTGCTTTCGGCAGAAAGGATGTTTCTGCACAACTTTCCACCAAACTTTTTGACTTTCAAAAATTATACCCAAAAAGGCAAAACCTTATCCTCAAGTTCAGTCACCGGAAACACACCGGAATACCACCGGAAAACACAAGGTTTTCTAAAAACCAATTTTTATGTTACCCAACCCAACCTGACCACTCCCGGTTAGTTTAGACACGTTTTTACTCAAAGAAAATGCAAGAAACTTAGTAAAAACAGGTGCAAAACCAAGTGTTTCAACACACCAAAACTTGTAAAAACCCGGTTTTAAACAAGGTTAAGAGCCTTAGCTCTGATACCACTTGTAGGTCCCTGTTTCGCGGAGGATTACGAACCTAAACCTTGTTATACAAACCTACTAGCGAGTGCGGAATCCAAGCTAGCAAGCAAACCGAGTTAGTAGCAAGTAGAGAAACAAACACACAAAGATTCACCGATTAACACTAGTCGTATTAATGCAAATGAAGGTTTCGGTTACAAGCTCAATGTTTACAGAAGTGTTCTATAAACTCTCTAAGTGTGTGTGTGAGTTCTGGGCAGAATGCTCTCTAAGCTTCTATCTCTCGGGTGTGTAAAATGGCAGAACTCTAGAACTCTCAACACATGCATGGGTATATATACCCAGCTCAGCAGGTCTGCTCGAAGGATTCGACAGATGGTCCGAAGGATCATCTGTCGACCACATGTTACACGAAAGATCAGCGTGGACCTCGAAGGATCATCCTTCGAGGTCTAATGGTCGAACCATGGTCGAACCATATCTTTCGATCACCTCCAAGGATCAGGTGTATCCTTTGAGGCTATCCTTCGATCAGAACATCTTTCAACTGTTGTCCAAGTCAAACCGGAGGATGGTTGACTTGGTCAACTTACAATACAAATCAGGACATCGTTTATATCAGACCGAATACAGACAAAGTACAGACACAAGTGCACCAACACATGGTTTTCTAAGAAACCACCCGTGTTTGCACACGGGTCTTACCGCTAGTAGTAGTAGTAATAATAATAATAATAATAATAATAATAATAATAATAATAATAAACATAATCATACTCGGTAATCCCACCAATAACAAAGCTAGAGTAGGGTTTGAGGAGTGTAAGATGTAAACAACCTTACCTCTACCCCATAGGAATAGAGAGACTGCTTCCAGCGAGACTCCCGATAGTAGTTTTGATAATGAAGTCTTCTTGATGTAGCGTGTGTTACGCGTGTGTTACGAAAATGAAGATCAAACACGTTGATTCTGCGAATACCCGTGTAGTTCTTCCCCAACCACCAAGATTCCACCCAAAGGGCACAAAATTTGAAGTGAAAAATGAGTTATGTCAAAATTCAAGTCTGCCTTTTCCAATTACTAGAGAAACGTATAAATAGGAACATAAATTCGAAATGGGCCTAAAAAAGACAACGGGCAAAACACAAGCCCAAAAACAAAATGCCCAAAACACTTCAAAAAACATAAAAACGTAAATAACTAATAGAAATATGTGTTTTTTGGCCCGGGCGATGACCCAAACCGCCATAAGCGTTTGCAGCAAGATGGAGCTCGTTCTCACGTTCGTTTCGCCTGGTCGCACGCCCAAAACGGACCCCCGTAGCCCAAGTTAGAGCCATTTTAGTGAACCTCCTTTTGTTACACGATCTTGGGCCTCCAAATACAAGATAGCCTGCTCTTCCACACTTGGGCCCGCATCACTTCTAGGGGCCAAAAAGGATAGAAAAATTGACGTTGGGGGTTGAAATGTCAAAAGATTCCTTTTTAAGATAATAAGGTTAAAGTGAGTTAACCACATGGGCTAAAAACATAATTTACTCTTTTCATTTAAAGGGTAAAAAATCCGATTTGCTCTAATGTGCAAGACACGTGACCAGAATTAACACACAAAGTTAACGTCCGTTAAATGAAAAGACATAAACTGTCACAATATATGAACATTAAGGATAAACTATGTTATTTGTTATTATGAAGACCAAAAGTGAAATTCACAATATACCTAAAGACCAAAAATTCTAATAAACTAGTAAAAGGATAACTTTATTTGTATCAAGATAAATCAAATGATATTTTGTAATAACCGGGTCCATTTTGAAAGCTCTTAAAATGCAGAGGGTTATTATAGTAAAATTCGGATTAGGGTAACTTCACACTTTCTATTTAAATGAGTCTAATTCCATTTCCATCATAATCACCACCGCACCCTTTCTTCTCTCATCCATGGACATCCCTGGCCATAAAGACGACATCTCTTATTCAGTACCAATGTAAGAGCTTTTATTTTCATTTTATCTAAGGGTTTTTTGTTTTGTGCTTGTTTTGTTAGTTTTAAATGTTAGGTTTGGTGTTATTCATTCATCTCACATCACAAATGGATTTGTCTAATCATTTTGGTGGAGACAATTGCATGTTGATCGTTCATAGCGTTTCAAGGATCTCAAATGAGAAAGGTAAAATCTGAAGTCATTCAAACTACTTTAGAAAGTCGTTATTGCAAAAAAAAAAAATAAATAAATAAAAATACGGGATAATCAAGGCCTATCATAAAATTAAAAAAAAAAACCACACTTGTTTAAGTCGCAAAATTAACGACTTCACTTTGTTCATTCGCAAAATTAACAACCATAGTTGTTTCCATTACTTCTTTTTTAAAGCTTCTAAACTGGTGATATAATGTTACAAGTCTAAAATAGGTTAATATATGTGTAGAAAGGTGTGGTTGTACTTCAACGATTTAAGGGATATTAGTGGGTAAAGTCAAAGAAATGTCAATAAATATCGTATCGAATATTGTGGTTATTATGGTATAAGGGATGTTGGCTAATTTAACGGGTCATGGTGATAGCAACACTAACAATGTTATGGTCGGACAAGAAGATGGAGTTATTGATGTACTCATTCTACTTATTCGTTCTCAACATGATGCTGTTAGGTCATTTTTCTATTATATGGTTAACAAAACATATGTTTATTTATAATGTCTTGTTGCTTAAACTTGATTAATCTGTTTTGTACCAGGCAAGAAGCAGCTACTGCATTTTGGCATTTATCGAATGATGCCAGAAACCGAGAATGGATTGCGTTACATGGCGGTGTTGAAGCCTTGGTATGACTTTTTTTTTTATCTTTTGACTTAAGATTCTAGTACCTTGGTTTATCACACACTACAGATGTGTCATATGAACATCATATGCAAAATCCTACACTTCATTCATTTAGTCTTTTCGATGAATATGACATCTAAGAGTTAGCTTATTATTACCTTACAACATGACTTTGATCCATAAATAATAAATGTTAAACTAGCAAAACAAAATAATTTCTTTTTAATATTCTCAGATGTAGTCGATGTAGTCTGATAGTTAATATCTTTTGCATTAAGCGGTTATTATTATTGTTGTTATTATTATTGTTATTTTATCGTCTCATTTCAGGTGGCTCTTGCACAATTGTGTGTATACGCTTCTCCGCGTCTTCAGGAGAGAGCAGCTGGTGCTCTATGGAGACTTTCAGTTTCAGAAGCCAATAGGTACACGCGAATATCATACTTAATTTTTTTAGCTTAACATGATATTTACATAGTTGGAGCTAACTGGTTCACTAATTTCTTTAGATGCATATAGAGCGATAATAAACATGCTCTTTTCGTAGTTGATGCTCATTGGTCCATTAATTCCTAGACACTGTATCTTTTCATAGTTGAAGCTCATTGGTCCCTTAAAAGCTCCGCCCCCGGTTGTCTTGAAGTTTTTGTTAAGGTATTGAAAAATCTTTGTTTCGAAACTTTTGCTAAACATATTGTCAATAAATATATTGTTAACAATAACAATAACAATAACAATAACAATAACAATAACAATAACAATAACAATAACAATAACAATAACAATAACAATAACAATAACAATAACAATAACAATAACAATAACAATAACAATAACAATAACAATAACAATAACAATAACAATAACAATAACAATAACAATAACAATAACAATAACAATAACAATAACAATAACAATAACAATAACAATAACAATAACAATAACAATAACAATAACAATAACAATAACAATAACAATAACAATAACAATAACAATAACAATAACAATAACAATAACAATAACAATAACAATAACAATAACAATAACAATAACAATAACAATAACAATAACAATAACAATAACAATAACAATAACAATAACAATAACAATAACAATAACAATAACAATAACAATAACAATAACAATAACAATAACAATAATAATAATAACAATAATAATAATAATAATAATAATAATTACAACAACAACAACAACAACAACAACAACAACAGCAACAACATCAACAACAATAATAATAATCAGTAAATCCTACCAATAACAAAGCTAAAGTAGGGTCTGAGGAGGGTAAGATGTAGACAACCTCTACTCCGGATGAATAGAGGGGCTGCTTCCAATGAGACTCCCGGCTTGATAGTAGTTTTGCATCAAGCCTTGGACATAAGACACATAACACTCAACAATGATGATGATGAACTATTAATGCTAGAAGTAGAACTTGGATTGAACGATTAGCATTGTTGGTGCACTTGTGTCTGTACTTTGTCTGTATTCGGTCTGATATAAACGATGTCCTGATTTGTATTGTAAGTTGACCAAGTCAACCATCCTCCGGTTTGACTTGGACAACAGATTGTATGTTGAGAGATGTTCTGATCGAAGGATGATGTAGAGATCGAAGGATAATTTGGATCCTTCGATCTCATCGAAAGATATGCTTCGAACGATAGACCTCGAAAGACTATCCTTCGAGGTCCCTGCTTATCCTTCGAAAGCATTGTATCCGAAAGATGATCCTTCGGCCCATCTTTCGGATCCTTCGAGCAGACCTGCTGAGCTGGGTATATATACCCATGCATGTGTTGAGTGTGAGTTAGTTCTGGAGTTCTGAAGTTCTGCCATTTTCACACACCCGAGAGATAGAAGCTTAGAGAGCATTCTGCCCAGAACTCACTCACACACTTAGAGAGTTTATAGAACACTTCTGTAAACATTGAGCTTGTAACCGAAACCCTCATTGCATTAATACGACTAGTGTTAATCGGTGAATCTTTGTGTGTTTGTTTCTCTACTTGCTACTAACTCGGTTTGCTTGCTAGCTTGGATTCCGCACTCGCTAGTAGGTTTGTATAACAAGGTTTAGGTTCGTCATCCTCCGCGAAAAGGGACCTACAAGTGGTATCAGAGCCTCGCTCTTTACCTTGTTTAAAACCGGGTTTTTACAAGTTTTGGTGTGTTGAAACACTTGGTTTTGCACCTGTTTTTACTTGTTTTCTTGCTCTTTCTTTGAGTAAAAACGTGTCTAAACTAACCGGGAGTGTTTAAAGTGGGGTTGGGTAACTTGAAAAATTGTTTTAAGTGATTTTGAATTTTCCGGCTATATTCCGGTTCAAAATTCCGGTGACTGGTGTTGTTGTCATTTTTGGCAAACTTTCAAAGTTGGTGGTGAAAGGACAACCTGCACATCCTTTCTGCCGAAAGTTGACTTACCTACCCATCACCTTTTCACCAACCCGTCACATCTGTGTCAGTGTGTCAGTGCCCATTCGAAAGATATCCTTCGACTTCGAAAGATATCCTTCGACATCGAAAGACCATCCTTCGATCAGTGACAGCTCGATAGATAAACATCTTTCGAGTAGTCCTTCGAAGTTCGAAACATATTTTTCGATCAGGGAATCTTTTCGAAAGATAGTTGTTTTATCTCGAAAGATAAGGACCTTTCAAGTGTGAATCTTTCGAGATTTTGAGTCTTTCGAAGCCAGTGCTCGAAAGTCAACAGTGATCCTTCGAACACTGTTGATCATTCGAACAAGTGTGATCCTTCGGAAGTTAGCTATTCGAAAGATAAGTGTCCGAAAGATAGGGATTTGACTCGAAAGATAAGGATCTTTCAAAGGGAATCTTTCGAGTTCTTGAATCTTTCGAAATCATTGTTCGAGAGTCAACAGTAATCTTTCGAGTACTGTTGATCCTTCGAACAAGGTTATATCTTTCGATTGAGGTTTGTTTATTGTTAACAAGTTTCTGTGATTTCAGATCTTTCGACCAGGATCTTTCGGTTGTGTTATCTTTCGGATCTTTTTTTTCTTAGCATTTATTTTGCTTATCTATCATGAATCCGAGTTGGTGGGGAAGTCCGGCTCCAGACAGTGGAAAATACATGAATACCAGTCAATCTCCATCATGGGCCGAATCTCCAGTTTCTACATCCTCACAAGCAAATGCCACTCCAGCTGGTCAATGGGCGTTTGTTTCAAATCAAACTCCGAGTATTCAAAGTCTTCTACTAAGCGAAAGTGAAACCGGAAGTTTAAACAGGCCTCCAAAGTTGATGCATCTTCATGAATATCCGGGATGGGTTGATCGTTTCCATACATATATTCTTGGTCAAAATACAGAGTTGTGGTTACGGTTCATTACGGAATTCGATCAAACTATCGAGGTTGCTGCTTCTTCGACAGCTACATTTGCCGATCTTCCTGATGAACAAAAGAAGACGTATGACTTAGAAAAGAAAGCATACGCTATCCTCACTCAAGCACTGAGCAAGGATATTTATCATCAGTTCGTCAGTTTCAAGACTACGAAGAAGTTGTGGGATGCATTGAAGACAAGAGGAGTGGGTAATGAAGCCACACGTCAACTACGACGAGATCTACTGAAGAAAGAATTTGATGGCTTCACATGTATGGATAAGGAGTCCTTAGGAGATATGACAAGCCGTTTCTATCACCTACTTACTGAGCTGACCAACTTTGAAGTCACAACGACTCCAACAGAGGTGGTAAAGAAGTTTGCCGATGCATTGCCTCCTCAATGGAACAACTTCCTGGAAATCTTGAAGTACAACGGAACGTTGAGAACTACCAATATCAACGATTTCGTGCAGCTTCTGGAGAACAAGGATCAGGAAGAAACGTTGAAGGCAAAGAGAGTTGCAGTGCCACAGAATCCAGAGATGTATTATGGCACCTCCACTACTTCATCTGCAAAAGCTGGATCACATGCTCCACTTCAAACGGCGTTTGTCACAAGCACGGATATGTATGGCAATCCAGTGCAAGTTCCTGTAAAGCCGCCTCCAACCACAGATCTGTATGGAAATCCAATACAACCACCTCATCCTCCTCCTGCTCAACAACCTCAATATGCATGTTATGGAGGAACATCATCTGCTGCAGGTCAACAATCAAAGTCAAGTACAGTACAGCTCGACACGTCAAGCTTCTCTAAAATCAGTGTAGAAGTAGCTAAGGAACACATGGAGCTGCTTAACACTGTAGTGAGCGCGTACTGTGGGTTGATAGAAGGTCAGATTGGAAACATTAATCTGACACAAGAAGATTACAGGCAGATTGATAAGGAGGAGATGGACTTGATGGACATCAAGTGGGCCTTTGCGAGTGCTGTGAGAAGAGCAAAGGATTGGATGGAAAGTACTGGAAGAACCAGCTTGGAAAGTAAGCGAGACACCAAGTATGGGTTCGATAAGCAAGCTGTTAAGTGCTTCAACTGTGGTGAACGGGGCCACTTTAAACGGGAATGTACAAAGCCAGCCCAGCACGGGAATCAAAACCCCTTCAGGAACCAAGGCAACCAGCAGAACAGAAACAATGATCGTACATTGGTGCCTGTCAACAACCAAACCAACCGAGCACTTGCAGTTCAGGTGGATGAAGGTTGTGACTGGTCAATCCAGTTGGGTGGTGATGCTCCTGATGGAACAGCATGTTTTGCTCAGATTGTGAAGGAGCTGGTTCACACCAATGGTGGAGAATCTTCTGCCAGTGGTGATGAATCGTCTGAAGATGAAGACTCCTCTGGATACAGCAGGAGTGTTGATGAAGAATCATCCAACTCTGGTGATGATCATGTGGGTGAGACATCTAATGTTTCAGATGATATTGACATTGATGAACTCTTGGGGGAAGCTGTAGCAGAAACTCAAAGAAGATCTATTCTGGTGGATCAAGCTGCTTACTCTTCGTCTTCTCTCCATTCAGCCTTTATGGCTAATGTCGACGGTTCATCAAGTCAGGTATGTGTCGATGAACCCACTGCTGTAAATTGTGATGAATGTGCTAGGTTGCATGCTAGATGTGCTGATCTTGAGAAAAGTATGTCTGAGTTGCAAGGCAAACATGATGCTTTACAAGCTAGTTTGTTTGACTTGCAAGACAAACATACTACTGTGAATGAGAATTTGAGTGACTTGCAAAGTAAGCATGACGCTTTGCAAGAAAAATATGATGTGACCTTTCTCCACAATCAGAAGTTGACTGTGGATCTCTCTAAATGCACAGAAGCCAACATGTTTTATGAAAACCATGAAAAGGAATTTAAGTCAGTAATTGAAACATTAAAGAAGGATAAAACTGAACTGACTAAAATGGTTTCAAGAAAACAAACTGATATTAATTTGTATATATCTCGCCTTGAGAGTATGCAAAAAGAGATGGCTTGTGTGAAAACCGAAAGTGATGCGATCCAACTCAAGCTAGACAGTTATTTGAGTTCTAGCTATGTGTTAGATCACATCATTGACGTTCAGAAGGAAAAGAGAGATGTCACATGCATTGGCTACAAGAAGTGTCCACCACCAGTGAGACATAATTATGATGCCATGCCTGATGAAGAGGACAGGGTTTTCTTTGAACCTACTGTGCCTCTAGATGTTAAGGAGTTTGCTGCAGGGCTCGGATACCAAAAGGAAGTATCCTCAGATTCAGATGTGTCAGCAGATACATTTGTGAGTGCTGAACAGAATCAAGATCCTCCAGTTGTGATTGAGGATGCTGATTCGTCTGATGATGAATCTGATGATACTGTCCCAGCAAAGTCTGATGCGGTAGTCAAAAATGAGGATATACCTCTTGAGAATCACATTCTATGTGATCCCCCTGTCAAACCCGCTAAGACTGTTGCAACTGAGTCCTCATCTGCAGGAGAGCCGGAGAGTGTGAATTTGCTGTACACTCTAGTTGGTGATGATAAAATTTACTCAGACAAAGATTTTCCCATTAAGAATGTTAATCAATCCTTAATCTGCAAAGTCTTTGAGAATTCGACAAGTAAGTTCTTGGGAAAGGCAGGACCTAAAGTTACAGTCACCCAGTGTCCTCCAATCCCAAAGGCTGAAGTTCGAAAGCAATTTGGCAACAAGAAATTGCCAACAGTGCCAACACAGCAAAATCACACCAAACCCAAAGGTAAAGCACCGGCTCCAGTGCAAAAGAAGCCGAACCAAAAGAAGAAGAAGAATGTTAACTTTGTGAAATCGACGGGAACAGACAAAATTGAGAAGTTTGAAAATCAATCTAACTTAGATTTTGTCAAGAAAGCTTTTGTCGAGAAAAGAAATGAACCAAGTAGTTCAAAACCTAGTACCTCGGGTTCACAAAGTTCAACATCATCGGCTAGACGATCACATGATTCTTCGGGGTTTGTAGAACGAAGATCATGTTTTGAGTGTGGAACCATTGGGCACATTATTAGAAACTGCCCATATCTTCATAAGCAGAAAGGAAAGGTTGATGATCCCCGTGGTAAGACTGACCGTAAGCCATCTGTTTCCACAAAACAAGATCCCCGACTTGTAAAAGAAAGGGAAAAGAAACAGAAACGGCAACAGGTCAAGAAAATTGAAAAAGTGATTAAAACCGATGTGGTTCATAAACAATCTGTTGTTGTAAAACCAGAAAATTCTAAAACTTCAAATCATCAAGAAGTTAAAATTTTAAAGAAAAACACTGGTGAAACCAAACAGACTTGGAAACCAAAAACGGTTGTTGAATCAGGGGGACCATCACAATTCACCAACCATCAAAGACAAGAAGTTATTGTCATTGATGAAAATGGAAGACCCAAGACCACAATGGCTTGGGTCCCCATCTCCAACTAATTCATTTGAGTTCATGTGCAGGGTGCTTCAGGAGGAACTATCAGTAGTCATTGGATTGTTGATAGTGGGGCATCCAGGCACATGACAGGCGACATGAAGCTTCTCTACGACGTTAAATCTATTAGAGGAGGTTATGTTGCTTTTGCTGGAGATAAAGGTGGATACATAACGGGTGAAGGAATGATATCTAACGGGATTGTCAGCTTTGACAAGATCAATTTTGTGCAACAACTTGATCACAATCTTCTTAGTGTTTCTCAAATTTGTGACAAGAAATTTTCAGTACACTTTGATGCTAATGGATGTTATGTGCTGAAACCCGGCTTCAAAATTCCAAAAGAATGGATTCTCTTGTCGGCTCCAAGGATAAATGATTTGTACGTCCTTGACATGAGCCAGGCTATTACTACGTCTGCACAAGCAACTTGTTTCGTTTCCAAAGCCACAGAAAAAGACACTATCTCTTGGCACAGACGAATGGGTCACATTCACTTACGCAAAATGAATCATTTGGTTTCAAATGAATTGGTGAATGGTGTTCCCCTCAAAAATTTCCATCTTCAAGACATCTGTGTTTCGTGCCAGAAAGGAAAGCAAACAAAGAAGAAGCACCCTACAAAGAAGATCAACACAGTGGCAGTTCCTCTTGAACGTTTGCACATGGATTTGTTCGGTCCTGTCAAGCACAAGAGTATTCGAGGTGATCAATACTGCCTCGTGGTTACTGATGATTATTCAAGATTTTCTTGGGTTGCGTTCATGGCACACAAGAGTGAAACCTTTGGTATTATCAAAAACTTAATCATTCAGATTGAGAATTTGTATAAGTTGAAGGTTAGGCGGATACGTAGCGACAATGGTACTGAATTTAAGAATCATTCCATGATGGAGCTCTGCACTTCAAAAGGTATTCTTCATGAGTTTAGTGCAGCTTATACTCCTCAACAGAATGGTGTCGCTGAACGTAAGAACCGCACATTGATCGAGACTGCTAGGACAATGTTGGTAGAGTCACAGTTACCCATTCCATTCTGGACTGAAGCTGTGGCCTCTGCATGTTACACATTGAACAGAGTCCTTACAGTCAAAAGACACAACAAGACCTGCTTTGAGCTTCTTCAAAAACGGAAACCAGATTTGTCTTATCTCGAACCGTTTGGAGCTCCATGCACAATCATCGATCCTAATGGAAAGTTTGGGGCAAGAGCAATTGATGGATACTTTCTTGGGTATGCCACCCCTAACTTACGAGTCTGGAATCTAGAGACTAAAAGGGTCGAGGAATGGTCTGAGGTCAGAGTACAAAGGCACACCTTGCCAGTCAAAAATCCGGGTCAACCTTGGATGTTTGAGTACGATGACTTCTTCAATTCGATCAATGTTGAAGCCGTTGAAGAAAATGCTGCGGCTAGGATGTTTTTCGAGAGTGACAATGCAACAGTTTCACCGGTGGTTCGTCCAATTCTTGTGAATCAAGAACCATCCTCTTCGGTGAACAACAATACTCTCAACAATGAGGATTTTCATGATGCTAACGAATTGAACGAATCTTCAGAGGATGATGAATTTCTAGATGCAGATCAAGAAGCTCCTACAACAGCAGTTCATGGTACTTCAGAGGGTACTCCTCCAGTGGAAACACATAGAACAGCTGAGACTACTGCATCATCCTCTTCGTCAATTCCGGGTCTTGAATTGGTTGTTGATCTTAATCTTAACAACCTGGGTATAAATGTTCCAGTTCCAGACAATCCAGAAACAAGGATTCATAATACCCATCCTCAACAAAACATCATTGGAAATGTGCAAAGTGGCGTACAAACAAGAAACATGTTGCGAAACAATAACAATGCAGGCTTGTATGCAGCTATTCGAGAATCCGGGCAACAAAACGACTGGTCCTTCGCGTGTTATGTCTCACAAGAAGAACCAAGAACGTGGAAAGAAGCCTTGAAAGATAATGCTTGGGTTGAAGCAATGCAGGAAGAACTGCAACAATTCCAGAAGCTGGGTGTCTGGAAACTAGTAGAGAAACCTGCTGGATACAAGAAGATTGGTACCCGTTGGGTTTTCAAATGCAAAAAGGATGACCGCGGAGTTGTTATCCGAAACAAAGCTCGTTTAGTCGTTCAAGGTTTTCGTCAGATTGAAGGGATCGACTACAACGAAGTCTATGCACCAGTGGCACGTCTCGAAGCAATTCGAATCTTTCTAGCCTCTGCGTCCTTCAAAGGATTCAAGGTCTATCAGATGGACGTGAAAAGTGCATTTTTACACGGTGTGGTTGAAGAAGAGGTGTACGTCGAACAGCCTCCAGGTTTTGAAGATCCTATCCATCCCGATCGGGTTTGGTTGCTAAACAAAGCTCTTTATGGTCTTCATCAAGCACCTCGAGCTTGGTATGCAACCTTATCACACTATCTGCTGGAGAACGGTTTTCGCAGAGGTCTTATCGACTGTACTCTTTTCATCAAAGAACAAGATGGAGATCTTCTTCTGGTACAGGTATACGTTGATGACATTATTTTTGGTTCTACTAATGATGTCTTGTGTAGGGAATTCGAGCGCATTATGCAGGATAAATTCGAGATGAGTGCTATGGGGGAAATGACCTTCTTCTTGGGCCTACAAGTACAACAAACGGAGTCTGGGATATTCATCCATCAGACTAAATATGTTGGTGACATCTTGAGCCGGTTCCAGATGTCTGATGCAACGCCCATTGGTACCCCATTGCCAACTAATCACGGAATTACTCCAGATCTGAAGGGAGAAGCTGTTAGTCCCTCAAACTATCGCGCTATGATCGGATCTCTCATGTACCTCACAGCATCAAGGCCAGACATAATGTACCCGACGTGCCTGCTTGCCAGATATCAAGTTAACCCGAAGGCCTCACATCTTGCTGCTGTTAAAAGGATTTTTCGTTATTTGAAGGCGTACCCTGACACTGGTCTGTGGTACCCTAGGGATAATAACTTTGAATTGGTAGCTTTCAGTGATTCTGATTTTGGCGGATGCAAAATCGACGGCAAGTCCACAACGGCTGGATGTCAGTTTTTAGGAAATCGACTAGTTACATGGCAGTGCAAGAAGCAGACGTGTGTAGCTACATCAACATGCGAAGCTGAATACATTGCTGCTTCAAGTTGTTGCTCCCAAGTACTTTGGATTCAACAACAAATGCGGGACTACGGTTTTGAATTCCTAACTACTCCTATTTACGTTGATAATTCTGCTGCTTTAGATATCACTAGAAATCCTGTGCAGCATTCAAAGACCAAACACATCGAAATCAAATATCACTTCATACGTGATTGCTTTGAGAAAAGGCTAATCGATGTTGTTAAGGTCCACACCGATGACCAACGTGCCGACTTATTTACCAAAGCTTTTGACAAATCAAGATTTGACTTTTTATTATTGGTAAACGGCATTAAGGTCAAGCAAGAGTAAAACCAACATCGGAAAATCATTTTTGTAAATATCTTTGTGTGTTCTTTAAATTTATCTTAGTTTGTTGATTTTAGGGGGAGTAAATCCAAAAATCGGAAAATACAAAAACATCGAAAAATTTCAAAAACACAAAAACAATAGAAAAACAAAAATGAGTTTCCTGGCGAGCAAAAGAGAAAATGATAGTACATCAGTGGTCTATCCAAACCTCTTTAAACCTTAAATGCAAAACGATAAGCAGCTCTATATAAGATGTATCGGTAGGCTCACAATCATTTTAAAGTGTGCAGGGTGATATAAATCTTAATCGACTGAAGATCAGGTGGGAACCATTCATTGGCATATGGTCTTAGTACCGAAATTTCGTTTGATAGATTGCCGAGGTTCTGAGATATTCGGTCTTTATGCTGCTTATCATCTGGGTATCATGGTTGTATCTTTACCGAAAAATAACGGGGACGCAAGTCTAGATCTTCCATGATACTATACATACGTGTACATATTGCATACTGCATTCGACCTCAATAAGTGATAAACAATCACATGTCCAACTCAAATAAGTGATAAAATATCACATTTTTCCGGGTGTCAAGTTCGTCTCTCTGCTGTACGGAAGTACTGACCTGTTCACGGACTTGCACCTGTGCCCTCATGCATACGAAAATCAAGTTCCTCATCAATAAGTGATTATATCACATAGGACTTGTTTTCAAATCAAAATAAGTGAGTATCTCACAATTTATACGGTCAAACAGATGATAATCGGTATACTCACCGGTAAGATGAACTCTCGTGCATACCTTGATACGGGAATGTGTCGTGATGTGGATGAACACCGGTCGGTAAGTATAAATCATACCTTAACGTATCCCCTCGCCATGATTACATCTGATAAGTTGAGCTTAAGTGGACAACAATACCGATAATTGTTATAGGATGCTTATCTTAATGTTAACTAACTGAACAACAAGAGTGTTTTGGCATGACCGTACACTGATATGATTCTCTTACCCTCGAAACTCGCAAAAAGGATGTTTGTATATATTTATTTACTGCTTAACCTTTATTAGTTCTTTTAAACAGTTTCATCGTTTGGTGCATATCAGCACGACATTAGCGGTGATGTCGTTTGATAACACTCAAAGGATTTTAAATTGTTGTCTTTTAATTTCAAAAATACCAAAAAGATTTTAGGCTTGTTTTAATATAAACTTTATAAAAGCCAAAAAGATTTTATTTCTGCTTTATTTTCGATCGTACGATGTTGGAGCTCAAGTCTTCGCTACCTAAACCTGACTGAAAACCGAACTGACTAAATCTTCATAAACGGTCGAAATTTGCATGTTTGAAAGTTAAAAGGCTAAAATTGGCAAATTTATTAAACTTTCAAACTGTCGGACGGTGTTTGATTGTGACATGGTCATACGTGTGTCTTTTGTTTATACTATTCCAAGCAGTTGTTCTCATTACGCGTTTAGATTTCTTGCATGTGCAGATTCTAAAGGCTAGGAGAACATGGTCGATGACAAGCCTTGGAATGAAGACACGACGAGAAGGCGCTCAAAAGATGAAGATGATCGAGTTGCCGCTGGCCATCATCAACACCACAAGGATCTCACTTCATAAAGATAAAGTCTTTTCACGAGCATAACTCAAGGGGGAGCTTATGTTAAGGGGGAGTTTGTCAACACACTTCCTACATGATACGGGTAGTTTGTTGATACACTTTCTACTTTCAAGACGTGAAGACTTTGAAGATCCTCCGACATTGAAGACATGATAGGACATCAGAGTTTTGAAAACCTGAAGACCAAAGACCGTCGAAGTTCAAGACGAGTCTACACTTTTAGAAGAACAAGACAAAGATTAGAGATCAAAGACAAAGCTACAGCCAAGGGGGAGTTTGTTGGTGCACTTGTGTCTGTACTTTGTCTGTATTCGGTCTGATATAAACGATGTCCTGATTTGTATTGTAAGTTGACCAAGTCAACCATCCTCCGGTTTGACTTGGACAACAGATTGTATGTTGAGAGATGTTCTGATCGAAGGATGATGTAGAGATCGAAGGATAATTTGGATCCTTCGATCTCATCGAAAGATATGCTTCGAACGATAGACCTCGAAAGACTATCCTTCGAGGTCCCTGCTTATCCTTCGAAAGCATTGTATCCGAAAGATGATCCTTCGGCCCATCTTTCGGATCCTTCGAGCAGACCTGCTGAGCTGGGTATATATACCCATGCATGTGTTGAGTGTGAGTTAGTTCTGGAGTTCTGAAGTTCTGCCATTTTCACACACCCGAGAGATAGAAGCTTAGAGAGCATTCTGCCCAGAACTCACTCACACACTTAGAGAGTTTATAGAACACTTCTGTAAACATTGAGCTTGTAACCGAAACCCTCATTGCATTAATACGACTAGTGTTAATCGGTGAATCTTTGTGTGTTTGTTTCTCTACTTGCTACTAACTCGGTTTGCTTGCTAGCTTGGATTCCGCACTCGCTAGTAGGTTTGTATAACAAGGTTTAGGTTCGTCATCCTCCGCGAAAAGGGACCTACAAGCATGCATCCAACACACCCCTTAATCTTCAATCCATGCCATGCGGCTGCACCTCCTCTTCTTCTTGAACTTCAGAAAAGAACCTCAAATGAACTACATTTATCTGAGCCTCCAACACTTGCAACTTCAACCAAGTCTTCCTCATCATCACTAGTTATGATCAACCCATTCGTATTCTTTGTTCCACTTGGTCTAACATTGCTTGGTTCATACTTTTGAGCATTGTTGTTGAATATTGGAATGGAGCCCGTTGGATAGTATTGCACATGACATGCACTTCGCTTCTTGATTTAACTAAAATGCCCCTCATGTGAGGGGCACGTGACTGAATTTTAACCAAGAACATGGATGAAGTTACTTCTAGGGGCCAAAAAGGATAGAAAAAATGATGTTGGGGGTTGAAATGTCAAAAGATTCCTTTTAAAGATAATAGGGTTAAAGTGACTTAACCACATGGGCTAAAAACGTAATATCCTCTTTTCATTTAAAGGGTAAAAAATCCGATATGCCCTAATGTGCAAGACACGTGACCAGATTTAACACACAAAATTAACGCCCGTTAAATGAAAAGACGTAACTGTCACAATATATGAACATAAAGGATCAACTATGTTATTTGTTATTACAAAGACCAAAACTGAAATTCACAATATACCAGTGCAATATCAGCGATTTTGGCAGTGGGAAAAACGCTCTAATCATACTTATCGCCCTGTTCGTCCATTGACACCTCAGGAAAAAGCTCTGCCAATAAGCACTTATTTACCTCTACCTTTAATATGGTTTTAATAGGTGTTGATCAGTTAATTAAATAAACTAGTAATGTTAAATATGGCAAAAAAGTTTCTCAAGTTGATCGAACCCTCGTCCAATATTCATCTTTAATATATTGATCTTCGGAATCTTGTTTTAGTGAATCTGTAATCATGAATCATATCAAATTATAAAATTCATACTAAAAGTATAAAGCAAATTTATTGCAAATATGCATAAACTGACCACACAAAAGCTGTTTTGAAGACACTATTTCTATGCTATTAATCAATATCGGATGGCCTCCGTGTGACGTCAATGATTAATTTTTGCGTGAGTCTGAAGAGAAATATTGGGATCCCTTGCAGACGCCCTATGGTCACAACTTCTGCTTGAAGTGCTTTGAGAAATGGGTTGGTCAGGGGAAGCGTACTTGTGCCATGTGTCGCACTGCAATTCCTCTTAAAATGGCTAGTCAACCCAGAATCAATTCATCACTTGTAATTGCAATTAGAATGGCAAAGATGACTAAATCAAACTGCCTTCATGATTGTTATAGTTTTAGCATATGAAAATTGTAAAACGGATTCTAATCATATGCGTTGGATCATAATTTTACAGCGATGAAAATGGAGCCCGCCTGAGACCTTTGCCTGTCTTTAAGGAGCTGAAGGATGCAAGTGATGTGATAGAGAGGAAGGGATCCCCATCTTGGGGTTATGATATAACATTATCTAACTTGCGTTTTTTTTTTTTTTTTTTTTTTTTGTACAATTTATGTTTGTTGATGTCACACCCCAACCGATGGCGGAAACATCGGGATGAGACGAACAAATTGCTCAAAACAACATAACACTAAATGTGACAATATAAATTAAATCATTTTATTAGATTCTAAAGGATAATACAAAGTTTCAAACATCCAAATATAAATTCAACAATAGTTTATTTCTAAAATGAGTTTCTAGGCCATCCTAGCTTGCTTTCTTGTATCTTGATAAATCAACCTGCAATATGTATTAAAATAAAGTCAACAAAAGCATGTTGGCGAGTATACAAGTTTTCATACATAGCATAGTACGTGTTTAAAATGTTACTCATATCCAAATGTGAATACAATACCATATTGACAGTATATACTCGAATGTTACTCTACGTGTCCAAACCAAAGTTTAACGCAATTAAAGTGTCCAACCCAAAGTCTACAGGGTGGTTTTAACATAGTTTAACCTAACAATACTCGTTCATAGAACGAGAGGGGCGTTTCTCAACCTATAGCGCTACCATTGTTAGGGGAGGCTTGCAAAGTTAATGAACACATAGTCATGAGTGTTTACAATAGCATAACATGTCCAACATGATTAAAATGTATCACATAGAGTAAGGATAGAGTGTGCATAAAATGTTTGATGTGATTGTGATGTTTGATATAGAATACATATTGCACCCAAAAGTGGAAAATAGAAAATGGGTCATGTATACTCACAGTGGTTGCGTTGCGATTTCTTGTAAGTAGCGCACGAGTAAGGATGGGGAATTCCAAGAGAACGAAACGGATAGTTATCCTAGATATTATCATAACACGATCAAATTGATATCTACACATTAGAGATAATTCCTAATATTTAGGGTTTATGAATCAATTAATTAAATAAATGTTATAAAAATTAATATAATTTAATGATTAATTAATTAATTTTAAAGTGTGTCATAAAAATATTTGTTATTTTGAACTTTCATTAATAATATCATCTATTATTTGAAATATTACGTTATAAATTATTAATTTTATTTGTGTGTTCACAAACAACCCTTAATCTTATAATTATAAAAGAACAATAAAAAGTATACATATTTATATATATGAAAACAGTGAAGATAGGATCGGCCGGATGTTATCTTCTTCCTTTTAAAGGAACCGGAAAATGACGTGAACCCAAAAAGACTAAACCCCAAATCAGTTCTCAACCATTGACAACTAAAAGGAGAGTTATTGATTTCTAATTCACTTAAACATGTTTTGAACAAAATCAACTTCTTTATGCTGAGACTATATATATATGTGTTAGGTGATCAGTTTATGATTTCCATAGGTTATATATGTTGTTACATAAAACCCAACGACAGTAACCCAAAATTTAGTTTTCTTTCTTTTGTTTTGATGACTATTAACATCACAAGTAAGTTCATTGGAAACAAATATATATACATATATATATTTTTGAAGTGTGTATATACAAACATATATATGAAACGATTCAGTTCGAAAACTACAGTTCAAGTGTGTGTATACAAACATATATATGAAACGATTCGGATCGAACGAGACGTATACCGAAACGAAATGACGTGACCATCTACAACGTTTAACCCAACCCGAACACCCAAGAACCCACTGTTATGAAACGGAAGTAAAGAAGGTAATGGCGATCAGACTGTTTACCGAAATGAGTCGAAAAAGTCCCCGTCATTCTTCGTTCGGTTCCGGCGATGTCTCCGGTGAACTCCGATTTCCGGCGAGTTTTGTTATTGTAACAGAGATGAGAGGGTGAAAGGTGATGTGGTGGTGAGGGTGTCGAGATGGTTTATGAGGCTCGGTTTATATAGTGAATCGAAGGCGTCTCGTAAGTTTGGAAATGGTCTCGTAATCTTGGAAAGTCGATCGTGATTGATTCGAATAGTGGAAACGCGGAAACTTCCGCCAATTCTCGAGAAAATCAGCGTAAAAATGGAAATGAAAAGCTGATTACAGTCTGTTTTGGTCAACTATATCGGCGGCAAAAAGGGAGTTTCAAAAGGAATCAGCGATAAAGTAGGGTATGTAATTCGAAGGATCGTGATATAATAACAAAGCTGAGTTATGGTGGAGTGGTTGTATGCGCGTTTGTTGAAGTTCACGAGTTGGTTCCTTTATAAAACTAACAAAGTTGGGTTTAACTTGGTTAAATTCAATATTCTAAAGGTTTAACCAACTTTGTTAGCCTAAACTACTAAAAATCTAATAAAATTCATTTTTTATTTATTTATTTATTTCATAAATTTGATAAAAAATATAATTTATTTATCTATTTAATTAAAAATATTAATTTATTTATTTAGAAAAGAAAAAAAAAGTTTATTAACTTAACTTAACTTTGTTAACTTGGTTAAGTATAATTAATAAATCTTATAATTATTTGTAAATTTAACTAATTTAATTTATTAAACTAATAAATAAATAACCATATTGATAATTAGATTAAAAAATTAGAAAAATATCTTTCGACGTTCATTTAATTCGCGAAAAAGAAAAATTTCGTGTTTCAAGGGTTGGTATTAGGATCCGAATATCAAAATGGGTCGGATTTTGGATATCCGTTTTTTACGGATGTTACAGTTGAGTTGCTGCCAACAAGAATCACTTCTGCTATGTTAACTTCTAACTTAAAAACTGAGCCAAGCCGAGTTCAAGCTCAATTTTCAGATTGGTTATGTGTCTAATATTTTGCAGTTGTTATTCCATGTTAACCATAGGTGGCTAGTTTTGATTATTAGCACAGTTGACTATATTGTTATTGATGGACTTCATAATGTGCAGTGCAACTCTTATCTTTGAGGTGGAGCTGGTGGCTTGTAGGCCAAGAAAAGGTTCTAGCGTGGCCAGCGCTAGAACCTTTTTTTGAGACCCAAGTCCTAGTAGCCCCGCTAAATGGTGATTCAACATAGATTCTACATCTTGAAACCAAGCCAATTTTGGAGCAGCTTTATGATAATGAAACCAACCAGCAAAAAGCATTAACGCTGCAAAGATCAATGCACCAGTTGCGGTACAATAGAGTTGTAATTCGCTAGTTATTCCAGATGCTCGAAAAAACCCAGAGGTTATTTGTATTCCTCGGAAGCCCCCGCCCACATCACCATTCAATATTTCTTGGCCCACTATCGGCCAAACCACCTGGGCACTAGGCCCAATGTGAGTCGGATCGCTTAGCCATGCTTCATAATTGGAAAAACGAGCACCGTGGAAATACATGCCACTCAGCCAAAGGAAGATGATGGAGAGTTGACCGAAATGCGCACTAAATACTTTTCGAGAGATCTCCTCCAAATCACTGGTATGGCTATCGAAATCGTGAGCATCAGCATGTAGGTTCCAGATCCAAGTGGTAGTTTC